>NC_090443.1:1036239453-1038739453 GCF_031143425.1 Pleurodeles waltl
TTTTCTAAATCACAGATTGACTCCAGGTTGTTTTGTGCTTCAAGGGTGTTTATTTAAGTGCTACATATTGGAGTGGGGTTGTAAAATGGTGAGGGGTGATGGTGGAGGAATGTCCATGGCAGAGTCCAGTCTATTAGTCTCACAGGTGCATTGCCCATATGGGCCTAGGAAGTGGAGCTGGGGCAGTTCCAATATGGACAGGGTTACAAAGTGGGACAGTAGGATGACAATCAGGGTGGTCTTAGTTCTTGGAGGGGGTCTTGGCATTGTGCGCAGTCTTGTTCCTGGTACTCAGGGACCGCTTGCTGGGTGGTTCTCCATCTGCAGGGGGTGGGGTGCTGGTGTGGTGGTCCTGTGGCAGTGCCTCCTGTCCACTAGCGCCAGCGGAGGTGGTGGGCAGTTCATCGTCCAGGCTAGTGTCAGGGGCTAGTGTCCCTCTTGGTGTTCAGTATCTCCTTCAGCACCCCTACAATGGTGCCCAGGGCGGAGCTGATGGTTCTGAGTTCCTCCCTGAAGCCCAAATACTGTTCCTCCTGCAGGCGCTGGGTCTCCTGAAACTTGGCCAGTACCGTTGCCATTGTCTCCTGGGAGTGGTGATATGCTCCCATGATGGAGGAAAGGGCCTCGTGGAGAGTGGGTTCCCTAGGCCTGTCTGCCCCCTGTCACATGGCAGCCCTCCCAGTTCCCCTGTGTTCCTTTGCCTCCGTCCCCTGGACCGTGTGCCCACTGCCACTGCCCCCAGGTCCCTTTTGTTGTGGGGTGGTGGGTTATCCTGGGTTCCCTGTAGTGGTGGACACACAGCTGATTGACGTGTCCTGGGTACGGAGGTATGGGCCCGCTGGGTGGGTGCTGTGCTGGTGTTACCAGAGGGTGGAAGGTCTGTGGTGGGCTGTGCCTGTGTGAGGCACCTTTCCCCCGTAGGTCATTCCACCTCTTCCTGATGTCGTCCCGATTTCTTGGGTGCTGTCCCACTGCATTGACCCTGTCGACTATTCTTCGCCATAGCTCCATCTTCCTAGCTATGGAGGTGTGCTGCACCTGTGAGCCAAACAGCTGTGGCTCTACCCGTACGATTTCCTCCACCATGACCCTGAGCTCCTCCTCCGAGAACCTGGGGTGTCTTTGCCGTGCCATGGGGTGGTGTAGGTGATGTCTGGGTTGGTGTATGTGGTGATAAGTGTAGTGATATGTAGTGGTGTGTGGTGTTTTGTGCGTGGAAGTAGTGTGGGTGATGGTGTTGAGTGCCTGTGGCTGCTAGTTTGTGGATGGTGGTGTCTCTCTCTGTGCTTCGTTCTCAATTGTTGTCGTAGGGGTTTGTGGGTGTGTGTTTTATATAGTATTGAGTGTGTGGGAGTGGTGTGTGTATGTGTCTCAGGTGTGTGTCTTTCGAATTGTCCAATGTGGTGGTGTTTTGGAGATGTGTGTGTATTTTGAGCGCAGCAGTGTGTACCGCCAATGGAATACTGCGGTTGAAAGACCGCCTCGTGGGTCGTGATAGCATGGGCGTATTTCTGTTGGCGTGACGGTGGAGGTTTTGTTTTCGCCAGTTTATCACTGACCTGTGTGGCGGACTTGTGTGGGTGTCTGAATTTTGTCGGATTTCGGGATGTGGGTCATAATAGCTGTGGTGGATTTCCGCAGCCACGGCAATGTGTTGGCGGTCTTCTGCACGGCGGTAAGCGGCTTTTACCGCCAATGTTGTAATGACCCCCTATATTTGAAAACACTTCTACAGTGTAGCGCACATCAAATAAATAGTAAAATATTTCTGAAAACGATCTTTTATGGCATAAAAGAAAGCTGTAATCCAAAATGAATCATTAGACAGCAAAAGTATAAAACAATATGCGTACACCCTCTGTTTCTAATAAACCTTATTATTACACATAAACCTGCATAAAAGATTCAGTTGGAATGTAAAGTAGCATAAAAGAAAATACATGTTAAACCAAAATAAACACATTAAATAATAAATTACCACGCTGCCTTTTACCACTAAATCACTTTTCAAAACCTACAGAGGAACATAAAATAATAAAAGAAAACAAACCCACACAGCGATTCAAACTGGGGAAAAAATAAAAGCACACCGTAGCGAAGAGGTGTCTTTCAACTTTCACAAACAAAATGAAAAAACAAATTAAAAAAAATAAACGCACACAGTACTGGAAAGGTGCCTTTTAAATTCCATAAAGAAAAACAACCATGAAACAATTGAAAAAAATAAACGCACACAATAACAGAGAGGTGCCCTTCAGCTTTGACAAAGAACATGAAAAAAATAACAGTAGGGGAGAGATGCCTGTCTTGTTTGATGAAGTAAACTGTCATGGAACTCAGTCAGTGATAGAGAGGTGCATTTTAGCTTCCACAAAAAAGAGGCACAAAGTAACGGCGAGGTGCCTGTCTGGTTCCAGAAAGAAAACCATCATGAAAAGGCTTTAAAAGAAATTACGTGTTTAGAGAGGAGAAGCACAAACTGCCAAAGAGTTCGCCAGGCACTTTAAAAGCACTGAAATGTTGCAATATAAAAAAGAGCAGGAAATGTTTAAGTATGTATGTAACACACTACAATATAGCAGTATATATGACATTTAAAAAAACAAAAAACATTGCTACAGTGTAGCGCCCTTATGATAATTTTTCATCACGTCCCTTTATTACATAAGTATTAGCAAATGGATTCGCTAATGATTTACTGTGTGAAACAATGTAGCAGTGCAATCTTGAAATATTAAGTTTGAAAACACTGCTACATTGTAGTGCAGGAAGAAATATTTTTCAACTCCATTTCGCTCCATTTTGCGCATAAGTACTAGTAAACAATTCCACAATTTTTTTAACGTGCACTACTAAATGGCAGTGCTTTCTTTAAAGGTGGGATGAATTTCTGGGTTGTTATTGTCAGGCTTTGCCTGTATTATCCGCTGCTTTTACCTTGTGTGTTAGCAGCGAGCATTTAACTGATTGAGCCACTATTGCACATTATGAGGATGCTTAGAATCAACCCGTGCAGGGGCCCCTGCACTGCCCATACCAAGTGCAGGGGCCCCCAGGGGCACCCCAAATCCCCCTTACCGCCAGCCTTTCCATGGCGATGTTTACTGCTGTGGCCAGGCTGGCGGTCGGGGACTCATAATCCCCAGGGCAGCGGTGCTTTGATGCCTGGATGTTAGCTCCTCCACCCAGGCAGTACATTGTCTTACAAACCGAAGAGGCAGGGCTCTCCCCCAAGGTTTGCAAATTGGCTGTATACAGTATTGGCTGTCTGGAGGTGGATAGGACCGGTCAGCAACCATGCCAGGATAGTTAGCTTTTGCAGGGGGCACCTCTAAGGTGGTCCCTGGGTACATTTAGGGATAAATCCAATATTGGCACCAGTTTGGATTTATCATCCTAAGTTGCTTGATACCAAAAAACCCAGGGTTCAGAGTAGCCATCATGTAGCTTCGAAACGCGTGTTGACCAGTGTCCAACGCATGTATTAAAATGGCTTCTGTGTTCACTAACTATGTCCCAGGTTCGGCAAGGACAAAGTGGGGGCATGTTGCTCATGCAGCTATGCCCTCACGTATAATATGGAGCACCCTGCTTTAGGGCTGTAAGGCCTGCCAGAGGGGTGTCTTACCTATAGTAAATGCAGTGTATGGTAGACAGGCACATTGGCAGTGTGCCATGGTGAGTTTGTGTTTTAGGTTTGTGTAGGAGGCTGGACTGGCTTGTAGTGAGTACCAAGGGGTACTTGCACCTTGCACCAGGCCCAGTTATCCCTTATTAGTGTATAGGGTGTCTAGCAGCTTAGGCTGATAGATAATGGTAGCTTAGCAGAGCAGCTTAGGCTGAACTAGGAGACGGGTGAAGCTACTACAGTACCACAAGTGTCACTTGCACAATATCATAAGAAAACACAATACACAGTTATACTAAAAATAAAGGTACTTTATTTTTATGACAATATGCCAAAGTATGTTAGAGTGTACCCTCAGTGGAGGGGCCGGCGATATGGCTGTGGCTATTGCGCCACGGTCATAATAGCTGGCGGTACACCGCCAGCCTGTTGGCGGTGTTACTGCCAGCTTACCGCCAGCCGCCAGGGTCATAATGAGGCCCATACTGTCCTAACCTATGGCATGCAGCTTGCATGCAGCTCCTTGATGACAGTTCATAACAGTCACTGTTCTCTATCAGGGTTGTATCTTATAAACAGCAGCAACAACAAAAAAACGTCTGTGGCAGAATCAGTAACCCACTGAGCTACCCACATAAAACACAGATCTGTGATCTGTGTGGTATGCGTTCTTTGCAGCAGGCATATAAACCCTCTGTGTTACTTTGTGGTGAGTCAAAACTGCCACCAGAAAAAAACTGATCTCCCCCTCTCTCTATAGCAGGAACATTAATTACAAGAGTTATGGTGACATTATCATTGCTGCCTGAAAGCTGGACACACAAGGAACTCTGCAGCAGGTGCTCTTAAAAAGGAAGTTGTTGCTAAACACAGCGCTCCCTCCCCAAGGTCAGCACCCTCCCTTACCGGGTCAGTGCGCAGTGCGGCTGTAGGAGGCTGGCCCTCTATGTAGTGTACAAAACTAGGCACACTGTGCAAGGGGTCCAAGCAGCAACACATTGGTTTCCAGAGGTAAACACTAGACCGTCTAATGCTCTAGCTTTTGAGGTAGCTTTATCGAGCAGTTAAGCTAATCTTGGAGAAGTGGAAAGCATAAGCTCTACTCACAGTATTAATCATGCAACTCAAAGACTCGAGACTAATTTACAAAAAGACTTTAGATTTTTATATAATAAGACCAAGATGATCAAAATTGGTTAAGTACTTTTTAAGATTTGAATATTTAATTTTTTTAATAAATGCAGTCTTTCTGTGCGTAATTACGCACCATAGGAATCAATAAGCAGTCACTTTTAAAAATGCATATAAAATCACACAGTTGTGTTACCAAGTCCCACTTTTGCAGGTTGGTTGAGGTCGTCGGTGGGCACACTGTGCCAGCTGCAAAGGCTCAGGCGTCTCTCGGTTCCAGTGGTAGCAGCGTGGAAAAGTCTCTTGGAGAAGATGCAGGGCTATTGAGGGGGACCACTTGGAAAAGGGTGGTTCTTGCAAATTTAAAGGTGGTGCCTTGGGGTCCCTTTGTGGTGTCGAGGTCTCAAGGGATGTGGGACCATGGGGACACAGCTGGTTCCTCGTTGCAGGGCACTGGGGGGCTGAGTGCAGAGCGAGTTGGTGATCCAGGATCTGTGTGCACTGGAGCCCTTTGGAGCTGCAGGTAAGTCTCTTTGAGGGCTGATTACAGGACAACTGGGGCACTCTGGCGGGAGGTCTGGGGGTGTTCCTGAAGTCCCTCGACTGGGGCTTCCTCCTGATCCTTTTTCAGCTCTGGGGGAGCTGGTTTTCTGATTGTCTGACATCAGCTGACCAGTACTTAGGGTACTGGCACGATTTGGCTATTGGAGGGCGCAGTGCCACCAAACTTGACACACTTGCGGGGTTCATCCTGGTGGTCATCGGTGTGTCATCGGGTCTGGCTGCAACTTCAGTTTGGGAGATATCGGCCGGTCAGTGAAGTGACCCTCACTGCGTTACTGGTACTTTGTTGGTTGCAGAGTGGTACCTCCACTCTGGAGGGAGATCTTGGACAATTTGTGAAGCTTGGAGGTCCTCTGAGTCTTTTGAGGTCAGTCGAGTGTCCAGATAATCCGCAGCGGCGATTGTTGGGTCCTCAGTGCAGCAGGCACGGTTTGGCACCTTTTTCTTGTGCAGCAGGTCCACTATTCTCGTGCCTTAGATTTTCTTTTGGCTAGTCTTCTTTGTCCTTTCAAATCTGATTTATTGGTTTGGGGTGCCCACTAAATACCGAATTTAGTGGGAGTTTTAGGGGGAACTTGTTAGAAACTGGGGATCCAATGGGACACTTACCTTTGGGTGGCTACACCCACTATAGTGACCACTTCCTGTGAGAAGGGTCACTGCCCTAAAACTAATTGGCTGTTTTCCTTCCATCAAAGATAGAGGCAAATGAAACAGAGGCTCCACCTCGCAGGCAACACCTTAGGGGTGGTGCTTGCCAGGTGAGGCCATTCCTCCTACCCTTTGTTAGGTTTTCCGTCTTTGCTCCTGCCAAAAGTGGGGGGCTTAAAAAGGGGAATGTCAGCTTCTGCTAGCAGCAGGCTTGGGGGTTTAGTTTCAAGGCAGTAAGCCCTTTTGGATGTTAGCTCCTCCACCCAGGCAGTACATTGTCTTACAAACCGAAGAGGCAGGGCTCTCCCCCAAGGTTTGCAAATTGGCTGTATACAGTATTGGCTGTCTGGAGGTGGATAGGACCGGTCAGCAACCATGCCAGGATAGTTAGCTTTTGCAGGGGGCACCTCTAAGGTGGTCCCTGGGTACATTTAGGGATAAATCCAATATTGGCACCAGTTTGGATTTATCATCCTAAGTTGCGTGATACCAAAAAACCCAGGGTTCAGAGTAGCCATCATGTAGCTTCGAAACGCGTGTTGACCAGTGTCCAACGCATGTATTAAAATGGCTTCTGTGTTCACTAACTATGTCCCAGGTTCGGCAAGGACAAAGTGGGGGCATGTTGCTCATGCAGCTATGCCCTCACGTATAATATGGAGCACCCTGCTTTAGGGCTGTAAGGCCTGCCAGAGGGGTGTCTTACCTATAGTAAATGCAGTGTATGGTAGACAGGCACATTGGCAGTGTGCCATGGTGAGTTTGTGTTTTAGGTTTGTGTAGGAGGCTGGACTGGCTTGTAGTGAGTACCAAGGGGTACTTGCACCTTGCACCAGGCCCAGTTATCCCTTATTAGTGTATAGGGTGTCTAGCAGCTTAGGCTGATAGATAATGGTAGCTTAGCAGAGCAGCTTAGGCTGAACTAGGAGACGGGTGAAGCTACTACAGTACCACAAGTGTCACTTGCACAATATCATAAGAAAACACAATACACAGTTATACTAAAAATAAAGGTACTTTATTTTTATGACAATATGCCAAAGTATGTTAGAGTGTACCCTCAGTGAGAGGATAGGAAATATACACAAGATATATGTACACAGTACTAAAAATATGCAGTATAGTCTTAGAAAACAGTGCAAACAATGTATAGTTACAATAGGATGCAATGGGGACACATAGGGATAGGGGCAACACAAACCATATACTCCAAAAGTGGAATGCGAACCACGAATGGACCCCAAACCTATGTGACCTTGTAGAGGGTCGCTGGGACTATTAGAAAATAGTGAGAGTTAGAAAATTAGCCCTCCCCAAGACCCTGAAAAGTGAGTGCAAAGTGCACTAAAGTTCCCCAAAAGACAAAGAAGTCGTGATAGAGGAATAATGCAGGAAAGACACAAACCAACAATGCAACAACTGTGGATTTCCAATCTAGGGTACCTGTGGAACAAGGTGACCAAGTCCAAAAGTCACAAGCAAGTCGGAGATGGGCATATGCCCAGGAAATGCCAGCTGTGGGTGCAAAGAAGCTTCTACTGGACAGAAGAAGCAAAGGTTTCTGCAGGAACGAAAAGGGCTAGAGACTTCCCCTTTGGTGGACGGATCCCGCTCGCCGTGGAGAGTCGTGCAGAAGTGTTTTTCCGCTGAAAGAACGTCAACAAGCCTTGCTAGCTGCAAATTGTGCAGTTAGCGTTTTTGGACACTGCTGTGGCCCAGGGGGGACCAGGAGGTCGCAAATTGGACCAGCAGAGAGAGGGGATGTCGAGCAAGACAAGGAGCCCTCTCTGAAGCAGGTAGCACCCGGAGAAGTGCCAGAAACAGGCACTACGAGGATGCGTGAAACGGTGCTCACCCGAAGTTACACAAAGGAGTCCCACGTCGCCGGAGACCAACTTAGAAAGTCGTGCAGTGCAGGTTAGAGTGCTGTGGACCCAGGCTTGGCTGTGCACAAAGGATTTCCGCCGGAAGTGCACAGAGGCCGGAGTAGCTGCAAAAGTCGCGGTTCCCAGCAATGCAGCCCAGCGAGGTGAGGCAAGGACTTACCTCCACCAAACTTGGACTGAAGAGTCACTGGACTGTGGGGGTCACTTGGACAGAGTTGCTGGATTCGAGGGACCTCGCTCGTCGTGCTGAGAGGAGACCCAAGGGACCGGTAATGCAGCTTTTTGGTGCCTGCGGTTGCAGGGGGAAGATTCCGTCGACCCACGGGAGATTTCTTTGGAGCTTCTGGTGCAGAGAGGAGGCAGACTACCCCCACAGCATGCACAAGCAGGAAAACAGTCGAGAAGGCGGCAGGATCAGCGTTACAGAGTTGCAGTAGTCGTCTTAGCTACTTTGTTGCAGTTTTGCAGGCTTCCAGCGCGGTCAGCAGTCGATTCCTTATCAGAAGGTGGAGAGAGAGGGAGATGCAGAGGAACTCGGATGAGCTCTTGCATTTGTTATCTAAAGTTTCCCCAGAGACAGAGACCCTAAATAGCCAGAAAAGAGGGTTTGGCTACTTAGGAGAGAGGATAGGCTACTAACACCTGAAGGAGCCTATCAGAAGGAGTCTCTGACGTCACCTGGTGGCACTGGCCACTCAGAGCAGTCCAGTGTGCCAGCAGCACCTCTGTTTCCAAGATGGCAGAGGTCTGGAGCACACTGGAGGAGCTCTGGACACCTCCCAGGGGAGGTGCAGGTCAGGGGAGTGGTCACTCCCCTTTCCTTTGTCCAGTTTCGCGCCAGAGCAGGGGCTAAGGGGTCCCTGAACCGGTGTAGACTGGCTTATGCAGAATTGGGCACATCTGTGCCCAAGAAAGCATTTCCAGAGGCTGGGGGAGGCTACTCCTCCCCTGCCTTCACACCATTTTCCAAAGGGAGAGGGTGTAACACCCTCTCTCAGAGGAAGTCCTTTGTTCTGCCATCCTGGGACAAGCCTGGCTTGACCCCAGGGGGGCAGTAGCCTGTCTGAGGGGTTGGCAGCAGCAGCAGCTGCAGTGAAACCCCAGAAAAGGCAGTTTGGCAGTACGAGGATCTGTGCTACAGACCACTGGGATCATCGAATTGTGCCAACAATGCCAGGATGGCATAGAGGGGGCAATTCCATGATCTTAGACATGTTACATGGCCATATTCGGAGTTACCATTGTGAAGCTACATATAGGTATTGACCTATATGTAGTGCACGCGTGTAATGGTGTCCCCGCACTCACAAAGTTCAGGGAATTGGCTCTGAACAATGTGGGGGCACCTTGGCTAGTGCCAGGGTGCCCTCACACTAAGTAACTTTGCACCTAACCTTTACCAGGTAAAGTTTAGACATATAGGTGACTTATAAGTTACTTAAGTGCAGTGTAAAATGGCTGTGAAATAACGTGGACGTTATTTCACTCAGGCTGCAGTGGCAGGCCTGTGTAAGAATTGTCAGAGCTCCCTATGGGTGGCAAAAGAAATGCTGCAGCCCATAGGGATCTCCTGGAACCCCAATACCCTGGGTACCTCAGAACCATATACTAGGGAATTATAAGGGTGTTCCAGTAAGCCAATGTAAATTGGTAAAATTGGTCACTAGCCTGTTAGTGACAATTCAGAAAGAAATGAGAGAGCATAACCACTGAGGTTCTGATTAGCAGAGCCTCAGTGAGACAGTTAGTCACTACACAGGTAACACATTCAGGCACACTTATGAGCACTGGGGCCCTGGTGAACAGGGTCCCAGTGACACATACAACTAAAACAACATATATACAGTGAAAAATGGGGGTAACATGCCAGGCAAGATGGTACTTTCCTACACAACCCCCCCCCCCCAAACGAAGGACAATAAGACTAGCCATGACCTGATGAGTCTTCATTGTCTAAGTGGAAATATCTGGAGAGTCCATCTGCATTGGAGTGGCTACTCCCAGGTCTATGTTCCACTGTATAGTCCATTCCCTGTAGGGATATGGACCACCTCAACAATTTAGGATTTTCACCTTTCATTTGTTTTAGCCAAAGTAGAGGTTTGTGGTCTGTCTGAACAATGAAGTGAGTGCCAAACAGGTATGGCCTCAACTTCTTCAGAGCCCAGACCACAGCAAAGGCCTCCCTCTCTATGGCAGACCAACGCTTTTCTCTAGGGGTCAACCTCCTACTAATAAAAGCAACAGGGTGATCCTGGCCCTCAGAATTAAGTTGTGATAGGACTGCCCCTACTCCTAATTCAGATGCATCAGTTTGGACATAGAATTTTTTAGAGTAACAAGGGCTTTTCATGACAGGTGCAGAGCACATGGCCTGCTTCAGCTCCTCAAAAGCTTTCTGACAGTTTGCTGTCCATAATACCTTTTTAGGCATTTTCTTGGAAGTGAGGTCATTAAGAGGGGCTGCAATGGAGCCATAGTTTTTAATGAACCTCCTGTAATACCCAGTGAGGCCTAGGAAGGCTCTCACCTGGGTCTGTGTAGTAGGGGGAACCCAATCAATAATTGTCTGGATTTTCCCCTGCAGTGGTGCAATCTGTTCCCCACCAACAAGGTGTCCCAGATAAACCACCTTACCCTGCCCTATCTGGCACTTTGAAGCCTTGATAGTGAGGCCTGCCTTTTGCAGGGCCTTCAAAACTTTCCATAGGTGGACCAGGTGATCATCCCAGCTGGAGCTAAAGACAGCTATATCGTCCAAATATGCTGCACTGAAAGCTTCCAGCCCTTGCAGGACTGTATTCACCAACCTCTGAGAAGTGGCAGGTGCATTTTTCAGACCAAAAGGCATTACAGTAAACTGGTAATGTCTTCCAATGGTCGAAAATGCAGTCTTAGGTTTAGCATCTTCTGACAATTTGATCTGCCAATACCCTGCAGTCAAGTCAAAAGTGCTTAGATACTTGGCAGATGCCAGTGTATCTATGAGCTCATCTGCCCTGGGTATAGGGTGAGCATCAGTTTTGGTTACCAAGTTGAGACCTCTATAGTCTACACAAAACCGCATTTCCTTCTTTCCATCTTTGGAATGAGGTTTTGGTACTAGTACCACAGGAGAAGCCCATGGACTTTCAGAGTGCTCAACTACTCCTAGTTCCAACATTTTCTGGACCTCTTGCTTTATGCAGTCCCTGACATGGTCAGGCTGCCTATAGATCTTACTTTTGACAGGCAAGCTGTCTCCAGTATCTATAGTGTGCTCACACCAAGAAGTGGTACCTGGCACAGTAGAGAAGAGTTCAGAGAATTGATCTAGGAGATTTATGCAATTATCTTTCTGCTCAGCAGTAAGGCAATCAGCCAAAACTACACCTTCCACAAGAGCATCTTGTTCTGTGGAAGAGAAGAGATCAGGTAGAGGATCACTGTCTTCTTCCTGTCCCTCATCAGTTGCCATGAGCAGGGTGAGATCAGCCCTGTCATAGTAGGGTTTCAGGCGGTTTACATGGAGCACCCTAAGGGGACTCCTTGCAGTGCCTAAGTCAACTAAATAGGTGACTTCCCCCTTTTTCTCAACAATTGTGTGGGGACCACTCCATTTATCTTGGAGTGCTCTTGGGGCCACAGGCTCCAAGACCCACACTTTCTGCCCTGGTTGGTACTGAACCAAAACAGCCTTCTGATCATGCCATTGCTTCTGGAGCTCTTGGCTGGCCTGAAGGTTTTTACTGGCCTTTTTCATGTACTCAGCCATCCTTGATCTGAGGCCAAGTACATAGTCCACAATATCCTGCTTAGGAGCTTTTAAAGGTTGTTCCCAACCCTCCTTTACAAGTGTGAGTGGACCCCTAACAGGGTGTCCAAAAAGAAGTTCAAAGGGGCTGAAGCCCACTCCTTTCTGGGGTACCTCGCTGTAGGCAAAAAGGAGGCATGGTAGAAGGATATCCCATCTCCTGCGGAGTTTTTCAGGGAGACCCATAATCATGCCTTTGAGAGTTTTGTTAAATCTCTCCAACAGTCCATTTGTTTGTGGATGATAGGGTGTTGTGAACTTATAAGTTACACCACACTCCTTCCACATGGCCTTTAAGTATGCAGACATGAAATTGCTTCCTCTGTCTGATACTACTTCCTTTGGGAAGCCCACCCTGGAAAATATTCCCAGGAGGGCCTTTGCCACTGCAGGAGCTGTAGTGGTCCTTAAAGGAATAGCTTCAGGGTATCTTGTGGCATGGTCCACTACCACCAAGATAAATCTATTGCCTGAAGCAGTAGGAGGGTCAAGGGGGCCAACTATGTCAACCCCTACCATTTCAAAGGGAACCCCAACCACAGGCAGTGGAATAAGGGGTGCCTTTGGGGTGCCACCTGTCTTGCCACTGGCTTGACAGGTTTCACAGGACTTACAAAACTCTTTTGTGTCCTCAGACATCCTAGGCCAATGAAACAAGGGAACAAGCCTGTCCCAAGTTTTCATTTGTCCTAGATGCCCAGCTAGGGGAATGTCGTGTGCCAGAGTTAGGAGGAACTTTCTGTACTCCTGAGGAATCACTAATCTCCTGGCAGCTCCAGGTTTAGGATCCCTATGTTCAGTGTACAAGAGGTTGTCCTCCCAGTAAACTCTGTGAGAGTCACTGACATCCCCATTAGCCTGTTTGACAGCTTGCTGTCTCAGACCCTCTAATGTGGGACAGGTTTGCTGTGCCACACTCAGCTCCTCTCTGGCAGGCCCCCCTTCACCCAAAAGCTCAGCAGTATCTGCTTCAAGCTCCTCTGGTGTAGGTTCTGCACAGGGAGGGAATTCTTCTTCCTCAGAAGTAGAATCCACTGTAGAGGGAGGGATAGTAGGAAGTGGTTTGCTTCTACTAGCACTAGCTTTAGGGAGCACTTGGTCCATTGTTCCAGGATCCAAGCTTCCCTGTCCTTTTTGCTTTTTGGCCTGAGCCCTGGTTAAAGCAAAAATATGCCCTGGAATGCCCAGCATTGCTGCATGGGCCTCCAACTCCACATCTGACCAAGCTGATGTCTCCAAATCATTTCCTAGTAGACAGTCTACAGGTAAATCTGTGGCTACCACAACTTTCTTTGGACCAGTAACCCCCCCCCCCCAGTTGAGATTAACAACAGCCATGGGGTGGCTAAGTGTGTTGTTGTGAGCATCGGTTACTTGGTACTGGTGACCAAGTAGGTGTTGTTCAGGGTGGACCAGTTTCTCTATGACCATAGTCACACTGGCACCATTGTCCCTGTAGGCCTGAACCTCAACACCATTTATTAGGGGTAACTGCTTGTACTTATCCATATTAAGGGGACAAGCAGCTAAGGTGGCTAAATCAATAGCCCCCTCAGAGACTAACACAGCCTCTGTGGCCTCCCTAACAAGGCCAACCCCAACTAAGTTACCAATAGTGAGCCCAGCTACTCCCTTGGATTGGCTATTAGTAGGTTTGCTCCCACCACCACTGCTATTAGTAGGGACACTAGGTGTAGCAGTAGGGGTTGTGGTGGTAGGAGGCTTGGTGCTTTTCTTTGGACAACTGAGATCTGTTGCCCAATGGCCTTTTTCTTTACAAAAATAGCACCATGGTTTCTTTTCCTTGTTCTGATTAAAAGAGGATTTGGGCCCACCACCCCCACCAGAGTGTTTTTGTGGGCCTGATGAAGACTCATTTTTAGATTTGTCCCCACCCTTGTCAGAAGACTTACCATCCTTCTTTTTGTTGCCATCTTTGTCACCCCCTGTATGAACTTTTCTGTTCACCCTTGTTCTGACCCATTTGTCTGCCTTCTTTCCCAATTCTTGGGGAGAGGTCAGATCAGAGTCCACCAAGTACTGGTGCAACAAATCAGACACACAATTATTAAGAATATGCTCTCTCAGGATCAAGTTATACAGGCTTTCAAAGTCAGTAACCTTACTGCCATTTAACCACCCCTCCAAGGCCTTCACTGAATGGTCAATGAAATCAACCCAGTCTTGTAAAGACTCCTTTTTGGTCTCTCTGAACTTTATCCTGTATTGTTCAGTGGTTAACCCATAACCATCCAGGAGTGCATTCTTAAGAACTTGGAAATTATTGGCATCACTTTCTTTCACAGTAAGGAGCCTATCCCTACCTTTTCCACTAAATGATAGCCATAGGATAGCAGCCCACTGCCTTTGAGGGACATCCTGTACAACACAGGCCCTCTCAAGTGCAGCAAACCACTTGTTAATGTCATCCCCCTCCTTATAAGGGGGAACTATCTTGTGCAGATTCCTGGAATCATGCTCTTTTACAGGATGACTATGGGGAATACTGCTGCTGCCACCATGGGTATCTAAACCCAACTTCTGTCTTTCCTTCTCTAGTTCAAAAGACTGTCTATCCAAATCCAGCTGTTGCTTTTTAAGCTTCAGTCTGGTTTGTTCCACCCTCAACTTATTGAGTTCCCTCTCTAACATTCTGTCATCAGGGTTGGTGGGAGGGACATTCCTAGATACAGAGGTATGATGGGAATGAACAGAAGGAGACCTGTCCCTTACAGAAGCCACCCTAACAGCTTGGCTAACAGAAACATCACTACCAGTATGGTGAGAATACATGCTTTTGCTATGATGTGAGACAACACTATTTGTATGGTGTGGCTCATCATCATTACCAACTATGCTAGACTGTCTAGTAATGGGCAGGCTAGAGAGTTTCTTCCCTGCATCTTTTCCTGGGGTAGTCCCTGGATCAGATTGAGAACCATTAGCTACTTTTTCAACAGATGGGGCACTTATGGCCTTATCCTGTTCTCTAAGCATGTTAATTAACAGTTCTAAGGAAGGATTCTTCCCTACACTCAAACCTCTCTCTATGCAGAGACTCCTTGCTCCTTTCCAGCTAAGGTGATCATATGCAAGTTTGGACAGATCAACATTTTGGCCTGTGCCAGACATTTTTAGAGAGAGTTAAAGTGATAGAAAAAGAGAAAAAAGTTTTCAGAACTTTTTGGAAAGACAGAAAAAAAACTTTTAAAACTTTTAAGAACTTTTTTAAAGTTTAGAAGTACTTTTCAGCACTTAGAAAACAGTGAAAAGAGGAAATGCAAAACTTTTTAGCTATGTGTACATACACTGACCTTGTTTTGTATATTTTTCTCTTATGAAAAGTACAATGACAAGAGTGGTAAGTAGTCTCAAAGCACTTATCCCACCACTGCACAACCAATGTAGGAGGCTGGACTGGCTTGTAGTGAGTACCAAGGGGTACTTGCACCTTGCACCAGGCCCAGTTATCCCTTATTAGTGTATAGGGTGTCTAGCAGCTTAGGCTGATAGATAATGGTAGCTTAGCAGAGCAGCTTAGGCTGAACTAGGAGACGGGTGAAGCTACTACAGTACCACAAGTGTCACTTGCACAATATCATAAGAAAACACAATACACAGTTATACTAAAAATAAAGGTACTTTTTTTTATGACAATATGCCAAAGTATCTTAGAGTGTACCCTCAGTGAGAGGATAGGAAATATACACAAGATATATGTACACAGTACTAAAAATATGCAGTATAGTCTTAGAAAACAGTGCAAACAATGTATAGTTACAATAGGATGCAATGGGGACACATAGGGATAGGGGCAACACAAACCATATACTCCAAAAGTGGAATGCGAACCACGAATGGACCACAAACCTATGTGACCTTGTAGAGGGTCGCTGGGACTATTAGAAAATAGTGAGAGTTAGAAAATTAGCCCTCCCCAAGACCCTGAAAAGTGAGTGCAAAGTGCACTAAAGTTCCCCAAAAGACAAAGAAGTCGTGATAGAGGAATAATGCAGGAAAGACACAAACCAACAATGCAACAGCTGTGGATTTCCAATCTAGGGTACCTGTGGAACAAGGGGACCAAGTCCAAAAGTCACAAGCAAGTCGGAGATGGGCATATGCCCAGGAAATGCCAGCTGTGGGTGCAAAGAAGCTTCTACTTGACAGAAGAAGCAAAGGTTTCTGCAGGAACGAAAAGGGCTAGAGACTTTCCCTTTGGTGGACGGATCCCTCTCGCCGTGGAGAGTCGTGCAGAAGTGTTTTCCCGCCAAAAGAACGCCAACAAGCCTTGCTAGCTGCAAATCGTGTGGTTAGTGTTTTTGGATGCTGCTGTGGCCCAGGGGGGACCAGGAGGTCGCAAATTGGACCAGCAGAGAGAGGGGACGTCAAGCAAGACAAGGAGCCCTCTCTGAAGCAGGTAGCACCCGGAGAAGTGCCAGAAACAGGCACTACGAGGATGCGTGAAACAGTGCTCACCCGAAGTTACACAAAGGAGTCCCACGTCGCCGGAGACCAACTTAGAAAGTCGTGCAATGCAGGTTAGAGTGCCGTGGACCCAGGCTTGGCTGTGCACAAAGGATTTCCGCCGGAAGTGCACAGAGGCCGGAGTAGCTGCAAAAGTCGCGGTTCCCAGCAATGCAGCCCAGCGAGGTGAGGCAAGGACTTACCTCCACCAAACTTGGACTGAAGAGTCACTGGACTGTGGGGGTCACTTGGACAGAGTTGCTGGATTCGAGGGACCTCGTTCGTCGTGCTGAGAGGAGACCTAAGGGACCGGTAATGCAGCTTTTTGGTGCCTGCGGTTGCAGGGGGAAGATTCCGTCGACCCACGGGAGATTTCTTCGGAGCTTCTGGTGCAGAGAGGAGGCAGACTACCCCCACAGCATGCACAAGCAGGAAAACAGTCGAGAAGGCGGCAGGATCAGCGTTACAGAGTTGCAGTAGTCGTCTTAGCTACTTTGTTGCAGTTTTGCAGGCTTCCAGCGCGGTCAGCAGTCGATTCCTTATCAGAAGGTGAAGTGGGAGATGCAGAGGAACTCGGATGAGCTCTTGCATTCGTTATCTAAAGTTTCCCCAGAGACAGAGACCCTAAATAGCCAGAAAAGAGGGTTTGGCTTCTTAGGAGAGAGGATAGGCTATTAACACCTGAAGGAGCCTATCAGAAGGAGTCTCTGACGTCACCTGGTGGCACTGGCCACTCAGAGCAGTCCAGTGTGCCAGCAGCACCTCTGTTTCCAAGATGGCAGAGGTCTGGAGCACACTGGAGGAGCTCTGGACACCTCCCAGGGGAGGTGCAGGTCAGGGGAAGTGGTCACTCCCCTTTCCTTTGTCCAGTTTCACGCCAGAGCAGGGGCTAAGGGGTCCCTGAACCGGTTTAGACTGGCTTATGCAGAATTGGGCACATCTCTGCCCAAGAAAGCATTTCCAGAGGCTGGGGGAGGCTACTCCTCCCCTGCCTTCAAACCATTTTCCAAAGGGAGAGGGTGTAACACCCTCTCTCAGAGGAAGTCCTTTGTTCTGCCATCCTGGGACAAGCCTGGCTTGACCCCAGGGGGGCAGAAGCCTGTCTGAGGGGTTGGCAGCAGCAGCAGCTGCAGTGAAACCCCAGAAAAGGCAGTTTGGCAGTACCAGGGTCTGTGCTACAGACCACTGGGATCATCGAATTGTGCCAACAATGCCAGGATGGCATAGAGGGGGCAATTCCATGATCTTAGACATGTTACATGGCCATATTCGGAGTTACCATTGTGAAGCTACATATAGGTATTGACCTATATGTAGTGCACGCGTGTAATGGTGTCCCCGCACTCACAAAGTTCAGGGAATTGGCTCTGAACAATGTGGGGGCACCTTGGCTAGTGCCAGGGTGCCCTCACACTAAGTAACTTTGCACCTAACCTTTACCAGGTAAAGTTTAGACATATAGGTGACTTATAAGTTACTTAAGTGCAGTGTAAAATGGCTGTGAAATAACGTGGACGTTATTTCACTCAGGCTGCAGTGGCAGGCCTGTGTAAGAATTGTCAGAGCTCCCTATGGGTGGCAAAAGAAATGCTGCAGCCCATAGGGATCTCCTGGAACCCCAATACCCTGGGTACCTCAGTACCATATACTAGGGAATTATAAGGGTGTTCCAGTAAGCCAATGTAAATTGGTAAAATTGGTCACTAGCCTGTTAGTGACAATTCAGAAAGATATGAGAGAGCATAACCACTGAGGTTCTGATTAGCAGAGCCTCAGTGAGACAGTTAGTCACTACACAGGTAACACATTCAGGCACACTTATGAGCACTGGTGAACAGGGTCCCAGTGACACATACAACTAAAACAACATATATACAGTGAAAAATGGGGGTAACATGCCAGGCAAGATGGTAATTTCCTACAGTTTGCACCAGAGCACTCAGCCTGCAATGGTGGTTCTGGGTGCATGGCCCTAGAGGGTGGCACAATCAGTGCTTCTGCCCTCAGGGGCCTAAGCCTAGAACCTCATGCCCTGGGCACATAGGTACCCACTTACTAGGGACTAATAGTGGTAGTTAAGAGTGTATCCAGTTGTGCCAGTGCATCACAACAGATTTAGGGAAATAACTCTGACCCAGGAAATATGGTTAGCAGGGACCCTGGGCACTACAGTTTCTACGACATGTCAGTGTTAGAAATGGGGTCTCTGGATGGCAGTCAGTTTGCACTCTGTCTAAGCAGGGACCCTCACTCTAGTCGGGGCAAAAGGAATGCAATTTTACTTCAACCGAACGTGCAAAATGACAGTGGTCATCGGCATAAACATAAAGCTGAGGCACTAAGAACATAAATAAAATGTGATTTTTAAAACTAGTACCATGCCTATAAATTAAATTGCTTTCTCATAACAGCTTCTTACTATCCCTGCTTTGGAAAACATAAAAAGGCAACTCCCACCGTTTTCAGATGACCCTCTCTAAAAACCAGGACATGAGCTAAATTTCCCGAAATCTGTCAAGACAGCTGGTGAAGAACCAAGACTTTCCCGGCAAATCCAGGATGCCTGGTTACCTTACCTGGCTAACAGAAGTGCGATTTTGCAGTACACCATGCTAGAGAACACATACAAGGCAAGCCCAGCCGAAATCCACCAATCACAGTCACTGCCTTGGTTAAGTGGCCACTCACGGTATCGGGCACAAGCATGGGCTGGCCTGTCAGACACCAGTGATGCAAACTTTCTGCTGATTGGCTATCTGTCCCATCGTCCGCTAGAAAAAGTTAAAGCACTAAAAAACATAATTGTTAAAGAATACCTGGTTGTGTAATTTGTGTAGGAAACATGCTTCAGCTCTAGTTGCTACCATTTCTTGTTACAGAGTAGCTAAAGTATTTAAAACATCATCCATTGCTGCCATACGGAGAAGAATACATTGTGGGCTTACTATTCTGTTACATTCACATTTTCTGGTTCTTGGGAATGGCATAATGCTCAGAAGGGACACACTTCCAGGCACAATTGAATTCTCTAATAACCAACACAGGACCCCGAGGTGGCAGGTGAGGAGAAAGACAATGAAGGAGGTACAGCTGGGAAGGAGGTTTGAAATGAGGAAAGATAAGAGGGATTAGCACCATAAGACTGTGTCTCACATCCTATAAACATGTATTTCATTTCTTCTTTATACAGGGAGTGCAGAATTATTAGGCAAATGAGTATTTTGACCACATCATCCTTTTTATGCATGTTGTCTTACTCCAAGCTGTATAGGCTCGAAAGCCTACTACCAATTAAGCATATTAGGTGATGTGCATCTCTGTAATGAGAGGAGGTGTGGTCTAATGACATCAACACCCTATATCAGGTGTGCATAATTATTAGGCAACTTCCTTTCCTTTGGCAAAATGGGTCAAAAGAAGGACTTGACAGGCTCAGAAAAGTCAAAAATAGTGAGATATCTTGCAGAGGGATGCAGCACTCTTAAAATTGCAAAGCTTCTGAAGCGTGATCATCGAACAATCAAGCGTTTCATTCAAAATAGTCAACAGGGTCTCAAGAAGCGTGTGGAAAAACCAAGGCGCAAAATAACTGCCCATGAACTGAGAAAAGTCAAGCGTGCAGCTGCCACGATGCCACTTGCCACCAGTTTGCCCATATTTCAGAGCTGCAACATCACTGGAGTGCCCAAAAGCACAAGGTGTGCAATACTCAGAGACATGGCCAAGGTAAGAAAGGCTGAAAGACGACCACCACTGAACAAGACACACAAGCTGAAACGTCAAGACTGGGCCAAGAAATATCTCAAGACTGATTTTTCTAAGGTTTTATGGACTGATGAAATGAGAGTGAGTCTTGATGGGCCAGATGGATGGGCCCGTGGCTGGATTGGTAAAGGGCAGAGAGCTCCAGTCCGACTCAGACGCCAGCAAGGTGGAGGTGGAGTACTGGTTTGGGCTGGTATCATCAAAGATGAGCTCGTGGGGCCTTTTCGGGTTGAGGATGGAGTCAAGCTCAACTCCCAGTCCTACTGCCAGTTCCTGGAAGACACCTTCTTCAAGCAGTGGTACAGGAAGAAGTCTGCATCCTTCAAGAAAAACATGATTTTCATGCAGGACAATGCTCCATCACACGCGTCCAAGTACTCCACAGCGTGGCTGGCAAGAAAGGGTATAAAAGAAGGAAATCTAATGACATGGCCTCCTTGTTCACCTGATCTGAACCCGATTGAGAACCTGTGGTCCATCATCAAATGTGAGATTTACAAGGAGGGAAAACAGTACACCTCTCTGAACAGTGTCTGGGAGGCTGTGGTTGCTGCTGCACGCAATGTTGATGGTGAACAGATCAAAACACTGACAGAATCCATGGATGGCAGGCTTTTGAGTGTCCTTGCAAAGAAAGGTGGCTATATTGGTCACTGATTTGTTTTTGTTTTGTTTTTGAATGTCAGAAATGTATATTTGTGAATGTTGAGATGTTATATTGGTTTCACTGGTTATGAAAAATAATTGAAATGGGTATATATTTTTTTTTGTTAAGTTGCCTAATAATTATGCACAGTGATAGTCACCTGCACACACAGATATCCCCCTAACATAGCTAAAACTAAAAACAAACTAAAAACTACTTCCAAAAATATTCAGTTTTGATATTAATGAGTTTTTTGGGTTCATTGAGAACATGGTTGTTGTTCAATAATAAAATTAATCCTCAAAAATACAACTTGCCTAATAATTCTGCACTCCCTGTATTAACCAAACATGAATTTAGAGAGAGACGTTTTGAGTCCCACAACAAGGTGAGACGTAAATCTCTTCCTGCAAAGATAAGAATCTTGTAGAAACAAACTCATTCTATGTACTTCAGCAACATGCTTAGAATCCAAGTTTAGAATTATTTATCTTCCTAAAAGTATTCTTTTTTTTATTCTGGTTTCTTTCAGATGGAGAAAAAAATACATTCAAGCAGAAAGAGTGTTCAGGTAAGTTGTATACTACTTAATCCAATGCATCCCATTAGTTTATGGAACACCGCTTGGAATAGTTTTCCACAAGACATTACCCCAACATAAAACAGTGCTTGCTCTTTCCTTAGAAGTCAGTGCTTAGTAAAAGGTGACTTTCTCTTTCACAACAGTTTTTGTGTATCTGCCCTTTCCAAATAACCAGACTTTCCTCAGAGTAAACTTTAATTGTAATCAATGAATGCACTTTCCACATGCGCATCTGTCAACAAAGTCAGTTTCCCTTTAATTAAATTCATGAAGTTTAAAATACACACTCTGCTTATGATGGTCACCTTTCAAACATTGTTAATTGCAATCCCTTACACTTATTAGGAAACAAACCAATTTGTTGTTTGATTTAAATGAAACCTCTTAAGTTGAAATGAATTGCTCTTCCCGAGCGTATACTGTATTTAAAGCTCTGTAACTCTTCAAAGAAATGTGCTTTTGTAGCGTGTTTGCTTACCACCTACATCTTGAAGAAGAGGCGTTTGACTGTGAAGTTCTGAGACTGGTGAATTTCCAAGGGTTTTCAAACTGTTGAGAAACAAGACTTTCCTTCTTCGGCTTCCTAGAACCTGAAGGCTGTAATTGCAAGAGAGTACTCTTTCTCCTTGCCCAGTGGATGTTGAGTTGAGCATAGCACGCACTGGAAAATTGGATGTCTTCCTTGGAAACTGGAGACACCCAGAATGATCAAAGCAAGAGATTCTGGTACTCGTAGCTCTGAGTAGTATATGTAAACAGGCATAAAATGCCCTCAACTGTTCACAATCATGATGCATTGTCTCTCTCAATGTGTTGATTTAACGAACCGTCAATGCATTCTCCATCCAAAGACGAATGCAACAATTTTCTTTCTGCGTATATAAGGTATTGACAGAAAAGGAGCTCGCTAACAGCCTCGGACAGTAGATATGGCACTTCAGTTATTCCGCTGACCAGCATCGCCTCTGGAGATCGGGCCACACCTGACTCCTCAGGTGGTGTGGATGAACGACACCAAGAGGCCCACAGTCCTGGCAATTGCCCAAAAGGATACCATCTCCCTATACCAAGCCAAACAGATCTCTTTTTTTAAAGTCCTTCATCTTCTGGGTTGGCTACAATTATTGAGCTGTCCCTGTATTGACTTGAAAAGCCAACTGTATGATACACTGTGACAGACTCAACACGGGCTTGCTGTTGTTCATTAAGAAACCAAATTCTTTCAAGAGATGTATCGTCCAGGCCAAATGGGTCATTAATAGCATCCTGTTCTGAGTCATCAGAATCAAATAAAACAGATGATCCACCCAACTCCTCTGGATCTTGGAGACTCTACAATCAGCCTTCATGTTTTTGGTGAAACACCAAGGGGCTTATGACTGGCCAAAGGGAAGTGCATTATACTCGTACCAGAGGTTTTGCCATTCGAGCTGTAAAAACTTGCCGTGTAAGGCAAAGATTGGATCGGTTAGATAGGCATCTTTGAGATGCAAACAAACCATCTAATCATTTTCTTGAAGCAGATCTCTCACAAGATGGATACTGTCCATCTCGAAATGCCTGTAAATGACCCAACCATTGCATCTTTTTAAATTCAGTACCAATCTGTAACTTTGTCCTCATTTGTTTAACAGAAACATAGTACTGCAAAAATCTCTGCTGTGGTGATATGGGATGTATTACTGCCTTGGATTTATGCGTCTATAAAACTAGTTTTGTGATGGAAAAAGTTACCTACCTGGGAGGGTTTTGTTGTACAAGGGGCCCATAAAACCCATTCTTGGAACACTGAATTCTTTTTAACATGCACACATTTGGTTTTATGCAACACCAGTTATGAAAAAATACTGAATCTGGTCAGTGAGATTAAATTCTGAAGCTTCAATAAGTTTTAATTGTAGTGAAGGAACCTGTTCCGAATCGATTCCTAGACCTAAAGCTACTGCTGCCATATCTCCCTCTCTCATTTTTTGCAGTGGAAGAAAGCACCTCTACCAGCGTTGTTCCGACTTTCCTTTCTCTGATTGCCAAATCCTCTTGGAGGACCTTTACAGAACACTCGGCCCAGTGATCGACCTCTGTATTCCCCAGTAAGAAGGCCCTGTTGAAACACTTTCTTCAGGGAGCCTTGGGCCTCTTCAAAGGCAGCAAAGCTGTTTATACATTTACAGAGGTCTTTTACAAAAGTATCCCTGAATAAAAGGCCATTGGCAATGGGGTCACTTTCAGCCGCGGCCAATTCTGTCAATTTGAAGTCGACCCTCTTAAGTATCGCCCTACTTAGTTCCACAGAAACAGCACAGTTGGAGTTGCCCAACTGACAGATAGCCCTCTGTGTCCATCCAAAAAGGACGTATGGATCAACAGTCTACGCTGAATCTTTAGTATGCACCCTACATTTCCAAAATTGTTGCTAAGGGATTTGCTAAATCTCAAAGTTTGTTGTGACAGACCCTCCGCAACCTGTCTTTCCCTCTTTTGTGATCCCTGGAAAACTATTCAAGAACCGTCGACATGGTTGGATCCACCTCTGGGCTCTCAGCAGCTTTATCAGCCAGCACAGGAAGAGGATATTCCACCCTCAGATGATTATGAACATCGCTGTCAAAGCTCTTCCAAGGACGGCTCTACATGTATTCAACTGATGGAGAAAGGGGGGATTCCAATTGGACGAGTGTGGGTGCACAATTTTGTTTGGGTCAAAGGACAACACTGCTGAAGTCTCCCCAGCATCAGCATGTATTTTGGAAAGTAGGATGGAGGATTAATACAGGCAGGCACACATGAACCATCATGGATGAGAAGCCCCCTCAAAAAGTGGCAAAGGCTCCACATTGCTGAGAGAAGATTTCAAGTGCATCCGGTAAAGCAGTGTTTACAGATTGTTCTACTGAATTATCAATCACCTCCACAGCGCTTCTACCGTATAATACTCTCAAGGCTCATATTCCTCCATGACCGAGGCCTCCCACTGTGCCATATCGCCACCTTGATATTAAAAGGCTCTACAACTCACCTCGTCGATACAAGAGCCAGATATGGAGAGAAGTACAATGGGGGGAGCAGCCCCAAGTCGTCCTAGGACTTGTGATCACAGAAAACACTCCTCAGGCAAACCTGTAGTAGGATCATACAGCCACATCACCCTTAGCTGATTGCAAAGTGGTTGGAAGAAGGCAGCACCTCAGTTGCCCAAAAGTATAAATGTTCAAGCTTTAAGTCAACAGCAGGGATAATGAAGTCCTAAAATAGGTGGCCTCCAGGGCCGAGACACTCCTATTATGTGGTTGTGAGCAGAGCGTGCTTCCAACCCTGACAAGCCTTTGTTTGAGAATGACCGCAAGTGTGTTCAAGTCCCAGGTGGATTGTGTCTGTCACCTGGGAGCGTGCAGCCCAAACCAAAACTAAACAATCAAGATCAAGTGTAATGGTTGCTCAGGGGTGTGGCCAACGATCCGGAAATGGCGCACGCTTAATCCCCTCGCTCCGGAGGGGACGATAATAATCCGCAGGTCACCTCCGGGCTGATTAGAGCCCGAGCGAAGGTGGTGTACTGGGGGCCGGTCCTGGAAGCGGCCGGGCCCCCGTCCTGGCCCTTGAGTGTGTTGCGGCGCGGGCCCGGCTGAGTCGACTGAGGAGGAGGCCGGCGGGCCGTCCACTCGGCCGGAGCCGGGGCCTTGTGTGAAGTCGCGGGCCGCCGCCGGGCTGAGGCAGACGGCCGGAGTCCGGAGGGAGGCCCCGAGCGGGTCTTCCTGCTAGAACGATGCCGGAGGCCCGAGTTTAGACCCCGTGAGGAGGCGCGAGTGTCGCTGGGCCGCCCCCAGGCCCTAGAGGAGCAGGGAAGACCGTCGGAGACCGGGGAGCCCCGGAGGGGCTACGCCCCGTTTAGCTGCGGTCGGGCTAAGGCAGACCTCCGGAGGGATGCCCAAGCAGGTCTCCCTGCAAGAGCGACGCCGGAGGCCCGAGTTTGGACCCCGTGAGGAGGCACGAGTGGTGCTGGGCCGCCCCCGGACCCTAGAGGAGCAGGGAAGACCGGCAGAGACCGGGGGAGCCCCGGAGGGGCTACGCCCCGTGGAGCTGCGGTCGGCTGTTGGCTGCTGAGCGGGCGCTGCCCTGAGTTGTGCTGGGGACGGCCTGCGGACGTGCTGCTGGGGCCCCAGTGGGGGCATTGAACACTGTACTGGCAGCGCGGCGCCGGAGAGGGGCCGGCTGCCGCGCCCACAGGAGGAAGCGGGCGGCCCGGAGGTCGGTGCGGACGACGGTGGGCCCTGCCGACTGGGGGTCCCCGGGGGCCACTGCCAGGCTATAGGAGGCTGGAATAAGAGACATGGGCGCGATCCCACCTGGGGCGTGAGCGAGCCCGCGGCCGCACCGCGCGGAAGAAGCTGGGGACTGGACTGGGGGCGCGACCTTGGTGCTGAGGAGGAGCCGACCTCCTGGATGGTCCAAGCCAAAAGGAAGCAAGGTGACCGACGGAGCTGGCGACCGAGGAGGAGCGCCCTGCGGAGGAAACATGTGGCAGACTGCCTGACATTAGCAGTCCATTGGTCGCCCCAGGAGCCTGTGAACGCCGGTGACTCCTGAGTGAGTAACACTGTGGATGGGGCACCTGGAGGGGCTGGAGTCCGGGTGATGGGGGAGTGCGCCTAGATGTGTTGCTGGCAACGCAGAGAGAACACTGAGGAGGTGGATGCGACTCTGCGAGAGAGTGTAACCGGGCCGGGGCCTGCGGCGCATTACCGGACTGTGGCGGGCCCCCAGGGGGCCCCTGAGTCACTAGGAGGGCGGCCTTGTGATGCCGCGGCAGGACCGGGTGGGACGTGACCCTGGGCGCGCAACGTGCAGAGGAACGATCGGGAGGACCGGAGCTGAAGAGAGTGGTAGTTTGCCACGGGCTGACAACACAGAGCCCTCCGACTCTGCAACTGAAAGCTGGAGATAGTCGGCGTGGTGTCTGGGGGTCTGCCTGGTGCCCACCCGGGGGTCGTGGCCTGGCATGTGGTGACCGAGGCGCGGGGCTACAGAAGGAGGAGAACACACGATAACGCTTGGGCCTCCGCCTGGGGGCGTGACCCCCCACCCCCCCCTTTTTTTCATCCAATGCCCCCCAAGGGCCGACACGATTAAAACCATGGACCCCGCGACACCATCGGGGCACAAAGAAATGGAAACACAGGGCCACTCACAAGTTAAAGTACAGGATACCCTAGACAAAATACTAGGGGCGATAGAAGACACAAAGACAACACTACAGCGCAACATCAACCAAGTCGTGGTTGAGGTGGGTCTACTGAGAGCAGACCACCATAAACTGGTGGACAGAGTCAAAGAAACGGAATCCACGTTGGCGGACATTGTGCCGAAGCAGAAAGATCTGTCGGCCGAAGTAACTTCCCTTGTTACCAGAGTGGCAGGTCTTGAACAGAGAGCCGAGGACGCGGAGGGGAGAAACAGGAGGAACAATGTGCGCGTGGTGGGCCTCCCCCGAGGGGGCCGAGGGAGCAAACATGGTGGAGTTTCTGGAGAAATGGTTAAGCACTGCGGTTGTGCCCGGGTGCCTGACCCCATTCTATACGCTGGAGCGTGCGCACCGGGTGCCGTCGAGGCCTCTTGCCCCTGGCAGACCTCCCCGTGTAGTGATTGCCAAATTACTGTACTACAGAGACACAGACTCCTCATACAGAAGGCCAGAGAGATGGGCCCGTTTAAAGTAGCGAACGGAGAGGTGATGCTATTCCCGGACTTCACACTGGATGTTCAGAGCAAGCGAGCTTCATTCCTAGCAGTTAAAAGGGCCCTAAGAGAAGAAGGGATCCAATACTCGCTGCTGTACCCAGCCAGGTTAAGAGTGATGATGGAAGGGAAGACCACTTTCCTCCAGTCCGCGGAAGAGGCGCGGGAGTGGCTCGAGAATCATGGGTCCCAGGCGGGGCGACCTGCAGGAGAGGGTCTGGCTGGGAGCCGAGCTCGCCGGGCCCTGAGGGGGCGGAGGCCCAGAGATCGCCCACGATTGGCGCCAACGCAAACACAAAAAGAAAAAGGCAAGAGGGCGGCCCTGGAGGCGGCGGCCCATGTGGGTGTAGGGGTGTCCCCCCCGGAGGGCTCTGGGGAGGATTCGGACGATACAATGGTGTCCTCTGCCGGGGACTCGGGCTGCTCGGCACGTGCCCCCAGGGTGACCCCGCAAACGGCTGACTAACTTGGATAATCCTACCACAGGAGGGCCCGGAGACATGGTACAACGTGTGAACAAGAGGCCCCTCTGGACCTGGCCACCCCCCTGACCAGAACCTCGCCTGTCCATTCAGGCTGGCGAGAACTGCAGTTATGTGTTTGAACAAGCTGCACAGTTTTCTGGGCAACCTACAGTTTGGGAGGCGCCCTGGGGAGTGGGAGTTGGGGTATACAGTTACAAGTTATATTGGCAAAGTGGGTGATGAAGCCCAACTATAGCAAAGGTCTGAACATGAGAAGGGGCAAGTCGGTGGCCTGGGAGGACCAAGGATGCTATTATCAGATTGTTATATTAAAATGGCAGACTACAATCTCTTAACATGGAATGTTAGGTGGATGGGCACACCGGCTAAAAGACATAGAATCCTCTCCTATTTAAAGAGAAGAGGAGTGCAGGTGGCAATACTGCAGGAGACCCATTTAGCAACAGGGGAGGTGGAGAAACTGAGATGCAGGTGGAGGGGTCAGGTGTTCGCCACGGAGTACTCAGCTTATGCAAGAGGTGTAATGATATGGGTCAGGGAGGGTAGATTTGTGATACTGGAGGGGAAGCTACACGGTACCCCGATAGTCATGAGCTGCATTTATGCCCCTAACCAGGACCAGATCCCCTTCATGACAGGGTTATCGAGCCACCTTACCCGCCAACGCACAGGAGAATTACTAATCGGGAAGGACTTCAATGCAGTATTAGATTTAAACATGGATAGGTCAACCCCGCCACTACAAGGGGCAGTGTCAACTAAAATAGCCAAAAAACTATGCGAATGGCTGGGCACCTGGGGGCTGGTGGATGTCTGGCGAGAGCAACACCCAAATGTTAGAGACTACTTGTATTACTCGGGCCTCCACCGGGTGCACACCAGAATTGACAGAGTGACTTGCACAGCGGGCCTTGCGCGTAATATGACCCACTCTGAGTATCTTCGCTGCACTCTGTCAGACCATAATCCCTTGCTGCTGACACTAAGGGTTTCGGAGAATAGTCCCCCCATACCATTGTGGAGACAGACCCCTGCAGCACTTGAAGATCAGGCGTACAGAGACGCCTTTCGATGCCACCTGGCAGAATATATTGAGACCAATAGTGGATCTACCCCTTCCAGGGCCACGGAATGGGAAACACTTAAGGTGGTGACGAGGGGCTTTTGCCTGGGGCAGTCGGTGGGGGTGAAGCGCACACTTGAAAGGGAATTGTCTGCCCTAGAGAAGGAAATACATGAAGGGGAATTGAGACAGGGACCTGAAGCTCAGGAGAACGAGGATTATAACCGTGCCCGTAGAGAACATTCCCGGATTGAGGAGCAGCTTAGGTGTCATAGCATGCAAAAATACTTGACATCATTACAATCGGAGGAAGGTAGATCAGGGAAACTGATGGCGTGGCTGGTAAGCCCGGGTGGGGATAGCGAGCCCATCACGAGTGTACAGGACAAAGAGGGACTCCGTAGACTCAGTCCAGGCCCAATAAATGACGCATTCAGGGAATATTATACGCACCTGTATGGGAGACCTAACGACCTGGGGGCGGAGGCCTTTGAATGCTTCCTACAGCAAATCCCACTGCCGATTCTGAATCCAGAAGAGAGGGCTAGCCTGGGGGGATCAGTGACAGCGGAGGAGATAAGTGAGGCCATATCGCAATTGGCCCCTGGGAAGACTCCTGGTACAGACGGCCTCCCAATGGACTTTTATAAAAAATAAAAATCACTATGGGTTCCCCAACTAGCGGAGATGTACACGGAGGCATTGCACCGTGGGGAGCTGCCGTGCACGCTTCGGGAGGCCTTGGTGGTGCCGCTTCCCAAGACAAAAACCAGGGAAGCATCGGTGACTGACTTTCGTCCTTTATCGATGCTGAACAGCGACTTTAAGATCCTTAGTAAGATCATGGCCGGCAGGTTGCTCCCCCTCATGACCCCACTCGTGCACGTGGACCAGAACGGTTTTGTCCCTGGCCGTAGCACCTCTCCCTGAACTTGAGGCGAATCTTCGCTATTTTACATATGCCTGGCGAGGAGAAGCCCCCAGCGGGGTTTTGCTTGCGGTGGACTTCGAGAAGGCCTTCGACTCGATTAGGTGGGACTACCTCAGGGCCGGGATGTTAAAAATGGGACTAGGGGATGGTTGGGTAAAATGGGTGGACCTGTTATATTCGTCCCCGCTAGCAAGAGTGAAGACGGGCAGAACAATATCTAGCACGTACCCGGTATATCGGGGAACTAGACAGGGATGCCCCCTGTCCCCACTGCTATTCGCCTTGGCAATTGAGCCCCTGGCGGCCCAGCTGCGACGGGAGGGAGTGGGTAAAGGAATTGAATGGGGACCAACTGAGCATATTATCTCTCTATATGCTGACGATATACTTATTTATCTGAGGGATGGGATCAGTGGACTCCCATGGGCTTTGAGGATTCTGGAGGACTTCGGGGTGTTGTCAGGGCTTCGCCTTAACCGAGGCAAAACATTTGTGTTTCCCATGCTGCCAGAATGCGTGCGCCCCGGAACATGCCCAGGGGATGTGAACTGGGCCCCACGGACCTTCAAATATTTGGGCATTCAAATATTCCATGAACTGGCTGACCTCCGGGACGGTAATCTAGGTAGGACACTCCACTCCCTGCGGTCCTTGGTCGGGTTCTGGCGATCACTGAAGTTAACAATAATGGCCAGAGTAGCGTTGTCTAAAATGATTATGCTTCCTCGCCTCCTCTACTACTTTGCTAATTTACCGTTACTGATCCCTCCAGCGTGGTTTCGTGAGTTGAATGCTTTGCTCCGGGAACTAATATGGGATGACGGTCGTAGACGCACAGCGCTGCCGACCATATGCAGGCCGACGCATATGGGTGGACTGGGTGCCCCTGACTTCGAGGCATACTACCTGGCATCCCAATTACAATGGGTGTCAGGTTGGCTAGTGGGTAGGGGACAGCTGGATTTGTTTACCTTCCACGGTATGATGCACACAGCTCGGATAGTAGCACGTATGGCAGATAGGAAGATTATCCCCCTAGGGGACAACCCAATGACTAGTGTTGCGATGACATGCTGGAAGAGATGTGCGAGAAGGGTCGGAGTGGGCCCACCTTATTCCCCAGCGCTACCGTTATCGGTCCTAGCCATGGACCCGGGAGGGAAGGGACCAAGGGGTCTGGGACTGGGACCATGGACAAGAACAGGAGTGGGGACAGTAGGGGAGCTCTTCAATGAAGGGGTGCTGAGGAGCTTCACTGCCCTAACAGGAGGGGGTGTTACTCAGGGTCAATTCTTGTTTTTTAGGAAGTTGGTGCATGCTCTGAAGGACCACTGGGATACGATCAACGCGGAGCCCACTGTGCACAGAGTGTTACACCTCCTGTTGACATCAGGTGAGGAACCTCATTTGATTGCTAAAATATACCGGGCCCAGATTGAGGCTGCATTGGATCCTCTGCATTCCCTGAGAGAAAGGTGGGAGAGAACAGTTGGGCGTTACCTGTCCGAGGCAGAGTGGAGCAGGGCATTGGCTTATCCCCGGACGATCTCACGTAACACCTGATTACGATACATCCATAGGACGTACCTCACTCCTCACCGGCTGTTTCTTATATATGGTGGGACCCCCAGGTCATGCCCTAGATGTGGTGACGGGGATGCTGACTTTGACCACATGATGTGGAGATGCCCAGTGCTCCAGGTTGGCTGGAGGGCGATGATGGCGGTCATGTCAAGACGATTTGGTACGGAACTGCTGCTAACCCCCGCTATATGTTTGCTGGGCCTCAAGACCGGTACTCCCCAGGGGAAAGTCAGGGGTCGCTTCCTAGACGTGGCCCTGGCCCTTTATAGAAGACTGATCACGAGGGGTTGGAAGGCCCCTAGCCACCCCTCGCTTAATGAATGGAAAAGCGGCATTACGAAATGGACTAGGGCTGAACTACAGGTCCTGAAGGCTGAAGAAGCCAGAGGCATCCGCCAAACTCCTATCGCCCCAGAGTGGGAGGACTTAGTGACGAGTTGGGATGACCTAATGAAGGGACCAATAGCTCCCAATGTGGTACCAGCAGAAATAGGACCCTGAGAGGGTATAAGGATGAGACAGCCGATGCGCCCAATAGAATTGGCCCTTGGGGAGGGCCCCCGAAACCAGAACTGGAGACTGACGAGTGAACCAATAGCCCGCACCGAGATATATGGGGCAGGGCAGGGTCGGTCACAAATTGTCTCATAATTATCGAAGGAGGGTGAGAGAAGGTGGCCAGTTATCCCCCACACAATGTAGTGCCCTAGGTGAGACTTCCCCCAGCTAATCCAAGGCCCCCCCACATGAAGCCATCATGTTTATACATAGTTTAATGTTGAGTTAAGTCTGTTATGTGGCCATACAAAACAAAAGGGTAACACAGAATTACAGAGCGCATGACCCCTTAAAATAGGAACGTTAGAACACTAGATCTAATGATAAACGAATGCCAAGTGATAGTCAAAATGAACAATAAGTTGTGAAACAAAATACTTGTAACGTTTAGTATAAATACGTATCTTTTAAATGATGTATATGATAAGAACAAGATGCTGCCATAGATGGACTTGCAAAATGTAAGACAGCAAATTGTTAATAAAAATATATTTGAAAACAAAAAAGTGTAATGGTTGCTTAAACCTGTTAGCATACAAAAGTATAGATAAGACACAAGAAGAACAAGAGAGACAAGGAAGATGGAAGAGCAACAGTGACTTAATTCATGCTCCAGTAGCAAAGGAAGAGGAGGATTCATGCTGCCTTTAGCAGGTATAGGGCCACGTCTGTCCTGATTGGTTGAGTGGTTTCATGGGAAGTGTAGTTTGTTGTTTTTAAGCGCTGCTGTCATTTTTCAGTGAAGATTGAGAAGCATAATCTGAGCCTCTGGGCCTGCCATAGAATCACTGACATTGACAACATATATTAGCCTATTTTGAACATTATGTAAAAATACAATAAAGAAGTCTGCAACCAGAAGTTTGAAATAAAAAGGTAAATTAATATAGTGACACCAAACTGAATGTATTTAGTTGTATAATTTAAGAACATTCCATCTTGTTCTTGAGATATTTGGGCCATTTTTTTGGACTTGTTCTGTTTTTCTTACTTGAAATAGTTTCAATTTCATATACTTGTTTCAATAACTGTTTGAAATTTTTCTCTGACTTTACTTTCCCTTTTATATAATGCAGAATGCAATAATGCCAGCTGTGTTCTTACAGTCGCCTGGTGCACCACCAGTTAGGTGGAAAAAATGGAATCTTCCATTTGTGGGTCAGTTCTGTTTATTTATGTAGGCAAATGCAAATCCATTGAGATACACAGCTGTCTGCCCGCAACCCTGGGGCCGGCAGCATCATTAATGCAAGTACCAAATTATAACACCTAGAAAACTCCCAACGCCATGCCCACCCTCCCCCATCATCCTTCTCATATTGCAGGTTTGATGATTCTCACCTGCTGTATACCGGGTCAAGTTGAGAGCCTGTTGGAGCGTGAGTGAGCCTTTGCCTTTTAAGACGAGGTTGTGTCAGTAGGATTCTGCACCAAGGAGAGCAGGTGCAGTAATTCAAGGTATTTCTGGCAGGTTAGTTTGTTGAATTCTGCAGACAGGATAGTGATAAACTGGGCCCACAGCTCAGAATAAGAACTGTGTCTCGGATCCAAAACTAGGGATTTTTTTTCCAGCCTGAGAATAAACCATAATTTATGTAGCCATGCAATGTAGTTGGGGATTCTATTGGTGCCACAGGCGGAGAATATGACCTGATGGGCGTCAGTCAGCTCAATAGATATGCCAAAGGCTTAGGGAGCCCCAGGATAGGGTAAGCAGGGAACCTCAGGATAGTGGTATTGAAGGCCCCATCTACACCATCCAGGATTCATTTCCAGGATCTGACCAGCTTCGGGCAGTGCCACCGAAGGTGCATTAATGGGCCTGTACCATTGCAACCCCTTCACCATTCTTTATTTGGTCTTGGGGACAAAGCATAAAGACGTGCAGGAGTATGGGTCCAGGTAGAGACTAGTTTGTATGCCGTCTCTGTACTCACCATGTTATGTGCGGTGTGGCAGGCCTGATAGCAAATGTCCTCCCACTCTTTGGGGGTGAGTGTCCTGCCCATTCTGTCTCCTGTCACCTCTGACCCACCATCTTGTCTAGTGTTTTAGCTTCCCCTAGAAGTGGGTAAACCTCAGTGATAAGTCGTCTGTCATCCCTCTTGAGAAAGACCTACCTCTCAAAGGACGTCAGGGGCCGCTCAGCTTTCAACCTGGTCTCTGGTTGCGTCACCCAATGCCGAATTTGTAATTACTAGATGCGGTTTGCCTCCTCCAAGCCATAATATAATTTCAGGCAGTCGAATGAAATGAACCCCTGAGCATCGAAAAAGCAACCAATGCGCTTACAACCGCCCTACCACCAGCGTCTAGATTTCTCCTGTTGCATGCCTGGGGGAAAGTCAGGGTAGGGTAAGCACGGAACCTCAGGATAGTGGTATTGAAGGCCCCATCTACACCATCCAGGATTCATTTCCAGGATCTGACCAGCTTCGGGCAGTGCCATGGAAGGTGCATTAATGGGCCTGTACCATTGCAACCCCTCCACCATTCTTTATTTGGTCTTGGGGACAAAGCATAAAGACGTGCAGGAGTATGGGTCCAGGTAGAGACTAGTTTGTATGCCGTCTCTGTACTCACCATGTTATGTGCGGTGTGGCAGGCCTGATAGCAAATGTCCTCCCACTCTTTGGGGGTGAGTGTCCTGCCCATTCTGTCTCCCGTCACCTCTGACCCACCATCTTGTCTAGTGTTTTAGCTTCCCCCAGAAGTGGGTAAACCTCAGTGATAAGTCGTCTGTCATCCCTCTTAAGAAAGACCTACCTTTCAAAGGACGTCAGGGGCCGCTCAGCTTTCAACCTGGTCTCTGGTTGCGTCACCCAATGCCGAATTTGTAATTACTAGATGCGGTCTGCCTCCTCCAAGCCATAATATAATTTCAGGCAGTCGAATGAAATGAACCCCTGAGCATCGAAAAAGCAACCAATGCGCTTACAACCGCCCTACCACCAGCGTCTAGATTTCTCCTGTTGCATGCCTGGGGGAAAGTCAGGGTTATCCAGTATTGGAGTCATGGGAGAGGGAAAAGAAGTCAATCGAGCCCGCAGCACTACGGTACCTCAAACCCTAAAGCTGGAGCTGGTTACTGGGACGAATAGAGGTCCGTGCTGTATGCCTGCAGGGTAGTCACAGTGACTATGCCTGATGATATGCCTTGTGTTGCAGGTAAATAGACAGGCTAAGCATTTGGGACTTTTGTATGTTAACCTTGAACTCTGAGGCTTCCCCAAATGAGGAAAGTTCCATCACCAAGGTGGGAAGGGACGACATTGGGTCAGTGAGAGTAATAACAATGTCATCAGCATAGAGGCTGGTGACATACCGGTCGCCACTGAAAGGGATCTCCATGATGGGTTGGTCCACTCTCTCCTGTTGGGCCCCAAGTATAGAGCAAAAAGCAAAGGAGAGAGCGGGTATCCCTTCTGAGTTCCCCTCTAGATTTGGAAAGGTTGGAACAAAACACCACTGACTCTCACCGAGGCCCATGGTGAGCAGTAAATGCTCTGCACCCAGCTTAAGAATCTACCTCTAAAATCAAATCACTTCAAAGTCGCGAAAAGAAAGGACTAATGCACCCTGTTGAACACCTTTTTGACATCGTTTAGGAGGAGGGGACCAGTAGATCTTGTCCATTAGGTGGAGGACACACTTGGTGTTGTCCGGACATTGGCGGTTAGGGATGAAACTGGCCTGTTCGGGGTTGAAAAGGCCAGGCATGAGGGGGTTTAGGCTGTGGGCAAGGATGCTAGTAAACAGCTCAGCATCAATGTTAAGAAGAGAGATAGGTTGATGGGATCTGTACACTGCGCTGTTTTTCCCAGGTTTCGGGATGACTGAGATCAAGTGCCTCAAGCATAGTGTCGGTTATGGCTCCTGTGTTGGCAAAGGATTTTAAAAATGGTAAGCACGTGTAGGAGACTGGCCTGGTTTGTAGTGGGTACCTAACGTACTTACACCTTATACCAGGTCCCGTTATCCCTTATTAGTGAAATGTAGTAGTGTTCTAACACCTTTGGCTGTCTAGAGGTAGCTGTAGCAGAGCAGCTTAGGCTGAAGTAGGAGACATGCAAAGCTCCTGCAATACCACTATAGTTACACAGTACTTAAACACAACAAAAGACAATACTTGAGGCCATATGTACGAACACTTTCTCCAGTATTGGATCTTTCATAGATTCACTTGCTTGAATCATCCCCGTCGTCGAGGTGGGAGCCTCACGGTGAGTTTTAAATACATAAAGCAGTAAGTCAGTAAGTGTAAAACCAGTAGGCCCTAGTAGGCCTCATAGGGTATTTTACAGTCTGTCCACCTTGTTTTGTGAAAAGACCCAAACTTCAGTGTCAACCAATCAGGATTCAGCCCCTCCCAAACACTCCCAACAGAGGCTGAATTCCCTGTGAAGGTCGTGTGAAGGGAGTCTCCTTGAGCTCTGCTCAGATTTTTTCTTCATTATTTCTGACTGAAGATTGTTTCTCTCAGGAAACTAGCTGTACAGCGTTATCATGTCTGAAAAGACACAGAAGGGTCTGTTCAGAGACTGTGACAATTGTGGGAAGAAGAGACTGCATGTTGATGACCCCCACAAGAAATGTATCTACTGCCTCCATCCAGACCACAAGGTGAGAGACTTCAAAATCTGTTGCACCTTTAGTAAAAAAAACCTTCAAGGACAGTGAGGGTAGACTTCTCTTATGGCTGCAGAAACAGAAAGCCATAGAACATCCTTCCTCAGACGACAGTGAGGCGTCATCTCATGCTTCTCGCCCTCAGAAAAGAACAGGTGAGAGAAGTAGAGTGTCTGATGAGCCTCCAAGCAAGATGCCCAAGAAGACAAAACAAGTCTCTACTGAGACAAAAAAGGATGTTTCCCATTCAGAGACATTAAAACATTTGCCAAAAAAGGTTCATTCAGAGCCTACTACGCCTTTGCATCGGAAAAGCACCTCAAAAAAGACATCCCTGTCTCTGTCACCCCAAAAAGAGCCAGAAAAAGTCTCTCAGACCACGCCACCTAGACCCGAAAGCTACCAGACACCTCGTCAAACCCAGACTACAAATCTTCTGCAGACACCACAGGCTATCATACCTGTAACTAGCCAAACTCAGGAAGCTCATCCCTCGTCAGATGACGAAAGGGAAGAGGGTGAGCTAAGAGATTCGGCGGCTAGTGAATGGGATGATTATCTCGTCCCCACAACATCTCCACCGCCAGCAGGTCCAGTAGACTCGCCTCCAGAAGACATAGGAGGTTTTCATAATTTGATAGAGAGAGCGGCAAAGCCTTTTGGCCTTTCAGTTGTCTCTCATGAAACCAAATGTTTTCTGTACGACTTCAAAGAGCCGTCAAAGAGATCGGTAAGAGCTATACCCATAGTAGATTTCTTATGGCAAGAGGGTTTGAAGGCAATGAAAAATCCTGCAACAGTGCCTTCACAAATGCCAAGACTGGAGAAAAAGTACAAGGCCCCAGATTATTCTCCGGCCTGTTTAGTGTCACAGCCAAAACCTGATTCTGTTATATCACAGGCGGCGCAGCGACGTTCCAGAAACCCCTCCGCACCTATAGCATCTCCCCCAGACAAAGAAGGGAGGAGATTAGACAACATTGGTAAACAATTCTCCTCTGTTGCAGCGGTCACAGTTAAGGCGGCTAATTCCCTCACCATCCTGGGAAGATATGATCGCCAAATGTGGGCAGACATGTCTGCCATTTTGGATCTCCTGCCAGAAGACGTCAAGGTGGAAGCAAAAAAGGTGTGGCAGGATGGAGAAAGGGTTTCCGCAGAGATTATAGACAGCGCAATAGACATTTCTCTAACTGGCTTCAGACAATTAGCTGGCGCAACAGTCCTGCATAGGCAAGGATGGCTTAAGGCCACATCATTTAGACCGGAAGTCCAGAGTGGTGTTCTCGACATGCCTTTTGATGGAGAAAGTTTGTTTTGAAAGCATGTCGACGACATGTTACAGGCCATCAAAACTGATACAGATACGGCAAAAATCTCTAGGTACCCTTCAATATAAAAAACAACCTTTCCGTGGGGCAAGGAGAAGAAGAAATTATTCCTTTCGAGGAGGATACCAACAGTACAGATCCCAGTATCAGTCTTCCTCCACAGGATCACGACACCAGTACCACCAGCAACAGCAGCATTATAGGTTACCACTGGCCGCAGCTTATAAACATCCAACTAGAGGAAGAGGAGCTGCCCGAGGAAGGGATATGGGCAGAAAACAATGACCCGCCAGTCATCTCAGCACTTCTCCACCCACCAATATCGAGGGTTGGAGGTCGCATCACTTCCTATTTCCCCCAATGGGAGGCTATAACATCGGACAGATGGGTACTCGATGTAGTGGCCAGAGGTCATATTCTGGAATTCACGCAAACACCACCAACTGTTCCTCCATCGGGCCCACCACCCCCGAGAATGAACCAACTCCTCAAGGAAGTAAAAGTGATGCTGAGCAAAGGAGCGATAGAGCCAGTCCCTTTTTCTCAAAAGAACAGAGGATTCTATTCCCTCTTCTTTCTCGTAAAGAAACCCTCAGGAGATTGGCGCCCCATCCTGGACTTGAGAGCACTAAACAAGTTTCTAAAGAAAGAGTCGTTCAGGATGGTAACACTTCAAGATGTCCTTCGTCTTTTAAATGCTGGAGATCTGATGGCATCCCTAGACCTCCAGGATGCTTACTTTCATATTCCCATACATCGCAACCACCGCAAATTCCTAAGGTTCAGAGTGTGTGGTATGCACCTCCAATTTCGAGTTCTCCCATTCGGTCTCAAATCGGCCCCCAGAATCTTCACAAAAATGTTGGCTCCGGTAGCAGCACATCTCCGCCAGCCGGGTATCCAGGTCTTTCCTTACCTGGACAACTGGCTCATAAAGGCACCCTCAAAGTCGCAAGTAATAAGTCATATCTCCTATTGCCTTCAATTGTTAGACAGCTTGGGGTTTGTAGTCAACTATCAGAAATCTCAGCTCCACCCCAAACAGGTATTAAACTTCTTAGGAGCAATACTAGACAGTCCATAACAAAGCGTACCCATCTCACGAGAGGAAACAAAAACTAACCTCCTTAGCAGGCAGGCTCTCCGCAAAAAAGTTTGTTTCAGTCCGCATCTACAAATCATTGCTAGGGATGATCTCATCTTGCATTCCGCTAGTCCCAGATTGCAGGCTCCATATGCGACCCCTGCAAGAGCAATTGGACATACAATGGACCCAGATCAACGGTTCGTTCGAAGACAAGATTCACATAACACCTCTAATGAAAAACTCCATGAGGTGGTTGGCGATTCTAACCAATTTGTCAAACGGACTGTCATTCCTTCATCAAACACCCAGTTACATAGTAACAACGGATGCCTCTCTCGAAGGATGGGGTGCACACTGCCAGGACCTGCAAATCAGCAGAACCTGGAATGCAAAAGAGGTTCAGCTCCACATCAATTACCTAGAACTCAAGGCAATACACTTAGCTCTAAAAGCTTTCTTGCCAAAGCTACAAAATGCAAGCGTCTTAATCAGGACAGACAACACAACCAGCATGTTTTATATAAACAAGCAAGGGGGCACGAGATCCCTACAACTCTCGCAGCTAGCACAACAAATCTGGACATGGGGCATCAAGCACAATATTTCACTCAAAGCGGAGCATGTGCCAGGGCAAACCAACGTTCTAGCAGACACCCTGAGCAGGACAGTGATTCCTTATCACGAGTGGGAGCTAGACCAAAAAATTCTCAACCGCCTTTTTCTATTATGGGGCAAACCGAACCTAGACCTATTTGCCACTCTCGAGAACAAGAAATGCCAGTTTTACGCAAGTTGGCTTCCCCAGAAAGGTTCGTGGGGGAATGCGTTTTCAATGAGATGGTCCGGAGTTTATGCCTACGCTTTTCCTCCGATCCCGCTCATTCCAAGAGTCATCAACAAACTAAAGACGGAGGGGTGTCGCCTCCTATTCATAGCTTCTTGATGGCCCAGACAAGTCTGGTACACGGAGCTCCTGATGCTCTCCGAACAGCCACATCTGCAACTCAGACAGAGTCCGACTCTCTTAACGATGCACCAGGGACAAGTCAGGCACCCAGATCTGTCATCTCTTCATTTGTCGGCTTGGCTCCTGAATACTTGAATCTCAACATTTCCCCTGAGTGTAGAGACATCTTAGCAAAAGCTAGAGCTGACACTACCAACAAAACCTATAGACTTAAATGGAAACGTTTTTGTATATGGTGTGCAGCAGAAGACATACATCCTTTGTCCGCTCCTCCAGAACAGATTCTTACATATCTCTTGCTCTTGGCAAAGTCAGGACTTTCATATTCCTCCATTCGAGTGCATCTGGCAGCAATCTCGAGGTACCGCAGATCACCACACAGGGTTTCATTATGTTCCACAAGAATTGTCAAGCAATTCATGAAAGGCCTTTTTCGGGTTTTCCCGCCAGTTAGAAAACCTCCGCCGTTATGGTCCCTGAATGTTGTATTAATGCAGCTTATGAAAGCTCCCTTTGAGCTGATCCACAAAGCCGATCTAAAGTTAATCTCATGGAAAACAGCGTTACTACTAGCTCTTACTTCACCCAAAAGAGTCAGCAACATTCAGGCTTACACTGTCAAACAGCCTTTCCTTCAATTCACAAACTCAGGTGTGATCCTGCGAACAAATCCTAAATTCATCCCGAAAGTTCCCTCAACGTTTCACTTGAATGAACCAGTCATCTTAAGAACCTTTTTTCCAAATCCGCAAACAGTAGCCGAAAGGACATTACATTCCCTTGATATTAAAAGGTGTTTAAAGTTTTATCTACAGAAAACACAAACCATCCGCCAGTCTGACCAATTATTTGTTGCATTTGGCGGAACAAGAAAGGGGCATGCGGTGTCCAAACAGACTATAGCAAGATGGATTGGCCTGGCAATTCAATTCTGCCATGCAAAAGCAGGTAAACCGCTCCACACCAAGGTGAGAGCCCATTCTACAAGATCGGTAGCCACTTCAGCTGCACTCTTTGCAGGGGTGCCACTACATAGCATCTGTAGAGCAGCCACATGGTCCAGCCAGCATACGTTTACAAAACACTACTGTCTCGAGGAAACTAATAACTTCGATACAGCAGTGGGACAGGCAGTGCTGAGGCATCTATTTCGTTAAGGTGAGCCTCTTACACATCCCACCACCACACTCAAGGTATGTTCAGTATTGGTTCTCAGTCTCGTTAATATCTAATTTTATATCACAGTGTGGTTTACTCTAATATTGTGCTTCAAATTATTCGCTTTTTCATATTGTGTTAACATGTTGTAGACCTTAAAAACAACAACAAAACAGATTGTGTCAAAACTTTCCACCACGCAGCTTTTTCTATTATTCTTATATTGTTATATACAGGGAGTGCAGAATTATTAGGCAAGTTGTATTTTTGAGGATTAATTTTATTATTGAACAACAACCATGTTCTCAATGAACCCAAAAAACTCATTAATATCAAAGCTGAATATTTTTGGAAGTAGTTTTTAGTTTGTTTTTAGTTTTAGCTATGTTAGGGGGATATCTGTGTGTGCAGATGACTATTACTGTGCATAATTATTAGGCAACTTAACAAAAAAAAATATATACCCATTTCAATTATTTATTATTACCAGTGAAACCAATATAACATCTCAACATTCACAAATATACATTTCTGACATTCAAAAACAAAACAAAAACAAATCAGTGACCAATATAGCCACCTTTCTTTGCAAGGACACTCAAAAGCCTGCCATCCATGGATTCTGTCAGTGTTTTGATCTGTTCACCATCAACATTGCGTGCAGCAGCAATCACAGCCTCCCAGACACTGTTCAGAGAGGTGTACTGTTTTCCCTCCTTGTAAATCTCACATTTGATGATGGACCACAGGTTCTCAATGGGGTTCAGATCAGGTGAACAAGGAGGCCATGTCATTAGATTTCCTTCTTTTATACCCTTTCTTGCCAGCCACGCTGTGGAGTACTTGGACGCGTGTGATGGAGCATTGTCCTGCATGAAAATCATGTTTTTCTTGAAGGATGCAGACTTCTTCCTGTACCACTGCTTGAAGAAGGTGTCTTCCAGGAACTGGCAGTAGGACTGGGAGTTGAGCTTGACTCCATCCTCAACCCGAAAAGGCCCCACAAGCTCATCTTTGATGATACCAGCCCAAACCAGTACTCCACCTCCACCTTGCTGGCGTCTGAGTCGGACTGGAGCTCTCTGCCCTTTACCAATCCAGCCACGGGCCCATCCATCTGGCCCATCAAGACTCACTCTCATTTCATCAGTCCATAAAACCTTATAAAAATCAGTCTTGAGATATTTCTTGGCCCAGTCTTGACGTTTCAGCTTGTGTGTCTTGTTCAGTGGTGGTCGTCTTTCAGCCTTTCTTACCTTGGCCATGTCTCTGAGTATTGCACACCTTGTGCTTTTGGGCACTCCAGTGATGTTGCAGCTCTGAAATATGGCCAAACTGGTGGCAAGTGGCATCGTGGCAGCTGCACGCTTGACTTTTCTCAGTTCATGGGCAGTTATTTTGCGCCTTGTTTTTTCCACACGCTTCTTGCGACCCTGTTGACTATTTTGAATGAAACGCTTGATTGTTCGATGATCACGCTTCAGAAGCTTTGCAATTTTAAGAGTGCTGCATCCCTCTGCAAGATATCTCACTATTTTTGACTTTTCTGAGCCTGTCAAGTCCTTCTTTTGACCCATTTTGCCAAAGGAAAGGAAGTTGCCTAATAATTATGCACACCTGATATAGGGTGTTGATGTCATTAGACCACACCCCTTCTCATTACAGAGATGCACATCACCTAATATGCTTAATTGGTAGTAGGCTTTCGAGCCTATACAGCTTGGAGTAAGACAACATGCATAAAGAGGATGATGTGGTCAAAATACTCATTTGCCTAATAATTCTGCACTCCCTGTGTATATATATATATATATATATATATATATATATATATATATATATATATGGATGTATAAAGGTATACTAATGTGAGTGACATCACTTAAAGAATTACGATAAAATTACAGTCAAAGTAATTCACTAATTAAAAAGACATTACTGCTCTTTATTCTGATTCAAGCATGTGAACCTATGAAAGATCCAATACTGGAGAAGAAAATTAGTTACTTACCTGTAACTGCAGTTCTCCAGTATTGGTATCTTTCATAGATTCACATGCGACCCACCCTCCTCCCCTCAGAGGCTCCCCTATTATACAGATATTAAACTTCACACTTCTACTAGAAAATCTTAAGGAATTCAGCCTCTGTTGGGAGTGTTTGGGAGGGGCTGAATCCTGATTGGTTGACACTGAAGTTGGGGTCTTTTCACAAAACAAGGTGGATAGACTGTAAAATACCCTATGAGGCCTACTAGGGCCTACTGATTTTACACTTACTGACTTACTGCTTTATGTATTTAAAACTTACTGTGAGGCTCCCACCTCGACGACGGGGATGATTCAAGCATGTGAATCTAATGAAAGATACCAATACTGGAGAACTGCAGTTACAGGTAAATAACTAATTTTCTTTTCCCATAGACACAGAATGGGTAAAAACCTTTGCTACATCTGGCCCTTAGTGTTTTATTTTAGTAACGCAAGGCCAAAAATATCTTAGAGGCTATACTCCTTCTGGAGGTAAGTATTATACACAATATATACACTAGTAACCAAAATCAGGTAGGTAAACAGTCATAGAATAGTGCAAACAGTAGAGAATACAATAGATTGCAGTGGGCCTAGGGGCAACACAAACCATATACTAAAATAGTGGAATGTGAATGTCGAAATCCCCCCTAGGCAAGTGTAATGTGTAGAGGGGCGCTGGGAGTGTAGGAAAACACCAAAGGTAAGTAAAATACCCCACCCCAGAGCCCAGGAAAGCCGGAGTAAAGTACAGCAAGTTTCCTCAGGACACCCTACAAGTCGTGATTAAGGATTTTGGAAGAACCAAGCAAGACTGCAAGCAACAAATGATTAATTCCTGGACCTGAAGACCTGTGGAGAGAGGAGACCAAGACCAGAAGTCGAAGAAGAGTCCAGGAAGGACAGGAGCCCCTGCCAGCCTACAAGAAGGTGCAAAAATGGATTCCACGGTCAGAAGAAAAGTACAGAAGAGCACCAAAGAAGATGGCTGCGGGTTCCTGCGTAGTGCAGGAGATGTCCCACGTTGAGTTGCTGGATGCAGGCTGTTTGCGTCTCTGGATTCCGACAATAAGCCTTGGTTCAAGCAAGTACGCGGTTTGCGTCAAAAAGGAGCTGCCTGGCCCCAGCAGGGACCTGTGGGAGACAAAGGAGGCTCTCAGCACTTCAGAGGGACCTCAGAAGACCAGGCAGCACCCACAGGAGTCCCAGAAAACGGGGACAAAGAAGATGCAAAGTGCGGTCATCGCAGCACTACACTGAAAGGTCCCACACCGCTGGAGAACAACTCTGGGAGCTGTGAGTCTCAGAATGGAGTGCTGGGGACCTGGGCTACACTGTGCACAAAGGATTCTTGGAAGTAGTGCTCAGAAGCCCAACGAGCTGCAGAAGACGTGGTGCACAGGGGTACTGTTGCAGCATGGGGAGGCAAGCTCTTACCTCCACAAGATTTGGAAAGCTGGACCTTTTGGACTGTCTGGGTCACTTTGGTCCACCACCTATGTTCCAAGGCGCACGCTTGTCATCAGGAGAGGAGTCCCAGAGTACTGGTTGTCATCGCAGAAGGGTGCCCGAGGAAGCAGGGAAGTGACTGCATCACTCCACGGGAGATTCCTTCGATTCTTCTGGTGCAGGGTGAAGACAGACAGTCCTCAGAGCGTGCACACCGTGGAAACTGTTGCAAATGCTGGCTGGAGCTGAAGTTGCAGGTCACAGGAGTCTTCCTGGATACTTTGTTGCAGTTACAGTGGTTCCTAGAGCAGTCTGCAGTTGATCCGATGGTCAGAAGCTGAAGCAGAGGATGCAGAGGAGTCCTGGAGGAATCTTGCAAACCGAATCTGAGGAAACACCCAGAGGAGGGACCCTAAATAACCAGGAGAGGGGGATTGGCTACCTACCCAGGGAAGCGCCTATCAGGAGGGGTCTCTGACGTCACCTGCTGGCACTGGCCACCCAGAGGTCTCCAGAGGGTCCCCACACCTTGGAATCCAAGATGGCTAACATCAGGGACACTCTGGAGGAGCTCTGGGTACCACTCCTGGGGTGGTTATGGACAGGGGAGTGGTCACTCCCCTCCCTTACCCAGTTTCGCGCCAGAGCAGGGACTGGGGGTCCCTGAACCCGTGTAGACTGGATTATGCAAGGAGGGCACCATTTGTGCCCTTCAAAGCATTTCCAGAGGGTCAGGGAGGCTACCCCTCCCATGCCTGTAACACCTATTTCCAATGGGATAGGGTGTAACACCCCTCTCCTAAAGGAAATGCATTGTTCTGCCTTCCTGGGATTGAGATGCTCAATCCCCAGGAGGGCAAAAACCTGTCTGTGAGATAGCAGCAGCTGGGGCCACAATGGAAACCTCAGAGAGCTGCTTTGGCAGTACTGGGGGTCCATGGTGGAGCTCCCAGGGTGCATGGGATTGGCCTCCCCAATACCAGATTTGGATTGGGGGGGGGACAGTTCCATAATCTTAGACACCTCACATGGCCGTATTCGGAGAAGTATTGATATCTATGTATGCATACTTATAATGGTGCCTCCGCACTCACGAAGTCCAGGGATTTGGCCCTGGACAACGTGGGGGCATCTTTGCTAGTGCAAGAACGCCCTTACAGAGTGACTTTGCACCTAGCCTTCAGTAAATAAAGGTTAGACATCTAGGTGACTTATAAGTTACTTAGTGCAGTGTAAAATGGCTGTGAAATAGTGTGTGCACTATTTCACTCAGGCTGCAGTGGCAGTCCTGAAGAAAGGTTTGTTTGAGTTCCTTATGGGTGGCAAAAGAAATGCTGCAGCCCATAAGGATCTCCTGGAACCCCAATTCCCTGGGTATCTAGGTACCATATACTAGGGACTTATAAGGGGGTCCAGTGTGCCAATCAGAATTGCAATATGAAGTCACTAAAGGGTAGTGACAAATGTGGTAACTGGTGAGAGCATAAACATTGGAGTTCTGGTTAGCAGAACTTCAGTGACACAGTTAAGCATACTGACAACACACATAGGCCACAAACTATGGGCACTGGGGTCCTGGCTAGCAGGATCCCAGAGAGACAGGCAAAACACACTGACAAAAAGGCAGAATTTGGAGGTAACGTGACAAGAAAAATTGTACTTTCCTACAGCACGGGGCCAGGGCGTGGCAAAATGTTTTATAGAACTGAGGAGAGTAGCCATCAGGACCAGGGGCTTTCAGCAGTTTCAAGCAGGCAATAGCCTAGATCACTTCTCAGCGTCCTTAGGAATCTTCCATTTGAAAGATATTTGGCTGCTATTGGTGCTAAAAGGTTTGATGTAAATATAAGAATATGTTATATAGGGCCAGATGTAGCAAGCAGTTTTGCCCATTCTGTGTCTATGGGAAAATGTGTTCGTACATTTGGCCCATAGTCGCTTAGAACAGAGAAACAAAGAATCTTCAAGCATCTATCTGAAGTAGTTCCTGACAATGCTTGAGTAGATCAATGAAATTACTATGTTGAGGTAGTACAGAGGTGGAAATGTTATCTCAATTAGGATCCAAGTATTGTTGTGAAATACCGATTCTATACAAGGAAACAAATGAGTCAATTGATAATTACGTATGTGAGCTCCATATTTAGCTTAATTCTCAACATTTAGCTGAACTTTGGAGTAGTGTTTGAGAGATCATATAGTTGGTAATTAATTGTTTCAACCAAAAAACTCAAGAGCATTGTATTGTGCTGCCAAAATCCCACTTTAGGAGAGACTTTAATCATGGGAATCACACGTTCTGCTTTGGTATCAAAAGAGCTTAATAAGTTAGAGGGTTTGTTACTGCTTTGAATTTGACATCCATAAATGCTATATCATCTAGCTCTGGAGGATCTGACACTGGTGTTGGTGTCAAAGTTTCAGGCAAGGACAGCTTTAAGCAAGAGCATGTTACCACTGTGGATCAAGCTAGCATGCTCCCACAGTTGCTCCCGCTAATAATACAAATAAAAATGTAACTAGTGTGGCAAAGTAGTGCATTTTGCTAAACTGTTCAAAAGAACATACAAGTTACTACTGTGCAGGAGATGAATGTGGATACTGACATGTAAAGCTGAAAGTTAGTGTTAACAGTTACTAATGGTTGTGGAGAAAGTAGTTTATCTAAGAGTGAGTCTGTTGTTTTACGCTGAGATTGGGAAAGTGAACATTAATGAGACAGTCGATTTTGTATCACTAGTTATAAATATCGCTGACACATTGTTTTAATAAGAATAGTAAAGCATTATGCTGTATAGAATTCCAGGAAACAAGATAGAAGGCTTGCAAGATTGTTTTTGGAATCAATCAAGTACAAATATAGAAATATCTACACCAAAGTGTATGTTGCTAATAAAAGGTTATCATTTTCTAGAGCTAAGAGACTAGGTAAAGGTCTGAAATTTCCTTTTTCTTTAGGTCAGCAGGATCTGATTTCCTGATGCCAGGGCCTCCCCTAAGTACAGAATTTAGTGGCATTTAGGCGTGTGTAGGGTAGTATCCAATGAACTACTTACCCATGGGTCACTACATCCCGTATATGACCACTTCCTGTGGGAAGTGGGCATGCCTCGGTACCAGAGTTCCTAGTTCTGCCATCACCAAGATGGCAGACTTTCAAAAGTTGTGTCCACATCGGGGCAATTCACCTTAGGGGTAGGGCTGCCCTGAGAGGTGAGCACGCCTCTCTGATTACTAATTTTACCACCTGTCCAGGTGCCAAATGGGCCCTGAGGCAAGAGGTTCAGCATTGTCTCTTTGAGAGGAGCCAGATCTGCATATCAAGGGTGGTGGGCTTCTGTGGAGCCCTCTGCCTTCGAATGCAATTTTCAGGTCATCTTGTTGATTGGGGTATATAAACACCTGTCTCAGATCAGGCTTTGTTCCTGACCGCCCAAGAGCAAAGGCCCTCACCCTCGGGAGTCAGAAGCATGTCTCGTGGTGGCAGACAACCTAAAACTAATCAGTCAGCACTCTGGTAGTTGGTAGGTTAAGGTGCTCTCTCGGTGCATGTATTAATACATCCATCACTGGAATCAGTGGGGGTTTATTAATACAGGATTTTTCATACCAAACACCCCTATTTTCAGCGAAGTCATCATTAGCTGTGGAAGTTGTATTGATCGATTTCCAGAACATGTACTTGTAATGGCTTCCCTGTTCACTCGCTTTTTTTAAGGATCGACAAAGACATAGCAGGGGCATATCTGTGGTTGCAGATATGTCTTTTCATGTAATATAATGCACCCTGCATTAGGGCTGTAAAGCCTGCTGTAGGGGTGACTTCCATATATTGTATGCAGTGTTATCGGACATGGCACATTGGCTGTGCGCCATGTCGTGTTTTCTCTTTTAGCTGCACCAAGACGTAGCCTGCAGTGGCAGTCTGCATGTAATAGGTGAGGCGTTCCTAAGCGTGGCACAATACATGCAGCAGCCTTTGGGTACCCCCTTTGGTACCCATGCCCTAGATAGGGACTTACATGGGGGGCAAAGGTATTGCCGATTGTGGAGCAATTACACGGTGTTAGTGAAAAAAATATGACACTGGGGACCTTGTTAGCAGGAACTCATTGCACTTTCAGTCAAAATTGAATCAATTACCAGACAAAAGTGAGTGTGACCATCTCAAAAAGGACCGCTTTCCTACCCCAACCCCCATATGAAGGAGAATGAGGGTCACCTTTCCCAAGAGAGTCTTCATTGTCGAAGAGGAAGAACCTGGAAAGGTCATCTGCGTTGGCATGGTCAGTCCCAAGTCTGTGTTGCACTGTAAGGTCCATTCCATGTAGGGAGATGAACTACTTCAACAGTTTGGGGTTTTCACCTTTCATTTGAATCAGCCATCTGAGAGGCCCGTGGTCAGTTTGAACAATGAAGCGAGAGCCAAACAGTTATGGCCTCAACTTCTTCAGAGACCAGACTGCAGCAAAGGCTTCCCTCTCAATGGCACTCCAACACTGCACTCTCGGGAGTAACCTGCTAATGAAAGCAACATGTTGGACATGACCATCCTCATTAGTTTGGGAAAAGAATGCTTTTATGATATGTTCAGAGGCATCTGTCTGCACTACGAACTGCTTAGAATAATGCGGAGCTTTGAGAATGGGTGCTGAGCACATTGCTTCTTTCAGGGCCAAAAGCCTTTTGACAGCTCACTGTCCAGCTTACTTTCTTTGGCATTTTCTTAGAGGTCAGTCCCGTGAGGGGTGCCACAATGGTGTCATACCCCATCACAAACCTCCTATATTACCCAGTCAATGCCAAGGAATGCCCTGACTTGGGTCTGAGTGTTTGGAGCTTCCCAGTCCAGAATTGTCTGGATTTTGGGTTGTAGTGGTTAATCTTGGCCACCACCTGTAAGGTGATCCAAGTATACAGCCTTGCCTTACCCTATCTGGCACTTGCTTGCCTTGATAGGGAGGCCTGAACTTTGCAGAGCTTCAAGGACCTTACCAAGGTGGATCAGGTGATCCTGCCAAAGACAGCAATATCGTCTAGAGAAGCTGCACTAAAGGCTTCCAACCGAGCGAGGACTTTATTCACCAACGTTTGGAAGGTGGCAGGGTTATTCTCTAACCCACATGGCTTAACAGTGAACTGGTGATGTCCATCTTGGGTCGAGAATGCTGATCTTTCTTTAGCACCAGGTGTCAGACCAATCTGTCAGTACTCTGATGTCAAATCAAAAGTTCTGAGAAATTTGGCTGCCCCTAACCTGTCATTCAGTTCATCTCCTCTTGGAATAGGGTGTGCATCTGTCTTGGTGACATCATTGAGGCCCATCTAGCCCACACAAAACTTCAGCTCTGGTTTGCTTCCCTTGGAATGAGGTTAGGGGACTAATACCACCGAGCTGGCCCAGGGATTGTCAGAGGACTCAATTACCCCTAAATCCAGCATCTTGCTGACTTCAGCTCGGATGCATTCCTTCACATGGTCAGACTGTCTATAGATTTTACTCTTGACAGGCATGTGGTCACCACTGTCCACATCATGAAAACACCAGGTACTCTTACCAGGGGTGAGGAAAAAGAGCCCAGCGTACTGCTGTAGGACTTTCCTGTAGTCATCCCGCTGCTGGGCAGTGAGGGTGTCTGCAAAGACCACCCTATCTACCGGCCCATCTTTGGGGCTGTGGGAGAGGATATTAGGGAGAGACTCACTCTGTTTTTCCTGATGCTCATCAGTGACCATCCGCATGGCCACATCAGCTGTGTTATGGAAGAGCTTAAGGTGGTTCATGTGGATGACTCTGTGAAGGTTCCTGGAATTTCCTAGGTCAACTAGATAGGTGCCCTCACTCTTCTTCTCAAGGATAGACTAAGGGGCCCTCCATTTGCCCTAGAGTGCCCTGTGAGGCACAGGCTCCAGACTCCACACCTTCTGCCCTGGTTGGTGCTCCGCCATGGCAGCCTTTTGGTCATACCAGAGCTTCTAGAGCTCCTGTCTGGCCTCCAGGTTTTTGAATGATTTCTTCATGCTCTCCTTAAACGTAGGCCAAGCACATAGTCTACAATATCTTGTTTGGGCTGTTTGAGAGGTCTTTCACAGCCTTCCCTCTCTAGACACAGTGGTCCCTTTACAGGATGTCCAAACAGAAGTTCAAAGGGGGAAAACCTACTGCCTACTGTGGCACCTCTCTATATGCGACAAACATGCAAGGTAACAGGATATCCCATCTCCTTCTGAGTTTATCAGGGAGTCCTACAGTCATGCCCTTCATGCTTTTGTTGAATCTCTCAACTAAACCATTTACTTGTGGGGGGTACGGGGTAGTACATTTATAAGTCACTCCACATTCATTCCACATTGCCTTAAGGTATACGGACATGATGTCACTACCTCTGTCTGATACCACCTCCATAGGGAAGCCCATTCAAGTAAAGATACTGAGTATGCCCTAGCAACTGCAGGAGCAGTAGTAGTCTTAAAGGATATAGCTTCAGAGTACCTGGTGGCATTATCCACTACCACAAGTATAAATCTGTTCCCTGAGGCTGTTGGAGGGTCTAGGAGGTCAACAACGTCAACCACTACAATTTCAAAGGGAACCCCAACAACTGGCAGTGGAATTAAGGTGGCCTTTGGGTGGGCATTTGTCCTGCCACTGTCTTTACTGGTGACACAGGACCTACAAAACTCCATCACTTTCTCAGACTTACCTGGTAATAGCCTTCTCCAAGTTTTGGTCTGGTCAAGATTCCCAGCTAAGGGGATGTCATGAGCCAAAGTGAGTAGGTACTTCTTATACAGCTGTTTTGCTTTTCACTAATGACTGAGCTGAAATACTCCTGCACTGACAAAAAATCTCTGGAATGCACTTCTTAGTCCAAAGAAGACATTTATAATTTCACTACACAAGGTTCCTAAAAGGAGATTAGCATGTTGAAAGCACACGTTTAAAAATAGTCACAACAATGAAATGAAAACATACAGGACTGATTCTCCTCTTCCATGTACACAGCAAATATATGTATCTATATTATAATACAAAGCAAATAATAAAAATGCATCACCATAGGGCCTGTCAGGTGCTTCATCTTTCTCCTGCCAGCAAGCAGATACCCTGTTCGACTGCGAGAGAGAAAGAGAGATCTCTACCCTCACAGGAAATCTATATCCGGCATCTGACGTCTGAATCCTGATTGTGGTCTTTGAATCTCCTACTGTCGAACTGGGTCTCTTTTCTATCTTAAAAAAACGAAGAAGGAGCTTTTTGGAAAAACCCCTCAAGTTGAGCAAGAAGTATTCAAACATGCTGGCTAGTTTAGGTATGCTTTGAAAATAACACGTTGGGCTTTGGCCACAATCCCAAGATGTCCAGTCAAAGCAAGGTCGTTCCCTGCCATCTGAGTATATTCTTATTAGCCAAAGCTCTTGGTGGGAATGAATAAGAAAACAAGACAGAATGCGCAGTTTACAATGTGGAAAATTACGGGCAGCCTTTAACGTGGCAGTGTCTAATGCTACGATAAAGTCAATAGGCAGAATGAAGCTAAGGCTAAACTGAATACTAAATGGAGTCTGTAACTGGTAAACACTGGACAGCTAGGCCAGGTGCAAAGTGGTGCAACACGAAGTCAGTGGTCAAAACACACAGGTGCAAAGGGGTGCAACCCGAAGTCAGTGGTCAAAACACACATTTCACTACAACAGCCAAGACACTACCATTCTACTAGTGACGGTAGGTTTGGGGTCTGGCCTCAGTATACAAGAGTCCCTTCTCCCAATAGGTTCTGTGGGAGCCACTGACATAACCCTTTTCCTGGTCAGCTGGTTGCTGTTTCAGGCTTGGACGTCCTCTGTCCCTGGCCCAGCTCTTCAGCAGAGGGTCCTCCTGGGCCCAGGAGCTCTGCTGTGTAAGGCGCAAGTTCCTGGGGCTAAGTTCCCTCAAGGGCTGACAGGTCTTCTCCCAGAGGAGAGGAGACCTGAGCTTGGGGCTGCTCAGAAGCTGGCTTACCATACTTCCTGTCTTTTGTCTTGGAGGGCTTGGCCATGATTCCAGACCCCAGCACCACTCTTTCAACTTGGGCTTTGCATTGTGCTCAAAATTTCACACATGCCCATTTAGGTATACCCAGCATAGCTGCATGGGTCTTTCTTTCGACATCAGCCCATGCTGAGGACCCCAGATCATTTCCTAGCAGACAAGCTACAGGAATTGCAGAGCATACCACCAGCGTCATTTGGCCAGTAACCCCTCCCCACTCTAAGGACACTATTGCCATGGGATGGGCCTTAGCATGGTTGTCAGCACTGATGGCTGTGAAAGTTTCACCATTCAGATACTGTTCTGGGGATATCAGGTTTTCAGTCAGCATGGTGACACTTGCACCTGTATCCCTCATTGCTTCAACTCTGATCTCATTAATATGAGGCTGTTTTCAGTACCTTTACAGATTACTGGGTCAGACAGTCTAGGTAGCTACATCCACCAGTCCCTCAGAGATTAAGCTTGGTTCGAGAGCTCTCTGACACGTTCAGGACCCACCTGGGATCCCATCAGGAGCTGCATGTGCACTAGTGGCATTCTATTTGGGACAGACAGGGTTTTCAGTTTGGTGCCCGTTGGCCTTGCAAGCACTAAGCCTTCTTGGCATCCCAGTTCTTACCCTGGTACCCACCCTTGGTCTGTGTCTTGTCTCAGGGCCCACCCTCCTGACCAGGTTTTGGGGAGATTTAGAATACTCTTTGTTTTTATCTTTAGACTGGTCACCATCTTTCCCTTTGGGGAACTTAGCAAGCCCTTTCTTGTGGTCACCTCCACCATGAGTTGTCTTGGATACCCTAGTCTTGACCCAGTGGTCTGCCTTCTTTCTCAATTCTTGGGGAGAAAATTGACCTAGGTCTACCAGGTACTGATGCAGTTTCTCAGAAACACAGTTACTCAACAGATGCTCTTTCATAATAAGATTATAAACCCTATCATAGTCTCACACCTGGTTCTCTTTTAACCATCCACCCAGTGGACTGAGAAGTCAACACAATCTACCCAGAATTGACTAGAAGTTTTCCTAGTCTCCCTGAACCTGTTCCTGTATTCCTCAGTTGTGAGTCCACAGCCCTCAATCAGGGTTTCCTTAATGCGATCATAGGGCTCAACATCTGCCTCATTCAGTGTCAGGAGCCTATCCCTACACCTTCATTAGAACCACTCCCAGAGTAGAGTGTGTCAATGCATTGGCTGAGTTTCCTCATTTTACAAGCCCTCTTGAAGTCTGTACACAACTTGGTGATATCATCACCTTCTACATATTTAGGGTCAATCCTAATTCTATTTTCTTAGCTAGCTTCTGGAGTACAGCATCTTCACTGTCTCCTGAGGTACTATCAGAAGTGCTCCCAGTGGTGTTTCTGTCAGTGGAGTTGTGGAGGGATTCATCATCCTCTTCATCTACTGTTAATTCTCACTCTCCTAAGGAGCTCCTTTACTCTAGCTCTGTCATTAGTTTGAGCGCACAAGCGCTTGAGGCCTGTTGTGTTCTATTCTGTGGGCTTTAACCACGCCCATCTCACGCCCATCACTTTTATTTGTTTGTGGGCTTGCCTTTTAAAAATCTATTGATGTCATTGCTACATGCTTTACGTTTGTCCCGCCTTGGGGCGGTTTTGTGACCGCCTTGGACACTGAATCTGTTACTGGGATAATTTCATGATTGACGATATGTTTTACTGTGAGTGAACTACTTTTTTATTTGCTGTCTCCCTTCGCGCTGAGAGCAAATAAAAGAGCATTCACGTTTTACACAGCGCAAACTTGATCAGCAGTATTGGAGCACTTTGCACGACTGCCAGTTACTTCTCATTGTTACCTTTGTTTTTTATTCACGCTCATGGTGGCCATGGCGCTTTCAAGTTTTACATAGTATGAACTTGATAGGCAATATTGGAGCACTTTGCATGATTACCAGTTACTTTTCATTGTTTATTTTTTGATTCCCACTCATGGCGGCCATGGCGCTTTCACGTTTTACACAGCACAGTGGGCAGTATTGGAGCGCTTTGCATGATTACCACTTACGTCTCATTGTTAACTTTGTTTTTCATTTGTGCTCCTGGCGGCCAGATTGCGTTCAAGTTTTACACGGCACAGTGGGCAGTATTGGACCGCTTTTCATGACTACCAGGTACTTCTCATTGTTTGCTTTGTTTTTCATTCTCGCTCACGGCAGCCATGGTGCTTTCAAGTTTTACAAAGCGCAATGGACAGTATTGGGGCGCTTGGCATGACTACCAGTTACTTCACATTGTTTCATAGTTACCTCACGTCACAGTTACAGAGAGGACAGTGCATTCCATTTGTGCACAGCTTACAAAATGGCAGCGTAAAGATTGTTTAACTATAGCTAAGCACTTTAATTTTCTTCATCATTGTATAGTGGTGTGATACCCTATCCTTTACAATACTTGTTTCACTGTTTCTTATTAAAAGTTCCCTTTTGTCATACATGGTCTTGCAGAGCTGCTTCCTCAATGGAATTATGTGGCAGGAAAGGACAAAATTATGAGGCGGGGTTGACCAATTTATGTGGCAAAAAAGTCCAATTATGCATTTACAACATCACTAGCTCTAACTCTCGCAAATATGAGACCTATTACATTGTGAAACACTTGTTTTTTGCTAGAATCAGCTGCAGATAGGCTTTTTCTGGGTTTAGACCCCATGGCAAGTTTCCATGCTTAGCAGAGGGCCTTAAGTTGGGCCAACTTAAGGTTTTGGTAGAGGCCCAGATTGAGCTTCTGGGAAGAACCTGCTGCCTCAGTCATGGTTTTTAACGTAGTTAGGAACTTTTTAAAAATTTAAATTTAAAAATATTCTAAATGATCTACTGAAAGGCTTAACTAACTAAAGTAGTTTAAATTATAAACAGTTTGGACTGGGGGACTTAACATTTTTAAAGAATTTAGAAAAATCGAGAACTGGAAAAAAAGTTTCCTAACTAAAGACAATTCTGGATTCTTTAGGGGGACACTAGTCCTCTTCTCCTCGGTCCGGGGCATCCGGGTGCAGAGGTGTAGTTTCTACTTTTGGCTTGACCAAGACATGCAGCCTGCAATGGCTAGGTGAGGGTTCACCGAGGGTGGCACTATATATGTTGCAGCCATTGGGGACCCTCTTTGGTACCCATGCCCTAGGTACCAGTGATAACACTTACTAGGAACTTACAGGGGGGCTCTAAGGTGTTGCCAATTGGGGAACAATTGCACAGTTTAAGGGAAAGAGATCTGGCACTAGTGACCTGGTTAACAGGAACCCAGTGCACTTTCTTTCAAAATTGCATCAATTACCAGACAAAAAGTGGGGGTGACCATGTCAAAAAGGTGCACTTTCCTACAGTCACACTGTAGTGGCTAAAAGGATCAGTGGGAAAATGTGTTTGTGCACAGATCCCAGGCCTTTGCAGAAAACCATGTTAATAGATTGTCATATGTTCCAAAAATACTTGAGGTTCTTGCACAGTTTGGGGAAGCAATATGTTTCTCGACCAATGATTTAAGGTCAACATATCACCAGATCATCCTGAATGAGGAATCCAAGTCCCTCACCTTATTTGTATATCGTTCTTTGAACTTTCCATTACTTTTGAATGCATTTTAGTTTGACCTCAGCGGCCATGGGTTCCCCAAGTTAATATATATTTTGTCCTGAGGCCCAAATGATATACATGAGTTCCAAAATAACATCTTGGTTCTGATGGATACAACTACCTGTGGATTCCTCACCTAATGAATACTCCCATGGCGCCAGCATTCGACGGAAATCTTCTTACTAGTCTCTGCACGTCGACGAGGACGTCACTCTAGCCCACGCGACGCCGTCTGACGTCATACAGGCAATAAGAGGTCCTCGACGACGTGCCGACGTCAGTTCCCTTTTTTCCGTGCATTCGAAACGGTTATCTTCGAGGGAGCAACTGTTACTTTTGTGGTTACAGTGTATTTTTGCTGCGTAGTCTTTCGATGTGGTAATAATGTCGCAGAGAAAGTCTGGATTCAAGCCTTGTCGTGAGTGTGGAGGCAAGATGTCAGTGATGGATCCTCATTCCGATTGCCTTTGGTGTTTGAGCTCCGACCACGACGTCTCGACTTGTGATTCATGCCAGCACATGAATCCAAAGGCCCTCAAGGAACGTGAGGCGAAGCTGTTTATGGCGAAATCGAAGGAGAAGCATCACAAGAAGTCTTCTTCACCAAGACATCGGCGTCATCGAGACTCCCGGCGCCGTAGAGAATCTCGGCGTCATTCAAAGGAGACTCGTTCCAGGTCTTCGGATCGGCGCCGAAGGACATGGGAGATCATTCCCACGGTTACGCCGCATCCTTCGACGGCGTTGCCCTCTCCGGCGTCTCCAACTTCACCTGGACAGGCGTCGGTGATTGAGGTATTGGAGCCTCAGGTGTTTTCTCCGGCGTTGCAGACGTCGAGGCCGGCGTCGGGGTCACCTCCGAGACAGGCACCCCAGTATCCGGCTTTTCCCACCCCTGGAGCCGATAGTTCTGCATTCTTGAATGCGATGTATGCCATCTTCCAACAGATGGCTCCAGGGGGTGCTCCGGCTGGGCCTTTGGCCTTTTCATTGGGTGATCCTGCGCCTCTTCGGCCGGCACCCTTTATGCCCTTTCTCCCTTTTGGGAACGTGGGCTCGGCGCCAGTGTCGGCGCCGGTGGCCGCTCCGGTGGCTTCAGAGGGATTGGCCCCGGGGATTTCCATCCCGTCGACGTCCGGATTTCGGCCTGTGACTCCGGTGGGTCCATCTGCTTCGACTGCTCTTTCGTCGGCGCCGAAGTTACCTGTGGCGCCGGACGCGGCGTCGGTGGCTTCTGAAGATCGGCGCCGATCTTCGACTTCGGCGGAGGCATTGTCGACTCTGCGTATTGAACAACGGCTTCATTCGAGGAGACGTGCTCTCCGTGTATTAGAGGAGCAGTAGTACCAACGAGCCCTGGAGGAAGGAGAGCTAGAGGACTCGGGTGATGGGCTGCGTGGTCTGGAGTCGGCCAGTGGGCTGGACACTTCCCCTGAGTGGGATCTTTCGTCCCCGGGAGAATATACTGAGGAGGCTGCTTCCTTTCACGCAGTGGTACGGAAGGCAGCTAGTTTTTTGGACCTGCCTTTGCCGGTGGTGGAGGCTAAACAAAACCTTCTAACAGAGGTGCTACATCCGGCCTCAGCTGCGGCGGAGCCTCTTTTGCCATTTAATGACGCTCTGCTGGATCCGGTGTTAGAGGTGTGGAAGAGGCCGGCATCTTCCCCAGCAGTTCACAGAGCCGTGGCCAGGAGGTATCGGGCGGCTCCGACTGACCCTGGTTTTCTGTCTAGGCACCCTACGCCGGAGAGCTTGGTGGTGCAGGCCTCCTGTTCATCCAAGTCAGCGCCTGGTTCTTTCCAGACGGTGCCTGGGGACAGAGATTCAAAGAAACTAGAGGCGCAGTCCAAGAAGATTTTTTCGTCCTGCAGTCTGGCGTTGAAGGCCACCAACGCAACCTGTATCCTGGGGAGGTATATTCATGCTCTGATGGATGACATTTCCTCATCATTTACAGAGCTTCCCCAGGGTCTTTTGGATGTTGTTTCAAATGCCCAGGCTGCTGCGACCCAGATTATCCAGACGGGACTGGATACGACCGACTCGGTAGCCAGAGCAATGGGCACAACTGTGGTGGCAAGGAGGCAGGCCTGGCTCCGTAACTCGGGCTTTTCTGCGGATGTACAGTCCACATTGTTGGATCTCCCGTTTGATGGGGACAAACTGTTTGGAGCCAAGGCTGATTCGGCCTTGGAACGTTTTAAGGAGAGCAGGGCCACGGCTAAGTCGTTAGGGCTCCAAGCTCCTTCTTCCACGGCCTCTTCCAGATTTTTCAGGAGGTTTCGTGGATTTGGGCGTGGCTCTTCCTCCTCTTCCTTTCGGGGAAGATATCAGCAACCTGCCTCTCCCATCCCTATAGATCTTTTAGAGGGAGAGGTAGGGTCCGCACCAGAGGAGCCTCTCAGCAGCACTCTGCCTCTTCCTCATCCTCTGGCGGGGTGCAGCAGGGGAAGCAGCCTTAGGCTTCCACCATTTCCCACTCACTCCTCACCTGTAGGGGGAAGATTACAGCATTTTCTCACCAAATGGAAGACTGTTACAACGGACACTTGGGTTCTCAGTATTGTGGGAAAAGGCTACACCCTTCCCTTTCGGGAGTTCCCGCCCCACATCCCGCCCGCCCTTCTTATTGTTCAGAAGAACACCTCCTGTTGCTAGAACAGGAGGTACAAGCCCTCCTTTCAAAGGGCGCGGTGGAGTTGGTCCCAGAGCAGGAAAGGGGTCGAGGATGTTACTCAAGGTATTTCCTGATTCCCAAGAAGGATGGTCGTTTGAGACCAATCCTGGACCTGAGGATCTTGAATTGGTTCCTCAAGCAGGAAAAGTTCAAGATGCTGACCCTAGCACATGTGCTTTTGGCATTGAACAAGGAAGACTGGATGGTGTCTGTCGACTTGCAGGATGCTTACTTTCATATCCCGATACTCAAGTCACACAGGAAGTATCTCCGGTTTGTGGTGGGATCGCAGCACTATCAGTTTGCGGTCCTTCCGTTTGGTCTTACTTCAGCACCTCGAGTCTTCACGAAGGTGATGTCGGTGGTTGCGGCAGAACTCAGAAGGAAGGAGATAGCAGTATTCCCTTACTTGGACGACTGGTTGATCAAAGCCAAGTCCCCGGAGCTTGTGTCGCATCATCTGCAGTCAACAACCCAGTTGTTGTTCGACCTGGGTTTTTCGGTGAACGAGCCCAAATCTCACCTAGAGCCCTCTCAGCGCCTCCTGTTCATAGGGGCAGTACTGGATACAACATTGGGTCGGGCCTTTCCTCCGCCTCAGCGGATTCAAGATATTCAGGATTTGGTTCCAATGTTTCGAAATGGAGCGGTAGTTCCAGTCCTCAAGGTCCTTCGTCTGCTCGGTCTGTTTGCCTCCTGCATTCTGTTGGTCACGCATGCTCGCTGGCACATGAGGGCTCTTCAGTGGTGCCTCCGAAGGCAGTGGTCTCAACACAAAGGGGATCTAGAGAGTACTGTCAAGATCTCCAGAGATGCTGCTGTGGATTTGAAGTGGTGGATTGCAAGCAACAATCTTTCACAAGGAAAGCCGTTCCAGCAGTCGCCACCAGTGGCCACAGTCATAACGGATGCTTCCACTCTAGGGTGGGGAGCTCATCTGGGGGATCTGGAGATCAAAGGTCTTTGGTCTCCAGAGGAACAGATGTTTCACATCAATCTGTTAGAGTTACGGGCTGTACGTCTGGCTCTCAAGGCCTTCCTCCCTTCCCTTCGTGGTCAGTCGGTACAGGTCCTAACGGACAATACTACCACGATGTGGTACATAAACAAGCAGGGAGGAGTGGGGTCGTACCTTCTCTGCAGAGAAGCTCTTCGACTATGGTCCTGGGCAAAGGACCATCAGATTTGCTTGATAGCAAACCATCTGGCCGGAGTCTTGAACGTGCGTGCGGACAGTCTCAGTCGCCAATTCTCGGCAGACCACGAGTGGCGTCTCCATCCAGATCAAGTCCGTTTAATCTTCCAGAGGTGGGGGTTTCCTCGGGTAGATCTGTTTGCCACTCGAGAGAACGCGCATTGTCCGTTATTCTGCAGCCTCCAGTATCCGATGCAGGGAGCGTTGGGGGACGCGTTTCAAATAACCTGGTGCGGCCAGTTGCTTTACGCGTTTCCTCCCATACCCTTGATTCCTCGAGTATTGAGGAAGATTCGCCAGGACCGGGCTCTAGTCATCCTAATAGCTCCGGATTGGCCAAGGAGGGTATGGTACTCCGACCTTCTCCAACTCTCAATGTGCCCTCCGCTCCGTCTCCCTTTCAGGGCAGACCTCCTCTCGCAGTCGCAGGGGCAGGTTTTACACCCCAACCTCCAGAGTCTGCACCTACATGCCTGGAGATTGAACGGGGCAACCTGAGTTCCTTCTCTCTCCCGCCTGAGGTAGTGGATGTTATATTAGCGGCCAGGCAACACTCCACTAAATCTATCTACGCTAATAGATGGTCTAGATTTGTTGCGTGGTGTGGAGAGAGGCAGATTGATCCTTTGCATGCTCATCTATCGGACGTTTTGTCTTTTGCTCTGTCTCAAGCGCAGAAAGGTTGTGCAGTGGCTACCATTAAGGGTTATTTATCGGCCTTGTCAGCCTTCATATGTCTTCCAGACCAACCATCTTTATTTAAATCCCCTATTGTTATCAGATTCTTGAAAGGTCTTCTAAATAAATATCCTCCAAAGCCATTCGTTATGCCGCAATGGGATTTGTCCTTGGTCCTGACTTTCCTTATGGGGTCCCCTTTTGAACCTATGCATTCTTGCCCCTTAAGGTATTTGGTTTTAAAAACAGTCTTCCTGATAGCTATAACATCAGCAAGGAGAGTGAGTGAGTTGCAGGCCTTATCAGTAAAGCCCCCTTATACAACTTTTTATGGGGATAAGGTGGTGTTGAGGACCAAGGCTGCTTTCCTCCCGAAGGTTGTTTCACCTTTCCATTTGGCTCAGGAAATTACTTTGTCCACGTTCTATCCTCCGCCTCATCCTTCCAAAGAGGAAGAAAGACTGCACCGTCTGGACCCAAAGAGGGCGTTGAGCTTCTTTATTGATAGAACAAAGGATTTCAGGCTGGAGGATCAGCTGTTTATTGGATACGTGGGCAAGAGGAGAGGAAAGGCAGTCCACAAGAGAACACTATCCAGGTGGGTTGTTCTTTGCATTAAAATCTGTTACTCTTTGGCAAAGAAGGATCCTCCTGAGGGCATTAGAGCTCATTCCACCAGAGCTAAGTCGACCACTTCGGCCTTGGCCAGAGGTGTTCCTGTGGTCGACATCTGCAAGGCCGCAACTTGGTCGTCCCTTCACACTTTTGCAAAACATTACTGTTTGGATTCTGAGGTTAGAAGGGACGGCCATTTTGCACGGTCAGTGCTGCAGGATTTCTTGGTTTGACCATTTAGGCACCCACCGCCGGGCGTGGTACTGCTTTGGGACTCTATTCATTAGGTGAGGAATCCACAGGTAGTTGTATCCATCAGAAGAACGAGTTACTTACCTTCGGTAACGACTTTTCTGGTGGATACATTAGCTACCTGTGGATTCCTCACGGTCCCACCCGCCTCCCCGTTGCCTTTCTGGTCTTACCAAGTAATCCTTGAGTGCGCTCCTCTTGGTCTTTGAGGGTGCAATAGATGTTGTATATATTATATTTGTATATATGTATATATCTTTGTGTATATACTTGATGTGTATATATATTTAAAAAAAAAAAAAAAAAGAGAGAGTTATATATATATATATAAAAGATTTACAGTTATTCATGCAATGTTGTGTATTTTTACAATGTAATGGGATGTTGCCTTGCTCTTTCATTGCATTGCCTGGTTGTTCTCATGCACGTAAAAAATGATTGGTACTGACGTCGGCACGTCGTCGAGGACCTCTTATTGCCTGTATGACGTCAGACGGCGTCGCGTGGGCTAGAGTGACGTCCTCGTCGACGTGCAGAGACTAGTAAGATTTCCGTCGAATGCTGGCGCCATGGGAGTATTCATTAGGTGAGGAATCCACAGGTAGCTAATGTATCCACCAGAAAAGTCGTTACCGAAGGTAAGTAACTCGTTCTTTTTGCACACAATAGGGTGTTCAGCCTTGTTTGGAAATCCTTGAGAAGCACAGGATGACTGTTAAGAAGGCTAAATAACATCAGTGTGGGTTATTTAAGACACAACTTGTCAACAGAAGGAATCAAATCAATGAAGGATATAGCTAGAGCCATTTTAAATCCACCTCAACCTGTGAATGTATAACAAGTCAAATAATTCTTAAGTCTGTGGATATTATTCCAGATTTGTCAATGGGTTGGCCGTTATTACTGATCTATTAAAATGATTATTATGCAGAGGTGTTCAGTGTGCTTTGTAGTGAAGTACAATAGGGGCCATGCTGAGTCTTCATTTCAGGTTTCACGTTTTAGCTTATCAACTTTTTCTAATTTTTTTACGCTAATGTAATAATGTACTGAGAAGCTAGTGTAGCTTACTCCTAATAAGTGTTGCTGCCATGTAGTCCATACACTCTGTCCAAGGCTAGGCACATAATGTAGGAGGCCGGCTCTCTATGTAGTGTACAAAACTAGGCACACTGTGTAGGGGGTCCAGGCAAACACACGTTGGTTTCTGGAGGGAAAAACTAGATGACCTAATGCTCTAATTTTTGAGGTAGCTTGGTCAAGCTGTTTGGCTAATCTTGGAGAAGTGCAAAGCATTTGCTGTACTCCGTGTCAATCATGCATCTCACGCATTCAAAGGAAAGACCAATTTATAAAAAATACTTCAGATTTTTATATAAATTCTAAGACCAAGATTATCAAAATTGGTTAAGTACTTTTTAAGATATGGATTTTTGAATTTTTAATCAATGCAGTCTTTCTGTGTGTAATTACGCCCCATAGGAATCAATGGGCAGTCACTTTAAAATGCATATACAATCGCACAGTTGTGTTACCAGGTTCCACTTTTGCAGGTTGGTCGAGGTCATCGGTGGGCACACTGTGCCAGCTGGAGAGGCTTGGGCGGCTCCCGGTTCCGGCGGGAGCAGCGTTGAAAAGTCTCTTGGAGCAGGTACAGGGCCACTCAGGGGAACCACTTGGAAAATGATGGTTCTTGCAGATTTAAAGGTGGTGCCTTGGGGTCTCCTTGTACTGTCGAGGTCGCAAAGGGTGTGGGACCTTGGGGGCGCAGCTGGTTCCTCATTGCGGTGCGCTGGGCAGCTGGGTGAAGAGAGAGTTGGTGATCCAGTTTGCAACTGAGTCCTTTGGAGTTGGATGTAAGCCTCTTTGAGGGCTCCTTACTGCACAACGGGGGCACTCTGGTGGGAGTTCCAGGGTTTTCTTGGAGTCCCTTGGCTGGGGCTTCCTCCTGATCCTTTTTCAGCTCTGGGGGAGCTGGTTTTCTTACTGTCTGACGTCAGCTGACCAGTACCCAGGGTATTGGTACAGTCTGGCCACAAGAGGGCGCAGTGCTACCAAACTTGGCAGACTTGCAGTAATGTCCTGGCGGCCGTCAGTGTGTCGTCAGGTCCGGTTGCAGCTTCCAGTTTGTGAGATATCCGTAGGTCTGTGAAGTGACCCTCACTGGGTTGCTGGTTCTTTGTTGGTTGCAGAGTGGTACCTCCACTCAGAAGGGAGATCTTGGACTTTTTATGAAGTCTGGAGTTCCTCTGGGTTTCATGAGGTCAGTCGAGGGTCCAGCTCCTTTGCAGCAGCGATTGTCGGGTCCTGGATGCAGCAGGCTGGTTTTGGCACCTTTTTCTTGAGCAGCAGGTCTGCAGTTCTCGTGCCTTGGTTCTTCTTTGGGCTGGTCTTCTTTGTCCTTTCGAATCTGATTATCTGGTCTAGGTATGCCCACTAAATACTGAATTTAGTGGGAGTTTTAGGGGGAACCTGATAGTGTCCAGTGGGACACTTACCTTTGGGTGGCTACACCAACTATAGTGACCACTTCCTGCGGGAAGGGTCACTGCCGTAAACCTAATTGGCTATTTTCCTTCCGTTCAAGATGGAGGAAAATGAAATAGAGGGTGCCCCCGCAGGCAACACCTTAGGGGTGATGCATGGCAGGTGAGGACACTCCTCCTACCGTTTGTCAAATTTCTCACACTCCTCCTACCCTTTGTTAGGTTTCCCGCCTTTGCTCCCACCAGAAGTGGGGCCTTGCAAAGGGGGGGATGCCATGTGCTGGTAGCAGCAGGCTTGGGGGTTGAGTTTCAAGCGCAGTAAACCCTTTGAAGCTCACTGCCAGGACAGTGCACATTCCTGAGGGAGGGGGTGTTATCTCCTCCACTCAGGAGGCAGGGCTCTCCTCCAAGGCTTGTATGTTGGCTGTCTGGAGGGTGCAGCTGGATAGAATCAGTCAGCAACCATGTCAGGATAGATAGCTTTTCCAGGGGGCACCTTTTAATGTGGCATCTGGGTACCTTTAGGGATAAATTAATACTTGCACTAATTTGGATTTAACATTCTGAGTTGTTTGTTACCAAACAACCCAGGGTTTAGAGTGGCCATCATGTAGGTGGGAAACTCGTGTTGACCAGTGTCCAGCACATATATTACAATGGCTGCTCTATTCGCTCACTGTGTCCCAGGTTTGCCAAGGACACAGTGGGGGCATATCGCTCATGCAGCTATGCCCTCACATATAATATGGAACACCCTGCCTTTAGGCTGTAAGCCATACCCATAGTGCATTTACTATGGGATTTACCCATAGTAAATGCAGTGTATGGTGGACAGGGCACACAGGCAATGTGGTTTGCACCAGGACACTCAGCCTGCAATGGCAGTGCTGTGTGCATCTGGATGCATGGCCATAGAGGGTGGCACAATCAGTGCTGCTGCCCTTAGGGGCCCGTCCATAGTACTCCATGCCCTGGACACATAGGTTCCCACTTACTAGGGACTTATAGTAGTAGCTAAGGGTGTATCCAATTGTGCCAATGCATCACAACAGATTTAGGGAAAGATCTCTGGCCCTGGGAACTTGGTTAGCAGGGTTCTGGGCACTACCATTTCCAGGACACATCAACATTAAGCAAAAAGTGGGGGGTAACCATGTTAAAAAGAGGCCCTCTCACACATAAAACGTGATAACTTTGTGTTATTTTGTCTATCGGAGACAGCTCTGAGGCTCCATACCATTGCATCAGCTCTTCACCTTTGATACAGTGCGATACTGTAGGAAGCTGGCTCTGTATATACTATATCAAAATGAGATATAGGGGGTCATTATGACCTAAAGACCACCGAGGAACCGCCATGCTGAAGACCGCCAGTGCAGGCGGTTTGCCGCTCTACGAATTATGACTGCTGGCAGCCCGCCGTCCTTTTTCAGACGGAGAGCCGCCAGCAGCCATACTGGCGGTGGGCGGGGAAGTGGAGGTTGGTCCACCTCCACCGCCCGGTCATCAGAACACCGCCCACCGAATCACGTCCCATGATTCGGCGTGGCGGTGTTCTGGTGACGCGGTGCTGGCGGCGGAGCAGCCGCCATGGATCCCGTCCCCTCCCGGAGGATCAACGGACAAGGTAAGTTGATCGTCCGTTAAGGGAGGGGGGTGGAGGGGTGTTGTGTGCGTGCATGGGGGTGTGCGTGTGAGTACGTAGAGGGGGTGTTTGAGTGCGTGCATTCATGCGGGTGTGTTGTGTGTTTGAAAATGTGTGCGTCTCTGTATGTCCGCATGTATGTGTGCGTGTATGTCTGTATGTATGTGTTCATGTATGACTGTGTGTGTGTCTGTTGGTATGTTTGGTATGTGTGCGGGTATGTGTATTGGTGGTGTCTGTATGCGTGTAGGTTGGGGGGGTGTTCCAATGTTAGGGGTAAGGGTGGGGAAGGGTGTCCTTCCACCTTTGGTGGGTAGAAGGGGGTTGGGGGGGGGGAGGACTCGGGGTGGGGGAGACCCCTATCAGTGCCAGTGAATGAATTCCCTGGCACTGATTGTGCCTACTGCCATGGATTGCATGGCAGTTCCAAACCCCACGAAATCCATGGCAGTATGCAGGGTTGTGATACCACCAGCGGTCTGGTGACGGCCGCCGGACTGGAGACCGAAGTCTCCAGCCCAGCGGTTGTCTCTGCCCTGGCGGTCAGAATGGAGAAGTGGCGGATGACCATGGTGGTAACCGCCATGGTCATAATTCCATTTTCTTTCCGCTGGCCTGTTGGCGGTATTTCCGCCACTTGTCCCCATCCGCCATGGTCATAATGAGGGCCATAGTGTGCACAGAGTCCAGGGGTTCCTCAAGAGGCTTGACAGAGGCAATAATAGATAATACTAATGCTCTATTGTGGTAGTGTGGTTGAACAGTTAGGCTTATCAGAGGGTAGTGTTAAGCATATGTTGTACACACACAAGCAATAAGTAAAAACACACACTCAATGACTTAACTCCAGGCCAATAGGTTTTTGTTGGACCTAGCCTTTTTGACAGGGTCATCCCCAAACATTTTGCCTCCTTCCTCCTATTTTTTCTGAACTGCTGTTGTTGGCTTTTGAACTCTGGGCACTTTACCACTGCTAAACAGTTCTAAAATGCATATGCTCTCTCTGTAAATTGTACTGTTGATTGGTTTATCCATGATTGGCTATTTGATTTACTTGTAAGACCCTATTAGAGTGCACTATATGTGCCTAGGGCCTGTAGATTAAATGCTACTAGTGGGCCTGCAGCACTGGTTGTGCCACCCACTTAAGTAGCCCCTTCACCTTGTCTCAGGCCTGCCTTTGCAAGGCCTGTGTGTGCAGTTTCACTGCCACTTCGACTTGGCATTTAAAAGTACTTGCCAAGCCTAAAACTCCCCTTTTTCTACATATAAGTCACCCCTAATGTGTGCCCTAGGTAACCCCTAGAGCAGGGTGCTGTGTGGGTAAAAGGCAGGACATGTACCTGTGTAGTTTATATGTCCTGGTAGTGTAAAACCCCTAAATTTGTTTTTACACTACTGTGAGGCCTGCTCCCTTCATAGGCTAACATTGGGGCTGCCCTCATACATTGTTGAAGTGGTAGCTGCTGATCTGAAAGGAGTAGGAAGGTCATATTTAGTATGGCCAGAATAGTAATACAAAATCCTGCTGACTGGTGAATTTGGATTTAATATTAATATTTTAGAAATGCCACTTTTAGAAAGTGAGCATTTCTCTGCACTTAAGTCTTTCTGTGCCTTTCAATCCACGTCTGGCTAGGTTTAGTTGACAGCTCCTTGTGCATTCACTCAGACACATCCCAACCACAGGGTACTCAGCCTCACTTGCATACATCTGCATTTTGAATGGGTCTTCCTGGGCTGGGAGGGTGGAGGGCCTGCCATCACACAAAGGACTGCCACACCCCCTACTGGGACTCTGGCAGACATGATTGAATTGAAAGGGGACCTGGTGCACTTCTTAGCCACTCTTTGAAGTCACCCCCACTTCAAAGGCACATTTTAGTATAAAACAGCGCCTCTGCCCTACCACCTCAGACACTTGCTGGAGAAGAAACCGGAACCAGAACCTGCATCCTGCCAAGAAGAACTGCCTGGCTGCTCAAAGGACTCACCTGACTGCTTTCTACAAAGGACTGCTGCCTTGCTGTTGGCCTGCTGCCTTGCTTAACTCTTGTCTGGCTGTAAAAGTGCTCTCCAAGGGCTTGGATAGAGCTTGCCTCCTGATCCCTGAAGTCTCAAGACCAAAAAGACTTCTCTTTTTCAACTGGACGGCGTGTGCACCGAAAAATTTGACGCACAGCTTGCCCGCGGTGAAAAATTCACCGCCCGCCGAGCCAAAAAGACGCCGCTCGACGAGACGCCTGCGGTGCGACCGGAACTTCGACGCACGGCCTCGCATGGACAACGCCGCCCGACTTCCAGAGAGGAAATCGACGCGACGCCTGCCGCGAGAAAGAAGATTCCACGCACAGCCCCCCGGAACGATGCGCAGCCGGATAACAAGCCGAGGAATCCACGCACAGACCCTGGGACATCTGGTAATCCCGCGATCCATAGAAGGAGACGGTCCGTGTGCCGGGAAACGACGCACGTCTTCCCCGAGTGAAAAATAACAACGCAAGTCCGTGTGTGAAGTGGCGAAACCGACGCATACACCATTTTTCTTACCGTAGAACTACGCACATCTCCCCGCGTGAAAAAATAACGACGCAAGTCCGTGTGTGAAGGGGCGTAACCGACGCACTCACCATTTTTCCACGCATCTCCTTTTCAGCGGCCCTCTGCGGAGATTTTCCACTCCAAACCAGGTACTTTGTGCTTGAAAGAGACTTTGTTTATTTTTTAAAGACTTAAGACACTTCATATCACTTTTCAGTGATATCTTTACAAATTCATATTGCATCATTGATCGTTTTGACCTGCAAATACCCAGATAAATATTATATATTTTTCTAAACACTGTGGTGCATTTTTGTGGTGCTATATTGTGTTATTGTATGATTTACTGCACAAATGCTTTACACATTGCCTTCTAAATTAAGCCTGACTGCTCGTGCCAAGCTACCAGAGGGTGGGCACAGGATAATTTGGATTGTGTGTGACTTACCCTGACTAGAGTGAGGGTTCTTGCTTGGACAGAGGGTAACCTGACTGCCAACCAAAAACCCCATTTCTAACAACTTTTATATAGAAAAATATGCTTTTGTTAATTTATTTTTAGAACCACAAGATTCATTTAGCAGGTAAGTACATTAAATGAAAGGTACTTTGCATAGTAATAGTTGAGACTTTGAATAGATTCAATATTGTACACAGTTTTCATTAAAATGGCAAAAAGCTATTTTGAAAGTGGACACAGCACAATTTTCAACAGTTCCTGGGGAAGGTAAGTACAGTACAGTTTGAGGTAAGTACCACACTTATGGGTTCAATATCCTGGGTATAGATAGTCCACGATTGGGGCTCAAGGCTACCCCAAACACCCAGCACCAGAAGCCGGTCCGGTGCAGAGGTCAAACAGGAGCCAAAATAACGTGGGCGCCTATGGTGATAGAGTGGTACTCCGGTTCCAGTCTGCTGGCACGTAAGTACCCACGTTCACAGAGTGCAGATCAGGGGTGTTTGGAGGAGTACTGGAAGGGCCCCAAGTATGCATAACAACCACACCCTCAGCGACACGGGGCGGCCGGGTACAGTGTGACAACAGGGCATTGGGTTCTCAATAGAACTCTATGGAGGGACCCGGGGGTCACTTAGGCGCTGCAGGCAGGGCACGGGGGGTCTCTCGGGCAAGCCACCAACTGGGCAAGGGTGAGGGCCGCCTGCTGGTCGTTGCTGCAGTGGTGGTTGGTTTCTCACAGGCCTGGGGGCTGCGGTTGCAGTGCTTCTTCCAGGTGTCGGATATCTTCGTCCTGGGCAGTCGCGGTCAGGGGGGTCCTCGGGATTTCCTATGCTGGTGTCATCGTGGGGGTGCAGGGAGGTCAGCCCAGGGTGGACACATCATCGGAGTCACCTGGGGGTCCTCTCTGGATAGTTGGTTTCTGGACATGGGCCACGGGCGTCGGGTGCTGAGTGTTGGGGACTCACGCTTCTGGAGTGAGGTGGGAGTCCCTTTAACCCCTTCGCTGCCAGGCCTTTTCCCCCTCAGGTGCCAGGCCTTTTTTTGGCTTTTAGAGGCAGGGCGAGCTTAGGCCCTCATAACTTTTTGTCCACATAAGCTACCCAGGCCAAATATGAGTCCTTTTTTCCAACATCCTAGGGATTCTAGAGGTACCCAGACTTTGTGGGTTCCCCTGAAGGAGGCCAGGAAATTAGCCAAAATACAATGAAAATTTAGTTTTTCAAAAAAAAATGGGAAAAAAGGGCTGCAGAAGAAGACTTGTGGTTTTTTCCCTGAAAATGGCATCAACAAAGGGTTTGCAGTGCTAAAATCACCAGCTTCCCAGCTTTCAGGAACAGGCGGACTTGAATCAGAAAACCCTATTTTACAACACAATTTTGGCATTTTACTGGGACATACCCCATTTTTACGATCTTTTGTGCTTTCAGTCTCCTTCCAGTCAGTGACAGAAATGGGCGTGAAACCAATGCTGGATCCCAGAAACCTAAACATTTCTGAAAAGTAGACAAAATTCTGAATTCAGCAATGGGTAATTTGTGTAGATCCTACAAGGGTTTCCTACAGAAAATCACAACTGAAATAAAAAAATATTTAAATTGAGGTGAAAAAAACAGCAATTTTTCTCTGCGTTTTACTCTGTAACCTTTTCCTGCGATGTCAAATTTTTTAAAGCAATATATCGTTACGTCTGCTGGACTCTTCTGGTTGCGGGGATATATAGGGCTTGTAGGTTCATCAAGAACCCTAGGTACCCAGAGCCAATAAATGAGCTGCACCCTGCAATGGGTTTTCATTCTACACCGGGTATACAGCAATTCATTTGCTGAAATATAAAGAGTCAAAATTAGGTATCAAGAAAACCTTTGTATTTCCAAAATGGGCCAGCCACGGGCCCAGCACATTACAACACTCGCATCGACAGACAGCGCCACTCAAGGGCCCATCACTTACATACACCCACATACCTTATACAGCAGTCACACTAGCTGATGGGAGTGTGTGGACTGACGTTTGGCTGGCACCGCCAGCCAAGTGCCATCCCACGCACACTGCCAGCCAAGTGCCATCCCACGCACACCGCCAGCCTAGCGCCACCCCAAGCACACCGCCAGCCTAGCGCCACCCCACGCACACCGCCAGCCAAGCGCCACCCCAAGCACACTGCCAGCCAAGTGCCACCCCACACACACCGCCAGCACAGCGCCACCCCACTCACACCGCCATCACTTTTTTTTCCGTTTATAAACAACAAAGAAACCACTAACTAATTATAAAATAAGTACAAAACTACAAACACAAAAGCTCTAACTAAATACATGACAGTAATGCCAACCGTGAAACTAAACATACAAAAATATAAAATAGGCAGTTTACGCTCACGGTATTTCCTCAAAATTGTTCTTTGTGTGGTCATTTCTGAAACAGCCGGGTACACACAGCCCAGGCTTTGAAGGGCATACGGGGCAGTACATCCGGCTCTCCCTTCGGATACCTCTTCGGGCACATACTCCACATTTCTTCGTGGGTAAGTCTTTTTTGGGAGTGGGAGGGATGTGATCTGGAAAGTGGCGATCTTTTAATCTAGCCACATCCTCCACCACTGCTACTCTAGGAACTCTTGCCTGTTCCACCACAATAAGCCTCTCTATCACCGACTCCTGAAATTTAACAAATGTCATCGTTGACTCAGGTGAACAATCCTTGAACACAAAAAGGCATTCAAAGTTGCCAAATGAAATAAATGTAGGGCAACCTTTTTATACCACACGTAAGACTTACGCAGACCAGTGTAAGGTTCCAACCTCTGATCTACTGTATCATCACCACCCATGTGCCTGTTGGAGTCCAAAATGCACGCAGGTTTGCGCACTTCGGCAACCTGACCCCAAATAGTCACAGGGGAAGTACTCTCATCATGGATGGTAGATCGCATGTACACATCCCTCCTGTCTGAAAATTTCAGAGCTAGCAGCTTATTATTCCGCAAGACACTGCACTGTCCCCTCTCAAGTTTTTTACAGACAAGCTACCTTGGATAGCCTTTCCGGTTAGAACGGATTGTGCCACAAGCAACAGTGTCCACTCTAAACAACTCCTTGAACAACTGCACTCCAGTGTAGAAATGATCTAAGTTCCCACACAATTTTTTTGCTAACTCCAAAAGTGGCCGGACAACCAGGAGGGTCAATAATGGAATCCCTACCAGTGTAGACCCGGAAATTATACACGTATCCTGTACTGCTTTCTGACAGCATATACACTTTAATCCCATACCGTGCCCTCTTACTAGGAATGTACTGCTTAAAAACTATACGCCCCTTGAAAAGGACCAAAGACTCGTCCACACTTATCTCTTTGCCTGGAACATAGACCTCTGAAAACCGATCTACAAAATGATCAAGGACAGGCCTAATCTTAAAACAACAGTCACATTCAGGGTCATCACGTGGCAAGGCTAAAGCACTGTCTACAAAATGCAGCATACGAAGAAGAAGCAAATAGCGATTACGAGTCATAGTTGCAGGAAATATAGCCGTTGCCATCAAGGGACTAGTAGACCAATAAGAAGCCAGTGACGGCTTCCTTATCAACCCATCAAAAAAGTCAAACCTAACAACTTTTTCATCTCTTCCAGATATGTGGGAACCCACTGAGTAGCTCTAGACTGAGGCCTAAGTCTGGCAGCGTTGTCCCTCAAATATTACACATTAGTCTGCTCCACAATCTCTTCCAAAAATACATTTTCCATAAACAAGTGAAAGAAATTGACAGGCAAAAAGTTTTCCGTATTGACTCTACACCCTGGGAGACCAGTAAATGCAGGTAACTGTGGCTGCTCCATGTTTGGGGCAATCCAGGTGCCAGGTCTTCTAATGGGAAACCGTTCAGCCCCAGGCTGCTGCACTCTTGGCACATCAATGTCCTCCTCTAAAACAGGCCCTTCAGATGCACTAAGAGTGGCTTCCTCATCAGAAGAATCCTCTCGGACAGAAAACTCACTGCCAGAATCTCTCACTTCCTCCTCTGCCTCAGATGCAGAGTCAGTCTCGTAATCATGGTCTGAAGACGACTCTAAGAGCATGCCAACAACCTGCTGAGCGGTCACTCTGCGGCTTGCCATGATCCTGACTAACAACAAATGGATTGCCAAGAACCACCAGCACTAAAATAAGTAATAAACAAAGTGTAGCTTTATCACAAAGAGTTATGTACTAAAAAACTATACCGTTCACTTGCCTGAAAAAGCTACTCACCAGCAACTACTCTGCACAGACACAGCAATCACCAATGATATCCCACTAAACAGAAAAAAGAAAAAAGAAAATTAGACATATGACAACACAATTATCATTGTGCTCAAATCTAAGGACAATTTCACACACAATACTACATTTAGTACACCACTTACAAACATGTCATTCATGCATGTCAACAATACTCCTTTGTAGTAAATTGCTTTCACTTACCTAAAACATGCAACTATGCAAACCGCAGGACAACTACTGCCAAAACCGAAAGGATCCACAGTAAAGGAAGCAAAAGCTTTGAACTAGAACAAAAAGAAGCAATAAACTGTTATAATCACAAATACAAATACTTCGCCAGTTGACAAACACCCCGCCACCAAGAACTTAGAAATTGTCCCTGGTGCCTAAGTGGCTTCTGCCCCCCTTGGGGGCAGATGGGCCTAAAAAAAATAGGCCGATCTGCCCCCAAGGGAGCAGAAATGGCCAACAGCTCTGTACCCTGTTTGGGGAGTGGGGGGGGGTGACCCTTGCCAAAGGGGGCGAATGGAGGTGCCCCAGCACAAAAAAAACTAAGGGGAGCAACAAAACAAAATTCACCTCATGTCTTGGTGGCTTCTGCCCTCTTGGGGGCAGAAAGGCCTAAAAAAATTGCCAATCTGCCCGCAAGGGGAGCATAAATGGTCATCAGTGATGTGCCCCCCTTTGGGGAGCGACACTTGCTAAAGGGGCCTCCCCCCCCCACCCACACAAAACACACACACACACACACACAAGATCCCTGGTGCCTAAGTGGATTCTGCCCCCCTTGGGGGCAGATGGACCTAAAAAAATAGGCGAATCTGCCCCCGGGGGCTAGAAAGGGCCAACAGCTCTTGTCAAAGGGGGCACCCCAGCACACAAAAAAACAAAGGGAACGAAAAAAAAAAATCTCTTGGTGCCTTCTGCCCCACTTGGGGGACGATGGGCCTAAACACAAATAGGCCAATCTGCCTCCAAGGTGGGCAGAAATGGCCATCAGTAACGTTCCCCTCATGTCTTGGTGGCTTCTGTCCTCTTGGGGGCAGATAGGCCTAACAAAATAGCCCGATCTGCCCCCAAGGGGAGCAGAAATGGTCATCAGTGATGTGCCCCCCTTTGGGGGGCGACCCTTGCCATAGAGGCCGCCCCCCACCCACACAAAACACACCCACACAAGATCCCTGGTGCCTAAGTGGATTCTGCCCCCCTTGGGGGCAGATGTGCGTAAAATAAATTGGCCGGTCTGCCCCCAAGGGGGGCAGAAATGGCAACAGCTCTGTGCCCCCTTTAGGGGGCGACCCTTGACAAAGGGGGCACCCCCAGCACAACAAAAAAAAAAGGGAAAAAAAAAAAAAAACTGGCGTATTGGTGGTTTCTGCCCTCCTTGGGGGCAGATGGGCCTAAAAAAATAGGCCTATGGCCAATACTAATTTTCCCCCCTTTGGGGGGGGCGACCCTTGCCCAAGGGGTGCCCCCAAACACACAAAACACACACACACCACACAATCCCTGGCACCTAGTGGGTTTCGACCCCCCGGGGACGAGATCGGCCAAAAACATGGGCGATCTATCCCCGGGGGTGCTGAAACATATAAAAAATTATTGCCCCCGGGGCAGCGACCCTTGCCTGAGGGGTCGCTGGCCAAAAACATAAGGTAAACATAATCCTGGTGGTCTAGGGGTTTTTGCCCCCCCCCCCCCAACCCCCAGGGGGGGCCAGATTGGCCGAAAAAACCGTCGATCTGCCCCCAGGGGGGGCCGAAATAGATTATTTATGGCCCCCAAGGGGAGCAACCCTTGCCCAAGGGGTCGCTCCCCAAAAATCATAAGCATAATGAAATCCCTTGTGCTCTAGTGGTTTTCGAACCCCCCCCCTCCCCGGGGGCAGATCGGCTAAAATAAACGGCCGATCTGCCCCCGGGGGGCCGAAATAGATTATTTATGGCCCCCAAGGGGAGCGACCCTTGCCCAAGGGGTCGCTCCCCAAAAAATCATAAAAAAGTAAATCCCTGGTGTCTAGTGGTTTTCGACCCCCCGGGGGCAGATCAGCCGGAAAAACAGCCGTTCTGCCCCCAGGGGGGCTGAAATATGATAAAAAATAGCCCCCCATGGGAGCGAGCGACCCTTGCCACTACAGGTGCCTTTTACAAGGGACTTATCTGTGTGCCAGGGGTGTGCCAATTGTGGAAACAATAGTACATTTTTAGTGAAAGAACACTGGTGCTGGGGCCTGGTTAGCAGGGTCCCAGCACACTCAGTCAAGTCAGTATCAGGCAAAAAGTGTGTGTGTGTGTGTGGGGGGGTGTAACTGCAACAAGTAGCCATTTTCCTACAGGTACGAACAGTGTTCTTATATAAACAGCCTCTGTGCTACATTCTGCAATGGAGCACTTCTACTGAGATTATCTTGGAAGGTGATGCACTGTGACTGAGTAGCAGCCCTGATGACTGACCTCCATCCTGCAAAGGACGATAACCTGCACTACATCATACTGACTTCCTGGAACTTCATACTTAGGTATGAGGGGGTGTTAGACTATCTCAAAGGATCTGGCAGAGGGTACTCCCTTTGTGGACCAAGAGCTCGAATTACCAAAAATGATTGCCAAAACCTATACATCTATAGGTCAGGATAATTTGGGAGCCAGGCCTAATAACCCACAACCTAGTGGCAGATCTGAAGCAGATAATATCAAGCAGACACCAGAGTCTTCTAAGATGCTCTGGGAACAAAAATTATAAAAAAAGAGAAACAGAAAACACGGGGTGGATACCCGCAGCTGGAGTACTCTGAAAAACATTATAATATGAGTAACTGTGATATACTCAGACAGCCTGATAGGTATTGGTATATTGAGACACGTCCTTCTCGTTCCTTTCCTTTCAGGACTCACCCGACAAATGTCAGATAGAGGGGGACGAAGCGAAAGGAGGCATGAAGAGTATGTGAAACCGAAAACTGACTTGCAATGCTCGTCTGACATCATCTTAAAAAAGGAAGAGAAACTTCCACAACAAAAATCCCAGTTTAAAAAGAAGGTGGCAGGTATTTCCACTATTTATGCCACACATATTGAGAACACTCCTTCATAACAAGACGTGGTGACACTGCTAGACAGTGCACCAGAGGTCACAATAGTTTGCTGGAAGCAACTAATGAATTTGTTCAAGTTCAAACACCGGATCAGCAGAGTAACCCTCCTGACGGACTTCATGATTTGGACATCTAAATTGAGGGTGACAAACCGCATACTATTAAAGTAAAATTCTTGGAAAATGTAACCACTGCATATGACATTCTCCTGGCTGAGGTTAGATTGGCCACCTGAATTTGTTATAAAAGTCCCACAAGAGGTGGATGTAATTATAACCTTCTCTGTTGTTGTCCCTGAAGGTGTTAAACAAGTTTGTGCTGCAGAATGGGCTCTTACACATGCCCTGGCATTATATCACAATCATGTAGGATGGGATAAGGATTCTCCTTATCTTGTCATACCTATACGAATGAACAATTGATTAAAGTGTTTTACAAATTAATTTGTCCTGACCTTTCCAGTACACATTGGACATCAGAGCACACAGACTTTTAGAACACTGCAAACTGACTGCTTGCATCCAGACACTTAAAACTCGGGTCAACACCACTTACTTACATAGTTGCGGGGTCCATTGGTTATACGTATGTCACCTTTAATGAGGGCGATAGTGCTGATCGCTTACGAATCACATTTACATTCTAATGCTGATTGCCTTCCCCAGTAACGAAAAAAATGCTGACCCAAACAAAACTACAGTGCTATGAATATTGGAAAGAAAACATTGATTTGAAATTGATTTGGGGAACAAAACACTGGCAAGTACAGGGCATTGATGCCTTATTTACAGCTTGTCTGATCCCTAGACAAATGATCTTCATGAACTAAACTGTGCAACAAGCTACTTGTCTGGATCTGGCTAAAAGTAAAGATATGAGCACACCTAGGATTCCTTCTGTTGTATGTTTTGACAATTGGCAACACTTTGCAAATTTTGCACAAGAACAGTTCAATAGTATGGTGAAGAATGGTACATTCAATTCATGTTGACCTAATGTGCAGTCCTACTTAATTAGTAGGAACCATGTAACGGTGTGGATGGATCTGTAAAAGGGTACATTAGAGAATATAAAGAAATTAATAATCAGTGCACCACATCTTCAAGCATATGTGGAAGGGTATACATATGCGATCATGGTGGGTGTGAGTGCTAAGGGTGTAGGGGCCATACTCAAACAACTGAATGATAAAGGTGAGTGTACAATTGATTGTCCAGCTAGATCTTTAAGAAACACTACAACACAAAAGACAGAGAAGCTCGCACTTGTTTGTGGCCTCTGATCTTTTCCAAGCTCAGACGCTGGAGAAAAGGTTCATGTTATGTGACAATGGCATGGTTAAGGCCTCATCAATATAGTTTAGGATTTTACCAAGCATACATGAGTTACATTTTTAAATTGGTTTAATCACAGGTAGAAACACCGCTATGGTTGATTTTTTTATTTTTTTTTGCCAATATTTCCTTTGGAAATCAACGATTTTGAAGATGAGGTGGAGGACATAAAAATGCGTGGAAAGACTGGTGAATGGTGATCCTGGTACGGCAGTTACTATATTGTAGGATGAGTGGATGACTGCTATGCATGTTGGCCTAGTATGAAATGAGGCTAAAAGCCTCATTGTGTGTAGGTTGCAAAGCTACTTTGTTGTCAGGGATAATTAGGTTTAAAGAGCAATTTTGTGCTTAAGGGTGAATGTGTAGTTCCACCTATTGAGATCTGTAAACAACTTATTACCATCACACATGAAGGTCATGAAGGTATACCGGGGGGGGGGCGTGTCCAAGATGGTGACCGGAGCGACAGCATAATTTGCGGCTCCGCTCCCGGCCACCCAATTAGCCTTCATCCAAGCATCCCCTGACCACCTGGTGGATTGCCGTGTACCCTGCTGCTCCAAGAGAGCCCCACAGACAGATACAGCTCTCGCTGAGAACGGCGAAGCTGATCTATTAGGGCGGCACCTTTGCCGCAAAGAGAGTGTTGTCCCGGCCCGCGCGGCCTGTGCGAGGTCCTGCGCCCTGCTCAGCGCGGGGGTGAGTGTGTCACCAAGACCCGGGCCCCCCTCCACCGGACAACAACGAGGCACGTGTGCCGTGACCCCGAGACAGGAGGCGCCGGGGGTGTGTCGCGATCTTGCGGCTGGAAGCACGAGGGCTCCGATACGGTAACACAGCGACTCGGCTGCAGTTCGGGCCGTGGGCGGCCTGTGAGGGTCCTACTGAACCCATAGCTGCACACGAGCCCCAGCCCCCGTGAGTGAGGACGCTATTCATTCTCTGATGTTCTGGCATCTTGTAATGGCAGATATGCAACCCGCCTGGTGAATTTAGACCTAATCCCGTCACCTTGGGAGCCCGATTCACCAGCCACACTGTGTTATTCGACACAGGCCGTCTTCTTGGAACTGTTGGCAGTTGCTAGGTTCGAGGGGACCCTGGGACTGAGCCCCCTGGATCGTGACAGTCTGTCTACGAGCTACTTGGAAATATTTGATCAGCACTGGCTCAGAGGGCCAATCTCTCCTTCCAGCATTGCCTCGATTTGCCTTCATACCGCACTGAAGCGGGTTGAACCTGAACTGCCCCCAACCTCACATTGCGCTACTCTACAGTGACATTACATTATCCATACCAGCGCACTGGCGCCGTGCATGGGGGGTTCACTCACTGGATGCCTTTTGGCTGCCCGATATAGCGTCTGCCTCCTTCCCCCTGGATACTCACCTCCAGGGCTGACCTGGTGGGTGCGAACCTGATTAGGTGCTCCTATCTGGGGCCTTCCCGTGGCTTGGGTGGCCGGATGGGTAAACCGAGATTTGTCAGGACTCCTGCGACGACCATGGAGACAGCAGGGACGCCGACTGGGGACCCGGACTCGACCTACCAGGCATTGCGCCAGATGGTAGTCACCCTACATAATCACACATCACAGTTCGAGAGGGTCCTACAGGCCATACTAGACCGCAAAACCACTCTTGAGACGAAGATTGATGCCGTTACGCTGGATGTCAACCTACTACGTACTGACCACTGGGTATTGGTGGAGAGAGTGACGGAAACGGAGAATGATATGGCAACACTGTCCCCCAGTGTGAAGGCCCTTCAGGAGAAGATGACACATTTAACCACAGAGGTGGACGAGCTCAGACGCAGGGCTGAAGATGCGGAGGGGAGATTGAGGTGAAATAACATGCGTCTGGTGGGATTCCCGGAGAGGGCCGAGGGCCCTAGCGTGGAATTGTTTTTGGAGGGTTGGCTGACAGACACTATTCTATGGAACAAAGTGCCGAAATTCTTCTTGATAGAACGTGCTTATAGAGTACCGGGCGGTCCTCTGCCACCGGTTGCTCACCCCCGACCATTGATAGCCCGCTTCCTCAACTACTGCAACAGAGACTTAGTGCTGCAGCTGTTTCGTAAGGAGGGCCAGCAAAAGTTAGAGATTGCATCAATATCTGCGAATCCGGACTTTACTGCCAAAGTCCAAAAAAGGTGTAGTTCCTTCTACACAGCGAAACAACGCCTCCGTGAGCATATTATTAAATGTGCCCTTCTCTTCCCTGCGAAACTACGAGTACAGGATGGTTCTGCAGTGCACGTTTTCTCCTCTTCGGATGACACTTGGACCTGGCTGCATGCTAAGGGGTTTGCCCAGCCTGCGCAACAGAGGGACGCAGAGGAGCCATGGTCGCCAAGCTCGCTCTGAGATCAAACCTACCAAGGCGCAGTCGGTAGAGAAGCACACCCGCTTACTCCGCGAGGCCACGCAGTTTGTATCCAACCCTTACTTTCCTTTGAGTGAACTAGCTGATGCCGAAGCCGACCATGCAGACTCCTCTGATGCTAGGGACTCCAATCTGGGCCCATTACTCACCCCGCGATCTGCAGATGACATATGACCTACATACTCTATACCACCACTCCCTCATTGGGAGTGGCCCACACTCTTTTGGTCTCGCCTGCTTAGTGAGTGACTTGTTGAACCAGTGAGCTTGTGTGTCCAGGCCCGGGTCATACCACTGGAGTATTCTGGCTGGGCTTTGGAGTGGTGTGGCCTGCGCTGCTGTTTGGGTGGCCGGGAGCGAGACTCTCGCAGTCTGATACCCAACACCGCGCCCCACTCCATATGGACCAGTTTCTCTTATGCCTGCTCGCAGGCCTTGTTCTATTTTCTTGTGTTGTTTATTCATGACATATGTTGTTGTTATTTCAATGCTTATTTCATTGGGGGCTTTTTTCTTATATCCCCATTGGTTAGTTTTGTTATCGCCACAGTTTGTAGTCGGGGGAGGGGCGAGGTGGTGCTGGTGTCCCTAGGCCGAGACACCTGTTCGAGGGCGAGAGCCGGTCGAGATTGTTCGAAGAATTGGGGGTTGGAACTCAGGAGCTCCCCCACTGCCTCACATCATCGTACAGTAATGGTTGTACAATCTCAGGCACACATCCCTCGTTATAACGTGGTCACGTGGAACGTAAGGGGCATGTCCACTCCGCGCAGGTGACAACGCATATATGCATTCCTGAGGCGACACCTGGTCCATATTGCAATGCTGCAGGAAACGCACTTATCCTCAGCCACGATAGAGAAGATACGCGCCAGCTGGAGGGGTCAATTGGTGGGCACTCCTTCCTCATCCTTTGCTCAGGTGTAGCAATTTGGATTGCGCCGGGGGTGCCGTATATGATCTCCCACACACGGATAGACCCTGACGGACGCTATGTGGTTATTGATGGCTCCCCGGACGGCCCTTTGGCTCTTGTGGCGTTTTATACACCCAATTCCATCCAAAAAAGCTTTATAGATGCAATGTCGGCTGGATTATTCATGGATCCTTCTGTGGAGAATATTTGGGGAGGTGACTTCAACTGTGTTTTGGATGTCCATTTTGATCGCTCCTTCCCCCCCTCTGCCCGCTGCCCTGAGCAGGCAGATTTTGCATGAGTTTGAAGCATGGAGAGTGAAGAATGGCTTGTGCGATGTTTGGCGCTTGCAGCACCCGGCGGGCCGTGAATGCTCATTCTACTCTCCTGTGCATGACTTACACACCAGGATTGACCTGATTTTTGCCCCGCCCTTGTTTGTACTGAGGGTTCGCGACTATGATTACTTGGCCTGTACAGAGTCCGATCACTGTCCCCTGCGGGTGGTCCTGGACTGTGGCCGTCCGAGAACTTGGATACCTACGTGGCGTTTGCAGCCAGAGGCCTTGGCCATACAGCTAAGTCGGTCACATTGGATGGCCCTATTGGTCTGGAAGAGATACGCCTTGCGCTATCCCAAATGTCCCGAAACAAGGCTCCTGGCTTAGATGGTCTCCCAGTTGAGTACTTTGTATCTCTGATGCCTCATCTCCTACAACCCATGCTCCAGGTGTTCAATGAAGCGCAGACCCGTAAGCAGCTGCTGGCCATGATGCATGAGGCCCTCATAGCGGTACTCCCGTTACCTGGCCGCGACCCCCTAGATGTTCGCTCATACCTCCCTCTTTCATTTTTAAACACAGATTGTAAAGTGCTCGGGAAAATATTAGCCAATAGGCTCCTCCTGTATATTCCTCATTTGATACACGAGGGTCAATCAGGCTTCATACCTGGTAGCAATACTTTCCTGAACATTAGGAGATTGATCGGTATACTACATAATAACGAACCTGTGCCCAACCACAATGGAGTTGCCTTGTCATTGGATATAGAAAAGGCATTTGACACGTTGAGTTGGGACTTTCTTTTTCAATCGCTTGCTGTAATGGGCTTTGGTGACGGATTTATAGCATGGATTAGAACATTATACTGTAGCCCGTCGGCCCACGTCAAGACGAGGCAAATTGTCTCCGATCCATTCCCCATCTCCAGGGGCACCAGACAGGGATGCCCGCTGTCTCCTTTGCTGTTTGCCATAGCTATAGAGCCCTTAGCTGCCAACCTCAGAAAACACACACAGCAATGGGGTATTCCAGAGTTACACACACATCTCACACACACACACACCTGTACGCAGATGACGCTCTGATCTATCTATGTGATCACACGACGTCTGTGCCTAGAGTTTTGGAGTCCTTAGACTCTTATGCTGACATCTCCGGCCTGTGTGTAAATAGGTCTTAATCTTGCATTTTCCCCCTGTTTCCTGTCCCTCTGAAACTCCAATCAGCACTGCTAGAATACCACCTACCATGGTGCCATACCACCTTTAAATACCTGAGCATACAGATATACCACTCTTTGGAGGACCTCACAGAATGCAATTTGGGCAGAGTTATTCGCTCCATAAGGGGTTCTCTGCTCTTCTGGGGGGCACTCCCCTTATCTCCCATGGGTAGAGTTTCCATCGCTAAGATGCTCATCCTGCCTCGCCCACTTTACTACTTTGCAGCGCTCCCGATTGTCTTACCAATCTCATTCTTTAAGACACTACAGGGCATGGTGATGGATTTCATATGGGGTAAGGATAGGCGCCACGCGGCCTCGTCCACAACACAATATTCGCAGACTGAGGGAGGATTGGGTGTCCCCAATTTCAAAATGCATTATGCATCCGCCCAACTACAATGGCCAGCTGATTGGCTGGGCGAACGTCACACAGCAGAAAAAGCGGTCTTAATTGACGCTCTGGCACCGTTGCCACTGTTGGCTTGGTTGACAGATAAATCTCTCCCCTCACCACATGGCAATGTCATATTAGCTGCTGCAAAGTCATGTTGGCTATGTTATGTTGATGGTAAGAGTACCCGCACACCATATTCCCCTCTATATCCTCTGACGCATCTGCCTGGGGCGCGGACTTTGCTTACACATCATAACATGTCTCCGTGGAGGGAAGCGGGCCTTGTTACTGTTGGGAACTTTTATTCGGACAATATATTATTGACATTCAGCGAACTGCTGCCGAGCGGGAAGATACCGTCTGGTAACTTTTTAGCATATTGCCCAATACTATACCTACTTCATATCACATGGGGCATGGGCAATGTTGAGCCTTTGACGTCACAGATCCTTACACTAGTTCTTTCGATAGGTGGTGCAAGGAGAGTGGTGTCACGATTGTATTCCATGCTGTTACCGGGAGCTCTCCAGGGCTTGGACCATACAAAATCTCAATGGGATGAGGCGTTACCCACGCCCCTGTCCTTGGCGGCGTGGTAGCCTGCGCTCTCTTCTGTTAAGAATGTCTCTCGGAATGCTAGACTCCGCTACACCAAATTTAATTATCTACACCACTCTTACCTGTCCCCCTCCCGCATAAAGCGCATGTTTCCTGCGTCGGACCTGCTGTGCCCCTGCTGCGTGGACCCTCTGGCAGATTTCTACCTCATGGTGTGCAGTATCCATAGCGTGGCAGCGTATTACTTTTGCGGTATCTGACATCACTGCCCACGCCCTACAGACAATGCCTAAGTCCTGTCTGCTAGGTCTGCGAAACTGCACCAGTAAGGACAAGCAACTCCATAGATTCATTGACTTAGCATTCATTGTTTTCAAACGACAAATAGCCACCCACTGGAAGGCACCACACACACCCAATCATGACAGTTGATTGCGAGTTTTGCTACAGCAATCCCATGCAGAGGCCCAAACACTGCGCAATTTACATCATAGAGGACTAGCACAGGGTGGATCCGATATCTGGGACGTCTTCATCTTTAACATTGAGGCCAAGGACGATACAGGTCCGCCTTAGACTTATTGCAGACTTTGATACATGTGATTAACTTGTGCTCCTCTAGGATTGTATTCTCTCTGTGGTTGGTCGATGAAGTTGTCACGGCTTTCATACTCTGGGCAGTGCTCACAGGGGGGTGGTGTGCGAGAGTCCTTGACACTCTTACCATCTTCTCCATTGAGACTTAATCCATCCTACTCCTCAGTTCATACTAATTTTGCTCAACGCCCCCCACGTACATACCATGCCTCTATGGCGTGCTTGGGTGCCCTGCGTTTCCCTTCTCCCTTGGGTTTATTGCCTTGCACCTCCTCCAATCCGTAGAGAGGATGTGAATATCTCGACATGGCATAGTTTACTGTTGATGTTTTATTTGTATCTCTGATTATATGATATAAGGAATGTCTTTATTCCCGTGTCCCTGAACTGTTGCTTCTGATGGATACAACTACCTGTGGATTCCTCACCTAATGAATACTCCCATGGCGCCAGCATTCGACGGAAATCTTCTTCCTAGTCTCTGCACATCGACGAGGACGTCACTCCAGCACACGCGACGCCGTCTGACGTCATACAGGCAATAAGATGTCCTCGACGACGTGCAGACGTCAGTTCCCTTTTTTCCGTGCATTCGAAACGGTTATCTTCGAGGGAGCAACTGTTACTTTCGTGGTTACAGTGTATTTTTTGCTGCGTAGTCCTTCGCTGCAGTAATAATGTCGCAGAGAAAGTCGGGTTTTAAGCCTTGTCGTGAGTGTGGGGGCAAGATGTCAGTTACGGATCCTCACTCCGACTGCCTTTGGTGTTTGAGCTCCGACCACGACGTCTCGACTTGCGATTCATGCCAGCACATGAATCCAAAGGCCCTCAAGGAACGTGAGGCGAAGTTGTTTATGGCAAAGTCGAAGAAAGAAAAACATCATAAGAAGTCTTCTTCGCCAAGGCATCGGCGTCATCGAGACTCCCGGCGCCGTAGAGAATCACGGCGCCATTTAAGCAAGGAGACTCGTTCCAGGTCTTCGGATCGGCGCCGGAGGACTTGGGAGGTCAGTCCCACGGTCACGCCGCATCCATCGACGCCGTTGCCCTCTCCGGCGTCACCGGCTTCACCTGGACAGGCGTCGTGATTGAAGTGGTGCAGCCTCTGGTGTTGTCTCCGGCGTCGCAGACGTCGAGGCCGGCGTCGGGGTCGCCTTCGATACAGGCACCCCAGTATCCGGCTTTTCCCACCCCTGGAGCCGATAGTACCGCATTCCTAAATGCGATGTATACCATTTTCCAACAGATGGCTCCAGGGGGTGCTCCGGCTGGCCCTTTGGCCTTTTCATTGGGTGATCCTGCGCCTCTACGGCCGGCACCCTTTATGCCCTTTCTCCCTTTTGGGAACGTGGGCTCGGCGCCGGTGTCGGCGCCGGTGGCCGCTCCGGTGGCTTCAGAGGGATTGGCTCCGGAGATTTCCATCCCGTCGACGTCGGGATTTCGGCCTGTGACTCCGGTGGGTCCATCCGCTCCGAGTGCTCTTTCATCGGCGCCGAAGTTACCTGTGGCGCCGGACGCGGCGTCGGTGGCTTCTGAAGATCAGCGCCGATCTTCGACTTCGGCGGAGGCATTGTCGACTCCGCGTATCGAGCAGAGGCTTCATTCGAGGAGACGTGCTCTCCGTTTATTAGAGGAGCAGGAGTACCAACGAGTCCTGGAAGAAGGAGAACTAGAGGAATCGGGTGATGGACTGCATGGTCTAGATACAGCCAGTAAGCTGGACACTTCCCCTGAGTGGGATCTTTCGTCTCCAGGGGAATACACGGAGGAGGCTGCTTCCTTTCACGCAGTGGTACGGAAGGCAGCTAGTTTTCTGGACCTGCCTTTGCCGGTGGTAGAGGCAAAACAAAACCTTCTAACAGAGGTGCTACATCCGGCCTCAGCTGCGGCGGAGCCTCTCTTGCCGTTTAATGACGCTTTGCTGGATCCGGTGCTAGAGGTGTGGAAGAGACCAGTATCTTCCCCAGCGGTTCATAGAGCCGTAGCCAGGAGGTATCGAGCTGCACCAACTGACCCTGGCTTTCTTTCTAGGCACCCTACACCGGAGAGCTTGGTGGTGCAGGCCTCCTGTTCATCCAAATCAGCGCCTGGTTCTTTCCCGACGGTGCCTGGGGACGGGGACTCGAAGAAACTGGATGCGCAGTCCAAGAAAATGTTTTCGTCCTGCAGTCTGGTGTTGAAGGCCACCAACGCAACTTGTATCCTGGGGAGATATATTCATGCTCTTATGGATGACATTTCCTCATTATTTACGGAGCTTTCCCAGGGTCTTTTGGATGTTGTTTCAGATGCCCAGGCTGCCACGACCCAGATTATTCAGACTGGGCTAGACACAACCGACTCGGTGGCCAGAGCAATGGGCACGACTGTGGTGGCAAGGAGACAGGCCTGGCTCCGTAATTCGGGTTTTCTGCGGATGTGCAGTCAACCCTATTGGATCTCCCTTTTGATGGGGACAAGCTGTTTGGGGCCAAGGCAGATTCGGCCTTGGAACGTTTTAAGGAGAGCAGGGCCACAGCCAAATCGTTAGGACTCCAAGCTCCTTCTTCTTCTGCCTCTTCCAGATTTTTCAGGAGGTTTCGTGGATTTGGGCGTGGCTCTTCCTCCTCTTCCTTTCGGGGGAGATTCCAGCAACCTGCCTCTTCCCATCCCTATAGATCTTTTAGAGGGAGAGGTAGGGCCCGCACCAGAGGAGCCTATCAGCAGCACTCTGCCTCTTCCTCATCCTCTGGAGGGGTGCAGCAGGGAAAGCAGCCTTAGGCTTCCACCATTTCCCACTCACTCCTCTCCTGTAGGGGGAAGATTACAGCATTTTCTCCGCAAGTGGAAGACTATTACAACGGACACTTGGGTTCTCAGTATTGTGGGAAAAGGCTACACGCTTCCCTTTCGGGAGTTCCCGCCCCTCATCCCGCCCCGCCCATCTTATTGTTCAGAAGAACACCTCCTGTTGCTAGAACAGGAGGTGCAAGTCCTCCTTTCAAAGGGCGCGGTGGAGTTGGTCCCAGAGCAGGAAAGGGGTCGAGGTTGTTACTCAAGGTATTTCCTGATTCCCAAGAAGGATGGTCGGTTGAGACCAATCCTGGACCTGAGGATCTTGAATTGGTTCCTCAAACAGGAAAAGTTCAAGATGCTGACCCTAGCTCAGGTGCTTTTGGCGTTGAACAAGGAAGATTGGATGGTGTCTGTCGACTTGCAGGATGCTTACTTTCATATCCCGATACTCAAGTCACACAGGAAGTATCTCCGGTTTGTGGTGGGATCGCAGCACTATCAGTTTGCGGTCCTTCCGTTTGGTCTTACTTCAGCACCTCGAGTCTTCACGAAGGTGATGTCGGTGGTTGCGGCAGAGCTCAGAAGGAAGGGGATAGCAGTATTCCCTTAATTGGAAGACTGGTTGATCAAAGCCAAGTCTCCGGAGCTTGTGTCGCATCATCTGCAGTCAACGACTCAGTTGTTGTTCGACCTGGGTTTTTCGGTGAACGAGCCCAAATCTCACCTGGAGCCCTCTCAGCGCCTCCAGTTCATAGGGGCAGTACTGGATACAACATTGGGTCGAGCCTTTCCTCCGCCTCAGCGGATTCAAGATATTCAGGAATTGGTTCCAATGTTTCGAAATGGAGCGGTAGTTCCAGTCCTCAAGGTCCTTCGTCTGCTCGGTCTGTTTGCCTCCTGCATACTGTTGGTCACGCATGCTCGCTGGCACATGAGGGCTCTTCAGTGGTGCCTCCGAAGGCAGTGGTCTCAACACAAAGGAGATCCAGAAGGTGCGGTCAAGATCTCCAGAGATGCTGCTGTGGACTTGAAGTGGTGGATTGCGAGCAACAATCTTTCACAAGGAAAGCCGTTCATGCAGTTGCCACCAGTGGCCACGGTCATAACGGATGCTTCCACTCTAGGGTGGGGAGCTCATCTGGGGGATCTGGAGATCAAAGGCCTTTGGTCTCCAGTGGAACAGATGTTTCATATCAATCTGTTAGAGTTACGGGCTGTACGTCTGGCTCTCAAGGCCTTCCTCCCTTCCCTTCGCGGTCAGTCGGTACAGGTCCTAACGGACAATACTACCGCGATGTGGTACATAAACAAACAGGGAGGAGTAGGGTCGTACCTTCTCTGCAGAGAAGCTCTTCGACTATGGTCCTGGGCGAAGGACCATCAGATTTGCTTGGTAGCAAATCATCTGGCCGGGATCTTGAATGTACGTGTGGACAGTCTCAGTCGCCAATTCTCGGCAGACCACGAGTGGCGTCTCCATCCAGATCAAGTCCGTTTAATCTTCCAAAGGTGGGGGTTTCCTCAGGTAGATCTGTTTGCCACTCTGGAGAAGGCGCATTGTCCGTTATTCTGCAGCCTCCAGTATCCGATGCAGGGAGCGTTGGGGGACGCGTTTCAAATAACCTGGTGCGGCCAGTTGCTTTACGCGTTTCCTCCCATACCCTTGATTCCTCGAGTATTGAGGAAGATTCGCCAAGACCGGGCCCAAGTCATCTTAATAGCTCCGGATTGGCCAAGGAGGGTGTGGTTCTCCGACCTTCTCCAACTCTCAATGTGCCCTCCGCTCCGTCTCCCTATCAGGGCAGACCTCCTCTCGCAGTCGCAGGGGCAGGTTTTACACCCCAACCTTCAGAGTCTGCACCTATATGCCTGGAGATTGAACGGGGCAACCTGAGTTCCTTCTCTCTCCCGCCTGATGTAGTGGATGTTATATTAGCGGCCAGGCGACACTCCACTAAATCTATCTACGCTAATAGGTGGTCTAAATTTGTGGCGTGGTGTGGAGAGAGGCAGATTAATCCCTTACAAGCTCATCTATCAGACGTTTTGACTTTTGCTCTGTATCTAGCGCAGAAAGGCTACCATTAAGGGTTATTTATCGGCCTTGTCAGCCTTCATATGTCTTCCAGACCAACCATCGTTATTTAAATCCCCTATTGTTATCAGATTCTTGAAAGGTCTTCTAAATAAATATCCCCCAAAACCATTTGTTATGCCGCAATGGGATTTGTCTCTGGTCCTGACTTTCCTTATGGGGTCCCCTTTTGAACCTATGCATTCTTGCCCCTTAAGGTATTTGGTTATAAAAACAGTCTTCCTGGTAGCTATAACATCTGCAAGGAGAGTGAGTGAGTTGCAGGCCTTATCGGTAAAGCCCCCTTATACAACTTTTTATGGGGATAAGGTGGTGTTGAGGACCAAGGCTGCTTTCCTCCCGAAGGTTGTTTCACCTTTCCATTTGGCTCAGACAATTACTTTGTCCACGTTCTATCCTCCGCCTCATCCTTCCAAAGAGGAAGAAAGACTGCACCGGCTGGACCCAAAGAGGGCGTTAAGCTTTTTTATTGATAGAAGAAAAGGATTTCTGGCTGGAGGATCAGCTGTTCATTGGGGAAGTGTCCAGCCCACTGGCTGTATCTAGACCATGCAGTCCATCACCCGAGTCCTCTAGTTCTCCTTCTTCCAGGACTCGTTGGTACTCCTGCTCCTCTAATAAACGGAGAGCACGTCTCCTCGAATGAAGCCTCTGCTCGATACGCGGAGTCGACAATGCCTCCGCCGAAGTCGAAGATCGGCGTCGATCTTCAGAAGCCACCGACGCCGCGTCCGGCGCCACAGGTAACTTCGGCGCCGATGAAAGAGCACTCGGAGCGGATGGACCCACCGGAGTTACAGGCCGAAATCCCGACGTCGACGGGATGGAAATCTCCGGAGCCAATCCCTCTGAAGCCACCGGAGCGGCCACCGGCGCCGAGCCCACGTTCCCAAAAGGGAGAAAGGGCATAAAGGGTGCCGGCCGTAGAGGCGCAGGATCACCCAATGAAAAGGCCAAAGGGCCAGCCGGAGCACCCCCTGGAGCCATCTGTTGGAAGATGGTATACATCGCATTTAGGAATGCGGTACTATTGGCTCCAGGGGTGGGAAAAGCCGGATACTGGGGTGCCTGTATCGAAGGCGACCCCGACGCCGGCCTTGACGTCTGCGACGCCGTAGACAACACCAGAGGCTGCACCACTTCAATCACCGACGCCTGTCCAGGTGAAGTCGGTGACGCCGGAGAGGGCAATGGCGTCGATGGATGCGGCATGACCGTGGGACTGACCTTCCAAGTCCTCCGGCGCCGATCCGAAGACCTGGAACGAGTCTCCTTGCTTGAATGGCGCCGTGATTCTCTACGGCGCCGGGAGTCTCGATGACGCCGATGCCTTGGCGAAGAAGACTTCTTATGATGTTTTTCTTTCTTCGACTTCGCCATAAACAACTTCGCCTCACGTTCCTTGAGGGCCTTTGGATTCATGTGCTGGCATGAATCGCAAGTCGAGACGTCGTGGTCGGAGCTCAAACACCAAAGGCAGTCGGAGTGAGGATCCGTAACTGACATCTTGCCCCCACACTCACGACAAGGCTTAAAACCCGACTTTCTCTGCGACATTATTACTGCAGCGAAGGACTACGCAGCAAAAAATACACTGTAACCACGAAAGTAACAGTTGCTCCCTCAAAGATAACCGTTTCGAATGCACGGAAAAAAGGGAACTGACGTCTGCACGTCGTCGAGGACCTCTTATTGCCTGTATGACGTCAGACGGCGTCGCGTGGGCTGGAGTGACGTCCTCGTCGACGTACAGAGACTAGGAAGAAGATTTCCGTCGAATGCTGGCGCCATGGGAGTATTCAATAGGTGAGGAATCCACAGGTAGCTAATGTATCCACCAGAAAAGTCGTTACCGAAGGTAAGTAACTCGTTCTTCAGGAGTGTTTCACCTTGTGTGTTACTATCGAAATAATAAAGAGATTTAAAAAAAATAATTCAAGTATACCAGGAACAAATTAAAGGTTAAGACTATCTTATTTGTGGCTATTTAAGGACTCTTCTGTTGACCCTTTTGTGGGGCCATGCATTTCTTGCGCGAGGGCTGAAAAGAGCCTCCACATGTGCATCCTTTGTCAACCTTGGAGTTCCCAGGAAAAGCTTGAGAGAACATTTCAATAATTGTAATTGGACTCTTTCATTGCATTCCTTCCTGTTTGATTGTTCTTGGGGATTATCTCTCTAAACAAGTTCACTATGAAGTCATGAAAGATTGCAACCCAAATGGTGTTATCTGTTTTCCGGAAGGTATATTTATCATAGAAGGTTACCCTTGCATTTTAATTTCTAACCGTATACAGATTGCTTATGTGTCAAATATGAAGCTACTTTGCTAGTGCTAATATTCAACTGTAAGGAAATGCCTTTTTAGTGTTGAGGGCAAAGTGCTCCGATCCTGCTGTAATCTCTCTTTGGCTTCTAACCACGCCATGTTACATCAGGCATTTTCATTGTTACGTGGGCTTGCCTTTAAAAATCTGCTTGCTTTCATTAGTGAAAGGCTTGCATACGTCATGCCTTTTCCGGTGTTTAGCCCTCCTCGAGCACACCGACCAACTACTGGAAACATACGAGGCTCTGTGTTTTCCGTATGGTTTCTGGACTACTTTTTCTCTTTATTTTGCAGCACGATAGCGCTCTTTTTTTTCCAATTATTGTGACAAGAAAAGTCCAGTTAGGAGTTTGCAACGCTAATAGCTTCAACTCAACGAAATTCGAGACCTGTTGCATTGTAAATGCTTGTTTGCATGGTCACCCCCTGTAGGAAGTTGGCTCTGTATATACTATTTCAAAGTAAGAAATAGTGTGCACAGAGTCCAAGGGTTCCCCTTAGAGGTAAGATAGTGGCAAAATTAGATAATACTAATGCTCTATTTGTGGTAGTGTGGTCGAACAGTAGGCTTATCAGAGGGTAGTGTTTAGCATTTGTTGTACACACACAGGGAATACATGAGGAACACACACTCAAAGACTTACTCCAGGCCAATAGGTTTTTATATTGAAAAATATATTTTCTTAGTTTATTTTACGAACCACAGGTACAAGATTTACAGTACATACTTTAAATGCAAGGTACTTCACTTAGATACTTTAGGAACTTTGAATAAAAGCAATATCATATACAGTCTTTGTAAAAATGGCAATAAGCTATTTTCAAAGTGGACACTGCAAAAATCAACAGTTCCTGGGGGAGGTAAGTAAAGGTTAGTTTGGGAGGTAAGTAAAACACTTACAAGTCTCAGTTCTGGGGCATAGGCAGCCCACCATTGGGAGTTCAAGACAACCCCAAAATTACCACACCAGCAGCTCCGGGACGGTCAGGTGCAGAGGTCAAAGAGGTACCCAAAACACATAGGCGCCTATGGAGAACAGGGGTGCTCCGGTTCCAGTCTGCCAGCAGGTAAGTACCCGCGTCCTTGGAGAGGGCAGACCAGGGGGGTTTTGTAGAGCACTGGGGGGGGGACAAGTAGGCACACAAAACACACCCTCAGCGGCACAGGGGGGGCCAGGTGCAGTGGGCAAAGCAGGCGTCGGGTTTCAGATAGGAAGCAATGGGCGGACCCGGGGGTCACTCTAGCGTTGCAGGCAGGCACAGGGGGAGGCTTCTCGGGACAGCCACCACCTGGGCTAGGCAGCGGGTCGCCTGGGGGTCGCTCTTGCACTGAGGTTCGGTTCCTTCAGGTCCTGGGGGCTGCGGGTGCAGTGTTGGTTCCAGGGGTCGGGTCCCTTGTTACAGGCAGTAGCGGTCAGGGGGAGCCTCTGGATTCTCTCTGCAGGTGTCGCTGTAGCAGCTCAGGGGGGTCGTCTCTGGTTACTCACGGGCTCGCAGTCGCCGGTGAGTCCACCCTGTGGTGTGGTTCTCTGGATCTCGATGCCGGGGGCGTCGGGTGCAGAGTGTGGTGTCTCACGCTTCTGGCGGGAAACGGGCAGTCTTTGAAAGTTGCTTCTTTATTGCAAAGAAGTAGCTGGTTTTGAGCAGGGCTGCTGCTCACGGGAGTTTCTTGGTCCTTTAGTCCAGAGCAGTCCTCTGAGGCTTCAGAGGTTGCTGGTCCCTGTCGGATGCATCGCTGGTTGCAGGTTTTCGAAGTTGGAGAAAGACTGGTAGGGCTGGGGCCAAAGCAGTTGTCGTCGTCCATCTTCTCTGCAGGCTTGTAGGTCAGCAGGCCTTCTTGTTTCTTTAGGTTGCAAGAATCTGATTTCCTGGGTTCAGGGTCACCCTTAAATACTAAATTTAGGGGTGTGTTTAGGTCTGGGGGGCAGTAGCCAATGGCTACTGTCCTTGAGGGTGACTACTCCCTCTTTGTGCCTCCTCCCTGAGGGGAGGGGGGCACATGCCTATTCCTATTGGGGGAATCCTCCAAGACCAAGATGGAGGATTTCTAGAGGCAGGGGGTCACCTCAGCTCAGGGCACCTTAGGGGCTGTCCTGACTGGTGGGTGACTCCTCCTTGTTTTTCTCATTATCTCCCCTGGACTTGCTGCCAAAAGTGGAGGCTGTGTACAGGGGGCGGCATCTCCACTAGCTGGAGTGCCCTGGGGCATTGTAACACGAAGCCTGAGCCTTTGAAGCTCACTGCTAGGTGTTACAGTTCCTGCAGGGGGGAGGTGTGAAGCACCTCCACCCAGAGAAGGCTTTGTTTCTGTCCTCAGAAAGCACAAAAGCTCTCACCCCAGGGGGGCAGAAACTCGTCTCAGTGGCAGGCTGGCACTGACCAGTCAGTCCTGCACTGAAGGATTGGGTAAATTACAGGGGGCATCTTCTAAGATGCCCTCTGTGTGCATTTTGTAATAATTCCAACACTGGCATCAGGGTGGGTTTATTATTCTGAGAAGTTTGCTCTGAGAAGTTTGATACCAAACTTCCCAGTATTCAGTGTAGCCATTATGGAGCTGTGGAGTTCGTTTTTGACAAACTCCCAGACCGTTATACTTAATATGGCCACACTGTACTTACAATGTCTAAGAATTGGCTTAGACACTGTAGGGGCATATTGCTCATGCAGCTATGCTCTCACCTCCGGTACAATGCACCCTGCCTTACGGCTGTAAGGCCTGCTAGAGGGGTGACTTACCTATGCCACAGGCAGTATTTTGTGGGCATGGCATCCTGAGGGGGATGCCATATCGACTTTTCCTTTTTCTCCCCACCAACACACACAGTCTGCAATGGCAGTGTGCATGTGTTAGGTGAAGGGTCCCTTAGGGTGGCACAACATATGCTGTAGCCCTTAGGGACCTTCCCGGGTCACAGGGCCCTTGGTACCACTGATACCTTTTACAAAGGAGTTATCTGTGTGCCAGGGATGTGGAAACAATGGTACATTTTTAGTGAAAGAACACTGGTGCTGGGGCCTGGTTAGCAGGGTCCCAGCACACTTCTCAGTCAAGTCAGCATCAGTAGCAGGCAAAACGTGGGGGGTAACTGCAACAGGGAGCCACTTTCCTACACTCCCAAAGTTTGGAGCTGATGCTGCTGGTTTTTCAATTCTGAGAGTACACTGAGGCCTGCTAACCAGACCTCACTGCCAGTGCTTTGACCTTAAAGTGTGTAAGTTTGAATGGCTTATACCCTATTGGCCTAAGCTAACTTACTTGTAAGTCCCTAGTGTGTGGCACCCATGTCCTGTAAGTTAGAGGGTCACCTCAGGGGCTGCAGCACTGATTGTGCCACCCTTGGTGTGACAAAGGTAAAACATGACTCCCGGTCTGCCACTGATGACTGGAAGGGTAGTTTTAACCTGCTGACTTGACTTTGTCATTTTAAACCAGGCCAAGTCCTCCCATTGTAATACATGCAAGTCATCCCTAAGGTAGGCCTATCGAACTCTAAGGCAGGGTGCCATGTGTTAAAAAAGTAATCTGTATTTTTACGTGCTTCAACAGTAAAAACCCACAATTATTGTTTTTAATGTGGAAAAAACTAGTTGCCCTATTGGCAAGAGGAGAATTACAGGCTGCCACTGCAGCCAGCCCTGCTAACTTCTGACAGGGACTACTAAAGTTGATACTGTAAGGTATCAAACAACTTGTTTTATTAAGCCTGACTTTATGCCCAAGTTGAAATTAAGGTAAATTGTTGCAGTGTGCACTTTTTCCAAAGTTGACACCTTGTTGCCCAAAGTCTCCTGTGCCCATTTACGGTTGCATCTCGGTCTGTCCCTGAGACAGTCTTCTGCCCTTCTGGGGAGATATGTGTACCAAATGGCTCCTAGGAAAGGGCACAAAAGAAGCCTGCATGGGGGAGAGGTGTTACTTCTCTCTAGCAGGAACAGGTGTTGGCCCAAACGTAGAGCATCGAAAGAGAAGCCAACTTTGAGGTGCAAAGAGGAAATAATTGAGAGAGAGTCTGCGCCATTGTTTCGGCAAACAAGCCGGCACTGCTGGGGACAGGGAGGGGGAAAGCAGTTGTCAAACTTTTTTTTTTTTTTCCAGGGTGGTGTAGCCCCTTTGGTAGCCACTCCTTTGAGTTGGGCTAGGGAGCTCTACACTCCGAGAGAGGTGTTTTGCTATGTTGAAAGTAGGGAGAAGAATTAACTCTGGGATAGCCATGAACCCAGGAAAGAGAGGTTGCACCAATGAATACTGCAACTACTGAGCCTGGTGGCTAGCAAAATAGAAGGGAAGGTGGCTGCTGTTCCTACTCATAGAGAAGTAGTTTCCTGGGCCCATAAGAGACTCTAAGGGTCAGCTGGCTGACCTTCGGTTTGCAGCACAGGGCTACAACTGCTGAGACAGCCTGCTCATGCGAATTGGCAGCCCAGATCTTCAAATCACCATTCCTTGCTGCCAAGCAGCATCAGGGATCAGGACTCAATGCTCAAAAGTTGTCCCGAGTGTGCTGGACCCGGGAGGGTCATCGGAGTGCAGCTTGGTCACCCAGAAGGCAAGTGATTACCCAATGAAGGATTCCACTTTGACCATGATACTGGACGACTGGTAGCCAAGTGGCGAATGGAGTTCTGCCAGCCTCAAGAGAACTTCAAGGGACGTTGACCTCCGTGGCCAGAACTAACTCACCAAGCCTGTGGATGCAGATCTACTCAATAACTCTTCTGAGCAACATTAGGAATATATTATTAAAGACTGGGGGAAAAACATAATGTCCTAACCTATTTTATGCAGCTTGCATGCAACTCTTTGATGACAGTTTGTAGCAGTCACTGTTCTATATTATGGATGTATCTTATGAACTGCAGTGACAAAAGGATCTCTGTGACAAAATCATTAATCTGCTCAGCTATCCAGATAAAATAAAGATCTGTGATCTGCACACTATGCGTTCTTTGCAGCAGGTATATTAACCCTCTGCACTACTCTACGGTGATTCAAAACTACCATTAAACAAAACTCCAATCTCTCTTTAGCAGGAATATTAATCAGAGTTATCTTGACATTTTTATTGCTGCCTGAAAGTTAGACGCACAATGTACTCTGCAGCAGGTATTTTTAAATCATAAGTTAATGCTAAACACAGCGCCCACCGTGAGGTCAACGACCCCTCCCCAGGGCAGTGCCCTGTGCAGCTCCACAACTTGCACTGCCCTAAAGCCGGCCTCGAGTGTATTACACAGTGAGGTTGCAAAATGACACCATTTATTACCCCCCCACAGTTCCTCACATAAAAATTGTACTATGGTTTTGTATAGCCCCCAGAACAGTTGTATGATTGAGTGGGTGAAACAAGTGCAAAAGGTGCCTATTCAATTTGCGTTGTTTTCTAAGTTGGATGAAGAAAAGACACTCAGTGAGTGAGTTTGGTGTTACAATCTCACCCTATATTTGACTACAGATGCGAGTTCCTTCAAGCTCTTGAGCCTCAAAGAAGCTAACCTGTTTCTAAGTTGGTACTATGTTATACGTTATTGAGCATTGTAAAAATAGCCATGTTGTTTAGATGTTGGCTGTGTGAAAAGAGTGAAAGACATACAGCGTAAGAGTGAAAGACATACAGCGTAAGAGTGAAAGACATACAGCGTAAGAGTGAAAGACATACAGCGTAAGAGTGAAAGACATACAGCGTAAGAGTGAAAGACATACAGCGTAAGAGTGAAAACCAGTTGTTAAAACTGTGGATTTGTGATCTAGGTAGGGTTAGACATCCTGGTTACAATATGAAATGCAGGTGGAAGTTTGTCGTACCCACTCATGTGTTGGAGGTGAGGCTCTGTCAGGGGTCTAGATGGACTTTGGTGGAACAAAAGTAGACCGCTCAAGTTGCATGGAATGTGTGATCTTGACAAGACGGGCTGGTGACAGATTGAGGTAATGCATGCTCTGAATAGGACTTGCTGTAGTGAATGTGCAGTCATGAAGTGTTTCAACAACGATGCATTAGCAGTGAGAGACACGGTTGTGGTGCAAGATGATTTAAGTGCATGGGATAGTGACGGTGTAGTATGAGCCGATACAAACGGTCCGACAATGGTTGTTGTAGAATAAAAATGTAAGTTTATTATCTGGAGTCCACACCCACGACACAACACTTATGGAGAGTTCGGCTCCGAACAGCTAACTGCCTGTTCTAAGGAATCCTCAGTGTCCGTCCATGCGGCGCGTGGGACAATACAATGACAAGAGTCACGATGGTGGCACGTGCAGAGAACACTTCAATTACCTTCATTACCTTTCCCCGTATAAAAATAAACCAACAGCAATACCATTCAAAACTTATAAGAGTATAAAATCGTTGATCTTTTTGCTCATTCTTCTAATACTGGTGCCTACTGAATTCATTTCTGACCTGTTTACAGTTGAATCAACACTTTCCGGTAAAGTCATGTCTACGCACCAAATTTCCAGTTGCATTCGTACCTGTTTTAACACATGCACTTATAGATTGTAACCAATGTGCTCAATTAGGGGCATATTTATACTCTGTTTGCGCCGAATGTGCGTCAAATTTTTTGACGCACATTCAGCGCAAACCCTGCCCCATATTTATACTTTGACGTCCGACGCAGCGGGCGTCAAAGTTCCACCATGTGCGCCATTTTTTGGAAGGGGGAACCAGCCTTGCGTTAATTATATGCAAGGTAGGCGTTCCCTTCCAAAAAATGACTTTAAGGCCTGTGCCCCATATTTACACTGTGACGTCATTTTGACGCACAGGAGGGGGCAGGCCTTAAAAAACGGCGCCCAGCCTGATGGGCGCCGTTTTTTAACACCTAGGTCAGGGCAGGTGTTAAGGGACCTGTGGGCTCAAAAGGAGCCCAGAGGTGCCCTCCCATGCCCCCAGGGACACCCCCTGCCACCCTTGCCCACTCCAGGAGGACACCCAAGGATGGAGGGACCCATCCCAGGGAAGGAAAGGTAAGTTCAGGTAAGTATTTTTTTTCGTTTTTTTTTTTGTGGCATAGGGGGCCTGATTTGGGCCCCCCTACATGCCACTATGCCCAATGGCCATGCCCAGGGGACAGAAGTCCCCTGGGCATGGCCATTGGGCAAAGGAGCATGACTCCTGTCTTTGCTAAGACAGGAGTAATTTCAATGGGGGTTGGGCGTCAAAAAAAATGGCGCAAATCGGGTTGAGGCCTGAATTTTGCCTCAGACCTGACTTGCCCCATTTTTTGACGCCCAACCTCCATTTTCCCCTACGCCGGCGCTGCCTGGTGTGAGTCATTTTTTTTTACGCACACCAGTCCGCAGCGCCGGCTAACGTCATTCTATAAATAAGGCGCCCGCATGACGCTTTTGAATGGCGTTATCTGGCGGTAAAATATTTGACGCACAACTGCGTTGGCGCAGTTGTGCGTCAAAAAGTATAAATATGGGCCTTAGTATCTTGAACGTAACCTTCTTTCACCCATGATACTCACTTGTTCTGGGGTAAGTTTCAGTAACTGTCTCTTGTTACACCTCCCTTTTCCCAACACCAGTGTGGCACCTTTACTTTTTCTCCCTGTACAGGCGCACCAAACTTCGATTCACCTTTCTTATTCCTGCTGGGTTTTTTAATCATAACCCAGTCACCTAACACTAGGTCTATAGCACTTTGACTTTGTTTTTTTGTTTTTTAATCAAAATTATGGCTCATATGAGCTTGCTGCACAACTACCCTCGAGGCTATGAGGCCTCTGTTCAGGTAAGCATTCCCATCATTGTGAGTCCTTACATTGTGAGTTTTATCATCCAACCATGATGGTAATAATGGTGATATACAGTTCTGCCTCAGCAATGAAAAAGGCGTCAGGCCTGTTGTGCAATGTGGAGATATGTTATAAGCCCATACTTTTTGAATAACAAATACACTTTTATCCCAGTCAGAAGCTAAAGCCGTCTGTACACCTTCCTTGATTACTCTACTGCCTCACTCAGCCAGGCCCTTTGAGGTGGGTGAATACAGAGCTACTTTTAGTTGTTTGATGTCCATGCTAGCTAAAAAGTTCATTCATGTGGTCAGACACAAAATGTGTGCCCTTGTCTGTAACCACAATTTTAGGTACACCTTCAACAACAAAAATATGTTCTAAAAATGAAATGACAGTTTCAGTGTCTGGTGACTCACCAAATGCATGGTACATCCATTTTGAAAAGTAATCAATGTGTAATATAACATAACCCATATTGCTTGGTAATAGTGTATAAGGACCTGAGAAATCTAAACCCACCTTTTCCCAGACACTCTCTGGTAAAGGAGTTTGGTGTAAGGGTGTATTTATGCTCTTTCAATGTTTGTTTGTTAAAAGATATTCCAGACATTTGTCAATTGAATGCTTGGCCTGACTGTCTAAAGCAGTGGTGCTGCTTGATTTTCATACATGTTTTGGTGGATCCTAAATGTGCTTGAGATATTATGATATTTCTCAGTTTTATTGGTGGAACAAAACAATCACCTCTTAGGATTATACCATTGACTACAGATGATTCTCCTCCAATTTGAGAAAAGTTGTTAAGATCTCTCTCCAAACATCTCCCATCTGTCGAACCATGCCTTATATATTCAATAACCGTTCCCAACATGCTGTCTTCAGTACATCCACTGGTTCAACTTTGTTCACTTATGACAGACTGATACTCAGCCACTGCGTCCACAGACACCACACACTCTACATCATCTGACAAAACATCATCATCTTCCTCACCATCAAGAGCCATATGGGATAGACAGTCTGCACATACATTCTTTCCACTTGGAATGCGTTTGATGATTAAATTGTACTCTTGTGATTTAGAAACCAGTCTGGTGAGCTTAGCATACACATGTATGTACAGCTCATACACATCTTAGAGCTTCCAGCTCAATAGTACTATACTGGCACTCATATGATCGTAATGTTCTGGATGCAAAAGCAACTGTTTTTGCACTACCAGCATTTTTGGGCTTAATTCCACCCCATACTACGATTGCTGGCATCCACTGTGATGATGGATGGTTGCCTCTCACAGAATGCACATAATACTGGAGCTGTTACAGTTAGGTTTTTAACATTCTCAAATGCTTTCTCCAGTTCTTCAGACCATATTAATTTCTGCCCTTTCCTGAGTAGCACTCTTATAGACTCCACCGCTTGTGCATAACCTGGGACAAAGCGTGTATAGTATTCAGCAAGCCCCAGAAATTATTGTAAAGCATCTTTGTCCGCAGGTGCTTTTGCTTCCTAGATTGCAATAATTAGTGATATTTTAGGTTTTATGCCATTCTTTGATACATTATGCCCAAGATATTTAAGTTCATTAGTTGCAAACTTACACTTATCTAATTTTATTGTCATACCATGTTGTATCAAAATTGTTAAAACCTTTCTCAATATTTTATTATGCTACTCCAAATTTTAAGCAAAAATTAAGATGTCATCTTGGTACGCCTTCACACCAGCAATGTTCCCAAATAAATTATCCATACATTTTTGTAACGCGCTGGTGGCAGACGCCAGACAAAAGGGCAATCTGAGAAATTTGTATGCCCAATAAGGGATCACAAATGCTGTTCATTTTTGTGATTCTTTACTCAATGCAACCTGGTGATAAGCAGATCTTCGGTCAATTATAGAAAATCATGATGCTCCACCCAAACTAGGTAACAGATCCTGGATTTTAGGAAGTGAATGGCAGTCCACTATAATGTTTTTATTGAGGGCACGCAAGTCAGCACATAACCTGACCTCTCTACATTTTTTACGAGCCACCTCTTTGGGTGCTACCCACCTGATAGGAATCCGCAGACTGAATAATGCCTTGCCTTGCGTTAACAATTCACCAAGTGTTTTCTTAAGTTCTTCCCTTATACTTAATGGCACTGGGTGTACCTTGTGAGCAATAGGCTGGGCATTAGGTACTAACATGATCTGATGTTCAAACCCTTTAACTTTACTGATATTCATTAAATAGTGACTTGAAATCATTCAATACATCATTAATTGATTCTTGTGTGTCCCCCATAAATGAAACTGGGACATCCCCAGACAGATAATATCAGGTTTAAAAAAAACAAGCATATCAATATCCTTCTCACCAAACTCCCTAGGATTGACATTTGTGGGACACAAAATGCAACTAGTGCCCCCAAGTTTTGTAAAATGTAGTATCTTTCAAATTTGTAATGGGTGAGCCGAATCAGCCATGGCCATTAACGAGACATCATTGATGTGGGCCTTGCACATAGGACCTTTAGCATGCTTTGATCGCTCAGTACATTCCAATGTGAGAATAACATTGTTTAAGCATTCTGCACAAGAAACAACATCCACTTCCACATTTCTAATTTTCACAGGTTGTCTAGTACTCCCATACTCACTTTGAAAATGACCAAAGTTTTTGCATGAGAGACACCTCTTGCTGACAGCAGGACGTCCGGCAAAATTGTTGAGGTGAGTTTTTGAGCCACATCTGTAACAGGAACCATAACCCTTTTTTCCTGTGTTTTTAAATGGCTTTCCTTTTGTGTTAACAGCACACATAAATATTTTTAGGTGAAATTAGTGCTCTTTCGATGTTTTTGGCTAAATCAATAACTTTGTTCAAAGTTGGATTCCTGCAACTCAAGAGTCTCTCTTGAACTTTCCTCGAAGAACAATTCAACACAAATTGGTCGCAAATGTATGCGTCAATATTGGGGCAGAATTCATAGGTAATAGCTAACACCCTAAGAGTTGATATATATTCCTCCATTTTCTCCTCTGGTTGTTGTTTGTGCTTACAGAAGCTGTGGAGTTCTAGCATGATGTTGGGTTCGTCCAAAAATTGTTTGCGCAGCCTGGCCATGACCTCAACATACATATTCAATTGACTTTCTCCAGATGGTGCTTGTACAGGTGATAAACTGTCAAAAACCTATTGAGCTGCTCGACCTAGAGTACCAAACAATAAGGCAAATTTGTGAGCAGGGGTATAACCATTGGCATCTATAGCAACAAGATGGTTTTCGAATAATCTAAGCCACTGGGTCCATTTTATGAGTAGTTTACCAGGCTGGGCATGAAAAGGAGGCGGTTGCTTAATTTGCTCTGGATAGCCATAACAGAAAATGAAATATTTCGGCTCTGTGTACCAGTAAAGTATGATTAACCAGTGTAGTAGGTAAACTGTGTCTCAAAATTGCAGAAATAACAAACAAAACAGTACAAGTAACTTTAGGGCACAACAATGACCGAAATGTACCTTCTGTAGATCAATTTCTGCTTAAATAAGCTAGTTGAATTTAGCTGTCCCTTGTGAAACAGCTCATAATGCTGAAGACCACCTGAAATGGTTGCCACGTAAATTGCAATGACGTCAATGCCACAATAAGGTGTTTCTTTTTGGAAAAATTAGCCTAACTTAAGATGGCCGCTGTTAGAAATGGGGTCTGTAGTTGGCAGAGGTATACATCCCTGTCCAAGTAGGGACCACAATCCTAGCCATGGTAAGTCACAACACAATCCAAATTATCCTGTGCCCACCCTCTGGTAGCTTGACACTGAGCAGTCAGGCTTAACTTAGAAGGCAATGTGTAAAGTTTTTGTGCAATAAATCATGCAGTAACACAGTGAAGACACTACAAAAATACACTACACAGATTTAGAAAAATAGATAATATTTATCTGAATATAATAAGGTCAAAACGACAAAGATTTAATAAGCACGAGTTGAGTTAAAAGCTTTAAAAGAGTCTCAATCCTTACAATTCAATAGTTGTTTCTTTGTAACACACAGTACCAGGGATGTTTAAAAAATAACGACAAACGGGGGCCACGGAGGAGGAGATGCATGGAAAAATAAGGTGTTTCTTTGGATTATCCAACGCTGCACAGACGATGCGTCGTTTGTTTCCACGCTGCAAGGGCTTGCATCGTTTTTCTGGCACGCAGTCTTTGTTCCTCACTGCGATGCAGGGGTATTTTGACACCCCGGGATGATGCGTTGATATTCCTTGATGCGCTAGTAGGAGGAGCAGGTGCTGCGTCGATCCAGTAGGCGATGTGTCAAATTTTCCATCACAAGGCAGGCGCTGCCTTGAATTCTCCGTCGGAAAATCAGTGTTGTGTCGTTCCGGACTGGGGTGCGATGATTTCACAGCCGCGATACAGGCTTTGCGTTGATATCTGCAGGCGTTGCGTCGATTTTCAACACAAAAGTAATTTCTTGAAGAGGTGAAGTCTTTGACCTGAGACTTCAGAAACAGGAGGCACGCTTAATCCAAGTCCTTGGAGAGCATTCAGGAGGAAGGCATAGTCCTTTCAACAGAGTCAGAGACCAGCAGGGCAGCAACACAACAAGGAGGGCAGTAGTCCTTCTCAGCAAAGCAGTCCAGATAACTCCTGTGGGCAGCCAGGCAGCTCCTCTGACAGGGTGCAGGTGTAGGTCCAGAAGCGTCTGATTTGGTGCGGTCAGAGACCCAGTTTATATACCCAAAAATGTCTTTGATGTGGGGGAAATTTCAAAGAGTGGTTTTGAAGTGCACAAGTTCCCCTTTCAGACCAGTCCTGTCTGCCAGGTTCTTTGTGGGGGGGGGGGGTCAGTCCTTTGTGTGAGGGCAGCCACTGGCTTTTGAAATGGAAGTGTGAGCCCCTCCACCCTTCATGCCCAGAAAGACCCATTCAGTATGCAGATGAATGCAGTTGTGACTGAGTATCCTGTGTTTATGGTTGTCTGGGTGGAATGCACAAGTGTTGCTGTCAACCAGCACAGAGCAGATGAGGATTGGAGACAGGCTGTAAGGCATAGATGGCAGTAAATGCAGAGGAATGGCCACTGTCTAAAAGTGCATTTCCATAATAGTAAAATAGTAAATCCAATTTCACCAGTAAACAGGATTTTCTATTACCAGTCCGGCAATAGCATAAAAAACATGGCTACTCCTTCCAGATGAGAATCTACCTCATGTATGTATGTATGTATGTAGCTATGTCCTCTTCTTCTGCTTCCTCGTCTTCACTGTCCACGGGGTCCACAGCTGCCACAACACCTCCATCTGGACTATCCTCCTGCAGAAAAGGCACCTGTCGTCGCAAAGCCAAGTTGTGAAGCATACAGCAGGCTTCGATGATCTGGCATACCTTCTTTGGTGAGTAGAATAGGGAACCACCTGTTATATGGAGGCACCGGAACCTGGTCTTCAGGAGGCCGAAGGTCCGCTCTATAATCCTCCTGGTTCGCCCATGGACATCATTGTAGCGTTCCTCTGACCTTGTCCTAGGAATCCTCACTGGGTTCAGTAGCCATGACAGGTTGGGACACTAACTCATAGGGACATCCACAGACCCAGACAACTATTCCCACTGTATTGGGTCCATGTGCTCACCTAATAGCCACACCCGGTGCCTCTGGAGTTGCCCCATCACATAAGGGATGCTGCTATTCCGCAGGATGTAAGCGTCATGCACTGAGCCAGGGAATTTTGCATTACCATGGGAGATGTACTGGTGTGCCAAACACACCATCTGCACGTTCATGGAATGTTAACTCTTCCGGTTTCTCTACACCTGTTCACTCCTGCGGGGGGACCAAGGCCACATGTGTCCCATCAATGGCACCTATGATGTTGGGGATATTTCCCAGGGCATAGAAATCACCTTTCACTGTAGGCAAATCCTCCACCTGAGGGAAAACGATGTAGCTTTGCATGTGTTTCAGCAGGGCAGACAACACTCTGGACAACACGTTGGAAAACATAGGCTGGGACATTCCTGATGCCATGGACACTGTAGTTTGAAAAGACCCACTTGGTAGGAAATGGAGTACTGACAGCACCTGCACTTGAGTATGGCAGTATGGGGTGGCGGATAGCTGACATCAGGTCTGGCTCCAACTGGGTACACAGGTCCTGGATTGTGGCACGATCAAGCCTGTAGGTGAGGATCACATGTCGCTCCTCCATTGTTGACAGGTCCACCAGTGGTCTGTACACCGGAGGATGCCGCCATCTCCTCACATGCCCCAGTGGACGGTGCCCATGGAGGAAAACAGCGAGCAGAGAGTCAACCACCTCTGAGGTACGTAAACACAGCCTACTATGAAAATATTAGCAATTCGAAATTTGCCTGTATGAGTGTTTAGGCAAGGCCTAGATATGTGTGCCGCAGTCCAAAATAATTCCATGTGGGCCCATGAAATGGCGTCTGCCTGACCTGTAAAGTGGGACAAGTGGATATGAGGTAACTGCACTGGCGTTGTACACCGCCGTGGTAGGCGGTTGAAGACCGCGGCGCAATCCTGCATTGGTTAACATTGGACCCTATGGGTCCCAGGAGCCAATGACGATGTACGCCGGCAGTGACGGAATGCACCGCCGTGGACGTGACTGCCATTTTCTCTCTGTTCAATCACTTGATACCTGATGTTCGACAGGAGAGGACCTACACTGCAAGTGCTGCTGTGACCTCAGTCTGGAAGAGACAATGGCTCGTGTGTCTGGGGAAAGTGCCCCTGCCTTCAGCACGGAGGAGTTGGAGAAACTCGTGGATGGGGTCCTCCCCCAGTACACGCTACTCTACGGTCCTCCAGAAAAAGAGGTTAGTACACAGGGAGCAAGCTGGATGGGCAATGCCTGTGTGGAGTGGGGTGGATGAAAGATAGGGAGGGGAGAATGAGGTGTGCATGAAATGACTGTGAGTGCATGTGCGTCATGGCAAGGGTGTAGGGATGTGGGCCAATGACTGTGACAGTGCAGATGGTAATTACTTCCCACCAGAAGAAGGACATTTGGCGTGCCATCGCCAAGGAAGTCCGGACCCTGGGGGTCTACCACAGACAGAGCACCCACTGCCGGAAAAGATGGGAGCACATTCGCCTCTGGAGCAAGAAGACGGCGGAGGCCCAGCTCGGGATGGTTTCCCAACGTGGGAGGGGTGCCCGTCGCACCATGACCCCCCTGATGTTCAGGATCCTGGCGGTGGCGTACCCGGAGTTGGATGGGCGCTTGAGGGCATCACAGCAGCAACAAGGGGGTGAGTACATTCTGCGGACTTTGCGTGCAGTGGAGGTGTCTGGGTGGGGGAGGTGGGCTGTGGGTGTCCCTAGGCCAGGGCGAGTTTAGTAGGCAATGACCCTACTTAAGGCAGGCCCTGTGGCACCCCACCCCACCTGTGTACAGTGCCAACTACACCTAGTCAGGCTCCTATGACATGCATGTGTGCAGAAATCGGCCATAGCCTTGTAACATATGTCCCTGGGATTGAATAGTGGACTCCAAGTGCGAGGCGTAGTGCAGGGGGCTTCTGTGTCTGTCATGTCCGCCAACGGTAGAGGTATTGCATGCACTCAACATGTCTTTCTTCTGTCTCTCCCCCCCCCTTTTTGTGGTGTCCCTGTTCTTGTGTGCATTAGCATCATCAGGCGGAGGAGCAGTGGCACCGGAGCAGGCGGGAGCTGCATCCCACATGGCCCTGGAGGGCGACACTACGGAGTCTGAATTCACCAGTGGGACAGAGGGCGAGGGGAGCTCTAGGGCGGGGACAGGAGCTGACACCAGTGATACGGACTCCTCCTCTGATGGGAGCTCCCTTGCGGTGGCAGGCCCATCTGCGCCCCTCGCATCTACAGGTACAGCCGCCACCCCCCCTCCCAGCACCGCCCTCCCAGCAGCCCCTCAGCTTTTGTCCCGTGCCCGCTCATCCAGGACGGTGGGCATCACCTTCACCAGAGGCACCTCAGGCCCTGCCCCAGTCACCCCTGCTGCCCTCAGTGAGGAGGCCATTGACCTCCTCAGGTCCCTCACTGTTCGGCAGTCTACCATTTTGAATGCCATCCAGGGTGTAGAGAGGCAGTTGCAACAAACCAATGCATACCTGGAGGGCATTCACTCTGGTCAGGCAGCCCTTCAGCGAGCTTTTCAGACTCTGGCCTCAGCACTGATGGCAGCCATTGTCCCTGTCTCTAGCCTCCCCCCTCCAACTTCCAACATCCCTGTACCTCAGCCTATCCCAAGCACACCATCAGAGCAGCATGCACACACCTCAACACACAAGGGAAGCGCAGGCAAACATAAGCACCACACATTCCACAGGCACTCACGCAAGCATCAGACACATGCAGACACAGCAACATCCACTGCCTCTACTGTGTCCCCCTCCTCCTCGTCTCCCTCCCCCCTCCCTGTCTCGTCTCCACTCACACCTGCGTGCACTACATCCTCAGCCACTATGTCCATCATCAGCACACCCACCACCACACCCCACCTACGTGCAGTAACCACCCCCACTACCATTCACAAGTCCCCTGTGTCCTCTCCCAGTGTGTCTGTGAGGCCACCTCCCAAGCTACACAAACGCAGCCACACACCCACCCAACAGCCATCCACCTCACGACAGCCTCCAGCCCATGCACCTTCACCCAAAGTCAGCAAACGTACACCTCCTACAACCACTACCTCTTCCCCCACTCCCAAACCCCCTCCAGCTACCCGTCCCAATGCTCCTAAGAAACTTTTCCTGACCAACATTGACCTCTTTCCCTCACCTCCCCCACCCCAACATAGCACCTCAGCCACAACATCGGCGGGACCAGTGGTACCAGTAGTCACCAGATTATGGAGTGCACCAGGCAGCAGGGCAGCCAGTGTGGCAAGGAGCCAGAGTACGGACAGTCCCACACCTGTCAAGCATAAAAAGTTGGCCAGTGCCCGGCGGGAGAGGGGAAAGAAATCAGCCACCAAAGCCTCTCCCAGGGGTACAGTTGGGAGTGTAGAGACAGCTGCGACACCATCCAAGGTTGGGAAGGGGCGCAGTAAAACCGGCAAGTCTGGGAAGATCAGCACGGCAGACAAGACGGCCACCAGCAGCCCCGCTGCCCAGGACAAGACCGCCACCAGCAGCCCGCTGCCCAGGACAAGACCGCCACCAGCAGCCCGCTGCCCAGGACAAGACCGCCACCAGCAGCCCGCTGCCCAAGACAAGCCGCCACCAGCAGCCCCGCTGCCCAGGACAAGACCGCCACCAGCAGCCCCGCTGCCCAGGACAAGACCGCCAGCAGCAGCCCCGCTGCCCAGGACAAGACCGCCAGCAGCCCCGCTGCCCAGGACAAGACCGCCAGCAGCAGCCCCACTGCCCAGGACAAGACCGCCAGCAGCCCCGCTGCCCAAGACAAGACTGCCAGCTCCACCGCAGGAAAGTGAGCGCCAATGATTACAACGCTACTGAGGCTGCCACAGGCAGGATGAAGCACTCTGGGCACCAAGCACCCTCCAGAACCATTGGAGTATCTCATCCACTACCTCAGTCCTTGGCAGGATGAAGCACTATGGGCACAAAGCCCACTCCAGAACCAGTGGAGAAAGGCATCCACTACCTCTGTCCTTGGCAGGATGAAGCACTCTGGGCACAAAGCCCCCTCCAGAACCAGTGGAGACTGTTATCCACTTGAGAGACTGTGGCTTTGCACTCCCCAGGATTGAACAGTGGGCAACCCACCCACTGTAGAGACTTGAGAGACTGTGGCTTTGCACTCCCCAGGATTGAACAGTGGGCATGGAGCCCCCTCGTGGATCTGGCGTCGTGCTCTTATCCGGCTGAGGTGCCCTCCCTTCCTTTCCCCCTGAGGTGCCTGTTTTATTTCTATCTGATGCCCCTGCAGTGTTCTCTCTGTCTTGTTTGGGTATTGAGTGTGGGCCTCGTCCATGCCTTTTGGGTCCAGTGATCCACGGACTATGATGGTGGAATCCCTTGGACTTGTGTTCTTGGTGTATATAACTGTATATAGTATAAATGTCTATATATGTAAATATTTTTGATGTATGTAATTGAATATATCACAATTATTTGACTCATTTCCTTTTGTCCTTGCATTTTTCCAGGGAGGGTTAGAGGGTGTAACTGTAATGTATCATGCTGTATTAGTGTGTGTGTTGTAGTGGGTGAGGGTGGGGGTGTGGGTGTTGCGTATTGCGTGTATGTGTCACTGTTTTTTCCCTCTCCCCTCCCCTGTGTCGTAGGTGCAGTACTTACCATGGTCTTCGCCGCCGGCGTTGGCGCTCCTGGTAGAGGAGCAGGAAGATAAAGGCTGGGAGTATCTGAAGTTCTGGTTCCATGGCATCCTGGTTCCTCGTGGGGTGTGTATAGGTGAGCATTTTCCCTTCCACTTCCTGTTTCCGCCGTGTATTTGTTTGCGGTGAATCCGCCCCGGAAAAAGTGGCGGATTGGACTGTCGTAATTCTGTGGGCGGTACATTGTCCTCCGCCTGTCTGTTGGCGGTTACTGCCATGGTGTTTGTTTGTACCGCCGTGGCGGTCGGAGTGTTAAAGTGACTTTCTATGTTGTCGGTTTCCGCCACGGTCGTAATTCCATTTTTTTTAACCACCGGCCTGTTGGCGGTTTTACCACCACTTTAACACCGACCGCTAGGGTTGTAATGACCACCATAGTCGGGATTTCATGACCCGTTCCAAGCGGCCATTTGGGATCCAGTCACTGCACTGGCACGGCTGGTGTTGTGTGTGTATGGGATTTAGCAATAACGAATAGTTCATTACTTGTGACCCATTGCTTATTTGCCACATTACATTACGAACTGTAATACTGAATTAGGGCCGAAACATTGACTACTGTTTTGGAAGTTGGCTAGAAATGCCCATCTAATCTGAATCATATACAGTTCCTTGAATGATTTTAAGCACACATTCCAAGAACATACTATTTTCAAATGTGAGGCACACTCTTCAGGATTTCTTCTGCACGGTTTCCTCTCTTCATCTCCTAACTTTCTCATTATCATCATAGATATAGGGTGTGCTTTAGGGTTTGGTGGACACAGCAGTGTCTGTTGGGATGGTGTTGGACATTACCTCCTTCATCTTAAGGGGAGCCTGCATACCAAATCTGGAGGAGACTGGTAATGTCTGTACATTGATGGCATCCACTGTCACGGCGGTTTCTTTCAGTGTACTAAAAATGTGGTGCACGGCCGAGACTTTTTTTGACTGATGTCCACCAAACGTAAGACACTTTAGTTTTTTCAGAAACAAACTCTCAAGCAGAAGACTGTTTTTGAAAACAATAACTAATAACACCCACACACCCGGTGTTGGCGGTGATTCTTGTTTTTCTTTCTGTCCTTCAACACAAGGTTTTTCCTGGTGGTCACAGACAGGGGAAAAAAGGCATTATAACATCCATGGAATCCTTAAGGTCCGTCCATCTCTAAATGTGGATGGTGGACCAAGGATTTGGGCCTGTGTTTATACTTTTTTTAGCGCCGCCTTTGCGCCGCTTTTTGACGCAAAACGGCGCAAACCTACAAAATACAATGGTATTTTGCAAGTTTGCGCCGTTTTTGCGTCAAAAAACGACGTAAATGCGGCGCAAAAAAATATAAATACGGGCCTTGGTGTGCAGGGTATGCCGTCTCGTTAGTGAAGCGAACCCTGTCTGTCAAACTCTAAATCTGACCCACAATTTCCAAATGATAATACATTCTGCTAGTTACACAGCGTTTCAAGAGATGAGTTCGACGCTATTTAATCATGTAAACTCCACAAGAGCTTAATAATTTACCGAAGAGGGATCAATGCTGTAAATCAATAATATGTATCCGGATGACTGTTCCATAGTTGTATTTTTACTGTACTACTTGCTAATGCGTCAGTAGCCTCTGTTGGTCTCAAAGCCGTACTGTGAGTAGCCACTAGATGTCACTAGCACACTGGTGTTTGTCAGCTCCCGGTTCTGCGTGCAGACCAGAGACTTCCTTGGAAGAGAAGAGCTGTCAGAGCATTCAGACGCACGATTACATGGGCCACTCAGGAGCCTTAATCATCCCTGAAATAGCTGTGCCCTGTGACACTAAGAAAATTGATTAATCAGAGACACGACTAAGAAGTGATGTGTGTGACCTGGTGTTAAGGCGTGATTGACAGCCTGGTACCTGCGTTAGTTCTGATGTTTGAGGGGGCGGCAAGTTAACAGGCACGGGTGTCTACCAGTGGCGGCCGGCAGCTTTGGGAGGGAGGGGGGCGGGCGGGACACACACACACACACACACACACACACTCATTCTTTCACACACAGACACGCACTCTCATCCATTAACAACACTCATTCCATTCAAGCATGCACGCACGCACCAAACATTCATTTTACAAGATCACACACATTCATTCTTTCACACACACACACACGCATGCACGCACATCCATTAGCAACACTCATTCCATTAAAAAATGCACGCACGCACCAAACATTCATTTTACAAGATCACACACATTCATTTTTTCACACACACACGCATGCACGCACATCCATTAGCAACACTCATTCCATTAAAAAAAGCACGCACGCACCAAACATTCATTTGACAAGATCACACACATTCATTCTTTCACACGTACGCACGCACATCCATTAACAACACTCATTCCATTCAAACATGCACGCACGCACCAAACATTCATTTTACAAGATCACACACATTCATTCTTTCACACGCACGCACGCACATCCATTAACAACACTCATAACACTCAAACATGCACGCGCGCACCAAACATTCAATGTAAAACATAACACACATACATACACACACACACACACACACTTACCTTTAGCCTCCAGGTCCCAGGAGGGTTGGAACTGCTGCCTTCCCTCATTGGCTGACCTTGGGTCAGCCAATGAGGGAAGGCAGCAGTTCCAGCCTCGTCACAGAGTGGGATGGGGTCAGTGAGACTGCTGACCCCACCCTACTCTGTGACGAAGTGTCACTGATTGACACTCGCCCTGGGCGCTTCAGGGCTTAAACTGAAGCGCCCAGGGAGAGTGTTGATTGGTGACGCTTTCCTCGTCACCCAGGGGAGGGCCTCGAGGCACCTTTGCTGGGCCGAGGAGGTCACGCCCATAGGAGCTGTGATCTCCTCAGCCCAGCAAAGTTCAGCTCAGGCAGCCACGAGTCTGCGCAAATCGCGCATGTCTGCTCCTGGCTGCCTGACCTGAACATGGAGAATGTCTGCCAGGCTGACCTTTGTTCAGCCTGACAGACACTCTTCATGGGGTGGGGGGGTGTGGCCCCTCCGTCCTAAAGGACTGGCCGCCACTGGTGTCTACTCTGAAGGGCAGCTCCCCCTGGGAAGGACAGCTTGTGTTTTTTGTTGGCATCACTCAGAGTTAGTTTGTCATGAAACCTGGTTTTGTTAGTGTGTAGGTTTCCATACATGCCAACATTTCAGAAGGAGAAAGTGGGAGATTTAAAAAAGATAATCTGGAGAATTTATTTCTCCCTTTGATTTACATTGAAGCCTGAATCGGGTCTGTTGGCTTGTATGGCACTTGCAAGTGTGCTGCTGCAGGATCGGATATCTTAAATGCAACAATACGATTTTTCCTTACTTGTCAGGAGCATGGCAAAAACACTCCAGCAGGCATATGAAGCGTTACAAGCATGGGCACTGGCCCGCAGGAGACGGTCACTGGCAGTGCATCCTCTGAGTTACACACGACCAGTCCCTGTCCGATGACCCTGCCAATCAGTCAGGTTTTTTGGATGTAGGGCTCGGGAGGCAGGAGACAAGCTTTAAAATCGGTAGTCTGCCGCCTAAATCGGGAGGGTTGGCATGTATGGGTTTTGTACAAGATGTAGGAGCACGTAATGTGTACATGGTCTTAAGGGGACACCGGAGGGGTGATTGTTGTGTTGGTGTAACATGTTCGCAGTCTCAAAGGACCACCACATAACACCCAGTGGCAGTCAGTGTATAGTTTAATACTCCCAAAGTGTCCCTGGTGATGCTTTCTTTTAAAATCTAATCCCTAGGGCAGGCGTGGTAGGCAGCTTTTCAGGCCAGATGTTCAGAGGATGGTCGGCTTTTCAACAAGGCAAAGTTTTGAGGGAATGCAAATAGACGTAGGAGACACTGCATTTCTAGGTGGGGGCATGGACACCCTTGAGCAAAGCTGAACCAGGAGTGTGGTTTAGCTTCAGGGGCCAAAGCATAAGTCGAGTCATCAAAAGATGAACAAGTATTAGCAAAGCCAGTAGGTCTTGCCTATGAGAGAGCTATTGGCTGTGTCCATGTTTTTTTAATTATGTGGAATGGGATGGTATGGCCTGTCCTTATATGGTATGGCCTGTCACTGTATAGTATAGTTTTAAGGAAACCGGGTTTATTGTGCAGAATGTGAGGCCTGCGCAAGTAATAGGCCCACAATTACCCCATCGCTGGGAACCAAGCACTCCATTGTAGTGCTCGAGTCTCTCAGGGTAGTGGAGCAGAGCAATTCAAGGCATTCTCAGGTGAGGTGGTGTGGGCTAGTAATCACTATTCAATGGCACACAATAATAACACTCAATAAATGAATGTCCAGTATGTGCTGTTTCTTCAGAAAAGGGAAAGTACTACTTAATACTACGCAGTAATTTACAAATGTACATAAGGCTGGTGGAAATATCTTTGATATTAACTGATGTAACTTGAACTTATACAGCAGAGCTCCACAGGCTCCGTTTCTCAGCTGAAAGGCCAAAGATCAAAGCCTTTTCCCAGCCATATCCTGGGCCCCGTTAGCCCATTTTGCGGAAACTTGAGCTCATTTCACTCCTAGTGGCGAGCCCTAGCCACCTGGAGCCTTTTCCACAGGCCCCCTGGCATCTAAGGTGGCACACTTTGCGCTTAGCTGGTAACAGTGGTTCCCAGTGCCAGCCTTTCTCCTTTTTCCTATTCTTTGGTGCTTCTCTTCTCCTGTTTGGGCGCAGAAGTCTAGTTCTTTTCCATTTGGTCCTTAGGGTTGCAAGGGAATCTGCTTCCTTGGTCCTGGAACGACCCACTGGTCCTGGGGTCGACTGTTGGGGGAGTCCTTAGTCCATTAGGGCATAAGGGGGCTAGTCCTTTCATTTGTCATATTCCTGCTACAGCCCAGTTTCAGTGTCCAACTCCAACAACCAGCAACTTTCCCTCCCTTGTACAAGAGTTTTTAAATGGGGGTGGAAGGTTCTAGAAGCTAGACACCCCTGACTAATCCTAAGGTGCCACATCAACTCTTTACCCCTGTTCCAACCCTCCTGTACAGCACACTGGGACAGTTCAAGATGGCGCCATTCAGAAGTCTTTGGTTACAGCTCCTCTGGGGACCCCAGCTCCACCCCTCACTGACATCACTCCCTTGGCCTTTCCCACCAAAACTTCAAAGAGGAGCCACCCTCCTGTGTTGTCTCCTGAGGTCTGGGATTCTTCATTCTTTAAGTGGGCATTGGCTGTCCCAACCCTTATGCAGTGTGACAGCTAATTAACTGATGCAGATTGTCTTTCCCACCCCTTCCTCCTCAGGAGCTGAGTGAAGCGCTGCCAGTCCCTCTCTTTGTGTCAGGAGGCCTTTGTTCCTTCTTCTGAGGAGTATCCAATTGTCCCTTACCCTTTCTGCATCATGGCAGCCTAATCTTAAAAGGTTGACACTGGCGGTAAACGTGCAGTCCGTTGTTCTGCTTAGCTTCAAACCAAGAGGGAACGAAGCTAAAGAATGCAGTATCCTTAGTCTGTGTAATTAATTTATTAAGGCACTTTCCATATCTAATGCAGTAAAACATGTGTAGATACCAAAATAACCAAAGCAGTTGAACAATGATAGGCAGAAAAAGTGCAGTACATCAACAATGAATATGTATGCAGTGAATATATATATAAAAAGCATCACCATGGGGGTTGACTTCTTCATCCTTGCCAACATCAAGCCGAGGAGCCCTGGATGGTTGAGGCAGTAGGAGATCCTTCCAACAAGGCATATTTTACCTCCTCCTTCTGGAGAGCTCCTAACTCAGTGCCAAGCCTCCCTACTTTCTGTACCTTAAGCAAGCCCAAGAGGAAGGTTCTGGCAACCTCCCCATCACTCCGCGAAAGTTATGAAATTTAAGTGCTGGCTGTGCTCAGTCTGCGTCGAAAACACACAAAGGAACAGGTCCTGCCCCGATACGCATTCACAAGACAGAGAAGTTGTACTTTTCCTTGATGGAAACATTCCCAGGCTGAAGCATTCTCTTATCACGAACCTTCCACATCCCCCATATTTTGTTCCATCACTGTGTGATCTTGTGCTAGGAAGAAGAGCATAAATATGTTCTGTGTAGAAAAAGAGCTGTGCGTGAAAAACTACCTGCACCACCGATATGATGGCATCTGAAGCTAAGCTAAGCACAAAATGGAATCAGTGGTCAAATTGGAGTCAGTGGTTAAATACAGATAGCATTACACTCCACCCTTTGGCCAGTGACTCATAACATACTGGTCTCAAAGTACCCCTTTTCGGTCTAAACATTGTAAGTAGGTTAGGTATGCATTGTACATAGCAACATAGCATTATTATAATTCAAATCACTACAAGAATTCCACCTAAAATAGTGCACAGTTGCCCGAAATCAGGTAACCAGTTAAATAACCAATCCCACCACCCTTCGCTTAATTGAACTGTTTCCCTTGCATAGTGAGTATGTACAGAGTGAAATGGAAACATCACGAGTCCTTATCGCGTAAAAGCACATAGTCCACCAGTTATATTGGCAGGAATGTACATATGGGTGGTATTTCCACAACAGAACAGCCGCTCCACTGGTAGTTTAACATGCTTAATGTGACTAGCAGCAGTCACAATGTATTGGCAAGACATGTTTTTGTAAGTTTTATCGTTTTTATGCTGATACAGTACTCATTGTTCCCAAAGGATCTCTTAAGGAGACGCCGTTGTTGCTTCAAGGCACATTTGAGCACATTTTCCGATTTTGTAAGTATCACAAGTTAAGTTGTAGCAGACATCACTAGTAGTAATATTGTAAGTAATCACATGAGTCAGGTTATCCCATTTTTCAGACGTTACCTCTTGGCAAAACCTGCAGTACTCATAAAGTGTAAAGTGTGAAAACATGTCACTTTCTTGAAATGCTCCATCCTAGTTGGTGGCATTAAAGATTTGCAGCAAAACACTGGCAGGTCAGTATAGTGACCAAACAGGTTGAAATTACATCAGCAGTACTCTTCATATTCGTCATGGAGAAATCCGATCTGTTGAGCACGGCTCATGTCAGATGGGTCCAGACATTTTCATTTAAATGCAGTAAGGGTGTTTATCAGTGCGATTGGTCAGTCACTTCAGAGTTGGGGGCTTTCGGTCCCTCCCGACCCCACACGCCTGAATACCGACCAGGCGGTACAAGCAGCACAAAGACACCTTGCAGTTTGATCTGTAAAAGAAACAGTATGATCTGTTAAAGAAACAAGCATGATCATTCTTGCACATAACATTTATCAGCTGGAACATGTTCCCACTTGTCCTATCCTGGTTTCATCACTAACAATATACTGTTCCTGCCTTTTGCTATGACTTCTGCTGGTTCAAGAGGATGATTTGGGGATTCTACCCCCCACACCTTAGCACCAGGATTTTTGTCAGTTGAGCCAAAACCTCCCTCCCCACACACTGTAAGAAGGGCTCGGGCAGTCCCCTTTTTAACTATTCCTCCATACACTGGAATAATGACGATCTGCGCAATTCTGTCTCTAGGTTGTATTATCAAGTTAGTGTCTCAGCTGTTCAAAAGGATAACCTTAAGTTCTCCTTGGTAGTTTGCATCGATCACTCCCCCCAGGACCTGAATACCTTTGAGTGCCAGCCCAGATCTAGGATTAATGAATCTGAAGAGCTCCGGGGGAATTTGTATTCCAACATCTGTTTCAAGAAGTGCTAGTTCTCTTGGTTTCAGTCTGTACATATTCAAAGCATGTAAATCCAGACCTGTGGATTATAGTGTGGCTCAGTAAGGAACTAAGGCTCCTGATTTTGTTTCCCAGTACATGATGGAAACTTCCCTCTCCCAACTGACCTTTGACAGTTCGTGGCACAGATCTCTGTTGTGTTTGTTGACAAATAGGACACTGCATGATCACTGCCCTCATGTAAGTCTGCCCACCTGTAAGTGGCCATCTCTCCCAGATGTCCATATTTTTGGTGCGCCCACTTAGCCATCCCCAGCAAGTTAGAATCCTGTGTCGCCACTTCTGCCTCTGAGGTTTTGGCTTTGTGGTCTGCAAGGGAATTAAACCATTGTTCTAGTGAGTCGGTGGGCCAGTGGGCATCTACATGATAGATAGTAACTGTACTTTATTCTGATGGATACAACTACCTGTGGATTCCTCACCTAATGAATACTCCCATGGCGCCAGCATTCGACGGAAATCTTCTTACTAGTCTCTGCACGTCGACGAGGACGTCACTCTAGCCCACGCGACGCCGTCTGACGTCATACAGGCAATAAGAGGTCCTCGACGACGTGCGGACGTCAGTTCCCTTTTTTCCGTGCATTCGAAACGGTTATCTTCGAGGGAGCAACTGTTACTTTTTTGGTTACAGTGTATTTTTGCTGCGTAGTCTTTCGCTGTGGTAATAATGTCGCAGAGAAAGTCTGGATTTAAGCCTTGTCGTGAGTGTGGAGGCAAGATGTCGGTGACGGATCCTCATTCCGATTGCCTTTGGTGTTTGAGCTCCGACCACGACGTCTCGACTTGTGATTCATGCCAGCACATGAATCCAAAGGCCCTCAAGGAACGTGAGGCGAAGCTGTTTATGGCTAAATCGAAGGAGAAGCATCACAAGAAGTCTTCTTCTCCAAGACATCGGCGTCATCGAGACTCCCGGCGCCGTAGAGAATCTCGGCGTCATTCGAAGGAGACTCGTTCCAGGTCTTCGGATCGGCGCCGAAGGACATGGGAGATCAGTCCTACGGTTACGCTGCATCCTTCGACGCCGTTGCCCTCTCCGGCGTCTCCGACTTCACCTGGACAGGCGTCGGTGATTGAGGTATTGGAGCCTCAGGTGTTTTCTCCGGCGCAGGCCCCGAGGCCGGCGTCGGGGTCGCCTCCGAGACAGGCACCTCAGTATCCGGCTTTTCCCACCCCTGGAGCCGATAGTTCCGCATTCTTGAATGCGATGTATGCCATCTTCCAACAGATGGCTCCAGGGGGTGCTCCGGCTGGGCCTTTGGCCTTTTCTTTGGGTGATCCTGCGCCTCTTCGGCCAGCACCCTTTATGCCCTTTCTCCCTTTTGGGAACGTGGGCTCGGCGCCAGTGTCGGCGCCGGTGGCCGCTCCGGTGGCTTCAGAAGGATTGGCCCCGGGGATTTCCATCCCGTCGACGTCGAAGTCGGGATTTCGGCCTGTGACTCCGGTGGGTCCATCTGCTTCAGCTGCTCTTTTGTCGGCGCCGAAGTTACCTGTGGCGCCGGACGTGGCGTCGGTGGCTTCTGAAGATCGGCGCCGATCTTCGACTTCGGCGGAGGCATTGTCGACTCCGCGTATTGAACAGCGACTTCATTCCAGGAGACGTGCTCTCCGTGTATTAGAAGAGCAGGAGTTCCAACGAGCCCTGGAGGAAGGAGAGCTAGAGGACTCGGGTGATGGGCTGCGTGGACTGGAGTCGGCCAGTGGGCTGGACACTTCCCCTGAGTGGGATCTTTCGTCCCCGGGGGAGTATACTGAGGAGGCTGCTTCCTTTCATGCAGTGGTACGGAAGGCAGCTAGTTTTTTGGACCTGCCTTTGCCGGTGGTGGAGGCTAAACAAAACCTTTTAACAGAGGTGCTACATCCGGCCTCAGCTGCGGCGGAGCCTCTGTTGCCATTTAATGACGCTCTGCTGGATCCGGTGATAGAGGTGTGGAAGAGGCCGGCATCTTCCCCAGCAGTTCACAGAGCCGTGGCCAGGAGGTATCGGGCGGCTCCGACTGACCCTGGGTTTCTATCTAGGCACCCTACGCCGGAGAGCTTGGTGGTGCAGGCCTCCTGTTCAGCCAAGTCAGCGCCTGGTTCTTTCCCGACGGTGCCTGGGGACAGAGATTCAAAGAAGCTAGAGGCGCAGGCGAAGAATTTTTTTTCGTCCTGCAGTCTGGCGTTAAAAGCCACCAATGCAACCTATATCCTGGGGAGGTATATTCATGCTCTGATGGATGACATTTCCTCATCGTTTACAGAGCTTCCCCAGGGTCTTTTGGATCTTGTCTCAAATGCCCAGGCTGCTGCGACCCAGATTATCCAGACGGGACTGGATACCACCGACTCGGTAGCCAGAGCAATGGGCACAACTGTGGTGGCAAGGAGACAGGCCTGGCTCCGTAACTCGGGCTTTTCTGCAGATGTACAGTCCACATTGTTGGATCTCCCGTTTGATGGGGACAAACTGTTTGGAGCCAAGGCTGATTCGGCCTTGGAACGTTTTAAGGAAAGCAGGGCCACGGCTAAGTCGTTAGGGCTCCAAGCTCCTTCTTCCACGGCCTCTTCCAGATTTTTCAGGAGGTTTCGTGGATTTGGGCGTGGCTCTTCCTCCTCTTCCTTTCGGGGAAGATATCAGCAACCTGCCTCTTCCCATCCCTATAGATCTTTCAGGGGGAGAGGTAGGGTCCGCACCAGAGGAGCCTCTCAGCAGCACTCTGCCTCTTCCTCATCCTCTGGCGGGGTGCAGCAGGGGAAGCAGCCTTAGGCTTCCACCATTTCCCACTCACTCCTCTCCTGTAGGGGGAAGATTACAGCATTTTCTCACCAAATGGAAGACTGTTACAACGGACACTTGGGTTCTCAGTATTGTGGGAAAAGGCTACACCCTTCCCTTTCGGGAGTTCCCGCCCCTCATCCCGCCCCGCCCTTCTTATTGTTCAGAAGAACACCTCCTATTGCTAGAACAGGAGGTACAAGCCCTCCTTTCCAAGGGCGCGGTGGAGTTGGTCCCAGAGCAGGAAAGGGGTCGAGGATGTTACTCAAGGTATTTCCTGATTCCCAAGAAGGATGGTCGTTTGAGACCAATTCTGGACCTGAGGATCTTGAATTGGTTCCTCAAGCAGGAAAAATTCAAGATGCTGACCCTAGCACAGGTGCTTTTGGCGTTGAACAAGGAAGACTGGATGGTGTCTGTCGACTTGCAGGATGCTTACTTTCATATCCCGATACTCAAGTCACACAGGAAGTATCTCCGGTTTGTGGTGGGATCGCAACACTATCAGTTTGCGGTCCTTCCGTTTGGTCTTACTTCAGCACCTCGAGTCTTCACGAAGGTGATGTCGGTGGTTGCGGCAGAACTCAGAAGGAAGGGGATAGCAGTATTCCCTTACTTGGACGACTGGTTGATCAAAGCCAAGTCCCCGGAGCTTGTGTCGCATCATCTGCAGTCAACAACCCAGTTGTTGTTCGACCTGGGTTTTTCGGTGAACGAGCCCAAATCTCACCTAGAGCCCTCTCAGCGCCTCGTGTTCATAGGGGCAGTACTGGATACAACATTGGGTCGGGCCTTTCCTCCGCCTCAGCGGATTCAAGATATTCAGGATTTGGTTCCAATGTTTCGAAAAGGAGCGGTAGTTCCAGTCCTCAAGGTCCTTCGTCTGCTCGGTCTGTTTGCCTCCTGCATTCTGTTGGTCACGCATGCTCGCTGGCACATGAGGGCTCTTCAGTGGTGCCTCCGAAGGCAGTGGTCTCAACACAAAGGGGATCTAGAGAGTACTGTCAAGATCTCCAGAGATGCTGCTGTGGATTTGAAGTGGTGGATTGCAAGCAACAATCTTTCACAAGGAAAGCCGTTTCAGCAGTCGCCACCAGTGGCCACAGTCATAACGGATGCTTCCACTCTAGGGTGGGGAGCTCATCTGGGGGATCTGGAGATCAAAGGTCTTTGGTCTCCAGAGGAACAGATGTTTCACATCAATCTGTTAGAGTTACGGGCTGTACGTCTGGCTCTCAAGGCCTTCCTACCTTCCCTTCGTGGTCAGTCGGTACAGGTCCTAACAGACAATACTACCACGATGTGGTACATAAACAAGCAGGGAGGAGTGGGGTCGTACCTTCTCTGCAGAGAAGCTCTTCGACTATGGTCCTGGGCAAAGGACCATCAGATTTGCTTGATAGCAAACCATCTGGCCGGAGTCTTGAACGTGCGTGCGGACAGTCTCAGTCGCCAATTCTCGGCAGACCACGAGTGGCGTCTCCATCCAGATCAAGTCCGTTTAATCTTCCAGAGGTGGGGGTTTCCTCGGGTAGATCTGTTTGCCACTCGAGAGAACGCGCATTGTCCGTTATTCTGCAGCCTCCAGTATCCGATGCAGGGAGCGTTGGGGGACGCGTTTCAAATAACCTGGTGCGGCCAGTTGCTTTACGCGTTTCCTCCCATACCCTTGATTCCTCGAGTATTGAGGAAGATTCGCCAGGACCGGGCTCTAGTCATCCTAATAGCTCCGGATTGGCCAAGGAGGGTATGGTACTCCGACCTTCTCCAACTCTCAATGTGCCCTCCGCTCCGTCTCCCTTTCAGGGCAGACCTCCTCTCGCAGTCGCAGGGGCAGGTTCTACACCCCAACCTCCAGAGTCTGCACCTACATGCCTGGAGATTGAACGGGGCAACCTGAGTTCCTTCTCTCTCCCGCCTGAGGTAGTGGATGTTATATTAGCGGCCAGGCGACACTCCACTAAATCTATCTACGCTAATAGATGGTCTAAATTTGTTGCGTGGTGTGGAGAGAGGCAGATTGATCCTTTGCATGCTCATCTATCGGACGTTTTGTCTTTTGCTCTGTCTCTAGCGCAGAAAGGTTGTGCAGTGGCTACCATTAAGGGTTATTTATCGGCCTTGTCAGCCTTCATATGTCTTCCAGACCAACCATCTTTATTTAAATCCCCTATTGTTATCAGATTCCTGAAAGGTCTTCTAAATAAATATCCTCCAAAACCATTCGTTATGCCGCAATGGGATTTGTCCTTGGTCCTGACTTTCCTTATGGGGTCCCCTTTTGAACCTATGCATTCTTGCCCCTTAAGGTATTTGGTTTTAAAAACAGTCTTCCTGATAGCTATAACATCAGCAAGGAGAGTGAGTGAGTTGCAGGCCTTATCAGTAAAGCCCCCTTATACAACTTTTTATGGGGATAAGGTGGTGTTGAGGACCAAGGCTGCTTTCCTCCCGAAGGTTGTTTCACCCTTCCATTTGGCTCAGGCAATTACTTTGTCCACGTTCTATCCTCCGCCTCATCCTTCCAAAGAGGAAGAAAGACTGCACCGTCTGGACCCAAAGAGAGCGTTGAGCTTCTTTATTGATAGAACAAAGGATTTCAGGCTGGAGGATCAGCTGTTTATTGGATACGTGGGCAAGAGGAGAGGAAAGGCAGTCCACAAGAGAACACTATCCAGGTGGGTTGTTCTTTGCATTAAAATCTGTTACTCTTTGGCAAAGAAGGATCCTCCTGAGGGCATTAGAGCTCATTCCACCAGAGCTAAGTCGGCCACTTCGGCCTTGGCCAGGGGTGTTCCTGTGGTTGACATCTGCAAGGCCGCAACTTGGTCGTCCCTTCACACTTTTGCAAAACATTACTGTTTGGATTCTGAGGTTAGAAGAGACGGCCATTTTGCACGGTCAGTGCTGCAGGATTTCTTGGTTTGACCATTTAGGCACCCACCGCCGGGCGTGGTACTGCTTTGGGACTCTATTCATTAGATGAGGAATCCACAGGTAGTTGTATCCATCAGAAGAACGAGTTACTTACCTTCGGTAACGACTTTTCTGGTGGATACATTAGCTACCTGTGGATTCCTCACGGTCCCACCCGCCTCCCCGTTGCCTTTCTGGTCTTTCCAAGTAATCCTTGAGTGCGCTCCTCTTGGTCTTTGAGGGTGCAATAGATGTTGTATATAATATATTTATATATATGTATATATGTATATATCTTTGTGTATATACTTGATGTGTGTATATATTTTTAAAAAAAGAGAGAGTTATATATATATATATAAAAGATTTACAGTTATTCATGCAATGTTGTGTATTTTTACAATATAATGGGATGTTGCCTTGCTCTTTCATTGCATTGCCTGGTTGTTCTCATGCACGTAAAAAATGATTGGTACTGACGTCCGCACGTCGTCGAGGACCTCTTATTGCCTGTATGACGTCAGACGGCGTCGCGTGGGCTAGAGTGACGTCCTCATCGACGTGCAGAGACTAGTAAGAAGATTTCCGTCGAATGCTGGCGCCATGGGAGTATTCATTAGGTGAGGAATCCACAGGTAGCTAATGTATCCACCAGAAAAGTCGTTACCGAAGGTAAGTAACTCGTTCTTCTAACATTTCCCACATTTCTTGCCACAATTCTTTGCTCCACACCTCCTTGTAATGTATTTGCCAGTTATGAGCATTCCATGTGGGAATCCAGGTGGCTAACTCATTGGCGGTAGACCAGGAATCAGTATAAATGTGACCGGTCCCAGGCAATTCTTGTTTCAGTGCCTGATATACAGCATACAATTCTGCATAGTGACTACTCTTCCCTTCTTCTATAGTAGACAGCAACTTCTTGGTGACTGGGTTATATGACACTGCCTTACAATGCCTTTTAGCCCCCACATACTTGGCAGAACCATTGGTGAATCATACATGCTTCTTATCCACAGGGGATAAGGATTCAAACGGTTCACCCCACCTCACTGGTGACACTTTTATCTTGCGTACCTCCTGCATCACCCCATCATCTTGTATGGGGGCTTTCGCCGCCTGTTCATGCGGAGCTTCGTGGTGAGTAATGTTTCTTCAGATCTTTGCATGCTGCCATTTTGTTTTACAAACAGAAAGCTTTCTGCTGGATCTGTAAAAAGGACGGAGCACATTTCCCTTTTAATGCGTTCTATTGCAGATTAATTTTGTGCGCATTTAAAATCATTTAAAACATAGTAAGTGCCATTACTGCACACCACCCTAATGCTGTGCTAGTAACAGAAAAAACGGAATTTGACTTTTACCTGTAATAAATTATAAATCTCTTACTCCTTATCTGGTGCTTAATCTGAGGTACTTTCATCTCTCAAAATAGTTATTCTCTGCACTAATTTAGTGGATATTAGAACGCTATGCTCTGTATTTTCACAATTTAAAATCCACAATATAATGAATGGTGAAGATTGGGCAGTGCCAGTGCTCACTGAACTAGTCCATTAAATACATATTAAAATGAGCAACCAAAATTTTAATATCTGTCCACCACAGCCATTTTCGTCATCTGGATCAGAACCTCCTTTGAAATGGATAGAATGGAGAGACTTATTTACAAACTACATTGAAGCAAATGATGAAGCCCAGAAAGTGTCTCTTGCACAAAAGCAAAGGATTATTTTACATTCCTTAGGTTCAGTGGGGTTACAAATGTATTCTCGTTTCTCTTCCAGGGGATCCTCATCAATAGCCATAAACATTGAATATTCCCACCCTTGTGCGGGGACCCCGGAGCATATATAAAATACACACATATAAAGTATGAAATATGTAGGAAAAATATATATAGCATTTTTAGTAGACATATCTTTCATACTAAACTCATATATACATGTGTAAAACTGCAATGCAGGCTATATTCATAAACAGGCTAAAATGCTTTATTTCTATGAAGTTTTTTTTTTTTTTTTTTAATCATAATAAAATTACAATAGAGAATAAATATCTACCCAAGCCCCCAAAACTGGGTTTAGGGAAATAAGCAGTAGTAAACACTGGAGAAAAAAGAGAAAAAACTGCATTGAAAAAACAATGGAGCATTCTTAGCCAATAGGCTGCATGCAGGTTAACACAGGAGAACCATAAAAACTTTGGCACCGTGGGGGCACAGCAACAGCAGCAAGTGCCACAGCAACCACAGACTCTAGCCCAAGTCCAAATCCCTCCGCCACCTGCTCCACCACTACCAGCCAGCACTGCAAGTGTACCAATAATGTTCTCTGCCCTTAATACCCCAAATGGACAACACCAACGGTGTACAGCCACTCATCTACTTTCACCCATGTGGAGCACACCTATGAAGTCGATTTCGCCCCCTAGTACCCGCTCCACTATTGGGGAGGGGGAAAAACGGGTTATCAAAAATCAGTCAGAGACCTGGATGGCACATCCTATTTACACTCACACCGATATTATGGACACAATACAACAGATGTCATATTTTGGACAGCAATTAGCAATACAGTACATCATTGAAAAATTGGAAAGGGTTTGGAATTCTTGTATTAGTGACTCTACCCCTCTCCCTTATGAACAAGAACTACACCAAGTTTGGCGGGACAGTGTGGCTTGTAAGCTTGATAGTAAGGGCATAACTGAGGGAGTACGCATTTGCGTTATAGCCAGAGAAGAGGTTCTCAATACATATGACAAGGAGTACCCAATGAGGGAAGTACACCGTGCTCTTCCCACTGCAGCTGCAATTGCAGCAGCAGCTGCCGCCCGACAACCACCTCCCGTACCAGTGGCCCGATTTGTCCACATCCCATGGGAAAGGAAGGAGGTAATGGCTATAAAAAAAGACTTGCCAGATCCTCGAAAGAATCCAGCTGGATTCTATCGGGACCTTAGAATTGCTATTTCCACCACCACCATGACACTCAAAGACATTGACTATTTTTTTGGTGTCTTATTGGGCCCTGAAGTCTGGCATAAAATTCGAAGAGTAGATGATGCCCCTACATTGGGAGATACATGGGGGGGTCTAGAAGCACATGAAGCGCGAAGGGCACCAGGATCCCTGCCTCATCAGGATATTTTACATTTACCTAACCAGATATTGACTAAATTAGAAACTTATTCCCCTTCAGTCTGTGGATTGGGGAAAACTTGCCACTTATAAACAGAAAATAGGTGAAGATGTCCCAGATTATTTTACTAGAATTGAACAAGCTTTCATAGATTTTAGCGGTCAAGACCTCGCTATCGTAACAGGTGTCACACTATTTGTGGAATGCTTTGTTAATGGGCTTCTACCTGAAATATCACAAAAATTAAAAGCAACAGAAAGTTCGTGGATGACGAAGGGACAGGCAGAGATTTTACAGATGGCACAATATTATGGGAGCAGGTACAAGGAAGAATTAGAAAAGGATGAGAAGTCAGTAAAAGAATTGAAGAAAACGGTACTATTACAGCAGGCATATCCCCAGCGGGACACAACCCCTCAGCCAAGGGGTGGCCCACCAAGGGGACGGGGAAGGGGTCGAGGCCGAGGTGCATCTGCACCACCCCAAGACGGCTGATTGAATATCAACCAATGTGCCTACTGTAAACAAGATGGCCATTGGCGTGATACTTGCCCATTACTGGAAGGAAGGCAAAGTATGTCACTTGATAGAGGGAACGCGTCAGGTAATGCACGTAGATCAGAGTGGTCCCTATATCGATGTAAAAATCGAAGGAGAGGGCCATAAGTTTCTCCTAGATACTGGTGCCACCAGAACATCTATTGCACATTCTGCAGTCCCCGGGGCTCCCCTGTCTGGGCTTCATACCACGTCAATTGGGATTTCTGGGATCCCCGTGGTGAGCCCCATCTCAGCACCTATGAGAGTAACTGTAGGACCATTTACAGTACACACGTCACTCTCTTTAACCTCAGGTTGCAATGAAAACTTGTTTGCATTAGATATGTTAAAGAAATTAAATGCAGTTATTCACGGTTCAATGGATGGTGTCTATGTAACTATGGATAGTGTTTCCCCTACTCGGTGCATGTTCTCACAGGAATACGACTTGCCCCCAGAGCGAAAGGAAATAAACCCTTGCTTATGGGCCAAAGGCAAAAATTATGTAGGCATTATCGATATCGACCCTATTGTAATAAAAATCAAACCAGGTGCCCGGTTACCTCGTGTTCCTCAATACAAATTACCTACAGCAAGCGAAAAAGGGCTCAAGGCAGTCATTTCTGATCTTGTGCATGCAGGTGTCATATAGGAAATAGTGAGCAGCCCCTGTAACAGCCCAATTCTTCCTGTTGTACAGAAACAAAATGATGCTAATAGATCAGATGGTGAGCAATCAGTTACTGATAACACGGTATATCGAGTAGTTATTGATCTTCGAGAAATAAATAAAATAGTAATTCCCCAGTTTTCCTGTGGTCCCAGCCATGAATAGTTTTTTCACTATGGTCCCACCCTCTGCGTGTTTTTTCACCGTTATTGATTTGAAGAATGCGTTTTTCAGTATTCCAATTGCCGAAGAAAGCCAATATTTGTTCAGTTTTGCCATCTTTGGTAGATCATTTTGCCTGACAAGAGCTCCACAAGGGTTTGTGCAGAGTCCCAGTATATATAATCAATGTCTTAAACGTCAACTAGACCAATTCAATCCACCTTCAGGCTCTGCACTGTTGCAGTACATTGACGATATTTTAATTGCCTCAGAATCCATGACACAATGTAAGACTGATACTGTTGCATTATTACATCATTTAGCATCCCTGGGCCATAAGGTGTCCCTCCCAAAATTGCAGTATTGTATCGAGGAGGTCACTTATCTAGGACACCTCCTCTCTAAGGAGAGAAGGAGATTACATCCAGACAGAATTAAACTGGTTCATACAATGACTGCACCACGCACCCCTTCTGAAGTCTGAGCATTTTTGGGATTTACATCCTTTTGCAGACAGTGGATTCCAAATTTTTCACTTATAGCAAAACCATTGACTGCTCTGACACTTTCAGATGTGCCCTCTCCTGTACCTTGGACTGACAGATGTGAGGAGGCTTTTCAGGAATTAAAAAAGGCGATGTGCTCTGCTCCTGTATTGGGTAATCCGGATTACAACAAACCATTTGTTTTATTTGTGCATGAAAAGCATGGCTGTACATTGTCTGTTTTGACACAGGATCAAGGTGGGAGACAACGCCCTTGTGCATACTTCTCTTCGACCTTGGACACTGTGGCGCAAGCTTTGCCTACTTGTCTTAGAGGAGTGGCTTCTGCAGCTGCTGCGGTGAAACAAAGTGAAGGGTTTGTTGGTGGCAATCCGCTCACTGTGATGGTTCCCCATGCAGTTGATATTTTGTTAAACAAGACAGAGACGCAGCTCCTCACCAGTGCTCGTCTAACGGGTTATGAATTAACATTGTTCAGTCCAAATATTACTTTGAAGCGGTGCAATGTCTTGAACCCAGCTACGTTACTACCCCTCCCTCAGGACAATGTGGAAATTAATCGTAATTGCATTTTTGCCACTGAGGAAGAAACCAAGGGACGGGTAGACTTAACAGATACTCCCCTATCTGACCCACAGGGAGAGCTGTTTGTAGATGGGTCTTGCTTCAAGTTACCAGACGGTACAACCACTGCAGCCTATGCCGTCACCACATTAAAAACAGTGGTTGAATCTCATAGAATCACGCAACATTCGGCACAGGCTGCAGAATTAATTGCCCTCACCAGAGCTTGTGAAATAAGTGAACATCTTAGTGTTAATATCTACACTGATAGCCAATATGCGTTTGGAGTAGCTCATAATTTTGGGCGACTCTGGGCGAATAGAGGCTTTATCACGTCACATGGCACTACCATTCAGCATGGCAACTTGATTGTGACACTTTTGAATGCTCTCAGCCTGCCCCGTCAGGTCGCAATCATTAAGTGTAGTGCCCACAAGAAAATTACTGATGATATAGGACGAGGAAATGCTTTTGCAGATTCTACTGCGAAAGCAACAGCACGAGCACCATTTGACAATGTATACGTTGAGAGTAGTATTAGGGGGGAGCCCCAGAACGAAGTATTAGAAAATACCTTGCAGTGTGTGAGAGATATTCAAGCAGAAGCAACAGCAGAGGAAAGGGAACAGTGGGAGAGGAACGGTAGACTAGACAGTGAGAGTTGTTACACAGATGACACAGACAGAAGAAGATGGATGTTACCTAATTGTTATGTACACTCTATGGTTACTATGGCCCACAGTCCTGCACACATCAGTGCCCAAGGCATCAAGACAACTTTGGACCACGTTTGGAGTAATCCCATGATATCCAAAGCTGCTAATAACCTGGTCAAAAGTTGTATGGTGTGTGCAGTGCACAATGCAGGAAGAGGGACCCCTACACCCCCTGGCCATTTTGCCCCTCCTGACCTCCCCTTTGAGGCTATACAGATGGATTTTATCCACATGGAACCATGTAACAAACTGAAATACGTGTTAGTGGTAGTATGTATGTTTTCAAAATGGATAGAGGCCTACCCATTAAAAGACAATGGTGCCCTCTCTACCACCAAGATATTACTCAATGAGTACTTCCCTAGATACGGACTGCCAAGATTAGTCTGGAGTGACAATGGCTGTCATTTTGCTAATGAGGTAATGGGAAAGGTCTGTACCGCCCTTAACATCAAACAGCGATTTCATGCTGCAAATCACCCACAATTAGCGGGCCTTGTAGAAAGGTATAGTTACACTTTGAAGAGCAAAATAGCTAAGATTTGTGCGGGGACCAATTTAAAATGGCCAGATGCTTTGCCCCTGGCATTAAAGTCCATTAGGACGACTGCCAGTACCAAGTCACGATTATCCCCCTATGAAGTAGTCATGGGGAGGCCAGCCAATATCTGGGGGGTACCACGACCAAAGAAGCTTTCTGAAGTACAATATCCTTTGTTTGTAGACTATTGTAAACAATTGACTAAAGATTTGCGTTTGATCCACTAACAGGTCAAGGCCAGCCTACCGACTCCTCTTGAAGGCCCTGGTCACCCTTTCAAGCCGGGGGATTGGCTTATGACAAAGAACGTGGGGTGGGGCTGGACATACTTTTTATAATATAATATTTTATAATATTAGCTATTATATTAAGCTGTCTGTTAGTACAGTGCTTACCTGTTTTCTGTTCCTGTTTAAAATTGTGTAAACTTCCTCCAGTGAAAATACTAGAAACCAATCGAACTATGATGCAAAGAGAAGAGAGAAATTCCCTAATGGCAATTGATCCCACTATTCTCACTACAGATACTGGTTGCTCATACCCATCGGTTGTTTATGTCACCATGAATGTCAATTCCAAGGAAGTAGGAGTAAAATTAAACATATATGAGGAAATTTAGAACTCCTTTCAAACGTTGATTATGTTCAGGGAGAAAAAAACTCAAAAAGGGTTGATTGTAAGAATCCATTTTGAATTGCTCCTTTTCCTTTTAACACGTGTACGTTTGAGCTCTTTTCTCTCAGAACGCACTGCCTATCACATATGTTATCTTATGTATATTTGTTTAAGTAAAATAAGCCTGGCTCCACACCACAGGCTTGCAGCTGGTTTCTTTCCCTAGCTGGGGCACGTTACTCATTATAATCATGTGGTAAAAATAATTAACTGACCTCGGCTGTTGTATTTTGGGAAGGGAAAGGCTGATAACTATACCTTTGAACCACGCAATCCTTTGAAGGGTCTCAAGAATGTGGGGAGTCAGGCAGCTGCAGAAGGGAGTCGAGGACAAAGCAGGGAATGGAACCGATGTGTGGAAATTGATTACCTCCTTAAAATATCTGTATGACGTATATCATTATTTACATACTTTATGTATCCTTTGATGCATGAGTATAAATATCACTGTTAAACACTCCATGGGAGCACACTTTACTTCGGGCCAGGGATGCCAGTGGTAAACCTGTCCTCTTTTGCTGCAGCAAAAATAAACAGACCTTTGGTCATTGATTTTTCACTCCGGCTCTCCGTGTCAAAACTCCTTTGTAAGTGCATTTGTAAGTATCTACAAAAATGTGCCTGACAGAATGTAAGATGAATATTGGTGGAGTGGAGTTGACCATTTATGCAGATTCAGGTTCCCCTTACACAATTACCAATTAAGATATTTGGAGAAATAAATTGTAGGAAAGATTGGTTAATTTCTTATACCATCTGACACAGAAGTAGAAGGTTATGGTGGAGAAAAAACAAACATGCAGGATACAGGTGGCTAATTTATCAAATTTAAACACAGGGTGTCCTCTGGCAAGTTGTATCTAGCAAAGAATGGTCCACCAGTATTAGGATGGTGTAATCAGAAAGATTTGTGTATTGTGTTAGGCCCAAATAGCAAGGAACAAGTGTTGATTGTTGATCAAAATACCACAATGGGAGATAAGTAAAACAAAAAAATTCCAACAGTATTTAAACAAGAGCTGGGTAATCTCGTGGAATTTGAACATAAGATTTGATTGACGAATGATGCATGCCCCAAAGTACACAGAAATGTACCTATGGCTATAAGAGAGTCGTCAGAGGAGTAGAGAAATGAGTAATGTCTGATGTAATAGAAACTGTTGAGACATCAGAATGGATTTCTCCCATGGTAGTAGCTCAACACAATAATGGTAAAATCAGATTATGCATTGACCTATATCACTTGAACAACAATATCATTATAGACAATTTTCCTTTAACCAAAATAAATGAGATGGTAGCATTACTTAAAGATGCACAGTGGTTTTCTACTATAGATCTGTCACCTGCGTATCATCAAATTTCTTTGACACATGAATCCTGCAAATACACTGCATTTATCACTCTTTTACCAATTTAAGCGTATGCCTTTTAGTTTAGCGTCGGCCACTGCTGTTTTTCAAAAGATTAATGTTTAATTTATTGAGCAAAGAACAGGGAATTGTGTATTGTCAAGATGATATTCTTGTTTATGGAAAAAGTACCTCTGAACATGATTCAAAATTGGATAAAGTTTTATCCATTCTTGAATCAAAAGGACACATTATAGAATTCAGCAAATGTAAGATAGCTGAGAAAGTATAATGTATATAGGCATGTAATTGATGAATTTGGAGCCAAACCTAAATTGTCTCTGGTCCACGCCATAAAGAATGCAGCTACACCAAAAAACAAAGATGATAGGTCATTTTTAGGACTGGCTAAATATTGTTCCAAGTTCATACCCAATTCTGCAGAGAAATGCTATCATATCAGGCAACTCCTGAAGTCTGAACAAAGTTAGTTGTTGCAACAATGTGACAATGATTTTAAAGTCATGAAAAAGTGTATAAGTGATACTACCAGATTATTGAGTAGTTTTGATCCTAATGCTGAGTGTATTGTCACAAGTGATGCAAGCAATAAGGGTTTGGGTGCATGCTATACCAAGTGAGTAACAAAGGAGTGGAACTTGTGATAGCATTTGCGTTAAGGTCATTGACACCTACAGAAGAAAAGTACCCAACCATAGAGAAAGAGACATTGGCTTGTGCATGGGCCTTGGAGCATTTCAGAACCTTTATGTGGGGACGGCTAGTAGCTATCAGTTGTGATCATAAACCGGTGGCGAAATTACTAACAACTGAAGGTACCACCAATGCACCACCCAGAATTGCTAGAATTTGAATTTGTATGCAAGATTTTGACTACAAAATTGTGAATATGCCAGGAAGAGAAAGTGTGGTAGCAAATTTTTTTATCCAGAATGCCAACATAGTTGGAGGAGGGTGAAGACGAAAAATGGAATGGATTTCACGTAGCACTAATACACAACAATGGTTTGCCTGCACTAAAGAAAGATGAGTGGGGACGAGAGTATGAAGGGGACATGGTGTTACAGGAGGTTACCAGGTTCATTCTGGAGGTTTGGTCAAATAAGAGATTTATCAGAGATTCTCAGACTGTTTTGGGAAGTACGATCTGAACTGTCTTTGAACAGTGGGGTGATATTGAGGGGGAAAATAATAGTTCCTCCGCATAATCTTCACAATAACATTTTGCAGCTATGTCATAAGGGCCATTTTGGAATTAATCAGACCAAAGCAGTTGTGACAGAATTGTTTTGGTTGCCTGGTATTGATTCTGCAGTATAGCACATGGTTAGAGAATTAATGGAATGTTCTGAAGTGGATAAATCTCTCCAATCTCACCCCTAATGAGTGAGAATGTTGGTCCAAAAAATCAATGGGAGTCCATTGCCTTTGACATATTGGGACCTGTAGGTTCATTACAAAAGTATGTGATTGTGATCATGGACCTATTTTCCAGATGGCCAGTGGTAAACATAGTACAGAATGCTGACGTAAATTCATTCTTGATATTTATGGATCAAACTTTTAGCTCCGAGGGAATACAATCTTCTGTTTTGAGTGATTGAGTGTTTGAGTGATAATGGTGTACAGTTTAAATCCTATCTCTTTACACAGTATTGTGAGAAAATTAGAGTAAAGTAAAAAAAATACCTCCTTCTATAACCTCATGGTTGAGAGATTCAATAGTGTCATTAAAGGTGTGATTCAGGCAGCTTGTATAACCAACCGACAAAGACTGGGAAGCACAAGTAATGAAAGCGGTATGGGCTTATAGGTTCACAAAATGTGAAAGCACAGATATGTCACCTTTTGTGAATATGAGAGGTAGGAACCCAAGAACTAAATACAACCCTAGTTGGTTGTTTGGAACTTGTATTGAACCTTGGTCTGTGGAAGAATTCAGGAACACCATAACCAAGAAAAACTTGACAAGTAAGAACTACTGTGACTCTAAGAATAGTGCCAAAGAGGTGTTTATTCATGTGGGAGATTGGGTTTGTATAAAGAAACCAGTGTAGGAGGCTGGCCTGGCTTGTAGTGGGTACCAGAGGTACTTACACCTTGTGCCAGGTCCAGTTATCCCTTATTAGTGTAGGAGAGGTGTTTCTAGCAGCTTAGGCTGATAGAAGGTAGCTATGGCAAAGCAGCTTAGGCTGAACTAGGAGACATGTAAAGCTCCTACTATACCACTGGTGTCATATGCACAATATCATAAGAAAACACAATACACAGAAGTACTAAAAATAAAGGTACTTTATTTTTAAGACAATATGCCAAAAGTATCTCAGTGAGTACCCTCAGTATGAGGATAAGATATATACACAAGATATATGTACACAAACCAAAATTATGCAGATAATAACAAAAGGAAGTAATGCAAGCAATGTAAAGTTACAGTAAATTGCAATAGGAGCACATAGGTATAGGGGCAACACAAACCATATACTCCAAAAGTGGAATGCGAACCACGAATGGACCCCAAACCTATGTGAGCTTGTAGAGGGTCGCTGGGACTGTAAGAAAACAGTGAGGGTTAGAAAAATAGCCCACCCCAAGACCCTGAAAGGTAGGTGTAAAGTGCACCTACTGCCCCCAGCGAGCACAGAAGTCGTGATAGGGGGATTCTGCAGGGAGAACAAACACCAGCAATGCAACAACAGTGGATTTCCGGACCTGAGTACCTGTAAGACAAGGGGACCAAGTCCAATAGTCACTACAGTGTCGAGAGTGGGCAGGAGCCCAGGAAATGCCAGCTGAGGGTGCAAGGAAGCTGCCACCTGTTGGAAGAAGCTTGGAGTTCTGCAAGAAAGAAGAGGACTAGGAACTTCCCCTTTGGAGGATGGATGTCCCACGTCGTGAAGAAGCTTGCAGGGGTGTTCCCACGCAGAAAGACCGCAAACAAGCCTTGCTAGCTGCAAGGGTCACAGTTAGGGTTTTTGGATGCTGCTGTGGCCCAGGAGGGACCAGGATGTCGCCACTTGGATGAGGAGACAGAGGGGGGCCCCAGCAACGTGGGGAGCCCTCACAGAAGCAGGCAGCACCTGCAGAAGTACCTGAACAGGCACTTAGAAGAAAAGTGAACCGGAGTCCACCCGAAGTCACAACTCAGAGGTTTGTGCACTGCAGGTTAGAGTGTCGGGGACCCAGGCTTGGCTGTGCACAAAGGAAATCCTGGAAGAGTGCGCAGGAGCCAGAGCAGCTGCAAATCACGCGGTACCCAGCAATGCAGTCTAGCGTGGGGAGGCAAGGACTTACCTCCACCAAACGTGGACTGAAGATTCACTGGACTGTGGGAGGTACTTGGACAGAGTTGCTGAGTTCCAGGTACCACGCTCGTCGTGCTGAGAGGGGACCCAGAGGACCGGTGATGCAGTCTTTTGTTGCCTGCGGTTGCAGGGGGAAGATTCCGTCGACCCACGGGAGATTTCTTCAGAGCTCCTGGTGCAGAGAGGAGGCAGGCTACCCCCACAGCATGCACCACCTGTAAACAGTTGAGAAAGCCGGCAGGATGAAGCGATACAAGGTTGCTAGTAGTAGTCTTGCTACTTTGTTGCAGTTTTGCAGGCGTCCTGAGCAGTCAGCGGTTGATCCTTTGGCAGAAGGTGAAGAGGGAGATGCAGAGGAACTCTGGTGAGCTCTTGCATTCGTTATCTGGTGAGATCCCCAAAACAGAGACCCTAAATAGCCAGAAAAGGAGGTTTGGCTACCTAGGAAGGAGGATTGGCTATCAAGAGAGTTAAGAGCCAATCAGAAGGAGCCTCTGACGTCACCTGCTGGCACTGGCCACTCAGAGCAGTCCAGTGTGCCACAAACACATCTGTTTCCAAGATGGCAGAGGTCTGGGACACTCTGGAGGAGCTCTGGGCACCTCCTCTGGGAGGTGCAGGTCAGGGGAGTGGTCACTCCCCTTTCCTTTGTTCAGTTTCGCGCCAGATCAGGGCTGGGGGATCCCTGAACCGGTGTAGACTGGCTTATGCAGAGATGGGCACCATCTGTGCCCATCAAAGCATTTCCAGAGGCTGGGGGAGGATACTCCTCCCCAGCCTTCACACCTATTTCCAAAGGGAGAGGGTGTTACACCCTCTCTCAGAGGAAGTCCTTTGTTCTGCCTTCCTGAGCCAGGGCTGCCTGGACCCCAGGAGGGCAGAAATTTGTCTGAGGGGTTGGCAGCAGCAGCAGCTGCAGTGGAGACCCCGGAAAGGCAGTTTGGCAGTACCCGGGTTCTGTGCTAGAGACCCGAGGGATCATGGAATTGTCCCCCCAATGCCAGAATGGCATTGGCGTGACAATTCCATGATCTTAGACATGTTACATGGCCATGTTCGGAGTTACCATTGTGACGCTGTACATAGGTAGTTACCTATGTACAGTGCACGCGTGTAATGGTGTCCCCGCACTCACAAAGTCCGGGGAATTTGCCCTGAACGATGTGGGGGCACCTTGGCTAGTGCCAGGGTGCCCACACACTAAGTACCTTTGCACCCAACCTTCACCAGGTGAAGGTTAGACATATAGGTGACTTATAAGTTACTTAAGTGCAGTGTAAAATGGCTGTGAAATAACGTGGACTTTATTTCACTCAGGCTGCACTGGCAGGCCTGTGTGAGAATTGTCAGAGCTCCCTATGGGTGGCAAAAGAAATGCTGCAGCCCATAGAGATCTCCTGGAACCCCAATACCCTGGGTACCTCAGTACCATATACTAGGGAATTATATGGGTGTACCAGTATGCCAATGTGAATTGGTAAATTTAGTCACTAGTCTTTTAGTGACAAATTTGGAAAGCAGAGAGAGCATAACCACTGAGGTTCTGGTTAGCAGAGCCTCAGTGAGACAGTTAGGCATCACACAGGGAACACATACAGGGCACATACTTATGAGCACTGGGGCCCTGCCTGGCAGGGTCCTAGTGACACATAGACTAAAACAACATATATACAGTGAAATATGGGGGTAACATGCCAGGCAAGATGGTACTTTCCTACAACCAGGTTTTGTAACCAAAGGTGAAAGTAAGATTTATGAACCTGAGGAAGTGCTGGAAGTGTTACAAACTGATGTCAGGCTTAATAATGGCAAGGTTTGGAATCTTAAGAGAGTGGATTTAAGTAATGTTAAATAAGGGGAGGATGTAAAGAAAAAAAGATGAATCAAAACATTTTATTGGTTGGATGAAGAAGACTCTTTTTGTGAAATAGGTGAAACAGATAATTAAACTGACATGTATGAGGTACAGGAAGATAATTACTTAGTTAATTTCTCTGAGCGTGCATCACCTCAAATGGATTCTAGTTCCAGCCAAAAACTGGAGAAGAGAGGAACAAGTAAGAATATAGAGAAAGCAAAGGATTGTGTTTGATCGAATGAGTGTGGTAGGACAAGAAAACCACCCAAGTGGCTGGAGGACCATATTCTTGAAGGGAGGAAATAATTGTTCTTATTAAGGACTATTGTATTGCGATGTGTCACTGTTAACTGATATATATATATATATATATATGTTCACTGAAGAAACCAAAGGTTACATGGACGCTATAGTTAGGTTCTGAATTTACGTGTACAAAACTGTGGAAAGTTAGTAGTTAGATTTACCTGAGCTAACTGACACCCACTATCTCACATATACGGTCACCCATAGACCCACTCACTAAATGAAATGCATCTGCTTACACAGTCACTTGCTTACCTATACAGCATCTTACAGATCCATTCAGTCTCCCATACAGCAAATGATTCAACCACTCATTCATCCATAGACCCACTCACACACCCATTCATACATCGATACAACCACTTACACTCACTGAATGATGTCACTGACCATGTCATGAGTGATGTAATATGTGACGTTTAAAGCAGTGCATTACGGAACTACAAGTTATAGTTAGCTCAGGTAACTATAACTGCTGAATTTCTAAGATTCTGTACAAGTAAATTCAGAACCTAAGTATAACGCTTATTTCCTAACTAATACGTCCCTGTAACCTTTGTTTTTTTTTCATTGAATTTCTACGTTTTTTTAAATTCTGTCTACTAACTATAACGTCTCTTTAACCTTTGGTTTCCTCTGTGAATTTCTAAGGTTTTTTTAATTCTATTTTCTAGCTACAGCATCCCGGTAACCTTTGCTTTTTGTCAGTGAATTTCTACGTTTTTTTTTACTCTGTTTCCTAACTTTAATGTCCCTTTAACCTTTTTGAATTTTTATGGAACTTCTAAGGTTTGTTTAAGTGTATTTTAAAACTATAACTTGTGTATAATGTTTTATTTTTTAAGGTAATTATAATTTTTTTCTCATTCATACTCGCATATTAAAGATGTCTGGGGAAAAAGTATAGAAATCCTTTCATTAACCTCTCTGCCACAGTGAGCTACACCAACCCAGTACAGTGTTGCAAATTGAATTGAAGAGGCCCAATCCTTCTTATAAAAGTGCTGCTGATACTGTTTTACTTTATTTAGTATTTAAACAGTTCTGAAATAATATTGTAATATTATTTTTTTTTTATTATTAATTTTGGAACCGCAGCACCATCCGCAGACGCAGAGCAGTGAAGCTCTATGGTTTCCGTTCCAACCATGTGACCGTAATGAATCCGCGGTTCGGATCCTCTGATTATATATATATATATATATGTCCTGTTGAAGGCTTCGGCCGAAACACGTTGACATCTGGTTGGGACAGCGTGTGTTTGTTCATGGTGGGCACATTATTGATTTCCTTTTTGTGCTTTTTTACCATTTTTTGCGGGTCGAATTTACCTGCATGTAAACCTTTTTCAATAAATAGCAGCCGATGAAATTATTCATAAGTGGTTTTTGACTATTTTACGAGCTCATTTTGGATGATGTGCAGCCCTTGGTGTGCGACTATAATGCACCAGTTTTCTTGAATATATATATATATATATATATATATATATATATATATATTTACTTACAATGTGCATCCCATTGTTTCCCATATATACAGAAGACTGAACATATGTACAACTCACAAATATACTTTATTTTATAATAGAACACAAAACATAGTACAATTTACATGGAACTGCGAGTTCACTTCAGAACCGTGGAGCTGCTTAATGTGTGGCGATCTGGCATTTCATTGGTTACTTTTGAACTACACCTAGTTTTGGGTAGAGCCACTCCCTAAAAAGGTTATCATGTTGCTAGCTATTGAGGGAGAAATATCTCAGCTGTGATCCTCCTGCTAGAGAACTTTCCAGAATGGCTGAAGGGAGTGCTCCACCACCACCTGCACAGTCTCAAGATGTTACTGAAGACGATGATTCTCAACAGGTGCCTTCTTCATTTAGAAAAGAGAGTGATGTATGGAAATGTTTTACCACACCTAGTAGGGAAAAAAGTCAGTGCAAGAATTGTTAAATGCAACCTCTGTGAGAAAAATCTCTCGCGTGATACATCATAGAAATACAGTTATGGAATGTCTAGTATGTGTAAACATCTGTGCACAAGCCACGACCTGGCATACCGACGAATGATGAGAGAAAAATAACTGACACATTTAGATGCAGAACCTAGTACATCATCATCTAGCCAAGCTACTGCTCAGAATATCAGTATGCCAGTCACATGCACGGAATTAGTTCAAAATGTTACATCCTGCAGTATCTGCCACAATCTTGTGGTTGCAAAAGTTAAAAATATCAACTTTTTTTTGAAGGTCAAAAACCACTGTTGCTAAAAAAAATTCACAAGGTGTTTCTTCAAACTATCTATTATTGCACACTGTTGTGCTTTCATGATGCAAAAGTATTGCATTTAAGTGTTTTCCAGAGTTTCCAATACATTTTCTGGAGAAAAAAACCTTGTTCTGCCAAAAACTACAAAACAAAACAGTTCTTGTTAGAACCACCACTGAATCAAACATGGAGCTGTGTTCAAGTCTTTATTACTCATCAGTATTTGCATACCTGTGTGCATATATATCTTTTCATTTCCGTGTATAGGTTTATTTATCAATTTCTGTCTAGATGTCTCAATATATCCATAATTGTGTCCCTGGCTGTGTTAGTGTATGTGTAAATCTGATCCTAAGTATGTCAATGTATGTGATAGTGTCCACCTGTATGTTTGAATGGAAGCATTACTATATAACTGGCTTTGTTAGTTTCTGAATTAGTATCTGCCTGGGTCTCTCAGTGTATGTATCAGTGTGTCTCTTGCTGTGTTAGTGTGTTTATTAATGTGTCTCTGGATGTATTAATCTATACATTAGTGTGCATCTGAGTGTGTCAGTGTATGTAATCATGTGGGCCTGGGTTTGGCAGTGCATGCATCATTTTGCATTTGAGTGTGTCAGTGTATGCAATAGTATCTGTATGGCTGTATCAATTATTGTGTATGTTTGTACATGTCTGTGTTAGTGTATGCATGATTTTCTGCCTGGTTATGTCAGTGTATGTATCAGTGTGTGCTTGTGTGTGGTAGTTTATACTTCAGTGTACTCCTAGGTGGTGTGTGTCACTCTATCCATCTCTCTCCCGGGGTGTCTCAGTGTTTACATCACTGAACCTCTAAATGATTCTCTGAATATATCAGTGTCCACCTAACTGCATCACTGCATGCACCAATATGTGGCTGGATCTCTCAGTAGATGCATAATTGCATCCCTGGATGTATCAATATATGTAAGAGAGTGTTTCTGGATGTATCACTGTATACATCAGTCTCTGGCTGGCTCTCTCATTCTGTAGATAAGAGTGTAGCTCTGTGTCTCACTACATGCATTACTGCATACCTACGTGTCTCAATGTATATGTCAGTGTATCCCTGGATGTGTCAGATACAACATTGTCACCTAGGTATTATAGTGTATGCTTAACAGTGCCCGTGGGTGCCTCGGGCAATGCATCAGTTCCACCTGATTGTCTCTCAGTGCATGCAAAAGTGCATGCCAGGGTGTGTCACTCTACTCATTACTACGCATCTGGGGATGTTAGTCTATACACCACAGTGTGCATAGGTGTGTCCGTGTACAGATCAGTGTGTGCCTAGTTGTGTCAGTGTATTCATCAGTGGATCCCTGATTATGTTGTTGAATCTATCAGTGTGATCCCTGGTGTGTGGCTTGATAAATTAATATCTGCATTGGTGAATACATAAGTGACTTTATGACTTTTTCACTAGATACAAGACTATCTTTTCCTAGCTATATAAGTACCTCATGTTCTAGTAGAGTGCATATATACCTGGGCATAGGCCTCTACAACCTTTCATCTCAGTCACTAAAACTCAGAACAACATGTTTAATCTTTTAATAAAAATACACTCTCTTCTATATTATACATGCATCTCACTTAAAGGGTGATGTTTCTTACAACATACAGTGTAAACCTACCTAAACACATTTTCTAATGTCAGGTGAACCTAAAAATAAAACTGTGTACCTTTGCTCACCTCTCGTACCCTAAAACATATTTAAACTACGATTTATATAAATAGGAATCTATATTATCAATATACAACACTACATATAGCATGCAGTATATTACCTCCTAAATACATCTACTGCAGCCTATGTACTTAAATTCTCTATGTCTATATCAATATACAAGTGGTTGATAATGTCTCTAAATCAGAATGTCTCCCTTTACATTTGTATTATTTTCTTTCTCCTTAGCAGTATACATTAGACATTATACATATACCTTACCATAGTAAGTGCTCTTTTAACACAATAAAAATTAAACACGCTTTTTTCTCTTCTATAGACACAGCAACCTCTTCTTCAGCCTACATACAGTATATCTGACCCCTTCGTTCTACAGCAAAAAACAATTCAACCTGTTCTCACACAATCCTTTTCCTTTCCTTTTCAAGTAATATACTTCACTCATATCAATGTCTAACTCATAGTGCAATAACCTCTATCATTGCTTTTATACATACCTATTTCTGTATAGACAAACACATTAACATTTTTAACCATTAAATTACTCATTAGTGCATTCTTCGTACCTGCTTCAGCATACATGAGGGATCACTTTAAAATAATGATAGAAACTGGAAACATCTATTAAACACCTTATCCAAGTACAGCTGAATACCTCTGAATACCTTTCTTATATAATGAATTACTTGTATATTTCCTGTACATAAATCACATATCTAGTATTTATATCTTTTATAGCATTTTGTGAACACACTGCTCTCTTTCTTCAACCTAATATTATTTTTTCATATACTAACACTTTCTCAAATAAAGTGCATTTCACATACCTGAAGATTCTCTTTCTTGTGCTCTATGTTTCTCTTTGAGTATCAGTTAGAATTTCATCTCACTGAACAAAGCTTAGAAAACCAACCACAAGAATGGAAGCCAACTCTCATAGCAGGCAACCAGTAATGGCAACCTCTTCAACTCTCCTTTCAAGGTCACTGATTCAGTAAACCAATCACAATCTCCCTTTCATGGAAATACAATGTTGTACAACTTCTCACTGGTTTGTATAGTTAACCCTTTGCAGTGCTCCTGAAAAGTTAGCCAATACGATGTGAGTTTCGCTGGATCTGCAGATCCACTGTTGCGCTCAGCGCTGCTCCCTGTGTAAATTCTTGGGTGGATACGTGGATCCATGGGGAAGTTCAGAAATTATTTTTTGATGTTATAAAAAAGAACCATCCCAATCAAAACTTTCTTAGAACACCAAAGTTTTCAAGGATGATCTTCTTTACTTCTTGTATTGTTTCATCATGTTGAGATGCTTCAATTAATTATTTCTCTATAACGATTCCTGGTACTCCTGACCTAATTATAAAACATATGCATTCTTCTGCCTCAGTCTGTTGTTCCATATCATTTCTCATTGGGTGTCCAGACAGATAATCTGCTGGATTATACTCTTTACCTGGTTTATGAATGATTTTGAAGTTATAATCCATTAATCTCATTCTCCATTTGTCAATTGGTGTAGCCATTTTGGTTTTGGGTTACCAAAAATAGAAGTCAGTGGCTGTTGATCCGTTATAATTACAAAAGGCTTCCATAACTGGAATCATGGTAGTGTTTGCAAGCTCAGAAAACTGTCATACTTTATTTTTCCGGCTGATAATTCCTCTGTTCAACTTCAGGTAAACGTTTGATGGCATGCAGAACTACTTAAAGAGGAGTTTCTCTACTAGGCTTATGCTGCACCAATATCGCACAAAGTCCTACAGATCTAGGATCTACCACCAACTCTGTGCATAACTGGATCAAAATATTTCAAATTGCCTCCTGATATTTCGCGTCTTATCTTTCTAGAAGCGTATTCACATTCATTGCTCCAGAGAAACTTTCAGACTTTTTTAGTTAACTCCCTGAGTGGAGTGCTTATAGTGGCCAAAGTTTTGATTTGCTAAATTGAGAGCAATAGCTAGCCATTCTCAAGAATTAACACAATTCTGACACATCTTTAGATCTGAGAACTGCATTTAGACATACCATCTTGGTTGCATCGGGTCTCAATCACTCACAAGAGAATATGTGACTAAAAAATGTTAGTTCAGGCCTATTTATTTCACTTTTTTTTTTAGATTAAGTTTTAGGCCAGCCTTAATAAGTCATTGACATACTCCATCTAACTCCTGATCATGCTGTTGTGTTCTTCCAAAAACTGCAGTATCATCACTGTAATTCATAGTATTTTTTTATAGGTCTTTTTATAGTTTCCTGAAAGATTTCAGCAGGCGAACATACGCCAAAATTCAGCCTCTAGTATCTGAATAATCCAAGATGTGTAGTTAATGCTGTGATGTATCTAGACTGACTGTCAATTTCCAGTTGATGATACCCTTTACATAAATCCAATTTCGAAAAAACTGTAGCACCATTAATACTACTGATCATGTCAGTCGGTCAGTCGAATAACTTTATTCGGCAGTTGCCATAAAAGTGCAAACCAGAACACATATTACCGATCTATAAATAATATAAAACACAATTAAAAACTATAAAACAATTTCTAAGAACACCATATAAGCATCCGATCTAAAACCCCTTGACATATAGCAGATAAATATACTAAACATGATTAAGAAATAACAAAAGCACAAAAATACAGATATTATCTAAAAATAGTAGACTTTCACTAACATATACAAATTTAAAATAGAGTAGACCTTTTCCTAATACTTAAAGAAGCTGTAACAAAATCTAGTACATGATGACAGGTTTGAATATCTGACAGTCTCTGAAAATATAATAGAGCTTCCTTGTAGTGGATAGGTCTAAGGTGACGTAAAATGGGTAGGATAAAAGCCCTTCTGGGAGCAGCGTATAGAGGGCAAAAAAGAAGAAAATGCGAGGTACTCTGATTTGACTTGGAAACACCGGGGCAGAGTGGTAAATCCTTTTTCCAGAAAAATGGTTCGGGAAAGGCTACCTTAAAATGAATTAGATTAAATCTAAAAAGTGTTAAAAGAGAAATTGTTCTAAAACTTGAAAACCAGGTCAAATAGGGTTCAAGGCATGGAGCAGTCGCAATCCGAGTATAGGGATCGAAGGATTTCAGTTTCAGGGAACTATAATATCTCAACTCTGAAACGTGCTCAGAATAAGTTGACTTCAAAACAGTCCTAGAATTTGTAGTTAACAAATGGGGATCGTCAAACATATACCTGAGCCCTAGCTTCTCAAAGGAGTTTCGCAGAAACTTAAGCCAGGGAATCCTATTTGAATTGTCTAATTGTAGGCAGTCAGAAATGCAGTCTTGAACAAGTTTTGCCGCGGGGTTTAGCCAGCATCTAATCCAGAGCAGTAGAGGAGCAATGGAGACCCTGTCCTCCAAAAAACGCTGACCCATTTCTTCATGGCAGATGATATTTGCTGTACATTTTGGAACCATCAGTAATCTACGCAGGAATTTATTTTCAACGCTCTGGAGAGGGAATTTTGTTATAGCCCCAAACTCCTGCCCCGTATAGGACTGCTGCAGCGCACTTGGAGTTATAGAGTGTTTTAATCTGTGCAGGGGGTCTGTGGCCTAGTTTACTAGTAAAGCGAAAAATCGCTTCGTTATTCCTTGTCAGCTGTTGGAGCTTGAAGTTAATATGTGTCTTCCAGGACAGAGAGGAACTCATATGCAAGCCTAAATAACAAAAATTATTCACCTTGTTTAAAATATGTCCTCGCATAATAAATTGTTTAGACTTTGTATTACGTGGGCCACATGTCATAACAAAAGTCTTCGGGTAATTTACTTTCAGATCAAGGTTCAACATAAAATTGTAAAATAGGTCCAAAAGTCCCTGTAAACCATTTGTGGTACGAGCAATTAAAACTGCATCATCAGCATATAATAAAACTGTAAGTGGTCTCTGGCCCATCTTTGGTACACCCTTTGCATGTTTTACCAGCGAATCATAGAGCCCATTTATGTAGATCAAAAAAAGAAAGGGCGCTAAGATACATCCCTGTCTTACGCCCCTTGTTGACGGAATGGGAGAAGTTCTCTGCCCATGTAAACCAGTCTGAACAGAAACCGTTAAATCTGTGTGTAGCCGTTTAATAAGCTCCAAAAGGGACGTATCACAGCCTAAAGCTCCTAGGGTTTGCCATAGCTTCGACCTATTAACCGTATCAAAGGCGCTAGTTAGATCAATAAATGCCACATGAATGGACTCTTTTTTTGACTATCACATATTTACTGAGTATCAGATGCAGATTTAAAACTTGCTCAACTGTACCTACACCGGGTCTAAAACCAAATTGAATAGGGGATAAAATCTGGGCCTTAGTCACCCAATCTTCTAAACGGGATAAGATCACGCTTCCTAAAATCTTTGCCGTCGAATCAATAAGGGAAATTGGTCTGTAACAGGAAGGATCTTGTCTGTTTCCTTTTTTGAAGATGGGAACAATAATAGCCGATTTCCATGAGATGGGTACGTTTCTATTTACCGCGCTATTCAACACATTTGTAACTAGTGGACCCCAAAGGTCAATTTCAGATTTAAAAAGATCAGCGGGAACCCCATCAGGGCCAGGAGCCTTTCCCTGCTTGATCGATTGATGCCACTTAAGACCTCATGGAGATCAAAGGTAATATCTAAGGCCTTAATATTAGGGTCTAAAATAGAATGTGCTGTAAGATTATCTTCTATATACAGATTCTCATTATTTCCTAGACAAAAAACTTTCCTAAAATGAGTTACCCAGACGTCCTCGGCAATAAGACAGTCATCGGCCTTAGTATTATTATCTGAGAAGTAAGAGTGATTTATCACTTTCCAAAATTTGGAAGAATCCTTCAGCTCAGAGGCAGTCAAAAGTTCATCCCAGGCCTTAGACCTAATTTCCGATTTCCTTTTTTCAAGGGCGGCCTTATAATCGGCTCTAGCTAGTTTAACTAGTTGGCGGGAGAAGGGAACTGCTTTGAGAGTATCTTTAAGTTTTTTATGGGCAGATGAGCACTCAGAGTCAAACCATCTGTGGGCCACTGGCCCCTTCAAGAGCCTGTCCGCCCCCAAGGCTCGTGAGATGTCAGTACTTAAAGATTCAAATTCACGAACTATACATTCAGGATCTAGCTGCTGGGACAAACACATATGAATAGAGTGTGACCTACTTTTTACAATTTCATGGTTAAAAAATGTAGGATCTATTTTGTCATATTTTAAGCATAAACCACAATTTGGATTATAAACAGTAGTAGTTCTCAAACTTTTATTCTTAGGAACCTGGTTAATTTTTAAATCCAAGTTAATAATAAGGGGATTATGGTCACTGGCACAGTGAGGCGTGATCTTAAATTATTGAATTAAATAAAAATCAGAGGAGCCAATAAGTATAAAATCAATAATGCCCCCCTTCAAATTCCCTGTGAAAGTTGGTATTTTACAGGCGTCAGCAACCAGTTTCTCTGTAACGTGTACCAGATCAAACTTACAAATAAAAAGATTTAGAGCGTCTCCTTCAGTAGTATGATTGAAATTAATTAATGATCCCTCAGCAGGGAAAGCACACAGGTCCATGTGTTCCTTGCTACACAGAGGAGTATTGAAATCACCCACCCATAGAGTAATTAGATCTCTATTCTGCAAAACATTTGATGAATCTATAAGATCCGTTATCTCCTCCAAGTGACCCATAAGGAGGCCCGAAGGATATTATTATAAACATTTTAAATTAAGATATCTTTTTGTCCGCTATTGGAAACTAAAACAACCGTGAAGTAAGTGGAAGACCAGATTAAGGACACGTTTAAAAGCGGGAGATGTAAGGAAACAAGAACTAAAAGGCCACCACGTGCTCTCCCCATTTGGGAGGTTATTGCCGGCTGACACAGAGAAGTAAAGCCATTCAGAAGGAACGTGTCTTTAGACCAGGTCTCCTGTAGACAAACTATGTCATAAGAAGAAACAAAGCTCCTCCAATCCAAATTGTCAGTTATGGATCGCAGCCCTGCTATATTCCAGCTAAGCAGGGTTAGTGGTCTAGACCCAGGACATGGAGTTAAAACTCTAGTATTTATAAGAGTTGGCGAGTCCAATACAGGCATTTCTGTGTCCCAAATACATTCATTGTGAACATTCCCGGCTTTTGGTCTCTTGGTATTAGAAGAACAAGGGTAGACCAAAGCCGTCAGTCAATCGTTTTCGTCAAGATAGTTAAGAGCTGAAAACCGGTTGCTAGTGGGTACGTTTACCTGTAATTGGGACCTTTCTGGGTCAGGTCTATGGATACTTAGATTAGTAACAATGCGTTTTGGTAGGAGCGCGGGGTCATAAAATTGACACAGGGGATGTATTTGAATCCTATTACATGACCTATTACATTGTTCCGAGTTGGTCAAAAGATAGTCCACTGAACGAGGATTTGCAAAATTTAGAACAACATATTCTCCCTCCTCCATTTTCTTTGAATATCCTACCCTCCTCACTCTACGAGCCATAAGAATCTTGTCATTATGGTAAAAATTTGATTTAATGTTGGATTTCAACCAGTGACTAGCTTTCCTAATTAGGGATTGGGTATCTTCTTGTTTGGAACTCTCCAAAGGGGGAACATTTGAGAGAACCAAAACATACGGATTGCAATCAGGGGGTAGATGTAAAGAATCTGCGTGACTTGTAAATTTATTTGGTCCCATGTCTTGCAACCTAGAGGAGTGAACTTCCCTTGACAACCCCAGTGCAGGGTAGTCAGCTGAAATTTCTTGGCCAGGAACGGCCTGTAAGTCAAGCGAAGGATTACTTGCTCCTTGAGATACCAAGGTAGAAGGAAGGATGGTTTGATAACCTGGTACATGACTATGAGATATTCCCGTACTTAATAATCCTGGTTTGAAAAAATTAGATAAAGTACTGGTCACATCATTACAAAAGCAATCAAGCTTCCTAGTGATCAGAGTGATAAGTTTCGCCTCTAAAGTTGATCATGTCATTTAAATGTGGGCCAGTGTATCTTTCTTTTTCAATCTATGTATTAGGCACTCACAAATCAACACAAATCCTGATGTCCTCTGTACTCTCTTTTGGGACCACTGCAATAGGTAATGCCCATGGCGTTGGGCCAGTGACTGGTTCAGTTACATCCTATTAAAGTATTGAATTAATTTCCTTTTCAACTTTTGTTTGTAAATGTATTGGAACTCTTCTGTGAGTTTGAATTACTGGTTTCACTGCTTCATTAATATGTAACGTCATCATTCTGTCTTTCAATTTACCTAATCCATTAAATAAGTGTGGATTTTTTTATATCGGATGATCATGTTAAAAGTCATTGCAAACAAAGCCATAACTTGTGCAGTGTTGTTGCTTAGTAAACATAGTCCAAGAACTTCACCCTTTAACATATGTATCTCTTCTTTACTGATTATATCTCCATACTGTAACATGTCTTCACATTTTCTTAAGCAGTAAACATGATGTTTGGCTCACGATTGCAAGACACAGACGTTTGATAGACTTAAAAGTGGCTTCTCTTCATTTTCTGATATTCAGTGATACACATAATATTGCTTTTTACTCCACTGTCAAGGACAAATGAAAAATTTTGAGAGCCAACAATTATGTCTACACAGGTTGTTTCATTTATATTTTCCCTTCTTATGTTCATTTGTATGACCTCATCTTCTTCAGACATCATATACAGTCTTTCAGAGTGTTGCGTATGCCTCAGAGGAAGAAATAGAACACTTTCCATTTGTCTTACAAATTTAGCGTTCCTATTTTCTTTTTAGTATATGATACACTCAATTTATTCCAATTTTCTTTTTTGTTCCAGGATTCCTTTTTTATCTTTCTTGAACCTGCATGCATTCGCAAAATCATTTTGTTTTCCACACTGTCTACATTGTTGTCCTAATACTGGACATGTTTTTACATGCAGAAACCGCAATACACATATGTAGCATAGTTTTCTTTCTTATTTTGCAGCTCCATTTTTTTTGCATTTGCTACCTTTTTTGACATTTGCATAACCTGTTCTAAGGTTTTCATCCTGCCTTCTTCCATATTTGTCGCTCGTTTTTGGGCTTGTGTTTCTGTCCTTACCATGCATAGAATTTCTTGCAAATCATACATTTTTCCAAAACATTTTTCTAAATTTTACTGAGTTACATTCTAGTATTATCCTCAGACTTATCGCTTCCTCATTGTTACATTTTTTGAATTCACAGAAACTCACTAATTTTCTTAGTCTTGTTACATAATCCTCGATTGTTTCATCTTCTCTTTGAACAGCTCTATTACTATTAAATATCTCAAAATCCAAATATTTTTGAGGATCAGACTTCTCTTTCAGATATTTCATAAGCCATTTATATGCATTTTGCTCTTGCTTAGGGAATGTTATCCTTATGTCTTCCACATCATCACCTACTAAATTGAGTAGTAAGGCCCTCATTACAACCCTGGCAGTCGGTGTTAAAGTGACTGTAATACCGCCAAGAGGTCGGCACTAAAAAAAATGGGATCACGACTACGGCGGAAACTGCCAACACAGACAGCCACTTTAACACACCAACCGCCACGGCGGTAGCAACAAACACCGTAGCGGTAACCGCCAACAGACAGGCGGAAGACAATGTACCACGCACCCCATTACAACCCGCCTATCCGCCAGCTTTTCCAGGGCGGTACCAACACCATCAAAAGCACGGCAGAAACAGTGTTTGGAAGGGAAACCACTCACCTCTCGACACTCAACGAAGAACCAGGACGCCATGGAGCCCGAGTTACAGGTCCTGCCCATGATGGTCTACCTTCTCGTACACGAGGAATATCAAAGGCGGCGGCGATGACCATGGTGAGTACTGCACCTAGCACACGAGGGGGGGGGGGAAAGAGAGTGACACCAAAAGGCAGATATACGTAACAAATAGAAAAACAGTATATACAAATATTTACAATATATACAGAAGGCCGTACATTGTCCTTTGCAAATGTCCGTGGCCCACTGGGCCAAAATCATGGGCCAAGCCCACACTTGTCTCCTGCCTCAATACGGAGAGAACACTGCAGGGGCATCAGGTCGAAAACACACCGGCACCTAATGGGGGGGGGGGGTACCTCTGCCGGAAAGATGGAATAACACCACTGCTCCTCAATGGGGCTCCATGCCCACTGCTAGGTCCTGGGGAGCGCAAAGCCACAGTCTCTCAAGTCTCTCAAGTGTGTGGGTTGCCCACTGCTTGGTCCTGGGGAGTGCAAGGCCACAGTCTCTCAAGTGGATGGCTTCTCCACTGGTTCTGGAGGGGGTTTTGTGCCCAGTGTGCTTCATCCACTGGTTCTGGAGGGGGCCTTGTGCCCAGTGTGCTTCATCCTGCCAAGGATACGGTGAGTGGATGCATTTCTCCACTGGTTCTGAAGGGGGCTTTGTGCGCAGTGTGCTTCATCCTGCCAAGGATAGGGTGAGTGGATGCATTTCTCCACTGGTTCTGGAGGGGGCTTTGTGCCCAGTGTGCTTCATCCACTGGTTCTGGAGGGGGCCTTGTGCCCAGTGTGCTTCATCCTGCCAAGGATAGGGTGAGTGGATGCTTTTCTCCACTGGTTCTGGAGGGGGCCTTGTGCCCAGTGTCCTTCAACCTGCCAAGGATAGGGTGAGTGGATGCATTTCTCCACTGGTTCTGGAGGGGGCTTTGTGCCCAGTGATGCAGCACTTTGGGTGTAGCAGTTCACATTCCCTCACCTGGGTGTCTGAGGCACGAGATTTACATGGACGAGGTAGCATGATACTCCATGGAGGCAGGGCCAGACTCCATCCTGCGGCGACTAAGGCTGCAAACTGGTGGTAGTGCCGGTGTTGGTGGGGGTGCTTCCAGTGGTGGTGGGAGGCTCCAGGCTGTCTCCTGCAGCCTCGGACGGACGCACACTGGGGCTGCTGCTGCTGATAGTGGTCCTACTGTCAGCAGTGCAGGTGGCGGTGCTTGCGGTGGTGCTTGCGGCGGGGATGCTGGTGTTGCTGGCCGTGGTGCAGGTGCTGGTGCTGCCTGTGGTGGAGGGAGGCACCAGCCCATCTCCTGCAGCCTCGGATGAATGCACACTGGGGCTGCTGCTGGTAGTGGTCCTACTGTCAGCGGTGCAGGTGATGATGCTTGCGGCGGGGATGCTGGCGGTGCTGGCCGTGGTGCAGGAGCTGGTGCTGCCAGTGGTGAATGGAGGGACCAGCCCGTCTCCTGCAGCTTCGGACGGCTGCCCACTGGGGATGCTGCTGCTGACAGTAGTGGTGGCAGCGGCGGTGCAGGTGGCGGTGCTTGCGGTGGTGCTTGTGGCGGTGCTGGCCGCGGTACAGGTGGCAGAGCAGTCGGGTCTGATGGTGGGCACCAGGCCTTCACCTGGAGCCTCTGAGGCCTGAAGTGCCTTGCCTTGGATGTTCTGCTCCTTCCTCACCTTGGCAGATGCTGCTAGGACCTTGGCTCTGGCAGCTGGAGTTTTGGAGGAGGCCTTGCTGGGTGGGTCGTGCTCCTTGCCCTTGCTGCATGCTGTCCCCTTCTTCACCTTGGCAGGTGGCGGAATGGTTTGGTCCTTTGCAGGGGTCGGTGGCACACTGCCTGGCCTGACGGGTGCCCCCTTTGATCCTCTGGGAGTTGCAGGTACCACAGCAGACACAGACTTGGTGGCTGAGGTGCTGGCCTGGGATCTGGACACCCTGGCCCGAGGGGAAGGAAGGGGGGTGGAGGGTAGACGTGGGGGGAGGGAACAGGTCAATGTTTGCCAGGAAAAGTTTTTTAGACACACTGGGACTGGAAGATGGAGAGGGTTTGGGAGTGGAGGAAGAGGTAGTGGTTGTAGGAGGTGGAGGAGGCTGGCCTGGCTTGTAGTGGGTACCAGAGGTACTTACACCTTGTGCCAGGTCCAGTTATCCCTTATTATTAGAGAAGAGGTGTTTCTAGGAGCTTAGACTGATAGAAGGTAGCTATGGCAAAGCAGCTTAGGCTGAACTAGGAGACATGCTAAGCTCCTACTATACCACTTATATGCACAATATCATAAGAAAACACAATACTTAGAGTTACTAAAAATAAAGGTACTTTATTTTTATGACAATATGCCACAAGTATCTCAGTGAGTACCCTCAGTAAGAAGGTAAGTAATATACACAAGGTATATGTACACAAACCAAAATCAGGTAAGTAAGAGCAAGAAAAGTAATGCAAACAGTGTAGAATTACAATAGGTTGCAATAGGCAAGCATAGGTATAGGGGCAACACAAACCATATACTCCAAAAGTGGAAAGCAAACCACAAATGGACCCTAGACCTATGTGAGCTTGTAGAGGGTCGCTGGGACTGTAAGAAAACAGTGAGAGTGTTAGAAAAATACCCCACCCCAAGATCCTGAAAAGTAGGCGTAAAGTACACCAACTACCCCCAGAGAGCACAATAGTCGTGATAGGGGGATTCTGCAGGAAGAACAAACACCAGCCGTGCACTGACAACGGATTTCCGGACCTGAGGACCTGCAAGGCAAGGGGACCAAGTCCAATAGTCGTGACAGCATCCAGGGGGGGCAGGAGCACAGGAAACCCCGGATGAAGGTGCAAGGAAGCTGCCTCTGGTTGGAAGAAGCTTGGAGTTCTGCAAGAAAGAAGAGGACTAGGGACTCCTCCTTTGGAAGACGGATGTTCCACGTCGCGATGAAGCTTGCAGAAGTGTTCCCACGCAGATATACCGCAAACAAGCCTTGCTAGCTGCAAGGGTCTCTGTAGAGGTTTTTGGGTGCTGCTGAGGCCTAGGAAGGACCAGGATGTCGCCTTTTAGAGGAGGAGACAGAGGGGGCGCTCAGCAACTCAGAGAGCCCTCACAGAAGCAGACAGCACCAGCAGAAGTACCCCAACAGGCACTTGGAAGAAGAGTGAACTGGAGTCCTTGCGAAGTTACAAAAGTGGGTGCCACGATGTCGGAGGACAACTCAGAAGGTTGTGCACTGCAGGACGGAGTGCTGGGGACCCAGGCTTGGCTGCGCACAAAGGAAATCCTGGACGAGTGCACAGGAGCCGGAGCAGCTGCAAATCACGCGGTACACAGCTTTGCAGTCTAGAGTGGGGAGGCAAGGACTTACCTCCACCAAACTTAGACCGAAGAGTCACTGGGCTGTGGGAGTCACTTGGACAGAGTTGCTGTGTTCTAGGGACCACGCTCATCGGGATGAGAGGGGACGCAGAGTACCGGTGATGCAGTCTTTTGGTGCCTGCGTTAGCAGGGGGAAGATTCCATCGACCCACGGGAGATTTCTTCGGAGCTTCTGGTGCAGGATGAAGGCAGGCTACCCCCAGAGCATGCACCACCGGGAAACAGTTGAGAAAGCCAGCAGGATTAGGCGCTACAATGTTGCTGGTAGTCATCTTGCTACTTTGTTGCAGTTTTGCAGGCGTCCTGGAGCAGTCAGCGGTCGATCCTTGGTAGAAGGTGAAGAGGGAGATGCAGAGGAACTCTGGTGAGCTCTTGCATTCGTTATCTGAAGAATTCCCCAAAGCAGAGACCCTAAATAGCCAGAAAAGGAGGTTTGGCTACCAAGGAAGGAGGATTGGCTATCAAGAGAGGTAAGAGCCTATCAGAAGGAGCATCTGACGTCACCTGCTGGCACTGGCCACTCAGAGCAGTCCAGTGTGCCCTTAACACCTCTGTTTCCAAGATGGCAGAGGTCTGGGACACACTGGAGGAGCTCTGGGCACCTCCCCTGGGAGGTACTGGTCAGGGGAGTGGTCACTTCCCTTTCCTTTGCCCAGTTTTGCGCCAGAGCAGGGCTGGGGGATCCCTGAACCGGTGTAGACTTGCTTATGCAGAGATGGGCACCATCTGTGCCCATCAAAGCATTTCCAGAGGCTGGGGGAGGCTACTCCTCCCCAGCCCTTCACACCTATTTCCAAAGAGAGAGGGTGTAACACCCTCTCTCAGAGGAAACCCTTTGTTCTGCCTTCCTGGGTCAGGGCTGCCTGGACCCCAGGAGGGCAGAAACCCGTCTGAGGGGTTGGCAGCAGCAGCTGCAGTGGAGACCCCGGAAAGGCAGTTTGGCAGTACCCGGGTTCTGTGCTAGAGACCCGAGGGATGATGGAATTGTCTCCCCAATACCAGGATGGTATTGGGGAGACAATTCCATGATCTTAGACATGTTACATGGCCATGTTCGGAGTTACCATTGTGACGCTACACACAGGTAGTGACCTATGTATAGTGCTCGCGTGTAATGGTGTCCCTGCACTCACAAAGTCCGGGGAATTTGCCCTGAATGATGTGGGGGCACCTTGGCTAGTGCCAGGGTGCCCACACACTAAGTAACTTTGCACCCAACCTTCACCAGGTGAAGGTTAGACATATAGGTGAATTATAAGTTACTTATGTGCAGTGGTAAATGGCTGTGAAATAACGTGGATGTTATTTCACGCAGGCTGCAGTGGCAGGCCTGTGTAAGAATTGTCAGAGCTCCCTATGGGTGGCAAAAGAAATGGTGCAGCCCATAGGGATCTCCTGGAACCCCAATACCCCGGGTACCTCAGTACCATATACAAGGGAATTATATGGGTGTACCATTATGCCAATGTGAATTGGTAAATTTAGTCACTGGCCTGTAGTGACAAATTTGGAAAGCAGAGAGAGCATAATCACTGAGGATCTGGTTAGCAGAGCCTCAGTGATACAGTTAGGCACCACACAGGGAACACATATAGGCCACAAACTTAGGAGCACTGGGGTCCTGGCTAGCAGGATCCCAGTGACACATAACAAACACACTGACAACATAGGGTTTTCACTATGAGCAGTGGGCCCTGGCTAGCAGGATCCCAGTGAGACAGTGAAAACACCCTGACATATACTCACAAACAGGCTAAAAGTGGGGGTAACAAGTTTAGAAAGAGGCTACCTTACTACAGGAGGTGTCTGTCGGCTGAGTTTGGGTGAAGGTGCATGGGCTGGATGCTGTTGTGAGGTGGATGGCTGTTGGGTGGGTGGGTGCTTGTGTTTGTGTACTTTGGGAGGAGGGGTCACAGACACACTGGGAGAAGACACGGATGTGTGCATGTTTGTGGGGGTGGTGACTGCTCGTGTGGGGCGTGTTGTGATGGGCGTGCTGGTGATGGAGGTAGTGGATGAAGATGTAGTGCATGCAGGTGTGAGTGTAGACGCTACTGGGAGGCAGGTGGACGGTGAGGAGGGGGACACAGTGGAGGCAGTGGATGTTGGTGTGTTTGCATGGGTATGGTGCTTGTGTGAGTGCCTGTGAGATGAAGTGTGGTGCTTATGTTTGCCTGACCCACTTTTGTGTGGTGATTTGGGTGAATGCTGGTCTGAAGGTGTGCTTGGGATAGGCTGGGGTTGAGCGGATTGGGTCTGGGTAGAGGAAATTGGAGGGGGAAGGCTAGACACAGGGACAAAGGCTGCCATCAGTGCTGAGGCCAGAGCCTGAAATGCTCTCTGTGCGGCCGCCACACCAGAGTGAATGCCCTCCAGGTATGCATTTGTTTGTTGCAAATGTCCTGCTACACCCTGGATGGCATTCAGTATGGTTGACCACCCAACAGAGAGGGATCTCAGGAGGTCAATAGCCTCCTCACTGAGGGCAGCAGGGCTGACTTGGGTAGGGCCTGAGGTGCCGGGGCGAAGGAGATGCCCACCCTCCTGGGTGAGCGGGCACGGGAAACACGCTGAGGGGCTGCTGGGAGTGTGGTGCTCGTAGGGGGGGGTGGCGGCTGTACCTGTTGGGGTGGGCCCAGAGGTGTCCGCCACCGCCAGGGAGCTTCCATCGGAGGAGGAGTCGCTGTCTGTGGTCTCCCCTCCTGTCCCCGTTGTGGTGTTCCCCTCGCCCTCCGTCCCACTGGTGCCCTCACCGTCAGTGTATTTGGCCTCCAGGCCCATGTGGAATGCAGCTCCCTCCGTTGCCGGTGCCTTTGCTCCTCTGCCAGATGATATTAATGCACACTAGGACAGGGTGACAAAACAAAAAGGGGGGGAGAGACAGAGGATACACTTGGTCAATGCCAGCAACACCACTACCGTTGGCGTACACAACACACAGGGAGCAGCCTTATGCACTAGGCCATGGCCAACCATTTACTAAGACAGTCACCAGCCCATGGGGTACAATGCCTAATGCCAGCATCTGCACACCAGAAAACCCACAGCACCCTGCCCAGTAGTAGATGACCACTTACACTATTGGGGTAGGGGTGTTCCAGAGCCTGCCCAACAAGGGACCTACCCTACCTACCATGATCGCCCTGGCCTAGGGGCACCCACAACCCACATCCCCCACCCAGGTACCTCCTAACGCGCGCAAAGTCAGCTTTCAGAATCTGTACTCACCCCCTTGTGGCTGCTGTGATGCCCTCAAGCACCCATCCAACTCCGGATAGGCCGCCGCCAGGATGCGTAACATCAGGGGGGGTCATGGTGCGATGGGCACCCTTTCCTCGTTGGGAGGCCAGCCCCAACTGGGCCTCCGCCATCTTCTTTGACCAGCGGCGTAGGTCCCCCCATCTCTTGCGGCAGTGGGTGCTCCGCCTCTGAAAGACCCCCAGGGTCCGCACCTCCTTGGCGATGGCACGCCAAATACACTTTTTCTGGTGGGCGCTGACCTTGAGGGAAAAGACAGGAGAAAAGGGAATTATTCACCCGTCTGCACTGTCCGACTCAATGCCCGCCAGTTCCCACCCATCCCCTGACGCACATACAGTGACCACCTTACATGCTGCACTCTGGCCAGGACACCTCAGCATCCCCAACATGGGCTTACATCCACAGCTCTCCATACATTCATGCCCCACTCATCATGCTCACAGTGTACTCACCTGTTTGTCTGGAGCACCGTAGAGTAATGTGTACTGGGGTAGGACCCCATCCACCAGTTTCTTCAACTCCTCCCCAGTGAAGGCAGGGGCCCTTTCCCCAGACACATGAGCCATTGTCGCTTCCAGACACAGGTCACAGCAGCACTTGCAGTGTAGGTCCTCTCCTGTTGAAGGTCAGGTAGCAAGTGAGTTAACAGATAGAAAAAATGGCGGTCATGTCCACGGTGGTGCGTACCGTCACCACCGGCGTACATCGCCATTCGCTCCTGGAACCCATAGGGCCCAATAATAACCATTGCGAAGTTGCGCCGTGGTCATCGACCGCTTACCGCAACGGCGCACAACGCCAGTGCAATTACCTCATATCCACTTGTCCCTCCTTACAGGTCATGCAGCCGCCATTTCAGGAGGGCACAGGGCATGGCACATAACTGCGTCACAGCAGACTTTGGCACATCAATTGACTCTCGAGTTCACATACTGTTTTTGTAAAGTAAACAAATCAACATTAGTGCAATAGATGTGGGAATATGATCCTCTGCTCACCGTTCTCTTCCATAGGCTTCAACCGCTGAGGCAGAATATGAGATGGTGGCATCCTCCGGTGTACAGACCCCTGGTGGACCTTGCAACTATGGAGGACAGACACATTATCATTACCTACAGACTTGATCGCGTCCCAATCCAAGAACTTTGTGCCCAATTGGAGCCAGACCTGATGTCAGCTATCCGCCAGCCCACAGGAATCCCCCCTCTAGTGCAGGTGCTGTCAGTGCTCCATTTCCTGGCAAGTGGTTCCTTCCAAACAACAGTGGCCATGGCATCAGGGATGTCTCAGCCAATATTCTCTATCGTATTGACCAGAATGTTGTCAGCCGTGCTGAAACACATGCACAGCTACATCGTGTTCCCCCCGGTGGAGGATTTAGCCACAGTGAAGGCTGACTTTTATGCCCTGGGACATATCCCGAACATCATTGGTGCCATAGATGGTACACATGTGGCATTTGTCCCCCCCCCGGAGAAATTAACAGGTTTACAGGAATAGAAAAAGCTATCACTCGATGAATGTGCAGATGGTGTGTTTGGCGGACCAGTACATCTCCCATGTGAATGCCAAATATCCTGGCTCTGTGCATGATGCCTTTATATTGAGGAATAGCAGCATCCCATATGTGATGGGCCAACTCCAGAGGCACCGGGTGTGGCTAATAGGTGAGCCAAAGGTCCCACCCAGTATATGTTGGTGTCTGGGTATGGGATTGTCCCTAAGGGTTAGTGTGTGTCTAACAGTTGTCCCTTGATATTTGCAGGTGACATTGGTTATCCCAACCTCTCATGGCTACTAACCCCAGTGAGGAATGCCAGGACAAGGGTAGAGGAACGTTACAATGAGGCACGTGGGCGTACAAGGAGGGTCATTGAAAGGACCTTCGGCCTCCTGAAGGCCAGGTTCTGATGCCTCCATCTGACAGGGGGATCCCTGTACTACTCACCCAAGAAGGTGTGCCAGATCATTGTTGCATGTTGCATGTTGCACAACCTGGCATTGAGACGCCAGGTGTCTTTTCTGCAGGAGGATGTGCCTGGAGATGGTCCTGTGGCAGCGGTGGAGCCTGTGGACAGTGAGGAAGAGGAGGCAGAGGAAGAAGATGTGGACAACAGAACAAATATAATACAGCAGTACTTCCAGTGACACACAAGTATGACATTGTAACTCCACTTTACATTTCAGTTATCTGTTGGACATTGTACAAGGCAGCCGCTTTCCCTATGTCTGTGTCCACTGACTGTTCCCTTTGGAATCTCTATTTTCAGATCTCTGTGCCCCAGTCTGGCTCCTGCTATGTGTACTGCTGCCCACCAAAGGTCATCCTAAAGTATATGTCACTGTACATTTCGTTGCAATGCTTTGATAATGTTGTACTAATACATTTGTGAATCATTAGACTGACTCCAGATTGGTATTTGTTCCAAGGGTGTTTATTTACGTGCGCATAAGTAGAGGGGTATGTGCAAGGGGCTGGGGTGATGGTGGAGGAAAGTCCAGGGTAGAGTCCAGTCTCTTGGTATCACAGGTGCATTGTCCAATGGGGCATAGGAAGGGGAGTAATGGCAGTTCAAGGTGGACAGGGTAACAGAGTGGGACACAAGGGTGACAATCAGGAGAGTCCTATTTCCTGGCGGGGGTCTTGGCAATGTTCTCTGGCTTCTGCCTGGATCGCAGGGACCGTTTGCGGGGTGCTGGTTCTTCAGCAGGCGGCGGGGTGCTGGTGGCCTTTTGTTCCAGTGGCGGGTACTCCAGTCCACTAGCGCCGGCAGAGGTGGAAGGTTGTTCCTCGGTTTGGCTAGTGTCAGGCGCCCCTTGTTGTGCCACTGCCTCCCTCATGGTCTTGCCCATGTCAGCCAGCACCCCTGCAGTGGTGACCAGGATGGTGTATATTTAGGTACTGTCCCTCCTGCAGCCGCTGGGTCTCCTGCATCTTGGCCAGTATCTGGCCCATCGTCTCCTGGGAATGATGGTATGCTCCCAGGATGTTGGAGAGTGCCTCGTGGAGAGTCAGTTCCCTGGGCCTGTCCTCCCCCTGTCGCACAGCAGTCCTCCCAGCTTCACTGTTGTCCTGTGCCTCTGTCCCCTGAACCGTGTGCCCACTGCCACTGACCCCAGGTCCCTCCCTGATCGTCCTGGGTGTGTGGGGTTGCCTGGGGTCCCTGTAGTGGTGGACACACTGCTGATTGAAGTGTCCTGGGGACAGTGGCATGGGCCCGCTGGGTGGATACTGTGCTGGTGTTTCCTGAAGGGGGAGGGTCTGTGGTGGGTTGGGACTGTGGCAGGGGAACCAACTGTCTGGAGGTTCCGGATGGGCCAGGTTGGTCATCCTGATTCAGGCGTGTAGAGCTGCTGTCGTCACTGTGGGCCTCTTAAGGTGGGGTACTAGATGTGGTTAGCACCTCCTCTCCGGCACCTCCTCTCCGATGACGTGGAGTATGGGTCCTGTGGGAATACAAATGCATTGTTAATGTGTCTGCGTGTGCCATCTTGTGCATGGGTGTGTTTCCCTGTATGATTGTGAGTTCCCTGTCAGCTTGGCCTTGTGTGAGTGGTGATTTTGTGGGCTGGGTGAGTCTCTCTACTGGGCATCCTGGGGTGATGGGTGTCCATGCATTGTTGCATGCAGGGCTTGGTATTGGGATGGGTGGGTTGTGATGGTGGGGTATATGTGAGGTGGTGGAGTGATGGGGGTATGAGTTTGCGATGGCAAGCAGGTAGGTTTGGGGGGGATAAAGTAGTTAAGATTTGACTTACCACAGTCCAGTCCTCCTGCTACTCCTGCGAGGCCCTCAGGATACATGGTCGCCAAGACTTGCTCCTCCCATGTTAGTTGTGGGGGAGGAGGTGGGGGTCCACCGCCATTCCTCTGTACTGCTACCTGGTGTCTTGCAACCACGGAACGCACCTTCCCCCGTAGGTCGTTCCACCTCTTCCTGATGTCATCCCTGGTTCTTGGGTGCTGTCCCACGGCGTTGACCCTGTCCACGATCCTCCGCCATAGCTCCATCTTCCTTGCAATGGACGTCTGCTGCACCTGTGATCCGAATAGCTGTGGCTCTAACCGGATGATTTCCTCCACCATGACCCTTAGCTCCTCCTCAGAAAACCTGGGGTGTCTTTGGGGTGCCATTGATGTGGTGTGTGTGATATGTGTGGGGTGATGTGTTGGGGTGTATGCTGTGATGTGCATGAATGGTGTATGGGTGATGGTGTTCTGTGCCTCTGATTGAGTGGGTGCTCCTGGCTTGTCTCTCTCTGCTTGCTATCTTTTTTTTCGCTGTAAGGGGTTGTGGGTAATGTGGGGGTGTGTTTTATAGTGGTTTGTGTGTGTGGGTGTGGTGTGTGTATGTATGTCAGGTGTGTGTAGTTTGAATTGTCCAATGTGGTGTAGTTTTGTTAGTGTGTGTGTATTTTGAGTGTTTACCGCGATTCAAAGACCGCTGCGGGAATTCGTGGGTCGTGATACTGTGTGTGTATTCCTGTTGGTGTAACGGTGTGGGTTTTGCTATCGTCAGTTTATCACTGACCTTTGGGCTGGCGGACTTGTGTGGGTGTCTGTATAGTGGTGGAATTCTCAGTGTAGGTCATAATACCCGTGGCGGAATACCACCGCGGTCACGATATGTTGGCGGCCGTCAGCACGGCGGTAGGCACATTTACCACCAGGGTTGTAATGAGTATTTTGCTTGCTCATCTGACCATTCAAAATTGTTCAAACCTTCTTTTCCATTGTTGATCTGAAATATCAAAAGGTAATGGCCGTCAAAAAATTATAGTTGGAACACTTCCTTCATTTTCTTCAACATTATATATTTCTGTATCCATTTTATTGATGTTTCACTATTTGTTTCTTTGCTAGACAGCAGTTTTATATTTATCTATTTTATTATCTCAAAATCAAATTTTTAACACCTTTGGTGCCGAGGACGTAACCATTATGTCCTCCACGCCTGCTCCCCCAAACCTCCTCCCCACGCAGAGATGGAAGGAGAATCGCTTCCCCTTCCACCCCGCCCCATCTAATGATGTCAGTGCACGATCGCGCGCTGATATAATTAGAGGCTGCCATCACTAGAGAGAAACAGGTGAGTTTCTCCTGCGGTCGGAGGGAATTGTTTGTTAAATGGGCATCAGGGAAAAGGAAAGGCCTTTCCTTTCCCTCAATGTCTCTTTCAGCAATCCTTCTGCCCGATCGTGGACACCAGGGATTTTATTTTCGTCAATTTCAGGTAGTGGGGAGAGGCCACTTGTGCAAGGTTTACTCCCCTTTGGGGGGGCAATATGTTTTACGCCATTTATGCCCCCTTAGGGGGCATATTGGCCTATTTTTTGTAAGGCCCATCTGCCCCCAATAGGGATAGAAACCACTTGGGCACCAGGGATCTTGTGTGTATGCGTGTGTGTTTTGTGTTGGGGGGGCAGCCACTTGGGCAAGGGTCGCCCCCCAAGTGGGGGCACACAACTGTTGGCCATTTCTGCCCCTCTTAGGTGCAGATCGGCCTATTTCTTTTAGGCCCATCTGACACCAGGGATTATTTTGTTTTATGTTTCTTTTTGTTGGTGTGGCAGGGCGACCTCTTGGGCAAGTGTCGCCCCTCAAGTGGGGCATTTGACTGTTGGCCATTTCTGCCTCAGATCAGGCTATTATTTTTAGGCCTGTCTGCCCCCAAGGGGGGCAGAATCCACCAAGGCGCCCTGGAAAGTTTTTTTTTTTTTTTTTTTTTTTGGGTGGGTTGTCACTCCCTCACCCCCCCCCCCCCCCAAAGGGGGCACATAACAGTTGGCCATTTCTCCCTCCCCGGGGGCAGATCGACCAAGTTTGTTAGGCCCATCTGCCCCCGAGAGAGGGGCAGAAACCACTAGACACCAGGGGAAATTTCTAAATGTTTGGTGGCGGGGTGTTTGTCAACTGGCAAAGTATTTGCATTTGTGATTACAACAAACTATTTCTCCTTTTTGTTCTGATTCAATGCTTTTGCTTCCCTTGCTGTGGCTCCTTGCGGTTTTGGCAGTGGTTGACCTGCAGTTTGCGTAGTTGCATGTTTTAGGTAAGAAAAAACTATTTACTCTAAAAGAGTGTTGTTGCCATGCATGAATGACATTTTTGTAGGTGGTGTACTAAACGCAACATTGTGTGTGAAATTGTCCTTAGATTTGTGCACAATGATATTTGTGTTTTGTCTTACGTCTAATTTTCTTTTCTTTTTTCCTTTTAATGAGATATCATTGGTGATTGCTGTGTCTGTGCAGAGTGGTTGCTGGTGAGTCTAGCTTTTTCAGGCAAGTGATTGGTATAGTTTTTGAGTACATAACTCTTTGTGATAAAGCCACACTTTGTTTATTACTTATTATAGACAGTGCTGGTTGTTGTTGGTGCATTTGTCAAGTTACGTTTCTCAGAAAGGATCATGGCTAGATGTAGGGTGACGGCTCAGCAGGTTGTTGGTATGCTTTTTGAGTCATCTTGTGACCATGATTATGAGACTGACTGCATCTGAGGCAGAGGAGGAAGTGCGAGATTCTGGCAGTGAATTTTCTATTCTGATGAAGAAGCCACTCTTGGTGCAGATGAAGGGCCTGTTTTAGAGGAGGACACTGGTGTGCCAATAGTGGAGCAGCCAGGGGCTGAAAGGTTTCCCATTGGAAGACCTGAACTCTGGGTTGCCCTAAACATGGAGCAGCCAGAGTTGCCTGTCTTTACTGGTCTCCCGGGTTGTAGAATGAATACGTTTAACTTTTTGCCTGTCAATTTTGTTCAGTTGTTTATGGACAATGTATTTTTGGAAGAGATTGTTGAGCAGACTAATTTGTATGTGGAGCAGTATTTGAGGAACAATGCTGCCAGACTTATGCCACACTCTAGAGCTACCCAGTGGATTCCCAAAAATCTGGAAAAGATAAAAAAGTTCTTGGGTGTGACCTTTTTGATGGGGTTGATAAGGAAGCCGTTTCTGGCTTCTTATTGGTCTACTAGTTCCTTGATGGCAACGGCTATATTTCCTGCAGCCATGACTCGTAATTGATATTTGCTTCTTCTTCGGATGCTGCATTTTGTAGTCAATGCTTTAGCCTTGCCATAAGATCACCCTGATGTGACCGTCTTTTTAAGATTAGGCCTGTCCTTGATCATTTTGTAGATCGGTTTTCAGAGGTCTATGTTCCAGGGAAGAAATATCTGTAGATGAGTCTTTGGTCCTGTTCAAGAGCGGTTTGTGTTTAAGGCAGTACATTCCTAGCACAAGGACATGGTATGGAATTAAGATGTATATGCTGTCTGAAACTAGTACAGGATGTGTTTATAATTTCCGGGTCTACTCTGGTAGGGATTCCAGTATTGACCCCCCTGGTTGTCCGCCCAGTTTTGGAGTAAGTGAGAAAATTGTGTGGGAACTTGGTGGACAACTGTTTAACAAAGGTCACCATTTGTACCTAGATAATTTCTACACTGGAGTGCAGTTGTTCAGGGAATTGTTCAGAGTGGACACTGTTGTTTGTGGCACAATCCACTCTAACCGGAAAGGCTATCCGAGGGAGCTTGTGTGTAACAAACGTGAGAGGAGACAGTGCAGTGCCTTGCGGAATGATGAGCTGCTAGCTGTGAAATTTGCAGACTGGAGGGATGTCTTCTTGCTAACTACAATCCATGATAAGACTGCTTCCCCTGTGACTGTTTGGGGTCAGGTTGCTGAAGTGTGCTAACCGGCGTGCATTTTGGACTACAATAAGCACATGGGTGGTGTTGATAGAGTAGATCAGAGGTTGGAACCTTACACTGCTGTTCGTAACTCTTACGTTTGGTATAAAAAGTTAGCTGCACATTTGTTTCATTTAGAAACTTTTAATGCTTTTATTGTGTTCAAGGATTGTTCCCCTGAGTGAAGGATGACATTTGTTAAATTTCAGGAGTCAGTGATAGAGAGCCTTGTTGTGGTGGAACAGGCAAGAGTTCTGAGAGTAGCAGTGGTGGAGGGTGTGGCTAGATTGAAAGATCGCCACTTTCCTGATCAGATTCACAAAGAAGACTTTCCCGCTAAGAAATGTAGAGTATGTGCTGGAAGAGGTATCCGGAGGGAGACTCATATGTACTGCCCCGATCGCCCTTCATAGCCTGAGCTGGGTGTGGCTGGCTTCTTTCAGGAGTTACCACACCCAAAAAAATTATTGGGAACTACCATGTGCGTAAACTGCCTGTTTTTATATTTTCATATGTTCAGTTTCACGGTTGGCATTCCTGTCATGTATTTAGTTAGAGCTTTTGTAGTTTTGTACTTGTAATTAGTTAGTGTTTTCTTTTTGGTGTAAAAAAAAAAAGTGATGGCGGTGTGCGTGGAGTGGTGCTTGGCTGGTGGAGTAAATAGTGATACTGTTAGCCAAATGCCAATCCACAGACTCCTTCAGCAGGTGTGAGTGTTTCAGGCATGTGGGCGTACAAAAGTGATGGGCCCTTGTGAATGTCATGTATGAAAGGACTGTGAATGGACTGAAAGGCAGTCGGTGCCTTGTTGTGGCTTTACAGCTCACGAGCTGTGAGTCATTGGTTCAGTTTTTGGCCTTTCAGTTTTTAACAGTGCATTTAATTTTTGTGAAATCTCTTCTTAATAAAATGTAATCTATTGAACCATCACTCACCCTCATGCAAATCCAACCAGTATGTGTGGTAAAATTAAAAAACCTGCTCTGCTGTAATCAGGTGTTGAAGCACACTCGTGACATGCTAGGTGTTTTGGGATGGACCCCGATGATGAAGAATGCCACCAACCAGGTTGATGGGTGAGGGGTCTTTTTAGCATAACCTAAGGGCATTTTTCTCACAATTTGAATGTTTGGAACATTACAAAAGGACGTGGACACATCAAAATGATCTATTACAAAACTTCCTGTTTTTGTGGGGGTGCCTGCGTTTTTGGTCCCGGTTGCGGCGGTCATCTAGGTAAACCTACCAAGCCCAGACAGTTTTAAAACTAGACACCTAGTGGAGTCCTGGGAGGTGTGGCTTGTGTGGATCCCCCAACATTTTCTTACCCAGACTCCTTTCAAACCTCAAGATTTGCTTAAAAAAGCATATTTTCCTCACTTTTCTTTGTAGGATCACCATGCCCGTACAAACGTCCTACCACCCAGTGTTCCCCTCGGTCTGCCGATAAAAATGATACCTCACTTGTGTGGGTGGCACAGGTCCCTGCAACAGGAAAGGGCCAAAAACATGTAGAGATTGAGGGGATAGCACAGCGAGTTGATAAGCACAATTTTTTTAATACATTTTTAGGCTGTCTGAAAAAAACACGTCAGATTTCAATGTAAAAATGTGATGTGTCCATGTTGCATTTTGGGGCATTTCCTGTCGCGGGCACTAGGCCTACCGTCACAGATGAGGTACCATTTTTATTGGGGGAGATAGGGGAACTCAGAATAGAAGAACAAGTGTTACTTCCCATTGTCTTTCTCTACATTTTCTCATTCCAAATGTAACAGTGTGTAATAAAGAAGTGTTTTGGAGAAATGCCCTGTAATTCACATGCTAGTTTGGGGACCCCTGAATTCAGAGATGTGCAAATAACCACTGCTCCTCAACACCTTATCTTGTGCTCAATTTGGAAATACAAAGGTTTCCTTGATACCTATATTTGACTCTTTATATTTGACCAAATAAATTGCTGTATACCCGTTATACAATGAAAACGCATTGCAAGGTGCAGCTCTGGGTACCTAGGGTTCTTGATAAACCTACAAGCCCTATATATCCCCACAACCAGAAGAGTCCAGCAGACATAACGGTATATAGCTTTAAAAAATCTGCCTTAGCTACAAAAAGTTATAGAAGAAAACTTGGACAGAAATGGCTCTTATTTTTTTTTTTTAACCCCAATTTCAGTATTTTTTTTATTTGAGCTGTTACTTTCTGTACGAACACCTTGTAGGGTCTACACAAATGACCACTTGCTGAATTCAGAATTTTGTCTCCTTTTCAGAACTGTTTAGCTGTCCTGGATCCAGCATTGATTTCACACCCATTTCTGTCACTAACTGGAAGGAGGCTAAAAGAACAACAAATAGTAAAAATGGGGTGTGTCCCAGTAAAATGCCAAAATTGTGTTGACAAATGTGGTTTTCTGGTTCTAGTCTGCCTATTCCTGAAAGCTGGGAAGATGGTGATTTTAGAACTGCAAACTCTTTTTTGATTCAATTTTCAGGAAGAAAACCACATGCTTTCTTCTGCAGCCCTTTTTTCCTATTCTTTTTTTAAAAAAATGAAATTTTAGCTGTATTTTGGCTAATTTCTTGGTCTCCTCCAGGGGAACCCACAAACTCTGGGTACCTCTAGAATTCCCAGGATATTGGGGAAAAAAGGACACAAATTTGGCGTAGGTACCTTATGTGGACAAAAAGTTATGAGGGCCTAAGCGCGAACTGCCCCAAATAGCCAAAGAAAGGCTCGGCACCTGAGGGGAAAAGGCCTGGCAGTGAAGGGGTAAATGGGCAAAATGTTTTGCCTACTTTTAAAATGGTGTCCTACCAGTCTCTAAAAAAAGTCAAATCGTTTATGGCTGACTTTAATATGGCCACCGAGATTTGATTGAAATCTTGCAATATTTCAGCATTTTATTAATAGTTGTAGTTGAAATAATTGTACTGATTTCTTGAGCTGATATTTTCCTGAAGTAGAGAGTTTCTGATGCTCTGCGTTTGTGCCTGATTTTAAAACAGCTCCATCACACTCCGAAATTACTTTACCTGGTTCTAAAAATAGCCACACCGGCATGAATATGTACTTGGACACGCTCGGTAATAACTCTGCCTGCTTTTGAAATGGCGGCATGTATCTAATTTGCATGTGCGCACTCCGCAGCGGCCTTCCAAACTGCAATGACCAGTTGATCTTCGTGAAGTACCAAGCTTCGTGCAAGGTTCTCACCAAGCTGCGAAGCAACCTCCAATGATGCCTGCAAGGTTACATGACTCTCACAAGCTGCACTGTAGTCCAACTGAATTGCAGTTTGGAGCTTGAAGACGTTTAATCTTGCTGGGGAGTACTGCCCATTTCTATAAGAGTCCCACTCGGCAGGGGCCTCTTCGCCCATCGCCATTGTGATAGCCCATCCACCATTGACCAAGGCCTCCATAGTGAACTTGCAACTTCTTTATTCAGCGCACATATAAGATGCTGGTTCCTTATAACTCATCTCTGCAACTAACTTGTGTACATTCTAATACTTTCATTCCTAGAATTTACAACATACACATTCCATCTTAAATCCCTTACTAGCTGCCTAGGGCACACACCTCAGCCAGGCAGAAACAACCACTCTAGTCAGGGCAAGGTGGTTGCACACTCAAATAACCTGTGCTCACCAGTCTGGCTTATCTCCAGAGGCCATGTGTAAAGCATTTCTGCAACACACTCACACTATCCACACAATAACTACACTGCAAAAAGACACCGCACAAGAATGTTTAAAAATATACTCCTCTTAGCCTAACAACATAGGTCATCATAAGCACTGTGCCTAGGGTCTCCAATCTGGTTCTTATAACATAGACCAAACTGACATACCTAATAAACATTGTGCACGGTCTATAATGACTGGATTGCTACGTGCTATCTGGACCAGGCAAGGATCAACCTGCAATATATGATAACCACATTGCAGGCAAGGTCCGCTTAGGTTAGGGACTGAGAGAGCGTAGTTTATATAATCTATATTAACATGACATTTTTATGAACTAATGTATAATAATGCTGTGTAGAAACTTTATTAACATGTTTTGCTAAAACGTGCACTTGAAATGTGACCACGGGGAGTGGCCACCAATGTATACGGGGACTAATGAAACTGACTAATAATGGTGAAATGTTTTATTAAATTGTGCTTTTACATTAATGTTGAAAGGCTAAATGTATTAGATTCTTGCTAATAAAGCAATAGGACTTAGTTAGCATGAGTCGAGGCCTAGCTGCCTGACTCTCATATTAAATGTATTTTTCGAACGTGCAGTGTGCTGACTTGCTAAAGGACATGAACTCTTGTTTTTCCAAAAGTTAGAAGCTGAATGTAACTGTAGTAGATCCGTTCTCATGAAATTCACCCTGCCTGTAGTAACATTTTTAGCTGAATGCAACAGTGTAGATTAACATCATGTACAAGGTCGCCTAAACCGGTACGAACAATGGAGCCACTGACCGAAGATGTGCAAAGGACCACAAGACGATGAAATCATACCGGACATTCCACCCGTTAAAGACGTCAATCATATGGAGCAATAAAATATGTGAGAACTGTTATGGGATAACAAATTTGATGAGCTAATGTGTTTTTAATAGGTTAAAGATAGTGGGGTGCAACTCCTCGTCCAATTAGATTTTAGGGGAATGTACCACGAAAAGGGGATAAAAACCCTTGTCAACAGGAAATAAATTCGAGAATTAGGGAGCAGCAGACTAGGAGAGGGGGAGATGCTGATGCTATTTGTTATGACCCAGACACTTTGTTACTCTGCATAGAGACTTTGCTGTTTGCTTCTTAAAACCCTTCTGTCCTTATATTGCCCATTTACACTTTACCTCCTAATGAGGGAAGTGCCCCTTTTCCCCTTTTGCTGGAGCTGAATCTCTTTTGATGGCGAATCAACTGATGTCCTGTAGAAGAAGACAGAACCTGAGTGCTGACCAAATTTGGATGATAACTATATGACAATGAAATTGTGATTGTCTGTTTGCTTTTCCTTTCTAGGTACCAACTGCTTTTCTTTTGACAGAGACCTTAGATGTTTTCTAAATTGATGTTACTAAATTGTTTTGCATGAAGCCCAACATGCCAATGCTAATTTGAGGTTAGTTGAGAGGGGTTCACTAAAACCGACGCAAATAGACAAATGACTGAATCAACGCCTTGTTGAATAATGTACTAATAATACTCTGCTAAGAATAGCTTATGTTCATGCCGTGCTATATTCTAATGTTTGTGATTCTTGCTTTGATGAAATCTTATCAGAGTTGCCATATTGTGACTATGCTATTGTGTTTCTTGCTTTTGAGACTAATAAACTTGCTAGTAGTATTGTAACCAATAGGGAATAAATATTACCAAATTCATACTAAACTGGTGTGGTTATTCATGACTGCAAGGTTATGGTGGTGTCTTGAGTTTGAGTAATGTCTTTGACTAAGGCGAAATGCATTGTTGTGATAAATATTGATGACATTATTGACGTATTGATTGACATGTTGATTAGCTATCTCGTCCTAAGGTGTCCCTCAAAAGGGTCAAAAGATTCATTGGCCTAAAACGAGTCCCAATGTGTAATAATTTATCATAAAGGGACGCATTATCAGGACAAACACATACAGCACTCCATACCACCAATAGTACATGTACTACCAATTACCACATCATACCATAAATACTTGGTTGGTGCTGCAGGCGAGTTTAGCAATATCACATGAATCTCACCCCAAAACGTAAGGCCCCAAATATCTGCTCTCCTACTAGCATGGTTAGGGCATGTTCCAATAAGTTCAGTCAACCCAAGAATATTTGTGGGCCTTAGTGAAGGGCACAGGGGTACCTGGGCACCCACTCCACAAATTAAGGGAACCCCCTCTGTTAGGGTTCACCCCGTGATATCACCACCAAAGAGATGTCCCCACAAGGTACATCCCAACCAGGAGGGCGCACACATATAGTGGATGATGGCGGGGAGACCTCACTGGGTTCCCCACGTCTGGTAATGATACCTAGGCTGCTGCCCTTGAGTACATGGTGCAGCGGTGAGAATCACAGGAGCTGGGGCCGAATGCGGAGATGTCTGTGGGTCTCCTGGTTTGCAGGTTGGTGATAAAACGAAAAAGAGGTCAGCTGCCTGCAGACAAGTGGCGCAGCTGCTAAGGTCCCGGAGTGGCTCCCCAGGTAATCTCCTTACCGGGCCTGACCCATCTCAGCTCAGTAAGAGTAACAAAGGATAAAAACAATGTCGCCTGCTGAGGTAGAGCAGGGTGGTAGTACCACTCCCACAGGTCCCCACTTCACTCACCTTCTTTGATTGACAGGTTGGGTGGCTCACGACTGGGGCTCACAGCGTCTGGCTTGATCTCCGCTGTAATCCTGGAGGTGGGGACAACTGGATGGGTTGCAGTTATTTGGGGCTGCTCGTGATGGTTAGGCGAATCGTGGTGTGCGGCCACGCTGGAGAGTACTGCGGCGAGGCATGCAGCTGCAGTTATGCATGTAGCAGGCACGGGGGCCAGACATCGCACTCTCTCCCATGCCAATCTTCTCCAAGGAGAGCAAGATTGGAGCATTCACTGGGCACTAGTTTTTCAGGAACCAGGGGAGCTGAAAGTTGAAACGCTCATCATGCGCTTTGCAGGGGACTAGTTATGGAGGTCTCCACACGCTATGGTTTACAGACACCACAATCAGTGCTCACTACACCCTGAGGTCTGTCCAAGTGAAGTAACACAGATGCAGCGCTCCCTAAGCGCTATAGTTGCAGGACCAGGGGCAGCGAATGAACAACAGCAATCCCACGCTGGTCCCTGGGAGAACACTGAAAGGAATCTCAGGCCAGCAGCAGTGTGCAGAGAGACCAGCACATTAAGACACTAATGGTGGTTCCTCCTGGGAGTCCAACAGTGCTTATGTAGTCCAGAGTCAGAGAAAAGGCTGGCAGCAGCGAAACAAGCAGAAAAGCCTACCAGGCATTTCCTTAATGCCACCCAGCTGCAGCAGAAGAGCATTCCAACTGAGTCATTTTGTGCAGTCCAGCAGTCCTTCTGGCAAAGGTCCAGTCACAGCTCCAAAAGTGCTCTAAAAATCATGGGGGGGAGGGCCCCTGTACAAATACTCTAGGCTGTCCAGCTTCTAGAAGATGAGAGACCAGTGGTTCCCAACCTTTTGATTTCCAGGGACCCGCACTTAATCACTACTGGAGCTCCGGGACCCCCACTTAATCATTACTGGAGCTCCGGGACCCCCACTGAATCATAATTGGAAGCCGGATACTTTGCCCTAAGCATTGTCAATGACTGGCACCGCAAAATGTACATAAACATTCAGTAAACAAATACACAAATGATAACACATATTATTTAATTTGCAAAGCAATAAGAAAAAAATATCTAATTTTAGTAGAAAGTTGAGTTTTTCTAAATTCAATTGAGGCTTCTCATCGTCCATTCTATATTCTGCTGGATGCACCTGCACTGCCTCTCATGAATCAGTCTGAGGATACCAATTTTCGTTTTTAGCCTCCAATTTCTAATTCCTTCACACTTACAGTATGTTTTAAAATGTCCAATTGTACGTTTATCTCTTTATTTATATACACTGTATTAATCTTTTAATATTGCATAATTTTTTACGTAGTCACTGACCCCATGAGTAGGCTTCTCGGACCCCAGGTTGGGAACCACTGACCTATGCTATTGTCAAAAGCGTTGAATGCTGATGTTTCGGTTAATGCAGTGTCTACTGCTCGTTCTCAGAAAACACATGAGCCTGTATTGTTAGTCAGTGAAGGTAATAAGGCATGGAAAAATCCTACGAGCAAAACTGACTATCTTTGCTACAGTTGTGGTTCAAGGAATCTTTTGGAGAATAATCCCAGTTGTCCGGCCATTGGAAACATTGTGTGTTCAGCAAAAACTGGACAATTTCAAGCAGATTGCGAAAGCAGTAAGGGTACAGTAAACAGTGATAGTGTGGATGTTAAAGAATGTTCGGAAAAATGTGACAATGTAATTCTAACTATTGAATGTAATTTTATCACCAGTGTCAATTTAGTGAAAGCTCCACTGTGTGAAGCAATAACTGGAGATGTGTCTGCAAGTTATGGCAGTGTGAAGCAATAACTGTGGGTGTGTCTGCAGGTTATGGCAGATTAATGTTCTCCAGTTACAATTCTTGAGGGCACAACATTTTATAACAGTTGAGAAGGGAAAATTACACTTTTGGCGATGGATGTGAATCCTAAAGCCTTTCACGAAAAGGACACTGACGTGGTGGAGTATTTTGTCTTGAACCTAGAATGTTTGGGACGATTTACAAATACAAAAATATATGTAGCTGTGAATGGAAGAAATATCATTGGATGGCAAGATTTGCCTAAACCAAATCTTTGTATAAACCAGATGCTGAAACTCCAGTGGTTGTTACTGACATAGATGTAGCGTACATGGACAATGTTTCAAAAGACACTGAGACTATTTTGAATGAATTTGCTGAGGTGTTTCGTGAAGAGGTAGGTATAGAACAGTTATTTGACTATCTAATCAGACTCAAACATAATGTTCAACCTGTACTATAAAAGGTTTTCCCTGTTCCACTTCGTGCAAGGGACAATCTTAAACAAGTTTTAAACAATTTATGTTCTGAGGGTATTATTAAATCCAGTGATTCCTCTCAATGGATTCTCCCTGTGGTAGTAGCTTGGAAAAAGTCAGGCAAAGTTAGTTTATGTGCATGTTAAACAAACAAATTCTCATAGATTACCAACTTCTTCCTAATATGTATACCTCATTTGAAATTTGGGGTGGGGGGGGGCAATATTTTTTCAATCAATAAATTACGTTGTGCATATATCCAGGTAGCACTTACACCAGGATTGCAAGAACCCACTGCTTCTGTCACATTATTTGGTGTTTTCAAGTACCTAAGACTACTGTTTGGGCTTGTCTCGGTGGCTTGTGTTTCAAAAATTAAAGGACAAGTTATTTGGTGATATGAAAGGTCTCCTAGTGTACCAAGACAACATCTTGATGTATGCCGATAATATTGTTAAGATTGTAAGAAACATTTTAGCTACATTGCTCCAAGCAAGGATCACTATCAGATGTGACAAATATAAATGTGAAACACAGGAGTAAGAATACTTGGGTCACGCACTCTGTGCTTCGGGTATTAAACCTAAGTTCTGTCTGATTAAAGCAATCAAACATGCACTTCCACCTATGTATAGAGATGCCCTTCAGAACGTCGTATGTTTACCAGAATACTATGCCTGTTTTATTCAGGGATGTGTACACATGGTAGAACCATTGAGAGCTCTGCTGAGAAAGGGAGTGAAATCTCTGCAGTCACCAGACATTTAGGTATTTTTCAATAATGTTAAAAAACTGATTGAAGAAGCACAGGCTTGGATGTGGTTTTGAGCCAGTGGGTGTCAAGTAAGGCACCTGCTGTACGCTGAAAAACAGTAAAACACATTGTAGCAGCATTAGCGTGTGCATGGACAGTGCAGACATTCAGCATGTACATTTGGGGCAGCAAGTTTGAATTGTATACAGACCATGAATGTTTGGTGCAAATTCTTAATGGTGGTGGCAGAAACAAACACCTGCAAGATTAGTGAGATTGGTTTCAAAACCTCAGGAGTATAATTTTGTGGTACAGCATTTGCCTGGTGCCAAATTTTTTTGGCAGATTGCTTGTCATGTATGTCATTACTAGATGGTGATTTAATGAATGAATCAGAATGTGTCGTTGCTGCACTGGATGCTGTTTGAGAGAGTAACAAAATATCTGAAAGAGTTTGGAATTAAGCATATGTAGCTGATGAGCAATTATAGAAAGAGATTGTAATGACTGGTTAGCCAAGAAGCAGGTATTTTCATTTTTTTAGATTTCTGAGTGTTAGAAATGGGGTCTCTAGTTTGCAGTCTGTGTGCACCCTGTCCAAGTAGGGACCCTCACTCTAGTCAGGATAAGGGAGGAACCCGCTCAGATAACCCCTGCTTACCCCCTTGGTAGCTTGGCACAATCAGTCAGGCGTATCTTAAAAGCAATGTGTAAAGCATTTGCACATAACACACAGTAATACAGTGAAAACACTACAAAAGGATAGCACACCAGTTTAAACAAATAGCCCATATTTATCTGTGTAAAACAAGACTAAAACAAGAAAAATCCAACATACAATAATGAAGATATGTATTTTGCAAGAATTACTTAAAAAGACAGTTCCTTGAAGTCAATAGCTCTGTCTGGGGCTATCACAGCGTCTTGAACAACAAATCCAACAGTTCAGGCAGTGTGCGGCGTCGCAGTCCAGCTATGGTGTTGGGAAGTCCCACAAAAAGTACCTTGGAAATGCAAGGAGTCGTGATCCTTGCAATGAGGTCCGGAGAGCGGCGTCGCTGGTGTTGCAGTGTCAGTTTCGGAGGTCGGTGCAGGGGTCGTTGGGCCCTTGAACTCACACGCATTGCGGATCACACTTCGGGCGGATGAAGCCAGGAACGCTGGCGACGATGGCATCGGGGTGCAGTGCGAAGTGGGACGATGGGACGTGTGGTGCCCACAGGTCACGGTGCAGGCAGCGGCTCGATGACGGCATCCAGCGGCATAGGTGAGACCAGGGCAGGGGTGTGAAGTGGGCAGTGCAAAATACAGTGACACCAGATCATGTGCAGGCATCAGTGCCATCTTTGCTGAAAAGCTGTCGTCGGTAAGCACAAGTCGGTGGCGCAGGACGGGCTCTGAGTGGTGTCCACAGGCTGCGGTGCAAACAAGGATGCCTGGTGATGACACTGGAGTCGATGGTGCTGGCGTCGGCTGACCGGGGCTGCGGTACAGGATGGTGCTTCATGTACCTCATGAGAAGAATCCACAGGCCACAGTGCAGGCAGCGGCACCGTTGTCAGCAGGAGCGGCGGTGCCAGGGATGTTCAGGCTGCAGTGTGAGCAAGGTGATGCCGGAGTGCGGGGCTCACAGGTCACGATGCCAACAGCGGCTCAATGGCGGCGATGGTGAGACCATTCTTGCGGTGTGAAGCGGGGTGGAATGGCTCTGTGCGCCGTCAGCAGGTCACGGTGCAGCCAGCAAGCCAGCGGCGTCGTTGGCAGTGTTGCAGTGGTTTTTCTTCTTGAACAGCACAAAACACACAGTTCCCAGTGCTGTAGGCAGATGAAACTGAAGTGTTTGATATCTCTGAGACTTCTAACAGGAGGCAGGCTCTACTCCAAGCCCTTTGAGAACTCTCTCAAGCAGGATACACAGCAAAGTTCAACCTTTTCTTTTAAGGCAGAAGCAGCAACTGCAGACCAACCCAGCAAAGCAACACAGCAAAGGGGCAATACTCCTCCTTCAGCTCTTCTCCTTGGCAGATGTTCCTCTTGATCCAGAAAGATTCTAAAAGTCTGTTGCTTTGGGTCCACTACTTATACACCCTTTTGCCTATGAAGTAGGCATATTTCAAGGAAAAGTCTCTGTTGTTCGCAAGATCCTTCCTTGCCCAGGCCTGGTCCCAGACACACTCCAGGGGGTTGGAGACTGCATTGTGTGAAGACAGTCACAGCCCTTTCAGGTGTAAGTGAGCACTCCTCCCTCCACTCTAGCCCAGATGGCTCATCAGGATATGCAGGCTACACCCCAGCTCCATTTGTGTCGCTTTCTAGAGGGAATTTACAACAGCCCAACAGTCAGTCTGACCCAGACGTGGAATACACAAGCAGGCAGAGGCACAGAATGGTTTAAGCAAGAAAATGCCCACTTTCTAAAAGTGGCATTTTCAAACAAACAATCTAAAAACCAACTTCACTGAAATATGTATTTTTTAATTGTGAGTTCAGAGATCCCAAACTCCATTTTCTCTATCTGCTCTCAAAGGGAAACTGCACTTTAAGGATAATTAAGGGCAACCCCCATGTTAACCTATGAGAGAGATAGGCCTTGCAACAGTGAAAAACGAATTTGGCAGTATTTCACTGTTAGGACATGTAAAACACACCAGAACATGTCCCACCTTTAACATATACTGCACCCTGCCCTTTGGGCTACCTAGGGCCTACCCTAGTGGTGCCTTACATGTAATAAAAGGGAAGGTTTGGGCCTGGCAAGTAGGTACACTTGCCAGGTCGAATTGGCAGTTTAAAACTGAACACACAGACACTGCAGTGGCAGGTCTGAGCCATGCTTATAGGGCTACTTATGTGGGTGGCACAATCCACGCTGCAGGCCCACTAGTAGCATTTGATTTACAGGCCCTAGGCACTTCTAGTGCACTTTACTAGGGATTACCAGTAAATCAGATATGCCAATCATGGCTAAACCAATCAACAGTACAATTTATAAAGGGAGCACTTGCACAGGTGGTCAGAAGGCAAAGAAGACAGGTGAGACATGCCAAAAGCTGCCAGGTTTAACACTGAGGAACTGTTGTCTGTTGAAAATGAGATGGTTATGAGGTATGATCTTTTTACACTACCTGAAAGTATAGGAACATTTAGCTCATCAGGGTAATTTGTGGATCACCAAAACATGGAAAAAATTTAACCAATTTTATATGTAGTCATCTGTAGATTGGCAAGTCAAAGCTGTAATTGACAACTGTTCTGAATGTCTTCTTTCAGATAAACACGGGAAGACCGTTGGGGTCCCTCTGCATCCAGTTCCATATCCTGAGGGTGCTTGGTAGAAAGGTGGGATTAGATGTTTCTGGTCTTTGTGCTGTTTTATTAAGTTGAAATGCTGTAGTTGAATTTGCTAATTGCTAACTGTGTGATGCACATTTTGTCTTGAATCGTATGTGTGCATTTTTACAACTTTATGACATAAACCATTTTCAAGTTGCTCTATATTCTTAAATTTTTAGTGGGTTGGTGGAGAGGGCTAGCAGATTTATGAAAGAAGCAATCAAAACTAGAATAGCTGCAAGTCATGATGTGCGTAAACTATTTAAAATTCAAAGTTTGGAGTTAGAATGTGGCCCCACATAGTTTTACTGGTGTACCTCCATTCACTTTAATTAGAGGAAGGAGATTTTATTTCCATAATGGTTGATAGATAGACGGTGTGAACAAAATATTGTGAACAACGAGATATCATCAAAGGTGGTCTTCATCAGGAGACTGTGGAAAGTGGTAAAAGTCTGATTCATTTATTTGGTTACAAATCAAGCGTTCTGCTTATTTTCAGTCTAATGATCAGTGTAACATTGCATCTTCACAGCCAGTAGAAGATATTCACAATGTTGTTTTTGCTTCTTCACAATCAGAACTGAATGTTTCTAGTGCTTCTGTGATGTAGAAAATGTTTATCAATCTTGTCGGATCTTCACAAGAAAAACTGTGATGTAGAGAGAAAGGTGAGACACCAACAAATTCTGATGATTATTTCATGTATTAGTAGGTTGGAGACTACTATTTTGATAGAAAAAGAGATAGGTGTTGGATTCATTAAATGTTCATTGTTATTATTGTAAATGCAATTATATTTATTTGAATATACCTACCTGTGTCTGTTACACATGCTTCACATTCTGAACTGGAATGGGGTGGATCATGTTCTACGGTGAGCGTTAGCAATTGGGCACTGGTGATGTGAGACGTGCTGGTCCTTTCCAGTGGTGGGCTTTTTACTCCTTGAAATTAACTACATTTTAAACAACTGTGGTAGTCTGAAGGACTCACTACAAACCCTCCCCTGCACAAAGGTGCATGTCCCCTCAGTGACTTAACATAGGTCCCCTCAGCACAGTAGCAGGGCCTGAGAGCTCTTGAGTCCGAAGGAGGGCCCCTTTATGTACTTTGGGAGCCCCCTCAATTTTCCTTATGCCACTGTGTCCCCACACACTGACTCACTTGCACTTCTTCCTCTGTGCCTAGCTGGTGGTTCCGTCTCCCAGGTACCTTCTGTGGTCATGTAGCTGTCAGGTTCTCAATTGTGGTTTCCACCTCTACTGGCCCTTTCTTCTGTGTGCCACTTTTATTGAGGGCAATTTCGCCCATCTTTTGCCCTCATCACTTTCATTTGTGCTTGCTATTCCTGCTACAGTCCCCACCCCCACTGCAGGGGGTGGCTGGTTTTCAAGACACAAGCCAAAGCGGAAGCTGGGACCCGCGCGGATGCTGCCTGCGTTGTTTGCCATTAGCCTAGGCTCACGATACATAACAACATTCACAATATGCGTTGGCCTGAGACACTATTATCCACCAAATATTGGCATTTCAAGTGCTGCCGCAGTCTTTCAAAATTGTACTCAAAAGATGCTGTCCGGGCTGAATGGAGTAATAATTATTACTAATTATGGGCCAGATGTAGTAAGCTGTTTGCATGGTGCAAACTGCGAAAATCGTAGTTTGCGCCATGCAAACAGCCTTCTGCGATGCACATTCACAATTTGCGAGTCGGTACCGACTCGCAAATTGTGAATGCGACTCGCAAATAGGAAGGGGGGTTCCCTTCCTATTTGCGACTCGCATCGCAATGCAGAATTGCTTTGTGACCGCGAATGCGGTCGCAAAGCAATTCGTAGTTACCACCAGTGTCACACTGGTGGTAACTCATTCGCAAAAGGGAAGGGGTCTCCAGGGGACCCCTTCCCCTTTGTGAATGTTGCCCAAAAGGTTTTTTCAGAGCAGGCAGTGATCTAATGGACCACTGCCTACTCTGAAAAAACGAAACCAAATGGTTTCGTTATTTTTTTTATTTTGCAACTCGTTTTCCTTTAAGGAAAAGGGGCTGCAAAATAAAAAATAAAAAACTGCTTTATTTAAAAAGCAGTCACAGACATGGAGGTCTGCTGACTTCAGCAGGCCACCATCCCTGTGAGTGCATGGACTCGGTATGGGGTCGCAAAATGCGACCCACCTCATTAATATTTATGAGGTGGGTCTTTGCGAACCCATAGCGAGTCGCAGATGGTGTCTGAGACACCGTTCTGCATCCGCATTTGCGATTCAGAAATTGCGAGTCGCACAGACTCGCAATTTCCGAATCGCAAATGCAGAAGTTGCTACATCTGGCCCTATATCTCGGTCTTTGCCACATGCACCGAAGAACATCACTTCCACCTGAGAGTGCTGTTGGAGAGAATAAAACAGAGTGGCCACTCTCTACACCCTGAAACGTGAGAGTTCCTCAAGAAAAATACTGATTTCTTTGGATACTGTCTCTGAGATAGAGGAGTGTGGCCAGACCCGAAGAAACTGCAAGACACCCAAGAGACCAGCCCCCCAATTAATGTGTACAGAGCTTCATAAGCATGGTTCCTATTGTGGATAATTTATACAGAACCTCACCATACTCACCAAACTGCTACAAGATTATATAAAGTCAGACTCCCTGTGCTGCCTGAAAACTTATGGACTACTGCCTAAACCCACAGTATTGACCAGTTTGGAATTCTAGGTATTTCTTCATGGCATGAAGAGTTGCCACATGAGTACGATGAATTCTGCTCAGAGGAACCCAGATAATTGTTAGAATCTGGGTGCATTGATGTAATCAAGGGAGGATGGGTCCTCACACCTCTGTGCTTCAGGTTGGGCTAGGATGAGGTCTGGTGCCTCTGAGCTTGGTGACAGGTATGGTGGGTTCAGAGTTTCGGAGTTTGGGACTGGACACCAAATGTTCTTCACCGTCTGATGGGCGTCCTCTCATTGGAGCTCACCTGTAACATTTATCCCCTTCCTCTTTTACACGGTATTCTAGGCTGCCACTTGAATGACTTCCCACCTTAATTACTTTCTGTCTCCGTTCTTGGTTCTCCCATCGTTGTTTGTTACGGTCTCTGTGCCTAATATGCAGTTTGGATTTGGGGGATTGTACCCCCAATTCCTAGACTTCTGCGATTCCTTTTGCCACCAGCCCTCCCAGCTGTAACTTACCATTCTCTGGGCCTAATACACCGTTTGGCTTTGGAGAGCTTGGAACAGAACCACCGATAGGATTGTTGCGCCAAATCCACATTCCAAAACATGATGCTGGCACCATCCTGCTTCTGCTTTTTCTTCATCTAAATGGACTAGTAATTTATGGGATCTCTTGTACCAACGTAGCAAATTAAACACATTCCGAAATATATCAGTGTAAATATTATGATACAACTATGCTATGTAAAAACGCTAAACCTGCTGATCTCATTTTGTATCACAATTCCAGAATGGACCAATTGACAAAGGTGGGTGTCTTGACCCTGTTGAACAATTGCTTCTTGACACCGCACATCTGAGATGGGTTCACAAAGCTATAATTGCAAACAGTATTGCATTTGACTTTCCAAAGCATCTGTCTCAGGTTTCCCTGTTTTCACTTACAATCGAGCCAACCAGGGACACAATTTTCAGTAGGATTGGGACTTGGCACACTCATTATTTATCACATTAGAGTCTTCCTTACTGCAGCTGTTGGACCTATAACAGTACAGGCGGATTTCTGGAATCAGTGAATTCTTTTATGTTCCCTGCACACTACATCTGGGTCAATTTATATGAAATGTTCTGCTTTTATTAGTCCTCAGGTCTGGAGCAATTTCTCTAAGTTCCCATTAATCTTTCCTCTTGTTCTTAATTATAGCCTGAGTGACATGCACTCTTTAAAAATTGCATCTAGGTTGGCCACACAGGAAGATTCTTGCAAATGCATTGCAGTCAAGCACATGAAACCGGTGTAACTTTGAGAGTTTACTCCATCCTTACATCCAGCTCTGCCAGCATGTCTCTGCATTCCACGTAGATTGCATAGGTTGATGTAACTGGAAAGGCTGTCTCAGTTAAATTACAACAGTGTTTATTTCAGCAGTTGCTGTAAATTACAACTGGATTCACCATACTTCCATTAATATTACAGCCAGGAATGCAGTAATGCTCTGAACTCGCTGTGACTCACATCTACTTTACTGTACATCAGCAATAATGCAAATAAGGTTTTCTAGCAGGGATGATTTATTAAAATTGATGTTCTACTTCTAGTTTGACCCCATAGAAGCTATTTACTCACAATAGAACACACTATACTCTCAATTTTAGGTGTGAACTGGGACCAGAATATTTCCAATGCTTCATGTTTGTTGGTTCTGGGTTGACCTCACAGGGGTGGTAGAACATCTGCCGAACGTGATATTTTACGGTGACATGTTTAATTTTTTGCTTGGTAAACCATGTGTAGGTGCCATGCTTCCTCAGTAATACATCTGTGCTATCCTGTTTCACCCTGTCAATCCTTCAGAGGAGTCAGATATTTTCTTTTGAATTGTTTGAAAGTTACAAAATTGAACCTGTAGTATGTAGGGAAGAGTGCTCACACTAGGATACTGTCACAGTATTGAATGTAGTTAAATCAGCAGGGTAATGTGGGGAAACACTTCATTGAGGCTTTGGAATGGGGTCTGCCTAGTCTCAAATAAAGAGAATGCCATCATCATCATGTGCAGTGTTTTTACCACATGTTGTTGGTGATGTGTACAAATAGGTGGAGAGGGTCCCACACATAGAGTGCAGTGCTGCTGGATGCCTGTCTGAACTCTGCCTGCAATTATATGTCACTGCAACTTTGTGTCCAGACAGACTGCTGAAGTGATGAATGCTGTCCCAACCCTATTACGGGTGGCATTGGCTGAGGGACTTACACATTCAGTGTGCAGCTCCTATGGTGAGGTCTTCTCCACCTAAAGTAGCCATTGGGGGAAACTGGTACCAGCATGAAAGAACGCTGGTGCCTCGCAGCACTGTTGGAGTTGCAAAGGTAGCATCCATGTCTATACATGTGTGAGAAAGTAGCCTCTTTCTAGATCTGACCTTTCCCCAAGAATTGGGAAAGAAGGCAGACAAATGGGTCAGAACAAGAGTGAACAGAAAAGTTCATACAGGGGGTGACAAGGATGGCAAGATGAAAGATGGTGAGAAATCTCAGGATAAGCCTAGGGATAAGGGTAAAACCAAAGATCCTTCTTCAAATCCTAAACACTCTTCAGGGGGTGGAGATAAATCAAATTCTTCCTCTTCTTCACAACATACACATGTTAAAAAGCCTTGGTGCTTTGTGTGTAAAAATAAAGGCCATAGGCCAGGGGATTAGTCCTGTCCAGGTAAACCCCCTGAGCCTACCACCACTAATACATGAAACACTAGTGCCCCTAGCAGTAGTGGTAATAGTGGTGGGACTGCTGGCAACAGTCAAACTAAGGGTGTAGTTGGGTTCACTTATGGGTCCATCATAGAAACTGGGGTAGTCAGTCCCAAGACAGTTTCTGTCACACCTAGTGGCATTGGCCTTGCCACACTGGCTGCTTGTCCCCTTATAATGGATAAGTACAGGCAGACAGTTTCAATAAATGGTGTTGAGGCCCAGGCCTACTGGGACACAGGTGCCAGTATCACTTTGGTGACTGAAAACCTAGTGGCTCCTGAACAACACATCATTGGACAACAGTACAAGATTATTGATGTCCATAACTCCACTAAGTTCCTTCCCTTAGCTATAGTTCAGCTTAGTTGGGGTGGAGTTACTGGCCCTAAGCAGGTGGTAGTGTCACCTAGCTTACCTGTAGACTGTCTCTTAGGTAATGACCTAGAGACCTCAGGTTGGGCTGAGGTAGAGTTTTATACCCATGCAGCAATGCTGGGTATCCCTGAGGAATTGTTCCTTCTCATTTCTACTGAAATGAAAAAGCAAAGGAGAGAAAAAGGCCTGAAAACTCAGAAACCCTCTCCAACAACAGGTAAAAAGGGTATCACAGTATCCCCTAACCACCCTGCCATTCAGGATACCATTCCTGTGGTGGGAGAAACCTCTCCTGGGGTGGCACCTGTACCAAGGGAATCATCAGCTGGCGTAGCTGTACTCCCTGAGGTAGAAGTACCTCTCTGTGGGATAACTAATATTGGTGAGAAAAAGAGCACCATTTTAGTGAACATGGAGCATCCCTCCAACCCTCCCAGAGAAACTTTAGTGCAGAAACCCTGCACTGCCTCACAACATTTAGGACAGCAGCCCTGCCCTAGTGTGGAGCTCATAGGACAGCATCCCTGCCCTGCTTCAACTCAAGAGAAACAACATCCCTGTTCTCTCTTACAGCCATATGGACAAAGTCTTTGGCCAGCTATGGCTTTACTGAGACAGCATCCCTGTCTGGCATTCTCATCACTAGAAATAGGTCCAGTGGACAATTCCCACTGTTCTAAACTAAAACTTACTGATAGGAACTCTGAAAATATATCTTCACATTGTTGGTTAGCTAAAAGACTTCAAACAGGGTGGTTTACATCCCCACAGGGAAGTAACCATATAGTGGATGATAAAGGGAGGAACCAGTCTATTGCAGAGCTACTCTCCACTTATCACCACTTAGACAATAAAGTCTCAACTGGCAAAGGTTAGCCTTATTGTCCTTCGTTTGGGGAGGGGGGGGGTTGTGTGAGAAAGTAGCCTCTTTCTAGCCTTGTTACCCCCACTTTGGGCCTGTTTGTGAGTATATGTCAGGGTGTTTTCACTGACTCACTGGAATCCTGCTAGCCAGGGCCCAGTGCTCATAGTGATAACCCTATGTTGTCAGTATGTTTGTTATGTGTCACTGGGACCCTGCTAGTCAGGACCCCAGTGCTCATAAGTTTGTGGCCTATATGTATGTGTTCCCTGTGTGATGCCTAACTGTCTCACTGAGGCTCTGCTAACCAGAACCTCAGTGGTTATGCTCTCTCTGCTTTCCAAATTGTCACTAAGAGGCTAGTGACCAATTTCACCAATTTACATTGGCATACTGGAACACCTTTATAATTCCCTAGTATATGGTACTGAGGTACCCAGGGTATTGGGGTTCCAGGAGATCCCTATGGGCTGCAGCATTTCTTTTGCCAACCATAGGGAGCTCTGACAATTCTTACACAGGCCTGCCACTGCAGCCTTAGTGAAATAACGTCCATGTTATTTCACAGTCATTTACCACTGCACTTAAGTAACTTATAAGTCACCTATATGTCTAACCTTTACCTGGTAAAGGTTAGGTGCAAAGTTACTTAGTGTGAGGGCACCCTGGCACTAGCCAAGGTGCCCCCACATCGTTCAGGGCAAATTCCCCGGACTTTGTGAGTGCGGGGACACCATTACACATGTGCACTATACATAGGGTACTACCTATGTATAGCGTCACAATGGTAACTCCAAACATGGCCATGTAACATGTCTAAGATCATGGAATTGTCACCCCAATGCTATTCTGGCATTGGGTAGACAATTCCATGATCCCCCGAGTCTCTAGCACAGACCCGGGTACTGCCAAACTGCCTTTCCCGGGGTTTCACTCCAGCTGCTGCTGCTGCCAACCCCTCAGACAGGTTTCTGCCCTCCTGGGGTCCAGCCAGGCCTGTCCCAGGAAGGCAGAACAAAGGACTTCCTCAGAGAGAGGGTGTTACACCCTCTCCCTTTGGAAAAAGGTGTCAGGCTGGGGAGGAGTAGCCTCCCCCAGCCTCTGGAAATGGTTTGATGGGCACAGATGGTGCCCATCTCTGCATAAGCCAGTCTACACCGGTTCAGGGATCCCCCAGCCCTGCTCTGGCGCGAAACTGGACAAAGGAATGGGGAGTGACCACTCCCCTGACCTGCACCTCCCAGGGGAGGTGCCCAGAGCTCCTCCAGCATGCCCCAGACCGCTGCCATCTTGGATTCAGAGGGGTGCTGGCACACTGGACTGCTCTGAGTGGCCAGGGCCAGCAGGTGACGTCAGAGACTCCTTCTGATAGGCTCTTACCTTTCTTACTAGCCTATCCTCCTTCCTAGGTAGCCAAACCTCCTTTTCTGGCTATTTAGGGTCTCTGCTTTGGGGAATTATTCAGATACCGAATGCAAGAGCTCACCAGAGTTCACCCGGTTTTCACTTTGCTTTCGGCCGTATTTGTACGGCATTTTGATCTTGCAACGCTGAGAAAAGGACTATTTCAGTCTGTAATTATTACATGTCTGCCTCATTGCGCGTGCCTTGAGAAAGCCCCGGCCAATATACAGCCAGAGGGGGCGAAACACGTGTTGGCTGATCCTCCTTTTTCCCTTGATCATATTTGGACCTTGGAACCTTGTATTCTGTCCAATTAACCAGTGACTGACTGTATAACTGGGACTATAATGTCTGTACAATAATAAAATCAAGAACTTTCAAAGTGGGACTCCACCTTTTTGTTTACTGTTTTGCCTTAGAGGACGTGGGTCCCTGTCCTCTGGTTAAAGTCCCCCATTCTATAAAATAGGCCTCCACACAGGATACTAGTGGTTTCTTGGGCCCTTCCGCTTCGGAGTTGCTGTGCTCACCAGAGTTCCTCTGCATCTCTCTCTTCACCTTCTGCCAAAGGATCGACCGCTGACTGCTCAGGACGCCTGCAAAACCGCAACAAAGTAGCAAAGACGACTACTGCAACCTTGTATCGCTTCATCCTGCCGGCTTTCTCGCCTGTTTCCTGGTGGTGCATGAACTGGGGGTAGCCTGCCTCTTTCTGGCACCGGGAGCTCTGAAGAAATCTCCCGTGGGTCGATGGAATCTTCCGCCTGCAACCGCAGGCAACAAAAGACTGCATCACCGGTCCTCTGGGTCCCCTCTCAGCACGACGAGCGTGGTCCCTGGAATTCAGCAACTCTGTCCAAGTGACTCCCACAGTCCAGTGACTCTTCAGTCCACGTTTGGTGGAGGTAAGTCCTTGGCTCCCCACGCTAGACTGCATTGCTGGGTACCGTGTGATTTGCAGCTGCTCCGGCTCCTGTGTACTCTTCCAGGATTTCCTTCATGCACAGCCAAGCCTGGGTCCCCGACACTCTAACCTGCAGTGCACAACCTTCTGAGTTGTCCTCCGGCGTCATGGGACTCCCTTTTCTGACTTCGGGTGGACTCCGGTTCACTCCTTTTCCAAGTGCCTGTTCTGGTACTTCTGCGGGTGCTGCCTGCTTCTGTGGGGGCTCCCTGACTTGGTGGGCGCCCCCTCTGTCTCATCATCCAAGTGGCAACATCCTGGTCCCTCCTGGGCCACAGCAGCATCTAAAAACCGTAACCGCGACCCTTGCAGCTACCAAGGCTTGTTTGCAGTTTTTCTGCGTAAGAACACCTCTGCAAGCTTCTTCACAATGTGGGACATCCATCCTCCAAAGGGGAAGTTCGTAGTCCTCTTCGTTCTTGCAGAACACAAAGCTTCTTCCATCCGGTGGCAGCTTCTTTGCACCCTCAGCTGGCACGTCCTGGGCATCTTCCCACTCTCGACACTGTCGCGACTCTTGGACTTGGTCCCCTTGTCTTACAGGTACTCAGGTCCGGAAATCCACTGTTGTTGCTTTGCTGGTGTTGGTTTTCCTTGCAGAATCCCCCTATCACGACTTCTGTGCTCTCTGGGGGTTGTAGGTGCACTTTACACCTACCTTTCTGATGGATACACCTACCTGTGGATTCCTCACCAAAAGAATTCTCCCCTCGCGCCAGCCTCGACGGAAATTTCTTCTAGCTCTGCACGTCGACGATGACGTCACAATCGCCCGACTCCACGCGACGCCGTATGACGTCATCCAGGCAATAAGAAGCCCTCGTCGACATGCAGACGTCAGTTCCCTTTTTCCGTGCCTCCGAGTAACGGTTATCTCACAGGGAGCTACTGTTTCGAACGACGGTTACAATGTCGCAGCCAAGGAAATCCGGCTTTAAACCATGTAACCAGTGCGGGGGTCGGATGTCGGTTACCGATCCCGATGAGAATTGCCTCTGGTGCCTTAGCTCCGACCATGAGGTCGAGTCATGCGGCTCCTGCCAGCACATGAATCCTAAGGCACTTAAAGAGAGGGAGGCAAAATTGTTCTTGGCTCGATCCAAGAAAAAGAGCAGAGGCGTCATCGGAGGGAGTCCTCTTCGAGATCCTCGAGATCTCGTCATCACGATGGTGACTATCGGCGCCGTCATGGTTCCCGGCGCCGATCGAGCAAAGGACGGTCTAGATCGAGATCGGCTTTTCCGTCAGCTCGGCGCCGTCCGACGTGGGAGATTAGCCCGACCGTCACCCCTCCACCTCCTACGACCCCGACGTCACCCGGGTCGGTCTTCGAGGTCGAGCCTCCCCAGAGGCCAGAGGGTACTCCTAGCCAGGAGTTACATGGCACTTCTTCGGCATCTATGCCGGCGCCGGTGCAGCAACAATACCCGGCTTTCCCGACTCCGGGAACGGATCCTGCAGCGTTCTTGAACGCCATGTTTAACATTTTTACTTCCATGGTGCCGTGTGGAAGTCAAGCAGGTCCATCTGGCCCTTTGGCCTTTAATTTGGGCGTTCCGGCGTCTTACAAATCGACGCCTTTCACTCCATTTTTGCCTGCTGCACCTGAAGCGGTGACGATGCCCTTGACGTCGTCCAGGAGACCTGCTACACCTGGTACGGCGCCGTTGGATTCGCCTCGGATCCGATCCACAGTCAAGGTTCCTGTGGAGCCGGAGGGTCCGGAGTCGGATGGATCCGAGGTTCGGCGCCAACGGAGATCTTGGGCGTCGGCCGATGCCTTATCAACGCCGGGTCTGGAGTCAAGGCTTCAATCCAGGCGTCTGGCTCTGCGACTATTGGAGGTAGAAGAATATGCAAGGCAGCACCTGAAAGAGAGTGAGGTTTTGGAGCCTTCTGGTGACTTCCAGGGTCTTGATACAGCCAGTGGCATAGATACCTCCCCGGAGTGGGATCTAGCTTCCCCTGGAGAGTTCACCGAGGAAGCAGCATCATTCCACGCGGTTATTCGGAAGGCTGCAGACTTTTTAGACCTTCCCCTTCCAGCTGCGGAAGTCAAGAGAAATCTATTGACGGAGGTTTTACACCCAGCTTCTGTATCTGCTGAGCCTCTTTTGCCCTTTAATGAGGCGCTACTGGATCCCATAAAAGACATCTGGAGGAAACCTGTGTCTACCGCTGCTGTCAACAGGGCGGTGGCTCGTCGCTATCGGGCGGCACCAGGTGATCCTGTGTTTCTCTCCAAACACCCAACACCGGAGAGTTTAGTGGTATAGGCCTCTTGTTCGTCCAGGTCCTCTCCTGGCTCGTTTCCCGGAACACCTGCGGACAGGGAATCGAAGAAGATGGACCATAATGCTAAAAAGGCCTTTTCATCTTGTAGTATGGCCTTAAAGTCATCCAACGCGACCTGCATTTTGGGACATTACATCCATGCCCTTATGGAGGAAGCGAAAGGCCACCCGAACTTGTCCCAGGAAATGTTGCAGCTACTGGCGGAGGCTCAGGCGGCAGCGACTCAGGTGATACAGTCGGGATTGGACACTTCAGACTAGGTGGCTAGAGCTATGGGCACGGCCATAGTTTCTAGGCGACAATCTTGGCTACGTTCATCTGGCCTCTCGTCTGATGTGCAGGTGACTCTTCTCGATCTACCCTTTGATGGCAAGAAGCTCTTTGCAACTAAGGCGGATTCTGCTCTGGAGCATTTTAAGGAAAGCAGAGCTACTGCGAGATCTTTGGGGCTTCAGTCTTCTGCCTCATCCTCCTTTAGAGGTTATAGGAGGTTTAAAGGATTTGGACGTGGCTCCTCCTTTCGTGGCAGATTTCAAGGACCACAACAGACTGCATCCACCCTGCCATACAGATCTTTCAGGGGCAGGGGCAGAATCCGGACAAGAGGAGCCACCCAGCAGCACTCTGCATCTTCCTCTTCCTCGGGTGGGGTGCAGCAAGGAAGGCAGCCGTAGTCCTCCTCCACTCCCTGTCCACTTGTCTCCGGTAGGGGGGAGACTTGCCCATTTTCTTTCGATGTGGGAGTTTATAACATCGGACTCCTGGGTCATCGACATTGTGAAGAAGGGGTACGCTCTTCCCTTTCGGGAATTCCCTCCTCCCTTCCCTCCCCACCCATCCTTCTGTTCGGAAGACCATCTTCTCCTATTACAACAGGAAGTGTTGTCCCTATTGGCAAAAGGCGCGATAGAGTTGGTTCCCGAGCAGGAGAGGGGTCAGGGCTGTTATTCAAGATACTTCCTGATCCCCAACAAGGATGGTCGGTTGAGACCGATTTTGGACTTGAGGGTTTTGAATTGGTTCCTCAAACAGAAAAAGTTCAAAATGCTGAGCCTTTGACAGGTTCTTTTGGCGTTGAACGAAGGAGACTGGATGGTGTCCGTCGATTTGCAGGACGCGTATTTTCATATTCCGATCCTCAAATCGCACAGGAAGTATCTCCGGTTTGTTGTGGGATCGCAACATTATTAGTTTGCTATCCTCCCGTTTGGTCTTACTTCAGCACCTCGAGTCTTCACAAAGGTGATGGCGGTGGTAGCGGCAGAGCTCAGAAGAAGGGGGATAGCGGTGTTCCCCTATCTGGACGATTGGTTGATCAAAGCCAAGACTCTGGAGCTCGTGCGGCGACATCTCCAGTCGACAACTCAGTTGTTGTACGACCTGGGTTTTTCAGTCAATGTACCCAAATCTCACCTGGAGCCCTCTCAACGCCTCCTGTTCATAGGGTCAGTATTGGACACAACATTGAATCGGGCCTTTCCTCCGCCCCAGCGGGTCCAGGACATGCAGGCGTTGATTCCAATGTTTCGAAATTGAGCGGTAGTTCCAGTCCTCAAGGTCCTTCGTCTGCTCGGTCTGTTCGCTTCTTGCATACTGTTGGTCACTCATGCATGCTGGCACATGAGGGCTCTTCAGTGGTGCGTCCGCAGGCAGTGGTTTCAACACAAAGGGAATCTCGAAGAGTCGATAAAGATCTCCAGAGACACTGCAGTGGATCTTCAATGGTGGGCAGCAGTCGACAACCTGTCACAAGGAAGGCCGTTCTCGCTGCCCCCACCAGTGGCCACAGTAGTAACGGATGCTTCCACTCTAGGGTGGGGAGCTCATCTGGGGGACCTGGAGGTCAAAGGCCTTTGGTCTCCGGTAGAACAGAGATTACATATCAATCTGTTGGAATTGCGGGCAGTACGTCTAGCTCTCAAGGCCTTCCTCCCTTCCATTCGTGGTCAGTCAGTCCAGATTCTAACAGACAACACTACTGCGATGTGGTATATAAACAAACAGGGAGGAGTGGGGTTGTATCTTCTCTGCAGAGAAGCTCTTCGACTCTGGTCCTGGCTTCAGGAACACAAGATCTGCTTGGTAGCACATCATTTGGCCGGAGTCCTGAACCTGCGTGCGGATGTTCTCAGTCGACGCAGCTCGGTCGACCACGAGTGGCGTCTTTATCCAGATCTGGTTCTGTATATCTTCCGGATGTGGGGATATCCACAAATAGATCTGTTTGCAACTCAAGAGAATGCGCAGTGCCCGCTATTTTGCAGCCTCCAGTATCCTGTCAAGGAGCTTTGGGGGACGCGTTTCAGATGTCCTGGAAGGATCAGTTGCTTTACGCGTTTCCCCCCATACCCTTCATTCCTCGAGTTCTGAGGAAGATCCGCCAAGACCGAGCTCAAGTCATCTTAATAGCTCCGGATTGGCCAAGAAGGGTGTGGTATTCAGACCTTCTCCAACTCTCTGTGCCCGCCGCTCCGTCTCCCTTACAGGGTGGACCTCCTCTCGCAGTCGCAGGGGCAGATTCTACACCCCCACCTCCAGAGTCTGCACCTTTATGCCTGGAGATTGAACGGGGCAATCTGAGTTCCTTTTCTCTCCCACCAGAAGTGGTGGATGTTATTTTATCGGCCAGGCGACACTCCACCAAATCAATCTATGCTAGTCGTTGGGCTAAATTTGCATGCTGGCGTGGAGAGAACAGAATCGTCGATCCCTTAAAAGCTGGTTTATCTGACATATTGTCATTTGCTCTTTGTCTGGCACAGAAGGGTTGTGCGATTGCCACAGTCAAAGGTTATTTGTCTGCGCTATCTGCTCTTCTGTGCCTTCCTGATCAGCCATCCTTCTTTAATTCTCCTATTGTTTTAAGGTTTCTGAAGGGACTCACTAACAAATTTCCACCAAAACCATTCGTTATGCCTCAGTGGGACCTTAACTTAGTTTTAGCGTTTCTAATGGGGTCCCCTTTTGAACCAATGCATTCTTGCTCTTTACGGTTGCTAGTTTTCAAGACTGTTTTCCTGGTGGCCATAACATCTGCCAGAAGGGTTAGTGAGCTTCAGGCTCTTAGTGAAGAACCCCCTTACCTTTCTTTCTTTAAGGACAAAGTGGTGTTAAGGACCAAGGCGGCTTTCCTACCGAAGGTTGTTACACCCTTTCACCTGGGGCAGTCGATTACTCTCTCTTCCTTTTACCCTCCACCTCACCCATCCAAGGAGGAAGAGAGGCTCCACCGGCTGGATCCACGAAGAGCGCTGAGCTTCTACGTCACCAGGACAAGAGAGTTCAGACAAGATGATCAGCTCTTCGTTGGATACTAGGGGAAGAGGAAAGGTAGAGCAGTCCACAAGAGAACGCTATCCAGCTGGGTCATTCTATGTATTCAGATTTGTTATTCTTTGGCAAAGAAAGAGCCACCTGTGGGGCTTCGTGCCCATTCCACCAGGGCTAAAGCAGCTTTATCGGCTTTGGCTAGAGGTGTTCCTGTGGCTGACATCTGCAGGGCAGCGACCTGGGCGTCCCTCCATACTTTTGTCATACATTACTGTTTGGATTCTGAGGTTAGGAGGGATGGCCATTTTGTTCGCTCAGTGCTGCAGGATTTCTTGGTTTGACCATTCAGGCACCCACCTCCGGAGGTAGTACTGCTTTGGGACTCTATTCTTTTGGTGAGGAATCCACAGGTAGGTGTATCCATCAGAAGAATAAGTTACTTACCTTTGGTAACGCTTTTTCTGGTGGATACAGTAACTACCTGTGGATTCCTCACGGTCCCACCCGTCTCCGCGTTGCCTGACTGATCAAACCGAGATATCCTTGGGTGAGCATCCTTGGTCTTGTATATATGTATATAGCTGATTCATGTATATAGTTGTGATAACTGTGTATACATTTCCTTTGCAAATTAAGATAGTTCAAAGAAAGGCATGTTTGGACTTGGTTTATATATATATTTCTCTCTTGTATTGAGCATTCATTACTGTTATTTATAATATATATTTATAATAAATGTTCTAATTTCATTCATTCGAGATGAATATGTACTCTTTAGGGTTAACCTGTTCGCCTCTATGGCACGTAAAAAATGGTGATAACTGACGTCTGCACGTCGACGAGGGCTTCTTATTGCCTGGATGATGTCATACAGCGTCACGTGGATTTGGGCGATTGTGACATCATTGTCGACGTACAGAGCTAGAAGAAATTTCCGTTGAGGCTGGCGCGAGGGGAGAATTCTTTTGGGGAGGAATCCACAGGTAGTTACTGTATCCACCAGAAAAAGCGTTACAGAAGGTAAGTAACTTATTCTTCAGGGTCTTGGGGTGGGCTATTTTTCTAACCCTCAATGTTTTCTTACAGTCCCAGCGACCCTCTACAAGCTCACATAGGTTTGGGGTCCATTCGTGGTTCGCATTCCACTTTTGGAGTATATGGTTTGTGTTGCCCCTATACCTATGTGCTCCTATTGCAAGCTACTGTAACTTTACATTGCTTGCATTACTTCCTTTTGCTATTACTGCATATTTTTGGTATTGTGTACATATATCTTGTGTATATTTGGCATCCTCATACTGAGGGTACTCACTGAGATACTTTTGGCATATTGTCATAAAAATAAAGTACCTTTATTTTTAGTATATCTGTGTATTGTGTTTTCTTATGATATTGTGCATATGACACCAGTGGTATAGTGGGAGCTTTGCATGTCTCCTAGTTCAGCCTAAGCTGCTCTGCTATAGCTACCTTCTATCAGCCTAAGCTGCTAGAAACACCTCTTCTACACTAATAAGGGATAACTGGACCTGGTACAGAGTGTAAGTACCCCTTGGTACCCACTAAGAGCCAGGCCAGCCTCCTACAACGTGTGTTACCTGGGAGACGCAGAGGCACCCTGAAGGCTCATCAGTGTGTTACCAGCAGAGTTGTGTGTCCACTAGGAGTGATGAACCATGTGGGTCATGTCTATGTGACCTTGCTACCATTTTATGTGTAACAATTTACTAAGCATTTACTCATTGTTCTCAGCTCGCATACTGCCTTGAGAAGGAAATGAAAAAATAACAGTTGTGTGGAAATTTACATTAACATCCCAAAAACGTAGTGAGGTTACCTTTCTCATAAACCTGTCATACAGTGCAAGACTATTTTCTTCAGTATTGTGGAGTTGTAATATATCCAAGAAGAAGGGAATAAGAGTACTGTCCTTATCTTTTATCTTAGAACTGGTCCACTCAAAATCATGGCCAATGCAACAATTACAGTTAATCCACCAAAGGAATTTCTCTGTACTCTTGGGGAACCAACTGTACAATGGAAGGAGTATTTTCTGAGCTACATTACTACAATAGAATACATTTATTTGGGCCAGAAGGCCTAAGAATTTATAATCAATTATCCAAATATAATAAAGTTAGGCATGGTAAGGTTTTTAACCCCTTCGCTGCCAGGCCTTTTTCCCCTCCTGTGCCAGGCCTATTTTTGGCTATTTGGAGCAGTTCGCGCTTAGGCCCTCATAACTTTTTGTCCACATAAGCTAGCCAAGCCAAATTTGCATCCCTTTTTCCTGTTCCCTGTGGGTTCCCCTGAAGGAGGCCAAGAAATTAGCCAAAATACAGTGAAAATCTCGTTTTTTTTTTTCAAAAAAAAGGGAAAAAGTGCCTGCAGAAGAAGGCTTGTGGTTTTTTCCCTGAAAATGGCATCAACAAAGAGTTTGCGGTGCTAAAATCACCAGCTTCCCAGCTTTCAGGAACAGGCAGACTTGAATCAGAAAACCCAATTTTTCAACACACATTTGGCATTTTACTGGGACATACCCCATTTTTACGATTTTTTGTGCTTTCAGCCTCCTTCCAGTCAGTGACAGAAATGGGCGTAAAACCAATGCTGGACCCCAGAATTCTAAACATTTCGGAAAAGTAGAAACATTTCTGAATTCAGCAAGGGGTAATTTGTGTAGATCCTACAAGGGGTTCCTACCGAAAATAACAACTGAAAAAGAACATTTTTGAAATTGAGGTGAAAAAAACTGCAATATTTCTCTACGTTTTACTCTGTAACTTTTTCCTGCAATGTCAGAAGTTTGAAAGCAATATACCGTTACGTCTGCTGGACTCTTTTGGTTGCGGGGATATATAGGGCTTGTAGGTTCACCAAGAACTCTAGGTACCCAGACCCAATAAATGAGCTGCACCCTGCAGTGCGTTTTCATTCTATACAGGGTATACAGCAATTCATTTGCTGAAATATAAAGAGTGAAAAATAGCTATCAAGAAAACCTTTGTATTTCCAAAAATGGGCACAAGATAAGGTGTTGAGGAGCAGTGGTTATTTGCACATCTCTGAATTCTGGGGTGACCATACTAGCATGTGAATTACAGGGCATTTCTTAAATAGATGTCTTTTTTACACACTCTCTTATATTTGGAAGGAAAACATGTAGAGCAAGACAAGGGGCAATAACACTTGTTTTGCTATTCTATGTTCCCCAAAGTCTCCCAATATAAATTATACCTCACTTGTGTGGGTAGGCCTAGCGCCTGTGCCAGGAAATGCCCCAAAACACAACATGGACACATCACATTTTTTGACAGAAAACAGAGGTGTTTTTTGCAAAGTGCCTACCTGTAGATTTTGGCCTCTAGCTCAGCCGGCACGTAGTGCATTTTTGAAAACTAGAGACCTAGGGGAATCCAAGATGGGGTGACTTGTGGGGCTCTGACCAGGTTCTATTACCCAGAATCCTTTGCAAACCTCAAAATTTGGCTAAAAAAACACGTTTTCCTCACATTTCGGTGACAGAAAGTTCTGAAGTCTGAGAGGAGCCACAAATTCCACCCAGCGTTCCCCCAAGTCTCCCGATAATAATGATACCTCACTTGTGTGGGTAGGCCTAGCGCCCGTGAGGGGAAATGTCCCAAAACACAACGTGGACACATCCCATTTTTTGACAGGAAACAGAGGTGTTTTTTGCAAAGTGCCTACCTGTAGATTTTGGCCTCTAGCTCAGCCGGCACCTAGGGAAACCTACCAAACCTGTGTATTTTTTAAAACTAGAGACCTAGGGGAATCCTAGATGGGGTGACTTGTGGGGCTCTGACCAGGTTCTGTTACCCAGAATCCTTTGCAAACCTCAAAATATGGCAAAAAAAACACATTTTCCTCACATTTCGGTGACAGAAAGTTCTGAAATCTGAGAGGAGCCACAAATTCCCTTCTACCCAGCGTTCCCCTAAGTCTCCCGAAAAAAATGGTACCTCACTTGTGTGGGTAGGCCTAGTGCCCATGAAAGGAAATGGCCCAAAACACAACGTGGACACATCACATTTTTTCACAGAAAACAGTGCCTACCTGTGGATTTTGGTCTCTAGCTCAGCCGGCACCTGGGGAAACCTAGCAAACCAGCGCATTTTTGAAAACTAGAAACCTAGGGGAATCTAAGATGGGGTGACTTGTGGGGCTCTGACCAGGTTCTGTTACCCAGAATCCTTTGCAAACCTCAGAATTTGGCCAAACAAAACACTTTTTCCTCTCATTTCAGTGACAGAACGTTCTGGAATCTGAGAGGAGCCACAAATTTCCTTCCATCCATCATTTCCCCAAGTCTCCCGATAAAAATTGGTACCTCACTTGTGTGGGTAGGCCTAGCGCCCACGAAAGGAAATGGCCCAAAACACAACGTGCACACATCAAATTTTTTCACAGAAAACAGAGGTGTTTTTTGCAAAGTGCCTCCCTGTGGATTTTGGCCTCTAGCTCAGCCGGCCCCAGGGGGGCAGAAATGGCCTAAAATACATTTAACCCCATACCCCCCCCAAACCCTCCCCGGGAGCGACCCTTGCCTACGGGGTCGCTCCCCTTGCGTGACATTGGTGCAAAAAAAGAAAATCCCTGGTGCCTAGTTGTTTCTGCCCCCTTGGGGGCAGATTGACCTAAAATCAGAAGATCTGCCAAGGGGGGCAGAAATGGTCTAAATACGATGTGCCTTTACAATGAAGGCACACCTTCCTTCCTCATTAGTGACAATTGAGTACAATTTACTTTTGATATGCCAGAGAAATACATGAAATATTTTACCACAGGACCACATCACTGTATAATGTCAGTGGAAACAGAATGGTAAAACGCTTTAACAGAAATCAGAAGGGTGCCATACAGTGAGCATGTAAGACCAATTCCAATTGGGAAATCCAAGTATGTAAGATTACTCCAGTATTGGAACTTTCATAGATTCACATGCTTGAATCATTCCCCGTCGTCGAGATGGGAGTCCCGGTACAATTTTCACAAGTAATGTTAAACCTATTGAAGAGAAAAAGGCCCTAGGCCTCTTCAATTTCATAGTCTATCAGAGTCATTTTGTGAAAAGGACCAAACCTGATCCTCCACCAATCCGGCAACAGCACCCTTCAGAACCTCCTGAGAGAAGGTCTAGCACCTCAGATTTTCTACTGCACGTCGTGCTATGGTGTCTCCTCAGAGCTCTGCTCTGTCTTCACACCTCTATTCAGCTATTCTTCTCTCAGAGAAACACATTTATTTGGATTTGTCAGCTATTTTTCAACTGTGTCTGACAAGGAAAAGAAGAGTCTCTTCAGAGACTGCAAGACTTGTGGGAAGAAAGGACTTTATTCTGAAGACCCTCATCAAGACTGCATTTACTGCCTGTACCCAGATCATTCATCCAAAGACTGTAAGATTTGCCATACTTTTTCTTCTAAGACCTTAAAAGATAGAGAAGGCAGATTATTAATATGGCTGCAGAAACTAAAACATAGGAAGGATCCAGTTTCTGGTTCGGAGAGTGAGGAGTCCTCAACATCTAAGAGATCAGCTAAAAGGGCAAGATCACGCTCTAGATCTCCCTCACAAATCTCAAGGAAAGCCCTCAAAAAGACTGCTTCAGGGTCTTATAAGGGTCGAAGCCCATCTTCTTCCCCAACTAAACTCTCAAATAAAGAGGGGAAAAGACATTCTTCCAGTTCTGACAGGCACAGGAAATCTTCATCTGTTACACCATCTGTGCCTTTCAAAAAGCCATCTTCTGTGACTGGAAAAAAGGCCTCGTTGACGGATTCCCCGTTGATGGCACCGTCGGTGAGTGCATTGCCAACAACAACAGCTACTTCGGGATTTCCATGGTCAACGGCTCCGCCGGCGACATCGTCGACGAGAACAAGTACACCACCGTCGACGAGAGCTGCAACGACGACATCAGCGTCGACGACCGTCTACACCACGTCATCGTCAACGGCACTGATGTCAGTGTCAGCCCTACCGTCGTCGACGGTAGACTCGTCGGCGAAGCTTTCTGCTATTAAAATAACTGTGCGTCAAGCGTCGACGGCACCGTCCATGACAAAGTCGATTTACACGTCGTCAACGACACCGTTGACGAGGGAAAAACATCAAAAAAGAGGAGAAAAGTTAACTCCAACCCACACATCACCTAGTAAGGTATCCTCCCTGGTGCCAGTACATCTTTTGGAGGGAGATGAAGATTCAGATGAAGATGGGCCTTTTGGAACAACCCACAGTCCTTCTGAATTGAATGTAAAATACCAGGAAGAGGAGGAATATGAGGAAGCTTATGATCCCCAGGCTTACTCAGATCATCACCAATATCAACAGGGAGCGTATATTCCTTCCGACCTGCTTACTGGCCTTAGAGCGATGTTAGTGGATTACAACAGAAGGTTTCCTCCTCAAGGAGAACAGCCTCCTCCATCTCCTATTTCTGGTGTTTCTACTCCATATCAAAGACCAACGTCTTTGCATCTCACAGATGTGGCCACTCCGGACATGACAATTCCCCAAGACACCAACATCTCAGAAGGGGATCAGGAAGAAGGAGAGCTCATAGACACTCACTCAGAGTGGGACGAGTACATTATCCCTGCTCCATCTTCTCCTTCTCATTCAAAGGTGGAATCCCCACCTGAAGACATTGGAGGTTTTCACAATCTCCTAGAGAGGGCAGCCAAGCGTTTTGCTTTACCGCTACCTATGAAGCAAACAGACTGTTTCCTATATGATTTTAAAGAGCCCTTTCAAAAGTCTGTGCGCTCTATCCCGATGGTGAACTACCTGTGGGAAGAGGGCCTTAAAGTCATGAATAATCCGGCTACAGTCACGGCAGTTTTGCCACGCCTGGATTAAAAAATACAAAGCTCCTGATGATGCACCAACATGCTTAACAGGATATCCTCCTGCGGATTCAGTAGTAGCTCAGGCAGCTCAGAGAAGATCAAAAAATCCTTCTGCCCCGATTTCCGCACCCTCAGACAAGGAGGGTAGGCGGCTAGACAACATAGGAAAAAGATTTTCGTCTATGGCCAGCCTAGTGCTTAGAGCTGCAAACTCCTTGGCTATTTTGTCTCGATTCGACAGACAGCTTTGGGCTGATATTGCACCATTTATTAACCAACTGCCAGAAGACGTAAAATCGGAGGCAAATAAAACTGTGCAAGAAGGTCAACGCACGTCTGCAGAGCTTATAGACTGCGTAATGGATATAGCGACCACTGCTTTTAGACAGCTTGCAGGTGCAGCCGTATTAAGAAGACAGGGCTGGCTTAAAGCCACCTCATTTCGTCCAGAAGTCCAGAATAAAATCCTAGACTTAGCCTTTGATGGCCAAGCGCTATTTGGGAAACATGTGGATGAAGCCCTACAGTCAATCAAGACGGACACGGCAAGGTCATTAGGGACCCTGCAATATCAAAGATTGTCCTTTCGTCCTAGGGGGCGTGGCCAACCCTCTTACAGAGGGGGATATCAACAACAGAGATATTCTTCCTATCCATCATCCTCACAATAGTATCGTCCATACTACTCCCAAAGGCAACCGACTCAACCAGCCTATAGTAGACCGGCAGGCCGTGGACGTTCAACCCGCCCGGCCAAAGATTCAGCTCGTAGAACCTGATGTTTTTGAGGCACCGGCTACGCTCAGTCCTCCTCCTGTCACCCTGGGCGGGAGAATTTCCTTATTCCTCAGTCAATGGCAAACCATTATGTCAGACAAGTGGGTCCTACAATTAGTGGAACAGGGCCATACGTTAGAATTTATCCAGATAGCTCCTACCAACCCTCCCCGCAGGACTCCTTCAAGATATCCTCAGCAACTCAAAGAAGAGGTCGACAAGCTCCTTCTCAAGGGAGCTATAGAGAAGGTGCCTCGGGCTCAACGAGGAACGGGATTTTATTCCAGGTTCTTCATCATTCGAAAAAAGTGGAAGGATTGGAGGCCGATCCTCGATTTAAGGGAACTAAATGCATACCTAAAAAAGCAATTGCTTCGATCAGCCTGCGAGATGTCCTTCTGCGTCTCAATCAAAAAGATTTTATGTCATCACTAGACCTCTAAGACGCATACTTCCACATACCCATCCACCCTGCCCACAGAAAGTATTTGAGATTCACCGTAGCCGGGAGCCATCATCAATACCGCGTCCTTCCCTTCGGACTCAAATCAGCCCCAAGAATATTTACCAAATGCCTAGCACCAGTCGCAGCCTTTTTCAAGAGAAGAAAGCACCAGGTTTTTCCATACTTAGACGACTGGTTAATAAAGGCAAAGACGTACACAGGAGCACACAAGTCAACAAGAAAGTGCGTTTCCTTACTGACCAATCTCGGATTCACAATCAACTGGGAGAAGTCCAACCCTCTACCAGTACGCAATATTACTTTTCTGGGAGCAAAACTGAACACAGAATCCGGCATGGCATGTCCCACGGTAGAGAGACAACAAAGATTACTGACCCTAGTGAGTTCCATACAGAGAAAACGAAAGGTTACTGTACGTCTCTTCAAATCACTGTTGGGCATGATGTCTTCATGGATACCTCTTATCCCTCTGTGTCGGCTAAAGATGCGCCCCTTGCAGGAGCAGCTAAATCGTCAATGGCTCCAAGTATCAGGCACTTTCAAAGACCAGGTACAAATAACTCCGATAATGATCAAAACTCTCAAATGGTGGTCTCAAAAGCATCATCTCTCAATCAGCCTCTCGTTTCTTCTACAGCCAGCCCCGTGGACTATAAGAACGGGTGCCTCACTGGAAGGCTGGGGCGCAGTGTTACAGAACCTGAAAATAAGTGGCAAATGGCCAATCCATCTGGCATCAATGCATATCAGTTGGCTAGAACTCAGGGCAGTGCACCTGGCCTTACAAGCGTTTCTCCCAAGAATCTCAGGATCGCGAGTGGTGATAAGAACGGACAACACCACTACGATGCACTATCTCAACAAACAAGGAGGTACAAGATCTCTCACCCTCTCCAGGGAAGCCAAAGCAATCTGGAACTGGGCCTCGCAGCAAGGCATCACACTATCAGCGGTACACTTGCCGGGAATAAACAACAAGACAGCAGATGCACTCAGCAGTCAGAAATCGGACTGCCACGAGTGGGAGCTAGATCAGACAGTACTGAACCAGATTTTTTCCCAGTGGGGGACACCAACAGTGGATCTGTTTGTGAAGAAGGACAACGCCAAATGCCGGTTCTTCGCAAGTTGGCATCACCAAAAGGGATCTTGGGGGAATGCGTTTTCGATAGTCTGGTCAGACATCTTTGCTTACGCCTTTCCTCCCATTCCGTTGATCCCAAGGGTCCTCACGAAGATGAAAACAGAACCGTGCGCTCTCATACTGATAGCCCCATACTGGCCGCGCCAACATTGGTTCACGGAGCTCCTCATTCTGTCAGTCAAACCTCATATTCCACTGGAGCCGTTACATCATTTACTAACAATGAACAACGGCCAGGTTCGGCACCCCGATCCGCAGTCAATGCGGTTATCAGCATGGCTCCTCACCACAGAGAGTTTGCGCATTTGAACATCCCGCAGGACTGCAAGGATATTTTGTCGAAGGCCAGAGCGGATAGCACTAACAAGACGTATCGGTGTAAATGGAAAAGATTCTGTGCCTGGTGTCATCAACGACAGATCGACCCTCTACTCTCACCACCAGAAGAAATATTGCCGTATCTCTTACAGTTAGCTCTATCTGGCCTAGCACACTCGTCCATTAAAGTTCATGTAGCAGCTATAGCTGCATACAGACGTTCAGATGACACACCCTCGCTCTTCTCTTCTCGGCTGATTAAGAGATTTCTAAAGGGGCTTTTCAGGGTTTACCCTCCTTTCAGACCACCACCTCCTTCGTGGAATCTAAATATTGTTTTGACACAACTGATGAAGCATCCATTTGAACCGATCCACCGTGCTCCCCTCAAACACTTGTCGTGGTTGCCTTATTGATAGCTCTTACATCAGCTAGGCGGGTCAGTGAGGTGCAAGCGCTGTCCATCCAAGAGCCATTCCTGCAGGTTAAACACAATAGACTATTAATGCGCACTAACCCGCATTTTATTCCAAAGGTTCCGTCAGACTTTCACATGAATGAACCTTTAGTCTTCAAGTCTTTTTTCCCTCACCCATCTTCTCCGGCGGAGAGGGCATTACACTCTTTAGACGTTAAAAGATGTGGATGTTAAGGAAAGTATCTCTATATTGATTAATGTGGATGTTGTGTATTGGCCCTTTTCGAGGTTTGAATGAAATACTTTGGGGAGCACAAAATTGTTTACGATTGTGCTGTCTTGTTGGTTTCAGATTGACTCAGAAGCACCAGGTTGCAAGGGAAGCTTTGTCCAGTTCTGCATCCTAAAACAAATTCTGCCATATCTCGTCTGAATGTTTTCTTTATTTGGTTACTGCAGAAAAAAACTTCTTGTCCTTCTTCAATTTGTCCAGAATACAGCTGCTCATGTGGTCACTGCCACAACAGACATTACCATATTACTCCCATTTTGTGGCTCCTCCATTACTGCCGTCCATTTCAGTATCATCTCAAACATCATGCCATATAAATTAGTAAACGTTTTGTAAAACCAAGCCGTGGAACTGCTTTATTTATAATCTGAGAGCTGAACAAGTGATCCTTGCATCTGGGAGCTTAAAAAAAAAACTTGTCTCTTTAATATAAAGTCCTGTCCATCTTTCACACATTAAATATGTTTTTAATCATCAGAGGAGGAGTTCCAATATCGCCAGACAGACCAAACAATATAGGAAGGAGAATTAGAAATTATGAAACCAAGCCTTTGCAGCATACACTCCTAGGATCCTGAATTGTATATAATGTATACAATGTGGTTTTTACCACTGTGGACGTTACACATTACGACTGCAAACCTTTACAATGGAAGTAAGTACAACGAGGGTCCTTTTTTAAGCGTTTTGCAATGCAGGCATTTACTTCACTGGTAAGTATGTTTTTTTTTATTACATAATTTTCATACTTTAAGGCATCTTTCATTAAAAAAGTAGGCATAAGAAATTGTCTTCACTAGATGAAGCAGTATACAAGTGTAATCCTAAGTAAGATTTTTTTAAACGAATCTGTCAACGTTTGAAAACCATTTCAAGAGTGAGCTTTGCAGAGATATCTAGCACAAGCTCATCCCGACAAATCATCCGTGCACGGACTCAGCTAAAGTGTCCAGTGTGAGCCCATCGCCATGTTCTTCCTCCAGTTGTCTTCTCAGTGGGACATGCGGTGTATCTTGCGTAATGATCTGGGCTCATTTTCAAGGACCGATTTGCACATGGGGAGGCCACAGTGCATGGAGGACCAATTGAATCCCAATTTACCTGTGAAAATTGGAGCAGTGATCTCAGAATTAGGAGTGAATTGCAAGAAGACCCAATGTACATTTGGCATTACTTGTATCCACCTGTTCTTCTCCAGTACTTTGATGAGAAATTGCATTGAATCTTGTGTCCCTGCTTAAGCACATATACGTAAGTAAAAATGGCAGCAGCACAACATTTACTTCCCCCTAATGTCTTTATGTTTAGGTCAGGAGAACCTGTAATGAATTGACAAGATTGGAAGGAGTATTTTGTTAATTTTATATCAACAACTGATGATGAAAACCTATCAGAGAAAAAAAGGTTGTTACATTCAACAGGAAGCCTACGCCTATACAGTCATTTTTCTAGAAAAAGGTCCTGGAGAGGGAGAAATTTTGGTCAATGCCTTGGGTAGTTTGGATGAACATTTCTGTCTGCACTGCTATTACAAGGTTTACATTTTTCAGTCCAACAACAAAATATCCTTGACCATTGTATTAAGGTCGAACATTAACTTAAGGAAGATTTGAGAGCTGAATATTAACTGCACTACAGTAGGGCTCAGTGAAAAGCGGTGAAAACTTAAAAGAGGAGCCCTAGAGAGGTTAGCGGACAGTGTACGATTAAGAGAAGGAAGTCCAGACAGCCAAGAGCAATTAGGTTGAATTCCATGTTCATAAAGATGGCGGGAAGGGTGGAGAATGGTGCAGTGTGGCTTTGGGCGTAAATTAGATATTGGCAGAAGGGAATACTCCATTTCAAACGTGACAGATATCCCATCCATCGTATTACGATCCCGTTAAATCCTATGGCGATCGTGATACAGCGGACGGGATTTCCATCACGTTTGTGGCGAAGAATTCCATCCACCGAAATCTAAATGAGGTCCTGTGTGTCGAAGGCTGCAGAGAGATCCATGTGGCTCCAAGGCTCAACGTGGCTGGTCATACTAAACTCATCAGAGACTGCAAGCAAGGGACGCTCAGTGACTTGGAAATGCCTTACAGCGGAGACTGTCATACTTGATAGGATGCAAAGCAAGTACTAGACCATGAGTCGGAAAGGGGCTGATAGGTGATCACTGATTAAAAGTAGGCAGATGCCAACAATGCCCTAAAGGCGATACATTGAAAGCAGATCAGATAAGCTCAGTTTTGGAATGATAGAGATGGTACAGAGAGTTGAATAGTTCTGCTTATTCTGTGAATTCTGAAACCTAGGCATCTGAACTCTAGGTTACTGGCCAGGTAATTTGTAAAACCATGATGTGGCTTCCCTGGCCTCTGTTATAGGCAAAGTTCACAACATGTGAGATATCCAGGAGGCAAGGAAAGGGGAGAGAGGTGTTCTTGCGGGGGTCCACAATCGCACGAAGACAAGTTTGGAAAGAAAAGGCCTCATTTGACACTGTTTCTGTGCCACCTTAGTGCACTGTATTGATGCCTTTGAAACCTGCCAATCAGGAAACACATTAAGAAGAGCGCAAGGATGGGGAGTATGGAAAACACGGGTCTGTGGAACAGGCAAGGTGGTGCTTGGAAGTGATGCTAAGGGCAATGCTTGTGTACTTAGGTTTTCAACTTTTACTATTAAATGTCTGTTTAGCATAGAGAGCTGCCTGGGCCTGCTTCCCCCTTGGAAAGAGGGAGGGTTGTCTATTTCAACACTCCATGCTCCAAGGGATGTTTGGCATATTAATGCCCGGAAAGACGCTGGCAGCGCAGTGACTGGCAGGGATCACGTCACATGATGCACCATGGACGGTGCTGTTGCAGTCTTGTGCCATTTGACAAGGGAAAGAAGAACTCTGACTCAGAAGTAAGTTCTAAGCAGAAGATTTAAAGTAAAAGAGCATCCCGTCAGGATGCAGCATTGCCTCCGGCTTCACAGTCATTTCCAACACAACAACATTCCAGAACAAGCCAGCGCACATGAACAACACATTACATAAGAGATCATAAAGGTTATCCCTAAATACGTAACAAATCCAACCTAGAATACAAAGCATAGAATACTACCCATCTCCCCCCACAAACAACAACAAAACTAAAGTAAAATCGAGGCAAAGCAAACCTAACCAAGACAATGAACAATCATGCAATTTTTGCAGCAATCTGATCAACATGTTTCATGATAAACATGCTCACACATGCGCATTGAATCCTCGCAGCCTGTCACCTCACCAGATGCCTGTGTTCCCTCAGAAGACAGTCCAGCTTCCAGACATTCTTCATGGGGACTACTGTCATGTTGAGATCTCCATAGCTCGCATTCCGTGTTGATGTATATGGAATGCGAGCTAAGAACCGCTAGAAGGAGTATGGAGTAGAGAGGTGCTGGACCTGCTGCTTTCCTTCTCCCCTGAGTAAAACCTACTTTTCTGATGGATACACCTACCTGTGGATTCCTCACCAAAAGAATTCTCCCCTCGTGCCAGCCCTCGACGGAAATTTCTTCTAGCTCTGCACGTCGACGTCACAAACGCCCACTCCACGCGACGCCACATGACGCCATCCAGGCAATAAGAAGCCCTCGTCGACGTGCAGACGTCGGTTCCCTTTTTTCCGTGCCCGAATAACGGTTACTTCTTCGAGGCTCACAGGGAGCTACTGTTTCCAACGGCGGTTACGATGTCTCAACCTAGAAAATCTGGCTTTAAACCTTGTAGCCAGTGCGGGGTTGAATGTCTGTTACCGACCCCCACGAAAACTGCCTCTGGTGCCTTAGTTTCGACCATGAGGTCTAGGCATGCGGTTCGTGTCAACGCATGAACCCTAAGGCATTAAAAGAAAGGGAGGCGAAATTGTTCTTGGCCCGGTCCAAGAAGAAGAAGAAGAGGCGTCATAGGAGGGAGTCTTCGTCGAGATCCTCGAGGTCTCGCCACCATCATAGTGGCTCTCGGCGCCGTTATGGATCTCGGCGCCGATCGAGCAAGGGACGGTCTAGATCTAGATCGGCTTCTCCGTCGGCTCGGCGTCGTCCGACGTGGGAGATAAGCCCGACCGTCACCCCTCCACCTCCAACGACCCCGACGTCACCCAGGTCGGTCTTTGAGGTCGAGCCTCCCCAGAGGCCTGAAGGTTCTCCTGGCCAGGAGTTACCTGGACCCTCTTCGGCAGCCCTGCCGGCGCCGGTGCAGCAGCAGCAGTACCCGGCTTTTCCGACTCCGGGATCGGACCCTGCGGCGTTTTTAAACGCTATGTATAACATCTTTACTTCCATGACGCCGGGTGGAAGTCGTGCAGGTCCGTCTGGCCCTCTGGCCTATGATTTGGGTGTTACGGCATCTTACAGGTCGGCGCCGTTCACCCCATTTTTATCTGCTGCACCTGAAGCGGCGCCGATGCCTATGACGCCTCGGATCCAATCGACGTCAAAGACCCCTTTGGAGCCGGAGCCCCCGGCTTCGGACGGATCCGAGGTTCGGCACCGACGGAGATCTTCGTCGTCGGCCGACGCCTTGTCGACTCCAGGCTTGGAGTCAAGACTTAAGTCAAGACGTCGGGCTCTTCGTCTCTTGGAGGAAGAAGAGTTCGCGAGGCAACATCTGGAGGAAGGTGAAGTCTTAGAGCCCTCTGGTGACTTCCAGGGACTGGATTCAGCTAGCGGCCTAGACACTACCCCGGAATGGGATCTGGCTTCTCCTGGAGAGGTCACGGAGGAGGCTGCTTCATTCCACGCAGTCATTCGTAAGGCTGCAGACTTTTTGGATCTTCCCCTTCCTACCACGGAAGTCAAGAGGAATTTGTTGACAGAGGTTCTGCATCCGGCGTCTGCTTCGGCTGAGCCTCTTCTGCCATTCAATGAGGCTTTGCTTGACCCCATTAAGGATATCTGGCTAAAGCCTGTGTCCACCACTGCGGTCAACATAGCGGTGGCTCGGCGGTACAGGACGGCGCCTGGGGATCCGGTGTTTCTTTCTAGACAACCAACTCCGGAGAGTCTAGTGGTGCAAGCCTAGTGTTCGTCTAGATTTTCTCCTGGTTCGTTCCCTGGGACTCCTGCGGACAGAGAGTCAAAAAAGATTGACCATACCACTAAAAAGACATTTTCATCTTGCAGTATGGCCTTGAAATGTTCTAATGCAACATGCATTCTAGGGCGTTACATCCATGCCCTTATGGAAGAGGCAAAGGGCCACCCTAATTTGTCCCAGGAGATGCTACAACTTTTGGCGGATGCTCAGGCGGCTGCAACGCAAGTGATCCAGTCTGGGTTGGACACTTCGGACTCGGTGGCTAGGGCTATGGGCACGACCATAGTCTCTAGACGACAGTCTTGGCTTCGATCATCTGGCTTCTCTTCGGACATGCAGGCCACTCTCCTTGATCTTCCGTTTGATGGGGAGAAGCTCTTCGGCACAAAGGCTGACTCTGCCCTGGAATGTTTTAAAGAAAGCAGAGCAACTGCTAGGTCTTTGGGACTCCAGTCGTTGGCCTCATCCTCCTTCAGAGGCTTTCGGAGATTTAAGGGATTTGGACGTGGTTCCTTTTGAGGGAGATTACAAGGACCGCAACAATCTGCTTCTACCCTGCCGTACAGATCCTTCAGGGGCAGGGGCAGGGGCAGAGTCCATACGAGAGGAGCCACCTTGCAGCACTCTGCCTCTTCCTCTTCCTCGGGTGTAGGCGGCTTTCCTACCGAAGGTTGTTACACCCTTTCACCTGGGGCAGTCAATTACTCTCTCTTCCTTTTACCCTCCACCTCATCCATCCAAGGAGGAAGAGAGGCTCCACCGGCTGGATGCTCGAAGAGCACTGAGCTTCTACGTCGCCAGGACAAAAGAGTTCAGACAGGATGAACAGCTCTTCGTTGGATACGTGGGGAAGAGGAAAGGTAGAGCGGTCCACAAGAGAACGCTATCCAGGTGGGTCATTCTATGTATTAAGATCTGCTATTCTTTGGCGAAGAGAGATCCACCTGTGGGGCTTCGTGCCCATTCCACCAGGGCCAAAGCAGCTTTATCGGCTTTGGCTAGAGGTGTTCCTGTGGCTGACATCTGCAGGGCAGCGACCTGGGCATCCCTCCATACTTTTGCCAAACATTACTGTTTGGACTCTGAGGTCAGGAGGGATGGCCATTTTGCTCGCTCGGTGCTGCAAGATTTCTTAGTTTGACCATTCGGGCACCTGCCACCGGAGGTTAGACTGCTTGGGGACTCTATTCTTTTGCTGAGGAATCCACAGGTAGGTGTATCCATCAGAATAATAAGTTACTTACCTTCGGTAACGCTTTTTCTGGTGGATACAGTAACTACCTGTGGATTCCTCATGGTCCCACCCACCTCCCCGTTGCCTGACTGGTCAAACCAGGATCTCTTTGGGTGCGCATCCTTGGACTTGTGTATATATATATATATATATATATATATATATATATATATATAATATTTCTTGCATATAGTTGTGTTCATACTTTTCCTTTACAAATTAAGATAGTGAAAAGGATATTTTGAACTGGAATTGTACATATAAATATATATATATATATATATATTTACTTATTATTGTCTCAAATTGAGCTTTCATAACTGTGGTTTTTATTGAGTTTTATATTAAATGTTTCGTTTTCACCTATTCTGGATGAATATGTACTTTTTAGCTTGAATCTGTTCGCCTCTATGGCACGTAAAAAATGGTGATAACTGACGTCTGCACGTCGACGAGGGCTTCTTATTGCCTGGATGACGTCATGACGCGTCGCGTGGAGTCGGGCGTTTGTGACGTCATTGTTGATGTGCAGAGCTAGAAGAAATTTCCGTCGAGGGCTGGCGCGAGGGGAGAATTCTTTTGGTGAGGAATACACAGGTAGTTACTGTATCCACCAGAAAAAGCGTTACCGAAGGTAAGTAAATTATTCATCTGCGCTTGTGTCAGTCCTTCTTTATCCAGCACACCACTGGCGATGAGTTGATGGTTTGGGGCGTGTCCGAGGAGAGCAGCTGAGGGTGAAACAGTCCTCAAGACGCTGTCTTTCCCCGGAGCTCGCTATACAGTTCCCATTGCATTTTGGGACGTTGCTACCGCGTGAGTAAAATCTGCAGCATTTGCAGTGAGTATCGATTTCTAGGGCAGTGAAAATTTGATGGTTTTAGATGTGGGCATGAAACGCGAGCAACCTTTCATTTCTACTTACTCCTCGCTTAACCGCTTCTATACCTTGGACGAGATGATCTCGTCCAAGGCTACAGTTCCCCTGTGCCTTGGACGAGATGATCTCGTCCAAGGCACTGGGGAACTTGGTGGAGCGCTAGCGCGCCCCCGTGCACCCTCCTCCCCCCCAAGGCGGGGATGGAAGGGGAAGACCTTCCCCTTCCACCCCCGCACCCCCACCCCCCCGGCAATCCGATGACATCAGCGCGCGCACAGCGCGCTGACGTCATCTAGTGTTGCCGGGCGCGCTGGAAGCCATTTGCTTCCAGTGCGTCGTCGGGAAAGGACCGAAAAGGTGAGTCCTTTCCGTTTTTGGGGGGTGGTGAAAACAGACACGGGGGGAAAGGAAAGGGTTTTTTCTTTCCCCCTGTGCCTGTTTTCACAAGATTCCTGCTCCACGATCGCGGGCAGGGCCCGCAATCGTGGAGCAGGAATCTCCACTAGACACCAAGGATTTTTTGTAATAGGTTTATTTTGGGGGCGACCCCTGGGGGGCAATTGTTTCAGTATTTCAATCCCCCATCCCCCCGGGAGCAGATCCGCCGATTGTTCGGCGGATCTGCCCCCGGGGGGGGGGGCGAAAACCACTAGACACAAGGGATTTTATTATTTGTGTGTATTTTGGGGGCGACCCCTTGGGCAAGGGTCGCCCCCCGGGTCAATTTTGTTTAGTGTTTGGCCCCCCCCGGGGGCAGATCGCCTTTTTTTCAGCCGATCTGCCCCCGAGGGGGGCAAAATCCACTAGACACCAGGGATTTATTTTTATTGTGAATTTTTTTTTTTGAGGCAACCCCTTGGGCAAGGCTATTTTTTTAGTATTTTGCCCCCCCCACCCCCCCGGGGGGCAGATTGCCAATTTTTGGGCTGATCTGCCGCCAAGCGGGGGGCAAAATCCACTAGACACCAGGGATTTTGTTTTTATTGTTTATTTTGGGGGCAACCCCTTGGGCAAGGGTCGCTCCCCTGGGGAGCTATTTTTTTTTTTCTGTTTCGGCCCCCCCGATGGCAGCCATTTTTTGGACGATCTGGCCCCCGGGGGGATGGAAGCTCACTAGGCGCCAGGGATTGTGTGGTGTGTGTGTGGTGTGTGTTTGGGGGCACCCCTTGGGCAACGGTCGCCCCCCTAAGGTGGGGAAAGTTCGTATTGGCCATCTCTGCCCCTATTTTTGTAGGCCCATCTGCCCCAAAGGAGGGCAGAAACCACCAATACGGCAGGGATTATTTTGTTTTGTTTTGTGTTGTGCTGGGGGTGCCCCCTTTGGGAAGGGTCGCCCCCTAAAGGGGGCACAGAGGTGTTGCCTATTTCTGCCCCCCTTGGGGGCAGATTGGCCAATTTTTTTACACCCATCTACCCCCGAGGGGGGCAGGATCCACATAGGTACCAGGGACAACTTCTAAGTTCTTGGTGGTGTCTTGGTGGTGGGGTGTTTGTCAACTGGCAAAGTATTTGTATTTGTGATTATAACAATTTATTTCTTCTTTTTCTTCTAGTTCAACGCTTTTGCTTCCTTTGCTGTGGATCTTTGCGGTTTTGGCAGTAGTTGTCCTGCGGTTTGCATAGTTGCATGTTTTAGGTAAGTGAAAGCAATTTACTCCAAAGGAATATTGTTGACATGCATGAATGACATGTTTGTAGGTGGTGTACTAAATGCAGTATTGTGTGTTTGACATTGTCCTTAGATTTGAGCACAGTGATGTTTGTGTTGTCATATGTCTAATTTGCTTTTTTCTTTTTAGTGGATATCATTGGTGATTGCTGTGTCTGTGCAGAGTTGTTGCTTAGTGAGTAGCTATTTCAGGCAAGTGAGTGGTATAGTTTTTTGTAGTACATAACTGTTTGTGATAAAGCTACACTTTGTTTATTACTTACTTTAGTGCTAGTTGTTGTTGGCAATCCATTTGTTGTTAGTGAGGATCATGGCTAGCCGCAAAGTGACCGCTCAGCAGGTTGTTCGCATGCTCTTTGAGTCGTCTTCAGACCATGATTACGACACTGACTCTGCATCTGAGGCAGAGGAGGAAGCAGGAGATTCTGGAAGTGAGTTTTCTGTCCGAGAGTATTCTTCTGATGAGGAAGCTACTCTCAGTGCAGATGAAGGGCCTGTGTTAGAGGAGGACATTGATGTGCCAAGAGTGCAGCAGCCTGGGGCTGAAGGGTTTCCCATTAGAAGACCTGACACCTGGATTGCCCCAAACATGGAGCAGCCACAGTTACCTGCATTTACTGGTCTCCCAGGGTGTAGAGTTAATACAGAAAACGTTTTGCCTATCCATTTCTTTCACTTGTTTATGGACGATGTATTTTTGGAAGAGATTGTGGAGCAGACAAATGTGTATGCAGAGCAATATTTGCGGGACAACGCTGCCAGACTTAAGCCTCAGTCTAGAGCTACTCATTGGGTTCCCACATATCTGGAAGAGATGAAAAGGTTTTTAGGTTTGTCTTTTTTGATGGGGTTGATCAGGAAGCCGTCACTGGCTTCTTATTGGTCTACTAGTCCCTTGATGGCAACTGCTATATTTCCTGCAACTATGACACGTAATCGGTATTTGCTTCTTCTTCGTATGCTGCATTTTGTAGACAATGCTTTAGCCTTGCCACGAGATCACCCTGATTGTGACCGCCTTTTTAAGATTAGGCCTGTCCATGATCATTTTGTGGATCGGTTTTCAGAGGTCTATGTTCCAGGCAAAGAGATAAGTGTGGACGAGTCTTTGGTCCTTTTCAAGGGGCGTTTAGTTTTTAAGCAGTACATTCCTAGTAAGAGGGCACGGTATGGGATTAAATTGTATCCGCTGTCAGAAAGCAGTACAGGATATGTGTATAATTTCCGGGTCTACACTGGTAGGGATTCCAGTATTGACCCTCCTGGTTGTCCGGCCACTTTTGGAGTTAGCGAAAAAATTGTGTGGGAACTTGCTAGACGGCTGTTTAACAAAGGTCACCATTTGTACGTAGATAATTTCTACACTGGAGTGCAGTTGTTCAAGGAGTTGTTTAGGGTGGACACTGTTGCTTGTGGCACAATCTGTTCTAACCGGAAAGGCTATCCAAGGGAGCTTGTCTGTAAAAAACTTGAGACAGTGCAGTGCCTTGCGGAATAACGAGCTGCTAGCTCTGAAATTTTCAGACAGGAGGGATGTGTACATGCTATCGACCATCCATGATGAGAGTACTTCCCCTGTGGCTGTTTGGGGTCAGGTTGCGGAAGTGCGCAAATCTGCGTGCATTTTGGACTACAATAGGCACATGGGTGATGTTGACAGAGTAGATCAGAGGTTGGAACCTTATACTGCTCTTCGTAAGTCTTATGTGTGGTATAAAAAGTTGGCCCTACATTTATTTCATTTGGCAACTTTTAATGCCTTTATTGTATACAAGGATTGTTCACCTGAGTCAAGGATGACATTTGTTAAATTTCAGGAGTCGGTGATAGAAAGCCTTATTGTGGTGGAACTGGCAAGAGTTCCTAGAGTAGAAGTGGTGGAGGATGTGGCTAGATTGAAAGATCGGCACTTTCCAGATCACATTCCTCCCACTCCCAAAAAAGACATGCCCACAAAGAAATGTAGAGTATGTGCCCGGAGATCAATCCGGAGGGAGAGCCGGATGTACTGCCCGTAATGCCCTTCAAAGCCTGGGCTGTGTGTGCCCAGCTGTTTTCGAAGTTACCACACAAGGAAAAACTTTTGGGAAATACCGTGAGCGTAAGCTGTCTGTTTTATATTTTCATATGTTTCACGGTTGGCATCTCTGTCGTGTATTTAGTTAGAGCTTATGTGTTTGTAGTTTTGTGCTTATTTTATAATTAGTGGTTTCTTTGTTGTTTATAGATAAAAAAAAGTGATTGCGGTGTGCGTGGGGTGGCGTTTGGCTGGCGGTGTGCGTGCGGTGGTGCTTGGCTGGCGGTGTGCTTGGGGTGGCGCTTGGCTGCCTGGGTGCTTGGGGTGGCGCTTGGCTGGCGGTGTGCTTGGGGTGGCGCTTGGCTGGCTGTGTGCTTGGGGTGGCGCTTGGCTGGCGGTGTGCTTGGGGTGGCGCTTGGCTGGCGGTGTGCGTGGGGTGGCGCTTGGCTGGCGGTGTCCGTGGGGTGGCGCTTGGCTGGCGGTGTGCTTGGGGTGGCGCTTGGCTGGCGGTGTGCGTGGGGTGGCGCTTGGCTGGCGGTGTGCTTGGGGTGGCGCTTGGCTGGCGGTGTGCGTGGGGTGGCGCTTGGCTGGCGGTGCCAGCCAAACGGCAGTCCACACTTCCATCAGCTGGTGTGATTCTTGTATCAGGCATGTGGGCGTATGTAAGTGATGGGCCCTTGAGTGGCGCGGTCCGTCGATGTGAGTGTTGTAATGTGCTGGGCCCGTGGCTGGCGGTGTGAATGGTCTTGTGCGTGTCATGTATGAAAGGTGTGTGAATGGACTGTAAAGCGGTTGGTGCCTTGTCGCGGCTTTACAGTTCACGAGCTGTGAGTCATTGGTTCACTTTTTTGCCTTTCAGTTATTAGCAGTGCATTTCATTTTTGTGAAATCTCTTGTTAATAAAATTTGATCCACTGAACCATCACTCACCCTCGTGCCAAATCCAACCAGTATGTGTGCTAAAAAATGACAAAACCTGCTCCGCTGTAATCAGGCGTCGCAGCACACCTGTGACACGCTAGGTGCCTCGGGTGGGACCCCGATGATGAAGCATGCCACCAACTTGGTTGGTGGGTGAGGGGTCTTCTTCACATAACCTAAGTGTGTTTCTTTTCACAATTTTAGTGTTTGGCACATCACGGACGTATGTGGACACATCAAAATGATATATTACAAAAATACCTGTGTTTGGGGGGGAGGGCCCACCTATGTTTTTGGTCCTGGGTGCGGCCTTCATCTAGGGAAACCTACAAAACCCAGAAACTTTTTAAAACTAGACACCCCAAGGAGTTCAGGGAGGTGTGGCTTGCGTGGCTCCCCCAACATTTTCTTACCCATACTCCTCTGTAAACCTCAAAATTTGCATAAAAAAGCATATTTTCCAGACTTTTCTTAGTAGGATCACCGCTCCAGCACAAAATTCCTACTCCCCAGTTTTCCCCTCAGTCTCCCAAGTAAAATGACACCTCACTTATGTGGGTCCCCAAAGCAGAGTCCGTCTAAAGATGTATAAAAGAATATGCCCTTATAAACTTGCTGTGCTATCCCTTCTATCTCTTCAAGTTTTGGGCCTTATTCTGTTGCAGGCACCTGGCCCACCCACACAAGTGAGGTATCATTTTTATCGGGAGACTTGGGGGAATGCTGGGTGGAAGGAAATTTGTAGCTCCTCTCAGATTCCAGAACTTTCTGTCACCGAAATGAGAGGAAAGGGTGTTTTTTTAGCCAAATTTTGAGGTTTGCAAAGGATTCTGGGTAACAGAACCTGGTCTGAGCCCCACAAGTCACCCCATCTTGGATTCCCCAAGGTCTTTAGTTTTCAAAAATGCACAGGGTTGGTAGGTTTCCCTAGGTGCCGGCTGAGCTAGAGGCCAAAATCTACAGGTAGGCACTTCGCAAAAAACACCTCTGTTTTCTTTCAAAAATTTGGATGTATCCACGTTGCGCTTTGGGGCGTTTCCTGTCGCGGGTGCTAGGCCTACCCACACAAGTGAGGTATCATTTTTATCGGGAGACTTGGGGGAACGCTGGGTGGAAGGAAATTTGTGGCTCCTCTCAGATTCCAGAACTTTCTGCCACAGAAATGTGAGGAACATGTGTTTTCTTTGCCAAATTTTGAGGTTTGCAAAGGATTCTGGGTAACAGAACCTGGTCCGAGCCCCGCAAGTCACCCCTCCTTGGATTCCCCTATGTCTCTAGTTTTCAGAAATGCACAGTTTTGTTAGGTTTCCCTAGGTGCCGGCTGAGCTAGAGGCCAAAATCTACAGGTAGGCACTGTTTTCTTTAAAAAAATGGGATGTCTCCACGTTGCGCTTTGGGGCGTTTCCTGTCGCGGGCGCTAGGCCTACCCACACAAGTGAGGTATCATTTTTAACGGGAGACTTGGGGGAACGCTGGGTGGAAGGAAATTTGTGGCTCCTCTCAGATTCCAGAACTTTCTGCCACAGAAATGTGAGGAACATGTGTTTTTTTAGCCAAATTTTGAGGTTTGCAAAGGATTCTGGGTAACAGAACCTGGTCCGAGCCCCGCAAGTCACCCCATCTTGGATTCCCCTAGGTCTCTAGTTTTCAGAAATGCACAGGTTTGGTAGGTTTCCCTAGGTGCCGGCTGAGCTAGAGGCCAAAACCTATAGGTAGGCACTTCGCAAAAAACACCTCTGTTTTCTTTCAAAAATGTGGATGTGTCCGTCCACGTTGCGCTTTGGGGCGTTTCCTTTTGCGGGCACTAGGCCTACCCACACAAGTGAGGTATCATTTTTATCGGGAGACTTGGGGGAACGCTGGGTGGAAGGAAATTTGTGGCTCCTCTCAGATTCCAGAACTTTCTGCCACAGAAATGTGAGGAACATGTGTTTTTTTAACCAAATTTTGAGGGTTCGCAAAGGATTCTGGGTAACAGAACCTGGTCCGAGCCCCGCAAGTCAACCCTCCTTGGATTCCCCTAGGTCTCTAGTTTTCAGAAATGCACAGGTTTGGTAGGTTTCCCTAGGTGCCGGCTGAGCCAGAGGCCAAAATCTACAGGTAGGCACTTTGCAAAAAACACCTCTGTTTTCTTTCAAAAATGTGGATGTGTCCACGTTGCGCCTTGGGGTGTTTCCTGTCGCGGGCGCTAGGCCTACCCACACAAGTGAGGTATCATTTTTATCGGGAGACTTGGGGGAACGCTGGGTGGAAGGAAATTTGTGGCTCCTCTCAGATTCCAGAACTTTCTGCCACAGAAATGTGAGGAACATGTGTTTTTTTAGCCAAATGTTGAGGTTCGCAAAGGATTCTGGGTAACAGAACCTGGTCCGAGCCCCACAAGTCACCCCTCCTTGGATTCCCCTAGGTCTCTAGTTTTCAGAAATGCACAGGTTTGTTAGGTTTCCCTAGGTGCCGGCTGAGCTAGAGGCCAAAATCTACAGGTAGGCACTTCGCAAAAAACACCTCTGTTTTCTTTCAAAAATTTGGATGTGTCCACGTTGCGCTTTGGGGCGTTTCCTGTCGCGGGCGCTAGGCCTACCCACACAAGTGAGGTATCATTTTTATCGGGAGACTTGGGGGAACGCTGGGTGGAAAGAAATTTGTGGGTCCTCTCAGTTTCAAGAACTTTCTGCCACAGAAATATGAGGAACATGCGTTTTTTTAGCCAAGTTTTGAGGTTTGCAAAGGATTCTGGGTAACAGAACCTGGTCCGAGCCCCGCAAGTCACCCCATCTTGGATCCCCTTAGGTCTCTAGTTTTCAGAAATGCACAGGTTTGGTAGGCTTCCCTAGGTGCCGGCTGAGCTAGAGGCCAAAATCTACAGGTAAGCACTTCGCAAAAAACACCTCTGTTTTCTTTCAAAAATGTGGATGTGTCCACGTTGTGCTTTGGGGCGTTTCCTGTCGCGGGCGCTAGGCCTACCCACACAAGTGAGGTATCATTTTTATCGGGAGACTTGGGGGAACGCTGGGTGGAAGGAAATTTGTGGCTCCTCTCAGATTCCAGAACTTTCTGCCACAGAAATGTGAGGAACATGTGTTTTTTTAGCCAAATTTTGAGGTTCGCAAAGGATTCTGGGTAACAGAACCTGGTCCGAGCCCCGCAAGTCACCCCATCTTGGATTCCCCTAGGTCTCTAGTTTTCAGAAATGCACAGGTTTGGTAGGTTTCCCTAGGTGACGGCTGAGCTAGAGGCCAAAATCTACAGGTAGGCACTTCGCAAAAAACACCTCTGTTTTCTTTAAAAATTTGGATGTGTCCACGTTGCGCTTTGGGGCGTTTCCTGTCACGGGCGCTATGCCTACCCACACAAGTGAGGTATCGTTTTTATCGGGAGACTTGGGGGAACGCTGGGTAGAAGGAAATTTGTGGCTCCTCTCAGATTCCAGAACTTTCTGCCACAGAAATGTGAGGAACATGTGTTTTTTTAGCCAAATGTTGAGGTTCGCAAAGGATTCTGGGTAACAGAACCTGGTCCGAGACCCGCAAGTCAACCCTCCTTGGATTCCCCTAGGTCTCTAGTTTTCAGAAATGCACAGGTTTGGTAGGTTTCCCTAGGTGCCGGCTGAGCTAGAGGCCAAAATCTACAGGTAGGCACTTCGCAAAAAACACCTCTGTTTTCTTAAAAAAATTTGGATGTGTCCACGTTGCGCTTTAGGGTGTTTCCTGTCGCGGGCGCTAGGCCTACCCACACAAGTGAGGTATCATTTTTATCGGGAGACTTGGGGGAACGCTGGGTGGAAGGAAATTTGTGGCTCCTCTCAGATTCCAGAACTTTCTGCCACAGAAATGTGAGGAACATGTGTTTTTTTAGCCACATTTTGAGGTTTGCAAAGGATTCTGGGTAACAGAACCTGGTCCGAGCCCTGCAAGTCACCCCTCCTTGGATTCCCCTAGGTCTCTAGTTTTCAGAAATGCACAGGTTTGTTAGGTTTCCCTAGGTGCCGGCTGAGCTAGAGGCCAAAATCTACAGGTAGGCACTTCGCAAAAAACACCTCTGTTTTCTTTCAAAAATTTGGATGTGTCCACGTTGCGCTTTAGGGTGTTTCCTGTCGCGGGCGCTAGGCCTACCCACACAAGTGAGGTATCATTTTTATCGGGAGACTTGGGGGAACGCTGGGTGGAAGGAAATTTGTGGCTCCTCTCAGATTCCAGAACTTTCTGCCACAGAAATGTGAGGAACTTGTGTTTTTTTAGCCACATTTTGAGGTTTGCAAAGGATTCTGGGTAACAGAACCTGGTCCGAACCCCGCAAGTGAACCCTCCTTTGATTCCCCTAGGTCTCTAGTTTTCAGAAATGCACAGGTTTGTTAGGTTTCCCTAGGTGCCGGCTGAGCTAGAGGCCAAAATCTACAGGTAGGCACTTCGCAAAAAACACCTCTGTTTTCTTTAAAAAATTTGAAGTGCCCACGTTGCGCTTTGGGGCGTTTCCTGTCCCGGGCGCTAGGCCTACCTACACAAGTGAAGTATCATTTTTATCGGGAGACTTGGGGAAACGCTGGGTGGAAGGAAATTCGTGGCTCCTCTCAGATTCCAGAACTTTCTGCCACAGAAATGTGAGGAACATGTGTTTTTTTAGCCAAATTTTGAGGTTTGCAAAGGATTCTGGGTAACAGAACCTGGTCCGAGCCCCGCAAGTCACCCCATCTTGGATTCCCCTAGGTCTCTAGTTTTCAGAAATGCACAGGTTTGGTAGGTTTCCCTAGGTGCCGGAGGAGCTAGAGGCCAAAATCCACAGGTAGGAACTTTGCAAAAAACACCTCTGTTTTCTTTAAAAAAAAATGGGATGTGTCCACGTTGCGTTTTGGGGCGTTTCCTGTCGCGGGCGCTAGGCCTACCCACACAAGTGAGGTATCATTTTTATCGGGAGACTTTGGGGAACATAGATTAACAAAACAAGTGCTATTGCCCCTTGTCTTTCTCTACATTTTTTCCTTCCAAATATAGGAGAGTGTGTAAAAAAGACATCTATTTGAGAAATGCCCTGTAATTCACATGCTAGTATGGTCACCCCGGAATTCAGAGATGTGCAAATAACCACTGCTTCTCAACACCTTATCTTGTGCCCTTTTTGGAAATACAAAGGTTTTCTTGATAGCAATTTTTTACTCTTTATATTTCAGCAAATGAATTGCTGTATACCCGGTATAGAATGAAAACGCACTGCAGGGTGCAGCTCATTTATTGGCTCTGGTTTCCTCGGGTTCTTGATGAACCTACAAGCCCTATATATCCCCGCAACCAGAGGAGTCCAGCAGACGTAACGGTATATTGCTTTCGATAATCTGACATTGCAGGGTAAAGTTACAGAGTAAAACGTAGAGAAAAATTTATGTTTTTTTCACCTCAATTTCAATATCTTTCTTTTTCAGCTGTTATTTTCTGTAGGAAACCCTTGTAGGATCTACACAAATGACCCCTTGCTGAATTCAGAATTGTGTCTACTTTTCAGAAATGTTTAGGTTTCTGGGATCCAGCATTGGTTTCATGCCCATTTCTGTCACTGACTGGAAGGAGGCTGAAAGCACAAAAAATTGCAAAAATGGGGTATGTCCCAGTAAAATGCCAAAATTGTGTTTTCTGATTCAAGTCTGCCTGTTCCTGAAAGCTGGGAAGCTGCTGAGTTTAGCACCGCAAACCCTTTGTTGATGCCATTGTCAGGGGAAAAACCACAAGCCTTCTTCTGCAGCCACTTTTTCAATTTTTTTTGGAAAAAATAACTTTTCACTGTATTTTTGCCAATTTCTTGGCCTCCTTCAGGGGAACCCACAAAGTCTGGGTACCTCTAGAATCCCTAGGATGTTGGAAAAAAAGGACGCAAATTTGGCTTGGTTAGCTTATGTGGACAAAAAGTTATGAGGGCCTAAGCGCGAACTGCCCCAAATAGGCAAAAAAAGGCCTGGCACAGGAGGGGGGAAAGGCCTGGCAGCGAAGGGGTTAATGGCGTTACCTTGTGATTTAAGTTATGTACGTCTCACGGGTGGTTCGTGCGCTTCAAGCTTCATTTGAAAATGTGGTTTTGGATTTCGGCGGCTGTTTTGAAGGACGTTTTTTAGTATTTTAATATATCGCCACAGTATTACAGCTATTTCATGTGGAAAACAACTCTATATTTTTGTGAGTAATATAGGATTGGGCTTTATGTTGTTTTTTTAGTCTTCTTCTACTGTTTGTAAATGAAGTAATTTGCTTCAGATATTTTTGCACTGCCCAATTTTATATTAGTTAACCCTCCATTTGTTTTGTTTCGTGCTAATTCTACACAGAAACTTCAGAAGTATATATATATATATATATATATATATATATATATATATATATATATATGTTCGATGGCATGTGTAGCTGCAGATACACATGCTTTGCATAAGTCTGCCATCTAGTGTTGGGCTCAGAGTGTTACAAGTTGTTTTTCTGCAAAGAAGCTTTTTTGAGTCACAAGATCGAGTGACTCCTCCTCTTGGTGATAGTGCGCATGGGCATCAAGTCCTTTGTTAGGTTGTTTTCTTTCCGCTGTCAGGTTCAAATGTGTTTCCTCTTGATCCAGTGAATCTCGGTTCGGTAATTCGGAACTTATTCTAATCTTCCTATAATATCGTCGATATTGTTTTTGATCGTGTTTCCATCTATACACGATATAATTTAGACCATCGGGTCGATTTTTCTTGTCCTTAAAAAGGTCAATGCCTTTTAAGGGCCTACCTCAATGTGAATCTGATGGAATGAACTCCGTTTCGATTCTCTCCTCGGTGGCACGCTAAATTTCCGTACACCGATCAGCATTCTGTGTGCAATCTTTGTTTATCTCCAGATCATCAAGAAGACAATTGCGATGCCTGTAGATTGTTTCAATAAAAAAAAGACTCTTCGGGACCATAGAGCTCGTCGTCTCGAAATTGTGCCCAGATCCACAGAAGTCACACCGCACATCTTCGGTGAGGAACATGCTCAGGAAGAGGTTCGGCAAGGGGCAGTTTGTTCCACCCTAGACTCAGACTCTGATGATGACAGCCAGTATGTGCCTCCGGTGCAGTACGTGAGTACAGCTGCCCCATCACACCCCACAAAAATGATTAAAAAGACTCCAGCACTGGTCGTCGATCCACCACTGCTTTCGGGCCATAGTAGGATTCGAAAAGAAAGTCCGGATGATCAGCCTTCGGGTTCAGCACTGAGATTTAAGACTAAGGTGCACTTGGCGTCGACCAAACAGACTCATACAATCTCAGAGTGGAACTGAAAATGTAAAACCACATCTTCGGAGACGAAACTTTTTTCAACATCTTTGGAGCCAACACTTTTGGTTTGACCAAAACATATATTTTCAGAGTCGAAACACATTGGTAGTAAAGAAACTACTTTTACCCAGGAGTCCATAGACATTCAACCTATTTTAGAGGTAATGGACGTCAAACAAAGAAATATACTTATTCAGAAGGACACAGGAAGAATAATTGCCTCCCCTCCAATGTCCTTTAAAAAGAGACTTACTTTTAAAGACACTTCAAAAGATGCACCTCTATCAAAGGAGGTCTTCAAGGACAAACAACAAGGAGAGACTTCAAAGCAGAAACAGCCTTCACTACCACATTCTCTTGTTCCTCCTTCCACACCATCACCCACATATGAGGCACAATTATCACCACATACATCCTCAATTTCACCACATGTGCATAATTTTAGTGATGACCAACAGGACATAGATCCACGGGACACATATGACTCTTATCCCATTTTACCAAATGACCCCCAGTTATATCCTGCCGGACATTTACCACCAGAAGATACTACAGCATATAAACAAGTAGTGGCTAGAGCTGCAGCCTACCAAAATGTGCAAATGCACACTGATCATATAGAGCAGGATTTTGTGTTTGATACACTGGCATCAACGCATAAGTAATACGAATGTCTTCCTGTGCTCCCAGGCATGCTCAGACATGCTTCTGATACCTTTCAAGAGCTGGTTAAAGCTAGGATTATCACTCCTAGAGTGGCAAAAAATATAAACCAGCACCCTCAGACCCTGTGTTTATAAGAGCTCAACAACCTCCTGATTCCATTGTAATTGGTGCAGCAAGAAAAAGGGCTAACAGTCCACAGGAGATGCCCCTCCTCCTGATAAGGAAAGCAGGAAAATAGATTTAGCTTGGAAAAGGGTTGCTTCACCAGCTGCAAATCGCTGGAGGATAGCCAATTTACAAGCGCTTTGGGCTAGATATGACAGAGCACACTGGGACAAAATGCAACAGCTTTTACAATACCTCCCTCCAGAACACCAAAAAAGGGGACAGCAAATAGTTAATGAAGGGCAAGCAATATCTAATAATGCTATTAGATCTGCTATGGATGCAGCTGATGCAGCAGCTAGATCAGTTAACACCAGTGTGCTTATTAGGAGACATGCCTGGTTAAGATGCTCAGGTTTCAAACCTGAGATACAGCAAGCAGTTTTAAACATGCCCTTTGATAAGCAGCATTTATTTGGCCCTGAGATGGACACAGTAATAGACAAACTTAAAAAAGATTCAGAAACAGCTAAAGCCATGGGGGCTTTGTATACCACACCCACCAGGGGTACTTTTCGTAGACCACAATATTGTAGGGGGTTTCAAAACATCGGCTACGGAAACAGCAACCACCCATCAAAAACAATCCTCACAATTCTACACTAAAGGATAATTTAGAGGCTGATATATAGGATCCAACAGTAGAGGAAGAGGTAAACCTTCCACATCCAGAGGTTCCTCACAATAAAACTGGGACTTTCTCACTATCCCCACAGAGCACAGTTCTCCTGTGGGGGGAAGACTGGTAAATTTCTATCCACAATGGCACAACATCACTACAGATCAGTGGGTTCTATTAATTATCCAACATGGTTTTTGTCTAGAACTCATTTCCACTCCACCAAACATTCCACCTTGTTCACACAAACTAACTCAAGGAGCATCTCACTCTATTAAAACAAGAAGTACAATCACTTCTACTCAAAGGTGCAACAGAGGTGGTACCTATAGCTCAACAAGGGAAAGGAGTATATTCTCTATACTTCCTTATACCAAAAAAGGATGGTACTCTCAGACCAATCCTGGATCTCAGACCTCTCAATCAGTACATCCTTTCAGAGGATTTCCACATGGTCACTCTTCAGGATGTCATTCCCCTACTAAAAAAAACAGGACTACAAGACAGCATTAGATTTAAAAGATGCTTACTTCTACATTCCCATACATCCAGCACATCACAAATATCTAAGATTTGTGATAACAGGAAAGCACTACCAGTTCAAAGTGCTACCCTTTGGAGTAACAACACCAAGGGTATTCACCAAATGGTTGCAGCATACCTCAGAAGGCAACATATACATGTTTCTCTCATAGGGGATTTCCATGTATAGTCATAAGCACTGAATAGTTCAGCGCACCTGCGGGGACCCCGGAGCACTGATGTGAAGTATATTCTTAAGTGCAAACACCAGCCGTTTGAAGAAAAGGTCTGTCAAAAAACACTTAAGAATAACATTGTGCAGCCTATGTGAACAGCTACACAGGCCAAATTGTTGAAAAGAAAATCAATAGTAGTGTAAATTCATGTTCAAACACCTATTTATTCTAGAAATGTAATAACAAATACATTCTCATACTTTATTTACACCTCTGATGAGAATAAAACAATGCAGGGCAGTGTAGCCCATAGGCTGCCATTATACAGAATGTAAATAGAGCTGTGCCTTTAAGAAAGCAAAGTCTTCCTGTATCCCATCATGCACAGCAACAGGCAGTTGCCTCAGTTCTTTTTTCCGGCTCCTGCTGACAGGACCCTGAAGCATTGAGCTCTACCTCACAAAGCTTTTTGTGACAGAAATTCATTGAAATATCTTTTGAATTTCATTTTCACTCGACGTTTTTACCTTTGAGTGATCATTTTCTATTGATTTCTGTTAAATTCTGACAGAATTTTGAGGTTTTTCAAGTTAGAAATGCCTTCACTTTTTGATAAATGTCCTTCTTGTGGCAGAAAGAAGGCTAAAACAGATCCACATAGGGTCTGTATAATTTGTCTTCCATCCAGCCACAAACCGGAGTCGTGTGACATTTGTAAAACCTTCTCTAGAAGAACCCTTCGTGATAGAGAGAAGATCCGACTTCAGGCGAGAGAGGACAGGAGAAAAAGTGGCCATTCCACTACAGAGCGAGGAGAAGGTCAGGCTTCTACCAGGGCTCAACCTGTTTCCTCCATGACTCCTTCCAGACCTGCTGAAAAACGACATAGATCTCCGACGACGTCGAGAGCGTCGACGTCGAAGCAGAGAACGGCGCCAACATGTTCGCCGTCGAGGAGTGGTTCGCCGGCGAGAAAAAGACATTGTTCGCCGTCGACAGCTATTTCGCCGTCGAGGCGGCGAAGACACCTGACGTCGAGAGGATCTGGGTCGCCGTCGACACGGCGAACACAGTCCACGCCAAGGAGATCCGAGTCGGGCTCGCCGTCGACACGGCGAGGGAGATCGCCGTCGAGAGAGAGTGTTCGCCGTCGGAGGCGTTCACCGTCACTGCACCGACGTCGAGGGTCGTCGTCGAGAGGTTCTCAGTGGCGAGACGAGTCGACGTCTAGAGGCACTCGCCGTCACCGCAGTTCGACGTCGAGGAGTGCTTCGACGTCGAGAAGACCATCTAAGAGGCCTAGAAGGGTTTATACAACCTCGGAATCCTCGGCCTCGCTTATCCTACTTCCAGCATCGCCACAGCTCTCGCAAAGGCAGTCGCCGTTACCACAGACGCCGGTAACACCTACGGCTCCTCTTCCGGCGCCTCCTCCAGAGTCTGTTCCGAGGACTCCAACGCGATCTGCAGGGCGTTCTGGATATTCGTCGAGGCGTACATCTACCTCTAGGCACCGTCGTCAGGAATCACATCATGGACATTCTTCATCGTCCACACGGGACTACTCTCCAACCTTATCGGACTCACCGTCCCCAAGAGTGTCCCCCATAGATGATGTCAACACATTTCAGGAGGTCTTAGTGAGAGGGGCAACCAAGCTGAATATCCCGCTAGCAGCTCCGGCCCCATCGACATCAGTAATCTTTGAGACCTTACATCAAAAGACATCTTCACGACCTTTACTTCCACTGGTTCCGGGTCTTATTGAGCCAGCAATGGAAATTTTTCTCACGCCGGCTACAACAAAGTCTGCTCCTTCCAGACTCATTAAAAAGTACCGTCCACCAGAGCAAGATCCTCTATTCTTGAGGTCGGACCCAGTACCAGACTCGGTAGTTATAGTGGCAGCGAAGAAATCGCATTCGACGTCACCGTCTTCCTCTGCTCCTCCAGACAAAGAGAGCAGAAAGATCGATGCTGCAGGAAGAAAAGTATGCTCGACGGCATCCATCACCATGAAAGCAGCCAGTGCCACTGCTTTATTAGGGAGATATGATCGATCCCTCTGGGACTCTATACTGCAGTTCGCGGAGCATCTCCCTAGGGACAAAAGGGAAGATTTCCTAGAGGTCGTGAGCGAGGGAGCTATGGTTTCTAACCAGATTATAAGTGCTGCGGCGGATTCTTCAACACTATCCGCACATAACTATGCTCATGGTATAGCGCTCAGGAGACATGCATGGCTGCGGCTTACATCGCTTAAACCCGAAGCACAGCAGAGGATACAGAACCTACCTTTCTCAGGCTCCACTTTGTTCGGCTCTCATGCCGATGACGAGATGGCCAGAATGAAGTCGGAGCTGGATACCCTGAAAGCGGTAGGCATGGAGCGACCTAAAGAACAGCGAAAAGGATTCCGCCCATATCAAAGAAGACTGTTCACCCACAGGTATCAGACTCCACATTGGACGTCTTCACGCCCTCAGCAACAGCAGCAGCAGCAGCATCAGAGGGGCTTCTCCAGAAGGTCGACAAGGGGTCGTTCAACACCTCAGACCCAGACACCTCGACAGGCGCCCGCGTCTAAGCCCTGAATCTTCGCTTCCCCCTCCTCCGTTATCCACTCCGGTAGGGGGAAGTATCTCAAATCATCTGGACGAGTGGCTACGCATCACATCAGACGCCTGGGTTTTGAATATTGTGAGACATGGTTACGTTCTCAGATTCACCAGTCCTCCACCATCTGTTCCACCCAAAACAACCAACCGACACCTCGAAGCTCTTCAGTTAGAAGTCACCATCCTATTGCAAAAAAGAGCCATAGAACCCGTCCCGATCAGCCAGCAAGGGAAGGGGATTTATTCGAGGTATTTCCTTGTGCCAAAAAAAGACAAGCAAGAGTTTCGTCCCATTTTAGACCTAAGGACAGCAAACAAGTGGATTCGCAAAGAGAAATTCAGGATGCTATCCTTGCACCAAATTTACCCACATCTTCGTCAGGGCGACTGGCTCTGTGCAGTAGACCTTTGCGACGCTTATTTTCATATTCCGGTGGCCAAGAAACATCGAAAATTCTTAAGGTTCACCGTCGGAAAACATCATTACCAATTTGCGGATCTGCCCTTCGGCCTAAAATCAGCGCCGAGGACTTTTTCCAAATGCATGGCGGTGGTAGCCGCCCATTTGAGGAAGCATCAAATTTTTGTCTACCCCTATCTAGACGATTGGCTCATAAAGGCCTCCAGTTATCTAGAGACGCAACAACATTTCAAATGGACTCTACAGCTGTTACAGAAACTCGGTCTTCAAGTAAATCTCCTGAAATCCACAGCAACACCGGTTCAGAGGTTGCATTACTTAGGAGCCATTATAGATACAAATCTAGGAAAGGTGTTTTCTTCGGAGGAACGACGATTATCGATTCTCCAAAAGTGCAAACAACTGCAAGAGGCTCCACAGACCACTGCAAGAGTAATAGCTTCCCTACTGGGCTCGATGGCGTCTTGTATCCATCTCGTTCCCAATGCTCGCCTCCATATGAGACCATTACAGGAAAACCTGGAGGATCAATGGAGTCAACTAATGAACGAATGGGAGAACAAAGTCCTCCTTTCTCCCCACGCCTTACAGTCCCTCAAGTGGTGGTGTCTACCCGACAATCTCTTGGTGGGGATTCCGTTCCAACGACAGCCTCCAGCTCAAACCATAGTAACAGATGCGTCACTGCTCGGATGGGGAGCGCACATGGAACATCTTCGAGTCCAAGGCAAGTGGTCACAGAAAGAGAGTCTCTATCACATCAACCTGCTGGAACTTCGAGCGGTCCACCTTTCGCTCAAAGCTTTCCTTCCGTCTCTGAGAGCGGAAACTCTCCTTCTTCAGACGGACAACGTGGCCACCATGTACTATGTAAACAAACAAGGAGGCACCAGGTCCAGGATTTTATCCAGGGAGGCTCAGACAATCTGGCATTGGCTTCTAGCCAGGAACATGTCGCTAGTAGCAACTCACCTGCCGGGCATCCAGAATGTGCAAGCGGATGCTCTCAGCCGAGTAATGGACGAGAACCATGAGTGGGTTCTACACTACGACGTCGTTCATTCCATTTTCGCACTATGGGGTTCCCCCTCTATAGACCTGTTCGCAACCCCAGAAAACAAAAAGTGACAAAACTTCGCCTCCAGATATTACCATCCAGGGACACTGGGGAATGCCCTGTGGATAAGCTGGTCAGGAGCATTTCTTTACGCCTTTCCACCGCTTCCCCTGATTCCGGCGTTCCTCCAGAAGTTATCCAATGCTCAGTCCAAAATGATCCTGATTGCTCCGGAATGGCCACAACAATGGTGGTTCCCAGACCTTCTTCACCGGTCACTCAAACCACACATCAGGCTCCCTTATCGTCCGGACCTGCTCACGAAGTTCGGAGGGCAGATATCTCATCCCAACCTCTCATCACTGAGTTTGGCAGCATGGCTCCTGAGCTAGTGCAATATGGACACTTGAACTTACCTCAGGACTGTATGGAAATCCTGAGAGAAGCTAAGCGCCCTTCCACACGATCCACTTATGCAAGCAAGTGGAAGAGATTTTGTGTGTGGTGTTTAGACAACAACATTGACCCGATATCCTGTGGAGAAGAGTCTATTCTGCCATACCTCCTAACATTGGCAAAATCGGGCTTACAATTATCATCAATAAAGGTACATTTGGCGGCTCTAACAGCATACAGGAAGAGCTCATCACAACCTTCCTTTTTTCGAATCCCAATTATTAAAGACTTCCTGGAGGGTTTAAAAAAGGTTTTTCCCCCCATTAGAAGGCCGTCTCCTCCATGGGAATTGAATGTTGTCCTATCGCGCCTGATGCTACCTCCATTCGAGCCAATACATAAGGCATCGCTTCAACATCTCACATGGAAAACTGCTTTTCTGGTGGCAATCACTTCAGCGCGTAGGGTCAGTGAAATCCAAGCCCTTTGCTCTCAGGAACCCTACACGGTTTTTCATTCTGCGAAAGTGGTAATGAGAACTCATCCAAAATTTTTACCGAAAGTCGTCTCCGATTTTCATGTGAATCAAACCATTTCACTTCCAACTTTCTTTCAAAATCCAGCTACTCCTGCTGAGAGAACGCTGCACTCTCTGGATGTAAAGAGGGTTTTGAAATTTTACTTGGACGCGACAAAATGCTTACGTAAATCACAACAGCTTTTTGTTAACTATGGCTCACTTAGAACAGGGTTGGGCACGTCTAAGCAATCACTATCCAGGTGGATTGTTTCATGTATAATGTTATGTTATCAGTTAGCGAACAAGTCCCTCGGTGGTAGGCCAAAAGCCCACTCTACTAGAGGGAAGGCAGCTACTACAGCCTTAATGAGAAATATACCTTTGGCAGAAATATGCAAGGCTGCCACTTGGAAGTCTGTCCATACCTTTACTCAGCATTACTGCCTTGATACAGACGCTAGGGCGGATGCACAGGTTGGACAGGCCTTGCTTAAGAACTTATTTGCATAACTTTAGTGTTTTGGCACTATTTTTTTCTGTCTGCTCCACCGCGGTTATGGGGATGGGCTTGCTACTCTATTCAGTGCTTATGACTATACATGGAAATCCCCTACGAGAGAAGGAATGGTTTCTTACCTGTAACTCCAGTTCTCTCGTAGGGGTATTTCCATGATAGTCATAAGCAACCCTCCCTTCTCCCCGGTGGAGTTCACATAGAAAAAGTTGCCATAAATATGGTTGATGTAGGTACTCCAACAAAGCTTGTTCCAGGTTAAAAGCCTTCAAAAAGAACTGAGGCAACTGCCTGTTGCTGTGCATGATGGGATACAGGAAGACTTTGCTTTCTTAAAGGCACAGCTCTATTTACATTCTGTATAATGGCAGCCTATGGGCTACACTGCCCTGCATTGTTTTATTCTCATCAGAGGTGTAAATAAAGTATGAGAATGTATTTGTTATTACATTTCTAGAATAAATAGGTGTTTGAACATGAATTTACACTACTATTGATTTTCTTTTCAACAATTTGGCCTGTGTAGCTGTTCACATAGGCTGCACAATGTTATTCTTAAGTGTTTTTTGACAGACCTTTTCTTCAAACGGCTGGTGTTTGCACTTAAGAATATACTTCACATCAGTGCTCCGGGGTCCCCGCAGGCGCGCGGAACTATTCAGTGCTTATGACTATCATGGAAATACCCCTACGAGAGAACTGGAGTTACAGGTAAGAAACCATTCCTTTTCCCTATTTGGATGACTGTCTCATAAAAGCCAGCACCATTCAAATCTGTCAACAACATACACAATACACAATCGATACCCTACACAGTCTAGGGTTCACAATCAACCAGAGCAAATACAGCTGTATTTGGGAGCAATTCTGAACGCTCAGGCAGCATTAGCGTACCGAAACCCACAGAGAATTCAAGCATTCCACAATCTCATATCACAGCTACAATACAATCAAACTAACACAATAAGGTTTATCATGAAACTATTGGGAATGATGGCATCGTGCATAGCAATAGTACCCAATGCACGTCTTAACATGAGACCCCTGCAACAGTGTCTCTCGCAACAATGGTCTCAGGTCAGGCTCAACTTCAAGATCTAGGGGGTGATTCTAACCCTGGCGGTCGGTGATAAAGCGGCGGCCAACCCGCCAACAGTCTGGCGGTCCAAAAAATGGAATTCTGACCCTGGCGGGAACCGCCAACACAGCCCGCCACTTTAACACTCCGACCGCCACGGCGGTACAAACAAACAGCGCGGCGGTCACCGCCAACAGGCAGGCGGCAGACAATGTACCGCCCACCCTATCACAACTCACCAATCCGCCACCTTTTCCGGGGCGGGAGCCCCGCTGATAAAAACACGGCAGAAACAGACTACGAACGGGAAAACGCTCACCTCTACGCACTCCACGAGGAAGGAGGACAGCATGGAACCCGAATTAAACATCCTACCTGCTCTCGTCTACCTGCTCATCTACCACGAGTACGAACTCCGGCGCAGTCGTCAACGGTGAGTACTGCACCTACGACACACGGGAGGGGGGAGGAGGAAAGGGTTACGGGCACACACATATGCAACACCCCCCCCACCCCCCAATATGTACACACCAATGCAGAGCAACAAGTCACAGTGACACCACCCAAACCCCCATAAAAAATGCAATAACATAATCAAATTGGGAATAAAAATTTATGTACAAAATAGCCTCTTAGAAGTAATGGTCAACTATAAAAAATATTTACATTTTAAAAAGTCCATATACACAGCAGTGGATAACCGAAGCAATTAGTCCTGCAAATGGTACGAATTTCGAATAGTCCGTGGGCCAAAGTTTTGCGACACAAGGGCAAAGCCCACACAGGAGACCTGAGTCCTTTGGAGAGAACACTGCAGGGGCATCTGATGACAAAAGCTACAGGCACCTCAGGGGGAAGGGAAGGGGGGGGCACCACAGCCACATGAGTCCACGACGCTAGATCCACGAAGGGGCCACAATGCCCACTGTGCCATCCTGGGGAGTGCAAAGCCACAGTCTCTCAATGTCTCTACAGTGGGTGGGTTGCCCACTGGACCATCCTGGGGAGTGCAAAGCCACAGTCTCTCAATGTCTCTACAGTGGGTGGGTTGCCCACTGGACCATCCTGGGGAGTGCAAAGCCACAGTCTCTCAATGTCTCTACAGTGGGTGGCTTGCCCACTGTGCCATCCTGTGGAGTGCAAAGCCACAGTCTCTCAATGTCTCTACAGTGAGTGGGGTGCCCACTGGACCATCCTGGGGAGTGCAAAGCCACAGTCCATCAGGTGGATAAATATCTCCACTGGTCAAGGAGGATGCATGGTGTGCACAGTGAACCGTGAACAGTGCTTGCAGGAAGGGCCCAGCGGAGCGGTGCTTGAGACGGCGGGGCCCAGCGGAGCGGTGCTTGAGACGGCGGGGCCCAGCGGAGCGGTGCTTGAGACGGCGGGGCCCAGCGGAGCGGTGCTTGAGAGGAAGGGCCCAGCGGAGCGGTGCTTGAGAGGAAGGGCCCAGCGGAGCGGTGCTTGAGACGGCGGGGCCCAGAGAAGCGGTGCTTGAGACGGCGGGGCCCAGCGGAGCGGTGCTTGAGAGGAAGGGCCCAGCGGAGCGGTGCTTGAGAGGAAGGGCCCAGCGGAGCGGTGCTTGAGACGGCGGGGCCCAGCGGAGCGGTGCTTGAGACGGCGGGGCCCAGCGGAGCGGTGCTTGAGAGGAAGGGCCCAGCGGAGCGGTGCTTGAGACGGCGGGGCCCAGCGGAGCGGTGCTTGAGACGGCGGGGCCCAGCGGAGCGGTGCCTGTCTTCACGGCGGGGCCCTGTTCAGCGGTGCCTGTCTTCACGGCGGGGCCCTGTTCAGCAGTGCCTGTCTTCACGGCGGGGCCCTGTTCAGCGGTGCCTGTCTTCACGGCGGGGCCCTGTTCAGCGGTGCCTGTCTTCACGGCGGGGCCCTGTTCAGCGGTGCCTGCCTTCACGGCGGGGCCCTGTTCAGCGGTGCCTGCCTTCACGGCGGGGCCCTGTTCAGCGGTGCCTGTCTTCACTGCGGGGCCCTGTTCAGCGGTGCCTGTCTTCACGGCGGGGCCCTGTTCAGCGGTGCCTGTCTTCACGGCGGGGCTCTGTTCAGCGGTGCCTGTCTTCACGGCCCCGTCTTCACGGCGGGGCCCTGTTCAGCGGTGCTCTTCTGCACGGCGGGGCCCTGTTCAGCGGTGCTCTTCTGCACGGCGGGGCCCTGTTCAGAGGTGCCTGTCTTCACGGCGGGGCCCTGTTCAGCGGTGCCTGTCTTCACGGCGGGGCCCTGTTCAGCGGTGCCGGTCTTCACGGCGGGGCCCTGTTCAGCGGTGCCGGTCTTCACGGCGGGGCCCTGTTCAGCTGTGCCGGTCTTCACGGCGGGGCCCTGTTCAGCGGTGCCGGTCTTCACGGCGGGGCCCTGTTCAGCGGTGCCGGTCTTCACGGCGGGGCCCTGTTCAGCGGTGCTCTTCTGCACGGCGGGGCCCTGTTCAGCAGTGCTCTTCTGCACGGCGGGGCCCTGTTCAGCGGTGCCTGTCTTCACGGCGGGGCCCTGTTCAGCGGTGCTCTTTTGCACGGCGGGGCCCTGTTCAGCGGTGCTCTTTTGCACGGCGGGGCCCTGTTCAGCGGTGCCTGTCTTCACGGCGGGGCCCTGTTCAGCGGTGCCTGTCTTCACGGCGGGGCCCTGTTCAGCGGTGCCTGTCTTCACGGCGGGGCCCTGTTCAGCGGTGCTCTTCTGCACGGCGGGGCCCTGTTCAGCGGTGCCTGTCATCACGGCGGGGCCCTGTTCAGCAGTGCTCTTCTGCACGGCGGGGCCCTGTTCAGCGGTGCTCTTCTGCACGGCGGGGCCCTGTTCAGCGGTGCTCTTCCAGTAAGTCTAGGGAGCCAGACCTGGCCTGGACTCCCTGCTCACTCACCCTCCGACCGTGCAGTGGCAGGCCCCTTCGGGGACGGAGTCCTGGGCCCTTTGTTCTCGTCCCTTGCAGCCGGGATGGGGCTTGTGGGGCCCTCCTGCTCCGCGCTCCTGCTGGCTGACCTCTCCGCCCTGCTGCCCTTTCGCTCCTTAGATGGGGCTCTCGGGCCCTTGCCTCCCCTGGCTGTTGTGGCAGGTGAAGTGGCCGAAGTGAGCTCCGTGGGGGCAGCCTTGTCGGTCCTCTCACGGCGGCCCTTTAGTTTCCGTGTCCTCTTGCCTGGGGGGGGGCTGGATGTGTCCTTGCTGCTGAGTGAAGTGTCACTGCCGCCAAAGGGTGGACTCCAGAACCCATGCACCACTGTGACACTCGAAGCAGGGCTGGTGGTGGCTGAGGTGCTCTTGGGACACTTAGCAGATGGAGGGGGTGGGTCAGGGGAGGGAAAGAGGTTAAGTTTAGAGAGGTAATATTTCTTAGGACCAAGGTAAAGGGTAGGAGTAGTGGTGATGGAAGTGGAGGAAGAGGATGTGGTTGTAGGAGAGTCAGGTGTGCTGTCTTTGGGTGCAGGTGACTGAGACGTAGGCTGTCGTGAGGTGGTTGGCTGTTGTTTGGGTGTCTGCCTGCGTTTATGTGTCTTGGAAGAGGGGGTGACAGACACAGTGGGAGAGGACACAGGGGACGTGTAAATGGCAGTGGGGGTGGTGACTGCACGTGTGCGGACTGTACTGGAGGGTGTGCTGGTGATGGAAGCACTGGCTGATGGTGGTGTGCATGCATGTGTGAGTGTAGACGTCACAGGGAGGGAGGAGGGAGACGAGGAGGAGGGGGACACAGGTGGTAGTGACTGTTGGAATGTCTGCATCTGGGTGTTGCTTGGGTGAGTGTTTGTGGGATCTGTGGTGCTTGTGTCTGGATGAGCTGCTCTTGGGTGTTGAGGTGTGTGCAGGCTGGTCTGATGGTGTGGATGGGATAGGCTGAGGAACAGGAGACAGAGAAAGGGTGGAGGCAGTTAGAAGAGGGAGACTGGAAACAGGGATAATGGCTGCCGTCAGTGCTGAGGCCAGAGAATTGAACGATCGTTGATGGGCAGCCTGACCCGAATGAATGCCCTCCAGGTAGGCATTGCTCCGATGCACCTCCCTTTCCACCCCCTGGATGGCATTCAAAAGGGTAGTCTGCCCAACAATGATGGTCTGAAGGAGGTCAATGACCTCCTCACTGAGGGCAGCAGGGGCAACAGGGGCAGGGGCTAAGGTGCCTGGGGCAAAGGAGACGCCCGCCTTCCTGGGCGAGCGGGCACGGAGCGAAGGCTGAGGGGCTGTTGGGAGGGCGGTGCTGGTGCGCTGGGTGGCGGCTGTACCCGTAGAGGCGGGGGGCCCGGATGTTGCCGCCACCGCTAGGGAGCTCCCAACCGAGGACGTGTCCGTGTCGCTGGTGTCTTCACCGGTCCCCGTGGTGGTGCTCCCCTCACCCTCCGGATCACTGGTGCCCTCAGTGTCTGTTCCAGTGCCCACCGGGGCCTTGTGACTTGCAGCTCCCTCGTGCTCCGATGCCAAATCTCCTCCGCCTGAGGATGCTAATGCACACATGCACAAGAAGATGAAGAAAAAGGTTGGGGGGAGAAAGAAAAACAGGTTGAGTGCATGCCTTGTCAACACCGTTGGCGGAGAGGACAGACACAGGTGCCTCATGCACTAAGCCGCGCAATCGGGGTACACTACTCAGTACTTCTGACTAGGCCAACAGGTCTAGGGACAACAAACGAGCACATGTGTGATGCAGGACCATGGTTAGCTGTACTTGGCAGCCTACAGAGGTGGGGGGCGGGGGCACAGGGCCATGTCTAAGGGAGGGGACTACACTACAGAAAGCGCCCTGGCCTACTGTCACCCACAGCCCTCCTCCCCCACCCAGACGCCTCAACTGCGCGTAAAGATAGCAGAATGTGCAGATACTCACCCCCTTGTGTCTGCTGTGATGTCCTCAAGCGCCCATCCAAATCAGGGTAGGCCACTGCCAGGATCCGGGACATCAGGGGGGTCAGGGTACGACTGGCACCCCTCCTAGGTCGGGAGGCCATCCCCAGCAGTGACTCGGCGGTCCTTCTGGTTCCGCGGCGGATGTCCTCCCACCTCTTGCGGCAGTGGGTGCCCTGTCTGGTGTAGACCCCCAGGGCCCGGACTTCCTTGGTGATGGCACGCCAAATGTCGATTTTCTGATGGGCGCTGACCTGTTTGACATGTACAGGGTGGGAAAGAAAAAACGTTATTTTTCTGCATGTTAGATGTGAATGCCCCCCCCCTCCCCAACCTTGCCATGTGGCACATTCTCTCATCTGACGTGCCTTGCACTCCTCATTTTCTCACCACCCCCCCAACTTACATCCACCCCACTCCACACAGGCATAACCCATTCAATGTGCACTCAGTGTACTTACCTGTTGGTCTGGAGGACCGTAGAGTAGCGCATACTGGGGGAGGACCCCATCCACAAGTTTCTCCAACTCTTCAGAAGTGAAGGCAGGGGCCCTTTCCCCAGTCGCAGCAGCCATTGTATCTTCCAGACCGAGGTCACAGCAGCACTTGCAGTATAGGTCCTCTCCTGTGGATGATCAGGTCTCGAGTGATTAAGCATATAGAAAATGGCGGTCACGCCCGCGGCGGTGCGTACCGCGACCGCCGGCGCACATCATCATTGGCTCATGAAACCCATAGTGTTCAATGTTAACCAATGCGGCTTCATATAGGGGTCTTCGACCGCCTACCGCCACGGTGTGCCACGCTAGCGCAGTGACCTTACATCCCATTGTCCCACTTCACAGGTCAGGCACCCGCTATTCCAAGGGCCCACATGGCATAATTTCAACTGCGTCACAGAGGCCTAGGCCTTGCATTGCCACTCATACAAGCCTTTCACTGCATTTCGATTCAATTACTGTGCAAGCTGTGGTTACGTACCTGTGGGTTGCTTGACTCTGTGCTCCATGTTGTCCTTCCTAGGCACCGTCCGCTGGGACTTGCAAGGAGAAGGATGAATCCTCGCGTGTACCGACCGCTGGTGGACCTGTCGACAATGGAAGAACGCCATATAATACTACGCTACAGACTTGACCGAGCCACTATACATGAACTGTGTGCCCAGCTGGAGCCAGCCCTGATGTCCCCCATCCGCCAACCCACAGGGATCCCCCCTCTAGTGCAGGTTCTGTCAGTCCTACATTTTTTGGCAAGTGGGTCATTCCAGACAACAGTGGCCATGTCATCTGGAATGTCAGCCTATGTTTTCCAAGATTTTGTCCAGAGTGTTGTCTGCCCTGATGAAATACATGCGTAGCTACATTGTTTTCCCTGAGGATGGTGATTTGCCCACTGTGAAGGGTGATTTCTATGCCCTTGGACATATTCCCAACATCATTGGTGCCATTGATGGTACCCATGTGGCTTTAGTACCTCCAAAAGACGATGAGCAGGTGTACAGAAACAGGAAAAATTACCATTCTATGAATGTGCATGTGGTCTGTTTGGCTGACCAGTACATCTCCCATGTAAATGCCAAATTCCCAGGGTCAGTGCATGACGCGTATGTTATGCGTAATAGCAGCATCCCCTATGTGATGGAACAGCTACAGAGACAACGTGTGTGGCTATTAGGTGACTCTGGTTACCCCAACCTGCCGTGGCTACTGACCCCAGTGAGGAATCCCAGGACAAGGGCAGAGGAACGGTACAATGAGGCCCATGGGCGAACTAGGAGGGTTATAGAAAGAACCTTCGGCCTCCTGAAGGCCAGGTTTAGGTGTCTGCATATGACAGGGGGATCCCTAATGTACTCACCAAAGAAGGTGTGCCAGATCATTGTGGCGTGCTGTATGCTTCACAATCTTGCATTGCGATGCCAGGTGCCTTTCCTGCAGGAGGATGGTCCAGATGGTGGTGTTGTAGCAGCTGTGGAGCCTGTGGAGAGTGAAGAGGAGGAAGACGACGGGGACGACACAGACAACAGGGACACAGTCATCCAACAGTATTTTCAGTAGCAGACAGGTAAGAATCACCCACGCAATGTAACATTTCCTTAAAGCCTCCTGCAGCTCTACTTTCTGCATTTACCCCCAGTTGTTTTTTAACTTATTTCTGCTTTTCACTTCCCTTTTCAGTGCTGTTTGACCCACTGCGTGACTTCTGATTGTTTAGCCCATGGACAAAAGCGTATTGACATTGGTATGTTGTCATCACAAATTGTCTGACCATCATTGTACAATATTGTGTAAAACTTTTGTAAATAATACAGGCTGACTCCTGAATATTTTAAGTGCAATGAGTGTTTATTTGTGTTGCTAGATTTTGATGCATGATATTAAAACGGTGATGGGAGGGGGTGGGGTAATGTCCATGGCAGAGTCCAGTTCTCAGTTTCACAGGTGCCTTGTCCATAGGCCTGTGGAAGGATGGAGCAGGGGCAGTTCAAGGTTGGACAGGGTGAAAATGTGGGACAGTGGGATGACATCAGGGGGTATCCTTTGCTGGCGGGTGTCTTGGCATCCTACTCTGTCTTCCTGTGAGATCTCAGGTTCCGCTTGCGGGGTGGTTGTTCTTCAGCAGGAGGTGGGGTTCTGGTGGCCTGACGTTGTGGTGGGGCCTCCTGTCCACTAGCGCTGGCGGAGGTGGTGGGCTGTTCCTGGTCCTGGCTAGTGACAGGGGCCCTTTGGGGTGCCACATGGTCCCGCAATGTGGTTTCAATCCGGTTTAAGACCTGGACTATGCTCCCCATAGCGGTACCGATGGTCGTGAGTTCATTGCTGAACCCCATGTAGCGTTCCTCCTGCTGTGCCTGGATCTCGCTGAACCTGGCCAGCACCGTCGCCATCGTCTCTTGGGAGTGGTGGTATGCTCCCATGATGGTGGTGAGGGCCTCTTGGAGAGTAGGTTCCCTGGGCCTCTCCTCCCCCCCCTGTCGCACAGCAGCCCTCCCAGTTCCCCTATTTCCCTGGGCCTGTGTCCCCTGGACGGTGTGCCCACTACCACTGCCCCCAGGTCCCTGTTGTTGTTGGGGTGTTGGGTCAACCTGGGTGCCCTGTAGTGGCGGACACACCGCTGATTGACGCGTCCTGGAGACAGAGGCATGGGCCCGCTGGGTGGGAGCTGTGCTGGTATTCCCAGAGCGGGTTGGGTCTGGTGTGGCCTGTGTCTGTGTGTGGGGAACCGACTGTCCAGAGGTCCCCGATGGTCCGGGCTGGTCGTCAGGGTCGAGGTCGACAGAGCTGCTGTCCTCACTGGGGGCCTGTTCTGGGGGTGAGATGGACAGATCTGGACCCTCCGTGGCGGTGTGTTGACGTTCGGGCCCTGCAGGGGTAACAGAGTATTGTTATAGTTTTTGTGTGTGCCATGGCGTGCATTTTGTGTGTGCCCTTGTCCCCCAGTGCTGGCATTCCCTTGTGGGAGGGGTTGTGAGGGTGGTTGGGGGGGGGATGGGTATGTGCAGTGGTCATGCATTGGTGATGGCTGTCTATGGTTTGTGTTGTCATTCAGGGGTTGGTGTTGTTTAGGGTGGGTTGTGCTGGTGGGACAATGGCAGGGAGGATGTGTGCTGGGGGTTTGTGATTGGGGGTGAGGGTGGGGTTGTGGGTTGGCATGCTGGTGATTGGGGGGGGGGTTAAGTAGTTGAGATTGTACTTACCAGAGTCCATTCCTCCGTGTACTCCAGCGAGGCCATGAGGATGCAGGATGTTTAGTACCTCTTGCTCCCATTCTGTAAATTGGGGTGGAGTGGGTGGGGGTCCGCTGCCAGTCTTCTGCACAGCGATGTTGTGCCTTGATACCATGGAGCGCACCTTCCCCCGTAGGTCGTTCCATCGCTTTCTGATGTCGTCCCGATTTCTGGGATGCTGTCCCACAGCGTTGACCCTGTCTACAATCCTTTGCCATAGCTCAGCCTTCCTTGCTATAGTGGTGTGCTGCACCTGTGTGCCGAAGAGCTGGGGCTCTACCCTGATTATTTCCTCCACCATGACCCTGAGTTCTTGGTCCGAGAACCTGGGGTGTCTTTGGGGTGCCATGGGGTGGTGTGGATGAGGTGTGGGGTGGTGTTTGTGGTGATGTGCGTGGTGGTGTGTGCGTAGTTGTGGTGTGGGTGATGATGTTGGGTTCCTGTGTGTGTTGTGCTTAGCGTCCCTGTGCTCTCTCTCAGTCTCTCTGGCCTTCTCTCAGTAATTGTGGTCGTAAGGGTTTGTGGGTGATGTGGGTGTGTGTTTTATATTGTAATGGGTGTGTGGGAGTGTTGTTTGTATGTGTATCAGGTGTGTGTAATTCAAATTGTCCAATGTGGCTGTGTTTTGTAAGGGTGTGTGTATTTTGAGCGCGGCGGTGTGTACCGCCAATGGAATACCGCGGTTGAAAGACCGCCACGTGGATTTGTGGGTCAGAATGGCATGGGCGTGTTTGTGTTGGCGTGGCGGTGGAGGTTTGGTCTTCTCCAGTTTATCGCTGCCCGCTGCTGTGGCGGCCTTCCGTGGATGTCGAGTTTTTGGCGGGTTGACAGTTGGAGGTCAGAATGACCGTGGCGGTTTCCCGCGGCGGTAGTATGGCGGTCTTCTGACCGGCGGTAAGGGCCTTTTACCGCCGAGGTCAGAATGACCCCCCTAGTGTTGTTGGGTCGCTAGACTTGCAACTCTCTGCAATGGTGGAATCACAACAGCCTATCAAAAGGGCGCCCATTTCAGGACCCTTTGCCACCTACCATAATCACCACAGATGCATCAATGACAGGTTGGAGAGCCCATCTCAACAATTTTATTGTACAGGGAGAATGGGACTCAGTCCAGCACACTTACCACATAAACCACTTGGAATTGCTAGCAGTGTTCTTAGCATTCAAAGCATTCCAACCACAGATCACCCACAACGCAGTGTTAATAAAGACAGACAACATGACAACAATGTATTATCTGCAAAAACGGGGGTGGGGGGCACTCATCCCAGTTGTCTCTTCCAGCACAGACAATTTTGAAATGGGCAATTCACAATCTCATTCAGCTACTAGCAGAGTATATCCCAGGGATACACAACCAATTTGCAGACCTCTTAAGCAGGATGCTGCAACAAATACACAAATGGGAGATCAACCCACAAGTAATTCAAGAGTACTTTCACATGTGGGGAACACCAGACATAGACCTTTTTGCAACAAGTGAAAACGCAAAATGCCCAATCTTCGCATCCAGGTACCCACACCCTCAATCCATGGGCAATGCTCTATGGATCTATTGGTCAAGGATATTTGCTTACGCTTTCCCCCCTCTCCCACTAATTCCATTTCTGGTCAACAAAATCCATCACACCTCCCGCACTATGATACTCATATCTCCCCCTTGGGCATGTCAACACTGGTACACAACACTGTTGGATCTGTCTGTAGTACCACATCACAAGCTCCCAAACAGACCAGACCTATTGACTCAGAACAAAGGTCAGGCATCCCAATCCCAGTATGCTCAACCTGGCGATTTGGCTCCTGAGGTCATAGAGTTTGGATATCTACAGCTTCAGTTAGAGTGTATGGATATTCTAAAGGAAGCACATAAACCTACAACCAGACAGTGCTATGCAGATAAATGGAAACATTTTGTATATTACTGTCAACCCAAAAACATTGATCCACTTAAAGCATCAGTACAGGATATTGTCTGCTATTTGCTTTACTTAAAAAAAGCAAATCTTGCTTATTCATCTACTAAAAGTCATTTAACAGCAATATCAGCCTACCTTCAAAACAGACAGCATACTTCTCTGTTTAGAATTCCTGTCATAAACGTTTTTATGGAAGGCCTTAAAAGAGTTATTTCACCTAGAACTCCACCAGTTCCTCTCTGGAATCTTAACATTGTGCTCACAAGGCTTATGGGTCCACCGTTTGAACCCATGCTTTCTTGCGCTATTCAATTTCTCTCATGGAAAGCTGCCTTCCTAGTAGCAATTACTTCCTTAAGGAGAGTTAGTGAAATTCAAGCATTCACTTTAGAAGAGCCTTTCTTCCAAATTCACAAACACAAAATAGTACTTAGGACAAATCCAAAATTCTTACCCAAAGTGGTTTCACTATTTTACATCAGTCAGTGGAATTGCCAGTCTTCTTTCCACAGCCACATTCAGTTGCCTAAAGAGCTCTGCCCACTCTTGATGTAAAAAAAGCTCTCATGTATTATATAGACAGAACAAAAGATTTTAGAAAATCTAAACAACATTTTGTGGCTTTTTAGCCGCCTGATAAGGGAAATCATATTTCAAAACAAGGATTAGACAGATAGTAAAGTCTATTCAAACTTGCTATTTTAAAGGCTAAAAGACAAGTATTAGTAACTCCTAAAGCACATTCTACTAAAAAGAAAGGAGCTTCAGTGGCATTCTTAGGAAATATACCTATGGCAGACATATGCAAAGCAGCCATTTGGTCCACACCACACACATTTACTAAACACTACTGTGTGGATGTGCTATCTCGCAAACAAACAAATGTTGGTCAAGCAATACTTAAAACACTGTTTCAAACTACTCCAACTCCTACAAGCTAGCCACCGCTCATTTTAGGAGGGGACTGCTTTTCAGTCTATGCAAAGCATGTGTATCTGCAGCTACACTTGCCATCGAACAAAAAATGTAACTTACCTAGTGTACATCTGTTCATGGCATGTAGTGCTGCAGATTCACATGCGCCCTCCCTCATCCCTGGAAGCCTCTAGCTATTGTAATACTTCCTTTCTGTAAATATGTATATACATTGCATGCACTTTTCTTTTCTTACTGTCTATATGTACATATACACCTCTTCACTCCTTGCTTCCCCATCCTGTGTGAAAACAATCTAACAAAGGACTCAATGCCCATGCACACTATCACCCAGAGGAGGAGTCACTCGACCTCATGACTCGAAAAAGCTTCTTTGAAGAAAAACAACTTGTAACACTCCGAGCCTAACACTAGATGGCAGACTTATGCAAAGCGTGTGAATCTGCAGCACTACATGCCACAAACAGATGTACAGTGGGTAAGTGACATTTTCCATATTTGCTGTTTTGTTGTGTTGTAGTTAGGACTCTGAACTAGTCCAGTATTCTGGTGAAGTGAGGACACTGAACAATTCCACAACAAATTCAATATGAGTCATCAGATTTTTTCGTTGAGTCCTCCACAAGCATTTTGGTCTACGGGTTTGATTTACCAATGCTTTGGAGTGGAGTTATATTGCTAGTAATTATATGGATAAGAATATGGTGGTCATTACAACCCTGGTGGACGGTGTTAAAGCGGCGGTAAGACTGCCAACAGGCCGGCGGTAAAAAAATTGGAATTACGACCGTGGCGGAAACCGCCAACAAAGACAGCCACTTCAACACTCCGACCACCACGGCGATACAAACAAAGAGCATGGCGGTCACCGCCAAAGGACAGGCGGAAGACAAAGTACCGCCCACAGTATCACAACCTACCAATCCGCCACCTTTTCCGTGGCGGTGTCACCGCGGACAAAAACACGTCGGAAACAGGACTTCGAAGGGAAAACGCTCACCTCTACACACCCCACGAGGAACCAGGACGCCATGGAACCAGAGCTGCAGATCCTGCCAGCCCATGTCTTCTTGCTCCTCTACCAGGAGCACCAACGCCGGCGCAGAAGACCACAGTGAGTACTGCACCTACGACACAGGGGAGGGGGGAGGGAAAAACAGTAACACACACACACAAAACGCAACACCCCCACCCCCACCCTCACCCACTACAACACACACACAAATACATCATGATACATTACAGTTACAACCCCCAACCCCCCCGGAAGAATGCAAAGACAAAAGGAAATGAATGTAACCATTGTAATAGATTAAAATGCAGAGCGCAAAAATATACATATATACACTATATAAACAAAATATACACCAAGAATAGTAGTCCAGGTAGTGCTCCATTGAAGTCCGTGGAACACTGGGCCCACACGGTATGGGCGAGGCCCACACAAGATCCCCGACCATGACGGAGAGAACACGGCAGGGGCATCATATAGCAATAAAACAGGCACCTCAGGGGAAGGGAAAGGGGGGGCACCTCAGCCGGTTGAGTGCACGACGCCAAATCCACGAGGGGGCCACATGCCCACTGTTCAATCCTGGGGAGTGCAAAGCCACAGTCTCTCAAGTCTTTACAGTGGGTGGGTTGCCCACTGTTCAATCCTGGGGAGTGCAAAGCCACAGTCTCTCAAGTGGATGCCTTTCTCCACTGGTTCTGGAGGGGGTCTTGTGCCCAGAGTGCTTCATTCTGCCAAGGACAGAAGTAGTGGATGTGATACTCCACTGGTTCTGGAGGGGGTCTTGTGCCCAGAGTGCCTCATCCTGCCAAGGACAGAGGTAGTGGATGCCTTTCTCCACTGGTTCTGGAGGGGGTCCTGTGCCCCGAGTGCTTCATCCAGCCAAGGACAGAGGTAGTGGATGCTTTTCTCCACTGGTTCTGGAGGGGGTCTTGTGCCCAGAGTGCTTCATCCTGCCAAGGACAGAGACTACCTCTGTCCTTGGCAGGATGAAGCACTCTGGGCACAAGACCCCCTCCAGAACCAGTGGAGTATCACATCCACTACCTCTGTCCTTGGCAGAATGAAGCACTCTGGGCACAAGACCCCCTTTCTCCACTGGTTCTGGAGGGGTCTTGTGCCCAGAGTGCCTCATCCTGCCAAGGACAGAGGTAGTGGATGTGATATTCCACTGGTTCTGGAGGGGGCCTTGTGCCCAGAGTGCTTCATCCTGCCAAGGACAGAGGTAGTGGATGCCTTTCTCCACTGGTTCTGGTGGGGGTCTTGTGCCCAGAGTGCTTCATCCTGCACGTGACCGACTCAGTAGCTTCAGTGACCTTCGCGCTCATGTGCCAGTGGTGCTTGTGGCGGCGGTGCCCTGTTCAGCGGTGCTTGTTGTGGCAGTGCCCTGTTCAGCGGTGCTTGTTGTTGTGGCAGTGCCCTGTTCAGCGGTGCTTGTTGTGGCGGTGCCCTGTTCAGCGGTGCTTGTTGGGGCGGGGTCCTTTGCACTGTCTGGCCCAGCGGGGCTGGTGCTGCCGGTCCTCTCTGGCCCAGCGGGGCTGGTGCTGGCGGACCTCTCTGGCCCAGCGGGGCTGGTGCTGGCGGACCTTTCTGGCCCAGCGGGGCTGGTGCTGGCGGTCCTCTCTGGCCCAGCGGGGCTGGTGCTGGCGGACCTCTCTGGCCCTGCAGGGATGGTGCTGGCGGTCCTCTCTGGCCCAGCGGGGCTGGTGGCGGTGGCCTCTTGGGCAGCGGGGATGATGGCAGTGGCCTCCTGGGCAGCAGGGCAGGTGCTGGCGGTGGCATCCTGGGCAGCTGGGATGATGGCGGTGGCCTCCTGGGCAGCGGGGATGATGGCGGTGGCCTCCTGGGCAGCGGGGATGATGGCGGTCTTCTCCGACGTGCTGCTCTTTGCAGACCTGCTGACTTTCTTGTGGCCCTTCCCTACCTTGGAAGGTGTCGCAGCTGACTCCACACTCCCACCTGTACCCCTAGGAGCCGCTTTGGTGGCTGGAGTCTTCCCCCTCTCCCACCGGGTGTAGGAAAGTACCATCTTGCCTGGCATGTTACCCCCATTTTTCACTGTATATATGTTGTTTTAGTTGTATGTGTCACTGGGACCCTGGTAACCCAGGGCCCCAGTGCTCATAAGTGTGCCTGAATGTGTTACCTGTGTAGTGACTAACTGTCTCACTGAGGCTCTGCTAATCAGAACCTCAGTGGTTATGCTCTCTCATTTCTTTCCAAATTGTCACTGACAGGCTAGTGACCATTTTTACCAATTTACATTGGCTTACTGGAACACCCTTATAATTCCCTAGTATATGGTACTGAGGTACCCAGGGTATTGGTGTTCCAGGAGATCCCTATGGGCTGCAGCATTTCTTTTGCCACCCATAGGGAGCTCTGACAATTCTTACACAGGCCTGCCACTGCAGCCTGAGTGAAATAACGTCCACGTTATTTCACAGCCATTTTACACTGCACTTAAGTAACTTATAAGTCACCTATATGTCTAACCTTTACCTGGTAAAGGTTAGGTGCAAAGTTACTTAGTGTGAGGGCACCCTGGCACTAGCCAAGGTGCCCCCACATTGTTCAGAGCCAATTCCCTGAACTTTGTGAGTGCGGGGACACCATTACACGCGTGCACTACATATAGGTCACTACATATATGTAGCTTCACCACGGTAACTCCGAATATGGCCATGTAACATGTCTATGATCATGGAATTGCCCCCTCTATGCCATCCTGGCATAGTTGGCACAATCCCATGATCCCAGTGGTCTGTAGCACAGACCCTGGTACTGCCAAACTGCCCTTCCTGGGGTTTCACTGCAGCTGCTGCTGCTGCCAACCCCTCAGACAGGCAGCTGCCCTCCTGGGGTCCAGCCAGGCCTGGCCCAGGATGGCAGAACAAAGAACTTCCTCTGAGAGAGGGTGTGACACCCTCTCCCTTTGGAAAATGGTGTGAAGGCAGGGGAGGAGTAGCCTCCCCCAGCCTCTGGAAATGCTTTGTTGGGCACAGATGTGCCCAATTCTGCATAAGCCAGTCTACACCGGTTCAGGGACCCCTTAGCCCCTGCTCTGGCGCGAAACTGGACAAAGGAAAGGGGAGTGACCACTCCCCTGACCTGCACCTCCCCTGGGAGGTGTCCAGAGCTCCTCCAGTGTGCTCCAGACCTCTGCCATCTTGGAAACAGAGGTGCTGCTGGCACACTGGACTGCTCTGAGTGGCCAGTGCCACCAGGTGACGTCAGAGACTCCTGCTGATAGGCTCCTTCAGGTGTTAGTAGCCTTTCCTCTCTCCTAGGTAGCCAAACCCTCTTTTCTGGCTATTTAGGGTCTCTGTCTCTGGGGAAACTTTAGATAACGAATGCATGAGCTCAGCCGAGTTCCTCTGCATCTCCCTCTTCACCTTCTGATAAGGAAACGACCGCTGACCGCGCTGGAAGCCTGCAAACCTGCAACATAGTAGCAAAGACGACTACTGCAACTCTGTAACGCTGATCCTGCCGCCTTCTCGACTGTTTTCCTGCTTGTGCATGCTGTGGGAGTAGTCTGCCTCCTCTCTGCACCAGAAGCTCCGAAGAAATCTCCCGTGGGTCGACGGAATCTTCCCCCTGCAACCGCAGGCTCCAAAAAGCTGCATTACCGGTCCCTTGGGTCTCCTCTCAGCACGACGAGCGAGGTCCCTCGAATCCAGCGACGCTGTCCAAGTGACCCCCACAGTCCAGTGACTCTTCAGCCCAAGTTTGGTGGAGGTAAGTCCTTGCCTCACCTCGCTGGGCTGCATTGCTGGGAACCGCGACTTTGCAGCTACTCCGGCCCCTGTGCACTTCCGGCGGAAATCCTTTGTGCACAGCCAAGCCTGGGTCCACGGCACTCTAACCTGCATTGCACGACTTTCTAAGTTGGTCTCCGGCGACGTGGGACTCCTTTGTGCAACTTCGGCGAGCACCGTTTCACGCATCCTCGTAGTGCCTGTTTCTGGCACTTCTCTGGGTGCTACCTGCTTCAGTGAGGGCTCTTTGTCTTGCTCGACGTCCCTTCTCTCTTCAGGTCCAAATTTGCGACCTCCTGGTCCCTCCTGGGCCCCAGCAGCGTCCAAAAACGCCAAACACACGATTTGCGTGTAGCAAGGCTTGTTGGCGTCCTTCCGGCGGGAAAACACTTCTGCACGACTCTCCAAGGCGAGTGGGATCCGTCCACCAAAGGGGAAGTCTCTAGCTCTTTTCGTTCCTGCAGAAACCTCAGCTTCTTCTGTCCAGTCGAAGCTTCTTTGCACCCGCAGCTGGCATTTCCTGGGCATTTGCCCATCTACGACTTGCTTGTGACTTTTGGACTTGGTCCCCTTGTTCCACAGGTACCCTAGATTGGAAATCCACAGTTGTTGCATTGCTGGTTTGTGTCTTTCCTGCATTATTCCTCTAACAAGACTCTTTTGTCCTTAGGGGAACTTTAGTGCACTTTGCACTCACTTTTCAGGGTCTTGGGGAGGGTTATTTTTCTAACTCTCACTATTTTCTAATAGTCCCAGCGACCCTCTACAAGGTCACATAGGTTTGGGGTCCATTCGTGGTTCGCATTCCACTTTTGGAGTATATAGTTTGTGTTGCCCCTATCCCTATGTTTCCCCATTGCATCCTATTGTAACTATACATTGTTTGCACTGTTTTCTAAGACTATACTGCATATTTTTGATATTGTGTATATATATCTTGTGTATATTCCCTATCCTCTCACTGAGGGTACACTCTAAGATACTTTGGCATATTGTCATAAAAATAAAGTACCTTTATTTTTAGTATAACTGTGTATTGTGTTTTCTTATGATATTGTGCATATGACACTAAGTGGTACTGTAGTAGCTTCACACGTCTCCTAGTTCAGCCTAAGCTGCTCTGCTAAGCTACCATTATCTATCAGCCTAAGCTGCTAGACACCCTATACACTAATAAGGGATAACTGGGCCTGGTGCAAGGTGCAAGTACCCCTTGGTACTCACTACAAGCCAGTCCAGCCTCCTACTTTGGTTGTGCAGTGGTGGGATAAGTGCTTGAGACTACTTACCACTCTTGTCATTGTACTTTTCATAAGAGAAAAATATACAAAACAAGGTCAGTGTATATACACATAGCCAAAAAGTTTTGCATTTCCTCTTTTCACTCTTTTCTAAGTGCTGAAAAGTACCTCTAAACTTTCAAAAAGTTCTTAAAAGTTTAAAAAGTTTTTTTTTCTGTCTTTCCAAAAAGTTCTGAAAACTTTTGTCTCTTTCTCTATCACTTTAACTCTCTCTAAAAAATGTCTGGCACAGGCCAAAGTGTTGATCTGTCCAAACCTGCATATGACAACCTTAGCTGGAAAAGAGCAAGGAGTCTCTGTATAGAGAGAGGTTTGAGTGTAGGGAAGAATCCTGCCTTAGAACTATTAATTAACATGCTTAGAGAACAGGATAAGGCCATAGGTGCCCCATCTGTTGAAAAAGTACCTAATAGTTCCCAATCAGATTCAGGGACTCCCCCAGGAAAAGATTCAGGAAAGAAACTTCCTAGCCTGCCCATTACTAGACAATCTAGCATAGATGGTAATGATGATGAGCCACACCAAAGAAATAGTGTTGTCTCACATCATAGCAAAAGCATTTATTCTCACCATACTGGTAGTAATGTTTCTGTAAACCAAGCTGTTAAGTTGGCTTCTGTAAGGGACAGGTCTCCTTCTGTTCATTCCCATCATAGCTCTGTTTCTAGAAATGTCCCTCCCACCAACCCTGATGACAGAATGTTAGAGAGGGAACTCAATAAGTTGAGGGTGGAACAAACCAGACTGAAGCTTAAAAAGCAACAGCTGGATTTGGATAGACAGTCTTTTGAATTAGAGAAGGAAAGACAGAAGTTGGGTTTCGATACCCATGGTGGCAGCAGCAGTATTCCCCATAGTCATCCTGCAAAACAGCATGATTCCAGGAATCTGCACAAGATAGTTCCCCCTTATAAGGAGGGGGATGACATTAACAAGTGGTTTGCTGCACTTGAGAGGGCCTGTGTTGTACAGGATGTCCCTCAAAGGCAGTGGGCTGCTATCCTATGGCTATCATTTAGTGGAAAAGGTAGGGATAGGCTCCTTACTGTGAAAGAAAATGATGCCAATAATTTCCAAGTTCTTAAGAATGCACTCCTGGATGGTTATGGCTTAACCACTGAACAGTACAGGATAAAGTTCAGAGAGACCAAAAAGGAGTCTTCACAAGACTGGGTTGATTTCATTGACCATTCAGTGAAGGCCTTGGAGGGATGGTTACATGGCAGTAAAGTTACTGATTATGACAGCCTGTATAACTTAATCCTGAGAGAGCATATTCTTAATAATTGTGTGTCTGATTTGTTGCACCAGTACTTGGTGGACTCTGATCTGACCTCTCCCCAAGAATTGGGAAAGAAGGCAGACAAATGGGTCAGAACAAGAGTGAACAGAAAAGTTCATACAGGGGGTGACAAAGATGGCAACAAAAAGAAGGATGGTAAGTCTTCAGACAAGGGTGGGGACAAATCTAAAAATGAGTCTTCATCAGGCCCACAAAAACACTCTGGTGGGGGTGGTGGGTCCAAATCCTCCTTTAATCAGAACAAGGAAAAGAAACCATGGTGCTATTTATGTAAAATAAAAGGCCATTGGACAACAGATCCCAGTTGTCCAAAGAAAGGCACCACAGCTCCTACCACTACAACCCCTACTGCTACACCTAGTGTCCCTACTAATAGCAGTGGTGGTGGGAGCAAACCTACTAATAGCCAATCCAAGGGAGTAGCTGGGCTCACTTTTGGTAATTTAGTTGGGGTTGGTCTGATTAGGGAGACCACAGAGGCTACTTTAGTCTCTGAAGGGGCTATTGATTTAGCCACTTTGGTTGCTTGCCCCCATAACTTGGAGAAGTACAAGCAACTAACCCTAATAAATGGTGTTGAGGTCCAGGCCTACAGGGACACAGGTGCCAGTGTCACAATGGTGATTGAGAAACTGGTGCACCCTGAACAACACATACTTGGACACCAGTACCAAGTAACCGATGCTCACAACATAACACAAAGCCACCCCATGGCTGTTGTAAATCTCAACTGGGGGGGGGTAACTGGTCCAAAGAAAGTTGTGGTAGCTTCAGATTTACCTGTAGACTGTCTATTAGGGAATGATTTGGAGACATCAGCTTCGTCAGATGTGGAGTTGGAGGCCCATGCAGCAATGCTGGGCATCCCAGGGCATATTTTTGCTTTGACAAGGGCTCAGGCCAAAAAGCAAAAAGGACAGGGAAGCTTGGATCCTGGAACAATGGACCAAGTGCTCCCTAAAGCTAGGGCTAGTAGAAGCAAACCACTTCCTACTATCCCTCCCTCTACAGTGGATTCTACTTCTGAGGAAGAAGAATTCCCTCCCTGTGCAGAACCTACACCAGAGGAGCTGGAAGCAGACACTGCTGAGCTTTTGGGTGAAGGGGGGCCTGCCAGGGAGGAGCTGAGTGTGGCACAGCAAACCTGTCCCACATTAGAGGGTCTCAGACAGCAAGCTGTCAAACAGGCTAATGGGGATGTCAGTGACTCTCACAGAGTTTACTGGGAGGACAACCTCTTGTACACTGAGCATAGGGATCCTAAACCTGGAGCTGCCAGGAGATTAGTGATTCCTCAGGAGTACAGAAAGTTCCTCCTAACACTGGCACATGACATTCCCTTAGCTGGGCATCTAGGACAAATGAAAACTTGGGACAGGCTGGTTCCCCTGTTTCATTGGCCTAGGATGTCTGAGGACACAAAGGAATTTTGTAAGTCCTGTGAAACCTGTCAAGCCAGTGGCAAGACAGGTGGCACTCCAAAGGCACCCCTTATCCCACTGCCTGTGGTTGGGGTTCCCTTTGAAAGGGTAGGGGTTGACATAGTTGGCCCCCTTGACCCTCCTACTGCTTCAGGCAATAGGTTTATCTTGGTGGTAGTGGACCATGCCACAAGATATCCTGAAGCAATTCCTTTAAGGACCACTACAGCTCCTGCAGTGGCAAAGGCCCTCCTGGGAATATTTTCCAGGGTGGGCTTCCCAAAGGAAGTAGTATCAGACAGAGGAAGCAATTTCATGTCTGCATACTTAAAGGCCATGTGGAAGGAGTGTGGTGTAACTTACAAGTTCACAACACCCTATCATCCACAAACAAATGGACTGGTGGAGAGATTTAATAAAACTCTCAAAGGCATGATTATGGGTCTCCCTGAAAAACTCCGCAGGAGATGGGATATCCTTCTACCATGCCTCCTTTTTGCCTACAGGGAGGTACCCCAGAAAGGAGTGGGCTTCAGCCCCTTTGAACTTCTTTTTGGACACCCTGTTAGGGGTCCACTCACACTTGTAAAGGAGGGTTGGGAACAACCTTTAAAAGCTCCTAAGCAGGATATTGTGGATTATGTACTTGGCCTCAGATCAAGGATGGCCGAGTACATTAAAAAGGCATGTAAAAACCTTCAGGCCAGCCAAGAGCTCCAGAAGCAATGGCATGATCAGAAGGCTGTTTTGGTTCAGTACCAACCAGGGCAGAAAGTGTGGGTCTTGGAGCCTGTGGCCCCAAGAGCACTCCAAGATAAATGGAGTGGTCCCCACACAATTGTTGAAAAGAAGGGTGAAGTCACCTACTTGGTTGACTTAGGCACTGCCAGGAGTCCCCTTAGGGTGCTCCATGTCAACCGCCTGAAACCCTACTATGACAGGGCTGATCTCACCCTGCTCATGGCAACAGATGAGGGACAGGAAGAAGACAGTGATCCTCTACCTGATCTCTTCTCTTCCACAGAACAAGATGCTCTGGGGTCTCCTCTCAGCACGACGAGCGAGGTCCCTCGAATCCAGCGACGCTGTCCAAGTGACCCCCACAGTCCAGTGACTCTTCAGCCCAAGTTTGGTGGAGGTAAGTCCTTGCCTCACCTCGCTGGGCTCCATTGCTGGGAACCGCGACTTTGCAGCTACTCCGGCCCCTGTGCACTTCCGGCGGAAATCCTTTGTGCACAGCCAAGCCTGGGTCCACGGCACTCTAACCTGCATTGCACGACTTTCTAAGTTGGTCTCCGGCGACGTGGGACTCCTTTGTGCAACTTCGGCAAGCACCGTTTCACGCATCCTCGTAGTGCCTGTTTCTGGCACTTCTCCGGGTGCTACCTGCTTCAGTGAGGGCTCTTTTTCTTGCTCGACGTCCTCTCTCTCTTCAGGTCCAAATTTGCGACCTCCTGGTCCCTCCTGGGCCCCAGCAGCGTCCAAAAACGTCAAACGCACGATTTGCGTGTAGCAAGGATTGTTGGCGTCCTTCCGGCGGGAAAACACTTCTGCACGACTCTCCGAGGCGAGAGGGATCCGTCCACCAAGGGGGAAGTCTCTAGCCCTTTTCGTTCCTGCAGAAACCTCAGCTTCTTCTGTCCAGTCGAAGCTTCTTTGCACCCGCAGCTGGCATTTCCTGGGCATCTGCCCATCTACGACTTGCTTGTGACTTTTGGACTTGGTCCCCTTGTTCCACAGGTACCCTAGATTGGAAATCCACAGTTGTTGCATTGCTGGTTTGTGTCTTTCCTGCATTATTCCTCTAACAAGACTCTTTTGTCCTTAGGGGAACTTTAGTGCACTTTGCACTCACTTTTCAGGGTCTTGGGGAGGGTTATTTTTCTAACTCTCACTATTTTCTAATAGTCCCAGCGACCCTCTACAAGGTCACATAGGTTTGGGGTCGCATTCCACTTTTGGAGTATATGGTTTGTGTTGCCCCTATCCCTATGTTTCCCCATTGCATCCTATTGTAACTATACATTGTTTGCACTGTTTTCTAAGACTATACTGCATATTTTTGCTATTGTGTATATATATCTTGTGTATATTCCCTATCCTCTCACTGAGGGTACACTCTAAGATACTTTGGCATATTGTCATAAAAATAAAGTACCTTTATTTTTAGTATAACTGTGTATTGTGTTTTCTTATGATATTGTGCATATGACACTAAGTGGTACTGTAGTAGCTTCACACGTCTCCTAGTTCAGCCTAAGCTGCTCTGCTAAGCTACCATTATCTATCAGCCTAAGCTGCTAGACACCCTATACACTAATAAGGGATAACTGGGCCTGGTGCAAGGTGCAAGTACCCCTTGGTACTCACTACAAGCCAGTCCAGCCTCCTACACCGGGCACTGGCCAACTTCTGATGCTTCACAGGTGGGGGACTGTCCGTGCTGTGGCTCCGTGCCACACTGGCTGCCCTGGTGGCCGGTGCACTCCAGATTCCGGTGACTACAGGCACCACTGGTCCTGGAGATGTTGTGGCTGAGGTGCTAGGATGAGACCTGGAGAGTCAGGCCCTAGGAGACTGACGGGGTGGGGGAGGTGTGGGAAAGAGGTCAAGGGTGGACAGGAAAAGTTTTTGGGAAACACTGGGACGGGTAGCTGGAGGGGGTTTGGGAGTGGAGGAAGAGGTTGTGGTTGTAGGAGGTGTTAGTTTGGCGACTGTGGGTAAAGGTGCATGCGCTGGAGGCTGTTGTGAGGTGGATGGCTGTTGGGTGTGTGTGTGCCTGCGTTTGTGTATCTTGGGAGGTGGCGTCACAGACACACTGGGAAAGGACACAGGGGACGTGTGAATGGCAATGGGGGTGGTGACTGCACGTGAGGGGGTGTGGTGGTGTGTGTGCTGGTGATGGCAGTAGTGGCTGTAGATGTACTGCATGCAGGTGTGAGTGTAGACGAGACTGAGAGGGAGGAGGGAGACGAGGAGGAGGGGGACACAGTGGAGGCAGTGGATGTTGGTGTGTCTGCATGTGTGTGATGCTTGCGTGAGTGCCTGTGGGATGTGTGGTGCTTATGTTTGCCTGAGCTTCCCTTGTGTGTTTCCGTGTGTGCATGTTGGTCTGAAGGTGTGCTTGGGATATGCTGAGGTACAATGGATTGGGTCTGGGTAGAGGAAGTTGGAGGGGGGAGGCTAGACACAGGGACAATGGCTGCCATCAGTGCTGAGGCCAGAGTCTGAAAAGCTCACTGATGGGGGCCGCCTGACCAGAATGAATGCCCTCCAGGAATGCATTTGTTTGTTGCAACTGCCTTTCTACACCCTGGATGGCATTAAAAATGGTAGACTCCCCAACAGTGAGGGACCTGAGGAGGTCAATGGCCTCCTCACTGAGGGCAGCAGGGGTGACTGGGGCAGGGCCTGAGGTGCCTGCGGCGAAGGTGATGCCCACCCTCCTGGGTGAGCGGGCACGGGGCAAAGGCTGAGGGGCTGCTGGGAGGGCGGTGCTGGTAGGGGGGGGTGGCGGCTGTACCTGTAGATGCGGGGGTCACTGATGTTGCCGCCACCACATGGGAGCTCCCATCAGAGGACGAGTCCGTGTCACTGGTGTCAGCTCCTGTCCCCGCCGTGGAGCTCCCCTCGCCCTCCGTCCCACTGGTGAACTCCGAATCTGTTGTCTCGCCCTCCAGGGCCATGTGGGATGCAGCTCCCTCCTGCACCGGTGCCACTGCTCCTCCGCCTGATGATGATAATGCACACAAGAACAGGGAGACCACAAAAAGGGGAGGGGGAACGACAGAAGAAAGACATGTTGAGTGCATGCATTACCGCTTCCGTTCGCAGACACGACAGACACAGAAGGGCCCTGCACTATGCCACGCACTTGGCCTCCACTGTTCAATCCCTGGGACATGGCCTACAAGGCTATGGACGACATCTGCACACATGGATGACACAGGAGCCTGACTAGGTGTACTTGGCACTGTACACTGGTGGTGTGGGGTGCCATAGGGTCTGCCAGAACAAGGGGACCTTGCCTACTAAACTCGCCCTGGCCTAGGGTAACCCACAGCCCACCTCACCCACCCAGACACCTCCACTGTATGCAAAAACAGCAGAATGAGAGTGTACTCACCCCCTTGCAGCTGCTGTGATGCCCTCAAGCACCCATCCAACTCTGGGTACGCCACCGCCAGGATCCTGAACATCAGGGGGGTCATGGTGCGACGAGCACCCCTCCCACGTTGGGAGGCCATCCCCAGCTGGGCCTCCGCCGTCTTCTTGCTCCAGCGGCGAATGTCCTCCCATCTCTTACGGCAGTGGGTGCTCTGTCTGTGGTAGACCCCCAGGGCCTGGACGTCCTTGGCGATGGCACGCCAAATATCTTTTTTCTGGTGTCGCTGACCTACATGAATTGTACAGGGGGAACAGAAAAGTTATTACCAAATGCACCGTCACAGTCATTGGCCCCCATCCCTACCCTTGCCATGATGCACATGCACTCACCGTTGTTTCATGCACGCCTCAATCTCCCTCCCCCCATCTTTCATCCACCACACTCCACACAGGCATAGCCCATACAGCATGGTCTCGGTGTATTTACCTGTTTGTCTGGAGGACCGTAGAGTAGCGTGTACTGGGGGAGGACCCCATCCACGAGTTTCTCCAATTCCTCCGATGTGAAGGCAGGGGCCCTTTCCCCAGACGCACGAGCCATTGTCTCTTCCAAACCGAGGTCACAGCAGCACTTGCAGTGTAGGTCCTCTCCTGTCGAAGATCAGGTATCGAGTGATTGAACAGATGGAAAATGTCGGTCACTTCCGCGGCGGTGCGTACTGTCACCACCGGCGTACATCGTCATTGGCTCCTGGGACCCATAGGGTCCAATGTTAACCAATGCAGCATTGCGCCGCGGTCTTCGACCGCCTACCGCGACGGTGTACAACGCCAGCACAGTTACCTCACATCCCATTGTCCCACTTTACAGGTCAGGCAGCCGCCATTTCAGGGGCCCACATGGCTTAATTTTTAACTGCGTCACACATACCTAGGCCTTGCCTCAACACTCATACAGGCCATTATTTGGATTATGATTCGTGCTCTGTGTAAGCTGTGGGTACGTACCTCTGAGTTGTTTGACTCTGTGCTCGCTGTTGTCCTTCATAGGCACCGTCCTCTGGGACATGTGAGGAGATGGCGGCATCCTCCGGCGTACAGACCGCTGGTGGACCTGTCGACAATGGAGGAAAGACATGTGATCCTCACCTACAGGCTTGACCGTGCCACAATCCAGGAACTGTGTGCCCAGCTGGAGCCCGACCTGATGTCAGCTATCCGCCATCCCACAGGAATCCCCCTCAAGTGCAGGTGTTGTCAGTACTCCATTTCCTAGCAAGTGGGTCTTTTCAAACTACAGTGTCATATCATCAGGGATGTCCCAGCCTATGTTTTCCAACATGTTGTCCAGAGTGTTGTCTGCCCTGCTGAAACACATGTGGAGCTACATCGTTTTCCCTCAGGTGGAGGATTTGCCTACAGTGAAAGGAGACTTCTATGCCCTGGGACATATCCCTAACATCATAGGTGCCATTGATGGGACCCATGTGGCGTTGGTACCCCCGCAGGAGTGAACAGGTGTACAGAAACCGGAAGAGTTACCATTCTATGAATGTGCAGATGGTGTGTTTGGCCGACCAGTACATCTCCCATGTTAATGCCAAGTTTCCTGGCTCAGTGCATGATGCCTACATCCTGAGGAATAGCAGCATCCCTTATGTGATGGGGCAACTACACAGGCACCGTGTGTAGCTAATAGGTGAGCACCTGGAAGCATGTCAGTGGGAATGGTTGTCTGGGTCTGGGGATATCCCTACAGGTTAGTGTGTGTCTAAAAGTTGTCCCTCGCCATTTGCAGGTGACTCTGGTTACCCCAACCTGTCATGGCTACTGACCCCAGTGAGGAATCCCAGGACAAGGGCAGAGGAACGCTACAATGAGGTCCATGGGCGAACTCTGCAGATAATTGAGTGGACCTTTGGCCTCCTGAAGGCCAGGTTCCGGTGCCTCCATATGACAGGTGGTTCCCTATTCTACTCACCAAAGAAGGTTTGCCAGATCATCGTGGCCTGCTGTATGCTTCACAACTTGGCTTTGCGATGACAGGTGCCTTTTCTGCAGGAGGATGGTCCAGATGGTGGTGTTGCTGCAGCTGTGGAGCCTGTGGAGAGTGAAGACGAGGAAGCAGAAGAAGAGGACATGGACAACAGGAACTCAGTGATCCTGCAATATTTCCAGTGAGACACAGGTAAGAATACAAACCTGCCTCCTACATGTACTTTATCACGACTACCTCTCTACTGTCTGTCCTTTTCACCCAGTGTATGGTAACTGAGTTGTCACTTTCCCTTACGATTTCACAGATGTGTGTCCCACAGTGTGACATCTGCTTTGTTTCGTCATGGACTAGGGCTGTGTGACATAGGTATGTTGACATTACAATTGAAAAAGCATTTTGCCACTGTAATTACTAATACAGTATTTCGAAAACACAGACAGACTCCTGATTGTTTTATGCTTTAACAGTGTTTATTTAAGTGCTCAATATTGGAGGGGGTTGGAAATTGGTGAGGGGTGATGGTGGAGGAATGTCCATGGCAGAGTCCAGTCTATTAGTCTCACAGGTGCATTGCCCAAATGGGCATAGGAAGTGGGGTGCTGGGGCAGTTTGAGGATGGACAGGGTGACAAAGTGGGACAGAAGTATGACATTCAGGGTGGTCTCATTTCTTGGCGGGGGTCTTGGCATTGTTCTCTTTTTTGTCCTGGATCTCAGAGACCGTTTGCGGGGTGGTTCTTCAGCTACAGGGGGTGGGGTGCTGGTGTAGTGGTCCTGTGGCGGTGCCTCCTGTCCACTAGCGCCAGCGGAGGTGATGGGCAGTTCATCGTCCATGCTGGTGTCAGGGGCTCTTTGTAGTGCCACAGTCTCCCTCATGGTGTTGAGTACTTCCTTCAGCACCCCTATGATGGTGCCCAGGGTGGAATTGATGGCTCTGACTTCCTCCCTGAAGCCCAAATACTGTTCCTCCTGCAGGCGCTGGGTCTCCTGAAACTTGGCCAGTACCGTTGCCATCGTCTCCTGGGAGTGATGGCAGGCTCCCATGATGGAGGAGAGGGCCTCGTGGAGAGTGGGTTCCCATGGCCTGTCCTCCCCCTGTCGCACAGCAGCCCTCCCAGATCCCCTGTGTTCCTGGGCCTCAGTCCCCTGGACCGTGTGCCCACTTCCACTGCCCCCAGATCCCTGTTGTTGTTTGGGTGGTGGGTTAGCCTGGGTTCCCTGTAGTGGTGGACACACTGCTGCTTGAAGTGTCCTTGAACAGAGGTTTGGGCCTGCTGGGTGGGTGCTGTGCTGGTGTTTCCAGAGGGGGGAAAATCTGCAGTGGCCTGTGACACTGTGAGGGGATCCGACTGTCCCGAGGTCCCCGATGGGCCGGGCTGGTCATATAGATCCAGTTGGACAGAGCTGCTGTCATCACTGTGGACCTCTTCTGTTGGTGGTGTGGACATGTGTGGATCCTCCTGTCCGGTGACGTTGGGTAGGGGTCCTACAGGGATATAAAAGGATGTTTATTACATCTGTGTGTGCCATGGTGTGCAATAGGTGGGTGACCGTGTACCACAGTGCTTGCATTCCTGTGTGGGACCTTGTGTGATGGTGGTTTGGGGGGTGTATGGGTATGTGCAGTGGGCATGCTTTGGTGATGAGTGTCCATGCTTTGTTGTTGCATGCAGGGCTTGGTGTTGGGATGGGTGGGATGTGATAGTGGGGCATTTGTGAGAAGTAGGAGTGATGGGGGTGAGGGTGAGGATGGGGGTATGTGATGGCATGCAGGTGGGGTGGGGGGATAAAGTAGTTGAGATATGACTTACCAGAGTCCATTCCTCCATCTACTCCTGCGAGGCCGTCAGGATGCAGAATCGCCAAGACCTGCTCCTCCCATGTTGTTAGTTGTGGGGAAGGAGGTGGGGGTCCGCCGCCAGTCCTCTGTACTGCTACCTGGTGTCTTGAGACCACTGAACGCACCTTCCCCTGTAGGTCGTTCCACCTCTTCCTGATTTCATCCCTATTTCTTGGTGCTGTCCCACTGCGTTGACCCTGTCCACTATTCTTCGCCATAGCTCCATCTTCCTTGCAATGGACGTCTGCTGCACCTGTGACCCGAATAGCTGTGGCTCTACCCAGACGATTTCGTCCACCATGACCCTGAGCTCCTCCTCCGAGAACCTGGGGTGTCTTTGCGGTGCCATAGGGTGGTGTGGGTGATGTGTGGGGTGGTGTGTGTTGTGATGTGTGGGGTGATATTTAGTGGTGTGTTGTGTGAGGTGCGTGGAAGTTGTGTGGGTGATAGTATTGTGTGCCTGTGGATGCTTGGTAGTTGTTTGTGGTGTCTCTCTCTGGGCTTCTCTCGGTACCTGTCGTCGTAGGGGTTTGTGAGTGATGTGGGTGTGTGTTTTATATTGTATTGGATGTGTGGGAGTGGTGTGTGTATGTGTATCAGGTGTCTGTATTTCGAATTGTCCAATGTGGCTCTCTTTTGGAGATGTGTGTGTATTTTGAGGTTGGCGGTGTGTACCGCCAATGGAATACCGTGGTTGAAAGACCGCCGCGTGGATTAGTGGGTCGTGATAGTGTGGCCGTATTTCTGTTGGCGTGACGGTGTCGGTTTTGTTTTCGCCAGTTTATCACTGACCTTTGGTGTGGCGGACTTGTGTGGGTGTCTGAATTTAGGCGGATTCCGAGCTGTGGGTCATAATAGCTGTGGTGGGATTCTGCGGCCGCGGCGGTGTGTTGGTGGTCTTCTGCACGGCGGTAATCGGCTAGATTTGTGTGGTCTGTGAATTGGATTATTAGCGTGTGAAGGAATATATTGAGAGTATTGCTTCTTTAAAAGCTTTTGACCCAGGGGCCTCATGCGTTATTCTTACAGATGCAAGTTTTACGGGTCTTGGGGCAGTGCTGACTCAAGTCGGTGAGGATAGTAATTGCCTCTAGGTCTATTTCTCCCACTAAGGAAAAATATTCTGTAATTGAGAGGGAGACTTTGGCATGTAACCATTTCCGAGCTTTTGTCTGGGATAAACCTTTCACCCTCAGATGTGATCAAAAACCTTTGGTAAGGATATGAACTACTGAGGTAGAGTAAATGGGTCTTCCAGGTTGGCAAGATTTTCAGTTAAATTGCAGGATTACAGCTACGATATGATGTATGTGCCTGAAAAAATGAATGTAATTGCAGACTTCCTGTCAAGAATGCTAAAACAGTTGAAGGAATGTGAGGATGAAGTATGAAACAAATTTAAGGTGGCATATGTTTCAGATTTAGCTCATGCTGCCATCAGTAAGGAAAAGTGGATGAGTATAAAAAAGATGTCATTTTGCAGTTAGTGATTGGTCACATACAAAAGGGTGGGCCTGGGAAGGAACTACCTTAAAATACTGTGTAAAGCCAATTTGGGAGGTCAGATCAGAGTTGTCTGTAGTGAATAAATGAAGTTATCTTGAGGGGAGATGAATTGTACCTCCAAATTTTGTGTGTCAGTATATTGTAAAATTATGTTATGAAGGTGATTTTGGCATTGTCAGAACCAAACAAGTGGTGAGTAAATTGTATTGGTGTCCTGGTATGGCCATTGCCATTGAACGGTTTATAAGAGAGTGTTCACCTTGCATTATGACTCACAAATCGCATAAAACTCTTAGAGCACTCATGTTGGCAGGTGGTGTTTTCAAATCTCCATAGGAATCTGTAGCAATTAATGTAACAGGTTCAGTAGGAGAATCTCAGAAAATGTCATAGCCTCAGTTGATGGGTTGGTAGATAACACAGATTCTGTTTTGAAATGTTTGGATACTGTTTTTCTCTGGGGTCCTTTCCACAACTATTTTAATATATAAACGTGCTCAGTTTCTTTATATTAAGGCCAAAGAGTCCTTGGACAGGAATGGGGTTAAGCACAAGCCTACATCATTGTATAATCCCAGTTTGAATGGTATGATTGAAAGTGTCAACGGAGTCATTAAAAATGTGATTCCACTAGCAGTGTAGAGTGGTCTATCTTGGGAAGTCCAATCAGAGAAATCTGTGTGGGCTTACTGAGTGTATGAGAATGAAGCTACTGCTTTGAGTTAGTTTGTGGTGCTGAGAGGGAGAAATCCCAGAAAAAATTATGATCCAGGGTGGTTGTTTAAACTGCGTGTGAAACATTGGAATGTGGAAGTTGTTGAAGCAAGATTGGAATTAAACCAGCAGAAGCAAAAAAGGGTTTATGATCATAAGCATAATTCCAAACCTGTGAAGATTAACATGGGTCAGTGGGTCAGACTAAAGAAGCCAGGAAATATTCCCAAAGGTAACAGTAGATTTTTAACACCACTAGAAGTTGCTGAAATATTAGGCAGTACAGTTCAGTTGAATGACAGCAAAGTGTGGAATCTCAAAATAATTGCTGAAAGCTGAAAGTTGGAGGGACGTGGCCTGAGCAGCCTAGATGATGGGCGCATTGTAATGATGCTCCAGTAGCCTTCCTGAATATCCTCCTCCATCTGGCACCCTGGGTCAGCCCTGAATTAATCCTCAGGGGTGCTGCGATACCTCCCTCAGCACATAAACTAATGATTGGGCCCCCTTAGCCTGTACTCCTGATCTACCGCCATTTGTGAGACTGAGACCTGCTGCCTTCATGGAGGCCCAAAATGGCAGATGGCTGCAGTAGTGCCAGATGGTTGCTGGCTTGAGTGCAGCAACCTGTTGTCCCTGGGGCCTATAGGATGAACAACCTCCCCCCGTCTGCCTCACGCTAGGGACTTTTTGGTGGCTGTCGCTGACTGTGGAACTGACCCACATTGGACCGACCCAGATGCTGCCCTGCCGCCGTCGGGCAGATGAGGCAGCTGTCATGTGTGCCCTTGTCTGTCCAGGAGCCCCGGAAGCCTTGGGCCAGCATTACCTGGAGTGGGCACCTGAGACTGGGAGTTGCCTCCCTAGATCCTGATTTGGGTTTCCGCTGTGCAGCAACAGCCCCACCATGTGGTATGGGCAGCTGGGCCAGAGGTGAGGGCGGCAGCCTGTTTGTGGCTCTTATGATGCGGTGGGAGCTCAGAGTCCATCCCCTGACTTGGTGTGGTGGCGCTGGGTCCTGACCGGGGACTATCGTGCTCCAAACCATCGACGGACAGCTGATCCAGCATTGAGGTGAGGAGGAGGGGCTAGGCCCAGAGCAGATCTGATGGTTTGGCCCTAGGCAGTTACAAACCTCATTTGAAGTAAGGGCCTTTTCAGACACAGTGCACCCTTCCCAATGTCACCTGGCACAGCCTTGATGGTCAACCCTCTTTCCTGACAGACTGCTGCATGCTTGATCTGTACACGCCTAGGTGGGCCTTCCATACGGGACTGGCGAGTTTGGCAGACTGTTCCTCCCCGATCGCCGACTGCTGAAGCGAGACCTAAAGGTGGGTTTCCCAGAGGACTCTGGGTTGTGGACAACTCCCTCTCCCAATTTTGTGTCACCCTGAGGCTGCATGGGAATGGGCCACCGAACCACGTTCACTGAGGGGACATGATCTCCCACAGGGAGACTCACAAGTCTCCCCTGGGGTCCAGAAACCAGCTGGTGCATGCTCCTGGTGCCGACACGCCCCAAGCACAGAAACAAGAAAGGAGAGAGCAAGAGCGGTCCCTGGTAACCTGGATGCCTGAGCACAATGACTCTCAACCTGAATCCATGGACGACTCCGTGGTGATGGGATGGCCATGGCGGCAGAGGACCTCGCTTTGGGGTCACTGACCAGATAATTGTTTCTGAATCATAGTTGTAGAAAATACCCTTGACCCAGGGTGCCCCTTGTCGACTTAGTCTGTCATTGCATTATCAGAATACAGGGAGATGTTTTTCAAATGCCTCAGTAGATTTGCTTTGTTTGCTTATGCTGGGTGTTTTGTGGACGAAAGTTGCTTCATGGGTAGAAGTGTTGGGTGGGGGAAGCGATCCTTTAGGTAATGTGTTTGGTTTTATCGTGTTATTGTTCTCTACCATACTGGCACACTTTTCCAACTGTCCTGTATGTTCCAGAACCACACAGATATTGCTCCCCCTGGGCATTCCCACCTTCTGCACCATGGTCCTGTGATGAACTTCGCCCTTATTTCATGGAACTATCTACTAAACCGCATTAAGCGTATCAGTGTCCTTAAGACCCTCCAGCATCTTCACCCAACAGTAGCCCTGCTGCAGGATCCCATCTTCTTGGCACTCAATGTTCCTTCATAGGTAGGTATGGCTTTAGCCAAGTCTTTCATTCAGGCTTTGCCAGTGGTTCCGGAGGTGTGGTGATTCTTCTTCATAAGTCCTTTCCCTTAACAAACATCCAAACACAGCATGGCCCCTAGGGTAGGTAGGTGGGGTGACGGGAACACTGGAGGATACATCATATGCCTTTTTTTTTAGCATTTACGTTCCTCCCCCCAAGCTGCACAGGTGAGCTTTCCACGACCTAAGTGATGTCATAGTAACCCTCCCACATGGCATTCTCCTCCTAGAAGCAGACTTAAATGTAGTGGCTGATCTGGAGTTGGAGGTCTCTAGGCCGATCACTCGAGGCCCTGCACCAACTCTAAATCACTCACAGCTTGGTGGAACTCCCTGGGACTCTGCAACACAACCCCAGGTGCACTGCCTACTCACATACCTCAGCATCACACCACACCATGTCTCGCATAGACTACATGCTTCTACCCGCCGTTGACCTTTAAGCCATAATGGGACCAACAACACTTCCAAGAGCCATTTCAGACCACTCCCTATGACTCTTCCAAATAGGATCCACTGCCCCTCATAAACACCTCATTTGGCACCTTAATGCATGGTTCCTTACTGACGATGAGTTGATCATACATTTAGAGGGCGAACTTCAGTCATGCTTCAACACCACTGATGGCACAGTTGAGAGTGCAGGCACCCTATGGACAGTGAGCAAACCAACGATCCTGGAGTGCTGAAAAGATACTTGGGACAAAAGAGGAGGGAACGACAATGCGAAATGACTGACCTGGAGACACGTATATCAAACACTGAGCGGGCACTCACCCTTTCTCCGACTGAAATGCTTACTCACCAACTAGACTTAGATAAAAATGCACTCTATCACCTCATTTCCTACAAAGCCTGTCAGTGCTGGCGAGCAACTGTCGAACGGTATATGAACATGGTAATAAAAGCAGCGACCTACTCTACAGGCAGCGACCAAATGCCTAGAATTTCACTTTATACCAGCTGAGGAGCTGGTCGGGTGATCTGGTCACTAAGGCAGAGGACATAGCAGCCACATTTGCGACTTACTACTGAGACCTCTATGCCCTACACCCACATCCCTGTTGAAGAGAGCTCAGCCGCTTCTGGCAGACGCAACCCTTCCTATTCTTACTAGAACTCTGAGTATCTCCTTGGATGAACCCATCACGATTGAGGAGATCTGAGAGGCCAGACACCTTGTGAAACCTGGGAAGCATTCAGGACGGGATGGCCTTCCCCTTGTGTACTACTGGTCCTTCTGTGACTTAGGCCCTAATTACAACATTGGCGGTAAATGCTGCTTACCACCCAGCTGACGGCCGCCAACATAACGTGACCGCGGCGGTATACCACTATGGGTATTATGACCCATACAGAGAAATCCGCCACTATACAGACACCCACACAAGTCCACCAGACCAAAGGTCAGTGATAGAGTGGCGGTACCAAAACCCACACCGTCACGCCAACAGAAATACGCCCACAGCATCATGATCCACGAATCATTGTGGCAGATATTCAACTGCGGTGAACCATTGGCGGTACATACCGCCGCGCTCAAAATACACACACACTAATAAAACTACACCACATTGGACAATTCAAACTACACACACCTGACACACACATACACACACCACACCCACACACCCAATCCAATATAAAACACACACCCACAATACCCACAACCCCTTACAGCAAAATAAAATAATGCCAACTGAGAGAGAGACAAGCCAGGACCACTCACTGAATCTGAGCCACATAACACCATCACCCATAACCATCCACGCACCTCACAGCACATACCCCAACACATCACCCCACACACCCTCACACATACCACTCATACTACACCCATGGCACCACAAATACACCCCAGGTTCTCAGAGGAGGAGCTAAGGGTCATGGTGTAGGAAATCATCCGGGTAGAGCCACAGCTATTCTGATCACAGGTTCAGCAGACGTCCATTGCTAGGAAGATGGAGCTGTGGCGGAGAGTCGTGGACAGGGTCAACGCTGTGGGGCAGCACCCAAGAACTAGGGAGCAAATTAGGAAGAGGTGGAATGACCTACGGGGGAAGGTGTGTTCTGTGGTTGCAAGACACCAGGTAGCTGTTCAGAGGACTGGCGGTGGACCCCCACCTCCTCCACCACAACTAACAACATGGGAGGAGCAATTCTTGACGATCATGCATCCTGAGGGCCTTGCAGGAGTAGCAGGAGGACTGGACTCTGGTAAGTCAAATCTTTACTACTTTATCGCCCACCCTACCTGCATGCCATCACAAACAACAACCCCTACCCTCACCCCCACCACCTCACATATACCCCACCATCACAACCCACTCATCCCAATACCATGCCCTGCATGCAACACCAATGCATGGCCCCCCATCACAGACCTGCATGGACACCCATCACCACAGCATGCACACTAGTGACAATCACTTTGCCAAACCAAGCACTACTCACACAAGCCAAAGCTGCCTAGCTAATAACAACCATAGACGGAAACATATCCATGCACAAGATGGCACATGCAGATACATTAACACTGCATTTACATCCGCACAGGACCCCCACTCAACGTCAGTGGAGAGGAGGTGCCAGCCACATCCAGTCCCCCCGAAGAGGCCCACAGTGATGACAGCTGCTCTGCACGCCTAGATCACGATGACCAACCTGGCCCATCAGGGACCTCTGGGGAGTTGGTGATCCAGCCACAGTCCCAACACACCACAGAGCCTCCCCCCTCAGGAAACACCACCACAGCACCCACCCAGTGGGCCCATCTCTCTGTCCCCAGGACACGTCAATCAGCTACAGGGACCCCAGGCAACCCCACAAACACAGGACGATCAGGGACCAGTGGGGTCAGTGGCTGTGGGCACACAGTTCAGGGGACAGAGGCAGAGGACAACAGGGAAGCTGGGAGGACTGCTGTGTGACAGGGGGAGGACAGGCCCAGGGAACCGACTCTCCACGAGGCACTCACCAACATCCTGGGAGCGTACCACCATTCCCAGGAGACCATGGGCCAGATACTGTACAAGTTGCAGGAGACCCAGCGGCTGCGGGAGGGACAGTACCTGAGGATCAGGGAGGACCTGAAAGATATCCACACCACCCTGGTCAGCATTGCAGGGTGCTGGCTGACATGGCCAACACCATGAGGGAGGCAGTGGCACACTAACGGGCCCCTGACACTAGCCGCACCTAAGGACAGCCCTCTACCTCCACTGGCGCTAGTGGACAGGAGGCCCCGCCACAGGACCAACAGGCCACCAGCACCCCACCCCCAGCAGAAGGAGAACCCCCCGCAAACGGTCCCTGCGATCCAGTCAGAAACCAGAGAACATTGCCAAGATCCCGCCAGGAAATAAGACTCTCCTGATTGTCACCCATGTGTCCCACTCTCTCACCCTGTCCACCTTGAACTGCCATTGCTCCCCTTCCTATGCCCCTTTGGACAATGCACCTGTGATACAAATAGAATGGACTCTACCCTGGACTTTCCTCCATCAGCAACCCAGCCCATTGCAATACCCCCTACACCTATTAGCACATAAATAAACACCCTTTGAACAAATTCAAGTAAGGAGTCTGTGAATTCTATGACAAATGTATTAGTTTCACAAACTGTAAACATTGCACTTCAAATGTACTGTAATATTAACATAGGTATGACCTGCAGTGGGCAGCAGTAAACACACCAGGAGCCAGAGTGGGGCACAGAAAATAGAGCTGCCAAAGGGTACAGTAAGTGGCCATAGAAATAGGGAAATCAGGCTGCCATGTTCAATGTCCAACACAAAACTGCAATAGAAGGTGAAGTTACAGTGTCTTACCTGTGTGTCACTGGAAGTACTGTTGAATGAGTGTACTTCTATGTTCCACATCTTCTTCCTCTGCCTCCTCTTCGTCACTGTCCACAGGCTCCACCGCTGCCACACAATCATCTCCAGGCTCATCCTCCTGCAGAAAAAGCACCTGGCATCTCAAGGCCAGGTTGTGCAACATGCAACGATGATCTGGCACACCTTCTTGGGTGAGTAGTACAGGGATCCACCTGTCAGATGGAGTCACAGGAATCTGGCTTTCAGGAGGCCAAAGGTTCTCGCAATGATCCTCCTTGTTTGCCCATGTGCCTCATTGTAACATTCCTCTGCCCTTGACCTGGCATTCCTCACTGGAGTCAGTAGCCCTGAGAGGTTGGGGTAACCAGAGTCACCTGCAAATATTCGAGGGATACCTGTTAGCCACACACTCACCCTTAGGGCCAAACCCACACCCATATACCTACATCAACTGGGTGGGGACCATGGGCTCAGCTATTAGCCACACTCGGTGCCTCTGGAGTTGAGACATCACATATGGAATGCTGCTATTCCTCAAGATAAAGGCATCATGCAAAGAGCCAGGATACTTGGCATTGACATGGGAGATGTACTGTTTCAGTAGGGCAGACAGCACTCTGGTCAGCACGTTTGAGAACATTGGCTGAGACATCCCTGATGCCATGGCCACAGTTGCTTGGAAGGAACCACTTGCCAGGAAATGGAGCACTGACAGGACCAGCACTAGAGGGGGGGATACCTGTGGGCTGGCGGATAGCTGAAATCAGGTCTGGCTCCAATTGGGCACACAGTTCTTGGATTGTGGCCCTATTAAGTCTGTAGGTCAGGATAATTTGCCTGTCCTCCATTGTCGCCAGGTCCACCAGGGGTCTGTACACGGGGGGATGTCTCCAGCTCCTATTCATCCTCAGCGGTTGAACTCTAGGGTGAAAAACGGTGAGCAGAGGGTCATATTCACACATATGTCAAAATTATTATGCATTTCTTCCTTTACAGAAACAGTATGTGAACTCAAGAGTCAGTTGATGTGCCAATGTCTGCTGTGACTCAGTTAGGTGCCATGGCCTGTGGTCATTTTGCAGGCATTGTGCGCCGTTGCGGTCGGCAGTCAACGACCGCCACGCAACATCGCATTGGTTATCATTAGGCCCTATGTGTTCCAGGAGCCAATGGCGATGTACGCCGGTGGTGACGGTACGCACTGCCTTGGACGTGACCGCCATTTTCTATCTGTTCACTCACTTGCTACCTGACCTTCAACAGGAGAGGACCTACACTGCAAGTGCTGCTGTGACCTGTGTCTGGAAGCGACAATGGCTCGAGTGTCTGGGGAAAGAGCCCCTGCCTTCACTTCGGAGGAGTTGGAGAGACTGGTGGATGGGGTCCTACCCCAGTACACTTTACTCTATGGTCCTCCAGACAAATAGGTGAGTACACTGTGAGCATGATGCGTAGTCCATGAATGTATGGATTGCTGTGTGTGTAAGCCCCATGTAGGGGGGGGGCTGAGGGGTCCTGGGCAGAGTGCTGCATGTATGGTGGGAAATGTATGTGCGTAAGGAGATGGGAGGGATATGTTGGGCCATGAGTATGACAGTCCGGACGGTATGACTAATCCCTTTTCTGCTGTATTTTTCCTGCAGGTCAGCGCCCATCAGAAAAAAGGGTATTTGGCGTGCCATCGCCAAGGATGTGCGGACCCTGGGGGACTTTGACAGGCGAAGCACCCACTGCGTCAAACGGTGGGAGGACCTGCGCTGCTGGGCAAGGAAGATGGTGGAGGCCCAGCTGGGGCTGGCCTCCCAATGAGGAAGGGGTGCCCATCGTACCCTGACCCCCCTGATGTTCTGCATCCTGCCGGTGGCCTATCCGGAGCTGGATGGGCGCTTGAAGGCACCACAGCAGCCACAAGGGGGTGAATACAGATTCAGAATCATGACTTTGCATGTGTTAAGGTTTTATCTGGGTGGGGGATGTGGGCTGTGGGTGACCCTAGGCCAGAGCGAACATGGCAGGGTATGGTCAATGATGGGCAAGATCAGATGCACTCCAACCCCAATAGTGTTAGTGGACATCTACTACTGGGCAGGTTCCTGTGGGTTTCAGGTGTGCAGCTAATGGCGTTAGCCATTGTACCCCATGGGCTGGTGACTAGCATTGTAACTGGTAGTGCATGGCCTAGTGCATAGGGCTGTTCCCTGTGTGTTGTGTACGCCAACGGTAGTGTTGTTGCTGGCATTGACCAAGTGTATCCTCTGTCTCTCTCCCCCCTTTTTGTTTTGTCACCCTGTCCTTGTGTGCATTAGCATCATCTGGCAGAGGAGCAGAGGCACTGGTGACGGAGGGAGCTGCATCCCACATGGGCCTGGAGGTCGAATCCACCGACGGTGAGGGCACCAGTGGGACAGAGGGCGAGGGGAGCACCACAACGGAGACAGGAGGGGACACTACCGACAGTGACTCCTCCTCCGATGGAAGTTTCCCGTGCCCGCTCACCCAGGAAGGCATCTCCTTCACCCCAGGTACCTCAAGCCCTGCCCCAGTCAGCCCTGCTTCTCTCAGTGAGGAGGCTATTGACCTCCTGAGATCCCTCTCTGTTGGGCAGTCCGCCATACTGAATGCCATCCAGGGTGTAGCAGGGCATTTGTAATAAACAAATGCAAACCAGGAGGGCTTTCACACTGGCGTGGTGGCCCAACAGAGAGCATACCACGCTCAGGCCTCTGCACTGATGGCAGCCTTTGTCCCTGTCTCCAGGTTCCCCCCTCCAACTTCCTCTACCCATTCCCAATCCCCTCAACCCCAGCCTATCCTAAGCACACCTTCAGACCAGCAATCACCCAAATCAACACACAGAAGTGGTTCAGGCAAACACAAGCACCACACTTCATCTCACAGGTACCCCCACAAGCACCATCCCCATGCAGACACGCCAACATCCACTGCCTCCACTGCGTCCCCCTCCTCCTCATCGTCCACCTCCCTCCCAGTAGCGTCTCCACTCACACCTGCATGCACTAAATCCTCATCGACTACCTCCATCACCAGCACGCCTATCAATACACGCCCCTCACTGGCAGTCACCTCCCACACATCCATGCCCACGTCCCCTGTGTCCTCTCCCACTGTGTCTGTGACCCCTCCTCCCAAAGTACACAAACGCAAGCACACACACGCCCAACAGCCATCCACCTCACAACAGCATCCATCCCATGCACCTGCACCCAAACACAGCACACAGCAGACTGACACCCCCTACAACCACTCCCTCTTCCTCCACCCCCAAACCTCCACCCTCTTCCTGCCCAAGTGTCCCCAAAAACACTTTTCCTCGCCAACATTGACCTATTCCCTACCTCTCCCCCCCACCCGTCCTTCACCTCGGGCCAGGATGGCCAGAACCCAGCCCAGCACTTCAGCCACCTAGTCCACGCCCACTGTGGTTTCTGTAGCTGTGAGAGGCTCCAAGGAGGCACCCGTCAGCCCAGCCAGTGTGCCAGCAACACCTGCCAAGGCCAAGAAGGGTCCGCCACCTGGCAAGGGCAAGAAGGGGACACCAACCAGCAAGTGCAAGGAGGCACCACCAGCCAGCAAGGGCAAGTCAAAGACTGCAGCTGGCAGAAGCAAGGAGGCACCACCATCTGCCAAGGGCAGGAAGGGGCACAGAACACCAGCCATGGCACTTCAGCCGTCTGAGGCTGCAGGTGAAGGCCTGGAGGCTAACACCACCACTGCATGCACCGCCACCTGCACCGCAGCCAGCACCGCCAACTACACCACCGCCAGCACCGCCACCTGCCCCGCCGCCAGCAGCACCACTGCCAGCAGCAGCAGCCCAAGTGGGCAGCCGTCCGAGGCTGTAGGTGAAGGCCTGGAGGCTACCATCACCACTGCCTGCACCGCCACCTGCAGCGCAACTGGCATACACTGAGCAGCCGTCACCACCGGCGAGCAGTGTGGAGTGGTGACTACATGGGCTGCAGTGCGTCCTGGCCCCTGCAACACCTGTCGGTGTGACACCCAGGTGAGAGACTGTAACCTTGCCCCATCCAGGATGAAGCACACTGGGCACAAGGCCCCCTCCAGAACCAGTGGAATAAGGCATCCACTCAGCCCCTCTTTGCCAGGATGACGCACACTGGGCACAAGGCCCCCTCCAGAGCCAGTGGAAGAAGGCATCCACTCAGCCCCTCCTTGCCAAGATGAAGCACACTGGGTACAAGGCCCCCTCCAGAACCAGTAGAAGAAGGCATCCACTCAGCCCCTCATTGCCAGGATGAAGCACACTGGGCACAAGGCCCCCTCTCGAACCAGTGGAAGAAGGCATCCACTCAGCCCCTCATTGCCAGGATGAAGCACACTGGGCACAAGGCCCCCTCCAGAACCATTGGAAGAAGGCATACACTTGAGAGACTGGGGCTTTGCACTTCCCAGGACCAAGCAGTGGACAACCCACCCACTAGAGAGACTGTGGCTTTGCACTCCCCAGGACCAAGCAGTGGGCAAACCACCCACCTGAGAGACTGTGGCGTTGCACTCCCCAGGACCAAGCAGTGGGCAAACCACCGACTTGAGAGACTGTGGCCTTGCACTCCCCAGGACCAAGCAGTGGTCAAACCACCCACTTGAGAGACTGTGGCCTTGCACTCCCCATGACCAAGCAGTGGGCAACCAACCCACTAGAGAGACTGTGGCTTTGCGCTCCCAGGACCAAGCAGTGGGCAAACCACCCACTTGAAAGACTGTGGCCTTGCACTCCCCAGGACCAAGCAGTGGGCAAACCACCCACTTGAGAGACTGTGGTTTGCACTCCCCAGGACCAAGCAGTGGGCAACCCACCCACTTGAGAGACTGTGGCTTTGCATTCCCCAGGACCAAGCAGTGGGCAACCCACTCACTTGAGAGACTGTGGCCTTGCACTCCCCAGGACCAAGCAGTGGGCATGGAGCCCCCTCCAGGCCAGTGGCACTGTACCATCTTCCGGCTGACGTGCCCCCCCCCCATTCCCCGTCCCCCTGAGGTGCCTGTGTCTTTTCGACCTGATGCCCCTGCAGTGTTCTCTCCGTATTGAGGCAGGAGTCAAGTGTGTCCTTGGCATATGTGTTGTGGCCCAGTGGGCCACGGACATTTTGGAGTGGGCATTGTCTCTCCTTTTGTATATATTGTATATATTGTACATACTGTTTATTTCTTTCTGAACGTATTTCTAAAAATTACTAATATTACACTTGTTTCAATCAATTCCTTTTGTCCTTGCGTTATTCCTGAGGGTTACGGGGTGTATATGTAATGTTGCATGTGTTTGTGTGTATAGTGTTGGGGGTGGGGGTGGGGGCGTTGCGTGTGTGTGTGTGTCACTCTCTTTTTCCTCCCCCCTCCCCTGTGTGCTAGGTGCAGTACTCACTGTGGTCGTCTTCGCCAGCGTTCATGTTCCTGGTGTATGAGAAGGTACACCAGCATGGGGAAGATCTGCAGTTCGGGCTCCATGGCGTCGTGGTTCTTCCTTGAGTGTTGAAAGGTGAGTCGTTTCCCTTCATAGTAGTGTTTCCGCCTTGCTTTTGATGGCGTTGGTACCGCCCCGGAAAAGCTGGTGGATAGGCATGTTGTAATGCAGTGGGTGGTACATTGTCTTCTGCCTGGCTGTTGGTGATTACCGCCGCGGGGTTTGTTGCTACCGCCGTGGCGGTCGGAGTGTTAAAGTGGCTGTCTGTGTTGGCAGTTTCTGCCGTGGTCATGATTCAATTTTTTTTACCGCCGGCCTGTTGGCGGTATTACTGCCGCTTTATCACCGACCGCTAGGGTTGTAATGAGGGCCTTAATGCCCCCCCCTTCATCTCTATACTGAATTGTTTCAAAAAGGAGTTTTCCCCCACACACTCGACCTGGTGACCATTGCCATCATCCCCAAAACCGACCAACCCTCTGCCAACTTGGGGGCGTATCATCCCATATCTTCCATTAACACAGATATAAAACTGCTTCCTAAAATTCCAGCAACACTACTCCAAACGGTCAGTACATCTTTACTCCACTCATACCAATGTGGCTTTATGGCTAATCATAGCATGAGACACTGCATATGCTGTTTACAGGTCACTCTCGCCCACAGAGATAACATTTCCACAGACCTCACCCTATTACTCATCAACCTTGAAAAAGCCTTCGACACTGACTACTTGAAAGTATGGGGCTTGGTTCCAGTTACAGAGAATAATATCCCTCCTTTATTCACACCGAAGGCTCAGGTCATCATCAATGGGGTGTTGCCTGAATCGTTACCTTTAGAGCAAGGAAACCATCAGGGCTGCCCCCTGTCTCCTCTTCTCTTTGCTCTTTGGAGCTTCTTCAACTATCTGAGGAGGCCTCTGGCCTTTATCTGAATGCAGAAAAATCCCTCTTGGTCCCATTGTGAGGAGACAATGCCTCTTGGGTAGCGGATGAATATCCCCATACGCTGCCTCAATTTCAAGTCCTTAGGGATCTACGTCACCAAGATGCCCCGACATGCCCATGTCCTAAACCTAACACCCCTTAAAGAGAAAACCAAGAGCAGTCTGGAGGCATGGCATACCCTTCCCCTTAGCTTACTGGGTAGAGTTGTCCTGATCAAAATGCTGGTGCTGCCCTCCTTTCTGTATGCCCCCCAGAACTACCCATACTATATCCCCAAAGCATGGTTCCGGGAGGTGGCAAGGATATTGTAGGAGGCTGGACTGGCTTGTAGTGAGTACCAAGGGGTACTTGCACCTTGCACCAGGCCCAGTTATCCCTTATTAGTGTATAGGGTGTCTAGCAGCTTAGGCTGATAGATAATGGTAGCTTAGCAGAGCAGCTTAGGCTGAACTAGGAGACGTGTGAAGCTACGACAGTACCACTTAGTGTCATATGCACAATATCATAAGAAAACACAATACACAGTTATACTAAAAATAAAGGTACTTTATTTTTATGACAATATGCCAAAGTATCTCAGAGTGTACCCTCAGTGAGAGGATAGGAAATATACACAAGATATATATACACAATAGCAAAAATATGCAGTATAGTCTTAGAAAACAGTGCAAACAATGTATAGTTACAATAGGATGCAATGGGGACACATAGGGATAGGGGCAACACAAACCATATACTCCAAAAGTGGAATGTGAACCACGAATGGACCCCAAACCTATGTGACCTTGTAGAGGGTCGCTGGGACTATTAGAAAATAGTGAGAGTTAGAAAATTAGCCCTCCCCAAGACCCTGAAAAGTGAGTGCAAAGTGCACTAAAGTTCCCCTAAGGACAAAGAAGTCGTGTTAGAGGAATAATGCAGGAAAGACACAAACCAACAATGCAACAACTGTGGATTTCCAATCTAGGGTACCTGTGGAACAAGGGGACCAAGTCCAAAAGTCACAAGCAAGTCGGAGATGGGCAGATGCCCAGGAAATGCCAGCTGCGGGTGCAAAGAAGCTTCTACTGGACAGAAGAAGCTGGGGTTTCTGCAGGAACGAAAAGGGCTAGAGACTTCCCCTTTGGTGGACGGATCCGTCTCGCCGTGGAGAGTCGTGCAGAAGTGTTTTCCCGCCAAAAGAATGCCAACAAGCCTTGCTAGCTGCAAATCGTGCGGTTAGCGTTTTTGGACGCTGCTGTGGCCCTGAAGGGACCAGGAGGTCGCAAATTGGACCAGGAGAGAGAGGGGACGTCGAGCAAGACAAGGAGCCCTCTCAGCAGCAGGTAGCACCCGGAGAAGTGCCAGAAACAGGCACTACGAGGATGCGTGAAATGGTGCTCACCCGAAGTCGCACAAAGGAGTCCCACGTCGCCGGAGACCAACTTAGAACGTCGTGCAATGCAGGTTAGAGTGCCGTGGACCCAGGCTTGGCTGTGCACAAAGGATTTCTGCCGGAAGTGCACAGGGGCCGGAGTAGCTGCAAAAGTCGCGGTTCCCAGCAATGCAGCCCAGCGAGGTGAGGCAAGGACTTACCTCCACCAAACTTGGACTGAAGAGTCACTGGACTATGGGGGTCACTTGGACAGAGTCGCTGGATTCGAGGGACCTCGCTCGTCGTGCTGAGAGGAGACCCAAGGGACCGGTAATGCAGCTTTTTGGTGCCTGCGGTTGCAGGGGGAAGATTCCGTCGACCCACGGGAGATTTCTTCGGAGCTTCTGGTGCAGAGAGGAGGCAGACTACCCCCACAGCATGCACAAGCAGGAAAACAGTCGAGAAGGCGGCAGGATCAGCGTTACAGAGTTGCAGTAGTTGTCTTAGCTATTTTGTTGCAGTTTTGCAGGCTTCCAGCGCGGTCAGCAGTCGATTCCTTATCAGAAGGTGAAGAGAGAGATGCAGAGGAACTCGGCTGAGCTCTTGCATTCGTTATCTAAAGTTTCCCCAGAGACAGAGACCCTAAATAGCCAGAAAAGAGGGTTGGCTACCTAGGAGAGAGGATAGGCTACTAACACCTGAAGGAGCCTATCAGACGGAGTCTCTGACGTCACCTGGTGGCACTGGCCACTCAGAGCAGTCCAGTGTGCCAGCAGCACCTCTGTTTCCAATATGGCAGAGGTCTGGAGCACACTGGAGGAGCTTTGGACACCTCCCAGGGGAGGTGCAGGTCAGGGGAGTGGTCACTCCCCTTTCCTTTGTCCAGTTTCGCGCCAGAGCAGGGGCTAAGGGGTCCCTGAACCGGTGTAGACTGGCTTATGCAGAATTGGGCACATCTGTGCCCAAGAAAGCATTTCCAGAGGCTGGGGGAGGCTACTCCTCCCCTGCCTTCACACCATTTTCCAAAGGGAGAGGGTGTAACACCCTCTCTCAGAGGAAGTCCTTTGTTCTGCCATCCTGGGCCAGGCCTGGCTGGACCCCAGGAGGGCAGATGCCTGTCTGAGGGGTTGGCAGCAGCAGCAGCTGCAGTGAAACCCCAGGAAGGGCAGTTTGGCAGTACCAGGGTCTGTGCTACAGACCACTGGGATCATGGGATTGTGCCAACTATGCCAGGATGGTATAGAGGGGGCAATTCCATGATCATAGACATGTTACATGGCCATATTCGGAGTTACCATTGTGAAGCTACATATAGGTAGTGACCTATATGTAGTGCACGCGTGTAATGGTGTCCCCGCACTCACAAAGTTCAGGGAATTGGCTCTGAACAATGTGGGGGCACCTTGGCTAGTGCCAGGGTGCCCTCACACTAAGTAACTTTGCACCTAACCTTTACCAGGTAAAGGTTAGACATATAGGTGACTTATAAGTTACTTAAGTGCAGTGTAAAATGGCTGTGAAATAACGTGGACGTTATTTCACTCAGGCTGCAGTGGCAGGCCTGTGTAAGAATTGTCAGAGCTCCCTATGGGTGGCAAAAGAAATGCTGCAGCCCATAGGGATCTCCTGGAACCCCAATACCCTTGGTACCTCAGTACCATATACTAGGGAATTATAAGGGTGTTCCAGTAAGCCAATGTAAATTGGTAAAAATGGTCACTAGCCTGTTAGTGACAATTTGGAAAGAAATGAGAGAGCATAACCACTGAGGTTCTGATTAGCAGAGCCTCAGTGAGACAGTAAGTGACTACACAGGTAACACATTCAGGCACACTTATGAGCACTGGGGCCCTGGGTTACCAGGGTCCCAGTGACATATACAACTAAAACAACATATATACAGTGAAAAATGGGGGTAACATGCCAGGCAAGATGGTACTTTCCTACACAACCCCCCCCAAACGAAGGACAATAAGACTAGCCATGACCTGATGAGTCTTCATTGTCTAAGTGGAAATATCTGGAGAGTCCATCTGCATTGGAGTGGCTACTCCCAGGTCTATGTTCCACTGTATAGTCCATTCCCTGTAGGGATATGGACCACCTCAACAATTTAGGATTTTCACCTTTCATTTGTTTTAGCCAAAGTAGAGGTTTGTGGTCTGTCTGAACAATGAAGTGAGTGCCAAACAGGTATGGCCTCAACTTCTTCAGAGCCCAGACCACAGCAAAGGCCTCCCTCTCAATGGCAGACCAACGCTTTTCTCTAGGGGTCAACCTCCTACTAATAAAAGCAACAGGTTGATCCTGGCCCTCAGAATTAAGTTGTGATAGGACTGCCCCTACTCCTAATTCAGATGCATCAGTTTGGACATAGAATTTTTTAGAGTAACAAGGGCTTTTCAGGACAGGTGCAGAGCACATGGCCTGCTTCAGCTCCTCAAAAGCTTTCTGACAGTTTGCTGTCCATAATACCTTTTTAGGCATTTTCTTGGATGTGAGGTCATTAAGAGGGGCTGCAATGGAGCCATAGTTCTTAATGAACCTCCTGTAATACCCAGTGAGGCCTAGGAAGGCTCTCACCTGAGTCTGAGTGGTAGGGGGAACCCAATCAATAATTGTTTGGATTTCCCCCTGAAGTGGTGCAATCTGTTCCCCACCAACAAGGTGTCCCAGATAAACCACCTTACCCTGCCCCATCTGGCACTTTGAAGCCTTGATAGTGAGGCCTGCCTTTTGCAGGGCCTCTAAAACTTTCCATAGGTGGACCAGGTGATCATCCCAGCTGGAGCTAAAGACAGCTATATCGTCCAAATATGCTGCACTGAAAGCTTCCAGCCCTTGCAGGACTGTGTTCACCAACCTCTGAAAAGTGGCAGGTGCATTTTTCAAACCAAAAGGCATTACAGTAAACTGGTAATGTCCTCCAATGGTTGAAAATGCAGTCTTAGGTTTAGCATCTTCTGACAATTTGATCTGCCAATACCCTGCAGTCAAATCAAAAGTGCTTAGATACTTGGCAGATGCCAGTGTATCTATGAGCTCATCTGCCCTGGGTATAGGGTGAGCATCAGTTTTGGTTACTAAGTTGAGACCTCTATAGTCTACACAAAACCGCATTTCCTTCTTTCCATCTTTGGAATGGGGTTTTGGTACCAGTACCACAGGAGAAGCCCATGGACTGTCAGAGTGCTCAACTACTCCTAGTTCTAACATTTTCTGGACCTCTTGCTTTATGCAGTCCCTGACATGGTCAGGCTGCCTATAGATCTTACTTTTGACAGGTAAACTGTCTCCAGTATCTATAGTGTGCTCACACCAAGAAGTGGTACCTGGCACAGTAGAGAAGAGTTCAGAGAATTGATCTAGGAGGTTTATGCAATTGTCTTTCTGCTCAGCAGTAAGACAATCAGCCAAAACTACACCTTCCACCAGAGCATCTTGTTCTGTGGAAGAGAAGAGATCAGGTAGAGGATCACTGTCTTCTTCCTGTCCCTCATCTGTTGCCATGAGCAGGGTGAGATCAGCCCTGTCATAGTAGGGTTTCAGGCGGTTGACATGGAGCACCCTAAGGGGACTCCTGGCAGTGCCTAAGTCAACTAAATAGGTGACTTCTCCCTTCTTTTCAACAATTGTGTGGGGTCCACTCCATTTATCTTGGAGTGCTCTTGGGGCCACAGGCTCCAAGACCCACACTTTCTGCCCTGGTTGGTACTGAACCAAAACAGCCTTCTGATCATGCCATTGCTTCTGGAGCTCTTGGCTGGCCTGAAGGTTTTTACTGGCCTTTTTCATGTACTCAGCCATTCTTGATCTGAGGCCAAGTACATAATCCACAATATCCTGCTTAGGAGCTTTTAAAGGTTGTTCCCAACCCTCCTTTACATGTGTGAGTGGACCCCTAACAGGGTGTCCAAAAAGAAGTTCAAAGGGGCTGAAGCCCACTCCTTTCTGGGGTACCTCCCTGAAGGCAAAAAGGAGGCATGGTAGAAGGATATCCCATCTCCTGCGGAGTTTTTCAGGGAGACCCATAATCATGCCTTTGAGAGTTTTATTAAATCTCTCCACCAGTCCATTTGTTTGTGGATGATAGGGTGTTGTGAACTTGTACGTTACACCACACTCCTTCCACATGGCCTTTAAGTATGCAGACATGAAATTGCTTCCCCTGTCTGATACCACTTCCTTTGGGAAGCCCACCCTGGAAAATATTCCCAGGAGGGCCTTTGCCACTGCAGGTGCTCTAGTGGTCCTTAAAGGAATAGCTTCAGGATATCTTGTGGCATGGTCCACTACCACCAAGATAAACCTATTGCCTGAAGCAGTAGGAGGGTCAAGGGGGCCAACTATGTCAACCCCTACCCTTTCAAAGGGAACCCCAACCACAGGCAGTGGGATAAGGGGTGCCTTTGGGGTGCCACCTGTTTTGCCACTGGCTTGACAGGTTTCACAGGACTTACAAAATTCCTTTGTGTCCTCAGACATTCTAGGCCAATGAAACAGGGGAACAAGCCTGTCCCAAGTTTTCATTTGTCCTAGATGCCCTGCTAAGGGAATGTCATGTGCCAGTGTTAGGAGGAACTTTCTGTACTCCTGAGGAATCACTAATCTCCTGGCAGCTCCAGGTTTAGGATCCCTATGCTCAGTGTACAAGAGGTTGTCCTCCCAGTAAACTCTGTGAGAGTCACTGGCATCCCCATTAGCCTGTTTGACAGCTTGCTGTCTGAGACCCTCTAATGTGGGACAGGTTTGCTGTGCCACACTCAGCTCCTCTCTGGCAGGCCCCCCTTCACCCAAAAGCTCAGCAGTGTCTGCTTCCAGCTCCTCTGGTGTAGGTTCTGCACAGGGAGGGAATTCTTCTTCCTCAGAAGTAGAATCCACTGTAGAGGGAGGGATAGTAGGAAGTGGTTTGCTTCTACTAGCCCTAGCTTTAGGGAGCACTTGGTCCATTGTTCCAGGATCCAAGCTTCCCTGTCCTTTTTGCTTTTTGGCCTGAGCCCTTGTCAAAGCAAAAATATGCCCTGGGATGCCCAGCATTGCTGCATGGGCCTCCAACTCCACATCTGACCAAGCTGATGTCTCCAAACCATTCCCTAATAGACAGTCTACAGGTAAATCTGAAGCTACCACAACTTTCTTTGGACCAGTAAAAGTTGAGATTAACAACAGCCATGGGGTGGCTAAGTGTGTTGTTGTGAGCATCGGTTACTTGGTACTGGTGACCAAGTAGGTGTTGTTCAGGGTGGACCAGTTTCTCTATGACCATAGTCACACTGGCACCAGTGTCCCTGTAGGCCTGAACCTCAACACCATTTATTAGGGGTAGCTGCTTGTACTTATCCATATTAAGGGGACAAGCAACTAAGGTGGCTAAATCAATAGCCCCCTCAGAGACTAACACAGCCTCTGTGGCCTCCCTAACAAGGCCAACCCCAACTAAGTTACCAATAGTGAGCCCAGCTACTCCCTTGGATTGGCTATTAGTAGGTTTTCTCCCACCACCACTGCTATTAGTAGGGACACTAGGGGTAGCAGTAGGGGTTGTAGTGGTAGGAGCATTGGTGCTTTTCTTTGGACAACTGGGATCTGTTGTCCAATGGCCTTTTATTTTACATAAATAGCACCATGGTTTCTTTTCCTTGTTCTGATTAAAAGAGGATTTGGGCCCACCACCCCCACCAGAGTGTTTTTGTGGGCCTGCTGAAGACTCATTTTTAGATTTGTCCCCACCCTTGTCAGAAGACTTACCATCCTTCTTTTTGTTGCCATCTTTGTCACCCCCTGTATGAACTTTTCTGTTCACCCTTGTTCTGACCCATTTGTCTGCCTTCTTTCCCAATTCTTGGGGAGAGGTCAGATCAGAGTCCACCAAGTACTGGTGCAACAAATCAGACACACAATTATTAAGAATATGCTCTCTCAGGATCAAGTTATACAGGCTGTCATAATCAGTAACTTTACTGCCATGTAACCACCCCTCCAAGGCCTTCACTGAATGGTCAATGAAATCAACCCAGTCTTGTGAAGACTCCTTTTTGGTCTCTCTGAACTTTATCCTGTACTGTTCAGTGGCTAAGCCATAACCATCCAGGAGTGCATTCTTAAGAACTTGGAAATTATTAGCATCATTTTCTTTCACAGTAAGGAGCCTATCCCTACCTTTTCCACTAAATGATAGCCATAGGATAGCAGCCCACTGCCTTTGAGGGACATCCTGTACAACACAGGCCCTCTCAAGTGCAGCAAACCACTTGTTAATGTCATCCCCCTCCTTATAAGGGGGAACTATCTTGTGCAGATTCCTGGAATCATGCTCTTTTGCAGGATGACTATGGGGAATACTGCTGCTGCCACCATGGGTTTCTAAACCCAACTTCTGTCTTTCCTTCTCTAGTTCAAAAGACTGTCTATCCAAATCCAGCTGTTGCTTTTTAAGCTTCAGTCTGGTTTGTTCCACCCTCAACTTATTGAGTTCCCTCTCTAACATTCTGTCATCAGGGTTGGTGGGAGGGACATTCCTAGATACAGAGGTATGATGGGAATGAACAGAAGGAGACCTGTCCCTTACAGAAGCCACCCTAACAGCTTGGCTAACAGAAACATCACTACCAGTATGGTGAGAATAAATGCTTTTGCTATGATGTGAGACAACACTATTTCTATGGTGAGGCTCTCCATCATTACCAACTATGCTAGACTGTCTAGTAATGGGCAGGCTAGGAAGTTTCTTTCCTGAATCTTTTCCTGGGGGAGTCCCTGGATCAGATTGGGAACTATTAGGTACTTTTTCAAAAGATGGGGCACCTATAGCCTTATCTTGTTCTCTAAGCATGTTAATTAACAGTTCCAAGGAAGGATTCTTCCCTACACTCAAACCTCTCTCTATGCAGAGACTCCTTGCTCCTTTCCAGCTAAGGTGATCTTATGCAAGTTTGGACAGATCAACATTTTGGCCTGTGCCAGACATTTTTAGAGAGAGTTAAAGTGATAGAAAAAGAGAAAAAAGTTTTCAGAACTTTTTAGAAAGACAGAAAAAAAACTTTTTAAACTTTTAAGAACTTTTTGAAAGTTTAGAAGTACTTTTCAGCACCTAGAAAAGAGTGAAAAGAGGAAATGCAAAACTTTTTGGCTATGTGTATATACACTGACCTTGTTTTGTATATTTTTCTCTTATGAAAAGTACAATGACAAGAGTGGTAAGTAGTCTCAAAGCACTTATCCCACCGCTGCACAACCAATGTAGGAGGCTGGACTGGCTTGTAGTGAGTACCAAGGGGTACTTGCACCTTGCACCAGGCCCAGTTATCCCTTATTAGTGTATAGGGTGTCTAGCAGCTTAGGCTGATAGATAATGGTAGCTTAGCAGAGCAGCTTTGGCTGAACTAGGAGACGTGTGAAGCTACTACAGTACCACTTAGTGTCATATGCACAATATCATAAGAAAACACAATACACAGTTATACTTAAAATAAAGGTACTTTATTTTTATGACAATATGCCAAAGTATCTCAGAGTGTACCCTCAGTGAGAGGATAGGAAATATACACAAGATATATATACACAATAGCAAAAATATGCAGTATAGTCTTAGAAAACAGTGCAAACAATGTATAGTTACAATAGGATGCAATGGGGACACATAGGGATAGGGGCAACACAAACCATATACTCCAAAAGTGGAATGTGAACCACAAATGGACCCCAAACCTATGTGACCTTGTAGAGGGTCGCTGGGACTATTAGAAAATAATAGGAGCCTATCAGACGGAGTCTCTGATGTCACCTGGTGGCACAGAGGGGTCCCTGAACCGGTGTAGACTGGCTTATGCAGAATTGGGCACATCTGTGCCCAAGAAAGCATTTCCAGAGGCTGGGGGAGGCTACTCCTCCCCTGCCTTCACACCATTTTCCAAAGGGAGAGGGTGTAACACCCTCTCTCAGAGGAAGTCCTTTGTTCTGCCATCCTGGGCCAGGCCTGGCTGGACCCCAGGAGGGCAGATGCCTGTCTGAGGGGTTGGCAGCAGCAGCAGCTGCAGTGAAACCCCAGGAAGGGCAGTTTGGCAGTACCAGGGTCTGTGCTACAGACCACTGGGATCATGGGATTGTGCCAACTATGCCAGGATGGTATAGAGGGGGCAATTCCATGATCATAGACATGTTACATGGCCATATTCGGAGTTACCATTGTGAAGCTACATATAGGTAGTGACCTATATGTAGTGCACGCGTGTAATGGTGTCCCCGCACTCACAAAGTTCAGGGAATTGGCTCTGAACAATGTGGGGGCACCTTGGCTAGTGCCAGGGTGCCCTCACACTAAGTAACTTTGCACCTAACCTTTACCAGGTAAAGGTTAGACATATAGGTGACTTATAAGTTACTTAAGTGCAGTGTAAAATGGCTGTGAAATAACGTGGACGTTATTTCACTCAGGCTGCAGTGGCAGGCCTGTGTAAGAATTGTCAGAGCTCCCTATGGGTGGCAAAAGAAATGCTGCAGCCCATAGGGATCTCCTGGAACCCCAATACCCTGGGTACCTCAGTACCATATACTAGGGAATTATAAGGGTGTTCCAGTAAGCCAATGTAAATTGGTAAAAATGGTCACTAGCCTGTTAGTGACAATTTGGAAAGAAATGAGAGAGCATAACCACTGAGGTTCTGATTAGCAGAGCCTCAGTGAGACAGTCACTACACAGGTAACACATTCAGGCACACTTATGAGCACTGGGGCCCTGGGTTACCAGGGTCCCAGTGACACATACAACTAAAACAACATATATACAGTGAAAAATGGGGGTAACATGCCAGGCAAGATGGTACTTTCCTACAGATATCCCCCCAGGATTGCCAACGCTAAATGCTGCAGATCGGTCTATGATGGAATGATTGCTGTGGCATATATCCAGCTGTATTACTGGGCATCTCACATTCTGATGGTTAATTACTGGCTGAGGAACAGCTGAAGTGACCCCACATATCGCCTGGAGCTTGCAAACCTGAATCCATGGACGACTCCGTGGTGATGGGATGGCCATGGCGGCAGAGGACCTCGCTTTGGGGTCACTGACCAGATAATTGTTTCTGAATCATAGTTGTAGAAAATACCCTTGACCCAGGGTGCCCCTTGTCGACTTAGTCTGTCATTGCATTATCAGAATACAGGGAGATGTTTTTCAAATGCCTCAGTAGATTTGCTTTGTTTGCTTATGCTGGGTGTTTTGTGGACGAAAGTTGCTTCATGGGTAGAAGTGTTGGGTGGGGGAAGCGATCCTTTAGGTAATGTGTTTGGTTTTATCGTGTTATTGTTCTTTACCATACTGGCACACTTTTCCAACTGTCCTGTATGTTCCAGAACCACACAGATATTGCTCCCCCTGTGCATTCCCACCTTCTGCACCATGGTCCTGTGATGAACTTCGCCCTTATTTCATGGAACTATCTTCTAAACCGCATTAAGCGTATCAGTGTCCTTAAGACCCTCCAGCATCTTCACCCAACAGTAGCCCTGCTGCAGGATCCCATCTTCTTGGCACTCAATGTTCCTTCATAGGTAGGTATGGCTTTAGCCAAGTCTTTCATTCAGGCTTTGCCAGTGGTTCCGGAGGTGTGGTGATTCTACTTCATAAGTCCTTTTCCTTAACAAACATCCAAACACAGCATGGCCCCTAGGGTAGGTAGGTGGGGGTGACGTGAACACTGGAGGATACATCATATGCCTTTTTTTTTAGCATTTACGTTCCTCCCCCCAAGCTACACAGGTGAGCTTTCCACGACCTAAGTGATGTCATAGCAACCCTCCCACATGGCATTCTCCTTCTAGAAGCAGACTTAAATGTAGTGGCTGATCTGGAGTTGGAGGTCTCTAGGCCGATCACTCGAGGACCTGCACGAACTCTAAATCACTCACAGCTTGGTGGAACTCCCTGGGACTCTGCAACACAACCCCAGGTGCACTGCCTACTCACATACCTCAGCATCACACCACACCATGTCTCGCATAGACTACATGCTTCTACCCGCCGTTGACCTTTAAGCCATAATGGGACCAACAACACTTCCAAGAGCCATTTCAGACCACTCCCTATGACTCTTCCAAATAGGATCCACTGCCCCTCATAAACACCTCATTTGGCACCTTAATGCATGGTTCCTTACTGACGATGAGTTGATCATACATTTAGAGGGCGAACTTCAGTCATGCTTCAACACCACTGATAGCACAGTTGAGAGTGCAGGCACCCTATGGACAGTGAGCAAACCAACGATCCTGGAGTGCTGAAAAGATACTTGGGACAAAAGAGGAGGGAACGACAATGCGAAATGACTGACCTGGAGACACGTATATCAAACACTGATCGGGCACTCACCCTTTCTCCGACTGAAATGCTTACTCATCAACTAGACTTAGATAAAAAGGCACTCTATCACCTCATTTCCTACAAAGCCTGTCAGTGCTGGCGAGCAACTGTCGAACGGTATATGAACATGGTAATAAAAGCAGCGACCTACTCTACAGGCAGCGACCAAATGCCTAGAATTTCACTTTATACCAGCTGAGGAGCTGGTCGGGTGATCTGGTCACTAAGGCAGAGGACATAACAGCCACATTTGCGACTTACTACTGAGACCTCTATGCCCTACACCCACATCCCTGTTGAAGAGAGCTCAGCCGCTTCTGGCAGACGCACCCCTTCCTATTCTTACTAGAACTCTGAGTATCTCCTTGGATGAACCCATCACGATTGAGGAGATCTGAGAGGCCAGACACCTTGTGAAACCTGGGAAGCATTCAGGACGGGATGGCCTTCCCCTTGTGTACTACTGGTCCTTCTGTGACTTAGGCCCTCATTACAACATTGGCGGTAAATGCTGCTTACCGCCGTGCTGACGGCCGCCAACATAACGTGACCGCGGCGGTATACCACTATGGGTATTATGACCCACACAGAGAAATCCGCCACTATACAGACACCCACACAAGTCCGCCAGACCAAAGGTCAGTGATAGAGTGGCGGTACCAAAACCCACACCGTCACGCCAACAGAAATACGCCCACAGCATCATGATCCACGAATCATTGCGGCAGATATTCAACTGCGGTGAACCATTGGCGGTACACACCGCCGCGCTCAAAATACACACACACTAACAAAACTACACCACATTGGACAATTCAAACTACACACACCTGACACACATACACACACCACACCCACACACCCAATCCAATATAAAACACACACCCACAATACCCACAACCCCTTACAGCAAAATAAAATATTGCCAACTGAGAGAGAGACAAGCCAGGACCACTCACTGAATCTGAGCCACATAACACCATCACCCATAACCATCCACGCACCTCACAGCACATACCCCAACACATCCCCCCACACACCCTCACACATACCACTCACACTACACCCATGGCACCACAAATACACCCCAGGTTCTCAGAGGAGGAGCTAAGGGTCATGGTGTAGGAAATCATCCGGGTAGAGCCACAGCTATTCTGATCACAGGTTCAGCAGACGTCCATTGCTAGGAAGATGGAGCTGTGGCGAAGAGTCGTGGACAGGGTCAACGCTGTGGGGCAGCACCCAAGAACAAGGGAGCAAATTAGGAAGAGGTGGAATGACCTACGGGGGAAGGTGTGTTCTGTGGTTGCAAGACACCAGGTAGCTGTTCAGAGGACTGGCGGTGGACCCCCACCTCCTCCACCACAACTAACAACATGGGAGGAGCAATTCTTGACGATCATGCATCCTGAGGGCCTTGCAGGAGTAGCAGGAGGACTGGACTCTGGTAAGTCAAATCTTTACAACTTTATCGCCCACCCTACCTGCATGCCATCACAAACAACAACCCCTACCCTCACCCCCACCACCTCACATATACCCCACCATCACAACCCACTCATCCCAATACCATGCCCTGCATGCAACACCAATGCATGGCCCCCCATCACAGACCTGCATGGACACCCATCACCACAGCATGCACACTAGTGACAATCACTTTGCCAAACCAAGCACTACTCACACAAGCCAAAGCTGCCTAGCTAATAACAACCATAGAGGGAAACATATCCATGCACAAGATGGCACATGCAGATACATTAACACTGCATTTACATCCGCACAGGATCCCCACTCAACGTCAGTGGAGAGGGGGTGCCAGCCACATCCAGTTCCCCCGAAGAGGCCCACAGTGATGACAGCTGCTCTGCACGCCTAGATCACGATGACCAACCTGGCCCATCAGGGACCTCTGGGGAGTCGGTGATCCAGCCACAGTCCCAACACACCACAGAGCCTCCCCCCTCAGGAAACACCACCACAGCACCCACCCAGTGGGCCCATCTCTCTGTCCCCAGGACAAGTCAATCAGCTACAGGGACCCCAGGCAACCCCACAAACACAGGACGATCAGGGACCAGTGGGGTCAGTGGCTGTGGGCACACAGTTCAGGGGACAGAGGCAGAGGACAACAGGGAAGCTGGGAGGACTGCTGTGTGACAGGGGGAGGACAGGCCCAGGGAACCGACTCTCCACGAGGCACTCACCAACATCCTGGGAGCGTACCACCATTCCCAGGAGACCATGGGCCAGATACTGTACAAGTTGCAGGAGACCCAGCGGCTGCGGGAGGGACAGTACCTGGGGATCAGGGAGGACCTGAAAGATATCCACACCACCCTGGTCAGCATTGCAGGGTGCTGGCTGACATGGCCAACACCATGAGGGAGGCAGTGGCACACTAACGGGCCCCTGACACTAGCCGCACCTAAGGACAGCCCTCTATCTCCACTGGCGCTAGTGGACAGGAGGCCCGCCACAGGACCAACAGGCCACCAGCACCCCACCCCCAGCAGAAGGAGAACCCCCCCGCAAACGGTCCCTGCGATCCAGTCAGAAACCAGAGAACATTGCCAAGATCCCGCCAGGAAATAAGACTCTCCTGATTGTCACCCATGTGTCCCACTCTCTCACCCTGTCCACCTTGAACTGCCATTGCTCCCCTTCCTATGCCCCTTTGGACAATGCACCTGTGATACAAATAGAATGGACTCTACCCTGGACTTTCCTCCATCAGCAACCCAGCCCATTGCAATACCCCCTACACCTATTAGCACATAAATAAACACCCTTTGAACAAATTCAAGTGAGGAGTCTGTGAATTCTATGACAAATGTATTAGTTTCACAAACTGTAAACATTGCACTTCAAATGTACTGTAATATTAACATAGGTATGACCTGTAGTGGGCAGCAGTAAACACACCAGGAGCCAGAGTGGGGCACAGAAAATAGAGCTGCCAAAGGGTACAGTAAGTGGCCATAGAAATAGGGAAATCAGGCTGCCATGTTCAATGTCCAACACAAAACTGCAATAGAAGGTGAAGTTACAGTGTCTTACCTGTGTGTCACTGGAAGTACTGTTGAATGAGTGTACTTCTATATTCCACATCTTCTTCCTCTGCCTCCTCTTCGTCACTGTCCACAGGCTCCACCGCTGCCACACAATCATCTCCAGGCTCATCCTCCTGCAGAAAAAGCACCTGGCGTCTCAAGGCCAGGTTGTGCAACATGCAACGATGATCTGGCACACCACCTTGGGTGAGTAGTACAGGGATCCACCTGTCAGATGGAGGCACAGGAATCTGGCTTTCAGGAGGCCAAAGGTTCTCGCAATTATCCTCCTTGTTCGCCCATGTGCCTCATTGTAACATTCCTCTGCCCTTGACCTGGCATTCCTCACTGGAGTCAGTAGCCCTGAGAGGTTGGGGTAACCAGAGTCACCTGCAAATATTCGAGGGATACCTGTTAGCCACACACTCACCCTTAGGGCCAAACCCACACCCATATACCTACATCAACTGGGTGGGGACCATGGGCTCACCTATTAGCCACACTCGGTGCCTCTGGAGTTGAGACATCACATATGGAATGCTGCTATTCCTCAAGATAATGGCATCATGCAAAGAGCCAGGATACTTGGCATTGACATGGGAGATGTACTGTTTCAGTAGGGCAGACAGCACTCTGGTCAGCACGTTTGAGAACATTGGCTGAGACATCCCTGATGCCATGGCCACTGTTGCTTGGAAGGAACCACTTGCCAGGAAATGGAGCACTGACAGGACCAGCACTAGAGGGGGGATACCTGTGGGCTGGCGGATAGCTGAAATCAGGTCTGGCTCCAATTGGGCACACAGTTCTTGGATTGTGGCCCTATTAAGTCTGTAGGTCAGGATAATTTGCCTGTCCTCCATTGTCGCCAGGTCCTCCAGGGGTCTGTACACGGGGGGATGTCTCCAGCTCCTATTCATCCTCAGCGGTTGAACTCTAGGGTGAAAAACGGTGAGCAGAGGGTCATGTTCACACATATGTCAAAATGATTATGCATTTCTTCCTTTACAGAAACAGTATGTGAACTCAAGAGTCAGTTGATGTGCCAATGTCTGCTGTGACTCAGTTAGGTGCCATGGCCTTGTATTGCTACATGCACTACGTGCATGTGGCCGCACTACGTGCAAGGTAAACAGTGGTGCAGAGTGTGGACCATTGGCCTCTGCTTTTATTGGCCTTCGCTTCCATTTTGGTTCACGACTCCATTTTGTCGAGTCTGGTTCGGTGCGTAAGGCACTGTTCTGTGTTTTTCCACAAGCTTCGGCAAGCTGAAGGGTGGGGTGTTTTTCTGCTCAATTTCGCTCCATCTGCCTGGTACGAAGGGCGCTATTTACATTCCACGAGCTATCAGTTAGAACAACAGGGGGGATGCGCCTGTACACAAGGAGGAATGCAAGCTGCCTGTACACAAGGAGGAATGCAAGCTTCACCTTGGAGTCCTCTCCTGGGAACTTGGCCCGTTCTGAGGAGACGTCTCGAAGGGTGAACAAGGTACCGCCGATTGCACAATTTGTAAAGGAGGGGGTCTTTTTCTAGAAAAGACTCCTGGGCGTTAGTAAATACTATAAAAGTTGGGGGCCTGGATGGGCTGGTTTAGGAACTCTCTTCTGGGTTGGACGCAACGCCAGGAGGACTGATTGTCCCGAACAGAGGCTCCCTGTGCTAGCTGATTTGGGTTCCCCAGCTTTGTGTACGGCGGAGGGATGCAGACGTTCTTTCTGTGAAGCTTTTCAATTTATTAAGTGTATTGTGTGTGCGCGCGTAATATGTACTTATTCTTGCAGTCATTTTCATGCTATTGAGCATTGAAGTATATTGTGTGTGCGCGCGTAATATGCACTTATTCTTGCAGTCATTTTCATGCTATTGAGCATTGAGGTATATTGTGTGTGCTTGTATTATATGCACTTACTCTTGCAATTATTCACAGAGTGCTTATATCTTTATCATTATTTTCATGTTATTCTCCTGATGTATATATATATATATATATTAGTGTGGTTTAGTTTTGCTAGCTGAGAACTTGCCCCTTAAATAAACTTGATTATTCTACTTACGAAGGTGTTTGAGAGTGATTGCTTTACATTGTGCCTTAAAATATCCTGAAGTGCATAGTTTTGATATTCTGAAGAGTAAAGCAGCACAAATTGGCGTAGTCGTTTGCAGGATTCAAAAAAAAAAAAAGGGAAAATGCTTAATAAGATCAAAGCGAGCTCAAAAGCAGGTTCTCATGTAGCAAATCCAGACATAGAAATACCGGGGTGGGAAACTGCCCCGTATAAACTTTTAGCTCAGGAATGGTCACGTTGTGCTGGTTTGTGTGAAAATTGGAATGCGTGTATGTTGAATGTAGAACCTGAAGATCTTCTTATATGTTTACAGAAAGTTTCAATTGACAAGGGAAGGGAGATTTGTGCGTTGGGGAGGCGAGGCTGGATCTTGCTTTCTGCGTACCGAAAGTTGTATGAAAAATGTTTACAGTTACAAAAAGACCACGAGCAGCTGGGGAAGGAGTTAGTAGAAGCCCGAAATTCCTCTACCATGCTAGCTTGTCAAAATAAATTATTAAGTGATAAGTTGGAAATGTACCAACTGGTTGCAGAGAGAACGGCCGTTAGCGTAGCTAAATATAAACACAAGAAACGAAGAGGGAAAGTTAATAAAAAGAAGGTGCATTTAGCTATCTCTCAGGCAGGATTAGCCTTTGACCCTGAATTTTGGGATGGAAACATCTGGGATACATCTGATTTTTCAGATGGGTCCGGGGGCGATGACTGCCAAGATGTTAGACAGGAGAAGACAGAGCGCAGGAATGTTGTCGCAAGGGTGTGCTCAGAAGTATCCGACAGAGTCAGACTGGCAGCCTAATGATAAACCTTGGTATACTTTGAGAGATGCAGTACAGAGATTGAAGGAAGAAGGGATGAAAACAGCTATCTTTATGGGTAATGCCCATGATTTGATGAATGGAATTTTAAGTGTGTCTGTGCGAAACCGGCTGATTAGGGCCGCTCCTCCTGCATATAAGCATGTCATCATGACTTTGTTAATTAATCAGACGGGTAACCCATTGTCTCAGGTGGTAGAAGCGGTGCGTGAGTTAAGTGATTTAGGAGAATGGGCTAAGCCAGAGAGGAATTCACGGTCTGAGAATCGTACTGATAACAACAGGGTGACAAGGCGAGACATGTTTCAGGCCTTGCTGCGAGATGGGGTGACCAGGAATGAAATTGATGGGATAAGCACCAAGGACATGTGGGAAATGTACCGCAAACGCGGTTTGGATAAAAAGGAGGGGAGCAGGAAAGGGAACAAGAAGGATAACAAAGTGGTGAACCAGAGAAAGGCAGGAGGGGAGGAGCGTGAGGGTGAAAAGGGAGAGAGAGGGAGAGAAACCCACAGTAGAGAGAGATCCCCAGAGGACGGAAATTGGGAGGAAGAGCACCGAAGCGCAGAGGGAACCCGGAGCAGGGAGAGAGACCGGGAACTGACAGGTTCTGGGAAAACTCGAGGAAGAGAGTGGGAGAGGGAGCTGGTAAGCTCAGAGAGGTTGCGAAGCAGAGACAGGGAGGAGGAGTTCCCTGAGAATTACCGCAAACTGTATCCAGATTTGACTTGGGCAGACTCTGATGTGCGCAGAGTGAAAATAGATTAGGAAACAGGCCAAACTCCGGTGCAGGGATGGGCTCGCAAAGATAACAGACCTCATGTCAAAGTAGAAATTTATTGGAAACGTGGAAATGTTCAAAAAGTTCGAGCCCTCGTTGACACCGGAGCGGAGGCCACTTTGATTCATGGCAATCCAAGAAAATTCAGGGGACAGTACTTCACCATTACGGGATTGGGCGGAAAAGAAACCCCGGCAGTGCAGATAGTGGTTCCCATGAAAATAGGGGCACTTCCAAAGAGAGAATACACTGTCCTGATTGTGCCCATTCCCGAATACATTATTGGAATTGACATTTTGAAAGGGATGACCCTACATTTGGAAGATGGATGTTATCAATTTGGTTCCAAAAGATTTATATCAATAGCCGCCGCAAGGGTGGGGCTGTTGAAGATTCCTCCGGTAACACTTCCCCAAGCTACTAAGGTGATTCAAATGAAACAGTACAGAATACCGGGAGGACATGAGGAGATTAGCCAGACTATACATGATTTACTAGAGGCCGGGGTAATAGTTCCCATCACCACTGCGTGGAATAATGCCCTCTGGCCTGTTCGTAAAAGTGATAACAGTTGGAGGATTTGCATTGATTATCGCCAATTGAATAAACATACACCTCCTCTGACTGCAGCGGTCCCAGACACCATTACCTTGATTGAGAACATACAGAAACACAGTGGGACTTGGTATGCAACCATTGACATTGCCAATGCCTTCTTTACGATACCAATAGCTACTGAGAGCCAGCCTCAGCTGGCATTCCAGTGGGCGGGGCGTCAGTACACCTTCTGTAGATTACCCATGGGGTATTTACATAGCCCCACTATCTGCCACCGGCTGGTGGCAGAGCATTTGGATGAAGTACCAGTGGTTCCTGGAGTGCAAATTTCTCACTATATAGATGACGTGATGATGCAGGGAGAGACGCAAGAACAGGTGCAAATTCAGCTAGACAGGGTGGTGGAACATTTGCAGAATAAAGGGTGGGAGATTAACCCCGAGAAAGTGCAGGGACCGTCTCAGAGTGTGAAATTTTTGGGCATTCAGTGGAATCAGGGACACAGAGAAGTGTTGCCAAAAGTGAAACAAAAGATTAAGGAATTCGCAGTACCGCGAAATCGGAAGGAAGCCCAGAGTTTTATTGGACTATTCGGGTATTGGAGACAACATATACCCCATTTGTCTCAGATTTTGGCCCCATTGTACAAAGTTACACGAAAGAAAAATGCGTTTGAATGGGGAGAGCAGGAGCAGCGCGCGTTTGAATTGGCGAAAGACGCCATTCAGCATGCTTTGGATTTGTGGCCGATTCGAGAGGGAGACATTGAGTTGAATGTGACAGTCCAGGGGCAGTATGCCAATTGGAGTTTATGGCAAAAACAAGGAAGAAAGAGGGTGCCCCTGGGATTTTGGACAAAGAAGTTACCTGAGGCAGGAGAGCGGTATACTCCCTTTGAGAAGCAGCTGCTGGCCTGCTATTGGGCCCTGGTTGATACTGAGCAAATTACACTGGGACACAATGTGATTTTAAGGCCTGAAATTCCCATCATGCAGTGGGTGATGAGTTCCCCAAAAACTCATAGAATTGGACATGCGCAAGAAGCCAGCATTATAAAATGGAAATGGTATGTCCAGGACAGGGCACGAGCGGGTCCAAAAGGGACCGCCGTTTTGCATGAGCAGGTAGCGCAGGCTCCAGTGGAGAATTCCGAAATGTTGCATGATGTACCTTCAGTGTGTGAATCCCCAGTAGGGTGGGGCCAGCCGTTCGCAGACTTGTCTGCAGATGACAAAAAACATGTGTGGTTCACAGATGGTTCAGCAAAATATGTTGGAGCGAAAAGGCACTGGAAGGCAGTGTCCTATAATCCTGTTACCAAGAAGCTTTTGACAACTACAGGACAGGGAAAAAGTAGCCAGTATGCAGAGCTTTATGCCGTGTATCAGGCTTTAAAACAGGAGCTACCCGGAAAATGTCACATTTATACAGATTCCTGGTCTACCGCCAATGGGTTAGCTACTTGGCTTCCCACGTGGCATGCACATCAGTACAAAATCCATAACAAAGAGGTATGGGGGAAGGAGTTATGGCAGGAGATCTGGGAAATGTTACCTTTAAAGCACCGTGACTGTCTATCATGTGGACGCTCACTGTCCAACTGATTCATTAGACCGATGGTTCAATTGTCTTGCAGACGATCGAGCCAAGATTCAAGAGGCTGAAGTGGAGGCGCAGAGTTCTGATTTGGTGGGAATGGCTAAATGGGCACACCAGAAATGCGGACATCTTGGAGAAAAGGCTACTCACAGGTGGGCTGAGATTAGAGGGATGCATCTTCCCCTAGATTTGATTAAAACAGCGATCATTGAATGTCCCATTTGTCAGCATGCACAGCACAGACCGGTCCCACAGGTGGTGAGAGGCCAGCTAGGTAGAGGTAAATTGCCAGGACAGATTTGGCAGATTGATTACATTGGACCAATGCCAGTGAGCAGAGGGTGTCAGTATGCCTGCACTGTGGTAGACACTTACTCTGGTTATCTCATAGCCTTTCCCTGCAAGCGCGCAACTCAGCAGAGCACCCTGAAAACACTAGATCTGTTGATTCTGTACTATGGGGTGCCACTCCAGATTCAAAGTGATAACGCCAGCCACTTCAAGGGCAGACTAGTGCAGGACTATTGTGCACAACGCAATATTGAGTGGATTTTTCACATACCTTACTACCCACAAGCAGCGGGACTGATTGAGAGAATGAATGGGTTGCTGAAAGAACAATTGCGTAAACTGAATGATGGGACACTGAAGGGGTGGAGGGATAATTTGTATGATGCTTTGCAAATTTTGAACAACCGACCCCTAACAAATGCCGAGACACCTCTCATGAGAATGCTGACACCTGCTTTACAGATTAATCCGTTTACAACGAGCAATACCATTGTGTATTGGGAAACAGCTCCAGGAGCTTTGGCCCCATATCGAGCTACACCAGAATCTGCAGGACTTGACTTACATGCTTTACACATGCATCGATTGAAACCTAGAGACATCACTCTGATTGAAACTGGGGTGGGAATTCAGATTCCCCCTGAGCATTACGGTCTGATCGCCCCTCGATCTGGGCTTGCCTTGAGGGGCATCCAAGTTTTAGGAGGCGTGATAGATGCAGACTACCAAGGCGAGTTGAAAGTCATTCTTTTGAACAGTGGTGACACAGACCTAGTGGTGCAACCTGGTGATCGCGTTGCCCAAATTGTCATCATGCCAGTTTATGGAGGTGTTGTTAAGAAGGGGAGCGCCCCAGCTCTTCTCACTGTGAGAGGCAAAGGAGGGTTTGGATCTACTGACAAGAACCCAGGGGCCAAAGTGTGGATTGAATCCCCAAATAACCCTCCTCAACCCGCTGATGTCATTGCCACTGGACCAGACAATGTCCTGGTAGTTATGCGACCTGGTCAAGACAAATGGGAACATGTTCCCACTGACAAATGCTATCTGCGAGAATGATAATACGTGTTTTGTCCTTTGTTCTTTTCAGATCATCCTGTGGAGTGCCTGTGCCATGAGTGTGGTGTATGGAGCCCGTTCGGGAGACTCCACCGGGGAGCGGGAGGGGCTCATAGCCCAAAAATTCAACCGTCAGCCGCAGATGCCAACGCTGCTGCATCAACCGAACAATGTTTGGATTCATCTAGCACAGGAAGTGATGAATATATCTCACTTCTGTATGAGTAACATGCAAAGCGTTCAAGATTTGATTACCACTTGTCTAGTGGCAGTGCCCACTCCTGCTGCTGTATTATTACACATCTTTAACAATACAAACCAGGATGGAATGGTGGATGTGAGTGACGTTCGCTCCCATCTGTCACTCTATGAGTACTGCCGTCATTGCCCGGAGGTGGGCAGGCGGTTGTGGAGGAACATGACATCTATACTCACGTTTAACATCTCAAATGGGGATGTGTGCTATTCATTGACCTGTGATCCTATGAAAATAGGTAAATGTGCTCAGCTCAAATTGGAGAAAAGAGACAAAAACTTAACTGCTGCACAACGGACGTTGTGCCACTCACGGAATGACCTAACCTGTTTGAATGTAAATAATTCGATGTTTTGCCAACATGTGGTGCCTGCTGCCAGCCACATTCAAAATGTTAAGTTGCCTAAAGGTTGGCTCTTTTCTTGTGGTAATCTTTCTTTTACTTATATTCCAGCCAATCTAACCGGAGGGCCTTGTGCCTGGTCACGCTTAGGCTTTCTCATGTTTCCTATGGATACTGCTCTACACCCTCGCTATACCAGAGACACTATTCAATTACCTACGGACTGTGATTCTGAAATTTCATTGCTGTCCAAAACAGAATATGTTAGTTTAGCTGGTTCTATCGTAGGGGTGCCAGGACTTGCAGTATATAATACCAGAGTTATTAATAAACTTGCATGTTTAGTAGTCAAGAATATTAACTATACATCAGCTGCCTTAGCTGAGCTGTTATTAGATGTACAGGGAATTAGAAGAGCTGCTTTGCAAAATCGCGCTGCTATTGATTATTTACTGCTTAAACACAACCATGGCTGCAGTGATTTTGAAGGATTATGTTGCTTCAATTTATCCGACCACTCCATATCAATCAACTCCCACATAGAGGCCCTGCATAAGTTGGTGAAGGGGGTGCAGCAGGATGTTGACAAGGGGTGGTGGGATTGGGCTTTTGGATGGCTGCCTAATTTAGGCCAACTGCGTTATATCTTTGGTGTAATCATTATCATAACAGTTATTTTAATTTCATTATGTTGTTGTATTCAGTGTGTGCCTAACCTTCTATCTCAGTGTCGCCCAAGAGCATTGCCATTTCAGCTTATAGGATATACTTAGTTGTAAGTTGGCCAAATGGTCCAAGGGTGGAAATGTATTATGTGGCAGCACTACGTGCAAGGTAAACAGTGGTGCAGAGTGTGGACCATTGGCCTCTGCTTTCATTGGCCTTCGCTTCCATTTTGGTTCACGACTCCATTTTGTCGAGTCTGGTTCGGTGCGTAAGGCACTGTTCTGTGTTTTTCCACAAGCTTCGGCAAGCTGAAGGGTGGGGTGTTTTTCTGCTCAATTTCGCTCCATCTGCCTGGTACGAAGGGCGCTATTTACATTCCACGAGCTATCAGTTAGAACAACAGGGGGGATGCGCCTGTACACAAGGAGGAATGCAAGCTGCCTGTACACAAGGAGGAATGCAAGCTTCACCTTGGAGTCCTCTCCTGGGAACTTGGCCCGTTCTGAGGAGACGTCTCGAAGGGTGAACAAGGTACCGCCGATTGCACAATTTGTAAAGGAGGGGGTCTTTTTCTAGAAAAGACTCCTGGGCGTTAGTAAATACTATAAAAGTTGGGGGCCTGGATGGGCTGGTTTAGGAACTCTCTTCTGGGTTGGACGCAATGCCAGGAGGACTGATTGTCCCGAACAGAGGCTCCCTGTGCTAGCTGATTTGGGTTCCCCAGCTTTGTGTACGGCGGAGGGATGCAGACGCTCTTTTCGGTGAAGCTTTTCAATTTATTAAGTGTATTGTGTGTGCGCACGTAATATGTACTTATTCTTGCAGTCATTTTCATGCTATTGAGCATTGAAGTATATTGTGTGTGCGCGAGCGTAATATGCACTTATTCTTGCAGTCATTTTCATGCTATTGAGCATTGAGGTATATTGTGTGTGCTTGTATTATATGCACTTACTCTTGCAATTATTCACAGAGTGCTTATATCTTTATCATTATTCTCATGTTATTCTCCTGATGTATATATATATATATATATATATTAGTGTGGTTTAGTTTTGCTAGCTGAGAACTTGCCCCTTAAATAAACTTGATTATTCTACTTACGAAGGTGTTTGAGAGTGATTGCTTTACATTGTGCCTTAAAATATCCTGAAGTGCATAGTTTTGATATTCTGAAGAGTAAAGCAGCACAGGCCTGTGGTCATTTTGCAGGCATTGTGCGCCGTTGCGGTCGGCAGTCAACGACCGCCACGCAACATCGCATTGGTGCCAATGGCGATGTACGCCGGTGGTGACGGTACGCACTGCCTTGGACGTGACCGCCATTTTCTATCTGTTCACTCACTTGCTACCTGACCTTCAACAGGAGAGGACCTACACTGCAAGTGCTGCTGTGACCTGTGTCTGGAAGCGACAATGGCTCGAGTGTCTGGGGAAAAAGCCCCTGCCTTCACTTCGGAGGAGTTGGAGAGACTGGTGGATGGGGTCCTACCCCAGTACACTTTACTCTATGGTCCTCCAGACAAATAGGTGAGTACACTGTGAGCATGATGCGTGGTCCATGAATGTATGGATTGCTGTGTGTGTAAGCCCCATGTAGGGGGGGGGGGCTGAGGGGTCCTGGGCAGAGTGCTGCATGTATGGTGGGAAATGTATGTGCGTAAGGAGATGGGAGGGATATGTTGGGCCATGAGTATGACAGTCCGGACGGTATGACTAATCCCTTTTCTGCTGTATTTTTCCTGCAGGTCAGCGCCCATCAGAAAAAAGGGTATTTGGCGTGCCATCGCCAAGGATGTGCGGACCCTGGGGGACTTTGACAGGCGAAGCACCCACTGCGTCAAACGGTGGGAGGACCTGCGCTGCTGGGCAAGGAAGACGGTGGAGGCCCAGCTGGGGCTGGCCTCCCAGTGAGGAAGGGGTGCCCATCGTACCCTGACCCCCCTGATGTTCTGCATCCTGCCGGTGGCCTATCCGGAGCTGGATGGGCGCTTGAAGGCACCACAGCAGCCACAAGGGGGTGAATACAGATTCAGAATCATGACTTTGCATGTGTTAAGGTTTTACCTGGGTGGGGGATGTGGGCTGTGGGTGACCCTAGGCCAGAGCGAACATGGCAGGGTGGTATGGTCAATGATGGGCAAGATCAGATGCACTCCAACCCCAATAGTGTTAGTGGGCATCTACTACTGGGCAGGTTCCTGTGGGTTTCAGGTGTGCAGCTAATGGCGTTAGCCATTGTACCCCATGGGCTGGTGACTAGCATTGTAACTGGTAGTGCATGGCCTAGTGCATAGGGCTGTTCCCTGGGTGTTGTGTACGCCAACGGTAGTGTTGTTGCTGGCATTGACCAAGTGTATCCTCTGTCTCCCCCCCCCTTTTTGTTTTGTCACCCTGTCCTTGTGTGCATTAGCATCATCTGGCAGAGGAGCAGAGGCACTGATGACGGAGGGAGCTGCATCCCACATGGGCCTGGAGGTCGAATCCACCGACGGTGAGGGCACCAGTGGGACAGAGGGCGAGGGGAGCACCACAACGGAGACAGGAGGGGACACTACCGACAGTGACTCCTCCTCCGATGGAAGTTTCCCGTGCCCGCTCACCCAGGAAGGCATCTCCTTCACCCCAGGTACCTCAAGCCCTGCCCCAGTCAGCCCTGCTTCTCTCAGTGAGGAGGCTATTGACCTCCTGAGATCCCTCTCTGTTGGGCAGTCCGCCATACTGAATGCCATCCAGGGTGTAGCAGGGCATTTGTAATAAACAAATGCAAACCAGGAGGGCATTCACACTGGCGTGGTGGCCCAACAGAGAGCATACCACGCTCTGGCCTCTGCACTGATGGCAGCCTTTGTCCCTGTCTCCAGCTTCCCCCCTCCAACTTCCTCTACCCATTCCCAATCCCCTCAACCCATGCCTATCCTAAGCACACCTTCAGACCAGCAATCACCCAAATCAACACACAGAAGTGGTTCAGGCAAACACAAGCACCACACTTCATCTCACAGGCACTCACACAAGCACCATCCCCATGCAGACACACCAACATCCACTGCCTCCACTGCGTCCCCCTCCTCCTTATCGTCCACCTCCCTCCCAGTAGCGTCTCCACTCACACCTGCATGCACTAAATCCTCATCGACTACCTCCATCACCAGCACGCCTATCAATACACGCCCCTCACTGGCAGTCACCACCCACACATCCATGCCCACGTCCCCTGTGTCCTCTCCCACTGTGTCTGTGACCCCTCCTCCCAAAGTACACAAACGCAAGCACACACACACCCAACAGCCATCCACCTCACAACAGCATCCATCCCATGCACCTGCACCCAAACACAGCACACAGCAGACTGACACCCCCTACAACCACTCCCTCTTCCTCCACCCCCAAGCCTCCACCCTCTTCCTGCCCAAGTGTCCCCAAAAACACTTTTCCTCGCCAACATTGACCTATTCCCTACCTCTCCCCCCCACCCGTCCTTCACCTCTGGCCAGGATGGCCAGAACCCAGCCCAGCACTTAGCCACCTAGTCCACGCCCACTGTGGTTTCTGTAGCTGTGAGAGGCTCCAAGGAGGCACCCGTCAGCCCAGCCAGTGTGCCAGCAACACCTGCCAAGGCCAAGAAGGGTCCGCCACCTGGCAAGGGCAAGAAGGGGACACCAACCAGCAAGTGCAAGGAGGCACCACCAGCCAGCAAGGGCAAGTCAAAGACTGCAGCTGGCAGAAGCAAGGAGGCACCACCATCTGCCAAGGGCAGGAAGGGGCACAGAACACCAGCCATGGCACTTCAGCCGTCTGAGGCTGCAGGTGAAGGCCTGGAGGCTAACACCACCACTGCATGCACCGCCACCTGCGCCGCGGCCAGCACCGCCAACTACACCACCGCCAGCACCGCCACGTGCCCCGCCGCCAGCAGCACCACTGCCAGCAGCCCAAGTGGGCAGCCGTCCGAGGCTGTAGGTGAAGGCCTGGAGGCTACCACCACCACTGCCTGCACCGCCACCTGCAGCGCAACTGGCATACACTGAGCAGCCGTCACCACCGGCGAGCAGTGTGGAGTGGTGACTACATGGGCTGCAGTGCGTCCTGGCCCCTGCAACACCTGTCGGTGTGACACCCAGGTGAGAGACTGTAACCTTGCCCCATCCAGGATGAAGCACACTGGGCACAAGGCCCCCTCCAGAACCAGTGGAATAAGGCATCCACTCAGCCCCTCCTTGCCAGGATGATGCACACTGGGCACAAGGCCCCCTCCAGAGCCAGTGGAAGAAGGCATCCACTCAGCCCCTCCTTGCCAAGATGAAGCACACTGGGTACAAGGCCCCCTCCAGAACCAGTAGAAGAAGGCATCCACTCAGCCCCTCATTGCCAGGATGAAGCACACTGGGCACAACGCCCCCTCTCGAACCAGTGGAAGAAGGCATCCACTCAGCCCCTCATTGCCAGGATGAAGCACACTGGGCACACGGCCCCCTCCAGAACCATTGGAAGAAGGCATACACTTGAGAGACTGGGGCTTTGCACTTCCCAGGACCAAGCAGTGGGCAACCCACCCACTAGAGAGACTGTGGCTTTGCACTCCCCAGGACCAAGCGGTGGGCAAACCACCCACCTGAGAGACTGTGGCTTTGCACTCCCCAGGACCAAGCAGTGGGCAAACCACCCACTTGAGAGACTGTGGCCTTGCACTCCCCAGGACCAAGCAGTGGTCAAACCACCCACTTGAGAGACTGTGGCCTTGCACTCCCCATGACCAAGCAGTGGGCAACCAACCCACTAGAGAGACTGTGGCTTTGCGCTCCCAGGACCAAGCAGTGGGCAAACCACCCACTTGAGAGACTGTGGCTTTGCACTCCCCAGGACCAAGCAGTGGGCAACCCACCCACTTGAGAGACTGTGGCTTTGCATTCCCCAGGACCAAGCAGTGGGCAACCCACCCACTTGAGAGACTGTGGCCTTGCACTCCCCAGGACCGAGCAGTGGGCATGGAGCCCCCTCCAGGCCAGTGGCACTGTACCATCTTCCGGCTGACGTGCCCCCCCATTCCCCGTCCCCCTGAGGTGCCTGTGTCTTTTCAACCTGATGCCCCTGCAGTGTTCTCTCCGTATTGAGGCAGGAGTCAAGTGTGTCCTTGGCCTATGTGTTGTGGCCCAGTGGGCCACGGACATTTTGGAGTGGGCATTGTCCCTCCTTTTGTATATATTATATATATTGTGCCTACTGTTTATTTCTTTCTGAACGTATTTCTAAAAATTACTAATATTACACTCATTTCAATCAATTTCTTTTGTCCTTGCGTTATTCCTGAGGGTTACGGGGTGTATATGTAATGTTGTTGCATGTGTTTGTGTGTATAGTGTTGGGGGTGAGGGTGGGGGTAGGGGTGTTGCGTGTGTGTGTGTGTCACTCTCTTTTTCCTCCCCCCTCCCCTGTGTGCTAGGTGCAGTACTCACTGTGGTCGTCTTCGCCAGCGTTCATGTTCCTGGTGTATTAGAAGGTACACCAGCATGGGGAAGATCTGCAGTTCGGGCTCCATGGCGTTGTGGTTCTTCCTTGAGTGTTGAAAGGTGAGTCGTTTCCCTTCAGAGTAGTGTTTCCGCCTTGCTTTTGATGGCGTTGGTACTGGCCCGGAAAAGCTGGTGGATAGGCATGTTGTAATGCAGTGAGTGGTACATTGTCTTCTGCCTGGCTGTTGGTGATTACCGCCGCGGGGTTTGTTGCTACCGCCGTGGCGGTCGGAGTGTTAAAGTGGCTGTCTGTGTTGGCAGTTTCTGCCGTGGTCATGATTCAATTTTTTTTACCGCCGGCCTGTTGGCGGTATTACTGCCGCTTTATCACCGACCGCCAGGGTTGTAATGAGGGCCTTAATGCCCCCCCCTTCATCTCTATACTGAATTGTTTCAAAAAGGAGTTTTCCCCCACACACTCGACCTGGTGACCATTGCCATCATCCCCAAAACCGACCAACCCTCTGCCAACTTGGGGGCGTATCATCCCATATCTTCCATTAACACAGATATAAAACTGCTTGCTAAAATTCCAGCAACACTACTCCAAACGGTCAGTACATCTTTTCTCCACTCATACCAATGTGGCTTTATGGCTAATCATAGCATGAAACACTGCATATGCTGTTTACAGGTCACTCTCGCCCACAGAGATAAAATTTCCACAGACCTCACCCTATTACTCATCAACCTTGAAAAAGCCTTCAACACTGACTACTTGAAAGTATGGGGCTTGGTTCCAGTTACAGAGAATAATATCCCTCCTTTATTCACACCGAAGGCTCAGGTCATCATCAATGGGGTGTTGCCTGAATCGTTACCTTTAGAGCAAGGAAACCATCAGGGCTGCCCCCTGTCTCCTCTTCTCTTTGCTCTTTGGAGCTTCTTCAACTATCTGAGGAGGCCTCTGGCCTTTATCTGAATGCAGAAAAATCCCTCTTGGTCCCATTGTGAGGAGACAATGCCTCTTGGGTAGTGGATGAATATCCCCATACGCTGCCTCAATTTCAAGTCCTTAGGGATCTACGTCACCAAGATGCCCCGACATGCCCATGTCCTAAACCTAACACCCCTTAAAGAGAAAACCAAGAGCAGTCTGGAGGCATGGCATACCCTTCCCCTTAGCTTACTGGGTAGAGTTGTCCTGATCAAAATGCTGGTGCTGCCCTCCTTTCTGTATGCCCCCCAGAACTACCCATACTATATCCCCAAAGCATGGTTCCGGGAGGTGGCAAGGATATCCCCCCAGGATTGCCAACGCTAAATGCTGCAGATCGGTCTATGATGGAATGATTGCTGTGGCATATATCCAGCTGTATTACTGGGCATCTCACATTCTGATGGTTAATTACTGGCTGAGGAACAGCTGAAGTGACCCCACATATCGCCTGGAGCTTGCAAACCTTGCTTTACATGGGGTGCTGGATTATCTATATGGCCGCCCAATATCCCAGGTGCTTTTCAGAGGTTACCAGGTTCATCTTTGTGATTTGGAGGGGGGCCCTTCACTTTATAGGATGGGAGGTTCACCTGACGGGCCCGACTCCTCTCTGGCATGGTTGTTGACTAGACCAATTGTTGAGGCTGGAGGGCTTCCATAAATGGGATCTGTTGGGTATCATGACGCTTGCTGACCTATGGTGAGGATCCAACAAGTATCCATTTGCTGACCTTCAATTCCAATTTATCCTCCCACAGACACAATTCCACAAATATCTCCAGGTGTGACACGCTCTCATTGCAACTCCAAGACATACTGGAATGTAATCCTCTGGAGGTGGAACTACTGATGACTTTGGTTAATAATGCCCCCAAAACATTGGGGTGGCTTTGCCAGACATGGGAGGACTGGATCGGGGAACTTGACTAAGTTGAATGGTGGGAGGATTGCTCGGCCCCACAGGAACTAGCGATATCAGCTTGCATGCATCTTATACAACTTTTTTACCTGCCCCACGCATACATGTCCCCTTGGAGCCTATGGGTTGCGAGTTTCCTTCCTGATTCCACCTGGAGACTGTGTAGGCCCCCCCAGCTGATTTATTTCACACAGTATGGCAATGTCCTATGATAATCCACTACTGGTCTAAAATAGAGAATAAATGTTTGGAAACCCCAATTCAACTGACTCCTAAACTAGCATTGTTGGGTGTCATGGGAGGTCCTTGTGGTGGATAGGACCTTGGTAGGCATTGCAACCTTACTGGCCAAGAGGGACATTGCTCAAGTGTGGAAAAGTGCAGATCCTCAGAGGAAAGCCCAATGGCGTGCTAGGATGGATTGGTACGCCAGACAAGCAGAAGCAATATATAAGGCCCGTGGTTGCCCTAAGAAATTCTCGAAAACCTGGGGTAAATGGTGGATTTGGGATTAACTATTTAATTGAATGGCACATAGTGCACTGTTAATTGAAATGTGGGAGCTGAAGAGTGGGAGTAATGTGTTGGAGAAGGACATTATGAGTAGTATTGGAAGACTGTTACGCCTATATTTCTCCAATGCATATTGCAATGCCTTCTTTGTATCTTTTCAAGGTAAAATCAATAAAAATTGTTTAGTAAAAAAAGAAGGCAGTAGGTTGGAGTGTGAGAACAACAAGCGAGAAAGGAGGGGTGGTCAAATGTATGACATGTTGGAAGATAAAGATGTACTTCCAAAGGAACATGTGGGCGTGCCTTCATGTTTAAGCTGGGTACTTACGAATGTGGAAGGAAGTAAGGATGTGACCTTGATTAATACAATTCCTAGAAGCCATTCACAACAAGGTTCTGGTTCTGATATAGAGGATAGAGTATCCCCTTTAGATGATGAAGAATCTTCGTTACAGGGAAATTTGTTGCAGGAGGATTCTTCCTTGGGTTCTTCCTTGGAGCATCAGAATTTGCTAAAAAGGAACAGGAAGCTTCCAGTGTGGATGAAAGTTTATCCTGGTGATGATTATTCCTTTTGAAAGAGAAAGAAGGTTTATGCTAGCATTTTTTTGTTTTTTGTTTTGTAGTATTAGCCATTTATAAGTCACATTTTGTTGTGTAATTCCTACAACCTGCTTTATGATCTTCTGCCATATTTCAATAGTTCATTATTGATTGGTGTTTTATATAATTCCTTATGTGTGCATTTTCCAAATTGTTTAAATTTTTGTATCATTGTTTATTTTGATATTGAAGGGGGATTTGTCATGTTGAGTTCTATGTGGCTCACATTCCATGTTGATGTAATAGAATGCAAGCTAGGAGAACCGTTGGAAGGAGTGTGGAATATGGAGTTGTGTAATGCTATCTGTATTTAAACCCTGGCTCCTTCTTGACCACTGACTTCTTTTTGTGCGTAGCTTAGACGTCACATTGGTGGTGCAGGTATTTCTTCATGCACAGCTTGTTTACAATTTTTCTCTTTTTCTCACCAGGGAAGGAAACATAACATGGGGGAGGAATATAGATAAGGATGTACCAGGCTGAGACTTATTATGGTAGAGCGGGGTACAGCTTGGTCTTAGAAATACACTGTGAAATCTGGCCAGTCTCTATTGTGTTTTTTCAACATTGACCTGGTATGGCCAGCGCTTGAATTTCACAACTTACTCAAAGGGAGGGGGGTTTCTAGAACATTCCTCTTAAGATTGTTTAAAGTGTATAAAGTGGGGAAGCTTGACAAGTGGGAGAATAAGGAACTCACTTCCAGGAATAGACACATTGCCCAGAGAGTAATCCAGTCAGGGTTGTTCTCTTTTGTCTCAGTTGTCCAGGGTTCCACAACCTGAAGTTGGCAGACCAGGGATGATGTTGGAGTCAAGCCCCATGGTGATGCATTTTTAATTCTTATTTCTAGCTCTGCTGTGTGCATGTATGAGTACATAGTCACTATATATATACATATATATTATATTCATTGTTGATGTATTGCATTTTCTTTGATCATTATTATTCTACTGCTGTGATTATGTTAAGAGTTGCTTGTCTGTTGCTCACGTTATTATCTTTGTGTAACTTGGGAAGTGCCTTAATAAATTCCTTACTCAGACTAAGAGTGCTGCATTCTTTGCATCCCTTTCACTCCATTCCCTCTTGGTCTGAAGTAAAGCAGAACAAAGTGTAGCACCTGCGGCTCGCCTTCTCCCCTGAATAAAACCTACTTGCCTGTACTTGTGTCAGTCCGTTTCATCCAACGCGATAACTACTACCACTTTTGTCTGGGATACAATCTCGCACATGGAAAACAATATTCATATTTTTTTTCAGCAAGGCTTGAATATCTGCACTTGATTATCTGTTAAACAAGCCAGATTCCTTTTTGACCAACCTCTACCATCCTCAACATGTACTAAACCTTGTGTCACTGCCCTGACATGCAAGGACTATTGAAACTAAAACTTTGTTTAGCACCATTACCTTCTTTGCACTTAAATAAATAAGTCACTCCCCAACTGATACAAATATGTCTCAGACATCCATTCTGCTGTCTAAGTACTCCTTCAGTACGAAAGACATTTTCTATATAGACTAGTAAGATTAATTAACCAGATGAGTGACAATCTGTTGTTTCTAACTCTAGACCTAACAACTGAAAAAGTTTTTTCCCCATTGTCAAATGAAGATATTTATGGTAACTCGAATTTCTTTCCCTTACAAGTTGTAAAATGCCCTTATTTGCAACAAGAGCTGATTGTATACCTTCTTTATATAGTTGATTAACACGTTCCACAGGCTTTTAGTTTGGAAACTGTAGTTTAGTACTTTGCAATGTTTAACACAGCTCACTCTAAAATAATCCCTTATCTTACCTAAATTGAGTTTAACACCCTTATCAGTCACCATTTTCCTTGTGTCATCCTTGATCACAAAGGCTACTTGTTGGAAAATGGGTTATTGGTAGGGCAGGTAGGTACCTACACCTAGCAACAAGCCACTAACCTCCACATAGGTACAGTTAGGTCTCAGTAAATTAATCCCAGCTCAACCCTTGGTAGCTTGGCAACGAGCGTCAAGGCTTAACTTAGGAGACAAAGTGTAAAGCATTCAAATATCACAAAACAGTAATTAAATAAATCACAGGAAACAGTTTAAAAATCCAAAACCAATTTATAAAAATAGGTTATATTTTTATCTTTAAAATGACACAAAAACGATTAAAATCGGTTCAGGGGAACCGGAGATATGAATTTTTAAAGAATTATTACTTTTCTAGCGCTTAGAAACAAAAAGCGCCAATCGGGTCATCTGGTTGCACCTCGACCGGGGCAAAGTCAAACTTTCAGGCCGACCGCGATGGAGCCCTGCTCGGCTACAGGTCGCGGGAGGCCTCGGTTGAAAAGTAACCTTCTGACTTAGGGGGTCATTCTGACTCCCGCCGGGCGCGGTCACCGCGCGCCATGCGGGAGCCGCCAAAATTCCGTACCGCGGTCGGAAGACCGCAGTGGGTATTTTGAGGTTTCCCCTGGGCTGGCGGGCGGCCTCCAAAAGGCCGCCCGCCAGCCCAGGGGAAAACGTCCTTCCCACGATGAAGCCGGCTCGTAATCGAGCCGGCGGAGTAGGAAGGTGCGACGGGTGCTACTGCACCCGTCGCATATTTCACTGTCTGCTAAGCAGACAGTGAAATACAAGCGGGGCCCTCTTACAGGGGCCCCTGCAGTGCCCATGCGATTGGCATGGGCACTGCAGGGGCCCCCAGGGGCCCCGCAACACCCCCTACCGCCATCCTGTTCCTGGCGGGCGAACCGCCAGGAACAGGATGGCGGTAGGGGGTGTCAGAATCCCCTCGGCGGCGCAGCAAGCTGCGCCGCCTTGGAGGATTCCAACGGGCAGCGGAAAACCGGCGGGAGACCGCCGGTTTTCCATTTCTGACCGCGGCCAAAGCACCGCGGTCAGAATGCCCTGCGGGGCACCGCCAGGCTGTCGGCGGTGCTCCCGCCAACCGCGGGCCTGGCGGTCTAAGACCGCCAGGCTCGTAATGAGGGCCTTAGTCTTTATTTTGAAGTTTTTCTTCACCGGGACAAACCTGCCAGTTGAATCCGACCTCCTGGAGCCCTTGTCCGGATACGCGATGTGGCTTTCGTCGGTGGAGACTTTTACCTTCGGACTTAGTCGTTTTTTCGAGATGAAAATCCTTCGACCAGGGTAAACCTGGATCTTGATCCGACGTCCATGGAGCCCTTCTCGGATACGATGGCTGGGAGGTCCCGGTCAACTTTTTACGTTCGGACTTAGTCTCTTTTTTGGATGTTTTTCTTTACCGGGACGAACCACGAAGTCAGGCCGGGTCGCGGTTGAGGCAGGCCGGCTAGAATTTCCGCGGCGGGTCGGTCCCTCTCTGGAGCTTTTTTCCAAAAATTCTCAAATCTTTTCCAAACTTCTGGGGCTTCACCCAGATGTTCTTTTAAGGTTCTTTTGGGGTCCACAGCTCACCCCAAGGGTCCAGAAGTTCTGTGATGGTCCTTGGGGGGTGCGGACTTCAACTCCCAGAATGCACCTGGCGCAAACTCCTTTTTGGCCATTGGACAGTGGTCAGCTGGTCGCTTTCTTCAGGAGTTGGTGCAGGGGACTCTGGTTTAGCAATTTTTCACCTGTAGCAAACAGGGAGTCCCTCCTTGAACCAGTTGAAGCCAGGCAAAGTCCTTCTTGTGGTGAAGCCCAAGTGTGCAGCTGGTGCAGTCCTTCTGAGTGCAGGTTCCAGGTGCAGGCCAGGGGTCCAGCAGGGCAGTCCTTCTTCTCCTTAAGTTCTTTCTTCTTGAAATTTGGTGGGGATCTGAGGTGTGGGTGCAGGTCTGCCAGTTTTATCCTTGCTCCTGGGTGAAAAGCAGGGGGGCCCTGGTTCTCCAATCAGGGACAGGGTCGTCCCCCTGTGATGACCACTTCCTGGGAAGTGTGGCAAAAATCCATCCCAGAAGGCAACAGTCTCTAAAAATCCAACATGGATGAATCTGATTTTTGGAGGTTACATCTGGCTGAGCCCACCCACTGGTGTGGCTAAAAATCATAAACACACCCCTCTCCTAATCTAATCAAGGCGGCACCTAATTGTCTGGGGTTGCAGGATGTGGGGGTGTTGCTGGGTGCTGCAAATGTCCTTCTCTGCCTTTGAAGACCAGTTTGGCAGCCCTCCCCCTTCCTGCCTCACCATCTGCTGAGGGGAGATTCTCTCCCCCAAGCACATTTCTTTGTGTGAAGCCTGGCCACTTCACACCTCATCAAGGCAGCCTGGCAGAAGCTGCTGCAGGCTGGCCAATCAGAGCACAGCAGCAAAAACAATGCAGAGCTGAAATTGGCAACTTTTTAGGTAAAGTCTAAACTTTTTACCTGAACAAGTTATATTAAATCCAACAACTGGAAGTTGTGGGATTTATTACAACAATTAATTTGATACCAAATTCTTGGTATGTAACATTTAAGGAGACTTTAAAATTTAAAATAAAGTCTGCCCATTCTAGCCTATGAAGGCCATTTACTTCAATGAGGGAAAAACGAATTTGGCTGTTTTTACCTCACCAGGGCTTATAAATCTATTTTTATAAAGTCCCTGCTTATAGTTACATGGCACCCAGCCCTAGGGGCACATAGGGCACACCTTAGGGGTGACTTATATGTAAAAATAAGGTAGTTTAAGACTTTGGAAGTACCTTTAATTCCAAAGTCGAATTTGCATATAACTTTAATTTAAAAGCAGCCAGCAAGGCAGGCTTGCTTTTAAAATGACACTGGGCACCTCAGCAGTGCACCTAGGTGTGCACCACCTATGCTGTGGTCCCTAAACCTACATGCCCTACCATATACTAGGGACTTATAGGTAGGTTAACTTAGCCAATTATAATTAGCCTAATTTGCATATCCATTTTACACAGGGCACAGGCCCTGGGACTGGTTAGCAGTACCCAGGGCACCATCAAAGTCAGGAAAACACCAGCAAAAAGAGAAAAATGGGGGCAAAAAGTTATGGGGCCTCTGCAATCAGCCCTGTTTTCTCACACAACCCACCCCTAGCCCACACGCCCAGGAGACTCAGCCCAACCCTGGGAGAGTCTTCCTGGCTTGTTAGGCGAGGAAGACAGTGAAGAAAACTGGCTGTCCCTTTGCAGGGCCTACTCTGCCTTATATCCTCCTGTCAGGGTCACTCCCTATGGGTAGTGAAGCCATCCCAACAGTAAAAGGACCCAACTCAAACTGAAACTTTCCTCTAGGGGGGTCTTCCTCCTTTCTCTCTGCCAACTTGGGTAGTGAGGTGCCCACCTCCCCTACTCTAAACTTTGCTAGGGCAACACCTAGCTTACCCAAAGAGGTCACCCAACACTTGAGCAACCCCACCATGACCAATAGGGTCAGGGGGCCTACTTTGCTATTGGCCCTGGGGTCTGCCTCCCAGGCCAAGTACATTGCTGCCAGGAAGGCTAGCACCCAGCAGAGGCTACTGACAGCTGTCAGTACCCAGAACCACACCCTAAGCTCTCCACTGACAGTTGGCTGAGCTGTTTTAGGGGCAACTTTGGGGTCCTGGCACCCCTCTTGCTGTCTAGAGTGGGGGGCTACCACCTCCTGTGGCAGACACCCTCCTTCCACTCTCCCTTCTGTCAGTGCAGGGGCAACACCCTGCATCTGGACAGCTGCCTGACTACTCAGGACTTCCTTAGGGTCAGGGGAGGCCTCACCAGTGCCAACTCTGGGCTCCCCCCTTACTGGGGCAGAAGGCCTTTGGCTCCCTGGAACTCTCTTTAAGAGTGGCCTACCCTTCCTTTTCTTCTTTCCTTTTCTTGGGGACCCCTGTCTCCTAACTGTAGGGACTGACTCCCCAGGACTTTGGGTTGGGGGGCGCCTTGGGCGACCACCCCATCTGTGACCAGACTCACCTCTGGGAGGTCATTGCCCAGGATACAATCTAGGGGAAGGTCAGCACTGACTACCACCCTAATCCAGTCAAGGATACCCTCCCTCTCTAGGGGCACTATGGCTACAGGTTTGGAGGTGACCTCCCCTGTGGCTATCCTGACTTTCTTTGTCTTTCCTGGGACATACATGTCTGGGGTCACTAACCGGTCACTCACTATAGTGTGACTGGCACAGGTGTCTCTCAGGCCAGTGGTAGGGATCCCATTCACCTGAATGGGGTGGAAGTGCCTACTTCCACCCTCAGGGATCACCAGCTTACCATCTGGTCCTGTCTCCCAGCTCAATGCTAAGAGGACTTCATCATCTGCGGAATCCTCCTCTATGGCTACACTGGACAGCCCAGTGCTAACCACCTTCTTTGGACAGGCTGCATCTCCTCTGAAGTGACCTGTCTGCTGACAGTCAAAGCAAGCCCTACTGTCCAAGAGCTTTTTTAACCCTGGGTCTAACTGTCTCTGCTGGTCAGAGTGGGAGTGGGATTTACTCTCCTCCTTCTTAGGGTTCTGGGGTACAGAGGGAGTCTCTGTGGTGGGCTTACCACCTCCCTCCTTAGGTTTTTGGGGACCTGTCCCCCCCCTTCTTGGAGTCTCCCCCCTGGGACTTGACAACCACCCTGGTTCTCAACCACTCATCAGCTGCCTCCCCTAGCTCTCTAGGGTTGGTCTGCTTAGAGTCCACTAGATGCTGGCGTAACCTTTCTTGGGTACAATTGGTCAAGATGTGCTCTCTCATGATCAGATTGTATAACCCATCATAAGTATCTACTTTGTTACCAATAATCCAGCCCTCTAGTGCCTTTAGTGAAATGTCCACAAAGTCAACCCAAGACTGGGAACTGACCTTCTGGGTGTCCCTGAACTTCATTCTATATTGCTCTGGGGTCAGACCAAACTTCTTGGCTAAGCACCTCTTCATACTAGGGTATGAATCTGCCTCCTCCCCCCTTAAGGTCAGAAGCCTATCCCTCCCTGAGTTGGGGACCAACTCCCACAAAAGGGAACCCCAGTATTGAGGCCTAACCCTTCTCATTTGGAGTGCCCTCTCAAAGGCCCCCAGCCACTTATCTATGTCATCCCCCTCTACATAAGCAGGAACCACCCCCTTGGGTAATCTGGGGCAAACTCCCCCACCCATGGACACCTCAGCTTCTTTATCGCTGCCTCCATCTCTTTTCTCTTTGTATGCCCACTTTTTCTTTTCTAGGGCCAGCTTCTCTGCTTCCAAAGCTATGTATGCTAGCTGGGCCTCCAGCTCTCTTTCTCTGATGGATGGGTTCTCTCCTCCTGAAAGGACCCCCTTCCCACCACTAGCTTTGGATCTGCCCCTAGTGACTGTATTTACTGAGGACCGTTCTTCCTCATCCTCACTTGGGCTCAGATGCCTTCCCTCCCCTGAGTGGTTAGAGCTTGCATCCTCCCTTCTTTCTCCCTCCTCTTGAGCTTCTTCTGACTCTACCTCTTGGGCCTCAGCCCATGCTGTCAGGGATGTGATCAGGATTTGCTTCCTGAGATCAGTGGTTGCAGGCAACCCTCTTTCAATACACAACCCCCTAAGCTGGACTACTGTCAGTGTGGGTAGGCTAGCCAGATCAAGCTCCATGGTTCCCTAGTTTTGTGTCAACAAAAACTTTTTGCAAAAATTGGAAACAAGAATTTAGAAAAATTACAAAAATTCAATAATTGAAATTAATCCAAATTAAAAATTAAAATCAATTTTTGCACTAGGACAATTTAAAGGATTTTTAATTTGTTTTACCTAAAACTGTAACGTGATATTGAACACAAGTACAGGATCCCGTCGCTGCTTCCAATTATGTTGGAAAATGGGTTATTGGTAGGGCAGGTAGGTACCTACACCTAGCAACAAGCCACTAACCTCCACATAGGTACAGTTAGGTCTCAGTAAATTAATCCCAGCTCAACCCTTGGTAGCTTGGCAACGAGCGTCAAGGCTTAACTTAGGAGACAAAGTGTAAAGCATTCAAATATCACAAAACAGTAATTAAATAAAACACAGGAAACAGTTTAAAAATCCAAAACCAATTTATAAAAATAGGTTATATTTTTATCTTTAAAATGACACAAAAACGATTAAAATCGGTTCAGGGGAACCGGAGATATGAATTTTTAAAGAATTATTACTTTTCTAGCGCTTAGAAACAAAAAGCGCCAATCGGGTCATCTGGTTGCACCTCGACCGGGGCAAAGTCAAACTTTCAGGCCGACCGGGATGGAGCCCTGCTCGGCTACAGGTCGCGGGAGGCCTCGGTTAAAAAGTTACCTTCTGACATAGTCTTTATTTTGAAGTTTTTCTTCACCGGGACGAACCTGCCAGTTGAATCCGACCTCCTGGAGCCCTTGTCCGGATACGCGATGTGGCTTTCCTCGGTGGAGACTTTTACCTTCGGACTTAGTCGTTTTTTCGAGATGAAAATCCTTCGACCGGGGTAAACCTGGATCTTGATCCGACGTCCATGGAGCCCTTCTCGGATACGATGGCTGGGAGGTCCCGGTCAACTTTTTACGTTCGGACTTAGTCTCTTTTTTGGATGTTTTTCTTTACCGGGACGAACCACGAAGTCAGGCCGGGTCGCGGTTGAGGCAAGCCGGCTAGAATTTCCGCGGCGGGTCGGTCCCTCTCTGGAGCTTTTTTCCAAAAATTCTCAAATCTTTTCCAAACTTCTGGGGCTTCACCCAGATGTTCTTTTAAGGTTCTTTTGGGGTCCACAGCTCACCCCAAGGGTCCAGAAGTTCTGTGATGCTCCTTGGGGGGTGCGGACTTCAACTCCCAGAATGCACCTGGCGCAAACTCCTTTTTGGCCACTGGACAGTGGTCAGCTGGTCGCTTTCTTCAGGAGTTGGTGCAGGGGACTCTGGTTTAGCAATTTTTCACCTGTAGCAAACAGGGAGTCCCTCCTTGAACCAGTTGAAGCCAGGCAAAGTCCTTCTTGTGGTGAAGCCCAAGTGTGCAGCTGGTGCAGTCCTTCTGAGTGCAGGTTCCAGGTGCAGGCCAGGGGTCCAGCAGGGCAGTCCTTCTTCTCCTTAAGTTCTTTCTTCTTGAAATTTGGTGGGGATCTGAGGTGTGGGTGCAGGTCTGCCAGTTTTATCCTTGCTCCTGGGTGAAAAGCAGGGGGGCCCTGGTTCTCCAATCAGGGACAGGGTCGTCCCCCTGTGATGACCACTTCCTGGGAAGTGTGGCAAAAATCCATCCCAGAAGGCAACAGTCTCTAAAAATCCAACATGGATGAATCTGATTTTTGGAGGTTACATCTGGCTGAGCCCACCCACTGGTGTGGCTAAAAATCATAAACACACCCCTCTACTAATCTAATCAAGGGGGCACCTAATTGTCTGGGGTTGCAGGATGTGGGGGTGTTGCTGGGTGCTGCAAATGTCCTTCTCTGCCTTTGAAGACCAGTTTGGCAGCCCTCCCCCTTCCTGCCTCACCATCTGCTGAGGGGAGATTCTCTCCCCCAAGCACATTTCTTTGTGTGAAGCCTGGCCACTTCACACCTCATCAAGGCAGCCTGGCAGAAGCTGCTGCAGGCTGGCCAATCAGAGCACAGCAGCAAAAACAATGCAGAGCTGAAATTGGCAACTTTTTAGGTAAAGTCTAAACTTTTTACCTGAACAAGTTATATTAAATCCAACAACTGGAAGTTGTGGGATTTATTACAACAATTAATTTGATACCAAATTCTTGGTATGTGACATTTAAGGAGACTTTAAAATTTAAAATAAAGTCTGCCCATTCTAGCCTATGAAGGCCATTTACTTCAATGAGGGAAAAACGAATTTGGCTGTTTTTACCTCACCAGGGCTTATAAATCTATTTTTATAAAGTCCCTGCTTATAGTTACATGGCACCCAGCCCTAGGGGCACATAGGGCACACCTTAGGGGTGACTTATATGTAAAAATAAGGTAGTTTAAGACTTTGGAAGTACCTTTAATTCCAAAGTCGAATTTTCATATAACTTTAATTTAAAAGCAGCCAGCAAGGCAGGCTTGCTTTTAAAATGACACTGGGCACCTCAGCAGTGCACCTAGGTGTGCACCACCTATGCTGTGGTCTCTAAACCTACATGCCCTACCATATACTAGGGACTTATAGGTAGGTTAACTTAGCCAATTATAATTAGCCTAATTTGCATATCCATTTTACACAGGGCACAGGCCCTGGGACTGGTTAGCAGTACCCAGGGCACCATCAAAGTCAGGAAAACACCAGCAAAAAGAGGAAAATGGGGGCAAAAAGTTATGGGGCCTCTGCAATCAGCCCTGTTTTCTCACACTACTACAGCTAGAGCAGTTGTGGGTGCTCCTTCAAAAGAGAAATAATTTCATTTAGAGTAATAGTTCCTGAGAACGATCATGTAGCACTTAGACTCTGGTAAATATCAACAGACCTGCAAAATCCAATGTAAAGTTTTTCCATGCCCAATAAGGTTCCTAATATCATAAAGCTGACTTTTCAATGCGTGTTAGACTAAAACCATACACTACAAACCTTTGCATACTCCTCAGCCATTCTTTCTATCATCAACTACCAAAATGTTTTGCACAGAATTGTTTTTGGTTGCTTTTCTGCCAAGGTGTCATTCATGGGCTAATGATACTGTGTGAAAAACTTTACATTTGTTCCTACCTCTGCTTCTCAAAATACCCAGTAGTTGATCCAAGACATTATCATCTTCTTACATTGTCTCTGCAGTGATCAAAATATCATCCTGGAAATCCTGTTTCCCTTGGATTCCCTTAAAAAGAACAAACATCAACTTCTGAAAGCCAGTTGCAGCTGATGTGATTTCACAGGGCATGGGTAAAAATGTAGAAACCTGAAAGGGTGTAATTAATAAAAGTGGTCAGCGCTTGTGATTCAGGGGCAAGAGCATGATAGGCTGCCCACAAATCTATTGTACTAAAAACTCTTTCATTACCCATTAAAGCCAACATCTCTTGGATTCTGGGTAGTGGAGGGTACTCAACAATTATTTTCTTACTTAATAATCTTAAATTGGCGCACAATCTAATTTTTCCATTTTTCTTGTGTGCTAGAACTATAGCAGACACCCATTCAGACCCATTCATCATGTTCAATAATTTCCTGAGCATATAACTTTTTCCAGGTGCATTCTAAGGTCCTCTCTAACACTAAGCCTAGTCTTTCATCTCCATACAGTGTTCAAATCCAGAGACACATTAACTATTATCTGCAAAAGCTTTTTTATTGTGATTTAATATATCCTTCAACGATTTATTTACTTGGTCCACTAGCTAAACAGGTTTGCTCGTACTAGGTCAGAGAGCTAAACCTGCCTGACTCACCACCGCATAGTCTCTCACTTTCATTTCAGTATCAATACTTCTTCCTTTAAAACCCAACAAATCTACAAAATACCCATGGATCTTGATGAGATGCTCTCCAAAGGCCACAGCCCAAATGTTACAAGCATTCATATCACTAGAGAAACTGTCATATCACATGAAACGTAATTGTATAAACAGTATAAGTATGTTCCAGTGTATTAGTATTTATCCACTTTTTTCACACAGGTAACCTGTGGTGTTGCAGAGTTTACTTTAGCAGTCGTTGGCTATAAACGCTCGACGCACCATGTTACATGTGTGCTTTCCTGCACCACATGTCATGATGTCTACACAGTCATATCGCCTGACTGTCTGACCAAGCCATCACTGCTGCTTACATCACACAGCTTGAATTTCAACCTCAATCTTCACTGGGGTTTCTTCACTGGAACAGGGGCACACCTCCCACGCAGGGTCAGCAGTTGAGATGTACTTGTGCCTTCTCCTCGCACAGCATGGGTTGAAATTTGTATAACGGGCTCCACTCCTCGCTGCCAGCTTGTCACCACCATTCTGGAGTGTCCTGTGTCTTCTGACAAGAACAAGAGCACACCAACTCAAGAGTAAGTTATAAGCAAAAGATTTAATGAAAAAGAGGAATCCGTCAGGACTCAACAGTGTCATGGGCTCCACAGTCAGTTCCAAAGCAAAAAGATTCCAGAACAAGCTTGCACACAGACCTCATGAATAACACATAACAGATCATAGAAGCTACAATTTAGTACAGAACAAATCCATCCTAGAATACAAACACAGGATAATACACAGAGTGCAAGGTGGGACAGGAACTATAGAAGTAGTATACAAAACATGTTGCCTCCGATGGCAATGTTTGTGCACTGAGGTTTTCAGCTTTTACTCCCAAATGTATTTTTAATATAGGGAACATTTTGACCCTGCTTGCACAGGCAAGAGGGAGTGTTGTCTATTGTAGCACTCCTCTCTTTGTGCTGCCAGGCCTATTTGACAACTTAAGACTTGGTTTAGAGGTTAACGGATGGATTTAAAGTTGCCAGCAGATTTTACTTCTTCCGCCCTGCCTTTACTATACCCACTAGATTAAAAGTTTATCGTCAGTCCTGCAATGAATTCTACAGGTTTGTATGAACCTCTTGCACAGCGGTTCTTATCCATTTCAAAAGCTTGTTGTGCTTTCGTCTTTGATGATGCATGCTCACACCAAACTTCTAAAAGTTTTTATTCTGATGGATACAACTACCTGTGGATTCCTCACCTGATGAATACTCCCATGGCGCCAGCATTCGACGGAAATCTTCTTACTAGTCTCTGCACGTCGACGAGGACGTCACTCTAGCCCACGCGACGCCGTCTGACGTCATACAGGCAATAAGAGGTCCTCGCCGATGTGCCGATGACAGTTCCCTTTTTTCCGTGCATTCGAAACGGTTATCTTCGAGGGAGCTACTGTTACCTTCGTGGTTACAGTGTATTGTCTGCTGCGTAGTCTTCTCTGCGGTAATAATGTCTCAGAGGAAGTCGGGTTTCAAGCCCTGTCGAGAGTGTGGGGGCAAGATGTCAGTTACAGATCCTCACTCCGACTGTCTATGGTGTTTGAGCTCCGACCACGACGTCTCGACTTGCGATTCATGTCAACACATGAATCCGAAGGCCCTCAAAGAGCGTGAGGCCAAGTTATTCATGGCAAAGTCAAAGAAGAAGGAGAAACATCATAAGAAGTCTTCTTCGCCAAGGTCTCACCGGCGTCATCGAGACTCCCGGCGCCGTAGAGACTCACGACGCCATTCCAGCAAGGAGTCTCGTTCGAGGTCACCTTCGGCTCGGCGTCGGAAGACTTGGGAAGTCAGCCCCACGGTCACGCCGCATCCTTCGACGCCGTTGCCATCTCCGGCGTCACCGACTTCGCCTGGTCAGGCGTCGGTGATTGAGGTGGTGCAGCCTCTTGGGTTTTCTCCGGCGTCGCAGACGTCGAGGCCGGCGTCGGGGTCGCCTTCGATCCAGGCACCCCAGTATCCGGTTTTTCCCACTCCTGGAGCCGATAGTACCGCGTTTCTTAATGCGATGTATACCATCTTTCAGCAGATGGCTCCAGGAGCTGCTCCGGCTGGTCCTTCGGGGCCCTTGGCCTTTTCGTTGGGTGATCCTGCGCCTCTTCGGCCGGCACCCTTTATGCCCTTTCTCCCTTTTGGGAATGTGGGCTCGGCGCCGGTGCCGGCGTCGGTGGCCGCTCCGGTGGCTTCGGATGTTTCGGCCCCGGAGGTTGCCCTTCCGTCGAAGTCAGGATTTTGCCCTGTGACTCCGGTTGGTCCATCGGCTCCAAGACCTCGTCCTCCGGCTCCTGCCTCGGCGCCGAAGCTGCCTGTGGCGCCGGACGCGGCGTCAGATGCTTCTGGAGATCGGCGCCGTTCTTCGGCGGAGGCCATGTCGACTCCGCGTATCGAGGAGAGACTTCATTCGAGGAGGCGTGCTCTCCGTCTTTTAGAAGAGCAGGAGTACCAGCGAGTCTTAGAGGAGGGAGAGATTGAGGACTCTGGAGACGGACTACATGGTCTGGATACAGCCAGTGGGCTGGACACTTCCCCTGAGTGGGACCTTTCATCTCCAGGGGAATATACGGAGGAGGCTGCTTCCTTTCATGCTGTGGTGAGGAAGACAGCGAGCTTTTTGGACCTGCCTTTGCCGGTGGCAGAGGCAAAGCAGAATTTGCTGACAGAGGTATTGCATCCGGCCTCTGCTGCAGCTGAGCCTCTCTTGCCATTTAATGAGGCTTTGCTGGATCCGGTGTTGGAGGTGTGGAAGAAGCCGGTGTCTTCCTCGGCCGTTCATAGGGCTGTGGCCAGGAGGTATCGAGCTGCACCATCTGACCCTGGCTTTCTCTCTAGACACCCTACGCCGGAGAGCTTGGTGGTGCAAGCCTCCTGTTCCTCAAAGTCAGCGCCTGGTTCCTTCCCGACGGTGCCTGGAGACAGAGACTCCAAGAAACTGGATGCGCAGTCCAAGAAAATATTTTTGTCATGCAGTTTGGCGTTGAAGGCCACCAACGCAACGTGCATTCTGGGGAGGTACATCCATGCTCTGATGGATGATATTTCATCTTCATTTACGGAGCTCCCCCAGGGTCTCTTGGATGTGGTCTCGGACGCCCAGGCTGCCGCGACCCAGATTATCCAGTCTGGGCTGGACACGACCGACTCGGTGGCCAGGGCGATGGGCACGGCTGTGGTGGCAAGAAGACAGGCCTGGCTCCGAAACTCAGGGTTTTCTGCGGATGTGCAGTCGACCCTGCTGGACCTCCCGTTTGATGGGGACAGACTGTTTGGAGCCAAGGCAGATTCGGCCTTGGAACGATTTAAGGAGAGCAGAGCCACAGCCAAATCGTTAGGACTGCAAGCTCCTTCTTCCTCTGCCTCTTCTAGATTTTTCAGGAGGTTTCGGGGATTTGGGTGTGGCTATTCTTCCTCTTCCTTTCGGGGGAGGTTCCAGCAACCCGCCTCTTCCCTCCCCTATAGGTCATTTAGAGGGAGTGGGAGGGGTGGGGCCCGTACCAGAGGAGCCTCTCAACAGCACTCTGCCTCTTCCTCGTCCTCTGGAGGGGTGCAGCAGGGGAAGCAGCCTTAGGCTTCCACCGTTTTCCACTCACTCCTCTCCTGTAGGGGGAAGATTACAGCATTTTCTCCACAAGTGGGAGTCTATCACAACGGACACTTGGGTTCTCGGCATTGTGGGGAAAGGCTACGCCCTTCCCTTTCGGGAGTTCCCGCCCCTCATCCCGCCCCGCCCATCTTATTGTTCAGAAGAACACCTCCTGTTGCTAGAACAGGAGGTTCGAGTCCTCCTTTCAAAGGGCGCGGTAGAGTTGGTCCCAGAGCAGGAAAAGGGTCGAGGTTGTTACTCAAGATACTTCCTGATTCCCAAAAAGGATGGTCAGTTGAGACCAATCCTGGATCTGAGGATCTTGAATTGGTTCCTCAAGCAGGAAAAGTTCAAGATGCTGACCCTAGCACAGGTGCTTTTGGCGTTGAACAAAGAAGATTGGATGGTGTCTGTCGACTTGCAGGATGCTTACTTTCATATCCCGATCCTCAAGTCGCACAGGAAGTATCTCCGGTTTGTGGTAGGGTCGCAGCACTATCAGTTTGCGGTCCTCCCGTTTGGTCTTACTTCAGCACCTCGAGTCTTCACAAAGGTGTTGTCAGTGGTTGCGGCGGAGCTCAGAAGGAAGGGGATAGCAGTATTTCCTTACTTGGACGACTGGTTGATCAAAGCCAAGTCCCCGGAGCTTGTGTCGCATCATCTGCAGTCAACAACCCAGTTGTTGTTCGACCTGGGCTTTTCGGTGAACGTGCCCAAATCTCACCTGGAGCCCTCTCAGCGCCTCCTGTTCATAGGGGCAGTACTGGATACAACATTGAGTCGAGCCTTTCCTCCGCCTCAGCTGATTCAAGATATTCAGGAATTGGTTCCAATGTTTCGAAATGGAGCGGTAGTTCCAGTCCTCAGGGTCCTTCGTCTGCTCGGTCTGTTCGCCTCCTGCATTCTGTTGGTCACGCATGCTCGCTGGCACATGAGGGCTCTTCAGTGGTGCCTCCGAAGGCAGTGGTCTCAGCACAAGGGAGATTTAGAAGGTACTGTCAAGATCTCCAGAGATGCTGCTGTGGAATTGAAGTGGTGGATTGCGGGCAACAATCTTTCACAGGGAAAGCCGTTCGCGCAGTCGCCACCAGTGGCCACGGTCATAACGGATGCTTCCACCCTAGGATGGGGAGCTCATCTGGGGGATCTGGAGATCAAAGGGCTTTGGTCTCCAGAGGAACAGGTGTTTCATATCAATCTGTTGGAGTTACGGGCTGTACGTCTGGCTCTCAAGGCCTTCCTCCCATCCCTTCGTGGTCAGTCGGTACAGGTCCTGACGGACAATACTACCGCGATGTGGTACATAAACAAACAGGGAGGAGTAGGGTCGTACCTTCTCTGCAGAGAAGCTCTTCGGCTATGGTCCTGGGCAAAGGACCATCAGATTTGCTTGGTGGCAAATCATCTGGCCGGGGTCTTGAATGTACGTGCGGACAGTCTCAGTCGCCAATTCTCGGCGGACCACGAGTGGCGTCTCCATCCAGATCAAGTCTGTTTAATCTTCCAGATGTGGGGGTTTCCTCGGATAGATCTGTTTGCCACTCGGGAGAACGCGCATTGCCCGTTATTCTGCAGCCTCCAGTATCCGATGCAGGGAGCGTTGGGGGACGCGTTTCAGATAACCTGGTGCGACCAGTTGCTTTACGCGTTTCCCCCCATACCCTTGATTCCTCGAGTATTGAGGAAAATTCGCCAAGACCGGGCCCAAGTCATCTTAATAGTTCCGGATTGGCCAAGGAGGGTATGGTACTCCGACCTTCTCCAACTCTCACTGTGCCCTCCGCTCCGTCTCCCTCTCAGGGCAGACCTCCTCTCGCAGTCGCAGGGGCAGGTTTTACACCCCAACCTCCAGAGTCTGCACCTACATGCTTGGAGATTGAACGGGGCAACCTGAGTTCCTTCTCTCTCCCGCCTGATGTAGTGGATGTTATCTTAGCGGCCAGGCGACACTCCACTAAATCTATCTACGCTAATAGGTGGTGTGAGAAGGTAGCCTCTTTCTAGCCTTGTTACCCCCACTTTTGGCCTCTTTGTGAGTGTATGTCAGGGTGTTTGTCACTGTTTTCACTCTCTCACTGGGATCCTGATGGCCAGGCCTCAGTGCTCATAGTGAAAACACTATGTTTTCAGTATGGTTGTTATGTGTCACTGGGATCCTGCTGGTCAGGACCCCAGTGCTCATAGGTTTGTGGCCTATATGTATGTGTCACTGGGACCCTGTCACACAGGGCCCCAGTGCCCATAGGTGTGCATGTATATGTTCCCTGTGTGGTGCCTAACTGTCTCACTGAGGCTCTGCTAACCAGAACCTCAGTGGTTATGCTCTCTCATTACTTTCAAATTGTCACTAACAGGCTAGTGACTATTTTTACCAATTTACATTGGCTTACTGGAACACCCTTATAATTCCCTAGTATATGGTACTGAGGTACCCAGGGTATTGGGGTTCCAGGAGATCCCTATGGGCTGCAGCATTTCTTTTGCCACCCATAGGGAGCTCTGACAATTCTTACACAGGCCTGCCACTGCAGCCTGAGTGAAATAACGTCCACGTTATTTCACAGCCATTTTACACTGCACTTAAGTAACTTATAAGTCACCTATATGTCTAACCTTTACCTGGTAAAGGTTAGGTGCAAAGTTACTTAGTGTGAGGGCACCCTGGCACTAGCCAAGGTGCCCCCACATTGTTCAGAGCCAATTCACTGAACTTTGTGAGTGCGGGGACACCATTACACGCGTGCACTACATATAGGTCACTACCTATATGTAGCTTCACCATGGTAACTCCGAATATGGCCATGTAACATGTCTATGATCATGGAATTGCCCCCTCTATGCCATCCTGGCATTGTTGGTACAATTCCATGATCCCAGTGGTCTGTAGCACAGACCCTGGTACTGCCAAACTGCCCTTCCTGGGGTTTCACTGCAGCTGCTGCTGCTGCCAACCCCTCAGACAGGCATCTGCCCTCCTGGGGTCCAGCCAGGCCTGGCCCAGGATGGCAGAACAAAGAACTTCCTCTGAGAGAGGGTGTGACACCCTCTCCCTTTGGAAAATGGTGTGAAGGCAGGGGAGGAGTAGCCTCCCCCAGCCTCTGGAAATGCTTTCTTGGGCACAGATGTGCCCAATTCTGCATAAGCCAGTCTACACCGGTTCAGGGACCCCTTAGCCCCTGCTCTAGCGCGAAACTGGACAAAGGAAAGGGGAGTGACCACTCCCCTGACCTGCACCTCCCCTGGGAGGTGTCCAGAGCTCCTCCAGTGTGCTCCAGACCTCTGCCATCTTGGAAACAGAGGTGCTGCTGGCACACTGGACTGCTCTGAGTGGCCAGTGCCACCAGGTGACGTCAGAGACTCCTGCTGATAGGCTCCTTCAGGTGTTAGTAGCCTATCCTCTCTCCTAAGTAGCCAAACCCTCTTTTCTGGCTATTTAGGGTCTCTGTCTCTGGGGAAACTTTAGATAACGAATGCATGAGCTCAGCCGAGTTCCTCTGCATCTCTCTCTTCACCTTCTGATAAGGAATCGACCGCTGACCGCGCTGGAAGCCTGCAAACCTGCAACATAGTAGCAAAGACGACTACTGCAACTCTGTAACGCTGATCCTGCCGCCTTCTCGACTGTTTTCCTGCTTGTGCATGCTGTGGGGGTAGTCTGCCTCCTCTCTGCACCAGAAGCTCCGAAGAAATCTCCCGTGGGTCGACGGAATCTTCCCCCTGCAACCACAGGCACCAAAAAGCTGCATTACCGGTCCCTTGGGTCTCCTCTCAGCACAACGAGCGAGGTCCCTCGAATCCAGCGATGCTGTCCAAGTGACCCCCACAGTCCAGTGACTCTTCAGCCCAAGTTTGGTGGAGGTAAGTCCTTGCCTCACCTCGCTGGGCTGCATTGCTGGGAACCGCGACTTTGCACCTACTCCGGCCCCTGTGCACTTCCGGCAGAAATCCTTCGTGCACAGCCAAGCCTGGGTCCACGGCACTCTAACCTGCAATGCACGACTTTCTAAGTTGGTCTCCGGCGACATGGGACTCCTTTGTGCAACTTCGGCGAGCACCGTTTCACGCATCCTCGTAGTGCCTGTTTCTGGCACTTCTCCGGGTGCTACCTGCTTCAGTGAGGGCTCTTTGTCTTGCTCGACGTCCCCTCTCTCTGCAGGTCCAATTTGCGACCTCCTGGTCCCTCCTGGGCCCCAGCAGCGTCCAAAAACGCCAAACAAACGATTTGCGTGTAGCAAGGCTTGTTGGCGTCCTTTCGGCGGGAAAACACTTCTGCACGACTCTCCAAGGCAAGAGAGATCCGTCCACCAAAGGAGAAGTCTCTATCCCTTTTCGTTCCTGCAGAAACCTCAGCTTCTTCTGTCCAGTCGAAGCTTCTTTGCACCCGCAGCTGGCATTTCCTGGTCATCTGCCCATCTCCGACTTGCTTGTGACTTTTGGACTTGGTCCCCTTGTTCCACAGGTACCCTAGATTGGAAATCCACAGTTGTTGCATTGCTGGTTTGTGTCTTTCCTGCATTATTCCTCTAACACGACTCTTTTGTCCTTAGGGGAACTTTGGTGCACTTTGCACTCACTTTTCAGGGTCTTGGGGAGGGTTATTTTTCTAACTCTCACTATTTTCTAATAGTCCCAGCGACCCTCTACAAGGTCACATAGGTTTGGGGTCCATTCGTGGTTCGCATTCCACTTTTGGAGTATATGGTTTGTGTTGCCCCTATCCCTATGTTTCCCCATTGCATCCTATTGTAACTATACATTGTTTGCACTGTTTTCTAAGACTATACTGCATATTTTTGCTATTGTGTATATATATCTTGTGTATATTTCCTATCCTCTCACTGAGGGTACACTCTAAGATACTTTGGCATATTGTCATAAAAATAAAGTACCTTTATTTTTAGTATAACTGTGTATTGTGTTTTCTTGTGATATTGTGCATATGACACTAAGTGGTACTGTAGTAGCTTCACACGTCTCCTAGTTCAGCCTAAGCTGCTCTGCTAAGCTACCATTATCTATCAGCCTAAGCTGCTAGACACCCTATACACTAATAAGGGATAACTGGGCCTGGTGCAAGGTGCAAGTACCCCTTTGTACTCACTACAAGCCAGTCCAGCCTCCTAGATTGGTTGTGCAGTGGTGGGATAAGTGCTTGAGACTACTTATCACTCTTGTCATTGTACTTTTCATAAGAGAAAAATATACAAAACAAGGTCAGTGTGAATACACATAGCCAAAAAGTTTTGCATTTCCTCTTTTCACTCTTTTCTAAGTGCTGAAAAGTACTTCTAAAACTTTCAAAAAGTTCTTAAAAGTTTAAAAAAGTTTTTTTCTGTCTTTCCAAAAAGATCTGAAAACTTTTTTCTTTTTTTTCTATCACTTTAACTCTCTCTAAAAAAATGTCTGGCACAGGCAAAAATGTTGAACTGTCCAAACTTGCATATGATCACCTTAGCTGGAAAGGAGCAAGGAGTCTCTGCATAGAGAGAGGTTTGAGTGTATGGAAGAATCCTTCCTTAGAACTGTTAATTAATATGCTTAGAGTACAGGATAAGGCCATGAGTGCCAAATCTGGTGAAAAAGTAGCTAATGGTTCTCAATCTGATCCAGGGACTCCCCCAGGAAAAGGTTCAGGAAAGAAACTTCTCAGCCTGCCCATTACTAGACAGTCTAGCATAGTTGGTACAGAGGTTGAATCACACCATACTGATGGTGTGCTCTCACATTATACTGGTAGCCAAGCTGTTAGGGTGCCCTCTGTAAGGGACAGGTCTCCTTCTGTTCATTCCCATCATACCTCTGTATCTAGAAATGTCCCTCCCACCCACCCTGATGACAGATTGTTAGAAAGGGAGCTCAATAGATTGAGAGTGGAACAAACCAGACTGAAGCTCAAGAAGCAACAGCTGGATTTGGATAGACAGTCTTTAGAATTAGAGAAGGAAAGACAGAAGTTGGGTTTAGATACCCATGGTGGCAGCAGCAGTATTCCCCATAGTCATCCTGCAAAAGAGCATGATTCCAGGAATCTGCACAAGATAGTTCCCCCTTATAAGGAGGGGGATGACATTAACAAGTGGTTTGCTGCACTTGAGAGGGCCTGTGTTGTACAGGATGTCCCTCAAAGGCAGTGGGCTGCTATCCTATGGCTATCATTTAGTGGAAAAGGTAGGGATAGGCTCCTTACTGTGAAAGAAAATGATGCCAATAATTTTACAGTTCTTAAGAATGCACTCCTGGATGGTTATGGCTTAACCACTGAACAGTACAGGATAAAGTTCAGAGAGACCAAAAAGGATTCTTCACAATACTGGGTTGATTTCATTGACCATTCAGTGAAGGCCTTGGAGGGGTGGTTACATGGCAGTAAAGTGACTGATTATGAAAGCCTGTATAACACAATCCTGAGAGAGCATATACTTAATAATTGTGTGTCTGATTTGTTGCACCAGTACCTGGTAGACTCTGATCTGACCTCTCCCCAAGAATTGGGAAAGAAGGCAAACAAATGGGTCAGAACAAGGGTGAACAGAAAAGTTCATACAGGGGGTGACAAAGATGGCAATAAGAAGAAAGATGGTGAAAAATCTCAAGATAAGCATGGGGATAAGGGTAAAACCAAAGATCCCACTTCAAATCTTAAACACTCTTCAGAGGGTGGGGATAAAACAAATTCTTCCTCTTCTTCCCAACCTGCACACATTAAAAAGCCTTGGTGCTTTGTGTGTAAAAATAGAGGCCATAGGCCAGGGGGTAAGTCCTGTCCAGGTAAACCCCCTGAGCCTACCACCACTAATACATCAAGCTCTAGTGCCCCTAGCAGTAGTGGTACTAGTGGTGGGACTGCTGGCAACAGTCAAGCAAAGGGTGTAGTTGGGTTCACTTATGGGTCCATAGTGGAAACTGATGTCATCAGTCCCAAGACAGTTTCTGTCACACCTAGTGGCATTGGCCTTGCCACACTGGCTGCTTGTCCCCTTACAATGGATAAGTACAGGCAGACAGTTTCAATAAATGGTGTTGAGGCCTTGGCCTACAGGGACACAGGTGCCAGTTTCACTTTGGTGACTGAAAACCTAGTGCCTCCTGAACAACACATCATTGGACAACAGTATAAGATTATTGATGTCCATAACTCCACTAAGTTTCTTCCCTTAGCTATAATTCAGTTTAGTTGGGGTGGAGTTACTGGCCCTAAGCAGGTGGTGGTATCACCTAGCTTACCTGTAGACTGTCTCTTAGGTAATGACCTAGAGGCCTCAGGTTGGGCTGATGTAGAGTTTTATGCCCATGCAGCCATGCTGGGCATCCCTGAGGAATTGTTCCCTCTCATTTCAAGTGAAATGAAAAAGCAAAGGAGAGAAGGCCTGAAAACTCAGGATCCCTCTCCATCAACAGGTAAAAAGGGTATCACAGTATCCCCTAACCACCCTACCATTCAGGATACTATTCCTGTGGTGGGAGAAACCTCTCCTGGGGTGGCACCTGTTCCAAGGGAATCATCAGCTGGAAAAGCTGGACTCCCTGAGGTGGAAGTACCTCTCTGTGGGATAACTAACATTGGTGAGAAAAACAGCACCATTTTAGTTAACATGGAGCATCCCTCCAACCCTCCCAGAGAAACTTTAGTGCAGAAACTCTGCACTGCCTCACAACACTTAGGACAGCATCCCTGCCCTAGTGTGGAGCTGATAGGACAGCTTCCCTGCCCTGCTCCAACCCAAGAGAAACAGCATCCCTGTTCTCTCTTCCAGCCATATGGACAAAGTTTTTGCCCAGCTATGGCTTTTCTGAGACAGCATCCCTGTCTGGCATTTCCATCACTACAAATAGGTTCAGTGGACAATTCCCACTGCTCTAAACTAAAACTTACTGATAGAAACTCTGAAAATACATCTTCACATTGTTGCTTAGCTAAAAAACTTCAAACAGGGTGGTCTACATCCCCACAGGGAAGTAACCATATAGTGGATGATAAAGGGAGTAACCAGTCTATTGCAGAGCTACTCTCTACTTATCACCACTTAGACAATAAAGTCTCAACTGGCCAAGGTTAGCCTTATTGTCCTTCGTTTGGGGGGGGGGTTGTGTGAGAAGGTAGCCTCTTTCTAGCCTTGTTACCCCCACTTTTGGCCTGTTTGTGAGTGTATGTCAGGGTGTTTGTCACTGTTTTCACTGTCTCACTGGGATCCTGATGGCCAGGCCTCAGTGCTCATAGTGAAAACACTATGTTTTCAGTATGGTTGTTATGTGTCACTGGGATCCTGCTGGTCAGGACCCCAGTGCTCATAGGTTTGTGGCCTATATGTATGTGTCACTGGGACCCTGTCACACAGGGCCCCAGTGCTCATAGGTGTGCATGTATATGTTCCCTGTGTGGTGCCTAACTGTCTCACTGAGGCTCTGCTAACCAGAACCTCAGTGGTTATGCTCTCTCATTACTTTCAAATTGTCACTAACAGGCTAGTGACCATTTTTACCAATTTACATTGGCTTACTGGAACACCCTTATAATTCCCTAGTATATGGTACTGAGGTACCCAGGGTATTGGGGTTCCAGGAGATCCCTATGGGCTGCAGCATTTCTTTTGCCACCCATAGGGAGCTCTGACAATTCTTACACAAGCCTGCCACTGCAGCCTGAGTGAAATAACGTCCACGTTATTTCACAGCCATTTTACACTGCACTTAAGTAACTTATAAGTCACCTATATGTCTAACCTTTACCTGGTAAAGGTTAGGTGCAAAGTTACTTAGTGTGAGGGCACCCTGGCACTAGCCAAGGTGCCCCCACATTGTTCAGAGCCAATTCACTGAACTTTGTGAGTGCGGGGACACCATTACACGCGTGCACTACATATAGGTCACTACCTATATGTAGCTTCACCATGGTAACTCCGAATATGGCCATGTAACATGTCTATGATCATGGAATTGCCCCCTCTATGCCATCCTGGCATTGTTGGTACAATTCCATGATCCCAGTGGTCTGTAGCACAGACCCTGGTACTGCCAAACTGCCCTTCCTGGGGTTTCACTGCAGCTGCTGCTGCTGCCAACCCCTCAGACAGGCATCTGCCCTCCTGGGGTCCAGCCAGGCCTGGCCCAGGATGGCAGAACAAAGAACTTCCTCTGAGAGAGGGTGTGACACCCTCTCCCTTTGGAAAATGGTGTGAAGGCAGGGGAGGAGTAGCCTCCCCCAGCCTCTGGAAATGCTTTCTTGGGCACAGATGTGCCCAATTCTGCATAAGCCAGTCTACACCGGTTCAGGGACCCCTTAGCCCCTGCTCTGGCGCGAAACTGGACAAAGGAAAGGGGAGTGACCACTCCCCTGACCTGCACCTCCCCTGGGAGGTGTCCAGAGCTCCTCCAGTGTGCTCCAGACCTCTGCCATCTTGGAAACAGAGGTGCTGCTGGCACACTGGACTGCTCTGAGTGGCCAGTGCCACCAGGTGACGTCAGAGACTCCTGCTGATAGGCTCCTTCAGGTGTTAGTAGCCTATCCTTTCTCCTAAGTAGCCAAACCCTCTTTTCTGGCTATTTAGGGTCTCTGTCTCTGGGGAAACTTTAGATAACGAATGCATGAGCTCAGCCGAGTTCCTCTGCATCTCTCTCTTCACCTTCTGATAAGGAATCGACCGCTGACCGCGCTGGAAGCCTGCAAACCTGCAACATAGTAGCAAAGACGACTACTGCAACTCTGTAACGCTGATCCTGCCGCCTTCTCGACTGTTTTCCTGCTTGTGCATGCTGTGGGGGTAGTCTGCCTCCTCTCTGCACCAGAAGCTCCGAAGAAATCTCCCGTGGGTCGACGGAATCTTCCCCCTGCAACCGCAGGCACCAAAAAGCTGCATTACCGGTCCCTTGGGTCTCCTCTCAGCACGACGAGCGAGGTCCCTCGAATCCAGCGATGCTGTCCAAGTGACCCCCACAGTCCAGTGACTCTTCAGCCCAAGTTTGGTGGAGGTAAGTCCTTGCCTCACCTCGCTGGGCTGCATTGCTGGGAACCGCGACTTTGCAGCTACTCCGGCCCCTGTGCACTTCCGGCGGAAATCCTTCATGCACAGCCAAGCCTGGGTCCACGGCACTTTAACCTGCATTGCACGACTTTCTAAGTTGGTCTCCGGCGACGTGGGACTCCTTTGTGCAACTTCGGCGAGCACCGTTTCACGCATCCTCGTAGTGCCTGTTTCTGGCACTTCTCCGGGTGCTACCTGCTTCAGTGAGGGCTCTTTGTCTTGCTCGACGTCCCCTCTCTCTGCAGGTCCAATTTGCGACCTCCTGGTCCCTCCTGGGCCCCAGCAGCGTCCAAAAACGCCAAACGCACGATTTGCGTGTAGCAAGGCTTGTTGGCGTCCTTTCGGCGGGAAAACACTTCTGCACGACTCTCCAAGGCGAGAGGGATCCGTCCACCAAAGGGGAAGTCTCTAGCCCTTTTCGTTCCTGCAGAAACCTCAGCTTCTTCTGTCCAGTCGAAGCTTCTTTGCACCCGCAGCTGGCATTTCCTTGGCATCTGCCAATCTCCGACTTGCTTGTGACTTTTGGACTTGGTCCCCTTGTTCCACAGGTACCCTAGATTGGAAATCCACAGTTGTTGCATTGCTGGTTTGTGTCTTTCCTGCATTATTCCTCTAACACGACTCTTTTGTCCTTAAGGGAACTTTGGTGCACTTTGCACTCACTTTTCAGGGTCTTGGGGAGGGTTATTTTTCTAACTCTCACTATTTTCTAATAGTCCCAGCGACCCTCTACAAGGTCACATAGGTTTGGGGTCCATTCGTGGTTCGCATTCCACTTTTGGAGTATATGGTTTGTGTTGCCCCTATCCCTATGTTTCCCCATTGCATCCTATTGTAACTATACATTGTTTGCACTGTTTTCTAAGACTATACTGCATATTTTTGCTATTGTGTATATATATCTTGTGTATATTTCCTATCCTCTCACTGAGGGTACACTCTAAGATACTTTGGCATATTGTCATAAAAATAAAGTACCTTTATTTTTAGTATAACTGTGTATTGTGTTTTCTTGTGATATTGTGCATATGACACTAAGTGGTACTGTAGTAGCTTCACACGTCTCCTAGTTCAGCCTAAGCTGCTCTGCTAAGCTACCATTATCTATCAGCCTAAGCTGCTAGACACCCTATACACTAATAAGGGATAACTGGGCCTGGTGCAAGGTGCAAGTACCCCTTGGTACTCACTACAAGCCAGTCCAGCCTCCTACAGGTGGTCTAAATTTGTTATGTGGTGTGGAGAGAGACAGATTGATCCCTTACATGCTCATCTGTCACACGTTTTGTCTTTTGCACTGTCTCTAGCGCAGAAAGGTTGTGCAGTGGCTACCATTAAGGGTTATTTGTCGGCCTTGTCAGCCTTCATTTGTCTTCCAGACCAACCATCGTTATTTAAATCCCCTATTGTTCTCAGATTCTTGAAGGGTCTTCTGAATCAATATCCTCCAAAACCATTTGTTATGCCTCAATGGGATTTGTCCTTGGTCCTGACTTTCCTTATGGGGTCCCCTTTTGAGCCTATGCATTCTTGCCCCTTAAGGTATTTGGTTATTAAAACAGTATTCATGGTAGCTATAACATCTGCAAGGAGAGTGAGTGAGTTGCAGGCCTTATCGGTTAAACCCCCTTATATAACGTTTTATGGGGATAAGGTGGTGTTGAGGACCAAGGCTGCTTTCCTTCCGAAGGTTGTTTCACCCTTTCATTTGGCTCAGACAATCACTTTGTCCACGTTTTATCCTCCGCCTCATCCTTCAAAGGAGGAAGAAAGACTACATCGCCTGGACCCAAAAAGGGCGTTGAGCTTCTATATCGATAGAATGAAGGATATCAGGCTGGAGGATCAGCTGTTTGTCGGATACGTGGGCAAGAGGAGAGGAAAGGCAGTCCACAAGAGAACACTCCCCAGGTGGGTTGTTCTTTGCATTGAAATCTGTTACTCTTTGGCAATGAAGGATCCGCCTGAGGGCATTAGAGCTCATTCCACCAGAGCTAAGTCGGCCTCTTCGGCCTTGGCCAGGGGTGTTCCTGTGGTCGACATCTGCAAGGCCGCAACTTGGTCGTCCCTTCACACTTTTGTGAAACATTACTGTTTGGACTCTGAGGTCAGAAGGGACGGTCATTTTGCACGGTCAGTGCTGCAGGATTTCTTGGTTTGACCATTTAGGCACCCACCGCCGGGCGTGGTACTGCTTTGGGACTCTATTCATCAGGTGAGGAATCCACAGGTAGTTGTATCCATCAGAAGAACGAGTTACTTACCTTCGGTAACGACTTTTCTGGTGGATACATTAGCTACCTGTGGATTCCTCACGGTCCCACCCGCCTCCCCGTTGCCTTTTTGGTCTCTCCAAGCAATCCTTGAGTGTGCTCCTTTTGGTCTTCAAAGTTGCAATACATTTTGCATATATGATATTTGTATATATGTGTATATTTATATATAAATCTATATATATTGTGTATATACATGATTCGTATGTATAAATATATTTATTAGTTTAAAAAAAAAAAAAAAAAAGTTATATTAAATCTACAGCTATTTTATTGCAATGTTGTGTGATTTACAATATTAAGAGATGTTGCTTTGCTCTTTCATTACGTTGGGTTATTATTATTATTATTATTATTCTCATGCACGTAAAAAATGTTGGTACTGTCATCGGCACGTCGGCGAGGACCTCTTATTGCCTGTATGACGTCAGACGGCGTCGCGTGGGCTAGAGTGACGTCCTCGTCGACGTGCAGAGACTAGTAAGAAGATTTCCGTCGAATGCTGGCGCCATGGGAGTATTCATCAGGTGAGGAATCCACAGGTAGCTAATGTATCCACCAGAAAAGTCGTTACCGAAGGTAAGTAACTCGTTCGTCAGCCATCCAACCATCCAACTACCCACTCTACATAGGACAGATGGACGGATGAGAAACCTCAAATGACCTATAGTTCTTCGGACCTTCTGGGGAAGGTTTATGCCACATAAATGTTACTCCATCAGCATAAATGTGGTAGTCTATTCAACTCAGAATTGGGTAAGTGGACTCAAAGTTTGGTGGACAAGGTACTCTGCAGCTGTTAAGGCGTAGTACTCTATCTGCCAAACTCTAAACTGGCCCAAAAATGCCCCAGCGACAGGTTGGTAGCACAGTGAACTTTAGGTCATGTTACATGATACACCATGGAATCCCAGAAAATTAGGCTATTGTTTTCATCCCTCTCGCATGTTGCTCAGTACACGAAAATGGTAGAAGGCCGATCTTAGAGTCCCTCTTCCGGGTTTGAAATGTTATATGTGTCTCAAAAGCATACTGGGGTCTTTATCAAGAGACCAATCAAACAATGCAGCAGGTCAGTATGATGTACCACAGCCAGAAGGGCTGGCTATTAACCTAAGAGGGTTAATGCCAGGTTGCAAAAATATATTAAGAACGTGGGTTTGGTTGTCCCCTGCTATTTACTTTAATTGGTTGTTTGAAAATAGATGTCCCAATCAGTCCCATATGAACTACCCATAAACACCGAAAGTTATAAAGAATATAAATATTTAGACATCGAGTCTTATAAATAAAAGAACTCAGGTTTGTAATGTACTCAACATAATCATTTACAGACAAACATTTGTCAAATTGTTGTTTTGCGGTATTATGGTTATTTGGAGCTTTTTAGCCATGATCATCCTTGTCAGCACCTACAGTGGGTTACTCAAAAGATTAAACCCTAAAGTTGATCTACCTTCCAAAGTTATTTCTTTTAAACTCTTTCTGGTTTGTCTTGATTAAATCCTTAGAAACTTTTGGCTTCTGGGGATATAAAGTTGGTATATGCCCCAGCAGCAAACAGGAGGGGTTAAGGGTGATGAAAGGGTCAAGACTGTAATGTCATGGGCATGAGGCAAAAAAAACCTGATGTCTCATCCACTACCCCTCTCATTTTAATCAACGTCCATGTCCCTGATCTGTGCCTACTGTACTGAGGAAGTCACCACCACCCCCTGAACAACTGTCACTGATTTTGCAAAGTTTCTTATTTTATCGAATTCTCACAATGCCTAGAAATGTTATGTACACTCACAGACACTACTGATCAAACAATTGAAAATGTCAAAACACAAGCAATAATTAGCCAGAGAGAAGATAATGAAGAACAAGCTTTGGCACTGCCAGTAGGTCTGACTTATAGTTGAGGTGCCTCTTCAGTCACTGATGAGTTTGGGCATTCAATAAGCCAGGATATATGCATTGTCACTCACTTATACATTCATTCATCAAATCAGTGACTGATTCAGTCTTGCATACAGCTACTATTGCATGTGCAATAAAACAGACTCAACAAGTGTGTGGAAAATTAATTAACCCCTTAGTTGCTGACCCTCCCTCCCTCCCAGTGCTGAGCCCTTTTTTTTGTGGATATTTGGGGTAGTTTGTGCTTATGCCGCATAACCTTTGGTCCACATAAGCTATCTATGCCAAATTTGTGTTCTTTAACATCCTGTGGATTATAAAGGTAGCCAGAGTTTGTGGGTTCCCCTGCAGGACACCGAGAAATTAGCCAAAATACAGCTAAAATGTGGAGTTTTGGGGAAAATGGGAAAAATGTACTGCAGAATAAACTTTTTCTTGCAAATGGGATCAATGAAGGGTTTGTGGTGCTAAAATCAGAATCTTCCCAGCTTTCAGGATCAGGCAGACTTGAATCAGAAAACCAAAATCTTCAACACATTTTTGGCATTTTACTGGGACATACCCCATTTTTACTTTTATTTTTGCTTTCAGCCTCCTTCCAGTTAGTAACAGAAATGGGTATGAAACCTTTGGTGGATCTCGGACACCTAAACATTCCTAAAAAGTAGACAAAATTCTGAATTCAGCAAGGGGTCATTTGTGTAGATCCTTCAAGAGTTTCCTATAGAAAGTAACAGTTGACATAAAAAAATATTGAAATTGAGTTGAAAAAAAACAGCCATTTCTGTCTACGTTTTCTACTGTAACTTTTTCCAGCTATTGCAGATTTTGTAACGCAGTATACTGTTACATCTGCTAGACACTTCTGAATGTGAGGATACATACGGCTTTCAGGTTCATCAAGAACCCAAGGTACCCAGAGCCAATAAATGAGCTGAACCTTGCAATGGGTTTTCATTGTATACCGGGTATACAGCAGTTCATTAGGTAAAATAGAAAGAGTGAAAATAGGTATCAAGGAAACCAGTGTACTTCCGAAATGGGCACAAGATATGGAGTTTAGAAACAATGGTTATTTGCACGTCTCTGAATACCAAGGCTTGGTGGCGGGCACGAAGACGCAAACCAGGCTGCAATCCTCCTACTGGCCTGGGACATCACCTGCATCCTCCAGGAACCCGACTTCATCTTCTTGGGTGCAGTGCTGACTCTTCTTCTTCACCGGTGGTTCACTTCTTCCACCTTCATCCTGGTGGGTAGAGGCTCCTGCCCTACCTGGACTCTACTGTGCTTCTTGGACTTGGTCCCCTTCTTCCACAGGTCCTCTTGTCCAGGAATTTACGGTTGGTGTCTTGCAGTCTCTTCTGGGTTTTGCATTCTTCTTCTTTACCTCTCTGTGTGTGTTCTGGGAAACTTACTGCGATTTACTTCTGTTTTCCTGGTCGCTGGGGTAGGTTGTGGTACTCACCTTTGGGCTTTCCTACTACTCCCAGCTCCCCTCCACACACAACACTTACCTAGGTGGGGGACCAACTTTTGCATTCCATTTTTTTAGTATATGGTTTGTGCTCCCCCTAGGGCCATTTCTCTCTATTGTGATTTTCACTAATTGCACAGTTTTCTAACTGTTTTAATGCCTATTTCTGCATACTAGTGTTATAATGTGTGTATTACTTACCTCCTAAGGGAGTATGGCCTCTATGGTATTTTTGGTATTTGTGTCACCAAAATAAAGTACCTTTGTTTTTGTAACACTGACGTGGTCATTCTGAGTATGGTGGTCTTTACCAAAGACTGCCGTGCAAGCGGCTCCTGAAAAACTGCCAGTGATGGCGGTCAGAAGACCACCGCATTACCAGTCACCCACACAACACCGCCCAAAATGCACGCAAAAAAACAACACCGTCGGCCGAAACGGCGGCGTGTGGGAGGCAGCTGCACCACCAGCACCGCCACGCCAAGAACATCCCGCCTGCCAAATCACAGATCAGCATCGCAGTCCCAATACGGTGGCAATCCATTGACGGTCCGACCAGGTGCGGGAAAAAAGGCACTACCACCAGAACACCTCACCACATTGGACAATACCATTACCCCACACCTGAGACACATACACACCTCTCCACAGCACTACAAAACACAACCCCACACATACCCGGAACCCTTTACAACCAGAAACTTTGACAGAGTGAGGCAAGAGCACACTGAACACGCATCACACAACACACCATAGAACACAAACACCACAGAGCCCACGCACCTACCACTACCCAAACTCACACCAACAAAAAGCACACCCAGTATCCCTGCACAACATACACCCCCACCCACAACCCAACTACCATTGCACCACAAAAAAAACCCACAATTCACAGACGAGGAGCTGTGCGTCATGGTTGACGAAATCAGAGTGGAGACAAAACTGGCCCAGCAGACATCCATAGCCCAGAAGAACGACTTATGGCAGAGGATAGTCGTCCCGGTGAATGCAGTGGGGAACCATCCATGCACAAGGGAGGACATTAGGAAGAGGTAGAACGACTTTAGGGGGAAGGTACGGACCATGGCTTCCAGGCACCAAATCGCCGTCATGAGGACTAGTGGTGGACCCCCACCGCCTCCCCCAGAATTGTCATTGTGGGAGGAGAAGGTCCTGACCATTCTAAATCCAGAAGGGCTGACGGGAATACCTAGTGGACTGGACACTGGTAATTCAACTTCACTTCCCGGCCAACATGTCCCCGTGCACAGCATGTACCCTCACCACCCTCTCACCCCCTCACAACACCCTAATGTGAACAAGCCCACCATGGACCCAATACCCACCCTTGCATACCACAGCCCCCTACTGACACCATTCCCTCACAGGCCGAACCAGTGCATGGATACAACACATTGCAGCAACTACTACAACTACCACAATGCAACACTCCCTACCCTTGCATGCACTTCACATCTCTGCAATTGCACGTTAAACATTGTCACTCCTCATCACCGATAAGTATATGGAATTCACATCAGTACATGGAAATTACAGTAGCAAGACAAACATTAGTCTCCAAACATTCCACTGATGGTAACACAAGCAGTGGACTAGTAACTGTCAATGCCATTACTGCCCATCAAATCCAGTCAATGATGGCATACGACCATGTGTGTCACTGCTACAATACCATCATCTGACACAATACCTCTCATTCCACAGGTCTCCCAAGTACTGCCACACAGCAGAGGAGGTCAGTGACACAAAGCCCAGGCCTGGAAGCAGGTAAAATAGGGGACGACTCCTCTGGAAGTCTGGATATGGACAATGAACCAGGCCCATCAGGCATGAGTGGACAGTCCACCACCACCAGCCTCACCCTGCCCACAACTGAAAATACCTCCCCTGTGGCAGCCAATGCACAGAAGAGCTCACCTTCCCATATCTGTGCCCCAAGGTCACATCAAACATCAGTGTGCCATAGAGGACAGGGGCAGGAGTCAACTGTGCAAACCGAAGACAATGACGGTCCTTATGTCAGTGGGAGGGGGGCATACTGCACCAGGAACACAGGCGCAGGTGGCAAGGGCCAGTGGGAGGGCAATTGTGTGCCAAGGGACGAGGAAGGTACAGGAGACGACTGGCCAGGAGACCGCCTCCAGAGTCCTGGGAGCCTAGAAAACCCAGGAAAAGATGGGCCAGATACTCACCACCTTGCAGGACACCCAAAGGCTACAGAGGGAATACCACAAGGAGGCCATGCCGCAGTGGCTGGCACTCAATGCCACCATGGTCTCCTTATTAGGAGAGTTCAAGGAATTGAACAATATCCTGCAGACAACCTCCACCCAACAGCAGGCCCCATCCAGTAGTCAGGCAACACCACTGCCATCAACATCAGCACATGCTACAGAAATGGAGGCCCAGCAGGAGGACCCACAGGCTACCAGAACCTCTTCCCCTGCAGCTGAGGACCGCCCCCATAAAAGAGGTCGCCCATCGAGACATCCTGCAGGACCTGAGGCCAAGTCCAATCCCCCCACCAGGAAGTGATCCCTCTTCTGAACTGTCACCCTTGTGTGCCACTGTTACACCCTGTTGGCTGTCCAAAACCAAGTTCACATCATACCAGACAATTGGATACAGGACCTGTAAGACAAACAGCTGTACTACCCACTCTGATCAGCACCTAGACCATTAACCCACTCCTGTGGACTGTGATGTCATACACTTAATAAACACAAATAAACGCAAGTCAGGGGGTACGTCTTTTCATTGTATGTAGTGGCAATCCTGTTTCCAAGCAACAAATATATACACATGTCGGCACCACAATAATTTTGAAGCGACAGCTGTAGTGGGACACTCCAGCAGGTGTGTAAGTACATCCATATTGTAATTATATCCAGTGTCATTGATACCAACAGGCAATACAGTAATCTGCTTGCAGACAGAGATGTGACCTGAAGATGGAAAATTAAATGGAATCAGGCACAATGTTGTAAGGCATGTGAACCACAGTCATACATCCACAACATTTGAACACATACACAGGATGACTGGCCCAGCAGCTATGATACCACATATGTAGCGGCCTGCATAGGTACTCACACACTTGTAGGACAGGAAAGATGTCACATAGGTAACATCCTCTATTGTTCACCTCCCTGAGTAGTCTGGAACAGGTACTCGCCACACAACAGCAGACAATGCAGCATGACATGCCTACGCAGCAGGACAAGACTGATAAGTCCCCCTTACATTTACCCAAACAGGCAGACTGAGTGCTCTAAACCTTTGATAGAACTATAAGGCTGTACCACAGTGGCACCAGCAATAACACACATGTCCTTAGAAGCAGTGCATTTCCACTACCCCTCATGGTAAGTCGGCTAACTTTCAGGGTCGGAAACCAAGATGAAATGCTGTAGCCCCCACACACACCTTGATGCATGCGAATACTGGATACAGACTGACTTCAACAGTACATCTTCCAAGTGCAGATAACATACACATACCTGTACATCATTGAAAGTAGTGACAAATCAGGTCAGTCCTGTTGTCATGTGCCTCATTCTCATCTGCCTCCCCCTCAGCATCAGGGTCACCGGCCCCAAACACTGCTCCAGCATCAATGCCCCCCTCCAACAGTGGAATGTGCTAGGGCACCACCGGATACATGAAGGCAACAAAACCTAGCTTTCAGGAGACCGACAGTCCGGTCAATCACTCTCCTCGTCCTGCCATGTGCCTCATTGTACCTGTTCTCCCCTCCTGTAGTTGGATGTCTCACAGGTGTCAGGAGCCAAGGTAGGTTGGGGTATCCAGAGTCACCTGTGTGGAAAAGGGAACATGACTATAGGTAACAATGCTAGGCGGAGTGCAGATAGTGTTGGGAGGGGTACAAACGTCTGACCTGGAGAGCAGTGTATATACCACACCCCTTGTATATTGAGTGAATATGTACTCTTCGGTTTCTGTAGACCTGTTCATTGGTCCTCAGAGTTACCAAGGCGATGTGAGTCCCATCAATGGCCCCAGTTACATTTGGGACATTTGATATATTGTAGAAGGCTGCTTTTACAGTAGGCAATTCAGCACGTTGTAGGAACCTAATGTACCTGTGCACATGCTTGAGTAGGGCATCCAGCACATCCTGCAACACCTTATTGAACTAGGGCTGTGACATCCCTGCAGCCAGTCCCACTGTATCCTGAAAAGAGCCACTCCCCAGAAAATGCAGGACTGACAACACCTGGACTGTTGGAGGAATAGGATGGGTATTTCTCAAACCCGCAGGAGGTCTGGCCTCAATGGGGCTACCAGTTCCTTGATGCGCAAACGGTTTAGTCGATAGGTCAGGATGATGTGATGCTCTTCCATGGCATCAAGATCTACGAGTGGCCAGTAAACTGATGCATTCCTCATCACTCCATTGTGGCGATATCTGGGCGGGGAGACAAACAACAATCTGGGAACCTCTCACAATGTTGTGCACCAAGTATGACATACAACAGTCACTAAGTTTTGTTCCTGCAAGTTGGCTGTCATGTTGTGGGAAGACACATTACTCCCATTCCATTCCTAACCCGACGATGGCACATAATCCCTGTGACACTGGATGTATACAGGACATGTAAACATACACCTTCCATGTATTCTACTATACGGATCCTAAATACTGACAACTGTAGTGACAAGTGTGGTGATGTCACCAGACACTCACTACATATGTCATTATTCACAATGTGTGACTTAATGTATCAATTTGGGACGACATGCAGGTAATTACTCATTGTGAACCCAGGACAGTCATGTCACAGACTAATATGGCATCCGCCTGTCTGGCATGCATTGGACAGCGGGAAGTGACCTTGTTCCGCCGGCCGAAGTTGTCATGGTGGAAGGCGGTCTGAACCGACGTGCAAATCCTCATTGGTTAAGATTGATGTCTATGGGAGACTGGGACCAATGACGATCATCGCCAGCAGTGACGGTCATGACCGCTGCGGTCGAAACTGCCATTTTGTATGGGCCAGCTCACTTGACTCCTGGCATTCGGGCAAGACAGACCTCCACTTCGTGCTGCTGTGTCCTGTATCTTGGAGCAACGATGGCACGCACTGCAGGGGATAGGGCCCCAGCCTTCACTACAGAGGAACTGGAGAAACTGGTGGAAGGGGTCCTACCCCTGTATGAGCGGTTGTACAGTGCTCCAGGGTAACAGATCAGTACAACGTCCTTTGTCCCACATGTCGGGCCAAGACTGACGATGTATGTGTGTGAACATTGACATGTCATGACTCATCAGATGTTTTGCATGCACATGATATGTGGGGTATATTGGCAGTGTGCATGGTCTGTGTATGTTTTGTGTCGCCAAAGGTTTCTGCTGTATTGGTATTAATTACATCATGCCCCCCATTTTCCCATGCAGCTCAGCACCCACCAGAAAAAAGGATTAGGTAGAGCCATCGCCAAGCAAGTGCGGACGCTGGGGGTCCATAGCAGGCGGAGCACTCACTGCAGGAAACTGTGGGAGAACCTGAGACGCTGGGCCCAGAAGACCACAGAGGTCCAGCCGGGGACGGCCTCCCAACGTGGGAGGGGTGCCTGTCAAACCCTGACACCCCCCCCCCCCCCCCAAATGACCCGCATAGTGTGTGGTGGTGGCCTACCCAGAGGTGGATGGGCGCTTGAGGGCAGCACAGCAGCCACAAAGGGATAATTGTTGATTGTTAGGTGACTTCTGCATGGTTGTGTACTGTGACCCTCACTGAACCTGGGATTTACATGGTCAGATGAGATTTAGGAAATGTACAGTCCAGGTGGTCACACCAATCATGCAGGAGTGTGACATGTTAGCAATGTTGAGCTATGCAGGAAAAGAAGTGGTGGTACGGTGACACACGTTCACCTGTACATATGGGTCGCTCAAGTATTCTGTCATGTCACTGGCTGCATCCTCCATCTCTGCGTGTACTGTTGTAGTACAAGATGATCTTATTGGCACTGTATTAGGGTAATGGCAGGCATGTTTCGTAAACATTGCAATTGCTTCAATTGCTACATCAATGGACCCCGTACCACATGTACTCCACACATTCCTGTCAGTTGGTTTGTGTGCTCAGTTCCTCTGAGCTCAGATTTGTGTCATCCTGTAATGGATGACATGTGGTTGGCTATGTTCCTGGGCTAGATAGGCATGTAGTGGTCTTCATTCAGGTGTATAGGCTCCAGGGTTGAGGTGATTGCTGATGGGTTTGGGTATCGCTTGCATGACTCAATTGTAAGTGATTGCAAAATGGTCTCTTGTTTACCCGGCAGGGGCTGAATTATGTATTGTTTGTATGTGAAGTGGATGTATGGGTTATCATCATTTCCTTCCTTTCTGTTTCTCCCACCCTTCTTCTCTCTCCACCTCTGTCTATGTGTGCATTAGCATCATCTGGTGAAGGAGGAAGGGCACCAGCTAGTGGGGATGCAGAAGCTTACGGGACCCAGGAGGCTGGCACCAGCGGATCCGGGGGACCAGCGGGACGGAGGGAGACAGGAGCACAACAGGGGAGACTGGAGCAACCACCACATCTGATGCAGATTCCTCCTCCGATGGTGGATCACTGATGGTGGCGGACCCATCTGAGACCACCCCAGCACCATCCTTGTCCGCCACCTCTCTTACCAGCACCACCCTCCCTGTAGCACTCCACCCAGTTGCCCGTGCCCACTCATCAAGGAGGGTGGGCATCTCCATCGCCAGAGGCACCTCTGCCCCTGCCCCAGTCAGCCCTGCTGCCCTCAGTGAGGAGGCTATTGACCTCCTGAGGTCCATCTCTGTGGGGCTGACAACCATTGTGAATGCCGTCCAGGGACTGGCATCCCAGATGCAGCAATCCAATGTGTTCCTGGGCGGCATTAAAAGTTCCTTGTCTTGACTACAGAGATCATTTCAGGCTCCAGACTCCTCATTGACGGCAGCCAGTGTCCTTCCATCTTCCGCCCTCCCTCCTGCTACCTGTTCCCAAACCACAACCCCTCTCCCTACACCCGTCCAAAACACACCTACGGACCAGCATACACCTACTACAACAGACAAGGTGCTCAAAGACAGACATAGGCATCACAAACGTTCCCACAGGCATACACACAGACAACACACATCTACAGTCACAATAACAGACACTTCCCCCTCCACCTCCTCCCTTACAGTCACATCTCCACTCACACCTGCCAGTACTGCATCATCACACGCTGGTCCTGCTAGCATTCATGTCATACCCTCAATCACTACAACAGCAGACTCACAGACGCACACCCCACACACCACATCCACACTCACCACGACTATCGTCTCGGCCACCTGCAGCACATCCACCCCACTTGCACACACCACTGCAACATTCGCTCACATATCTCACATTCCCTCTCCCTGAATCTTTACCCCCTTCCTCCCAGTGAATGCACACGCACCCAGTCACCCACCCAACATTCACCCACCACACACATGCACACAGTGCACACACCAGTGTCCACGTACAGCACACCAACACGCCAGACGAGCACTCCCTCTACATCCGTTCCCAACCCTCAATCATTTGACCATCCCCGTGTACCTAAGAAAGTCTTCCTTTCCACCCTTGACCTCTTCCCTACTCCGCTCCCATCCCATGTTACCCCTAAACGTTGTGCCCCCCTGCCCCTCCCAGGCCCTTCCACCTCCCATTCCTCGGGTGGCCCCTCTGGTGTTTCCCCAGCTTCTCCACCCAGCAAAAAATCCACCCCTCCCAGTGCCAAACTCACCCCTCCCAAGCCCAAACCAAAACATGCCCTTTCCAAATCCAAGCCACCCCCACCACCCCCAACCCCTGAGGTGCCTGCCTGTCCCATTGATGCCCCTATGACGTAGAGGCCTATTTGCTGTTAGGAGTCAGGTTGGGGTCATGATATATGGACAATGTGTCCTGCATTTCTGGACATTGGACTTACCATTTGGCACATTTTGCATATAGTTTATTTTTATATTTTGTTGTACAGTGCAACTGCCCACATTGCTGTGGTTGGCAAGTTGAGATGCTTGTCCTGCCTTCCTTCTACATGGTGGTGTGACATCTGTGTGCAACGGTGTGTGAGGTCTGTGTATGGGTTGTGTCTGTGTTGTTTCATGCGCTGGGTAGCTGGGTTGTGCCATGGGCATGGGCATGTTGTAATGTGTCTGACTGCTTGCTTGTGGGATTGTATGGGGTGTAGTGTGCGTCTATGTGTATGGTGCTGCATGTGTGGATTTCCTTGTTTGTTGGTTGTACATGATGTGTCACCTGTGTCATTGTTTGGATGTGTTCACTGCTATTGATTGTGTGTCATTGCTACATACAGTTCATGGTGTGTGTGTATGTGTGGTGTTGCACAGCGTGTCTGTCTATGCCTGTGTTGAGGTGTTTGTGGTCTAGTTGTCGTTGTGTGGTTATGTGGTGTGTTGGTGGTGTTGGTGTGCATTGTGCTGTATGTTTGGCATGTATCTGCTTGGCTTTGTGTATGTATTGTGTCCTTGGCTTTGACAAATGTTGTGTGTTCCTGTGTGTGGCCTTCGCTGTCTATGCGAGGAATGTGTGTTATGTGTGGGAGTGTATCACTGCCATTTCCTCCACTCTGTGCTAGGCGTACATAGTATTGTCGTTAAAAGAATAAAAGTAGAAAAAACAAAACATTCCATCTCCTAACCTTGGTGGCCATATTGCTACATTACATAACTAAAATTGAACATAGCAGCAGGTACACATCCTGCATGCAACAAAATTATATTTAGTGTATGAGTGCTTTAAAGTTCCCACATAGCTACCACATCTAGAATTAATGTGTTGTCTTGACGCAAAAGAACAATGAAATATTATGCATAATACTATTCTATAGCCACTCTGTAAACATCGCACTGAATAGCCCTCTTCGAATGCTAGGGGTATACCGTATCTCTGCTGTACTGTTTGAACATGACCAATTTAATGCCTCTAAACATGGTGAATATCTTTGAGTGGTAAAACTGATACTTTATGGGCAATCAAGTTGGCCACCTAGTGTGGAAATAGTGGTGGCACATGATGCAGAACACTGCAGGCAAAATGAGCAGTTAGCAAGTGTCCTGGCAGGACTGTCTAGAGAGCTGCTGACACTCTAAAAAAGACGATGAGGGTGGGAGCACAGTGCCTCACATCCAGGCACTCAGTTCACTCCAGTGCATCATGTTAAATGCAGTGCATGATAACAGTTACTTCAGTAGTATTCTTTAATTGTTCACCCTTGTTGGTGCAGCCTGTGCTGTGGTACTCTAGTCCATGGGTACTCGCAAAGATTTTCACGGGGGGCAACATTTTGGTCTGTGATGTGACCGAGGGCCGCATTGAAGCGAGCAGGGTGGTAGTCGTGGTTGGGGGGGTGTTGGAAGTAAGGTGGGTTTATGGGAGTAAAGCATAAACATCTAGTGGCTGAAGTGCACAAAGTCAAACCAGAAAACCAGGCATTAATCTTGGCTTCCCCACGTTACCAAACTGTGTGATCCTGTGCAATTTTTCATTACACTTTCCCTCCATTCTCACATATAAAAGGACTAGAAACAGGACTTCAGGACGATTGGTGTATGAAACTTTCTCCTTTGTCTGATTTAATAAACAATATTGTTGTTCATGTATAACACAAAACCAGGCCACTTAAAGGGCCACATAACCACTGACTTTCCTCTTAGTTCACTATTGCCATTGTTTCCAGGGTGGGGAAAGAATGAATGTTTCTAGATTCATGTTTTAAAAAAATCACTTTTAAAAAAAACAACTGTTCTGCAAGTTAATAAAATGCACTTTTTCAATCCTGAAGAGACTTCTCACATTTGTACTCTTTTGTTGCAAGATGTCTTAAAAAAATGAAAGTATTCCTAAAGTTAAGGGGTGCAGGACACCCTAGTTGTATCCTTTTTTTTAACTGCAATTAACCTGTAAATAAACGCCTGTTTAGTTAACATTTTTTTAAAAGTTAGTGCTCAGTCTGATAAAAAGTACTTTGAGTATCACAGTTCTAGACACTTGTTTCTGGACTCAATAAATAACTTTTTTTCTGCTGAAAGCCATAAAAGTATCCAAGAGATAACAGACAGTACCATACAATAAGATTACAAATGGTAAAAGAGTACGAGGTCCACAAAAACATTAAAAAAGAGAACCAAATAATTATGCTGAGTTAAAATTTAAAAACTCATTAGTTAAAACAATACAGAACAGCTATCTCATTTTATAGACTTGGAGACCTGCCTAAAATTAATTCCATTAAATAGTCTATTTCTTCCTACAATAGATTGTGCAAAAGTGAGCTACTGATACACATGGTTATAGCAACAGTGCAAAACTAAGGCCAAGTTTCCTTTTTCTTTGACAACCAAGCCTTTGTAGTTTTAAGCCCTTGATAGTCAACTGTGGCCTAGGGTAATTATAGCTAAACCAATCGGTCAGCGGTATATTCTCTAATTCTTATAGCCCAAGCATTATGTAGATACTTAGCAACGGCAAAGACCACCTTGTCTCGTGTGTCGCTGGTAAGAATTCGCAAGGATATTTTATATTTCCTTATCCCCATTGATCTACATAGTGGGATTATCCATTTCTTCCTGGGCGCCAAATATCTAGGACAGAAAAACATAAAATGGGCCAGTGTCTCATATTGCTCAGGACAGAAATGGCAGAATCTTGATTTTTGGACCTCCTTGCACCATATTACAGTAAATGTGTTAAGAGGCAGTACCCCTAATCTGAATGTAATAAATAACGATTTGGCATAGGGGGGATTAATATTGTCCATGAAAACCTCAAACTTGGGACTGCACTTGTGGTCCAAAAACTGCGCCTTCCTACTTCCGTGGTCCTTTTTGGACCAAAGTTGTGTCAGAATGAACTCCCGGTAACACCGCTTTATCCGTACCTTTGCTTCCTCCGTCAAACTGTGGGGGTCTTTCCACACCTCATCTATTTTAATAAGTTGAAACGTATCTCTGATATATTTGAACCAAGGATTCTCTTCCGGGGGATCCTCATCAATAGTCATAAACATTGAATATTCCCGCCCTCGTGCGGGGACCCCGGAGCATACATAAAATACACACATGTAAAAGTATGAAATATGCACGAAAAATATATATATAGCATTTTTAGTAGACAATTTTCATACCAAACTCATGTATACATGTGTACAACAGCAATGCAGACAATATTCATAAAGAGGCTAAAATGCTTTATTTCTATGGAGTTTTTTTTATTTTTTTTTTTAAAACAGTCACTTTCAAAATTACAATAAGAGAAAAACTTTTCAAAGCCCCATAGCTGGGCCCAGGGAAAGAAGCAGTAGCAACATCAGTGAAAAAAGAGAAAAAAGTACATTTAAAACAATGGAGCATTATTAGCCAATAGGCTGCATGCAGGTTAACACAGGAGAACCATAAACTTCTGGCATCGTGCCTTTAAGACCCTGAGCACCTCCAGTATCCCACCATGCCTCAGGGGTGAAGGAGAGGTGACAGTTGGTTCACAGTTAGGTCAGTTATTTTTTCCGGCTTCTTCTGAGAGGATCCTGGAGCACTGAGCTCTCAGTTTTTCTGAGTTTTTCTCAGGAAAATATTTAAAAACAGCGTTTTTTCTACCTTTACTCGACATTTCACACTTTTGTCTGAGTCAAGGGATTTTTTTTTATTTTTTTTATTTTTCCTGACTGGAAAATGCCTTCTCTTTTTGTGAAGTGCCCTTCCTGTGGGAAGAAGAAGGCCCAGTCTGTGTTTGCCTCAGAGTCACTGCCATGACACTTGCAGACACTGCAAGAACATGTAAAAAAGAACTCTGAAGGACAGGGAGAAGATCAGACTTCATGGGCTTCATGAGAGGCAGAAGACATCGTCCTCTTCGCTTCCCAGGCAGCCAACAAGCCATTCTCAGGAGAGACAGGCTAGATCGACGTCAGCTGGTAGGAAGGTGCCTGTTTGTTCCCCGTCGACGTCATGGATGCCACCGTCACATCGTCATAGATCGCCGTCAACGGCGACCCGACTGACGTCGAGGGATACGACGTCGAAGGTAAATAGCCATCATAAGAGCAGATCTCCGTCGACGGCAACCCACCGATCGACGTTGAGCCAGCACCGGTGTGCTCATTCGCCGTCAAAGGCCTCGCTCCCCTGGACGGCACGGAAGACGACGTCGAGATCGCCTCAACGGTGAGAGCAAAGACATCTGTCGTTGGCGACCCATCACTCAATGGCGAGCCACCGGTCACCGTTGAGGCGCTCGACGTCGAGACCAGACCAGTCCGTGGTACTCCCTTCGACGTCGTTGCAACTTTCGATGTCGATGTCGACACAGGTGTTGCCTATCTCACAAGGAGAAGAGCGTCGGCTACCGCTGGCTAATAAGAACACTCCAACAAGTCCAGTGGTCTCCATAAGGAGTGGTTCGTCTGGGCGGTCGAGAGTCGCATCGTCTGGGCACATCTCGCCCATCAACTTATCGCGAAGGTGGTTGGAGAGTCTTAATAAAACGACTGCTTCTCCAGACTGGCAATACTCGAGAATGTACTCGCCTTCGGCTTCTCTCCCGAGGACACCATCGCCAACAGCGCAGACAGAACGGGCTTGTTCTGCATCTCGCCAGTCTGCCACTAGGCCTCAGCGCGCTGCAACAAGATCTCTGAGCCGTTCACGCTCCCAGAGAAGATCCAGATCAAGATCACGCCGTCACAGAAGGTCTCCTTCTTGGCCCACATCGTCGGGGTCTTCAGTAAGAGGGTACTCCCCGACTCTAACGGATTCTCCACCAGCTAGAGTTTCCCCGGTGGACGACATCACAACTTTTAACGAAGTGCTTCTCAGGGGAGCACAGAAACTGAATATTGAGGTACTGGAGCCTTCAACCTGTTAACACCAGGACAGTGCGTGCTCTACGGGCATCTAGAATGCAAAAACCCAACACTCGCAAGATAATGTAATTTATGCATTGTGATGATATGTTATTGTTTAACCTTTTGCATTGCAGAATTCCATCCAAAAGATTCATTTTTAAGGTGCTTATAAATACTGTACATTTGCAATGTATTGCTGCAGACATTCAGAGTGTGTTAGGGGCTGGTCCCTTTCCAGGGCCTTCTAGAGACTTTCCCTGCAACATGCCTTGGGGTGGTTCTAGGCTGGGCCAAGACTCTATAAAAGAGAGTCAGCCCAAATTCCAGTGCTCACTATTCAGAGGTCCCGGTGCAAAGCAGCAGCTTCTTCCTGAGCTCCTGTCCCGGCGGCCTATTTGGATTTTCCAGTCTTCTGCACTCATCTCTCATTGGTGATCACTGTTTCCAGGCGGTAAGACGGTGTTTGGACATTTCCCAACACCATAATTGAGAATTTTCATATTCTTGATTTTTAATTCTTAAATGAATAACAGATTACTTGTGTGCTGCCATTTTTTGATATTTGTATGGTGGTTTGCAAATAGGGAGGACGCGCAATTTATTCCATAAAGATTTGACTTCGTTATAACATTGTTGTTCATTGCGCGCTGATATTTCTTGACATTTACATGATGTTTTACGAGTTGGCAAGACGTGCAACTCGTTTCATGAGCATTTAACTTTGTTGTTCATTGCGCGCTACCATTTTCTGGCATTTACATGGTGGCATTCGAATCGGCAACACACGCGATTCTTTCCTTGAGTGTTTTTTCATGTTATTCCTTCTGCGCTACCATTTCTTGGCATTTGCATGGTGGCATTTGAATTGGCAAGACGCGCAATTCTTTCCCTGAGTGCTTTTCATGTTGTTCATTGTGCGCTACCATTTCTTGGCATTTGTATGGTGGCATTTGAATCGGCAAGACGCGCAATTCTTTCCTCGTGTATAAATAATGTAAATTACTGTGCGCTACTATTCTAAGACATTTTCTTGGTAGCATTTCAAGTTGACATGTTGCGTGATTTATTTCTTGAATCTACGTTGTGTGATTTCATGGTGCACAATCCTTTATGGTGTTAAATACTCATATAAAAATCTGCAATGTGCGCAATTCACTTCCCAATGTTTTTTCTGAGATGAACACAACAATACAGAGTTCTAGATGTAATGCTGAGTGTTCCTGATATATATTCTTAAAAAGAGATTCATATGGTTGTTTAGAAATTGCTCAGAGTGTTTCCTGATTCTCATGCTAAAGAAAGTACTCGAATCTGAAAGTCCTATTTAACTTTTCCTGTTTCCTCCTCAGGCATTCGGTCATCTAAAGCCTAGTCAGTTTTAGGACTATTCTAGGGCTGTTCATGTTTTTCGGAAAAGACGAAGCTTAGAGTTGTAGCATGGTACTGATTTCATGAGATGTAATTTTGATGTTGTGTTTTAACCTTTTGCTTCCTACAGGTCTCCTTCCCAGCTGTTCCCGTCCTAATCCCCTTTTCTCCACTTGGACTCTCTTAGACTCTGTGATAAATCTAATCACAGTATTGGAGCTGTCTTGTGGTGGATGTGTTGGGAACGTGCACAGACCCCTAGGATCTGGTGACTCTGACAGAATAGTGAGCCCACAAATTATTATCCTCCTGGTTTGTGTATGTTCTCAGCATGGCCAAACTGGACGAGCTAGTCAAGGCTATCACCCAGCTCCAGTCAGAAGTGGTATCATCAAAGGATTTGACAAATAGTCTAGCTGAGAGGGTGAGTCAGTTACAAAATAAGGTTGAGAAGAAAGAACAAAGTCCCACAGGTGTGTCTTGGCCAGGTACTTCTTCTCAGACTTCTGGAGGTAATCCGACTAACATTTCCCTCAATGTTCCTTCAGCCATTCCTTTAGCTCCCCCAGAACGCTTCTCAGGTGATCCCTTGAAAGCGCAATCTTTTCTGGTTCAAGTGGAACTTCACTTCACCTGCAGACCACATACTTTCCCCGATGCCCAGTCTAAAGTAGCTTTCTTGTTGGGATATCTGTCTGGAGATGCAGCTACATGGGCTATTCCTCTTGTGCGTAAAAATAGTCCCCTGTTGTACAACTGGAAACATTTTGTTCGTGAATTTGAGAGAGTTTTCGATCGTAGAACTGTAACACAGTCAGCAGATCGTGAATTATTAGACTTACGCCAAGGGAATCAGGACTTAGGGGGTCATTCTGACCCCGGCCGGCGGCGGAAGCCGCCGGCCTGGCTGGAACCACCAGAATACCGCTGCGCGGTCAAAAGTCTGCTGCGGGTATTCTGGGTTTCCCGCTGGGCTGGAGGGCGACCGCCAGAAGGCCGCCCGCCAGCCCAGCGGGAAACACCCTTCCATGAGGATACCGGCTTCGAATGGAGCCGGCGGAGTGGAAGGGGTGCGACGGGTGCAGTTGCACCCGTTGCGATTTTCAGTGTCTGCATGGCAGACACTGAAAATCTTGGGGGGGCCCTGTTACGGGGGCCCCTGCATTGGCATGGGCACTGCAGGGGCCCCCAGGGGCCCCACGACACCCCATACCGCCATCCTGTTCCTGGCGGCCAAAACCGCCAGGAACAGGATGGCGGTATGGGGGTCGGAATCCCCATGGCGGCGCAGCAAGCTGCGCCGCCATGGAGGATTCCCCAGGGCAGCGGAAAACCGGCAGTACACCGCCGGTTTTCCGTTTCTGACCGCGGCTGTACCGCCGCGGTCAGAATGCCCATGGGAGCACCGCCAGCCTGTTGGCGGTGCTCCTGCGGTCGTTGGCCCTGGCAGATTTTACCGCCAGGGTCAGAATGACCCCCTTAGTGTGATATTTAGCCAACTTTAATCGGCTGGTCGCTGAGACATCCTGGCCTGAAGAAAAACAAGCGGCCTTGTTTTACAGGGGACTCAAAGAGGAGCTAAAAGACATCTTAGCGCAAATCGACCCACAACCTGCAAACTGTCAAGATTTAATAAACCTTGTCTTGAGGCTTGATCATCGTTTAAACGAATGAAAAGGAACGCGTAAAAAGACTGAAAAACATTCTAGGCATGCTCATGATAACAAAGACTCAAGAACTCCGAGAGAAAGAACGGCGGAACCGATGGAAATTGGAACCATCAGGAGACCTTTGACCAAAGATGAAAAGGACCTACGCAGAAAAAATGGGCAATGTCTCTGTTGTGGGCGGAAAGTTCATTTCGCCAAAGATTGTCCAATCAAAACAAAGAGCAAGCGAGGCCCAGTTCAAAAAGTTGCAACCAATGCATCAGTCGAGTCGGAAAATCTAAAGCATCCAAGTTGCAGAGAAGGGTTGCTCTTGGGTGTCACCATGGATCCTTCACAATCCAGACATCTAAAATTGGGAATAAGAGTTCAGGTCAAGAAAAAGACCTATTTCAAGAAGGCTCTAGTTGACTCTGGGGCTACCGGAAACTTTGTTGATGCCCAATTGGTTCGTGCATGGGGGATCCCATGTATTGAAAAGAAGACCCCAGAAACCATCCAGGAAGTTGATGGAAAACTCTTGACTGGAGGTCCGATAACTCTTCAGACTGTCCCCTTGGCAATAATTTGTGAAGGTAAAAATCAAAGAAAGAAACATAAAGAGGAACTCATCCTTGACGTGATCCATGCTCCCCAGTATGGGATCATCCTTGGCTTGCCATGGTTAACTCATCACAATCCAGAGATCAATTGGGCAGAACGAAAGATTGTGTTCTCATCAGTGCTATGTAAAGAACATTGTCTCCAAAGGACTCAAGAATCTGACGTTCGCCATTCTTACATAGCTACCGCCGCAGAGAAAGAAGTTCAGTTGCCCAAACAGTATTCGTCTTATGAAGATGTATTTGATGGGAAGAAAGCAGAGAACTTACCTCCTCATAGATCTTATGACTGTCAAATTGATCTAGTCCCAGGGGGATACTTCCCAACTGTTGTGTGTATGCCCCATCAGAACAGGAAAATCAACATTTACGAATATACTTGTATCAATTCTTAGAGAATGGTTTCATCCGCCCCTCTAAGTCTCCCACAGCTTCTCCTTTGTTTTTTGTTCCAAAAGCGAACGGAGAGCTTCGAACTTGTATCGACTATAGGGGCTTGAATAAAATCACCATCAAGAACAAATATCCTTTGCCTCTAATTCCGGTCTTACTGGAACAAGTAAAGAAAGCAAAAATCTACACGAAGCTTGATCTTCGAGGTGCTTACCAGTTGGTCAGAATGAGAGAGGGTGACGAATGGAAAACGGCATTCAAAACAAGATATGGCCTTTTTGAATACACCGTCATGCCTTTTGGTCTGTGCAATGCTCCAGCAGCATTTACATTTTTCTTAAATGACGTTCTTAGAGAGTACCTCAATTTCTGATGGATACAACTACCTGTGGATTCCTCACCTAATGAATACTCCCATGGCGCCAGCATTCGACGGAAATCTTCTTCCTAGCTTCTGCATGTCGACGAGGACGTCACTCTAGCCCACGCGATGCCGTCTGACGTCATACAGGCAATAAGAGGTCCTCGCCGACGTGCCGACGTCAGTTCCCTTTTTTCCGTGCATTCGAAACGGTTATCTTCGAGGGAGATACTGTTACTTTCGTAGTTACAGTGTATTTTCTGCTGCGTAGTTCTTCTCTGCGGTAATAATGTCTCAGAGAAAGTCGGGTTTCAAGCCCTGTCGAGAGTGTGGGGGCAAGATGTCCGTTACAGATCCTCACTCCGACTGTCTATGGTGTGTGAGCTCCGACCACGACATCGCGACTTGCGATTCATGTCAGCACATGAATCCGGAGACCCTCAAAGAACGTGAGGCTAAACTATTCATGGCGAAGTCGAAGAGAAAGGAAAAACATCACAAAAAATCTTCTTCGCCAAGGTTCATCGGCATCATCGAGACTCCCGGCGCCGTAGAGATTCACTGTGTCATTCCAGCAAGTAGACTCGTTCGAGGTCGCCTTCGGCTCGGCGTCGGAGGACTTGGGAGGTCAGTCCCACGGTCACGCCGCATCCATCAACGCCGTTGCCCTCTTCGGCGTCTCCGACTTCACCTGGACAGGCGTCTGTGATTGAGGTGATGCAGCCTCTTGTGTTGTCTCCGGCGTCGCAGACGTCGAGGCCGGCGTCGGGGTCGCCTTCGATCCAGGCACCCCAGTATCCGGCTTTTCCCACCCCTGGAGCCGATAGTACCGCATTTCTGAATGCGATGTATACCATCTTTCAACAGATGGCTCCAGGAGGTGCTCCGGCTGGTCCTTCGGGGCCTTTGGCCTTTTCATTGGGTGATCCTGCGCCTCTACGGCCGGCACCCATTATGCCCTTTCTCCCTTTTGGGAATGTGGGCTCGGCGCCGGTGTCGGTGCCAGTGGCCGCTCCGGTGGCTTCAGAGGGATTGGCCCCGGAGGTTTCCATCCCGTCGACGTCAGGATTTCGTCCTGTGACTCCGGTGGGTCCATCGGCTCCAAGATCTCTTCGTCCTGCTCCTTCATCGGCGCCGAAGCTGCCTGTAACGCCAGATGCGGCGTCGGATACTTCATGTCGACTCCGCGTATCGAGCAGAGACTACATTCGAGGAGGCGTGCTCTCCATCTTTTGGAAGAGCAGGAGTACCAACGAGTCCTGAAGGAAGGAGAGGTTGAGGACTCTGGTGATGGACTGCATGGTCTGGATACGGCCAGTGGGCTGGATACTTCCCCTGAGTGGGACCTTTCATCTCCAGGGGAGTATACGGAGGAGGCTGCTACCTTTCACGCTGTGGTAAGGAAGGCAGCTAACTTTCTGGACCTGCCTTTGCCGGTGGCAGAGGCGAAGCAGAATTTATTGACGGAGGTACTGCATCTGGCCTCTGCTGCAGTGGAGCCTCTCTTGCCGTTTAATGAGGCTTTGCTTGATCCGGTGTTAGAGGTGTGGAAGAAGCCAGTATCTTCCTTGGCGGTTCATAGGGCTGTGGCCAGGAGATATCGAGCTGCACCATCTGACCCTGGCTTTCTTTCTAGACACCCTACGTCGGAGAGCTTGGTGGTGCAAGCCTCCTGTTCATCGAAGTCAGCGCCTGGATCTTTCCCGACAGTACCTGGAGACAGGGACTCCAAAAAGCTGGATGCACAATCCAAGAAAATATTTTCATCTTGCAGTTTGCCGTTGAAGGCCACCAACGCAACTTGCATTCTGGGGAGATGCATCCATGCTCTTATGGACGATATTTCATCTTCATTTACGGAGCTTCCCCAGGGACTCTTGGATGTTGTCTCGGACGCCCAGGCTGTCGCAACCCAGATTATCCAGTCTGGGCTGGACACGACCGACTCGGTGGCTAGGGCGATGGGCACGGCTGTGGTGGCAAGGAGACAGGCCTGGCTCCGTAATTCAGGGTTTTCTGCGGACGTGCAGTCGACCCTTTTGGACCTCCCGTTTGATGGGGACAAACTGTTTGGAGCCAAGGCAGATTCGGCCTTGGAACGATTTAAAGAGAGCAGGGCCACAGCCAAATCGTTAGGGCTGCAAGCTCCTTCTTCCTCTGCCTCTTCCAGGTTTTTCAGGAGGTTTCGTGGATTTGGGCGTGGCTCTTCCTCCTCTTCCTTTCGGGGCAGATTCCAGCAACCCGCCTCTTCCCACCCCTATAGATCATTTAGAGGGAGAGGTAGGGCCCGCACCAGAGGATCCTCTCAACCGGTTTGTGGTAGGGTCGCAGCACTATCAGTTTGCGGTCCTCCCGTTTGGTCTTACTTCAGCACCTCGAGTTTTCACGAAGGTGATGTCGGTGGTTGCAGCAGAGCTCAGAAGGAAGGGGATAGCAGTATTTCCTTACTTGGACGACTGGTTGATCAAAGCCAAGTCTCCGGAGCTTGTGTCGCATCATCTGCAGTCAACAACCCAGTTGTTGTTCGACCTGGGCTTTTCGGTGAATGTGCCCAAATCTCACCTGGAGCCCTCTCAGCGCATCCTGTTCATAGGGGCAGTACTGGATACAACATTGAATCGAGCCTTTCCTCCGCCTCAGCGGATTCAAGATATTCAGGAATTGGTTCCAATGTTTCAAAATGGAGCGGTAGTTCCAGTCCTCAAGGTCCTTCGTCTGCTCGGTCTGTTTGCCTCCTGCATACTGTTGGTCACGCATGCTCGCTGGCACATGAGGGCTCTTCAGTGGTGCCTCCGAAGGCAGTGGTCTCAACACAAAGGAGATCCAGAAGGTGCGGTCAAGATCTCCAGAGATGCTGCTGTGGACTTGAAGTGGTGGATTGCGAGCAACAATCTTTCACAAGGAAAGCCGTTCACGCAGTTGCCACCAGTGGCCACGGTCATAACGGATGCTTCCACTCTAGGGTGGGGAGCTCATCTGGGGGATCTGGAGATCAAAGGACTTTGGTCCCCAGAGGAACTGATGTTTCATATCAGTCTGTTAGAGTTACGGGCTGTACGTCTGGCTCTCAAGGCCTTCGTCCCTTCCCTTCGTGGTCAGTCGGTACAGGTCCTGATGGACAATACTACCACGATGTGGTACATAAACAAAGAGGGAGGAGTAGGGTCGTACCTTCTCTGCAGAGAAGCTCTTTGACTATGGTCCTGGGCAAAGGACCATCAGATTTGCTTGGTAGCAAATCATCTGGCCGGGGTCTTGAATGTACGTGCGGACAGTCTCAGTCGCCAATTCTCGGCCGACCACGAGTGGCGTCTCCATCCAGATCAAGTCTGTTTAATCTTCCAGATGTGGGGGTTTCCTCGGATAGATCTGTTTGCCACTCTGGAGAACGCGCATTGTCCGTTATTCTGCAGCCTCCAGTATCCGGTGCAGGGAGCATTGGGGGACGCGTTTCAGATAACCTGTGCGACCAGGTGCTTTACGCGTTTTGAGGAAAATTCGCCAAGACCGGGCCCAAGTCATCTTAATAGCTCCGGATTGGCCAAGGAGGGTGTGGTACTCCGACCTCCAACTCTCGCTGTGCCCTCCGCTCCGTCTCCCTCTCAGGGCAGACCTCCTCTCGCAGTCGCAGGGGCAGGTTTTACACCCCAACCTCCAGAGTCTACACCTACATGCCTGGTGATTGAACGGGGCAACCTGAGTTCCTTCTCTCTCCCGCCTGATGTAGTGGATGTTATATTAGCGGCCACTAAATCTATCTACGCTAATAGGTGGTCTAAATTTGTTATGTGGTGTGGAGGGAGACAGATTGATCCCTTACATGCTCATCTGTCAGATGTTTTGTATTTTGCTCTGTCTCTAGCGCAGAAAGGTTGTGCAGTGGCTACCATTAAAGGTTATTTGTCTACCCTGTCAGCCTTCATTTGTCTTCCAGACCAACCATCGTTATTTAAGTCCCCTATTGTTCTCAGATTCTTGAAAGGTCTTCTAAATAAATATCCTCCAAAACCATTTGTTATGCCTCAATGGGATTTGTCCTTGGTCCTGACTTTCCTAATGGGGTCCCCTTTTGAGCCTATGCATTCTTGCCCCTTAAGGAATTTAGTTATTAAAACAGTCTTCCTGGTGGCTATAACATCTGCAAGGAGAGTGAGTGAGTTGCAAGCCTTATCGGTAAAACCCCCTTATACAACTTTTTATGGGGATAAGGTGGTGTTGAGGACCAAGGCTGCTTTCCTCCCGAAGGTTGTTTCATCTTTCCATTTGGCCCAGACAATTACTTTGTCCACGTTCTATCCTCCGCCTCATCCTTCTAAGGAGGAAGAGAGACTACATCGCTTGGACCCAAAGAGGGCGTTAAGCTTCTTCATTGATAGAACGAAGGATTTCAGGCTGGAGGATCAGCTGTTCATCGGATACGTGGGCAAGAGGAGAGGAAAGGCAGTCCACAAGAGAACACTCTCCAGGTGGGTTGTTCTTTGCATTAAAATCTGTTACTCTTTGGCAAAGAAGGATCCTCCTGATGGCATTAGAGCTCATTCCACCAGAGCTAAGTCGGCCACTTCGGCCTTGGCCAGAGGTGTTCCTGTGGTCGACATCTGCAAGGCCGCAACTTGGTCGTCCCTTCACACTTTTGTGAAACATTACTGTTTGGACTCTGAGGTCAGAAGGGACGGCCATTTTGCACGGTCAGTGCTGCAGGATTTCTTGGTTTGACCATTTCGGCACCTACCACCGGGCGTGGTACTGCTTTGGGACTCTATTCATTAGGTGAGGAATCCACAGGTAGTTGTATCCATCAGAAGAACAAGTTACTTACCTTCGGTAACGACTTTTCTGGTGGATACATTAGCTACCTGTGGATTCCTCACGGTCCCACCCGCCTCCCCGTTGCCTTTCTGGTCTTACCAAGTAATCCTTGAGTGCGCTCCTCTTGGTCTTCAAGGTTGCAATAGGTTTTGTATATATGGATACTTGTATATATGTATGTATATGTATATATCTTTGTGTATATACATGATTTGCATATATTTGTTTGTTTGATTTTATAAAAAAAAAAAAAGAGTTATATTAAATCTACAGCCATTTTATTGCAATGTTGTGTGATTTACAATGTCATGGGATGTTGCCTTGCTCTTTCATTGCATTGGGTTATTATTCTCATGCACGTAAAAAATGTTGGTACTGACGTCGGCACGTCGGCGAGGACCTCTTATTGCCTGTATGACGTCAGACGGCGTCACGTGGGCTAGAGTGACATCCTCATCGACGTGCAGAAGCTAGGAAGAAGATTTCCGTCGAATGCTGGCGCCATGGGAGTATTCATTAGGTGAGGAATCCACAGGTAGCTAATGTATCCACCAGAAAAGTTGTTACCAAAGGTGAGTAACTCGTTCATCTTTGCCATAGTTTACATTGATGACATTTTGATGTACTCAGACAATGAGAATGAACATGTTCAACATGTCAAGAAAATTCTGGCAGCCCTTCGTAAACACCATTTATATTGCAAGCTAACCAAGTGTGAGTTTCATGTTACCACAGTTGAGTTTTTAGGGGTTATCCTTGGGAGAAAGGAAAGTAAAAGCCGTATCTGAATGGCCCATCCCAAAGACTGTTTGTGATGTACAATGTTTCCTGGGCTTTGCAAATTTTTACCAGAGGTTCATCAATCATTTCTCCCAGACAGTGGCTCCAATTACTAAGTTATTAAGAAAGAAAGAACAATTTGTATGGTCCCCAGAAGCAGACCAAGCCTTTTCAACTTTGAAAGAAGCTTTCTCCACTGCCCCAGTCTTGACTCATCCAGATGCGGATCGACCTTTCATAGTGGAAGCTGATGCTTCAGATGTGGCGATAGGAGCAGTCTTGTCACAACGAAACAAAGACACTGGTCAGCTTCATCCTGTAGCTTACATGTCTTGGAAGTTGAACGAAGCCGAACAGAACTATGTCATTGCTGAAAAAGCTTCTGGCGATTCGGGACGCCTTTAAAGAATGGAGACATCATTTGTTGGGAGCTAAATATACTCTCACAGTATATACTGATCATCGCAATCTTCAATTCATGAGTTCTGCCAGACTTTTGACTCCTCTGCAATTACGCTGGATGCTGTTTTTTGCCGAGTTTGATTTTGTGGTAATCTTCCGGCCTGGTAAAGATAATCGCAAAGCTGACGCCTTGTCCCGCCAAGAGTCTACCACATTGCCTGCAGTTCAAACCTCCAGAGCTATCATTGCTCCTGACAAGGTCCTATGTATCATAAAAACAGAAGATTTCTTTGAAGACATCCGCAATTCATTCACTGTTGAAAAATGGCAGGCGTGGGCCCAAGCAGATCCGAAAAGATCAATCAAACAAGGATTACCCTTTCACGATGCTCGTTTGTTCGTGCCCACTACCAAACTTCACAAGATAGTGTTTCATTGGTTGCATGTTATACCTACAGCAGGTCACCCTGGTACTCCTAAAACTCTTGAATTAATCCAACGCTATTTTTGGGGGCCTACCTTAACAAAGGATGTAAAAACAATGGTAAACAACTGCAAAGTCTGTGCTTGCACTAAAACAAGTCATTCAAAACCGAAAGGGTTGTTACACCCACTCCCAACCCCAAGTCGTCCGTGGGAACACATCTCTTTAGACTTTATTACAGGTCTGCCAGTGGTTCAACAGCATTCAGTAATTCTGGTGGTAGTAGATAGTCTCACGAAATATGGACATTTCATTGCCTGTAAGAAATTACCCACCTCTAGTGAACTGGCAACTATCTTACTGAATAGAGTGGTTCGTTATCATGGACTGCCAAAAGTGATCCTCTCCGATCGGGGATCGCAATTTGCCTCCAACTTCTGGAAGACATGGTGTAAAACACTCCAAGTGACATCAACCCTATCTACTAGCCACCACCCTCAAACAGATGGTCAAACGGAGAGACTAAATCAGACTTTGAAGCAATACCTACTTGCTTACGCTGAAAAAGCACTTAATTCATGGACATCAATGCTCTGGTTAGCTGAGTTAGCCTACAACAACTCCTTCCACACGTCTACTGGCGTTACACCCTTCTTTGGTTTGTTCGGCTATCATCCTGACACCTTGCCCATAACAATTCCTCAAGAAAGTTCTCTCACTCAAGCTGTGTCAGAAATCATTCAACATTTGCATCAAACTCAGAAATCGATTCAACAACATTTAGAAAAAGCCCCCAAAAAAATACAAAAAGCATTATGACAAGAAACATTGTGAGGGACCGCAGTATCAACCTGGTGACAAAGTGTGGCTGTCCACAAAACATATAGACTTCAAGAAGAAGCACATGTTCAACCCCAAATTTATAGGTCCTTACACTGTTCTTCGGCAAATCAATCCTGTGACCTATAAACTACAATTGCCAAAATCATTACGGATTCATCCAGTGTTCCATACTTCCCTCTTAAAAAAGGCAGTCCAAAAGGTCCACCCTCATCCAGCTCCTGTTCTAGTACAGGGGGAAAAAGAATATGAAGTCAAGAAAGTGTTGGACTCTAAACTGAGAGGGCGTAACCTATGGTACTTAATCTCATGGAAAGGTTATGGCCCTGAAAGTAATTCATGGGTTTCCGCATCTGATGTTCATGCTCCAGTACTTGTGAGACGCTTTCATCATCTCAATCCAGATAAACCAGGCCCTAGAGCGCGCCTGGGAGAGGGGAGTACTGTCAACACCAGGACAGTGCGCACTTTACGGGCATCTAGAATGCAAAAACCCAACACTCGCAAGATAATGTAATTTATGCATTGTGATGATATGTTATTGTTTAACCTTTTGCATTGCAGAATTCCATCCAAAAGATTAATTTTTAAGGTGCTTATAAATACTGTACATTTGCAATGCATTGCTGCAGACATTCAGAGTGTGTTAGGGTGTGGTCCCTTTCCAGGGCCTTCTAGAGACTTTCCCTGCAACATGCCTGGGCGTGGTTCTAGGCTGGGCCAAGACTCTATAAAAGAGAGTCAGCCCAACTTCCAGTGCTCACTATTCAGAGGTCCCGGTGCAGAGCAGCAGCTTCTTCCTGAGCTCCTGTCCCGGCTGTCTATTTGGATTTTCTAGTCTTCTGCACTCATCTCTCATTGGTGATCACTGTTTCCAGGCGGTAAGACGGTGTTTGGACATTTCCCAACACTGTAATTGAGAATTTTCATATTCTTGATTTTTAATTCTTAAATGAATAACAGATTACTTGTGTGCTGCCATTTTTTGACATTTGTATGGTGGTTTGCAAATAGGGAGGACGCGCAATTTATTCCATAAAGATTTTACTTCGTTATAACATTGTTGTTCATTGCGCGCTGATATTTCTTGACATTTACATGATGTTTTGCGAGTTGGCAAGACGTGCAACTCGTTTCATGAGCATTTAACTTTGTTGTTCATTGCGCGCTACCACTTTCTGGCATTTACATGGTGGCATTCGAATCGGCAACACGCGCGATTCTTTCCTTGAGTGTTTTTTCATGTTAATCATTGTGAGCTACCATTTCTTGGCATTTGCATGGTGGCATTTGAATTGGCAAGACGCGCAATTCTTTCCCTGAGTGCTTTTCATGTTGTTCATTGTGCGCTACCATTTCTTGGCATTTGTATGGTGGCATTTGAATTGGCAAGATGCGCAATTCTTTCCTCGTGTATAAATAATGTAAATTACTGTGTGCTACTATTCTAAGACATTTTCTTGGTAGCATTTCAAGTTGACACGTTGCGTGATTTATTCCTTGAATCTACGTTGTGTGATTTCATGGTGCACAATCCTTTATGGTGTTAAATACTCATATAAAAATCTGCAATGTGCGCAATTCACTTCCCAATGTTTTTTCTGAGATGAACACAACAATACCAGAGTTCTAGATGTAATGCTGAGTGTTCCTGATATATATTCTTAAAAGGAGATTCATATGGTTGTTTAGAAATTGCTCAGAGTGTTTCCTGATTCTCATGCTAAAGAAAGTACTCAAATCTGAAAGTCCTATTTAACTTTTCCTGTTTCCTCCTCAGGCATTCGGTCATCTAAAGCCTAGTCAGTCCTAGTCTAGGGTTGTTCATGTTTTTCGGAAAAGACGAAGCTTAGAGTTGTAGCATGGTACTGATTTCATGAGATGTAATTTTGATGTTGTGTTTTAACCTTTTGCTTCCTACAGGTCTCCTTCCCAGCTGTTCCCGTCTTAATCCCCTTTTCTCCACTTGGACTCTCTTAGACTCTGTGATAAATCTAATCAGAGTATTGGAGCTGTCTTGTGGTGGAAGAGTTGGGAACGTGCACAGACCCCGAGGATCTGATGACTCTGACACAACCTCCTCATCCGTAATCTTTGAAACCCTGCAACACATGGCGGTTTCAAAGAAATTGTTACCGCTGGTGCCTGGTCTTCTACAACCAACCATGGACACCTTTTTAGCACCAGCCAACCTCCGATCAGCTCCCGCTAGGATCTTAAAGAAATACAAGGCACCTGATCAAGATCCTTTGTTTCTCAGGACTGATCCACCGCCAGACCTTACGACAGGCGCCCGTTCCAACAGAGTGTTCAAACCCCTCTTTGGTCCCAGAGGCCACAACAGAAACAAGGGCGTCCACTCTTCCAGTCTCGTAAAGCCACAAGAGACCGAGGGTCAAGCAGACCTCAGCAGTCTACCCCCAAAGCTCCTGCAAAACAATGAGGATTTGCTTCCCTTAATACCGTTCACCACTCCGGTTGGGGAAAGTATCACAGTGTTCATTCACGAGTGGCATGGCATAACAAAAGACAAATGGGTGCTGGACATTGTAGAGAATGGGTACTCTCTTCTTTTCCAGCAACCTCCTCCTCACTTGCCACCAACCAAATGCAATCCGGCTCACATGAGCTTACTACGCAAAGAGGCTCATGCTCTGTTACAGAAAAAAGCAATAGAAAAGGTTCCAGTCGCACACAGAGGGAAAGGGGTGTACTCCCGCTATTTTCTAGTAGCAAAGAAGGGTTGGGAAGGAGTTTTCAGACCGATTCTAGACTTAAGGCTGCTGAACAAGTACATAAGGAAGCAAAAGTTCAGGATGCTGGCTCTCCACCAGATTTTCCCTCAACTATATCGAGGAGACTGGATGTGCTCCATAGATCTGCAAGATGCGTATTTTCATATCCCGATCAATTCCAAACATCAGAAATTCCTACGATTCCTGATATTCTCCCAACACTATCAGTTCAAGGTGCTTCCTTTCGGCCTAAAATCTGCCCCTCGCATTTTTCTCCAAATGTGTAGCAACGGTAGCGGCGCATTTAAGGAAACAGAAAATCTTAATTTATCCATACCTAGACGACTGGCTACTGAAAGCCTCCTCTCCGGAGCAGGCGAAAAACCATCTGGACATTGTGCTCAGTGTTTTCCGATCTCTAGGTCTACAAGTCAACTACCAAAAGTCCTCCCTAATCCCAAAACAAACCCTCCACTACCTGGGAGCAATACTGAATACAGAGCTCGAAAGAGTGTATCCTTCGGAGGAACAACAGTTATAAGGAGGAAGTGTCAAGACCTGAGTTCCCACGCACCTACGGCCCGTCAGGTGACATCTCTGTTGGGCTCCATGGCCTCTTGCATTTTCATTGTCCCGAACGCCAGATTGCATATGAAGCCTCTTCAAGAGGCTCTGAAGAACAACTGGAACCAGCACACAGGCCACTGGGAGGACAGAATGATTCTTCCGATAGGAACACGACAATCGTTACGTTGGTGGATGCACAGACATCACCTGTCAGTAGGAGTTCCTTTTCATCCGCCGATCCCGGCCGACACTCTGGTAACGAATGCGTCGCTTCAGGGCTGGGGAGCTCATCTGGGTTCCCTTCAAGCTCAGGGTCTGTGGTCCAACAAAGAAGGAGCGTACCACATCAACCTGCTGGAGCTCAGAGCAGTTCATCTGGCTCTCAAGTCTTTTGCTCCATCGATTCAGGGGAAATCTCTCCTAGTACAAACTGACAATACAGCGACAATGTATTATCTGAACAAACAAGGAGGAACGAGATCCCTGCCCCTGTCTCTGGAGTCTCAGGCCATTTGGCATTGGCTCTTAGCGAGGGGAATGTCTCTTACAGCAATTCACCTCGTAGGGCAGCAAAACGTGGAAGCAGACTCCCTAAGCAGAACCCTCGAGGATGCCCACGATTGGGTTCTTCACGACGAGGTCGTCGAAGACATCTTCGTTCAATCGGTCGGCCTCAGTTAGATCTCTTCGAAGACGAGGTAAACAAGAAATGCCCAGACTTCGTGTCCAGGTTCTACTGTCCGGGGTCTCGAGGGAATGCCCTGTTGATCGACTGGTCAGGGATATTTCTCTACGCCTTTCCACTGATTCCCCTCATACCAGCTGTGATAAACAAACTCTACAGATCCAGCACCAAAATGATTCTCATAGCCCCGCAATGGCCTCGTCAGTTCTGGTACACAGACTTCTCAACCTATCAGAACAACCGCACAGGAGGCTACCGCGCAGACCGGATCTCCTTTGCAGGCTGGGAGGCAGGATACTTCACCCCAACCTTCCCTCTCTGAGCTTGACGGCATGGCTCCTGAATTCCTGCACTATGGGCATCAAGGGCTCTCGCAGGAGTGCATGAACATCTTAAAGGAGTGCAGACGACCTTCCAGGCGGTGTTCTTACGCGTTCAAGTGGAAGAGGTTCTACATATGGTGTCGTCAGCAAGGTCAGAATTCCATACTGGCTCAGGAGGAGGTCATACTGTCTTACCTGCTCCATCTGGCGAAATCGGGTCTGCAAGTGTCATCTATTAAGGTACATTTATCTGCCTATCGTAAGTCACCTTCTCAGGAATCCTTTTTTACAAGACCAGTAGTCAAGGATTTCTTAGAAGGTTTGAAGAAGGTTTTTCCACCCATTCGAAAACCCTCTACTCAATGGGAACTAAACATAGTATTATCTAGACTCATGAGCTCTCCTTTCGAACCTATCCACAAAGCTTCTTTGCAACACCTTACGTGGAAGACAGCTTTCCTCGTAGCCATTACTTCAGCGAGGAGGGTCAGTGAAATTCAGGCTTTGTCCTCCAAGGAACCGTACACGGTTTTCCATGAAAATAGAGTGGTTATATGAACTCATCCATCATTGTTACCGAAGGTGGTGTCGGATTTTCACATTAATCAGACTATTTCGCTTCCAACATTTTTCCCCAATCCGGATACTCCGGCGGAAAAAGGTTTACACTCTCAGGATTTGAAAAGAGTGCTAAAATTTTACTTGGATAAGACCAAATTGATTAGACGATCTCACCACCTATTTGTAAATTACGGTCATATGAGAACAGGTGATGCAGCCTCAAAACGAACAATATCTAGATGGATAGTTTCATGTATTGTAACTGTATATAATTTGGCTAACAAACAGTTATTAGCTAGACCTAAGGCTCATTCAACAAGAGGAAAAGCGGCTTCTGCCGCCCTCCTTAATAATGTTCCAATCTCTGAAATCTGTAAGGCTGCTACATGGAAGTCTGTACATACATTTACTAGGCATTACTGTTTGGACTTAGATGCCAGAGCGGACGCTCAAGTTGGGCAAGCATCTCTGAGAAATTTGTTTGCATAGTGTATATCTTTTCCTACACTTTTATTGGACAGTCCGCAGAGATAGGGGATGGGCTTGCTAATCTATTCAATGTTTATGACTATTGATGAGGATCCCCTGGAAGAGAAGGATAAGTTACTTACCTGTAAATCCTAGTTCTCTTCCAGGGATATCCTCATCAAAGTCATAAACAACCCACCCACCTCCCCTGACGCAAGTCTCCTAGAAGTGCACAACAGACTATCTCTCCAATCTGTTGGATACGTTGTCATGTAAAAAAGAACTGACCTAACTGTGAACCATCTGTCACCTCTCCTTCACCCCTGAGGCATGTTGAGATACTGGAGGTGCTCAGGGTCTTGAAGGCACGGTGCCAGAATTTTATGGTTCTCTTGTGTTAACTTGCATGCAGGATATTGGCTAATAATGCTCCATTGTTTTCAATGTAGTTTTTTCTCTTTTTTTCACTGATGTTGCTACTGCTTCTTTCCCTGGGCCCAGCTATGGGGCTTTGGAAAGTTTTTCTCTTATTGTAATTTTGAAAGGGACTGTTTAAAAAAAAAAAAAAACTCCATAGAAATAAAGCATTTTAGCCTGTTTATGAATATAGTCTGCATTGCTGTTGTGCAGACGTATACATGAGTTTGGTATGAAAATTGTCTACTAAAAATGCTATATATATATTTTTCGTGCATATTTCATACTTTTACATGTGTGTATTTTATGTATGCTCTGGGGTCCCCGCACGAGGGTGGGAATATTCAATGTTTATGACTTTGATGAGGATACCCCTGGAAGAGAACTAGGATTTACAGGTAAGTAACTTATCCATTTTTACCACACCGCGGTCCGCTAAGAGTTCGGCAACTGCTGTTTGATAGGGGGAAAAGTATTCGGATGTTCATAGGCGGACCCAATACATGAGGGTTCTTAAGGCAGCCTCATTATGGATCTCATTTAGGGCTAGGTCCAGTCTTAGGGGTATAAGTGGGGTACTTGTCGGTAAGCGCAGAAAATTACGCATAAAGCGATTTTCCACCTTCGTCAAGCAGTTGGAATTACAATGCCCCCATAGTTCAGCACCATAGATTGAAGCAGCCACGGCCGCTGCCTTATATACTGTGATAGCAGGTGAGATTGCTCCTTCCGTGGTGCTGGCAATTTTTCTAGCTATCACAGTCGACCTTTGTCATAGAATGGACACACTCTTCTCAATTTGTGCCGACCACCGTTGGTCATCAGATATCCTAATCCCCAAATAATCAAATTGCTTACTCGGTTGGCCTACTAGACTCATTTTCCCCCTAAAAGACTTGTGAGGATTAAAAGCCATAAATTTAGTCTTAGAGAAATGTATCTCCAGGCCCTTCTTTACACAAAATTTTAAAAAGGCGTTGAGTTCATTTTGGAGGCCCATTGGGGTTCGCGAAATCAGTAAGGTATCATCTGTGAACATTAGAATTGGGACAGAGGTTCCTGCTAACTTTGGGCGTCATGGTTGCAGTTCGTAAGCTGGTCAACCACATCATTGATGTAGAGATTGAACAGCGTGGGGGCCAGAACATACCCCTGTCTGACCCCCCTGTCAATTGGTATAGTATCTGTCAAGTCTCCACCTTGGGACCAGCGTACCTGGGCGTAAGTGCCCTCATGGAGATACCTAATCAATTTCAACATCTCGCTGTCTAGCTTATAGGACTCAAGGGCATTCTACAGTAAATCCCTTGGGACCATATCAAACGGAGCTTTTAGGTCAATGAAGGCCACGTACAGGAGGCCCTTGTTTAACCCCTTCGCTGCCAGGCCTTTTCCCCCTCCTGTGCCAGGCCTTTTTTTGCCTATTTGGGGCAGTTCGCGCTTAGGCCCTCATAACTTTTTGTCCACATAAGCTAACCAAGCCAAATTTGCGTCCTTTTTTTCCAACATCCTAGGGATTCTAGAGGTACCCAGACTTTGTGGGTTCCCTTGAAGGAGGCCAAGAAATTGGCCAAAATACAGTGAAAATTTCGTTTTTTTCAAAAAAATTGGAAAAAGTGGCTGCAGAAGAAGGCTTGTGGATTTCCCCCTGAAAATGGCATCAACAAAGGGTTTGCAGTGCTAAACTCAGCAGCTTCCTAGCTTTCAGGAACAGGCAGACTTGAATCAGAAAACCCAATTTTTCAACACAATTTTGGCATTTTACTGGGGCATACCCCATTTTTGCAATTCTTTGTGCTTTCAGCCTCCTTCCAGTCAGTGACAGGAATGGGCTTGAAACCAATGCTGGATCCCAGAAACCTAACCATTTCTGAAAAGTAGACAAAATTCTGAATTCAGCAAGGGGTCATTTGTGTAGATCCTACAAGGGTTTCCTACAAAAAATAACAACTGAAAAAGAAAAATAATGAAATTGAGGTGAAAAAAACATAAATGTTTCTCTACGTTTTACTCTGTAACTTTTCCCTGCAATGTCAGATTATCGAAAGCAATATACCGTTACGTCTGCTGGACTCCTCTGGTTGGGGGGATATATAGGGCTTGTAGGTTCATCAAGAACCCAAGGAACCCAGAGCCAATAAATGAGCTGCACCCTGACGTGCGTTTTCATTCTATACCGGGTATACAGCAATTCATTTGCTGAAATATAAAGAGTAAAACATTGCTATCAAGAAAACCTTTGCATTTCCAAAAAGGGCACAAGATAAGGTGCTGAGGAGCAGTGGTTATTTGCACATCTCTGAATTCCGGGGTGACCATACAAGCATGTGAATTATAGGGAATTTCTCAAATAGATGTCTTTTTTACACACTCTCCTATATTTGGAAGGAAAAAATGTAGCGAAAGACAAGGGGCAATAGCACTTGTTTTGCTAATCTATGTTCCCCCAAGTCTCCCGATAAAAATTATACCTCACTTGCGTGGGTAGGCCTAGCGCCGGCGACAGGAAACACCCCAAAGCGCAACGTGGACACATCCTAAATTTTGGAAAAAAACAGAGGTGTTTTTTGCGAAGTGCCTACCTGTAGATTTTGGCCTCTAGCTCAGCCGGCACCTAGGGAAACCTACCAAACCTGTGCATTTCTGAAAACTAGAGACCTAGGGGAATCCAAGGAGGGGTGACTTGCGGGGCTCGGACCAGGTTCTGTTACCCAGAATCCTTTGCAAACCTCAAAATTTGGCTAAAAAAAGACACGTTCCTCACATTTCTGTGGCAGAAAGTTCTGGAATCTGAGAGGAGCTACAAATTTCCTTCCACCCAGCGTTCCCCCAAGTCTCCCGATAAAAATGATACCTCACTTGCGTGGGTAGGCCTAGCGCCCGCGACAGGAAACACCCCAAAGCGCAACGTGGACACATCCTAAATTTTGGAAAAAAACAGAGGTGTTTTTTTTGCGAAGTGCCTACCTGTAGATTTTAGCCTCTAGCTCAGCCGGCACCTAGGGAAACCTACCAAACCTGTGCAATTCTGAAAACTAGAGACCTAGGGGAATCCAAGGAGGGGTGACTTGCGGGGCTCGGACCAGGTTCTGTTACCCAGAATCCTTTGCAAACCTCAAAATTTGGCTAAAAAAACACATGTTCCTCACATTTCTGTGGCAGAAAGTTCTGGAATCTGAGAGGAGCTACAAATTTCCTTCCACCCAGCGTTCCCCCAAGTCTCCCGATAAAAATGATACCTCACTTGCATGGGTAGGCCTAGCGCCGGCGACAGGAAACACCCCAAAGCGCAACGTGGACACATCCTAAATTTTGGAAAAAAACAGAGGTGTTTTTTGCGAAGTGCCTACCTGTAGATTTTGGCCTCTAGCTCAGCCGGCACCTAGGGAAAGCTACCAAATCTGTGCATTTCTGAAAACTAGAGACCTAGGGGAATCCAAGGAGGGCTGACTTGCGGGGCTCGGACCAGGTTCTGTTACCCAGAATCCTTTGCAAACCTCAAAATTTGGCTAAAAAAACACATGTTCCTCACATTTCTGTGGCAGAAAGTTCTGGAATCTGAGAGGAGCTACAAATTTCCTTCCATCCAGCGTTCCCCCAAGTCTCCCGATAAAAATGATACCTCACTTGCGTGGGTAGGCCTAGCGCCGGCGACAGGAAACACCCCAAAGCGCAACGTGGACACATCCTAAATTTTGGAAAAAAACAGAGGGGTTTTTTGCGAAGTGCCTACCTGTAGATTTTGGCCTCTAGCTCAGCCGGCACCTAGGGAAACCTACCAAACCTGTGCATTTCTGAAAACTAGAGACCTAGGGGAATCCAAGGAGGGGTGACTTGCGGGGCTCGGACCAGGTTCTGTTACCCAGAATCCTTTGCAAACCTCAACATTTGGCTAAAAAAAACACATGTTCCTCACATTTCTGTGGCAGAAAGTTCTGGAATCTGAGAGGAGCTACAAATTTCCTTCCACCCAGCGTTCCCCCAAGTCTCCCGATAAAAATGATACCTCACTTGCGTGGGTAGGCCTAGCGCCGGCGACAGGAAACACCCCAAAGCGCAACGTGGACACATCCTAAATTTTGGGAAAAAACAGAGGTGTTTTTTGCGAAGTGCCTACCTGTAGATTTTGGCCTCTAGTTCAGCCGGCACCTAGGGAAACCTACCAAACCTGTGCATTTCTGAAAACTAGATACCTAGGGGAATCCAAGGAGGGCTGACTTGCGGGGCTCGGACCAGGTTCTGTTACCCAGAATCCTTTGCAAACCTCAAAATTTGGCTAAAAAAACACATGTCCCTCACATTTCTGTGGCAGAAAGTTCTGGAATCTGAGAGGAGCTACAAATTTCCTTCCACCCAGCGTTCCCCCAAGTCTCCCGATAAAAATGATACCTCACTTGCGTGGGTAGGCCTAGCGCCGGCGACAGGAAACACCCCAAAGCGCAACGTGGACACATCCTAAATTTTGGAAAAAAACAGAGGTGTTTTTTGCGAAGTGCCTACCTGTAGATTTCGGCCTCTAGCTCAGCCGGCACCTAGGGAAACCTACCAAACCTGTGCATTTCTGAAAACTAGACACCTAGGGGAATCCAAGGAGGGCTGACTTGTGGGGCTCGGACCAGGTTCTGTTACCCAGAATCCTTTGCAAACCTCAAAATTTGGCTAAAAAAACACATGTTCCTCACATTTCTGTGGCAGAAAGTTCTGGAATCTGAGAGGAGCTACAAATTTCCTTCCACCCAGCGTTCCCCCAAGTCTCCCGATAAAAATGATACCTCACTTGCGTGGGTAGGCCTAGCGCCCGCGACAGGAAACACCCCAAAGCGCAACGTGGACACATCCTAAATTTTGGGAAAAAACAGAGGTGTTTTTTGCGAAGTGCCTACCTGTAGATTTTGGCCTCTAGCTCAGCCGGCACCTAGGGAAACCTACCAAACCTGTGCATTTCTGAAAACTAGAGACCTAGGGGAATCCAAGGAGGGCTGACTTGCGGGGCTCGGACCAGGTTCTGTTACCCAGAAGCCTTTGCAAACCTCAAAATTTGGCTAAAAAAACACATGTCCCTCACATTTCTGTGGCAGAAAGTTCTGGAATCTGAGAGGAGCTACAAATTTCCTTCAACCCAGCGTTCCCCCAAGTCTCCCGATAAAAATGATACCTCACTTGAGTGGGTACGCCTAGCGCCGGCGACAGGAAACACCCCAAAGCGCAACGTGGACACATCCTAAATTTTGGAAAAAAACAGAGGTGTTTTTTGCGAAGTGCCTACCTGTAGATTTTGGCCTCTAGCTCAGCCGGAACCTAGGGAAACCTACCAAACCTGTGCATTTCTGAAAACTAGAGACCTAGGGGAATCCAAGGAGGGCTGACTTGCGGGGCTCGGACCAGGTTCTGTTACCCAGAATCCTTTGCAAACCTCAAAATTTGGCTAAAAAAACACATGTTCCTCACATTTCTGTGGCAGAAAGTTCTGGAATCTGAGAGGAGCTACAAATTTCCTTCCATCCAGCGTTCCCCCAAGTCTCCCGATAAAAATGATACCTCACTTGCGTGGGTAGGCCTAGCGCCGGCGACAGGAAACACCCCAAAGCGCAACGTGGACACATCCTAAATTTTGGAAAAAAACAGAGGGGTTTTTTGCGAAGTGCCTACCTGTAGATTTTGGCCTCTAGCTCAGCCGGCACCTAGGGAAACCTACCAAACCTGTGCATTTCTGAAAACTAGAGACCTAGGGGAATCCAAGGAGGGCTGACTTGCGGGGCTCGGACCAGGTTCTGTTACCCAGAATCCTTTGCAAACCTCAAAATTTGGCTAAAAAAACACATGTCCCTCACATTTCTGTGGCAGAAAGTTCTGGAATCTGAGAGGAGCTACAAATTTCCTTCCACCCAGCGTTCCCCCAAGTCTCCCGATAAAAATGATACCTCACTTGCGTGGGTAGGCCTAGCGCCGGCGACAGGAAACACCCCAAAGCGCAACGTGGACACATCCTAAATTTTGGGAAAAAACAGAGGTGTTTTTTGCGAAGTGCCTACCTGTAGATTTTGGCCTCTAGTTCAGCCGGCACCTAGGGAAACCTACCAAACCTGTGCATTTCTGAAAACTAGATACCTAGGGGAATCCAAGGAGGGCTGACTTGCGGGGCTCGGACCAGGTTCTGTTACCCAGAATCCTTTGCAAACCTCAAAATTTGGCTAAAAAAACACATGTCCCTCACATTTCTGTGGCAGAAAGTTCTGGAATCTGAGAGGAGCTACAAATTTCCTTCCACCCAGCGTTCCCCCAAGTCTCCCGATAAAAATGATACCTCACTTGCGTGGGTAGGCCTAGCGCCGGCGACAGGAAACACCCCAAAGCGCAACGTGGACACATCCTAAATTTTGGAAAAAAACAGAGGTGTTTTTTGCGAAGTGCCTACCTGTAGATTTCGGCCTCTAGCTCAGCCGGCACCTAGGGAAACCTACCAAACCTGTGCATTTCTGAAAACTAGAGACCTAGGGGAATCCAAGGAGGGCTGACTTGTGGGGCTCGGACCAGGTTCTGTTACCCAGAATCCTTTGCAAACCTCAAAATTTGGCTAAAAAAACACATGTTCCTCACATTTCTGTGGCAGAAAGTTCTGGAATCTGAGAGGAGCTACAAATTTCCTTCCACCCAGCGTTCCCCCAAGTCTCCCGATAAAAATGATACCTCACTTGCGTGGGTAGGCCTAGCGCCCGCGACAGGAAACACCCCAAAGCGCAACGTGGACACATCCTAAATTTTGGGAAAAAACAGAGGTGTTTTTTGCGAAGTGCCTACCTGTAGATTTTGGCCTCTAGCTCAGCCGGCACCTAGGGAAACCTACCAAACCTGTGCATTTCTGAAAACTAGAGACCTAGGGGAATCCAAGGAGGGCTGACTTGCGGGGCTCGGACCAGGTTCTGTTACCCAGAATCCTTTGCAAACCTCAAAATTTGGCTAAAAAAACACATGTCCCTCACATTTCTGTGGCAGAAAGTTCTGGAATCTGAGAGGAGCTACAAATTTCCTTCAACCCAGCGTTCCCCCAAGTCTCCCGATAAAAATGATACCTCACTTGAGTGGGTACGCCTAGCGCCGGCGACAGGAAACACCCCAAAGCGCAACGTGGACACATCCTAAATTTTGGAAAAAAACAGAGGTGTTTTTTGCGAAGTGCCTACCTGTAGATTTTGGCCTCTAGCTCAGCCGGCACCTAGGGAAACCTACCAAACCTGTGCATTTCTGAAAACTAGAGACCTAGGGGAATCCAAGGAGGGCTGACTTGCGGGGCTCGGACCAGGTTCTGTTACCCAGAATCCTTTGCAAACCTCAAAATTTGGCTAAAAAAACACATGTTCCTCACATTTCTGTGGCAGAAAGTTCTGGAATCTGAGAGGAGCTACAAATTTCCTTCCATCCAGCGTTCCCCCAAGTCTCCCGATAAAAATGATACCTCACTTGCGTGGGTAGGCCTAGCGCCGGCGACAGGAAACACCCCAAAGCGCAACGTGGACACATCCTAAATTTTGGAAAAAAACAGAGGGGTTTTTTGCGAAGTGCCTACCTGTAGATTTTGGCCTCTAGCTCAGCCGGCACCTAGGGAAACCTACCAAACCTGTGCATTTCTGAAAACTAGAGACCTAGGGGAATCCAAGGAGGGCTGACTTGCGGGCTCGGACCAGGTTCTGTTACCCAGAATCCTTTGCAAACCTCAAAATTTGGCTAAAAAAACACATGTCCCTCACATTTCTGTGGCAGAAAGTTCTGGAATCTGAGAGGAGCTACAAATTTCCTTCCACCCAGCGTTCCCCCAAGTCTCCCGATAAAAATGATACCTCACTTGCGTGGGTAGGCCTAGCGCCGGCGACAGGAAACACCCCAAAGCGCAACGTGGACACATCCTAAATTTTGGGAAAAAACAGAGGTGTTTTTGCGAAGTGCCTACCTGTAGATTTTGGCCTCTAGCTCAGCCGGCACCCAGGGAAACCTACCAAACCTGTGCATTTCTGAAAACTAGAGACCTAGGGGAATCCAAGGAGGGCTGACTTGCGGGGCTCGGACCAGGTTCTGTTACCCAGAATCCTTTGCAAACCTCAAAATGTGGCTAAAAAAACACATGTCCCTCACATTTTTGTGGCAGAAAGTTCTGGAATCTGAGAGGAGCTACAAATTTCCTTTCACCCAGCGTTCCCCCAAGTCTCCCGATAAAAATGATACCTCACTTGCGTGGATAGGCCTAGCGCTGGCGACAGGAAACACCCCAAAGCGCAACGTGGACACATCCTAAATTTTGGGAAAAAACAGAGGTGTTTTTTGCGAAGTGCCTACCTGTAGATTTTGGCCTCTATCTCAGCCGGCACCTAGGGAAACCTACCAAACCTGTGCATTTCTGAAAACTAGAGACCTAGGGGAATCCAAGGAGGGGTGACTTGCGGGGCTCGGACCAGGTTCTGTTACCCAGAATCCTTTGCAAACCTCAAAATTTGGCTACAAAAACACATGTTCCTCACATTTCTGTGGCAGAAAGTTATGGAATCTGAGAGGAGCTACAAATTTCCTTTCACCCAGCGTTCCCCCAAGTCTCCCGATAAAAATGATACCTCACTTGCGTGGGTAGGCCTAGCGCCCGCGACAGGAAACACCCCAAAGCGCAACGTGGACACATCCTAAATTTTGGAAAAAAACAGAGGTGTTTTTTGCGAAGTGCCTACCTGTAGATTTTGGCCTCTAGCTCAGCCGGCACCTAGGGAAACCTACCAAACCTGTGCATTTCTGAAAACTAGAGACCTAGGGGAATCCAAGGAGGGCTGACTTGCGGGGCTCGGACCAGGTTCTGTTACCCAGAATCCTTTGCAAACCTCAAAATTTGGCTAAAAAAACACATGTCCCTCACATTTCTGTGGCAGAAAGTTCTGGAATCTGAGAGGAGCTACGAATTTCCTTCCACCCAGCGTTCCCCCAAGTCTCCCGATAAAAATGATACCTCACTTGCGTGGGTAGGCCTAGCGCCGGCGACAGGAAACACCCCAAAGCGCAACGTGGACACATCCTAAATTTTGGAAAAAAACAGAGGGGTTTTTTGCGAAGTGCCTACCTGTAGATTTTGGCCTCTAGCTCAGCCGGCACCTAGGGAAACCTACCAAACCTGTGCATTTCTGAAAACTAGAGACCTAGGGGAATCCAAGGAGGGCTGACTTGCGGGGCTCGGACCAGGTTCTGTTACCCAGAATCCTTTGCAAACCTCAAAATTTGGCTAAAAAAACACATGTCCCTCACATTTCTGTGGCAGAAAGTTCTGGAATCTGAGAGGAGCTACAAATTTCCTTCCACCCAGCGTTCCCCCAAGTCTCCCGATAAAAATGATACCTCACTTGCGTGGGTAGGCCTAGCGCCGGCGACAGGAAACACCCCAAAGCGCAACGTGAACACATCCTAAATTTTGGGAAAAAACAGAGGTGTTTTTTGCGAAGTGCCTACCTGTAGATTTTGGCCTCTAGCTCAGCCGGCACCTAGGGAAACCTACCAAACCTGTGCATTTCTGAAAACTAGAGACCTAGGGGAATCCAAGGAGGGCTGACTTGCGGGGCTCGGACCAGGTTCTGTTACCCAGAATCCTTTGCAAACCTCAAAATTTGGCTAAAAAAACACATGTCCCTCACATTTCTGTGGCAGAAAGTTCTGGAATCTGAGAGGAGCTACAAATTTCCTTCAACCCAGCGTTCCCCCAAGTCTCCCGATAAAAATGATACCTCACTTGAGTGGGTACGCCTAGCGCCGGCGACAGGAAACACCCCAAAGCGCAACGTGGACACATCCTAAATTTTGGAAAAAAACAGAGGTGTTTTTTGCGAAGTGCCTACCTGTAGATTTTGGCCTCTAGCTCAGCCGGCACCTAGGGAAACCTACCAAACCTGTGCATTTCTGAAAACTAGAGACCTAGGGGAATCCAAGGAGGGCTGACTTGCGGGGCTCGGACCAGGTTCTGTTACCCAGAATCCTTTGCAAACCTCAAAATTTGGCTAAAAAAACACATGTTCCTCACATTTCTGTGGCAGAAAGTTCTGGAATCTGAGAGGAGCTACAAATTTCCTTCCATCCAGCGTTCCCCCAAGTCTCCCGATAAAAATGATACCTCACTTGCGTGGGTAGGCCTAGCGCCGGCGACAGGAAACACCCCAAAGCGCAACGTGGACACATCCTAAATTTTGGAAAAAAACAGAGGGTTTTTTTGCGAAGTGCCTACCTGTAGATTTTGGCCTCTAGCTCAGCCGGCACCTAGGGAAACCTACCAAACCTGTGCATTTCTGAAAACTAGAGACCTAGGGGAATCCAAGGAGGGCTGACTTGCGGGCTCGGACCAGGTTCTGTTACCCAGAATCCTTTGCAAACCTCAAAATTTGGCTAAAAAAACACATGTCCCTCACATTTCAGTGGCAGAAAGTTCTGGAATCTGAGAGGAGCTACAAATTTCTTTCCACCCAGCGTTCCCGCAAGTCTCCCGATAAAAATGATACCTCACTTGCGTGGGTAGGCCTAGCGCCGGCGACAGGAAACACCCCAAAGCGCAACGTGGACACATCCTAAATTTTGGGAAAAAACAGAGGTGTTTTTTGCGAAGTGCCTACCTGTAGATTTTGGCCTCTAGCTCAGCCGGCACCCAGGGAAACCTACCAAACCTGTGCATTTCTGAAAACTAGAGACCTAGGGGAATCCAAGGAGGGCTGACTTGCGGGGCTCGGACCAGGTTCTGTTACCCAGAATCCTTTGCAAACCTCAAAATGTGGCTAAAAAAACACATGTCCCTCACATTTTTGTGGCAGAAAGTTCTGGAATCTGAGAGGAGCTACAAATTTCCTTTCACCCAGCGTTCCCCCAAGTCTCCCGATAAAAATGATACCTCACTTGCGTGGATAGGCCTAGCGCTGGCGACAGGAAACACCCCAAAGCGCAACGTGGACACATCCTAAATTTTGGAAAAAAACAGAGGTGTTTTTTGCGAAGTGCCTACCTGTAGATTTTGGCCTCTATCTCAGCCGGCACCTAGGGAAACCTACCAAACCTGTGCATTTCTGAAAACTAGAGACCTAGGGGAATCCAAGGAGGGGTGACTTGCGGGGCTCGGACCAGGTTCTGTTACCCAGAATCCTTTGCAAACCTCAAAATTTGGCTACAAAAACACATGTTCCTCACATTTCTGTGGCAGAAAGTTCTGGAATCTGAGAGGAGCTACAAATTTCCTTTCACCCAGCGTTCCCCCAAGTCTCCCGATAAAAATGATACCTCACTTGCGTGGGTAGGCCTAGCGCCCGCGACAGGAAACACCCCAAAGCGCAACGTGGACACATCCTAAATTTTGGAAAAAAACAGAGGTGTTTTTTGCGAAGTGCCTACCTGTAGATTTTGGCCTCTAGCTCAGCCGGCACCTAGGGAAACCTACCAAACCTGTGCATTTCTGAAAACTAGAGACCTAGGGGAATCCAAGGAGGGCTGACTTGCGGGGCTCGGACCAGGTTCTGTTACCCAGAATCCTTTGCAAACCTCAAAATTTGGCTAAAAAAACACATGTCCCTCACATTTCTGTGGCAGAAAGTTCTGGAATCTGAGAGGAGCTACGAATTTCCTTCCACCCAGCGTTCCCCCAAGTCTCCCGATAAAAATGATACCTCACTTGCGTGGGTAGGCCTAGCGCCGGCGACAGGAAACACCCCAAAGCGCAACGTGGACACATCCTAAATTTTGGAAAAAAACAGAGGGGTTTTTTGCGAAGTGCCTACCTGTAGATTTTGGCCTCTAGCTCAGCCGGCACCTAGGGAAACCTACCAAACCTGTGCATTTCTGAAAACTAGAGACCTAGGGGAATCCAAGGAGGGCTGACTTGCGGGGCTCGGACCAGGTTCTGTTACCCAGAATCCTTTGCAAACCTCAAAATTTGGCTAAAAAAACACATGTCCCTCACATTTCTGTGGCAGAAAGTTCTGGAATCTGAGAGGAGCTACAAATTTCCTTCCACCCAGCGTTCCCCCAAGTCTCCCGATAAAAATGATACCTCACTTGCGTGGGTAGGCCTAGCGCCGGCGACAGGAAACACCCCAAAGCGCAACGTGAACACATCCTAAATTTTGGGAAAAAACAGAGGTGTTTTTTGCGAAGTGCCTACCTGTAGATTTTGGCCTCTAGCTCAGCCGGCACCTAGGGAAACCTACCAAACCTGTGCATTTCTGAAAACTAGAGACCTAGGGGAATCCAAGGAGGGCTGACTTGCGGGGCTCGGACCAGGTTCTGTTACCCAGAATCCTTTGCAAACCTCAAAATTTGGCTAAAAAAACACATGTCCCTCACATTTTTGTGGCAGAAAGTTCTGGAATCTGAGAGGAGCTACAAATTTCCTTTCACCCAGCGTTCCCCCAAGTCTCCCGATAAAAATGATACCTCACTTACGTGGGTAGGCCTAGCGCTGGCGACAGGAAACACCCCAAAGCGCAACGTGGACACATCCTAAATTTTGGAAAAAAACAGAGGTGTTTTTTGCGAAGTGCCTACCTGTAGATTTTGGCCTCTAGCTCAGCCGGCACCTAGGGAAACCTACCAAACCTGTGCATTTCTGAAAACTAGAGACCTAGGGGAATCCAAGGAGGGGTGACTTGCGGGGCTCGGACCAGGTTCTGTTACCCAGAATCCTTTGCAAACCTCAAAATTTGGCTAAAAAAACACATGTTCCTCACATTTCTGTGGCAGAAAGTTCTGGAATCTGAGAGGAGCTACAAATTTCCTTCCACCCAGCGTTCCCCCAAGTCTCCCGATAAAAATGATACCTCACTTGCGTGGGTAGGCCTAGCGCCGGCGACAGGAAACACCCCAAAGCGCAACGTGGACACATCCTAAATTTTGGGAAAAAACAGGTGTTTTTTGCGAAGTGCCTACCTGTAGATTTTGGCCTCTAGCTCAGCCGGCACCTAGGGAAACCTACCAAACCTGTGCATTTCTGAAAACTAGATACCTAGGGGAATCCAAGGAGGGCTGACTTGCGGGGCTCGGACCAGGTTCTGTTACCCAGAATCCTTTGCAAACCTCAAAATTTGGCTAAAAAAACACATGTCCCTCACATTTCTGTGGCAGAAAGTTCTGGAATCTGCGAGGAGCTACAAATTTCCTTCCACCCAGCGTTCCCCCAAGTCTCCCGATAAAAATGATACCTCACTTGCGTGGGTAGGCCTAGCGCCGGCGACAGGAAACACCCCAAAGCGCAACGTGGACACATCCTAAATTTTGGAAAAAAAACAGAGGTGTTTTTTGCGAAGTGCCTACCTGTAGATTTTGGCCTCTAGCTCAGCCGGCACCTAGGGAAACCTACCAAACCTGTGCATTTCTGAAAACTAGAGACCTAGGGGAATCCAAGGAGGGCTGACTTGCGGGGCTCGGACCAGGTTCTGTTACCCAGAATCCTTTGCAAACCTCAAAATTTGGCTAAAAAAACACATGTCCCTCACATTTCTGTGGCAGAAAGTTCTGGAATCTGAGAGGAGCTACGAATTTCCTTCCACCCAGCGTTCCCCCAAGTCTCCCGATAAAAATGATACCTCACTTGCGTGGGTAGGCCTAGCGCCGGCGACAGGAAACACCCCAAAGCGCAACGTGGACACATCCTAAATTTTGGAAAAAAACAGAGGGTTTTTTTGCGAAGTGCCTACCTTTAGATTTTGGCCTCTAGCTCAGCCGGCACCTAGGGAAACCTACCAAACCTGTGCATTTCTGGAAACTAGAGACCTAGGGGAATCCAAGGAGGGGTGACTTGCGGGGCTCGGACCAGGTTCTGTTACCCAGAATCCTTTGCAAACCTCAAAATTTGGCTAAAAAAACACATGTTCCTCACATTTCTGTGGCAGAAAGTTCTGGAATCTGAGAGGAGCAAAAAATTTCCTTCCACCCAGCGTTCCCCCAAGTCTCCCGATAAAAATGATACCTCACTTGCGTGGGTAGGCCTAGCGCCGGCGACAGGAAACACCCCAAAGCGCAACGTGGACACATCCTAAATTTTGGGAAAAAACAGAGGTGTTTTTTGCGAAGTGCCTACCTGTAGATTTTGGCCTCTAGCTCAGCCGGCACCTAGGGAAACCTACCAAACCTGTGCATTTCTGAAAACTAGAGACCTAGGGGAATCCAAGGAGGGCTGACTTGCGGGGCTCGGACCAGGTTCTGTTACCCAGAATCCTTTGCAAACCTCAAAATTTGGCTAAAAAAACACATGTCCCTCACATTTTTGTGGCAGAAAGTTCTGGAATCTGAGAGGAGCTACAAATTTCCTTCCACCCAGCGTTCCCCCAAGTCTCCCGATAAAAATGATACCTCACTTGCGTGGGTAGGCCTAGCGCTGGCGACAGGAAACACCCCAAAGCGCAACGTGGACACATCCTAAATTTTGGAAAAAAACAGAGGTGTTTTTTGCGAAGTGCCTACCTGTAGATTTTGGCCTCTAGCTCAGCCGGCACCTAGGGAAACCTACCAAACCTGTGCATTTCTGAAAACTAGAGACCTAGGGGAATCCAAGGAGGGGTGACTTGCGGGGCTCGGACCAGGTTCTGTTACCCAGAATCCTTTGCAAACCTCAAAATTTGGCTAAAAAAACACATGTTCCTCACATTTCTGTGGCAGAAAGTTCTGGAATCTGAGAGGAGCTACAAATTTCCTTCCACCCAGCGTTCCCCCAAGTCTCCCGATAAAAATGATACCTCACTTGCGTGGGTAGGCCTAGCGCCGGCGACAGGAAACACCCCAAAGCGCAACGTGGACACATCCTAAATTTTGGGAAAAAACAGGTGTTTTTTGCGAAGTGCCTACCTGTAGATTTTGGCCTCTAGCTCAGCCGGCACCTAGGGAAACCTACCAAACCTGTGCATTTCTGAAAACTAGAGACCTAGGGGAATCCAAGGAGGGCTGACTTGCGGGGCTCGGACCAGGTTCTGTTACCCAGAATCCTTTGCAAACCTCAAAATTTGGCTAAAAAAACACATGTCCCTCACATTTCTGTGGCAGAAAGTTCTGGAATCTGAGAGGAGCTACAAATTTCCTTCCACCCAGCGTTCCCCCAAGTCTCCCGATAAAAATGATACCTCACTTGCGTGGGTAGGCCTAGCGCCGGCGACAGGAAACACCCCAAAGCGCAACGTGGACACATCCTAAATTTTGGAAAAAAACAGAGGTGTTTTTTGCGAAGTGCCTACCTGTAGATTTTGGCCTCTAGCTCAGCCGGCACCTAGGGAAACCTACCAAACCTGTGCATTTCTGAAAACTAGAGACCTAGGGGAATCCAAGGAGGGCTGACTTGCGGGGCTCGGACCAGGTTCTGTTACCCAGAATCCTTTGCAAACCTCAAAATTTGGCTAAAAAAACACATGTCCCTCACATTTCTGTGGCAGAAAGTTCTGGAATCTGAGAGGAGCTACGAATTTCCTTCCACCCAGCGTTCCCCCAAGTCTCCCGATAAAAATGATACCTCACTTGCGTGGGTAGGCCTAGCGCCGGCGACAGGAAACACCCCAAAGCGCAACGTGGACACATCCTAAATTTTGGAAAAAAACAGAGGGTTTTTTTGCGAAGTGCCTACCTTTAGATTTTGGCCTCTAGCTCAGCCGGCACCTAGGGAAACCTACCAAACCTGTGCATTTCTGGAAACTAGAGACCTAGGGGAATCCAAGGAGGGGTGACTTGCGGGGCTCGGACCAGGTTCTGTTACCCAGAATCCTTTGCAAACCTCAAAATGTGGCTAAAAAAACACATGTTCCTCACATTTCTCTGGCAGAAAGTTCTGGAATCTGAGAGGAGCAAAAAATTTCCTTCCACCCAGCGTTCCCCCAAGTCTCCCGATAAAAATGATACCTCACTTGCGTGGGTAGGCCTAGCGCCGGCGACAGGAAACACCCCAAAGCGCAACGTGGACACATCCTAAATTTTGGGAAAAAACAGAGGTGTTTTTTGCGAAGTGCCTACCTGTAGATTTTGGCCTCTAGCTCAGCCGGCACCTAGGGAAACCTACCAAACCTGTGCATTTCTGAAAACTAGAGACCTAGGGGAATCCAAGGAGGGCTGACTTGCGGGGCTCGGACCAGGTTCTGTTACCCAGAATCCTTTGCAAACCTCAAAATTTTTCTAAAAAAACACATGTCCCTCACATTTTTGTGGCAGAAAGTTCTGGAATCTGAGAGGAGCTACAAATTTCCTTCCACCCAGCGTTCCCCCAAGTCTCCCGATAAAAATGATACCTCACTTGCGTGGGTAGGCCTAGCGCTGGCGACAGGAAACACCCCAAAGCGCAACGTGGACACATCCTAAATTTTGGAAAAAAACAGAGTTTTTTTTTGCGAAGTGCCTACCTGTAGATTTTGGCCTCTAGCTCAGCCGGCACCTAGGGAAACCTACCAAACCTGTGCATTTCTGAAAACTAGAGACCTAGGGGAATCCAAGGAGGGGTGATTTGCGGGGCTCGGACCAGGTTCTGTTACCAAGAATCCTTTGCAAACCTCAAAATTTGGCTAAAAAAACACATGTCCCGCACATTTTTGTGGCAGAAAGTTCTGGAATCTGAGAGGAGCTACAAATTTCCTTCCACCCAGCGTTCCCCCAAGTCTCCCGATAAAAATGATACCTCACTTGCGTGGGTAGGCCTAGCGCTGGCGACAGGAAACACCCCAAAGCGCAACGTGGACACATCCTAAATTTTGGAAAAAAACAGAGGTGTTTTTTGCGAAGTGCCTACCTGTAGATTTTGGCCTCTAGCTCAGCCGGCACCTAGGGAAACCTACCAAACCTGTGCATTTCTGAAAACTAGAGACCTAGGGGAATCCAAGATGGGGTGACTTGCGGGGCTCGGACCAGGTTCTGTTACCCAGAATCCTTTGCAAACCTCAAAATGTGGCTAAAAAAACACATGTTCCTCACATTTCTGTGGCAGAAAGTTCTTGAATCTGATAGGAGCCACAAATTTCCTTCCACCCAGCGTTCCCCTAAGTCTCTCAATAAAAATGGTACCTCACTTCTGTGGGTAGGCCTAGGGCCCACGAAAGGAAATGGCCCAAAACACAACGTGGACAGAACATATTTTTTCACAGAAAACAGAGGTGTTTTTTGCAAAGTGCCTACCTGTGGAGTTTGGCCTCTAGCTCAGCCGGCCCCGGGAGGGGGGGGGGCAGAAATGCCCTAAAATAAATCTGCCCCCCGCGAGCGACCCTTGCCTACGGGGTCGCTCCCCCTGCGTGACATTGGCGCCAAAAAACAAATCCCCGGTGCCTAGTGAGCTAAAATCTGCCAATCTGCCCCCAAGGGGGGCAGAAATGGCCTAAATACAATTTGCCCCCCAGGGGAGCGACCCTTGCCTGATGGGTCGCTCCCCATATCGAAAAAAACAAACAAACAAAAAAACAAACACAACAAAAATTTTTGCCCTGGTGCCCTGAGGGTTCTGCCCCCCCCCCTGGGGGCAGTTCGGCCTAATAATAGGCCGATCTGCCCCCAGGGGGGGCAGAAATGGCCTAAAATAAATTCCCCCCCCCCCCGGGAGCGACCCTTGCCTACGGGGTCGCTCCCCATGCGTGACATTGGCCCCAAAAAACAAATCCCAGGTGCCTAGTGGTTTCTGTCCCCTTGGGGGCAGATTGACCTAAAATCGGCCAATCTGCCCCCAAGGGGGGCAGAAATGGCCTCATTACAATTTGCCCCCCAGGGGAGCGACCCTTGCCTGATGGGTCGCTCCCCATCTCGAAAAAAACAAACAAACAAAAAAAAAAACACAACAAAAAAATTCCCTGGTGCCTAGAGGGTTCTGCCCCCCTGGAGGCAGTTCGGCCTAATAATAGGCCGATCTGCCCCCAGGGGGGGCAGAAATGGCCTAAAATAAATTTGCCCCCCCAGCCCCCACCCCCCCCCGGGAGCGACCCTTGCCTACGGGGTCGCTCCCCCTGCGTGACATTGGCGCCAAAAAACAAATCCCCGGTGCCTAGTGGTTTCTGCCCCCTTGGGGGCAGATTGACCTAAAATCGGCCAATCTGCCCCCAAGGGGGGCAGAAATGGCCTAAATACAATTTGCCCCCCAGGGGAGCGACCCTTGCCTGATGTGTCGCTCCCCATCTCGAAAAAAACAAACAAACAAAAAAAAAACAACACAACAAAAAAAAAATCCCTGGTGCCTAGAGGGTTCTGCCCCCCTGGAGGCAGTTCGGCCTAATAATAGGCCGATCTGCCCCCAGGGGGGGCAGAAATGGCCTAAAATAAATTTCCCCCCCCCAGCCCCCCCATCCCGGGAGCGACCCTTGCCTACGGGGTCGCTCCCCCTGTGTGACATTGGCGCCAAAAATCAAATCCCAGGTGCCTAGTGGTTTCTGCCCCCTTGGGGGCAGATTGACCTAAAATCTGCCAATCTGCCCCCAAGGGGGGCAGAAATGGCCTAAATACAATTTGCCCCCCAGGGGAGCGACCCTTGCCTGATGGGTCGCTCCCCATCTCGAAAAAAACAAACAAACAAAAAAAAAACACAACAACAAAATTTGCCCTGGTGCCCTGAGGGTTCTGCCCCCCCCGGGGGCAGTTCGTCCTAATAATAGACCGATCTGCCCCCAGGGGGGGCAGAAATGGCCTAAAATAAATTTGCCCCCCCCAGCCCCCACCCCCCCCGGGAGCGACCCTTGCCTACGGGGTCGCTCCCCCTGCGTGACATTGGCGCCAAAAAACAAATCCCCGGTGCCTAGTGGTTTCTGCCCCCTTGGGGGCAGATTGACCTAAAATCGGCCAATCTGCCCCCAAGGGGGGCAGAAATGGCCTAAATACAATTTGCCCCCCAGGGGAGCGACCCTTGCCTGATGGGTCGCTCCCCATCTCGAAAAAAACAAACAAACAAAAAAAAAAACACAAAAAAAAAATTTGCCCTGGTGCCCTGAGGGTTCTGCCCCCCCCTGGGGGCAGTTCGGCCTAATAATAGGCCTAGAAATGGCCTAAAATAAATTCCCCCCCCCAGCCCCCACCCCCCCCGGGAGCGACCCTTGCCTACGGGGTCGCTCCCCCTGCGTGACATTGGCGCCAAAAAACAAATCCCCGGTGCCTAGTGGTTTCTGCCCCCTTGGGGGCAGATTGACCTAAAATCGGCCAATCTGCCCCCAGGGGGGCAGAAATGGCCTAAATACAATTTGCCCCCCAAGGGGAGCGACCCTTGCCTGATGGGTCGCTCCCCATCTCTAAAAAAACAAACAAACAAACAAAAAAAAAATTGCCCTGGCGCCTAGAGGTTTCTGCCCCCCCCCCGGGGGCAGATCAGCCTAATATTAGGCCGATCTGCCCCCGGGGGGGGCAGAAATGGCCTAAAATAAATTTGCCCTCCCAACCCCCACCCCACCCGGGAGCGACCCTTGCCTACGGGGTCGCTCCCCCTGCGTGACATTGGCGCCACAAAACAAATCCCCGGTGCCTAGTGGTTTCTGCCCCCTTGGGGGCAGATTGACCTAAAATCGGCCAATCTGCCCCCAGGGGGGCAGAAATGGTCTAAATACAATTTGCCCCCCAGGGGAGCGACCCTTGCCTGATGGGTCGCTCCCCATCTCTAAAAAAAGAAACAAAAAAAAAAAAAAAACACAAAAAAAAAATTTGCCCTGGCGCCTAGAGGTTTCTGCCCCCCCTGGGGGCAGATCGGCCTAATAATAGGCCGATCTGCCCCCAGGGGGGGCAGAAATGGCCTAAAATAAATTGCCCTCCCCCCCAGGGAGCGACCCTTGCCTAAGGGGTCGCTCCCTTTGCGTGAAATTCCCGCAAAGAAAAAATTCCCTGGTGTCTAGTGGTTTCTACCCCCCTTGGGGGCAGATTGGCCTCATCAAAATAGGCCAATCTGCCCCCAAGGGGGGCAGAAATGGCCAAAATATAATTTTCCCCCAAGGGGAGCGACCCTTGCCTAAGGGGTCGCTCCCCACCAAAAAAAAAGAAATGAAACATAAAAAAAATAAATTAAAAAAAAAATGGTCCCTGGTGCCTAGAGGTTTCTGCCCCCAGGGGGGGCAGAAAAGGCCTTCTCAAAAAAATGCCCCCCCTGGGAGCGACCCTTGCCCAAGGGGTCGCTCCCTTTGTGTGTTTCAATAAAAAAAAAAAAAATCCCTGGTGTCTAGTGGGGTTTCAAAGGGAAGGAAATACTTTTCCTTCCCTTTGAAGCCCCTCCGGACCTCCCAAGTGATTGAAAAAGAAATGCTTTTGCATTTCTTTTTCAATCGCGCTGGAAGCGCGCTGATGTCACAGGGGGGGGTGGGGGGGGTCGGGGGTGGAAGGGGAAGGTCTTCCCCTTCCATCCCGACTTGGGGGGGTAAGGGGGGTGCACGGGGGGCGCGCTAGCGCGCCCCCAAGTTCCCCTGTGCCTAGGACGAGATGATCTCGTCCAAGGCACAGGGGAACTGTAGCCTTGGACGAGATCATCTCGTCCAAGGCACAGAAGGGGTTAATGTCAAATGATTCCAGCAAAGAAGGTTGAACCTAAATGCCTGATTTCGTGTTCCCATTGAATATTCTAAGTCCCGTTGCTAAAGTCAAGTCCCCCACTAGATCTATTGCTCCCCCTGCTGATTCTGTTATAACCTGTACCTGTACCTGACCTGATCTATCCCATGGATGGGTAAACTGAGTTCTTTTTTGCTGAAAGTCAACCTCCCAGTTCAACTGCATATTAAAATCTCCTGCGACGACTAGGCCCTGCCCCCCAGATAAGTGGTTTCTTAAAGTCTATTAGCATTTTTACCTGGACGGTCTGAGACTTTTGCGGGCCAGGCCTAATATATATGTTTACGAGAAATATGCAAACTGTCCCCCTCGGGCCGCTGAACACGACCTCCACTGCTAATATATCCCTCGAGGGGAAGGGCAGCTCCTTTGCCTTGGTGAACAGATCATGTCTGAGCCATATTAATAAACCCCCGACGCTCTGCCAGATGGAGATGGCAGTGCGGCCTTCTGGAAGGTCCAGTATCCTGCTCGGTGAATTAAAGAGGGGGCCCATGTCTCCTGTAAAAAGATAATGTGTTGTTGATCCATGAAACTACACCACTCTGGGTTAGTTATCTTAGATGACACACCCGCCACATACCATGATAAGAAATTAATTGAAGGTTCATTGCTAACCCCAGTATTGGACAAACTCACTACTCGTTTTATAGGGGGAGTAGTTCCGTTATACCTCCCTTCTGCATGGACGCTGTGACGTGCTCCCAACTCTAGTCCCACTGTGCCCAGCGGAAGGGTGTCTGGGTCGCATAGTTCTAAGGGCTTTGTAGCAAGAATGTTGTCCTTCCCTGCCTCTACTGATGGGGCTTTGCGTCAATCTAAGGTTGAAGTTGGGCTGCTTGTAAGTTCCCGTCTTGTGATGCATGATTTGGGAGAAGATCTTAAATTAGGTCTATCACTGAAAAACCGGTTAGCCATTGGGAGTGGGATCGACTGGACAAGAGATACATGAGAAAAAGTGTCAGGTCTTGATCTTAATTCAAGAGCTAAAAGGCCCTTTACTAAACTCTGGCTGCTCAGCTGCAGCCCTATGAGGTCCGTTTCGGAGGTATCATTTGTAAATCTCTGGGCAGTTATTAAATCGTCCCGTATAACGGACCTACATTTTTTCACGACCCTTATCCAGTGAATTACTTTATTCTTCAGTGAAGCCTCTAGTTCCCTTGAACCATGTCTCAACTTAGGTATGTTCGTCATATAGATGTTACACTGACCATGCGGCAACTTCCTAGACAGGGGACTTGGCTATATGGCTTTATTGACATTGGCTACGGACTTAACACTATATAATATTGTGGTTATGTGAATTAGCCACTACAGGAGCTACACCCACTTCCCGTAAACAGGGTAGTGAGGTCGCTCCTGCATCCTTTCCCCTATGCGTACCCTTCGTAGATATGTCGGTTAGCTGGGCTTGTGTGAGGGAAGAGTTAAATTTGCAGTTAAGCGAAGATTTCCTAATATCCCCAATAGCAGCTGTTAAACCATCAAGCTTCATGTGGACCAATGAGGTACTCTTTTAAACTTGTTATTTCAGATCTTATTTCAAGTAACTGTGCCTCCATAGGCTGATCCATCTGAGTAGCTAGATGTGTTATTGGCTCCTCGGCATTCCTTGGAACATCTTTCTCAGGGCTGGGGGTTGCCAGTATAGCCAAGGGTAAAAAGCTATTAGAAAAGCTTGTATGAGAAGGTGCACTGTCCTGCTGGTTAGCCACATTCAGATTAGAGATCTCTATGTGGGTAGTCAAAGTGGCTGGGCTAATGTGGTCTGGTTGGGACCCACAGGATGGTACAAACAAAGGCTTATTGTTCACAGGAGTCACAGGAATAAAGAAGGATTTTATATCTTTGGTCGCAGCATCAGGCCTTCCATTGGAGTGTTTAGGCGGCTTAGGTGCAAGCATACTCTCAACTTCTTCAATTAAGTAGTCAATTTGGGATAGAGTACAATTTTCAGCAGCGTGGCGAGGTACTTTCTTTGCCCCCCCCCTGCCCTGCAAGGTTGCTGCTAGCTTTCCTTTTCCCCATCCTGACTGAAATGGGGAAAAGGCAAAGTCAACACTTTTCAATGAGCAAGCAAAATGTCTAATTTGTAGGGGCTTGGGCCGCCCCCAGCTACCACAATCAAAGTCACATGCTTTTCCTGCACGACAAGAGCACAGAGCCAGTTCTTGGGGGGCTTATGCCCGTCCCCAACTGCCCCAGATGAGAAACAGATTTCCACAATCCTTTGTCAACCGAGATTGCACATGAAGTGACTATAAAAATGGAGCGTACTTAGAGAATTAAATTATAAAAAGGGTACCTTCAAATGACAGATAGATTAATGTCGCAACACCACAATCGTAGAGTGAATGTTAAGGGGGTGGCCCAGCCCCGCCTCTTCCTGGCGATGACAGGCGCAGGACGGGCCCGCCCCTTAAAGGGGCCTTTGGGTCCAGCCCCACGTCAGCTGGTCACTGTTGGCGCGTCCCGCGGCAGCGGGCGTGCAATTCAAGTTTAAAGGAGCCTTTGGGTCCCGCCCCACTTCAGCCGGTCACTGTTGGCGCATCCCGTTTCTGGACTCATTCCTTCACCAGAAGAGAGTCCACATGCCATTTTAGAGCAGAACCCCTGTTATGATTGTTGTGCCGGGCCCATATTCGAGAACACAAACTTTGGCATCATCCTCCATCTGCCTTATCTTCATGTGAAGGGCCTGGCTGGAAATTAAATCTCCTGTTTAATACCATTGTGGCATGTTAAACACATTCTGAAATACAGCAGTGTAGTTATTATAATGTAACTATGCTGGGTAAAAGCTCTAACCCTGCCAGTAACACAATTCCGAAATGTCCCAAATGATAAAGGTGGGAAGCCTAAAAAAATCCTTTATGACACACCTCACATCTGGAATGGTTTGACATGGCTATTGTTCCAAACAATATTTTATGTGTCTTTTCAATCCTTCAATAATGTCTCAGTATTCCCTATATTCGTTGTATGTTTGAGCTAATCAGGTACATTATTTTCAGTAGGATTTTGAATTTTCTCCTGGGACTTACATATATCTGCACACTCATAACTTATTAGGTCAGTGTGAGAAAACAGGGCTGATTGCAGAGGCCCCCTGACTTTTTGCCCCCATTTTTCACTTTTTGCTGGTGTTTTCCTGACTCTGATAGTACCCGGGGTACTGCTAACCAGTCCCAGGGCCTGTGCTCCGTGTAACATCAGTATGCAAATTGGACTAATTATAATTAGCTAAGTCAACCTCCCTTTACGTCCCTAGTATATGGTAGGGCATGTAGGTTTAGGGACCCCAGCATAGGTGGTGCCACCATAGGTGCACTGCTGAGGTGCCCAGTGTCATTTTAAAGGCAGGCCTGCCTTGCTGGCTGCTTTTAAATTAAAGTTACATGCAAATTCGACTTTTGAATTAAAAGTAGTTCCAAAGCCTTAAACTACCTTATTTTTACCTATAAGTCCCCTCTAAGGTGTGCTCTATGTGCCCCTAGGACTGGGTGCCATGTAACTATAAGCAGGGCCCTTATAAAAATAGTTTTATAAGCCCTGGTGAGGTAAAACAGCCACATTTGTTTTTCCCTCATTGTAGTGAATGGCCTCCATAGGCTAGAATGGGGAGACTTTATTTTAATTTTAAAAGTCCCCTTAAGTAACAGATATACCACAAGTTTGGTATCAAATGAATTGTTATCATAAATCCCACAGCTGAATATAACTTGTTCAGGTAAGGAGTTTTAAACTTTACCTGAAAAGTTGACAACTTCAGCTAGCAGTGTTTTTGCTGCTTTGCTCTGTTGGCCAGCCTCTGGCAGCCTGGCCAGGCTGCCGTGATGAGGTGTTAAGTGGCCTGGCTCAACACAAAGAAATGTGCCTGGGGGAGGAGATCTTCCCTCAGCAGATGGGGAAGCAGGAAGGGGGGAGGGCTGCCAAACTGGTCTTCAAAGGCAGGGAAGGACACTTGGAGCAACCAAGTAACACCCTCCCATCCTATCCTGCAAACCCAGACAATTAGGTGCCCCCTTGATTAGATTAGGAAAGGGCAGGAGAGGGGTGTGTTTAGGATTTTTAGCCACACCAGTGGGTGGGCTCAGCCAGATGTAACCTCCAAAAATCACTTTCAGCCATGATGGATTTTTGAGGAATGTTGCTCCCTGGGATTGATTTTTGCCACACTTCCCAGGAAGTGGTCATCACAGGGGGAAGGACTCTGCCCCTAATTGGAGAACCAGGAACCCCCTGTTTTTAACCCAGGAGCAAGGATAAAACTGGTAGATCTGCACCCACACCTCAGTTCCTTACCAGATCAGATTCCACCAAGGTAGAACTACAGAAGAAAAACCAGGACCCCCCTGTTTTTCACCCAGGAGCAAGGATAAAACTGGTAGATCTGCACCCACACCTCAGTTCCCTACCAGGTCAGATTCCAACAAGGATGAACTACAGAAGAAGAAGGACTGCCCTGCTGGACCCCTGGCCTGCACCTGGACACTGCACTCTGGAGGACTGCACCAGCTGCACACTTGGGCTTCACCACAATAACGACTTTGCCTGGCTTCAACTGGTTCAAGTAGGGACTCCCTGTTTGCTACAGGTGAAAACTTGCTAACCAGAGTCCCCTGCACCAACTCCTGAAGAAACCAACCAGCTGACCACTGTCCAGTGGCCAAAAAGGAGTTTGCACCAGGTGCATTCTGGGAGTTGTAGTCCGCACTCTCAAGTTGCATCTCACAGCTTCTTTAACCTTGGGGTGAACTGTGGACCTCAAAAGAACCTTAAAAGAACATCTGGAAGAAGATCCAGAAGTTTGATGAAGTTTGGAGGACTTTTGAAAAAAAGCTCCATAGAGGAACCGACCCGCCGCGGCAACTCTAGCCGGCTTGCCTCAACTGCGACCCGGCCTGACTTGCAGGTTCGTCCCGGTGAAGAAAATCTCCAAAAAAGTGACTAAGTCTGAACGTAGGAAGTTGACTGGTACCTCCCTGGCAGTGTATCCGAAGAGGGCTTCAAGGACGTCGGATCAAGATTCAGGATTTCCCCGATCGTAGGATTTTCACCTAAAAAAACCGACTAAGTCCGAAGGTAAAAATCTCCACCGAGGGATCCAGCGACGCGTATCGGAGGAAGAGTTCCAGGAGGTCAGATTGGACTGACAGGTTCGTCCCGCTGAAGATAATCTCCAGAAAAACGACTAAGCTCTAAGGTAAACTTTTCACCGAGGCCTCCTGTTGGCTGTAGCTGAGCAGGGCTCTATCGCGGTCGGCCTTAAATTTTGACTTTTCCCCGGTCGAGGTGCGACCAGATGACCAGATTGGCGCTTTTTGTTTCTATGCGCTAGAAGGCACTAATTCTTTAAAAATTCATATCTCTGGTTCTCCTTATCCGATTTTATTTGTTTTGGTGTCATTTTAAAGCTAAAAATATTTCCTATTTTCATAAATTGATTTTGGATTTTTAAACTGTTTCCTGTGTTTTATTTATTTACTGTTTTGTGATATTTGAATGCTTTGTGCTTTGTCTCCTAAGTTAAGACTTGTCGCTCGTTGCCAAGCTACCAAGGGTTGAGCTAGGTTTAATTTACTGAGACTTAACTGGACCTAAGTGGAGGTTAGTGGCCTATTGCTAAGTGTAGGTACTTACCTGACCAATAACCCATTTTCCATCAGTCAGTGTCAGCCACACTGCAGCTGTTGCAACTATAATACTTCAGATGAATTTATAGAATTAGTGCAATCCTTCATGTTGCTCGCACACTGGATCTGGGTCAATGTACAGGAATTGTTCTGATTTTATTTGTCCAACTGGGCACCTAGATCTGAAGTAATTCTCTACATTCCCAGCAATATCCCCTCTATGTCTGATTTGTTTTCTCTCTGTGTCTGATTTGATGCCTGAGTAATGCTGCACTCTGTGAAAATTGCATCTGGGTTGGCCACACAGGAAAATTCCTACAAACACATTACGTTCAAGCACTTTGAACTTTGAACCAGAGTAACTAGTTTACTCCATCCTTACATCTAGCTCTGCCAATAAGTCTCTGCATTCCTTTTAAATTGCATGGGAGTTGATCAAACTGTCTAAGTCAAATTAAAACAAAACATATTTTAACAGTCACTGTAAATTACATCTGGGATGACGTCTCATTAGTATAACAGCCAGTAAGGTAGCGGCTATCTGCACTCCCTTTAATTTGCATCAACAGTACTGTAAATTCAAATAGGGATTTCTAACTGGAATAATTCATTGAAACCATTGTGCTGAGTGTATCACCTGAATATCAAAACTAAAACTAGGTGTAATCATGACTAAATACATTACTAAAAAGATTCATCATTACATCCTTGGGACCAAAGTTACTATGTACAATGAGAACTATCAGAAGTCTTTTTTCAGTAATTATTTATTAATTATATGTTACAGACTTAACAGCAACCAGATAGCAAGGACTGCTATGAGGACATACAAATTGCAGATTTGTGCTGGACAAGATAAATGCTGATAATACACCAGACCTTCACTGGCAGATGTGTGTCAAACACAAGCTGGCAATAGGACATAAGAAAAATATTATTCTGTCTTCTGATGATGAGAACTTAGGAAGCACATTGTTACCCATGTCTTGTGGCTCTACCATGTCCCAAAGAGAGGATAGAGTTTGGTACAAAACGGCGACTGTTCCAGGTGTAGATAAATGGTGAACTGGCTCTATTATGTGGCATTGAAGTGTGAAAAAGCTAGTCCGCCTAGCCAACCTTTCCACTTCCGAATATCTGGAAGACAGAGAACAACGTAGTTGGCAGACTGTAAAGATCTGGATGGTAAAAAAGGGTCAAAGTACTGTTGGAGTAAGATGGGTACCTTCTTGAAAATAACTATATGCGTAAAGCATTTAAAAATATAGACTAGGAAGACAGAAGGGATTTAGGAGGCAGCAAGCAATAGATGAATGACGAGGAATGCCAAGAATAGACCCCATAGAAGAATTCTGAACAATCTGGAGGTTTGGGGTGACATAAGAGGAGGTTCAATTTAGAGTTGCCATATTCAGCTCGGGAGAGAATAAGGGCTTATATCAAACTTATCCAGCAGTTCACATGGAGCCTAAGAATGATTTTTAAGGAGCATCTTCTGGTGAAAACAATTGAACTGAAATGTAATTAATTTCACAGGTAAGAGAAAGCAAAATTAAGGAAGAAACTAGATTTTCTGATGCAGTCAGATGGAACAGATAAAGATATTTACTCTGAAAACTACCAGGTGGAGGTCCCGATGAAAGGGGAATCCCAACAATCCTCACCTCCATCCTATCACAATATAATTTGGATGAGTTGGCCATCAACCATGCGGTGATGTCAGAGTTACAGTTCCAAGATTATCTTCCAGCCTGATGACAATTTGCATATCTTCAGCATATGTCAGCGAGTAAGGTATGTCATAGGGGTGACATTTATATAAAGAGAGTACGTGCAGTGTACTTGACCTCAAGTTCTTCTTTTAATTAATGTTTCACCATAACTAGAATGTTTATAGATATATTCTTATAAGAATGTTTGCGTTTTAAATATAATGTATGTGTTTCAGGATCAGTTGGGGGAAGCACTTGATCAAAGTGGGTACATAACCAGGGTTGTTGACCTGAATAACTTAACTGGATCATATAAATACATGTTGACCACTACAGTTTGCTGACTAGTCTAGAACTTCGGCTGGAATCCACATGGTAATGAAAAGAATATCCTAGGGCACCTATTTCATTAAAAAAAACAAAAAGTACACAAAGGAATGTCTAGAATTAATGTCTAGATGAAACAATGGCCCATGGGATGACCAAAGTAGACTACAAGTGAAATCCTAAATAAGGATTTTTTAACTTCTATCAACATTCACAAACCACTACAAGAGCAAACTTGGTAGAGACTTCCACCTTTAGTTCTTCAGCCCAAATCATCTGTGAATGTGAACATTGCCCAGTGCAAGCTCATCATCCACGCTGTTCCTCTGACTGTCTGCAAAGTCAGGAATGTAATGTACCTTGTGTAATACTTTAGGTCCATTTTGGGGGAAACGATTTGTAGACGGGAAACAATGTCCCGGCAGCAGTTGAATCCAAATTTACCTCATGAAGATTTGATACAGGGATCTCAGAATGAGGGTTGTAAGGAAATGCCTCCTTGGCATGGTTGCCTTTGCTGATGCCAAGTTATGATTTGAAAGTGTGCTGAGGCCTGCTAACCAGGCCCCAGAACCAGTGTTCTTTCCCTAACCTGTACCTTTGATTACACAATTGGCACACCCTGGCATCCAGTTAAGTCCCTTGTAACTGGTGCCCCTGGTACCAAGGGCCCTGATGCCAGGGAAGGTCTCTAACGGCTGCAGCATGTCTTATGCCACCCTGGGGACCCCTCACTCAGCACAGACACACTGCTTGCCAGCTTGTGTGTGCTGGTGGGGAGAAAATGACTAAGTCGACATGGCACTCTCCTCAGGGTGCCATGCCAACCTCACACTGCTATGGCATAGATAAGTCACCCCTCTAGCAGGCCTTACAGCCCTAAGGCAGGGTGCACTATACCATAGGTGAGGGCATAAGTGCATGAGCACTATGCCCTTCAGTGCCCTACAGTGCCTAAGCAAACCTTAGACATTGTAAGTGCAGGGTAGCCATAAGAGTATATGGTCTGGGAGTCTGTCATACACGAACTCCACAGCACCATAATGGCTACACTGAAAACTGGGAAGTTTGGCATCAAACTTCCCAGCACAATAAATGCACACTGATGCCAGTGTGCATTTTATTGTAAAATACACCCCAGAGGGCATCTTAGAGATGCCCCCTGAAACCATGCCCGACTTCCAATGTGGGCTGACTAGTTTTAGCAGCCTGCCACACACCAGACATGTTGCTGGCCACATGGGGAGAGTGCCTTTGTCACTCTGTGGCTAGTAACAAAGCCTGTACTGGGTGGAGGTGCTTCTCACCTCCCCCTGCAGGAGCTGAAATACCTGGCGGTGAGCCTCAAAGGCTCACCCCCTTTGTTACAGCACCCCAGGGCACTCCAGCTAGTGGAGTTGCCCGCCCCCTCTGGCCACGGCCCCACTTTTGGCGGCAAGGCCGGAGGAGATAATGAGAAAAAAAAGGAGTCGTCACTGGCCAGTCAGGACAACCCCTAAGGTGTCCTGAGCTGAGGTGACTCTGACTTTTAGAAATCCTCCATCTTGCAGATGGAGGATTCCCCCAATAGGATTAGGGATGTGCCCCCCCTCCCCTCAGGGAGGAGGCACAAAGAGGGTGTAGCCACCCTCAAGGCTAGTAGTCATTGGCTACTAACCCCCCAGACCTAAACACACCCCTAAATTGAGTATTTAGGGGCCCCCAGAACCTAGGAAGATAGATTCCTGCAACCTAAGACGAAGAAGGACTGCTAACTTGAAAGCCCTGCAGAGAAGACTGTAGGAGGCTGGACTGGCTTGTAGTGAGTACCAAGGGGTACTTGCACCTTGCACCAGGCCCAGTTATCCCTTATTAGTGTATAGGGTGTCTAGCAGCATAGGCTGATAGATAATGGTAGCTTAGCAGAGCAGCTTAGGCTGAACTAGGAGACGAGTGAAGCTCCTACAGTACCACTAGTGTCACTTGCACAATATCATAAGAAAACACAATACACAGATATACTAAAAATAAAGGTACTTTATTTTTATGACAATATGCCAAAGTATCTCAGAGTGTACCCTCAGTATGAGGATAGCAAATATACACAAGATATATGTACACAATACCAAAAATATGCAGTATAGTCTTAGAAAACAGTGCAAACAATGTATAGTTACAATAGGATGCAATGGGGACACATAGGGATAGGGGCAACACAAACTATATACTCCAAAAGTGGAATGCGAACCACGAATGGACCCCAAACCTATGTGACCTTGTAGAGGGTCGCTGGGACTATTAGAAAATAGTAAGGGTTAGAAAAATAGCCCACCCCAAGACCCTGAAAAGTGAGTGCAAAGTGCACTAAAGTTCCCCAAAGGACATAAAAGTCGTGATAGGGGAATTCTGCAGGAAAGACACAAAAAAGCAATGCAACAACGATGGATTTCCAGTCGAGGGTACCTGTGGAACAAGGGGACCAAGTCCAAAAGTCACAAGCAAGTCGGAGATGGGCAGATGCCCAGGAAATGCCAGCTGTGGGTGCAAAGAAGCTGCTACTGGACAGTAGAAGCTTAGGTTTCTGCAGGAACCACAAGGGCTGGAGACATCCCCTTTGGAGGACGGATCCCTCACGCCGTGGAGAGTCGTGCAGAAGTGTTTTCCCGCCGAAAGACCACCAACAAGCCTTGCTAGCTGCAAATCGTGCGGTTAGTGTTTTTGGATGCTGCTGTGGCCCAGGAGGGACCAGGATGTCGCCAATTGCGTCAGGGGACAAAGGGGACGTCGTGCAAGACAAGGAGTCCTCTCAGCAGCAGGCAGCACCCGGAGAAGTGCCAGAAACAGGCACTACGAGGATGCGTGAAACGGTGCTCACCCGAAGTCGCACAAAGGAGTCCCACGTCGCAGGAGACCAACTTAGAAAGTCGTGCAATGCAGGTTAGAGTGCCGTGGACCCAGGCTTGGCTGTGCACAAAGGATTTCCGCCGGAAGTGCACAGAGGCCGGAGTAGCTGCAAAAGTCGCGGTTCCCAGCAATGCAGTCTGGCGTGGGGAGGCAAGGACTTACCTCCACCAAACTTGGACTGAAGAGTCACTGGACTGTGGGAGTCACTTGGACACAGTTGCTGGATTCAAGGGACCTCGCTCGTCGTGCTGAGAGGAGACCCAAGGGACCGGTAATGCAGTTCTTTGGTGCCTGCGGTTGCAGGGGGAAGATTCCGTCGACCCACGGGAGATTTCTTCGGAGCTTCTAGTGCAGAGAGGAGGCAGACTACCCCCACAGCATGCACCACCAGGAAAACAGTCGAGAAGGCGGCAGGATCAGCGTTACAGAGTTGCAGTAGTTGTCTTAGCTACTTTGTTGCAGTTTTGCAGGCTTCCAGCGCGGTCAGCAGTCGATTCCTTGGCAGAAGGTGAAGAGAGAGATGCAGAGGAACTCGGATGAGCTCTTGCATTCGTTATCTAAGGAATCCCCAGAGACAGAGACCCTAAATAGCCAGAAAAGAGGGTTTGGCTACCTAGGAGAGAGGATAGGCTAGCAACACCTGAAGGAGCCTATCAGAAGGAGTCTCTGACGTCACCTGGTGGCACTGGCCACTCAGAGCAGTCCAGTGTGCCAGCAGCACCTCTGTTTCCAAGATGGCAGAGGTCTGGAGCACACTGGAGGAGCTCTGGACACCTCCCAGGGGAGGTGCAGGTCAGGGGAGTGGTCACTCCCTTTCCTTCATCCAGTTTTGCGCCAGAGCAGGGCTAAGGGGTCCCTGAACCGGTGTAGACTGGCTTATGCAGCAATGGGCACCAAATGTGCCCATGAAAGCATTTCCAGAGGCTGGGGAGGCTACTCCTCCCCTGCCTTCACACCATTTTCCAAAGGGAGAGGGTGTAACACCCTTTCTCAGAGGAAGTCCTTTGTTCTGCCATCCTGGGCCAAGCCTGGCTGGACCCCAGGAGGGCAGAAACCTGTCTGAGGGGTTGGCAGCAGCAGCAGCTGCAGTGAAACCCCTGAAAAGGCAGTTTGGCAGTACCATGGTCTGTGCTACAGACCACTGGGATCATGGGATTGTGCCAACTATGCCAGGATGGCATAGAGGGGGCAATTCCATGATCATAGACATGTTACATGGCCATATTCGGAGTTACCATTGTGAAGCTACATATAGGTAGTGACCTATATGTAGTGCACGCGTGTAATGGTGTCCCCGCACTCACAAAGTCCGGGGAATCGGCCCTGAACAATGTGGGGGCACCTTGGCTAGTGCCAGGGTGCCCTCATACTAAGTAACTTTGCACCTAACCTTTACCAGGTAAAGGTTAGACATATAGGTGACTTATAAGTTACTTAAGTGCAGTGTAAAATGGCTGTGAAATAACGTGGACGTTATTTCACTCAGGCTGCAGTGGCAGGCCTGTGTAAGAATTGTCAGAGCTCCCTATGGGTGGCAAAAGAAATGCTGCAGCCCATAGGGATCTCCTGGAACCCCAATACCCTGGGTACCTCAGTACCATATACTAGGGAATTATAAGGATGTTCCAGTAAGCCAATGTAAATTGGTAAAATTGGTCACTAGCCTGTTAGTGACAATTTGAAAGAAATGAGAGAGCATAACCACTGAGGTTCTGGTTAGCAGAGCCTCCGTGAGACAGTTAGGCACCACACAGGGAACACATACATATAGGCCATAAACTTATGAGCACTGGGGTCCTGACTAGCAGGGTCCCAGTGACACATAACAAACATACTGAAAACATAGGGTTTTCACTATGAGCACTGGGCCCTGGCTAGCAGGATCCCAGTGAGACAGTGAAAACACCCTGACATACACTCACAAACAGGCCAAAAGTGGGGGTAACAAGGCTAGAAAGAGGCTACTGTCTCACAAAGACGGAGACACCAACTGCTTTGGCCCCAGCTCTACCGGCCTGTCTCCCCACTTCAAGAAAAAATGCAACAGCGACGCGTTCCAGCAAGCCTCAGAGGGCTACCCTGCATCTAAAAGGACCAAGAACTCCTGAGGACAGCAGCTCTCCTCCAACGAAGAAACATCTTTGCAACAAAGAAGCAACTTTTAAAGAACACACGTTTCCCGCCGGAAGCGTGAGACTTTGCACTCTGCACCTGATGCCCCCGAATCGACCTGCGGAAAAGCAACACTACAGAGAGGATTCCCCGGCGACTGCGAGCCCGTGAGTAGCCAGAGTTGACCCCACTGAGCCCCCACAGCGACGCCTGCAGAGGGAATCCAGAGGCTCCCCTTGACCGCAACTGCCTGCTTCAAAGAACCCGACACCTGGTAAAGACACTGCACCCGCAGCCCCCAGGACCTGAAGGATCCGACCTCCAGTGCAGGAGCGACCCCCAGGTGGCCCTCTCCCTTGCCCAGGGGGTGGCTACCCTGAGGAGCCCCCCCCCCTTGCCTGCCTGCTTCGCTGAAGAGACCCCTGGGTCTTCCATTGAAACCTATTGCAAAGCCGACGACTGTTTGCACACTGCACCCGGCCGCCCCCGTGCCATTGAGGGTTTACTTTTTGTGCTGATCCCCCCCCCCCGGTGTGCCCTACAAAACCCCCTGGTCTGCCCTCCGAAGACGCAGGTACTTACCTGCTGGCAGACTGGAACCGGGGCACCCCGTTCTCCATTGAAGCCTATGTGTTTTGGGCACCACTTTGACCTCTGCACCTGACCGGCCCTGAGGTGCTGGTGTGGTAACTTTGGGGTTGCCCTGCTGAACCCCCAACGGTGGGCTACCTTGGACCCAACTTTGAACCCTGTAGGTGGTTTACTTACCTGCAAAACTAACAAACACTTACCTCCCCCAAGAACTGTTGAAAATTGCAGTGTCCAGTTTTAAAATAGCTTATTGCCATTTGTGTGAAAACTGTATATGCTATTTTGCTAATTCAAAGTTCCTAAGTGAAATACCTTTCATTTAAAGTATTGTTAGTAAATCTTGAACCTGTGGTTCTTAAAATAAACTAAGAAAATATATTTTTCTATATAAAAACCTATTGGCCTGGCATTGTCTTTGAGTGTGTGTTCCCCATTTATTGCCTGTGTGTGTACAACAAATGCTTAACACTACCCTCTGATAAGCCTACTGCTCGACCACACTACCACAAAATAGAGCATTAGAATTATCTCTTTTTGCCACTATCTTACCTCTAAGGGGAACCCTTGGACTCTGTGCATGTTATTTCTTACTTTGAAATAGTGCATACAGAGCCAACTTCCTACAAGGGTTGATTTGCAAGACGACTGAAGGTTCATTTGACATTAATGGGATCCTTCTGTTCTTCAGTACTATGTTGAGAGATTACATTAAATTTTCTGTCTACATTCACCACATAAATGTAAGTAAAAATGGCAGCAGCACATTTACTCCCCCTAATTTCTTTATACCTAGACCAGGAGAACCTACAATAAACTGTCAAGAATGGAAGGAGTATTTTCTTACATTTATGTTAACAATTGATGATGAAAACTCCCCACCAAAATATATATATATATATATATATTGTTACATTTACTGACACCAGGTGGCCTACTAATATACAATCACGTTCTAAAGAAAGAAAGAAATGCTGGAGAAGGAATAGCACTGCTATTACGAGGTTTACATTTTTCAATCACGAACAAGAATACATCTTTGACATTGTATGAAGATTGGACATTGACTTAAGGATGATTTAAGAGGTTAATATTAAGTACAATAAAGTAGGGCTCAGTGAAAAGCCATGGAGACGTAAAGGATGAGCCACAGAGAGGTAAGTGCACTGTCTACGACTAAGAGAATTAAATCCAGCCAAGCAAGAGTAACTAGGTTGAATTCCATAGTCATACAGATGGTAGAGAAGGATGGAATGTGACAGGGTGTCAAAGGCCAGAGAGAGATCAATGAGGGTCCAAGCGGTTGGTTATATTAAGGTTATCAAACTCAGAGCATATGAAACCCTGGCCTGAATGAAAACAAATGTGTCATGAAGGGTATAGATTGAAAGCGGAATGAATAGTCTCAATTTTGGAATGAAAGAGATTGTAAAGAAAGTTGCATAGTTCAGTTTATTCTGAGACCTTAGCAAGTCAAGTCATGGTTACTTGCCAGCGACAGCTGGTAAACTGTGAAACCATGATGTGCCCTCCTCATCCTGCAGTGTAGACACAGTTTACAAAATGAGGTATCTAGCAGGCGAGATGGGGGAAGAAATAATCTTGTAGGAACCTGTCAGGGCCCAAAGACAAGTTAGGAAAGAAAAGGCCTCACTGGCTCCTGTGCCAGTTCACTAGACTCTCTTGCTGCTGTGGAAACCAGCCAATCGAGAACGATGTTAAGAAAAGCCAGGAGGAAGAGGAACTATGGAGGCAGTATAGAAAAGATGGCATCACAAGCACCCCTCGAAGAGGTCCGGGAACAGACATGGTGGTGCTTGGAAGTGATAAGAAGAGCATGTTTTAACATTCCTACGGCAATGTGTGCATACTGAGGGTTCATCGTTTACTCTTAAATGTATGTTTAGCAGGTCTGGGCCTGCTTTCAATTGGCAAGAGGGAGAGCTGCCTATTTCAGCACTCCTGTCTCCATGACCCTAGGGCTATTTCACAACCTAATGGCAAGATACAGGTAGGTAGTGCTGTCAGTGCCAGGGATCACGCCCCATGATGTACCATGTCTGCTGCAGCAGTAGTGTCACTGGATCCATTGTGAGTTCCAATGCAGCAGCATTCCAGAACAAGCATTCACACAGCCAGAGCACAAGAACAACACGTTTCATAACAAAGCTTAAAAGCTACAACTAAATATATAACAGTTCTATCCTAGAATGCAGAAAATACAATACTACACATCATCCCTCATTAGACAGCAACAAATCAAAAGGGAAATCAAAGGATAAGAAAATCTCATTAAGACAAAGTGCAATCATGCAATTTTTGTGGCACTTGATCACTCAGTCACACATGAACACTAGTTGGATTCTCAAAACCTGTCTCCTCACCACACTCCTGTTTTAGCTCAGAAGACAGTCCATCTTTCAGACGGTCATGATGACTACTACCACAGTTGTCTAACACACAGTCTCCCACATAAAAAACACTATTCGCATGGCTTTTCCTACAAGGCTTGCACATCTGCACTTGATCATCCATTAAATAAGCCAAATTCCTTTTTGGCCATTATCTGCCATCCTCAAAATGTAGTGAACCTTGAGTCTCCATCTTGACTCTCAAAACCAATTTTTTTTTTAGCATCATTACTGTTCTTGCGCTTAAAAAGGAGCCAATCCCCAACTAACACAAATACTTGTGAGGTACCCATTCTGCTGTCAAAGAACTTAATTTTCTTTAGTTTGGACGCAACCCTTTTCCTTACACTGCCCTCCGAAAGACATTTTTTAGATACACCCGTAGGATCAAACAACCAGTTTGTTAACAATCTGGTAATACTTGCTCACAACCTTCTCAATACCCTCTTTTAATAATTGAGTAGCACACTCCACAGTCTATTTGTTAGGGGACCGTATAGTGATACCGTGTAATGTTTAGCACAGTTGACTCAAAAAATCTCCCATTTTGCTGGACCCGAGTTGAACACCAGTATCAATCACCATTTCCATTGGAGCACCCTTAATCACAAAAGCATGCTTCAAAAACTCAGTTTCTACATCCATTGTGGCTGCTCCTACAAAAGAGGAATACATCAATTTAGAGTAATAGTCCACCAGAACTATCATGTAGTGCTTATCCTCTGGCAAGCAACAGAGATGCAAAATGCAGTGCAACGTTCTTGCTTGTCCCACTAGGGAAAGGTACAGTCCTCAATGGCATATTGTTGATCTTCTAATACTAGTTAGAGTCAAAACGTTTCACACATTTGCATACCTCTCAACCACTCTGTCCATCACTGACCACCAAATTGTCTTGCACAAAATCATCTTGCTTTCTGTACTGCCATTGTGTCCCTCATCAGCTAACATTAACTTCCTGCACAAACTCTTAAGAGGCTCAGACTCTTAGAAGAACACCATCCCCCATTGAAGGTTCTGCTGACACTTATTCATTATTATGTAAACATCAAGACTAATTCATTATAGTAGGCAAACCCTTAACCACAAACTCATTTTCAAACACCACAAATCATTCCGCATACTAGCATGCCACTCACTTTTCCTAAACATATCACAACAAATCACCAACGGATCTATTGTAGTAACAACACTTGTCCAAGTCAATATTTATGCTCTTCTCCTGCTGCACAGGCAGTCTGGGAAAAAATCTGCACAAATATGTATCCCTCCAGGTATGTACTCCATTTCAAAATTATAGCCAGTAATCTCAAAATTCCCAAAGAAGCATTCCCTCAAAATGTTAATCAGATGGGTGTGGCCAGTTTTAATATCCCCCACACAAACAAGTTTGCAAGTAACGCCTCTTTTTCTGTTGTACTCTTGTTTCTTTCTGTCTCACCCAGGCTCGTGGACACAAAAGCTATTGTGCTGTGTCTTCTATCGACATAGTGGCTCAAAGTCACTCCCAAACCAATGCCACCTGTCTCCACAGCCACAGCACACTGACATGCAAATAGAAAAGGTTTCAAAGCAGTAGCTGCCACAATCATTTTTTCACCTTGCCATACCTCTGCTTGGCTGCAGGCTACAGTAATGTACATCTCTCTTTTTTAATATTCTCTTCAAATGGAACAATACTGAAGCATAATTCTTGATGGAAAGAGAGTAATAATCCTAAAATCCTAAAAAATATTTCAATTGATCTTTCTGTTTCACCTTTGGGGCATCCGTGATAGCTTTGACAGGATCTCTTTTAAATCTTACGTCCCATCAAATTGCCATACTTCTGCCTTTCAAAAAATATTGCCCTAGAAAGTCGGTATCCCTGAAACTCAATTACTAAGAACGAATATCAGTTTCTGAAAAACACTTGCAGCTGATGTGAGTCCCAAAGGCATGTTTAAAAAATGTATAATCCCTGAATGGTGTAATGAAAATAGTCAGCACTTGTGATTCAGGAGCAAGAGGAACTTGATATGCTGCCCTCAAAAAAACATATTCTAAAAATTTGCCATTAACAATCAAAGCCAGCATCTCCTGGATTCAGGGTAGTGGATGGCACTCTACAATTATTTTCTTGTTTAATTACCTTAAATCTGCACACAATCTGATTTTTTCCCCTCTCGTGTGGCAGAACGATACCTGTCTTTTATAGCTGTCACCTATTCAGACCGATTCACGAGTTCAATAATGCCCTAGACATATAACTCTTCCAGGTGTATTTTAAGCTCCTGTTCCAACACTAAGTGAAACATTCCGTACTTTATATACAACAAGGGCTGCCTTGTCTTTCAACACAATACAATGTTGATATCCAGAGACACATCCAACAGTATCCCAAAAATTCTTTATATAGATTGAAACTATCTTAGAAAGAATTATTGACCTGGTCCACTAGCACTAGCACAACAGGTGGGACTGTCCCAAGGCTCATAACGATACATATACCAACATTTCTTTGCCATCAATGGCCACATGCACTTTGGTTTCAATACTTCTTCCTTTAAAACAGAACCAATCTACAAAATACCTCAGAACCTCAATGACATGCTCTGTAAATGGTAAAGTCTTAATATTATTAGCTTTCCAATTTGTGTTACCGTATAAGCTCTTAAAAATATTTTCTGACAAAATATTCATGGGTACCTTCCTCATCCACAACGTCAGCTGTCAAAATAAGTCTTTTCATGTTATTGGTAACCACTTGTGACTCGTGCAGTATTTGGCTAACCTTCACAGAACTATCCTCCACTTAAAACATTCAGAAGAAATGACCATTCGTCTTTCATTTCACACACTTTTCCCAATGGCTGTTTAATTATGATTGTAACCTATTTGACACCTGGAACTATACCTTCTGTACTGAATTTTGCTTTGTCTTTCCACACTTTTCTTCTGTCTTAAAATCGCATTCCTAACCAATGTTTTTAAACACTCCCCATCATCTGCTAAAAGTCTTATAGAAACCATATATCACTCTGTTCAATTTGCTGTGGTGGTAATTTCTTCTAAAGTGGGATTTCTAAAACAAAGGAGTCCTTCATGTACATTTTTAGAGAAGCAATGGTTACTATTTGATTGCTTAAATATTGACCTGTAGTATTTTCAAATTCTCATGTAGCAGCTTAAATGTAGAGAGTGGCTACATATTTATCCGTTCGCTCATTGATGCCTTGTTTCCTTGAAAAAAAGTAATGCTGTTCTACTTCTACACCTGGCTCTTCACTAAAGTACAGTTCTAATCTCTTAATGGCTTCTATGTATTTGTCCCCTCTTCCAAAGTCTGCTGGACTCGGCTGTATCTCTAACAAGTGATCAAAGTTTTTTTGACCCTCATTGCCCAGGGCATTGAACAGTAAAGCCATTTTGCACTCCCAGCAACCTTATTTTCTTGATAAACCAATGTTATTGATTTTTAGCATAAGACATACAAAAACATGAACTTCAAGATGATGACATGTACACCCCATCAAGTCCTTGGAAGGAAGAGCAATCACCCCTAACCGTCTTATCAGAGTGTTCATAATATAACAATGGATGACATGTTTGATCCCCACTATCCCACCACTAACCCAGTTCATCTAGCCATTTGCCCCAAATTCGGTTGTGTTTCCGTGGGCATCCCCAGACTACGTACACCACTCGCTCTTGTTGTGCATACCAGTCCACACCTCTTTGCCACTCAGACAGGGACTTGGGGGAGGATGACATCCATCGTGCAGCTATGTTTCTCTAAGCCACCAGGAGTGCTAGGCCAGAAAGACTTTTTTGGCCCTCGTACCCCCTTTACCCTCCATCACTCCCAGATAAATTAATTTGGAAGAAAGGGGCACCTTCCAGCCCAGGGCCTGCACCATTTCCTGTGTCACTCCTGCCCAATAACGTGTGATCACTGGGCATCCCCACACCATGTGATAAAGGTCTGCTGCATCAAGCCCGCATTTGGAACATGAGGCGGCTTTGTGCATACGGAGAGGTGTTAGGTAAGCAGTATGAAGATGGTATGTCTGCACTAGTCGCAACCTGGAGGAGATGGCGAGCTCCCTTGGGCCCATTACAGCATCCCACCAATCCTCCTCCTCCAGAGCTCCGATCTATCCCTCCCACCTGCGTCTCAGGTATTCCAGTGTGTCGGGTGTATTGGCGATCAGTGTGTGGTAAATTTGGGGGCTACCCACCCCAGGTGTCCCATAAGTAGGTTGGCCTCCAGGTGAGCAAAACTCGGGCAGTGTCTCCAACAGCGGGATCTGAGCCTGGAGAGCGTGCCTCAGCTGCACGTGTTTTTTCAAATTGAGCAGTAGTAAGGGCATATGTGCCCTAGAGGTCCTGGAAGGCACGAATCTGTGTCCCTGACCACACATCTCCCAACCAAGGTATCCCTATTCTGTCCCATGCCCGAACCCATGGAGCTCCGCCTCTTCCCCCAACCAGGTGCTGTGCAAACAAATGGTCTGTTGAGTGAACTTGCCCCCCCCAATGCTGTATGTCGGAGAACCGCTTTCCAGGCCAGGAAGACCTCCTAGGTAATTGAAGGGATTGATTCAGATATGGGGGACCCATAGAGCATAGCCTGTACCCTCGGGAACCCCAAGGATAGTTTGATCCTGTATGCTGGATCTGCCCACCCCCCGCTGAACCAATCATTAACTGCCAAGAGATTAGATGCTAAGTGGTACAGGTATAGAATGGACATCCCCAACCCTTCCTCATATTGGCTCTTCAAGCAATGTGTAAATGCCATAAGTGGACGCGATCCATGCCATAGAAACGTCCTTGTCATACTGTCCAGCCCTTTGAACCATGATTGCGGCATGTGAAGCAGTAGGTTTTCAAAAATATACAAGAAGCGGGGGAGAAGCATCATTTTATATAGGGGGATGCACCCCATCACGTTCAGGGGGCAAGACTGCCAGCGGACAAAGTCGGCCATGGCTTTCTTGACCAATGGCTGGAATTTGAGAGACCAACCAAGCTCTGGGTGCAGTGCAACCCACACACTTCAATATTTGAAGCTTAACCTATGGATAGGAATGTTAGTCTGCCAATCAAAGCAGTCACATGATGGGCTAAGTAGTATCAGCACCGACTTCTCCAGGTTCACCCTGAAGCCTGATGCAGTGCCAAACCTGTGGAGCAAGTGGATGCCGCAAGGTCCACTGCACGCGGGGTATGCTAAACATAGGAGGACGTTGTCAGCATACAGCGTTATTCGGTCCTCGTCTGCCGTTTCCCATTCCCACCCTTTGAGGCATGTATTGTGGGAATTAGCTGTCCAAAAGCTCGATCGCCAAAGCGAAAAGGAGTGGCGACAGTGCCCCGCTGTATTGGAAAGCTGACAATATTCCATTGATCTCCACTCGGGCCATCGGCGTAGAGTAGAGCACCTTCACCATGGTCCGGAACCTGGGTCCAGGCTGGCCCTCACCAGCACCAATTTTAAGTACTCCCATTCAACCATATCAAATGCCTTTTTGAAATCAATTAGGAGCAGCTCCAGAACCCCGGTCAGACAGTGTCGGTGGGCCAGAACCACTTGGAGTCTGCGAAGGCAATGTCTCATGCAATGGAACTGCATGAACCACATTGGTCTGGGTAAATCAATCTGAGAACTGCCTTAAGTCTATTAGCCAATATAGTCACGAACATTTTTACTTCTCCATTAAGGAGTGATATTGGCCAGTATTATTTGCAAGATGTTGACGGTAGCTGTGTTTTAGGATTGAGTACTATTGTAGCTTGATCCATCTCTGGGGAAAGCTGCCCATCTGGCAGACCTCGCTATATAAAGAGAGCAAGTGGGGTGAAAAGCTGTCACGAAACCAATTAGGAGCAGCTCCAGAACCCCGGTCAGACAGTGTCGGTGAGCCAGAACCACTTGGAGTCTGCGAAGGCAATGTCTCATGCAATGGAACTGCATGAACCACATTGGTCTGGGTAAATCAATCTGAGAACTGCCTTAAGTCTATTAGCCAATATAGTCACGAACATTTTTACTTCTCCATTAAGGAGTGATATTGGCCAGTATTATTTGCAAGATGTTGACGGTAGCTGTGTTTTAGGATTGAGTACTATTGTAGCTTGATCCATCTCTGGGGAAAGCTGCCCATCTGGCAGACCTCGCTATATAAAGAGAGCAAGTGGGGTGAAAAGCTGTCACGAAACCAGGTATAGTACTCTTATGGAAAACCATTGGGACCCGGAGTCTTAACAGACGACAGGCCGGCGATCGCTACTTCCACCTCTGGGTCTGTCAAGTGTTCATCTAAGGACTGCGAGTCCTCAAGAGGCAAACGTGGTAGGGATATCACCTGTAAGGAAATGCCTCCTTGGCATGGTTACCCCCTGACTTTTTGCCTTTTGCTGATGCCAGTTATGATTGAAAGTGTGCTGGGACCCTGCTAACCAGGCCCCAGCACCAGTGTTCTTTCCCTAAACTGTACCTTTGCTTCCACAATTGGCACAGCCCTGACACTCAGATAAGTCCCTTGTAAATGGTACCCCTGGTACCAAGGGCCCTGATGCCAGGGAATGTCTCTAAGGGCTGCAGCATGTATTATGCCACCCTGGGGACCCCTCACTCAGCACATGCACACTGTCTCACAGCTTGTGTGTGCTGGTGGGGAGAAAATGACTGTCGACATGGCACTCCCCTCAGAGTGCCATGCCAACCTAACACTGCCTGTGGCATAGGTAAGTCACCCCTCTAGCAGGCCTTACAGCCCTAAGGCAGGGAGCACTATACCACAGGTGAGGGCATAAGTGCATGAGCACTATGCCCCTACAGTGTCTAAGCAAAACCTTAGACATTGTAAGTGCAGGGTAGCCATAAAGAGTACAGTATATGGTCTGGGAGTTTGTCATATACGAACTCCACAGTACCGTAATGGCTGCACTGAAATCTGGGAAGTTTGGCATCAAACTTCTCAGCACAATAAATGCACACTGATGTCAGTGTGGAATTTATTGTAAAATGCACCCAGAGGGCATCTTAAAGATGCCCCCTGAATACCAGTCCGACTCCTAGTGCTAGGCTGACCAGTTTCTGCCAGCCTGCCACAACCAGACGAGTTGCTGGACACATGGGGAGAGTGTCTTTGTCACTCTGTGGCCAGAACAAAGCCTGTACTGGGTGGAGGTGCTTCCCAACTCCCCTTGCAGGGACTGTAACACCTGGCGGTGAGACTGGAGGATTCCCCCAATAGGATTAGGGATGTGCCTCTCTCCCCTCGGGGAGGAGGCACAAAGAGGGTTAGCCACCCTCCAGGACAGTAGCCATTGGCTACTGCCCCCAGACCTAAACACACCCCTAAATTTAGTATTTAGGGGCACCCCAGAACCCAGGAAATCAGATTTCTGAAACCTGAAACAAGAAGAAGGCCTGCTGACCTGAAAGCCCTGCAGAGACGATGGAGACAACAACTGCTTTGGCCCAAGCCCTACGGGCCTGTCTCCTGACTCGAAGAAGACTGCAACAGCGACGCATCCAACAGGGACCAGCGACTTCTGAAGCCTCAGAGGACTGCCCTGAAACCCGAAGAACCAAGAAACTCATGAGAACAGCAGCACTATTCACCCACAGCAACATTTTTGCAACTTTCTAACAACTTCTAAAGAATTCACTCTTTCCGCCAGAAGAGTGAGATTTCACCCTCTGCACCCGACGCCCCTGGCTCGAGCTCCAGAGAACCAACACTACAGGGAGGACTCCCAGGTGACTGCGACCTCGTGTGTAACCCAAGACGACCCCCCCCTGAGCCCCCACAGCGACGCATGCAGAGAGAATACAGAGGCTCCCACTGACCGTGACTGCCTGTAACAAGGAACCCGACGCCTGGACCAAGCACTGCACCCGCAGCCCCCAGGACAAGAAGGAACCGAACTTCAGTGCAGGACTGACCACCAGGCAACCCTCTGCCTAGCCCAGTCGGTGGCTGGCCCGAGAAGCCCCCCCTGTGCCCTGCCCGCACCGCTAGAGTGATCTCCGGGTCCCCCCATTGATTTCTATCACAAACTCGATGCCTGCTTTGCACACTGCACCCGTCCGCCCCTGTGCCGCTGAGTGTGTGTTTTGTGTGCCTACTTGTGTCCCCCCAGCGCTCTACATACCCCCCCTGGTCTGCCCTCCGAGGACGGGGGTACTTACGTGCTGGCAGACTGGAACCGGAGCACCCCTGTTCTTCACAGGCACCTATGTGTTTTGGGCTCCTCTTTGACCTCTGCACCTGACCGGCACTGTGCTGCTGGCGTGGTAACTTTTGGGTTGCCTTGAACCTCCAACGGTGGGCTGCCTATGCCCAGGAAACTGAGCTTTTAAGTGCCTTACTTACCTGAAAAACAAACCATTACTTACCTCCCCCAGGAACTGTTGATTTTTGCACGTTGTCCACTTTTAAAATAGCTTATTGCCATTTTAACTAAAACTGTATATGTTACTGCTCTAATTCAAAGTTCCTAACTTACCTGTGTGGAGTACCTTGCATTTTATGTATTTACTTCAAATCTTGAACTTGTGGTTCTAAAATAAATTAAGAAAATGTATTTTTCTATATAAAAACTATTGGCCTGGAGTTAAGTCTTGGACTCTGTGCACACTATCTCTCACTTTGAGATAGTATATACAGAGCCAACTTCCTACATCACCTCTAAGAATTGACTACGCAATTGTGAGTTACATCAACCCAGGGGGGTCAATAGTTGCTCGTAGTAGTGGGCAAAGGCCTGGGAAATCTCGGGAAGGGAGATACTCCATGTTCCCTCCTTGTCTATGATTTCAGGTATAATTCTCGAGGCGTGGTGATGCAAAGCTAGCCAATACAACAACTTGGCGTTTTTATCCCTCCATCCATAGACCCGGGCTGTCGTGGCCCTCCACAGGTGTTTGGCCACCTCCAGAGAGTACTGGGACATCTCTTCTCAGACCAGACGTAGCTGGCGAGAGACCTCCTCCAAGGAGTCGGAGGTGAGGTCTCCCTCCAGCCGTAGGGCTCTCACCTCCAGCTGGGTAATGTATGTGCACTTCCAACACTCCTTGGTGCGAATCCGTCCTCTGGCATGTCCTCTCATGGTTGCTTTACACGCTGCCCACAGTGTGGTGGTTTTGGAGACTGATCCTTCATTAAATTGGAAGTACTCCCAAAATTCTGTTTGTAGGACTTGGACAAACTGGTCGCCCAGAAGATACCAGTCGCTAAGGCGCCACATCGGTCTCTGACTCCTGGGGAGGATTTGTAGGAGTGCGGCCGATGTATGTGTAAATTGACGGCGGCATGGATGCCAGGTCCTCCAGTCATCACACAGCCCAAGCTTATTGCAGGAAAGTACTATCTTGCTTGGCATGTTACCCCCATTTTTACATGTATGTAAGTTTGTTTTTACCTGTCTCACTGGGATCCTGCTAGCCAGGACCCCAGTGCTCATAGTTCTTGGCCTGAATGTGTGTACCTGTGTAGTGACTAACTGTGTCACTGAGGGTCTGCTAACCAGAACCTCAGTGCTTATGCTCTCTCTGCCTTTAAATTTGTCACTATAGGCTAGAGGCCACTTTTACCAATTTCAATTGGCACACTGGAACACCCTTATAATTCCCTAGTATATGGTACCTAGGTGCCCAGGGTATTGGTAACACAGGACTGCCACTGCGTCCTGAGTGAAATAACACACACGTTATTTCACAGCCATTTTCACTGCACTTAAGTAACTTATAAGTCACCTATATGTCTAACCTTCACTTGCTGAAGGTTAGGTGCAAAGTTACTAAGTGTGAGGGGACCCTTGCACTAGCAAAGGTGTCCCCACATAGTTCAGGGCCATTTCCCCAGTCTTTGTGAGTGCGGAGATGCCATTACACGCTTGCACTACATTTAGGTCAATACCTATATGTAGCTTCACAATGGTAACTTCGAATATGGCAATGTAACATGTCTAAGATCATGGAATTGTCCCCCCATGCCAAATCTGGTATTGGAGTGCCAATCCCATGCATCCCTGGGGCTCCAGCATGGACCCCGGGTACTGCCAAACCAGCTCTCTGTGCCACCCCACAGACAGGGTTCTGCCCTCCTGGGGTCTGGTCAGCCCAGGCCCAGGAAGGCAGAACAAAGTGTTACACCCTCTCCCTTTGGAAATAGGTGTTAAAGGCTGGGGAGGGGTAGCCTCTCCCAGCCTCTGGAAATGTTTTGAAGGGCACAGATGGTGCCCTCCTTGCATAAGCCAGTCTACACCGGTTCAGGGAACCCCCAGTCCCTGCTCTGGCGTGAAACTGGACAAAGGAAAGGGGAGTGACCACTCCCCTGTCCATCACCACCCCAGGGTTGGTGCCCAGAGCTCCTCCAGTGTGTCCCAGACCTCTGCCATCTTGGATCCAGAGGTGTGAGGGCACTCTGGGAGCCTCTGAGTGGCCGTGCCAGCAGGTGACGCCAGAGACCCCTCCTGATAGGTGCTTACCTGAGTAGGTGGCCACTCCTTCTCTGAGGGCTATTTAGGGTCTCTCCAGTGGGCTTTTCCTCAGATAACGATTTCCAAGAATTCACCAGAGTTCCTCTGCATCTCTCTTTTCGACTTCTGCCAAGGATCGACCACTGACTGCTCCAGGACGCCTGCAAAACTGCAACAAAGTAGCAAGAAGACTACCAGCGACATTGTAGCACCTAATCCTGCCGGCGTTCTCAACTGTTTCCTGGTGGTGCATGCTTTGGGGGCTGCCTGCCTTCATCCTGCACTGGAAGCCACGAAGAAATCTCCCGTGGGTCGACGGAATCTTTCCCCTACCTCAGTGTAGGAGGCTGGCCTGGCTTGTAGTGGGTACCAGACGTACTTAAACCCTTGTGCCAGGTCCAGTTATCCCTTATTAGTGTAGAAGTGGTGATTCTAGCAGCTTAGGCTGATAGAAGGTAGCTATGGCAAAGCAGCTTAGGCTGAACTAGGAGACATGTAAAGCTCCTACTATACCACTGGTGTCATATGCACACTATCATAAGAAAACACAATACACAGATATACTATAAATAAAGGTACTTTATTTTTATGACAATATGCCAAAAGTATCTCAGTGAGTACCCTCAGTATGAGGATAAGTTATATACACAAGATATATGCACACAAACCAAAATTATGCAGATAATAGCAAAAGGAAGTAATGCAAGCAATGTAAAGTTACAGTAGATTGGAATAGGAGCACATAGGTATAGGGGCAACACAAACCATATACTCCAAAAGTGGAATGCGAACCACAAATGGATCCCAAACCTATGTGAGCTTGTAAAGGGTCGCTCGGACTGTAAGAAAACAGTGAGGGTTAGAAAAATAGCCCACCCCAAGACCCTGAAAGGTAGGTGTAAAGTGCATCTACTTCCCCCAGAGAGCACAGAAGTCGTGATAGGGGGATTCTGCAGGAAGAACAAACACCAGCAATGCAACAACAGTGGATATCCGGACCTGAGTACCTGTAAGACAAGGGGACCAAGTCCAAGAGTCGCAACAGTGTCAAGAGTGGGCAGGAGCCCAAGAAATGCCAGCTGAGGGTGCAAGGAAGCTGCCACCTGTTGGAAGAAGCTTGGTGTTCTGCAAGAACGAAGAGGACTAGGAACTTCCCCTTTGGAGGATGGATGTCCCACGTTGTGAAGAAGCATTCAGAGATGTTCCCATGCAGAAAGACCGCCTTGCTGCAAAGGTCGTGGTTAGGGTTTTTGGATGCTGCTGTGGCCCAGGAGGGACCAGGATGTCGCCACTTGGATGAGGAGACAGAGGGGGCGCCCAGCAAGTCAGGGAGCCCTCACAGAAGCAGGCAGCACCCGCAGAAGTACCTGAACAGGCACTTAGAAGAAAAGTGAACTGGAGTCCACCTGATGTCACAAAAGGGAGTCCCACGACGCCGGAGGACAACTCAGAAGGTTGTGCACTGCAGGTTAGAGTGTCGGGGACCCAGGCTTGGCTGTGCACGAAGGAAATCCTGGAAGAGTGCGCAGGAGCCGGAGCAGCTGCAAATCACGCGTTACCCAGCAATGCAGTCTAGCGTGGGGTGGCAAGGACTTACCTCCACAAAACTTGGACTGAAGAGTCACTGGACTGTGGGAGTCACTTGGACAGAGTTGCTGAGTTTCACGCTCGTCGTGCTGAGAGGGGACCCAGAGGACCGGTGATGCAGTGTTTTGTTGCCTGCGGTTGCAGGGGGAAGATACCGTCGACCCACTGGAGATTTCTTCAGAGCTCCTGGTGCAGAAAGGAGGCAGGCTACCCCCAGAGCATGCACCACCTGGAAACAGTGGAGAAAGCTGGCAGGATGAAGCGATACAAGGTTGCTAGTAGTCGTCTTGCTACTTTGTTGCAGTTTTGCAGGCATCCTGAGCAGTCAGCGGTCGATCCTTTGGCAGAAGGTGAAGAGGCAGATGCAGTGGAACTCTGGAGAGCTCTTGCATTCGTTATCTGGTGAGACCCACAAAGCAGAGACCCTAGATAGCCAGAAAAGGAGGTTTGGCTACCTAGGAAGGAGGATTGGCTACCAAGAGAGGTAAGAGCCTATCAGAAGGAGCCTCTGATGTCACCTGCTGGTACTGGCCACTCAGAGCAGTCCAGTGTGCCACAAACACCTCTGTTTCCAAGATGGCAGAGGTCTGGGACACACTGGAGGAGCTCTGGGCACCTCCCCTGGGAGGTGCAGGTCAGGGGAGTGGTCACTCCCCTTTCCTTTGTCCAGTTTCATGCCAGAGCAGGGCTGGGGGATCCCTGAACCGGTGTAGACTGGCTTATGCAGAGATGGGCACCATCCGTGCCCATCAAAGCATTTCCAGAGGCTGGGGGAGGCTACTCCTCCCCAGTCTTCACACCTATTTCCAAAGGGAGAGGGTGTTACACCCTCTCTCAGAGGAAGTTCTTTGTTCTGCCTTCCTGGGCCAGGGCTGCCTGGACCCCAGGAGGGCAGAAACCTGTCTGAGGGGTTGGCAGCAGCAGCAGCTGCAGTGAAGACCCCGGAAAGGCAGTTTGGCAGTACCCGGGTTCTGTGCTGGAGACCTGGGGGATCATGGAATTGTCCCTCCAATGCCAGAATGGCATTGGGGTGACAATTCCATGATCTTAGACATGTTACATGGCCATGTTCGGAGTTACCATTGTGACCTATGTACAATGCACGCGTGTAATGGTGTCCCCGCACTCACAAAGTCCGGGGAATTTGCCCTGAACGATGTGGGGGTACCTTGGCTAGTGCCAGGGTGCCCACACACTAAGTAACTTTGCACCCAACCTTCACCAGGTGAAGGTTAAACATATAGGTGACTTATAAGTTACTTAAGTGCAGTGGTAAATGGTTGTGAAATAACGTAGACGTTATTTAACTCAGGCTGCACTGGCGGCCTGTGTAAGAATTGTCAGAGCTCCATATGGGTGGCAAAAGAAATGCTGCAGCCCATAGGGATCTCCTGGAACCCCAATACCCTGGGTACCTCAGTACCATATACTAGGGAATTATATGGGTGTAGCAGTATGCCAATGTGAATTGGTAAATTTAGTCACTAGCCTGTTAGTGACAAATTTGGAAAACAGAGAGAGCATAACCACTGAGTTAGCAGAGCCTCAGTGAGACAGTTAGGCATCACACAGGGAACACATACAGGGGGCACATACTTATGAGCACTGGGGTCCTGCCTGGCAGGGTCCCAGTGACACATAGCCTAAAACAACATATATACAGTGAAACATGGGGGTAACATGCCAGGCAAGATGGTACTTCCCTACACTCAACAGGCACCAAACTTCAGCGTCACTGTTACTCTGGGACCCCTCTCATCCTGATGAGCGTGGCCCGTGGAACACAGGTGGTGGACCCAAGTGACCTAGACTGTCCAGTGGTCCAACTGTCCAAATTTGGAGGAGGTAAGTCCCCCCTCCAGACAGAAATCCTGTGCACCACATGAACTTCAGCTGCTAGGGTTTCTGTGCACATTTCCACAAAATCCTTCACGCACAGTCAAGCCTAGGTCCCCAGCACTCTGTCCTGCATTGCTCAACTCCCTGTGTTGCTCGCCGGCTTCGTGGGACCCTCTTTTGCAGTGTTGAGACGACCGCTGTGTTCAGACTTCTTAAACCTGTGTTCCAGGACTTCTGCGAGTGCTACCTTCTTGTGCATGGGCTCTGTACATTGCAGAGGACCCCCTCTGTCTCCTCTCCCAAGTGGCGACATCCTGGCCCTTCCTGGGCCCGGGCAGCACCCTTTTTCTTCAACCACGACTCTTGCAGCTAGCAAGGCTTGTTTGTGGTCTTTTGCCAAAGAAACAACTCTGCATCCTCCAGTACCCCGTGGGACATCTTCTGCACGAAGGAGAAGTTCCTAGCACCTTTTGTTGTTGCAGAATCTTCAGCTTTTTCCATCCGGAGGCAGCCATTTTACACCTTCATCCGGGGTTTAGTGGGCTCCTGCCCCCCCTGGACACTTTCACGTCTCTTGGACTTGGTCCCCTTCCTTTGCAGGTCCTCATGTCCATGAATCCGTCTTCAGTGCTTTGCAGTCTGTTGTGTTCTTTGCAAAATCCTCTATCACGACTTTAGTGTGTTTCTGGGGAAATAGTAGTACTTTACTCCTACTTTCCAGGGTCTTAGGGTGGGGTATCCTGGACACCCTTAGTGTTTTCTTACACTCCCAGTGACCCTCTACACACTACACTAGCCTAGGGGTCCATTCGTGGTTCGCATTCCACTTTATTAGTATATGGTTTGTGTTGCCCCTAGGCCAATTGTATCCTATTGTATTCTACAGTGTTTGCACTACTTTCTGACTGTTTTTTGTGTATATTTTGTATATTTTACTTACCTCCTAAGGGAGTATATCCTCTGAGATATTTTTTGCCACATTGTCACTAAAATAAAGTACCTTTATTTTTAGTAATCCTGAGTATTGTGTCTCTTATGATATAGTACTTACATGATATAAGTTGTATAGTAGGTGCTTTGGATGTCTCCTAGTTCAGCCTATTCTGCTCCTATAGCTACCTCTATCATTCTAAGCTGCTAGAACACTACTAATAAGGGATAACTGGACCTGGCACAAGGTGTAAATACCATCAGGTACCCACTATAAGCCAGGCCAGCCTCCTACACTTATCGAACCAACCCCGAAGGTGGCTCACCCCTGTCCGTCTCGCCATCGAGGGGGTCCCCAGGACATCCATCGCTGGGTCAGGGACTGCGTTGAAGTCTCTCCCCAGAACCGTGATAACCTGAGGCAAGTTGAGGAGGACCTCCGGTAGGTCGTGTAAGCAACTGGAAAGATTTCCAGGCGGGACATAAACATTGATAAGGTGTACCCATTGGCCCTCCTGGGTCCCTGACAGGCCTACGAATCGGCCCTGTGTGTCAAGGAACTCTCTTGTGACCGTCATAGGGAAGGAATGCATCAGGGCAATGGCCACCCTACGGGAAACCCCGGGCATATATATCCCACGTGATAAACTCTGTTGTACCCCTTACGGGCCAGGAAGGGGCAGTTCGTCCCCGTAAGGTGGGTTTCTTGAAGGAATAATATGTCTGGGAGGTGGCGGTGGGTGAAGGCAAACGGTTCGGCTCACTTCACATGATCCAGGAGACTATTTACGTTTCAAGATAATATGCTAAATACCATTGGCATCTGTGAGTTATGTGCCCGACGGGTGTCGGGGGGAAGACCCTTCACACGCTCCACTTTAAAGGCAGGAAGCGGATGCTCCCTAGTGCGTGAGCCCTGTTACTTTAACACATGCATCAGGAATCTGCTGGAGTCTGTCATCACTTAGGGAATAAGGAATGGATATAACATGTGGAACCTGCATCGAACAGTCAAAATGAAACCACAACAAGTAATCAACCTCCCACCCCCAACTCCCATCCCACCCCATACTTTTCCCCTCAAAGCATTTGTTGACCTATAACAAAGAAAGGTTAAAACTAGAAATTTGTACTTCATCAGAAAAACATCTAAATGGGGGGGAACACCCCTTCTGATCCAGCTGAGTGTATCTAGGCGCATCCTTTGCCGCCCATGATGGGCCAAGGCCAGAGGACCGGGCTTCTGGAGAGGTCGAGGTTGTCACGAAGGGACGCTGCATTTGGCGATTGGGCCTGTCTTGTTCCGACTATGTCCATCATTTGTTCGTCCTCCTCCCGCCCTCCCGGATCTGCCCGATGCCGATTGGCACCGGGGCGATGCTCGGCCAAGGGCGGATCAAGGAGGGGATTCTGAGTGGGAGCTTCTGCGTCCCCTCTGGGATATATTGCATTTCTGTTTTAGCTTGGGCTGTAGGGCCAACAGCTTTGACACCTGACCAGAAGCACCCGAAGTGGATGTTCTGCGGTGAGCCATTGCCAAGCCTCCTTAGGGTCATCGAAAAAGTGTGATTTGTTGTTGTGAATAACCTGTAACTGGGCTGGAGACAGCAGGCGATATTGTAGTCCCATGGCCCTGAGCTTTTGCTTCACTTCTGTGTATGGTCTCCACTGTTGTTGTACTTTACGGGTGTAGTCTGGAAAGATAAGAACCTTGGTGTTGTCACATCGGAGATCCAGCTGCCTGCGGGCCTCCCGAAGGACCACGTCTGTCTCCGTAGTTCATGGTTTGTGCAATGACGATTCTAGGAGGGGGCCGGGAAGGTGGCCTGGGGCTTAGAGCCCGATGGGCCTTTTCCACCACAAATCATGATGACAGGAGGTCTGGGGGCATCCAAGATCTAATCCAGTTTTCCACAAAGTCAGTTGTTCCCTTGGGATCAGCTCCCTCCACACCTTCCGGAAGGTCCACCACTCACACGTAGCGGCGGGAATGGTTTTCAGCGTCTTCAGCTCACCTATGGAGGTCCGCAGTGTTGGTGTGCAAAAAGGACATCTGGGCGTTAAGTGTTGAGACATCATCTTCCTCTGTGGATATGTGGGCTTCTGCTTCAGCAATGCGTGCAGTGGCATTTCGGAGGTCCTGACGCAGAAGTGCCACGTCGATGCTTACTTCCCCAATTTCAGACTAAACCACTGCTTGTGCTAATTGGTTGGCCTGGAGTATGGCTGTAAAATAACCGGACTGGGGGCCTGATTCCTCTTTAGCACTGGGTGCTGATTGGTTGCCAAAAGCCCTGCTGGCATATTGGTTGATCAGCGTTTGGGACGTGACAGAGCGGGTGTGCCTATCTTTGCCCATTGCGACAATTGCTTGAGGCCAGCGGCGGGTGATATACTTGTGGATGATAGCAAGAGATGGTAAGTAATCTTTGAAGTCCTGGATCTAGAACGGAGGGCAGTTGTCGCTCTTTAGGGTGATGCAAACATCTTGTCAAGGCACCTTCTTGTGTAGTCAAAAGTTGTACTCTGTAGCACCACCACAATAGGGACCTTGGAGAAAGCAACCAACAACACCACCTTTGTATCATCCATCGGGCAGGGCTCCAAAATCTATGCTAATGTCACACCAGGGGCCAGTGCTGAGGCTGTCTGTGTTTGACGATCGGAGGTGGTCAGTCAGGAGATTTGCACACTTGTCATCAGTGGCAATGGGCGACCATGTCACCCACTTCCGCATCAAGTGCTGGGAACCACACCTTCCTCAGTCGTGCTTTCATTTTAGTCGGTCCTGATGTCACAATTTGTGCAAGGGACAATATCAATGTGTAACAAAGGCCTCCGCAGCCACTGTGGTGGGGGGGGGGTAGTTCCAGGGGGCCACCTCAGAACCGTTCACAGTGCCACTGGCTGTTTCCAGAGAGGAGGGGGGCCCCTCCAGGGACTTTTCAGGGGGCGGCCCTCAAGTTTGTTACACCACTGGCCAATATGGTTGACTTCAGTAAGCAAGGAATGATAATCTGATGGCGCAGAGACAGATTCTCTGCTTGGTGGCACTGAGCTAATGGCAGATGCTCCTCAAGGCGAACAAGTCTTGTTGGGCGATATCATCATATCTCCTGATGTCACTGAGGTAGTCCTTCCATTTACCAGCTATAGCTGCTTCTCAGGTCTTTTGGATGCATGGGTCAGAGGTGATGGTGCAGGCAAAGTAGTAGAGGGCAATCTGTGTGGGGCAGCCGACTACGGCGATCCAGTGTGCATATTCATCTGTGTCTGACATGGGACTCGGGGAGCCACTGGAAGACTGCTGTGGGTGCCTTGAGAGGGAGTCTGTGGGGTTGCTGCAACCTGGCTTGTAGCTTACATTCATTTGGTGTTTTTGGAGCTGGAGATCCCACTTCTCGATAGGGGGAGGAGGTTGTGGAGCAGTGCCAGTGAAAGCAGCATACGTGGTTTGTGATCGGCTATGACCTTAAAAGGCTGACCGTAGAGGTAGAGGCAGCCCCTTTTGATGGTTTGTTCCATCGCTTGTTCTTCTTGCATTTGTTGACCTTAGTGGGACAGATATGCCAAGACGTGGGTCTCGTGCTTCCTGTGCCAGTGTGGAAACCGGTCCCACGATGCTTGTTTCTAGTCCAGTGAGGACCTAGCCTGGCAGTTTGGGCTGGACTGTTCCTATGGGGATCCGGGTCAAGGCTGATTTGCATATGACTCGGTACAAACTGGAATGGCATGGGTAGCAAAAAACATTGGATTTAGCCCCAGATCTCTGTACTAGGGGTGGATGTTTGACACTGTTCAGCATTCCTTCCATCACTTGTTCTTTTAGCATTTGTTCCCCTGAGTGGGACAGGTATGCCCAGACAAGGGTCCTGTGCTCCCTATGCCACTGGAGTCAAGCTAGCCTGGCTGATGAGGGGTGATACCCAAAAACAGGTCCCAGGATGCTTGATTCCAGTCCAGGTAGTTCAGGCTGTACTTTTCCCATGGGGAGCAAGGTCAAGACTTGAATGGCAGGAGTAGCAAAAAAACAATGGATTTAGGTCGTAATCTTTATAATGGGGGTGAATGTTTGACATTGTTCAGCATTCCGTCCATCACATGTTCTTTTTGCATTTGTTGCCCTAAGTGGGAAGGATCTGCACAGACATGGGTCCTGTGCTCCCCATGCTCCTGGAGTCAAGCTAATCTGGATGCCGTACTACAATGTCTACGCAGCCGTCCCACCTGACTGCCTGACCCAGTTGTCACTGCTGCTCACATCACACCTCTTGAAGGTTCGCCAGATTACTCATCCTTAATCTTTTGAGTTTCTACATGTGTAGGAAGTTGGCTCTCTGTATACTATCTCAAAGTAAGAGATAGTGTGCACAGACTCCAAGGGTTCCCCTTAGAGGTAAGATAGGGGCAAAATAAGATAATTCTAATGCCCTATTTTGTGGTAGTGTTGTCGAGAAGTAGGCTTATCAGAGGGTAGTGTTCATTATATGTTGTACACACACAGGCAATAAATGAGGAACACACACTCAAAGACGTACCTCCAGGCCAATAGTTTTTATATAGAAAAATATATTTTCTTAATTTATTTTTAGAACCACAAGTTCAAGATTTGAAATAGATACATAAAATGCAAGGTACTCCACATAGGTAAGTTAGGAACTTTGAATTAGAGCAGTAACATACACAGTTTTGGTTAAAATGGCAATAAGCTATTTTAAAAGTGGACACAGTGCAGAAATCAACAGTTCCTGGGGGAGGAAAGTAATGGTTAGTTTTTCAGATAATTAAGGCACTTACAATTTCAAGTGCCTGGGCATAGGCAGCCCACCGTTGGGGGTTCAATGCAATGCCAAATTTACCACACCAGCAACACAGGACCGGTCAGGTGCAGAGGTCAAAGGAGGGCCCAAAACACATAGGCGCCTATGAGGAACAGGGGTGCTCCGATTCCAGTCTGCCTACAGGTAAGTACCTGCGTCTTTGGAGGGCAGACCAGGGGGTTTTGTAGAGCACTGAGGGGGACACAAGTAGGCACACAAAACACACCCTCAGTGGCATAGGGGCAGCCGGGTGCAGTGAGCAAAGCAGGCATCGGGTTTGTAATAGAATTCAATGGAGGGACCCGGGAGTCATTCTAGCGGTGCATGCAGGGCACAGGGGGGCTTCTCGGCCCAGCCACCGACTGGGCTAGGCAGAGGGTCGCCTGATGGTCACTCCTGCACTGAAATTCGGTTCCTTCTGATCCTGGGGGCTGCGAGTGCAGTGCTTGGTCCAGGCGTCGGGTTCCTTGTTACAGGCATCGCGGTCAGGGGGAGCCTCTAGATTCTCTCTGCATAAGTCGCCGTGAGAGTCCAGGGGGGTCGCCTTGGGTTACTCACAAGGTCGCAGTTGCCTGGGAGTCCTTCCTGTAGTGTTGGTTCTCTGGAGCTCGAGCCGGGGGCGTCGGGTGCAGAGGGTGAAGTCTCACACTTCTGGCAGGAAGAGTGAGTTCTTTAAAAGTTGCTTCTTTGTTGCAAAGATGTTGCTGTGGGTGAACAGTGCCGCAGTTCTTTGGAGTTTCTTGATCCTTCGGGTTTCAGGGCAGTCCTCTGAGGCTTCAGAGGTCGCTGGTCACTGTCGGATGTGTCGCAGTGCAGTTTTCTTTGAGTCAGGAGACAGGCTGGTACGGCTGGGGCCAAAGCAGTTGTCGTCTCCGTCTCTGCAGGGCTTTCAGGTCAGCAGTCCTTCTTCATGTCTCAAGTTGCAGGAATCTGATTTCCTGGGTTCTGGGTCGCCCCTAAATACTAGATTTAGGGGGGTGTTTAGGTCATGAGGGCAGTAGCCAATGGCTACTCTCCTGGAGGGTGGCTACACCCTCTTTGTGCCTCCTCCCTGAGGGGAGGGGGGTACATCCCTACTCCTATTGGAGGAATCCTCCAAAATCAAGATGGAGGATTTCTAAAGGCAGGAGTCACCTCAGCTCAGGACACCTTAGGGGCTGTCCTGACTGGTGGATGACTCCTCCTTGTTATCCTCTCCTGCCTTGCCACCAAAAGTGGGGGCAGTGGCAGGAGGGGTGGGCATCTCCACTAGCTGGGATGCCCTGGGGTGCTGTAACAAAAGGCATGAGCCTTTGAGACTCACCGCCAGGTGTTACAGTTCCTGCAGGGGGAGGTGAGAAGCACATCCACTCAGTGCCAGCTTTGTTTCTGTCCTCAGAGAGCACAAAGGCTCTCACCCCAGGGGGGCAGAAACTCGTCTCAGTGGTAGGCTGGCATTGACCAGTCAGTCCGGCAGTGAAGGATTGGGTAAATTCCAGTGGGCATCTTCTAAGATGCACCTTGTGTGCATTTTGTAATACATCCAACACTGGCATCAGTGTGGGTTTATTATTCTGAGAAGTTTGATACCAAACTTCCCAGTATTCAGTGTAGCCGTTATGGAGCTGTGGAGTTTGTTTTGACAAACTCCCAGACCATATACTTAATATGGCCACACTGTACTTACAATGTCTAAGAATAGACTTAGACACTGTAGGGGCATATTGTCATGTAGCTATGCCCTCACCTGTGGTATAGTGCATTCTGCTTTAGGACTGTAAGGCCGGCTGGGGGGGTGACTTATCTATGCCACAGGCAGTATTTTGTGGGCATGGCATCCTGAGGGGGATGCCATGTCGACTTTGCCTTTTTCTCCTCACCAACACACACAATCCGCAATGGCAGTGTGCATGTGTTAGGTGAAGGGTCCCTTAGGGTGGCACAACACATGCTGCAGCCCTTAGGGACATTCCCTGGTCACAGGGCCCTTGGTACCACTGGTACCTTTTACAAGGGACTTATCTGTGTGCCAGGGGTGTGCCAATTATGGAAACAATGGTACATTTTTAGTGAAAGAACACTGGTGCTGGGGCCTGGTTAGCAGGGTCCCTGGACACTTCTCAGTCAAGTCAGCATCAATATCAGGCAAAAAGTGGGGGGTAACTGCAACAGGGAGCGATTTTCCTACAACGTGTGAAAAGAACCGCTGTGCCTCCCGATTCCTGTAATCCCCTCATTCCGCGCAGGATCAAGAATGGCGATGTGCTCACACCTTCTCCTGGCATAGCATGGGTCGAAATCTGCAAAACCGGATCCACTCCTCGCTGCCAGCTTGATGCCACAATCCTGTGCTGTCCTGTGCCAGTTGACAGCACAAGATTGTGGTGTCAACTGTATAAGAGCACTTCGACTCAAGACTAACTTATAAGCAGATTTAATGCATAACAGGAGCCCGTTAAGATGCAGCTGTCTCAAAGGATTCCACTGTTATTTTCAGTGCAACAACATTCCAGACCAAGCAGAGTACGTGAACATCACATTACATAACAGTTCATAAAAGCTATAAGTATTAAAACACAAACCTAAGATACTACACAGAGCACAAGGAGGGAGAGTTACTATAGAGGGTAATATTTGTCCACTGAGGTTTTCTGGTTTTTATCGTAAAGTCTGCTCAGTATGGTAAAAAGCCTGGCCCTGCTTGAAGGAGGGGTGTTGTTTATTCCAGTACTCAATTCTATATGCTCCCAGGACTGTTGGACAACTTAATGCTCCAGAAACAGATTTGCATCTGTAGGAAGTTGGCTCTGTATATACTATTTAAAAGTAAGAAATTTTGTGTACAGAGTCTAAGGGTTCCCCCTAGAGGTAAGATAGTGGCAAAAGTAGATAATTCTAATGTTCTATTTTGTGGTATTGTGGTCGAGCGGTAGGCTTATCAGAGGGTAGTGTTAAGCATTTGTTGTACACACACACAGGCAATAAATGAGGAACACACACTCAAAGACTTACTCCAGGCCAATAGGTTTTTATATTGAAAAATATTTTTTCTTAGTTTATTTTAAGAACCACAGTTTCAAGATTTACAGTAAACACTTTAAATGTAAGGTCCTTCACTTAGATACTTTAGGAACTTTGAATAAAAGCAATGTCATATACAGTCTTTGTAAAAATGGCAATAAGCTATTTTCAAAGTGGACACACTGCAAAAATCAACTGTTCCTGAGGGAGGTAAGTAAAGGTTAGATTAGGAGGTATGTAAAACACTTATAAGTCTCAGTCCTGGGGCATAGGCAGCCCAACGTTGGGGGTTCAACGCAACCCCAAAGTTACCACACAAGCAGCTCAGGGCCGGTCAGGTGCAAAGGTCAAAGAGGTGCCCAAAACACATAGGGGCCTATGGAGAACAGGGGTGCTCCGGTTCCAGTCTGCCAGCAGACTCGGGGGCAGAACAGGGGGGTTTTGTAGAGCACTGGAGGGGACACAAGTAGGCACACAAAACACCCTCAGCTGCACAGCGGCGGCCAGGTGCAGGGTGCAAAGCAGGTGTCGGGTTTCAGGTAGGAAACAATGGAGGGACCCGGGGGTCACTCTAGCGGTGCAGGCAGACACAGGGGGGGCTTCTCGAGGCAGCCACCACCTGGGCTAGGCAGAGGGTCACCTGGGGGTCACTCCTGCGCTGAAGTTCGGTTCCTTCAGGTCCTGGGGGCTGCGGGCGCAGTTCCAGGCGTCGGGTCCCTTGTTACAGGCAGTCGCGGTCAGGGGGAGGCTCTGAATTCTCTCTGCAGGCATCACTGTGAGGGCTCAGGGGGGGTCGTCTCTGGTTACTCACGGGCTCGCAGTCGTCGGGGAGTCCTCCCTGAGGTGTTGGTTCTCTGAATCTCGAGCCGGGGGCGTTGGGTGCAGAGTGTGAAGTCTCACGCTTCCGGCGGGAAACATGCAGTCTTTGGAAGTTGCTTCTTTGTTGCAAAGAAGTAGCTAGTTTTGAAAAGGGCCACTGTTCACGGGAGTTTCTTGGTCCTTTAGTCCAGGGCAGTCCTCTGAGGCTTCAGAGGTCACAGGTCCCTGTCGGATGCGTCGCTGGTTTTCGAACTTGGAGACAGGCCTGTAGGGCTGGGGCCAAACGAGTTGTCGTCTTCCTCCTTCTCTGCAGGCTTGTAGGTCAGCAGTCCTTCTTGTTTCTTCAGGTTGCAGGAATCTGATTTGCTGGGATCTGGGGTGCCCCTAAATACTGAATTTAGGGGTGTGTTTAGGTCTGGGAGGGCAGTAGCCACTGGCTACTGTCCTTGAGGGTGGCTACACCCTCTTTGTGCCTCCTCCCTGTGGGGAGGAGGGCACATCCCTAATTCTATTGGGGGAATCCTTCAAACGGAAGAGGGAGGATTTCTCAAGGAAGGGGTCACCTCAGCTCAGGACACCTTAGGGGCTGTCCTGACTGGTGGGTGACTCCTTGTTTTTCTCATTATCTCCTCCATCCTTGCCACCAAAAGTGGGGGCAGTGGCCGGAGGGGCAGGCATCTCCACTATCTGGGATGCCCTGGGCGCTGTAACAAAAGGGATGAGCCTTTGAGGCTCACCGCCAGGTGTTACAGTTCCTGCAGGGGGAGGTGAGAACCACCTCCACCGAGTACAGGCTTTGTTCCTGGCCACAGAGTGACAAAGGCACTTTCCACATGTGGCCAGCAACATGTCTGGTGTGTGGCAGGCTGGCAGAAGCTGGTCAGCCTTCACTAGAAGTTGGATTGGTATTCAGGGGGCATCTCTAAGATGCCCTCTGGGTGTATGTTGCAATACATTGCACACTGGCATCAGTGTGCATTTATTGTGCTGAGAAGTTTGATACCGAACTTCCCAGATTTCAGTGTAGCCATTATGGAACTGTGTTGAGTTAGTGTCAGGCAAACTCCCAGACCATATACTCTTATGGCTACTGTAGGAAGTTGGCTCTGTATGTACTATTTCAAAGTAAGAAATAGCATGCACAGAGTCCAAGGGTTCCCCTTAGAGGTAAGATAGTGGCAAAAAGAGATAATTATAATGCTCTATTTTGTGGTAGTGTGGTCGAGCAGTAGGCTTATCAGAGGGTAGTGTTAAGCATTTGTTGTACACACATAGTCAATAAATGAGGAACATACACTCAAAGACAATTCCAGGCCAATAGGTTTTTGTATAGAAAAATATCTTTTCTTAGTTTATTTTAAGAACCATAGGTTCAAGATTTACAAACAATACTTTAAATGAAAGGTATTTCACTTAGGAACTTTAGGAACTTTGAATTAGCAAAATAGCATATACAGTTTTCACACAAATGGCAATAAGCTATTTTAAAACTGGACACTGTGCAATTTTCAACAGTTCCTGGGGGAGGTAAGTGTTTGTTAGTTTTGCAGGTAAGTAAACCACCTACAGGGTTCAAAGTTGGGTCCAAGGTATCCCACCGTTGGGGGTTCAGAGCAACCCCAAAGTTACCACATCAGCAGCTCAGGGCCGAGGCCAAAGTGGTGCTCAAAACACATAGGCTTCAATGGAAAAGGGGGTGCCCCGGTTCCAGTCTGCCAGCAGGTAAGTACCCGCATCTTCGGAGGGCAGACCAGGGGGGTTTTGTAGGGCACCGGGGGGGGACACAAGTCAGCACAAAAAGTACACCCTCAGCGGCACGGGGCGGCCGGGTGCAGTATGCAAACAGGCGTCGGGTTTGCAATGGAGTTCAATGGGACACCCAGGGGTCTCTTCAGCGAAGCAGGCAGGCAAGGGGGGGGGCTCCTCGGGGAAGCCACCACCTGGGCAAGGGAGAGGGCCACCTGGGGGTCGCTTCTGCACTGGAGATCTGATCCTTCAGATCCTGGGGGCTGCGGGTGCAGTGTCTTTACCAGGCATTGGGTTCTTTGAAGCAGGCAGTCGCGGTCAGGGGGAGCCTCTGGATTCCCTCTGCAGGCGTCGTTGGGGGGGCTCAGGGGGGTCAACTCTGGCTACTCACAGGGTCGCAGTCGCCGGGGAGTCCTCCCTGTAGTGTTGGTTCTCCACAAGTCGAGCCGGGGGCGTCGGGTGCAGAGTGCAAAGTCTCACGCTTCCGGCGGGAAACGTGTGTTCTTTAAAAGTTGCTTCTTTGTTGCAAAGATGCTTCTTCTTTGGAGCAGAGCCGCTGTCCTCAGGAGTTCTTGGTCCTTTTAGATGCGGGGTAGTCCTCTGAGGCTTCAGAGGTCTCTGGACCCTGTTGAACGCGTCGCTGTTGCAGTTTTTCTTGAAGTGAGGAGACAGGCCGGTAGAGCTGGGGCCAAAGCAGTTGGTGTCTCCGTCTTCTCTGCAGGGTTTTCAGGTCAGCAGTCCTTCTTCGTCTTAGGTTGCAGGAATCTATTTTCCTAGGTTCTGGGAGCCCCTGAATACTCGATTTAGGGGTGTGTTTAGGTCCGGGGGGTTAGTAGCTAACGGCTACTAGCCCTGAGGGTGGCTACACCCTCTTTGTGCCTCCTCCCTGAGGGGAGAGGGGCACATCCCTAATCCTATTGGGGGAATCCTCCATCTGCAAGGTGGAGGATTTCTAAAAGTCAGAGTCACCTCAGCTCAGGACACCTTAGGGGCTGTCCTGACTAGCCAGTGACTCCTCCTTGTTTTTCTCATTATCTCCTCCGGCCTTGCCGCCAAAAGTGGGCCCGTGGCCGGAGGGGGCGGGCAACTCCACTAGCTGGAGTGCCCTGGGGTGCTGTAACAAAGGGGGTGAGCCTTTGAGGCTCACAGCCAGGTGTTACAGTTCCTGCAGGGGGAGGTGAGAAGCACCTCCACCCACTACAGGCTTTGTTACTAGCCACAGAGTGACAAAGGCACTCTCCCCATGTGGCCAGCAACATGTCTGGTGTGTGGCAGGCTGCTAAAACTAGTCAGCCCACACTGGAAGTCGAGTATGGTTTCGGGGGCATCTCTAAGATGCCCTCTGGGGTGTATTTTACAATAAAATGTACACTGGCATCAGTGTGCATTTATTGTGCTGAGAAGTTTGATACCAAACTTCCCAGTTTTCAGTGTAGCCATTATGGTGCTGTGGAGTTCGTGTTTGACAGACTCCCAGACCATATACTCTTATGGCTACCCTGCACTTACAATGTCTAAGGTTTTGCTTAGACACTGTAGGGGCATAGTGCTCATGCACATATGCCCTCACCTATGGTATAGTGCACCCTGCCTTAGGGCTGTAAGGCCTGCTAGAGGGGTGACTTATCTATGCCATAGGCAGTTTGAGGTTGGTATGGCACCCTGAGGGGAGTGCCATGTCGACTTAGTCGTTTTCTCCCCACCAGCACACACAAGGTGGCAAGCAGTGTGTCTTGTGCTGAGTGAGGGGTCTCCAGGGTGGCATAAGACCTGCTGCAGCCCTTAGAAGCCTTCCCTGGCATTGGGGCCCTTGGTACCAGGGGTACCAGTTACAAGGGACTTACCTGAGTGCCAGGGTTGTGCCAGTTGTGGAGACAAAGGTACAGTTTAGGGAAAGAACACTGGTGCTGGGGCCTGGTTAGCAGGGTCCCAGCACACTTTCAATCAAAACTTAGCATCAGCAAAGGCAAAACGTTAGGGGGTAACCATGCCAAGGAGGCATTTCCTTACAGCATCTCCGTGAATGCCAGGGATCATGTCTCATGCTACACCATGTACAGTGGAGTGCAAGACAATTAGGCTGTTTTCACCCCTCTCGCAGGTTGCTTGGTATATGGACGGCATGGAACACTGATCTCAGAGTCCCCAGTTTGGGTTTCAAATGTTGTATATGTCTCAACGTCATACTGGGATATTTACCAAAAGACAACATCAATGCTGCATAATGCTGCAGGTCACAGCTGTGGTACAGAATCACAGTCAGGGTGGACTTGCCATTAACCTTAGTGGTTAATGCCAGGTCGCCAAACAACATTAAGGATGTAGGTCTGGGGATCCCCTGCTACTTGTGTTTATGTGTTGAAAGAAAATAAATGTGCCCCAGTTCAGCTACCCTTGAGACACAGAAAATCATACATCAAAATCAAAATGTAGATATTGAGTATTATAAATGAAAGTACACAATTTGTAACATAGTAGAAATAATCATCAACAGACAAATGTTTGTCTTATTGTTGCTTTAGGTATTATGGTAAATTGGAGCTTTTTGTCATGATCATCCTTGTCAGCTTGTATGGTGGGGTTACTCAGAACTCCCAATGCTGAAGTTGATCTACTGTCCAAAGGTATTTCTTTTTAAAGTTTTCTAGGTCTTCTTTTTGTATTTCAGTTCTTTATTAATGTTGTTCTGACTGCTTCAAAATTATGACACAGATTTCACTTATTGGTCACTATACAAGGCATGACATTGACAACAACGAAAATGGAAACCTCAGTTCAAAAAGCATGCCATAATACCCCAAAGGGGTCGACAACGATGAGAAGTAGATAAAAAAACAACTAGGTGTAAACTTCAGACAACGAAAATGGAAAATGTTTGCATATCAAACAAGTGTGGAAGGTAAAACTCTTAACAGGAGTGTGTGTGGTCCCTCTCAGTGGGAAACAAGGAAATGGGCAATTCCACCCACGCCCCTGTCCGGGACGAAATTGCAAAGTTTGCATTCGTGGTCATGTCAACAACCTTTGACACACTGCATGCCTTTCCTCTTAAGCCTTCTAAAGCAGTGGTTCCCAACCTTTTGACTACTGTGGACCCCTACTATATCAATACTAGAACCCAGTACCCCCACTGAATCATTATTGGAATGTGGGGACCCCTACTGAATTATTACTCGAACCTGGGGAGCTAATCTGCTAAAATTAGTACATTTTCTAAGTAGTCGTGGACCCCCTGAGGGGGCTTTGCAGACCCCCCAAGGGTCCCTGAAGCACAGATTGGGAACCACTGCCCTAAAGGAAAACATGGAGCAGGGAACATGTGTCCAATGGAGCATGACAGTGTTGTGGCCTATCTCTAGGGAGTCAGTAGGGAAGCGAGAATGGTAAGGCGATGAATGTGTCGTAGTTTGACTCTTGCTCTAGTCAAGACTGCTGGTTTAAGGATGACAGTACTTATGTTTGTAGGTGACTATGAGAATCCTTCAACAAATCACAACTGTCTTCCCAACTCTCCCGGCTCCCGGCCCAAGCAGCACCTCACCAAAAACCCAAACAGTAAAAGGTGATTTGTGTCATCCTTTACGCATGAACTCAAAAGTATGACCTCTCAGGGAGTGTTGTGGTTAAACGGAGAGTACCCCTTTCTCGCATGAACAACATGTCTCATTCAAACACAGGCAATGAAGGAGTTACAGTAAAGTTTTCAATAGGTTTTATTTAACAAAACTGCAATCTACAATAAATTGCATGGGCTGCAAAGATTAGGATAATAAACAATGCAAGAAACAGAGGTGTAAAGACGAGAGTCATTAAAACAAAGACCGCCACCATCTTGCAATAGCATGAAATGACATAAAGTATGAAATATGTCCTAATACCCTAATAATGTAAACCTAATCTCTAACCTAAAGAGAGGCTAGGTATGTTAAACCTAATCTGCCAATGCCATGTCCATGAGAAGAGCCCGCCAAGCCTCGTTACCTTGGAATAAGGTCTCTAGCTCATACTCCGTAGGGACATGAAGACTGGGTCAGTGGAAAGGCGACGTGCAGCATCAATAGCAGTGGTGCTAGGTCACTAGGTAATGGGGGCATGAGTCAGCAAGCCAAAGGCTAAGCTAACTCCTGTTTCCCATTTAAAACAAGGTTGGATTCACTACAAATGCAGTGTACCTCCAGAGTGGGTATCTAAAGAGGTATCGTCAGCCTTTCAGGACCAAGCCCCAGACATCTTCAAAGGTCTGCAATTTGTCAGTTAACTTCTAGATTATTTTCTCAGAGAGTGCCATGTTGTACATACTACCAAGCCAGGACTGGAAGGACAGGACTTGGGTTGTTTTCCAGTTTGGCATATGGCCAGTTTGCCTGTGCCTATGGCTGTGGAGAGCCAGCTATTGACATGTTGTGTTATGGAGGGGATGCCAGAAGTATTGTGTAGATGGGCGAGCTGGGCAGTCAGTTGTCTAGTCACCAGAAGTTCCCTTTTCAAGTGTTCCTATATATGAGTTTAGAATTCACTCAGCCTGGTGCATTCTTATAATATAGGGAGTATGTTGCAATCCTTTTCACGCATCTCCAACAACAAGAATTAGTGCTGAGGTAGTTGCTGCACAGTTTTGCCATAGACCATTGCCAATAGGGGAGGATTTTAAAATAACTGTACTTAAGTCAAGCCACTTGCAGCCCCTTGTTATAACCAACCATGAGGGTTTCCCAGTCATCCTCCAGGAATTGTATGTTGAGACGTGTTTCCCACCAAGCACTTAATGCTCTTGATGTGGCAAGGGAGTAAAAATGATCTATTAAGTGTACCACATAGTCACGCTATATCCCCTCTAAAGTTTGTCCAAGTATAGATGTATTGAGTAATGGGACAGCTAGATAGCTTGATATGCCCTCTCCACAGGATGTGGGACAGGGCATGCAACAGTTGAATACATCTCCACAGCTGGTCACAAAATGTCTTTATGGAACCATTGGAGACCAGGTCATCGATATTACTAATGCCATGTTCGATCCAAATATACCAGTGGATTCCCCCCCACTGCTGGTCACTGCACCAGTCTCTGTAAGTCACACCTATGGTAGGCCCTTCCAGCCCTAGGGACAGGGTGCAGGTCCCTGTGTGTGTGGGCACCCCTGCAAGAGCAGAGGTGCCCATACAAACTCTAGTTTCAATTGCCTGGACTTCGTAAGTATGGGGAAGCCATTTTAGCCATGTACTGGCCAACACTACCTGTGGTCCAGCTACATAATGGTAACTCCGAACCTAGGCATGTTTGGTATCAAACATGTCAGAATCATACCACAGTACTGATGCCAGTATTGGTGGCATGATTCCATACACTCTGGAGCCTCCTTATAGGACCCTCCAGTATTGCTCCTACCAGTCTTTCAGGGTCTGCGAGCAGCCAACACTGCTGCAGTCCCTCAGACAGGATTCTGCCCTCCTGCTTCTCGACCAGCTCAAGCAGGGGAAGGCAGAACAAAGGATTTCCCGTGGGAGAGGGATGCAACCTCCTCTGCCTTGGAAATAGGTGTTACAAGGCTAGGGAGGGGTAGCCTCCCAACACTACAGTCTTGCTTGGAAGGGCACATTTGGTGCACTCCTTGAATAATACAGTTTGCACCAGTCCAGGGACCCCCAGTCCCTGCCCTGGCGTGAAAGTGCACAAAGGAAAGGGGAGTGACCACTCCCTTGTCTATCACCACCCTCCTCCAGGTGGCCACTTGATTCTGTCATCTTGAAACCAAGATGGGAAGAGGCCCCTGGGAGCATCTGACTGGTCAGGTTAGGCAGATGATGTCAGTGACCCCCTCTGATAGGTCGTCACCTTGCAAAGTGACCAATCCCCTTTTTGGGCTATTTAGGGACTCCCTTGCGGGTGGGTCCCCAAATTCGGTTCGCAAGACTTCACCAGGACTCCTCTGCAACAACTTTTTCTGTTCCTGGCATCTGGAACTGCTGATGGACTCCACAGGTACTGAACAAGAATGTAACACCGAGAAAGACACTCCTTGCAACATTGTTTCCACGGCTCCTGTCAGCAATGTGCAACATTTCCATGGCATTGCATCCTCTGGCGTCTGCAAGACTTCAGCTGCACCAAAAAAGCATGAAGGAATCTCCCTTGGAGTGAAGGAGTCACTCCCCTTCATCGGCAGGCACCTCAGACAACAACGTCCGGCTGCTGAGATCTTTTGCCCTCTGGACCTGTGATGATTCTCTAACACAGGTTGTGGTTCTGAGGGGTCCTCTCGGTCCTCCCTGCCTTCTGTCCAACTTTGGAGACTGTGAGCCCTCTGCTCTTCTTCCAAGACAGACTCTCTGTGCACCGCGACTATTGCAGCAACTAAGGCTTGTTGACTTCTGCTCCAAGAGATCTTCAGGCTCCAAGTAGCCACAGCCCCCAGCAATCTACCTCTGCAAGAAAAATCTCCTCTCTGTTGCTCCAGCAATGTGGGACTCCTTTTCAGGTGTGGTGCTTGGACCTCACTGCGACTTACTGCGCCTGCTGCTACTGGGTTGCCCGTGGGGGCTTTGTCTGCTTCTGCTGGCTCTCCTGCCTTCTTAGGATCAGCCCAGACTCCCCTCCAAGGGTTGAGTCCCCAGGACCTTGCTGTTCCTCTTCAGCTCCATTGCTTGTGCTTGTTGGGGGTCCTTCTGACCACTGACCCATCTGCAATCCGGGAAACATAGAGGGACAGCTCCTAGGTGACCTCCGGGACTCCTTTGCAGCTCTTGGACTCCGCAGCGGGATTTCATTAATCACGTCAACCCGGATCTTTACCCACAGAAGGGTGGGTATTGCCTCCTGCCCCACCTAGACACTCCTGCGTGGACTGAACTCTGTCCCCTTCTTTTACAGGTCCTCTTCATCTAGAATCCACTGTTGGGTTCCACCAGCCTGGTTCTGTTCTTGCAATATTCCAATTCCAAGTCCCGATGTTAGCCTATGGGATGACCAGGTAATTTACCTTTCACTCCTGGTCGCTGGGGGTATTCAAGATACTTACCTCTTGGGGTTGCATAGTCTCCCAGCCCTTGGCTTACTACTCCATAACCTCTGGTGGGGGACCCATTTCTGCATTCCACTATTTTAGTATATGGTTTGGGCTGGCTATAGGGACCTTGCTATTTCTAATGTTTTTATGCTGATTCCTAGTACTTACCAGTGTATATTTTGTGTATACTTACCTCCAAAATGGGGTGATTGCCTATAGTATTCTAGTTCAGTGTTCCTATAATAAAGTACATTTATTTTTGCACCGCTGTGGTATTGCAAGTGCTTCACACTCCTCCTAAATAAGCCTTGGCTGCGCACCACAGCTACCACTAGAGAGCCCTAGTTTCTCCATGGTCCAAAAAAGATAGCCCCAGGCGACTCAGTGAATGGCCTTTTTGGTGTCCAGGAAGTGGAGGACTTTTCTGTCCATATTGTCCCTCACCTGCCAGAGTAAGTGGGAGAGAGTCCACATGTGGTTGGCAGTGGAGCAGCAGGGACCAAACCCTGCGAAGGGCGTATGAGGGCTGTAGTATGTTTAGGTGTGTCACCAAAATCTTGGCCAGTATTTTAACATCCACAATCTGATAGAGACTTCTAGTTGCAGATTCCTTACCTTAGAATTTTTCCCCAGGCGTCAGACTGGATCCGGAGATTTTTCTTCGAGCAATACCCTTGCGCATCGGTAGGTGGCATCAGTCAACTCCGCAGGTGTCGTGGTCGCTGTGATGACGTCAGGAGTAGTACATAGACCCCACCCTCGTGCAGTGACGTCTGTTCTTTTCTTTGCTACATGCTGATCCGAAGAAGAGCTACCCTCTGCTATTTTTTGCCCGAATTCGACCGTTTTGTCGAGTTTTTTGTGTACGAACTTTGGTGTGTCAAGGATGTCCCCGAAGACCAGGTTCAAGCCTTGTGAGTACTGCCATTGGACGATGTCGGTGACGGATCCTCATCGCGTTTGTCTGTGGTGCCTCGAGCGCGACCACGGCCCGAAGTCGTGCTCCGAGTGTCGGCCCATGCACCCGAAGGCTTTGAGGGAGCGGTCCCTAAAGCTAATGGCAGCCCGGCACTCGACTCCGCGTAGGTCCCGGTCTCGCTCGAGAGGAAGGTCTCAAGATCGGTCGCGGAGTCATCACCACTCTTCTTCTAAATCCTCGGGTCAAGGTAAGAAGAAGAAGAAGTTGAAGTCCCATCGCTCTCCGACTTCACCCCGTTGCTCGGCCGACACAATGTGGCATGAGCGTCCACGCACTAGGCCTCCATCCTCGGAGCCTGCGTCTGGGTCGACTCCGCGCTTCCTCGAGTTTCGCGGAGCCAGAGCGACCCCCACCCAACTAAAAGAGTTTTACGATGCAATGCACCTCATTTTTGGGCGGACCGACCCCGATACGGCGCCTCCGGGCCCAAGGGGTTCGGCTGAGGGGCCTTCGGATTCCACGCCGGCGGCTTCTGCCCCGGCCACCGGGGTCACCTCTGGATCCGTGTGCAGATCCGCACCGGAGATGGTCGCACCCTAGAGACCTTCCCCGGCACTGGGTCGATTATCGACTCTCCTGACGTCGGTGATGCCCACTATCGATGTCGACCCAATTCTTATCCCCGACGACTCTGAGTCGGAGCAACGTCAACTGACTTCGGCTTCGGTGGGGCCTATTCGCCCCAGGTCGCATTCAGACCCTTTTTCCTATGGCTACTAATATGGGGAGGAATTGGAGGGGTCTCTGGACCCTTATGAATACTAGGATGACCCTGCTATGGACTGGGCATGGGATTTGGGCGAAGCCAGTGGTCTGGACACTTCTCCTGACGCTGGCATGATGTCTCCTCCTACCGTGGCTACGGCGGAGGGAGCAACTTATGGTATGATGGTCAGTAGGGCAGCTGAGGTCCTTGGCCTTGAGCTGCCTACCGTAGAGGTCAGGTCTAATCTCCTGATGGAGGTGCTTCAGCCTGGGGCTTCTACTTTGAACCCCTTTTACCATTCAATGAGGCCCTCACCGATGTCCTTTTGGGTACATGGTCCAAGCCCAACACAGGGGCTCCTGTGAACAGGACTATCGCACGCTGCCATCGGCCTGCTCTGAACGACCCAAAATTCCTGTCCCAACACCCCACGCCTGAGAGTCCTGTTATCCAGGCTTCCTCTTCTTCAGGCGCGTCCCCTTCCACACACCCGGATCGGGAATTCAAAAGACTGGAACAGTTTGGCAAGAAGTTGTTTTCTTCTTCCAGTCTAGTGCTGCGGTCTGTGAACACTGCATGCCTTTTGGGCCGTTATACCTACTCCCTGTGGGATATGGTTGTGCAAATCCTGCCGCAGATACCGGAGGAGGCCCGTGCTATCGTCTCCCAAGCAGTGAACAATGGGAAAGACGCTGCGAAGTTCACAATCCGTTGTGGGCTGTATATGACCGACTCTCTGGGCAGATCGGTTGCAACGACAGTGGCCTTACGGCACCACGCCTGGTTACGCACTTCTGGTTTCTCGGGGGATGTCCAACAGTCACTCATGGACATACCCTTTGATGGCACCCGTCTCTTTGGAGACAAAGCAGACTCGGCCTTGGAGAGATTCAAGGATTCCCGGGCTACGGTTCGGTCCCTCGGTCTTTCCTCGGCCTCTCGCCCACCACAGTACGCTTTTCACCCCTTTTGTGGACACGGAAGGGGCGCCCTGTCGTGTCCTCCACACAGCCACCGTGCCACGCACGCTGGCCAGCCTATGCGTGGCTGAGGACGCGGAATCCCACGTGGCCGTGGGACAGGGAACCAGAGGTCTGTCCAGTCCACCTCTGCCCCCCCTGCAGCCTCCAAACCCTCCTAGTCCGTCCCCTCACTCCCGCCCTGTTGGTGGCAGGATCCACCATCACCTGCCCCATTGGGAACATATCACCATGGACGGGTGGGTTTTGCAGATCATTCGGAATGTCTACTCCCTCCCTTTCGAATCTGCTCCACCACACATGCCACCATCCTTCCATCACCTTCCGGAGGATCATTTGGTGCATCTCTGCCAGGAAGTCGCTGCTCTCTTGGCCAAGGGAGCTATAGAAAAGGTCCCTGTGCCAGAAGTAGGTCGTGGTTGTTATTCCCGCTACTTTCTGATACCAAAGAAGGACAAGGGCTTACGTCCTATCCTAGACCTTTGGGACCTCAAATACTTCCTCAAGAAGGAAAAATTCAAAATGCTCACCCTGGCTCAGGTTCTGTCTGCCTTAGACCCAGGAGACTGGATGGTAGCATTGGACTTGCAGGACGCTTATTTCCACATCCCTATCCTGACTGCCCACAGACGTTACCTATGATTCGTGGTAGGTTCCGAGCACTTTCAGTTTACCGTGCTTCCCTTCGGCCTTACCAGCAACCCTCGGGTGTTCCCGAAAGCGATGATTGCAGCTCATCTGCGCAGGTTAGGGGTCTCAGTCTTCCCCTACCTCGACGACTGGCTGTTGAAGGCGGACTCGCCCCAGACAGTCGCCTCCCACCTTCAGACTATGGCGAACCTCCTACACATGCTGGGGTTCACTATAAACATGCCAAAGTGTCACCTGACTCCCTCTCAGACGCTCCCTTTCATCGGGGCAGTTCTGGACACAGTGCATTTTCGGGCTTATCCTCCTGAAAAGCGAGTCGAAGACATTCAGGCTATGATTCCACTCTTTCAGCCCCGGTCTTGGGTTTTGGTGAGACTGACTCTGAGGCTGCTGGGCCTAATGGCCTCCTGCATCCTGCTAGTAACACATACCAGATGGCATATGCGGGCTCTGCAGTGGGACCTGAATTTCCAGTGGGCGGAGCATCAGGGGAATCTCTCCGACATGGTCCAGATCTAGGAGGGGACTGCGAAAGACCTGCAGTGGTGGCTTTCGAATCCGAATTGGGTCCACGACAGATCCCTCTCCATTCCCCAACCAGATCTCTCTATAGTGACAGATGCATCACTTCTGGGTTGGGGCAGCCACATGGGAGAGGCGGAGATCAGAGGCCTCTGGCGGAATCGGGGCTCCATATAAATCTGCTGGAGCTCCGGGCGATCAGGCTTGCGTTAAAAGCATTCCTTCCCTCTCTCAAAGGGAAAGGGGTGCAGGTGTTCACGGACAATACTACCACCAAGTGGTACTCCAACAAACAGGGCGGAGTAGGGTCCTGGACGCTTTGTCAGGAGGCACTTTGCCTCTAGACATGACTGGAACATCAGGGCATTAACCTGATGGTTCAACATCTGGCAGGCTCCCTTAACGCCAGAGCAGACAAACTCAGCCGTCGACGAACAGTCGATCACGAATGGCATCTCCATCCGGAGGTGGCACAAGGTCTCTTTCAGCAGTGGGGAGAGCCTTGGTTAGATCTGTTCGCCTCCCCAGAGAACACGCAATGTCAGCTGTTTTGCGTGTTGGAGTTTCCAAGACGGCACTCGCTCGGAGACGCTTTTCCTCTCAAGTGGAATTCCGGCCTCCTTTACGCCTTCCCGCCTATCCCTCTTCTTCCCAGAGTTCTCAAGAAAATCAAGAACGACCGGGCCCAGGTCATCTTGGTGGCTCCGGACAGGGCTCGAAGAGTGTGGTATCCAGAGCTATTGACCATGTCCATCGATCCTCCACTCAGACTGCCTCTTCGGGCGGATCTTCTGTTGCAGCAACAGGGGACGGTTCTGCACCCGAACCTGTCCAACCTCCGCCTTCATGCGTGGAAAATGAGCAGCAACAGTTGACGGCTTTCGCTCTTCCACCCGAAGTCTGCAATGTTATCTTGGCAGCCAGGCGTCCATCAACTAAAACTGTACACGCCTGTCGTTGGAATAAATTTGTGGCATGGTGTACCAACAAATCTGTTGATCCCAATTCTGCCCCTCTGTCAGAGGTTCTTCTGTTCATTCTTTCTTTAGCCCAGCAGGCCTCTGCTTTGGGCACCCTTAAAGGGTATTTATCTGCCATTCCCACCTTTCTTAGGCTCCCTGATCAGCCCTCACTCTTTAAATCACCTATTGTGAGTAGGTTCCTAAAAGGGTCACCCATTTATTTCCTCCCACTCCATTTATCATGCCTCAGTGGGACCTTAATCTTGTACTTACTTATTTGATGTGTACACCCTTTAAGCCAATACATAATTGTCCCTTGCGGCTCCTCACCTTCAAAACTGTCTTTCTGGTCGCTATCACCTCTGCTCGCAGGGTGAGTGAGCTTCAGGCCCTTTCCTCAAAACCTCCATACTTGTTTGTACATCCTGACAAGGTAGTGCTACGCACTAGAGCTTCCTTCCTTCCTAAGGTGGTTACACCATTTCATGTAGGCCAGTCCATCACTTTGCCTATCTTCTACGCACCCCCACATCCTTCACATGTGGAGGAAAGACTCCACCATCTGGACCCAAAAACAGCGTTGGCGTTCTATCTCAATCGTACTAAAGATTTCCTGGTAGCCGATCAACTCTTCGTTGGCTATGTGGGTACGAAAAAAGGGAAGGTGGTGCAAAAGCATACCATCTCTCGATGGATGCTTCTTTGCATCAAAATATGTTACGCTTTGGCTAAGAAGCAACTTCCTGAAGGCTTGCGTGCTCATTCCACCAGAGCAACTGCTGCTTACACTGCGTTAGCACACGGAGTTCTGTCCTGGATATCTGTCAGGCAGCTATGTGGCCATCCCTGCACATGTTTGCTAAGCATTACAGCCTGGATAGACAGTTCCGTCGAGACAGCTACTTTGGTCGTTCGGTCCTGGAGGACTTTCTAGTATGATCTTAGTTTGCAGCCCACCACAGAGGATGGCATTCCTTGTGTATCTATTCTAAGGCAAGGAATCTGCAACTAGAAGTCTCTATCAGATGTACAAGTTACTTACCTTCGGTAACGAAATGTCTGGTAGAGACCTATTCTAGTTGCAGATTCCTTACCGCCCACCCATCCTCCCCACTTGCGAACTGATTTCTAGGGACAGGGATTTCCCCTTTCAGATCCTTAGCTCTGGCGCACCAATCTCAGTGTTCTTAGCGGCTCTGCGCTCTGGCATGGAAAGTCGTTAAAAGAAACTGACGTCACTGCGCGAGGGCGGCATCTATGTCGTACTCCTGACGCCATCACGGCAACCACAATGCCTACGATGCCTCCAGAGTCGACCAACGCCACCTACCGACGCGGAAGAGTATTGCTCGAAGAAAAATCTCTGGATCCAGTCTGACACCTGGGGGAAAATTCTAAGGTAATGAATCTGCAACTAGAATATGTCTCTACCAGATATTTTGTTACCGAAGGTAAGTAACTTGTACTTTATCAGTGATATCGGCCTGTGACTGGTGTATTCTAAGGGTTTTTTCCCCAGGTTTCGGAATCCCTGAAATTTGGTTCTGAGAAAATTGGGGGTTAGGTGTCTGTTATATAGGGCCTCCTTGCATACTGGGATCATTAGAGGTTTTGTGGCTTTGTAAAATTCTTACAGGAAACCGTCCTCTCTAGGAGCCTTCCTGTTGGGCATAACATTGATAGCCAAAGTGACCTCCTCTGCCATGATCACTCCTTCTAATTACGCTGATTGCATTGGGGTCAACTTTGGCAGCTTGAGGTTCTGAAAAAAAGGTGAAGTTTTGGCCTCAGGGATTGGGGGTGCTCCAGCAATATGGAGATTCTCATAATATTTCTGAAATTCTGCTATTATAGGCGTCGGATGGGTTAAGAGGCGACCATCTGAAGCACTAATGGCGGGGATCACTTTAAGGACTTTTGTTGCTGGAGTTGATAGACCAGTAGACAGCCTGATTTTTCACCACATTTATATCACCCACAAATCCACCCTCAAGGTCTACACCAACACGGACGACACCCTCAAGACTGCCGAACATCTACACTTCCGTAACCACACCGACCCCAACACCACTCTCAGAGGAACACTCATCTACAGACCTCCCGGACCACGAGCACCATTCAGCGAATCCATCGCCGACCTCACCAGCACCCACACACTCACCTCAACGGATTACATCCTCCTCGGGGACCTAAATTTCCACCTGGAGAACAACAAAGACACCAACTTCACAGCTCTGATCGACAAACTCACCAAACACGGCCTCAGACAACTCGTCAACACACCAACCCACATCGCCGGCCACACGCTTGATCCCATCTTCTCCTCAAGCGCCCACGTCACCTTCAACCATACCACCGAACTCCACTGGACCGACCACCACTGCATCCACTTCACTTACAAGAAACATACCGAGCACCACCGCACCCAACAACCACCCCGCCGATGCTGGAGCAAAGTTACTGAAGACCAGCTTACCAACACCCTCGCTCAGAACCCACCCTCCGACCCCACCGACCCAGACACCGCAGCCCACAACCTCACACTGTGAATCAACGATTGCGCCAGCACCCTTGCGCCACTCAAGAAACCCACCGACAACCAAGCCAGAAGAAAAGCCACCTGGTTCACTGACGAGCTCCTAAACTCCAAGCGCGACTGCTGGAAACTAAAAAAGGAATGGCTCCTCGAACACACACCTGACACCCTCACAGCCCACAAGGACACCACCCGCAGGCATCACCAACTCATCAGACATGCCAAACGATCCCACTTCAAAGGCCGCCTGGACAACAACGCACACGACAGCAAAGAGCTCTTCAGCATCATGAAAGAACTCTCCAACCCCAGCGCCAACGTCAACAGCATCCCACCATCCCAAGAACTCTGCAACGCGCTGTCCACCTTTTTCCATCGGAAGATCACCGACATCCACGACAGCTTCAATGCCACTCCCACGCCAGACCCCACCCCCAAAAGCTCCACTGGTGCAAACCGCCTGACCTCCTGGATCAACGTCAATGACACAGAGACACGCAAGATCATGAACTCCACCCACTCAGGATCTCCGTCAGACCCTTGTCCCCACCACGTATACAACAAAGCCGACTCCACCATCGCCCCCCTACTACGGAAGGTCATCAACATCTCCTTTGAAACCGCGACATTCCCGGAAGGCTGGAAGCACGCCGAAATTCGCGCCCTCCTCAAGAAGCCCAAAGCAGACCCCAACGACCTCAGGAATGTCCGACCGATCTCCCTACTCCCTTTCCCAGCGAAGGTCATTGAAAAAATCGTCAACACAACTAACCAGCCACCTCGAAGACAACGACATCCTGGACCCCTCCCAGTCCGGCTTCAGACGAAACCACAGCACTGAGACCGCCCTTCTCGCCGCCACAGACGACATCAGATGCCAAATGGACAACGGTGAAACATCAGCCCTCATCCTCCTGGACCTATCTGCTGCCTTCGACACAGTCTGCCACCGCACCCTGAAAACACGCCTCCACGAAGCCGGAATTCAAGGAAAAGCCCTCGACTGGATCATCTCATTCCTCTCCTGCAGAACCCAGAGAGTCCGCCTCCCCCCCTTCCGCTCCATAGCCACCGACATCATCTGCGGCGTCCCCCAAGGCTCATCCCTCAGCCCAACGCTGTTCAACATCTACATGGCCCCCCTCACACAAGTGGCCTGACAACACAACCTCAACATTTTCACCTACGCCGACGACACCCAGCTCATCCTCTCACTCACCAAAGACCCACGCACTGCCAAGACCAACGTCCACGAGGGAATAAAATCCATCGCCGAATGGATGAGAAGCATCCGTCTGAAACTGAATTCGGACAAGACGGAGGTCCTCATCCTCGGACCCACCCCCTCCGCCTGGGATGACTCCTGGTGGCCTACCTCACTAGGAACCCCACCGACACCGACCGACCACGCACGCATCCTGGGCTTTGTCCTCGACTCCTCCCTCACCATGTCTAAACAGGTCAACGCAGTTTCCTCCTCCTGCTACAACACAGTCTGCATGCTCCGTAGGATCTACAAGTGGATCCCGACAGACAAGAAGAACGGTGACACAGGCCCTCGTCAGCAGCAGGCTAGACTATGGCAACGCACTCTACACAGGCATCCCAGCAAAAGACCTACGATGCCTCCAACGCATCCAAAACGCCTCCGCCCGGCTGATCCTCGACATACCCCGCCGCAGCCACATCTCCCACCACCTGAGAAACCTTCACTGGCTCCCCGTAGACAAGAGGATCACTTTCAAGCTTCTTACCCACGCTCACAAAGCACTCCACGACACCGGACCAGCCTACCTGAACAAAAGACTCAGCTTCTACACCCCCACCCGTCAGCTCCGCTCCGCAAACCTCGCCCTCGCCGTCGTTCCCCACATCTAAAGAAAGACCTCCGGCAGCAGATCCTTCTCATACCTTGCCGCCAAGACCTGGAACACCCTCCCTACCAACCTGCAACAGACCCAAGACCTACTCACCTTCAGAAGACTCCTCAAGTCCTGGCTCTTCGATCAGTAACAGCAGCACCCTGTCTCCCTGTCCCCTCCCCCCAGCGCCTTGAAACCCTCACGGTTACGTAGAGTGCTCTATAAATTCAATGATTGATTGATTGATTGATAATGCCTCTGTAAGATGTGGAAAAGGCATTTCTCTGTACAAAGATTGTCCAATTGATATTTGACCAATAGGAGCTCCCTGAGAAGCTCCTGGTTGGGAGATGAGGAATAAGCAGAAGTCAATTTCCGGATCCGGGATTCCAGAGTTTCTGTTTGGCCAGCGCAGAGTCACTCATCAGTAGTCCTCACACAACAACCTTTCCGGCCCTGTGTAGTGTCTGCCCTGAGAGGGTTGAATCATTGTCATCCTCCTAATACTTGTCCACTTAGTCTGTGAGGTGACAATTAGCCTCCGGGTCTTTGTAATGAGAGGTGTTTAAGAACCAGTGGCCCTGCAGGGGCTGTTGTAGCCCCAGATCCTGCTGTAGGCCTACAATGTCATGATCTGACATCCCAGAAGGAAATATGGTCACGTTGGATAATGCTGAGTCACAAGATGGATGCAGAGAAAACAGTCCATCCAGGTTCATATGCTGTGAGGCCATGAGCTGATAGTGTAGTTTCTAGCCCAGGGATGTAGCAATCTCCAAGGTTTGTGTAGGGCCTGGTCCTGCACTAGGTTGCTCAATACACTTCTGTCACTGTCATGTTGTACGTCTGGTCTACCCGATCTGTCCAAAATGGGGTCTAGCATCACAGTTCCAGTCCTGCCAATGATACCCCGAAAGGATGTGACTAGCCCTCTGATTTGAAAAAGGAAACCAGTTCTAACATCCAAGGGGGCATACATGGAGCCCATGTTTACAAGTTTCCCTGTGGTAAGAGTTTTGTGAAAACATATTGTAGGAAGTTGGCTCTGTATGTACTATTTCAAAGTAAGAAATAGCATGCACAGAGTCCAAGGGTTCCCCTTAGAGGTAAGATAGTGGCAAAAAGAGATAATTCTAATGCTCTATTTTGTGGTAGTGTGGTCGAGCATTAGGCTTATCAGAGGGTAGTGTTAAGCATTTGTTGTACATGCACACAGGCAATAAATGAGGAACACACACTCAAAAACAATTCCAGGCTGTTAGAAATGGGGTCTTTGATTGACAGTCAGGTTACCCCCTGTTCAAGCAAGGACCCTCACTCTAGTCAGGGTAAAAGAGAATCACCCTCAGCTAACCCCTGCTTACCCCCTTGGTAGCTTGGCAGAGCAGTAGGCTTAACTTCAGAGTGCTAGGTGTAAAGTATTTGTACCAACACACACAGTAACTTAATGAAAACACTACAAAATGACACAACACAGGTTTAGAAAAAATAGGAAATATTTATCTAAACAAAACAAGACCAAAACGACAAAAATCCACCATACACAAGTCAAGTTATTAATTAAAAATCAAAAAGAGTCTTTAAGTAGTTTTAAAAACACACTAGCGCTGCTAGAGTGAAAATGTACCTGGTGTGCGTCAAAAATAACCCCGCACGGGCGGGTGTGCGTCAAAAATAACTCCGCACGGCGGTACTTGAGTAAAAAAATCCAGCCGCACGATGATTTGAAAATCCCGCCGCGCAGGTTGCGATCTCCCAGCCTCCGTCAGCGATGCTGCACATCGTTTCTCCTGCTCCGTGCGTCGATTTTTCGGTCGCGTTTCCTGCGAGCGTCGTTTCTCAGCTGCGGAGCCGGCGGCGCATCGTTTTTTTTAGCCGCAGATCGGATTTGCGTCAATCTTTTCCCCGCACACCGATCTGTGCGTGGATTTTCTTGTCTTTAGGCTGTCAGCTTCTCCTTTCAGGGTCCCAGGAACTGGATGGGCACCACAGGGTAGAGTAGGAGTCTCTCCAGAGACTCCAGGTGCTGGCAGAGAGAAGTCTTTGCTGTCCCTGAGACTTCAAACAACAGGAGGCAAGCTCTAGATCAAGCCCTTGGAGATTTCTTCTTAAGATGGAAGGCACACAAAGTCCAGTCTTTGCCCTCTTACTCTGGCAGAAGCAGCACTGCAGGAAAGCTCCACAAAGCACAGTCACAGGCAGGGCAGCACTTCTTCTTCAGCTATCAGCTCTTCTCCAGGCAGAGGTTCCTCTTGGTTCCAGAAGTGTTTCTAAAGTCTGTAGATTTGGGTGCCCTTCTTATACCCATTTTAGTCTTTGAAGTCACCTTTCTTCAAAGGGGACTCACACCTACTTGTGAAATCCTGCCTTGCCCAGGCAAGGCCTCAGACACACACCAGGGGGTTGGAGCCGGCATTGTTAGAGGCAGGCACAGTCCTTTCAGATGAGAGTGACCACACCACCCCTCCCTCCTAGCAGAGATGGCTAATCAGGAAATGCAGGTTACACCCCAGCTCCCTTTGTGTCACTGTCTGGTGTGAGGTGAAAAACAACCAACTGTCAAACTGACCCAGACAGGGAATCCACAAACAAGGCAGAGTCACAGAATGGTTTAAGCAAGAAAATGCTCACTTTCTAAAAGTGGCATTTTCAAACGCACAATCTTAAAATCAACTTTACTAAAAGATGTATTTTTAAATTGTGAGTTCAGGGACCCCAAACTCCACATGTCAATCTACTCTCTAGGGGAATCTACACTTTAATCATATTTAAAGGTAGCCCCCACATTATCCTATGAGAGAGACAGGCTTTGCAACAGTGAAAAACGAAATTGGCAGTATTTCACTGTCAGGACATATAAACCACATTACTATATGTCCTACCTTATCCATACACTGCACCCTGCCCTTGGGGCTACCTAGGGCCTACCTTAGGGGTGCCTTACATGTAAGAAAAGGGAAGGTTTAGGCCTGGCAAGTGGGTACACTTGCCAAGTTGAATTTACACTGTAAAAATACACACACAGACACTGCAGTGGCAGGGCTGAGACATGATTACAGAGCTACTTATGTGGGTGGCACAACCAGTGCTGCAGGCCCACTAGTAGCATTTGATTTACAGGCCCTGGGCACCTCTAGTGCACTTTACTAGGGACTTAACAGTAAAACAAATATGCCAATCATGGAGAACCAATTACGTACACATTTTAAACAGGAGCACTTGCACTTTAGCACTGGTTAGCAGTGGTAAAGTGCCCAGAGTAACAAAAACAATAAAATCAGAGTCCAGCACACATCAACAACCTGGGGAACAGAGGCAAAAAGTTAAGGGAGACCACGCCAAGGATGAAAAGTCTAACACAGGCCAATAGGTTTTTGTATAGAAAAATATATTTTCTTAGTTTATTTTAAGAACCACAGGTTCAAGATTTACAAACAATACTTTAAATGAAAGGTATTTCACTTAGGAACTTTAGGAACTTTGAATTAACAAAATAGCATATACAGTTTTCACACAAATGGCAAATAGCTGTTTTAAAACTAGACACTTAGTGCAATTTTCAACAGTTCCTGGGGGAGGTAAGTGTTAGATTTGCAGGTAATTAAACCACGTACAGGGTTCAAAGTTGGGTCGAAGGTAGCCCACCGTTGGGGGTTTAGAGCAACCCCAAAGTTACCACACCAGCAGCTCAGGGCCGGTCAGGTGCAGAGGTCAAAGTGGTGCCCAAAACGCATAGGCTTCAATGGAGGAGGGGGTGCCCCGGTTCCAGACTGCCAGCAGGTAAGTACCCGCGTCTTCGGAGGGCAGACCAGGGGGGTTTTGTAGGGCACCGGGGGGGACACAAGTCAGCACAAAAAGTACACCCTCAATGGCACGGGGGCGGCCGGGTGCAGTGTGCAAACAGGCGTCGGGTTCGCAATAGAGTTCAATGGGAGACCAAGGGGTCTCTTCAGCGATGTAGGCAAGGGGGGGGGCTCCTCGGGGTAGCCACCACCTGGGCAAGGGAGAGGGCCACCTGGGGGTCGCTCCTGCACTGGAGGTCGGATCCTTCAGGTCCTGGGGGCTGCGGGTGCAGTGTCCTTACCAGGCGTCGGGTCTTTGAAGCAGGCAGTCGCCGTCAGGGGGAGCCTCTGGATTCCTTCTGAAGGCGTTGCTGTGGGGGCTCAGGGGGGTCAACTCTGGCTACTCACGGGCTGGCAGTCGCCGGTGAGTCCTCCCTGTAGTGTTTGTTCTCCACAAGTCGAGCCGGGGGCGTCGGGTGCAGAGTGTAAAGTCTCACGCTTCCGGCGGGAAACATGTGTTGTTTCAAAGTTGCTTCTTTGTTGTAAAGTTGCAGTCTTTGTGGAGCAGAGCCGCTGTCCTCTGGAGTTCTTGGTCCTTTTAGATGCAGGGTAGTCCTCTGAGGCTTCAGAGGTCGCTGGACCCTGTGGAACGCGTCGCTGGAGCAGTTCTTTTGAAGTGGGGAGACAGGCCGGTAGAGCTGGGGCCAAAGCAGTTGGTGTCTCCGTCTTCTCTGCAGGTTTTTCAGCTCAGCAGTCCTTCTTCGTCTTAGGTTGCAGGAATCTAGTTTCCTAGGTTCTGGGGTGCCCCTAAATACTCGGTTTTAGGGGTGTGTTTAGGTCTGGGGGTTAGTAGCCAATGGCTACTAGCCCTGAGGGTGGCTACACCCTCTTTGTGCCTCCTCCCTGAGGGGGGGGGCACATCGCTAATCCTATTGGGGGAATCCTCCATCTGCAAGATGGAGGATTTCTAAAAGTCAGAGTCACCTCAGCTCAGGACACATTAGGGGCTGCCCTGACTGGCCAGTGACTCCTCCTTGTTTTTCTCATTATCTTCTCCGGCCTTGCCGCCAAAAGCGGGGCCGTGGCCGGAGGGGGCGGGCAACTTCACTAGCTGGAGTGCCCTGGGGTGCTGTAACAAAGGGGGTGAGCCTTTGAGGCTCACCGCCAGGTGTTACAGTTCCTGCAGGGGGAGGTGAGAAGCACCTCCACCCAGTACAGGCTTAGTTACTAGCCACAGAGTGACAAAGGCACTCTCCCCATGTGGCCAGCAACATGTCTGGTGTGTGGCAGGCTGCTAAAACTAGTCAGCCCACACTGGAAGTCGGTTAAGGTTTCAGGGGGCACCTCTAAGGTGCCCTCTGGGGTGTATTTTACAATAAAATGTACACTGGCATCAGTGTGCATTTATTGTGCTGAGAAGTTTGATACCAAACTTCACAGTTTTCAGTGTAGCCATTATGGTGCTGTGGAGTTCGTGCATGACAGACTCCCAGACCATATACTCTTATGGCTACCCTGCACTTACAATGTCTAAGGTTTTGCTTAAACACTGTAGGGGCATAGTGCTCATGCACTTATGCCCTCGCCTATGGTTAGTTGGCTCTGTATGCACTATTTCAAAGTAAGAAATAGCATGCACAGAGTCCAAGGGTTCCCCTTAGAGGTAATAAAGTGGCAAAAAGAGATAATTCTAATGCTCTATTTTGTGGTAGTGTGGTCGAGCAGTAGTCTTATCAGAGGGTAGTGTTAAGCATTTGTTGTACATACACACAGGCAATAAATGAGGAACACACACTCAAAGACAATTCCAGGCCAATGGGTTTTTATATAGAAAAATATATTTTATTTGTTTATTTTAAGAACCACAGGTTCAAGATTTACAATCAATACTTCAAATGAAAGGTACTTCACTTAGGCATCATAGGAACTTTGAATCAGCAAAACAGCATGTACAGTTTTGGCAAAAATGGCAGTAAGCTATTTTAAAACTAGACACAGTGCAAATTTCAACAGTTCCTGGGGGAGGTAAGCATTTGTGAGTTTTGCCGGTAAGTAAACCACCTACAGGGTTTTAAAGTTGGGTCCAAGGTAGCCCACCGTTGGGGGTTCAGAGCAACCCCAAAGTTACAACACCAGCAGCTCAGGGCCGGTCAGGTGCAGAGTTCAAAGTGGTGCCCAAAACGCATAGACTTCAATGGAGAAGGGGGTGCCCCGGTTCCAGTCTGCCAGCAGGTAAGTCCCCGCGACTTCGGAGGGCAGACCCAGGGGGTTTTGTAGGGCACCAGGGGGGACACAAATCAGCACAGAAAGTACATCCTCAGCGGCACGGGGGTAGCTGGGTGCAGTGTGCAAACAGGCGTCGGGTTCACAGTAGGTTTCAATGGGAGACCCAGGGGTCTCTTCAGCGAAGCAGGCAGGCAAGGGGGGGCTCCACGGGGTAGCAGCCACCTGGGCAAGGGAAAGGGCCACCTGGGGGTCGCTTCTGCACTGGAGGTCGGATCCTTCAGGTCCTGGGGGCTGCGGGTGCAGTGCCTTTACCAAGCGTCGGGTTCTTAGAAGCAGGCAGTCGTGATCAGGGGGAGCCTCTGGATTCCCTCTGCAGGCGTCGCTGGGGGAGGCTCAGGGGGGTCAACTCTGGCTACTCACAGGGTCGCAGTCGCCGGGGAGTCCTCCCTGTAGTGTTGGTTCTCCGCAGGTCGAGCCGGGGGCGTCGGTTGCAGAGGAGGGAAATGTGCAGTCCTTTAAAGTTTGTTTCTTTGTTACAAAGTTGTTTCTTCTTTGGAGCAGAGCCGCTGTCCTCTGGAGTTCTTGGTCCTTTTAGATGCAGGGTAGTCCTCTGAGGCTTCAGAGGTCGCTGGACCCTGGGGGACGCGTCGCTGCTGCAGTTTCTCTTGAAGTGGGGAGACAGGCTGGTAGGGCTGGGGCCAAAGCAGTTGGTGTCTCTGTCTTCTCTGGAGGGCTTTCAGGTCAGCAGTCCTTCTTCGTCTTCAGGTTGCAGGAATCTAGTTTCCTAGGTTCTGGGGAGCCCCTAAATACTGAATTTAGGGGTGTGTTTAGGTCTGGGAGGGCAGTAGCCAATGGCTACTGTCCTTGAGGGTGGCTACACCCTCTTTGTGCCTCCCCCCTGAGGGTGGGGGGTACATCCCTATTCCTATTGGGGGAATCCTCCAAAATCAAGATGGAGGATTTCTAAAGGCAGGGGTCACCTCAGCTCAGGACACCTTAGGGGCTGTCCTGACTGGTGGGTGACTCCTTCTTGTTTTTCTCATTATCTCCCCTGGACTTACCGCCAAAATTGGGGACTGTGTCCAGGGGGCAGGCATCTCCACTAGCTGGAGTGCCCTGGGGCATTGTAACACGAAGCCTGAGCCTTTGAGGCTCACTGCTAGGTGTTACAGTTCCTGCAGGGGGGAGGTGTGAAGCACCTCCACCCAGAGCAGGCTTTTGTTTCTGTCCTCAGAGAGCACAAAGGCCCTCACCACATGGGGTCAGAAACTCGTCTCTCAGCACCAGGCTGGCACAGACCATTCAGTCCTGCACTGAACAATTGGGTAAAAGCTGTGGAGTTTGTTTTTGATAAACTCCCAGACCATATACTTAATATGGCCACACTGTACTTACAATGTCTAAGAATAGACTTAGACACTGTAGGGGCATATTGCTCATGCAGCTATGCCCTCACCTGTGGTATAGTGCACCCTGCCTTAGGGCTGTAAGGCCTGCTAGAGGGGTGACTTACCTATGCCACAGGCAGTATTTGGTGGGCATGGCATTCTGAGGGGGATTTTAGAGAAATAGGCCCTCATCACAACCCTGGCGGTCGGTGTTAAAGCAGCGGTAAGACCACCAACAGGCCGACGGTAAAGAAAAATAGAATCACGACAACGGCGGAAACCGCCAACATAGACAGCCACTTTAACACTCCGACGGCCATGGCGGTAGAAACAAACACTGCGGCGGTCACCGCCAACAGACAGGTGGAAGACAATGTACCGCCCACCCTATCACAAGATGCCAATCCGCCACCTTTTTCGGGGCGGAACCAACGCGAACAAAAACACGGCGGAAACAGGACTTGGAAGGGAAAACACTCACCTCTCCACACCCCACGAGGAACCGGGACGCCATGGAGCCAGAACTCTAGATACTCCCTGCAATGGTCTTCCTGCTCCTCTATCAGGAGCACCAAAGACGGCGGCGACCACCACGGTGAGTACTGCACCTACAACACAGGGGAGAGGGGAGGGAAAAGAGAGTGACACACACATGCAACATACAACACCCCCACCCCCACCCCCACCCTCACCCACTACAACATACACACAACTACATGGTGCAACATTACATATACACCCGCCCACCCCCCTGGAAGAACTCAAGGACAAAAGGAAATGAGTTAAACGATTGTAATCATGAACAATCCAGTAGTCAAAACTAGAAATACAGTATATACACTTATGTACACCAACTACACAAGTCCGGATAGTGCACCAAGTATTGTCCGTGGACCACTGGGCCCAAAATGCATGGGCGAAGCCCACACATGATACCAGACGTCAAACGGAGAGAACACTGCAGGGGCATCAGATTGACATGAAACAGGCACCTCAGGGGGAGTGGGGGGGCGGGGGCACTTCAGCCTGATGAATGCACAACGCCACTGCTCCACGAGGGGGCTCAATGCCCACTGCTGTATCCTGGGGAGTGCAAAGCCACAGTCTCTCAAGTCTCTCCAGTGGGTGGGTTGCTCACTGCTTTATCCTGGGGAGTGCAAAGCCACAGTCTCTCAAGTCTCTCCAGTGGGTGGATTGCCCGCTGCTTTATCCTGGGGAGTGCAAAGCCACAGTCTCTCAAGTGGATAACAGTCTCCACTGGTTTTGGAGGGGGTTTGTGCCCAGAGTGCTTCATCCTGCCAAGGACTGAGATAGTGGATGTCTTTCTCCACTGGTTCTGGACGGGGCTTTGTGCCCAGAGTGCTTCATCCTGCCAAGGACTGAGGTAGTGGATGTCTTTCTCCACTGGTTCTGGAGGGGGCTTTGTGCCCAGAGTGCTTCATCCTGCCAAGGACTGAGGTAGTGGATGTCTTTCTCCACTTGTTCTGGAGGGGGCTTTGTGCCCAGAGTGCTTCATCCTGCCAAGGACAGAGGTAGTGGATGACTTTCTCCACTGGTTCTGGAGGGGGATTTGTGCCCAGAGTGCTTCATCCTGCCAAGGACTGAGGTAGTGGATGTCTTTCTCCACTGGTTTCTGGAGGGGGCTTTGTGCCAAGAGTGCTTCATCCTGCCAAGGACTGAGGTAGTGGATGTCTTTCTCCACTGGTTCTGGAGGGGGCTTTGTGTCCAGAGTGCTTCATCCTGCCAAGGACTGAGGTAGTGGATGCCTTTCTCCACTGAAAGTGGTGCATCATGGAAGCTGCCCAGGCTCCTGGAACTGACCACCAGCCTTGGACGACTGACCACTGGGGATGGCAGCCATGTCTGCGGTGGTGCCACTAGCTCAGGATGTCGCGGGGCCGCTGGCGGTGCTTGCGGCGGGATCAGTCCCGGCGGTGGTGGCGGCGGCCTCTGTGGCAGCGGTGCTGGCAGCGGCCTCTGTGGCATCGGTGTTGGTGGCGGGCTCTGTGGCGGCGGTGCTGGTGGCGGTGCAGGTGGCGGTCTTCTCTGCCGTACAGGTTGGCGTCGACGTGGACATAAGGTGTGACACTGGTCCCATTGTCGGTGCCACCATGCCCTCTCCTGACCTGTCCTTTATTTTCTGGCCCTTCCCCACCTTGGATGGTGGCGCTGCTGTCTTGCCACTATCCCCTTTCATTTTCCCTGAGCCCCTGGTGGCAGGTGTTCTCTGCTTCTCCCTCCGGGATGTGGGCAACTTTTTAACTTTTGCAGGTGGCGGAATGTCCTTGCCCTCGCTCCGTGGCACACTGGCAGCCCTGTTGGTTGGCGCACTCCAATAGCCCGCAGTTGCTGGCACCACTGTGTCTGGTGATGTGGTGGCTGAGGTGCTGGGTTGGGACCTGGAAAGCCTGGCACTAGGGGACGGACGGGGAGGAGGAGGTGTAGGGAAGAGGTCAATATTAGCCAGGAAAAGTTTCTTAGACACACTGGGACGGGTAGATGGAGTGGGTTTGGGAGTGGAGGAAGAGGTAGTGGTTGTAGGAGGTGTACGTTTGCTGAATTTGGGTGAAGGTGCATGGGCTGGAGGCTGTTGTGAGGTGGATGGCTGTTGGGTGGGTTTGTGCCTGCGTTTGTGTACTTTGGGAGGAGGGCTCAAAGACACACTGGTAGAGGACACAGGGTGTATGAATGGTAGTGGGGCTGGTGAGTGCACGTGAGCGGTGTGTGGTGATGGGTGTGCTGGTGATGGAGGTTGTGGCTGAAGATGTAGTGCATGCAGGTGTGAGTGGAGACGAGACTGGGAGGGAGGAGGGAGACGTGGAGGAGGGGGACACAGTGGAGGCAGTGGATTTTGGTATGTCTGCATGGGTATGATGCTTGTGTGAGTGCCTGTGGGATGTGTGGTGCTTATGTTTGCCTGAGCCACTTTTGTGTGTTGAGGTGTGTGCTTGCTGGTCTGATGGTGTGCTTGGGATAGGCTGAGGTACAGGGGATTGGGTCTGGGTGGAGGAAGTTGGAGGGCGGAGGCTGGACACAGGGACAATGGCTGCCATCAGTGCTGAGGCCAGAGCCTGAAATGCTCTCTGTTGGGCTGCCTGGCCAGAATGAATGCCCTCCAGGTATGCATTTGTTTGTTGCAAATGCCTCTCGACACCCTGGATGGCATTCAGAATGGTAGATTGCCCAACAGTGAGGGATGTCAGGAGGTCAATAGCCTCCTCACTGAGGGCAGCAGGGCTGACTGTGGCAGGGCCTGAGGTGCCTGGGGTGAAGGAGATGCCCACCCTCCTGGGTGAGCAGCCACAGGACACACGCTGAGAGTCTGCTCGGAGGGCGGTGCTGGTAGGGGGGGTGGCGGCTGTACCTGTTGATGCGGGGGGCACAGATGGGCCCGCCACCGCAAGGGAGCTCCCATCAGAGGAGCGGTCGCTGTCGCTGCTGTCACTGCTGTCACCTCCTGTCCCCGCCATGGAGCTCCTCTCGCCCTCCGTCCCGCTGGTGGCTTCAGACTCCGTTGTCTCGCCCTCCAGGGCCAAGTGGGATGCAGCTCCCTCCTGCTCCTGTGCCACTGCTCCTCCGCCTGATGATGCTATTGCACACAAGAATAGGGAGACCACAAAAAGGGGGGGGGGCAGACAGACGAAAGACATGTTCAGTGCATGCAATACCACTACCGTTGGCGGACACTACAGACAGCAGCCCTCTGCACTACGCCATGCACTTATAGTTCCTAGATTATTCACAGGGCCATGGGGTACAAGGCCTATGCCCGATTGCTGCACACAGGAAGTCACAGGAGCCTGACTAGGTGTAGATGGCTCTTACCACTGGTGGGGTTGGGGTGCCACATAGCCTGCCTCACAAAGGGAACTTGCCTACAAAGCTCGCCCTGGCCTAGGGGAACCCACTGCCCACCTCCCTCACCCAGACACCTCGTAATGCGCGCAGAGCCTGATGTATGTGACTGTACTCACCCCCTTGTGGCTGCTGTGATGCCCTCAAGCGACCATCCAACGCCGGATACGCCACCGCCAGGATCCGGAACATCAGGTGGGTCATGGTGCGACCGGCACCCCTCCCACGTTGGGAGGCCATCCCCAGCTGGGTCACCGCCGTCTTCTTGCTCCAGCGGCGAATGTCCTCCCATGTTTTCCGGCAGTGGGTGCTCCGTCTGTGGTGGACCCCCAGGGTCCGGACGTCCTTGGCGATGGCACGCCAAATATCCTTCTTCTGGTGGGTGCTGCACTACAGGAATAGTACAGAGGACAAAGAAAACCTTTAACCGTCCGGACCGTCACAGGCATTGGCCCACTTTCCCACCCTTGCCCTGACGCACATACACTCACGGTCTGCTCATGCAGGGCTCAGTTTCCCCCCCCCCCATGTATCTTCTATCCACACCACTCCAAACAGGCATTGCCCATGCAGCATGCTCACAGTGTACTCACCTGTTTGTCTGGAGGACCGTAGAGTAGCGTGTACTGGGGGAGGACCCCATCTACTAACTTCTCCAACTCTTCCGAAGTGAAGGCAGGGGCCCTTTCCTCAGAAACATGAGCCATCGTCACTTCCAGACTGAGGTCACAGCAGCACTTGCAGTGTAGGTCCTCTCCTGTTGAAGGTCAGGTATCAAGTGAGTGTACAGATAGAAAATGGCGGTCACTTGGGCGGCGATGCGTACCGTCACCGCCGGCGGACATCGTCATTGGCTCCTGGGACCCATAGGGTCCAATGTTACCCAATGCAGGATTGCGCCACGGTCTTCGACCGCCTACCGCGACGGTGTAGAAGGCCAGCGCAGTTACCTCATATCCCCTTGTCCCACCTTTCAGGTCAGGCAGTCGCCATTTCGGGGGCTACATGGCATTAATGATAACTGCATCACACCTATCTAGGCCTTGCATACCCACAGTAACAGGCACATTGCCGATTAACTAATTTGTGCAAATGACATTTTGTAATACCTCAGTGTTGGCTGACTCTCTGCTCGCTGTTCTCCTTAATAGTGCACGTCCGCTGGGGCAGGTGATGAGATGGCGGCATCCTCCGGTGTACAGACTGCTGGTGGACCTGTCGACAATGGAAGAGAGACACGTAATAGTCACCTACAGACTTGATCGTGCAACAATCCATGAACTGTGTGCCCAGTTGGAGCCAGACCTGATGTCAGCTATCCGCCATCCCACAGGAATACCCCCTCTAGTGCAGGTCCTGTCAGTACTCCATTTCCTGGCAAGTGGATCTTTTCAAACTACAGTGGCCATTGCATCAGGGATGTCCCAGCCAATGTTCTCTAACGTGTTGTCCAGAGTGTTGTCTGCCCTGCTGAAACACATGCACAGCTACATCGTTTTCCCTCAGGTGGAGGATTTGCCTACAGTGAAAGGTGTCTTCTATGCCCTGGGACATATCCCCAACATCATAGGTGCCATTGATGGGACAAATGTGGCCTTGGTACCCCCCCCCCGCAGGAGTGAACAGGTGTACAGATACCGGAAGAGCTACCATTCCATGAATGTGCAGATAATGTGTTTGGCCGACCAGTAAATCTCCCATGTGAATGCCAAGTTTCCTGGCTCAGTGCATGACGCGTACATTCTGAGGAATAGCAGCATCCCTTGTGTGATGGGGCAACTTCAGAGGCACTGTGTTTGGCTAATAGGTGAGTACAAGGACCCTATACTGTCTGGGTCTGGGGTTGTACCTACGGGTTAGTGTGTGTCTAACAGTTGTCCCTCATCATTTGCAGGTGACTCTGGGTACCCAACTCTGTGTACCCCAACCTGTCATGGCTACTGACCCCAGTGAGGAATCCCAGGACAAGGGCAGAGGAACGCTACGATGAGGCACATGGGCGAACTAGGAGGATTATAGAAAGAAACTTCAGCCTCCTGAAGGCCAGGTTCCGGTGCCTCCATATGACAGGTGGTTCTCTCTACTACTCACCAAAGAAGGTGTTCCAGATCATTGTGGCCTGCTGTATGCTGCACAACCTGGCTTTGCGATGACAGGTGCCTTTTCTGCAGGAGGAAGGTCCAGCTGGAGGTCTTGTGGGAGCTGTGGAGCCTGTGGACAGTGAAGAGGAGGAGGCAGAAGAAGAGGATATCGACAGCAGAAACAACGTTATCCAGCAATACTTCCAGTGAGACACAGGTAAAACAAATATCACTGCCTCACACATCTCATACAATTGTTTGTCCTATCATAAGTCTGTCACTTTTACCCAGTGTATGGACCCTGACTTGTCACTTTGCCTTTCCATTTAACAGATGTGGGTCCCACTGTGTGACCTCTGCTATATTACCTCATGGAGTAAGCTGTGTTACATCGGTATGTTGACAAGAAAATTGACATTGCTATATTCCATAGTTATTGTAAATACACATTTGTGAAAGCACAGACTGACTCCAGATTGTTTTGTGATTCAAGGGTGTTTATTTCTGTGCAAATAAGTGGAGGGGGTTGTAAAATGGGCAGGGGTGATGGTGGAGGAATGTCCATGGCAGAGTCCAGTCTATTTGTTTCACAGGTGCATTGTCCAAAGGGGCATAGGAAGTGGCGCTAGGGCAGTTGATGGATGGACAGGGTGACAAAGTGAGACAGAAGGATGACATTCAGGGGGGGTCTCATTTCCTGGCGGGGGTCTTGGCATTGTTCTCTGTCTTGTTCCTGGATCTCAGGGACCGTTTGCGGGGTGGTTCTCCATATGCAGGGGGTGGGGTGCTGGTGTCATGGTCCTGTGGCTGTGCCTCCTGTCCACTAGCGCCGGCGGAGGTGGTGGGCTGTTCATCATCCAGGCTAGTGTCAGGGGCCCCTTGTTGTGCCACAGTGTCCCTCCTGGTGTTGACAAGCTCCTTCAGCACCCCTACAATGGTGACCAGGGTGGTGTTGATGGACTTGAGTTCCTCCCTGATCCTCAAATAGTGTTCCTCCTGCAGCCGCTTGGTCTCCTGAAAGTTGGCCAGTACCATTGCCATCGTCTCCTGGGAATGATGGTACGCTCCCATGATGTTGGAGAGGGCCTCGTGGAGAGTGGATTCCCTGGGCCTGTCCTCCCCTGTAGCACAGCTGTCCTCCCAGTTCCCCTGTTTTCCTGTGCCTCTGTCCCCTGAACTGTGTGCCCACTGCCACTGCCCCCATGTCCCTGATTTTCTTGGGGTGGTGGGTTTGCCTGGGGTCCCTGTAGTGGTGGACACACTGCTGCTTGATGTGTCCTGGGGACAGAGGGATGGGCCCGCTGGGTGGGTGCTGTGCTGGTGTTTCCTGAGGGGGGAGGCTCTGTGGTGGCTTGTGCCAGTGTCAGGGGAACCGACTGTCCCGAGGTCCCAGATGGGCCGGGCTGGTCATCTTGATCCAGTTGGACAGAGCTGCTGTCATCACTGTGGGCCTCTTCTGTGGGGGGAGTGGACCTGTCTGGAACCTCCTGTCCGGTGACGTTGGGTAGGGGCCCTGCAGGGGTGTAAAGGCATGATTATTGCATCTGAGTGTGCCATTGTGTGCAATGGGTGAGTGACCCTGTACTCCAGTGCTTGCATTCTTGTCTAGGACCTTGTGTGATAATTCGTTTGGGGTCTGTGTGGGTATCTGTTATGGACATGCTTTGGTGATGGGTGTCCATGCTTTGGTGTTGCATGCAGGGCTTGGTGTTGGGATGTGTGGGTTGTGATAGTGGGACATTTGTGAGGTGTTCGAATGGTGAGGGTGAGGGTGGGGGTATGTGATAGCATGCAGGTGGGGTGGGGGATGTAATAGTTAAGAGTTGACTTACCAGAGTCCATTCCTCCTGCTACTTCTGTGAGGCCCTCAGGATGCAGTATAGCCAAGACTTGCTCCTCCCATGATGTTAGTTGTGGGGGAGGAGGTGGGGGTCCGCCGCCAGTCCTCTGTACTGCAATCTGGTGTCTTGAGACCACGGAACGCACCTTCCCCCGTAGGTCGCTCCACCTCTTCCTGATGTCATCCCGTGTTCTTGGATGCTGTCCCACTGCATTGACCCTGTCGACGATTCTGCGCCATAGCTCCATCTTCCTTGCAATGGAGGTGTGCTGCACCTGTGATCGGAATAGCTGTGGCTCTACCCGGACTATTTCCTCCACCATGACCCTGAGCTCCTCCTCAGAGAACCTGGGGTGTCGTTGAGGTGCCATGATGTGGTGTGGGTGATGTGTGAGGTGGTGTTGGTTGTGATGTGTGAGGGGATGTGTTTGTGTGTGTTGTCTGAGGTGCGTGGATGGTGTGTGAGTGATTGTGTACCTGTGGATGCTAGTGTTGTTGATGGTGGTGTGTCTCTCTGGCCTTCTTTCAGAATTTTTGATCGTAAGGGTTTGTGGGTGATGTGGGAGTGTGTTTTATATTGGATTGGGTGTGTGGGAGTGGTGTGTGTATGTGTATCAGGTGTGTGTATTTCGATTTGTCCAATGTGGTTGTGTTTTGTAAATGTGTGTGTATTTTGCGGCGGTGTGTACTGCCAATGGAATACCGCGGTTGAAAGACCGCCGCGTGGATTCGTGGGTCGTGATAGTGTGGGCGTATTCTTGTTGGCGTGACGGTGGAGGTTTTGTTATCGCCAGTTTATCACTGACCTTTGGTGTGGCGGACTTGTGTGGGTGTCTGGATTTTGGCAAATTCCGAGCTGTGGGTCGTAATAGCTGTAGCGGAATTCCGCCACCACAGCGGTGTGTTGGCGGTCTTCTGCACGGCAGTAAGCGGGATTTACTGCCAATGTTGTAATGAGGGCCATAATGTCTAGCACAGATGAGATGGTGGTGGAACTCAACCTCACCCCTTACCTGCATCTTGGGATGTCAGAGCTAAGGACTCTCTGTAAGCTAAAAAATATAAAAACTGGGTCCAACCCTACCAAAGTTAAGCTCCAGGAGCTTTTGGCAGAGTTTGCAAAGGAGCACCCCTCTGAGGATAATCCTACAGAGGGAGTAGCTAGTGACCAGGAGGATGATTCCCTCCCTCCTGTCCTAGTTAGGAAGAACAGGGTCCCTTCAAACCCTGACTCCACAAGTGAGAGTCAGAGAAACTGGTTCTTCAACAGGGGAGGCCAGTAACTCTGGAAGCATTGAGGGCAGCCTCAATGAAGATGACCTCCTGTTAGCCAGGATGGCCAAAAGATTGGCTTTGGAGAGACAGCTCCTAGCCATAGAGAGGGAAAGACAAGAGATGGGTTTAGCTCCCATCAATGGTGGCAGCAACATAAATAGGGTCAGAGAAAGTACTGACATGCTAAAAATCCCCAAAGGGATTGTAACAAAATATTAAGATGGTGATGATATCACCAAGTGGTTTACAGCTTTTGAGAGGGCTTATGCAACCAGAAAAGTAAACATATCTCACTGGGGTGCTCTCCTTTGGGAAATAGTCACTGGAAAGTGTAGGGATAGACTCCTCACACTCTCTGGTAAGGATGCAGAATCCTATCAATCAATAATATTTAAAAAGCGCGCTACTCACCCGTGAGGGTCTCAAGGCGCTAGGGGAGGGGGTTACTGCTGCTCAAAGAGCCAGGTCTTGAGCTGCCTCCGGAATGCGAGTTGGTCCTGGGTGGTCCTGAGGTTGGCGGGGAGGGAGTTCCATGTCTTGGCTGCCAGGTAGGAGAAGGATTTCCAACCTGCCGTTGTGCGGCGGATGAGAGGGACGGCGGCGAGTGCGAGGTTGGTGGAGCGAAGTTGACGTGGGGGGCGTGTAGAAACTGAGGCGACGGTTGAGGTATTCGGGTCCCTTGTTTGTCTCAGGTGGGCGGAGATGTGGCTGTTGCGGGGTATGTCGAGGATGAGGCGAGCTGAGGCGTTTTGTATTTGCTGAAGATGTATCTGGAGTTTTGTGGTGGTTCTGCTTATAGTGTGTTTCCGTAGTCCAGGCGGCTTGTGACGAGGGCGTGGGTCACAGTGTGTCGGCGGGGATCCAGCGGAAGATCTTTCGGAGCATGCGGAGAGTGAGTAAGCAGGAATACGATATGGCGTTGACTTGTTTGGTCATGGTGAGAAGCGGGTCCAGGATGAATCCGAGGTTGCGTGCGTGGTCTGAGGGGGTAGGTGTGGTGCCTAGGGCCATGGGCCACCAAGAGTTGTCCCAGGTGGACGGGGCGTTTCCGAGGATGAGGACTTCTGTTTTGTCTGAGTTCAGTTTCAGACGGCTGAGTTTCATTCATTCTGCGACGTCTTTCATTCCATCCTGCAGGTTGGTTTTGGCGATGGTAGGGTCCTTGGTGAGGGAAAGTATCAGCAGGGTAGTTCCTATGACCTCATGAAGGCTACCCTGATTGAGGGCTTTGTATTCTCAACTGAGGAGTACAGGATTAGGTTCAGGGGGGCTCAAAAATCCTTGAGCCAGACGTGGGTTGATTTTGTTGACTTCTCAGTCAAAACACTAGATGGTTGGATTAATGGCAGTGGTGTAAATGATTATGATGGGCTGTATAACTTGTTTATGAAATAACATACTTTAAGTAATTGTTTCAATGATAAACTGCATCAGCATCTGGTAGACCTAGGTCCAATTTCTGCCCAAGAATTGGGAAAGAAGGCAGACCACTGGGTCAAGACAAGAGTGACCAAGACTTCCACAGGGGGTGACCAAAAGAAAGGGGTCACAAAGCCTCCCCAGGGGAAGAGTGTTGAGACATTCAAGGGAAAAAGTAAAGAGTCTTCTACAGGGCCCTAAAAACCTGCTTAGGAGGGTGGGTCCAAAGCCTCTTCACAATCCTCATTTGGGTATAAGGATAAAACTTTGATCCCCAAAAAGCCTGGTGTCGCATCTGTACTTAGCATAGACACCAAACTGGACACAAGGCCTGTCCCAAGAAAGGTTCCACAACTACTACTACTCCAGTTAGCACTGGAATAGCCAGTCTTTAGGTGTGATCAACAGTGTGCCCAGAGCAAATCAGGGTTCTCACTGAAGCTACATTAGTCTCACAGGGAGGGGTGGACCTAGCCACACTTGCTGCCTGGCCGCCTAGCATGCAAAAATACAGGCAGCAGCTCATAATCAATGGGACTAGAGTAGAAGCCCTGAGGGATACAGGTGCCAGTGTCGCTATGGGGACAGACAAATTGGTTTCCCCAGGACAATACCTGGCTGGACAGACATATCCAGTCACCAATACTGACACTCAGACTAAAGTCCATCCCATGGCAATGGTAACATTAGAATGGGGAGGAGTCACTGGCCTGAAACAGGTGGTGGTCTCTTCTGCTATATCAGTAGAATGTCTGCTTGGAAATGATCCGGAGCCCTCAGCATGGGCTGAGGTAGAACTCAAAACCCATGCAGCCATGCTGGGTATCCATGAACTGGTGTGTGTCAAGACAGGGGCACAGTGCAGGGCTCAGGGTGAAAAAGAAGTGTTGGAGTCTGGAATAATGGCCCAACCTTCCAAGAGAGAAGGAAAGACGACTGGGGAACCAGTTTCAACACAGCACAAGAAACAGAACCTCTCTTCCCAGGATGAAGTTCTATCCTCTGAGGGAACTGAGTCCATGGAGCTGGAACCTTATCAGGTTGAGCTCTTGGGCCCAGAGGGACCCTCAAGGGAACAGCTGTGTAAGGGGAAGAAACTTGTCCCTCTCTTGAAGGCCTAAGACAGCAAGCAGCTGAGCAAGAAAAAGGAAACTTCTGTGGAACACATAGGGTCTATTGGGAAGATGGACTCCTTTACACTGAGGCAAGAGATCCCAAACCTGGTGCCACTAGGAGAGTGGTAGTGCCTCAGGCGTTTAGGGAGTTCATTCTGACATTAGCCCATGACATTCTCCTTGCTGGGCATTTGGAACAAACCAAGACATGGGACAGGTTAATCAACCATTTCTATTGGCCCAATATGTCCTAGAAGGTAAAGGAGTTTTGCACCTCCTGTGTCACCTGTCAAGTCAGTGGTAAGACAGGTGGCCATCCAAAGGCCCCCCTCATTCCACTTCCAGTGGTGGGGGTCCCCTTTGAAAGAGTGGGAGTGGATATAGTGGGTCCACTTGAACCTCCCACTGCATCAGGGAACCAATATATCCTAGTAGTAGTGAATCATGCTACTAGGTACCCTGAAGCAATTCCCCTTAGTTCCACTACTGCCCCTGCAGTAGCAAAGGCACTCATTGGTATTGTTACCAGAGTGGGATTTCCTAAGGAGGTGGCCTCTGACAGAGGTACCAACTTCATGTCAGCTTACCTGAAACATATGTGGAATGAGTGTCGGGTGACTTACAAATCCACCACACCATACCATCCACAAATGGTCTTTTTGAGAGATTTAACAAGACATTGAAGGGCATGATCATGGGGCTCCCTGAAAAACTCAAAAGGAGATGGGATGTCCTCTTGCCATGCCTGCTTTTCGCCTACAGAGAGGTGCCTCAGAAGGGAGTAGGGTTTTCCCCCTTTGAACTTCTGTTTGGCCATCCTGTTAGGGGACCACTAGGTCTTGTAAAAGAAGGCTGGGATAGGCCTCTCCATGAGCCTAAACAAGATGTGGTGGACTATGTACTAGGCCTACGTTCAAGGATGGCAGAGTACATGGAAAAGGCAAACAAAAACCTTGAGGCCAGCCAACAGCTCCAGAAGATGTGGTATGCCCAAAAGGCTGCTATGGTTAAGTTTCAGCCAGTGCAGAAAGTCTGGATTCTGGGGCCTGTGGCTCCCAGGGCACTTCAGGACAAATGGAGTGGCTCTTACTCAGTGCTAGAAAAGAAGAGCCAGGTCACCTACCTGGTGGACCTAGGCACTAGCAGGACCCCCAAGAGGGTGATCGGAGTTAATCGCCTAAAACTCTTCCATGACAGGACAGATGTGAATCTGTTGATGGTAACAGATGAGGACCAGGAAGCTGAGAGTGAACCTCTCCACTGTCCCTAAGGAAGACACAGTAGATGGAGTGATCTATTTAGACACCCTCTCTGGCCAACAGCAAGCTGACTGCAGGCAAGTCCTCCAGCAGTTTGCTTCCCTAACCCCTGGTCAGACACACCTGTGTACCCATGATGTGGACACAGGAGACTGCATGCCTGTCAAAAACAAAATTTTCAGATAGTCTGACCAAGTTAAGGAAAGCATCAAAGTGGAAGTCCACAAGATGCTGGAGTTGGGAGTGATTGAGCACTCTGAAAGTCCCTGGGCTAGCCCAGTGGTCTTGGTCTCCAAATCTCATACAAGAGATGGCAAGAGAGAGATGAGGATTTGTGTGGACAACAGAGGGCTTAATTCTGTCACCAATACAGATGCTCACCCCATTCCAAGGGCAGATGGACTAATTGATAAATTGGGTGCTGCCAAATAGTTAAGTACCTTTGACTTAACAGCAGGGTACTGGCAAATAAAAAGGGCACCAGGAGCAAAAGAGAAAACAGCATTTTCTACACGTGATGGGCACTACCAGTTCACTCTGGTGCCCTTTGGCTTAAAGAATGCCCCTGCCACCTTCCAAAGGTTGGTGAATAAAGTCCTTGCTGGCTTGGAGTCCTTTAGTGCAGGTTATCTTGATCATATTGCTGTCTTTAGCTCCAGCTGGCAGGATCACCTGGTCCACCTGAGGAAGGTTTTGCAGGCCCTGCAAGCATCAGGCCTCTCTATCAAGGCATTTAAATGTCAGATAGGGCAGGGTACTGTGGCTTACTTGGGTCACCTTGTAGGTGTAGGCCAAGTTCAGCCACTCCAACCCAAGATCCAGACTATTCTGGACTGGGTAGCTCCAAAAACCCAGACTCAAGTCAGGGCATTCCTTGGCTTGACTGGGTACTATAGGAGGTTTGTGAAGGGTTATGGATCAATAGTGACACCCCTCACAGAACTTACTTCCTAGAAAATGCCCAAGAAAGTGAACTGGACCGTGGACTGTCAAAAAGGCCTTTGACACCCTGAAGCAAGCAATGTGTACAACACCAGTTTTGAAAGTTCCAGATTACTCTAAGCAGTTAATTGTGCAGACAGATGCCTCTGAACATGGGATAGGAGCAGTCCTGTTCCAAACAAATGATGATGGCCTTGGCCAGCCTATTGCTTTTATTAGCAGGAGGTTACTCCCCAGGGAGCAGCGTTAGAGTGACATTGAGAGGGAGGCCTTTGCTGTGGTCTGGTCCCTAAAGAAGTTGAGACCATTCCTTTTTGGTACTCACTTCATAGTTCAAGCTGACCGCAGACCTCTCAGATGGCTAATGCAAATGAAAGGAGAAAACCCTAAACTGTTGAAGTGGTCCATATCCCTACAGGGAATGGACTTTGTAGTGGAACACAGACCTGGGACTGCCCATGCCAATGCTGATGGCCTTTCCAGGTTCTTCTACTTAGAAAATGAAGACTATCTTGGGAAAGGTTAGTCTCATCCTCTTTCGTTTGGGGGAGGGGGTTGTGTAAGGAAATGCCTCCTTGGCATGGTTACCCCCTGACTTTTTGCCTTTGCTGATGCTAAGTATTGATTGAAAGTGTGCTGAGACTCTCCAACCAGGCGCCAGCACCAGTGTTCTTTCCCTAAACTGTTCCTTTGCTTCCACAATTGGCACAGCCCTGGCACTCACATAAGTCCCTTGTAACTGGTACCCCTGGTACCAAGGGCCCTGATGCCAAGGAAGGTCTCTAAGGGCTGCAGCATGTCTTATGCCCCCCTTTGGACCCCTCACTCAGCACATGCACACTGCCTCACAGCTTGTGTGAGCTGGTGGGAAGAAAATGACAAAGTCGACATGGCACTCCCCTCAGAGTGTCATGAGAACCTCACACTGCCTGTGGCATAGGTAAGTCACCCCTCTAGCAGGCCTTGCAGCCCTAAGGCAGGGTGCACTATACCACAGGTGAGGGCATATGTGCATGAGCACTAGGCCCCTACAGTGTCTAAGCAAAACCTTAGACATTGTAAGTGCAGGGTAGCCATAAGAGTATATGGTCTGGGAGTTTGTCAAACACAAACTCCACAGTTCCATAATGGCTACACTAAAATCTGGGAAGTTTGGTATGAAACTTCTCAGCACAATAAATGCACACTGATGCCAGTGTGCAATTTATTGTAACATGCACCCAGAAGCCATCTTAGAGATGCCCCCTGAATACCAATCCGACTTCTAGTGTGGGGTTGACCAGTTTCTGCCAGCCTGCCACAACCAGACTAGTTGCTGGCCACATGGGGAGAGTGCCTTTGCCACTCTGTGGCCAGGAACAAAGCCTGCACTGGGTGGAGGTGCTTCACACTTCCCCCTGCAGGAAGTGTAACACCTGGCGGTGAGCCTCAAAGGCTCACCCCCTTTGTTACAGAGCCCCAGGGCATCCCAGCTAGTGGAGATGCTCGCCCCTCCGGCCACTGCCCCCACTTTTGGCGGCAAAGCTGGAGGAGATAATTAGGAAAACAAGAAGGAGTCACTCACCAGTCAGGACAGCCCCTAAGGTGCCCTGAGCTGAGGTAACCCCTGCCTTTAGAAATCTTCCATCTTAGTTTTGGAGGATTCCCCCAATAGGAATAGGGATGTGCCCCCCTCCCCACAGGGAGGAGGCACAAAGAGGGTGTAGCTACCCTCCAGGACAGTAGCCATTGGCTACTGCCCTCTCAGACCTAAACACACCCCTAAATCTAGTATTTAGGGGCACCCCAGAACCCAGGAAATCAGATTCCTGCAACCTGGACTACAAAGAAGGACTGCTGACCTACAAGCCTGCAGAGATGACGGACGACGACAACTGCTTTGGCCCCAGCCCTACCCGCCTGTCTCCTGAGTCGAAAACCTGCAACCAGCGATGCATCCAACAGGGACCAGCGACCTCTGAAGCCTCAGAGGACTGCCCTAACCCCCAGGACCAAGAAACTCCTGTGAGCAGCGGCTCTGCTAAAAAACAGCTACATCTTTGCAACAAAGAAGCAACTTCCAGAGAACTCACTCTTCCCGCCGGAAGCGTGAGACCTCACACTCTGCACCCGACGCCCCCGTCTCGAGATCCAGAGAAACAACACACCAGGGAGGACTCCCAGCCGACTGCGACCCCGTGAGTAGCCCGAGACGACCCCCGTGGACCCCCACAGCGACGCCTGCACATAGAATCCAGAGGCTCCCCCTGACCGCGACTGCCTGTAACAAGGGACCCGACGCCTGGACCAAGCACTGCACCCGCAGCCCCCAGGACCAGAAGGAACCAAACTTCAGTGCAGGAGTGACCCCTAGGCGACTCTCTGCCTAGCCCAGTCGGTGGCTGTCCCGAGAAGCCCCCCGTGCCTGCCTGCATTGCTAGAGTGACCCCCGGGTCTCTCCATTGAATCCTATCTAAAACCCGACGCCTGCTTTGAACACTGCACCCGGCCGCCCCTGTGCCGCTGAGGGTGTGTTTTGTGTGCCTACTTTTGTCCCCCACAGTGCTCTACAAAACCCTCCTTGTTTGCCCCCGAGGACGGGGGTACTTACCTGCTGGCAGACTGGAACCAGAGCACGGCTGTTCTCCATAGGTGCCTATGTGTTTTGGGCACCTCTTTGACCTTTGCACCTTCCCGGGCCTGAGCTGCTGGTGTGGTAACTTTGGGGTTGCCCTGAACCCCTAACGGTGGGCTACCTATGCCCCGGAACTGAGACTTTTAAGTGTCTTACTTACCTCACAAGCTAACCTTTACTTACCTCCCCCAGGAACTGTTGATTTTTGCACTGTGTCCACTTTTAAAATAGCTTATTGCCATTTTAACAAAGACTGTATATGATATTGCTTTAATTCAAAGTTCCTAACTTACCTGTGTGGAGTACCTAGCATTGAATGTGTATAATTCAAACCTTGAACCTGTGGTTCTTAAAATAAACTAAGAAAATATATTTTTCTATATAAAAACCTATTGGCCTGGAGTAAGTCTTTGAGTGTGTGTTCCTCATTTATTGCCTGTGTGTGTACAACAAATGCGTAACACTACCCTCTTGTAAGCCTGCTGCTCGACCACACTACCACAAAATAGAGCATTAGAATTATCTATATTTGCCACTAACTTACCTCTAAGGGGAACCCTTGGACTCTGTGCACACTATTTCTTACTTTGAAATATTATATGCAGAGCCAACTTCCTACAGTGAGCAAACACATGTCTGGTGGGGGAGGAGGAGATGAGAAGGATCAGCTTCCAGGGTAACCTGGTGGAAGCTGCAAATTATACGCTAGGTGGTAAGTCTATGGCCATGTACAGGGCTCCAGTAGATCTAGGGTCTGAGTCTGTAGGTGTGGTATGCGAGAGGGCGCCAGTACCTGAAGGACTGGGGCTGCTCACCAATAGAAGATGTAGTGTGTGTATATGGCCAAGATGTAAGACCCCAAGACTGGAGAGGTTAGATGTAATGGAAGCAAAAGGAGCTGGCCCATGGTACTGTGTGTGTGGGAGCCACAAAAGCGGGTGGACATTGGGCATGCTAGGGCCTTTGGGACCAGCGTGTAGTCATATAACAGTCCAGCCTTTCACCCCTCCCAACAACAAACCATCCTTCTTTCAACAATCCAGTACAAATAGTCAGGGTTTGAGGGGTGACCTTGATTTGTCACTAGGTTGGGAAGTCTTCCCAGTCCTTGGTCTGGCTAGTTGGGACTGCCTTTGGATGACTGAGTCAGAGGTGTGGAATTCCCTTAGCCTGACGCCCAGGAGTATTGTTTAGGGTCAAGGACAAAAAGGTTTTATAATTATTTTGTCCTTGGGAAAAGTAGGTCCAACCGTTTGGCTGCCAGTTTGCAATACCACATTATGGACTAGGGAAGGGCATTATCTGCAGTTAAGGTAATATAACATTTTTATCCATATTTTAATGCTGTTTGAACTTGTAATTATGGTTCAATAATGCAAAGCCTTTATTATTAGCGTGAGCACTCTAAGAAAAAGTTTTAAACTCAAAGAGCACTATTGACGGTGGTTCCAGTATAAAAATGTGTTCAGATATTTGCAAAGTTTAACAATATGAGGTTACATATAATTGCAGAAGCTTGAAAGCAAGATTGATGATACTTTGCTACCAAAATAAATTGTTCACAAAAAATGCAACTAGGAAAAATCTTTTTTGCTAAACTACGGTGAAACTTTAGGTAACATTTATTTGAAGCATCAGTTAGTAAAATGTGCTGATGCATGCTTGTGTTCCCTAAAAAAATATTCATAATGGGAAAATCAGTGTAACCTGTTTCAAGAAGGTTATGGGAAACATGAAAATAATCAAGCACCGGCAAAGCCAATAGGTCTGATATTGGCGGTGGTCAGCCTTTTGGTTTTGTCAATGTGTGTCTTCTTTTGACATGTTGTTTGTAAAACTTTATTGCTGTGGGAGCTGCCGTGCCCTCAGCATCATAACAACTATTGGCAAAAATATTTCTTTGGTCTGAAAAAGCAAACATTACCACAGTCATTCCTGCCACTGAACAAAACTACTGTTTGTGCCATAGTCCCCTTGTGAAAGAGCAGAATGCTGTCCCAGTGAAGCCAACCGATAAATAGTGAGGTAGAATTTTAATAAAAACGAAAGGTCTTGGATAACCAATTAGGGGCACAATTCTTAAACAAAATCACAAAAGTTCACCCATGGTATATGTCGTTGCATTAGTGCATATTTTCGGCTTTCAAAAATATATATGAATTTACGGAAGTAGCCCTGGAAATCTCTCATCGCACATGGGGACTTGCTTTTGAGCCTCTTTGAGGATCTGTCCTGTATAGTGGTGCCTCACGCAGCACACCAGGACATGCAGCGAGGTTTGGTCTCAGGACATTTGTCTGAGTTGGAATATGTGGGCCCTATGGAATTTAAGCAGGGGAGAGAGAATGAGGTTCATAGGAGTGGGGATCACCCTGCCTAGGAATCAAAACATATAGGCCCTCATTACAACTTTGGTGGTCTTCCATGAAGACTGCGAAAGTTGCGTGCGCTAGGAGACAGCCATTGCTGGCAGTCTCCCGCCCACCATATTACGGGTACTGCTGGATTTCCGCCACACTTTGCGCAGAAATCCAGCAGTAGTCGTGCTGGCAGGAAGAGGCGCTCTGGCGGTTCCACCACCGGCCCCACCCACCAGTAGGACACCTCCCACCCTATTATGGGCCATAATACGGGATGGCGGTGTCCTGCTAGCAGGGTGCTGCCGGCGGTGGAAGCTTCCCTTCCCGTTCCCTGCCGGCTGGCCTTCTCCCTGGAGCAGGTAAGGTGATCGTCCGACAGGGGGGTGGGAGGGTGGGGGATGTTGTGTGTGAGTGTGTGGTGTCTGCGTGTGTGCATGAATGTCTGTATGCGTGGTTGTATGCATGTCTGAATGTTGAAGTGAGTGCATGTCTTCATGTAAGTGTGTATGCGTGTGAGTATGCATGTTTGGATGGGTGTGAGTATGTGTCCTTGAATGCGTGTATGAAGGTTGATGTGAATGCGTGTATGGATGCATGCTTGAATGCGTGTATGAATGTTGTGAATGCGTGTAAGTGGATGTGTATGTAAGTATAGGTGAATGGGTGTATGCGTGGTGTGTGTGGAGAAATTCCCAGTCACCGGTAGCCTTTCTGCCATGGTTTTCATGGCAGTGCTACCGCCGCAGAAACCATGGTGGAAAGCCGGCTCCTAATACTGATGATGATCATCTCCGTCCTTGTGGTTTTGACCGCCATGCGGTATGAGTGGAGATGTGACGGGTTGGCAGAGGCCAACCCGCATCACTCATAATGTGGCAGTCTGCACCGCCAGCCTGTTGGTGGTGGGTCCGCCACATTACCGTGGCGGTCAAAAGACTGCCAGGGTCAAAATGACCCCCATAGTCTGTCATAGCCTGTTCTGGGAGGCCTATGATCGTAAATTATCCCGGCAACTGCAATCCTCCAGGTTAATAACTTTCTGCCGGATATGCTAGATGTCCTGTCCCCAGTCCAGGATGTCATCCAGTCTCCATTCCACCTCTGCCAGCCACCCTTCCATTGTAGTTAGTCGAGATGGAACGTTATTTATGTCTCCTCTCCTCACAGGGATTGGACCTCCAAACTGGGCACAGTGACTGCCAAGGTAATCTTGGTGATGGATCTCTTAATCAAGACAATCCCTCAGTTGGTTCATGAGTATTGTGAGGACCATCTCCAAGATAACCAGGACTGGAGGTACTTTGGCGGTCACCGCCTTTTGCTGGACGTTTTTTGCCACATCTTTCGGGATTGTGAGGTGTGCAGCGTGCTTATATTTTGGCATAGAATGGCACAGATGGTTTGAAAGCCCCTGGGGGAAAACGATGCAGCAGATCCATGAAGATTAAGACTTCTGGTTTTATAGTGTTTTTACAGTGCTTTGTACGAGTGGTACGACCAGAACCGGATTCAGGCCCACAGCTAGGAGATGCTTATGTATGGCACAGGGCTCCAGGATCCACCAGGTATCCAGATGTGTATGAAAAATGACCCCACTGTGTCCAGACTTTGAGTGGGGAAGCACAGTGGTCAGGTCAGCACCAGAGCATAAGACCGTAGGCCAGATGTTGCAGAGCAGGTGAGGACAGGGTGTTGTGGTCCTCAGAGACAAGATGCTTTGCAGGGCGGTCTGACTCAAGGTGCCCTTACTCACAGCTGATGCAGTCCCAGGTGGGTTGTTGAAAGAAAATATATGTGGCTCCCCGTTTAAGCAACAGATGGTGCTGCAGTTCTCCAGGCTGGCAGAGGAGATGAAGAGGTACAGCCTGTGCTGCACTGTGGTAGTTGCAAGGCTCCAGCACCATGCAGCAATAGGAGGAAAAGATTGAGACTGTTCCCGCAGTTGGGAAACTTCGAACCAGGCTATGCCAGCACACTCAAGAGTGTGAGGCTCTCCAGTAGGGTGTGGTGCAGAGTAAGCTATGGGTTTTTTGTCAGGCCGACAGCCTCACACTACTCGGCAGAGCTAAGGGTGAGCTGCCATTCTTGTCGGCACCTTGCTTTGCCTCTGGTTCTTCTTGCTTAAATCCTTAGAAACAATTGGATTCTTAGGATTTACAATTGTTACATGCCTCTGCAGCAAATAGGAGGAGTTAAGGGTGACAAAAGGGTTGTTATACCTGTCAGCCTTAGGGTGGTTCCCCCCAAGCTTTTTGCCTTCTTCCCTCCTGTTTTGCTGAATTCCGTTTTGTTGGCCTTACGACTATGCACTTTCCCAGTGCTAACCAGTGCTTAAGTGTTTGTGCTCACTCCCTAAAACTTGGCTTGCACCTGACTGGCATATACCGTATGTCCAGGGCCGGTAAATTAAATGCTACTAGTGGACCTGAAGCAAGTATTGTGCCACTGTTAGACCTGTCAACTTTAGGGTGGTTTTCCCACAAATGTTTTCCTGTCCTCCTCCATTTTTGCTAGCCTTAGGACTCTGTGCACTTTATCTCTCCTAACCAGTGCTAAAGTGCATGTGCTCACCACTTAAACCATGGTAACATTGGCTTATCCCCGATTGACATATTTAATTTACTTGTAAGACCCTAGTAAAAGGACACTACATGTGTCCCGGGCCTGTAAATTAATGCTGCTGGTGGGCCTGCAGCAATGATTGTGACCCAATCCTCCACTTAAGCAGCCCTGCAAACATTTCTCAAGCCTGCCACTGCAGCCTCTGTGTGCAGTTTTTAACTATTATTTTGACCTGGTAAAATAAACCTTTTGCCAGGCCCAAACCTTCCTTTTTAATATACATGTCACCCCTAGGGTAGGCCTTGGACAGCCCAGATGGAAGGTTGTAGTGTATTTAAAAAGTTGAGCATGTACTTTTAAATATTACCTGTCTTGGCAGTGAGAAACCTCTTAAACTCCTTTTTCACTACTGCAAGGCCTACCTCTCCCATAGACTCACATTGGAGTTACCGTATTACATTTAATAAGTTGTAATTTCCAAACAGTAGCAGGTAACCTGTCCGTGTTTGGTGTCTTTGGAACAGTAATGAAAAATCCCATCTTATTGTAAAGTTGGAATTGAAATTAGAATTCTGAAAATGCTACTTTTAGAAAATGTTCCTTCCTTAGCCATTTGGCGCCTGTACTTGGGTCACATGACTAGGTGTAGCTGACAGTTGCACTTTGTGTATCCTCCTAGACAGCCACTCACAAAAGGGAGGTTAGGTGGGCCTGGACTGGCCATCACTGGCAAGATGGGAGGGAGAAGTTAGGCACAGCCCCACCTACACTTGAATAGTCTGGTTCCTGCCTCCACACAAAGGGCAGCATACCCAATGGAGTTAGTCTGGAGACAGAACAGGGAAGGCCTGATGCCTGGTGACTTCAAAAGGAAACATCTGGAAGTTTCTCTTGCACTTCAGAGACACAACTGGGTATACCTACTGGACCTCAGACACTTCCTCTTCAGTGCACTTTTGGACCTGTGGATACTCTAACTGCTGTGCTGCTGAAGAACTGTCACTCTGCTGGGCTGATGCCCTGCTGGACTACTGCCTTGCTGTGCTGACCTGCTGTATGCTGCCTTTTTGCCTGTGTGAGAAGGACTGGACCTGCACCTTTGAATCCAGATCCCCAAAGAGACTTCAAGGGCTAGTTGACTGGCCTCCTGACTTGAGCCTCAGAGACAGAAGGCTTCAACAACTCTGACCCAGCATGTGGACTCTGCTGTCTGTTAGTTTACTCTGCCAAGTGGTGCCACCCCAGTCCTGGACCTTTGGAAGTGGGCCTAAAGTGCTCTGCCAGCCTCTGTGGAACCAGCAGAACTGACACATCTTCTCTACTGTGTGGCACCATCTCGAGCAGAAAAGACGCATAGCCGCTACTGCTTGGATTGGAACCATTGCAATGACCCATATTGCATCCCAGCCAATCACTGAATCGGAACTGCCTCTGTGTGATGCATCCTTGGCACAGACCTCACACCCCTTGTCGACGGCAGCCTCGGGGATGATGCAGACTGCATCTCAGCCTCGTAGCTCCTCAGAACCTACGCATCACCCCAACTGCGCGGTGTATCCTCAGTGGCGGACTTCACATCGCAAACCCTTGTCAACTGGATCCTCGACCCTGGCGCAGGGTCTCGCACCTCATTCTCACCACATCTCAGAACCAATGCATTGCTTTGGCTGCGTGATGGATATTCCACGCAGATCCTCACCACGCGCCACAAACCAGGATTTAAGGTACTCTGTTCAGTGGGCCTAACTGGGTCTATATAGCCATATACACTCCATCAAGGTCAGCCTGAACTTATGACTTGGCCCTGGTCCGGTGCGACCAGATACCGACGGTTGCTGCTTTATGCTTTTTTGGCGCTATTTTCCCTAAACTCTTTATAACTGAATCAGTTCTACTAATTGGATTTTTTCATTTTGGTCTTGTTTTATTAAAAATTGCTCTATTTTCTAACTCTCTACTTGTGGATTTACCCTGAGAAGAATTGTGGTTGGTGCTTGAGAAGGGTTTCACCCCCCTCAAGCAGTAACCCCATTAATTAGGGCCACCCATTTAAGTAGCCCCTTAAATCATGTTTTAGGCCTGACATTGCAGCCTGTAGGCAGCTTTAAACTGCTGATGCGTCTTGACAAAATAAACCTTTTGCCAAGACTAAAACTCCATTATTAATACATGTAAGTCACCCCTAGGATGGGCCCTAAACAGCCCATAGGGCAGGGTGCATTGTATTCAAAATGTCAGTCACAAATTTGTTTATCACTACCTCTCCTACAGGCTAACACTGGGTGTCCTTATATTTAATAAGTGATAACGTTTGTTTGGGGAAAGGCAGAAATATCTTGTTTGGTGTCTAAGGAATTGTAATTTAAAACCCTCTTTAATAGTAAAGTTGTAGGTTAAGTCACAACTTTGAAAATGCCACATTTAGAAAATTTGCATGTTCTTGTTATCGCCATTTGGAGCCTGCAGCCTGTTTCTTGGGCACATGAGTAGGTGTAGTTGGCAATTGGCCTTTGTGTATTCTCTCCTGACACTACCACAAAGGGGGACTAGGTGGTGGGACATCCTCTCAGGATGGGTGGGGCGGAGCTGTGCACAGCCTCAATTACATTTCACAGGAGCTGCCTCAGCACACACACAAGCTACTTCACACTAGCCTTTTGTGACCCCATACCCAGTGGAGCCTGAGCAAAGTGGCAAGAAAGTCAGAGACCATCTGTGGGGAGAAAACTCTAGAACTTTCTTCCACCTCAAACCTAGCACCAGGTATACAAATCGGACCTTCAGACCCACTCTTCAGTTCACTTCTGGACATGCAGAGGTCTCTCGGGACTACCCTGCTGCCTGAGGTCTGCTGTGTACTTCAGAGGACTGCTCAGCTGCTCCAAGGGGACTGCTCTGCTTCCCAAAGCTTGCCCTGTGCCCTCAGAGGACTGCCGTGCTGCTTGACACCTGCTTTCCTGCTTGGACCCAGGACCATCAATGTGACTCAAAGGGCTAGTTTGATGGCCTCCTATTCATAGCATCAGGGACACAAAAAGCTATAACAGCTTTTAAAGTGCACCTTGAGCCAGTCTGAAGTGAGCCACAACCGTCTAATAGTGCCCCCCAGTCCTAGACTTTTGGAAGTGGTGTTAAAGGTGCCCAACCGGCCAATATCCAAAACTTGGGATTTAGAAAAGCTTCTGCCAAAGTACTCTGAGAACGTAGTGGAGACTGGGGCCTACCAGCTCGCCGATCCGCCAAAGTGCATCACCAGTCGGTCTGATATTGCCGTAGCTCCCACTAAATCCTTCTCCACAGCAGCAAATCCTGTTGACTGTCTCTTTTCTGGAAAAGTATCTGGCCTCCTAGAGCCTACATCGATAGAGCCTGCAGCATTGTCCTGCTGGAGATCTAAATAAGAGACTAAGGCCCTCATTCTGACCTTGGCGGGCGGCGGAGGCCGCCCGCCAAAGTCCCGCCGTCAGGTTACCGTTCCGCGGTCGAAAGACCGCGGCGGTAATTCTGACTTTCCCGCTGGGCTGGCGGGCGGTCGCCTTCAGACCGCCAGCCAGCCCAGCGGGAAAGAGGCTTCCACGATGAAGCCGGCTCGGAATCGAGCCGGCGGAGTGGAAGCTGTGCGACGGGTGCAGTTGCACCCGTCGCGTATTTCACTGTCTGCGCAGCAGACAGTGAAATACATGTAGGGGCCCTCTTACGGGGGCCCCTGCAATGCCCATGCCAGTGGCATGGGCACTGCAGGGGCCCCCAGGGGCCCCGCGACCCCCCCTACCGCCATCCGGATCTCGGCGGTCCGACCGCCGGGATCTGGATGGCGGTAGGGGGGGTCGGAATCCCCGCGGCGGTGCAGCAAGCTGCGCCGCCGCGGAGGATTCAATGGGGCCGCGGTACACTGGCGGGACCCCGCCAGTGGTGCCGGTCCGACCGCGGCTTTACCGCCGCGGTCGGAATCCCCATTGGAGCACCGCCGGCCTGTCGGCGGTGCTCCCGCGGTCCTCCGCCCTGGCGGTCAAAGACCGCCAGGGTCAGAATGACCACCTAAATCCGAACAAAGAAAGCTTCACTGCAATTTCGTTCATCATCTTCCAACGATGACGCCTCCTCCTCAAACACCTCAGGCTGCCTTTCCTACTGATCTTTTCTTTCTTAGGCATTTTCTTTTAAATGCCTTCTAAATCCAGAGGTAGGCTGAAACTGGGCCCATTCCACTTCATGAATCCGGACAACGTTCCACTGCAGTCAGCCATAATTTCAAATTTGCCCCTGTCTTGCATGACTAGATGTCTGAGTGACTAGATGTGAATCTTTTACGAGTTAGATTGCACTAAAATGTTTAAAAATTCATAACTCCTGCTCTACCTATTGGATTTTTGTCATTTCTTTGTCACATAGTTTAATAAATTGTACACTTTTTAAAAAAATTAATTAGAAATTTTTCTTGCATTATATTTTCACTGTATTACCGTTTAAGTGCTGCATAAATAATTTACACATTGCCTCTAAGTTAAGCCTGACTGCTTTTGTGCCAAGCTACCAAAGGGTTATTCACATGTTAATTTAGTGACTTTTTGTGGTTCATACTGACAAGGATTGTGGATGTTGGTTGAGAAGAGCTCAACCAACAACTCAATTTCTCTCAAGGGTCAAGCCTGTTATGTCATGGATGCATGGCAAAAAGAGTGTGATATCACTTACTGCCCCTAGCATATTAATCAAAGTCCTTGTGCCTGATTGTGCGTGCTGTATAGAGCACTGAGTGTGGCACCTCTTCCCCCGTTCAACTGCCATTGATTTTGCCTATACCAACACCGCCTAATCATGTGACCCAAAAAGAGCAAATGTCTTCTTTTATTAAATTGTCATAATCCCCAGAGATTTTATATTCAGACACTACTTACCAAACAATTGAAAAGTTAAACAAGCAAGCATTAACTAGCCAGAAAAAGATGTGTCAGTGCCAATAAGTCTGGCTTATAATTGAAGGTATCTCTTCGAATCAGTGATCAGTTTAGGCACTGAGTAAGTCAGCATATATACTTTAATACTCATCCCTGTACTCAAACATTCATTCATCGACTGACTGACTCAGCCTTGCATACACCTACTTTCCCATTTGCAATAGAATAGACGTACCAACTCAGTGAGTATATGGAAGAGTATATGGGAGATTAATTAAAAGAATTAAAGTAGAAAAAATAAAACATGCCACCACCAAGACCTGGCGGCCATATGCTTGCAACGCAAAATTAAAATCTTGAAATGATATTGTACATGGTGTATCGCTGTTTTAAAGTTCCCAAATAGCTACCACATTTAGAAGCAAATTGTTAGCCATCATGGAGCAAAAAAACTATGACATAGTATGCCTAATACTATTCTGTGGCCACTCAGTAAACATCAGACTGTACAGCCATCTTTGAATTTTAAAGCTAATATTGTATCAATGCTGTACTGACTGAGGATGGCCATCATAATGTTTCTAAACATGGCGAACATCTTTGAACGATAAAACAATTATACCTTACGGACAATAAAGATGCCACCCAATTTAGAAATAGTGGCAGCACATGATGCAGTGTACTGCAAATAAAATGAGCAGCAAGTGAGTGTCCGGTCCGACTGTCTGGAGAGCTGCAGGGTGCTCTAAAGAAAAGCGAAGGAAAGAAACTAAGGGTACCTTAAGAAGAAAAATGGAAAATCAAAGGTTTGACTACCAGCCCAGATACTGAAGCACATTCATTTTTAGGCGTATTTGCACATATATATAAGAGGCCTCAATTGTGACGAAGAACTTTATTTTCATTTGTAGTTAGTAATTACTTGCCTATAAGGAAACATGTCAAATACCTGCTTTTAATTACACCAATTTATTAGAATAGGCTGTAGCAGTCTGCTGATGAGTTATTTGTAGGGAGCTGTTTTGTAAAGTGATTATAATGATAATGTATTGTCCTTTAGAAATTTCTTTCAGATCTGTAAATTGAGAAATGCAAGCTTCGGGCTTGTCATCGTGGAGGAATGTCAAAGACCTAATATATCTGTGATAATGTCCACTTGGGCTTTATTTTGGTTGGATATGATCCAAGATGAGGTTGGATCTTGGACTGAGGTATTGTGTACACATGCATGGATTTTAAGATATTATCACTTTCTATTGCACATGTGAATTGTTGTTTACATGACCTGGATTTGGCTTATCTGTGCTGGATGACATAAGGAAATTATTTATTCCTTTATTGTTTTTTTGTATGGCGGTCACAGTATCTGAATGCGTATATATATTCTTTTGGAGAGCATCAATTTGGTTCCCCCTCTGGGTTTCCTGATTTTAATTCCTCTTTGGAGGTATATTTAATTTATTTAATTCATTTCTCTGTTTAATTTGATAATTAATTTGACATTTTCTTCAAAAGCCCATTAATCTTATTACAAAGTATATGTCTCCATTTGCATAACAAAAGAAGGGCAGTTCATGTGTAATTAATTTTGACCATCGCTTATGAACCCTTGGCTGCCAGACCTTTTCCTCCGCAGGTGCCAGGCCTGTTTTTTTGGCTATTTGGGGCAGTTTGCACTTAGGCCCTCATAACTTTTTATCCACATAAGCTATCCACGCCAAATTTGCGTCCTTTTTTCCAACATCCTAGGGGTTCCAGAGGTACCCAGAGTTTGTGGGGTCCCCTGGAGGAGACCAAGAAATTAGCCAAAATGCAGCAAAAATGTTTTTTTTTTTTTTTTTTTAAAAAGGGGTAAAAAGGGCTGCAGAAGAAAGCTTGTGTTTTTTCCCCCTTGAAAATGGCATTTACAAAGGGTTTGTGGTGCTAAAATCACCATCTTCCCAGCTTTCAGGGACAGGCAGACTTGAATCAGAAAACCACACTTTTCAACACAATTTTGGCATTTTACTGGGACATACCCCATTTTTACTATGTTTTGTGCTTTTAGCCTCCTTCCAGTTAGTGACAGAAATGGGTGTGAAACCAATGCTGGATCCCAGACAGCTAAACATTTCTGAAAAGTAGACAACATTCTGAATTCAGCAAAGGGGCCATTTGTATAGATCCTACAAGGTTTTCCTATAGAAAATAACAGCGGAAATAAAACAATATTGATATTGAGTTGAAAAAAACTGCAATTTTTCTCCATGTTTTACTCTGTAACTTTTTCCTGCAATATCAGATTTTCAAAAGCAATATACCTTTACGTCTGCTGGATTCTTCTGATTGCGGGGATATATAGGGCTTGTAGGTTCATCAAGGTTTTTATTGTATACCGGGTATACAGCATTTCATTTGGTGATATATAAAGAGAGAAAAATAGGTATCAAGGAAACCTTCGTATTTCCAAAATGGGCACATAATAAGGTGTTGAGAAGCAGTGGTTATTTGCACATCTCTGAATTCTGTGGTCCCCATACTAGCATGTGAATTACAGGGCATTTCTCAAAGAGGCGTCTTTTTGACACACTGTCTTACATTTGGAAGGAAAAAATGTAGACAAAGACAAGGGGCAATAACACTTCTTCTGCTATTCTGTATTTCCCCAAGTCTTCAGATAAAAATAGTACCTCACTTGTGTGATTAGGGCTAGTGCTCGCAACAGGAAATGCAACATGGACACATCACATTTTTACATTGAAATCTGACGTGCTTTTTGCAAAGTGCTTAGCTGTGGATTTTGGCCTCTAGCTCAGCCGGCACTTAGAGAAACCTACCAAATCTGTGCATTTTCTGAAAACTAGACACCTAGAGAAATCCAGGATGGGGTGACTTGTGGGGATCTAATGAGGTTCCCTTATCCAGAATCCTTTGCAAACCTCAAAATTTGGCAAAAAATCACTCTTTCCCCACATTTCAGTGATAGAAAGTTCTGGAATCTGAGAGAAGCCACAGATTTCCTTCCACCCAGCATTGCTCCAAGTCTCCCGATCAAAATGGTACTTCACTTGTGTGGGTAGGCCTAGTGCCCGTGACAGGAAACGCCACAAAACGCAACATGGACACATCACATTTTTACATTGACAACTGACGTGCTTTTTTTAAAGTGCCTAGCTGTTGATTTTTCTCTGTATCTCAGCCTGCACCTAGGAAAATCTACCAAACCTGTGCATTTTTCTAAAACTAGACACCTAGGGGAACCCAGGAACGGGTTGTAGGAGGCTGGACTGGCTTATAGTGAGTACCAAGGGGTACTTACACCTTGCACCAGGCCCAGGTATCCCTTATTAGTGTAGAGGGGTGTCTAGCAGCTTAGGCTGATAGAAAAGGTAGCTTAGCAGAGCAGCTTAGGCTGAACTAGGAGACGAGTGAAGCTCTTACAGTACCACTAGTGTCATATGCACAATATCATAAGAAAACACAATACACAGTTATACTAAAAATAAAGGTACTTTATTTTTATGACAGTATGCCAAAAGTATCTCAGTGAGTACCCTCAGTATGAGGATAGCAAATATACACAAGATATATGTACACAATACCAAAATATGCAGTAATAGCAATAGAAAACAGTGCAAACAATGTATAGTCACAATAGAATGCAATGGGGGCACATAGGGATAGGGGCAACACAAACCATATACTCTAGAAGTGGAATGCGAACCACGAATGGACCCCAAACCTATGTGACCTTGTAGAGGGTCGCTGGGACTGTAAAAAAACAGTGAGGGTTAGAAAAATAGCGAACCCCAAGACCCTGAAAAGTGGGTGCAAAGTGCAGCTAAGTTCCCCAAAGAGCACAGAAGTCGGGGTAGGGGAATTCTGCAGGTAAGACCAACACCAGCAGTGCAACAACGATGGATTTCCAGACGAGAGTACCTGTGGAACAAGGGGACCAAGTCCAAAAGTCACGATCAAGTCGGGAGTGGGCAGATGCCCAGGAAATGCCAGCTATGGATGCAAAGAAGCTGCCACCGGATGGTAGAAGCTGAGGATTCTGCACGAACGACAAGGGCTAGAAACTTCCCCTTTGGAGGAGGGATGTCCCACGTCGTGAAGAGTCGTGCAGAAGTGTTTTCCCCGCAGAAAGACCGCAAACAAGCCTTGCTAGCTGCAAGGGTCGCATTTAGGGTTTTTAGATGCTGCTGTGGCCCAGGAGCGACCAGGATGTCACCAGCAGCACCTGCAGAAGTGCCGGAACAGGCACTACGAAGTGGAGTGAATCGGTGCTCACCCGAAGTTGCACAAGAGAGTCCCACGCCGCCGGAGGACAACTCAGGAGGTTGTGCAATGCAGGTTAGAGTGCCGGGGACCCAGGCTTGGCTGTGCACGAAGGAAATCCTCGGTGAGTGTACAGGAGCCGGAGTAGCTGCAAAACACGCGGTTCCCAGCAATGCAGTCTGGCGTGGGGAGGCAAGGACTTACCTCCACCAAACTTGGACTGAAGAGTCACTGGACTGTGGGAGTCACTTGGACAGAGTTGCTGAGTTCAAGGGACCTCGCTCGTCGTGCTGAGAGGAGACCCAGAGGACCGGTGATGCAGTTCTTTGGTGCCTGCGGTTGCAGGGGGAAGATTCCGTCGACCCACGGGAGATTTCTTCGGAGCTTCTAGTGCAGAGAGGAGGCAGACTACCCCCACAGCATGCACCACCAGGAAAACAGTCGAGAAGGCGGCAGGATCAGCGTTACAAGGTCGCAGTAGTCGTCTTTGCTACTTTGTTGCAGTGTTGCAGGCTTCCAGCGCGGTCAGCAGTCGATTCCTTGGCAGAAGGTGAAGAGAGAGATGCAGAGGAACTCTGATGAGCTCTTGCATTCGTTATCTAAGGAATTCCCCAAAGCAGAGACCCTAAATACCCAGAAAAGAAGGTTTGGCTACTTAGGAGAGAGGATAGGCTAGCAACACCTGAAGGAGCCTATCAGAAGGAGTCTCTGACGTCACCTGCTGGCCCTGGCCACTCAGAGCAGTCCAGTGTGCCAGCAGCACCTCTGTTTCCAAGATGGCAGAGGTCTGGAGCACACTGGAGGAGCTCTGGGCACCTCCCAGGGGAGGTGCAGGTCAGGGGAGTGGTCACTCCTCTTTCCTTTGTCCAGTTTCGCGCCAGAGCAGGGCTGAGGGATCCCTGAACCGGTGTAGACTGGCTTATGCAGAGATGGGCACCATCTGTGCCCATCAAAGCATTTCCAGAGGCTGGGGGAGGCTACTCCTCCCCAGCCCTGACACCTTATTCCAAAGGGAGAGGGTGTAACACCCTCTCTCTGAGGAAGTCCTTTGTTCTGCCTTCCTGGGCCAAACCTGGCTGGACCCCAGGAGGGCAGAAACCTGTCTGAGGGGTTGGCAGCAGCAGCAGCTGCAGTGAAACCCCGGGAAAGGCAGTTTGGCAGTACCCAGGTCTGTGCTAGAGACCCGGGGAATCATGGGATTGTCTCCCCAATACCAGGATGGTAGACATGTTACATGGCCATATTAGGAGTTACCATTGTGAAGCTATACATAGGTAGTGACCTATGTATAGTGCACGTGTGTAATGGTGTCCCCGCACAAAGTCCGGGGAATTGGCCCTGAACAATATGGGGGCACCTTGGCTAGTGCCAGGGTGCCCACACACTAAGTAACTTAGCACCCAACCTTTACTAGGTAAAGGTTAGACATATAGGTGACTTATAAGTTTCTTAAGCGCAGTGTAAAATGGCTGTGAAATAACGTGGACGTTATTTCACTCAGGCTGCAGTGGCAGGCCTGTGTAAGAATTGTCAGAGCTCCCTATGGGTGGCAAAAGAAATGCTGCAGCCCATAGGGATCTCCTGGAACCCCAATACCCTGGGTACCTCAGTACCATATACTAGGGAATTAAAAGGGTGTTCCAGTATGCCAATGTAAATTGATAAAATTGGTCACTAGCCTGTTAGTGACAATTTGGAAAGAAATGAGAGAGCATACCCACTGAGGTTCTGATTAGCAGAGCCTCAGTGAGACAGTTAGTCATAACACAGGTAACACATACAGGGCACACTTATGAGCACTGGGGCCCTGGCTGGCAGGGTCCCAGTGACACATACAACTAAAACAACATATATACAGTGAAATATGGGGGTAACATGCCAGGCAAGATGGTACTTTCCTACACGGGTGAATTGTGGCGCTGGCACCAGGTTCTGTTACCCAGAATCCTTTGCAAACCTCAAAATTTGGCCAAAAAAAAAACACTTTTTCCTCACATTTCGGTGATAGAAAGTTCTGGAATCTGAGAGGAGCCACAAATTTCCTTCCACCCAACATTCCCTCATGTCACGACAGGAAACGCCCCAAAACACAACATGGACACATCACATTTTTACATTGACAACTGACGTGTTTTTTGGAAAGTGCCTAGCTGTGGATTTTGGTCTGTAGCTCAGCCAGCAACTAAGAAAACCTACCAAACCTGTGAATTGTTTAAAACTAGACACCTAGGGGAACCCAGGGTGGGGTGACTTGTGGCTCTCTCACCAGGTTCTGTTACCCAGAATCCTTTGCAAACCTCAACATTTGGCAAAAAGAACACTTTTTCCTCACATTCCGGTGATAGAAAGTTCTGGAATCTAAGAGCAGCCACAAATTTCCTGCCACCCAGTATCCCCCCCATGTCTCCCGATAAAAATGGTACCTCACTTGAGTGGTTAGGCCTAGTGCCCGTGACAGGGAATGCCCCAAAACACTATGTGGACACATCAAAATTATCAAATAAAAAACGACCTTTTTTTGCGGAGGCAGCTGCATTTTTGGTCCTGGGCTCAGCAGCCATCAAAGGAAACCTACCAAACCCAGACATTTCTGAGAAGTAAACACCTGAGGGAGTACAGGGAGGTGTGACTTGCGCAGATCCCCCAGTGTTTTCTTACCCAGAATCCTCAGCAAACCTCAAATGTATCTAAAAAATCAAATTTTCCCACATTTCTGTGTGGCATCATCACACCGGGACAAAGTTCCTACCATCCAACGGTCCCCTCAGTCTCCCAGTAAAAATAATACCTCACTTGTGTAGGTGGGCCAAGGGCCTGTGACAGGAAGGAACCAAAAACATATTGAAAACAAGAGGGGACCAGAGTGGGTCCAAAAAAGCAAGTGGGGCAGAATTTGTATCGGTATAAATGCGACAACGCTGGGTGGTAGGAATTTTTTGGATTCCTGCAGATTCCAGAAGGTTCCATCACAAAAATGCGGGAAAAATGTATGATTTCAAGCAAAGTTGAAGGTTTGTAGGGCATTGTGGGTAAGCAATGGTGCGGGGGGCATGTGAAGCACAACACCATGGACTTACCCAGATGTTTAGTTTTCAGATTTGTCTAGGTCTCATAGATTTTTCTACATGGCAGCGTCCCAGAGTCCAAAAAGTGCAGCCCTCACCATTCCAAGTGGGACGATTTTGAGAGTTAGACAAGCTCTCATGGCCCAAATGTAAAACCAAAACCCAAAATAATCAAACTCCCTCTTGCTTGCCATGGGATAAGATGTTTTAGTGTGTGGGGGGAGAGCTGAAAAACTGTTACGCCCTTCAGTTGGGGTGTGGGTATGCCCATGCCCATACTAGTTGGTAGCCAGAACCCCACTATTTTTGTTAGTTTTTAATTTCTTGGCATCTAGTAGGCTTTCTGCCTCCCCGGGGAGTGGATCGGGGGTAATTGCCCCATCTGCCCACTGGTGGGCTGAACAACCTTGTCCCCATTTATTTGGGGTGGGGGTACGGCCATACCCCACCCTCTTTTTTTTTTTTTGTAAATCTTCCCTGGTCTCTGGTGAGCTTTCTGCCCCCCTTCGGGCAGATCGGCCTTACAAAAACAGGCCGATCTGCCCCCAAGGGGGCCAGAAATGGGCAATAGTAATGTGCCCCCATGGGGAGCGACCCTTGCCCAAGGGGCTGCCCCCCAAACAAAACACACATACACACACACACCAATCCCTGGTGCCTAAGTGGTTTCTGCCCCCCCCCCCCCCGGGGGCAGATGGGCCTAATAGAAATAGGCCGATCTGCCCCCAAAGGGGGCAGAAATGGCCTAAAATAAATTTGCCCCCCAGGGGAGCGACCCTTGCCTAAGGGGCTGCTCCCCTTGCGTGAAACTGACTTAAAAAAAAATCCCTGGTGTCTAGTGGTTTCTGCCCCCTTTGGGGACAGATTGGCCTAAGAAAAATAGGCAGATCTGCCCCCAAGGTGGGCAGAAATTGCCTAAAATACAATTGCCCTCCAGGGGAGCGACCCTTGCCTAGGGGATCGTTCCCCATCTGTAATTTTTATTTATTTAATTCCCTGGTTCCTAGTTGGTTCTGCACCGCCCCCCATCCCCCGGGGCAGATCGGCCTAATTAAAATAGGCCGAACCGCCCCCAGTGGGGGTAGACAAGGCCTAATAATTAATTGCCCCCTGGGGACCTGCTCCCTTATGCAATAAACACACACAAATAAAAAAGAAAAACATCCCTGGTGCCTAGTGGGCATTTCTCCAGCCCGATCGCTTCACGATCGGGCTGCAGAAATGCTCACAGAGGCATGAAAGGAAAGGCCTTTCCTTTCCTTTATGCCTCTGCCTGCCACCACCTCCCGGTTGTAAGAGAAATGCTTTGCATTTCTCTTCTGGATTGGGCTGGAAGCTCACAGGGGCGGTGGGGGTGTCGGTGGTGGAAGGGGAAGCAATTCCTCTTCCATCCCTGACGGGGGTGTGGGAGTGCTAGAGGTGGGCCAGGTACAGGACGAGCTGGTCTCGTTCCCAGCACACAGGAACCGTGGCTGAGACCACCTCACCCCAGGCACCCTGGGGGTTAATCGTACACTCTTCAAATCGCTACGATGTAATTGTGCATAAAATACAAGTGACTGTTGAAGTATGTTTTCTATGTTTACAAGCACTGACTTGCATGTGATTATATAACAATGAACAAGATAACGTTTTGCATTGTCACAAAACCTAGGCCCTCATTCTGACCCTGGCGGTCGGTGATAATGCGGCGGCCAAGCCGCCAACAGGCCGGCGGTCCAAAATATGCAATTCTGACCCTGGCGGGAACCGCCAACACAGCCCGCCGCATTAACACTCCGCCCGTCACGGCGGAACAAACAAACAGCGCGGCGGTCCCCGCCAACAGCCAGGCGGCAGACAATGTACCGCCCACCCTATCACGACCCACCAATCCGCCACCTTTTCCGGGGCGGGAGCACCGCCGATAAAAACACGGCGGAAACAGACTACGAACGGGAAAACGCTCACCTCTACGCACTCCACGCGAGATTCCGGCAGTATGGAACCCGAGTTGCAGGTCATCCCCGCACTCCTATACCTGCTCCTGTACCAGGAGCACGCCCGGCGGCGCGGAAGACATCGGTGAGTACTGCACCTACGACACAGGGGAGGGAAAAGATTACCGGCACACACCCACCCACCCACACCCACTACAACACACACATCAATGCATTCCCACAGATCACTGTCACAACCCACAAACCCCCCCCTCCGAAATAATGCAAAGACCAAAAGAAGAGATCATAAACGGGCAGATATATTGAAATATGGACACCAGTAATCCCAATAAATAAATAAACTATGTACAAAATATATACAGCTACTAAATGTAGTCCAACCACTGTCCGTGGACCACAGGGGTCCTGTGCAAAGGGGCAAGGCCCAGTCCCACGACAAGAACTCCACGGAGAGAACACTGCAGGGGCATCAGAAAGAAAATAGGACAGGCACCTCAGGGGTAAGAGAAGGGGGGGCACCTCAGCCACTTGAGTACACGACGCCAGATCCACGAGGGGACTCCATGACCACTGGCCCATCCTGGGGAGAGCAAAGCCACAGTCCATACAGTCCATACAGTGGGTGGCCTGCCCACTGGGCCATCCTGGGGAGTGCAAAGCCACAGTCCATACAGTCCATACAGTGGGTGGCCTGCCCACTGGGCCATCCTGGGGAGAGCAAAGCCACAGTCCATACAGTCCATACAGTGGGTGGCCTGCCCACTGGGCCATCCTGGGGAGTGCAAAGCCACAGTCCATACAGTCCATACAGTGGGTGGCCTGCCCACTGGGCCATCCTGGGGAGTGCAAAGCCACAGTCCATACAGTCCATACAGTGGGTGGCCTGCCCACTGGGCCATCCTGGGGAGTGCAAAGCCACAGTCCATACAGTCCATACAGTGGGTGGCCTGCCCACTGGGCCATCCTGGGGAGAGCAAAGCCACAGTCCATACAGTCCATACAGTGGGTGGCCTGCCCACTGGGCCATCCTGGGGAGAGCAAAGCCACAGTCCAAACAGTCCATAACAGACTCCACTGCCACTGGAGGAGGCATGTTGGCCAGAGGACATCCTGCAGCCCTGCCCGAGACAGATCCTGCCCTGCCACGTCTGCCAAAGGGCCAGCGGTTCTTGCCTGGAAGGGCCCAGTTCAGCGCTTCTTGCCTTGAAGGGCCCAGTTCAGCACTTCTTGCCTTGAAGGGCCCAGTTCAGCGCTTCTTGCCTTGAAGGGCCCAGTTCAGCGGGTCTTGCCTTGAAGGGCCCAGTTCAGCGGTTCTTGCCTTGAAGGGCCCAGTTCAGCGGGTCTTGCCTTGAAGGGCCCAGTTCAGCGGTTCTTGAGACGGCGGGGCCCAGTTCAGCGGTGCTTGAGACGGCGGGGCCCAGTTCAGCGGTGCTTGAGACGGCGGGGCCCAGTTCAGCGGTGCTTGAGACGGCGGGGCCCAGTTCAGCGGTTCTTGAGACGGCGGGGCCCAGTTCAGCGGTTCTTGAGACGGCGGGGCCCAGTTCAGCGGTGCTTGAGACGGCGGGGCCCAGTTCAGCGGTGCTTGAGACGGCGGGGCCCAGTTCAGCGGTTCTTGAGACGGCGGGGCCCAGTTCAGCGGTTCTTGAGACGGCGGGGCCCAGTTCAGCGGTGCTGGAGACGGCGGGGCCCAGTTCAGCGGTTCTTGAGACGGCGGCCGGTCTATGGCCAACTGCTCATTGCCTGGTGGTGCCCTCCTGGGCAGCGGGGATGGTGCTCCTTCAATGCCCACCTGGGCTGTGGGTGGTGGGGCCCTCCTGGCCAGCTGGGCTGGGTCCTCCCTGGCCAGCGGCTATGGGGGTGGTGGGCTCCTCCTGGGCAGCAGGCCTGCAGCCTGACCTCTCCGACTTGCTGCCCTTGCCCTCCTTAGTCGGGAGTCTGTGGCCCTTTCCTCCCTTTGGAGCTGTGGCTGGTGACTGTGTCTGGGTGGTGTCCGGGGGGGATGTAGAAGCCGGGCTCCTGCGGCGCCCCTTCCGCCTTCTGCTCCTCTTCCCAGGGGGTGGGCTGGCTGTCCCCTTGTTGCTGGGCGAAGATCCAGACATGCGGGCTGGTGGGCTCCAATACCCCTGCACCCTTGTCAAGGGGGCTGCAGGGCTGGTGGTGGCTGAGGTGCTCTTCTTACCCCGACGAGAAGGAGGGGGGGGCTCAGGGTCAGGAAAGAAGTTAGCAGTGGCGAGGAAGAGTTTCTTGGGACAATGGAGAGTGGTAGGTACAGTGGGAATGGGAGTGGAGGGAGAGGATGTGGTTGTAGGTGAGTCACGTTTGCTGTCTTTGGGTGCAGGTGCAGGAGGGATAGGCTGTCGTGAGGTGGATGGCTGTTGGGTGGGTGGGTGGCTGCGTTTGTGTGGTGTGGAAGAGGGGGTGACAGACACAGTGGGAGAGGACACAGGGGACGTGTAAATGGCAGTGGGGGTGGTGACTGCACGTGTGCGGACTGGAGTGGAGGGTGTGCTGGTGATGGAAACACTGGCTGATGGTGAGGTGAATGGAGGTGTGAGTGTAGACGTCACAGGGAGGGAGGAGGGAGACGAAGAGGTGGGGGTCACAGAGGTGGTAGTGACTGTTGGCATGTCTGCATCGGAATGTTGCGTGTGTGAATGTCTGCGTGATCTGTGGTGCTTATGTTTGGATGAGCTTCTCTTGGGTGTTGAGGTGTGTGCAGGCTGGTCTGATGGTGTGGGTGGGACAGGCAGAGGAACAGGAGACTGGGAGGAGGGAGTTAGTAGAGGGAGGCAGGAGACAGGGACAATGGCTGCCGTCAGTGCTGAGGCCAGAGCCTGGAACGATCGCTGATGGGCAGCCTGACCCGAATGAATGCCCTCCAGGTACGCATTGCTGCGATGAACCTCCCTCTCCACCCCCTGGATGGCATTCAAAAGGGTAGTCTGCCCAACAATGAGCGTTCGGAGGAGGTCAATGACCTCCTCACTGAGGGCAGCGGGGGTAACAGGGGCAGGGCCTGAGGTGCCTGGGGCGAAGGAGATGCCCGGCTTCCTGGCAGAGCGGGCACGGGGCGAACGCTGAGGGGCTGCTGGGAGGGCGGTGATGGTGCGCTGGGTGGCGGCTGTACCTGTAATGGCGGGGGGCACGGATGGTGCCACCCCCGCAAGGGAGCTCCCTTCCGAGGACGTGTCCGTGTCGCTGCAGGGTCCAGTCGTCCCCGTTGTGGAGCTCCCCTCGCCCTCCGTCTCACTGGTCCAGTCAGACTCTGTGGCATGGCCCTCCTGGGCCATGTGAGATGCAGCTCCCTCCTGCCCCGATGCCACTTCTCCTCCGCCTGATGATGCTGATGCACACAAGCACAGAAAGACAAACAAAAAGGGGGGGGGAGAGAGAAATAAAGGGATATTGAGTACATGGATCTCCGGTACAGTTAGCGGACATGACAGACACAGATGCCCCCTGCACTAAGCTGCGCACTTGGGGTCCGCTACGCATTCCGTGGAACATGCCCTACACGCCTAGAGTTGACAACTGCACCCATGGATGACACGGACCAGGGATGTCTGTACTGACACACTACTGAGGGTGTTGGCTGGGGACACAGGGGCTTACGGGGGTGCCCAGCCTACAGATATCGCCCTGGCCTAGGGGGACCCACAGCCCTCCTCCCCCACCCAGACACCTCCACTGCGCGACAACAGAGTAGATAATGCTTGGACTCACCCCCTTGTGTCTGCTGTGCTGCCCTCACGCGCCCATCCAAATCAGGGTAGGCCACCGCCAGGATCCGGAACATCAGGGGGGTCAGTTGACGGCAGGCACCCCGCCTACGTTGGGAGGCCATCCCCAGCAGAGACTCAGCGGTCTTCTTGGTCCCGCGGCGGATGTCCTCCCACCTCTTGCGGCAGTGGGTGCCCCGTCGATGGTGGACCCCCAGGGTCCGGACTTCCTTGGCGATGGCACGCCAAATCCCGATCTTCTCATGGGCGCGGACCTATGTGACACGTACAGGGAGGGAGAAATACCACGTTCAAGTTTGTCTGCATTTTCGTTGCCAGTGGGCCAACGCCCCCATCCCCGCCAGGCCCCCCGCCAGGCCCCCCGCCAGCCCCAACATGCCCCCCATCCCCGCCAGGCCCCCCGCCATGCCCCCCGCCAGCCCCAACATGCCCCCCATCCCCGCCAGGCCCCCCGCCAGCCCCAACATGCCCCCCATCCCCGCCAGGCCCCCCGCCAGCCCCAACATGCCCCCCATCCCCGCCAGGCCCCCCGCCAGGCCTCCCGCCAGCCCCAACATGCCCCCCATCCCCGCCAGGCCCCCCGCCAGCCCCAACATGCCCCCCATCCCCGCCAGGCCCCCCGCCAGGCCTCCCGCCAGCCCCAACATGCCCCCCATCCCCGCCAGGCCCCCCGCCAGGCCTCCCACCAGCCCCAACATGCCCCCCATCCCCGCCAGGCCCCCCGCCAGCCCCAACATGCCCCCCATCCCCGCCAGGCCCCCCGCCAGGCCTCCCGCCAGCCCCAACATGCCCCCCATCCCCGCCAGGCCCCCCGCCAGGCCTCCCGCCAGCCCCAACATGCCCCCCATCCCCGCCAGGCCCCCCGCCAGGCCCCCAAGCCAGCCAGTGGCCCCAAATCCAGATTGAATTAAACTCACTTGTTGGTCTGGAGGACCGTAGAGTAGCGCATACTGGGGGAGGACCCCATCCACAAGTTTCTCCAACTCCTCTCCAGTGAAGGCAGGGGCCCTTTCCCCAGGCGCAGCAGCCATTGTCCCTTCCAGACCGAGGTCACAGCAACACTTGCAGTATAGGTCCTCTCCTGTGAAAGTTCAAGTCGCAAGTGGATAAGTAGATAGAAAATGGCGGTCACGTCCGCGGCGGTGCGTACCGCGGCGGTGCGTACCGCCACCGCCGGCGCCCTTCGCCATTGGCTCCTGAAACCCATAGGCTTCAATGTTAACCAATGCGGCTTCGCGCCGCGGTCTTCGCCCGCCGCCCGCCGCGGTGTGCCACGCAGGCGCATTGACCTCACATCCCATTGTCACACTTCACAGGTCAGGCAGCCGCCATTTCGAGGGTCCACATGGCTCAATTTCAACTGCGTCACACAGGCCTAGGCCTTGCATAGCCACTCAGACACGCCATTCACTGCATAGAGAATCGTTTACTGTGCTAGCTGTGAGTACGTACCTGTGGGTTGCTTGACTGTGTGCTCCATGTTGTCCTTCCTAGGCACCGTCCGCTGGGTTTGGCGAGGAGACGGATGAATCCTCCCGTGTACCGACCGCTGGTGGACCTGTCGACAATGGAAGAACGCCACATTATCCTGACCTACCGTCTTAACCGTGCCACTATACATGAACTGTGTGCCCAGCTGGAGCCCGACCTGATGTCCCCCATCCGCCAACCCACAGGGATTCCCCCTCTGGTGCAGGTCCTGTCAGTACTCCATTTCTTGGCAAGTGGGTCATTTCAGACAACAGTGGGAATTGCTTCTGGGATGTCTCAGCCCATGTTTTCGAAGGTGTTATCCAGAGTGTTGTCTGCCCTGATGAAATACGTGAGGAGCTACATCATTTTCCCTGAGGTGGGCGAATTGGCTGCAGTGAAGGGTGATTTCTATGCCCTTGGACATATTCCCAACGTCATTGGTGCCATTGATGGGACCCATGTGGCTTTGGTTCCCCCAAGAGACAGGGAGCAGGTGTACAGGAACAGAAAAAGTTACCATTCCATGAACATCCAGGTGGTGTGTTTGGCTGACCAGTACATCTCGCATGTAAATGCCAAATTCCCAGGGTCAGTGCATGACGCCTACATCCTGAGGAATAGCAGCATCCCTTACGTGATGGAACAGCTAGAGAGACACCGTGTATGGCTATTGGGGGACTCTGGGTACCCCAACCTGTCGTGGCTACTGACCCCAGTAAGGAATCCCCGGACCAGGGCAGAGGAACGGTACAATGAGGCCCATGGGCGTACTAGGAGGGTGATCGAACGCACCTTTGGCCTCCTAAAGGCCAGGTTTAGGTGCCTGCATATGACAGGTGGATCCCTAATGTACTCACCTAAGAAGGTGTGTCACATCATCGTGGCCTGCTGCATGCTTCACAACCTGGCTTTGCGCCGCCAGGTGCCTTTCCTGCAGGAGGATGGTCGAGACGGTGGTGTTGTGGCAGCGGTGGAACCTGTGGAGAGTGACGAGGAGGAAGACGACGGGGCTGAAACAGACAACAGGGACAGAATCATTGAACAGTACTTCCAATAGGACACAGGTAACAATTCAAAGATAATTTAGTAAATCTGAACTACTCTCCTGCATCCCTGCTGCCTGTCTATTTGCCCCAGTGCATGATGACTGATTTGTGGCTTTTCCCTCCCTATTTCAGATCTGGGGTCCCCACTACGAGTCCTGTGCTTCGTTTCCCCATGGACTACAGCTTTGTGGCAGCTGTTTGTTGACTTCACTATGTACAAGGACATATTTGCACTGTCATGTCAATTACAATATTTTGAAATCACAGCCAGACTCCAGATAGTTTTGTGCAAAATAGGTGTTTATTTAAGTGCTCAAAATGGGATGGGTGGTTTCAAGTGGGTGGGGGCTATGGTGAAGGAATGTCCATGGCAGAGTCCAGAGTAACAGTCACACAGGTGCATTGTCCAGAGGCATGTGGAGAGATGGAGCATGGGCAGTTCAAGGATGGACAGGGTGACAATGTGGGACAGTGGGATGACATCAGGTGGTATCCTTTGCTGGCGGGGGTCTTGACATCCTACTCTGTCTTCTTGCGAGATCTCAGGGCCCTCTTGCGGGGTGGTTCTTCTCCTGCAGGAGGTGGGGGTCTGGTGGGCTGCTGCTGTGCGGGGGCCTCCTGTCCACTAGCGCCGGCGGAGGTGGTTGGCTGTTCTTGGTCCAGGCTAGTGGCAGGGGCCCTTTGGTGTTGTTGAGTGTCCGTCCTGGTGTTGATGAGGTCCTGCAGCAGCCCGACCATGGTAACCAGGGTGGAGGTGAGGGCTCTGATGTCCTCCCTGTACCCCTGATAGTGTTCCTCCTGCAGTACCTGGATCTCCTGGAACCGGGCCAGTACCGTCGCCATCGTCTCCTGGGAGCGGTTGTATGCTCCCATGATGGTGGTGAGGGCCTCGTGGAGAGTGGGTTCCCTGGGCCCGTCCCCCCCCTGTCGCACAGCTGCCCTCCGAGTTGCCCTGTTTCCCTGGGCCTCTGCCCCCTGGCCGGTGTGCCCACTACCACTGCCCCCAGGTCCCTGTTGTTGTTGGGGTGGTGGGTTATCCTGGGTGCCCTGTAGTGGTAGACACACCGCAGATTGACGCGCCCTGGAGACAGAGGCATGGGCCCGCTGGGTGGGAGCTGTGCTGGTGTTCCCAGAGGGGTTTGGGTCTGTAGTGGCCTGGGCCTGTGTGAGGGGAACCGACTGTCCAGAGGTCCCCGATGGTCCGGGCTGGTCATCGGTGTCCAGGTCGACAGAGCTGCTGTCATCGCTGACGGCCTCTTGGGTGGGGGGTGTGGAGAATTCTGGGCCCTCCGCGGCGGTGTGTTGACGGTCGGGTCCTGCAGGGGTATAGAGGTATGGTTATAGTTTCAATGTGTGGCATATGGGTGTATCTGTGGGTTCCCGTGTCCCCAAGTGCTGGCATTCGTGTGTGGGGGCTTTGGTGAGGGTGGCTTGTGGGGGGGATGTGTATATGCATTGGGCATGCTTTGGTGATGGGTGTCCATGCTTAGTGGACGCATGCAGGCCTAGGTTTTTGGATGTGTGGGTTGTGATGGTGAGACATTGGCAGGGAATAGGTGTGCTGGGGGTGGGGGTGAGGATGGTGGTGGGGGTGAGGATGGTGGTGGGGGTGAGGGTGGGGGTGAGGAAGGGGGTGGGGGTGAGGGTGGGGTTCGAGGATGGGGGTGAGGGTTGGGGTATGATTTGGCATGCAGGTGGGGGAGAAGCAGTAGTGAAGCTTCAACTTACCAGTATCCATTCCTCCGCCGACTCCTGCGAGGCCGTCAGGATGCAGGATGTTCAAGACTTTCTCCTCCCATGTTGTAAATTGTGGGGGTTGAGGTGGGGGTCCTCCGCCAGTCTTCTGCACGGCGATGTTGTGCTTGGATACCATGGAACGCACCTTCCCCCGTAGGTCGTTCCATCGCTTCCTGATGTCTTCCCGATTTCTGGGGTGCTGTCCCACAGCGTTGACCCTGTCGACAATCCTCTGCCATAGCTCCGTCCTCCGGGCAAAGCTGGTGTATTGGATCTGTGTGCCGAACAGCTGGGGCTCTACCCGAACGATTTCCTCCACCATGACCCTGAGTTCTTCGTCTGAGAAGCGGGGGTGTCTTTGGGGTGCCATGGGGTGGTGTGTATGATGTGTGGGGTGGAGTATGTGTAGTTAAGTGAGTTGAGTGTGGTGGTGTGTGTTGTTTTGTGTGTGGATATTGTGTGGGTGATGGTGTTGAGTGGCTGTGGCTGCTAGTTTGTGGATGGTGGTGTCTCGCTCTGGCCTTCTTTCAGAATTTTTGGTCGTAGGGGTTTGTGGGTGATGTGGGTGTGTGTTTTATATTGTATTGTGTGTGTGGGAGTGGTGTGTGTATGTGTATCAGGTGTGTGGAATTCAAAACGGCCAATGTGGCTGAGTTTTGTTTGTTTGTGTGTATTCTGACCGCGGCGGTGTGTCCCGCCAATGGAATACCGCGTTTGAAAGACCGCCGCGTGGATTCGTGGGTCGTAATGGCATGGGCGTATTTCTGTTGGCGTGACGGTGGAGGTTTTGTCACCTCCACTTTTCCGCCGACCGCTGGTCTGGCGGTCAGTTGTGGCTGTCGGATTTTCGGAGGTTTGCCTGCTGCGGGTCAGAATGACCGTGGCGGGTTTCCGCGACCGCGGCGGGATTATGGAGGATTTCTGACCGGCGGTAGGCGCCTTTTACCGCTGAGGTCAGAATGACCACCCTAGTTTCCAGCTAAAGAGCGTCAAGGATCCCAATGCTGCCTGAATAAATACACCTTTACCCATCCTTGAGTGTAGTATGAGGAGCGAATACGCCATTAGCGGCACCACCAGTGATTCGGAGCGGACTGACAGCCACTGAAGTGTGGAGAAAAAAATCATATATATATATATATATATACATATATATATATATTTTTTTTTTATATATATATATATATATGTATATATATTATATATATGTAAGTCCTTGTAATAAAAAATAAAGTTTATATATATATATATATATATATATTTGCTTGAAAAACCAAAGGTTACAGGGACGTTATAGTTAGATTTACATATTAAACGTACAAAACCATAGAAATTCACTTTTTATAGTTATTTCAAGTAACTATAACTTGTGCCCTAAGGTAAATAAAACGTACCAGTTTTTTGTCAAAAATGTTACCGCAACTATTACATTGATATTATCAGTGATTTTATCAAAGATGTCATGAGTGCCGTAATTTGTGGGGTAAGTAGCAGTACATGGCGAGGGCATGAGTTATAGTTACCTTAGGGCACAAGTTATAGCTACTTCACAGAACTATAACGTCCCTGTAATCTTTGTGTTTTTTAAGTGAATTTCTATGTTTTCTTTAAATTCTATTTCCTAACTATAACGTACTTGTAACCTTTGGTCTTTTCAGTGAATTTCTATAGGTTGTCTAATGTAAAGTAATTTTCATAACTAAACGTTAATCCAACCACTGCCGTTAGCAGCCTTCAGCCATGCGTGGTGGCTGTTGGCCGCAGGGCCTGGGCTACGGTCACACTATGCAGCCAACCCACCTAAACCCCAACCCTGGGATTTAGCCTTGGCCTGTCTGTCTGGGTTTGAGAATAGCTGTGAGTGGGCGTATTTGGGGGTGAAAGTGGCTGTGAGAGTGTCTGTCTGGGTGTGAGTGTGGGGGCATCAGTGTCTTACTGGGTGTGTCAGTGTCTGTGTGGGTCTGTGAGTGAGTGAGGGATTCAGTGGGTCTGTGAGTGGGTGTGTGAGCGAGTCAGTGGGTCTGTGAGTAAGTGAGTGAGTGTCTGTCTGGGTGTGAGAGAGGGTGTATCAGTGTCTTAGTGGGTGCATGAGTGTCTGTGGGTCTGTGAGTAGGTGCTTCAGGGTTTCAGTTGCTCTGTAACTGGGTTTGTGAGCATCTGAGTGGGTGCAGGGGTGTCTGAGTGGGTCTGTGAGGGGGTGCGTGAGGGTCTGAGTGGGTCTGTGATTGGGTGTGTAGGAGTCTGAGTGAGTTGTGAACAACGCCACGGTGAATATGGCCACACAAATACAAAACAAGACAACATTGGCCAGAACAAACAACCCACACTTGACACAAACACACCGATCTCACACACCCACCAACAGCACTATAAAACCCCCACCCACATCACCCACAAACCTCTGCAAACACGCCAAGACGGATACACTTTGCGAGGACAATCCAAAAGAGAACTGCACTGACATCACAACTACCAATTCAGCCGACATGCACCACACACCACACACCAGACCACATCACACATTACCCCTGCACAACCTACACACACCACACAAAACCCATGTCCCCACAAAAACACCCCCATTTCACTGATGAAGAGTTGCAGGTCATGGTTGAGGAAATAGTCAGGGTAGAGCCACAGCTGTTTGGAGCACAGGTACAGCAGATATCCATTGCCAGGAAGATGGAGCTATGGCGGAGGATCATGGACAGGGTGAATACCGTGGGACTACATCCACGTACAAGGGATGACATAAGGAAGAGGTGAAACGACCTATATGGGAAGGTGCATTCTATTGCAGCAAGGCACCAGTTCGCTAGCCAGAGAATGGGCGGTGGACCCCCACCACTGACAGCATGGGAGGAGCAAGTCTTGGCAATGCTGCATTCTGAGGGACTCACTGGAGTTGCCGAAGGACTGGACACTGGTGAGTCAACATTTACTACCTATCACCCCCCCATACCTGCATGCCATTTCGACCCCCACCCTGGCTCCCATCACCCCACTCCATCCCACACTGCACCACCCCAATCAACAAACCTAAATCCCACGCCCTGCATGCCATACCCACTGCATGCACATCCCTTCCAGCCCTGCATGTACGCCCACCACCAATGCATGCACAGCATGGAGAACTAACAACCTCACAATCCATCGCCATATACAAAGAAAGGTGGCAGGGCAACAGCAATAACATAGGGTAAGCTAGGGATGCAGAATATGTCACAGACATGTAGCATAATACACCACTTACATCCCCACAGGTGCCCCAGCCAATCTCAGTGGCGAGGAGCTGCCACAGCTACACAGTCCCCCAGCAGAAGATGCCCCCAATGATGACAGCAACTCTGGACTTCTGGATCAGGATGAACTCCGTAGGGCATCAGGGACCACTGGTCAGTCCGCTATGTCCATAGACCTCTGTCCCCAGGACACATCAATCTATTGTATGCCCACCTGTACAGGGACCCCAGTCCACAGGCAAGACAATGAGGGTCCACGGGTCAGTGGCAGTGGGCACAAAATTCAGGGGACACAGGGACAGGAGGCCAGGGACGGCCGGAGGTCAGCTATGCACCAGGGGATGACAGGCCCAGGGAACCGACTGCCCAGGAGGCACTCACTGATGTCCTGGGGGCTTATCAACAATCCCAGGAGAAGATGGGTCAGGTGTTAAACATCATGCAGGAGAACCAGCGGCTGCAGGGGGAACACCACCAAGAAATCAAGCAAGAATTGCAGGCCCTGACCACCACTATGGTCTACATTGCAGGGGTGCTGGGTGATATGGCTAACATCATGAGGGACTACACAGCACAGCAGCAGGCCCCTTCCACTAGCCAGTCTATTGGCCAGTCCTCCACTTTCGCTGCAGCTAGTGGGTAGGAGGCCCCACCACAGGACCCACAGGCCACCAGCACCCCTCCTCCTGCAGAAGGTGAACCACCCCGTAAGCTTTCCCTGCGATCCAGACAGAAGCTAGAGACACTTGCAAAGACCAAGACCACCGCCAGGAAATAAGACTCTCCTGATTGTCCCCCTTGTGTTTCACTGTGTCACCTTGTCCACTTTGAACTGCCATTGCTCCCCTTCCTATGGCCCCTTGGACACTGGACTTGTGCTACAAACAGACTGGCCCACTACACTGGACCATTCCCAACCATCACCCAACTCTATTGCACTTCCCATTGAATACCAATTTTCAACAAACACCCTTGGGCACAACTTGGTTAATAGTGCTTTATCTACAGGCAATGTACAATGTATTGAACAGTAAGGAACTGCATGATCCTGTGTAAATGTCCAGTAACATGTTGATCCATCCTACAAATGTGTCTCAGCAGTCTGTACACATCACAGCAGTACACTGTTGGAACAACACCAACATCTGCAATAAGGTAAGGCATAGGTGACAGTCAGGTGGGATGCAAAGGTAATGACTTCCATTATGCTACAGTCACACAGCACAACACTAAAATGTAGAAATGTTTAGTTCAACTGTCTTACCTCAGTGTCATTGGAAGTACTGCTGGATCATTTGTCTCCTGTTGTCCACATCCTCCTCCTCTTCCTCCTCCTCACTGTCCTCAGTGTCCACTGCCGCCACACTAATGCATTGTCACCCCCTCCTCCTGCAGATAGGGCACATGCCTTCTGAGGGCCAAGTTGTGCAACATGCAGCACACAACAACAATTCTACAGACCTTCTCAGGGGAGTAGCACGGGTATCCACCTGTCAGATGGAGGCACCTGAACCTAGCCTTCGGGATCTTGAAGGTCCTTTCAACAATCCTCCTCGTACGCCCATGAGCATCATTGTACCTATTTTCAGCCCCTGCTCTCAGATTTCTAACAGGGGTCAGGAGATAGGACAGGTTTGGGTAGCCGGAATCACCTGCAAGAAGTAAGGGACACACATTAGCACTGCACAATGGCATGGGCTATGACTCCTGAAGGCATACACTGACATACATTGGGCGTGGACTCAGGCTCACCTATTAACCACAATCTGTGCCGCTGTAGTTGTACCATCAGCTGTGGGACACTGCTATTCCTCAGGACAAAGGCATCATGCACCGACCCTGGATACTTGGCAGTGACGTGGGAGATGTACTGGTCAGCAAGGCACACCATGTGGACATTGAGAGAGTGGAAACTCTTCCTATTCCTGTACACTTGTTCTTTGGCCAGTGGGGTTTGGACGACTAAGGCAATATGGGTCCTGTCAATGGCCCAATTGCATGTTGTATATGTCCCATTGCATAGAATTCAGCCTTCACGGGGGGTAAATCATCTACCTGGGGGAATGCGATGTAGCTACATAAGTGTTTGAGCAAGGCTGCCAAAACCCTTGCAAGCACAAAAGAACATTGGCTGTGATATTCCTGCAGCCAAGCCCATTGTCACTTGGAAAGACCCAGTTGCCAGGAAATGGAGCACTGAGAGTACCTGCACAAGAGTGGGTATTACTGTGGTGCAACATATAGCAGGTAGCAGATCATGCTGCAATTGTGCTCACAGCTCTGTGATTGTGGCCCTGTCCAGACGATAGGTGAGTATGATGTGCCTGTCCTCCAGTGTAGCCAAGTCCACAAGGGGTCTGTACACAGGTGTTTGCCTCCTCCTCCTCCTCCTATTCCTCCACAGTGGTTGGTACCTAAGGGACCCAAAAGTAAGAAGGGAGTGACAACAGAAACCATGAACACACTACAGCAGTGTACACAGAGCATGCTTGTATGTTGGACACTGGAATTGTATAGGCGTGTACCTTTGACTACAATGATGCACTTATCAATTTGTACGTGTGTACCAGCATTAGAAAATGGCACCTGACTGTCCTGTATTCAGGGACAGGTGGAAGTGACCTCACCCCGCAGGCGTTCGCGTCAATGCGGGAGGCGGTCTGCACCGCTGTGCAATGCCTCATTGGCTAACAAAGCCCTCTATGGAGTATGGGAACCAATGATGATCAACACCGGCGGTGACGGTGTTCACTGCCGTGGACATGACCGCCATTTTATTTCTAGCACTTCACTTGATTGCTGACTTTCCACAGGACGACATCTCAACTGTGTGTGCTGCTGTGACCTGTGTCTGGAACCTGCCATGGCTCGTGCAACAGGGGAAAGGGCCCCAGCCTTCACATCGAAGGAGTTGGAGAGGCTCGTGGATGGGGTCCTACCCCTGTATGGGCAGTTGTATGGGCCTCCAGACCAACAGGTGAGTGCACCATGGGTATGTTGCATGCAACATGGCTGCATGGAGATGTGTGTGTGCTGGCAGTGTGTCATATGGGGTGGTATGGCTGGTGGCAGCGCTAATGCAGGGGTACGGGTCATGTGTGTGCCTGATGAGGGTATAATGCATTTTGTAGGCCATATGTGTGACAGGCTGGATTGTCTAGTTAATGGTGTCACACTATTTTTGTTTCCTCTGCAGGTCAGTGCCCATCGGAAGAAGGGGTTTTGGCGTGCCATGGTCAAGGATGTGCGGACCCTGGAGGTCTATATCAGGTGGAGCACCCACTGCAGGAAACGGTGGGAGGACCTGAGACGCTGGGCCCGGAAGACCGCGGAGGCCCAGCTGGGGATGGCCTCCCAACGAAGGAAGTGTGCCCGTCGGAACCTGAACCCGCTGATGGCCCGCATATTGGCAGTGGCATACCCAGAACTGGATGGGGGATTGCGGGCATCACAGCAGCCACAAGGGGGCGAGTACAGTGTGTTTGACAACCATCTCTGTTACCTGGCATGAGATTTGGGTTCAGGGTACTAGTCAGTGGATGCCCCAATATGCCAGTTCAGACATTGAAATGAAAGTTTTTGATAGCTTCCCTTGTCAGACAGGGTTTAGCTGGTCCCAGTTGGTGTGTACCTGGCAGTATTTGGCTCCTACCTGCTGTGGTACTTAGCCAATGGTAAGCCAGTGTGGTCCATACTGCACGTTCTCAGTCTCAGTGTGTGACAGTGATTTGTATGCCATTTGTGCTCTTGGTGCTGTGATTGACCCTGTACTCCTTCCCCCCCTTCTCCTTTTGTCATCATGTCCATCTGTGCATTAGCATCTTCTGGTGAAGGAGCAAGGGCACCGGTGAGTGAGGGAGCTGTAGCCCACTGGACCCAGAAGGCAGAGTCTACCAACGTCAAGGGGACAGTGGGACAGAGGGTAAGGGGAGCACCACGACAGGGACAGGAACTGATACCACTCTGATTCCTCTTCCGATGGGAGCTCCCTGGTGGTGGCAGCCCCTCTGGGACCACCCCAGCTACAGCTTCTACCGCCACACCCGTACCAGCACCGCCCTCTCAGTAGCCCCCCACCGAGCTGCCCGTGCCAGCTCACCCAGGAGGGTGGGCATCTCCTTCGCCCCAGGCACCTCTGGACCTGCCCCAGTCAGCCCTGCTGCCCTCACTAAGGAGGCTATTGACCACTGCATCAACAGTCCCAGAACCTACCACCTGCACAGCCTTGCTCACAGTCACCACATCAGCAGACCCGTCGACATGAACCCAACACACCACATGCGCAGTCACCACCACCACCACATCACCACTTCATGCAGCACACTCACCTCACTTGCAGACACCATCACAACATCATGTTTGTCCTCCCCCACCCTGTCTGACCCCCCCTCCACAGACACACAAATGCTCACACTCAGACCCCCAACAGCCATCCACCTCACACATGCACACTGTCCATGCACCTGCACCCACGTCCAGCACACCTCCTCCTCCTACAACCACTCTCTCTACCTCCACTCCAATCCCTCCTCCGACATCTGGCCCCATTGGTCCTAATAAGCTTTTCCTTTCCTGCCTTGACCTCTTCCCCCTGTCCTGCCCATAAGAGGAAGGTCCCACCCCCCCAGCCTAGTACCTCAAGCACCCAGTCTGACACTGCTCCACCCACAATGTCTCTAGCTGCCACTAAGGGGCACATGAGTACAACGCCAGCCACCTGCCCCAAGGACACTTCCACCCCAAAAACGGAGGCCTAAAGTGCCCCCCCCCCCCCAAACTGACTACCAAGTCCATGGATCTACCTCCAAAACCTAAAAGCAAGGCCAAGAAGGCCTCACCCAAATCCAAAACCAAGGAGCCCCACCCAAAATTAAGGCCAAGGAGGCCCCACCAAAATCCAAGGCCAAGGAGGCCCCATCCAAAACTGAGCACAAGGAGGCTAAATAAATCATGCCTAGTCTATTTGTTTTAAAACTTTATAATAAACAGATAAGGCCTAAAACCTGAACCAATGTCTTGTCACCATTAACAACTACGTCCTGCTGTGCTAACCATATGCTTTCCCACACAGCAAAAAAAAAAGCAACAATAGCACTATTTTTAGTGGATGCACACATCTTCTGGCCAACCAATATATGTACTCAAGCTCATCAACGTTTGGGCAGCACCAAAGTATGTCTCTCAGTATTTGTGTATGAGTATACTTGGCAAGACTACATCCATTCAAACAAACATTTAGTTTATTTATTTAACAGTTTGCGATCATGCCAATAAGGCAATACATACATTTCCTAATTTACAATCTGAACGTTTCCTTCAATTTAAAACACAAAGTAACTCATGGATCCTTCATTCATCAAACATTGTTCTCCTATATCCATACACAGCCAAAATGAGCCTTCGAAAATGCACTTTCCCTTACCAGTTATGAAAAATTTGATTATTTAAAACGTAAATACGGTTAAAACAAGGCAGGGACCTACCTCGGAGTAGACTAGAAAAAAAAATGAGGAGCAACTACAATAAAAATAGTAGACAATCACTGATCATAAAGGCCGACCGGTTAAACACTGTGTACTAGAAATAACCAATGGAGCGACACTATTATTATGATTTGTGCAAAATGCAGATGTTTTTTGTGCAAAATACAACCATGAAATTATAAAATGTGCAAAAAAGCAATTATCTTTGTGCAAACTTCAGTTGTCACAGAGAAATTGTTTTCATTCCTCATTTTCAGAAGGGTAAGACCACAATTGATCCAGAAAAATAAAGACTATTAAAAAACTGACATACAATACTTCATAATAGACTAACAACTAATAATTCTGAATCAGATTCACAAAAACAATTCATAGATAAATGACTCCTCTCTCTACATTCCACGTCTGAATCTATTGGAATGGGCTACTCAAAGCAGCTTACAATTCGGCCAATACTGACAAGAGTTTCCTTACTACAAGACACAGAGGCCCTCATTCTGACCTTGGCGGTCGGCGGAGAGGCGGCGGTCGGACCGCGAACAGACCGGCGGTCCGAAAAATGGCATTCTGACCGCGGCGGTCACCGCCGCGATCGACCGCCGCTTCCCCACTCCGACCGCCACGGCGGTCATGACCGCCGGGCTGGAGTTTGTGCACTCCGGCCCGGCGGTCGTCCAAAGACCGCCAACGGTATCATGACCCTGCCTACCGCCGCGGTTTCTTGCGGTCGGGAACCGCCATGCGAACCATGGCGGTAAGCACTATCGGGGCCAGGGAATTCCTTCCCTGGCACTGATAGGGGTCTCCCCCACCCCCCACTACCCACCCGAGTCCTCCCCCCACACCCTCCACCCCCCAGAGGTGGTACGAACCCCCTCCCCACCCCCACCCCGACATGCACATACATGCACCCCGACATGCACACACCCCCAACATGCACATATACACACCCCCTACACACACATACACAACGGGGACACATACCCACACACATACATGCAGACATGCGCACCTGCCGAACAGCACACATTACCCATAGACACAGCAGCACCCCCCGCCCGCATACACGCACTCACACACCCCCTCTACACACTCACACGCACACCCCCATGCACGCCCACATCACACAACACCTCCCCTCCCCCTCCCCTCACGGACGGTCAACTTACCTTGTGCGTTGGTCCTCCGGGAGGCGACGGGAGCCATGGGGAGGTGACCGCCAACAGAACACCGCCAACAGAAGACCGCCACACAGATATGTGGGTCGTAATTCTGTGGGCGGTGTTCTGCTGGCGTGGCGGTGGAGGTTGACCAGTCTCCACTTTTCCGCCGGCCGCCAGTGTGGCTGCTGGCGGTTTCCCGGCGGAACGCTCCCAGCGGTCGGAATGCGCACAGCGGCATACCGCCGCGGTCGGCGGTCTTCACCGCGGCGGTAACTCGGCGGTCTCGCGAAAAGACCGCCAAGGTCAGAATGAGGGCCAGAGTCATATCATTAGACTTTAAAATTGCTGTCATAACTCACTAATATGACGAAAATGTAGAATTCTAAAAAAAGGGGAGTAAGAAACTTCTCATTTTATCCATGTGTAAAATACAATAAAGCATGCAATTTCAGCCCCAACCTATCAGTCCAACTTCCACTTGATGAAGGCAAGAACCTGCCCCAGCCCGACTATCAGGACCCACCTACTGACGTATGCACTTTTTATATCACACAGATACGGCTCGATATGTCCACCATAGTCCGACCCCAATAGATGTTGCAGGTTTCCTCTAATGCCCACATCATCTAAATCACACTTCCTGGAGCACTCTTTTATCATATGTTTCAGTGCTTGTTTCTCCTGGGATACAGTCATATTGGGAGGTGTATACCCTCCTGTGAATTTCATAGAGGCCATGTCATCGAGGTTGACAACCCATTGGCCTACATACTTCTCTTGCAGATACGTTTTTTTAGTGTACCTTAAGGAGCCATGATCCGACTTTAAGAGATTGAAGAGATGGTTAATGATCCTCTGTTTGTATTTAAATAGTGTATTAGTAAGGCCCACTTCTAGCCTCAAGGCACTATTCATGGAACCTCTGGGCATCCCAAGCAACCTTTTCCAGGTATTAGTTTAAAAAATCTGTAAACACTTTATGTTCTTTGCTGGCATAACCTCGCAACCATCCTATGATAAACTTACAATTTTTGCATTGTTCATTTCTCTTCTCTTCCAGCGGATCCTAATCAATAGTCATAAGCACTGAATATTCCCACCTACTTGCAGCAACCCCATATTAAATATGTAATATATATATGTATAGCATGAAAAATGTACGTTTTACTTTAATAGACATTTATATACGTATATTTGCATATATCTATTCAGTCTATATTAAAGGCTAAAAATGCTCAAATTACATTGTGTTTTCCTTTGATGAACCGCTTACCAGACTCAAGCATTTCTGTAAATCAGAAAGAGAGAGCTTGAATTGCAAAACACTGCCTTTATTGAAGAGAAATCTGCAAAGGAATACGAAGGCATTGTTAGCCAATATACTGCATTAAAAGCATAACAAGAGAATACTGGCACTGTGCCTTTAAGACCTCCAGGACTCCTGTATCTCATCGTGCCTCAAAGGTGACAGGCCAGTTCATTTTTCCGGCTCCAGTGAGGACCCTGGAGCACTGAGCTCTCTCAGTTTTTGACTTTTTGTCAGAAATTACTTTATAAAAATATATTTCCTCTGCTTCACTTAACATCGTTTTCCATCCAGAGTGAGGAAGAATTATTTTCTGACAGGAATTTATATTTTGTCCTGTCAAAAATGCCCTCTCTTTTTGTCAAGTGCCCTGCCTGTGGCAAACAGAAGGCACAGACTGATCCCCACTCAGTCTGCAGCTTATGTCTACCTAGTACTCATCTGCCGGAGTCTTGCCACCATTGCCAGAAACTCTCAAAAAGAACATAAAAAAATAGAGAGCAAATACGCCTCAATTTTAAAGAGGGAGAAAAAACTGGAACAGCAGGAGGACCTCTTTCATTTTCCCCCATGAAAACTACCTCTCTTCACAAGGCTCTCTCCAGAGGCACATCCCCTGACGGAAGGAAAAAGGAGAACAAGATCATCATCCAGTGGTTGGAAAATGCCTGTTTGTTTCCCGTCTGGATCAACGTCAAAAGTGCCCTCCACCACAAGGCACTATTTGCCTACAAGAACGCACCCAACTACGAAATGAAAATAATCACGTTCAATAGATTCTACACCATCGATGGCGAAACACTATCACAGGCCATTGATGCTCTTTTCGTCGACGGGAGGTCTCCACCGGTTGACATTGAGGCAAGTACACCTGGCAGACACTCTGTTGATGGCCGTCCATCGCTATTCGCCGTTGAGACATACTACAGCAAAGACTCAGTTGACAGTGTCCTATTACTGCTCTATGTCGAGACACACTTACCGAGACACTCTCCGTCTGCGGCAACCAGGTGCAGTCCGACATCGAGGCAGAGCTCTCCCCTGGTGTCAGCCAGGTGCCATTCGACGTCCGGGCAAATTTCTCCGTTAGCGGCAACCAGGCACCGTTCGACGTTGAGACAGACATCTCCATTGGTGGCAACCAGTCTCTGTCGAGGGCAACAAGGAACCTGTCAAGGCCTCACACACCGTCTAAGAATCGTGACGTGTTCACAAGACAACCATCGATGACAGCACCTTGTCATTCAACCTCAAAGTAGCATTCGTCTGCGTCAGGCCTACGTTGCATCACTTGCTACTAGACAAGTGTCACAGGGAAGAGCTTCATCTGCCTCTTCAGGAGCTTTTGCCCACTCCTCTGCATGGGGACAAAGACAACCAGAGGTTCTTCAGGCCCTATTCACCTCTCCCCACAATGGCTGGAAAGTGTCTACAACAGGCCTGTTCCACAAAGTCTGAATTCACAATACTCACTGACATATTCACCCTCGTCTCCGAAGACAACTCCGCGAGCCAAGAGTCCTCTAGCCCATTCGGCATAAGCCAGCTCTCCTATGTCCCCAACAAGATCCAGGTTCCTTAGTGAGACCACTCCTCGGTGCAGAACCAGGTCACGGACAAAGAGTAGATCTTGACGCAGGACCAGAACAAGATCCTCTACGCCTGTCCAAAGATCTTGAAGGTTTCAATCACACCACCATGCACGTAGATCCCCTATATGGTCTACATCCGCAAGATCATCAAAGAGGGATTACTCACCAATACTTATGGACACTCCACCACTGAGAATACCCTCAATAGACGACCTGAATACATTTAATGAGGTGCTGGGTAGACGAGCTGCTAAGCTGAACATTGATATTCCTGCACCCGCTACATCCTCAACAGTCATTTTCAAGGCCTTACATCTTAGGTCTTCGTCAAGACCATTGCTGCCTTTGGTCCCAGGTCTTCTCTAACCAGTGATGGACATACTTCTTACCCCAGCCTACCTTCGAGCGCTCAAGCGAGAATTAAAAAAAAAATAAGGTTCTGGATGAAGACCCAATATTTCTCAGAACCGATCCTCCACCAGATTCCGTTAGCTGTCCCAAAGAAGACACACTCCATTGCAGTTTCATCATCCATCCCGCCGGACAAGGACAGTAAATAAATAGATTCCTTGGGCAGGAAAATGTGTGGCACATCGGCCTCATTTATGAAGGTGTCTAGAGCTGCAGCATTACTAGGGCGATACCCTAGGTCTCTCTGGGACTCACTGGCCAGATTTACAGAAAAGCTACCCAGGGAAGACAGACAGGACTTTGAGGAGTTTCTGCAAGAAGGAGATCTGGCTGCTAACTAAACAATTAGTTCAGCGGTAGATTTCTCTCACCTGGTTGCACATGGATATTCACACGGTATATGTGCCAGACGCTCATCATGGCTTTGTCTTACAGGTCTTAAGCCAGAAGTGCAGCAGTGCATTCTGAACCTTCTTTCACTGGTACTTCATTGGTTCATTGGTTGGGTCAGACAGATGACAAGATGGCAAAGATGAAAACCGAGTTGGACACACTCAAGAATGTGGGCCTAGTGCAATGGAAAACATTCTATCGAAGGTGCGGCCTTATGACAGATGCCCCTACCATCAGAAGGTTCAAACCCCTCACTGAGATCCCTGTCACCAACATCAGCAAGCCATATCTCAGTACCAGCCCCGCAGATCAGCGCATGGACAAGGAGCTAATTGACAACCACCAGCTTCCTCTAGGACACCAGGCAAACAAGGAGTTGTTACTTCCCCCGTTGCGTTAGCCACTCCGGTGGGGGGAAGTATTACTAACCATCTGAACGAGTGGCGAACCACAATCAGTGAGAACTTGGTATCAAATATTGCAGAGAATGGGTACTCACTTTGCTTCAAGTCCCCTCCTCCGGCTGTTCCACCTTCAAAAGCTTCTTGCCACCAGCAGGAGCTGCTGCAGAACGAAGTCACTACTCTACTTCACAATGAGGCAATAAAGGAGGTTCCATTCTCTCAAAGGGGAGTAGGAGTATACTCAGGGTATTTCCTTGTAAAGAAAAAAGGCCCAAATGTATAATTCAGGCCTATTCTGAACTTACATCTGCTAAACAAATATATATGCAAGGAAAAGTTCAGAATGCTTGCTCTCCACCAGATGTACCCCCAGCTCCATCAGGGGGATTGGATGTGTTCCGTCGATCTCCAGGATGCTACTTCCACATCCCGATCACCAGGAAGTATTGGAGGTTCCTATGGTTCAAAGTGGCATCCAATCATTACCAATACAAGGTGCTATTGTTCTGCTTGAAATCAGCACCCTGAGCATTCTTGAAGTGCATGGCCGTTGTTGCAGCAGCCTTATGAAGGAAAATAATATTTGTGTACCCATACATAGACGACTGGCTGGGAGAAAGCCCCTCTCCAGATCAGGCAAGAAAACACTACCCTTCAATCTTTAGGCCTACAGATCGATGTCGAAAAATCAACCCAGATTCCAACTCAAATACTACACTATGTACATGCAACTCTGGACACAAAAGTCACAAAAGTGTGTCCTTCAGAGGAGAGACTATCCACAATCGATCAGAAGTGTGCCAACCTCCATCACACTCCACACCCATTGGTTAGGCAGATGGCATCTCTTCTAGGATCAACGGCTTCATGGATCCTCCTTGTTCCCAATGCCAGACTGCACATAAGACCATTGCAGCAGAATCAGGATGATCAGTGGAATCAATTCACAGATGAAACAAGCTAATCCTGTCTCAGGCTGCAAAAACATCACTTCTGTGGTCTTATCGACAAAATCTCCTGATTGGTGTCCCCTTTCACCAGGACACTCCTACGCAAACACTTATAACAGATGCACCTCTCCAGGGCTGGGGTGCTCACATGGGTTCCCTACAGATGCAGGGCCTGCGGTCGGCCAAGGAGCAATAATACAATGTCAACATGCTGTAGCTGTGGACAGTCCATCTAGCCCTCAAGTCCTTTTATTCCTCCATTCAAACCAGTGCTCTCCTGATCCAAACGGACAACATGACCACAATGCACTATCTAAATAAGCAAGGAGGCATGCGCTCCCATTTTCTATCCCTGGAAGTGAAGGCCACCTGGAACTGGCTCATAGCGAGAAAGTTGACAATCTCAGCTATTCACCTGCCAGAGTTCAGAACACACAAGTGGACTCTCTAAGCCAAAACCTTGCTGAAACACATGACTGGATTCTGCACAACAAGGTTGTAGGAGATATTTTGTGAGAATGGGGGCATCGCTAATAGACCTGTTTGCAGACAAAAGCAACAAACAATGCCCAGACTTCGCATCCAGGTTCTACTGATTGGAAACAAAGGAGAATGCCCTTTTGATAGACTGGTCCAGGACATTCCTTTACACGTTTCCCTCCATTCCGTTGATCCAGCAGTCATCGAAAAACTGTACAGAGCCAGGACCAGAATGATGGTGGTAGCCCCGGAATGCCCCCACCAGTAGTGGTACCCAGATCTCCTCCACCTGTCTGAAAAACCACACAGGAGGCTGCCATGCAGACCGGATCTCCTCTTCACGTTCAGAGGGAAGATTTTCAACCCCAACCTTCCCTTGCTGAGCTTGACAGCATGGCTTTCTTAATTTCTCCAGTATGAACATTTAGGTCTCTCACAGGAATGAATGAACATCTTTGGGGAGTCCAGAAGACTATCGACGAGGCATTCTTACACTTTTGAGTGGAAAAGATTTTACATGTGGTGTGCTCAAAATGATTTCCATCCAGACCTGGGGCAAGAGGACGTAATATTACCTGTTCTCCTCCATTTAGCAAAATCTGGTCTACAATTTGTCTCTATTAGGGTATATCTCGCAGCAATTACTACGTACTGGAAGTCCTCTACACAGATGTCATTCTTCCAGACGCCTGTAGTAAAGGATTTTAGAGGTACTGAAAAAGGTGTTCCTACCTGTCCGTTCCCCCTCTCCTCCTTGGGAACTGAATGTGGTGCTTTCAAAACTCCTGCGTCTGCCTTTCGAGCCTCTACATAAAGCATCCCTTCAGCACCTTACCTGGAAAGCTCATTTCTTGTGGCTATAACTTTGGCACGCAGAGTCAGCGAGATTCAGCCTTACACAGTGTTCCATGATAAGAGGGTGGTGATGAGAACTCATCCAGGTGTTCTTCCCATCCCACGGTGGTGTCTGATTTCCACATTATCCAGATGATATAACTCGGTACATTCTTTCCTAATCCTTCCACACCTGCGGAATGAGTGTTACAATCTTTAGATTTTAAGAGAGTGTTGAAATGTTATTTAGACATGACCAAAGCCATCAGACAGTCTGACCTTCTGTTTCTTAACTAGAGCTATATGAGGACAGGCATCGCCTCCTCTAAGCAGAGCATTTCTAGATGGATAATTTCTTTAATTCTGTTCACCTACCAATTAGCCAACAAACAGTTACCTGCTGGACCCAAAGCCCACTCTGAGGGGCAACAGCAGCCCAACTAAGGAATGTTCCCAACTCCAAAATCTATAAAGCTGCTACTTGAATTACAGAAATGCTTGCGTCTGGTAAGAGGTTTATCAGAGGAAAGCTCAATGTAAATTAGGCATTTTTAGCCTTTGATTTAGGCTGCATAGATATATGTATATATAAATATATATCTATGTATAGATATATATATATATATCATGCTTGTTAAAGTACTACGTACATTTTTTATGCCATTCATATGTATATTATATATTAAATATGTGCTCCGGGCTCCCTGCACGTAGTCGGGAAAATTCAGTGCTTATGACTTTGATGAGAATTCCCCTGGAAGAGAACTAGGATTAGAGGTAAGTAACTTATCCGTATGCCCCAGGAGTAGATCCAGCCTATGTAAAGCACCAGCTGTCGCTTTGGTGTGCGCTACCTGAAGGTCTGTATAGGATTTAAAAATTAGGTTATAATTAAAAAGAAGACCTATGTATCTATATTCTTTTACCACCTTAACTTGAACCCCACTTAAACACCACTAGAAACTTACAGACTGCATCCTTCCTTTCTAGAAGACCATGGCATTTGTTTTAGAGGAGTTAGCTTGCAGTTGTTGGTCTTGCAGTATCTTGAAAAGTCCACCAATTGCCTCTGAAAGCATGTCGGAGTTAGGACCAGTAGCAGGGTGTACTCAGCATAAAACAGTGCTGATATAACCTCAGCTCCTAATTTTGGTGGGAAAGTCCAAACCTAGTTTAATCTTACCATGGCACCTGCAATATATATTATAAAGTACAGAAGCAGGGCCAGAATGCAACCCTGTCTAAGTCCATTAGGAGTGTCCACCCTTTTTGTCAAGGAATTTTAAATTGGAGGGTAAAATTAAATTAGTATCCTCAGATTGATTAGTGGGATCATTGCAGGTGCATCAGACAGAATATAGTGTGGACGATGTGTGGCTTCAATTGAATTTAGAAAAGCTCCAACCTTCCCATTAAATTTCTTTTTTTTAAATTTGTTTACAAATTAAATAAAACGTGTTATCATTTGTATATGTGTTTGATGGAAGGCTTATTTGTGTATTTTTTGTGTATTGGTTTGCGGTTCAAATCATCAACAGTGTTTAGGCCTCGGTCCCCGGCTTTCAGTAGGGACCCAGTGGTGAATCCCTGGATCCAATAATAATTCAGTGTGGGTCCCCGGGTTCCAGTACTGATAAAATGAGGGTTTACAGAAGTCAAAAGGTTGGGAACCACTACAGTAGATGGGTCCCCGGGTTCCAGTACTGATAAAGTGAGGGTTTACAGAAGTCAAAAGGTTGGGAACCACTACAGTAGATGTTTCACATAATCTTACATGGAATGTCTAGCAGGGTGATCATACAATAGCTCGAGGTCAGGTCCCTTTTACCCTGTTTTAACAACAGGACCCTGATACTTCCTTTCCAGGATTTTTGTAGGTCACGTCTGGTGATTATCGCGCCAAAAACCAAAGAAAGAACTTGGGCCTGCAAGTTTGGATTTAGGAAAGGTCATCAGGGCCTTGAGCCCTGAAGCTTTTCATACCTTTTATTGCTGCTTCAATACTACTGACTGTAGGGGGCCAGATGCTCTCTACCACCCCCTTCTCTGGGGGCTCAGACTGCATTAGTGCCAAGATGCCACTTTTTCTTTCTTGTAATTTATACAGTTCGGGTATATACCTAACCCAAATTTCTTCTGGAACCGAAGCGACAACCGTTTTTGTAGACATCCCAAGTACTGTACTAATTATGCACCAAAACTCCTTCAGGTTGCCAGTTCGAAGAGAGACTATTGCCTTTATCCAGACAGTCTCTTTCTCTTTCCACTTTATTTGTCCTATTTCTTTCCTAAAGGCTTTCCTATGTAGTTTAAGTAGGCCCTCCCTTTAAACCCTGTTTTATGTGTCTCCCGTATTCTCTTATTCAGTAATGCTTTGGCCTTCAACTTGTCAGAACTAAAGGAGCCCTTGCTCACCGGGCCACTATTTAACCCCGCGAACGCCGCTTCCGTTATAGCGACAATCAGGTTCTGAAAATCACAAACTATATTCTGAGGTGACTATATACAGTACTTCCTAAAACAGCATTACAAGGATTCTCAAAGTGTAAATCTTCTAGGGCTAGGCCAAGGATTTCTCAAAGAGGGTAAATAACCCCAAAACCCTTGCCTACTATGTTAATCTGTGAGATTCCCTGTAACAAAAAAATACTTGTGTACAAGCGTTAACAAAGTGTGATAACAATCCATGTTTGAAGGCCTATTGGTTTTAACATATGTGTGAAGAGGCTCCCCTCTCGCGTCCTGTCCTTACCTGATAATCCGACCCTGAGTCCCCGTCTCTCTTTCCTCACGAAGTCCATCCAGAATCAGCTAAAAGGAAAAAACGACAAATCGTTAGAGGACGGGAAGCCAATGCGGGACAGGTCCTGGAAACTATCAAAGGATTTGTCCTTGCAGGTAGGCGGGGTTGTGTCCGGGACCTACAAAGAGGAACTGATCAGTTGAAAAGGGAGACCACACTCAAAGGATTATTATCGGGAGGAGGAGCCGACAGGGAGAGATGTGAGGATCCCAGACAGAAGAGGACCGTGAGCAAGAGGGAAAAGAGCCTTGCCTCCAAAATAAGGAAAGCTAAAGTGGGACTGAAAACGAGGAGTTACCAGAAACCTGGTAGGAGGACTGGTGGATGCCGCCTGTTGAAGCCCCAGAGCCCACCACAACTCTGGGGAGGCTGGTGCAGTGATTTGGGCGGGGGCGGGCACCTGAGAATTTTGCTTTCTGTTTCTCTCTCTTCCTTTGGTTCTCTCCTGTTATTGTTTTGTGTTTTTTCAGAGCCTTTATATTTTTCCTTTTCTTGATTGATAAAAGGGAGGGGGAGACCTGAACTCAAGGACCTTTTAGTTGAGTCGGTCACCAACTGTATACTAAGAGGCATATCCTAACGTTTAGTCCTTTTTCTCACAACCCTAAGTGCCTGGGGCATCCCCGCTATAAACCTTCACCTCTACCCTGTGATCCTCTACACTGTTCTGTCAACTCACTGAGAACCAACCCTCGCAAAGCGCCCCGGGTGTTATGGTGAAAGTAGCCCTTTGGCCTGAGGCCATCGTACTTACCTCATTTTGTGTGCTCCTTCTTCCAAGAGGATTGACTGTGACACCCATAGGAAAAAGAGAAGAAAGGGAAATCACCTCATCTTTCAAATTCTGAAGAACAGAATAAAATCAGAGACAGTAGACATATACCCTTAAAGACCCGCTCCATCCAAGAGAAACTGATTGAAATTTCATTTTTGTTTTGTATTCTAATAAAACTTCAAGATTCAGAAATCATCCAACCCCCGAAGCCATACTTCCAGTATGGGATCGGAGGACATGGGGGCTATAGTATCCAAAATGGCAGAGGGCCATCAAAGACTTGAGAAGATCATGGAACGCTTCCTTACTACCACCACAGAGGACAGGGAGAATATCCATAAAGTCATCACCAGTCAGGCTGAGAAATTAGATAGGGTAACTCAATCCTAGGATGAAGCCATTGGGAAGTTAGCCGACATTGTAGGACAACAGCATGGACATACTGCCCTCCGTTCTGTGGTACTCCATAAACATATAGAAGGAGAGAATCCAGATGTTTTAAACAACTTTAAGTGACTGCCCCAGGCTGCTTGTTAGAAATTGTGTTCCTGGTTGGTTAGGGTAGGCACCTCAGCCAGGCAGGGACCAACACTCTAGTCAGGGCAAGGGAGCTACACACCCAAGATAACCCCTGCTCACCCCCTTGGTAGCTTGGCATGAGCCGTCACTCCTATCCCAGAGGCAATGTGTAACATGTTTGCACAACACACACACCACGAGTGACACAATAAATGCACCACAAAGGAAACGCCACAACAAGTTATATAAAAATAAACTGTACTGCATAAAACATCATTAGACCAAAAATGACATAAACCAGTAATACTCTGCTAAGCAAGCAGCTGTCAGGTCATCACAGAAATCATGTTTAAGCTGCTTAACAAACAGTTGTCAGGTCACCATCATTATGAATTCAAAAAAGGATACCCTCATCCTTTGCATATGTCACAAAAAGAACACCACAAAGGTTAGTGGGCATATCTTACAGTCGCTGAAACAGAATGGGTGCTAATTGTCAGAAGAAACACACCATACATCAATCCTAGGACACACAAATGCAGAATGTAACAAAAGAAAAACACATCTGTCACCATAAAGGTATAGGGCCAATTGCTGTTGGGCTCCTAATAGGGGTTGTACGGTAGTTTAGATGTCCACCGTGGGGTACAGGGACATCTGAACCCTTACTATATGTTCTACCTTAAAACCAAGAAAACAGAATCAGCAGGATTGGGACCTCCGTCGAGGATCGCTAACCTGACCTGCTATGTAATTCCACTTATCGGGGCCCCAGGGCGTGAAATACTGCTGCTTGGTTATGTATTACTGTGCAAAAGATAGAGAGCACAGCGCTCTTGCGCTTCTATTAAGCGATGTGCAGTGATTATGCCTGGGGATGTGGGGGCACGGAATGTTGGTGCGCCCACTATCCGGAATATGGAAATTACAGCCGCCTCCTGAATGCGGCCAGGTGCCTTAGTAACACTCAGGGCCTCTGTAGAGGCCCCACCCCGAATGGTAAAGATCACATGGGCGCCCCCAAGGTAGGTGCAGATGCCGTTGTACACGTGGCAGCGCTAGGTAATCTGCGTATGGCTGCCTGCAAGCATGCAGGGCAGCTACCACCACTCCGTGGAACTTAGCTCCAGTATGGAACCAGGGCCGCCCGTGCAGGTAGAGCGGGGCAGCGGTATCATTCCCCCAGGGCCTGCCTCACCCGCCTTCGTGGTTTACCAGGGCTGTGGGCGCCCAACCAGAGATCACGCGTCTCTCTCAGTCTCTGCTGCAACCCTAGAGGCGGAGGAAAGCAGTCAGGTGCACTGCGCTCACTCCCTCCAAGCAGGGGCGCTTCAGACATCTTCTTTCTGTGGGAAGGAGCAACGGTTCCAGAAATGCTGCAGTAGGTGATTCAGTGCCTTAGTCAGGGCAGTCTGCACCGCATTGGAAGTGCCGGTGCTCTTCTACACGAGACACTATGGAGCCGCCAGAAATGAAGGTAGGGCTTGTAACACTCAGTAGTTGGGGACACCAGCAAGTTCACCACCAGGCTCCATGTGGAAGCAATTCGCACTGCGCTCAGAGTGAAAACACACTGGGCCTCCTGGGAAAAACACATGCACACAGAGCCAGGCAGACTAGCACACCCAGGCAAACAGTGGCGTACTCTCCTGGCTGTTCCGCAGTGCAAGGGAAGTCCAACTCAGGGGGCACTGGCGGCAGCGCAGCAAGCAGAAAAGCAATCCTGATGGGTCCTTTGTGCACCCCCCAGCAGACGCCAGACAGCAGGGCAACAAACAGAAGAGCAGCCCAGATGAGTCCTCTATGCAGTCCAGTAATCCTTCTGACAGAGGTCCTGTCCCAATTCCAAAAGTGCTCTTCTGATGTGGGGTGCAACCCCCTGTACTTATACTCATTTTGCACAGCTTCCACAATGGTGGGGAGGGGGGATCCAACCAGCTCTAACCAGTTCCAGGAATGTCCCAATCTCCTCCAACACTGACTCCAGGGTAAACAAGCCCTTTGTGTGAGGCCAGGCCAGAGTCTTTATAGAAGCATGTGTGTCCCGCCTCTACCTCTCCCAGCCCAGTAAGACCATTCAGTATGCAGATATAATCCTGTTACACCTCCCTGTGTACAAAGTCCAGCTGTCACTCTGCCCCAGATGTGGATTGGAGTCAAGCCGCAAAATTCGAGTCATAAGCACAGAGAAAGGCTCACTTTTTAAAATTGGCATTTCCCTAATGGTAATAAAAAATCCACCTACGTCAATAAGCAGGATTTCTTACTACCATTCCAAACATACTAAACATGCCCACGCCATTCCTCGTAGATCAGAAGATACCACTTAGACATATGCCAGGCATCACCAATGCATTCCTATACGAGGAGCAGTACTCACAGTAGTGAGAAACTAGATAGGCTGTTGGTCACTGCTAGGACATGTAGTACATAAAAAGATATGTCCTACCTTTCACATGCACAGCACCCTGCCCATAGAGCTACCTAGGGCCTACCTTAGGGGTGACATATGTGTACCAAAAATTGAGTGTAGGCCTTGGCAAGTAGTTTGACTTGCCAAGGCAATGTGGCAGTAAACTGCGCACACAGGCCCTGCAGTGGCAGGCCTGAGACAGGTTTGAAAGGCTACTTCTGTGGGTGGCACAATCTGCACTACAGGCCCACTAGTAACATTTAATTTACAGGCCTTGGGAATATGTTACACCACTTCACAAGGGAATTACAGGTAAAATAAATAGCCAAACAGGTGTACGCCAAATATACCAAGTTGGTGGGGAGAGAGCACATGCACTTTAGCACTGATTAACAGCGATAAAGTGCCCAGAGTCCAGAAGCCAACAAAAAGAGTGTCAGAAAAATAGGAGGAGAAAAACAAAACGTTTGGGGATAACTCTGCAGAAAGTGCCACTTCCAACACAGCTGCATAGCCTATAGACCGTTGGAGACAGTACTTTGGACCGATACTTACAGCCGAGCTACAGACGGCGTATCAGTCCGCGAATCCAAGGGGAACAACTCCATATAACGATATTAAGAAGAACATTTTGTACAGGTTGGGCGTGGACAGTGAGACATACCGTATTAGGCTGCAACAAATTAAGGAAGGTCCTAAGGGGTCTTCCAGAGCCTTGTATTACAGAATTAGATTGAAGGACATGACTGATAGATGGTTTAGACTTCAATCCGCTACAAAGAAAGAAATTATGGAGAAGTTGTATTTAGAACAACTTCTTGCTTCCTTACACCCTCCTATCCAAAAATGGGTTAGACAACATAGTAGCCAACACTGGAAACAAAATACGCAAGAGCAGAAGAGGGAAGAGACACTAAGCACAAGGGACCAAAGGCTATGCCCATATATAGGGAGGAATACTTCTGGGAGTCAGACAGGAATTCCAGGCAACCCAAAGGAAGCCTGGAGAACTGCTACAGACAAAGAGAACCCTCACATGGTAGGTCTCCACTTTATTAAACAAGGGTTGCTATATAGGAATGGGTGGGTTAAACAGCCAAAACAGCTGCTAATTCCTAATCCCTCTAGAGACAAAGTTTGGTTTTTGGCCCATAGCCACCTTTTGGGTGGTCATTTTGGTCCAGAGAAAACCAGAAAAGCCATTCTAGATAATTGTTTATTAACATTACATATATAGCCATGTTGAAAAGTATTGCAGAGAATGCCCAATATGGCAGAAGAATAGCATGAAAATCACTAGGAAAGCTCCTTTGCAACCTCTTACCCATTATCAAAGAGCCATTTTCTAGGGTGCAAATGGACATAATATTCTCCTTGGTCCCCTCCAAAAGTGACTACAGATATGTACTGGTGGTTGTAGACTAGGCCAACAGATACCCAAAAGCTATACCCCTACACAAACCCACCTCCACCCTTCTAGTCAGGCCATGATTGAGATATTTTCCCGGGTGGGGTTTCCCCGAGAAATATTAACCGATCAGGGAACCCCCCCCTTTACATCAAAACTAATTGAACATATCTGTGAACATCTAGGGATTAAGCAAATATGTACCGCTGCCTATCACCCCCGGACAGATGGGTTTGTGGAGTGATACAATGCTCTGATAAAAATATTTGGACTTGGAGGCAAGAAAATGGGAACAAATGCTACAGTTGGCATTATTCACTATTAGATGTAAAGAGCGAAGCAGTACAGTATTTTTCCCTTTTGAGATAGTATTTGGACTAAAACCTCAGACCCTATTGGATATGGCTAGGGAATCTTGGGAGCAAGGAAAAGATGAGTCAAACCCCCTGTTAGAATATGTGACTGGGCTCAAAATGCATTTAAGACAGATGAGAGAGATAACCTAGCAAAATCTAGAAAATGCACAGCAGACTCAAAGAGACCAGTATAATAAACAAGCTACCATGAGGGAATTCGTGCAGGGAGACTGGGTGTTACTAATGCAGCCTTCTTCCACTCACAAGAAGTTGTGCCAATTTCAGGGACCCTTCCGAGTTCTGTAACGCGTGACTCCTGATACTTATAAATTGGAAATGAACAACGAGAAAAAAGAAACCCAGATCTATCACGTGAACCTATTAAAGAAATGGGAAGGATCATATCTGGTCCTTTCAAAGTGGTGTTGACCCAGCTCTAGTCCAGGACTTTAGAGAAGAACTGTTTACCCAACTAAAACCTTACCAGAAAGTGTTTTCCCTCACCAAAAGGAGGACCCCCATGATATACTATGTGATTAACACCCCACCAGGAAAGAAAATCAGACTAAAGGCCTGTAGAATACCGGAAGCCTGAAGACGGGCTGTTGAAGAAGGAGTACAGTCCATGTTGAAACTAGGGATTCTTGAGCCATCTGTGAGTGAGTGGAACTCTCCTATTGTGTTAATCCCAAAGCCTGATGGCTCCATCAGTTTTCTATTGACTTCCGGGAGGGGAACAAGATCTCTAAATTTTACACATACCCTATTCCTCTGGTAGACAAAATGAAGGAGAAAATAGGACATACCTGGTACATCAGTACATTGGATCTCTGAAACAACTAAGGGGGGGCTTATATCGGTTCACTGTTCTTCCTTTTGGGTTGCACGGGGCCCCGGCCACATTTTAGCGGATGATGAACACTCTGTTAGCACAGCACCAAGCTTGAAGAAAGCTGCAATAGTGACGCATCTAACAGGGACCAGTGACCTCTGAAGCCCCAGAGGACTGCCCTGTACCAAAGGAACAAGAAACTCCCGTGAGCAGCGGCTCTGCTCAACAACAGAACCAACTTTTGCAACTTCTAAAGACTCCACTCTTCCCGCCGGAAGCGTGAGACTTCACCCTCTGTGCCTGATTCCCCCGGCTTGATCTCCAGAGAGCCAACACCACAGGGTGGACTCGCAGGTGACTGCAACCTCGTTAGTAGCCCGCAACGACCCCCCTGGACCCCCACAGCAACGTATGCAGAGAGAACCCAGAGGCCCCCTTGACCGCGACTGCCTGTAACAAGGTACCCGACGTCTGGACCAAGCACTGCACCCGCAGCCCCCAAGACCAGAAGGAACCGAACCTCAGTGCAGGAGTGACCACAAGGCGACCCTTTGCCTAGTCCAGTTGGTGGCTGGCCCGAGAAGCCCCCCCTGTGCCCTGCCTGCACCGCTAAAGTGACCCCCGGGTCCATCCATTGAATCCTATACAAAACCTGATTCCTGCTTTGCACACTGCACCCGGCTGCCCCAGTGCCGCTAAGGGTATGTTTTGTGTGCCTACTTGTGTCCCTCCCAGTGCTCTACAAAACCCCCCTGGTCTGCCCTCCGAGAACGCAGGTATTTGCCTGCTGGCAGACTGGAACCGGAGCACAGCTGTTCTTCATAGGTGCCTATGTGTTTTGGGCACCTCTTTGACCTCTGCACTTGACCGGCCCTGTGCTGCAGGTGTGGTAACTTTGGGGTAGCCTTGAAACCCCCAACGGTGGGCTGCCTTTGACCAGGAACTTAGACTTGTAAGTGTCTTACTTACCTGACAAACTAACCACTACTTACCTCCCCCAGGAACTGTTGATTTTTGCTCTGTGTCCACTTTTAAAATAGCTTATTGCCATTTTTACTAAAACTGTGTATGCTGTTGCTCTAATTTAAAGTTCCTAACTTACCTGTGTGGAGTACCTTACATTTTATGTATTTGCTTCAAATCTTGAACTTGTGGTTCTATAAATAAATAAAGAAAATATATTTTTCTATATAAAAACCATTGGCCTGAAGTTAAGTCTTTGAGTGTGTGTTCCTCATTTATTGCCTGTGTGTGTACAACAAATGCTTAACACTACCCTCTGATAAGCCTACTGCTCGACCACACTACCACAAAATAGAGCATTAGAATAATCTAATTTTGCCACTATCTTCCCTCTAAGGGGAACCCTTGGACTCTGTGCACACTATCTCGCACTTTGAGATAGTATATACAGAGCCAACTTCCTACAAGTGGTTCACACTGAGTCATCAAAGTGTAGTAATGTATCAAGTTCATTTGTTATACAACATCACACTTTTTCAAAAATACTCTTTAAGTCGATTTTCATATGTTTTTTTTCTTGTTAATTTTCCAAAATTTCAGTAAGAATCAAAATTCATTCTGTATTTCTTATTGACGGCCAATGTATTTCGTCCCCATCTGGACTTTCTCAATGCATTTGTTTTAATAATTTCACAATAATTTCTCCATACTTGTAATGTACCACAATTCCAAGTTTTGTCCAATTTTAGCTTAGCGATTTACAGATGAGTTGTGTGTGACGACCAACAAGTGTGCGTGGCGTTTTGCGTGGTGTTTCACTTCAACCTAAATCAGGACAGTCTGGACAATGGCTGTGGAGGAAGAGTTTGGGGTCAAAAAGCTTAAGATGCTATTGTAAATTATGTGTATTGAAGGTAATCAACATTTGTGTGGAGCTAAACCCCCTATCTCAGTAGTGCTTCTTAAAGCTCTTTTTCTATTGATCATATAAGGAATATTGACAGCTGCATGGTCAGCCAGTCCTAAAAAGTGAAAACTGCCTTAAGAGAGATTTTACAGCAACCAATGTTAAGCGAGATCAGAACACCTGGATCCGTATTTGAACCCTAGGTTTGAAATAAAAATTAATCAAAGAATGAAAATTAAGTAACATGGAAGGTAAAAGGGTAAAATGTAATATGTGAATGCAAAGTAGTAAGAAATACAGTACTTTCTAGGAATATTACTAGTTCTCTGCCACTAGTTTATGTGTTATTTTTCTCCATACAGATGGCTTTCTATTGCTTCCTACAATCCTCCTGCATGTTATTTCCTAAAAATATGTAATTCCCTAATCCAGAAATTACTGGGATCCGCAGTAACCGGGTGGGAAAATTACTGGAATTTCAGCGAGCCACTCACAATGGCCCTTTTTGGAGTATTGAACTGACTTTAAAATCAGATTGATTGTGGTTTTTAACCATGGGTGCTGTAAAAATGTGATCTGTTATTTTTTTTTATTTTCTATGTTTTTGCACATGGAATATAAAACATTTCACGAAGAACATTCATTCCTGTATGTTATTCCTACTCCTCCTTAACTCATATTCGAGTGAAGAAAACAACATGCTTACAAATGGCATTCCCCGGGGCGGTGTTGTACTGCTTTTTAGCACAGTGCTCAGAATGGTCGGCTGCCAGTAGACAGATGAGTGCTTTTTGGATGTGAGGTTTTCTGAGCTCTAGATATCGTGTGGTACGAACTACAACAGTAACTTATTTGTGTCGTCTACTAAAAAATAACTTTTGTTAAGTATGTTATGTCTAATAAAATCACATGCTAACCTAGAGTGTCACAAGTGTAGAACATCAACAGTGAATCTGAAGGGCTTTCATGTGTAGATCTTGGCAGCAGATAGCTCTTGCTGTCTGTAGGCAGACCTGTTGTTTCCAGTACAGAACATATTCTTTGAGTGGGCTTTGAGTCAGCCCCTTCCTCATAACTGGATAGGGTTGCTTTGCACCTGAGTTGCTGCTCTTGATTCAGTGGCTTTCGCCACCTTTCCTTGTGTTTGTTCTGCCTCGATGCCTGGTGTTCTGATTTGTTAAGTTGTATCCTTCCAATGAATGCGTGAGGGGACTCTTTTTTTCTTTTGTATTCAGCACTCCTTGGGAGTGCATATGTTTCCTTTCCCTCTGCTCCTGCTTTTTCTTCTCCCTCTGTCCTAGTAATGTGTGCATTCACAAGCTGCAAAGTGCTGCTGAGATTCTAGATTCCTTGTTTGTTTTTCATAAATAAATGTTTAAACTTTTTCCAGTGTGCTCCTTTCATTGCCCCTCTCTTGGACCCCAGTATTTCTGCTGCTCCCCACCCTTCTCGTTGCCTGGCTCCCATCCTGTTCCCCGTGTTTTATTTACTTATTTATAAATTTATTTTATTATTGATTTTGAAGAGGTGCCAGCAACATTTAATTGTTGCTGGGTTGCTCCATTACTTCTTTGTGCTGTAGATTTTTTTTCACATTTCACATATTTTTATTTAGCATTCTAACATGGCCATCAGCCATGTTAGAACAGTAAATTAAAAATGCCCCCTTCATCATGTCACATGTGCAAACATGCATAAGACAATGTTTGCACACACATCATGACACATACATGTACATGTGTCACAATGCATGTGTGTGCATTAGAGGTCATTGTGGAATGGAGTTCCACTAATAGAAACCCTATTGCAAGATAGTCAGCGATGCATGCGCTTTTGTATCTGAATGAGACTTCGAGACGCAGATTCCTTATCTTAGAATTTCCTGGCATCAGCTTGGAATCCGGGTATTTTTTTTGCTGAGTAGTACCCTGTGTGCACCGTCTGGTGAAGTTTTTTGGATCCGTGTGGCATTGCTGCCGTCATGTGAGCCTTCTGTGACATCGGTCGCAACCCCAGCACTCGTACGTCAGTTCTTTTCCTTCCGCACAGGTTCAGATTCGAGCTACTGTCTGCCTTTGTTGGCAGGCCTTTTTTCGACCATCTTTGTCTACGCTTTTTCGAGCCTGTGCGAGGATGACACCGAGGAAGACGGGTTTCAAACAGTGTGGTGCATGCCATCTTGCCATGTCAGTGACAGACCACTATCAGGTATGTGTCTGGTGCCTCGACAGAGACCATACTTCGAAGTTGTGTTCCGACTGCTGGGTCATGAGAGAGCGGTCTCTGAAGCTAATGGCTGCCCGGCAGTCAACTTTGTTTGGCGCGACTCCTAGGAGGTCATGGTCCCGATTGAGTAGAAGATTGCGGGCCCACTCCAGGAGCCATAAGTCCTTGTCGTCGCTCTCAAGGTCCTCCAGTCACTCTGGGAAGAGGCACAAAAATAAGAAGTCCAAGCGGACTTCGACTTCGCCACGCCCGTCGGCTGACAAGGCATCTTGTTAACATCGACGTTCCAGGCACGGTTCAGCAGAATCAATAATCAATGCAAGGGCCGACTTCAAGCCTCCCGCCTCGTATTTGAGCGGGCCTCCCCGCTGGTGCAACTTCGGGCTCTGCGGGGTCGGCAGGGGCCCCGTCGGATTCCACGCTGGCGGCTTGGGCCTCCGCACCGTTGGGGACTCCTGGCTCCGATACTGAACCCGGAACGTCGCTGAGTGCACACCAATGGCTTCCTCCAGCGTCGTTCCCGACATCAAAGCTCCCCCAGCCCCATCCTCATTGCAGACGATCTGGAGCCAGAAAACATCGTAAAATGCCGATTGCGACTTCGGCACAGACAGGGGCCAGATCAGTGCATGAGGCTTATTTTGATCATCCAGGTAGAGGTGAGGAATGGGAAGGGTCCCAAGACCCTTTAAAATATGGTTTGGAGCATATGGACTGGTATGAGGAACAAGGGGAAGCCAGTGAACTGGATACTTCTTCAGATACTGGCATGCTCTCACCTCCTACTGTGGCTATGGAGGAGGGAGCTTCATATGCTATGTTGGTGCATATGGCAGCTGAGGTCTTGGACTTGGACTTGGACTTAGACTTGCCTACGGTGCTCGTCAGAACTAACCTCCTGACTGAGGTGCTTCAGCCGGGGGTTTCCACATCGGAACCAATATTACCTTTTAACAAAGCTCTCACTAATGTCCTGCTCTGGACGTGGTCAAACCCAGCACTTGGGCTCCTGTAAATAGGACAGTCGGCCGCCGCCATCGACCAGCTCCTAATGATCCTAGTTTCCTCACCCAACACCCCAACCTGGAGAGCGTGGTGGTCCACGCTTCCACTTCCCATGGTGCCTTCCCTTCCGCTCCCCCGGGTAGGGAACCCAAGAGGCTGGACCAACTTGGGAAGAAGATGGGTTCTTCCTCTAGCCTGGCATTGAGGTCCGTAAACACCTCGTGCCTATTGGGCTGTTTTTCCCATACGTTATGGGATACGGAGGCACAGGTGCTGCCCGAAGCCCCGGAGGGCGTTTGGGACACTTGCAAGCTGTCAAAGATGGGAGAGATGCAGCCAAGTTTACGATTGGGAGTGGTTTGGACACGACTTGCTGGGTAGAGCAATTTCATTGACGGTGGCCCTTCGACGCCATGCATGGCTTCATACTTCTGGCTTTTCGGGTGATGTCAGGGCAAACCTTATGGACATGCCCTCGATGGCTCACGCCTATTTGGAGAAAAGGCAGACTCTGAGCTTGAGCAGTTCAAAGACTCTCAGGCTACGGCCATATCCTTGGGCCTCTCAGTCCCGGATCGCCAGCAGTCTGCTATTCGAGAATTCAGAAGGGATGTGGTACCACACCACCCACAAATTAGCCAACGTCCTCTATCAACTTAACATCCAGTGCGAGGACGAGGTTGTGGTACTTTCAGACCCAGAGGGTCTAGCCAAAGGTCGGCCACCACCCAGCCGCCCTCCTCCACAGGGCCCAAGTCCTCCTAGTATGATTCTGCAAGACCACTCATGCCCAGATGGAGGGAGGATTCAATTTCATCTCCTTCACTGGCGGTCCATACCTTCGGACAAATGGGTTTTGCAGATCATACAAAAGGGCTTTTCCCTCCCCTTGCCTCCATTAAAATAACTGCTGATGGAGGATCATTTAGTCTTGCTCTGCAAGGAAGTTGCAGCTCTCTTGGCCAAGGGAGCCATAGAAAGGATCCCAATGTCAGAAGTGGTTGTTATTCCTGCTACTTTCTGATTCCCAAAAAGAGCAAGGGTCTTCACTCTATTTTGAATTTACGGGACGTCAATCTCTTCCTCAAAAAGGAGAAATTCAAGATGCTCACTCTTGCTCAGGTCTTGTCTGCCCTAGACCAAGGAGATTGGATGGTAGCGCTGGACTTGCATAATACGTATTTTCACATACCCATCCTGCCTGCCCACAGGCGTTACTTGCAGTTCAAAGTGGCCCACAAGCACTTTCACTTTACCGTGCTCCCCTTCGGTCTCACTAGTGCCCCTTGAGTGTTCACAAAAGTGATGGCAGTGGTAGCAGCTCATCTGTGCACGTTAGGGATTTCAGCCTCCCCCTACCTCGAATACTGGCTGTTGAATGCTCCTATGCCCCAAGCTCTCGTCACCCACCTTCAGACTAAGGCGAACCTCCTGCATTCCCTGGGGCCAAAGTCACACTTGGCTCCCTCTCAGAAGCTCCCTTTCATCAGAGCTGTTCTGGACACAGTGCGGTTTCGGGTTTATCCTCCCGAGCAGCGAGTCCAGGATATTCAGATTATGATACTGATGTTTTGGCCTCTATCCTAGATTTCAGTGAGTCAGACCCTGAGGCTGCTGGGCCAGAAGGCCTCCTGAATCCTGTTAGTCAAACATGCCAGATGGCATATGAGGGCTCTTCAGTGGGATCTGAAGTTCCAGTGGGCACAGCATCAGGGGAATCTCACCGACACGGTTCAGATCTCGGCGGGAACTGCAAAAGTCCTGCAGTGGTAGTTGGTGAACTGCGATTGGGTCAGAGGCAGACTTCTCTCTCTTCCCCAACCAGATCTCACAGTAGTGATAGATACGTCACTTCTGGGATGGGGCAGCCATTTGGGAGAAGTGGAGATCAGAGGCCTCTGGTCTTCGGTGGAATCCGTACTCCATATTAACTTACTGGAGCTCCGGGTGATCCGACTGGGACTGAAAGTATTTCTTCCTGTTGTAAAGGGGAAGATGGTGCAGGTGTTCACGGAAGACACAACCGCAATGTAGTACTGCAACAAGCAGAGCGGTGTGGAGTCGTTGACCCTTTGTCAAGAGGCCCTGCATCTCTGGACATAGCTGGAACAGCAGGGCATAACCCTGGTGGTTCAAAACCTGACAGGTTCTCTGAATTTCAGGATGGGCTAACTCAGTCATCGATGCATAGCAGATCATGAATGGTGTCTCCACCCGGAGATGGCGCAAGGGCTCTTTCAGCAGTGGGGAGAGCCTTGGTTAGATCTGTTTGCCTCCGCAGAGAATGCGCAATGTTGTTGGAGTTTCCAACATGGCAATTGCTCTGCAACACTTTTTCATGAGTGGAATTCAGGCCTCCTGTACGCCTTTCCGCCCATTTCACTTCTGCCCAGAGTTCTCAAGAAGATCAAGAACGAGTGAGCCCAAGTAATCATAGTGGCTCAGGACTGGGCACGGAGAATCTGGTATCCCAAGCTTCTGAAAATGAGAATTGAACCTCCAATCAGGATGCCCCTTCGGGAGGATCTTCTGTCGCAGCAGCAGGGGAAGGTTCTCCACCCAAACCTGTCAACTCTACTCCTTCATGCGTGGAGATTGAGTAGCAGCAGTTAATGGCTTTTGACCTTCCTCCTGAAGTCTGTAAAGTTATTTTGGCAGCCAGGCGTCCCTTCACTAAAACGGTATACACCTGCCATTGGAAACGTTTTGTATATTATTGTGCAGAAAGAGCTATTGATCCTCTTTCTGCTTCCCTTTCTGATATCCTTCTCTTTATAATATTCCTTTCCCAGCAGGGTTCTGACTTTGGTATTCTCAAAGGCTATCTCTCTGCCTTATCGGCATTCCTTTGGTTGCTTGATCACCCTTCACTGTTCAAATCTCCCATTGTATATAGGTTCCTCAAGGGGGCTTGTACATATGTTTCTCCCTACTATGCCTCAATGGGACTTAAGTCTCATCTTTGCATTTCTTATGTGTGCTCCCTTTGAGCCCTTACACAACTGTCCCGTCTGGCTGCTTACCATCAAGACAGCTTTCTTAGTGGCAATAACATCTGCCAGGAGGATGAGTGAGATGCAAGCTCTTTCATGCAAGCCACCATATCTCACTATTTTCCCAGACAAGGTGGTTCTCAGAACTCGTGCCTCTTTCCTCCCAAAGGTAGTGACCCCAATTCATCTGGGTCAGAACATCACTCTGCCCAACTTTTTTGCTCCACTGTATCCCTCTAAGGAAGAGGAGCAACTCCACTGACTGGACCCAAAAAGAGCGTTATCATTCTACCTTGACCGCACAAGAGTTCCAGGTAGATGACCAACTCTTTGTGGGGTACATGGGAGCGAAGAAGGGTCGGGCAGTGCAGAAGTGAAACATTTCACACTGGGTCGTTCACTGCATTAAAATCTGCTACGCACTGACCAAGAAGCAACCTCCTGAGGGCTCATTCCACCAGGGGCAAGGCTGCTACCAGTGCATATAGCACAAGGAGTTCCAGTCCTACATATCTGTCAGGCAGCAAAGTGGGCATCCTTGCACACGTTTGCAAAACACTACTGCTTGGATAATCAGGTTCAGAGGGACGGACACTTTGCTCGTTTGGTCCTGCAGGACTTTTTAGTGTAAAGGGGATCTATCCGCAGCCCACCGCAAGGGGGTTACGGCTTAGGCATCCATTGTAAGTTAAGAAATCTGCAGTTATAAGTCGATGAACAAATTAATTACCTTTGGTAACGAATTATCTGGTAGAGACTCTATCTAGCTGCAGATTACTTACAGCCGCCCATGGCTCCCCGCTCTGCAGATTTGTCTAATAACGTTAGATTTTATCCCTTTCAGGGCCCTAGTTTTGCACAAACAAACTGTTGGTTCTACTCATGACTCTGCGCTTCTGGCATGGAAGTTCGTGGGTAAAAGACCTGAAATATGCATGCCGGGTGGTGCCTTTATCGGTGACGTGATGTCACAGACGGCTCCAGCAAGGCCAACTACACCACGCGCATGCAAACGACACCACCCAAAGGCGCATGCTGGGTACTGCTCAGCAAAAACAAAATCCGGATTCCAAGCTGATGCTAGGAAATTCTAAGGTAAGGAATCTGCAGCTAGATAGAGTCTCTACCAGATGATACGTTGCCAAAGGTAAGTAACTTGTTCGACATGATGGAGGCACATGTGAGCAAATGGCAAAAAGGATTCCAAAGCCAGTAGCTCGGCCTTTTAGTATTGAGACCTATTGGCTTTGCCAGTGCATGTTTGGATCATATGTGTAACTTTGCTCTAACTGGCTTTTTCAAGGGATTAGAAAAAAAAGTGGTATTTCCATTGGTTACATGTATTTTTAAGAGCACTTCTATAGCACACTCATATCCTGAGGGGTTGCTAGGCGCTGATGACCTAAAACAGCATCTGAACAGGTACCTTTGGTAAGTTTTTACAAGTTTGCTTGTGTTTATTGTCCAGAGAGAGACATTGGCAGACCCTGGCAAGCACAGGTGGGACCCAACTTAACACGAGTAGGAAAGACAGACACGCTGGGATCCACACACCTCCCACAACTTACCAGAAGATAATGTATATTGGACAACCATCATCCTTTTCAGACACTACAGGGTTATGGTGAGTTCTCGAACCCATTTCTCCATAGACGAACTGTGTATTTCAAAAAATGTTATTAAATGGTATAGCATCGTTCTAGAACAGATTACATGAATTAACGTTATTGCAGAAATAAAAAAAATGGCCAAAAGGAATAATGCAACACAGAAAAATACAATGAAAATTGGCAGCAAACCAAGTGCTATTCATCTGGTCAAATCAGTGATTGAATCACGCTTTTGATGGTATCCCTTGTCTGCAGTTAACATCTCAGTGCTATAAGCGAGATACCCTGTTGTCCTTTGAACAGACATACCTGTCTCTGTTTTCTGGTGATTTCCTGAATGTGGTGAGGGAAGACCGTCCATAATCGGAGCTTATCAGCGCACCATTTATGGCCCGCGCCGCTACTCCGCCCATTTCTGTGGCAAATGCACCCTTACTGCTAAGGTCTCTATGTTCTCCCCAGCCCTGCCAGTCCTTCCAACTCAACGCTTTTTGAAATTCCATCACTTTTAACCATGCTTATATGGACCATAAAATGAGTGTTATTAGCGCACCATTGATAAGAACATGGCTAGCTTGGCCTCTCTGGGCACCCTCTTCAAAATGTTCGATAATGTGTATGAAACAAGCTAAAAAGGCATATTTAAAAGAGTAATTGTTCTTGTAGGTGACAGCAGCATGGCAAGCACATGTTTAAAGAATAGAAGATGTGTATGCATCATGACAATAATTTGTTTTTATACAGCGCTTAACACCAAATGTACGCTGTTGCTAAGTGCTGGAATGGCAACTGCCCATTTTAATGGTATACAATTTAAACCTCAGAAGGACTGAAGGCTCAGTTGACCCTGCTGGGGTCACCACAACATGTTTCAACGGTGACTGTTCACCTCACTGAGCTATCCTGCTGACTCTAAAAAAGTTTTCAACAGTATCCATTATACATTTGTAAGAAGGTAGATGCGAATAAGGTGAGTGGGGTCAATAGATGGGTAGGTGGAGAGGGTGGTTTTGGGTCTATGGAAGCAAAGCTGGTTCACTTGTAGATGCCTTGACAGGTTGTATAAAGCCCTGGACATTAAAGGGTCAGTGCCATGCCGTGTTCAGGAGGGAGGGCTCACCGGTCAGACACGGGCTACTGGGTTCCAGTTGTGGTTGTTGAGGTCATTTGCCATTGGTGTTCTGGGACCAGTCCTGCTGTGGCTCTGCAAACTATGAAAAATGCAACCCATTCCACACTTGACTCTCAGGATAGCAAGTGTGAAAAGTCTCAGGCTCCTCAGGGAGGTAATGTGGGGATGCAACAAGCCCAAAAATCAACAGTCTCAGGCTTCTCAGGGAGGTAATATGGGGATGCAACAAGCCAAAAAATCAACAATCAGCCAACAGACAGTTCTCTGCCCAGCCAGTGCTCATCTTTTAGAAAACATCAACAACATTGGATCACTCAGCAGTAGTAAATCTGCACAATTCAACGTAAAGTGCAATGCAGTGAACTTGGTGACATCTTCACTTATGCTACACCCAGCAAGCCCCCTGTCTGCTGAACCCACCAAAGGTGATTCCTTAATGGTTTGTTCCCCCCCTTCGCAATGGCAAAGCCACGGATCATGCACAGGTGCAGTCCATCGTAACCCTACCTGCTTGCCTGGTGATCTAGTGGGGACGCACCAGTGCGTAGTGCAAAGAATTTTGGCGGCCTTTTAGTAATTCCCATGATGGTCAAGCACGTGTTAGCAAGGACAATCTCAGGGACCAATGCGTAGGTCAGAAACAGTTGTGGTTCTAAGCGCTCAGCTGCCCAGCTCTGTCTTTGAAGTGTAAGGGCCTGATTTATATTATGCCGGACAGGTACTTCGTCATAAGCTTGACGGAACACCTGGCCACCGCAAGTGCCATAGGATATAATGCACATGTAATACGGCAGAGGGGATATCCGTCATGTTTGTGATAAAGTATCCTGTCCGCCGAAACTTAAATCAGGCCATAAGTCAGGAAGGCATGGGCCACAAACTAGGTCAGGACTCTCAAAAGGGTCAATCAGTAACTTCGGTAGGTGCATCCCAGTGCCGATGTCATCCCATGGTCTGCTGTTGTGGCATGGCAGATACAGCTTTAATCAGGCCGATTTCTTTGGCAGGCAGTTAAATCCCTCATAAGGCCAAACAGGCGTTGCAGTCACAATTAAGTCGATGTCACATGGCTAATGCAGCCCTGATCGCTCCAAACAGACACTTGTGTAAAGCAGTTTCCAGGTTTGTAAGATCACAGGCACCTCTCTAGCACAGGTCCTTTCTAGCACGCTCTAAGTAGACAGCTTCCGCTGGATGTCCTAACGCCGCTGGGCTTCTACTCCTGCAGACCCTGGCAGACTCCTTCCCTCTCTCAGCAGGCAGACTTCTTCAGGCTCTTTAAACAGAAAGTGCAGACTTGTGATGAACCCTCATCCCTTGGAAACCTGCTGTCAGGCAGACACCAACCCTCGTCACACAGCAGACCTTTGAGTACTCTGTGGAGCGCTCCCTTCCTTGGGGTGTTTTGGGTCCCGTTTTTACGCAAACCTCTGTACAGAGGATGCTGACCCACTGTCTCATACCTCAGACTTTGTGCAGACTAAGGGGGTCATTACAACCTCGGCGGTCTGCATAGCAGACCGCCAAGGTTGCGGGCGCCAGAATACCGCCATTGCTGGCGGTATGGCTGGCTCCCTACTTTTGACTTTTCTGCTGGGCCAGCGGACGGTAACAGAGTTACCGTCCGCTGGCCCAGCAGAAAAGTCACATCAACATTGCCGCCGGCTCGTAATTGAGCCGCCGGCAATGCTGATGTGCAGCGGGTGCAGTAGCACCTGTCGCGCATTTCACTGCCCGAAATTCGGGCAGTGAAATGCGCGACGGGGCTCTGTCTGTGGGCGCCTGCACTGCCCATGCCAAGTGCATGGGCAGTGCAGGGGCTCCCAGGGGCCCCCTGAGTCCCCTTACCGCCAGCCTCTTCCTGGTGGTGCAAACCGCCAGAAACAGGCTGGCGGTAGGGGAGTCATAATGCCCAGGGCAGCGCTGCTTGCAGCGCTGCCCTGGCGGATTAGCACTGCTGAGGCTAAAATGGCGGTATACAGCCGGCCCCGGCGGTGCGACAGCGGCTCTACCGCCGCGGTCCAAATACGCAGGGAGGCACCGCCAGCCTGTTGGCGGTGCTCCCGTCGTTTGGGCCCTGGCGGTCAAAGACCGCCAGGGTCATAATGACCCCCATAATGCTTCTCACAACAGGTAGCACTGGGACTGTCCACAACCCAAGCACAATGCCGTTCGGTTTCTGCACCCGGCTGTTACCAGCCTCTCTGAAGTAGTAATCAGGGGTAGACAAAACTGCCGGGCCAACCTCAAAACCTCTTCACTTAACACAACTGAAACTGCAGTCCCCCTTCACCCCTACCATCAACTAAATGACAGTGCTGAGAGAGAGCCAGCGGCCACTTGCTGACATAAGTCCTAATGGAATTCTTAAAGGTAGCCGTACTCCGTCCGCTTCACCTCAGTGTCTGGATGTCCAGCCATAGGAACGCAGGCAGTAAACATTCACTGTCTGGGTAAGCTGTATTCTTCCTCCTTCTAGTTCTGCGCCAAACAAGGGGCAACAAAAATGCCTCCTACTGCTTTCAGTACTCAGTTACTGGCACTCAGAGCCTTACTATTACACACATGCTACATACACACTACCCAAGTACATGCTGTTGACATAAACATAGGATGACAATGCATGGTTCTGGTCATACACATGACATAGCAACTGTACACATGAAGGGTATGTAGGCCACACTCAGTAACAGAAAAAAAGTTCTGGGGACACTGTCAGGATCAAACATATTGAAATATGAAATATTAAAATAGAGGATTATTATTAGAAATAACAATATCTAGAAGGAGTAAGAGCTAAAACATTGTAGGGTCCACATATTAATTGTGCGTTGGGCCCGGTCAGCGTGTCCAGTTTGTAAGAAAAACATCTTGGCTTAGCTGGTAGAGTCAGAGTCATCTACAACAGAGTCAGGACAGGAGCAGAAAGGGCTCAGCTCAGCAACATGAGGCAACATCAGCTGATTGGGGGCCGAGGGTGTGTGACGTAAAGGGGTGTTTATGGCTTTCTGCTTCTCACATGATGATGACCATGGCTTTCATCAAGAGCACATGACAGAGGACAGAGGAGCATTGCATAAACTGAGGGCCTGATTTGCGAACGTAAAGTTAGACCAAAAGTCTAACTTAACTACTTTTTAGTATTCGCAAGGGTAAAGTTTGACCAGAAGTCTAACTTTACTACTTTTCGGTATTCACAAAGGTAATGTTAGACCAAAAGTCTTAACTTTACTACATTTTAATATTCACAAGGGTAAAGTTTGACCAAAAATCTAACTTTACTACTTTTCGGTATTCACAAAGGTAAAGTTAGACCAAAAGTCTAACTTTACTACTGTAAAGTTAGACCAAAGGTCTAACTTGACTACTTTTTAGTATCCGCAAGGGTAAAGTTTGACCAGAAGTCTAACTTTACTACTTTTCGGTATTCACAAAGGTAAAGTTAGACCAAAAGTCTAACTTTACTACTGTAAAGTTAGACCAAAGGTCTAACTTTACTACTTTTTAGTATCTGCAAGGGTAAAGTTTGACCAAAAATCTAACTTTACTACTTTTCGGCATTCACAAAGGTAAAGTTAGACCAAAAGTCTAACTTTACTACTGTAAAGTTAGACCAAAGATCTAACTTTACTACTTTTTAGTATTCACAAGGGTAAAGTTTGACCAGAAGTCTAACTTTACTACTTTTCGGTATTCACAAAGGCAAAGTTTGAGCAAAAGTCTAACTTTATCTTTATGAATACCAAAAAGTAGTTAAGTTAGACTTTTGTTCTAACTTTACCATTGTGAAATGGGCTCTTAGTGGTTAATGTGGACATTGAGTGAACTAATGAAGGAGACACATTAAGGGGAGCGCCTGAACGCTAAAATGTCATTATGCCTGAGTTCTGACAGACTTTCCCCGGCAGCTAACCTAGATCTCTTCCTGGCCGGCAGCATCCCCCACGCCTCCCACGTGGCTGCGTGAGCACTTTCCGAACTTCACATTTTTCCAGCCATGACCCACCAAGCTATCTTGGGAAAGGCAGACAATAGGAAGGCTAAATACCTGAAAGAACAGTTTAGTGAATCGTTGTGAAACGTATAACCGTCGGCACAAGCTGTTCGTGGTTGTGCAAGACTTTCTTCCTCCTGCCCATCCTCAGTGTTCTGTTACTCCATGTGATATGATTGGCCAATCTGCCCGCTGATGTGTAAGACTGCTAATTCTACTTTCCACCATGTGACCAACTGGCCAGTGCTCCTCAAAGAGAGGCCAGCTGAATCCTGTAAATCCAGACGCAGTTACATGCTCAGTGCGACTTTAAAAGGCCAGTAGGGCTGGGATAGAGTCAGACAAATTCTCCACTAGCTTCTGGAAGGCATTTTGATACTGGATGTCAGTCACATGCCAGGCTTTCAGATGAAGGGACAGTGAGCCTGGGGTAGAGTCCTTTACATGCTTAACTTACCTCTGGAAAGGCTTTCGGGATGGAGAAGAATCAGGAAAACTCCCCACTCACAGCTGGAAGGAATATTGGACTGGGGCAGTGTCAGTCTGGTGCCAGGCACACATATGAAGGGTTGGGGGAGGGTGATTCTCTACTTACTGCCAAGCAGCACACATCAGGGGTATACTAACTCATTTTATTGCTGGTGCTGTATCACTGCACTAAAATAGCAAAGTCATGCCCAATTGTAGCTCCTCTATTCACGACCAGGCGCTGTAGCTCTGATGGGTTAGATAAACTCAGCCAGCACGCTCACTGCTATGCCCAGGCAGTTATTGTTTGACACGCCTTACCCCAGCATCAACTGAGCAACGTGGCAGCCTCACAAACACTCTGAAGTACCATAAGACTGTCTGTGGCAGAGGTTGAGAGAGGAAAAAGCACCACTCTGGCAACAACCGTAATCCGTGTCAGCATGAGCCACAAAAGTCACTAAAGGAACCTGTCCTTAAACCTCTGGTGGCTTGGCACAAAAAGCAATCAGGCTTAAATTAGAGACAATGTGTAATAATTTTTTCAGCACATAAACAGTGATAAAGTTTAAAAAATACAAGAAAAATCCCAAACCAATGTAGAAACAAAGTACATTTTAATTTAAAAATTTTACACCGAAACAAATAAAATCCAATCAGTAGAACAAGAGTTACGATTTTTTAAAGTTTTTAGTGAAAGATAGAGCCTAAAAGATCAAAGCACTAACCACAGCTGTCTAGTTGCCTGAGACCGGCTCAAAGTCAAAAGATAAGGCCGACCAAGATTGGATACAAGGGATGGATTGGGTCCGGTCTTTGCTTACCTTCGGACTTGGAAAAATTGCTTAAGAAAAGTCTTGCAGAAGGTAGAGTTGTTGACACCAGGGAGCTGCTGGGCCAATTTTCAGTGAAATCATCAACAATGGCAGTAAAAAGTTCAGAGTAGGAAAAGCTGGACTTGCAGGCCCAGGAGGTCATCGTTGTCAAGCCCGGTGAAGATTTTTACTCGTCTTAGATGAGTTTTTGGAAGATGAAAATCTTCAGTGAGACAAATCAGCAGGCTGTAGATGAAGAGGGCACTTTGAACCTGAATACCTTCACCAGGAGGTCCCGCTGAACAGGACTTGCTGCTTTGGAGAAGAACGTAGTAGGAGATACCAAAGAGTCAGGCCAACCAGCGATGCACCTTGTGCAGACCAGCTAGTATGTAGGCCCTGGTCTTCTGCCGCTTCTCCAGAAAGATTTTGTAAAAAAGAAATCTAAGTCCCAGCATTTAGAGAAGTACAACCACTACCAAGGGCTCAGGACCTGACAGTGGCACCACTTAAGGGGTTAGGAATTACTCCAATAGTGACCAACAGCTGGGTTCAAGGCCTCAGGGGCTTGTTATGTGCCTGTAACTCACAATGGAGTCCAGCCAAATAGTCATTGGTATCACATATAGTATTCCAGGGTTCAAGGAAATGGTCCAGTTCTTTTGCAATCAGCAATGCAATCCTCCAGTTGCTGCAGGGCAGTCCTATGGTGGCAGGACAGCCATTGTGAAGCCTTCAGCAGGTCCAGAAGTGTACTAAAGAGTGGTTCTGATGGTCCAATATTTATACCTTAATGCCAGCCTTTGTGTGTGGGGGAACACCCTGTGCTACCTCCCACATCTGGTACTAGAAGGGTCTCCCTTTCCCCTGTCAAGGCTCCAAGAAGTCTGAGGTGACAAAAGACTGATGTCAAGTTCCTTTGTGTTCGCTGGAGGCAGGTCTCTTGTGTAAGTGGGACAGGGAATAGCTCTGCCCTAGCAATCCTGTCAGGATGGGCTTTCCTGTACACACATAATCCCCTTTGTGTCACTGACTGGAAGGAATTCTCAGAGCCCAACAGCAGAGCCATTCTCAGTCATATGACCCAGGACACTGGCAGAAGGCACAACTGGTTGGATCTAGAAAATACTAACTTTCTAAAAGTGGCCGCGCTCGGATCACTGTAGAGGCCTTACTCCTTTGACTGGATCTGCTGCATCCACAAGGAAGATTGCACACCCTGCATCCCTGTTGGGCATGGAATCTGACAATGATTAAGATGTGGGTAATGAGATTGGACAGCCATACCACAGAGAGAATTGGTATGATGACCTGCAGGAGTCTAGTGGCCTTGATACCTTTCCTGAGTCGAGGTCCTCTCACCTCGTTCCTGCCACTAAAAAGTGTGCTTCTTATGCCATGGTAATGCAGATGGTGGCTGGAGTTCTTGATCTCCAATTCCCCGCTTTGGCGGTCAAGACCACTGTCCTGAAAGAAATCCTCCAGCTGGGGCATACATCCATTGAACCCTTCTTGTCTTTTAACAAGGCAGGAAGTGCAAAACCTTTGGCCAAAGGGGCTATCAAGAGGGTGCCATTGCTAGGAAGAGTATGTGTTATTATTCCTACTACTTTCTTCTGACTAATAATGGGACAGTTGCCTCTGTTCCATGTTAGACCTGTGCCCTCTCAAGCCTTCCTGTTGAGGGAAAAATTCAAGATGCTCACACTGGCCCAGGTCTTGGCTGTCCTCAATTCTGGAATTCTGGAGACTGGATGTTGGAGTTAGGGGGCGGAGGTTAGGTTTTAGGACGGTTTTTGGACTTAGGCCGGGGGTGATTGGGTCAGGGGGTGGGGGTAGTGTTTTAGGGAGAGGATGGGTGTTATATATTTCAGGGTGGGGGATGGTTTTCGTGCTGGGGGTATTTGGCCTGGAGGTACTGTTTTTGGAAAGGGGCATGGGTTAGGATTTAGGGCGGGGGATACGGATTTTGGGCTTAGGGCCAGGGGTTGGACTTGGGGGCAATGGGTACTGTTTTAGGGAGGGTGGGGGTTTGGTTTTATGGCTGGGTTTTTCGGGCTTAGGGCAGGGAGTGGGGGTGGAGGTTAGGTTTTAGAGCAGGGGTCCGTTTTCAGGATTAAGCCGGGAAGATGATTTTAGGGCTCAGGGCGGGGGATGGGATTGAACAAATTTAGGGTTCAGGCTGAGGGAGGGCCATTTTTTAGAATGCATTTGGTTACTAATAAATAGGAGGGGGTCCAGAGGGCCCCTCCTAGGGCTTTTAGAAGCCCTGGGGACCACCACCACCCTGGGGCAAACTGTATTGAATACGCAGGGGGCCGTGCAGACACCCCCCGGGACCCCAGGGACCACCACCTCACTGGGGCTACATCTGATAAGTATACCAGGGGCTGCGGGGCCCTCCATGGACCCTGGGGATCACCACCTCCCCGGGGGTGCAATTTCTAAAAGTGCGTGTGCTCCGCGGACCCGCTGGGTCCCAGGGACTGCCAACTCCCTGGGGCTGCAATAAGATTTAAGGAGGGGGTCCGTGCGGGCCCACGGCCCCAGGGACCACTACCTCCCTGGCCCCAAATAGAAAAGAAGAAGGGTGCTGAACGGCCCCACTCCTGGAGCTATACATGTCCCTGGGGACCGCCACCACCTAGGACCGGCTTCTGCTACTTCCCGAAGTTGCCCACCCTCGGGAGGTAGCTGTTTGCTTTTTCTTAGTGGGAGTTGTGACAGATCCCACCAAGCCAAAGCAAACACTCAGCTCCCCGAAAGCAGGAGCTTTAAAAATGCTCCTGCTTGCTGGAAGCAGAGATTTCATCTCTTTTCCTCTCTGTCTGCAGACATGAGGTCAGGAAAAGAGATGAAAGTATTGCTTCCACATGCAGGGAGCTGCTATTGGTAGCAGCTCCCTACGTGCAGGAGCAATGCTGGCTCCCGCTGGAAACCGGAGCCGACTGGGACCGCGGGGCCTTGAGGCTCCCCACGTGGTCCCCATAAGTTTATACTGGTGTCCTGGGCACCCAAGAATATGTGGCCAGGCCCTGGGGGAAGGGGTTCCCTGGGGCTGAGATCGGCCTAGGGACAGGGGGCATGTATCTCCCCTCCCTTTTAAAAAAAAAGAACAAAGTATTTGTTACTGGGGAGGTGGTGGTTCCCAGGCCCCAGAGGGGAGGTCCTTGCACCCCTCCATTAATATTTAAAAAATAGCCCAGGGGAGGTGGAGGACCCCAGGGCCCAGGGGCTCCATGCGGCCCCCCATGTATTTTTTAAATGTTATACCAGGGAGGTTGTAGTCCCCGGGACCCAAGGGTTCTGCCAGGCCTTCCCCAAGTTTTTATATATATATAGCCCTGGGAAGGTGGTGGTCCCAGGTTGTCCGTGCATCCCCCCCATATATTTATTTTAATTTTGTCCCGGGGAGGTGGTGGTCCCCGGGACATGGAGGGGTCCGCGTGGCCCCCCCGACGATTTTTAGAAGGTAGCCCCTTGGAGATGGTCCACATATATTTTTAATGTTGCCCCCTTTAAGCTCCAAACCACTTTGCCATGTGCGGCACAGGGTTTGGACCTTAAAAGGGGTTGGCTGCAGGCGGCTGCAGGCCAGGCCTTGTGGCCAACCCCTGCTGCACACGGCCAAAGGCCATACATAGCGTGGGGGTTGATGTGGTTATAGGGCGTTGGCCGCAAAGCCTAGTCGGTGGCCAGACCCTGCAGCCAATCCACATGGTGCACAGCAGTGTGGGGCTGGGTGGTTATGGGGGGTTGGTTGCAGGGCCTGGCCAAGTGGACAAACTCCGCCGCCCACGGCAGAAGGCCATGTGGGGGTGCTTGAATGGGTGATTATAGGGGATTGGCTTCAGGTCTGCACACAGCCAAAGGCAATGCATTGCATGGATTTTGGGTGGGTTATAGGGGGCTGGGTGCGGTGGTTGGATTAACGTATAGCATTTAAAATTACTTTACAGAGAAAAAAATACAAAGGCTACAGGGACGTTATAGGTAGGAAATAGAATTTTTAAAAATCATACAAAGTCACTTAAAAAAACAAAGGTTACAGGGACATTCTAGTCCTGTTTAGATTTAACTCACACAACCATAGAAGTTCAGCAGTTATAGTGACTGACCATGTCGTGAGTGATGTAATATGTGAGACCATAAGCAGTGCATTGAGGGGATATAAGTTATAGTTAGCTTAAGTAACTGTAACTGCTGAACTTCTATGCCTGTGTGTGTAAAATCTGAGCCTAAATATAACGTCCCTGTAAATATATGTATATATGCTCCCACACACACGCACATACATACTTGTGTGTGTCTATGTGTATATTTTGTAGTTTTATATAGGGTGAACACTACCCAAAGGCATTGGAGCACTTTCCAGGAGCATCAGATTACATTACACAAGGTCAGGTTTATTTTGTTGTACACATAGTAGATTAAGTGATTTTCCGAGAATCAAAGTATGTTTAGCCAATGCAGGGACTCAAATCTGATTCCCTAGCACCCAAATTGGCATCTCTGGTCGTTAGATGACATCCATACTTCCACATTTATTTATGAAAGTTATACACAAGTGGTTTGGTTGTGTTTGATCACTTTTAACAATCACATTCTCTGTAGAAATGGCTTTGTGTACTAAAAAGCACAGCAGCAACAAATACTGGAAAATCCACAAGGAGTCTTGCATGGGATTGCTTACAAGGGTTTGCTTTCACCTGGACTTAAGGCTTTGTTCAGCTCCTTTGCACTAGTGGACAAACAGAGCTAATCATTTTAAATATTACTTATAGAGCAGGACCCACCAAGAACCTGGTTGTGACCGACCAGCAGGACCAGATCCACAGGGCTTGATTCACAAAGGTAAACTTTACTTTTGTGTAAGTTTACGATTGTCTGCTATTCACAAAGGGATTTACTAGTAGTATCTTTACGAGTGTGACATCTCTGCACATAAAAAAATAGGCCTTTTATTTGTGGAGACTCCGCACTCGTAAAGATTCTACTCTTAAATCCCACTGTGAATAGCAGACACTTGTAAACTTAAACACAAGTGCAGGAAACCCTGAGATAGAGGATTTCAGAAAGCTGTCGGACAGAAGAGCCAGAATCAGAGACTGCGGATGAAAGGTGCCTGAAGGGGGAACAGGAATGATTAAGACACTCTGGAGGATATTTCTTATTCCACTGATTTAGGAATAATCAATTCTCAGTCTGAAATTCTCATAATTAAAACATTCCATAGATGAGTGTTGTGGCTTTGGCCAGGCTGACTGCTCTGTGATCGTGGTAACTTTGAGGGGTGTTCTGCAGTCAGTTGGAGGCATCAGCCAACACAGGCATTGGTGGAACTGCAAAGTCTGGCAATGGACAAAGAAGGTCAAACGTGGTCTTCTTTTTGTGTCTGAAGGGAAAGGCAAGATCAAACCGATAAACTACCCTTCCCAAAATGTTGGATTATCCAGAGAACTCTAAGGGAGGCTTCAAATCCCAGATGAAGCACTCTTCCTCCCTGTATATTCTGTCTGAATAGGAGGCAGCCATAGGAAATTTATACTTTGCAACACATTTGCTCCCTCTTTTTTAATTGCGTTCATCGCCCACTTGTTCTCAGTTTGTGTTCTTGATTTTTTGCAGCTTGATTCAGTTTTGATGCTTCATCTGGATTTCTTGACAGGGGTATTCTCTCTACCAGAAGTCAGATGGAGTTTGGTGCCTGGCTTATCCACTGCAGCATAAATCTCTATCAATCAGTAAATACCAATCAGACGACAAAGGAGGTTTATTACCTTTGTGTTTTTCCCTCCTTACTGGGACATTCTTGAGAAGATACCTGACACCTTTCATATGTGTTATACTTTGCATGTGACAATGTGGATTTTGGGAAGAGTCATCCTTTCCTCAGGCAATCAAGAAGGAAACTGACCAGACCTTGGCCACATCCAGTCCTTGACCTTCACACCGGGACAGCACAGGAGCAGCCATTGCCTATTGCTTCCTAGGCATAGGAGGTGGTTACTATAGTCATTTCGGCATCATCTTGAGCACCTCCTTCTTGAACGGGAGATGCAGGAGTGGGCACTTGGCCCAACTTTCCTTATTTTCCTTTTTAAACTTTTGGCCCAAAATTCACTCTTATAATATTATCAGGAAGTTGACGCTGTGAAAGTGTTCAAGCATCAATTTTAGAAGTATAATAAAATATATGAGCTTTTTTTTGGTGGCAAAAAATGTATGTAGGAGCAGTGCAAATGTAAGGCCATTTGAGGCAACTCCTTACCGTGCCACCATAAATGACCACTAGAGGGGGTGCAGGTTATAATGGCTACTTCTCAGTTCATGGAAGACCAAAGAAGCAACACAAACAGCAGGGGTGAAAGAAGCAGGACTGTCAGGAGGCTGATAAGGACTATCACTTAACCAACAATATCAGAACTCGCAGATTCGCACATGCATCCACCTGTACATTCCTCTCAGTGAGTTAAGCACCAGCTCCAAAGAAATCTGTAACCTACATGTCATTCTTTTCTTAGCTTTACATGTTTTGTGAGTGATGTAACCTTGCGCTAGTCTGTCCTTCGTGGTCTGTTCCGCAAAGAATGGAAGGTTTTACTTGCTGCCTTTTGTGAGTGAGGGAAGTTTTCTTGCTACAACCATGCTGTACCTGTTCTGTAAGGGAGCAAAGCTTGTACTGCTTGCAAATGTTTTGTACCTGTCCTGTGATGGGGAAAGCTTGTTCTGCCCTAGTTCTACCTGTCTTCTGAAGGAGGGAAACTTGCACTGCTGCTGTTGGGTGTTTACATGTCTTGGATCGGGGAAAGCTTGCGCTGCTGCTGCATGATTTGTGCCTGCTTTGTGACGGTGAATGTTTGCACTGCTGCTGTCCTAGTTCTGCCTGTCTCTTGAAGGAGGGAAGCTTGCACAGTTTCAGCACAAGGTTACCTCTCATCTGAAGGAAGGAAGGAAGCTTGCACTGCAGCTGTTCAGTGCTTACGTGTCTTGTATTGGGGAAAGTTTGCACTACTGCGGCACGATTTGTGCCTGTTTTGTGATGGTGAACAGTTGACCTGCTGATGCCCTGGTTCTACCTGTCTTCTGAAGGAGGGAAGGTTGCGCTGCTGCTGTTCAGTGTTTACGTGTCTTATATTGGGGAAAGTTTGCACTACTGCGGCACGATTTGTGCCTGTTTTGTGACGGTGAATGTTTGCACTGCTGCTGTCCTAGTTGTACCTTTCTTCTGAAGGAGGGAAGCTTGGACAGTTTCAGCACCAGTTGTACCTCTTGTCTGAAAGAAGGAAGCTTACACTGCTGTTGTTCTGTGTTTACGTATTTTTTAGTGGGGAAAGCTTGCACTGCTGCTGCAGGATTTGTGCCTGTTTTGTGATGGTGAAGAGTTTCACTGCTGCTGTCCTAGTTCTACCTGTCTCCTGAAGGAGGGAAGCTTGCACTCTTTCTCCCCATGTTGTACCTATTCTATGATGATTGCCGACGCCCCATCTTATGAAAAAAAACAAAGATATATTGAAGGCACTTGCATAACAGGCCGTATGAACCAGGGGCTGTTTCATAATACTTAATGTGAGATGCACGTAGCCGTGCTGAAAGCCAGATTTGGAATTAGTTTTTTTTTTCATAAACACACCAAAAATTTTGTGTTCCTCTGTGCACTCTCTCCTGTGTCCTGATACAGCCCAGTGTTCAAGGATTGCAAAGAGACCTAGGTAAGGAGCCCAAAGATATTTTCTAGTCAAATAGTATTAATTGTTCAAAAAGTGTTTGTTTTACTGTGGACTCTCTGTGTTTTCAGGCAGCCTGGCCTCTTTTAAAGTGGTGTTTGTTTCAAAATCGTTTTTGCTGTGACTGTGTGAATTCCCTTGCTAGTTTGTGGCTCCCCCCCCCCCCCCTTTTTCCCCCCCTCTGCCCCCCTTTTTTTCACCCCTATTCTTAGTAAAAAGACTACATAGATCTTTCAGAGTGTTGTTTTAGGAGACTGTTTTTTTAATCTGTTTGTGTGATTTAAATTGTGCTTAAAAGCTGTCTGCCCCCCTGTATTTTTTGCCTTAAAAAAGCCCGATTTTAGAGTGTGCGCCCAGAACTATTGCAGTGTTTGTCTCTTAAACAATCTCCCCCGTACTTGAAAAGTAGACTCTGCTAGCTTGGAAGTGTGGATTCAGCCTGTCTGTATCCAAGGAGATACTGAATAGAGCACCAGTAGCCTCCCCCCAGGCCCCAGGGACTGGACCTTAGTTAACTTGCTCCTTATATAGGTTCCTCGTGGTTGTTACATATGCTGTTATGATAGGTTTTTTTTGGGAGATGGTGTTTCATTGGTTGCTAGCTCCAAGGATGCATTTATGATTGGTGGATAGGGCTGGGATTCTGATTGACTGTTGGTTCTAGGGCTGTGATTGGTGGATAGGGCCAGGATTCTGATTGGCTGTTGGTTCTAGGGCTGTGATTGGTGGATAGGGCCGGGATTCTGATTGGCTGTTGGTTCTAGGGCTATGATTGGTGGATAGGGCTGGGATTCTGATTGGCTGTTGGTTCTAGGGCTGTGATTGGTGGATAGGGCTGGGATTCTGATTGGCTGTTGGTTCTAGGGCTATGATTGGTGGATAGGGCTGGGATTCTGATTGGCTGTTGGTTCTAGGGCTGTGATTGGTGGATAGGGCTGGGATTCTGATTGGATGTTGGTTTTAGTGCTGGGATTGGTGGATAGGGCTGGGATTCTGATTGGCTGTTGGTTTTAGGGCTGGGGCTGTGATTGGGGGTCAGGAAATAGGGCTCTGACTGGTGATTAGGGCTGGGTCTCCCATTAATTGGCTAAATCAGGGTTTAAAATCGGATTGGCTAGGGTTAGGACCAGCTTCTTATTGGCCAGTAGGGCTATAAAAGGCTAGGATTCAGGGCGTCTGAGCCCGGGCGGAGAGGACAAGGGCAGCTGTCTGTTTGGGTCTGTTCGGGACAGGTAGGGACTAGGGCCAGAAATGCTGCCCAACTCTCATTCCACCAGGAATGGTTTCTGCCCCAACACATCCCTCAACATGCAAACACATTATCTGCAAAGATATCCAACTCATGCATCACAAACTGACCACAGACATATTGCATTGCCCCACCACCCAGCACAATACCCTACATACATCACATATACACATACACCCCATTACTACTACAGTCAAACACCTTCATACTCACAGCAAACACTACTCTGTCCCCTCCCACTAACACTACCTGCCACCGCCCACACAATACAAAACTACAACATACAATTCTCTCAGTTTCAGTCTCCCAGATACACACTCTCTACACATACTAACCAAAAACACTATCCGCTGTTCGCTTCACACAGACCGCCTGAACTCATAACAATGCCAAAACCCTGCCTTCAAACACATCATCTACACACACTCTTCCCCTCTGCTCACCAATTACACACAACCATACAATCCCCACATTTCACTCCACCACACATATTACCTCCTCCATCATCTCAACTAATACCTATCTCCCTGACACACATCCATCACCTCATATACACCTCATACATTCATCTCCAAAACACATCAACACCCCATCTAACACTCAAATTCCACTTAACAGCACTAACTCACATACAAGTCCCTCACCAAAAACAACTACACCAATAGCCCCTCTCATTATTCCACAAAAACAATACCAACCACAAACATCAGCACATCAAAGCAACACAAACCTACACTACACTCATCATCATACCCACTCTCACCCCCAAGACTACACTAAGGATACAAATTCCACCCTATCTCCACCCCTACCCCCCCACTCTTCACAAACACCTACCACAAGCACCCCATCCCAGCAACCTTCATTCAGTCGCCTCTCCTTCATTGCACAATTTAGAGCCTTACATCATGATCCACATGCTCCTCCACCACCCCTAACCCATACTCCATCCACACTAAACAAACGCAAACAAAATAAAAACCATGCCACTCATAGCAACCTCGCATCCCCTTGTTTGTTTCATAATAAAACTACCCTACAAAAAACACTACACTCCTCATGGCTCTCTCAGCCACCAAGTTCACCACCCACACACACAGACCCAACAAAATGCCTCCTTAACCTGCTGGAAGAGGAACACTGTGTTGAAAAGCAAGACTATTGTGAGCCTCAAACAGTTAACACAACTAGCAACACTCCTGCTTCAAGCTCACATTATACTACTTACCCTTCTACTAAACAAAACAACACTACCACTAACACACCCTGTCTAAACTGCCAGCTCATAAATGCTCGATCACTCTCAAAAAACAAGCACCACATCTACGACCTTCTCACAGACACACAACCTGACTTACTATTCATTACAGAAACCTGGTTGGGAGATGACATGGCACCAGTATTGCACAAAGCCCTTCCTCCAGGCTATCAAACCATCACACAAAACCGTATAGGCAAGAGAGGAGGTGGACTAGCTATTATATTCAAACAGGCAATAAACCTCAGTAAAACAGACAACATCTCCATACAAGGTTGTGAAGCCCTCCTTACCAGATTCCACCCTACTCCAACTTCCACCTGTAACTTTCTCCTCCTTTACAGACCTCCACCTAACAACTCCACTTTCCCAGATGCCTTTCTTGACATAGTCTCAAACCTTATTACACTATACTCCAATCTATGCATTCTTGGGGATCTAAACATTTGGTTTGACAAACCCAATATGCCCCATCCAAAAGCTATCACCACTGGCCTACTCGCATTGAACCTACATCAGATTGTACACAATCCCACACACATCGCTGGTCACATCCTAGATGTCATTTTTGCTAAGCCTGAACTTGTTACTATTCATAGCATCACACCAACCACCTGGTCAGACCACCATCTGATAACTTTCCGACAGACAACTCCACAAATCAACACACCCCACAACCACTTACATACATACACCTATCGACCATGGAGAAAACTCAATTTGGATCACTTAGAAACACAACTAACAGCAAACACAGATCTAGATACAATCAATTCTGTACCTAAACTTTATGAGTGGCTACAGGAAGCTTTTGATGTCCTAATACAACTCAGAAAAACTAAACATGACAAAAGAAAACCAACACCTTGGAGAACCACAGAACTTAAAAAGATAAAGAAACAAATCAGAAAGTTGCAGCAGACCTGGCTCAAAACAAACAACAGTCAAGACAAACTGCAGCTACACAAACTTAACAGGATATACAAATCATCAATCAAAAAAGCTAAAAAAAGATACTACTCAGACAGAATTCTAAATGCTCAATCTACAACCAAGGAATTTTACAAAATTCTCAATGAATTTCGAAAACCCACATGCATGGAAGGAAGTCATCCCACCACTCAAGATTTCACAAACAAATTGGCAACTCACTACACAACCAAGGCAGACACATTGGACTCCTACTTAAAACAGAAGAAAACCATCAGCTCCAACCCCTTTACTAAAATACCCTTTAAGAATAAACCATCCCAACCTCTACAGTCCTTCAAACAAATATCCCAGGATGAATTTATGGATTTGGTCAAAGCAAGCAGACCTTCTGGTTGCCCTTCTGACCCTTGCCCACCACAGATCTTCAATAACATCCTGCTATCTACTTCCGCTGCCACACCTGTAAGAAGAATCATCAACAACTCTTTAACTTCAGGAACTTTTCCTACAGACCTGAAAAAGGCATACATACGACCATTATTAAAGAAAACAAATCTAGACCCGCAAGACCCCAACAACTACAGACCTATCACAAATGGACCTTTCCTGGGCAAATTGATAGAAAGAGCAGCATTCGCCCAGATGTCACAATTCATTGAAGACAATTCTATACTTTCAGACTTCCAAACTGGATTCCGCCCAGGAAGAGGCACTGAATCGGCACTCATGGCAATCTGGGACGATCTTAAAAACACAGTTGACCGAAATGGAGTTGCTGCACTATTTCTCTTGGACCTCTCAGCTGCCTTTGATACGGTTGACCATGACACCCTAACTCAAAGACTCCACGAAGCCGGCATACAAGGGATTGCGCTCGACTGGATTACTTCCTATCTCCAAAAAAGAGCAAATATCATCCACTCACCCCCCTTCTCATCCGAACCCTACCTCACAAAAACAGGGGTCCCCCAAGGGTCAATCATCTCACCTTTGCTTTTTAACATCTACATGATATCTTTACCAGAACTGATCAATGACTTCCATCTCACATGCTACAACTATGCAGATGACACACAAATACTACTTCAATTAGAAGACCCCAAAAACATTGAAAACTCTCAAATCTTCAGTTGCCTCAGAGCCGTTGATCAGTGGATGACCTGGAGCCATCTCAAACTAAATACCTCCAAAACTGAAATACTCATATGTGGTGACTGGAAACATTATGACCCTCTGTGCGTCTGGCCTGACGATCTCGGACCACCTCCTCAATTATCCAAGGAAGTGAAAAACCTAGGAATCACCATGGACTCCAAACTAACTATGAATGCCCAAGTAGACAAATTAGCACGCACAAGCTTCATCACCTTAAAGACTTTACGACGCATTTTCCCTCACCTCGGATTTCCACACAAGGTGCAAGCTACTATCTCACTTGTATTATCCAAACTGGATTATGCCAATAGCCTCTACCATGGATCATCTCTATCTGTTATGAAACAACTACAACGTATCCAGAATTCCGCAGCCAGGCTACTACTACATATAAAGCCGCAAGCCCACATCTCCCCTGCCTTGAGAGCACTACACTGGTTACCCGTTGCCAGAAGATGCACTTTCAAGCTGCTTTGTATCACCCACAAAGCTATACATGGAACAGGACCGCTTTTCATCAGAAAGAAAAATACCAAATACATCCAACAAAGAACCCTCCGCTCAAGACTGGCACCCCGCCTTTGATCACCACCATACAAGAAAAAGACTGTAGGTGGTACATCCTTCTCCGTCCAAGCAGCCAAACTATGGAATTCATTACCCCCAACTATAAGAGCCACAGATAACTTTCTTGTTTTCAGGAAACTACTCAAGAGTTGTCTCTTTCCTTCATAACCACCTTTTTCAAACAACTATGAACTGCATATGCCTATGTGGATAATTATTTTTTCAGATTATATGTATATTTCTATTTATTTATAGTTTCTTTGGAAACTAAAAGCAAGGCTGTGCGCTCAGAGATCCCATAGCAGAAAAGATCTAGAATCCATCCTGGAGGTGAACTGATGATGTACTGGAGCATAATCTGTATCTGACTGAGACGCGCGGGTTCTATCTTCCTCTGCTGGAGACACAGAGTGGAAGGTTTCTCCCTTTATAAAGCACCTGTAAGCTCCGACCGCTGAGCCACGCCCCGTCCACCCTCGAAGTAGGTAAAGGAATTCCCGCCTTTTTACCAGGATGATGGACAGCTTTCCAAAACAACCCCAATGCGTTTACCGCCGATTCCGGTGGTGCGTTGTTGATGCTCAGAAGCACAAGGACATCTCCACAAAGACACACTAGTAACAATCACATTGCCAAAGGCACACAAGGTTGCTGGAGACGTTTACCCCGTGGCCCATCACGTACACTTAGTGTACAATATAAACGGGGCGTATAAAACATGCTAGGTAACGCTTACTGACATACTCGTAGAAAATACTCCGGTTGGGTAGGCCACGATGCTCATTTTACAGAAACTAAACCTCAAAGGAAGCACTTCCAAATATAAACGTAGCAGGTGCCGCATTTGAAGCTCAGCTTCTGGAAAGGACAAGCCACCCTAACTCTTGGGCTGGGCAAAGATAAAGCAAGGCTGTGCGCTCAGAGATCCCATAGCAGAAAGATCTAGAATCCTTCCTGGAGGTGAACTGATGATGTACTGGAGCGTAATCTGTATCTGACTGTGACGCGCGGGTTCTATCTTCCTCTGCTGAAGACACAGAGTAGAAGGTTCGCCCTTTATAAAGCACCTGTAAGCTCCGCCCGCTGAGCCACGCCCGTCCACCCTCGAAGTAGGTAAAGGAATTCCCGCCTTTTTACCAGGATGATGGACAGCTTTCCAAAACGACCCCAATGCGTTTACCGCCGATTCCGGTGGTGCGTTGTTGATGCTCAGAAGCACAAGGACTTCTCCACAAAGACACACTAGTAACAATCACATTGCCAAAGGAACACAAGGTTGCTGAAGACGTTTACCCCGTGGCCCATCAAGTACCCTTAGTGTACAATATAAACGGGGCGTATAAAACATGCTAGGTTACGCTTACTGACATACTCGTAGAAAATACTCCACCCTCGAAGTAGGTAAAGGAACTCCCGCCTTTTACCAGGATGATGGACAGCTTTCCAAAACGACCCCAATGCGTTTACCGCCGATTCCGGTGGTGCATTGTTGATGCTCAGAAGCACGAAGACATCTCCACAAAGACGCACTAGTAACAATCATATTGCCAAAGGAACACAAGGTTGCTGGAGACGTCTACCCCGTGGCCCATCACGTACCCTTAGTGTACAATATAAACGGGGCGTATAAAACATGCTAGGTTACGCTTACTGACATGCTCGTAGAAAATACTCCACCCTCGAAGTAGGTAAAGGAACTCCCGCCTTTTACCAGGATGATGGACAGCTTTCCAAAACGACCCCAATGCGTTTACCGCCGATTCCGGTGGTGCATTGTTGATGCTCAGAAGCACGAAGACATCTCCACAAAGACGCACTAGTAACAATCATATTGCCAAAGGAACACAAGGTTGCTGGAGACGTCTACCCCGTGGCCCATCACGTACCCTTAGTGTACAATATAAACGGGGCGTATAAAACATGCTAGGTTACGCTTACTGACATGCTCGTAGAAAATACTCCACCCTCGAAGTAGGTAAAGGAACTCCCGCCTTTTACCAGGATGATGGACAGCTTTCCAAAACGACCACAATGCGTTTTTACCGCCGATTCCGGTGGTGCGTTGTTGATGCTCAGAAGCACAAGGACATCTCCACAAAGACGCACTAGTAACAATCATATTGCCAAAGGAACACAAGGTTGCTGGAGACGTTTTCCCCGTGGCCCATCACGTACCCTTAGTGTACAATATAAACGGGGCGTATAAAACATGCTAGGTTACGCTTACTGACATGCTCGTAGAAAATACTCCACCCTCGAAGTAGGTAAAGAAACTCCCGCCTTTTACCAGGATGATGGACAGCTTTCCAAAACGACCCCAATGTGTTTACCGCCGATTCCGGTGGTGCGTTGTTGATGCTCAGAAGCACGAGGACATCTCCACAAAGACGCACTAGTAACAATCACATTACCAAAGGAACACAAGGTTGCTGAAGACGTTTACCCCGTGGCCCATCAAGTACCCTTAGTGTACAATATAAACGGGGCGTATAAAACATGCTAGGTTACGCTTACTGACATACTCGTAGAAAATACTCCACCCTCGAAGTAGGTAAAGGAACTCCCGCCTTTTACCAGGATGATGGACAGCTTTCCAAAACGACCCCAATGCGTTTACCGCCGATTCCGGTGGTGCGTTGTTGATGCTCAGAAGCACGAAGACATCTCCACAAAGACGCACTAGTAACAATCATATTGCCAAAGGAACACAAGGTTGCTGGAGACGTTTACCCCGTGGCCCATCACGTACCCTTAGTGTACAATATAAACGGGGCGTATAAAACATGCTAGGTTACGCTTACTGACATGCTTGTAGAAAATACTCCACCCTCGAAGTAGGTAAAGGAACTCCCGCCTTTTACCAGGATGATGGACAGCTTTCCAAAATGACCACAATGCGTTTACCGCCGATTTCCGGTGGTGCGTTATTGATGCTCAGAAGCACGAGGACATCTCCACAAAGACGCACTAGTAACAATCACATTGCCAAAGGAACACAAGGTTGCTGGAGACGTTTACCCCGTGGCCCATCACGTACCCTTAGTGTACTATATAAACGGGGCGTATAAAACATGCTAGGTTACGCTTACTGACATACTCGTAGAAAATACTCCGGTTGGGTAGGCCACGATGCTCATTTTACAGAAACTAAACCTCAAGGGAAGCACTTGCGGTTATGGTCGTGGCAGGTGCCGCAGTTGGGGCTCAGCTTCTGGAGGGGACGGGCCACCCTGGCTCTTGGGCTTGGCAGAGATAAGGCGGGGCTGTGCGCTCGGAGATCCCATGGCGGAGGGAGATCTGGAATCCATCCAGGAGGTGAGCTGATGATGTGCTGGAGCGTGGTCTGTGTCTGGCTGAGACGCGCAGGTTTCTATCTTCCTCTCCTGGAGACACAGAGTAGAAGGTTTTTCTCCCTTCATAAAGCACCTGTAAGCTCCGCCCGCTGAGCCACGCCCCGTCCACCCTCGAAGTAGGTAAAGGAACTCCCGCCTTTTACCAGGATGATGGACAGCTTTCCAAAACGACCCCACTGCATTTTTTACCGCCGATTCAAGTGGTGCGTTGTTGATGCGCAGAAGCACGAGGACATCTCCACAAAGACGCACTAGTAACAATAACATTGCCAAAGGCACACAAGGTTGCTGGAGACGTTTTACCCCGTGGCCCATCACGTACCCCTAGTGTACAATATAAACAGGGCGTATAAAACATGATAGGTAACGCTTACTGACATACTCGTAGAAAATACTCCGGTTGGGTAGGCCACGATGCTCATTTTACAGAAACTAAACCTCAAGGGAAGCACTTGCGGTTATGGTCGTGGCAGGTGCCGCAGTTGGGGCTCAGCTTCTGGAAGGGACGGGCCACGCTGGCTCTTGGGCTTGGCAGAGATAAGGCGGGGCTGTGCGCTCGGAGATCCCATGGCGGAGGGAGATCTGGAATCCATCCTGGAGGTGAGCTGATGATGTGCTGGAGCGTGGTCTGTGTCTGGCTGAGACGCGCGGGTTTCTATCTTCCTCTCCTGGAGACACAGAGTAGAAGGTTTCTCCCTTCATAAAGCACCTGTAAGCTCCGCCCGCTGAGCCACGCCCCGTCCACCCTCGAAGTAGGTAAAGGAACTCCCGCCTTTTACCAGGATGATGGACAGCTTTCCAAAACGACCCCACTGCGTTTTTACCGCCGATTCAAGTGGTGCGTTGTTGATGCGCAGAAGCACGAGGACATCTCCACAAAGACGCACTAGTAACAATAACATTGCCAAAGGCACACAAGGTTGCTGGAGACGTTTTACCCCGTGGCCCATCACGTACCCCTAGTGTACAATATAAACAGGGCGTATAAAACATGCTAGGTTACGCTTACTGACATACTCGTAGAAAATACTCCGGTTGGGTAGGCCACGATGCTCATTTTACAGAAACTAAACCTCAAGGGAAGCACTTGCGGTTATGGTCGTGGCAGGTGCCGCAGTTGGGGCTCAGCTTCTGGAGGGGACGGGCCACCCTGGCTCTTGGGCTTGGCAGAGATAAGGCGGGGCTGTGCGCTCGGAGATCCCATGGCGGAGGGAGATCTGGAATCCATCCTGGAGGTGAGCTGATGATGTGCTGGAGCGTGGTCTGTGTCTGGCTGAGACGCGCGGGTTTCTATCTTCCTCTCCTGGAGACACAGAGTAGAAGGTTTTTCTCCCTTCATAAAGCACCTGTAAGCTCCGCCCGCTGAGCCACGACCCGTCCACCCTCGAAGTAGGTAAAGGAACTCCCGCCTTTTACCAGGATGATGGACAGCTTTCCAAAACGACCCCACTGCGTTTTTACCGCCGATTCAAGTGGTGCGTTGTTGCTGCGCAGAAGCACGAGGACATCTCCACAAAGACGCACTAGTAACAATAACATTGCCAAAGGCACACAAGGTTGCTGGAGACGTTTTACCCCGTGGCCCATCACGTACCCCTAGTGAACAATATAAACAGGGCGTATAAAACATGATAGGTAACGCTTACTGACATACTCGTAGAAAATACTCCGATTGGATAGGCCACGATGCTCATTTTACAGAAACTAAACCTCAAAGGAAGCACTTACAAATATAATAGTAGCAGGTGCCGCAGTTGAAGCTCAGCTTCTGGAAAGGACAAGCCACCCTAACTCTTGGGCTTGGCAAAGATAAAGCAAGGCTGTGCGCTCAGAGATCCCATAGCAGAAAAAGATCTAGAATCCATCCTGGAGGTGAACTGATGATGTACTGGAGCGTAATCTGTATCTGACTGAGACGCGCAGGTTTTCTATCTTCCTCTCCTGGAGACACAGAGTAGAAGGTTTCTCCCTTCATAAAGCACCTGAAAGCTCCGCCCGCTGAGCCACGCCCCGTCCACCCTCGAAGTAGGTAAAGGAACTCCCGCCTTTTTACCAGGATGATGGACAGCTTTCCAAAACGACCCCACTGCGTTTTTACCGCGATTCAAGTGGTGCGTTGTTGATGCGCAGAAGCACGAGGACATCTCCACAAAGACGCACTAGTAACAATCACATTGCCAAAGGCACACAAGGTTGCTGGAGACGTTTTACCCCGTGGCCCATCACGTACCCCTAGTGTACAATATAAACAGGGTGTATAAAACATGATAGGTAACGCTTACTGACATACTCGTAGAAAATACTCCGGTTGGATAGGCCACGATGCTCATTTTACAGAAACTAAACCTCAAAGGAAGCACTTACAAATATAATCGTAGCAGGTGCCGCAGTTGAAGCTCAGCTTCTGGAAAGGACAAGCCACCCTAACTCCTGGGCTTGGCAAAGATAAAGCAAGGCTGTGCGCTCAGAGATCCCATAGCAGAAAAAGATCTAGAATCCATCCTGGAGGTGAACTGATGATGTACTGGAGCGTAATCTGTATCTGACTGTGACGCGCGGGTTCTATCTTCCTCTGCTGGAGACACAGAGTAGAAGGTTCTCCCTTCATAAAGCACCTGTAAGCTCCACCCGCTGAGCCACGCCCCGTCCACCCTCGAAGTAGGTAAAGGAAATTCCCGCCTCTTACCAGGATGATGGACAGCTTTCCAAAACGACCCCACTGCGTTTACCGCCGATTCACGTGGTGCGTTGTTGATGCGCAGAAGCACGAGGACATCTCCACAAAGACGCACTAGTAACAATAACATTGCCAAAAGCACACAAGGTTGCTGGAGACGTTTTTCCCCGTGGCCCATCACGTACCCCTAAGTGTACAATATAAACGTAGCAGGTGCCGCAGTTGAAGCTCAGCCTCTGGAAAGGACAAGCCACCCTAACTCTTGGGCTTGGCAAAGATAAAGCACGGCTGTGTGCTCAGAGATCCCATAGCAGAAAAAGATCTAGAATCCTTCCTGGAGGTGAACTGATGATGTACTGGAGCGTAATCTGTATCTGACTGTGACGCGCGGGTTTCTATCTTCCTCTCCTGGAGACACAGAGTAGAAGGTTTTTCTCCCTTCATAAAGCACCTGTAAGCTCCGCCCGCTGAGCCACGCCCCGTCCACCCTCGAAGTAGGTAAAGGAACTCCCGCCTTTTACCAGGATGATGGACAGCTTTCCAAAACGACCCCACTGCGTTTTTACCGCCGATTCAAGTGGTGTGTTGTTGATGCGCAGAAGCACGAGGACATCTCCACAAAGACGCACTAGTAACAATCACATTGCCAAAGGCACACAAGGTTGCTGGAGACGTTTTACCCCGTGGCCCATCACGTACCCCTAGTGTACAATATAAACAGGGCGTATAAAACATGATAGGTAACGCTTACTGACATACTCGTAGAAAATACTCCGGTTGGATAGGCCACGATGCTCATTTTACAGAAACTAAACCTCAAAGGAAGCACTTACAAATATAATTGTAGCAGGTGCCGCAGTTGAAGCTCAGCTTCTGGAAAGGACAAGCCACCCTAACTCTTGGGCTTGACAAAGATAAAGCAAGGCTGTGCGCTCAGAGATCCCATAGCAGAAAAAGATCTAGAATCCATCCTGGAGGTGAACTGATGATGTACTGGAGCGTAATCTGTATCTGACTGAGATGCGCAGGTTCTATCTTCCTCTGCTGGAGACACAGAGTAGAAGGTTTCTCCCTTTATAAAGCACCTGTAAGCTCCGCCCGCTGAGCCACACCCCGCCCACCCTCGAAGTAGGTAAAGGAATGCCCGCCTTTTACCAGGATGATGGACTGCTTTCCAAAACGACCCGAATGCGTTTACCGCCGATTTCCGGTGGTGCGTTGTTGATGCTCAGAAGCACAAGGATATCTCCACAAAGACGCACTAGTAACAATCACATTGCCAAAGGCACACAAGGTTGCTGGAGACGTTTACCCCGTGGCCCATCACGTACCCTTAGTGTACAATATAAACGGGGCGTATAAAACATGCTAGGTAACGCTTACCGACATACTCGTAGAAAATACTCCGGTTGGGTAGGCCACGATGCTCATTTTACAGAAACTAAACCAATAACAATAAAATACACACACACTCTTTTAAACCTGTCTGACTAAGTATTTTTACCCATGTTTCTAATTATGTATTGTATGTGCATATGTGTGTGTATTCATGTGTGTGTGTGTATAAATATATATATATATATGTATGTGTATATGTTGTTTCTGTGCCTGGCATATTTGTGGATCATTGCATGGCTCCTGGTTTTTTTTTTTTTTTTTTTTTTTGGGGTTGTTATACTAGATATCTATGAATTTCTGCTCTCTTTTTATCACACTTATCTACTCATCACTCTTATGTCATGTCTCTATCAAACTCAAATCCCTTCGACCCCTTTCATCTCCTAAATATCTCTGCCTAAGCTCTTCCCTCCACCTCCACATCTAACTCACCAAACCTCACTCTACCTCTGTGACCTCCCACACAACCCTACTAAATTCTCCTGCATTCATCTCACCCTGCTACTATGCTCTCCCTAACCCTTCCACTTCCTCTTTCCCCTCCGCCCCCTTTTATTCATCTCAAGCCTTTGGATTGAGTAAATGAAGGATAAACTCCCAATTAACACTTCTGGATTTCTTTCCTCCTCCACCCCTCCATTACTCCAGTCAATCTAACTAACAAACTCTCATATCCGCAACTCAAATTAACTCATAATAATACTAAAAACTGTACTCCTTATTAAATTATACTAATCCATCACTAATTCTTGTTGGGTACCGGAATAGCGTGCTACTCATCGAAAAGCGCTTCGACGCCTCGTCAGGGGTAGTAAGCGCTATATAAATACGATTACAATACAATACAATACAAACGAGTTGTTTTTTTAGGACTTCTTGCATTGCTCTGCTAAGGGGTGTGTATGCGCTAAAACCTTTCATGGTGGGTGCCAGAATAACCAAGTCAGTCCACCTGACTCACTCGGGATCAGATCCGAGGCCCGTGGCTAGTGTGAGGGATTTCAGTTAATGGTTTGTGTTGAGCAAGCCCTGCCTGAGATTGCGTCAGTTTGCGGCTGATTAAGACAGGACAGGGTTTTATAATTGTGTAACTCTCTATCTTAACCTCTTAAATGCGGGCGTCGGCCACTGGCCGACGCCCACACACCCTCCCTGGTGCGGGTCACGACCAGTGGCCGACACCAGGAAGGGCATTAATAAATCCTCGGGTGCGTCGCACCCGAGGATTTTTTTTATTTTTTTTTTTTCCCCCGGGAGACACGGAAGCTACCGTGTCTCCCCCCGCCCCCCACCCGCCCCTTTGTGACGTCAGCGCGCCGCGAGGCGCGCTGACGTTGCAAAGGTGTTTTCCCCATGAAAGCAGGAAGCAGCCTTGCGGCCGCTTCCTGCTTTCATGGGGAAAACGGCCTTTTTCACGTTCGGGAAGGCCTCGTAAGAAAGGGGAGAGTCTCCCCTTTCTTACGAGGCCTTCCTGAAAGTGTTTCCTGGCCCCCGATCGCAGCACAGCTGCGATCGGGGGCCAGGAAACACTTTCAGGAAGGCCTCGTAAGAAAGGGGAGACACTCCCCTTTCTTACGAGGCCTTCCTGAAAGTGTTTCCTGGCCCCCGGTCGCAGCTGTGCTGCGATCGGGGGCCAGGAAACACTTTCAGGTTTCCTGGCTCCCCCGATCGCAGCACAGCTGCGATCGGGGGGGTCAGGAAACATTTTGAAAAGGCCTCGTAAGAAAGGGGAGACTCTCCCCTTTCTTACGAGGCCTTCTGAAACTGTTTCTGGCCCCCGATCGCAGCTGTGCTGCGATCGGGGGCCAGAAACAGTTTCAGAAGGCCTCGTAAGAAAGGGGAGAGTCTCCCCTTTCTTACGAGGCCTTCTGAAACGGTTTCCTGGCCCCCGATCGCAGCACAGCTGCGATCGGTGGCCAGGAAACCCCACTAGACACCAGGGATTTCACTTTTGGGGGGCAGCCCCCCCCCGGAAAACGGGCCGCCCCCCCCCTGATAATTTTCCTAAAAAAATAAAAAGGTAGGTGCCCCCTGGGGAGGGGGGGGGCGCGATCGCGCCCCCCCCCCCCCTGGGGATTTTTTTTTTTTTTCAAAAAAAAAAAAAAAAAAGAAAAAAAAATGAAATGACAGGGGGTCGCCCGTGGGCAGGGTGACCCCCTGTGGGGGCAATTTTTTTTTTAGATGTTGTAGGGTTTCCCTGGGGGCCATTTTGGCCCCCAAGGAAACCATACAACAACTAAAAAAAAATATATGTATATATCTATATATATATATCTATGTAGATAGATATATCTAGGTACATGGATATATCTATAGATATATCTATGTAGATATATATTTATATATATATATATAGGTAGATCTGTATCAAAGAGATTTATAAAGCGCGCTACTCACCTGTGAGGGTCTCAAGGCGCTGGGGGGGGGGACGGGGGGGAGGGAAAGGGGCTAGGAGGTTCACTGTTCAAAAAGCCAGGTTTTGAGGCCCTTCCTGAAAAGAAGTAGGTTTTGGGTCTTGCGAATGTGGGTTGTGAGTGCGTTCCATGTTTTGGGTGCAATGTAGGAGAAGGATCTGCCCCGGTGGTGGTGTGTTTGATGCGGGGGTCAGAGGCGAGAGAGAGGTCAGCTGAACGGACGTTTCGTGTGGGGGTGTGGAAGGTGACTCTCGTTGAGGTAGGCAGGGCCTGTGTTGTGGAGTGATTTGTGTGTGAGGATGAGGATCTTGAAGGTGATCCTTTTGTCAATGGGGAGCCAGTGGAGGGATTTGAGGTGTGGAGAGATGTGTTTGTGTCGGTGGAGGTCGAGGATGAGTCGTGCTGCTGAGTTCTGGATGCGTGTAGTTTGCACTTGAGTTTTAGAGTGGTGCCGGCGTAGAGGGCGTTTCTGTAATCAAGCCTGCTGCTGATGAGTGCGTGAGTGACAGTTTTTCTGGTCTCTGTGGGGATCCATTTTAATGTTTTTCAGTATACGGAGTTTGTTGAAGCATGAGGAGGTAAGAGCGTTGATTTGTTGGGTCATAGAGAGGGAGGAGTCTAGGATGATGCTGAGGTTGCGTGCGTAGTTGGCGGGGGTGGGTGCAGGGCCTAGCGTGGTGGGCCACCATGGGGGGTCCCAGGTTTTTTTGGTGAGGGCCAAAGAGGATTATTTCGGTTTTGCTTGAGTTGAGTTTCAGGTGGTTGGCTGTCATATATACATCACTTTTGTCAATATGTGTGTGGTTTCCCTGGGGGGAAAAGGGTCCGACTTGTCTAGTGGCAGTTTTAGTGCCATAAAGAAGCGCAGAAGGTTTATATGCCTACTGCAAAGAGCACATCTGTATTTTATGTAAATAGCTGAGTACATTAGTAAAGTCTATGGAGAGATGAAGGGCACTTTTGCTGGGTGGTAATGAGGGAATCCGAGGAGGAGGGAGTGGGAGCACCAATAATGATTGTTGGACTGGGCGCAGGAGGTGCTAAAGACTGTGACGAATGGTATGTGACAAGGTGTTTTTTGAGTGTCTTGAAAGTACGTGCTGATTGAGGGAAGAAGCGCAGGTAAGGTGGCCTCTACTGTTGCACGTATCTCACACACACCATCGATTTTGTGACTGTCTACGTAGGCTAGTGTTTTAGAGCAACAGTTTAGCCAATAGCAGAGATGGCATCTTGATGGATGACTGCTGCCTGCACTCGGGTTATAGAGGACCGCTCTGACATAGGATCAGAGACTGAGACATCAGATACTGAGGCAGCATCTGAGGGATAGGACAATGGCGCAGACTCTGGGAGTGATTTTTCAGTCAGAGGAGTCCCATTCGAAAACTCCTCTTCCAGTACATTATGAGGGAGGTGATGAGGACAGTCCTGCTGTCCCTTCGCAAGCTGTTCGTGCAACTGGGTAATAGTGGGTTAGGCCAACCCAGAGAGCAGGTGAATGCGGCGGCAAGCAGAGAGAGAGTGCTCTCTTGGAAGCTCACCAATTTAGTTCAGCCCCAAATTCCACCACCCAAATCATATTGTGGAGACATCAAAATTGTCTATGGCAAAACAAACTGGTTTTGTAAGGCAGGCACCTGTGTTTTTGGTCCTGGATTCGGCGGCCATATAGAGAAACACACTAAACCCAAACATTTCTGGAAACTAGACATTCGGGGGAGTCCACAGAGGTGTGACTTGTGTGGATTCCCCAAAGTTTTCTTACCCAGAATACCCTGCAAAGCTGAAATGTTGAGAAAAAACTCTATTTTTCTCGCATTTCTGTCACACAAACTACAGGAATATGCTGGGATCCACAACATTCCTACCACCCAGTGACTCCTCACCTGTCCTGATAAAAACACTACCCCACTTGAGTGCCTACACCTAGTGCCTGTGTCAGGAATGGATCACCCCAGGGTCAACAGCTGCCTCACGTAAGGACCAACATTGACCGTTGTGTGATCTATTCCTGTCGCAGGCACCAGGCCTAACCACACAAGTGAGGTATCATATTTATCGGGAGACTTGGGGGAACGCTGGGTGGAAGGAAATTTGTGGCTCCCCTCAGATTCCAGAACTTTCTGTCACCGAAATGTGTGGAAAACGTGGTATTTTAGCCACATTTTGAGGTTTGCAAAGGATTCTGGGTAACAGAACCTGGTCCGAGCCCCACAAGTCACCTCATCTTGGATTCCCCTGGGTTTCTAGTTTACAAAAATGTGCTGGTTTGCTAGGTTTCCCCAGGTGCCGGCTGAGCTAGAGGCCAAAATCCACAGGTAGGCACTGTTTTCTATGAAAAAATGTGATATGTCCACGTTCTGTTTTGGGGCATTTCCTGTCGCGGGCGCTAGGCCTACCCACACAAGTGAGGTATCATTTTTATCGGGAGACTTGGGGGAACGCCGGGTGGAAGGAAATTTGTGGCTCCTCTCAGATTCCAGAACTTTCTGTCACCGAAATCTGAGGAAAACTTGTTTTTTTAGCCACTTTTTGAAGTTTGCAAAGGATTCTGGGTAACAGAACCTGGTCCGAGCCCCGCGAGTCACCCCTCCTTGGATTGCCCTAGGTCTCTAGTTTTCAGAAATGCACAGGTTTGGTAGGTTTCCCTAGGTGCCGGCTGAGCTAGAGGCCAAAATCTACAGGTAGGCACTTCTCAAAAAACACCTCTGTTTTCTTCCAAAAATTTTGATGTGACCACGTTGCGCTTTGGGGCGTTTCCTGTCGCGGGCGCTAGGCCTACCCACACAAGTGAGGTATCATTTTTATCGGGAGACTTGGGGGAACGCCGGGTGGAAGGAAATTTGTGGCTCCTCTCAGATTCCAGAACTTTCTGTCACCGAAATCTGAGGAAAACTTGTTTTTTTAGCCACTTTTTGAGGTTTGCAAAGGATTGTGGGTAACAGAACCTGGTCCGAGCCCCGCGAGTCACCCCTCCTTGTATTGCCCTAGGTCTCTAGTTTTCAGAAATGCACAGGTTTGGTAGGTTTCCCTAGGTGCCGGCTGAGCTAGAGGCCAAAATCTACAGGTAGGCACTTCTCAAAAAACACCTCTGTTTTCTTCCAAAAATTTTGATGTGTCCACGTTGCGCTTTGGGGCGTTTCCTGTCGCGGGCGCTAGGCCTACCCACACAAGTGAGGTATCATTTTTATCGGGAGACTTGGGGGAACGCCGGGTGGAAGGAAATTTGTGGCTCCTCTCAGATTCCAGAACTTTCTGTCACCGAAATCTGAGGAAAACTTGTTTTTTTAGCCACTTTTTGAGGTTTGCAAAGGATTCTGGGTAACAGAACCTGGTCCGAGCCCCGCGTGTCACCCCTCCTTGTATTGCCCTAGGTCTCTAGTTTTCAGAAATGCACAGGTTTGGTAGGTTTCCCTAGGTGCCGGCTGAGCTAGAGGCCAAAATCTACAGGTAGGCACTTCTCAAAAAACACCTCTGTTTTCTTCCAAAAATTTTGATGTGTCCACGTTGCGCTTTGGGGCGTTTCCTGTCGCGGGCGCTAGGCCTACCCACACAAGTGAGGTATCATTTTTATCGGGAGACTTGGGGGAACGCCGGGTGGAAGGAAATTTGTGGCTCCTCTCAGATTCCAGAACTTTCTGTCACCGAAATCTGAGGAAAACTTGTTTTTTTAGCCACTTTTTGAGGTTTGCAAAGGATTCTGGGTAACAGAACCTGGTCCGAGCCCCGCGAGTCACCCCTCCTTGTATTGCCCTAGGTCTCTAGTTTTCAGAAATGCACAGGTTTGGTAGGTTTCCCTAGGTGCCGGCTGAGCTAGAGGCCAAAATCTACAGGTAGGCACTTCTCAAAAAACACCTCTGTTTTCTTCAAAAAATTTTGATGTGTCCACGTTGCGCTTTGGGGCGTTTCCTGTCGCGGGCGCTAGGCCTACCCACACAAGTGAGGTATCATTTTTATCGGGAGACTTGGGGGAACGCCGGGTGGAAGGAAATTTGTGGCTCCTCTCAGATTCCAGAACTTTCTGTCACCGAAATCTGAGGAAAACTTGTTTTTTTAGCCACTTTTTGAGGTTTGCAAAGGATTCTGGGTAACAGAACCTGGTCCGAGCCCCGCGAGTCACCCCTCCTTGGATTGCCCTAGGTCTCTAGTTTTCAGAAATGCACAGGTTTGGTAGGTTTCCCTAGGTGCCGGCTGAGCTAGAGGCCAAAATCTACAGGTAGGCACTTCTCAAAAAACACCTCTGTTTTCTTCCAAAAATTTTGATGTGTCCACGTTGCGCTTTGGGGCGTTTCCTGTCGCGGGCGCTAGGCCTACCCACACAAGTGAGGTATCATTTTTATCGGGAGACTTGGGGGAACGCCGGGTGGAAGGAAATTTGTGGCTCCTCTCAGATTCCAGAACTTTCTGTCACCGAAATCTGAGGAAAACTTGTTTTTTTAGCCACTTTTTGAGGTTTGCAAAGGATTCTGGGTAACAGAACCTGGTCCGAGCCCCGCGAGTCACCCCTCCTTGGATTGCCCTAGGTCTCTAGTTTTCAGAAATGCACAGGTTTGGTAGGTTTCCCTAGGTGCCGGCTGAGCTAGAGGCCAAAATCTACAGGTAGGCACTTCTCAAAAAACACCTCTGTTTTCTTCCAAAAATGTTGATGTGTCCACGTTGCGCTTTGGGGCGTTTCCTGTCGCGGGCGCTAGGCCTACCCACACAAGTGAGGTATCATTTTTATCGGGAGACTTGGGGGAACGCCGGGTGGAAGGAAATTTGTGGCTCCTCTCAGATTCCAGAACTTTCTGTCACCGAAATGTGAGGAAAACTTGTTTTTTTAGCCACTTTTTGAGGTTTGCAAAGGATTCTGGGTAACAGAACCTGGTCCGAGCCCCGCAAGTCACCCCTCCTTGGATTCCCCTAGGTCTCTAGTTTTCAGAAATGCACAGGTTTGGTAGGTTTCCCTATGTGCCGGCTGAGCTAGAGGCCAAAATCTACAGGTAGTGTATTCTATAAAAAAAATAGGATGTGTCCATGTTGTGTTTTGGGGCATTTCCTGTCGCGGGCACTAGGCCTACCCACACAAGTGAGGTATCATTTTTATCGGGAGACTTGGGGGAACACAGAATAGCAAAACAAGTGTTATTGCCCTTTATCTTTCTCTACATTTTTTCCTTCCAAATATAAGAGAGTGTGTAAAAAAGACGTCTATTTGAGAAATGCCCTGCAATTCACATGCTAGTATGGGCACCTCGGAATTCAGCGATGTGCAAATAACCACTGCTCCTCAAAACCTTATCTTGATCCCATTTTGGAAATGCAAAGGTTTTCTTGATACCTCTTTTTCACTCTTCATATTTCAGCAAATGAATTGCTGTATACCCAGTATAGAATGAAAACCAACTGCAGGGTGCAGCTTATTTATTGGCTCTGGGTACCTAGGGTTCTTGATGAACCTACAAGCCCTTTATATCCCCGCAACCAGAAGAGTCCAGCAGACAAAACGGTATATTGCTTTCAGAAATCTGACATCGCAGGAAAAAGTTACAGAGTAAAACATAAAGAAAAATGGCTGTTGTTTTCAGCTCAATTTCAATATTTTTTTATTTCAGCTGTTATTTTCTGTAGGAAAACCTTGTAGGATCTACACAAATGACCCCTTGCTGAATTCAGAATTTTGTCTAGTTTTCAGAAATGTTTAGCATTCCGGGATCCAGCATTGGTTTCACACCCATTCCTGTCACTAACTGGAAGGAGGCTGAAAGCACCAAATATAGTAGAAATGGGGTATGTCCCAGTAAAATGCCAAATTTGTGTTGAAAAATTCGGTTTTCTGATTCAAGTCTGCCCGTTCCTGAAAGGTGGGAAGATAGTGATTTCAGCACCAGAAACCCTTGGTTGATGGCATTTTCAGGGAAAAAACCACAAGCCTTCTTCGGCAGCCCTTTTTTCCCATTTTTTTGGAAAAAACAAAATTTTCACTGTATTTTGGCTATTTTCTTGGTCTCCTCCAGGGGAAACCACCAACTCTGGGTACCATTAGAATCCCTAGGATGTTGGAAAAAAAGGACGCAAATTTGGCGTGGTTAGCTTATGTGGACAAAAAGTTATGAAGCCCTAAGCGCGAACTACCCCAAATAGCCAAAAAAGGGCTCAGCACTGGGGGGGGGAAAGGCCCAGCAGCTAAGGGGTTAAGTGATTCTCTGTCTCTCGACCTCGACTTCCCTCTCTCACTACAGACTCTCCGCGCAGCACAATGCCTTCCTCGTTCCTCACCCTGGCACCCTGCCCTGGCATCGCTCTGTACGCCGGCCCCGCCCACCTCTTGTGTCTGGAGAAGACACAGAGTCCCGAGGACTCACTCATCGCCGGCCCTGCCCTCTGTGCCGGCAGCCGTGGTTCACTCTCAGCACAGAATGTGCTGCTGGGAAGGCCCCCTATCCGGCTCAGAAACAAGAGTGCCTTCTGCCACGCCCTGGGATCTTCAGAAGACTGTCACTCATTCAGTCCTCGGCGCTGTGTCCTCGCGTGACCCCACTCACAAGCCATCATTAAGAACAGAAGCACGCAGAGGAGTTTAATTGAACTCAGTGTCAGTCTTGTTTTAATGATTTTGGGGCCCTGGGCAAGGCATACTTTAGGGTGCCCCTGTTTGCAACAAGTTAGTATTTTATCGCCGATTTTCTGCTAATTCAGTCATCATGATGTCAAACAATACCGAATTATACGTTAAATGTTGAGAAGGAGAAAAAGACAGATTGGAGTTAGAAAGTTAGTTCACTTTCCCAGGGGGGACTCTTAGAGGGTGGGTCCCTGAGCAGTTGCCCACTTTGGACATGCCTTAAAACGTCTCTGCTCCGTGCTTACACCAGTCTCAACCAGTGCCACCTCGCTCTGTATCTTCTACCATCAGCTAAAGTCCCCTGTCCCCAACTTTTAACCCAGGACGTTGGCGAGCGAGGGCTCTCTCTCAGAAATGAGGAGGCCACAGAGTAAACAAAAGTAAGTTCTGGACTGTGGAGCCTGTCTGAGGGAACCACAGTGCACACTGCGCCTCCCTCTGTACCTACCCCGGGACTAAGTGTTGTCATTGAGTCCTTCAGACCACCAGGCTTCGCTGTCGCCGTGCCACCTCCACAGCTGCACCCAAGACCAGACTCCAAGCAGTGCTCCTCAGCCCATCAACAACGGACTGACCCTCGGTCCTGGGAAGTGCCCGGCATTGACTATTTTTGCAGTGTCCCTCTAGATTCCTCGGACATCTTTGTCAGAAGTAGATAGTTTTGAGACCTGAGTTTTGGTAACCTAGTGCAGAAGGTTCATCTGCATCCTGCCTTCACTAACCAGCCTGCTTTCTGAGCTCACCTAGTCAACATCAGCATGAGAGAGGCAGAATGAGTATCAGCAAGCGTTTCAGCCCACGAAGAACTCCTTATCCACAAGCACCACACCACATGCTAGAACCAATCAAGACAGACCGAGCTGGCTCTGTGTGGGAAGCTGTCTCTTTATATACTGTACCAAAGTGAGATATAGTGTGCACAGAGTCCACGGGTTCCCCAAGAGGCTTGACAGAGGCAATAATAGATAATACTAATGCTCTATTGTGGTAGTGTGGTCGAGCAGTAGGCTTATCAAAGGGTAGTGTTAAGCACAGGCAATAAATGAAAAACACACACTCAATGGCTTAACTCCAGGCCAATAGGTTTGTATATAGAAAAATATATTTTTATTACTTTATTACTAGAACCACAAGACTCAGTTCAGAAGTAAATACTGTTGCATGTAAGTACTTAGCATGGACATCAATGTAACTTTGTTTCACTTTAGTCAAGTAAACAGTTGTTAAGAAAACAGAGAATATCTATTTAAAAAATGGACACTGCATTTTCAGAACAGTTCCTGGGGGAAGAAAATAAAGTACAGTTTTAGAGGTAAGTACACGACTTACAGTTCCAGTCTCTGGGTTATAGGTAGCCACCGTTGGGGGATCAAGATAACCTCAAACACCCACCACCAGCAACACTGGGCCGGCCAGGTGCAGAGGTCAAAGTTGAGCAATTTTAAAGTGGGCTGCTAGGGAGACGGGGGCACTCGGATTTCGGTCTGCAAGCAGGTAAGTACCGGCGGCTCGGAGAGCAGACCAGGGGGGATTAGAGAAGCACTGGAGGGGCCCCAAGTAGGCACCAATCCCACACCCTCAACGGCACTGGGGCGGCCGGGTGCAGGGTGCAAACAGGGCATCAGGTTTCCAATGAAACTCTTATGAGGGGACCCGGGGGGGTCACTCAGGTGCTGCAGGCTAGGTCCGGGGGGTGTCTCGGGCACACCACCGGTTGGGCAGGGAAGAGGGCTGCCTGTTGATCGTTGCTGCACTGGGTGTCGATTTCTCCAAGGTCTGTGGGCTGTGATCCCAGTGGGTCCTTTGGCGTCGGTTATCTTCGTCCAGGGCAGTCGCGGTCAGGGTGGTCCTTGGGATTCCCTATGCAGGCGTCGTGGAGAGGTCAACCCAGGGTGGGCACTTGGTCGCCGTCGCCTGGGGGTCCTCTCTGGTCGATTGGGCCACCTGTACTCTGGCCGTGGGAATCGGGTGCAGAGTGGTTAGGACTCATGCTTCTGGAGTGAGGTGGGAGTCCTTCGGAAGAGGTTTCTTCTTCTGTTCTTCTCTGGACAGGGCCGCGGTCCATGGGAGTTCTTGATCCTCGGTGATGCATGCAGTCCTCTGGAGGCTTTTCGGAGGTCGCTGGACCCACAGGACACGTCGCTTTTCTTCTGCTGGTTCTTTGAAGCATGAGATAGGCCAATAGGGCTGGGGCCAAGTCACTTGTTGTTTCCTTTACTTCTCTTCTGGGGTTTCCGCTAAGCAGGCCTCGTTCTTCTTGTGAGGTTGTCAGGAATCTGACTAGCTTGGTTCAGGGAGCCCTTAAATACAAGATGAAGGGGCGTTTTAGGGGTCAGAGGGCAATAGCCAAAACACTGTACCTGAGGGTGGCCACACCCTCCTTGTGTCCACTCCCTTTGGGGAGGGGGCTACATTCCTATCCCTATTGGTCCCTGTCCACCAAAGCAAGATGGAGGATTCTGCAAGGAGGGGGTCACTTCAGCCCTGGAGGCCTTAGGGGTGGTCCTGGCTGAGGTGTCGACGACTCCTTGTTTTTCCTAATTATCCCTCTGGACTTGCTGCCAAAAGTGGGGCTTTGTCCAGGGGCTGGGCATCTCCACTAGCTGGAGTGCCCTGGGGGATTGTAACACAAAGCCTGAGCCTTTGAGGCTCACCGCTAGGTGTTACAGTTCCTGCAGGGGGGAGGTGTGAAGCACCTCCATCCAGTGCAGGCTTTGTTTCTGGCTCCAGAGAGCGCAAAGGCTCTCACCCCAGGCGGTCAGAAACTCGTCTCAGTGGCAGGCTGGCACAGACCAGTCAGTCCTGCACTGATGGATTGGGTAAAATACAGGGGAATCTCTAATATGCCCTGTGTGTGCATTTTTTAATAAATTCAACACTGGCATCAGTGTGGGTATACCATTCTGAGAGGTTTGATACCAAACTTCCCAGTATTTAGTGTAGCCATTATGGAACTATGGGGTTCGTTTTGACAAACTCCCAGACCATATACTTGATATGGCCACACTGTACTCACAATGTCTAAGAATGGACTAAGACACTGTAGGAGCATATTGCTCATGCAGCTATGCCCTCACCTGTGGTATAGTGCACCCTGCCTTAGGGCTTTAAGGCCTGCTAGAGGGGCGACTTACCTATACTACAGGCAGTGTTTTGTGTGCATGGCACCCTGAGGGGGATGCCATGTCGACTTTGCCTTTTTCTCCTCACCAACACACTCAATCTGCAATGGCAGTGTGCATGTGTTAGGTGAGGGGTCCCTTAGGGTGTCACAACATATGCTGCAGCCCTTAGGGACCTTCCCTGGTCACAGGGCCCTTGGTAACACGGTATGATTTACAAGGGACTTATCTGTGTGCCAGGGGTGTGCCAATTTTGGAAACAATGGTACATTTTTAGTGAAAGAACACTGGTGCTGGGGCCTGGTTAGCTGGCTCTCAGCACACTCTGTCAAGTCAGCATCAATATCAGGCACAAAGTGGGGGGTTAACTGCAACAAGGGCCATTTTCCTACACTGTGGATGACAGCCCCAGTCACCCACTCAGACCAGCTGAGCAACCATACTTGCATTTCGAAAAGAGAGCCATTGCCACCATATGAGGGTCCTAATTTAGGCTTTCACAGAACATCTGATTGCCTCTCCAGGCACCCTATAGTGTCACCTTCCTGGAAGCGTAATATGCTGAAGAGAGTGAGGAACATATGAAGATGGTGGTTGAGGGTTCACAACAGTTCCCCGTTCCCAGCAGACATCACACACCCCTCTCCACCATAAAACTGCTAAGAACTAGTTATTGCAGCCACTCAGACTGATTCCTAGGATCACTTGTTCACTGCCAGTATCACGGCACTTCAGCTGCCCAGCAAGCCCTCTCCCAATTCACCAGGCCTGCCTTAAAATCTCACTTACTAGCAATGGATGGTCAGTGTTTCTGGCATTATAAAGTGCTCACCTGTAAATACCAGTGACACTGACAAACTGTCTTACCACTCGTGCACACAGAATATCAAAGTGTCATAAAGTCCACCTTTTGCATTCGAGGAACGGTCTGGGTTCCTAAACTCGATGACAGGGTGTTACTCCTAGTAAAAGAAGGCACTGTCAATAATCTGGGGTGCTTGACCATCGGCACTGCATACCATATTTAGGGATCACCGTCAGCCTGACGGAGATCTTTATGCCTTCATAGAGGCTGCTGCCATGGCAGTTCATTAGAAGGCATTGAACGTTTGCTCACTTGGCCCTATATCTCATGCACACACTCAGCAAATGTTTTTGTTACAAATACAAACTCCCAAAGTAAGAGTTTGTTTGTGTAAAACATATAAATAATGACCCTGACACTCTGTGAGTTTTCTCACAGGGTGTTTGAGTAATATTTCTTTTTTCCTATATGGAACATCCAGGCGTATCCTGTGTCCCGAAGAGGAAAAAATATATCAGCTCATCTGCTTTAAATAGGGTGGACAGTTGGATGTATTTACCCTGACGGCCACAGTGGTGCAGGAGGTGCAGTGGTACAAGGGCACTGATCCCTGGGGGCCCAGTGAACCCTGACAATGGTGAATTTTACTACTAAGCAGCGCTCAAAGGACCATTGTTCTATCTTGCACCCGAGCCAATGGCATCCTTGCTGTGTTACTGATTTGAATAGTGCAAACCAAGTCAAAAGTCAGCAGAGAGCTGAACAGAATCAGAGGTACAGTCAACAAGAGATTGGAAGACTAGCTTGGCTTTTATAATAGAAACAGCCTTTTATTGCATCATGGTGTATTATTTCTTAAAGTGGTGTGTGTTCGGCTATTTCCTAGATTGGGGCAACACACTGAAGTACACAAAAAAGTGATTGATGGAATGCTTGAAATAATCTCAGCTACTGGTAATTACTGATAATTCCTCGAGTCTGAATACCAGTCCATCATTATTTTGCGCACCATGCGATCTCGCACAATGTGGGCATTTCTCTGTGCTTATAACTCTGGTGCTTTGCAGCCTGACCCCAATCCATGTCTAGGGAAGAGTGACAGCTCCACCTTTGTGCATACTCTCCAGACAGCCATCTATCTGCTAGGGTCTGGTGTGACAGGCTACATATGCATTCATCTAGATACTGATGGTCTGCCTGGCCTGAGAGAGAGGGAGGGTTGTTCACACTTTACACTTGAATAGGCTGTGTCCTGCCCTCACACTAAGGGCTTGTTTACCCCCTACTGATGTCTGGAGCCAGAGTAGGGAAATTCTTGGAACTGGTCAGATCTGACTGGAACCTTCTCCCACCTTCTAGAAGCTGGGCACCTGGGGTATAAGTACAGGGGCTCCCACCCCATGATTGTTAGAGCACTTTTGGGAACCAGGGCACTCTGCTGGGAGGAAGGACTGCTGGGCTGCCAGGAGGGACTGCCACCCTGCACCTGCATTACTGTGTTAGCCTGCTGTGGGAGGGGCTGCCACTTTGCTGCCTGCTCTGTAGTGTTGGCCTACTGCCTGCTCCAGGGGGGACCTGCCCTGTTGATGACAGGTGAAGATGACCTGGTCTTGGCCTGGTGCACACTGTGGGATTTTTGACGTGCTTTTGAGTGCATTGTGTGTCCCACTGGCCCCGCCTGCTGATATGGAGACTGGGGGACCTAGTCCCACCCCAGTCACTATCACTCCCAAAGTCTGAAGATTGTGGGCTGTGTAACAGTTGAGACACCCGCGCTGCGGGGTCCTTGACACACTTTTGAGAGCACTGTGTATCACGCTGGCCCCAACTGCTGCAAGGAAGACTGGGGGACCTAGTCCCACCCCAGTGGCTGTCACTTCCAAAGTTCAAAGATTGCGTGCTGGGAAACCGCTGATACTCACACCCAGACAATACTCTTTCAAACGGTGCTGGTCTTGTTTTTTTCTTTTCCTGGTAATATCTCAGATTCTAAGCAGCTGTTTACCTAACGACTGCAACCCTGTCTTCCTTCTACATGCATCGTTACAACGCGGATTCTTCTTATTAAAGCTGAGGAGGATAAATCCTTATCACCACAGATGTCTCCATATAGAGGTGATAAAGGAGCCATGGGCACACGCAAGAAAACTACTCAGGGGACCCATTAAACAGGTACCTGACGTAGAACCTTGGTGGCGCTGTGTTATACAGTTCCTACAAATTTAGTAGGACTGGGTATTAGATCAAGAAGACTTTACAGTATAGAGACTGAGGGTCTGATTTAGATATTGGTGGATGGGTTACTCAGTCACAATGATGACGGATAACCTGTCCTCTGCTATCTAATCCCATATGAAATAATGGGATTTAGATTTTGGCGGACAGGATATTCATCACCATTGTGATGGCGTAACCCGTCCACCAATATCTAAACCAGGCCGAAATCTAAATCCCACATCAAATAATGGGATTTAGATTTCATCAGACGAGATATCTGTTACTGTTGTGATGGAGTAACTCATCCGCAAATATCTAAATCAGTCCCTGAGTCTTCTTATATCGTCAGTAAATGTTGGTTTGTTTTGGTTAGCTCACAGTCCCACATCTAAAACCCCTAACTTTTCAGGGTGATACATGTTGTTGGTAACCTCAAACTTGTCCACTCCAATTCCCAAGGAATTTGTGGAAAAAGATCTAACTCTTTTGTTTATCACTTTTAAATGCCCAAGGTATCACAAAGAAAAAATACAAAAATGCACATTCAAATATTTATTGAAAATATCTTATCCTTGTGAGCTGTGATTATTAAGCAGATGATACACATCATTGTAATAAGCATTGTTAGAATGGTGAAAAACACAAAGAATTCAACCATGTTACTTGTTCCTAATATTACTACTGTCACTAGTACCTGTACACTAAAGAGAGCACAGCAAGAGTACCCTTCTGCCTCACTTTTTGGAATGACCTAACCACATACCTTGGCATTAGGTGTCAGGAAGCTAGCCTTAGTGCATTAATGAATGCACCCATCTAAATGTACAGCCTGCCCATTTCTCTTTCACAGTGGCCTTTCTTCTCAAGATGACCGTCAGGGTCAGCAGGGCTGCATCGCAGTCACAGAAGTTCCATGATAACTTCAGCACGAAGCGCCTCTCACCAAGTTCAGCATTATCCTTAACGCACTGTACCAGTGGTGCAGAACAGCCTCTTTAATTAGCCTGGAGAGAAAAAGTTGCCTCCTTTGAGCACACACATATAGCAAGGGCATCACATTTTCAATATGTGACCCTGGAACTAGTTTTGCAGCCTGCAGTGCGACAATGCCTACCAGGAATAAATGCATGTTGGCACATTCTCGTGTTAAGGGAAAAACGAGAAAACCACCATTTAGAAGAAGATGCTAAGTTAGCAAAGAAAGCTAAAATGTCAATTAAGCTGACTAGATGGATAATTGCTTTAAAAGTTTCAGACTTTTTCTGTCATAAATGCAGATTAGCTTACTCTTCAGTTGGTGGGTCCTCTACTTGATCTTTAATCTATTTTATAAGTGTGTCAACTGTTGGTGGGCATTCATCCAAGACGTGGCATTGATATGTGCACTCTGTCAAAATGATCCTCCTTTGCACATGCTGTGCATGTCTTTCCTTTTGACGACTTGCATTAGTATGAGGTATTTCACCTCCTCAGGACCCACATTTGGTGTTTTTGTTGTGGCTCCTGCCCCACCTGTACACTCTTGGTGGACTGGACTCTGCCCCCTTCTTTTTCAGGTCCTCTTCTCCAAGAATCCAGTCCTGGTCTTGCAATCTTCCTCTTTCTAAGTCCTCTTGTTAGTCCTCCGGAAGACCAGGTACGTACCTCTTCTCTCCTGGCCTCTGGGGTCACTTAGGTACTCAGCTCTTGGGGTCCCGTGTTCTTCCAGCTCCCCTCTAACTCCATATCCCTGGGTGCGGGACTTCACCTCGAATTCCACTATTTTAATATAGGGTTTGCCCCCCCCCATAGGGACCTATTTTTCACTAATTTTTGCCAATGCTTGATGTTCCTATATGCTAATTCCTAATAATTACTATATATATATATATTGTGTATAGTCACTTCCAGTTGGGGGACTGCCTATAAGTAATCTAGTTCAGTGCTACTATAATAAAGTACCCTTATTTTTGTAACACTGTGTGGTTCCTTTCAGATGTGATAAGTTGCTCTGTGACTGCTGTCGTATTGTATTGCAAGTGCACTCACCCCTCCCAGATAAGTTTTGGCTGCTCACCACTGCTACCACTAGAAAGCCCTGGCTTCCTAGACACTGTCATCATTCACTAATTGGGGTTGCCTGGACCTGGTATAAGGTGCAAACACCATAGGTGTCCACCACACACTAGGCCAGCTTCCTACATACAACCCATTACGTTCCCAGGGCTATAAAATCATCAAGGTTATCTGGAGGGGTTTATGCCCAAATCTGGACACCACTACAACCATATTATGAACACAGCAGCCTTGGGGAGGTTGGCAGGGTTGACAATGACTAGTTATTCGCCCCCAGGAGGGAGTGTTCAAAGGCCAGGAAGACAGAATCCTGTATACTATAAAATGGCTTTTTGATAGAGACCTCTAACCTTAGAATATTCCCCAGGACTCAGACTGGATCCAGAAAATCTTGAGCAATATCTCTGCGTGCAGATAGGTCACATCCCTTGGCTACGCATTGGCACAGTCTGTGTCGAAAGTGACGTGTGTGGTGCCTAAATAGGTGCCTATTATGCCGCAGGTCGGCCCACAGCACCATCTTCTTCACTGCCGCAGTGATGCCCACTGCGCTTTCCTTCATCTGTCAGGCATGCCATAGTTGTATGCGGCGGCCTGCTGTGACTGCTTTGGCGGCACGGATACGTTCCACAGCGCCTATTTCTTTTCTATCTCGGGCACACCGCGGATCTCTGAGGTTGCCATGGTGGCTCAAAATGTACAAGTTCAGCCCTGGTTCCTATTCTAGAGCCACAGCTTTCCATATACTTACCAGTGGTTCCTGAGTCTTTTACCATGTGGCCATGTTCTTGCACTTCTTCTTCGAATACTCCTCTGCCATGATCCCAGCATGCTTAGGGAAGGGCTTTGTTTGCAGCAATCCAATATGGTCTTTCTGTCTATCTTTTTCATTATTGTGTCCTTGCCCAAGATGGAGGTTTCCCTCTTGCTGTTGTGTCATTTCCTGTTTGTGGGTATATAAGGGGCCAAATCTTTTCTTTCTTTGCGTAGCAACACGTCCTGCTCCTGCTGCTGAGTCCTCGATCCTGTTGGTGATTTCTGCTCCATTTGGGTGCTGTTCTCTTCCTATTTTTACCTTCAGAGTCCTTGGAGTCTGTAGCTTCTGTTATCATTCTACTGGTCAGCTTCCTGGCCTTCCTTTCACCTTCCTTCCTTCTGGAGTTCCAATTGTTGGACCACTTTTTAAAAAATGTTGTCGACGCTTTTGGCTAATTTGCTCCCAGTGTGCTAGTTATATGTCGCTTAATAAACCTACAGATTTTAAGCCATGGGAGGAATGTCACAGACAGATGTCTGTGTCTGATCCCCATTTGGTCTGTCTCTGGTGCCTGCAGTCAGGCCACGACCCCAAGGCCTGCACTTAATACAAGCCAATGCAATCCTTGATGGTCAATGAGCAGGTGATAAAACTCCTGGTGGCATAGCAGAAGAAGGCTGCACATTGTTCCAGGTCCCGCTCATGAGGGAGATCTCAGGGCTGGTCCTGGAGTTATTCCTGTGGACGGCTGTCTTCCCATTCCAAAACATCTTCTTTGAAGTCTGGCAAGTCTAAGAAGTACAAGAAGAAGTCAAATTGTTCTTTGACTTCCCCATCTAAATGGCATGCTTTGATGCCCTGCTCCCACACTCCAGCTGCACAACAGGCAACCGCCCCCTTTCTGCATTTTCCTGACTTTCCCAGAGCTAGAGTGACCTTTGCCCAATTGAAAATTTTTACAATACTGTGCATGCTATCTTTGGGTCACCGACTTCCTGTGGAGCGCCTTCAGACCCTTCGGAGCTCAGAGGTGCTCTGCTGGGTTACCACCAACAGGTTCTTCTACAACCCCAGTCGGCCCCTCTGGATCTGGCCCTGGATCCTTTCCAGTGCTGCTACAGGTGCCTCCACCCACACTGGCCCCGGCCTTCCCAACACAGTCCCTGACACTGCTGGACAACAAGCCTAATGCCATATCTAACTCTTATATATTGCCACCCGATACTGCTCGATTTCGACTCCAGCACTATCCAGGCTACAGCCACTTCTGGATTTGCCGTTTGTAGACAGGCCCTTCCCACCTGGAGGGGGGAGGGATGAAGAAGTGGTGTATGGACCATTTGAGGAGGACTTGACCAAGACTACAATTGTTTTTAGGAGCTGGGTGACAGCAGTAGCCTGGATACCTTTCCAGACTCTGGCATGCTTTCCACTCCGGGCCCTGTTTCAGAGGAAGGTTCATCTTTTGTGACTGTGCTGCACAAGACAGTGAAGGTCCTTGACCTACATTTGACATCCACTGAGGACAAGACCAAATATCTTGACTGATCTGCTTCAACTGGGGACGAGCTCTGCCAAGCTATTGATCCCCTTTAATGAGGCTCTCACAGATCTTCTTCCGGGGGCTTAGACTAAACAACTAAACCTTGAAAGGGGCTCCTGGGCACTGCATGATTACCCGTGGCCTGATTCAGGTGACCTAACCTTCCTTTTCCAGCATCTCTTAGCTAAGAGCCTGGTAGTGCAGGCCTCAATAGCTAAGAACAAACCAAACACATTCCCTTCCACCCCACCGGATAGAGAGTTCAAGAGGCTGGACACCTTTGGAAAGATAATCTTCTCTTCCACCAGCATGACCTCATGGTTGTTGAGCACTGCATGCCTCTTAGGCCAATATTTCCATGCTCAATGGGACTCGGTTGGCCAGCTGCTGGCCATGCTCCCTGAAGAAGGCAAAGCCGTTGTAAACCAAGAATTAGTGGGCGGTTGGGACTCAGCTAAGTTTTTCATTATGTGTAGACTGGGCACCACGGGCTCCCTATTCAGGCCATGGCCTACGGTGTAACTTCGCCACTACACCTGGTTGCAGTGCACTGGATTCTCAGAGCATGTCCAAGCATCCTTGATCAACATGCACTTCGATAGCTTTGGCGATAAAGCTGACAAGATGCTCAAGCTGTTTTGTGAAAGCTGTGTCACCACCAGATTCTGGGTCTCTCTCTGGCTCCTCAACCCCAACCAGCAGTTGTTTCATGCCTTCGGTGGTCATGGCTGGGGCTCCAATGGGTGTCTGCAATTCTATATCTACCCAGTCACCTTCCCAGCCTGTTCATTGTCAGGATCATGGATCCACAGAGAGCACTGTCCATTGCCCGACGCCTTCAGCTGCTGTAGCCTCCAAGCCACTTTAGTGAGCCCTCCACCCAGCACAACCATCCAGTTGGTGACAGGATCAGGCACCACATGTCCCAATAGACCAAAATCACTTACGACAAGCGAGTGCTATAGATTGTGCAGAGGCGTTATGTCATTCCATTTTCTAGAAACCCCTCTGCCTTTACCACAAACCCCAGTGATGTAGGACCATCTCTCCTTGCTCCCTCAGAAAGTACAGGCTCTGTTGGCCAAAGAAGCCATCAAGTGGGTGTTGGCACCAGAAAAGGGGCATTGTTGTTATTCCTGATAATTTCTAGTGGTGAAAAGGATGGAGGCCTTCGCCCCATACTAGATCTGCAACCTTTCAACAGCTTCTTGAGCAAAGACAAATTCAGCATGCTTACAAAGGCTCAGGTTGTGTCAGCCCTGGAACCTGGAGACTGGATGGTAGCATTGGACTTGCAGGATGATTATTTTCACATCCCGTCCCGCAAGCTCACAGGCATTACCTGCAGTACACAGTAGGACATGAGCATTTCCAGTTTGCTGTGCTCCCCTTCAACCTCACCAGTGTGCCCCGGATCTTCACGAAAGAGACGGCAGTGGTTGCAGCACACCTTTGGAGTTCAGGGATCCCAGCCTTTCCCTAACTGGCTGACTGGCTGCTGAAGGCAGGCTTGCCCCAGGCAGTCATCAATCACCCACCTCCATACTACGGCAACCCTCCTACATACACTGGAGTACACTATCAACATGCCATGGTCACACCTGACTTTTTCTCAGACGTTCCCTTTCATCTGAGTCATACTGGATGCTATCAGAAACGGAGAGCCCAGGGTATACGGACTATGATCCTGATGTTTCAAGCTCAGTCCTAGATTTCAGTGAGACTGATTCTGAGGCTGCAGGATCTGCTGGACTGCATCCTGCTGATGAAGCACGCCTGATGGCACATGCTGGCTCTGCAGTGGGACCTGACATCCGAGTGGGTACAGCATCAGTGGAATAGCTCTGACTTGGTCCAGATTTCGAAGGAGACTGCACAAGATCTGCAGTGACTGCTGTCAAATCATGATTGGACAAGTGGCAGATCTCTCTTCCTTCCCCACCCAGCACTGACAATGGTGACCAACATATCACTTCTGGGTTGGGGGAGGCAGCTGGGAGAGGTGTAGATCAGAGGACTCTGTTCTCCAGCTGAGTCCCAGCTCCACATCAACGTCCTGGAGCTGAGGGTGGTTCACTTGGCATTGAAATTCTTCGTCCCATCCATCAAACAGAAGTTGGTTCAGGTGTTCACAGAGCCACCACTGCCATGTGGTATTGCAAAAAAGGAGGGCGGAGTGGGGTTGTGGACCATGTGCCAGGAGGCCCTAAGCCTCTGGACCTGGGTGGAGCTATAGGACATCTAGCAGGTCGTGGAGCTCCTGGTGGGATCTCTGAAAACCAGAGCAGATGTCCTCAGCCACCAATGCCTTTCAGAGCATAAATTGAGTCTACACCTAGAGGTCTCTTCTGACAATAGGGAGAGCCTTGGCTCAATCTGTTTGCCACCGTCAATAACTTGCAGTGTCAGCACTTCTGCATATTGGAGTTTCCAAGGCAGCTCTCACTCAGAGACGTGTTCCATTTCGAATGGAACCCAGGGCTCCCGTACACTTTTCTGCTGATACCACTCCTGCCCTTAGTTCTCAAGAAGATCACAACAAACTGGGACCAAATCATCTTAGTGGCTCCAAACAAGACAAGGAGAGTTTTGTATCCCAAACTCCTGAGCATGAGCATCTGTCTTCCAATCAGGTTGCTTCTTCGGGAGGACCTCTTGTCGCAGCAGCAGCAGGGCAGTGTCCTGCACTCTAACGTGCGCACATTCCACCTTCATGCATGGAGATTGAGCAGCGACAGTTGAATACCTTTAATCTTCCCTTCGGGATTTGCTATGTCATCTTGGCAGCCAAACGTCTCTCAACAAAGACGGTATGTGTCAGCCACAGGGACTAGTTTGTGGTTTGGTGCTCTTCCGTCATGTTGACCCACTTTCGACCCCGTTGTGTAAGGTATTATTTTTGCTGTCTTTACCCCGGCAAGGCATACTTTGGGCACTGTTAAAGGTTATCTTTCAGCCACAACGGCTTTCTTGCAATTGCCAGATCAGCCCTCAATTTTTAAGCCACCCACTGTGACACGTTTTCTAAAGGGATTGCAGCAATTGTTCTCCCCCACCCATTTCACCATACCATAATGGGTCCTTAATTTGGTCCTAACGTTTCTCATGGACTCCCTTTTTAAGCCTCCTCATATCTGCCTGCTCAGACTCCGGACTCTTAAGACGGCCTTCTTAGTGGATATTACATTTGTCAGTGAGCTTCAGCTTCTTTCCGTTACCGCTCTATACACCAGCTTCTACCTGGACAAGCTGGTTCTTCGGACTGGTGCCTCTTTCCTTCCAAAGTTTGGGACCCCTTTTCACGTCGGCCAAAATATTACATTGACATTTTGTACTCCACCTCATCCTTCCAAGGACTAGGAGAGGCTTCAACATTTGGATCCAAGAAGGTCTCTGTCCTTTCACATTGATCACATCAGAGACCACAAGGTGGACGATCAACTTTTTTTTTTGGATTCACAGGAGTGAAAACAGGCAAGGCAGTGCAGAGGGAACCATTTCACAGTTGATTGTACTTTGTAGTAAAATCTGCTATGCACTAGCAAAGAAGCAGCCTCCTAGGCCTTATGGGCCCATTTCATTAGGGCAAGGCTGCTACCACTGAGTTAACATGTGGGGTACCTGTACACGTAAATGTGAGGTAAGCTGCTAAGTGGGTGACCCTCCACATTTTCACAATGCACTACTGCTTGGACCGTCAAATCTGTCAAACAGGGCTGTGTGCCTGTTTGGTTTGCCAGTATTTTCTGGTTTGAGCTAGTTTTCAGACCCAGCTCTAGGGAGGTATTTCTTGGGTATCTATTCTAATGTGAAGAATTTGCGGTTAGAACTCTCTGTCAGAAGAACCAGTTATTTATGTGGCTCTATATTTTTGGTGCTGAAATAGTCACAAAAGCAACTAATGTCAGTGTGCCAGGGAAGTGCATATATGGCACAGCGCACATCACTCTCGATGTGGTTGATGCAGACGTGGAGTGGATCAACACCACCTACTGGAGTGTAGAGGTACTGTTCAAGATTTTCGAAATCCAGTATGAAGCCTGAGGAATATTCTAAGCTAAGTAATCTGCAGCTAGATAGAGTCTCTACTTGAAAAAGTGTTGCCAAAGATAAGTAACTTGTTTGTCATGCTACTACATGCATTCCTGAATTTGTGTGGTATGTTATACCAAGTACTGAATGGAGAGGTAGGGCACCCCTCAATGAGGCAACAGAGAGAGAGTGCCACTAAGAGATCCGTATAGGAACAGTGGCTTCCTCCTCTCACAGCTGCAGATGAGAGAGCTGTACCCAAAACCCTGCCATGTGGCAGAGAGATTGGCCATTTGAATAAGATTCATTACTTTTACATAAAACAGGATCAGTACACCATACGCAGAGATTTGCATGTTGAACAATAGTAAAAGTCCTCTTTCAGCAAATGTTAAGATTGGGTAGCCTCCTATTGTAGGAGGATGGCTCTCTATATAGAGTGCAGAGAGTCCAAGCAACCCCACCTTGGTATTCAGAGGTAAAAAGTAGACCACCTATTGCTCTGTTTTTATGGTAGTGTGGGCGAGCAGTTAGGCTTATCTTGGAGATGTGCTAAGCATTTGTTGAACCTCTTGTATCAATTAATGTGGACACACACTCAAAAGAATAACTTGAGGCAAATTTACAAAAATACTTTAGATTTTTATAAAAAATTTAAGACCAAGATCATCAAAATCGGGTAAGTACTCTAAAAGTTGTGATTTTTCAAAGTTTATCAAAAGTAGTCTTTTTGTGCATAATTACGTACCATTGGAATCAATGGGAAAAACTTAAAAAATGCATATAAATTCAGGCAATGCTCTCACAAGTGTCACCTTCCGTTTCTGATGGATACAACTACCTGTGGATTCCTCACCTAATGAATACTCCCATGGCGCCAGCATTAGACGGAAATCTTCTTACTAGTCTCTGCACGTCGACGAGGACGTCACTCTAGCCCACGCGACGCCGTCTGACGTCATACAGGCAATAAGAGGTCCTCGACGACGTGCGGACGTTAGTTCCCTTTTTTCCGTGCATTCGAAACGGTTATCTTCGAGGGAGCAACTGTTACTTTTGTGGTTACAGTGTATTTTTGCTGCGTAGTCTTTCGCTGTGGTAATAATGTCGCAGAGAAAGTCTGGATTCAAGCCTTGTCGTGAGTGTGGAGGCAAGATGTCGGTGACGGATCCTCATTCCGATTGCCTTTGGTGTTTGAGCTCCGACCACGACGTCTCGACTTGTGATTCATGCCAGCACATGAATCCAAAGGCCCTCAAGGAACGTGAGGCGAAGCTGTTTATGGCGAAATCGAAGGAGAAGCATCACAAGAAGTCTTCTTCTCCAAGACATCGGCGTCATCGAGACTCCCGGCGCCGTAGAGAATCTCGGCGTCATTCGAAGGAGACTCGTTCCAGGTCTTCGGATCGGCGCCGAAGGACATGGGAGATCAGTCCCACGGTTACGCCGCATCCTTCGACGCCGTTGCCCTCTCCGGCGTCTCCAACTTCACCTGGACAGGCGTCGGTGATTGAGGTATTGGAGCCTCAGGTGTTTTCTCCGGCGTTGCAGACGTCGAGGCCGGCGTCGGGGTCGCCTCCGAGACAGGCACCCCAGTATCCGGCTTTTCCCACCCCTGGAGCCGATAGTTCCGCATTCTTGAATGCAATGTATGCCATCTTCCAACAGATGGCTCCAGGGGGTGCTCCGGCTGGGCCTTTGGCCTTTTCATTGGGTGATCCTGCGCCTCTTCGGCCGGCACCCTTTATGCCCTTTCTCCCTTTTGGGAACGTGGGCTCGGCGCCAGTGTCGGCGCCGGTGGCCGCTCCGGTGGCTTCAGAAGGATTGGCCCCGGGGATTTCCATCCCGTCGACGTCGGGATTTCGGCCTGTGACTCCGGTGGGTCCATCTGCTTCAACTGCTCTTTCGTCGGCGCCGAAGTTACCTGTGGCGCCGGACGCCGCGTCGGTGGCTTCTGAAGATCGGCGCCGATCTTCGACTTCGGCGGAGGCATTGTCGACTCCGCGTATTGAACAACGGCTTCATTCGAGGAGACGTGCTCTCCGTGTATTAGAGGAGCAGGAGTACCAACGAGCCCTGGAGGAAGGAGAGCTAGAGGACTCGGGTGATGGGCTGCGTGGTCTGGAGTCGGCCAGTGGGCTGGACACTTCCCCTGAGTGGGATCTTTCGTCCCCGGGAGAATACACTGAGGAGGCTGCTTCCTTTCATGCAGTGGTACGGAAGGCAGCTAGTTTTTTGGACCTGCCTTTGCCGGTGGTGGAGGCTAAACAAAACCTTCTAACAGAGGTGCTACATCCGGCCTCATCTGCGGCGGAGCCTCTTTTGCCATTTAATGACGCTCTGCTGGATCCGGTGTTAGAGGTGTGGAAGAGGCCGGCATCTTCCCCAGCAGTTCACAGAGCCGTGGCCAGGAGGTATCGGGCGGCTCCGACTGACCCTGGTTTTCTGTCTAGGCACCCTACGCCGGAGAGCTTGGTGGTGCAGGCCTCCTGTTCATCCAAGTCAGCGCCTGGTTCTTTCCCGACGGTGCCTGGGGACAGAGATTCAAAGAAACTAGAGGCGCAGTCCAAGAAGATTTTTTCGTCCTGCAGTCTGGCGTTAAAGGCCACCAACGCAACCTGTATCCTGGGGAGGTATATTCATGCTCTGATGGATGACATTTCCTCATCATTTACAGAGCTTCCCCAGGGTCTTTTGGATCTTGTTTCAAATGCCCAGGCTGCTGCGACCCAGATTATCCAGACGGGACTGGATACCACCGACTCGGTAGCCAGAGCAATGGGCACAACTGTGGTGGCAAGGAGACAGGCCTGGCTCCGTAACTCGGGCTTTTCTGCGGATGTACAGTCCACATTGTTGGATCTCACGTTTGATGGGGACAAACTGTTTGGAGCCAAGGCTGATTCGGCCTTGGAACGTTTTAAGGAAAGCAGGGCCACGGCTAAGTCGTTAGGGCTCCAAGCTCCTTCTTCCACGGCCTCTTCCAGATTTTTCAGGAGGTTTCGTGGATTTGGGCGTGGCTCTTCCTCCTCTTCCTTTCGGGGAAGATATCAGCAACCTGCCTCTTCCCATCCCTATAGATCTTTTAGGGGGAGAGGTAGGGTCCGCACCAGAGGAGCCTCTCAGCAGCACTCTGCCTCTTCCTCATCCTCTGGCGGGGTGCAGCAGGGGAAGCAGCCTTAGGCTTCCACCATTTCCCACTCACTCCTCTCCTGTAGGGGGAAGATTACAGCATTTTCTCACCAAATGGAAGACTGTTACAACGGACACTTGGGTTCTCAGTATTGTGGGAAAAGGCTACACCCTTCCCTTTCGGGAGTTCCCGCCCCTCATCCCGCCCCGTCCTTCTTATTGTTCAGAAGAACACCTCCTGTTGCTAGAACAGGAGGTACAAGCCCTCCTTTCAAAGGGCGCGGTGGAGTTGGTCCCAGAGCAGGAAAGGGGTTGAGGATGTTACTCAAGGTATTTCCTGATTCCCAAGAAGGATGGTCGTTTGAGACCAATCCTGGACCTGAGGATCTTGAATTGGTTCCTCAAGCAGGAAAAGTTCAAGATGCTGACCCTAGCACAGGTGCTTTTGGCGTTGAACAAGGAAGACTGGATGGTGTCTGTCGACTTGCAGGATGCTTACTTTCATATCCCGATACTCAAGTCACACAGGAAGTATCTCCGGTTTGTGGTGGGATCGCAGCACTATCAGTTTGCGGTCCTTCCGTTTGGTCTTACTTCAGCACCTCGAGTCTTCACGAAGGTGATGTCGGTGGTTGCGGCAGAACTCAGAAGGAAGGAGATAGCAGTATTCCCTTACTTGGACGACTGGTTGATCAAAGCCAAGTCCCCGGAGCTTGTGTCGCATCATCTGCAGTCAACAACCCAGTTGTTGTTCGACCTCGGTTTTTCGGTGAACGAGCCCAAATCTCACCTAGAGCCCTCTCAGCGCCTCCTGTTCATAGGGGCAGTACTGGATACAACATTGGGTCGGGCCTTTCCTCCCCCTCAGCGGATTCAAGATATTCAGGATTTGGTTCCAATGTTTCGAAATGGAGCGGTAGTTCCAGTCCTCAAGGTCCTTCGTCTGCTCGGTCTGTTTGCCTCCTGCATACTGTTGGTCACGCATGCTCGCTGGCACATGAGGGCTCTTCAGTGGTGCCTCCGAAGGCAGTGGTCTCAACACAAAGGGGATCTAGAGAGTACTGTCAAGATCTCCAGAGATGCTGCTGTGGATTTGAAGTGGTGGATTGCAAGCAACAATCTTTCACAAGGAAAGCCGTTCCAGCAGTCGCCACCAGTGGCCACAGTCATAACGGATGCTTCCACTCTAGGGTGGGGAGCTCATCTGGGGGATCTGGAGATCAAAGGTCTTTGGTCTCCAGAGGAACAGATGTTTCACATCAATCTGTTAGAGTTACGGGCTGTACGTCTGGCTCTCAAGGCCTTCCTCCCTTCCCTTCGTGGTCAGTCGGTACAGGTCCTAACGGACAATACTACCACGATGTGGTACATAAACAAGCAGGGAGGAGTGGGGTCGTACCTTCTCTGCAGAGAAGCTCTTCGACTATGGTCCTGGGCAAAGGACCATCAGATTTGCTTGATAGCAAACCATCTGGCCGGAGTCTTGAACGTGCGTGCGGACAGTCTCAGTCGCCAATTCTCGGCAGACCACGAGTGGCGTCTCCATCCAGATCAAGTCCGTTTAATCTTCCAGAGGTGGGGGTTTCCTCGGGTAGATCTGTTTGCCACTCGAGAGAACGCGCATTGTCCGTTATTCTGCAGCCTCCAGTATCCGATGCAGGGAGCGTTGGGGGACGCGTTTCAAATAACCTGGTGCGGCCAGTTGCTTTACGCGTTTCCTCCCATACCCTTGATTCCTCGAGTATTGAGGAAGATTCGCCAGGACCGGGCTCTAGTCATCCTAATAGCTCCGGATTGGCCAAGGAGGGTATGGTACTCCGACCTTCTCCAACTCTCAATGTGCCCTCCGCTCCGTCTCCCTTTCAGGGCAGACCTCCTCTCGCAGTCGCAGGGGCAGGTTCTACACCCCAACCTCCAGAGTCTGCACCTACATGCCTGGAGATTGAACGGGGCAACCTGAGTTCCTTCTCTCTCCCGCCTGAGGTAGTGGATGTTATATTAGCGGCCAGGCGACACTCCACTAAATCTATCTACGCTAATAGATGGTCTAAATTTGTTGCGTGGTGTGGAGAGAGGCAGATTGATCCTTTGCATGCTCATCTATCGGACGTTTTGTCTTTTGCTCTGTCTCTAGCGCAGAAAGGTTGTGCAGTGGCTACCATTAAGGGTTATTTATCGGCCTTGTCAGCCTTCATATGTCTTCCAGACCAACCATCTTTATTTAAATCCCCTATTGTTATCAGATTCTTGAAAGGTCTTCTAAATAAATATCCTCCAAAGCTATTCGTTATGCCGCAATGGGATTTGTCCTTGGTCCTGACTTTCCTTATGGGGTCCCCTTTTGAACCTATGCATTCTTGCCCCTTAAGGTATTTGGTTTTAAAAACAGTCTTCCTGATAGCTATAACATCAGCAAGGAGAGTGAGTGAGTTGCAGGCCTTATCAGTAAAACCTCCTTATACAACTTTTTATGGGGATAAGGTGGTGTTGAGGACCAAGGCTGCTTTCCTCCCGAAGGTTGTTTCACCCTTCCATTTGGCTCAGGCAATTACTTTGTCCACGTTCTATCCTCCGCCTCATCCTTCCAAAGAGGAAGAAAGACTGCACCGTCTGGACCCAAAGAGGGCGTTGAGCTTCTTTATTGATAGAACAAAGGATTTCAGGCTGGAGGATCAGCTGTTTATTGGATACGTGGGCAAGAGGAGAGGAAAGGCAGTCCACAAGAGAACACTATCCAGGTGGGTTGTTCTTTGCATTAAAATCTGTTACTCTTTGGCAAAGAAGGATCCTCCTGAGGGCATTAGAGCTCATTCCACCAGAGCTAAGTCGGCCCCTTCGGCCTTGGCCAGAGGTGTTCCTGTGGTCGACATCTGCAAGGCCGCAACTTGGTCGTCCCTTCACACTTTTGCAAAACATTACTGTTTGGATTCTGAGGTTAGAAGGGACGGCCATTTTGCACGGTCAGTGCTGCAGGGTTTCTTGGTTTGACCATTTAGGCACCCACCGCCGGGCGTGGTACTGCTTTGGGACTCTATTCATTAGGTGAGGAATCCACAGGTAGTTGTATCCATCAGAAGAACGAGTTACTTACCTTCGGTAACGACTTTTCTGGTGGATACATTAGCTACCGGTGGATTCCTCACGGTCCCACCCGCCTCCTCGTTGCCTTTCTGGTCTTGCCAAGTAATCCTTGAGTACGCTCCTCTTGGTCTTTGAGGGTGCAATAGATGTTGTATATATTATATGTATATATGTATATATCTTTGTGTATATACTTGATGTGTAGATATATATTTTAAAAAGAGAGAGTTATATATATATATAAAAGATTTACAGTTATTCATGCAATGTTGTGTATTTTTACAATGTAATGGGATGTTGCCTTGCTCTTTCATTGCATTGCCTGGTTGTTCTCATGCACGTAAAAAATGATTGGTACTGACGTCCGCACGTCGTCGAGGACCTCTTATTGCCTGTATGACGTCAGACGGCGTCGCGTGGGCTAGAGTGACGTCCTGGTCGACGTGCAGAGACTAGTAAGAAGATTTCCGTCGAATGCTGGCGCCATGGGAGTATTCTTTATGTGAGGAATCCACAGGTAGCTAATGTATCCACCAGAAAAGTCGTTACCGAAGGTAAGTAACTCGTTCTTTTAGGTTGAAGGTATTGAGATGTCCTCTGTGCCAGCCAGAGATGTTCAGGCAGTTCCCAGTTCACACGGAAGCAGTGGCTGAAAGTCTTGGAGCTGGAGCAGAACTGAGAAGGAGACCACTTGGAAACACACCGCACAGGAGGACTTAAAGGTAAGTCCGGTGGGTCCCCATGGAGTGTAGAGGTTGCAAGGGGCTAGGGACCCCTAGAGCACAGCGGGTGTTCCAATGCAGGGGCCATGGAGGGTGGGTGCACTGCAGAAAGGTCAGCCAAGGGTCGTGCGTCAAGGAGCTTTTGGAACCTCACTTTGAGGGTGGATTGCAGGTCAGCAGGGCCACTCTGGGGGGGTGGTTCTTAGGTGTCCTGAAGTCCCTCGATTGGGGCCTGCTTTTGGTCCTCGGAGAGTCCGGAGTGGGCTTTTCTTCTGGGTGTTCAATGTTGGGGCTACAGTCCCCTCACTATGGCATGTCTCAGACACTGGAGGTCGCAGTGCCACCAAACTTGGCACACTGGCAGGGTTTGTCCTCCAGGTCCATCGGGTAAAATGTGGTCCAGCTTCTTTATTCAGTTCGTTGGTCAGCAGCCTGCCAGTGAACTGGACTTCAGTGGTTCTTGCCTCCTGGGTGCAGGTAGTGATGCCTTCACTCTCGAGGGAAGTTCTGGCAATTTGTAGAAGGGTGGAGGTCTTCTCAGGTTTCTTAGAGTCAATCCGATGTCCACTTGACCCCTCAGTGGCGATTGTTGAGTCCTGGGTGCAGCAGGCAGGGTTTGGTGCCTTTTTCTTCTTGCAGCAGGACTTCTGTTCTCGAGCCCTGAGTGTTCTTTGTCGCTGGCCTTCTTGCATCTGTCAAATCTGATCTGCAGGTCTAGAGATGCCCCCTTGATACTGCATTTAGCGGGCATTAGAGGGAGTACCTGGTAGTGGTCATTCACCTTAGGGTGGCTACACCCACTATTTGACCACTTCCAGTGGGAAGAAATCACATCCCTAACCCTGCTAGGCTATTTTCCTGCCCTCCAAGATGGAGAAAAATGGATTGGAGTGGTCACCTCGCCCGCCCATGTCCTGAGGTGTGGTGCAGGCTGAGGGTGGTCACTCCCCCTATCCTTTGTTAGTTTTTCTGCCATTCCTCCCACCAAAAGGTGGGTCTGGGACGGGGGGGGGCATCTGTTGCTAGCAGAAAGTGGCTGGAGCGATGCTTCAGCGGCCGCATGGCTTTTGAAGCTTCCTGCCAGAGCAGGGCACATTCCTGGGGGAGGAGGTGTGACCTCTGCCCAGGAAAGGCTTTGTCTTCTGATCCCAGGGAGCAGAAGTTCTCACCCCAGGGATCCAAAATCATGTCTGGCGGTGGCAGACTGGTTAGGACCAGCCAGCAACCATGCCAGGACAGTGTAGATTTTGCAGAGCACCTCTAAGATGGCCCCTGGGTACATTTTATAATAAATCCAGCACTAGTACCAGTGAGGATTTATTACTCTGAGTTGTTTGATACCAAACAACCCAGGATTCAGAGTAGCCATCATGTATCTGGGGAACTTGTAATGACCAGTGTCCAGCACATGCATTTGCTATGGCTCCCCTGTACACTTACTATGCCTTAAAGTTTTTGTAAAGACTCGGAAGGGGCATTGTTGCTCGTGCAAACATATGCCGTCACATGCATTATAGTGCACACCGCCTCAGGGCAGTAAGGCCTGCCAGAGGGGTGGCTTACCTATAGTGCATGCATTGTTAGTGGACAAAGCACTCTTGGTGAGTGCCATGTCGAGTTTGTAACTTTTAAATACACCAGGTAATGCACTTGCACTGACAGTCTTCATGAGGCTGGTGTGGGGGTCTCTCAGAGTGTCACAATTGGTGCTGCTGCTTTGGGGTACCATGTTCAGCCCCCAGGCACCAGGTGTACCATTTTACTAGGGACTTACAAGGGTGGCTGAAGTGCCAAACATAGTACAGTTTTGGGGAAAGAGATCTGGCCCTGGGAACCTGTTTAGCAGGGGCCCATGGCACTTACAGTTTGAAACCACATCAGTTTCCAGGCAAAAAGTGGGGGCTAACCATAACAAAAGAGGCCCTTCCGCACACCTGTCTTTACCCACACTCCTGGATTTCACCTTCATGGGGAGAAAGGGGCAAGGCGCAAAACTAAAAATAGCTAGACAGAAGCCCATGGGTTCTATACATGAGGATCTAGACAATGCTTTGTCTACAAAAGGAGAAGAAGAACCAGACTTGGGGCCTAGATTTAATTCACATATACACAAATAACGTTATGATGCAATGGTGCACAGGCTGATGCTTTTTTTTGGCTTTTGTACTCGAAGGCTAAAGTCAAATACATATATCTTCGTGTAGAATACTCTGGAAAGCCACATTGTGTAACATATAACACCATCATATCTATTACACATGGAAAAGTCATGAAAGGAGCACATAGATATTGACTGTGGCTATTTTTATTTAGCACTAGGGTTTGATGCAACACTAATTCAAATTACTTTGCTTGACTTTAGAAGGCGTGCATTTGCATCAAATTCTATGGGTGTTTGTGCTGGACCTGACTCTTTCACCCACTTTCCATGAATTTTGGGGGCTGGATGCTACATAGGCCAAGGCCAGTTAGTGCTCTTACGTCAACTTTTGAAACAAAAATTGAAAGTTGATCATTGGCATCACTCGCTGTTGCATGAATTTACAAGCACCCACATGAATGTTTAATAAATATTGGCCTAGGATGTCTGAGAGGGGGATAGAAATAACACATACATCTTACAGTGACAATGTATATCAGCAGAGAATATTACAGTAGTGTGGTAACGTGTCCAAATCCCGATTTTGCCTTAGAGTAATAACAGAGCTCACATTGGGTATACGAGGAATCCCGGCATGGCGTATGGGACTGGGTAGGTGAGTTCCAGAAGGTATAGTGCTGACAGCACAAGAGGAATGCAGAGGGAAGATCTGAGGTGCTGACAGTCAGCACTTTGCAACACCATGGTAAGCATACAGTAGGATTAGGTATCCAACCAGTGGTGCTAGCAACTACAAGCACGACTACTCCAGGTATAGACAGTAGGTGAGAAGGATCAGAGGGAACTGAAGCTCTACCAGGTAGGCAGTAGAGATATGGGTCTTATAGGGCACAGACCGCGGAGAATATGAAATGGTCTTTCGAGGTGAGAATCAACTCATAAACAACTCAAAGTAGGTTCCATCTACATTTGTAATTGCAAAATTAGGAACCTTTCTAACAAGCTTGCTGTATGTGCCCCATGCAATAGAGCGAGCTTGCATGTTTGAATGCTTCTTTGAGAAAACCTTTCGTAGAGTAATATTCCCGAGTCATGCAGAGTCGGCGATTGGGGTACAATGTGATGCATTCAGCCAAAAATACTAGTAAACATGTCCTCAATATTAGATGCTGGATGTGGGGAACAGTGGTGGGTTTACAGATAAACCAGTTACAAATCAAAGGAGAAGTGCGATGAGAAAAAATTACTGCAGGGAGATGTGTGTAATGAGCGGTAACCCAGTGAGTGAGCTATAAACCAATTAACACTGAGACAGCTGCTAGCATGGAAATCTCCAGTTATCTGGTTTTCTCAAATAGTAATCATTGCAATGCAAACAATTGCACAAGGGTAGTGTTTGATAAAATCATAAGTGCAACTTTTTGGAGAAGCAATAAGAAAAATTGAAAATAAAAAACAGCCTGTGAACTGGTTGCAATATTTGTATAGACAGTCTTACACCAGTAGGAAAAATAAGCAGTGAGGTTATAAGAATTGTGTTAAATATAGCTGAAATCAAGATAGAATTCCTAACTGACAATGATCAATGCATGTCTTAAGAAGGATATTATGCACATGTGAAGGCTTATCATTGTGATGGGACTGCCTCTGAGACCCCTGCCTACAGAAGCCCTGGTGCAGCTAGATCTTTTCCACTACCTGCTCTGCCTTTGCCAGGGTGCATTCATGTGGATCTAGGCGGGTGTTCCATTTTCCATGATCTCAGTGGTCAGTGATCCAGGGGGCAGATTCATCCTAGTCGAGGGCTGCTCAATGGATACCTGTTAGTGTTGGGTAGTCCTCACTCTGCTTTTGTGCCACTTGGCAGCATGAGCCTATCTTTCCTGGATACTGGGCAAGGACTTCAATCTCTCGACAGATCCCACTTTCCATTACACCAGGTTTCCACTATTAATAATGCCAGATCCTGCAGCACTTGACTGTGGTGAACATCTCGTGTCAACATAACCCCAGGGTTTGATTATATTGCTAATATTTTCCCCACAAGACTTATTTGTTTCCCCAGATCACGTTTTATGTTTGGAGCAACTCTGTTCCAGGTTCTCCACATCAGATTGCCTAAGTAGCTCCATTTCTGACCCTAGTCCCTTCATAACTTCCTTATCATGGTGTATCGCCTCCCTCCCAACCCCTCTTAGTCTACTACAGAAGATGGCTCTAGAGGCCCGGCCATTCAAGTCTTCCCTTGTGAACCCTGACTGAAGTTAGGGATCTACTGAGTCCTTGTTGACAGAGTGGGATGCCTTCAAACTAGTTGTCGGGGACCATTGGATTTATGGAGTCGTGGGAGTTCCCAAGATGATAGAACAAGATTCATCCAGAGCTGAGGTAACATCTCTCACCCTAAGAAGGTATGCAGTCAACGATCTTGGTCTGATTTGCTTCAAGCCACCTGAGCCCATGAGGTATCCCTGATGGAGAAGTATTGGTGTGTTGATTATTCAGCATAGACCTCACGCACACATGCTGAAGGAGAAAGCGTTGGTAGATTATCAACCTTGTTCTGCACTTGAGACACAACCTAGATCCTAATTACTGAGCTCAGAAGTTCTGAGGGGTGCCCTGGTGTTCATGCAGCAGGAAATCTAATCATGTTTTCACAACTTTCACCTTTGTTGCCTTGAATCATGATGCAAATGAAAGTGGTGCTAAGCTGTGGTCATACCCCATAAACTGAAAAGTTTTCCTCCGTTGAGAGTGGTAAACATTTCTGTAATATTGGACAGAGGATGTCTATCCACCTATATTTGAGAGTTTAAGTCACATAAATCGACACACATGCTCAAATACCTTTTAGTTTTGTGCGCAAAGACAATCAAAGCAAACCACTCAGAACTCTCTATAGGTTTTATAACATTTTGCACACAAAGTTTGTCCAGTTCCTTCTTTAATTGAGACAGCACTCTAGGAACTTTGTGCATTGCTGGACAGGCATTGTCCACAACCTGAATTCTGTGCACAAATCCTTTCAATAAACCTAACTTTCCACGGAACACCTCAGGATAGGCACTTTCCCATACATCATTGTCGACAGAGAGTACTTTGAAATATTCCTTTCTTAATATGACCTGCTCAATACTATTGGGATTCAAAAATATTCCCAGATTCTTTTGATCATACCACCCCTTGGAGTATTTCCCAGACAAGTATCATCCTTCGCCACATACACCACAGCTTCAGTCATACTGTCTTTAAACTTAAGAGTCGCCACAAATTCACCCACTACCTCAATAGATTTACCTCCATACCCAACAGGATGTATCAAAAATGCTTAAGGGTAAACTTGCTGAATGACTCTCCCCAAATCTTTTCACAAATCAAGCTAAAAGGCGAACCAGAATCTGCCATGACTTTCACCCTTACACAATTAGTCTAGTAAAGTATCTTTATTGTGTTCAATGACACCCCCAAGACTGCCTCAACATCAGAATTGCTTAAGTTGCAGTATCAGGAACACATACATTTTCAAAAGATAAGACTTCATTTCCATCACTTGGAGCAGAGTTATTGTCACTCAGTTTGCTTGAGTATACTTTGTGAATTTGTTTGGGACCAATCTTAGCTGTGGACTGACAATCCCTGGCAAAATGCCCTTTTTTCATACACCTTACACATGTGTGATCAATGGCTGGACATACACTAGCATTACCCAAATGAGATACACTTTCACACACATAACATTCTTGTTGTTCCTTACATTTTTCTTTCCACCACCCTCTTTTTTTAGTATTCACTGACACCTTGATTGTGTGATTTACTATCCATTAAAGGCTTCTGTTCCATAAACGAAGTTGTGCTTTCAATTCTAGATGCTATTCCTATAGCCTTCTTCAAAGTCACATTTGGAGTAGACAACAAAGCTTTCTGGACCTTGTTGTTATTAATTTTTTTCCCTAGTTGATCCCTGATTATCTCTTCCTCAAAGAACTTGTATTCACAAGACACTGCAAGAAACTTTAATGCTCCCAAAAGACTTGTTACTCATTCTCAGAAATTTGGACACTCTTGTAAAACGTGTGCCGCTGGATAGTAACATTTTTCTGTGCTTCAAACCTTCCAACCAAAGATTTGATGGCAGAAGCATACTCATCAGTGTTTCCACCTTCACCCACTCCATCACCATCACTCAGCAGAACAACTTCTTTTGGAGTATGTTTTAATATTTCCAGCTCTCAAAACCCAAACCATGCGGCAAAACGGCAATTTTTGTTTCTTATGAGAAAAAGACCCTCCTTCTAAAGCATCTTGATATGCCTCAAAGCCTTATTTCCATTGTTCCCAGTCAGATTCAGGTGCAACAGGATGAGGTGAAAAAGACAACAGTTGACCAATCACGAGAGGCAATTGTTCACTGAAGAATAAACGCAAAATGCACAAGACGAGACAGAATTGCCAACAATAGCAGCAATAAGAAATGGAAAATATGCTATAACAGTAATTCAAACTGTGAAAATAGCCAACATCCCAAAACTGGCAATAGCTGAGTATGATAACCTGATGAGGCCAATCCTGAATGTACTGCTACTGTGTCAAAGGCAGAGAGAAAAAAACTGAAAACCCAAAGCAAGATGGCTCTGCCAAAATATCAAACTGGTATGGCGCTGCTCAATCAATCAGAGATTTGTAGAGCGCGGCTAATCACCCATAGGGTCTCAAGGCGCTGAAATGTGGAATGTTATTGGCACATGCTGACAGCCCAAATCTAACTGGCGTGCGTCGACACTGAAGCAAGCTAATGTAACAAAGTCCAAAATAGAGGCACTTTGTGTCGCCCCCACACCAAAATGGAATGCGAGGCAGAACGGTGCTTGGGAAAGGAGTGCTGATGTTGGAAAAGAATGTGCATTAGTTAAAAAACACACACACGCTGGAGAAAGACATCAGCGCAAACAGACGCTGCCAAGATGCTATCCAGTACTTGTGGGGGAAAATGACTGCAGAACTCCACCACTCAGACAGGAAGGCACAGATGAGGTGAAAGCCTCAGAAGCCAAGGATAGCCCTGCATGCATGAAGCTGATTGCCCTGTTGTTGTTCTCCTTGTCAGCACTCGGGCTCAGAAGGTAAGACAGGTTTTTGCATCTTAGGATGAAGGCATACAACAGGAGGAGACAGGCTGCTGACCGCTAACACCAGGACCACCTCCCTCCTCTGCCCTTTCCACATTCCATTCCCTCAGAACCACCCCAACAGTCCACATAACAAGAAACCCACATGTGGCTGCTGGCTGACGGTCCACATGCCATATTCCATTGGCAGACACTACACACTCTATTTCTCTGTACACTGATGACCTTCTTATTTATCTTAAAGACCTCCAAGGGATCACTCAGGCATTGTTCAGATCTTAGGGTCTTTACCAAAGCCTCAGGTCTTCGGGCTAATTGGTTGAAATATAGTATTTTACCCTTTGTTCCAACTATGCCAGAGAGAGCAATGGACTTTGGAGGAGGGCCCTTTAAATGGGAGGGATTTACCTTGTTACCTCGGGATTTGGATATATTGTGCAAACCGAGACCTCCTAGATGAAAATGTAGTGACAGCAACAACTGCCCTCGCGTCCCAAGTGCCGTTCTGGAAGGCCGTTCCACTTGCTCCTAGAGGATCACAAAGAGGGTTGTCTTATCCTGACTACTCCATCACTATGCCAGTTTGCCCATCACCCTGCCAAGCAAGCTCTTTTCTGGTCAAAGTATTCTCTTGGATGAACTCATTTGGCATACTGGCAGATCCAGAAAGCACCAATCTGTGTCTCCCTGTGGAGGAGGGCATTTTAGGGGCACTGGATCTCTTGTTATATCTCCTTGCTGCTAACTACAGTGACACAATAAATGGGTAGTGGGCCTCTCCCTTGAAGATTCCTACTCTTTCCAAAAGAATTAAACGGCTCATGGCTTTTGGTAGATCTCAGCCTAGCGCCTATCCCAATTTTCTCCAAATTGCGTTCTGATTCTGGTTCAGTGCAGTGCAATTTACAAGAGGAGTGGCCACGTACACTAAAGCTATCCCATTGTTGGGTCTTCCCGGGCCACAGAGACCCCTCTGGCAATGGGACCTGATATATTAGCAAAATTCAGATCTCACAACCCTGGGGAGGATGTTTTCTTTCAACAAACTCTCAGAACAATTTGTTTTCCAAGCAAGTCAGTTGAATACACACTGCTCCATTCAGCATGATCTCCAGCACCACTGGTCCGTCACAGAACCTGGGACGCACTTTTTCATTCAGGTCGTCTATATCATGGGACTAGGCCTTCGCCATGTCTCATGGTTGTATAAAGCCCTTGTCTCTCCTCCACCCAGCTCTCGCCACTGCAGCATACATGCGAGGCAGAGACAGTAGGGTGAAAACGAATGGTTTGAAGCCAAAGCTTATCCACACCAAATTACCCTGAATGCTACATTTAAACACATTCCATACTATGGTTTACACAGTCTTCCTCTCTCCTGCGGCCACAGATAGTTTTCCCCGCAAGCTAATGTCATCTGCACCCGGTGGTCTGCGGAAACTGCAGACCTTCAACATATGCTTTGTGGTTGCCCTGCTCTGAGATCCTACTGGTCCTGAATATTAGAGATCATCTCCACTGTGTCTGCGAAACTCATCCTTTGTGCCTGGGTGGCCACTGCACTCGGTATATATAGCGCTGTTGGAGGATATGGTGTCGTCCTGCTTTGTAACCTTGCACTCCTCATAGCCAAACGCACAATCACTATACATTGGGAGGCCAAGTCCCTCCCCGCGTTTGCTGCCTGGCACACCGCCCTCATTGGTTGGGCAGTGGCTGAGAGAAAGACCTCCATAGAGAAGGATCCACTCATTGGTTGGGCAGTGGCTGAGAGAAAGACCTCCATAGAGAGGGATCCACTTATTGGTTGGGCACTGGCTGACAGAAAGACCTCCATAGAGAGGGATCCACTCATTGGTTGGGCACTGGCTGACAGAAAGACCTCCATAGAGAGGGATCCACTCATTGGTTGGGCAGTGGCTGACAGAAAGACCTCCATAGAGAGGGATCCACTCATTGGTTGGGTACTGGCTGACAGAAAGACCTCCATAGAGAGGGATCCACTCATTGGTTGGGCACTGGCTGACAGAAAGACCTCCATAGAGAGGGATCCACTCATTGGTTGGGCAGTGGCTGACAGAAAGACCTCCATAGAGAGGGATCCACTCATTGGTTGGGTACTGGCTGACAGAAAGACCTCCATAGAGAGGGATCCACTCATTGGTTCGGTACTGGCTGACAGAAAGACCTCCATAGAGAGGGATCCACTCATTGGTTGGGCAGTGGCTGAGAGAAAGACCTCCATAGGGAGGGATGCAGAGGTCTAAGCAGCCGCCCTATTGCTGGGCCTTGGGGCACAATTCCACAGACTCTGAACAACCCAGGCACCCCGGCGCCCCTACCCCAGGTGCCTCATAACCCTCCATATGTATAGGAGAAAACAATGGCGCTCATTGGTGTCAATCATTAGCAATTAGAACAATCAGTGAAACCATTGTATGCAGTCAATGTCAATCATAAAATCTGCAACATAACAAAACACATTAACTTAGGATAAATGTTTTCTATTTTGTATTCTCCATAAAACAAATAACATTGTCCATAAAAGAACCGCATGTGTGCTGTGTCCCCGGTGCAAAAAAGCACAAGGAGCCCACAGTGAAAACAAACAAGTGTTAATGTCATAAATCTTATTGTGTTTCTTTAGAACGAACACCTTCTGTACATTAGATCTAAAGAAGTCTGTTGTATGGTGGCCGGCGACGTAGCGACACCCAACCTTTACCCCTGGAGGAGCATCGCCCTTCGTTTTTGGCGTATGTGGGTTCTGTCCGTTTTTCAGGACATACTTTATTTACCTGGGATACTTTGCCACGAGGTATTAACCTGTCTCACTTTGAAGCCTTGCAGCATTTCTGTTTTTTGCACAACACATATCTCACCTGTTCAGATGTCCCTCCACATAATGTCCCTGATGAGGCCCCTACCTATGTCATATTGAGGGTCAGACCGTCAGATACTTTTTTCATTTGCATAAAATGCCTGCAGTGATTTCACAGATTATTTGAATAGCTATTGACTGACACCAGCGAGCACCACTGTTTGCTTTGATACCTGTGCAGTGCGCATGTCCTCCTGGGACTAAAGGCTGCTCTTACTGTAGATATAAAATACAGAATGATGGCTTCACCGCAAGAGCATAAAAATACAGGCTTCAAATCCACAGAGTTTGTTTGGAGAAATGTACTAACTAGGGTTCTCAAGACGGAGCATGACAGGTGTGGGGGCACACCTTACACAGGTGAGGGCACTGCACAGTAACTAAAGGGACATCCTTTATTGTAACAACCTCTGTTCGGGGTCCCCAAAACAAGAAGAGAAGGCCAAAAAGAAACATGTGAGGGCTGAATTACATGCATGTATGTTACCTGGCTGCCTGAAATCTGTAATCACCCCATTGGGTTTTCGAATTAGGAAAATACCTGGAACATTTAGGGAAGACAAAACATTTAGAGGCGGTTTCAGTCACTTTGCCAGAATGGGCTCTCGGCACCAGATAGTGCCTGGAATCGCAACAGCGCTAGAGCATACCGAAGAAGGACTCGGAGAAGTTGCCGAGCTTGAGAAATAATTATTAGGTACTCATTGAATCCCTGTCAGCTGTTCAGAAAGCATCAGAACATTTGAATGAAGCCATAGCAGAGTTTAATAATATGGAATTGAAAAAGAAAGTGGATACAGTTTTCAAGGACATCAACAATTTCTCAAAAGAATAAGCATATCCCTTTCTTCTAGAAGATTTCTATTCAGAGAGCCCACAGCAGGATAGATCATATACTCGGGAGGAATATAAACACCAAAAGGTGGTAACTGTCTCTGAGTCCACCGCTGGATCTGACGACTCAGACGTCCAAGAAGGACCGAGTAGTGGCCCCCATCAATCAGGACAACCTTTTTTCAGGCAGAGGAAACAAAGGGAAGCCATGGAACCAGACAACAGGGGGCAGAGGTACAAAGAGGAACTACTACCAGTGGGGCAGAAACAGACCCTAATACACCCAGGAAACTCTCCTACATTGAGGAAGCACACGCCACGACAGAAAGTGCAGGCTGGGCAGACCAGGTATCGGACTTACCCATAATAATCTTTGATTTATCTTATACTCTGTCCAAGTTTAAGGTCTTGCTATTGAGCAAAGGCCTTTCCTTTGTTATCACTGAGAAAACGGACTGTTTTCTTTTAGTAGCAGAGCAACAAAAAATATTCTGCAATCTGCGACTTAAATCCTTTTTTGCAGGTACTGACTCGAACGTGAGTCACTCCATCACAGGCCTAAGGCCTCCATCCACCTTCTATACGCCTGACACCAGCACTTCTCACTTTCGGGAAGTCGGTGCTTAGAGACGTCTCCATCCTCAAAGACAAAAAAACATTTACGCTGTACATCACTGCACGAGGTGAAGAGCAAGGTTCCCTTAGTACCAAAGATACTGACTTGTTGAGCAGTGTCCACAGGTACCCGTTTAATATACACTCCCTAAGATTCTCCCCGTGGATGTGCTTCTGTTCTGAAACCAGATTCCAAACCTGGAGACCTATGTGCGAGACGGAACATATGTGGTTAATCTAGTGAAAGGTTTGTCGTTTTATCCTGAAGGAGAGATGCTGGTAACCTTGGACATAACTTCACTTTACAGAAATATTCCACAAAAAGAAAGTTTCAAAGTATTAGAATACGCTCTCAACACCCTTGAGTGTCCCATCAGTTACCCATGGATTTTGTCATATAACTTCTGACAGTTGCACTGTCCATGAATTATTTCATATACAATAATCATTACTACCAATTGTGTAGCAGGACTTCGGTGGGAGCTGTGTTTCCCCAAATCTGGCTAATATCTACATTCATTCATTTGAACATCAACATGTACTCACAGATAAGTTCCCTTTTAGGGTCTCTAGTAAGTGCTGGAAACGGTACATTGACGATATTTTCACGATTTGGGGTGACTCAATGTCTAACATGAATGAGTTTATGTTAGAAATTGGGTTTTTGGTTGGCAGTCAGGTTGCCCTCTGTCCAAACAAGAACCCTTACTCTAGTCAGGGTAAGTCACACACAATCCAAAATCAGCCTGTGCTCACCCTCCGGTAGCTTGGCACGAGCAGTCAGGCTTAACTTAGAAGGCAATGTGTAAAGCATTTGTGCAATAAATCATACAACACCATAGCATAACACCACAAAAATACACCACACAGTGTTTAGAAAAATATATAATATTTATCTGGGAATCTTCAGGTCAAAACGATCAAAGTTGCAATATGAATTTGTAAAGATATCACTGAAAAGTGATAGAAAGTGTCTTAAGTCTTTAGAAAGTGAACAAAGTCTCTTTCAAACACAAAGTACCTGGTTTCTGGTGGAAAATCTCCTCAGAGGGCCACAGGAGAAGAGGTGCGTGGAAAACTGGTGTGTGCGTCGATTTCTCCTCAGCACACACGGACTTGCGTCATTATTTTCCACGCGGGGAGTCGTGCGTCATTTTCCGGCGCGCGGACAGTCTCTTACTGTGGTTCGCGGGGAGTACCAGATGTCCCAGGTCTGTGCGTGGATTTTCCTGCTTGTTTTCCGGCTGTGCGTCGTTCTGCGGGGCTGCGCGTCGAAGTTTTGATCTCACGGCAGGCGTCGCGTCGATTTCTCCTGCGGAGTCGGGCGGCGTTGTCCTTGCGAGGCCGTGCGTCAAAGTTTTGATCTCACGGCAGGCGTCGCATCGATTTCTCCCGGGAAGTCGGGCGGCGTTGTCCTTGCGAGGCCGTGCGTCAAAGTTTTGATCTCACAGCAGGTGTCGCGTCGATTTCTCCCGGGGAGTCGGGCGGCGTTGTCCTTGCGAGGCCGTGCGTCAAAGTTTCGGTCGTCCCGAAGACGTTGCGTCGATCAGCGTCGGTGTGCGGCGTTTTTCTTGCCGCGGAACAAGCTGTGCGTTGAAAAGTTCGTCGCACGGAGCGTCCAAGAGGAAGAGAGAAGTCTTTTTGGTCCTGAGACTTCAGGGAACAGGAGGCAAGCTCTATCCAAGCCCTTAGAGAGCACTTTTACAGCCAGACAAGAGTTCAGCAAGGCAGCAGGCCAACAGCAAGGCAGCAGTCCTTTGTAGAAAAGCAGACAGGTGAGTCCTTTGAGCAGCCAGGCAGTTCTTCTTGGCAGGATGTAGTTTCTGGTTCAGGTTTCTTCTCCAGCAAGTGTCTGATGAGGTAGGGCAGAGGCCCTGTTTTATACTAAGTTGTGCCTTTGAAGTGGGGGTGACTTCAAAGAGTCTCTAAGAAATGCACCAAGCCCCCTTTCAGTTCAATCCTGTCTGCCAGAGTCCCAGTAGGGGGTGTGGCAGTCCTTTGTGTGAGGGCCGGCCCTCCACCCTCCCAGCCCAGGAAGACCCATTCAAAATGCAGATGTATGCAAGTGAGGCTGAGTACCCTGTGTTTGGGGTGTGTCTGAGTGAATGCACAAGGAGCTGTCAACTAAACCTAGCCAGACGTGGATTGAAGGGCACAACAAGATTTTAGTTCAAAGAAATGCTCACTTTCTAAAAGTGGCATTTCTCGAATAGTAATATTAAATCCGACTTCACCAGTCAGCAGGATTTTATATTACCATTCTGGCCATACTAAATATGACCTTCCTGCTCCTTTCAGATCAGCAGCTGCCACTTCAACAATGTATGAGAGCAGCCCCAATGTTAGCCTATGAAGGGAGCAGGCCTCACAGTAGTGTAAAAACGAATTTAAGAGTTTTACACTACCAGGACATATAACCACACAAGTACATGTCCTGCCTTTTACCCACACAGCACCCTGCTCTAGGAGTTACCTAGGGCACACATTAGGGGTGACTTATGTATAGAAAAAGGGGAGTTCTAGGCTTGGCAAGTACCTTTAACTGCCAAGTCGAAGTGGCAGTGAAACTGCACACACAGGCCTTGCAGTGGCAGGCCTGAGACAAGGTTAAGGGGCTACTGAGGTGGGTGGCACAACCAGTGCTGCAGGCCCACTAGTAGCATTTAATCTACCTGCCCTAGGCACATGTAGTTCACTCTACCAGGGACTTACAAGTAAATTAAATAGTCAATCATGGATAAACCAATCAGTAGTACAATTTACACAGAGAGCATATGCACTTTAGCACTGGTTAGCAGTGGTAAAGTGCCCAGAGGTCAAAAGCCAACAACAACAGGTCAGAAAAAATAGGAGGAAGGAGGCAAAAAGTTTGGGGATGTCCCTGTCAAAAAGCCAGGTCCAACATGACCCCCTACCAGCCTAAAGCCAGGGGAGAACAATCACTATCCTGATGTACTTCCCTGTTTGAGGCGACAGAACAAGGACCCAGGCCCACAACAGCAGGGGCATGCTCCAGTTCTTCGCCTTCCTGACTCCAATTGGATCCCTCTGTCCATACTCTCAGGGCCCACTAAGCCAACCCATGGGGAACCTTTCTCCTTAACTGCGGATCCCATCTGTGCAGCACCTAACCTTACTTTGCTCACAGATGTATCCCAGGAGCAGGATAGTACCACCATGACCAACACAGTGGTGTTGCCCACTCTACCCCCGGGGTGTGACACTTGTCCCCTCCCCAGGGATAACTCTGTCCACCCGGACAGCAAGCCACAGTGATTACTGACAGCTGCCAGGGATGAGAGCCAGGCTCCAGGCCTCTCAAAGCTCTCCAACCACTGTGGCTGTGGAGAGTGGGGGGCGGTAGCCCCAGGTGCTGGGCACCCTTTAACCACTCTCCCTTCCACCAGGTCAGGGATGACAGCCTGAACCTGGTCCTCCCCTCTGGGGCTCTGTACCCTCCCTCCTGGAGCGGTACCCCCAGAGTCCAACATGGTCAGGGTGCTTACAGAAGTCACCCTGTACCATTCCTCCACCAGTGCAGGGCTGTTAACCTGCAACTGGCCCTCCCTTCTGGGGTCCAGCACCCTCCAACTCGGAGTGGCCTCCTCAGAAGACAACATGGTAGGGGCACTGTTATCAGTAGCCCCTCCCTCCAGGTCCGGGGGGACACCCTGAACCTGGTCTTCCAGCCCAGGGTCTGTACCCTCAGACTGGATCACTGCCTGGCAAACCAGGACTTTCTGGGAGGCACAGCTACCCCCCACCAGGTCAGAGTTTAACCTCTGAACTTGGCCATTCAACTCAGAGTCACCACCCTGAAGTTGAACAATTGCCTGGCACGCCAGGACTTCCTGGAGGGCACACTGACCCTCCACCAGGTCAGAGTTTAACCTCTGAACCTGGTTCTCCAACCTAGGGTCACCACTCTGAGGTTGGGCAACTGCCTGGCACACCAGGACTTTCTGGGAGGCACACCTACCTCCCACCAGGTCAGAGGTTAACCTCTGAACCTGGTTCTCCAACCCAGGGTCACCACCCTGAGGTTGAACAAGTGCCTGGCACGCCAGGACTTTCTGGGGGGCACACCTACCCCTCACCGGGTCAGAGTTTAACCTCTGAACCCGGTTATCCAACCCAGAGTCAGCACCCTGAGGTTGGACAACTGCCTGGTACACCAGGACTTCCTGGGGGGCACTAGTACCCCCCACCAGGTCAGAGTTTAACCTCTGAACCCGGTTATCCAACCCAGAGTCAACACCCTGAGGTTGGACCATTGCCTGGCAGGCCAGGACTTCCAGGGAGGCACACCTACCTCCCACTAGGTCAGAGTTTAACCTCTGAACCCGGTTATCCAACCCAGAGTCAGCACCCTGAGGTTGGACAACTGCCTGGTACACCAGGACTTCCTGGGGGGCACTAGTACCCCCCACCAGGTCAGAGTTTAACCTCTGAACCCGGTTATCCAACCCAGAATCAACACCCTGAGGTTGGACAATTGCCTGGCGCAGCAGGACTTCTTGGGAGGCACACCTACCTCCCACCAGGTCAGAGTTTAACCTCTGAACCTGGGTATCCAACCCAGAGTCACCACCCTGAGGTTGGGCAACTGCCTGGCACACCAGGACTTTCTGGGAGGCACGCCTACCTCCCACCAGGTCAGAGGTTAACCTCTGAACCTGGTTCTCCAACCCAGGGTCACCACCCTGAGGTTGAACAATTGCCTGGCACGCCAGGACTTTCTGGGGGGCACACCTACCCCCCAACAGGTCAGAGTTTATTCCCTGAACCTGGTTAGCCAACCCAGAGTCACCACCCTGAGGTTGAACCATTGCCTGGCAGGCCAGGACTTCCAGGGAGGCACACCTACCTCCCACCAGGTCAGAGTTTAACCTCTGAGCCTGGTTCCCCAACCCAGGGTCACCACCCTGAGGTTGGGCAATTGCCTGGCACGCCAGGACTTTCTGGGGGGCACCCCTACCCCCACCAGGTCAGAGTTTAACCTCAGAACCTGGTCATCCAACCCAGAGTCAACACCCTGAGGTTGGACAATTGCCTGGCACAGCAGGACTTCTTGGGAGGCACATCTACCTCCCACCAGGTCAGAGTTTAACCTCTGAACCTGGGTATCCAACCCAGAGTCACCACCCTGAGGTTGAATCTTTGCCTGGCATGCCAGGACTTCCTGGGGGGCACTCTCACCCCCCACAAGGGACACACCGTCCCCAAGGGCCACACAAGAGTCTGGTTGGCGCAGGTCTCCCGACCTCTGCCCATCCGACAGAGTCTGGGTTTCCCCCAAACCAGAAACGGTTTCACCTGGGTCATTCCTGGGGGGCTCTGCTCTCAGAGCTGTCCCCTGACTCTCAAGGTCCTCCACTGGGGTCTGCAACCCCCTCTCAACCCTATGTCTGGACTTCGGCACCCCCTCACTAGGAGGGGTACTGCCAGACACCAGAACTGTTGGGATGCTGGCTACAGTCACCCCCCAAAGTTCTTCTGACACTGCGGGGCTTCCCTCAAAAGGTGGCCCTACGGTACAGGCTAGGCTTCCCTCCTGGTGTTCACTCATGGAACCCTCTAGGACCTGGGACCTACCTGGGACACTACAATCCTTTCCCACCTCACTCGGTTGGGAACCACCTAGACCACTCCCTTTAGGAGCACCCCCAAATGCCTCTTCAGACTCTCTGGTACTCACCCAGAAGTCTGCCTCCATTGTAAGTTCCCTGGGGTCAGAGAACTCACACTCCACCTGGTGTTGGCGTAGCTCTGGAAAATAAGGACCAGACATATGCTCTCCAGCAATTACATCATTCTGCCCTTCACATGTATTAACCACAGTACCCTTCACCCAACCACCCAGTAATTCAGCCTTGGAAAAGCACTCTACCTCACCCTTCTGCGACTGGTGAGACAGAATCTGTCTGTGCCTGACACTCAAACCATACTCTTCTGGAATGTCTCTACACTCTATATCCAGGACGTCCACCAGGGGGGAACCCTTTTCTCTGTCACTCTCTGCTAGAGTCAGTAAAGTGTCCCTCCCCCCAGTAGGAATATGACTCCCTGTGCCAGTTCCCCAATCCTTCTCAGGGACCCTGTGCATAACGGGAACTACCTCATACCCTTGAACCGCCTGGGGTGTGTCAACTCCCTTCTTCAAGTTGGGCACCACATCTCTGGGCTTGTGCCCTTCTTCAGCAGTACTAGATGCAAGATTTTTGCTGCCACCATCTGAACTGGACTCAGCCCTTCCGGCCTCCAGTTTCAGCTCTTTACAGCTCAGCTCTTGAGCTGCAATCTTTTCTTCTTCCAGGGCTAAGAGTCTTTTTGCCTCAACCTCTGCAAGATACTCCTCTAATTGTTGCTCCTGTCGCCTTTGACCTCGGAGCCATTCATCTATTTCTGGGTCACTGTCCAAATCTGAGTAGTCTTCCTCCTCAGGTGCGTAGTCCTCCTCCTCATCTGAGGGGTATTTAGTCATTTGGTTTCTTGCTGCCTCTCTCTCTGCCCATCTTTCCTCCCCCCAGACTATGTAGTGATGTAGCATCTCCGCCTTAGTAGATCTCCTTGCTACAGGAAGGCCCCATTTTCTGCAAAGCTTCCTTAGGTCAGCCTTAGTGAGGTGGTCAGTACGAACAAAGAATGAGTAGGTACACAATCCCATTCTGATAAGATTTTACCAGCAAGAACCAAAATCCCAAGTCCAAAAATATCAATAGTATATCCAGGAGGACATCAGAGAACCAAAAGCCAAAAAATATGAAAAATCAAGTTGACCTTCAACTGTGGGTGGGTAGTGAAATACTTAGCTACTGTATGTCACTGCACAAACACAAGTCCTATCCTCACCGCTGATCACCAATGTTAGAAATGGGGTTTTTGGTTGGCAGTCAGGTTGCCCTCTGTCCAAACAAGAACCCTTACTCTAGTCAGGGTAAGTCACACACAATCCAAAATCAGCCTGTGCTCACCCTCCGGTAGCTTGGCACGAGCAGTCAGGTTTAACTTAGAAGGCAATGTGTAAAGCATTTGTGCAATAAATCATACAACACCATAGCATAACACCACAAAAATACACCACACAGTGTTTAGAAAAATATATAATATTTATCTGGGAATCTTCAGGTCAAAACGATCAAAGTTGCAATATGAATTTGTAAAGATATCACTGAAAAGTGATAGAAAGTGTCTTAAGTCTTTAGAAAGTGAACAAAGTCTCTTTCAAACACAAAGTACCTGGTTTCTGGTGGAAAATCTCCTCAGAGGGCCACAGGAGAAGAGGTGCGTGGAAAACTGGTGTGTGCGTCGATTTCTCCTCAGCACACACGGACTTGCGTCGTTATTTTCCACGCGGGGAGTCGTGCGTCATTTTCCGGCGCGCGGACAGTCTCTTACTGTGGTTCGCGGGGAGTACCAGATGTCCCAGGTCTGTGCGTGGATTTTCCTGCTCGTTTTCCGGCTGTGCGTCGTTCTGCGGGGCTGCGCGTCGAAGTTTTGATCTCACGGCAGGCGTCGCGTCGATTTCTCCTGCGGAGTCGGGCGGCGTTGTCCTTGCGAGGCCGTGCGTCAAAGTTTTGATCTCACGGCAGGCGTCGCGTCGATTTCTCCCGGGAAGTCGGGCGGCGTTGTCCTTGCGAGGCCGTGCGTCAAAGTTTTGATCTCACAGCAGGCGTCGCGTCGATTTCTCCCGGGGAGTCGGGCGGCGTTGTCCTTGCGAGGCCGTGCGTCAAAGTTTCGGTCGTCCCGAAGACGTCGCGTCGATCAGCGTCGGTGTGCGGCGTTTTTCTTGCCGCGGAACAAGCTGTGCGTCGAAAAGTTCGTCGCACGGAGCGTCCAAGAGGAAGAGAGAAGTCTTTTTGGTCCTGAGACTTCAGGGAACAGGAGGCAAGCTCTATCCAAGCCCTTGGAGAGCACTTTTACAGCCAGACAAGAGTTCAGCAAGGCAGCAGGCCAACAGCAAGGCAGCAGTCCTTTGTAGAAAAGCAGACAGGTGAGTCCTTTGAGCAGCCAGGCAGTTCTTCTTGGCAGGATGTAGTTTCTGGTTCAGGTTTCTTCTCCAGCAAGTGTCTGATGAGGTAGGGCAGAGGCCCTGTTTTATACTAAGTTGTGCCTTTGAAGTGGGGGTGACTTCAAAGAGTCTCTAAGAAATGCACCAAGCCCCCTTTCAGTTCAATCCTGTCTGCCAGAGTCCCAGTAGGGGGTGTGGCAGTCCTTTGTGTGAGGGCCGGCCCTCCACCCTCCCAGCCCAGGAAGACCCATTCAAAATGCAGATGTATGCAAGTGAGGCTGAGTACCCTGTGTTTGGGGTGTGTCTGAGTGAATGCACAAGGAGCTGTCAACTAAACCTAGCCAGACGTGGATTGAAGGGCACAACAAGATTTTAGTGCAAAGAAATGCTCACTTTCTAAAAGTGGCATTTCTCGAATAGTAATATTAAATCCGACTTCACCAGTCAGCAGGATTTTATATTACCATTCTGGCCATACTAAATATGACCTTCCTGCTCCTTTCAGATCAGCAGCTGCCACTTCAACAATATATGAGAGCAGCCCCAATGTTAGCCTATGAAGGGAGCAGGCCTCACAGTAGTGTAAAAACGAATTTAAGAGTTTTACACTACCAGGACATATAACCACACAAGTACATGTCCTGCCTTTTACCCACACAGCACCCTGCTCTAGGGGTTACCTAGGGCACACATTAGGGGTGACTTATGTATAGAAAAAGGGGAGTTCTAGGCTTGGCAAGTACCTTTAACTGCCAAGTCGAAGTGGCAGTGAAACTGCACACACAGGCCTTGCAGTGGCATGCCTGAGACAAGGTTAAGGGGCTACTGAGGTGGGTGGCACAACCAGTGCTGCAGGCCCACTAGTAGCATTTAATCTACCTGCCCTAGGCACATGTAGTGCACTCTACCAGGGACTTACAAGTAAATTAAATAGTCAATCATGGATAAACCAATCAGTAGTACAATTTACACAGAGAGCATATGCACTTTAGCACTGGTTAGCAGTGGTAAAGTGCCCAGAGGTCAAAAGCCAACAACAACAGGTCAGAAAAAATAGGAGGAAGGAGGCAAAAAGTTTGGGGATGTCCCTGTCAAAAAGCCAGGTCCAACAGTTTATTTCATACATTCATCAGCCCCATAATAAGCTCAGGTTCCCCCTCACCATGACTGCCAAGATGTTGCTTCCCAAGACCTAAAAATCAAAGATGATGATGGTAGATTGACCACCTCACTGCAGAGAAAACCTGCAGAAAGGAACACTCTGCTGACCTAAGACCGTTCCATCCCTGCGCCCTGAGACACGTCCTGAGAACCCGTCCCTCAGGATGCGCCGTAATCGCACACGCAGGGTGGACTACCTTAGAGAAGCTCAGGTCCAAGAACACAGGCACCTAGACAGAGGTTACCCACACAAACTGGCCAAAAAGGCTGTAAAAAGAGCTTGGTACAACCCCGGAGAAGAACTTTTGAAAATAAAGCCCAAGAAATCAAATGACAAACTAGTATGCGTTACCACCTTTTGCCCGGTGGCCAATAAGGCCACTTCCATTGTTAGAAGATACTGGCACATGATAAAAGATATGGACAAATCCTTCGAACCCCCGTACCTGCCTTCAAAAGAGGTAAAAATATCAGGGACCACATAAGTTAGAGCAGTCTTTAGAGCGCACGTCCAAGCCAGAATATACCGACAAATGCTTGGGGTCTGGAACGAGTAAAAGGACACTCTTGCTGTATAAATCGTGTACCTTGCAAATTCAGAAGACATACGAAAGGATTTGTACACAGTAACAAATGTGGAGTATTAGCTATTGCCAAATTGTAACTCAACTATCTTGGTCTACTGCACCTGGTGTCCGTGTCCAAAGATATACATTGGCCAAACCAACCCAGAGGTGAAGACCCGCATTGTCCAACACTGGGGCGGGATCGGGCGTGGGGGAATGAATGCAGCCCTGTCCAGCACTTTCAAAGAAGGAGCCAGGGTGCAGGCAATATCACTTGGCAGGTGGCTGAGATGGCACATCTGCCGGAGAGAGGTGGCCACCTGGCACTGATTCTACAAAGGCTCCAGTGAAATTATATGACCCAGACATATGCATTGGTTATTTCAGTTCCCTTTGATAAGATCCGGGTAGAAATGCGGTTGACAACCACCTGGCCGAGAGAGACTTTCATTCAATGACCTCTCCGTGCAGAATTCTAGTTGTTCCTTCCTGGAGTTTTGAGTTCTCCAGTATCAGAGACTCTGCACATGCCGTTGCGTTCTTTCCGTCGTTCCTTCATTCTGTTGTGATCTCCTTTTTTGTGCTGCTTGCTGGAAATCTTGAGCACTGTGTGTTCACATGACACGGAGCCCTTATTTCACTGATTTGAATATATAGGTTTGCAGCATGGAAATACATATGATCTGAGAATTTTTTATATGAAATGGATTATTTGGTTACACCTTCGTCGTTTGGTAGTGGCACCATACAATACACTTTTGGTATTACCTAAATCATGAATTATAATATCTGATTATACCCAATAGGACATTGCCGCGTGTTGTATTCCCTTGTCCTCTTGGGTCTGACAGTGGCTCCTACGGTTTATACGAGCATCAGTTAGGGCCTGATGTAGAGTGTGGCCAACAGGGTACTCTGTGGTGTTTGCCAAACTGTCCTTCCAACTGATTTAGAGGCGGGCGGGCCACAAGCTTTCCCGTAAGCTTTCTTTTCTGAGGCCCTGTGGATGGAAAGCTTCCTCTGATGACCAACAGACTGCAGTGTGTTGGTTCTTGGGTGAGAATTCGACCAGAACCTTGGCCTGTACATCAAGCATAATTATTCGGGTTCTGCTCTATGCCAGAGGTCCATCCCTTCCCCCTTTATTGAATTTGTCCTTGTCTGACCTCCCCACCACCTTCGAGCAAACTAACACGTGTTCTCCAAGGTTGGCATCTTGATGTTGACACCATCAGCCTTACAAAGACAAGATGCTTTTAGCATGCTATGGGTGTATTTCTTATCTCCTCTAAGTACAATTAATGAAGAATAAATTATGATAAGGCAAGACTTGTGAATTTTTGGGATCCAAAGAAAAGGACGCCCCATGAATTTGGAAGCAGCAGGTTGCCATGTACACGTTGGCATGTTTTCTTTGTAAACCCGGAGGCTGAGTCTGTTTCTACCAGAAGACAGGGCCTATCTCTGTCACGGTTTGGCCGTGGCTTAGCAGTAATACTGTACTTCACCAATAACGGGGTGATCCGGTGTGGATTTATAGAACAGAAGTCAGGGGTTGCTGTCCACTCATATCAAAGGAACATATCGAGAGGAAAATTCTTCATGAGCATGAGAAGCGTCTCCTCCAACTGCCCTTATTCTAGAAAGCGGGGCCACGAGGCTTCCTTTCAGAATATTATGAGGTCCGACGATAGTCTGGTCCTCTGTTCTTCTACCTTTTGAAGCGAGGAATGAGATCGAGATTCTCAGGGCACATAATACCTTGCACCGGGAGGGCATGCCTTTAAAGCTACAGGGCAAAGTTCTGCAAGTCCCTCTCTCTCTCCATCATCACACCCTGCTCCCCTCAGCTTCTCTCCTCTTCCACGGTCTTCCCACTCACTGTGTGTGTCTGTCTCACCCTCTCTCACCTCAGCCACCACGCTTCCCTACTCAGTTGAGTCTCTCCTCTTCCCCTCTCTCTCCCCCTCTCTGTCTCTCTCCTCTCTGTCTCACTCTCTCTCACCCCAGCCACCACGCTTCCCTCCTCAGTTGTCTCTCTCCTCTTCCCCTCTGTCTCCCCCTCTCTGTGTCTCTCTCCCTCTGTCTCACCCTCTCTCACCTCAGCCACCACGCTTCCCTACTCAGTTGAGTCTCTCCTCTTCCCCTCTCTCTCCCCCTCTCTGTCTCTCTCCTCTCTGTCTCACTCTCTCTCACCCCAGCCACCACGCTTCCCTCCTCAGTTGTCTCTCTCCTCTTCCCCTCTGTCTCCCCCTCTCTGTGTCTCTCTCCCTCTGTCTCACTCTCTCACCTCAGCCACCACGCTTCCCTCCTCAGCTTCTCTCCTCTCCCCCCTCCGCCTCCCCCTCTCGGTGTCTTTCTCCCTCTGTCTCACCCTCTCTCACCTCAGCCACCACGGGTCATCCTTTCTTCTCCTTTACTCACCCACCTCCATCCCTCCCTGCTCTTCTCCCCACACACCAGCCCATCCCTCCCGTACTGCCATCTCTTCCCCCTTGGCTCTCTGTGTTTACTGCTCCTCCCAGTGTACTCCCCCCCACCCTCTCTTCTGCTGTGGTTCAGTCTTGCCCCATAGTGCTCTCCTCTCAGTGTGGCTTCCCTCAGTCACGCCCTCACCCTGCCACTCTCCTGATACTGTACCCGTCCATTGCATCACAAGCCCCCGGGGGTGGCAGCTCCGTCCCGGGGAGGAGCCTCCGAAGTTCAGTTCGGGCTGGCAGGGCAGAACCGGGCGGGCCCGGGCTTGGCACTAATCCGTCCCTGCAGATCTGAGGCTGGGCACTTCACCCGAGGCACTGCACCAGCCAGCATCGGGCACCCGGAGCCGTCCAGAGACCGTGACCAGCACTGAAGGAGCGAGGCTAGCAGGTCAGGACTGAGGTGTAACGGCTGAGGCAGTGTGTGAATGTCATTCCTAGCTCTGCAGGTCAGGACTGAGGTGCATCTGCCGAGCAGTGTGTCAATATCAGTCCTAGCTCTGCAGGTCAAGACTGAGGTGCATCGGCTGAGCAGTGTGTGAATGTCAGTCCTAGCTCTGCAGGTCAGGACTGAGGTGCTTCGACTAAGCAGTGTGTGGGCCTGGGTGCTGCAAGTCAGGACTGAGGTGCATGAGCTGAGCAGTGTGTGAATGTCAGTCCTAGCTCTGCAGGTCAAGACTGAGGTGCATCGGCTGAGCAGTGTGTGAATGTCAGTCCTAGCTCTGCAGGTCAGGACTGAGGTGCTTCGACTAAGCAGTGTGTGGGCCTGGGTGCTGCAAGTCAGGACTGAGGTGCATCAGCTGAGCAGTGTGTGAATGTCAGTCCTAGCTCTGCAGGTCAGGACTGAGGTGCTTCGGCTAAGCAGTGTGTGGGCCTGGGTGCTGCAGGTCAGGACTGAGGTGCATCGGCTGAGCAGTGTGTGAATGTCAGTCCTAGCTCTGCAGGTCAGGACTGAGGTGCTTCGTCTAAGCAGTGTGTGGGCCTGGGTGCTGCAGGTCAGGACTGTGGCGCATCGACTGAACAGTGTGTGGGCCCAGTCCTGGTGCTACAGGTCAGGACTGAGGCGCATCGGCCGAGCAGTGTGTTAATGTCAATCCTAACTCTGCAGGTCAGGACTGAGGTACATCACCTTAGCAGTGTGTGAATGTAAGTACTGGATCAGCAGGGGTGCTGCAGGTCAGGGGTGATATGCATCGGCCGAGCAGTATGTGAAGTCATTCCTAGCTCTGCAGGTCAGGACTGAGGTACATCTGCCGAGCAGTGTGTCAATGTCAGTCCTAGCTCTGCAGGTCATGACTGAGGTGCTTCGGCTGAGAAGTGTGCGGGCCCAGTCCTAGTGCTGCAGGTCAGGGCTTATGTGCATCAGCTAAGCAGTGAGTGAATGTCAATCCTGGCTCTGCAGGTCAGGACTGAGGTACATCTGCTTAGCAGTGTGTGAATGTCAGTGCTGGACCAGCAGAGGTGCAGCACGTCAGGACTGAAGTGCATCGGCTTAGCAGTGTGTGAATGTCAGTCCTAGTTCTGCAGGTCAGGACTGAGGTGCATCGACTGAGCAGTGTGTGTGTGTCCAGTCCTAGTGCTGCAGGTCAGGACTGAGGCGCATCGGCTGAGCAGTGTGTGAATGTCAGTCCTAGCTCTGCAGGTCAGGACTGCTGAGCAGTGTGTAAATGCGAGTCCTAGCTCTGCAGGTCAGGACTGAGGCGCATCGGCTGAGCAGTGTGTGAATGTGTCAGGACTGAGGCTCATCGGCTGAGCCGTGTGTGAATGTCAGTCCTAGCTCTGCAGGTCAGGACTGAGGCGCATCGGCTGAGCAGTGTGTGAATGTGTCAGGACTGAGGCTCATCGGCTGAGGCGTGTGTGAATGTCAGTCCAAGCTCTGCAGGTCAGGACTGAGGCGCATCGGCTGAGCAGTGCATGAATGAATGTCAGTCCTAGCTTTGCAGGTCAGGACTGAGGCACATCGGTTGAGCAGTGTGTGAATGCCAGTCCAAGCTCTGCAGGTCAGGACTGAGGTGCAACGGCTGAGCGGTGTGTGGCCCTAGGTGCCGCATGTCAGGACTGAGGTGCATCGGCTGAGCAGTGTGTGAATGTCAGTCCTAGCTCTGCAGGTCAGGACTGAGGCGCATCGGCTGAGCAGTGTGTGAATGTCAGTCCTAGCTCTGCAGGTCAGGGCTGAGGCTCATCGGCTGAGCAGTGTATGAATGTCAGTCCTAGCTCTGCAGGTCAGGACTGAGGCTCAGCGGCTGAGCAGTGTGTGAATGTCAGTCCTAGCTCTGCAGGTCAGGACTGAGGCGCATCGGCTGAGCAGTGTGTGAATGTCAGTCCTAGCTCTGCAGGTCAGGACTGAGGCGCATCGGTTGAGCAGTGTGTGAATGCCAGTCCAAGCTCTGCAGGTCAGGACTGAGGTGCAACGGCTGAGTGGTGTGTGGTCCTAGGTGCCGCATGTCAGGACTGAGGTGCATCGGCTGAGCAGTGTGTGAATGTAAGTCCTAGCTCTGCAGGTCAGGACTGAGGCTCATCGGCTGAGCAGTGTGTGAATGTCAGTCCTAGCTCTGCAGGTCAGGAGTGAGGCATTTGCTGAGCAGTGCGTGAATGTCAGTGCTGGATTAGCATGGAGTGACAGGGCTGTGCCTGAGTGTCAGCACTGGGATACCAGGGTGTCTGCAGGGCGGTCCTGGGGTGCACAGTGACTGAGCTGTACTCCTGCTAGGATGGGCCTCTTGTCCGCAGCTCTTGTGAGAACGAGGCGGCGTGGTAATACAAATCATCTTTGCAACCACAAGAAAGCATTGTACTATGTGCAAAACTCATTTTACAAGTCTGGAAAGTGTCCTGTCTGATGAAGGGTGTTTCTTTCCCAATGCGAATCGCAAATTCAAGGGGAGCCTGGAAGGGACCCCCTTCCTTTCCGAGTAGCGCTGGAATGTATCAATGCTTTGCAAGTAAACTGGTTGCAACCATTGATCAGATATTGATACCCCGAGGAGATGGTATCAGATTTACAAAGGGAGGCCGTTGGTCTCTCACAGATGTCTGGGGAACCCCTTCTCCCCACCGCCCCTCGCCCCAACGCACCTCTGCTGGAAGAGCAGGCACGCTGGAAGCAAACACGGCCCACTCATGTCTGAAACATGCCTCAGTGCCTTTAGTGGGGTGTAACAGGCCTGGGTCTCTCAAAGGGATGTGGCCAAGAAGCGTGGCCTGTGACGTTAAAACATGTTAACCTAACCCTGTGCTTCACACGCTGTGCCGCATGGCCGTTACCTGGATGCCTCACTGACTTCTGGTATTGCATCTTGACAGCTCCCACAACAAAGAACATACTCCTAAACAAGCCAGCCCTTTTGGCTTTGCCAATGTTTAATAGTTGTGTCTGGTCAATGAATTACTATGGTTGTCGTATGAATAATTAGAATTGAAAACGTTTCACTCACATTCTTCCCTTCAGGTCAGTTTCCTCTGCAAGCTCTCACTCTCTTAGACACGTGCGCCCCTTTTTTAAACACCCCTTTCTGAAATCCTCTACCTACCAGACACGTCCCCACAGTTACAATCCGCACGTATGCCACCATTGCTCTGTGCACCCTGCAGAGAGGACAGTGAATGCATGTGCATATAATCAGGGCCTCTGGAATTATGCGGCAAGGGAGGGCCAAATTATGCAGTAGGGTTGAGTAAATTGTGCAGCAAGGTAAGGCAAATTATGTGGCATAATACGGCACATTTTGTCATAGTATTACTTAATTTCTTTCATTGATAGACTTGGTAACACTGTCTGGGCTTTGGTTGCACCGCATTACTACCAGTTCGACACAGAAATATAGCAATGCGTAACAGACAGGTGACCAGTCCAGCTTTGCAAAGGGCCTTCCACCCCACTGCAGCATGCGGTGCTGAGTTTTAAGTAACTTTTCAATCGTTTGAGCTAGAAACATTTTTTTTGTTAATATCTACAAATTATGCAGCAGATGATGTGGCAAATGCAGAAAATCTATAAACCCTGCAGCCGCACACTTGCATAATTCCAATGGCCCTCCTTATAGTTACACACCTTTATTACACACTGACAGCTGCTGTGAGAAACCCCTCTGCATTCAGCCTCAGATACAGACCCCCTCAATCATGTGCAGTGATAAACACCCCCACACAGCCTGACCTCACTCATACACGAGAGAGGACTCGGTGCAAAGAATTTGTGATACTGAAGTGATGTGTTGGCTGAAAAAAAGAACTACAGAAACACAGCATCTTGAAAAAAGCAAATAGAAAGAAAGATACATATAATACAACTGGAGGAGCAACAACAACAATTTCAAACAAGTAGAACCATCCAAGCAGGTCTCTTCCAACACAGCCTTTATTTCCTTCTTGCAAGAAAAGCTGCCAACACGTTTCGTTCACCACAAATGAACTTCCTCAGGGCTGTGAGATAGACATTTATACAATGTACTGTTCCTCAAAAATAACACAACTCAACATCATAGCCTAAACATATGATAAAAGAACTGTGACACTACATTATACTGTTCAAGGCTTGGAATGAAAAATAATATCCTAAACACCTCAATACCACGTTGAAAAACATTTAAAAAGACATAAAAAACCACAGTGCATATTATATTAAAAATTAAAAAAACAAATCTCCTCATAAGACTCATAACAATGAAGTATAAACTGATACTGTAAAACAGGGATTGCATTGCTGACTCGATTCCTTGAGGTTTTTTTTGTTCAGTCCCAGCTGAGAATGCATCAGTGTTTTCTCAGTACGGATTATGGGGCTTGCAAGGGAATCTTTCTAAAGTCAGTTGTTTATTACTGGTGGGTGCCAGACCCAGAAGGACCCGCCACACTTAAAGCCCCCCGCTTAACCCCAATACAGGAATACGGTGATGACTGTGGGGTGGCAGCTGTGTTTGAGAATAGAGGAGGTGCTTCAGTGAGAATTGGGTTGCGCGTCAGACCTTTACTGGATGTGCTTCAGTGAGAAGTGGGGTGCACGCCAGACCTTTACTTGAAGTGCTTCAGTGAGAAGTGGGGTGCACGTCAGAACTTTACTGGAGGTGCTTCAGTGAGAAGTGAGGTGCACGTCAAACCTTTACTGGAGGGAGGTGCTTCAGTGAGAAGTGGGGTGTACGTCAGACCTTTACTGGGGTGCTTCAGTGAGAAGTGGGATGCACTTCAGACCTTTACTGCCCAGCATGCAGAACCTACTCTACCGTCGAGGGACTACACCGCACAGCTCAGCTAATGCAGCCCCCTCCATGCTGGAAGCTCTGCGGTACAGTGAAGATCCGAGGTGCATTAGCAGACCTGTGGGTGTGTCTCGGTACTGGAACAGCACTGAGGGAGGTGCATTAGCTGAGCTGTGCTGTGCAGTGAAGATCTGAGGTGCATTAGCTGAGCTCTTCGGTGCAGTGAAGATCTGAGGTGCATTAGCTGAGCTCTTGGGTGCAGTGAAGATCCGAACTGCATTAGCAGACCTGTGGGTGGGTCTCGGTACTGGAACAGCACAGACGGAGGTGCATTAGCTGAGCTGTGTGGTGCAGTGAAGATCTGAGGTGCATTAGCTGAGCTGTGCGGTGCAGTGACGATCTGACGTGCACTAGCAGACCTGTGAGGGGGGCTCGGTGCTGGAACAGCACAGATTGAGGTGCATTAGCTGAGCTGTGTGGTGAAGATCTGACATGCATTAGCTGAGCTGTGTGGTGCAGTGCAGATCTGAGGTGCATTAACTGAGCTGTGCGGTGCAGTGAAGATCTGACGTGCACTAGCAGACCTGTGATGGGGGCTCGGTGCTGAAACAGCACAGACTGAGGTGAATTAGCTGAGCTGTACCGTGCAGTGAAGATCTGAGGTGCATTAGCTGAGCTCTTGGGTGCAGTGAAGATCTGAGGTGCATTAGCTGAGCTCTTGGGTGCAGTGATGATCTGAGGTGCATTAGCTGAGCTCTTCGGTGCAGTGAATATCTGAGGTGCATTAGCTGAGCTCTTCGGTGCAGTGAATATCTGAGGTGCATTAGCAGACCTGTGAGGGGGTCGGTACTGGAACAGCACAGACTGAGGTGCATTAGCTGAACTGTGCGGTACAGTGAATATCTGAGGTGCATTAGCAGACCTGTGAGGGTGGCCGATACTGGAACAACACAGACTGAGGTGCATTAGCTGAGCTGTGCGGTGAAGATCTGACATGCATTAGCTGAACTGTGCGGTACAGTGAATATCTGAGATGCATTAGCAGACCTGTGAGGGGGGCCGGTACTGGAACAGCACAGACTGAGGTGCATTAGCTGAACAGTGCGGTGCAGTGAAGCTTTAATGTGGAGTGAAGATCTGAGGTGCAGTGAAGATCTGGGGTGCATTAGCAGACCCAGAGGTTGTTGACACTCCTTCCCCTCCGCCCCTCCCTGGCCAATCAGCGGTCGGGTGGGGGTGTCCGAGAGGCAGTCACTTGGTTCTAGTGGGCGAGAGAGCCCCGCCTGTCACATGCACTGAGGTCACGTGACGTGACAGAGCCTGAGGAGCAGTGAGGACAGGAGGAGGAGAGGAGGTAAAGAGCCTGTGGGTGGGAGGGGGGACATGGGTGCATGGGGTGGAAGGTACCCCCGACACCTCCCCAGGCCAGGCTCTGAAGCTTGCACCCTGTGAACCCCGCCCCCACAGGAGCGCCCAGTCTCTGCAGTCTCATCACGAGACTGCTGTGAAGACTGTGGAGCAGCAAGTGTGGGTACCCCAGGGATCCAGGGATGGAGGAGAGACAAAGGTGTGTGGCGGGCCGAGGGTACCCCAGGGATGGAGGAGATATAGGAGATACAAAGTTGTATTTGCGGGCCCCGAGGGGAGGAGGTACCCCAGGGATCCAGGGATGGAGGAGAGGCAAAGGTGTGTGCGGGCTGGAGGGTTGTCTCAGCTAAGTGACCTCAGGCACCTTATTTTCACTAAACTTGGTTGACTGTTTGCAGCGCTTGGAAAGCCTAACACTGCAGTAGAAAGCGCTATATAAAGAAGATATCATCAAAAGCATCGTTATCTGTGCATGTGCACGCGGTTGTGTACTCTCCAGAAGATGCACTCAAGAGATGTTTGTGTAGTCGTGCAGGGCAGCGTTCGAGGCTACAACCCTACGCATAGAAGTCAAACACTGTCGTTATCATCATACCTGCCTGAGTCCACGCGAGGGTGTGCGCTCCTCAGGGTCTTGATACGTCCCTCAGATGCCCTGCTCCTCAGGGGCTCGGGAGTCATGATGTGTCCATCAGATGCCCTGCTTCTCAGGGGCTGGAAGTCATGAAGCGTCCCTCAGATGCCCTGCTCCTCAGGGGCTCGGGAGTCATGATGTGTCCATCAGATGCCCTGCTCCTCAGGGGCTGGAAGTCATGATGCCTCCATCAGATGCCCTGCTCCTCAGGGGCTGGAAGTCATGATGCGTCCATCAGAGGCCCTGCTCCTCAGGGGCTGGGAAGTCATGATGCCTCCATCAGATGCCCTGCTCCTCAGGGGCCGGGAGGTCATGATGCCTCCATCAGATGCCCTGCTCCTCAGGGGCTGTGAAGTCATGATGCCTCCATCACTTCCCTGCTCCTCAGGGGCTGGGAGGTCATGATGCCTCCATCAGATGCCCTGCTCTACAGGGGCAGGGAGGTCATGATGCCTCAGGGAGGTCATGATGCCTCCATCAGATGCCCTGCTCTACAGGGGCAGGGAGGTCATGATGCCTCCATCAGACGCCCTGATCCTCAGCAGCTTGGTACTGGATGATGCGTCCATCAGATGCCCTGGAGTCAGCAGCCACCCTGGCAGCGCTTCAGTAACTGGTTCTGCCAAAAAAGGTTCATGAGACAGTCACGGGGTGAAGGAGATAAGGGAAGGGCTGAGAGGGTGTAGCGTAGAGAGGGAGGCCGAGGGGCTGCTGAGGGGGTGTAGTGTAGAGGGAGGAGGGGGAGGTCAGAGGTGATGCTGAGAGGGTGTAGCGTAGAGAGGGAGGCCGAGGGGCTGCTGAGGGGGTGTAGTGTAGAGGGAGGAGGGGGAGGTCAGAGGTGATGCTGAGAGGGTGTAGCGTAGAGAGGGAGGCCGAGGGGCTGCTGAGGGGGTGTAGTGTAGAGGGAGGAGGGGGAGGTCAGAGGTGATGCTGAGAGGGTGTAGCGTAGAGAGGGAGGCCGAGGGGCTGCTGAGGGGGTGTAGTGTAGAGGGAGGAGGGGGAGGTCAGAGGTGATGCTGAGAGGGTGTAGCGTAGAGAGGGAGGCCGAGGGGCTGCTGAGGGGGTGTAGTGTAGAGGGAGGAGGGGGAGGTCAGAGGTGATGCTGAGAGGGTGTGGTGTAGAGAGGGAGGCCGAGGGGTGCTGAGAGAGTGTAGAGAAGGAGACCAAGGGAGCTTCTGAGAGGGTGTAGTGTAGAGAGGGAACCTGAGGGGGGCTGCTGGGAAGGTGTAGTGTAGAGAAAGAGGCCTAGGGGGTTGCTGCGAGGGTGTAGTGTAGAGAAAGAGGCCTAGGGGGTTGCTGAGAGGGTGTAGTGTAGAGAAAGAGGCCTAGGGGGTTGCTGCGAGGGTGTAGTGTAGAGAAAGAGGCCTAGGGGGTTGCTGAGAGGGTGTAGTGTAGAGAAAGAGGCCTCGGGGGTTGCTGAGAGGGTGTAGTGTAGAGAAAGAGGCCTAGGGGGTTGCTGAGAGGGTGTAGCGTAGAGAAAGAGGCCTAGGGGGTTGCTGAGAGGGTGTAGTGTAGAGAAAGAGGCCTCGGGGGTTGCTGAGAGGGTGTAGTGTAGAGAAAGAGGCCTAGGGGGTTGCTGAGAGGGTGTAGTGTAGAGAAAGAGGCCTGGGGGGTTGCTGCGAGGGTGTAGTGTAGAGAAAGAGGCCTAGGGGGTTGCTGAGAGGGTGTAGCGTAGAGAAAGAGGCATAGGGGGTTGCTGAGAGGGTGTAGTGTAGAGAGGAAGGCTGTAAGGGCTGCTGAGGGGGCGTGGTACAGAGAGCAAGAGGAGCGGAACCAAGGATAGAGCCAGAGGAGGGGACGATGTGGAACAGCAAAGAGAGATGTGGCCCCAAGGATAGAGGGGGTCAGTAGATAGATACACAAAGAAAAACACTGAAAGGTGAAAATGGGGAAAAGAAAAGTCAGTGCAGGTGACGAGATAGTTGGGTAAATAAACATGCAGGAAAAAGAAACCTACAGAAAAAAATAGAGAGGCAGGTCATATGAGACACAGTGAACTTAACAAAGGCACAGATTCTGCGCCAACCACAGGAGAGAGGCTACGGAGTCACGATTACAGCCCTCCTCCACTGGGCAGAAACAGTGGCCCTGATCCTCCTCCACCTCTCAGCAGCCTTTGACACTGCATCTCATCACAGCCTGCTCAGTAGACTGTCTCACATCGGTATCTAAGGAAATGCCCTCTTGTGGATCGCCTCCTGCAACGAAGAACTAGGAAGGTCCTCCCACCTCCAAACGCAAGGACATCATCTGCGGTGTCCCTCAAGCATCTTCCCTCAGCCCCACCCGTTGGCCTACGCAGACAACACCCAGCTCATCCCCTGGCTCTCAGAAGACCCTGCCAACACAAGAACCAACTTCCACAGCTGCATGAGGAGCAAGATGTCTCAACAAGATGTCTCATCAAGATGCCTCAAGTAAAATATATAAATCTAACGAGACATGCTGTTATCCAGCGATTGGAGTTACTAAGAAAAAATAGGGTTACTGAAGTGCTTGTGCAGGTACCAAATTGATTGAATAATGGTTTTAAAAACTTTTTCCTAGCCAAAGAGAAGAAAGCAGTCAAATACAAACAAGGTGAGGTTCAGTTTTCAATTTAAGTTTTCTTTGACCGCCATCCAGACCTAAATTCAAAAATGCAACCAACAAAATTTGTAAAGAAAAGCATTTTTTCATGTGGACCTTGACACAAAGTGTGACTTTAAGAAGGAAGAAGATATCTTCCCTTATCTATCAACTCACTTGTCCATAGGCAGAGGCTGGGGAAACCATTATTAATTAGGGCTGTATCACTTGTCTCAAGCTGCGCCCTATGACAATAATTTGGTTTATTTTTTAACAATGGATTTAAAGATAACGCATACAATCTTGTTTCCCAGTACCTTTTGCACTGCACCTCTGGCAGAGCTGGAGATAAAGTACCATTATCATTCCAGCTCCAAGTGAAGCCTGATCTTCAGCCGGGCACAGCGCTGGGGTAAACTGAACAAAGTCCGAAATGCAGGATATTGTGTGAGACATCTTCCAGTACCACTCGACTCAACACGGTGAGATATCTGTTGCCTTTACCAGTGCCACACAGGGTTCTTGTGATGTACTCACCGGATCTAATGAGGCCTGCCGAAATGAAGGGCACCAGCGCTTAGTGTGTAGTGCTCGACCAGATCTAGCCCTGTGGTTTGACTCTGACTTTTCTCACCAAGATGTATAAAGAAAAGTTGTACAGGTGCAGCCTCGCCCGTCTCAAACCCACCTTTAGACAAACAAAAAACCAACAGCATAAACCTCGTCAGAAATCCTAACCTATAAGTGTAGGTTTTATCAGACTTGTAGATTAAATGTCACATGAAATTAAAGTAAACCTAAAAAACACCACTCAGGGTAAAACTTTATTTTACTTGTGACAGGAGGTTGGCAAGAAGACTTTTTATATCACAATCTTTAATGACAGCAAAACTAAGGCAAACAGTAACCTGTTTTTAAAGTTTTACTGAGTGTATTGATTCAGATAACCAGAAACTGGTTTATGCAAAAGACCATGGATCAGCATCCTTTACTCACAGCATTATGGGTATCTTGTGCTTTGGATCTGTTTACACTGATCTCTCTCCCACACTCACTACCCTCACAGACATGGCTGTTCCGGTACACACTGCCTCACACCCAGGAGCCTTCCTGACTACTGCACAGATGAACAGGCATTGACAAAGCAAATAGGTCTGGCTTTAATGTGCGAACAAGTGTGCATTTGTGTATGCAGATCAAAGCGAGACCGATTGGCTTTGTCAGTGCTTGTTTCCAGTGACAGTAAGATAAGAAACTGGCGTGTTTGTCGTACTAGTCTTGATTACTTTGAACACATTCATCTAAATTGCCAAGTGCTTGCCATATGTAAAGAAAACATTTTTGAAACCCGTTAAATTTTGCTAGATATTAATATGAGACCCGAAATTGGATGGGGCGTTAGGCAGAGTTGTGACCCTGGGCAGATATTCACAGACGAAATGTATCGTTTTCTGATGTAAGTCAGCGTACGATTGTTCTGTTTTACTGCTTTATAATTGTGTAATATGTTTATATTCAACTCTAATAAACTTGTATTGATAACAATAAAACAGTAATTGTACTTTTTTATTGACCTTGCTGCTGGCAGGTGGAATGTAAACAGTGCAGTGTTTGTGTTGTGCTTAGTGTTGGCAGAGATTGATCACTGCACTTGTACCAGGCACAGTCAGGGTACCCCGTGCCATCGCAAAAGCCACACACCGGCACTGCATCGTGTCGTTTGTGTATGGGGACACTCTTGTTATATGGAGGGTATAGTTAGACGCACTTGTGCACACAGTAAACACTACACTGTTTCCGTACTGTACTTAGTATGTGTACAAAGAGTCTGTAAACACTTCCCTGTGTCTGTTGCCTTCGACACACACACAACTATGAATGTCTGGGTCCAATGGCGCTTTCTTTCTTTACCAGCGTCATTAGTCTTAACTGTTTTAAGCTGTTAGATAACTCACTAACCTGCAGTGAGTGGTGCACTAATCTGTGTAACACGTGGTGCTATGAAAGGACAGCGAGGCTTCAGGTCTAGGGGTGCATTTATTTTCACAATCTTTCAGAGCCAGCAGGTTACCTTGTCTGAGGGGGAAATGTTGGCACTGACCTCTTCCTGGAATAGCAGTAGCCTGAACCTCCCTCTGTGGTGTCATCATTCAGTGCAGTGCTGGATGTCTATAATGTCATGCATAGAAATTAGTTAAAGTCTTCTCCGTTCTCTGCAGAGGGTCCTTGGTGAGAGATATCTTGGGTAATGAGAACTGAAGTACCTGTGAGAGCTTTTCTTCCAGTTTACTACTTGCTACCTCACTAGTAAGATCCCCCAAAATGGTTCCCCAATAAATCTGATTTTCTGTGAATTTAGTTTTGTGCCACCTTATAGCAAGCCATCTGCCCCTGCCATTGCCTTCTCTCAACAAGGCACTGAACGTGGGTGGGAAGGGTTTCCTAGCTCGTTTGTCAGTCGGCAATGTATTGCAAACATCATTGTGTTACCTTAAAGACACTAAATATAGACACATATTTGATCATTTACTTTTGTCAGTTTGTCTTCTGTAATAGTTGATGCTAATATGTTTCTTTGGCAATAGTCAATACTGCCCACCGCACCCTTTTAATTAGAATGTTTTGCTGTGTACCCGTTACCAATAAATGTATCCAAAAATAAATTAAGCCTGGCTACTTTTTTAGCTGTTTCCATATTCCTAAACATACCGAAAGGTCAAGGCATTTTTTAGCTGTCGCTTCATACTTAGACCTCATGAGGTCCAGCCAATGACATTTTAGGTGAGAGGCCCCTGTAGCTGCAACGTCAGGCTGTGAGCATCTAGTATTTATTCCATTGTTCTTCCAATGGGTGTAAAGATGAGTACATTCAAATGTTAAACCAGGAGTGTGGAATTCCTGTTGCTTGGATTCTTCGAAAGCCCATGTCTCCTGTATAAAAATCAACTTGTCCCATTAGTTGCCAGTGCTTAATTTGTAAATAAATAAGTGCCAGGGTCCTCTTCAGGAGGTCACTGCCTCGTGTACCACCTATTGCCTCTGTCAGCGCAGGGGCATTGCCAGTACCAACACAAATAGTAACCATCACACTCCCACAATGTGATAATTCAGACTATTCCAGCCCCCTAAAACAAGAACGGCTTGGGTGGCAGATTTTAGTCCTTTCAAATGTATACTTGTTAGAAATGGGGTTTTTGGTTGGCAGTCAGGTTACCCCCTGTCCAAGCAAAAGCCCTCACTCTAGTCAGGGTAAGTCACACACAATCCAAGATTATCCTGTGCCCACCCTCTGGTAGCATGGCACGAGCAGTCAGGCTTAACTTAGAAGGCAATGTGTAAAGTATTTGTGCAATAAATCATACAATACCACCATATAGCAGCACAAAAATACACCACACAGTGTTTAGAAAAATATATAATATTTATCAGGATAATTGTAGGTCAACAAGAATAAAGTTGCAATGGGAAATTGTAGAGATATCACTGAAAAGTGATATAAAGTGTCTTAAGTCTTTAGATTATAAACAAAGTCTCTTCCAAGCACAAGTACCTGGTTTAGAGTGGAAAAATCTCCTCAGAGGGCCACAAAAGAAGAGGTGCGTGGAAAAAGGGTGTGTGCGTCGATTTCTTCTCAGCACACATGGACTTGCGTCGTTATTTTCCACGCGTCGCATCGATCAGCGTCGGTGTGCGGCGTTTTTCTCGCCGCGGAACAAGCTGTGCGTCAAAATTTTCGGCGCACGGAGCGTCCAAGCGAAAGAGGGAAGTCTTTTTGGTCCTGAGACTTCAGGGAACAGGAGGCAAGCTCTATCCAAGCCCTTGGAGAGCACTTTCACACCCAGACAAGAGTTCAGCATTCAGCAGGCCAACAGCAAGGCAGCAGTCCTTTGTAGAAAGAAGACAGGTGAGTGCTTTGAGCAGCCAGGCAGTTCTTCTTGGCAGGATGCAGTTTCTGGTTCAGGTTTCTTCTCCAGCAAGTGTCTGATGAGGTAGGGCAGAGGCCCTGTTTTATACCCAAATGTGCCTTTGAAGTGGGGGAGACTTCAAAGAGTGGCTAAGAAGTGCACCAGGTCCCCTTTCAGTTCAATCCTGTCTGCCAGGATCCCAGTAGGGGGTGTGGCAGTCCTTTGTGTGAGAGCAGGCCCTCCACCGTCCCAGCCCAGGAAGACCCATTCAAAATGCAGATGTATGGAAGTGAGGCTGAGTACCCTGTGTTTGGGGTGTGTCTGAGTGAATGCACAAGGAGCTGTCAACCAAGCCCAGCCAGACGTGGATTGTAAGGCACAGAAGGATTTAAGTGCAAAGAAATGCTCACTTTCTAAAAGTGGCATTTCTAGAATAGTAATATTAAATCCGACTTCACCAGTCAGCAGGATTTTGTATTACCATTCTGGCCATACTAAATATGACCTTCCTGCTCCTTTCAGATCAGCAGCTGCCACTTCAACAGTGTATGAGGGCAGCCCCAATGTTAGCCTATGAAGGGAGCAGGCCTCACAGTAGTGTAAAAACGAATTTAGGAGTTTTACACTACCAGGACATATAACTACACAGGTACATGTCCTGCCTTTTACCCACACAGCACCCTGCTCTAGGGGTTACCTAGGGCACACATTAAGGGTGACTTATATGTAGAAAAAGGGGAGTTCTAGGCTTGGCAAGTACTTTTAAATGCCAAGTCGAGGTGGCAGTGAAACTGCACAGACAGGCCTTGCAATGGCAGGCCTGAGACAAGGAAAAGGGGCTACTTAAGTGGGTGGCACAACCAGTGCTGCTGGCCCACTAGTAGCATTTAATTTACCAGCCCTATGCACATAAAGTGCACCTTACTAGGGACTTATAAGTAAATTAATAGGCCAATCAGGTATGATTCAAGGTTACCATGTTTTAAGGGAGAGAGCATATGCACTTTAGCACTGGTTAGCAGTGGTAAAGTGCGCAGAGTCTAAAAACCAGCAAAAACAGTGTCCACAAAGTGGAGGGAGGCAGGCAAAAAGTTAGGGGTGACTACCCTAAGGCTGTCAGGTATAACAATATTGAATTAATGAGCAAATGTTATTGTGCTTATCTCTAAATTAGACAGACACCGCCACCATGTGGCAGACTGTCATAAGTGCTGGTGTTGGCAATTAAGTGCTGGTGCCGAGCACCGGAAACCACTGGCTTAAATTAAGGTCTGTTTGTTGCAGAGTGAAGTGAGAAATAATGGCAGCATTCTCATATCAGAACTCAGAAATTCTCTCTAATATTATGCCAGAGTCTGGATCTTAACAAGTTTCTGATTGTGCCACAATTCACAAACCAGGGCTCTTTTCAGGTCAGATCTCTGAATAGTCCCAGGCTCAGGCAATGAATGTGGTCTGACTAGCACAGTAGGACGTTGGATAAGCCTGCGCTCTCACTGTGACAGAAGTCTTGTTAGAGAAGATCTCAGGATCTGCCATTTTCGAACTGTGTCATTGCTTTCTTTCCTACTGTACTTTCTGAGGAAGCGTGTTATGAATTCCTCAACAGATTTTCTTTTGAGCACTCTGTTGATTTTACAACATCATGAACTTTGCAAGGTCTTGTCAAAGCCAGTGTTATGAGTCTGATAGTCAAAGCTGTTTATGTAAATTTGGTTTGCACCTGCAAAAGTTGAAGATTTTCATTTGAGGAAACCTACTGTTGGGCTGGAAGTAGGAAGGACGTGGAAAGCCCTGTAAGTATGTTTATACTCACAAACATTGATGATATTCATCAAATCCTCTCCAGAACTTCTCAGTTTATGCATATCCACATACTTTCATATTTGAGAATAGTCACCAAAACTTCTCCATCGCATTTCCTCCCAGGTTAGTAGAGCACTGACAAACTGAGTGACTTCTTTGTACTTTCTGCTTGGCACCTTCAGGAAAATTGGAGAAAGAGGGAAAGTTATGACATCAAAGCACCACCTTGTCAGCGATTGGATGCAGAATAGTGAAAATGTGTTGTAGTAACTTCCTGACGATTTGTGAACCAACTCTTCTATGTGTCTGGCAAAGAGGTCACATGGTTTCCATCACTTAAAGGTGTGGTGGTGACATTTGGGATATAATTAGGCGTGTGTGAAATTTGCGAAATTTGCTTTCGTAGAATTATGTAAAATTTCTGGAAAATATTGTGAAATTGCACGTGACCCTACAAAATGCACATTTGTCATTTAGGGCCAGATGTATCAAAGCGTTTTTCCCATTTTGTGTCAATGGGAAAATGTCTTGGTACATTTGGCCCTTAGTGCTATATTTTAACACGAACTGTGTCTTTATATCAATTTATGACGCAAACACACACTTAGGATGAAAATAGCAGGATAAGCACAATTGCAGCAAACAGCCACTGGCGTCTGATTATTTTTGTTGTTTTGGTGCTTCTGCGCTGTACTTTTGCTGTGAACAATGGTGTAGTGAAGCGACTGGTATAATTGCATAATTAGCACGAATTTCCCCAAAATACGTTAACTGCACCGGTCATTTAAGTCCAACAAGGGCATATTTTACTGTCTCATAAAAAATGTAAAGACTTTTTTTAAAATAGCATTTAATGTAGCATTAACGTTGTGAGCTAAACTTGTATGAAATTTACGGTGTGCTTTTTATTACTTTTAAATTAACTTCTCCCTTTTTTGTTTATTTAACATTTGATCTAAGTAAAGGCATCTTATGACATTTAAACTAATAGTCTTACATTATGATAAATGTAATATTTTGTAATATAGTTAAATGTGTTACCTATAGAAGTGATTAATGTGCTTACATTGCCTTTATGAATGCAGTGTGGACCAAACATAAATAAATGTAAAAACAAGAAGGTGATGCTTGAAAAGCTTGAATTAATCTCAGCCACTGGCAGTCACTCACGCGGCATCCCAATCCATTGTTTTTTTGCCCACCAAGCCACCCCAGTTTGGACCCAGCCATATGCAAATCAGGTTTGACTCTGCTCCCCAGGGGAACAGTCCAGCCTGAACTGCCAGGCCAGATCCTCCCTGAACAGCCACAAGAACCTAGGACCAGTTGCGTCCTCGTTAGGGCTCTTCAGCCAGGTATAGCTTGGTCCCAGTGGCACAGTGAGCCCGGGACCCATGTCTGGGATTACCTGGCACACTTAAGGAGGCAAATGCAAAAACAACAAGGTGATGGATGGAATGCTTGAATTAATCTCAGCCACTCCCAGTCACTCAGGCCACTTCCCAATCCATTGTTGGCAGCTGCCAAGTCAAATGGCAACCTGAACCCTGCAGACAGTGAAAAAATGCAGATTTTATTGTTTGAACACCTAAGAAAAGCAGGGACCTATATATTTTTGGGGCAGGTCGAATAACATTGGGCATAGACATACTATGTGTTCTAATGTCTCATTTTAATAACCACAGCCTCTACAAGATTCACTGGGTGATAGCATACTTTGGTCATACTTCAGTGATGCAAGTGGAGCCAGTAGAAACCTCAGTCTCATATACTTACCTCTAATTGTGTGTTTCAGCTTCAAGACCATGACCTCAGGAGACTAGCTGATGAGTTGCATGGTAATAGTAAAGCCCCTCATGAGAGCTTGCTAGGCTCTATAATGCTTTTTGAGCATGAGGGCATTACAGACGTGTAACTTGTTGCACCGTGCCATACTTATCTCAAGTCCCTGAGTTAATATTCTCTGGAGGTTAAAGAATCCACTCTAGAGATGTATTTTACAATTAGCTATTAGTTCCTTCCAAATATAACTCTTTATGATGCCAGCTTCTGAGACCTTCAACCTGTAACAGTACTTCAGAAACCGCAGATCAGCTATTGAACTCAGACTCGTCATACCTAGTTCTAAGTTGAGTCGAGAGGAGGGGATACTTCTAGGAAGACCAAACATTACCTGAATCGCTGCCGAGAAGATCTTATAGAGGCCGAAATTTAATATAGCCCCATAAGGGCCATAATGAATTCTGCTTTGATTAGTTGCAAAATACAGGAGCCGGTTGGACTGTGCAGGGTGTAATTAAGTTAAGTTGCGAATGCTTCATTCGATCTCTCTGTGCACCTAGTTGAGCTTTGTAGGTTACTTTCTCGCTCTGGCACACTCTCAAATATTGGTATGCATTGCAGAGGATCAACCCTTCATCCACCAGTTCTCCAAACGTAATATCCCTTACTTTTTTCCATACTGTATTATTCTTTAGTTTTAATATAAGATTGTTTCTGTCATTGTAGCTATGATGACAGTTCTGTGCTCGTGGAAGACCACTAGGGTCCAATAACATGTCATCCGTGTAGTGTAAAGCAGGAAAATAGGCCATACCTAATTTAGGGGAAAATATTATTTCTTTAGATAGAATTGAAACCATATCCGCTGATTAAAGATGAAATAATATGGGTGCAAGCACACAACCCTGCTTGAGGCCCCAGTCCCTATAGGCTTTCTTTGTCACAGTTTCTACCTGAGCCGAGCTTCTTTCTCACCCAAGTATCTGTGTGGAGCATTCTGATTGGCCTAAATAGTAGGGCTGGGTTTCCCCAAGATGAGAATTTCTTTCCATAAGACAGCTCTGTTCACCCTGTCAAGTGCCGCACTGAAAGCGAATTGCAGACAGGTAATGCAGATCCTTGTTTGGTGGCCTTCTCTGCCATTAATTATCCAGCATCTCCGAACCCTTTCTGAAGCTGGTCTGCTCCAAGGGTAGTGTTTGTTTACTGCTGAACCAATACTCTAAATCTGCCTGAAGGATCTTGGAAAATCGTTTTGTCTCACTCTTAGGACAGCAATTGCTCTAAATGTCTTTGAGTCACTTACGCAACCCTTTTGTGTATCAGTTGTAAGTTTGAGCACCCCAGTGTGCTCAGGAAAAGAAGGCCCAAGGGCTTCTCCCACTTTTCAACCTCTGATTGAAGGGCAGAGACTGGTAGGCCATGTGGTCCTGGTGCACTGTTGGATCTCTTGTCTTTATGACTTTAGAGTCTCCTGAGTAACCCTTCGCTTGCTCCAGGGAGAAGAAACTATCTCCTGGAATCACCCTACAAACTGCCTCCAGACCCACATTACTCACTCTCCTGGAAGATCTCTCTGGTACCAAACGGGGGACCATTCTGCAGATGAAGAAGCCCTCGGATCAAAATACAAGTCAGACAGGTAGATTGTCCATGTTGTTGCGTCTTTTGCTCCATATACTGGCGCGGCCTGGTACAGAGTCCTGATCAGCGCCCAGAATCTCTTAGAAATGTGTCACTGGCCAACTGCTGATGTTCTGCATTGTTCGCTATAGATACCTTTTCTCTTTCCAAGACTCCACTTTATAAAGTGCTCTTTATCTTCGAGTGCAGATGGAGAGCGATACCTGGAAAAGCACTTTACCAAGTTATTCAGTAGTTTTTCACCTTTCTCAGGATGGAGTGTACTAAGTGGAGATTTTAATATTGTTAAGGCATTTTTGCTCAATTAATCCAGAATCTGACTGTTTTTCTGCACGTGACAACCAGTGATTTTAAAACATCCGCCCATTTGGATGAAAGTTTTGTCATTGGGACACTGAGTTCGACTGATTGGAGATAGTCTGGGTTGCTCTCCCTGTTGGGAGTCCATCTAATGTTCTGATAGTTACTAATATGTTCCTCTCCAGAGGCGGGGGCTGACTGTTTGCCAAAAGAATGTGATTATTTGGGTAAGATGGTCACTTTCTTGTCCCCGGGAAATTTTGAATGAACAGATGTAATGAACAGATGTGATGTAACAGAGACAGTGAAACTAAGGTATAGTCTAGCAAATGTTTCTTGCCCCCACCTGAGTGAGTGAGTGATCGATAAAGCATTATCTAGTAGTAATCTGCAAATATGATTGATTACCAGGCGTTGAACAATTTCTTCCAGAAGTCAGTGTTACATTTCCCAGAGGCTTGGACAATATTTCCATATTTGGAATGTTCCAAAAGTTATGAAGTTCATTCAACGGGTCCGGGAGTATATATGATGAATGCAGAATTTTATTAAAAGTTAGAATCAAAGCTGTGTTTGCACTTTTCCTTTGTACCTTTGCAATCTGCTCAATAGGAGGTTTTGTGTGCTGTGCTTTCGCATCTATTCTGGGGTATAGAAATGTTATATAAAAAAGCCACACAGTGGTGGTGAAATCCAACCCAGATTAGCTCCATCACTAAGATCTCGTTGGAATCTACTAGGATTTTGGTCTGAGTAACTTCCAGACTTGTGGAAACGAAGGCCACTGCCCCCCCACCCTCACTGCGCCCCTAAAAGACGACCCTATTCCGAGAGCTTTACAGCAGCCTTGTTCCTCACGGTTTAATTTGAAAATGTATGGGCTTCTCTACACCAGGTTTATTGTAAACAGATCTGATGGAGATTTAAAACATCTTGCAACTGTGATACTCTTAATTTATTAATTCCAACAATGTTCCAGGACAGCAATCCGAAATGATTCCTACATTGGTTAAGCACCTCCCCGGTGTTGTCCCTGGACTGTGATGGTTATAATTAGCTGGAATCAATGACCGTGGGATCCATCCTCAGGCATCATTTCTGTTATTCGTGACACTTGGGCTCGGCGTTTCTGGCTGTGTCACTTGGCATGACCTACCATCCTTGTCATGGCTTTGAGTTATGATATTAGTTAAACCACCAAAGTCTAATGTGTGGCCTTGTGACTGTTTCCAACTGACTTGACTTGGTTATTATTTTGTTATTTTGCTCCTTGGGCCACGAAGTGGGAAAGGGCACTTGCAGTCCATGTTAACCAGCAGGACAATTCCCAACCCATTAGACTTTTTCTTTCAGACATTGTTAAAGTGGCCATCGATGCTAAATAAAAATGCTTTCTTGTTGAATCCATCTTACTTCTATAGATGCAGAGCACCCAGAAATAAATTCAGTGGTCTCTGTGTCCTTTAACTTAATATTTGATAGTGGGGGGATAGAAGCAAAAAGCTGAAGGGTCCCCCTGATGAGAATGTTATGGGGTCCTTCACTGTGAAAAAGTAGGGGAAACTCGAGTTATCACTTTTTGGAAAACTATCCCTATCTCATCATGGGCCCGTGGACTGGCATTATCCCTACGCCGGCTGGAATTGGTTAGGGACTGGCTGCATTCTTGCTTTGAATTTGATGTATGGAGACCAGTGCCTGTATCCCGATGTGTTTTTATTTAGCCTGAGTCTGTAAATAGGATACTTCGACTTATGGCTTGGGGTATGATTCGTGCCGTTGGCTCGTTCATAAGGTTGGGTCGCATTACCCTCCCATGTTCCTCCTCCACCTGTGCCAGTGAGAATCCCCACCCTGGTCAAATTTTGGATGCAGCTCGTCTATGATTCTGGGCTCAACCTTCAGTCATGAAGGACGGAGCAGTGTATGCAGAGTGATACCCCCACTGTATAGTGCTTGAGTTGGTCTGGGACGCTCCGTGATGTCGCAGTAACATTGCGTTGACAAATCTCTTAATTGACGTTGATTTAAGTGCTTCGGAGCTGACTGGTTGGTATGTGCCTGCTTTAGGACCGTTGATGCTTGTGCATTAACAGACCAATCCATGCAGTCTGAGTCTTCACTGACAGTGCAGTAAAACTCATACAGCTTGAGCTTTCCTGATTATTGAGGTTTGTAACTTGTGTTGGATTTTTGGGGGGCGGGGGGTATATCACAATATCCCATGCTGGCTGGTGGTGTCTTCCATGGATTTATAGTTGAAAAAATTATCCAGCAGCTGTACTCTTGAGGTACCCCTTCATTTAGGTTTTTTAACCTCTTCTGGTCTTTCCTGGACTGGCTGTTTGGAAGAATCGCATTTGCTGTAACTATAGAGACCTGATGTAATTTAGCCACTTTTGGCTGCTCCTTAGATGCCTCTTTATCAGAAGTTTCAGGCGTGATTGCTGAATATGGGTCGGGATTTTCTTCGCTCCCAACCATATATGCGTTTGAGTACCTGGATTGACTAGTTCAACCTTTATTTTTCTAATCTAAACTATGCTCAGTTCTGTGTGCTCTAAGTCATCTTATTACTGTTAATTTTTCTAAACCATTTTCCAAGCGTTTCACTTTAATTCAGCCTTTCCACAGTCGATTCGCTGTGTGATTCAGCAGATCCTGTTTGATTTCCTTTCAAGAGTGAATCATAGTTGACGGTACTCTAGTGGGGTGCCTAGTTTGTCAGATATCTCACCACAGAAACAGTGGTTGAGTTTGCTTGACAGAGCTTTGTCACCAACGATTGAGTTAGAACATTTGTTGTCCGTCTTCTGTCATTGTGAGGCGATACTGAGAAGAATGTCTATCTGAGCATCCATCTTGTGGGATTATAGATCCAATGCACCCACTGTGCTAGTCAGCAGGGATGCTGTTGTGTTGAGGTTCTGCCAGGGAACCAGGACTGTTTTCTGAATCAGTTTCAGTCAGATTCCTATTCAAGTGGGTGCCTAATCTAGAGAATTCAGTTGAGATCCTAAGCGAGCCGTCCCGTTCGACAAGCTCTGCTCTGTAGCTCTGGCTTCTTAATTCACTAACCATACCTTCTTCTAAAATGGCTATGTTTGGGCGTTCAGTGGGGCAGCTCTGCCCATCAGACTTCTCCAGATTGTAGGTTGGCTGTTGGCCTGGCCCTGTCCCTTTGGATTCAACTAACCTTTTTGATAAAATGCTTTTGTCCATGAAACTTATGTCTGCAGATTGGCAAATTGTTCATACTTGGAGCACCCATACATAGCTGGATGTTATCTCTTTGGTGTTTACTGGGAGAATAGGTCAGTTTAGTAGTTGATTCAAATTGTTCGTCATTATAAGCCCCTCGGACAACAGGAAGACCGACCGTCAGACGGACAGTTGGGCTCTGGCGCTACGTCGGACAAAGTTTTGAGTCTGGCTTTGCTACAGTTGATATGTCCCTCAAAAATAGTTCAGGTCCAGCCTCTGCACCCTCCAGGCTGCTCAGAAATTAAAGCCTCTATTAAATTTTGCTTACAAAAGTGATCCAGTGACTGTAAATCGTGATTTTAATTTTCCTTAACTCGGGTGAGTGGATGGATCCTGTTTGGGTTCCTTCAGCGTTCTGGATAGTAAATTCTTCTGGGCATTCCAGGTGCTGGTCTGACTCTTCCGCCACTGGATGCCAAGGGCTACCATGTCTGCCCCGTAAGGCCTCCCCAGTGTAATACTATTCAATGCCTTCAGCTCCCTGGGGAGCCTGTCTTTGCATTTCCAATAGCTATGGGATTTTGCGCACTTTCTAGCGCTTGTGAACGACTCTTCTGAAGCCAGGTTCTAGCCCCCGTTTGCCACAATCTCCTCCTTCTGCTCTTACACTTCTTTTACTCTAATGTCTCCAAATGGAGCTTCAGTCCCAGTCTACAGCTCCAGTCTACAGCTTCAGTCTCAGTCTACAGCTCAGTCTACAGCTCCAGTCTCAGTCTACAGCGCCAGTCTCATTCTACAGCTCAGTCTACAGCTCCAGTTTCAGTCTACAGCTCAGTCTACAGCTCCAATCTACAGCTACAGTCTCAGTCTACAGCTCCAGTCTACAGCTACAGTCTCAGTCTACAGCTCCAGTCTACAGCTCCAGTCTACAGCTACAGCTGTCTAGAGCTCCAGTCTCAGTCTACAGCTCCAGCCTACAGCTCCAGTCTCAGTCTACAGCTGTCTACAGCTCCAGTCCACAGCTCCAGTCTCAGTCTACAGCTCCAGCCTACAGCTCCAGTCTCCTACATCACAGGTTTGGTTTGCGATGTATGATTTCTTGTGGGTAAGTAAAGGGTTGTCCTTTATGTACATGCGGTTGGCACACACCTGGGCGCCGCCCACCTTGCCTGTACTGGCACCTCTTGGGCCTTGTGGCACAGTGAGAAGGGACACAAGCAATGCCAGATGATCTTACCCTGAACTGAAGGCTCTGCTCAGCTGCACCCCACCTTATGGAAGCACAAGGGTGAGTGCAGGAAGCAGTAAGAAGGCATCGTGCCCCAAACCAGCTAGCAGAGGATGCCAGGGTATTTTATTCTTCCCGCTCCAAAGATGCTCAGATGACGGTCCCGACTGACTTTACTGAGGATGCCTGCAGCCCACCGCCTACCCCAGCTCAAGCCGATCCCCCTCACCTCCACTGCGCCCCAGTTCGCCCACCCACCCCGGCGTGGGGAGTGTGGAAGGGCAGTGACCAGAGCAGGCGTCGGAGCTCTGGGACTAAAGCCGCCTGAGCTTAGTCGAGTGCGGACCGAGCATCTCCATGCCGAGCTCCTGGCCTCCCCTTCTCCCTTTCTCTCCCCCTCCCCCTATCCTCTTCCCTCCTCTGCCTCCCCATCCCCCTCTTCTCTCCTCTTCACTCCTCTCTTCTCCTATCCCATCCTCTCCTCTCCTCCCTCTCCCTCCCCATCCCCCTCTCCTCTCCTCTTCCCTCCTCTCTTCTCCTATCCCATCCTATCCTCTCCTCCCTCTCCCTCCCCATCGCCTCTCCTCTTCCCTCCTCTCTTCTCCTATCCCATCCTATCCTCTCCTCTCTTCTCCTCGCCTTCTTCCTTTCTCTCCCCTCCCCCTGTCCTCTTCCCTCCTCTCTTCTCCTATCCCATCCTATCCTCTTCTCTCCTCCCCTCCCTCCCCCCTCTCCTCTCCTCTTCCCTCCTGTCTTCTCCTCTTCCATCCTCTCCTCTCTTCTCCTCTCCTTCTCCCTCTCTCTCCCCCATCCCGTCTCCTATCCCACCCTATCCTATCCCCTCATCTCCTTCTCCCTCCCCCTCTCCTCTCCTCTCCTCATCCCCTCCCATCCCTCTCCTATCCCATCCTATCCTCTCTTCTCCTCTCCTTCTCCCTCTCCTTTTCCCTCTCTCTCCCCATCCCCTCTCCTCTCCTATCCCACCCTATCCTCTCCTCTCCTCTCCTCCTTCTCCCTCCCCATCCCCCTCTCCTCTCCTCTCCTCCTCCCCTCCCATCCCTCTCCTCTCCCATCCTATCCTCTCCTCCCTCTCCCTCCCCACCCCCCTCTCCTCTCCTCCTCCCTCTCCTCTCCTCTCCTATCCCATCCTATCCTCTCCCCTCCTCTCTTCTCTTCTCCTATCCCACCCCTCTTCTCTCCTATCCTCTCCTCTCCCCCCTCTTCTCTTCTGCTATCCCATCCCTCTTCTCTCCTATCCTATCCCATCCTCTCTTCTCTTCTCCTATCCCATCACCTCCTCTCCTCCCTCTCCACCTTCCTCTCTCCTCTCCTCTCCTACCCCATCCTATCCTATCCACTCCTCCCTCTCTCCTCTCCTCTCCCACCCCATCCTATCTTATTCTCTCCTCTCCTCCCTCTCCACCTCCCTCCCTCTCTCCTCCCCCATCCTGACCTCTCCTTCTCCCTATCCCCCTCCAACCCCCTCTCCTCTCCTTTCTTCTCCTCTCCTGTCCATTCTTCTACCCTCTTCTCCTCTCCTTCCCTTCGCCTTTTGTTGCAGCTTTCCTGATTACACTGCTGCGTCCTGACTTGGCTCACCAGTAAAGATGCTACTGCCGAAAGCCAAGCTCAGGGCACTCAAATGACATCAAACGTCAGTGCCATCATGTGCCTCTGGATGACATCACACACACATTTGCACCACAGTGAAACGGTGTGTGTGTGTGTGTGTGGCGCAAGGCAGCCAAAAGTGCCTCAGATCTAAGGGAGAGAGCACCACTGTCATATCCTAGTTGTGCTCTTGTCATATCCTAGTGGTGCTCTTGTCATATCCTAGTTGTGCTCTTGTCATATCCTCCTAGTGGTGCTCCTGTCATATCCTAGTGGTGCTCTTGGCTCTTGCCATATCCTAGTGGTGCTCTTGTCATATCCTAGGGGTGCTCTTGTCATATCCTAATGGGTGCTCTTGTCATATCCTAGTGGTGCTTGTGTCATATCCTAGGGGTGCTCTTGTCATATCATAGTTGTGGTCTTGTCATATCCTAGTCATGCTGTTGTCATATCCTAGTGGTGCTCTTGTCATATCATAGGGGTGCTCTTGTCATATCCTCCTGGTGGTGCTCCTGTCATATCCTAGTGGTGCTCTTGTCATATCCTAGTGGTGCTCTTGGCTCTTGTCATATCCTAGTTGTGCTCTTGTCATATCCAAGTGGTGCTGTTGGCTCTTGTGATATCCCAGTGGTGCTCTTGTCATATCCTGGTGGTGCTCTTGTCATATCCCAGTGGTGCTCTTGTCATATCATAGTGGTGCTTTTGGCTCTTGTCATATCCTAGTGGTGCTCTTGTCATATCCTAGTGGTGCTCTTGTCATATCCTAGTTGTGCTCTTGGCATATCCTAGTGGTGCTCTTGGCTCTTGTCATATTCTAGTTGTGCTGTTGTCATATCCTAGTGGTGCTGTTGCGATATCCTAGTTGTGCTCTTGTCATATCCTAGTGGTGCTCTTGTCATATCCTAGTGGTGCTCTTGCCATATCCTAGTTGTGCTCTTGGCATATCCTAGTGGTGCTGTTGTCATATTCTAGTGGTGCTCTTGTCATATCCTAGTGGTGCTCTTGGCTCTTGTCATATCCTAGTTGTGCTCTTGTCAGATCCTAGTGGTGCTATTGTCATATCCTAGTGGTGCTGTTTTGTGCTCTCTTTGATGGTAGACAGCACTTATGTTGGTGCGTTGTGTGTCACTTTATAGTAAATTTCCCCAAATATGTTTAATTTCAGGAAAACGACCCATAGTACATAAGTAATGATTTCACGATTAGGAGTAAATCTTTGCACCTCAGGGCGTGCCTCGACTACAGATCTCATAGCAGCCATTGCTTGTTCTCGGGTTTGCCTTAGGGTACCACTAAACGTGTTTAGCGTTGTGCCAAGATGGCATTTACGGCAGCTGAAGACGTCATAGATGTGTAAGATATAGTAAAGGCAGCGCTGCACTGCCCTCTGCGGTCCCTGACTGCTGCTGAATCCCACGCAGCTCTGAGGTACGAAATACTCACACCAGCAGAAGGACTTGGCTGCTGTGACTTTGATAGTTCTCGTTTTCAGATCTTGTCCACCAGGCAGTTCTTAGCTCTCAGTTTGTGACCGACCTCTTGTGGCCCATACCAAAAGCATACTGGTCTAAAGCCCACCCATTGCTACCATTGGCTGGCTTGGTTGTCACTCATTTGCTTGCTTTGTATTCAATGGTTTGCCTTACTGTACTTGTGTACGTCTCTCCCGTAGAACACACCCAGTTTACCATCCTTCCGACTGAGTGACTTGTGTTCTTGCGCTGCTCACATTCAGGAAACTATTTTTTAACTTTTTCTTTGTTGCTGCCTCGCCATCCCATTTTCTATTGCTTCCCACCCACGTCCCTCCACTGTTGCTCTCCAATCCCTGGGCAGTCCCAGCAGCTGCCATTTGTTACAGCTGAGTCATTACAACTGATTAATGTTCTCAGGAGTCCCTGCAGTGACTGAAGTTGTTTCTCACTGTATTGTGTTGGTCCAGAGAGGGTCCTGATTACTCTAGCTCACATTTAAGAGTGGCACACGACATGGAGCTGGTAGAGACCTTGTCTGCGGAAGGATTCCTCCATAGCTGCGGACCCTGCCACTAGGCTGCACCTGCTGTCAGTGGCATCTGTGGCGCTTCTGCCTCCTTCCATGGGAACTTCCTCAAATACATCATATAGGACGCCTGGCCTTACGTACACTGCTATTTCCAGCAAACTAAAGATGAACAGACCAGCATAACAATAAAATCTACAACAAACAATGAAAAGGTCAGCAGGCCTGGCTTTGTGTTTGCTATAAACCGCTTTTGTGTACCGAGTATGAAGATGTGTGTGGTGTAGGATTATTACTATGAGAGAGATGTTTGTTTTCCATCAAGTTAGTAGGCGGCTTTTTGCCATTTTTTTATTTATCGTAGCATTTTATTGGAGTAAAACAAGTGAAAAGTGCTTTTAACTTTCCATGCACTGCCCTCTTGTGTTGTCTATTTTTTCAGCAGGTAGTAACTGTTGCTAGGGCATCAGTGGGATTGCCTCGCCTTTGTTTTAATGGGGTCAAGAAGGAAGTGTGGTCTGTGGATCACCTGTGGTTTACACCAGCACTCGTTTCACGCAAACTAGGGAATGCTAGGGAGGTGAAAGGGTAGGGCAGTGCAGCTGTGTACCTACATCTGTGTTGATTTTATAGCGAGATCAGAGGAGACATGGGAATTTGGATGAAGGCCGCTGTGGAAGTAACCTGCTGTTGATGTGGATATGAGGTCTGGAGAGGTGAAACAGTGGCTAGGACTAGTGTCATACTTTTTCAACAGAGATATAGGCAGCCATTGCTTGGTTGTGGGTTAGTGCTGGGAAAAAGGGAAGTGATGCAAAACAGCAACAGGGCCTGCCCACCATTATTCCCACTGTTATCTTTAGATTTTGCTGCTGGGGTGATGGCGAAGCCCACAGCACTCTATGACTGCTGGACATCCATCGCACCAGCGCCAATAATGGTGATGGCCACCACTGCAAGGACTCATCTGTAACCTTCTGGGACGGCCATGTTGGCTTGGGCTTCTGGCAGCATATGTGCCCTCATTCAGAAGTTGCAAATCCTCTAGACCTGATGGCCTAGCTTTCCTGTTAGTGCTTGCTGCACAGTAGCATGACTGTGACAAGTATAGGCTGTGTAAAGCACACTGCCTTTGTCGTGCTCTGATGCAGTCCATTTCCTCATTAACTGCTGAGTCAATGAATGTGACATACCTTGGTGAGCGGGTCTTCACCAGTACTTTGCTCGTAGCCCCACATAGACCTCTGAGTCCCGTTAGGGCCCTGAACCAACCACTGTGATGTGCCACATCCCCTGAGTCTTGTCAGAGGCCTCCTAGGACCCCCTTTTATTGTCTGCTGAGTGTGTGTGTGGGGGGTGAGGGAGTTGGAACCCATGCACATGTGCTGTCCATTGAATTGTGACTGAAACCTTTGCACCCCCATATTTATATTCTTTCTGAAAACACAAATATTCATAAAATGCCACACTGATAGATAATGTTGCAACAATGTATAGAGATACCTGTCTTAGAGGGCACTTTCCAGAGTCTCTTCTCATAGGACCCCGACGTGGGCCATGAACCACCAAATCAGCATAAAGGATGTAGTTTGTTAAATCGGCTCTAGTTCCTGACCTTGGCAATGAACCACCCACTCAGCATAAAAGGCCTTATCCGCTGAATCAACCTCTGGTCCTTGTCTGTGACGTAAACCACCCAGCCAACCAGCATGAATGACCTTGTCTGCTGAGTCAACCTCTGGCCCCTGATGGTTACCCTGAGCCACCCAGCCAGTGTGAAGATCCGCATCTGCAGAGTCAACCTATGATCCCTCATGTGGGCCCTGAACCACCCAGCCAGTGTGAAGGTCCTTGTCTACTGAGTCAACATCTGGTCACTGATATGGGCCGTAAACCACCCACCCAGCCAACTTAAAGGTCCTCATCCCCTGAGTCTCACACTAGTTCCTTGCTTGGGGTCTGAAGCACCCATCCAGTGTGAAGACACTCATCCACCAAGTCTAACTCTTCCTGATGTTGGCCCTGAACCACCCAACTAGCGTGAAGGCCCTCATCTGCTGAGTCTGCCTCTGGTCCTGAACAATCCAAACAGCGTGAATGCCCTTGTCAACTCAGTCAGTCTCTGATTTCTAAAATGGTCATTAACCACCCAACCAGCTGCTGAGTTAACGGTGGATTATGGTGGTCTTTCGCCCAACGAGCATGAAAAGCCTTGTTCGCTGAGTTGGGTCAACAACTGGTCCTTGACCAGGTCATGAACAACCCAACAAACCAACATGAATGCCTTCATCTGCTGAGTCAACCTGTGGTCCCTCACATGAGCCCTGAAGAACCCAAAACAGAGTAAAGGCCCTTGTCAACTGAGCCACCCTGAAGTCTCTGACATCCACCTTGAACCTCCATGAAGGCCTTCATCTGCTGAATCAATCTCCTGTCCCTGACGTGGACACTGTACCTCACAATCAGCATGAAGGCCCTAGTCCTCTGAGATAAACTCTGGTCTCTTATATGAGCCCTGAACTGCCCATCCACCATGAAGGCCCCTATCCACTGAGTCATCTTTTGGTCCTTGATGTGGGCCCTTAACCACTTAACCAGAGTGAAGTCCCTTGTCCACTGAGTCCACCTCTGGTCACTGACATAGGACTTCTGATTCCTGAAATGGTCCTAAACCACCCAGCCAGCATGACAGCACTCTTCTACTGTTTAGCCTCTGGTCCCTAACCTGGACTCTGAACTACCCAGTCAGATGAAGGCCCTTGTCGGCTGAGTCAACCTCTGGTCCCTGACCTGGGCCCTGAACCAGCCACACTGGCTTCCCGTCAACAAGAGTATCACCTTCAAACTCCTCATCCATGCCCACAAAGCTCTCCACAACGCGGGCCCTGCCTACCTCAACGAGGGACTCACCTCCCACACTCCCATCTGCCATCTCCGCTCCGCCAACCTTGCCCCCGCCACCGTCCCTCGAATCCATCTAACTACAGCCGGCGGCAGATCACAGACCCAGGACCTCCTGACCTTCAGGAAACGCCTCAAGCCTTGGTTATTCGAGCAGTAGCAATCCTATCCCTCCCCCCCAATTAGCGTCTTGAGACCCTAGCGGGTGAGTAGCGCGCTTTACAAATGATTGATTGGTTGATGAAGGCCCTTGTCTGCTGAGCCACGCGTTATGTGGCCCAAGCCATCCATCTAGCGTGAAGAAACTCATCCGTTGAGTCAGCCTGTGGCCCTGACCTGGTACTTGAACCATACAACCAGTGTGAAGCCTGTCATCCAGAGAGGTAACCACTACTGGGTCTGGTGGCTTAGTGGACTAATGTGTCCACTGTAGGGGCCTTTGTTCGACCTCTTCATCACAGGTTCAAATCCCGATGGGTCTACTCAGCCTTTAATCCTTCTGAGGTGGATAAAATGAGTACCATTGAGTTGGATAACAATAATTCTCTTCGAGGGGATCCTCATCAATAGTCATACACATTGAATATTCCCGCCCTTGTGCGGGGACCCCGGAGCATATATAAAATACACACATATTAAACATGTGTAAAACAGCAATGCAGGCTATAATCATAAACAGGCTAAAATGCTTTATTTCTATGAATTTTTTTGTTTTTTTTTTCATTATAAAATTACAATAGAGAATAAATATCTACCCAAGCCCCCAAAACTGGGCTTAGGGAAGTAAGCAGTAGTAATCGCTAGAGAAAAAAGAGAAAAAACTACATTGAAAAACAATGGAGCATTCTTAGCCAAGGCTGCATGCAGGTTAACACAGGAGAACCATAAAAACTTTGGCACCGTGCCTTTAAGACCCTGAGCACCTCCAGTATCCCACCATTCCGGCTTCTTCTGAGAGGATCCTGGAGCATTGAACTCTCAGTTTTTCTGAGTTTTTTCTCAGAAAAATCCTTTAAAAAGCGTTTTTTCCTGTTTCATTCGACAGATAACATCTTTGTCTGAGTTTGGCAGTTTTTTCCTGACAGAAAAATGCCTTCACTTTTTGTCAAATGCCCTTCTTGTGGGAAGAAGAAGGCCCAGTCAGACCCACACTCTCTTTGTATTGTGTGCCTGCCTCAGAGTCACTGCCCTGACACTTGTAAGCACTGCAAGAATATGTCAAAGAGGACTCTGAAAGACAGAGAAAAGATCAGGCTACATGGGCTTCATGAGAGGCAGAAAACATCGTCCTCTTCACTTCCCAGGCAACCAGCAGGCCATTCTCAGGAGAGAATGGCTAGGTCGACGTCAGCAGGTAGGAAAGTACCTGTTTGTTCCCCGTCGACGTCGTCGCTGCCACCGTCTCACCGGCATAGATCGCCGTCGACGGCGAGACACCCAACGTCGAAGGATACGGCGTCGAGGGAACACAATCGCAGGGGCATATCTCCGTCGACGGCAGCCCGACATCGAGCCATCGCTGGCGCGCCCGGTCGCCGCCAAAGGCCGTACGCCCCCCGACGTCAAGAGACACGGCGTTGAAATCGCCACAACGGCATGAGCGACATCCACCGTCGGCCTCCCACCGCTCCATGTCGAGGCACACGACGGCGAGTAGGTCGAGGTCCAAAGATCGCCTTTCGACGTCGAGACACTCTACGTCGAGACACTCAACGTCGAGACACTCAACCTCGAGGCAAGAGCAACCGATGGGGCGCCCTTCGACGTCGACACAGCCGTCGACGTCGACACAGGTTTTACCTGTCCCGCAGGGAGTAGAACATCACCCCCCTCCAACAGACAAGGCTGCACCATCTCCAGTGGTCTCCATACCGAGCGACTCATCTCGTTCAAGAGCGGCATCATCTGGGCATGTTTCGCCCATCAACTTATCTCCAAGATGGCTAGAGAGCCTTAATAGACCAGCAGCCTCCCCGGATTCGCAGTATTCGCAAATGTACTCGCCTACTGCCTCTCTTCCAAGAACGCCATCACCGACAGCGAGGGCACGACGGGCTCGTTCATCTCCTCGTCAACCGACCGCGAGGCCTGGGCGCTCTGCTACAGCGTCTCGCAGCAGGTCTCGTTTCCAACGGCGATCCAGGTCACGCTCACGAAGAAGATCACCCTCTTGGTCGTCGTCAGGATCATCTGTCGGGCGTTACTCCCCCACCCTAACAGATTCTCCACCTGCTAGGGTCTCACCGGTGGATGACATTACCACGTTTAACGAGGTGCTGTTAAGGGGAGTGCAGAAATTAAACATAGAGGTTCCAGAGCCATCTACCTCCTCTTCAGTCATCTTTGAGACTCTGCAGCATAGATCAGTGTCAAAAAAGCTACTGCCTCTAGTGCCTGGTTTGTTGCAACCAACCATGGACACTTTTCTGGCCCCAGCCACACTCAAATCTTCCCCTGCTAGGATTCTGAAAAAATATAAGGCTCCCGAACAGGACCCTTTATTCCTAAGAAAGGATCCGCCACCGGACTCTGTAATATTGGCCGCAGCCCGAAAAACCCACTCGGTGGCATCATCCTCCACGGTCCCCCCGGATAAAGAGAGCAGGCATCTAGACTCTCTGGGGAGAAAGATGTGCGGTACGGCGGCTTCGACAATGAAAGTCTCCAGTGCTTCTGCACTCCTGGGCAGGTATGACCGTTCTCTGTGGGACTCCCTCAATAGATTCACAGAAAAATTGCCCAGAGAAGACAGACAAGATTTTCAAGAGATCCTGCAAGAGGTATGCCTGGTATCCAACAAGGTTATCAGCGCGGCAGCAGATGGGGCGGATTTAGCTGCAGATGGGTACGCACATGGAATCTGTGCAAGAAGGTCTTCGTGGCTGAGACTGACTGGTTTAAAGCAGGAAGCACAACAGCGCATCCTGAATCTCCCATTCGCCGGGAACTCGCTGTTCGGTACCCATGCAGACGAAGAAATGGCCCGCATAAAGACCGAGGTGGACACCATGAGGGCGGTAGGCCTGGAAAGGAAGAAAGATTTCAGGCGGAGGTATAGGCCTTATGACAGGCGCCCTTTCCAGCAGAGGGTTCAAACCCCTCACTGGGCCCAAAGGCCACAACAACGGCAGGGACGCCCTCTTTTCCAGCGAAGGAACACAAGAGAGCGAGGGTCAAGTAGACCTTAGCAGTCCACACCGAAAGCGCCGGCCAAGCAATGAGATCTCGCTTCCCTCGACACTGTACACCACTCCGCTGGGGGGAAGTATTACAGGTTATCTTCACGAGTGGCACTCTATCACAAGAGACAAATGGGTGCTCAATATTGTCGAAAATGGCTACTCTCTTCTTTTCAAACAGCCTCCACCACACTTGCCACCAGCCAAATGCAATCAATCTCATCTTGCAGAATGCAATAGAAAAGGTTCCACCTGCGCACAGAGGAAAGGGGGTTTACTCCCGTTATTTTCTGGTGGCGAAAAAGGGCCGAGAGGGCGTTTTCAGACCAATTCTGGACTTACGGCTGCTGAACAAATACATAAGAAAACAGAAGTTCAAGATGCTAGCGCTTCACCAGATTTTCCCTCAGCTACATCAGGGAGACTGGATGTGCTCCATCGACCTGCAGGATGCATATTTTCACATCCCAATAGCTCCCAAGCATCGGAAATTCTTGCGCTTCCAAGTAGCGTCACAGCACTATCAGTTCAGAGTTCTACCATTTGGCCTGAAATCTGCCCCACGCATCTTCTCGAAATGTGTGGCGGTGGTAGCGGCACATCTTCGAAAACAAAAGATATTCATCTACCCATACCTAGACGACTGGTTACTGAAGGCTTCTTCTCCGGAGCAGGCGAGAAGCCATCGGGACATTGTGCTCACGGTTTGCGAGTCTCTAGGTCCTCAGGTCAATTACCAAAAGTCAACCTTGATACCAACACAGAACCTTCACTACCTGGGAGCTATAATAAACACAGAGCTCCTTCGGAGGAACGACTATCCTCAATAGACAGGAAGTGTCAGGACCTGTTGAAAGCCAACGCACCTACGGCACGTCAGGTGACATCACTGCTGGGCTCCATGGCATCATGCATTTTCATTGTCCCAAATACCAGACTGCACATGAGGCCCCTCCAAGAGGCATTGGAGAGCAACTGGAGCCAAAGGACAGGTCGCTGGGAGGACAGAGTGCGACTACCGGCAGCGGCACTTCAGTCATTGAAATGGTGGATGCACAGACCTCACCTCTCAGTAGGTGCTCCATTTCACCAGGTAGTGCCATCCGACACTCTGGTAACGGATGCGTCTCTTCAGGGATGGGGGGCTCATCTGGGTCTCCTTCAAGCTCAGGGCCTGTGGTCATACAAGGAAAAGCAGTACCACTTCAATCTGCTGGAACTCAGAGCGGTCCATCTGGCTCTCAAGTCTTTCACTCCATTGATTCAGGGGAAGTCTCTCCTAATACAAACGGACAATACAACCACGATGTATTATTTGAACAAACAAGGGGGAACGAAATCCCTACCCCTATCTCGAGAGTCCCAAACGATATGGCATTGGCTCCTGGCCAGAGGAATGTCACTTACAGCGGTTCACCTGCCAGGTCAACAAAACGTGGAGGCAGATTTCCTGAGCAGACACCTAGAGGACGCACACGATTGGGTCCTACACGGCGAAGTCGTCGAATACATCTTCGCTCAATGGGGTCGACCTCAATTGGATCTCTTCGCAGACGAAGTAAACAAGAAATGCCCAGACTTCGCATCCAGGTTCTACCGTCCGGGATCTCGAGGGAATGCCCTGTTGATCGACTGGTCAGGGATATTTCTCTACGCCTTTCCACCGATTCCCCTCATACCGGCAGTGATCAACAAACTTTACAGATCCAGAACCAGAAAGATTCTCATAGCGCCACAATGGCCCCGTCAATTCTGGTACACAGATCTCCTCAACCTATCGGAAAAACCTCACAGGAGACTGCCGTGCAGACCGGATCTTCTGAGCAGGATGGAGGGCAGGATTCTACATCCCAACCTACCCTCTCTGAGCTTAACAGCATGGCTCCTGAATTCCTGCAGTATGGGCACCTAGGGCTCTCACAGGACTGCATGAACATCTTGAAAGAGTCCAAACGACCTTCCACGCGGCGTTCTTACACTTTTAAGTGGAAGAGATTCTACATATGGTGCTGTCAACAAGGTCAGAATCCCATACGGGCTCAGGAGGATGTCAAACTGTCCTATTTACTTCATCTGGCAAAGTCCGGTCTGCAGGTATCATCTATTAAGGTACATTTGTCTACCATTACAGCCTATCGTAAGTCACCTTCTCAGGAATCCTTCTTTACGAAACCTGTAGTCAAGGATTTCTTAGAAGGTTTGAAAAAAGTTTTTCCGCCCATTCGGAGACCATCTCCTCCATGGGAACTGAACATAGTATTGTCAAAACCTATGGGCCCTCCTTTTGAACCTATACACAAGGCCTCTTTACAACACCTTACGTGGAAGACGGCTTTTTTGGTGGCCATTACTTCAGCGAGGAGGGTCAGCGAAATTCAGGCTTTGTCTTCCAAAGAACCGTACACGGTTTTTCACGACAATAGAGTGGTTCTGCGAACTCACCCATCTTTCCTTCCGAAGGTGGTGTCAATCAGACTATATCTTTACCGACTTTCTTTCCCAATCCGGAGACTCCGGCGGAGAAAGCATTGCACTCCTTAGACTTGAAAAGAGTGCTGAAATTTTATTTGGATAAAACAAAATCGATTAGACATTCCAACCGCTTGTTTGTAAATTATGGTCATTGGAGGACAGGAGAGGCAGCATCTAAACGGACGATATCAAGATGGATAGTTTCTTGTATTGTTAATACCTACCAGCTGGCTAATAAACAATTACTAGCTAGGCCTAAAGCGCATTTCACAAGGGGAAAAGCGACTACTGCTGCCCTCCTTAACAATGTTCCAATATCTGAGATTTGTAAGGCTGCTACATGGAAGTCTGTACATACATTTACTAGACATTACTGTTTAGACTCAGATGCAAGAGCGGATGTCCAAGTGGGGCAGGCCTCTCTGAGAAATGTATTTGCATAATACGTATCTATTCCTGCACTTCTATTAGACAATCCGCAGAGTTTAGGGATGGGCTTGCTAATCTATTCAATGTTTATGACTATTGATAAGGATCCCCTGGAAGAGAAGGATAAGTTACTTACCTGTAAATCTTAGTTCTCTTCCAGGGGTATCCTCATCAAAGTCATAAACAACCCACCCTCCTCCCCGGACGCACGTCTCCTAGAAGTGCAGGACAGACTGTCTTTCGAATCAGTTACACAGATTGTCACCGTAAAAAAGTACTGACCTAACTGTAAACCAACTGTCACCTTTCCTTCACCCCTGAGGCATGGTGGGATACTGGAGGTGCTCAGGGTCTTAAAGGCACGGTGCCAGAATTTTTATGGTTCTCCTGTGTTGCATGCAGCCTATTTCATTGTTTTTCAATGTAGTTTTTTCTCTTTTTTCTCTAGTGATTACTACTGCATACTTCCCTAAGCCCAGTTTTGAGGGCTTGGGTAGATATTTATTCTCTATTGTAATTTTATAATGAAAAAAATAAAAAAAAACTTCATAGAAATAAAGCATTTTAGCCTGTTTATGATTATAGCCTGCATTGCTGTTTTACACATGTTTAATATGTGTGTATTTTATATATGCTCCGGGGTCCCCGCACAAGGGCGGGAATATTCAATGTTTATGACTTTGATGAGGATACCCCTGGAAGAGAACTAGGATTTACAGGTAAGTAACTTATCCATATCGGTTATTCAGTGCCAAGATACCCTTGTGGGTGAACGTGCACTTTCCAAATACACATTTTATGTTATGTTAGTCTCTGAAGAGAGCCCTGGCCCCTCAAATAGCATGATGGCTTTCACCCGTGTAGACATCCTCTGGTCCCTCACGTGGGCACTGAACCACCCAACCAGCGTGACAGACCTCGTCTGCTGAGTCAACCTCTGGTCCCTGATGTTGGTCCTAATCCACCCAGCCAGTGTGAAGCCCTCGTCTGCTGAGTCAACCTCTGGTGGCTCATGTGAGCCTGAACAACCCAACGAATGTGAAGGCCCTCGTCAACTGAGCCAGCCTTTGATTTCTGATCTGGCTCTGAACTACCCAACCAGCGACTGATAAAACACCGCTGCACAAGGCATAGAATTGTGATCATGCAACATGATCACAAACAAAGGGCCTGATTCAGATCTTGGGGTAGGGGAATATACCGTCACAAACGTAATGAATATCCTGTCCGCCGTATTACTATCCCATAATATCCTATGGAGATCGTAATATGGGATATACGTCACGTTTGTGACGGAGTAACGCATCCGCCAAACTCTGAATCAGGCCCAAAGACAGCCCTAACGGCACTATGTTATGCTGAGCTGAATGGATATTTTGCTAAATAGCACATGTAAAAGATGTTTAGAACTCTCCATATCATAGCAGTATGACACTCCCCTAGTGTATCCATCAATCATGTTCCAAACAAAATGTATTGCTTTTTTCTGTTGTTCCGGAAACCCCCTGAGGAAGGACCGTATGTGGTCCGAAAAGCATTGGGGGTTTTGAAATGTGCTGCGTTGCACTTGGGATTTGGAATGCTCTTTTGATACGTTCTGTATGAATTAAAAAATAAAGAGATGGAGTAATAATGGAAGCAAGTTGATATAATTGATTACAAGTCGATTACAACTTTGAATGAAGGATTTTGGGCCAGATGTATCAAGCGTTTTTACATTCGCAAACGGTGCGAACGGCCGTTTGCGAATGTAAAATTGGCTTTCATTATGTATGAAAGGCATTCGCTATGCAATTTTAAGGAATCGCTAAAATGCCAATTCCTTAAAATTGCGACCCTGTTTAGAGAATCGCGAATTGCGATTCTCTAAATAAGAAATCGCAAATAAGGAATCATTATTTGCGATTTCTTATGCACATGTATCAAGCTTTTCCTTAATGCGAATTGGGCATTAAGGAATCGCTATTTACCACCAAATACAAGTTGGTGGTAAATATGTGCAAATTTTAAAAATGCATTTTTAAAATTGACATGTGACGCACACAGGCCCCTTTGGCATGTGTGCGCCTTACATGTCCTAAAATAATTTTTTGGGGGTGAAGCAGAGGGGGCTTAGGCCCCCAGCACCCTGGGGTTTGCATTTCCAAAATTGCGAATTCCAGTTAGGAATTCGCAATTTGGGAAATGCAAAAAATTTGCAGATATGGGCCTACAGGCCCATAGGTGCGCATGGGGTCAGAATCGCTATTTGCGATTCGGTAATAGCATTTGCGATTTTAAAGAAATTACTATTACCGAATCGCAAATATGATACATACCGTTTGCCGATTCTGAAATAGCGATTTCTTAAAAATCGCTATTAGAGAATCACAAAATGGATTCTTGATACATCTGGCCCTTTGTACTTAAGGCCCAAACAAAGAAGACCAGCGGGACATCTGAGCGGTGCCAGAAGGCAGAGACTGTCCTGGTTCAGGCATCACGCTTCATAGATACTCACTTTTTGCCCTTAAGATCACAAGGTGACACCCCACAAGCACACAATTAACTTTTTAAATGGCATTAAGAAACGTAAATGAATAGGAGGGCCCTGGTACAAATACTTAAGCAATGCAAGCATGAAACCAGAGGGTTAAAATGTGAGGGAAGGGAGTGTGGATGAAAGTAACTTGAGGCATAATGTATTTTAATAGGGCTTAAATAGTGAAAGAGAGAGATGTCTGCATAAGAAGAGCACTCCCTTCCCACATCTGCATACTAAGCCTTCCTGTCTTCTCTGCACCATCATTTGTAACCAGTTATATGTTTGTAGACAAATATGGGTTGAGCTTTGAGCTTTCACATCCCCTCAAGTGGGTTTGTGAATATCTTCACAGCCTCCTCTAATGATATGAGATGTGTGTGGGTTAAAGTTCCCTGTCTCATTGCTGTACCCCGTGTCCTGCAGGATAAAGGCAGGCTTAGCCTTTCTTCTCACACCTGTAGGAATGCACCTCAGTTCTCACCTGCACTATGAGTGGTATCCTAGCACTGCTCCGTACAGAGGTCTACCAGTTCACCCCAGTCTGCATCTGCAGGATGCCTGGTATTCGAGCACTGATCCACAAACAGATCTAACATATTTGTGACCGACAGCACCCCCGCTGTTTCAGAATATTGACCATGGAGCTGTGTTAATGCAAACTGAAGTCTTACCTATGGCACCCTCAGTTATTCCACTTCTGGGTTCCACATAACCTTTTCAGTGCACATCAGTTCTAGCGGGCAGGGGTCTCCTCCGACAGCAGATAGAGGTGGTCCAAAAAATTGGGGTTGTTTGACCCTCTGCTCTCCTTCTCTCCTCAGGATGTCCAGCTTCCAGGACATTGTGGGTCGTCTGAGGACCAGCTTCAACTCGGGCAAGACCCGACCCCTGGAGTACCGGTTGTCCCAGCTCCAGGCCCTCGCGAAACTCATTGAAGAGAACACGGAGGCCATGAATCAAGCGCTGGCTCAGGACTTACGTAAGGTGAGACTGCCAAGCTCAAGGGATGTGCACCAGGTGGGCATTGGCAAGGCTCTGGCACTAGAATTATGTAAGGTGAGACTGCCAAGCTCAAGGGATGTGCACTAGGTGGGCATTGACAAGGCGCTTGCACTAGACGTACGTAAGGTGAGACTGTATGAGCACGTGTGCATGGGGGATTTAAATTGTGCAAAGCATTGTAGCAGTATCCAAATGTGGGGAAGAAGTAGAGAAGCGGGGGTCAAGTGAGGGGATGCAGCAGGACAAGTGGGATTATCAGCTGGCACCTATTAGCCTGCTCGAGACCACCTAGTCTGTAAAGGGAACTCCCTCTAAGGCACAGCCACTCTCCACACCCATCCCTTGCCTGGAGAATACGCGCCCAACTAGCGCTTCCTGAACAGGGCCTAATAGTCCAGTTCCCTCCAGCTACACCCCACACCTTTTGTGTATGTACGGTTTTCTAGTTAAAACAGGAGCATGTGTGGGATTGAGTTACTCCCAACACTCTCCTCTTGTGTTTCAACAAAAAGATTACTATTTCCCATACCCATAGAAACGCCTGTGAATCAGCCCCTCTGTTTTCACGGGCCTCAATTTTGTTTTTTGTTTTTTAAACTTCTCTTTTTATTAGAGGTAAACAGTGAAGACAAGTTGCCACCATTCTGGCATTCAGAGTGCTAAATAACAACACAGCGTTGTTACAAAAAACGTTCATCTGCAATTTGTAAGCCCCCTTCCTCTGCCCCCAAAAATCACAATTGCACTGGTTTCTTGAGCAGTCTGTCTGACTGAATTCAAAATAAAGCACAGCGTTCTCATCTCTCCACGTTTAATACACAAGCTTTGGGTCTTGGAGGGCAGTTCCAAAGACATAAATATCACAGTGCTATGTTTTGGGGGATCATTTTTATTCCATTAAGAGGCTAAAGTTAGTTTCGGTCTTCCTCCATTAAAGGTCCGCTCCAGTGTTAAAGCCCCAAGCCGAAGACGAGGGCTTTTCACAAGGTAGCAAGCCTTTAATGGCTGGTATAGCCCAGCTATGGTGGGCTTTAAAGCTATTAGAACATTCTGCCCCATCAGGGTAGAATGTTCTAAATAGTAAAACAAGGGCCTCGCAGAGCCTGAGGGAGTTGAAATCCCCTTGGGCTTGTGAGGCCTTTGTTCACAGCTGTGAATGGAAAAAAGAGGGATGTTGATGCTCTGGGCTTTTGCCAGCCATTAGAAGCTCGGAGTTACTCCATTGTGTTCGATGGTGCTCTCAACATCCCAACATTCTAATATAGCCTTATAGCCCCCCATAGGGGGCTACACTGGCTTTTAAAGGCCTGCTTTGGCTCTGGCCTTTAATAAGGGAGCAGGACTTTAATGCCGGCATAACCCAGCTGTGGAGGGCTATAAAGCTATTAGAACATTTCACCACTAGAGGACAGAATGTTCTAATAAATTAAACAAAGGCCTCAGACCCCGAGAGCATTGAAATCCCCTCGGGCTCTCTGAGGCCTCTGTTCACAGCAGCAGCTGTGACCAAAAACATTGGAATGTTGACGCTCCAGGCTTCCGCCGGCCATTAGAATCCCGGAGCCCGCCATGGTTTTTAATGGAGCGCCCAACATTCCAACATTCTAATGTAATGTAAAAGAGGTCTTGAAGTCTAGTCCTCCTCTTCCCTGGGTATCAAAGGATATGTGCAATCCAGTGGTAACTTCCCCTCCAGATGAAATATAGTATAATGCTTTTCAGGTCAATAAATAAGTCATAATCAATTTTATTAGCTTAGTTAATTAAAACCAGTGGCAACTATAAAATCAATTCACATAAATCTGGACAAGTTAAACACACAAAACATATTTTGTGTTAAACATGAAAAAAACTGTCCCATCCTCTTAATATTAACCTAAAAACATTTTTGGATTTTTTTAAAACAATAAATATACCCTAAGACCTTTAAGCTAAGTACTCTGTTTCAGCCTATAAGGCACCACGGCTTGCTGATGCAATAGGGAGCCTTAAACGTTTGTGCTACGAGCCTGCTGAACCCTCTCCCCACTGCAGGCTGAGCTGTAAAATCGTGCCACAGCAATTTGCCCATGTAAAGGGCCAGGGCAATGTAAAACTTTAAGCGTTGTTTAAAAGCAAATTTGTGCGAATACTCCTGGGGGACTGCTGGCTCAGAAGACATTTCAAACATGGGGATCTCTTACAAGCTCTACTACGAGGATCTAATTAGATCTTTAAAACTCTCAGATTTGTTAAAGTCGCCTTGGCCTACTTTTAAAATAATGATAAATAACTACCCATTAGAAAAGTTGTGCTCAAGGGGCTCTTAGCTTTAACCTGACCTTACTCAATAGTGTAAGACATTTAATTAAAACCGGCTTTAGAAACTTTACCCTGTTACAAGCCAAAGGAATTGAGGTGCCACTTAGCCAAATAATCACTGCTTCTCTGCACGAGCTTATGTTCAGTTTCCTAAAGATACCTTTCAAATACATTTTTCTTTGTGCCACTAACAACCAACGCACACAAAAAACATGTTCTAACGTCTCTTGCTTGTACTCACAAAGACGAAAAGTTTGAGATTGCACCTGAAATGTCCAAGAAGGAAAAATGTCTTGGTCTCCATCATACTAAAGCAGAGTAGCATGAACTGATGTTTCAGAACTTGAGAAAAATGTATTAAGAAATATTCCTGGGCTCGCAGGGTTTTACATGACGATATTACAGCCTAAGCATGCTGTCTTAGTGTAAGCATGTTTCTACCTGTTGTAAAGACAGAGACCGAGTATGGGAAGAGTCTGGAATATGTACAGAAACGTAGGCAGTAGGTTCATCTTGATAACAGGGGAGGAAAAGTCGAGACCATAGTCTGAGATCACTACGTAGATCTGACAGTAGTTTTGGGATGGTTGCGTTGTAAAGATCAGCTACTGGAAGCGTAATATCTACCTCTAGGTATCTAATGAAACAAGTAGCCCTCCAGAATGTGGTATGCAGTTAGAATGTTACAAGTTGCACCAGAGGTAATGTGGTGGACCCCTCTAAATGTAGGGCACAGCCAGATGGATTTCCTTAGCACTGAGAGGTGTTTCCTTATTGGTCCCCGCCTACTCCGGAGAAAAGGAAACAGGCAGGTGCATCTCACTCTTCTATGTAACAAGTTAGGCTCCTTTAGATTGATCAGATTACAGGTCAGACAGCACTGCTAGAGGTGTACTTATCTGCTGGGGTTACCTGTATATGCGCAGATCCTTACTGTGGTCGGTGAAGGTGATAGACACACAGCCATTGGTGTTTAGAATGATTGATTGTTTATTATGAACAGTCAATAATCAAACGTAATGTATCAAAATGATGAGAACTGTTATTATTTCTAGCACCCATGATATAAAACACGATATCAGATACACCTGAAGAAACTTATGTTGCATATCTCTGCTATCTGCAAATTGTGTTTATTCTATACATAACTTTAAATATTATTTGCTGACTGATTAACATTTTCTCTCACTATTTGATGGCAAGCCATGTATTATCCTTGCATGTCTCCAAGAAGGTCTCAGACTTGCAGTTACATATCAGCTCTTGAGCTTTCTCCTCAAGTAACCAGTCTTCACGTCTGTCTCTCCCAAAGCCTTAGGTCTCTGTATACCTTCCTTCCTAATGATCCTGTATGGGGAGGGGTGGTGGACTCGCTTGTACAAATGCTTACATGCACATCACTGCATGAACAAAGCTTGAGTTAGGGACATATCAGAAAGGAAAGCAATTCCATCGAAACATTTCACAAGAAAATGAGGGACGCACACCGTGAAATGTAGCTCTCTCGATTATTTCACATTTCAAGTGGGTTTAAAAAGTTAAACATTCAATGGGCATGTACCAACTAAGAAAAAATACAATTTGAGTGGTATTTAATGCCCTGAAGAAATCCTGCTGTTTTCGGGACGAAACGCTTTGGCTCTGATTTCTTTTAAATGGAAATTAGAAGAACGAAATAAAAACTAAAATCTCATCTGTGAATTACCTTCTTATATTTGGAATGCAGTAGCGTACCACTTGACATGTGTGGAATAACTTTATAAACACGCCTGAAATTTGGAATAGTTGAAGGATAACTACAATTTATGGTGTGCTTCTCTCCTTTCCGTGTAAATTGCTTCCTATATTAAGGGTTTTTGAATGGTTAACCCGGGGAGTTGTGCACCCCTAACCTGGAATGACTTTGAGTGTGGCAATATATTCAGAGTGATGTTGAGTGATCAAAACTGATTGATCAAAACATACGTTTGTCCAGTGCTCGGCAGACAAACTTGCAGTGTTGCAGGCTACATGTAGCTTCCTAATCAGGAGAAAGTAAGTATTTTTCTCTGCTGCATTTCTGTTATTTTTGTTAGTGCGCCTAACGTTAACTGATTTATAAAATAATATGGCGATCTCGCGCACTCTGTTAGCTATATTCACAATTCCAAAGATCAGTTTCCTAGGCCCTAAGTAGTTCACATACACAATGTAAGGGATCAGTGTGTTTATATGTCTTTTATTTACACTTCCTCTCGCCCTTCCGCGTTACTACTTTGGCTTGCTCCTTTTCTTCCCATTCAGTTTCCTTTCCCCACTGTCCTTACTCTCAGCTGCTTCGACCCTCCCCTCATCCTGTTTCTCCCCTGTGCACTCGTGTTACTAATTCACTTAGCTCCTGTCGTCCTCATCCGTCTTGCTTCTCATCCGTCTCCCTTACCTCATACTCTATACTTACAAATTATTTTTTCTTTTTTGTCCTTCTTCACTTATAATTTCCCCCTTTGCCTCCTTCTTTTTCTCTCCATTGTGTCATTTTGCAGTTTCACATCTTCACTTCATTCATATCCCTGCTTCCCTAGTTTTCTCATTTTTGACCCATCCCTTGACTCCACACCGCCTAATTTTGTCTTATTTGTTCCCCCTTCTTTCATGATTTATGTCCTCATAGCCTGCATTTGAGGCAGAAGTGTCCGAGACCAGTATGATAAACACAGAAATCAACTTGACCGTCAACAACCTGAAGACCTGGATGAAAGATGAATATGTGGAGAAAAACTGGGTATGTCTTTGGTGTGATTTTGAAACAAGAATGTTTGAAAGGACTGCCCTCTACATGAAGGTCTCCTAAACTCTAAGCCACCAGATGTCAGCTGAGAGTGTGTTAATCCGGGCATTACTGGCAGTACAGACATGGGGCACACGAAATGTGAACCACACATAAATCTCCCCCGATTTGTATCCTTTCCCCATCATGAGATATTGATTAATATAAAGAAAAAATGAAAAATCTCCCCCTAGGTGCAAGGTCCCTTTATAATTATAAAGAAATTCCTTCACATTTACAAAATTGACAGTTCACTTCTTTATTTATATACACTCTAATAATCAGTTAGAAATATTTTATTTTATAATAGCAGTTTGCGGACTCCCTGAGTATGCATCACGGACCGCCAGGTGTCCCCGGACCACAGGTTGGGAACCACTGTTCCCCCAATCAAATGTCATTCGATAATCTATGAAGCAAACCAATAGGCTACATTGTTTCACTTTTAGCTCTTTCGGGTATTGGCATAGAAAGGCGTGAGGTATCTGTGGTGCTGCTGGATCTCCTGAAGCCTCTTTGTGTTATTGGAATTAGGTTGCGGTTCTCAGCCCAGCGCCCTAACTCAGTCAACAAGATGTTTGCATATTATTTGGCTCCCACATCTAGTAGGGCGTCTGTCATTTGAGGGTGAAGTGGAACCACCTTTCTTGTAGCTGGGATGTAAAACAGAACCTTGCCAAAATGGAGGAACAAAGCTGGAACCCAATAGTCACAGTCATGATTAGAAACCATGTTTGGGACCCCATTAGGGCACCGAGCATCATCCAATATTGGGGATTTAATTACTTGCAGGGCCAGTCTGAAGTCAGACTGGGGAATAGCATAGGCTGGGGGAAATGGACTGCCCCAACCTGAAGATTCGTCAACACACAGCAAAGCAGTCTGAAGTTAAACTGGGGAACAGCGTAGGCTGGAGGATATGGACAACCCCAACCTGGGTCTGGCATCACCAGTAGTGGCTTCTGGGCTTTCTTCTCCTTTGACAAGATAATCCTGAGCATGTTGGATCTCCTATCCAGCATGACGCATCATCCTTTATCACCGCCTAGAGTTGATGAACTTGGATGCCTGGAGATTTGTGTGTGCACTATGTCCATTTGAGCCTGCCCCCAGCCTGCACGGACACTTGAAAGTGGCAGGGCAACTTGCTACAAAATCTTTCTGCGACTTTGAGTGGAAGCTATCCTTTATTTGGTGCTTAGATAAGAAGATTGATGCAGTTCATGAAAAGTATTCAAGGGTCTCCCCTGTTTAATAGGTATTGCTTTACTGGGTTGGTATCATGCCAGGTGTAATGCACTGTTGTAGTCTGAATTTTGCTCTTTCCCGAAAAACTATTTTATTGAAATAGTTTTAAGCTGCATTTTATTGATTTTAGTAGTTTGGCCTTGGAGGATTTTTTACGTGTGTAGCGATATTTGTTATGCCTCATTATTTTTTTTGTAAATACTTGATCATCTTGCAGTTGAGAGTTTCCTGAAATTCAAGAGGCTGGATTAAACTCTTTGGTTGGCATTGTGCATATTACAGGTCTCATTCTTTGCATTCTTATTACAGATCTCATTCTTTGCATTCTTAATACAGTTCTCATACTTTGCGACCACATGCATCTTTTTGAAGTAACTTGGTTAATGAAATGGGCAGATCCTTAGTGAGGATCTATTGAGGTGTCAGTTCCACTGGTACACACAGATGTTAAGGTATGTTCTAGCTGCCTGATTCTGAGGTCTACAGAACCGTGATAATGAGGTTCTTGTGAGACCAATGTGGACTATATTGCAGCAATCCAGCCATGACAATGCTTTGCTTATTGTGAAGAAGAGAGAACTGCATTTCCAATCTGTTTGCTACCATGTTGACTTGGGGAGCAAAGGTGTGTTGTTGTTGTAAATAATTTTCAGATTTCATACTTTTGGCGAGGTGAAGAGTCATCGTGAGTTCTGTGGACCAGCGAGGGACACAGCGGTATGTCAGACTTGGGACCTGTAATCACTTGGATCTGTAGAATGTGTCTTGGTGCTTGTCATGCACATGATACTCTCCTTCATCCAGTTGAACATGCGGTTCAAGCCATATTTTCAAAAGGATGTTGATTTATGTAGTTGGCCTACATTCAGAAGCTCACCTGCTACTGCTCAAGTAGGTATGCCTACATAGATGTTGAAAAGAAGTTACAAGAGAAATCGAAAAGGAGACACAAGGGGGATGATTCCTGAGGAATGTCACGTAATGCTGGGTTTGTGGACAATTCATTTATCCATTTCTGATGTTTTGGCTGCAGTTACTAAGGAATGGTTAGGTCTGTTTGAGGGCTGGTTGATGATACCTGCCCAATGCACAAGCTATTCTAGAACTACTATGCAGTCAGTGGTATTGTAAGCTGTGAACAGTTGACGCAGAATCTGTGTATTTTCTTTATCCTCATCAGGATGATGAGCAGCTCTTTCTTCATATTGGCTAGTGCAGTTTTGAACCTCTATGGATGATGAAATCCAGGTTGGTGGTATTGGTGGAGATGGTTAAATTTCTAATATTTGTGAAGTTGTCCAGGCACTTTCCCTTTCATGATTTGAGGGAAGGGAGGTCGCCTGAAAACCAGTAATTGGCCACTATTTTCAGATCCGCATAAGTACTTTTTATGAGGGATGGTGACAGCATGTTTCAGGGGTCGAGGAAGAGTGCCCAAGAAGAAGAAGGTATTGATCAGTTTACTTATATTGCCCACTAGAGGGTTCAACTGAATAAGAGCTGGTAGACACTTAAGTTGCTTTTGTTTTAAGGGCCAAGTTTATGACCTAAAAGGTTTCCAAGGGTTTGGAGCGAGGTGAGGGTGCATTGGAGATGAGGAGTCGAGGAAGGAGGGGTAGTGAGGCTGCAAAATTACACTGTTGTGAAAACAAAACTACTGTTTGAAAAAGAGAAAATTAAGATGCATAAGTTCTGCTATGTTTAAACAAGTATTATAAAATAGGACACAGCTCTGTGCAACATGCTTAGTACTCCGACTCTGTTTCCGGTGTAAGCAAGAACACAGAAACCCATTCAGTGGTTTTCATCAGAATTTGAGTTTCTCACACAATGCAGTTGTTTGACCTGCACTTCTTAGCACATGCTTGCTAGTGTTCACACTGGCAGTTCCAAACGTACCAAAGGCATGCCCACCTTGGCTTTCTGGGTTTGACGGAAGCTGCAGTGCTTAGAGCAGAAGCTGTGTTTCTGGTTGTCGGGTTGTGTAATGGGGTCAGTGGTTGTAGAATAAGGCCCTCATTCTGACCCTGGCGGTCTTTGACCGCCAGGGCGGAGGACCGCGGGAGCACCGCCGACAGGCCGGCGGTGCTCCAATGGGGATTCCGACCGCGGCGGTAAAGCCGCGGTCGGACCGGCACCACTGGCGGGCTCCCGCCAGTGTACCGCCGCCCCATTGAATCCTCCACGGCGGCGCAGCTTGCTGCACCGCCGCGGGGATTCCGACCCCCCCTACCGCCATCCAGATCCCGGCGGTCCGACCGCTGGGATCCGGATGGCGGTAGGGGGGGTCGCGGGGCCCCTGGGGGCCCCTGCAGTGCCCATGCCACTGGCATGGGCATTGCAGGGGCCCCCGTAAGAGGGCCCCTACATGTATTTCACTGTCTGCTGCGCAGACAGTGAAATACGCGACGGGTGCAACTGCACCCGTCGCACAGCTTCCACTCCGCCGGCTCGATTCCGAGCCGGCTTCATCGTGGAAGCCTCTTTCCCGCTGGGCTGGCGGGCGGTCTGAAGGCGACCGCCCGCCAGCCCAGCGGGAAAGTCAGAATTACCGCCGCGGTCTTTCGACCGCGGAACGGTAATCTGACGGCGGGACTTTGGCGGGCGGCCTCCGCCGCCCGCCAAGGTCAGAATGAGGGCCTAAGTTTTAGAGCGCATAAGATGACATCAACAACTCAGAGCTTATATTTGTGAAAGTTGGGGGAAGAGGACATTGCTATTAATTGAATTTGTTTCTCTGTAGACTACCGGACGATTTATATGTTGGCGGGAAGGGTATTCAGTTGCAATGGCAAAGGATGACTCTTTTTGCCAGTATAATGGTCTGCCGCTGGATTTAAATTTGAGTGGACCTTTTGTGTAACCTCAGTGGTGACTACTACGTCCCTACCGAGGTTACACCCATCCGACTGCCCAGCGGAGTAAGGGCCATCAGAAGTTAACATGTATGTCTGCCCACCAAATTTAGATGGTGGTGACTGCCCGCCACCACCAAGAGAACCCTGGTAGTAAGGGGCAGTGAAAACTGCAAAATGCCCCCCTTGCCATGGGAAATATCTCCCATGGCAAGAGGGACATTGCTTTTTTTGATTTTCAAACACAAAATTCTGCATTGAGTTTTTGTTTTTGTAACTCTGCCATACGGCTTCATCATGTTTGATGTAGTCGTTTGGCAAATTTGCAATGCATTTACAGGAACCGTTTTGACAGTGGTTCCTATCAATGCTAGAAATGTCTATCGGCCCAATGGACATTTCTAAATTTGGCAGTCGGGACCTCCCCCAGGATGGCAAAGTAAAATACTACTTGCTCTGGCAGAGGACGGCCCAACCACCAACTTTTAAGTCAGGCCCTGCGTCTGAGAGAATGAGTGTGATGACAGGCTGGTGAGGTCTGTGGTTGCACTGTCTCAGTAGAGGTTTCACATTATATGTGATCATTGCTATCATTGATCAACAGATTGGATGTAGTCTGTAAGTAGCGAGGCAGGGTGAGGAACTCGTCCAAAAAGGTTGTACTGATGGGATTGTGTTTTACTTGGCAATCTAATATAATTTTTTGGGGTGGTTTTTACAGACTCAATTACCCTTCTGAAAATGCTAGTTTTACTTTGATGATGTGGTGGGAATTATCATATTTTGCGTGTTATTCACTCAGATTTTTTCCTTCTTCTACTGAATCCATTTTTGTTGGCCACAGAACTCTGCACGCTTTGCTCCTGCTAATCAGTGGAAATGTGCTTGTGCTCTCTCTTTTGACATATTCCAAATTAGCAAATTGAACTTACTTATACGTTCCTAGTATATGGCTGCGCATGTAATCATGACCTGTAAATTGTATGCTAACGCAGGACTCACTGTGCCACCATCTAAAGTAGCACTATAAAACACATCTCTAGGCCTGCACCAGCAGCATGGGGGCAGTGTTTTAAACTGCCATTTCGACATGGCAAAATACACATTTTGCCAAACATAAGTCTTCCTTTTTAATACTAATAATCACCCCTAAGGTAGGCCCTCAATGTCCACAGGGCATAGTGCATGGTATTTAAAAAGTTGGACATATCTATTTAATGTTTTATATGTCCTAGTAGTGAAAAACTCCCAAAGTCGTTTTTCACTGTAGCAAGGCCGGCTATCTCTAAGAAAGCACTGGACTACATTATAACAATTTATTATGCTTAATTTCAATTTGGGAGCATCTGGAAAGATGATTCAGGACTCATTTTAACAACCAATTAAAATCAAACTTAATTGTAAAGTTGGATTTTATATTACTGTTTTGAAAATTACACTTCTGCACTGTAGGATCCTCACTGATAGTCCTAAACATTGAATATTCCTGTGCATTTGTGAGGATCCCGGAACGCTTTTTTTTTCAAATATTGAAAATCATTGTTAGTTGGACGTAACCACCACAATATCTATAGAATTACAGTTACCTCCGTTAAAGAAATTGACATGACTGCTTTTTACTATTTTTTTTTCTGTATTATAAAAGTAGTGTAATCAACACAAAGGGACCACACTGCAGCATCTGACAAAAGACTGTTCTGTGTTTAACTCTAAAATGCCTATTGATCACATACAGAGGAAGAAACATTAAAAAAGGAGCCTGTGAGGTCAGGAGTTCAAGAACTGCAGGGAAGGTACACTGTTACTTGAAGGAGCCAACACTTCCCTTCCCAGTATGCACTGTACTGGCAGGTTGCCTCACAGCCTCAGTTCTTTTTACCGGCTCATGCTTAGAGGATCTCTGAATACACTCTGGGATTCTTTACCCAGTTTATTCCTTAACGTTTGTCATGAAAAGTGAATTCTTTTTTCCTCACTCAACATCTTGGAAGCTATTATACATTTTTCACCCTTTTTCATCAAGAGTGGTGAATAAGTTTTTCAGGGTGTCTTCTCTTTTTGTGAAGTGCCCTGCAGGTGGTTGAAAAAAGGCTTCATCAGACCCACATTCTGTGTGTGTTATATGTCTCCCTGCCTCTCACGCTGTCAAAGAGTGTGAATTTTGCCAGAAAATAACCACGAGAGTTCTAAAAGACCTTGAGGGCATCCGTTTGAGAGACATACTGGAACACAAGCGCCAAGAGGAAGGGAAGAAAAACAGAGAAAAAAGGGCATAGAAGGGGCTCTTTCATGAGGATCTAGAACCTCATGCACAAAAGACTCCCATATAGGAATTTCTAGAGAGAGAAGATGTAAAAAAGATCATCACCACCATTCTGGACACTCTCATCGCCCTTTAACACTGGTCGACTTTGAGGCAAGCATCAGCACTGACTTGCTCGCTGCTGAGGAGTACGTCGATAGCACCGCTGACATTGCTGACGACACCTAAGGTATTGCTAGTTTACCTATGTTGTCGATTCCTGTCCCGATACCACAGCTGCTGACATTTAAATTGTCAATGGCAGAATACTCAACACTGATGCATCATCATTCGACATCAGGAAGATTGGTTTCTTTAATGCCTATGTTGAGATCACCATCGAGACACTCAATGTCAAGAAGATTGAGGTCGAAACAGTCAGAAAGGTTTATTTTTTCAGTTTCTGACTGCCATCATCCATGTGATGAAAGTCGGGCTAGCCCTGTTTAAATAATTCCACAGGATGATCCTGTTCAAGGACATCTTCCTCCTCTAAATTTGCCTCCAAGACCTATTTCTCCTATAAGTCCTATAGTGTAGATATTGGATTCAGAGTCGAGGTCTTTACCACTGTTTTACCACACACTGAAGGTCCTCCGCTACATTCTACGCCAGGACATTCCACCCCAAGAAGATGACAAAGAAGAACACCTTCTCAGTCTCCTTCACCATCTAGGACTTATTCCACTGACTCCTACTCCACATACTCTCCTACTTCTCCAGCAGCGTCACTTCCTAGTCCATCTCTTATATATGATGTTCTGACTTTGCAAAATGTCTCAGTCAGAGGTGCTAACAAATTAAATATCCAATTTCAAATACCACAGACTTCAGTTTCTGTTATAATGGAGACTCTGGAACCAAGAGCTTCACCAAGTACTACTTTACCTTTGGTACCGGGATTTTCATAGCTTGCAGAAGAAAAGTTCCTTACTCCATCCACTGTTAAAGCAGCAACTCCTCGACTTTACAAAAACATACAAGTCCTCCTCACAAGACCCTATCTCCCTAAGGCAAGATCCCAAACCCAACTCAGTCATAGTTTCTGCAGTCAGAAAAAAACATCTTTCACCTCCAGAGACTTCGATTCCCCCTGACAAGGAAAGTAGAAGACTGAATGCAGTGGGAAGAAAACTCTGCAGCTGTTCAAAAGCTCCAGTGCATCTGTCCTATTGGTGAGTTATGATCCAGTTTTATGAGCCTCATTCGCTGGATTTGCAGATGCTCTGCCAAAAGATAGTAGACGCGTCTTTATGGAAATTGTGCAAGGAGGTCAAACTGTCTCAAACCAATCTATCAGTGTAGCGATGGAGGAGGCAGATTTGGCTATTGCACAATTCAGCAACGGTATCTCTCTGCGCAGCTGTCTTGGCTAAGACTGACTTCCCTAAAACCTGAGCTCAGCTAAAAATGATGAACTTTTCTTTCACCAGTCCAGTCCTTTTAGGTCCCAACACGGGCTAAGAGATGGAAAGAATGAAAAAATAGTCAGAAACCCTGAGAGCAGTGGGTTTAGAGAAAAGGAAACATTCTACTGTTCCTAATATCATCACAGGGACTATAGATTTCAGTCCGGACAGAGGGTTAATTCCACTCAATGATCCTTCTATTCTCAGTCTCAAAGTAATCGACAGCAACGCTAGCAACAACAATTCTATACTAGAAAAAATAGAGGAAGAGGTAAGCAGCAACAGCAGCAGATGCATCCTCAATATTCTTCAAAATCACACACAGCATTAAAACAATGAGAATCTCATGGCCCCTGTTTTGTTTTCCGCTCAGGAGGGAGCGGGTGTTTCACATGACTTAACAAGAGAGGAAATTAGGGGGTCATTCTGACCCCCGCGGGCGGCGGAAGCCGCCCGCCTTGCGGGAACCGCCAGATGACCGTACAGCGGTCAAAAGACCGCAGCGGTCATTATGACTTTCCCGCTGGGGGGGCGGGCGACCGCCAAAAGGCCGCCCGCCCGCCCAGCGGGAAAGCCACAGCAACGATGAAGCCGGCTCCGAATGGAGCCGGCGGAGTTGCTTTTGTGCGACGGGTGCAGTTGCACCCGTCGCGATTTTCAGTGTCTGCTATGCAGACACTGATAATCAATGTGGGGCCCTGTTAGGGGGCCCCTGCAGTGCCCATGCCATTGGCATGGGCACTGCAGGGGCCCCCAGGGGCCCCACGACACCCGTTCCCGCCAGCCTGGTTCTGGCGGTCAAAACCGCCAGAACCAGGCTGGCGGGAAGGGGGTCGGAATCCCCATGGCGGCGCTGCCTGCAGTGCCGCCATGGAGGATTCTTTAGGCCAGGGCAAAACCGGCGGGAAACCGCCGGTTTCCCTTTTCTGTCCGCGGCTTTACTGCCGCGGTCAGAATTGGCCTGGATGCACCGCCAGCCTGTTGGCGGTGCATCCTCCGACCCCGGACCGCCAGGGTCAGAATGAGGCTCTTAATAACCACTGACAATGAGTCTTTGATATTATCCAGAACGGCTACCCCATCCAGTTCAAATACCCCCCACGTTCAATACTTCCAATTTTTATAATGTATAGTACTAATGTAAATAAAGTTTTAAAATGTATTACTGATCTAGAACCAATGAAAAAGACAATGTCACAGCACATTAAGGGGGTTATTACAACTTTGGAGGAGGTGTTAATCCGTCCCAAATGTGACGGATATACCACCAGCCGTATTACGAGTTCCATAGGATATAATGTACTCGTAATACGGCTGGTGGTATATCCGTCACTTTACCGTCACTTTTGGGACGGATTAACACCTCCTCCAAAGTTGTAATAACCCCCTAAGTCATCAAATTTTATTTAAACCATAATTACAAATAAATTCCAAATTCTCCAACATTTTTATTTTTATTTAATATCTAATAACATTTGTTTAAAGTAATGTGTTTAATTAATTAATTAAACACAAATTAATTTAAATTCTCTCTTAGGGTGATCTCCATCGAAATCATAAGCGCTGAACAGTTCCGCCTTCGTGCGGGGACTTCGGAGCACTTCCTTCAAAGTAACATTTTTATTGAATTTTCGCCTCATTTCGGAAAGGGCGGAAGGTAATTGTGAATAATTTTGAAGCCCAATTTCCAGTTAATGTGCTATAAAAGATGGATAACAAAAATATATATAACCTTAAAAATGTCACTTTAGAGAAGAAAAAATTATATTTTAAAAACATCCTTCACAAATTCTTTTAGTTTTCTTTCAAAGTGAAGTAACAATGAAGGATGAGGCAATGTAACTACAAAGGCTACAGTATTGTAAGAGTGAGACTAGAGCATGGCACCTTTAACTGCCTCCTGACCCCCAGTGTCCCATCATGCCCTGCAGGTGCCAGTTTACCCAGTTATGTGTTCCAGCTCCTGCTGTCAGGATCCCTAAACGGAGCTCTGCCTTCCTGAGACTTTTTCTCTAAGAATTATCCCCAAAACTATTTTAAAGTTGTTCTCTTGACATCCTTTAGGGTGCAGACTATTTTCTGATGTTTTCTTGACAGGAATTATTTCTCTTCTACCACAAAGTGTCATCCCTTTTGACAAAGTGCCCAGAATGTTGTAGGAAATTGGAAAAAAGACCTGCAGAGGTTCTGTATCTTTTGTTTGACAGATGATCCCAAGAGATACCGTCACTGCAGGACCCTTTACAGGCGCACCTTAAGAGAGCAAGAGAAATTTCGCCTATATGGCCATGAAGAGTGGTGAAAAGGAAAGGTTCCCTGGCCGGAGACATATCTCAGGGGCAAGGAGAGGCACTTCCCTCTACCAGTGCCACTATTTCACCCTCTGACAACTCCTAAAGAAGAAGAGATGGTTTGACATTGAGGACAGCAATATTGAGAAGAGGTACAGCACCTACTTTTTCACTGTTGAGGGCTGCTTACGCTTTGAGGACAAAAACAACTTTGAGGAAGAGGAAACAATTAACATTGAGAGAAATTCAAGATTGAGACGTGTAGATATTGAGAAATTCGATGGTAAGACATCATTCTGCTGTGGAACAGAAGACGGCGGAGTGGCTTTCTCAAATGAAACTCACAGACTCCCATCAGAATCGGATTCTGAGTACTCCAGAGCCTCTTCTCCTTCCAGATCGGCTTCTCCAGTATTCATTCTGGATTCTTCTTGTCTATATCTAACACTATCTACACCACCTCCTCAGGTTCCTGTGGACTCTCCTGCTCCTCTGACACAACTGGTTATTCCAGAGGTAATTCCACCAGCAAATCAATAAGCCTATTCCTTCTCAGCCATTACAACCACCTCAAACAGTGGCATCTGCACGAGGGCACTCTTCTTGGGGTCATTCCGACCCTGGCGGTCATGGACCGCCAGGGCCGGGGTTGGAGGATGCACCGCCAACAGGCTGGCGGTGCATCAAGGGCAATTCTGACCGCGGCGGTAAAGCCGCGGTCAGAAAAGGGAAACCGGCGGTTTCCCACCGTTTTTCCCCTGCCCCTGTGAATCCTCCACGGCGGCGCTATTCCGACCCCCTTCCCGCCAGCCTGGTTCTGGCGGTTTTCACCGCCAGAACCAGGCTGGCGGGAACGGGTGTCTTGGGGCCCCTGGGGGCCCCTGCAGTGCCCATGCCAATGGCATGGGCACTTCTGGGGCCCCCTAACAGGGCCCCACATTGATTTTCAGTGTCTGCCTAGCAGACACTGAAAATCGCGACGGGTGCCACTGCACCCGTCGCACACCAGCAACTCCGCCGGCTCCATTCAGAGCTGGCTTCATCGTTGCTGGGGCTTTCCCGCTGGGCGGGCGGGCGGCCTTTTGGCGGTCGCCCGCCCGCCCAGCGGGAAAGTCATAATGACCGCTGCGGTCTTCTGGCGGTTCCCGCCAGGCGGGCGGCTTCCGCCGCCCGTGGGGGTCAGAATGACCCCCTCTATGTCCACAGGTCTAAGTCTAGATCAAGAACTCACTGTTATTGTTACTCTTCAAGACCTTCCAGTCACACTCGAGGCAAAGTCAGAATTCTCGGCCCTAGATTGTCAAGATCACATCACATCACATGACCACTTCTTCTGGTCTATACTCCCCTACATTGAGAGACTAACGTCCAGTGAGGATTTCTCCTGTAGATGATATTCATGCCTCGCGGGAAGTTCTTATCAGATGTACCAACAAATTTAATATCAACTCACTGGCTACAACAGCTACTGTGTCCGTCATTTTTGAGACACTCATCAACAGTCCGTCTCAAGAGCATTGCTATGTTTGGTTTCATAGAACTGGCCATGGATATACTGTACACGTCAGAAGAAGGCAGAAACAGGCTTTGCAGGATGCTTAAAACAAAAACAGGACTGTCTTTTATACCTGCGTCAAACAAGATGATACTTACAAAGGATCCATCCATGGATGGATGGGAAGCTCATCTGCAGGAACTCTAAGCCAGAGGCAAACGGTCAGATGCAGAAAAGACACTTCACATCAATGTGTTCGAATTCGTCTATGCCTGCAAGCATTTCTTTTCAGGCTAATAGGTCAGCCAGTCCTAGAGTCCTAGTCGGAACAGGCAACACAGCATCATAATGCAAATAGCCAAGCAAAGAAGAACATGATCCTGGTCCCTCTCAGAAGAGGCTAAGCAGCAAATTGGGCCATTTCTCACAAGATCGACATCTCTGTGGAACATTTCCCAAGTTGCCAGAATGATTGGGCATATGCACTCAGATGGCAAATGTAGGATTGTAACAAGTGGGAACTAGTACAGAAACAGGTGTATTACATTTTCTGTTTGTCACTCTAAACCACAGGAAATGCTTGCGCTTCGTAAGCAGGTTTTGGCATCCAGGGATGATGACCAATGCTCTTTCGATCAGTTGGTCCAAGATATTTGCCTACACCTTTCCTTCTTTTTTCCTGATACCCAGGGTGCTGAGGAAGGCAAAGATAGACCACTGCACTCTGATCCTCGTTGCCACAGCATGGCCACACCAATATTGGCACAGCAAACTGCTGCAGTTATCAACAGATCCAGCCATTTCTCTGAAATACTTTTCAGACATCAGGGAGAGATTCTCCATCACGACCCTAAGTCACTGAACTTGACAGCATGGTACCTGACCACCTATAGTTTGGCCATTTGGACATTTCGCAAGAATGTAGAAATATTCTGGTACAGGCTCGATCTGCAGCAACCACGAAGACATAAAACAACAAATGGAAGCATTTCTGTATAAGGTGCAGGGATAACGGACGTCATCCACTGAGACTGAAACCTCATCAAATTCTTCCATATCTGTGACTCTAGCTAACAGTGTGCTTAAATATTTTTCAGTTGCGGTTCCTCCATCAGTTCCCGAGGAACTTAATACCATCTTTAGTCAGTTAATGCTAGCTTCTTTCGTACTAATGCATAACAACATTTAAAATTTGTTTCATGGAAATAAGCGCTTCTTCTGGTCTTAACATCTCCAAGGACAGAGGAATAAATTCAGGCATTCGCAATCAAGGTACCTTATCTTAGGTTCGCAAAGAACTAAGTAATCCTAAGAACCAACCCCAAATTTATACCCACGGTTCTCACTGATTTTTACCTAAATGAACCTGTCAATCTTCAGTCTTTCTTCCCAAAGCCATCTACTTCAGCAGAAACATTGTCAAATTCTTTAAACCTACGTAGATTCCTCAAGTTCTACATAGACAAGACAAAGGACATATGGAAATTGGACCAATTGTTTGTGTCTTTTGGACAGTCAAGGGCAGGTCATCCCCTTCATAGCAAGGGATAGCTCATAGGGTCTAAGTTTATATTTCCGTCTGTCATGCAAACGTCAAGCACCCACTGGAGGGAAGAGTGAGGGCGTGTTACACTAGGACAGCACTTTATGCTGGAGTGTCCTTGAACGACACCTAGCATACACCTACCAGCACATGTTCACAAAGCACTACTGCCTAGACGTTGGCGCAGAAGCTGACGCATGTGGATATGTAAAAGATCCAATGTTGGAGAAGAAATTAGTTACTTACCTCAGTGGTTCCCAAACTGTGCGCCGCGGCTCCTTGGTGCGCCGTCAAAATTAGACAGGGGCGCCGCACACAGTCTGGAAACCACTCGGAGGTGCTTTTAATCGGTAGCTTTTCACCGTGGTTTTGGAAACAAAACCCCCTGCATTAATTATTGTGACCAGCGGAGGGCGCCAGAGTACCATTAATAATATCCCTATGACAAAAGAAAAGAAATAATTTAAAATAAATGGTTTTCAGGAACCTGAACGGAAGAATTAAGAAGTCAAACTGTAAATAGTGTAGGTACAGGTACAGGCTGGGATTACGTTCCCCCACCCGCCAAAAAAAAGTAACATAATGGGGAGCCGTGGCCAACACGGCCAATAGGTCAAAGGAGCCGGGGATCGAAAAAGTTTGGGAACCACTGACTTACCTGTAACTCCAGTTCTCCAACATTGGTATCTTTTATATATTTGCATGCAATCCTCTCTCCTCCCGGGTTAGAGGCTCATCCATTATTACTCTCACACTTGTGCTTTGAAATCTGAGCATTGGTGGCCTTGGGGGAGTAGGGGAGCTTAAGCGACTACCTCATTGGCGGAAGTTTGGATTCTTTCAAATGAGGTGGATGTGCTACTAAATATACAATGTTGTTTGTGGCCTATGACCATTTCACACTGTATCCTGTATGGTTTTACATTGTATACTTCTACTTTAATGCACCAGGGATTCCCACCCTGATGACGAGGAACGATTCAGGCAAGTACATTTATTTAAAAAAAAACAATGTTGGAGGATTGGACTTACTGGTAAGTAACTAATGTCTTCTGTCAAATGTACCTCCTGGCCTTTACGAAATAAGGTGAAGGTACTATAAAAATGTGACTCTGAAAGAAGTGCTCTGGGGACCCGCATGTGGGCAGGACTATTCAATGCTTATGATTCCAATGGAGATTCCACCAAGAGAACGAGGATTACACTTAAGAAACCATTCCTTACTTTTAATCTTCTAATATAAGTCTAATTTATGTTTAAAATTAGATTGATTGTTCCAGTTTAAAATATTTAATAATTATATTTTTAATATTTCAATGTTTTAAATGTTTGTGTAGCTGTATATCTTTCTCTTCCCAGAAATATATATACGTATTTATTGACATAACTCATAATTTATTTACCTTAACACTAGTTCCTATTGAATTTATTTTATTTCTCTGTCTTCCAGTACCAGTTGTTGTGCATGTGTAGTATTGACTTACTCAAAGGACGGACTGGAGTACATTTGAACCTGTTATCCCACTTTTAAGGATGAAGTAACTTCAGCAGTGTAGTTTGTGAATAGCAGTAATCTTACTCTTTTGTGGATTTGAGTTTGTATTAGCATGACCCTCACTAAGCCCTTCCCATTGGTGAGTAGTTATTCCCTGTTTTCCGACAACTCCGTGGTCAGTCCCACATTTTCACCTCAATTGTATATTTACACGTGGATGATCTCTGTCTTGGTAGCAGAAATCTCTGCATAGAAAAGACAGGAGAGGTGGAGGCAGAGTTCTTTGTATAGAGGTTTGTGAATAGCAGTGTGTAGTACATGAGATGTACTACTGAAGTACTACTTTACGTACTATAAAATGTAGGTTGTAAATAGACCCTATAATCACTAAAGGTGTGGGGTAGTAGGGAACTGAAAGTAAGACTGGGTCAGTCTTAAATCGGTGTTGGTTAGGTCGCTTTGGATCCTAACGCGAGAGAATCATTGTTGGAGAATATCCAGACAGGGGGGGGGTTTGTTGCTGTGTAGTCCCACAGGGGAAGGGGGAGTCTCCCTTACGGACTAGGTGGTCTCACACACATAATAGTGTCATGCTTCATCATATGGCCACCTAGCCCCACCCAAGCAAGATGATACTGCTTGGGCGGACTCAACCTCTTGGTTAAAAGAACCAGAGGGAGTACTGAAATTAAACTTACTGGATAGTTACTTAGATCCAGATGAGGTGAGTAATAAAATTACCAAGCATGTCACTGATAGTTGCTGCTAGTTTTAATATAGGTGCATGCTGGTAAGACTAAAAGCAAGGGGAAGAGGCTCGTTGGAGGGTAATGTCTCCTGGAGTCTAAAATCAAAAGTGGATGACCAACATGTTTCTGCCCTCACTAGGTGCTGGTAGGTCAGGGGCATTCGTCAGGGTCGGAGCAAAAAGTGGGGTGCTCAAAGTGGATAATGAATGGCCTACCTGAACGGGTAGTTCACGGTGGGGTAGGTCTGTGTAATAGACCCTTCCATCAGCCAAATGGGAGCCTATATTACAAGCCATGCCTCCTGGTTCCAGTTTCCGACTAGACCAGAGAAAGCAGTGATGTTGATGGCAGGGTTAAGGAACTACCCGACCAATGCAAATGTCACTGTGAGGAGGGCCCTGCCCTGCTTTAGAATACAGCGGTTATTTCCAGCATATATAGGTAAAGAGGTAAGATCACCAATAGACGTTGAGTATCCTAGATCCTGTATGAGTCTGTTTCTAAGTGTCCCTAATATTTTCACTGGGCAGTATGCGTGGTAGATACTGATATTTACCATTGGTGCTTCAAAGCTATAGACTGTTTTATTCCATTAGTATACCAGAGTTTTTCATTCTCTAAACTTTCAAAAGTGGCAATAGCAGTGGTAGAGGGATTGGAACTCATATAGAGTATGACTAGTAATCACCCTAGGGGCTTAACACAGGCCCCTGCAGTCCATGCTGCCAGGTGGTGGTGGTGGGTGGGAATCTTTCAGTGGGGTCACATTCAGCCCCAAGGCAAATGAATATAATGAGATGTGGGAGCTGTTGAGGCCTTTCATCACATTCTGAAGTGTGGCCCCATCATTTTGCATCATGCCACTGAATCATACTATGTATCACAATCTCTGGCCAACTCGCAGCATTTAAAATGGCCTTATTTGGAGGCATGTGAAAAGAGTGCCGGGAAGTGATAATGGAAAGATGGCCTCCCTAGGTGTAAACCTTACAGTTCTTCTTCCAGGCGACCACGCTAGACACTGCATATATCCGGAAGGATCCATTCGGCGTGGCGCTCATCATTGCGCCCTGGAACTATCCCATCCATCTTCTGCTGATTCCACTCGTGGGGGCCATTGCTGCAGGTGAGTGCACGTGTGTGGGTCGAGAATGAAGTAAAGGACGAAACCACTGACCCTGCTCCATCCACACCCATTGCTGAGCTACTGCACCTTCCTTCTACTGAGAGCATGCTTTCACTCTCCCTACAACTAGCATTCCTACATAGGACTAGCACTCCATCATCATCCCACAACCAACGATCTTACGCCATCCCCCAGCCAACCTTCCTTCATTAACCCACAGAAAACACTCCTACACCATCCCACAGAGAAATCTTATTTATCATTCCACAGCCAGCTCTCCTCCACCATCCCCCAGCCAGTGCTCTCATCAGAAAGCCTGTGCTCCTGCACTAACTATCAGCCAACATTCCTTTACCATCCTACATATAACTCTCCTTCACCATCACACAGCCAGCCCTACTGCACCATCGCACACCCAGCCCTACTTCACTATCCTACAGCCAACGCTGATTCACCATCCCACAGCCAACACACTTCCACCATCTAACACCAACATTCTCTCACTAACACGTACCAAATGTTCCTACACAATCCAGCAGTCTAATCTTTTACCATCCAACATCCAATGATCCATTACCAACCCGCAGTAGGCATTCCTTCAGCATCCCACAGTCGCCTCTCTTCCACAGTTCCACAGCCAGCACTCCACCATCAAAAAGCCTGCATTCCTATGCAGTGTTCCTTCACAATCCTACAGGCAATGCTCCTACATCTTCCTCCAGCCAGCTGTCTTTCATCATCCCACAGCCACTGTTAGCATCCCACAGCCAGCGCTCTGTCAGCATCCCACAGGCAACGCCCTGTCAGCATCCCACAGGCAGCGCCCTGTCAGCATCACACAGTCAGCTCTCATTCATCATCCCACAGCCATTGCCCTGTCATCATCTCACTGCCAGCCCCCTTTCATCATCCCACAGCCATCGCCCTGTCAGCATCCCACAGTCAGCGCTCCTACAGCATCCTACAGCCAGTGCCCTGTCAGCATTCCACAGTCAGTGCCCTGTCATCATCCCACAGCCAGAATCCTGTCAGCATCCCACATTCAGCGCTGCTATGCCATCCCACAGCTAGTGCCCTGTCAGCATCCCACAATCAGTGCCCTGTCATCATCCCACAGCCAGCACCCTGTCAGCATCCCACATTCAGCGCTGCTATGCCATCCCACAGCCAGTGCCCTGTCAGCATCCCACTGCCAACACCCTGTCAGCATCCCACAGCCAGCGCCCTGTCCTCATTCCACAGCCAGTGCCCTGTCAGCATCCCACAGTCAGCTCTCTTTCATCATCCCACAGTCAGCGCCCTGTAATCATCCCACAGCCAGCACCCTGTCAGCATCCCACAGTCAGCGCTGCTTCACCATCCCACAGCTAGTGCCCTGTCAGCATCCCACAGCCAGCCCTGTCAGCATCCCAGAGCCAGCGCCCTGTCATCATTCCACAGCCAGTGCCCTGTCATCATCCCACAGCCAGTGCCCTCTCATCATCCCACAGCCAGCACCCTGACAACATCCCACAGTCAGCGCTCCTATACCATCCCACAGTTAGTGCCCTGTCAGCATCCCACAGGTAGCGCCCGGTCATCATCCCACAGCCATCGCCCTATCAGCATACCACAGTCAGCGCTGCTACACCATCCCACAGCCAGCGCCCTGTCAGCATCCCACAGCCAGCGCCCGGTCATCATCCCACAGCCATCGCCCTATCAGCATCCCACAGTCAGCGCTGCTACACCATCCCACAGCCAGCGCCCTGTCAGCATCCCACAGCCAGCGCCCTGTCAACATCCCAAAGCCAGCCCTGTAAGTATCCCACAGCCAGGGCCCTGTCATCATCCCACAGCCACCGCCCTATCAGCATCCCACAGTCAGCGCTGCTACACCATCCCACAGCCAGTGCCCTGTCAGCATCCCACAGTCAGCTCTGATACACCATCCCACAGCCAGCACCCTGTCAGCATCCCACAGTCAGCACTGCTACACCATCCCACAGCCAGTGCCTTGTCAGCATCCCACAGCCAGCGCCCTGTCAGCATCCCACAGTCAGCGCTTCTACACCATCCCACAGCCAGTGCCCTGTCAGCATCCCACAGTCAGCGCCCTGTAATCATCCCACAGCCAGCACCCTGTCAGCATCACGCAGTCAGCCCTGCTACACCATCCCACAGCCAGTGCCCTGTCAGCATCCCACAGCCAGCCCTGTCAGCATCCCAGAGCCAGTGCCTTGTCATCATTCCACAGCCAGTGCCCTGTCATCATTCCACAGCCAGCGCCCTCTCATCATCCCACAGCCAGCACCCTGTCAGCATCCCACAGTCAGCGCTCCTACATCATCCCACAGCTAGTGCCCTGTCAGCATCCCACAGCCAGCCCTGTCAGCATCCCACAGCCAGCGCCCTATCAGCATCCCACAGTTGGCTCTGATACACCATCCCACAGCCAGCACCCTGTCAGCATCCCATAGTCAGCACTGCTACACCATCCCACAGCCAGTGCCCTGTCAGCATCCCACCACCAGCCCTGTCAGCATACCGCAGCCCTGTCTTCATCCCACAACCAGCACCCTGTCAGCATCCCACAGTCAGCACTGCTACGCCATCTCACAGCCAGCACCCTGTCAGCATCCCACAGTTGGCTCTGATACACCATCCCACAGCCAGCACCCTGTCAGCATCCCACAGTCAGCACTGCTACACCATCCCACAGCCAGTGCCTTGTCAGCATCCCACCGCCAGCCCTGTCAGCATACCGCAGCCCTGTCTTCATCCCACAACCAGCACCCTGTCAGCATCCCACAGTCAGCACTGCTACACCATCCCACAGCCAGCGCCCTGTCAGCATCCCACAGTCATCTCTGATACACCATCCCACAGCCAGCACCCTGTCAGCATCCCACAGTCAGCGCTGCTACACCATCTCACAGCCAGTGCCCTGTCAGCATCCCACAGCCAACCCTGTCAGCATCCCAGAGCCTGTGCCCTGTCATCATTCCACAGCCAGTGCCCTGTCATCATTCCACAGCCAGCGCCCTCTCTTCATCCCACAGCCAGCGCCCTGTCAGCATCCCACAGTCAGCGCTCCTACATCATCCCCCAGCTAGTGCCCTGTCAGCATCCCACAGCCAGCGCCCTATCAGCATCCCACAGTCAGCGCTGCTACACCATCTCACAGCCAGCACCCTGTCAGCATCCCACAGTCAGCACTGCTACACGATCCCACAGCCAGTGCCCTGTCAACATCCCACCGCCAGCCCTGTCAGCATACCGCAGCCCTGTCTTCATCCCACAACCAGCACCCTGTCAGCATTACAGTCAGCACTGCTACACCATCACACAGCCAGCGCCCTGTCAGCATCCCACAGTCATCTCTGATACACCATCCCACAGCCAGCACGCACCCTGTCAGCATCCCACTTTCAGTACTGCTAAACCATCTCACAGCCAGTGCCCTGTCAGCATCCCACTGCCAGCCCTGTCAGCATCCCACAGCCCTGACTTCATCCCTCAACCAGCGCCCTGTCAGCACCCAAAATCAGCGCTTCTACACCATCCCACAGCCAGTGCCCTGTCATCATCCCACAGCCAGCGTCCTGTCATCATCCCACAGCCAGCGTCCTGTAAACATCCCAAAGCCAGCCCTGTAAATATCCCACAGCCAGCGCTCCTACACCATCCCACTTTGAGTGTTCTTTCACCATGCTGCAGCCCATGATTGTACTCTGACCTACATCATACTTTCCTATACCATCCCACAACCAATGCTTTTTGGTATCTCACAGCCAGCCCTTTGTCTCCAGCGCAAAGCATGGACTCCCATACTAGCCCACGGCCAGCATTCCCCCACCATCTTACAGCTGACGCTCTTTTATCATGCCACAGCCAGCATTTCTCTTCCAGGGGATCCTCATCAATAGTCATAAACATTGAATATTCCCGCCCTTGTGCGGGGACCCCGGAGCATATACCAAATATACACATATCATACATGTGTAATAAATAATCATGCAGGCTATCATGTTAAAAACAGGCTAAAAATGCTTTATTTCTATGAAGTTTTTTTAAAAAAATTTTTTTTTTATATTAAATACTACAATAGAGCATAAATATGTACCCAAGCTCCTAAAACTAGGCTTAGTGAAGTGAGCAGTAGCAAACTCTAGAGAAAAAATAGAAAAAACTGCATTGAAAAACACTGAAGCATTCTTAGCCAATAGGCTGCATGCAGGTTAACACAGGAGAACCATAAAAACTTTGGCACCGTGCCTTTAAGACCCTGAGCACCTCCAGTATCCCACCATGGGGGTGAAGGAAAGGTGACAGTTGGTTCACAGTTAGGTCAGTTCTTTTTTCTGGCTTCTTCTGAGAGGATCCTGGAGCATTGAGCTCTCAGTTTTTCTGAGTTTTTCTCAGAAAAATTCTTTAAAAAAGCGTTTTTTCACTTTTCACTCGACAAATAACATCTTTGTCTGAGCTAGGAAGGTTTTTTCTGACAGAAAAATGCCTTCTCTTTTTGTCAAATGCCCTGCTTGTGGGAAGAAGAAGGCCCAGTCAGATCCCCACTCTCTGTGCATAGTGTGCCTGCCTCAGAGTCACTGCCCTGACACTTGTAAGTACTGCAAGAACATGTCTAGGAGGACTCTGAAAAGACAGAGAGAAGATCCGGCTTCATGGGCTTCAGGAGAGGAAAAGAACATCGTCTTCCTCACTTCCCAGACAGCCAGAAGGCCATTCTCAAGAGAGAATGGCCCGGTCGACGTCGACAGGTAGGAAAGTGCCTGTTTGTTCACCGTCGACGTCGTCGCTACCACCGCCTCACCGACATAGCTCGCCGCCGACGGCGACACACCCGACGTCGAAGGGAACGGCGTCGAGGGAACATCAGAGCAGGGGCAGGTCTCCGTCGACGGCAACCCGCCGATCGAAGTCGAGCCATCGCCGGCGTGCCCGGTCGCCGCCAAAGGCTGTGCGCCCCCCGACGTCAGGACACACGGCGTCGAGATCACCACGACGGCACGAGAAACATCCGCCGTCGACCTCCCATCGCTCCACGTCGAGTCACACGACGGCGAGCAGGTCGAGATCCAAGGAACGTCGTTCGACGTCAAGACACTCAACGTCGAGGCACTCAACGTCGAGGCAGGACCAACCGGCTGGGCGCCCTTCGACGTCGAAACAGCCATCGACGTCGACGCAGGTTTTACCTGTCCCACAGGGAGCAGAACATCGCCCCACGCCAGACAAGGCGCCATCTCCAGTGGTCTCCATACCGAGCGACTCTTCTCGGTCAAGAGCGGCATCATCTGGGCATGTCTCGCCCATCAATCTATCTCCGAGATGGCTGGAGAGCCTCAACAGACCAGCGGCCTCCCCAGATTCGCAGTATTCGCGAATGTATTCACCTACTGCCTCCCTGCCAAGAACGCCATCACCGACAGCCAGGGCAGAACGGGCTCGTTCAGCTCCTCGCCAACCGACCGCGAGGCCTAGACGCTCTGCTACAGCGTCTCGCAGCAGATCTCGCTCTCAACGGAGATCCAGGTCGCGGTCAAGGAGAAGATCACCCTCTTGGTCTTCATCAGGTTCTTCTGTCGGGCGTTACTCACCCACCCTTACAGATTCACCACCTGCTAGAGTCTCACCGGTGGATGATATTACCACATTCAACGAGGTGTTGCTAAGAGGAGCGCAGAAACTCAACATAGAGGTTCCAGAACCATCTACCTCCTCATCGATCATCTTTGAGACTCTACAACAGAGATCAGCGTCGAAAAAGTTGCTGCCTCTAGTGCCTGGCTTGCTGCAGCCAACCATGGACACTTTTCTGGCCCCAGCCTCGCTTAAGTCTGCCCCGGCTAGGATTCTTAAGAAATACAAGGCTCCAGAACAAGACCCTTTATTCCTTAGAAAGGATCCGCCACCGGACTCGGTGATCATAGCTGCCGCCCGTAAGACCCACTCGGTGGCATCTTCATCCACGGTACCCCCGGATAAAGAGAGCAGGCATCTAGACTCTCTAGGGAGGAAGATATGCGGGACGGCGGCTTCAGCAATGAAGGTCTCCAGTGCGTCTGCGCTCCTGGGCAGGTACGATTGTTCTCTGTGGGATTCCCTCAGTAGATTTACAGAAAAATTGCCCAGAGAAGACAGGCAAGATTTCCAGGAGATACTACAAGAAGGATGCCTGGTATCCAACCAGGTTATCAGTGCGGCAGCGGATGGGGCGGATTTGGCTGCTCATGGGTACGCACATGGTATCTGTGCGAAGAGATCTTCCTGGCTGAGGCTCACTGGCTTGAAACAGGAAGCACAACAACGCATCCTGAATCTCCCATTTGCCGGGAACTCTCTATTCGGTGCCCATGCAGACGAAGAGATGGCCCGCATGAAGACAGAGGTGGATACCTTGAAGGCGGTGGGCCTCGAAAGAAAGAAAGATTTCAGGAGGAGGTACAGGCCGTATGATAGGCGCCCTTTCCAGCAGAGGGTTCAAACCCCTCATTGGGCGCAAAGGTCACAGCAGCGACAGGGACGCCCTCTTTTTCAACGAAGAAACACAAGGGAGCGAGGGTCAAGCAGACCTCAACAATCCACTCCGAAAGCACCCACCAAGCAATGAAATCTCGCTTCCCTCGACACTGTACACCACTCCGGTGGGGGGAAGTATTACGGCTTATCTTCACGAGTGGCACTCTATCACAAGAGACAAATGGGTGCTCAATATTGTCGAACATGGCTATTCTCTTCTTTTCAAACAGCCTCCACCACGCTTGCCAGCAACCAAAGACAATCCATCTCAGCTTGCTACGCAAGGAGGCTCTCGCCCTCCTAAGAAAGAATGCCATAGAAAAGGTTCCACCTGCACGAAGAGGACAGGGGGTCTACTCCCGTTACTTTCTAGTGGCAAAGAAGGGTCGAGAGGGCGTTTTCAGGCCAATCCTGGATCTACGGCTGCTGAACAAATACATAAGGAAGCAGAAGTTCAGAATGCTAGCGCTTCACCAGATTTTCCCTCAACTACATCAGGGAGACTGGATGTGCTCCATCGACCTGCAGGATGCGTATTTTCACATCCCAATAACTCCAAAACATCGAAAATTCCTGCACTTCCGAGTAGTGTTACAGCATTACCAGTTCAGGGTTCTACCCTTTGGCCTGAAATCTGCCCCAAGAGTTTTCTCGAAATGTATGGCAGTGGTGGCGGCACATCTCCGAAGACAAAGGATATACATATATCCATACCTAGACGACTGGCTACTAAAGGCTTCTTCTCCGGAGCAGACGAGAAGCCATCGGGACATTGTACTAGGAGTTTGCGAAGCTCTAGGTCTTCAGGTCAATTACCAGAAGTCAACCTTGACTCCAACGCAGAATCTTCACTACCTAGGAGCTATCATAAACACAGAACTACAAAAAGTGTATCCTTCGGAGGAACGACTATCCTCAATAAACAAGAAGTGCCAGGACCTGTTGAGAGCCAGCGCACCTACGGCACGTCAGGTGACATCACTACTGGGCTCCATGGCATTGTGCATTTTTATTGTCCCAAATGCCAGACTCCACATGAGACCCCTCCAAGAGGCATTGGAGACCAACTGGAGCCAAAGAACAGGTCGCTGGGAGGACACGGTGCGGCTACCGGAGGTAGCACTTCAGTCATTGAGATGGTGGATGCACAGACCTCACCTGTCAGTGGGTGCTCCGTTTCACCAGGTGCTTCCATCCGACACCCTAGTAACGGATGCATCTCTTCAGGGATGGGGGGCTCATCTGGGTCCTTTTCAAGCGCAGGGTCTGTGGTCAGACAAGGAAAAGCAGTACCACATCAATCTGCTAGAACTCAGAGCGGTCCATCTCGCTCTCAAGTCTTTCATACCGCTAATTCAGGGGAAAACTCTCTTGATACAGACGGACAATACAACCACGATGTATTACTTGAACAAACAGGGGGGAACGAGGTCCCTACCCCTATCGCGAGAGTCCCAAGCGATATGGCATTGGCTCCTGGCCAGAGGAATGTCAATTACAGCAGTTCACCTGCCAGGTCAGCAGAACGTGGAAGCAGACTTTCTAAGCAGACACCTGGAGGACGTTCACGATTGGGTCCTGCACGGCGAAGTCGCAGAATACATCTTCGCGCAATGGGGTCGGCCTCAACTGGACCTCTTCGCAGACGAAGTAAACAAGAAATGCCCAGACTTCGCATCCAGGTTCTACCGTCCGGGATCTCGAGGGAATGCCCTGTTGATCGACTGGTCAGGGACATTTCTTTCCGCTTTTCCGCTGATTCCCCTCATTCCGGCAGTGAACAGCAAACTTTACAGATCCAGGACCAGAATGATTCTTATAGCGCCGCAATGGCCCCGACAGTTCTGGTACACGGATCTCCTCAACCTGTCGGAAGAACCTCACAGGAGGCTGCCGTGCAGACCGGATCTTCTGAGCAGAATGGAGGGCAGGATTCTACATCCCAACCTACCCTCTCTGAGCTTAACAGCATGGCTCCTGAATTCCTGCAGTATGGGCACCTAGGACTCTCGCAGGAGTGCATGAGCATCTTGAAAGAGTCCAAACGACCTTCCACGCGGCGTTCCTACGCTTTTAAGTGGAAGTGATTCTACATATGGTGCTGTCAGCAAGGTCATAATCCCATACGGGCGCAGGAGGATGTCATACTGTCCTATTTGCTTCATCTAGCGAAGTCCGGTCTGCAGGTATCATCTATTAAGGTACATTTGTCTGCTATTACTGCCTATCGCAAATCGCCTTCTCAGGAATCCTTCTTTACAAAACCTGTAGTCAAGGATTTCTTAGAAGGTTTGAAGAAAGTTTTTCCGCCAATTCGGAGGCCTTCTCCTCCATGGGAACTGAACATAGTCCTGGCAAAACTTATGGGCCCTCCTTTCGAGCCTATCCATAAGGCCTCTTTACAACACCTTACGTGGAAGACGGCTTTTCTAGTGGCCATTACTTCAGCGAGGAGGGTCAGTGAAATCCAGGCCTTGTCTGCAAAAGAACCGAACACGGTTTTTCATGACAATAGAGTGGTTCTTCGAACTCACCCATCTTTCCTTCCGAAGGTGGTGTCAGAATTCCATATTAATCAGACCATAACTTTACCGACGTTCTTTCCCAATCCGGAGACTCCGGCAGAGAAAGCATTGCACTCATTAGACTTGAAAAGAGTGCTGAAATTTTATCTGGACAAGACAAAATCGATTAGACACTCTAACCGCTTGTTTGTAAACTATGGTCATTTAAGGACAGGAGAGGCAGCTTCTAAGCGAACAATATCAAGATGGATAGTTTCTTGCATTGTTAATACTTACCAGCTAGCTAATAGACAATTGCTAGCGCGGCCTAGAGCGCATTCCACAAGGGGTAAAGCGGCTACTGCTGCTCTCCTTAACAATGTTCCGATATCTGAGATTTGTAAAGCTGCTACATGGAAGTCTGTCCATACGTTTACAAGACATTATTGTTTAGACTCAGATGCAAGAGCGGATGCCCAAGTGGGGCAGGCCTCTCTAAGAAATCTATTTGCGTAAGACATATTTATTCCTGCACTTCTATCGGACAGTCCGCTGGGTTTAGGGATAGGCTTGCTAATCTATTCAATGTTTATGACTATTAATGAGGATCCCCTGGAAGAGAAGGATAAGTTACTTACCTGTAAAATCCTAGTTCTCTTCCAGGGGTATCCTCATCAAAGTCATAAACAACCCACCCTCCTCCCCGGACGCACGTCTCCTAGAAGTGCAGGACAGACTGTGTTTTGAATCAGTTATACAAATTGTCACCGTAAAAAGAACTGACCTAACTGTGAACCAACTGTCACCTTTCCTTCACCCCTGAGGCATGGTGGGATACTGGAGGTGCTCAGAGTCTTAAAGGCACGGTGCCAAAGTTTTTATGGTTCTCCTGTGTTAACCTGCATGCAGCCTATTGGCTAAGAATGCTTCAGTGTTTTTCAATGCAGTTTTTTCTATTTTTTCTCTAGAGTTTGCTACTGCTCACTTCAATAAGCCTAGTTTTAGGAGCTTGGGTACATATTTATGCTCTATTGTAGTATTTAATATAAAAATAAAAAAAACTTCATAGAAATAAAGCATTTTTAGCCTGTTTTTAACATGATAGCCTGCATGATTATTTATTACACATGTATGATATGTGTATATTTGGTATATGCTCCGGGGTCCCCACACAAGGGCGGGAATATTCAACGTTTATGACTTTGATGAGGATACCCCTGGAAGAGAACTAGGATTTACAGGTAAGTAACTTATCCTTATTCACCATCCCACAGCCAGTGCTCTAACATCTGCCCACATCCAACACTCCTGCACCATCCCACATCCAACACTCCTACACCTTCCCACATCCAACACTTTCCCACATCCAACACTCCTACACCTTCCCACAGACAGCGCTCCTACATCTGCCCACATCCAACACTCCTACGCCATCCCACAGCCAGCACTCCTACATATGTCTACATCCAACACTCCTACACCATCCCACAGCCAGTGCTCCTACATCTGCCCACCTCCAACACTCCTACATCATCCCACAGCCAGCGCTCATACATCATCTCACAGCCAGCACTTATACAATTTCCACATCCAACACTCCTACACCATCCCACAGCCAGCGCTCATACATCTGCCCACATCCAAGACTACTACACTATCCCACAGACAGCGCTCCTACACCATCCCACAGCCTCCTACACCATCCCACAGCCAGCGCTCCTACACCATCCCACAGCCAGCGCTCCTACACCGTCCCACAGCCAGCGCTCCTACATCATCCCACAGCCAGCGCTCCTACACCGTCCCACAGCCAGCGCTCCTACATCGTCCCACAGCCAGCGCTCCTACACCATCTCGCAGCCGGCGCTCCTACACCATCCCAAGCCAGCGCTTCTACACTATCCCACAGACAGCGCTCCTACACCATCCCACAGTCTCCTACACCATCCCACAGCCAGCGCTCCTACACCATCCCACAGCCAGCGCTCCTACACTGTCCCACAGCCAGCGCTCCTACATCGTCCCACAGCCAGCGCTCCTACACCATCCTAAGCCAGCCCTTCTACACCATCCCACAGCCAGCGCTTCTACACCATCCCCACAACCAGCGCTCCTACGCCATCCCACAGCCAGCGCTCCTACACCATCCCGCATCCAGTGCTCCTACATCTGCCCACATCCAACACTCCTACACCATCCCACAGCCAGTGCTCCTACACCATCCCACAACCTCCTACACCATCCCACAGCCAGCGCTCCTACATCTGCCCACATCCAACACTCATACACCATCCCACAGCCTCCTACACCATCCCACAGCCAGTGCTCCTACACCATCCCACAGCCTCCTACACCATCCCAAGGCCAGTGCTCCTACACCATCCCACAGTCAGTGCTCCTACACCGTCCCCCAGCCAGCGCTCCTACATCTGACAACATCCAACACTCCTATACCATCCCACATCCAACATTCCTACACCATCCCACAGACAGCGCTCATACACCTTCCCACATCCAACACTCCTACATCATCCCACAGCCAGTGCTCCTCAACCATCCCACAGACAGCGCTCATACACCATCCCACAGCCAGCGCTCCTACACCATCCCGCAGCCAGCGCTCCTGCACCATCCCGCAGCCAGCGCTCCTACACCTTCCCACATCAAACACTCCTACATCATCCCACAGCCAGTGCTCCTACACCATCCCACAGCCAGCGCTCATACACCTTCCCACATCCAACACGCCTACATCATCTCACAGCCAGTGCTCCTACACCGTCCTACAGCCAGCACTCCTACACCATCCCACAGCCAGTGCTCCTACACCTTCCCACAAACAACACTCCTGCACCTTTCCACAGCCAGCGCTCCTACACCATCCCACGTCCAGCGCTCCTACACCATCCCACAGCCAGCGCTCCTACACCATCCCACAGCCAGTGCTCCTACACCATCCCACAGCCAGCGCTCCAACACCATCCCACAGCCAGCTCTCCAACACCATGCTACAGCCAGCGATCCTACATCTGCCCACAGCCAGCACTCCTGCACCATCCCTCAGACAGAGCCCATGTACCAGTGTGTCACTCTCAACATTTATCCTCCGTTCACCCATTCTGGCTCCTCTAAAACACCTCTCTCATGCCAGCACGTCCCAGACAGTGCACCCCTAATGCCAGTCTGTACAACCTCTGCCATGCATCACTCCATCTTCCTGCACAGCTGTCTTTGTGATACATCCGATGGAGAACCAGAGCTGAACGCCTCTGGCAATGCGCTTTTTTCAGCCAGCATCTTTCATTTCGCCCCTGCATGCTCCCTCTATGAACTTCTCCAGTGTGCACACTTTTTTGTGCACCGCAGCATAGGGTCAGTAACTTGCAATGCTTTGCTGTCATCGCCACACCACACCACACCCCTTGGTTTCCTTGTTAGTGCTACTGCCCCTTCCTATCTTTGCTCTAGAGTAGGGTCTGACCTGGAGACTCCAACCCCCCATACCTGCCCTTTATTTCTTGACCCACCACAGTGACAAGAGCCCACTGCTGCCAGCATCATGCCTCTGCCACACTAACAGCATGCTCACCCTCTGCAGCGTGAATGTCCTTGCTGTACCCCTTTACCTGCCCACTGCCTATCACGAATACTGTGGTGCAGTGCCACAGTCCAGTGATCTGACAGCATGCCACCCTCAGTGTCCGGCTCCCGTACCCTCGTGCACTCTGCACAATGAACGTTTTAACCGTCAATCTCAGGTGGGTGTTCCTTAGTAACTGAGTGCATACATACACGCATGCACACACACGCACGCACACACACACACGCACTCTTTCTCAGTCACACATACTCCCACGCACACACTTGCACACACTCTCTTGCACACACACATACATAATCACCCATAACTGAACAATACAGAACAGTGTGTTTACACGAATCCAGGAAATCCAGAACAGTGTATCTAAGCTCATCTGAGCATCCCCAAGTCTGCTACATGGCCACTCCTGTGGCACGCGTCTGCTATACAAGTAGCTGTATCACGACACAACATAACATGTCTCCCCCAGAGTTAGAGAAAATGGAGTGTTATCCAGTATTGGATCTTTCATAAATTCACATGCTTGAATCATCCCCGTCGTCGAAGTGGGAGTCCCACGGTACATAAAATAGCAATAAATAATTAAAAAAAATGTTTTGCCATAGGCTATAATGCAGTCAGAGCTTGCTCATATAGCCTATCCATGTCCTTTTGTGAAAGGACCCAAACCTGCCTGCTGTCCAATCAGGCACCAGCACCCTCTAGAACCTTCTCCAGAGAAGCTCTCTTCCTCAGATTTTCTACTGCACGTCGTGTGAAGGGAGTCTACCTGAGCTCTGCTCAGTTTTTTCTTCTACTTCAGGGATTTTCTCTCAAGAAAAGGCCTTTTCCGCCCTTGCAAGACCTGTGGGAAGACAAGGTTCCATGTGGATGACCCACATCAAGAATGTTTGTACTGTCTCTACCCACAACATCAGGTTAAGGACTGCAAAATATGTCGCACCTTCTCCACAAAGACCCTCAGAGACCGGGAGGGCAGACTCCTGACATGGTTACAGGCCAAATCCTGTACTTCAGGTGAGGAGAGTGGGTCAGAGAGGCCACATAAAAGGTCCAGATCTGAGGACCTAGGCCACATAGAGAAATCCAGAAAGAGGCAGAAATCTCATCATGGGAAGGGCTTACAGACTTCAGTCTCCTCTGAGCCTTCCTCTCCTCTTCAAAAGAAGGAGTCTTACCATCTATCTCCTTCTTCAGAGCCTTCTACTTCTGGAAAGATGACTCTGAAAATTAGAACAACGACGACGACAACGTCGACGACCGTGACGACGGTACCTACATCTACCGTCTCCACTTCATCGTCGACCAGACCGTCGTCAGCGTCGACGACCTTAACATCGACGGTAAGGGGTCCGATCCCTTCTCTCCAGACTCCATCGGCACCGTCGACGACTGCCCCGTCGACTATAACCTCACCCACATCATTCTCATCGGCACTATCGCCATCGATGGGGTCAAAGAAACTACCGTCGACTACACTACCGTCGACGACACTACCGTCGACTAAACCATCGTCGGCGAGACCATCGTCGGCGAGACCATCGTCGGCGCGACCATCGTCGGTGAAACCATCGTCGGCGACTCCACCGTCGACGAGACTACCGTCGACGAGACCACCGTCGATGGAAAAATCTGCACCATCCACGGCTGCATCTACTTTCACGCCATCGACAGCAGTGATGCCTAGCGGACACGTTGAGGCAATTCCTACCTCTTCCAGGTCTCCAGCTCTCCGAGCCATGGTCAGCATCAGAAGTCTACCTGCACAGGATGTTTATCCTACCGACACATCTCCAAATAAGGTGTCAGCTTTACTACCCAGTCATCTTCTTGACTGGGAGGAATCGGACGAAGGTCCTTTTGGAGATGCACATAGCCCTTCGCAGCTCCATGTCAAATATCAAGATGACGATGAAGAGAATGAGTATGAACAGTATCAACCATACTACTCTCATCAGGACCAATACTATGAAACACGGGAGCCTCAACACAGAGACACCGTAGAAATGCATTCCTCCTTAATCCAGGATTTACAATCCATGCTTCAGGATTATAGGAGAAGGTTTCCAGTGGAAGGTCAACCACCGGCGCCGGTCTCTACGGTGACGCCAGGCAATGCTCCTCCTCCTCCAGCTACTCCAAGATCAACATCACACTCGGTGTTAGCTGCACCCCCTAGAGATGAAGGTTCCACTTCAGGGGAAGAAGAACAAGAAGAAGGAGACATTTCTACTCCACAACATCCTACAGAGGAATGGGATGATTACTTGGCCCCCACTCCTTCTCCACCACCTCCTCGCCCCTCTGATTCTCCGCCCGAGGACATAGGTGGTTTCCATAATCTTATGGACAGAGCCGCAGTACGTTTCCACCTACCAACATCTGTCTCCCAATCGGAATGCTTCCTGCATGATTTCAAAGAACAATCACGGAAGTCGGTACGGTCTATTCCGATTATTGATTACATTTGGAGCGAGGGCACAAAGATTATGCGGAATCCGGCTACTGTTCCTCCAGTTCCACAAAAACTGGATAAAAAATATAAGGCGACCCAAGATTCTCCGGCATGCCTTACTGGCCATCCAAAGCCTGATTTGGTCATCTCACAGGCTGCTCAAAGGCGCTCCAAAAATCCATCAACGCCTATCTCCACTCCTCCAGACAAGGAAGGTCGCAGACTGGATAATATAGGCAAAAGATTCTCCTCAATGCCTGCAATCACTGTCAGGGCAGCGAATTCATTAGCAATTTTAGGCCGATATGATCGTCAGATGTGGTCCGACATGCAACCTTTCCTGGACCTCATCCCAGAAAATAAGCAGGAAGAGGCACGAAAGATCCTACAGGAAGGTGAGCGTGTGTCGGAAGAGATTATTGACTGCGCTCTGGACATAGCCTCTACTGGTTTCCGCCAACTAGCGGGCGCCGCTGTCTTACGACGACAAGGTTGGCTCAAGGCCACATCCTTCAGACCAGAAGTGCAGTCCCGAATTCTCGACATGCCTTACGATGGGGAATCTTTGTTTGGCAAACATGTGGATGACGCACTTCAAACCATTAAGATGGACACAGACACGGCCAAGTCCCTGGGTACCCTGCAGTACAGGAAGCAGCCCTTTCGAGGGGCTAGAGGGAGAGGTTTCACCTCATTTCGGGGTTCCTTTCATAGACAGTACCAGCAATCGCAGTACAGGCCCTCATACCATCAGCAGTACAGGCAATCATCGACTGCCTCCTATACCAGACAGGGAGGGAAACAAAGACAGGGGTCACAATCCAGAGATCAACCCAGAAAGCAATGATCTTCCACAGGCACCGGCTATGCTCCCTCAATGCCCGCAACATCAACAAATAGGAGCAAACATTTCCAACTTCATCCAAGAGTGGAAGAAGATAACATCGGACAAGTGGGTGCTAGATATAGTGACAAGAGGTCATACCCTGGAGTTCACAGAAAAGCCACGCTTCACCCACCAACATCAGGCAGCTCTCTCCACCTTCGTCTGCTTCAAGCGGAAGTCCTCAGCCTTCTGGCCAAAGGGGCTATAGAGGCAGTTCCTCTGCAGCAACGAGGTCTCGGATTCTAATCCCGTTTTTTCCTCATAAGGAAGAAGTCGGGAGAGTGGCGTCCTATATTAGACCTCAGGAAGCTCAACAAGTTCCTTCGGAAACAATCCTTCAGGATGATCACATTGTCAGATATCTTGCACCTCTTGAATCCTGGACATTTTATGACAACCTTAGATCTCCAGGACGCCTACTTCCACGTTCCAATACACCTAAAACATCGCAAATATCTCAGTTTTACAGTAGCCGGTGCCCATTATCAATTCAGAGTCCTGCCATTTGGCCTCAGATCAGCTCCGAGAATCTTCACGAAATGCCTTGCCCCAGTCGCAGCCTCCCTCAGAAGCAAGGGTTTCCAAGTGTTCCCTTACCTGGACGACTGGCTCATAAAAGCTCCGTCATCTCTACTAGCCTCAAAAGCCACAGATGCCTGCCTAAGACTATTCAACAGTTTGGGTCTAACAGTGAACCTACAAAAGTCAGTCGTGTTCCCCGCACGCAGGAGAGTTTTCCTGTGAGCAGAATTGGACACGATCCAAAACAAGGCATATCTTACCCTAGCAAGGCAGCAGAAGCTGACCCAATTGGCTGTCACAATCTCCGCAAGAAAGTTCGTTTCAGTACGACTATTCAAATCGCTTCTGGGCATGATTTCCTCAGCCATAGTCCTAGTACCGCTGGCAAGACTCAAGATGAGACCTCTACAAGAAGAACTACAACTCCAATGGACCCAGTCACAAGGATCCTTCGACGATTTAATAATCATCACACCAAGGATTCGGCAGACGTTAGAATGGTGGTCCCACATCAACCACCTCTCCCACGGTCTAACCTTTCTGGCACCAATAGCAGATTTCGTTATCACCACGGACGCCTCCCTGGAAGGATGGGGAGGCCACTTACAGGACATGCGCATTCAAGGCAGATGGTCCAAGCTCCAAAAGGAGATGCACATAAATCTGTTAGAACTGAAGGCGATTCATCTTACGCTCAAAGCTTTTCTGCCACGCATCGCAGGATCATCCGTGTTAGTCAGAACAGACAACACAACAAGCATGTTCTACATCAACAAGCAGGGAGGAACAAGATCCCTCTCCCTCTCAAGGGAAGCTCAGTCTCTCTGGAACTGGCTCACACGGAACAACGTCCGCCTCAGGGCAGAGCACCTGGCTGGGGTCAACAATGCTCTAGCGGACTCTCTCAGCAGGACAGACGACAACTGTCACGAGTGGGAACTCAACCAGACCATACTCGAGAGCATTTTTCAACGATGGGGTCGGCCGATCCTAGACCTGTTCGCCACCAACCTGAACGCCAAATGCCAGTTTTACGCCAGTCGATACCCACTCCTGGGGTCGTGGGGAAATGCTCTTTTGATAAGATGGTCCGGGATCTTTGCATACGCTTTTCCCCCCATTCCACTGATTCCCAGACTCCTCAGGAAAATGAAGACCGAAGGCTGCAAGATCATTCTCATAGCCCCCAAGTGGCCGAGGCAGTACTGGTACACGGAGCTCCTCCTCCGGTCAATAGCCAATCCAGTCCGTCTCCCTTGCAACCACAATCTTCTATCGAAGAATTAGGGTCTCATCTTACATCCCGACCCAACTTCACTGCACTTGCATGCTTGGCTCCTGAGTTCAGAGAGTTCCAAGATATGAACATCGACCAAGAATGTACGCTCATATTATCTAAAGCGCGAGCGGAGAGCACGAATAAGACATACAAATTAAAATGGAAGAGGTTCTGTGTTTGGTGTTCTCAGAACAATTTTCACCCATTTCAAATCAATCCTGAGCAAATTCTTCCTTACCTGCTCTCCCTTTCCAAGGCTGGTCTTTCCTATGCATCAGTCAAGATTCACTTAGCAGCTATAGCCTCTTACAGACGATCGGCTAACATGCCGTCTATTGGTTCAACCAGAGTCATCAAACAGTTTATGAAAGGACTGTTCCGCACCTTTCCTCCAGTTCGCTTACCTCCGCCAGAGTGGCACCCTAATATTGTTCTCTCCCAGCTCATGAAAGCCCCTTTTGAACCCATCCATAGAGCTGAACTCAAGTACATCACCTGGAAAGTGTCAACCTTGCTCGCTCTCACCTCTACCAGAAGAGTCAGTGATATACAAGCGTTCACTACTAAAGAACCCTTTTTAGTTTTTTCTGAGGATTTTGTTATGCTCCGAACCAATCCCAGATATATTCCCAAAGTTCCATCTTCATTCCACCTCAATGAACCAGTTATTCTACGAACCTTCTTTCCAAACCCTACTACGATAGCAGAGAGAACTCTCCATTCTTTGGACATTAAACGATGCCTAAAATTTTACCTGCAAAGTACCAAGAACATCAGGAAATCAGACCAACTCCTAGTATCTTATTCTCTGGGACGTCAGGGAACAGGAGTAACCAAGGCCACTATAGCCCGATGGATTTCTTCCACAATCCAATTTTGTCACACCAAGGCAGGAAAACCCTTGACTAGGCGCCCGAGATCCCACTCTACAAGAGCAGTCTCCACATCGGCTGCTTTGTTTCAAGGTATTGCCCTTGAAAAAATTTGCCAGGCTGCGACATGGAAAACCACACACTCCTTTACGCAGCACTATTGTTTGGAGTCATCACAAAGAACAGACTCTCTAGTAGGACAAGCTGTGCTACGCCATCTTTTTCATTAAGGTGAGATCTTTCCTTAGTTATAGTCATATGGTTTAAGATACAGATAACCATGTTTCTATTGTGTTTCCTGGTGAAATATCTAAAGTGTACATATGTATGTACTTGTTAATGTGTATGCAGATAGATGAATTTTATCTATATTATATAAATGTATATATGCACATACTTAGAGTATCTGTATTCCTTCGTAACTCACGCTCAGAAATGTATGAGTTTTCTATAAATGTTATTATTATTACTATTATGATTATTATTAACTATAATTTAGATAGAGGGTCTTCATGCTTGCACCCTCCACCCACGCTGGATACAATGTTTATCAACCATACTGCTGTCTATTCAGATTCAAGCATGTGAATTTATGAAAGATCCAATACTGGATAAGAAAACAACTTACTTACCTGTAACTACAGTTATCCAGTATTGGTATCTTTCATAAATTCACATGCGACCCACCCTCCTCCCCTTTGATGCTCGCATTCCTCTCAGGTTTTTTAATTTTTCACTCTTGTGCTGGAAAATCTGAGGAAGAGAGCTTCTCTGGAGAAGGTTCTAGAGGGTGCTGGTGCCTGATTGGACAGCAGGCAGGTTTGGGTCCTTTCACAAAAGGACATGGATAGGCTATATGAGCAAGCTCTGACTCCATTATAGCCTATGGCAAAAAATATTTATTTATTATTTATTGCTATTTTATGTACCGTGGGACTCCCACTTCGACGACGGGGATGATTCAAGCATGTGAATTTATGAAAGATACCAATACTGGATAACTGTAGTTACAGGTAAGTAACTTGTTTTCTTATCCACCCTACTGAAGGCCTCTGACCTGCAGGGATTGTCTGACTTCTGGTTTCTTTTTTCTCCTTGTAGGAAACTGCGGCATCCTGAAGCCATCAGAGATCAGCACGAACACGGAGAAGCTCATGGCCGATCTGCTGCCTCGCTACCTTGATCAGGTGTGGTACCTTGCCACCTATGGGATTTGTTTGTTGGGTGCAGTCGTAGCAAAATGTTTTCTTTTATAGTTTTTAGTGTGGCGCTATTCGTAATTGAGCTAGCTTCAGAAACTTACCTCCTTTAGACTGGAAGCACTAATGTTATGGATAGCTACTACACTGCTTAGAATCTGCTTCCACCCACATGTGTGACACGGCTGTTGTGGTGACTTACCTGGCTGGAGAACTGTAGCTCACACAGAGACCTGTGCACCAGCCTTGTCTCTCTCTGGTTTGAATAGTCAGTGATTAGAGCCGTATGTAGTCATATATGTATACCAGACTAGACGTTTGTGTAACAATTGCTTGCATTTAATTACTGTTGGTACACTCGCTAGCTGAACAGTAATGTCTTTTATGAAAACGAATAAAGAGATACTGTGTTAAAAAAACACTAGCTGCAGAAACTAGAGTGATCACATGACCCAGCTTTTTAAATGTCTTCCCAAAATCTACTGCAATCCCTCACGCATGTCATGCATCTCACGCTTTGTGAGGTTTGTGCTGCTCTAAATGGAACCTTGTATTGAAAAACACAGAGTCCATGCCTGTAGGTCTGGGATGTTGGTGGAGCTGCATGATTGGAAGAAATCAAAGGAGAAACCACGCAGGCCTTGGTGGGTGAGCCTGAGCTGGGCCCTCTGGTACACATTGTGGCTGCATTAGAGTGGCTAGCGCTCTAGGGTGGGGCCATTGTCCAGAGAACTTGTGGTGGTAGCAGCTGACTGATGTGCACACTCAACTGTGGTGTCATCTGGCTTTTCAATTAACCAACGTACCCTAGGCAGGGCTAGGCACACACACCTGCTGAGTGCCAGGATACCCCTCTAAGGTGGTTGTGCGTGTTGCACATACACAAATACAACAAATCAAGTACCCTTATAAGATCGAGTTCCTCTTTGCTGTACACCAGAGTTCTCCAACCTTTTCTGTAGCAAGAGCTACTTCTGATCAGTGTAAATGATCATTAGCTACTGAAGGCCAAGACACTTGTGCAGTTTTACCAGACACCTCCACACCCAGCTTCATTGACTTTAAGCCTAATGTCCTTAGAGACAAATACTATGGTTTGAACAAAATATTTTGAATTAGGGGCACTGCGACAGGGCTGCCATGCGTGCCAGTGAGAGTTTGGTGTTTGGAAATGAATGAACTTTTTGTGCATATTAATAGGCTATATGTGTATTGGTGTCTGAAAGCATATTTTGTCTGTACTTGTAGCACAGGACACACCTTTCACCATATGTGGCACTGTTACATGTATAACACAAACATACAACCATTTCTTTTTTAAACAGGACAAATTTAAAGTGCAAAAATGCCCATAGCATGGAACATTTTTCTTCACTTTGAATTTCTCCCATTTAATAAATCACAGTATTTTTCAGTTAGACCTATGGCACAGTGTCCTACTAGCCACTGGGAGCAAGAGGCCTGCTATTTTTAAATGCAACACTTTGAACAAAAATGATAACATTAAAATGAAAAGTTAACTTAATCATTAAGGTAACTTTTCATTTTAATTTCTCCTATTTAAAAGCTTTGATAAACATAATTTTGTTCTCACCTCCAATATCAAGTAATTAAGGACTTTTGTTTGAGTTAAATACCTTAGTGATTCAATTCTTCGCCTCTGTGCCTCACCATGGGTAACAAATCTGACTCCAGAAGTGCTCCTTATCAAACCCTATCTGCAGCCTGATGGTAATAATGTAAAATAAACACAGCCTTCCCTTTAAAATGAAAAATGTGACCCTGTGCTTATTTAAAAATGAACTCAAGGCTGTGAGCTACTCTTATGGGGTCTGTGAGCTACTGATAGCTCGGGATTGACTGGTTGGAGATACCTGCTGTACACTGTTGTACTTGGGTGCCAGTGAATGTTGGCTGCTCTCTGGAGAGCATAGTGTGTTATGAGTGTTATAACATGAGTCTCTGTGTTGGTCACTGTGTTCAGATTAGTGGTAGTTAAAGGTGCAGGTTAACATTGGTGGGATATGTGCTCAGGGATCATGTTGGTCGGGGCCTGTCCGCGGGATAGGCTATGGTAGAACTTGCTTTGAGAGTGTACGTGATGGACTGCCTGTGCGCAGTGGCTATCCCCTCAATTCGATGTGCTGTAGGTACATATTGGTTGTAAAGACCTCTGAATGCTGAGCCTGTGGAATCATCTGCCAGAAGCAGAATTGAACAGGGCAAAGGGCAGGAAGAGACCCTGATATAATGTATAACAGGGCACTTTTATAGTCCTCCAAGGAGAGGGCAGTGAATTGATTTAATAGAGCAGAAATGGTGTAAGCAGAAAGGGAAGGAGCTGAAGAGTGAGTGAAAGAAGCTTTAGTCCTCTCAGTTTTGGATGCTTAGGAAGAGATTTGTAGAAGAGACTTCAGAGGGTGGTTACAGCGGAAGTGCAACAGATAGGTGACATGAGCCGTTTGACCACTTTCTTTAAAGCCCCCTACAAGAGTTTTGATCGAGGGAAATCTGGGTGGCTATTCTGGGCCTTATCTTATGAATGTATTTTTTAATTTCTGTCCTAATAATAAATACACATAAATAGGTAGAATAATGTGAATATTACCAGCATCATCTGTATGCACTTTTGATCCTGGTTTGGGAGAAAGACTTGGTAGCGTTGCCTTCACTGGAAGACCAGAATCAGGCAGATGTCATTGTAGACAGATGTGAAGACCTCAGCAGTGTTTGATGGATATATCCTTTCAACATTAATTCCACTGTTGTCACTAGATCTGATACGGTTCTCCTGCTTTTCTTGCTAGAAGTGTCATGGTGGGGGCCAGATGTTTGCTGAAATATCTCCAAAAGTTAATATAGTGGACTGTTTGCTGTCTACTCTGTGCACAGTGCCCCCATCACTTGGCCAGTTTTATTGTTTCTCATGATCAGCCCCATGCCACTTTGGATGTGTCTCCTGCTTTTATTTCTATTTCTTCATAAGTAATTAAGCATGGAATATGAGATGCAAGTGTGTGGGCCATGTGGAGAAGAGGCTGCGGTCCTGTTGATTTGGAGTGAAGAAACTTGTTTAAGGTTACACTGCCCTCCTTGAAGGACTCTGCATATCACATGGCCAACTTCAAGCAGGAAGTTTCCCTCATTACTGGGCTATAGTTAGAAATGAAATGCACCCAGAAGAGAGGAGAACATCCATATGGTGGCAGAAGAGCACCTTTTGTCATCTAACATGTTAAAACATGCTCCAGCTGAGTAGACAGCAAATGAAAAGAAGGCTGAAAGACTTAAATCAGTTTTAACATCTGGAAGTTACCCTGTGCACTTTTCATTCCATTTTCATAGCTGGTCTTGCATAGCAGGGGGCCCGATATATGCAAATCACCCTTGGTCCTGTTCCATAAGGGGCAGTGCAGCCACACAGCATGACCATGTGCCATTTCAGTAGAAACACAAGTACCCCCGGTGCCCAGGTGTGTTTTCACCCTGTTGGGCTGCAGCAGTGATCGACAGCTTGAGTCCATATGGCACACTACTTACACCGGGTAGTTCCAGGTCTTAGGACTCATTCAGCTTCTTGATTTACAGCTTTGAGTGAAACATTCCTGATTAAATAAATGCACTTTTGTTTTCATGGCTGTGATGAAAGTTAGATTCTGAGTATGGATGGTGGAGTCAAGATGTAGTATGTGAGTGAAGTAGAGGGAAACTAATATGTTCGTAGTATGTGTGGCTGTAGATGCACATGCCCTGCATACTCCTGCAATCTAGTGTTGGGCTTGGACAAATGCAACTTGTTTTTCTTCAAAGAAATCTTTCAAGTCATGAGGTCTCAGTGACACCCCCTCTGATCATGGATGTACATAGGCACCAACTCCATTGTCACACTTTTTTTCTCTGCCATCGGATATGGATGTGAATCAGTGCTGCTCCCAGTATCGACAAGTTTGTCAATTCCTGTTGACACCGAAATAAGGCCTTGGTGTAGGAAAGTAGTTCCTTTCTGTCATAGTTACCCCCACGTTTTGCCTGGTGTCAGTATGTTTAGACTGTAGTGCACTGGGATCCTGCTAACCAGGACCCCAGTGTTAGTGCTCTCTCCCCTAAATTTAGTTTTATGATACCCTTTGTACCCCACAATTCACATACTGGTGCACCTGTGTAAGTCCCTAGTATATGATATTTAGGTACCCAGGGCATTGGTACACCCAGGGGTCCCCCAGGGGCTGCAGCATGTCTTGTGCCACCCATAGGGGCCCAATGGAACTGGGAATGCAGGCTTGCCATTGCAGCCTGTGTGAAATGGTGCATGCACCGTTCACTACAGATATAAGGGTTACCTTATATCATGGTCACTGCACTCTGACCCTGTAAGTTACCCCTAAGTAGCCCTTCAGCCCAAGGGCAGGATGCATGGTTTTAAGTGTGACAACACCCCTGCATGAGCAGAGGTGCCCCTACAAACCCCAGACTCAATTTCCTGGGCTTTGTAAGTGCAGGGAAGCCATCTTAAGGTAGGTAGTGGACACTGGTCAACACAAGTTGTCCAACTACATAATGGCTTCACCGAACCAAGGCATGTTTGGTATCAAACATGTTGGAATTATGGAACTGCACCGATTCCAGTTTCAGTTGCATGATACCATGTACTCTGGATGTTCCCTCGGGGATCCCCCAAAGTCTGCCTGTACAGACTTGCAGGGTCTGCATGCCAGCCCGTGCTGCTGCCGACCCCAGACACTGTTCTGCCCTCCTTGTGCTGAACCTAACTCAGGCAGGGGGAGGCAGGACAAAGGATTTCCTGTAACATAGAGATGTGACCACCTCTTATTCAGAAATACGTGCCTGTGGGCTGGCGTTAGGGTGCCTCTGAGTGCCACCAGACTGCTTTGAAGGGCACATTTGGTGCCCTCCTTGGATAAACTGGTTTGCACCAGTACAGGAGCCCCTGGTTGCCCCTCTGGCGCAAAGCCACACAAAGAACAGGGGAGTGCACAGAGCTCTGCCAGGTGGCCACTTGATTCTGCCATGTTAGAAATAAGATGAGTAGAGGCCCCTGAGAGCACCTAACTGGTTAGTCAAGCTGGGTGACGCCCCCCCTCCTCCCCTCGGCAGTAAGTGTCCAACCCCCTCCCAGGCTTACCTAAGGGCTCCCCTGAGGGTGGGACCCTAGATTCGTCTGCAAGACTTCAGGAACTGTCTGCAAATCTCTGCAAGACATTTCTGCAACCTGGATACCAGAATTCACTGGAACTAATAGTAAGACTGTAACCAGTAGATCTCCTACTGCAACTTTGTTTCCAAGTTCTGCAACCCCTGTGGCCGTGCATCCTCCAGAGTCACAGGGACTTTGCCTGCACTTAAAAAAACAAGAAGGAATCTCCCTTGGAGTGAATGAGTCACTCTCCTGCATCCGCAGGCACCTCAGCGACAATGACCAGTTTGTGGATCCTGCTCTCCCACAGACTCTTCAAGGCTCTACAACACAGGTTGTGGCTCAGTGGCACTCCAGATGTCTGACCTGTCTTCTTTGCATCTGAGAAGTCTGTGGTCCCTCGCTAGAGATGCTTGGCTGGAACCCCTGTGCACCGCACCTGGTTGTCATTGCCAAGGCTTGTTGGCTCTTCAGCCCAAAGGCCTCCTAGCTCCAAGAACCCCTAGTCTTTAGCACTCTCCACCTCCTTGAACGATGTCCTCTCTGCAACTCCTGCAACGTGGGCATCCCTCTTTATAGTGCTGCTGAGGCCTCCCTGTGACTTCCTGTACCTACTGCCAGAGGGTCCTGCTGGGGGCTACAATGATTCCTCTTGGCTCTCCTGCTTTCTGAGGGCTGGCTCTGACCTACCTGTAAAGGTTGGGTCACCTGGACCTTGCTGGTCCCAAAAATCCTGCAAACTTCATGCAACACCTACCTGCATTTGCCAAGGCTTGTTGTGGTCCTGCTGACCACTGACCCTTCTGCAATCCGATGATCGGCGTAGGGCAGTTCATAAATGATTCCAGAGATCTTCCTGCATCGCCTGAACTCCTCAGCTGCATTTCTTCATCCACCGTCCCACAGGAAAGCATCTTCTGGAAGGGTGGGCATTGCCCTCCTGCACCGCCTGGGCACCCCTCGGTGGCCTGGACTCTGTCCGCTCTTTCCTAAGGTCCCCTTATTCTGGAAACCATGTCTCACGGATCACAACAGCATCTGGACAACCGAGGTCCCCATTGACTTCAACAGGAGGTTCCACAATAAATTCACCACTATGCACCTGGGCTCCCTGATATAGGCATTCCATTGTTCTCGGTATCCACGGGTGGGGGCACTATCCAACCTCCCTTGTCCCAATGGGTTTACTCGAGGTCCTCTGGAAAGGGTCCTAGAACTCCAAAAACTCCAACCGGGCTCTACCCATGCTATCCTGTGGAGACTGACCCAGGGTTGCAACTCTGCACACAAGTGCCTGGGGAATCCTATCTACTTATTTTGTGTGTTTCTGTGCTTCCCCAGTCCTAAAGGTCCTTGGGTGGTAGTTTGAGTTGGGAGTGATTCTCGCATTCCGGTTACTTAGTACACTGTTTGACCCCCCAGCCTACCTTCCAGCCCCTCCCCCCCAAGGGCACATGTTATTATATGCCTGTACATACCTTTTCTTAAGTATATTTTTGTATGATCAAATCTCCTGTTAGGAGATATACCAAAGTTTGTTCTAATATGTGTGTTACAATAAATATAGGATATTTATCTAACACTGGCATGGTTCTTTCCTGTGTGTACATCACTGACTGACCTGTGTGGTATTAGCAACTGCTTTACAGCCTCCTGGGTAAGTCTTAGCTGCTCTCCACAGCTACCCCTCTGAGAGCAAACCCTGGAGACTGGTAGGAGCAATACTGGGGGTCCTCTAAGGAGCCCCCAGAGTGCATGGAATAATACTGGCAACAGTACTGGGGTATAATTCCGACAAGTTTGATACCAAACATGCCTAGGTTTGGAGTTACCATTATGTAGCTGGACATAGGTAATGACCAGTTGCCAGTACATTGGTCAAATGGCTTCCCTGCACTTGCGAAGTCTAGTGCACCGCTGCCAGGATAACCGTGTAAGGCTGGTGGTAGCAATGCTGGGGTCCTCTATGGAGCCCCCAGAGTGCATGGAATCACACTTCCAATACTTTCAACAGTATTGGGGTATGATTCTGACATATTTGATACCAAACATGGCCAGGTTCAGAGTTACCATTATGTATCTCGACATAGGTAGTGACCTATGTCCAGAACACCCATAAAATCGCGTCCCCCACACTCACAAAGTCTAGGAAAAGAGTTTGTGGGGGCGCCTCTGCTAGTGCAGGGGTACCCTCACTCACGGGAACCTGCACCCTGCCATCTGGGCTAGGAGGACCTACCATAGGGGTGACTTACAGTGACCAGCAGTGAAAGGCTGCATGCACCTTTTCACGCAGGCTGCAATGGCGGGTCTGCAGACACAGTTTGCATGGGCTTACGTGGGTGGCATAATACATGCTGCAGCCCATGGGGGAACCCTGGTGTACCAATGCCGAGGGTACCTAAGTACCATATACTAGGGACTTACAGGGGTACACCACTATGCCAATTGTGAGATGTAAAGTGTAACAATGCAACCACATTTAGAGGAGAGAGCACAATCACTGGGGTCCTGGTTAGCAGGATCCCAGTGAAAACAGTCAAAACACATTGATAGGCAGAAAGTGGGAGTAACCATGCCAAAAAGAGTGACTTTCCTATACTCTTTGTCACAGTCGAAGTCATCTGGGCATTCTGTTAAGTCCCACAAATGGAAGACGTGCAAGAACTCGAAGAGGTCTCCGACTTCACCCCCTCCATCAAAGTCATTTGACAAGTCGAGGGAGCGTTGGCATTCAAGGCGTCGCTCCGCGGTTGAGCCTGCACCCCGCCCATCTCCGCGCCACCCCTCGGTTCCAGGAGCGAACCCCCTGCCAAACTTTGTGAATTTTATGAGGCTTTACACCTCATATTTGGGCAACCCATCCCTGGTGGAGCGCCTTCGGGCCCTGCGAACTTGGGAAGGGCCCCAACTGGTCTTTTGCTAGTGGGTTTGACCCCAGAACTGCACCGGTAGAGCCACCTCAGCCTTTTCCGGTGCTGGCTCCGCTGCCGATGCCTCCGGTGGCTCAGTCCCCATTCTCGTCCCTGACTCCGATACAGAGTTGGATGGGCATCGCCCAACACTGGCGCTGACTTGGGGCTGACCACCCAGGCCAGGGTCTGTGTCCTATTTCTTTGGGCTAGGGCTTGAACATGATTGGGAGGGGGCCACTGGACCCTGATGAATACCAGCCTCTACATGTCACAGAATGCACCTGGTGTGAGGATCTGGTGGATGCCAGTGGACTGGAATCCTCCCCAGATATTGGCTTGGTGTCTCCTCCTACCGTTGCTACAGAGGAGGGAGCCTCACTTGGTGTAGTGGTGGGAAGGGCTGCTGAGGAGCTAGACCTTCCACTGCCCAGTATGGCTGTCAAGACACATATCTTGATGGAGGTGCTTCAGCCGGGAGTCACCCGATCTGAACTGCTTCTCTGGTTTAGCGATGCACAGACATCCTTCTTGGGGGCTGGCCCAAGCCCTGCACATGAGTTCCTGTGAATAGGTTGATAGCCTGCTGCCATTGCCCTACCCCAACCCAGACCAGTTTCCTCACAACACACCCCACCCCAGAGATGTTGGTGGTCTAACCCTCCTCTTCTAAAGTAAACCCTGGGACATTACCTACCCCTTCTGAGACAGGGAATCCAAGGGGCTGGATACCTTCAGGAAGAAGATGTTTAGTTCTCTTCCAGGGGATCCTCATCAATAGTCATAAACATTGAATATTCCCACCCTTGTGCGGGGACCCCAGAGCATATATAAAATACACACATATAAAGTATGAAATATGCATGAAAAATATATATAGCATTTTTAGTAGACAAATGTTCATACTAAACTCATATATTCATGTGTAAAACAGCAATGCAGACTATAATCATAAACAGGCTAAAATGTTTTATTTCTATGGAGTTATTTTGTTTTTTTTTAAAGTTCTTTTCAAAATTACAATAAGAGAAAAAATATCTACCAAAGCCCCACCACTGGGCCTAGGGAAATAAGCAGTAGTAATCATCAGAGAAAAAAGAGAAAAAACTACATTGAAAAACACTGGAACATTCTTAGCCAATAGGCTGCATGCAGGTTAACATAGGAGAACCATAAAAACTTTGGCACCGTGCCTTTAAGACCCTGAGCACCTCCAGTATCCCACCATGCCTCAGGGGTGAAGGAGAGGTGACAGTAGTGACGGATGCGTTACTCCTGGGCTGGGACAGCCATCTGGGATAGGTGGAGATCAGAGGACTTTGGTCTCCAGCAGAATCTGGACTTCTCATCAATCCGTTGGAGCTCCTAGGAATCCGGTTGGCATTGAAAGCTTTTCGCCCCTCCATCAAGGAAAGGCTAGTGCAGGTGTCTACGAACAATACCACTACCATGTGTTACTGCAACAAACAGGGCAGGGTCGGTTTGTGGACGCTCTTTCAAGACATCTGGTGTCTCTTAACATGGTTGGAACATCAGGGCATTTTCCTGGTTGTTCAACACCTGCCGGACTCTCTGAATGTTAGAGCAGACAACCTCAGCTAAAAAAGCCTAGCAGATCATGAGTGGAGTCTCCAAATGGAGGTAGACCAAGGCCTGTCTGAGCAGTGGAGAGAGACTTGGTTAAATTTGTTCACTGCTGTCTAGAACATGCAATGTCATCGGTTCTGCTCTCTGGAGTTTCCAAGGTGGCTCTCATTAGTTGATGCTTCTCATCTCAAGTGGAGCTCTGGCCCCCTGTACACCTTTCTGCCAATACCAATTCTTATTGATGTGAGTCTCAATTTTGTCTATTTTCTCAGTGATTGATTGCATTATACTTGTTGATTGCATGTGAGACTGAAGAATCTGGTAAGCACAATGACTGGCTGTTTTGAAGAATGGTTTGATTCTAGTAAAGGCCTCATTGATGGTGTTTTTGTAAAAGATGGTTTTGGCTGAGTTCATGAGGAGCCTGTAGGCTAAGTGAAGTCATCTAGGTTGTGTAAGGGTTTCAGGGGCCTTCTTCTAGGGGTGCCAGTGGAACACATGACAGGTCACTGCTTTTGTCTGGGAGGATGAGGGACAGTGTACGGATCTTTGCCATAGTCTGAAGAGTCACCTTTCATTCTGGGACAATGACTCTTGACAGATTTGTATTCAGTACAGAGAGCAGCGAGTGCTCACAATATCTCTCATGACTTTTCCATAGGATTGTTTTGCTGTGGTGTGTGGGGGACCCCAGGAAACCACTGAGCTGCTGGAGAACAAGTTTGATTACATTTTCTTCACAGGTGAGTTGAGAGTCTCTCTTTTAGTATTCCCACTCCTCTGGAATTATATTGTGTTTCAGATGTTTTCTCCATTTTGTATATTGTGCAATGCTTATACTATACAAGACATTACTTACAGCATCAGTGAACCTTTACGAAGACCAGTATAACGTTGTTGTTGTGTAATTGTAAAGAGGGAATTGCGGCAAAAAACTCATTGGTGAAGAACTAATCAAAATAAAATCACAAATCAACACTAAAATGTAGCCTTTTCTTCGGAAAAGCTGAATATGACAGTTTGCACAAGAGACAGATTTAGCATGATTTGTCCGAGGTGGTAAGTGGTGCCATGTCTCCTTCCGGTGCTGGGTTTCATCCCATATGTTGCTGTGCATTTTGGGAATTTAAAACAGAAAGGGACTTTAAAGACACTGCCTGGTGTGGTTGTCAGATGCAGAGAAGCTCTAGTGGAAGTGAGGGCACAACTACGGCAACAGACTTAAAAATTTATTTTTATTGACTTTATGCTTTTGCAGTACAGTACAATGTTCATAATCTGCTGCATTATAATCATTAACATCTAACAACTTCTATGCAGGTTCACTCTTGTTTAGCTTCAGTACTTCGTTCTTCAGCAGTACCAATTACACCCACTGTAGTCGAAACTGGCACTCAGTTTCAACAATGCAACAATATAAGAAAAACCTTTGGTGCTCAGCCAGCACCTTGTTTCTCCTTGTAGGTATAGCTAAGCACTTTACCTCATTTGAGTATTGGTCTCTCTAGCTTTGTTGTTTTGATCACAGTGATGTTACAGCATGATACTTCTGTGAACTCCTGATAACATTCTGAGTACTCGCAGAGCCCAAGGTGTATGTCGAAGTCTTTAGGCCACTCGGGTAAGTCCCATCGCCACAAAAAGAAAAAAGTCAAAGAGGTCTTCAACTTCATCTTGTCTGTCAGCCGACGTGACAAGGGAGCATCATGCAGCGAGGCCTGGTTCTGAGGTAGAGCCATTGCCTGGACTGTCTCTGCGCCTCCCAGAGTTTCCAGGACTATGCCGCTACTCTCAGACTCTTGGGACACTTTTCCGCAGGTACTGCCAAGAGTTCTGGAGGATCCCCAGGCCGTACTCTCCCAAGCTGTTGCCAACGGGAGAGATGCAGCAAAGTTCATTATGTACTGTGGGGTGGACTGACTCACTGGATAGAGCACTTTTGTCGATGGTGGCCTTGAGGCGCCACACCTGATTGAGGACAACTGACTTTTTGGGGGTGTGTCCAATCATCACTTATGGACATGACCTTTGATGGCTCCCGTCTCTTTAGAGACAAGGTGTATTCGGGGCTGGAGCGCTTTCAGGACAGCAGGGCTATGGCCAGGTCCTTGGGCCTTTCTATGGGCACCCATTACCCAAAGTTCGCCTTTGGCTCCTTTCGTGGCCACAGAAAAAGTTTCCAACCATCCTTTTAACCTCCCAGCCACTGCGCCGCACATGCTCCACATCCTCTGCGTGGCATAAGCGCGGTACCCACAGAGCTCATGAGTCGGGCAGCCGGAGGTTGGGCCAGTCCACCGCCCCAGCAGCTGCAGCCTCCAAACACCCTTAATCTACCCTCATACCATCATGGCCACCAAGTTGGCAGCAGCATTCGCCATCACCTGCCCCACTGTCAGTCCATAACATCGGACAGGTGAGTTTTGCAGATCATCCAAAGGGGTACTCCCTCCCACTCATAAGTACCGCTCCTCCCTTGCCACCAACTTAGGACAGGCTGATAGAGGATCACCTATGCCTTCTCCACCAAGAAGTAATGGCTATCTTGGCCAAGGTAGGGGTATAGTGGATGCCAATGCCAGAAGGACGACGTGGTTAATATTTCTGCTACTTTCTCGTACCCAATAAGGAAGGAGGCCTTTGTCCTATCATAGACCTGTGTCTGCTCAGTTTCTTCTTCAAGAAGAAGTTTAAAATGCTCAGGTTGGCTAAGGTCCTGCCTACCCTGGACTTTCTCGTTGTAATAACATCTGCTCACAGGGTTAGCAAGCTTCAGGCTTTATAATCCAAGCCTCCTTATCTGACTATCTATCATGATAAACTGTTGCTTCACACGTGGGTCTCTTTTCTTCTGAATGTTGTCAAGGAAGAAGAGCGACTCCACCATCTGGACCCTAAAAAGGGCATTGTCATTCTACCTTGACCACACACAAGAGTTCTGGGTGGACGGCCAACTCTTCGTTGGATATGTTTGAGTGAAGAAGGGACTTGCCGTGCAGAAGCAGACCATCTCCAGAAGGATCATACTTTGCATAAAGATCTGCTATGCATTGGCCAAGAAAAAAACCCCTGAGGGTTTGCGAGTTCATTCCACCAGAGCTAGAGCTGCGACCACTGCATTAGCATGTGGCATTCCAGTCCTGGATATCTGCCAGGCAGCAACATGGACCTCATTGCACATTTTTATGAAAAATTACTTGCTCGACAGTCAGACCTGTCGGGATGGCCATTTTGCCCATTTGGTCTTCATGGCTCCACGGTCCTGACATAGAAAGTAACAAAAATAAATTGAGGTCAGTGCACCTGGGTGAGGTCTATATATGCACCGTGAACATCACTTCCGGCGTGGACGACGCCACCCACAAGTTGGCTGGGGTATCGCTCACAAATTTTTTGGCAGATCTAGTCTGACGCCTGGGTATACTTCTAAGGTAAGGAATCTGCTGCAAGATATAGTTTCTACCAGATAAGGCATTACGGAAGGTAACTAAATTGTTTGTCAATGAATAGATACTTCTGCTTGCGCCATGTTGACTTTGTAGGTTCCATCATTTTCTATGGTGAGTTTGGCTATATAAATCCTCGGATTTTGGGGTGGGCCAGAGACTTTTGGGTTTCTACTAGGGATGCTATCCGGTTCCCTATTGATTTGCTGCACATTTTGATTTTAGTTATTATTGTATTATTTGTGTAACTGATAGCCCTCGTGCCGACAAAATCTTATGTGCTTTAATTGATTCAATGAGACAGATGCTGCATTTGCATTTGCATTTTATATTGTTCTGTATTACACTTATATTTTATTAAGCATTCAAATTTCTGATCTGCTTTGAATCTTGTCTCCAGAGACACATTACATCCTATGTCTTTGGGCAGCACCGTCCCGACCCCACAATCTGGGCACCAAAATCATACAGATTATCTAAGAGATAGCACACCTACCCAAGTCTCTGTAAAAGTAACCATCAGATCCATCCATAAGTAAACAATATCTGATAAGTCAAATTACAAAAGCACAGTATGTAACACTATAATGACATTTCCTAAACTGTGTTATTGGACATCATGCGACAGAAATAGATATAAACAAACATAAATAACCACAATCAATATTGTCCAAGAAATAGACAATTTTAATATAACAACATATATATTTTTTATCCACAAAAGTATAAATACTGTATACAGACAATGAACTTAAAAGTATAACATAGAAATCCATCAGCCCATATATTTATACTTTTGTGGATAAAAAATATATATGTTGTTGTATTAAAATTGTCTATTTTTTGGAAATGAAATGATGATTGTCTGTCACTATAGTTGCAAATAGATCTGATTCAGGGAGATTGCATCTCCTTCAATATAAGTTAATGGGGAAAATACATTCTCCTGACTATTTTAAAAAAATCTCCCTCTTGCCTGCTCTAAGATGTTGTCATGTATACAAGTTATACTTATGTCTGTTACCTAGAACTGGTGAATTTCAGTAGGTTTTGATTTTTAAATGTTAGTTGCTTTTCTATTAGTAGAAGATCTACGTATACCTCTACTTTATTAACCTTTGTTATTTTAGTGAATTTCTTGGGTTTTTTAATTTAAGTTAAAATCTTACTACCTTTCTTACTTTCAACTCCACTTTTATCTTTGGCTTTTCATTTTTTTTCAGTGCATTTCTCTGTTTTTTTCTGTAAAGTAATATCTTATTACAATACGTATGCGCCCAACCCTTTCCTGGGCACGATCTTCAGCTGTGCGCTTCGGGAGGTTGGGTTTTGGCCCTTTGCCCAACCCTTTGTGGACAGCCAGCCTCCATGTCTGAGTGGCCAACCGTTAGAAATGGGGTCTTTGGTTGGCAGTCAGGTTACCCCCTGTCCAAGCAAGGACCCTCACTCTAGTCAGGGTAAAGGAGAATCACACTCAGTTAACCCCCGCTCACCCCCTTGGTAGCTTGGCACGAGCAGGTAGGCTTAACTTCAGAGACAAGGTGTAAAGTATTTGTACCAACACACACATTAATACAGTGAACCACTACAAAATGACACAACACAGGTTTAGAAAAATATTAAATATTTTATCTAAATAAACAAGACCAAATTTGATAAAAATCCACAATATAGAGTTAAATATATGAATTTAGCACTTAAAAGCAGAAAACACTGATTTGAGGTGAAAACACTACAAGTTGTTAAAACACGGCATCGTAACCAAGTCGTTCACTAAGTTGGTCGACCCCCAGGTACAGTACCTTTAAAACAGGCTGAAAACAGGGCAGTGCACGGAGTCGGGGAGTGCGGCTTTGCTGGATCCGATGCAGCATTGGTTCCGCTGCCACTGGGCAGGAAGACTGCAGTGTTGCGCAGTGGCGTCGGGCCTCATTACAGGGCAGTGGAGGTGAGACGGCATAGGATGCGAAGTCGGTCCCTTGGTTCCAACTGATGCGAGTCCGGCAGAGTTACGATGCTTTGGCGTGACCTCACAGGGTCGTGATGACGTCACAGGGCCACAGGAGGTGCAATGGCATGGATCGTCACGGATGTTGGACTTACGACACTCCGGTGTCAGCAAAGTCAGACAGGATCAGCGATTGCAGCAACGCGAGGCCTACAGGGTCATCGGGCTTCTACGAAGTCCACGATCTCGGGGCAGGTGGCATTGCGGCTCCGGGGCAGCGGCGTCAGCTCACAGGGTTGTCGGATTCGCACTTCAGCAAGGTCCACGGCCTCGAGGCAAGCGGCGCCGCAGTTCCGGGCAGCGGCGTCCTTCACAAAGTCTCACGCCATGGTCCGGCGTCAGTAGACTGGTTTCTTTCCAGGAATTCACTTTCAGGGGTCCAGGAACTGGAATGGCACCCTCTAACAAGCTAGAGTCCACAGCAAATAGATTAATTTGTGGTTGGTGAAGCCTTTGCTGTCCCTGAGGCTTCAAAACAGGAGACAAGCTCCACTCCAAGCCCTTGGAGTAATTTCTCAAGCAGGAATGCAACAAAGTCCAGTCTCTGTCCGCTTGCACCGAAAGAAGCAGCAACTGCAGGATAGCTCCACAAAGCACAGTCACAGGCAGGACAGCTCTTCTTCCTCAGCTCTTCAAGGTTGCCCTTGATTCCAGAAGTGATCTAATTTTCAGGTGTTTTGGGTGCTCTTCTTATACCCCTTTCTGCCTTTGAAGTAGGCCTACTTCAAAGGAAAGTCTCTCTTGTTTGTGAGACCGGCCAGGCCTCAGACACACACCAGGGGGTTGGAGACTGCATTGTGTGAGGGCAGGCACAGCCCTTTCAGGTGTGAGTGACCGCCCTCCTAGCACAGATGGCTCATCAGGATATGCAGGCTACACCCCAGCTCCCTTTGTGTCACTGTTTAGAGAGAGGTGCAAACAGCCCCACTGTCAAACTGACCCAGACAGTGAATCCACAAACAGGCAGAGTCACAGAATGGTTTAAGGAAGAAAATTACTACTTTCTAAAAGTGGCATTTTCAAACACACAATCTAAAAAACAACGTTACTAAAAGCTGTATTCTTAAATTGTGAGTGCAGAGACCCTAAACTCCATGTGTCTATCTGCTCCCAAAGAGAATCTATGCTTTAATCATATTTAAAGGCAGCCCCCATGTTAACCTATGAGAGACGTAGGCCATGCAACAGTAAAAACCGAATTTGGCAGTATTTCACTGTTAAGACATGTAAAACACATAAGTTCATGTCCCACCTTTAGCACACACTGCACCCACCCCTGGGGCTACCTAGGGCCCACCTTAGGGGTGCCTTAGATGTATAAAAAGGGGAAGGTTTAGGCCTAGCAAATAGATACACTTGCCAAGTCGAATTGACAGTTTAAAACTGCACTCAGAGACACTGCAGTGGCAGATTTGAGCCATGTTTACAGGGCTACTACTGTGGGTGGCACAACCAGTGCTGCAGGCCCACTAGTAGCATTTGATTTACAGGCCCTAGGCCCCTCTAGTGCAGGGAAACAGACAAAAAGTTAGGGGAGACCACACCAAGGATGCCAAGTCTAACACCAGCCATCCATAGACTCCCCCAATCCCACATCTGCTGTTTTTTACAATGTTTCTTAGCTGCTCTGGACTCCCACTGAAGCACACAAGTCCACGCTGGTGCCTGACATGGTCAGTGACACCACTGATGATATACCTGATGACACCTTAAATGATATCACAGATGACATCATCCAGTGAGTGTTGTGTAAAAGTATTTGAAACTTAAAGATTTATAATAAGCCACTGTGAGAAGGTAGCCTCTTTCAAGCATTGTTACCCCCACTTTTGGCTTGTTTGTGAGTATATGTAAGTGTGTTTTTACTGTCTCACTGGGATCCTGCAAGCCAGGACTCCAGTGCTCAAAGTGAAAACCCTATTTGTCAGTGTGTTTTATATGTCTCACTGGGACCCTGCTAGCCAGGACCCCAGTGCTCATAGTTTGTGGCCTGAGTGTGTACACCTGTGTAGTGCCTAACTGTGTCACTGAGGCTCTACTAACCAGAACCTCAGTGCTTATGCTCTCTCTGCCTTTAAAATTGTCACTATGGGCTGGTGACCACTTTTACCAGCTCTAATGGGCACACTGGAACACCCTTATAATTCCCTGGTATGTGGTACTTAGGTACCCATGGTATTGGGGTTCCAGGAGATCCCTATGGGCTGCAGCATTTATTTTGCCACCCATAGGGAGCTCAGACAAACCTTTACACAGGACTGCCATTTCAGCCTGAGTGAAATAACACGCACGTTATTTCACAGCCATTTTCACTGCACTTAAGTAATTTATAAGTCACCCATATGTCTAACCTTCACTTGCTGAAGGTTAGGTGCAAAGTTACTAAATGTGAGGGCACCCTTTCACTAGCAAAGGTGCCCCCACATAGTTCAGGGCCATTTCCCTGGACTTTGTGAGTGCGTGGACACCATTACATATAGGTCAATACCTATGTGTAGCTTCACAATGGTAACTCCGAACATGGCCATGTAACATGTCTAAGATCATGAATTGTCCCCCCAATTCAAATCTGGTATTGGGGAGCCAATTCCATACTCCCCCGGGGCCCACTATGGACCCCTTGTACTGCCAAACCAGCTCTCTGGGGTTTTCTCTACAGCTACAGCTGCTGCCAACCCACAGACAGGGTTCTGCCCTATTGGGGTCTGGCAGCACAGTCCCAGGAAGGCAGAACAAAGAATGTCCTCTGAGTTGGTGCCCTCCTTGCATAAACCAGTCTACACCAGTTTAGGGAACCCCCAGTCCATGCTCTGGTGCGAAACTGGACAAAGGACAAAGGAAAGAGGAGTGACCACCGCCCTGTCCATCACCACCCCTGGGAGGGTGGTGCCCAGAACTCCTCCAGCCTGTCCCAGACCTCTGCCATCTTGAATCCAGAGATGTTAGGGCACTCTGGAGGCCTCTGAGTGGCCAGTGCCAGCAGGTGACGTCAGAGACCCCTCCTGATAGGTGCTTACCTGACTAGGTGCCCAATCCTCCTCTGAGGGCTATTTAGGGTCTCTCCAGTGGACTTTTCATCAGATAACGACTTGCAAGAATTCATCAGAGTACCTCTGCATCTCCCTCTTTGACTTCTGCCAAGGATCGACCGCTGACTGCTCCAGGATGCCTGCAAAACTGCAACAAGAAGACTCGCAGCGACATTGTAGCACCTAATCCTGCCAGCTTTCTCGACTGTTTCCTGGTGGGGCATGCTTTGGGGGCTGCCTGCCTTCATCCTGCACTGGAAGCCACGAAGAAATCTCCTGTGGGTCGACGGAATCTTCCTCCTGCTTCAGCAGGCACCAAACTTCAGCATCACCGGTACTCTGGGACCCCTCTCATCCTGACGAGGGTGGCCCCTGGAACACAGGTGGTGGACCCAAGTGACCCAGACTGTCCAGTGGTCCACCTATCCAAATTTGGAGGAGGTAAGTCCTTGCCTCCCCTCTCCAGACAGTAAACCTGTGCACCGCGTGAACTGCAGCTGCTAGGGCTTCTGTGCACATTTCCAAGGAATCCTTTGTGCACAGCCAAGCCCATGTCCCCAGCACTCTGTCCTGCAATGCTCAGCTCCCTGAGTTGATGTCCGGCTTCGTGGAACCGTCTTTTGCAGTATTGAGACGACCTCCATGTTCAGGCTTCTTGAACCAGTGTTCAAGGACTTCTGTGGGTGCTACCTTCTTGTGCGTGGGCTCTCTATGTTGCTGAGGGCCCCCTCTGTCTCCTCTCCCAAGTGGCGACATCCTGGTCCTTCCTGGGCCCGGGCGGCACCCTTTTTCTTCCACCGCGACCCTTGCAACTAGCAAGGCTTGTTTGTGGTCTTTTGCCAAGCAAACAACTCTGCATCCTCCAGCACTCCGTGGGACATCTGCACGAAGCAGAAGTTCCTAGAGCCTTTCGTTGCTCCAAAATCTTCAGCTTCTTCCATCCGGAGGCAGCCATTTTGCACCTTCATCTGGGGTTTAGTGGGCTCCTGTCCCCCCCCCCCCGGACACTGTCACGACTCTTGGACTTGGTCCCCTTCCTTTGCAGGTCCTCAGGTCCAGGAATCTGTCTTCAGTGCTTTGCAGTCTGTTGTGGTCTTTGCAAAATCCTCTATCACGAGGTTAGTGTGTTTCTGGGGAAATAGTAGTACTTTACTCCTACTTTCCAGGGTCTTGGGGTGGGGTATCTTGGACACCCTTAGTGTTTTCTTCCACTCCCAGCAACCCTCTATACACTACACTAGCCTAGGGTTCCATTTGTGGTTCGCATTTCACTTTATACAGTGTTTGCATTACTTTCTGATTGTTTTACTTACCTGATTTTGGTTTGTGTGTATATTTTGTGTATTTTACTTACCTCCTAAGGGAGTATATCCTCTGAGATATTTCTGACACATTGTCACTAAAATAAAGTACCTTTATTTTTAGTAACTCTGAATATTGTGATTCTTATGATACAGTGCTATATGATATAAGTGGTATAGTAGGAGCTTTGCATGTCTCCTAGTTCAGCCTAAGCTGCTCTGCTATAGCTACCTCTATCAGCCTAAGCTGCTAGAACACTACTAATCTACTAATAAGGGATAACTGGACCTGACACAAGGTGTAAGTACCATCAGGTACCCACTATAATCCAGGCCAGCCTCCTACATACGTTAAATTACAATTTGGTCTATAGCACTATTATTAATAGATATTAATATGTATATAATGTGAGTGGCTATGGGCCAGATGTGGGTAGGTTTCATATTGCGACTTGCAATTTGCGAGTCATAGCGACTCGCAAATTGCAACTCGCAATATGAAATGCAGAAAGGTGTCTCAGACACCTTCTGCGACTCGCTATGGGGTCGCAAAGACCCACCTCATGAATATTCATGAGGTGGGTCGCAGTTTGCGACCCCATAGCGAGTCTAGGCACTCACAGGGATGGTGGCCTGCTGGAGACGGCAGACCACCATGTCTGTGACTGCTTTTAAATAAAGCAGTTTTTTTTTTTCTTTTGCAGCCCGTTTTCCTTAAAGGAAAACGAGCTGCAAAAAGAAAAAATACCGAAACCATTTAGTTTCGGTTTTTTCAGAGTAGGCAGTGGTCCATAGGACCACTGCCTGCTCTGAAAAATACTTTTTTGTGGCATTCACAAAGGGGAAGGGGATGGTAACTGCGAGTTGGTTTGCGACCGCTTTCGCGGTCACAAAGCAACTCTACATCGCGATGTGGTCGCAAATAGGAAGGGAACTCCCCTTCCTATTTGCGAGTCGGAATCACATTTTGCGAGTCGGTACCGACTCGCAAAATGTGACTCTGCATCGCGTAAGGCCTTTCGCGCCTCGCAAACTGCGTTTTTCGCCGTTTGCGAGGCGCAAAAGGCTTCCTACATCTGGCCCTATATTACTGTCGGTAGTAGTTTCTGATTGGTTGTGAGCTGCTATATGGGTGTGTGATTGGGTATGTGATCAGGTGTATGCACATGGAAATGACCTTGTGAGTGTTTTTGTAGGCTTGTTGTTTCCTTTTTAAGTGGTTGTATGACTGTGTATGTGGATGTGTGCGTGGTTTTATGACTTTGTAAGACTTTGATTGGATGTGTGAATGGGATGTGTTAGTTGTATATTAGTGTATGAGTGAGTGTTGAAGTAGCTGTGCTGGTGTTTGAATGAGAGCTTGAGTAGCTGTAGACATGTGTGAATGACTGTGAAAGAATATGTGGGTGTGTCAGTGGGTGTATGAGTGTGTTTCTGGGCGTGTGAGTGATTGCAGAAGTGGGTACGTGGATGTGTGAGTGGGTTTATATGTGTGGAAATGCGTGTTTAAGTGGATGTGTTGGATTTTGAGTGAGGGGATGTTTGGGTGGGTGCATGAGTGGCTGTGAGTGTTTGTATGGGTGTCTGATGGGTATGTTATTAGTTGTATAGGTACGTAAGTGGGCGAGTGAGTGATTGTGTGTGTTTTTTAGTTATTGTATGGGGGTTTCAATCGATAAATGACTGGTTATGTGGGTGTGTATTTGGTTTTGTGGATGATGTAGTCAGTGATGTTATAAGTGATGTCACTGACCATGTCATGAATGATGTAATATGTGAGGTCATAGCAATGCATTGCCGGGGCGTACATTACAGTTAGTTGAGTTAACTACAACTGCTGAATTTCTGTGTTTTTTATGTCTGAAATGTCAGGCTGACTAGAGTGTAAGAATATAAATGTTCTATAAAAATGGTAAGTAAAAGTAGATGTCCATGCAAATGTAAATGTATATACATATGTACAAATAAGAAAACTGCAACGACTACAGGCTTCCAGGGAGGTGGGAGGGTGCATGTGAATCTGCAGCACTACATGCCACAAACAGATGTACACTGCGTAAGTGACATTTTGCGTTCAATGGCATGTTTAGCTGCAGATACACATGCTATGCATAGACTACAAAGTAGTTACTCTCTGCAAAATTGTGGTGGCTAGAGTTGAAGTTGTTTGAAATAATGTTTTTAAGACAGCTTGACCAATATTGGCCTGTTGTTTTGGAACTACATCTACACAATAATGTTTTGTAAATGTATGAGGAGTAGACCATGTGGCAGCTTTACATATGCCTGCCATTGGTATGTTTCCTAAGAATGCCAGAGAAGCACATTTCTTTCTAGTGGAATGTGCTTTAGGTGTGATCAAAAGTTGTCTTTTTGCCTTAATGTAACATGGTTTTATGCATGTAACAATCCATCTAGCTAAACCTTACTTAGAGATAGCATTGCCTTTATGTGGTTGTTGAAAGGCAATGAAAAGTTGTTTTATTTTTCTAAATTCTTTGGGTCTATCTACATAGTACATTAGAGCACTTTTGAGGTCAAGAGTATAAAGGGCTCTTTCTTCAATTGAGTCTGCCTGTGGAAAGAAGACTGGCAGTTCCACTGTTTGGTTTATGTGAAAATGTGATACCACGTTTGGCAGAAATTTGGGATTTGTTCTAAGTTCAACTTTATGTTTGTGTACCTGGAAAAAAGGTTCTTAAAGAGTGAATGCTTGTATTTCACTAACTCTTCGCAATGAAGTAATGGCTACTAGGAAGGCGACCCTCCATGTTAAAAATTTAATCTCACAAGAATGCATGGGTTCAAAAGGTGGGCCCAGGAGTCTGGTGAGTACGATATTTAGATTCCAAGTAGGAACAGGTGGTGTTCTAGGGGGAATAATAAGTTGTAATCCTTCTATGAAGGCTTTTATAACTGGAACTCTGAAGAGAGAGGTGTGTTGAATAGTCTGCAAGTATGCTGATATTGCAGTAAAATGGATTTTAATGGGTGATGAAGCTAGATTTAATTTCTGCAAATGAAGTAGATAGCATACAATATCTTGTATTGATGCTGTAAGTGGATCAGTATTTTTAGATTGACAGTAGTAAACAAATCTTTTCCATTTATTAGCATAGCATTTCCTAGTTGTAGGTTTACATGCCTGCTTAAGTACTTCCATGCATTCTAATGGAAGTTTTAAGTATCCATATTCTATGACTTCAGGAGCCAAATCGCTAATTTGCGAGCACTGGGTTGGATGCCTCATTTTTCCTTTGTTTTGTGTTAACAAATCCAGTCTGTTTGGAAGTTTGGAGTGATTTACTACTGACAGGTCTAGGAGTGTCATGTACCAATGTTGTCGAGCCCACGTTGGGGCTATGAGTATCATGGTGAGAGAGGTCTGATGTAGTTTGTTGACCAGAAAGGGAAGTAGTGGGAGAGGGCGAAAAGCATAAGTAAATATCCCTGACCAGTTGATCCATAGAGCATTGCCCCTGGATAGAGGATGTGGGTGTCTGGATGCAAAGTTTTGGCATTTTGCGTTTTCGCCTTGTTGCGAATAGGTCTATTTCTGGTGTTCCCCACTTTTGAAAGTACTTTGAAGTACCTGAAAGTGAATCTCCAATTTGTGTGTCAGTTGGTGCGTCCTGCTTAGGAGATCCGCTAGCTGATTGTGTATTCCTGGAATGTATTCTGCTACTAGATTAATGTGATTGTGAATTGCCCATTTCTTTATTGTTTGCGCTAGAAGGGACAGTTGAGATGAATGTGTCCTGCCTTGTTTCTTCAGGTAATACGTGGTCGTCATATTGTCTGTTTTTATCAGAACAATCTTGTGTTTGAGAAGGGGTTGAAATGCTTTTACGGCAAGAAACACAGCTAATATTTCTAAATGGTTTATGTGAACATTTTGCTGTTTTGAATCCCATTCCCGTTGAATGGTAAGGTTGTGTTGAGATTAGCTCCCCAACCTATCATTGATGCATCTGTTGTTGTTGTGGTCTGAGGCACAGAGTCTTGAAATGACCACTCCTTCATTAAATTGCTGAGATTCCACCATTGAAGGGACTTGTGCGTTTGGAAGTCTAACAACACTAGATCTTGCAATTGACCCTGTGCTTGAGACCATTGCTGTGAGAGACACTGTTGTAGTGTCCTCATGTTTAGTCTTGCAAGCGGTACTATTGCTATGCAGGATGCCATCATTCCTAGTAGTTTCATGATAAATCTTATGGTGTATTGTTGATTGCTCTGTATTTGTGGTATGAGATTTTGGAAAGCTTGTATCCTTTGTGTATTTGGATAGGCTAATGCTCTTTGCGTATTTAAAATAGCACCTAGGTAAGGTTGCACCTGTGCTGGCTGAAGATGGAATTTCTGGTAGTTGAGAGTGAATCCTAGTGTATGTAGGGTCTCTATTACGTATTGAGTGTGTTGTTGGCATTGTATAAAATTGCATGATTTTATTAGCCAATCATCTAGATATGGAAAGACATGTATGTGTTGCCTTCTTAGGTAGGCTGCCACTACCGCTAGACATTTTGTGAATACCCTTGGAGCTGTTGTTACGCCGAATGGTAGAACTTTGTACTGATAATGTTTTCGTGCTATCACAAACCGGAGGTATTTTCTGTGAGCTGGATGGATGGGTATAAGGAAATACGCATCTTTGAGGTCTAATGCAGTCATGCAATCTTGTTTTTGTAGTAGTGGAATGACCTCCTATAGAGTTACCATGTGAAAGTGTTCTGACAGGATACATAGATTTAGAGATCTGAGGTCTAGGATGGGCCTGAGAGTGCTATCCTTTTTGGGAATGAGGAAGTATAGTGAGTACACCCCTGTTCCTCTTTGAGAATGTGGGACCAATTCTATTGCTTGTTTTAGCAGTAATGATTGTACTTCTTGCTGTAATGGAACATTGTTTTCTGGGGACAGCTTGCGGTAACGTGGAGGAATGTTTGGCGGGGTAGAAATCAATTCTAGGCAGTAGCCATTGCGGACAATTGACAATACCCAGCGGTCTGTGGTGATGTTTTGCCACTGGGAGTGGAATTGCTGCAGTCTGCCCCCCACAGGAGATGTGTGGGGTTGAGAGATGGTAAATAAGTCACTGTAGATGGGGTAGTGGCTTTTTTTGAAGTTTAGAACTTGCCTCTGTTTCAAAAGTATTGGCCTCCGTAAAACCCTTTAAATCCCACTCTCTGATATTGCTTCTGCTGTTGCCCTTGCTTTGCCTCGGAGGTAGAAGCCTCAGTGGATTGTGGCTTGAATCCTCCTCTGAACTGTTGTCTGCAAAAGGAGCCTCTATAGGGTGTTGTCTATAATGCTCCCATTGCTTTGGCAGTGTCTGAGTCTTTCCTCAGTTTTTCAATGGCCGTATCGACTGGAGGGCCAAACAAATGCTTTTTTATTAGAAGGCATGTTGAGCACTGCCTGCTGGATTTCTGGTTTAAAACCAGAAGAACGCAGCCATGCATGTCTACGTATAGTAATGGCAGTAATGACTCTTCTAGCTGCTGTATCTGCAGCATCAATGGCAGACTGTATCTGATTATTTCTTATGGCCTGTCCCTCTTCTACAATTTGCTGTGCCCTTTTTTGGTGTTCCTTTGGGAGGTGCTGTAGGAGTTCCTGCTTCTTGTCCCAGTGGGCCCTATTGTACCTCGCTAGCAAAGCTTGCGAGTTGGCAATTCGCCATTGGTTGGCCACCGGTGTGGCCACTCTCTTGCCTGCAGCATTGAATTTCCTACTCTCCTAGTCAGGGGAAGGAGCATCCCCTGATGACTGGCTATTAGCCCTCTTTCTAGCCACACTTACTACCACTGAGTCTGGAGGAACTTGGTGTGTACTATAATCAGGGTCTGTAGGAGCAGGTTTATACTTTTTATCAATGCGTGGCTTTGACTGGCTCACTAAATACTTGATCTGCATGTTTAACCATGCCAAGTATCATAGGAAGGCATTGATATCTTGAGTGGGTAGAGGATAGAGTGTTAAACAGAAAATCCTCATCTAGGGCCTCAGTGTGCATAAGCACCCCATGGTGTGCTGCTGCCTTGGAAACAACCTGCGTGTATGCAGTAGTGTCCTCTGGTAGAGAAAGCTTAGAAGGGTATATATCAGGGTCATTGTCAGGAATAGGATCTGGGTCGTATAGATCCCAAGGATCTACTGTATCACAATATGAATGCTGCGAATGAGTTGGTGAAGGTAAAGGTGGTAGGCTAGTGGGTGGAGGCGAAAAGGAAAGTTGTGGTGAATGAGGGGGAGAAGTATGGGCAGGTACTGGCTTCTCCATCTGTTATAATTTTTTGCTGGTGGTTGAGCAGTGTTTAATTGTTCCTGAAAGGCCAGCTTCCTTTTGGTTTGTAGAGGAGGTGCAATAACTATTCTGCCAGTCTCTTTATGGATGTGAATCCTGTATTGTCTTTCATCCATAACCTCAAGGATAGGCTGAAGTTCAGTGGCCTCATCAGAAGGTGTATAAGATTGTTCATGCAGTGATTTTGAGCTCTGTTTAAGATGGCTCAAAAGTCCTTGCTCTTCTGAATAAGAAGATTTTTTCGGCTCCGAAGATGGAAGCTTTTTCAGTCCCGAAAATGCAGCCAGTTGTTTCGTCTCCGAAGCAGGGTGTTAAGGCTTCGACTCCGACGAGTGAGGACGCTTGCTCGAGTCCGAAGCAGAACTCTTAATGGATTTACTCGACTCCAATACCGACGGAGGAGTGCCCTTTTTCAGCGCCGAACCCGAAGGTCGGTCTACAAGAGTATTTTTTTCGGTCGAACCATGGCTCTCTGGCAGTGGTGTACCCAAGGCCTTCGATAATGTTTTATATGTGGGCGTAGGGGCAGATGTACTCACTTGCTGTCCAGCAGTGATAAGCCTATCTTCTTCTGACTCTTTTCAGAGTTGGTGTCTCTGATGGAGACCGCTGTCTGCGCCTGTTCTTCCTCCATGATGTTGAGATTTTCTGTACTCTTCGATGCCATTTCCAGTCTTCTAGTCTCCGATCACGCAGGGCCTTCTTGGATCGAAACGATCAACAGGCTTCACACTCTTCTTCTTTGTGATTGGGAGAAAGACACAGATTACAAACAAGGTGTTGGTCTGTGTCGGGAAATTTTGCGTAGTATCGAGGACAAAATCGAAATGGAGTCCGATCCATCAGGCTTCGACTCGGTAGGCCCGAAAAGGCCCGAGTCGGGCACACGCACCCAGAAGTGCAAAATCTAGTTTCCGACTGTACTATTGGTTTGAGGCTAGGTGGAAACACGATCGAAACAATACCGACGATTAAGGGAGTTTTCTAAAGTTTCCGATTCGAAATTTCGGAGTGAGAGGAAACACGTCCAAACCCAACAGCGAAAAGAAAACAATTTAACAACGGAGTCGATGCCCATGCGCAGTATGACCGAGAGGATGAGTCACTGGATCCCGTGACTCTGAAAAGACTTCTTCGAGGAAAAACAACTTGTAACACTCCGAGCCCAACACTAGATGGCGGAATAATGCATAGCATGTGTATCTGCAACTACACATGTCATCGAACATATATATATATATATATATATTCACTAAGGTTACAGGGACATTATAGTTAGGTAATAGAATTTTAAAAAACTTAGAAATTCACTTTAAAAACCAAAGGTTACAGGGACGTTACAGTTAGGTTCTGAATTTACTCGTACAAAACCATAGAAATTCAGCAGTTAGAGTTCTTTCAAGTAACTATAACTCACTCCCTAAGGTAACTATAACTCACGCCCCTGCCATGCACAGTTATCTGATCAATAATTGTACTGCAGGTGTTCGTGTCATTATCAATGATGTTATCAAAGATGTCATGAGTGCTGAAATTTGTGGTGTAATTAGCAGTGCATGGTGAGGGCACGAGCTATGGTTACCTTAGGGAGCAAGTTATAATTACTTGAAAGAAGTCTAACTGTAACTGTTGCATTTCTATGTTTTTTTTTTTTCAGTGAATGTCCACGTTTTATTTAATGTAAAGTAATTTTCATTGCTGTATGTTAATCCAACCACCCCACGTTTTAGGCAAGGCCCTGCGGCCAACCCCTATAACAACCTGTAGGAGGCTGGCCTGGTTTGTAGTGTGTACCTAAGGTACTTACACTTTATATCCGGTCCAGTTATCCCTTATTAGTGAAATGTAGGCAGTGTTCTAGCAGCTTAGGCTGTCTAGAGATAGCTGTAGCTGAGCAGCTTAGGTTGAACTAGGAGACATGCAAAGCTCCTGCAATACCACTATAGTTACACAGTACTTATATACAACAAAAGACAATACTCGGTGTTACCAAAAATAAAGGTACTTTATTTTAGTGACACCAGGCCAAAAATATCTTAGAGGCAATATGCCTTCTGGAGGTAAGTATTATTTACAATATATACACTAGAGATCAAAATCAGGTAAGTAAATAGTCATAGAATAGTGCAAACAGCAGAAAATACAATAGAATGCAATAGGCCTAGGGCCGGGTTCTGCAAAATTTGTCCTGGAGAGCTGGGTCCATGCCAGGTTTTTAGCATATCCACATTTAGAAAAAAGATGTTTCAGAAATCTACATTTTTCTAAATGTGTATATGCTAAAAATCTGGCATGGACCTGGCTCTCCAGGACTGAATTTGCAGAACCCTGGCCTAGGGGCAACACAAACCACATACTAAGAAAGTGGAATGCGAATAACGAATTCCCCCATAGGCAAGTTTAGTGTGTAGAGGAGCGCTGGGAGTGTAGGAAAACACCAAAGGTAAGTAAAATACTCCACCCCAGAGCCCAGAGAAACAGGAGTAAAGTACTGCAAGTTTCCTCAGGACACACTACAAGTCCTGAAAAGATATTTTGCAAGAACCAAGCAAGACCGCAGTCAAAAAATGGTGGATTCCTGGACCTGAAGCCCTTTAAAGAGAGGAGACCAAGTCCAGAAGTCGCAGAAGATTCCAGGAAGGACAAGAGACCCTGTCAACCTAGAAGATGATGCAAAAGTGGATTCTCCGGTTAGAATAAGACTGCAGAAGAGCACCAAAGAAGATGGCTGTGGGTTCCTGCGTGATGCAGGAGATGTCCCATGTCGAGATGTTGGATGCAGGCAATTTGCGTTGCCGGATTCGTCCAACAAGTCTTGGTTCAAGTGAGGTCAGGTTTTGTGTCAAAATGGCACTGCCTGGACCCAAGGGGGACCTGGGGGCCTCAACTCAGACTGAGGAGGCAGAGGGGGCGCTCAGCACTTTAGAGAGCCCTCAGTCGACCAGGCAGCATCCACGGGAGTCCCAGGGCATGGGGACAAAGAAGGTGCAAAATGCTGTTGGTGCAGCACAACAAAAGAAGGTCCAACGCCGCCAGAGAATAACTCAGTGAGTTGTGCGTCGCAGGATGGAGTGCAGGGGACCTGGGCTACACTGTGCATGAAGGAATATTGGAAGAAGTGCACTGAAGCCTCAGGAGCTGAAGAAGACGCAGTGCGCAGGGATACTGTTGCAGCACAGGGAGGCAAGCTCTTACCTCGAACAACTTTGGACAGCTGGACTTTAGGACAGTAACGTCAGTCCACCATCTGTGTTCCAGAGAGCATGCTCGTCGCCATGAGAGGAGTCCCAGAGTACTGGTTGTCATCGAAGAAAGGTGCCTGCTGAAGCAGGGAAGTGACTCCGTCACTCCACGGGAGATTCCTTCGGTTCTTCTGGTGCAGGATGAAGACAGGCAGTCCTCAGAGCGTGCACACCTTGCAAACTGTTGCAGATGCTGGCTGGAGATGAAGTTTCAGGTTACAGTAGCCTTTCTGGATACTTTGTTGCAGTTACAGCAGTTCCTGGAGCAGTCTGCGGTTGATCTGACAGTCAGAAGCTGAAGCAGAGGTTGCAGAGTATTCCTGGAGAAGTCTTGCAAGCTGAATCTGAAGAGGAGCCCACAGGAGAGACCCTAAATAGCCCTTAAAGGGGGATTGGCTACCTACCCAGGTATGCACCTATCAGGGGGTCTCTGACGTCACCTGCTGGCACTGGCCACTCAGAGGCCTCCAGAGTGTCCCCACATCTTGGAAAACAAGATGGCTAATGCCAGGGACAGACTGGAGGAGCTCTGGGCACCAACCCTTTGGGTGGTGATGGACAGGGGACTGGTCACTCCCCTTTCCTTTGTTTAGTTTCACGCCAGAGCAGGGACTGGGGGTCCCTGAACCGGTGTAGACTGGTTTATGCAAGGAGGGCACAGTTTGTGCCCTTCAAAGCATTTCCAGAGGGTCTGGGAGGCTACCCCTCCCAAGACTGTAACACCTATTTCCAAAGGGAGAGGGTGTAACACCCTCCTCACTAAGGAAATGCATGGTTCTGCCCTCCTGGGACTGCGCTGCTCAGACACCAGGAGGACAGAAACCTGTCTGAGAGTTGGCAGCAGCTGGGGCTGCAGTGCAAAGCTCAGAGAGCTGGTTTGGCAGTACTGGGGGTCCATGATGGAGCCCCCAGGATGCATGGGATTGCCCCCCCATACCAGATTTGGAATGGGGGGTCAATTACATGATCTTAGACACCTCATATGTCCATATTCGGAGTTACCGTTGTGAAGACACATATATGTATTGACATATATGAAGTGCACGTATGTAATGATGCAAGGTTGTCCTCACACTTAGTAACTTTGCACCTAGCCTTCAGTAAATGAAGGTTAGACATATAGGTGACTTATAAGTTATTAAGTGCAGTGAAAATGGCTGTGAAATAGTGTGTGCACTATTTCACTCAGGCTGCGGTGGCAGTCCTGAAGAAAGGTTTGTCTGAGCTCCTTATGGGTGGCAAAAGAAATGCTGCAGCCCACAAGGATCTCCTGGAACCCCAATGCCCTGGGTACCTAGGTACCATATACTAGGGAATTATAAGGGTGTTCCAGTGTGCCAATTAGAATTGGAATATGAAGTCACTAGCCTATAGTGAGAGAGCATAAGCACTGGAGTTCTGGTTAGCAGAACTTCAGTGACACAGTTAAGCACTACTACCAACACACACTGGCCACAAACTATTAGCAATGGGGGGCTGGCAGGATCCCAGTGAGACAGGCAAAACATACTGACAAACAGGCAGAAATTGGGGGTAACATGCCAAGAAAGATGTTATTTTCCTACACAACCCAACCCCACACTGCGCACGGCCTTTGGCCGTGCACAGCAAGAGTTGGCCACAAGGCCTGGCTTGCAGCCAGGCCCAGACAGGCCAACCCCAATAACCACCCATCCCCGTGCTGCGCACAGCTGAACAATCTGTCTCTCTTCATATGAGAATGGGTGTGAGAGGATAGAGAGGATGTCTTTAGGTGTGAGAGTGTCTGGGTGTGAAATTGGGTGCAGGAGGGTCTGAGTTGTTTGTGAGTATGTGCATGAGTGAGTCTGTGAGTGAGTGTGTCAGGGTCTGAGTGGGTCTTTGAGTGGGTGCATGAGGATGTGAGTGGGTCTGTTAGTGGATGCAAGAGCGTCTGAGTCAGTCTGTGAGTGAGAGCCTGAATAGATCTGTGAATGGGTGCGTCAGAGTCTAAGTGGGTCTGTGAGTGGGTACATGAGGGTCTGAGTTGGTCTGTGAGTTGGTGTGTAAGTGTCTGAGTGGGTCTGTGACTGGGTGCGTCAGTCTGAGTGGGTCTATGAATTGGTGCAACAGTGTCTGAGTGTGTGCATGAGGGTCTGAGTGGGTTTGTGAATGGGTGCATCAGTATCCAAGTAGGTCTGTGAGTGGTTGACGAGGGTCTGGGTGGGTTGGTGAGTAGATGTGTCAGTGTCTGAGTGGGTCTGTGAGTGGGTGCATGAGTGTCCTAGTGGGTTTTAGAGTGGGGCATGAGTGTCTGAGTGGGTCTGTGACTGGGTGCGTTAGGGTCTGAGTGGGTCTGTGAGTGGGTGTTTCAGTGTCTGAGTGGGTGCGTCAGTGTGTGAGTGGGTCTGTGAGTGGGTGCATGAGGGTCTGAGTAGGTTTGCGAGTGGGTGCATGAGTGTCTGGGTTTGAAAGTGTGCTGCAGTCTGAGTGGGTGCATGCGTGTCTGAGTGGATGTGTAAGTGGGCGCATGAGTCTCTTGAGTGCATGTATGAGTGAATGAACTAGTGTATGAATGATCATGAATTTGTTTTAAAAAAATTCTTTGCTTATTGTGATAATTCGCGATTTATCACGATTATTGTGCATTGTGAAGAAAAATCATTTTAAACCCATAATTTGCCCCTAAAGCACCCTTATATCGCACTCCTGGGGTCAGGGTACCACCACCCTGACCCCTTATGCTACTTTTTATTTTGTTTTTCAGCCCTTGGGACCGTGTCTCGTTACCTAAAATGTCAGCCGAAACTTTCTCTTCAGGTTGTGACCAGCCAGTTACAGTGCTTCTATTTGTGCGTGCATTCATGAAAATTTTTGAATATTTTTTAATTATTCGTGACCACAGAGTTGCAAATTTGGATATCCTTTAATATCTCAAAACCTCCTGAACGGATTTACACCAAATAAGCGAAAGAGTAGCCTGTGTACTGAAAGCTAGCTTTCTGCCAAATTTGGTGTAATTCGGTCCAGTGGTCCGGGCTATAGTTGTGTCTAAAGGTCCTATGGGAATTAACATGGGAAATGCAACTTTTTTGACCCCCACTTTTTCTCAACCCCACTTAATGGATCATGCCCAAACTGTCCAGGCGCAACAAGAATCACCTGGGCAATTGTTTTGGGAACATTTTGTGAAGATTCATCAAATGGTGCCAAAGATATAGGCAAGGAAAAAACTATTTTTCTATGGAAACATGGTCCTAACCATAACTACCTAGTGGAGGCTGCCACTAGGTAATATATATGTTAACACTCTACGACATGCCACTGTACTTCATGCCATTCCACTCTGTCACGCCCTCCACTCTACAAAATGCCACTCCACTCTGTGCCCCTCCACTCTAAGACATTCTATTACACACCACTCTGGCATGCCACTCCACTCTACTCTACAGCATGCCACGCCACAAGACCTTTTGAAAGAAAAAAAAAAGAAAAAAATATATATATGACAAAAGACACTATGGTGGTCATTCTGACCCTGGCGGTCTTTGACCGCCAGGGCGGAGGACCGCGGGAGCACCGCCGACAGGCCGGCGGTGCTCCAATGGGGATTCCGACCGCGGCGGTAAAGCCGCGGTCGGACCGGCACCACTGGCGGGGTCCCGCCAGTGTACCGCGGCCCCATTGAATCCTCCGCGGCGGCGCAGCTTGCTGCACCGCCGCGGGGATTCCGACCCCCCCTACCGCCATCCAGATCCCGGCGGTCGGACCGCCGAGATCCGGATGGCGGTAGGGGGGGTCGCGGGGCCCCTGGGGGCCCCTGCAGTGCCCATGCCACTGGCATGGGCATTGCAGGGGCCCCCGTAAGAGGGCCCCTACATGTATTTCACTGTCTGCTGTGCAGACAGTGAAATACGCGACGGGTGCAACTGCACCCGTCGCACAGCTTCCACTCCGCCGGCTCGATTCCGAGCCGGCTTCATCGTGGAAGCCTCTTTCCCGCTGGGCTGGCTGGCGGTCTGAAGGAGACCGCCCGCCAGCCCAGCGGGAAAGTCAGAATTACCGCCGCGGTCTTTCGACCGCGGAACGGTAACCTGACGGCGGGACTTTGGCGGGCGGCCTCCGCCGCCCGCCAAGGTCAGAATGAGGGCCTATATGACACACCACTCCACTCTACTCTATAATACACCACTCCACTCTACAGCATGTGACTCCAATCTATGATACGCCACTCCTCTCTACTCTATGCCACTCAACTCTATGCCACTCCACCGTTCAACATGCTACTTCTCTGTGTGCCACTCCAATCTACGCCCCTCCACCCATTCTAAGACACTCTAGGACATGCCACTCTATGACATGCCACTTTACTCTACTCTACGACAATCCAGTCTACACCACTCCACTCTACAGCACTCTATTCCACTTTATGTCATTGCAATGAACACCACCTCACTCCGCTCTGTATGACATGTCACTCCTCTCCACGCGTGCACGTCCACTCTGAGACTCTATGCCTCTCTATGACAGGCCATGTCACCCCACTTTATGACATGCCACTCCACTGTAAGACACATCACTCTACTTCCTTCAACTGTAAGACACTCTACGATGCGCCACTCTGACAAGCCACTCCACTCTACTCTACAACATGCCACCCCACCCCACTCTAAGCCACGGCACTCTACAATACACTACTGCACGCTATGCCACTCTACACCACTGTACAACAGTCTACAACACAAAACTCCTCTCCATTCTACGACACTCCACTCCCCTCTTTGATAATCCGCTACACTCCATGGCACACCACTCCACTTTACTCCACTCTGTGCCACTCCACTGTACGCGATGACACTCCTAGCCACTCCATTCTATGCCACTCCACGCCACTCCACTCTAGGCCCTTGCACTCTAACATACTCTACGATACACCAGTCTATGACATGCCACTCCACTCTACTCCACCATACGCCACTCCACTGTACGCCACTGCACTCCAGTTTATCTCTCTCTGCTCTGTGCCACTGTATGCCACTCTACTATATGGCACGTTGCTCCACTCTACGACACGCCACTCCACTCTACCAGACGCCACTCCACTGTTTGACATTACACTCCACTGTATGACACTCCACTCCACTCTGTGCTCTTCAACTATAAGACACAGTACGACATACCACTCTATGACATGCCACTCCACTCTGCAACACAACACATCACCACTCCATGACCCTCCACTCTACTACACTGAGCAACACACTGAGACAACACTCCTCTCACTGTACTACTCACCACTTCACTCAACAGCACTGTACTCCACTCTACACAACTCCATGCTACTCCACTATACGACATGCCACTACTCTCTATGACATGCCGCTACTTTCGATGACTTGCCACGCCACTGTACACTACTGCACTGTATGCCAAACCACTGTACGCCACTCCACACATGTTACTTCACTCTATGCCACTCCACTCTATTCCACAGTACTCTACACCATGACACTGCCCCTCTCTCCACTCTATGCCACTCCACTGTGTGATACACCACTTCACTCTACGACCTGCCACTCCTCCCTTTGATCAGCCACTGCACTGTACAACACTCCAATCTATGACACTCCAGTCAACTCCATTCTGCAACACACCACTCCTCTCTATAAACTGCCACTCCACGACATGCCACTCTACTCTAAAGCAGTCCACTCTGAGTCACAACACTCTACGCCACAACCCTGTACGACACTGCACTCCATTCCCCTCCACTGCATGCCCCTCCACTCTACTCCATTGTACGAAATGCCACTTCACTCTACAACACTCCACTCCAGTCCACTCTATGACACGCCAGTCCACTCCCCAACGTGCCATTCCACTCTATGGCACTTCACTTCACGCCCCTCCACTCTAAGGCACATTATTCTATGTCACGCTACTCTACTCTACAACACCTAGTAAACTCTACTCCATGACACTCTTCTCCAGGACTCTGTTTGACACTTTACTCCATTGTACGACATTCAATTCTGTGAAATGCCACTCCACTCTACAACATGCCACTCCACTATACACCACTCCAGTCTGCGACAATGCACATTAGTCAACTCTGTGGCACGCCACTCCACTCTACCACACTCTACGGAGCTCCACTTTACACCCCATGGTCTAAGACAGTCTATGACACGCAATTCTATGACACACCACTCCACACTACTCTGTGGCATACAATTACACTTTAAGCCACTCCACTCCACAGCACTCCACTCTACGATACTCCACTCTATCACACTACACCCTACAATTTGAAACACATTTTTATTTAAAAAAAACATTTAAATTCAATGAAAAAACAAAGGTTGAGAATATGTTATAGCTGGGAAAACGTTATTAGTAATTTGTATACAAAACCAACTTATCTTCACCAAGATTAGAAATAGTTTGCTCCCCAGCTAACACCTACTATGAATTGGGCATCTTTACACACTGTTCTGAATTCGCTAGCCAGACTAGATGAACTATAACTCTTTCTGCTCCCATGCAGAGTGTTCTCATAAATTGTCATTTGAGATGTCATGGGTAACAGGTTAAAAATATACAACAATTAAAATCAGATTGAAGAGGCCTTATGACTATTAGGAGTTTCTTCCCTGTGTAATGTCCTTGTAACATGCAATCTGTGAGTCAGCTAACAGTGATTTTCAGATACTTTTTTCCAATGCCAGATGTGCATGCCACGGTAGTGGAGGCAAATGTGACCCAGTAAGGTTATCTAGAGCAACTTCACACATCCACACATTAACTACAACATTGTAGAATAGCAGTGAAAATACATGACAGTGATAATAGCTGTGTTGGCTTGTCATACCTTGAGCTCAAACATGGTGGACAGCACCTATAAACTTATAAGTGTGAGATGACAACCCATGCATCATCACAAACATCACTCCCAGCCCAGCTAACTTATGACAAGTGTGAGGTGACATTTATGTGTTATTATTCTAGTCAACATGCTGCCTTGTCTCCTGACATTGAATTAATAACTAACTCTTTGTTTCTTACTTCAGGGAGCCCCAGAGTTGGGAAAATCATAATGACTGCTGCAGCGAAGCAGCTGACACCAGTCACCCTGGAACTGGGTGGGAAGAACCCCTGCTTCATTAGTGATGGATGTGACCCCAAGATCACAGCCAACCGGGTCCTGTGGTCCCGCTTTTTCAATGCTGGGCAGACCTGCACTGCCCCAGACTATGTGCTGTGCACAAAACAGATGCGCGACCTGTTGCTACCAGCCATGAGGGAGACTTTGGTGGAGTTTTATGGAAAGGACCCGCAGCAGTCCCCCGACTTAGCACGTATTATCAACGACAAACACTTCCAGAGGTTAAAGGCACTGCTGGAATCTGGCACCGTAGCCATCGGTGGAGGATATGACGAGAAGGAGAGATATATCGGTGCGTGGGTTTGAAGCATTATTTTCCGTTATGCTTTTAGAAACTGGTAAAACTCTTTTATTTGTCTGTTTTCTCTGGAACCATCTTTAAAGCCTTTTCAAACCACCAGCATCTCATTTCTTCTTACCACTGATCTAAAAGGTGCATTTCTGCATGCTTGGAGGTTCATTCTTCTTCTAGCACTGTATGTGAGTGTTATAAGCTGAACTAAGCAGCATCTTCTTTCTTCATCCATAAATCCCACAGACATAGACACATATATATATATGCCCCTAAGCAAAGGAATCTACTGCGGAGCATAAGAAGTGGTTCCACTCACCAATGTTGAAATTTCGGAGGCATTAATACTGAGCTAAAACTGCATCTCTGCGCTATGACCATCACGGTCCAGACATTTCTGATTTTTTTCTCCTGCACTGCTCATAATTTTTCCATCCGCATAAGGCCCAAAAATCTATATTGCCACTCCTCCAAATAAGGTCTTGTCGTTTTCCCCACAATACAATTAACACCTGTCTGTCGGTGCATAGTGCCACTAATTGAGTGCGGGGGAAAGTCTGCTTGTTGGGGAGGTTTAGGAGTGAGTAGGCTGGAAATGGAACATGTTGTCAACTGCATCCAGCATTCCCGGATTTGTATATAATTATGGGTTGTGCTATAACAGATGTGTTAGTGTATTGTATTACCACATTTCCTCCAGCATTCTGATTCCTGTCCCATTTGTATAACATGCTGGAGGTATAGTTCCAGTAAACCACTGGTTTTTAGAGTGCTTCTCTTCCAGCTGTACTTTACACAGTTATGCCCATCCTGCGATGGATGTCTCTCCATTCCTTTCCCATGAGCGTACAACCTAATACAACTTCCCACCGACATTGCTCAAAAGGTTTGTCTTCTTTGGAGCTATTTGTTAAGAACTTGTAGAGCTCAGAGATGAATTTCGTACCCCTGTTCTCTGTAATCATCTACTTTTCTTTTAGGGGATCTCCATTGATAGTCACAAGCACTGAATAGTCCCGCCAACATGCGGGGATCCCGGAGCACCTTTTCATAGTATATCTTCTTAAGTGTAGATATTCCCCTATCTTCGGAAAGGCCTACAGAGTCACTTAAGCGAAAAAAGCATTATGCAACGTATAGGAACAGGGTACAATGGCCCGATTCTTTAGATTGTACTTTAAAAAGGGCCAGGTAATTCATAAATGTATATAATTTAAAGCTAATGTTTTGTAAAAAAATAAAAAGAGCTTAAATCTCTTTCTTGTAAAAGTAAAAAGATGACAGATAGCAGGGCAGTGTATCCCCATAGGCTGTCGTTATGTGAGTTTAAAACAGTGTCTGTGCATTTAAGGACCCAGGGACCACCAGTGCCCAATCATGCCCAGCAGATGGCAATTCCTTCAGTTCTTTTTTCCGGCTCCTGGTGACAGGATCCTGGAGCATTGAGATTAACGTTTTTAGGCTTTTTCTCCTCAAAATACACGAGTGGAATTTTGTGACAACAACTTAATTTGACAATTTTTATCTTTCCCTTACATTTTCTGCCTTTTTCTGGCAGAAAAGTGAGGTACTTTGTCAAATAAAACACCATCTTTGTTTGACAAGTGTCCTGCCTGTGGGAGAAAGAAGGCCAAATCAGACCCTCACAATCTCTGCATCTTCTGCCTTCCAGCATGCTGTCTTCCTGATTCTTGTCATCACTGCAGGAACTTTTCAAGGTGCACCCTGAGGGAAAGAGAGGAAATTCACCTCCATGGCACTGAAGAGACACACAGGCAGCAGGGGCATGGTGAAGGTGGGACTTCAGAGGGAGGAGAGGGTCAGTCCTCTACCAAGGCTCTGCCATCTACCTCTGAAGGACATGGAAGGTCCAAAAAGAGAGTTCCAGCCCAAAAATAACATCGGTCCCAGTTGAGAGGTTCAACGTTGAGGCAAGGCATGGTTCTCACTTGTTCGCCGTCAAGGGCTGGATCGACGTTTAGGAAGAGACCCAGATTGACGTTGAGAGAAGGCAAGTCGAAGACTCATCACCATCGACACGCAGAACAAGACATTGAGGAGTGTGTCAGCAACAGGGAGGAGTGGATCGACGTCAAGGTGTCAACGGACGCCGACGTCAAGGAGCAGATCAACTTCAAGGTGTCAAAGGTGGTCGACGTCAAGAAGTCTTTTGACCTTGAGGACACAATAGAAGACAAGGAAGACACATTTATTCATCGTCAGACTTCGAATATTCGAGGATATACTCTCCTTCACCTGTTGTAGTACTAAGCTCTCCTCCGCCACCTCCTCCTCCACTGCCAATTCCTCCACCACCATCACCTTCAGTGCCCCTCCACTGGTGCCAGTTCCGCCATTTATGGAGGCTTCTCCTCCAAGGTCTAGATCACATTCCAGAATGCACCATCGTTTGCGCAATCACAGATGCCACAGTTCCAGGCATTCATCGCCATCTTCAATGCGCTCTCACCATCGTACTCATTCATGCCAAACAAGATCCAGATCATATACAAGATCTCAACATTGTTCCTATATACTATTTCTTCCACTTCTACAGGAGGAAGTGGAAGGATATTCACCGACTCTGATTCACCACCACCTCACACTCTCCGGTGGATGATGTTACTTTCTTTCAGGAGGTCCTGGTAAGAGGAGCTGCGAAGCTCGAAATACATATGTCAGTGCCTACTCCTTCAACATCTGTTATATTTGAGACTCTTCACCACCAGTCAGCATCAAAAACACTACTGCCTCTGGTGACAGGCCTCCTAGAGCCAGACATGGAACTATTTTTGACCCCTGCCTCAGTTAAAGTTGCTCCATCGAGGCTACAGAAAAAAATCGACCTCTCGAGTGGCATCCTCTCTTCTTCTGCTCTGGCTCACCTCTGGGCTCAGTGGTCATATTAGCTGGCAAAAACACCATGCCACTTCTTCTGCTTCATCTGTGCCACCTGATAAGGAGAGCAGAAAACTGGACTCTGTCGGTCGCAAAGTCTGTAGCACAGCTACAACCACCATGAAGGTGGCCAGTGCAGCTGCCCTCCTCTGCAAGTAAGATAGAGCGCTATGAAAATCTATTCAACAATTTTGTGAGCATCTTCACAGGGACAAGTGGGAAGGCTTTCAGGAAATTGTCAACGAGGGCTTGATGGTATACAATCAGGTCATCAGTGCCGCAGCGGATTCTTCCTTGTTAGCAGCACACAAATACTGCCACGGCATAGCCTTATGAAGGCACTCTTGGCTCTGTTTAACAACTCTCAAACCGGAGTCAAAGCAAAGGATCCTTAACCTTCCATTCTCAGGGTCCACTCTCTTCGGCAGCCACAATGACGACGAAATAACCTCCATGGAAGCTGAGATAGAAATCCTGGAGGCAGTTGGACTGGAAAGGCCAAAAGAACAAAGAAGTCCTTTCAAGCAGTGCCAGCGCCACTTTTACCCTCAGAGGGTTCAAACCCCTCACTGATAGCAAGGTCGACCTTACCAGCAACAACAATGAAAGCATTCTAGAGGAGATCCACCCAACAACCTGCTCAAGGGGGTAAACGTAAAACATGCTCCAAGCCGTGAATCTTCCCTTCTCCCTCTTCCATTACCCACTCCTGTAGGGAGAAGCATCTCTCTTTTTCTGGCAGACTGGCAACAAATCATGCACAATACCTGGGTTTTAAATATTGTTGGAAATGGGTGTTGTCTCAGATTCACAAGTCCCCCACCAACCATACTGTCCAACTACCATCTGCATTTGCTATGTTCGAAAGTCAACATCCTACTACAGAAACAGGTGGTGGGGGCTGTTCCCCACAGTCAAAGGAGAACAGCCATTTATTCCAGATACTTTCTTGTGAAGAAGAAAGGCAAGAAGAAATTCAGACCCATTCTTGACTTGAAAATAGCCGACAAGTGCATTCGACAAGAAAAGTTTTGGAAGCTGGCATTACATCAGATCTATTCACAGTTACAACAGGGAGACTGGCTCTGCTCAATAGACATTCAGGATGCATACCTTCATGTACTAGTCACCAAGAAACATCGTAAACTATTGAGGCTCGTCGTGGAGCAGAATTATTATTCATATCAAGTACTTCCTTTTGGCCTCAAGTCAGCATCCTGAACTTTCTCAAAGTGAATGGCAGTAGTGGCTGCCCACCTCAGAAAACATTGAATCTTCCCCTATCCAGACGAATGGTTAATCAAGACATCCACTGCTCAGGAAGTCTAGCTTCATCACAACTGGGCAGGTGATCTCCTTTGCTGGTTGGGGCTTTATATCAACCACAGCAAGTCAACATCTACCCCTCTTCAGACTTTACATTATTTGTGGGCCTCCATTGACACCGTTCAAGCAAAAGTGTGTCCTTTCGGAGGAAAGGTTGTTATTGATCCGTATGGTGTCATTCTCTCATGAAAGCTTTTCATCCCGCGGTGAGGTCAGTGTCACCACTCCTCGGCTTGATGGCCTCCTGTATCTTCCTCACTCAGAATGGCCATCTCCATGGGCGCCCTGTCCAGGAATGTCTTGAGGATCAGTGGGACCAGCTAACGGGAAACTGAGAGGACAGGATCATACTATCCCTTCATGCAAAACAGTCCCTGAAATGGTGGTGTTCTCCAGCCAACCTGCTTCAAGGGATGCCATTTCATCAACAGGTTCCCTCTCTTCCAACCAGGGACAATGGGGAATGCCCTATGGATTGAGTGGTCTAGCAAATTTCTCTGTGCCTTTCTGCTGATTCCCTGGATCATGTCAGTCCACCTCAAACTGTCCCACTCGAGAGCCAGGATGATCCCAATTGCCCGAGAGTGGCCACGTCACTAGTGGTTCATGGACCTTCTTTACTGGTCAGAGTGTTGCATAGGTTCTCATTATCCTAGTGAGACTACTGGATATGGCCGGCAGAATCACTTGTACTGCGGGGGACTGAGTCCCGAACCCACATCAGGTGACACCTGTCGGCCTCATCCGGGTTTTGTTCCGGCTAACTAGCATTGCCTCATCTCCACCCAAGAGCAGGGATGATCAGGCAACCGGGCGCATGACAGAAATGACTCCTCAGGGAAATCGTGGTCACTCAGATCTAATCCGTTTCTCTCAGTTACATTAATCTCACATATGCAAGGACAATCAGAGGCAGAGTATAATTCAATAAGGTTTTATTGAAGTAACAGCATCTTAGATAATAAAGCATGTATTGCAATAACTAGGACGATGGAGCACAAAAAGATTAAGATTGTGACAAGAAGAGTGAAACATAAAAATAACGCTACCATATTGTCACTAAGATCGTTAAGAATAGTTCCTACCTAGGCTGTTAGAGCACAGCATGTTAAGCTCTATTTCTGCCCTTCAGGTTCCCCCTGGGAAGACATCATCCCTCATACCTGAGCAAAAGGCCTGTAGTCTACATAAGCAGCTGCAGCGAAGCACTCAGCAATAAGCATATAGTCGTAGTCATATGGCTGGAATCTCCCTCTAACGTGTAACGTACATGGGTCAAAGTAGTGTTTATATGATAAAACAGCTGATGTTCCAAGAAAGGATCCCCACGTAAGAGTGTATATGTTTCTGTGAACATTGGAGACAAAGCGTACCACTTTTGCTGCCAACCTATCTTACTACAGCCTTGAGAAAAGCACATAGTGAAAGAAATGTCTTGTTTAAGAACGTAGTGCTGACCTAGGCGAAGAACAGCTGGACAGAGAAAATAAAACAAGTCCGCAAATGTGGCTATTGTTAAAGTAATATAACAAAGCTGGAATAAAACATATCTAAGTTAAGGTTCACTTGGGAGCCTACAGAAAATGTCCTTCACAACCCTCTTTTTTTTTTCAAAATCCCATTATCAGGGATTTTCTAGAAGGGTTGAGGAAGGTTTTCCCTCCCGTTAGGTGTCCTTCCCCTCCGTGGGAGCTCAACATAGTCTTTTCACAACTCATGCAGGATTCTTCTGAACCCTTTCACATGTCATCCCTGCAGCATCTCTCATGGAAGACCGCTTTCCACGTAGCAATCACTTCAGCTCGCGGGGTTAGCGAAATCCTGGACTTATGTTCTCACGAAGCATATACAGTGTTTCACTGTAATAAAGTAGTCATGAGGACACACCCGAAATTCCTCCTGAAGGTTATTTTGGATTTCCATGTAAATCAGATTTTTTTTTTAACCAACCTTCTTTCAGCATCCTTCAACCCCGGCTGAAAGAGCTCTTCATTCCCTAGATGTAAGGAGTGAAGTTTATCGAGATAAAACAGGTGACCTATGTAGAATGGGCCAATTGTTTATCAGTTATGGCCCGGTCCGTACAGGTTTAGCCACCTCCAAGCAATCCATTTCCTGATGGATAGTGTCTTGCATCCTGCTCTGTTGCTGGGTATGATGGATCCTGCTGGAATGTAATTGAGGAATAGTTGGGCTGTTCCTGCCGTTCATCCTCCTCATCCAAGTCTTGGCATTTTACATGCAACTGTGATGGAACACTGGCTGCGCCAAACATTCCGTCCTCCTGAGAATAAATGTCCTCGTCATCATCTAGGAGATGCTGTGTAGGGTATGGCAACACCTTGCTCGGAGAAGTATGCCTTGGAAGAATTGGCGATGTTTTATCCCCCATGGTGATAAAAGAAATAGGGAGGAATCTTGCCGAATCCTGCTGTACCATCAAATCTCCAGATGATGGTATCATCGCCGATGATTGCGCTGACAAAATCTCCAACATTGTCGTCGACAGTTCAGTTTTTGTCGTCGATGGTTCCTTCGTCGATGGTTCCCTCGTCGACAGTTCTCTCGTCGACGGTGCTGTCGTCGCAGGTGTGCTCATCGATGGTGCCTTCTTCAGCCTCATCGACGGGTGTTTCGTCGACGGTGCCTTTTTATAGATTTTGGCGGTGATGATCGTTGTTGAAGAAAGCGGCGACGATGTAACTATCATTGGAGACACCGCTGTTGTCGACGTCACTGTTGTCGCTGTGACTGTCGACACAGTCGTCGATGGGGTTGTCATCGACGGGCCATTTTTGGCAGCATCTGAGGAGAGTCTTACCGGGTCCTTTGCTGGTGACAGGGACAGAGAGGCACTTCTTGTGGGTGCCTTTTTTCCCCGCAGGTGTAGTAGGCTCTGAGCGAACCTCTTTCAAGAGTTTTGAGTGGGTCTCTGATCCCGAGGAAGCAGTCTCTTGGCGCTTATGCTTCTCTACAGATGTATATTTCGTCTTTTTAGCAACTTTCTTCGGTGGCTTCTCAGGCAGCCTTCCTTTCTCTCCAGGTCTTTTTAAGGAGTGAGAAGTATGAGATGAGGTCTCACTCTCATCTGAAGACGGGTTTTCCATGGCTTTCTGTCTTTGTAGCCACAAAAAAGCCTACCCTCACGGTCCTTGGGGGTTTTCTGACTGAAGGTGCAACAGATCTTACAGTCTCTCACCTTGTGATCTGGATGCAGGCAGTAGATGCATTTGTTGTGGGGATCATCATCATGCAGTCTCTTCTTCCCACAACTGCTACAATCTCTGAAAAAACCTTTCTTAGTCTGTTGAGACATATTGTCACTGCAATGCTGGGTTTCTCTGAGAGAAATAATCCTGTCAGAAAAATAAACTGAGCAGAGCTCAGGGAGACTCCCTTCACACGACGTGCGTTAGAAAATCTGAGGGAAAGAGCCTCTGGTGGGAGTATTCTAGAGGGTGTTGACGCCTGATTGGCTGTGGCTCAAGTTTGGGTCTTTTTATAAAAGAACATGGATAGGCTATTTGGGCCATTTGGGCCTAGTATGTAACACTTTCTGCTATGTGTATTTGAAGTTACAGTGAGGCTTCCACCTCGACGACGGGAATGATTCAAGCATGTGAATCTATGAAAAATACCAATACTGGAGAACCACAGTTAGAGATAAGTAACTAATTTTCTTTGGACTCGCAGCAAATGGCATGGAATATAGCCTCTGAAATCTGGATTCCGCTCCCCCTGCCACCAGTCCGTGCCTGGGCATGTTACTTCTGCTTTCATTTCCTTGAAACACACAGCCATATCCGATGAAAAAATTCCACAAAAAATCATATTAGGCAGGCGGTCAAAATGATTGAGCAGAATGGGCCTCATCCTCTCCTGGGCGTGGCTGCACCACTGATAGCTGCACCCCTATCCAAGCAAGAGTGATCTCACATCTGGACTTCTGGATTTGTATTCTCTCTGTAGACCTCTTAAAAGCAGTCCTCTATAAAGCTGCAGGATTAACCATACACATGGAACCATATGACCACATTCGCTGACCTTAATTGGTTCCCACTCCAAGCCTTCTGCACTTCTGCGTTAGCCTTTATTGTATTGAAAGTTCTGACACTTAACTCACTCTGCTGCATGAAACACAAACTGAAGTGGAGACGTCTTCTCAGCACTGTCACCTGGAACCCCTGTGCTACAGGTCTTTGAAGTATTCTTTTCATGTTTTGGTCCAAAGAAACCCATGAATATCAAGTCAGGCTGTTCTTTCCCATTCTTGAGAATCAACCAATTCTAAAGAATGTTACATCGTGAGCCAGTGCTCTGTCAGTCATTGCCTCTGAAGGACTCAGCACTATAACCCCACTTTTCATTCAAGTTTTCAACACTTGGATACTTCCTCAATGTGAAAGGACCAAACCTTCCTTTATAAATAGAATATCTGCTGTCTTCTACATTCTTCATTCCTACCCCCTTTACTTCCCTCTCATTTCTTTCTAGCCCCAGGGCTTTTACTCTCTCACTTACCGCATATCTGAGATTTATCAGGCCACATTCTCTACCCATGCACGACACTTGCATCGCACTGACACTTGATAAGGCTCTTACCTTCTTTGATCCCATACTATGTGAGTATTCCAGTAACCTCTCTAAGCGCTAACTGCAGGGATCCATGTAAATATAAAACTACAAAAGGTCCTAAATGTCTTACTTGTGTGCTGAGTCAGTCTCTGATTCCTCATTTAAATGTAAATAACAGCAACTTATGAAAAAGAAAGTTACAACTGTGATATGTTGATGGGCTCTTGACAAAGTGTTCTTGCATCCTCTGGGATTGTTGTCCATGCAGGAGTAAAACCGAAATAAATAAATGTATGTGGCCAGTGCAGTTGAGCAGACCAGCTAATAAAAAGAAGGTGCACTTCAGTCAGGGCATGCTGTGTTGCTAGTTTAATAGTTACCACTGCAACTCACCGTTGTTGTCCATAGTTATTCCTCCTCCTTTTCTAATGTTTCCATACAGCTTTTGACTGCATGAAATTGAGGGAAACATTTAAAAAAAGGTGTAGGAAATGTCCAAACATTTTAAAAATTCTGAACAAAACAGCAACTTGTCACATAAATTGAAAATAAATTAAGAACTCTTCTAGGGACTGAGAAACCTGTGGTCAGTAGAAAAATCTTTGTCACAGATTCCCACAATCTTTCTGTGAGGTGTTTGTGTAGCTGCAATCTTTTAATGCCAAAGCATGTAAGTAACAATTCCAGGTTACGACTTCACGGAAGTGGTTTTATTCCTCTGAGTGCTCTTAGATGATGAAACTAAGCTTTGTATGAAACAGACCTACTGGACTTTCATATCAAGGATCCGGTTAAAGAGAGATCTGATGTCTGATTTACGGTCTTCAGTGACTAGGACAGCTTGGATCTCAGTTCTTACTGGAAGAATGGACTTGTGTGGTAAACCGCTGCTAATCCTGGTCTGGATCACCGCCCAGGTGTAGAGAACAGTTCCCCTATATCCATGGCAGTTCCTCAATCAGGCAGTGGCACAGCACACCAATAAATGTTTTTTTTCTCTGATCTTGGGAGGAATGTTAGGAAAGACTGTAATGGGGGTTTGTACAGCCTCAGCCCCCTACTACTCACCTTTGAAGAGTCTAACAGTTGTAATAATGTTACATTCTATAGACCCCATGTCTTTCTTCCACGATCCTAACCATGCATGTATTTCTCCCTTCCTTCCTTCCCTGCTCAGCCCCCACCATAATGATAGACGTAAAGGAGTCTGACCCAGTGATGCAGGAGGAGATATTCGGCCCCATTTTGCCAATCCTGACAATTGAGAATGTGGACGAGGCCATCGCCTTCATCAACCGGCACGAGAGACCACTGGCACTCTACCCCTTCTCGCCTGACAACAAGGTACACAGGGCGCAGGATGCAGAAGACATAGATGAAACCAAATGTTTACCAACATGCAGAGAGTTTTTTTATATAGATAGAGAAAAACATAAAATTTTGTGGATTGGCCCAGGAGGAATACCACAGAAATCACATCTTCCTCCACACCTTTCCAGTAGCATATCTTTCTATATATTATTGTGTTTCTTTACTTGGAGATTTATGGCTATGTTGTACTCCAGTACGCTTATCCTGCTTTTTTTATTTCAGCAGACTGTGGTGATGCATGTTTTCTACTGCTTTATAGGCTTTTGGCAAAGGACCTATCCAAAAGCTTTTATGAAGCCTGGGTATGACTTGGTGAATGCATACCAATTTGCAATGCAAATTAACACAAGTGCATTGCAATTCACGATTCTCACTGTGCATCGCAATGCACACATTGAGAGCCCTTGAATTGATCCATTAAAGTCTCCCACCCACTGAGACCTGCCAGGTAGCGCACAAACTGTTTTAGGCTTCCAGGTCTCAGTTACAGATTTCCAAGGACAGGCAGTAATAATTTGCTTTTATGCTCATTGAGGGGCACATCTGATTCCTGCCCCTTTGCTGTTAATGAGGCAGGTGATCTAAGCATTACTGCATGCCATCCCTTTGCTCATTGGAGCATTAGTTAGTCCACCATTATGTAAAACCTAAGGCCGTGCACATCTTAACGAATTTTGCTCTGAGCAATCTATTTGTGAATCTGGCCCTGCATTTTCTAAGGGTACTTGTCTAGGTACTCCTTGACCAGTGTGTGGCTTTGGGGGTGGGGCTGTTTGATGTGTTACATCCCCCCTAAAAATCTATTCTGTAGTGAATAGTTGGGGCGACATGCTTTCAGTGGGATATGGTTAGGTTTCTGTCGGATTTCACCTTAAATTTTTACATGTCCACACTGACAAAACCAAACATACTCTCTCTTGTCTCTGTTTTGAAGGCCTTAAAAATGTTGATTAGTTTGAAAAATATTGTTTTAGGTACCCCGGACAATCTACCCTCCTCTTTCTTTGCACTGCGCCTTGAGCTCCACCCATGTCCTTCTACTCATATATTGTATTTTTTTTACATGATATCCCAGTGTGATAGTTGCAAAATCTGAAGCCCACTTCCCTCCCCCCAGTCTTACTGACCAGCTAGGCCCCTGCTCTTGACATCCTCAAACACTCCCAGGTATGAGTGAGTAGTTCCTGGGTTGACATCCTTTGTCAGGGCTGTTCTCCAGCATCTGGATAACTGAGGGCCAGTTAGGTTATCTTTGTAACAAGTGTTGCCAAGAACCTCTCGTTTATGCCTTTGACATTCAGGGTTGATGAAATAAATCTGTCAAGGCATACCCCTGAACACTGGGCTAGATATAGTCAGAAACAGTGGCAGCTGTGCCCAAGCCAGCAGACGACTGAGATTTAAATATGGAAGGAAACCAAGGTGCATAGGTAAACATAGGGCTCTTTTTAAGTATGTGTGGGTGGCTGCTACACTCCCTGCAGTCCCCCACAATACTTAAAGAACAAGCAGATATTGCCCCTGCCCCAACTGAGACATATCCATGCAGCCCAGTGTATGTAAATTAGGTGATGAAGGGCATATTAGGGCACTCCTTGCCAGGAGCAGTGAATAATAAAAGAGTGGCTCTGGCAGCTCTTTTGTTCTTCCCTGTGTGTGTCCTTGGCCCACCAGACAAACCCACAGCTTTAATTTTTTTGGGAGCCACAGGGGGAGCCCCATAGTTTTAGAAGGTGTGTTGTTCTACAGTTTTACCTTGTGGGAATGTTTATACTACCTACAGTAGGCCAGAGCTGGATATGGTGACAATGGGCAAGGCCACATATCTCATTGACCCATTGGGAGAAGTTATATCAGATGCCATGAATCTGATCAGCTTATTACGTAATGCCATGACAAATGCATAAGGGATTACACACCATTCCAAAGTAATGACCACAATTAAAAGCAACATGTCAGCCATCTTGGATCGATACAACTGTGATACACCATGCATAATAGAATTCAAAGATGGCTGCCTAAAATGATGTTTAGTGATTTGGAAATCCTAGTGGTTTGGATTGCATTAGGCTCGGAATGCCAGTTATTTGGCTCTCTTGAGTTAACGTCACATTGTTTTGTTTTCAAACATATTGGTGGTCATTACAATCTCTGCGGTCTTTTAACAAGACCGCCGAGGGACCGCCGTGCGGAAGACCGCCAGTAGTGGCGGTTTGCCGCTCGGCCTATTATGACTGTTGGCAGCTCTCCGTCCTTTTACGGACGGAGAGCCGCCAACAGCCATACTGGCGGGCGGCGGGAAAGTGGAGGTTGCTCCACCTTCACCGCCACACCAACAGAACCCCGCCCAGCAAATCACGTCCTGTGATTTCGGCGTGGCGGTGTTCTGTTGGCGGTGTGGTGTCGGCGGATGGTGGACAAGAGGCTCCCATCCCCTCCCGGAGGATCGTCGGACCAGGTAAGTCAATCGTCCGTGAGGGGAGAGGTTTGGGGGGGTGTTGTGTGCGTGCATGGGGGTGTGCGTGTGTGTATGTAGATGGGGTGTGTGAGTGCGTGTATGCTTGCGGGGGTTGTGTGTTTGGGAATGAGTGCGTGTATGTCTGTAGGTATGTCTGTATGGATGTGTGCGTGTATGTTTGAATGTGGATGTGCGTGTCTGACTGTGTGTGGATGTTTGCATGTATGTCGGTGTGTGTGCGTGTATGTGTGTTGGTGGTGCCTGCGTGCGTGTCGTGTGTGTATGTGTGATGTTATGTTGGGGGTCGGGCGGATAGGGGGGTCCTGCCACCTTTGGGGGGTGGCAGGGGTGGTGGGGGAGACCCCTTTCAGTGCCAGGGAAGGAATTCCCTGGCACTGATAGTGCTTACCGCTATGGATTTCATGGCGGTTTCAAACCCCATGAAATCCGTGGCGGTCAGCCGGGTCAAAATACCGCCGGCGGTATAGTGACGGCCGCCGGGCTGGAGACCCTGGTCTCCAGCCCGGCGGTCGTCTCCGCCCTTGCAGGCGGAACGGAGAACCGGCGGATGACCATGGCGGTAACCGCCATGGTCATAATACAAACATAATACAAAAAAAAAAAAGACCGCCAGCCTGTTGGCGGTCTTACTGCCGCTTCTCTGCCTTCCGCCAGGGTCATAATGACCCCCATTGTCTTCCTTGTACCTTTTTTTTAAAATGAATTCCTTATTACAATTTTTACATAAACATACACATATCGTAGTCATACAATTATCATAATTTAACTCTACTACATCCCAGCTGGTAATTCCCATGTTTACTGTACAAAGTTGCCTTTGTATCACTCGCCTTCAGTAGCTGCTATGCAGCCAATAATGTCTCAGGCCACATCAAACATTGTATAGTGTAGCAAAGACACATCTTCATTCTGGCGATCATTACTTTGGATGGAGGCAACAGTGCCCACCCACATCTAAACCTTTACCCCCTCCCCGCCCCACCATAGTCTCTCTATATATTTCACAGTTACCCCCACTCTATCATTCATAATTGCCCTTCAGAATAACATTGGCATACCCGCTTCACCCAACACAGACACTAGTAACTTGATCTCTTCTTCTTTCTCTGTCTCCTGCCAGAGATTTACACAGAGGTTTGGAGGTTTTGAGAAATGGCTCCTATAGTGTTTCAAATATTCCTACCTGATAGTTAACTCCATAAACAATGAATAACACTCTGCAATTCTGTCAAGCTCAGACATCCATTCTGATTGAGTATGTAGAGAAGGCTTTCACCAGTGTCAAAATGACACAGACTTTTGTAGCTGCAAGCGGAGTCACTAGCCAGCCCTGGTTGTGTAGTTATGGATGCTACACAGTCCGTCATGTCATGGAGGAGGGCTAAACACATCAGTAGTGTATCCTGCAGCCCAGTAGTGCCCATAAGTGTGGGCCAAACAGAGGTCCAGCAAAAGGAAAATCTGGTGCAAAATTTAAAGTAGCTGAATTTCAGTTTGAACTCTCGAAGTAGGTTGTTGTGTTTTTGAATCAACCAGTCCTTGAGAGTGTATTTGTGTTGCAGCGCTGTCTGTCAGAAACCTCTTGTCTTCTCCCTGCTGGTGATAGAGTAAAACTTGCCAGTCAGAAGCTCATATAGGCCAGATACCACTCCTTTGTTTTCTCCCATGTCTCTAGATATTAACGTATGGGGAAGTGCAGAATGAAACATGTGACTGTGCCCGATCTGCCTCAAATACAATGCATTAGTTGAATGTATTTTCATTGTTGGGTCTGGGCCGGAAGGAATTGGAGTTATCACACAAAAACAAGACAGTTGGTCTTTACATATAATATCCACTGTCCTTCATGCAGTGCTACAGACAGGCAAACTCCCTATTTGAGCACAACAGTTCTGCCAGATGGGGGCTGAAGTATGCAGCCATAGACTAATTTGAAAGAAGCCATGAGCTTATTTCTATGTGGTCAGCATAGCTCTAAACCATGGCGGGAGGGACCAAAACGTATAGAACGCATCTATGCCTCTTACACAGAGTGATGTAACCTTTTGTATGGAGATCCATTTGTAGGGTTCTAGGGAGTCAGGAAGTCTGTTGATTAACTGTGAGAGAGGGTGAGCTAAATAATACGAGCATACCCATTTCGCATCACTACAGACCGACCATCATCAGGACCATCCCACTGCAGCTGGAAAAGCCTCACAGAAAAGGACTGGGCATCTGCCCTCCTTAATCATCCACCCAAGCACACCAGCAACTTGCCAAAAGCTTTGAAGAACCTAAACATCCAGATCACTGCATGAGGTGACACCCTGGCTCCTCTGAAGCTCAAAGCAATGGCAAGTACTCAACCATAGTCCAGCTGGTAGACAGAGCATCTCAGGCTGATGAAACGCTGATGTTAGCAACTGGAGCACAAACAGATAACTAGTTAAGAATCCACGGATAAAGACATTGTCGAATCAGTCCTAAGACACTACCAGCATCAGATACAGAACACCAAGCGCAAAGCTGTTGCACACTGCTTCTACACAGCACAAACAATAGCAAGGAAATCTTTGCCAACATCAAAGGTGTCACCCGCGACTTTAGCCACCTATAGCAATATCACTCCCTCATAAGGCTTCTGCAGCAAACTCTAAGAATTCTTCCGTAACAAAATCACCTCTGTATGAGGCAGCTTAGACCCTCAACCAGACACCGTCACTGACGCAGCTCAACTTCACATCATGAACAAACCCTGACCTCATCGCCCGCTGTCACCACCGTCAAAACCACCACTACCATGAAAACCATTCACTTGGGGGCTCCATCTGACCTTTGCCTCCACTATGACTTCCCCAAAAGACTCCTCCGATCAGCGAAGCACTAACACTCATCCTTACTGCCTCCAGCAACTCAGCTACATTCCTGGACACCTGGAAACACAACCCCTGCTCAACAAACAACCCGCTGACCCAGCCACATTCTCCAACTACGTACCTGTCTCCCTCCTACCATACCCAGCCAAGGTCTCAGAGAAACTATTCAACTGGCCCCTCACAGACCACCTCAGCAACCACCAGCTCCTTAACACCAGTCTGGAATCAGGCCCAGCCTCTTGCAGAAATAGCACTCCTTGCTCCCACAGACGACATCTACATGATCCTTGCCAGAAGAGACACAGTAGCTCTCATTCGCCTGGACGTCTCTGTAGCATTTGACATGGTCTCTGAACCCATCCACATCAGGCGCCTACACACGATTGCCATCCAAGACCCGCTCTTCTCTGGATTTGCTCCTTCTTAACAGATAGAATACAAGCTGCCAACTTTGTGGAAGCCTACATACTCATCTGCAGAGTGCCTCAAGGTTCATCACTCAGCCCAACCCTCTTCAACGCATGCATGATCCCTCTGACCAACGTTATCCGCGCGCATGACATAACATCCTCTCCTATGTTGATGACACACAACTCATACTCTCCCTCTCAGACAAGGCCGGCAACACAAGAAACAAGTTTACCACCTGCATGACAGCCCGAACAGTCTTGAACTCAATACCCATAAGTCAGAAATAGTGATTTTTGGTAAGAACACATTGCCTTGGGACTCCAGCTGGTGACTGACCTAACTCAGACCCACACCCATGCCAGGAACCTCTTGATCATCAACAATAAACTGAACATGACTGCACAAGTCAATGCCGTCACTATATCCTCCTTCCACATTCTGAAGATACTGAGGAGATCTTAGAATGACTCCCATGCAACACCAGAAAAAACTTCACTCACACCCTAGTCACCAGCAAGTTAGACTATGGGAACACCCTTTACACTAGGATCACAAAGCAACTCACCAGAAAACTACTAACCATTCAGAACTCCGATGCCAAGTTCATCCTCAACCTCCCACACAGGACTCACATCACACCACACGTCAGGGAGCACCACTGACGTGTTGGCTCTCCTTCAGCAGATCACACACACACACACACACACACACACTTACCTTCAGCCTCGGAGGTCCCAGGAGCCTAAGGTCAGCCATTGAGGGAAGGCAGCAGTCCCAACCCTCCTGGGACCTCCGAGGGTGGAGGTAAGTGTGTGTGTTTGATTTTTTTAAATGATTGTTTGGTGCCTCGAGGCCCTCCCCCGGGTAACGAGGAAAGCGTCACTCATTGACTTCGACCTGGGTGTTTCGGGTTTAAGCCCTGAAGCGCCCAGGGTGAGTGTTAATCAGTGACACTTCGTCACAGAGTGGGGTGGGGTCAGCAGTCTCACTGACCCCATCCCACTCTGTGACGAGGCTGGGACTGCTGCCTTCCCTCATTGGCTGACCTAAGGTCAGCCATTGAGTGAAGGCAGCTGTCTCAACCCTCCTAGGACCTCCGAGGCTGAAGTTAAGTGTGTGTGTTATCTTTTTTAATGAATATTTGGTGCATGCATGTATGTATGAATGTTGATGAGTGTTAATGGATGTGCGTGCATGTGTATGTGTGAAAGTGTGAGTGTGCTTCCCGCCTGCCCCCCTCCCTCCTAAAACTTCTGGCAGCCACTGATTACATTACTAAGCGGACCCTCAAAACATCGTTTAAGCAGACCTTGAAGGATACAGGACCACAAAAGAATGGCAGTGATGGGGATTGGGGCAAAGGCAGGAAAAGTAATTGATCACAGAAGCATGACCTAATTATAAACTTTCAGATATACTGGCGTCTCCAACAGTGAAACTCTTAAAAATTAACAGGCTTAATTCATTCCCCATCGTGAGGCTGGGAATCCCCACTTAAAATAGCAGTATACAGAGTAAAATTTACAGCATACAATATACTGCGTTAAAATGGCAATAGACCTGAAACATCATTACCTAGTAGCAGGTCTACCTCATTTGAAAGAACCCAAATTTCAGCCAATGAGATGGAAGCTTAAACTCTCCTACTCCCCCTTGAATCACCATAGCTTAGATTTCAAAGCACAAGTTTGTGAATAATATTGGATGAGCCTCCAACCTGAGAGGAGAGACGAGTGCATGTGAATTTTATAACAGATACCAATGTTGGAGAACTAGATTTACACGAAAGTAACTAATTTTGTCTCCATCATTGTTTCAAAAAATATTTTCACATGCTTGAATCATAATAGCAAGCAGTTCACACTGTAATGCATGACAAAAGCAGGAATTAGGCTCACCTTTATTTAAACAGATTTCTCAGGACTGCCTGTCCCACTGCTGCATCAGCTTCTGCTTCCATGTCTAAGGTGTAGTGCTTTGTGAATGTGTGCTGGCCATTCCAGGTGGCTCCACTGCAAATGTATTTAAAGGGCACTCCAGCATAGAATGTCACAGTTCATGCCAGTGCTCCTGGTGGAATGCACCCTCACTCTTCCCTGGAGGGGGCTCTTGGCCTTAGCATGACAGAAGGAAATAGAGGCTGAGAGCCTGCAAGCTATTGCTTACTTGGGCAAGGGATGACCTGCTCTTGACTGCCCAAAAGACACAACAGCTGGTCCAATGTGCATATGTCCTTTGTTTTGTCTGTGTAGAACCTGATGCACCTGCTTAGCTCTAATGAACCTTTTCCAGATTGTCCCATCAGGCGTCTTGCCTGTGTTTCCAGAAAGGTTTGATAACCTTCAGAGTAGCTATGAATCTCGGACTCACATCAGCTCCATGGAGGGCTCCAATTCTTATTAGATCACCAACCCACAAAGAGCACTCTTACATGATTCCTCCTGTCATATTCTTTTTTCCAGGCAGCCAGTACATGTCTCACTATTGTTTGCCACACCTCATTTACGTGAACAGACCACTGTTTTCCCCAACCCATCCACTTGGGCACAAGTTTGCTGTTGGGAACCTTTCCCCTCAAAAGTTCATTTAACCCTGCAACCCTGGCCAAATGTATCCCTTCCTTCGGAGTTCTGTTGAACCTCTCAGCAGCCACATTCATTTCTGGGTAATACAGATCACAGCATCAGTTACACCCCACCTTCAAGAATTCCTCCGTTTCTGTGCAACACATCTGCATCCCATTATCAGTTAGTAATTTTGTTGGAATCCCCTTGCTGTCAAAGGCCACCTCCAAAAATCTTACGACAGTCCTCTTGCTGATTGGCCACCTTCAGTAGAAGTCCAATGAGGCAAACAAATAAGGAGTGGCAACTACCCCCTTCAGAAGACCTACAATGTCAAAGTCCACCTCTTGTCACGGGTAATCAAATTGCCACCTCACACACATAGGATGTATGCAAATCGTTAGCAATTTGTCACTGTGATGACACTCCTACCGCTCTTTTAGGGCCTTTTCCACTTCTTAAAACCATCCAGGCCACCCAAAATCCAAAAGACTGCCCTTCTTGGTTTAAAGCCCAAAGTGCCCTATATGGGCAAAAATGATGATTCGCTTGTGTAAAGAGTTTGGTGCTACTAGTCTAGACCAGAAGTCTCCAACCTTTTCTGTGAAGAGAGCTCCTTATGTTCCATGGAAATCACCCAAAGCTGCTAATATTATTGGAGTTTCAGTAGTGACCAACACAGACATGAATACATCAGTAGTTACCATGTGCAATATTATGGGGAATGATCCCCTCAGTTCATCAGGAAGGGTTGTCAGCAGTAATGTGAAAAAGGCTTCATCATTATGGAATGCGTCTACGTGGGTAATACATAAAAGCAATAGCTGTAATGCTTCAAGCACCATGGTAATAATATTAGTAATAAGTCCCCCTCCCAATGGCATATGATTTACCACTCAAATATCAGGTTTATATATATGTGAGTTGTGAAAATAGTCACATTTTCATCTCAAATATATGATTTTCAATTTTGGTAAAGGTATCGTAATTCAGCCAAGCAAAATTTTCTAATTTAGTAGGATGGGCTACACACAGGAGAGCTACTTACAGATAGCAGGAGAGCCGGCAATTGCTCATGAGCTGCTTGGTAAAGAAGCCTGGTCGCGATTCTTGGAACAAAATGCCATCCTTCTCAGACAGCTCTTTTTGACCAACCTGTAAGGCTTCCATAGGCCTGTAAATGCCTTCTTTTGCAATGTCCTGTCCTTTAGTCATATCATGACTTCTATCAGGATGAGGTCTCTGCACACTAATTTGTTTAATTCACTTTCCTGTGCTACACCATCAGACACTGTGCACACCCCTATCTATAGTTTGTCCTCCACCTCCCATAGATCACCCTCATCATTATCACCCACCAGCCACAGCAAACAATCTGCTGCCCTATTGCAGAGGTCTGGTAAGTGTGAGATGTCAAAAGAAAAACCTTGGAAAGTAATGACCCACTTTGTAATCGCAGGAAACTTTATCCAATCCTTTAGATGTGAGAATCTGATAGATCAATTGCTATGAAAGTCCTAGCACTTTTGAGCATTGTGAGCATTTCTGTGATAATGGGAAGGGTAAATGTATCCACCATAAATTTTTCATCCAGGGAACAGATATCTATACATCAAGTTATCTCCCACTGGACGTTATGGCCGCAACAATGGGGTTCAACCATTCCATGGCCTCCACTAGCGTGGTGATATAGGACTTGCACAACTTCTTGAGACCCAGTTTAATTGCACCGTGAGTGCTTCTGGCCGACATTGGACCTTGTCTGAAAGCAGCCATTCATCGCGTTTGACACAATGCACCTAATCCTTCGGACAGCCCAAACATTTCACCAAACACAGCTGGAAGCATGCTTTCAAAGTCATCATATAACTGATCTACTTAGCTTATTGGAGCCTAAGAATTAGCATTAGAAACTAGTGATATCTAGAGTTCTTTCTGATGAGGCTGCCTTAGAATGTTATCCCCTTTCTGGGCCACGTAGACCTTGCCAACAATGATCCTGCTTCCCACTTCACTGGTGGTTTCCAAATAACCTTCCATTCTTGTGGGTTGCCCACCATCAAACCCAGCCTAGTTTTCATAGCTTTCAAATTGACTTTATCTGCAAACAAATGTGCAAACACCTTCTGCGAACTAATAGTCTTGGAGCAGGAGTCAAACATCATCTGGATTTTATTCACACCAATGACCACCCGTTCTTAAGGATTTCTATCATTCCTCTCACCTTCCTGTTAATATAAACTCCTTACACACCTCTTTTACCTCCATGGCTCTTTTTGTTTGAACCCCCACTCTTTCAATACTGTCCTTTCTAGCCACATTTGTTGCAGGTACATTTTTCTGTGTTTGACACTCCTTACTGTTGGCCTTACAGGCTTGCAACACACTCGTAAACATTACATCTTGAATCTTATCATGTGTTTTTTCAGTCTTGTCAACTTTCTCAGTTTTATACACAACACCCTTACTCTATTCTCACTTAAATTCATGCACACACATTAATGTCTGCTCCACTCTTTTAGCTACAGAGATGTCCTCACACAGCGGAGGCTTGTCTTTGACCCACAGTTGCTCCTGCATTTTCTCCAAACTGCAGTTTAAACTAATCCCAAATTCTCTCATCTGTGTGCTGACCAAATTTACATGTGAAGGCTAACTTCCTCAGTACTTTTATGTATTCCTCCACTGATTCATGTTCGGCAGGTTCACTCTTGCCAATATGATACGCTTCTCGTATGGCGAAACTGAGGTAAGTAGTGTTGACCCATGTTTTTCTCACAGTTCTCATAATAGCTCAGTCATTTTGCGGTATCTCTGTCCAGTTCTGCAAGGCCGTCTAACACTTCCTCTCCCTACGCTCCCATTTTATGGATCAGGAAGCTAGTTTTTGGTGTACCTCTATTTTGAGACCATGTGCCTTAGTATCCTTCCCAAAAACCTTCTTTCATTTTGCAGAAAAATTTAGGCGGCTAATCCGTGCTACTGTGGAAGAAAGGTAGTAGTGTGATGGTCTGCATTTTTCAGGCCAGAACTGAATTTGGATGGGAAAACCCATAAACCCTGGGTCAGGTTCCCATAGTCAGGTCAAAAAGGCACCTTTAAAGACTCCAAACCTTGACCTCTGAGAAGAATCACCCTCACCCCAAGCCATCACTAAACCATCACTACAAATGCCATCCCCCCTCTGTCAGTACGGAGGCAACAAAATATGTCTGTGTCCACTCTATGGTACTAGAGATCAGAGCTTTCCCTATGTGTCCGTCACCACATACAGCATCATCCAAATAGCATGAGTTGTAGGTTATACACCCACAAACACCTTGAAAACAAGAAATGCTTGTTGCTGACAGGAAGTTACAAGATGTGCCAGCACAACTATGTTTCCACATCAACTTTAAGAATGAGCTCCCTATTGTGGATTGCACATTCCTAATGGGCAAGGCTTCACTCAGTATCCAAGTATACACTCAAGAATATTTAAGTGTGAACAGAAAAATAGTAACCTTCTTCTTATATCTCCATTAGTTTAGCAATCATGCATCTGGCTTTTGACTCCTCATCAGCACAGCCAGTCACACCTAGGCAAAATGGTCCAGTCCTACCTCCAGTCCAGTGCCTCTTCCTTATCTGCTGTCGTGTGCAGACCAGTATTTCTCACTCCGTCTTCGATTACCATGAAGCCCGGATGCTGCAAAAGGCCATCCTAGTGTGCACGCTGACTGGTGCACATAGGTGCATTCCACTCCATGCTACTCCATTGAAATACACTAGTGTCTTCTGGTGGCGTGGCTCCCTAAGCTTTGGTGGAACAGTTGTTGTCAAGTGTTCGCCCCGTCCTCTAGTATTGAGGTGCCTCTCCTGATTGACACGGTCATCGCCAGTATGAAACAGTGGACCTCTGCCATGCTGAATCCAAGAAGCAGGTCAGATGCGAGAAGAGGTTCAGAGGTGTGTTTATTTGAGGGCACCTCCTCCACAGCTCCAGCTAACTGACACTTGGAGCTCCTTCCCAACCCCATAGATCAGGCCCTACCACTCCATAAGGAATTCTGAAGGGAAGGTTTTCCAAGATCCCACAAAGTAGCATGTTCGGTCGGACCAATTTCGGAATTCTGATGTCTGCCCCTGCCGTTAGCTGGGTCATGTCCACCAGATAGACAGGATGAGAATAGCAAATAGTCTTGCTTTTTACTGTAAATGAAAGACCAGTTTACAGCCTTTTTAGCTGATCTCTTTGGGATTATGTTTTTCCTAACATACTTTGGGGGTCATTCTGACCATGGCGGTAATTACCGCCATGGCGGAGGTCGGCGGTAGCACCGCCAACAGGCTGGCGGTGCACCGCTGGGCATTCTGACCGCGGCGGTTCAGCCGCGGCCAGAAACGGAAAGTCGGCGGTGTACCGCCGACTTTCCGCTGCCCGTCTGAATCCTCCATGGCGGCGGAGCACGCTCCGCCGCCATGGGGATTCTGACACCCCCTACCGCCATCCTGTTCATGGCGGCTCTCCCGCCATGAACAGGATGGCGGTAGGGGGTGCCGCGGGGCCCCTGCCGTGCCCATGCCAATGGCATGGGCACGGCAGGGGCCCCCGTAAGAGGGCCCCAAAAAGTATTTCAGTGTCTGCCCAGCAGACACTGAAATACGCGACGGGTGCAACTGCACCCGTCGCACCTTCCCACTCTGCCGGCTCAATTCTGAGCCGGCATCCTAGTGGGAAGGTTGATTTGCCCTGGGCTGGCGGGCGGTCTTTTGGCGGCCGCCCGCCAGCCCAGGGCAAATGTCAGAATCACCGCCGCGGTCTTTCGACCGCGGTGCGGTGTTCTGACGGCGGTCAGAATGACCCCCTTTGTCTGTAAATGTGGCAGGCAGTATATGCCAATAATTGTGTATAATTCTTATTCTGCTTCTTTTCATACTTACTTTGATATTCCAATTAATAACAGGTTTTAAACTAAAAAGTAATGATAGCGGTAATAGTTAAGCGTAAAAAATGTTGGGTGAAAAGAACCCTAGGTGGACGGGGCTCTCCCTGCAAATGAGCCATTCTGAAATTCACCATGGAACTTCTGAACCAAAAAAGATTATGGAAATAAAATGGTAAAAATAAAATCTGGAAATGATTCACCTCACTGTCCATCTGAAAATGAATATTCAATGCAGATGACACAATGGCCCATATTAGAAGCTGATGACGTTGGTTTATGCATGTATGAAAGTGGCTTTGTCCCCATATAGGTGGTAAATAAACTAGCGACAGGACAGTTCCAGAACAATTTCTCCACGTCTCATGAAGGTATCTAACATTAATAAGTACCCAATTACCAATGTATGAAGTTCAGTTGAAAGATGGAGGATCAGAAGGGCATCTCTCTATCATATTCTGTTATCCTGACACATACTATGAGCGGCTTAAAGTGCTCTAGGAATGGTGATATATTCATTTTACAAAATAGCTGTCCTGCATTACGTTCAGTTAACAGGGAGAACACCTCTCCCAGTATTATGAAATGTAGGTGGCATGTGGTCTCTAACTACCTTCCTAACTTCCTAAACACAATATAGAAATTGTTGGCATGTTTCAGCTCTGGATCAATTAACTTAGGCCTTCCTCAAGACACAATAATTGACTTCTTTACATTATATTTATACAGCAATTCTCTTACATAAAATAATTTTAACATGCCAACAGAGAATCTCCAATCCTAGATAAATGGGAAAGCCATAGGAAGCTTTCTGAGGCACTCACCTATCTTAAATTCTTCTGAATTCTCAGTTGATCAGTACCTTTCGTTTCAGTGTCACATTTGTATATTGCGTGAATTTCTAACTCTGGTCTGACCTATTTAACTCTCTTTGCGTCATCTGGGTGGCAGGTGGTGGACGCAGTGTTGGCACGGACAAGCAGCGGAGGATTTTGCGGCAACGATGGAATGATGCAAATGACACTGCCTTCGCTGCCCTTCGGAGGAATAGGTATGGCAGCTGATGACTACGTTGTTTGATGCTGATGGTGCATGTGAACAGTTTCAGAGCACTTTGTACTGAGGGACATGTGCTGCTCCCTTCTAGATTGGTTCCCAGTACGATCAGGTCAAATTTAAATTACAACAGTGTAACTTACTTCATTTTGGTAATCACAACAATTCTAGCATTCTGCCACGATGTATAGTTATTCATCTGTTCATTGCAAAATTATAACAGAGCTTGACTACACAACCAGAGCGGGAGTAGTTGCTGTTCACAGCAGTTGCATTTTTCGCACTATATTTTACCGTGAAATGCATCTTCAGATTACTTCTCAATGCGAGGACGCATTTTGTAGTAAAAAAAGTGAGAACAATATAGTTCTAAATGATGTATTTGGATTTTGTGAATTTACGCTTAATTTTGCATAATTTTCCTGACATTTTGCATAATTACACAAAAGCAAATTAGGTAAATTTTACCCACTCTTTTTGTAAGGAGGATCACACAGTCCCTTTTAGGAGTGGGCCTGAGACACAGCCTGATTAGAGGACCCCAATCAAGTCCATCCTGGATTAATATATTGAGAATAATGACAGTAATGTCAGAGAAGAGCTACATCATACTTCTAAGAATCCAGATCTCAAAGACACCTGTTAGTAAGCGAGGTTGGACACCAGTAGCCCAGGCATAGCAAAACTCAAACACACATTTAACAAACCCTCAGACCGCAACGAAAGCCAAGAGAACAGAGAAATGACCTGCAAAGGTAAACAAATGGTGCCTTGAAGGTTTACACCCCCTGGTGCTCAGGGCAGATCAGTTCTGTGTTGTCAGAGTGAGAGAGGAGGATGGTTTATAAGATTAGTCCAGACTCTTTGAGTTCAGCAGTTAATAGCATAAGATGTGTCCTGCTTTTCTGAATGCAGTGCTAAGTACAAAATGGCTGCTGGAACTCATTAAAGGTGACCTTTTGGGCGCTTGCTTTGTGGGAGAGGAAAGAGTCCACTAAACACATCTTTGACGTCACTGCCCCTGCACCATTTCAACGAGCTCCTCTCCTTTAAAAGTTGCATAGTTGAGCTACAAATTCCAGATTGCACCTAAATGTTTTTTTCTCCGTTGCACTGCAGGGAACAGCGGAATGGGAATGTACCATGGAAAGTTCAGCTACGACACCTTCTCGCACCACCGTGCTGTGCTCCTTCGAGGCACTGGCATGGAAAAGCTCAACTCCCTCCGATACCCACCGTACAGTGAGCGCAACCTGTCTCTCCTGAAATCCGCCATCGAAGTCAAGCGCAAAGGAATCTGCAACATCCTCTGAGCTTGTAGTCAAGCCCAAGAAGAGCTCAGCTGGGGCGGGCTTGGAAAAAACAGGAAGGGGCCCATTTTCACTTCCTCTGGTGCTTCTGGAAGCCACTTTATTGAATGCAGGCAAAAGCCTTTCTCTTGTAAAATACAAGCAGACTGACCAAGGGAGGAGTCTAGAAATTGTCAGAGACTTCTGCCTTTTAAAGGGTCATTACGGCTAGGGTGGAGTCAGTGGCCTGTGTGGCTTCTTGTCAATGACGTATGTGCCCAACCAGCTTTCCATCGGCATGGGCCCTTTCCATATTCCACCCGTTGGCCTCTGCACCTCTGCTGAATCCTCATTGCCCCTGCAGCCACCCATCCTCAGTGTTTAATGTGCCACTACAGTTGTGAACTGCTTCATAACTCTCCTGCTTGTAATATTAGGTTCATTTGCTAGCGGCATCTATTTCTGTACTGTAGTCCTGTAATCTGTATTTTTCTTAACTTCTCTCTTGAACTCTTAAGTCATCGTGCTTAACACATCTCATAGCTTTGCACTGCTGCTAGTTCAACCAACCCTTAGTCCCCCACCTTTAAATTGCCTCCTCTGTCCTCATGGAGACTCAGTATACCGTCATTAGTCCCGCCCCCTTCATCAATCCTGATTGGATGTTGTCCAGCGGTTGAATTGCTGGCTACAGAACATGGCTTTTAATCCTGGCTGTTCTGCTTTGCCAAATTTGTGTAATCCTTGCCAAGCCAGTTTCTGTCTCGGAGTCTCACTTCACTTCTGTTACCAAATCAGTTATGGTAATCTACGAGAGTGATGCAGTGTCTGTCCACTGTTTCTGCTGTTAGTAATGTGATTCTGGGGGCAAGGTGGTTTTGATTGTGTATTCGATGGGAGTGGGGGCCTACTATTCAGTATTTACACGTTACAGTAGGAATGCTTTACACATTTCATTTTTTTATACTGATACATATTCACTACTTTTAATCATGTATGTCAAAGATGCAATAAACACATTTTCTTCATTCAATCATTCATTTATTAAGATGCATAATCTTTTGAAAGCTGTGGACACCCAGCATGTGTTTCAGTTCCTCTGGCACACAGGCCTGAGGGTTATCCAAGGCGGGTTGAAGAATCAGGGTACTAGTCTGGGTTTAGAAGTCTGCCTTCGTCTGTTCTAAAATCGATTGCAATGCTGGTATTGTTAGGCCCGGAATTAAGATAGCCGGGTTTTGTCAGGGCAGAGACGCCTTCGGCAAATCCCATACCTGGTCTTTCCGTTGCTCTTGAAAAAGGTAGCTGTAGTCAATATACAGGTCTATCAGGGAAAAAGGCTCTGTGGTCTGCTTGGCCGAGGTCCCAGTGGCGGTCTATGATTTTTCTAACCTGCAAGACTCATAAGTGACAACTGAAAACTCAGCAGCACCTGTTACACACCTGTGACCTCTTCGAGTTACTCAGGCTACACCTGAAGGACTCAGCTGTGAACGTATTTACTCCCTTTTTAAATATTTTGTAACTATCAAAATGCTGAAAAATCTGTTTTTTAAATGTCTTTCTTCACATCGCCAAACGTGTGCTGTCTGACTAGTACCTCGTGTGATGGTTCATTTTCTGCTCTGTATGTTTTTACTTTGCACTAACCTGCTGCACAAAAGCTGGCAGAATTGATGCCAGAAATAACTACCACATAAAATAAAATTATTTTTATTCATCCAAGTGCTTTGTCATTTTTCCGCTTATTCATTTGCCTAGCACCTTAAGGGCCTAAGCAGAAGGGGGCCCTATCCACAGTCATCTACAGTTGCACGCAGAATTGTGAGCCTAGAAAACAACCCTGCATCTGATGAGGAACCTGGCTTAATTCGACTACTCAACAATACATTGTACGTTTTATCTCCAGAGCACTTGGACCTGGCTGCTCATTGTATCTCAGTTTCTGTCTGTATGTTGCTTTGTAACACGTTTTGTTAAAATTGGGTTATTGATTGAGGTGGGGTGAAAACCCTTCTCAAGAAAAAACTACGACCCTTGACATAGTGAACCACAAAAGCCATTAAATTAGCCTGTGCTTAATCCTCTGGTAGTTGTCTCAAGTCAGGCTTAACTTACAGGCATTGTATTCAGTATTTATGCAGCACACCAACAGTAATAACATGACAACAGAAGAAACATCCCACCCAAATTTAGAAAAATAGAGAGCATTTTATTAAATAAAATTACATCAATACAAATTAAATTCAATCAGTAGAACTGGATGTATGATTTTCTGAAGTGTTAAGTGAAAATAGTACCTAAAAGATCAAATCACCAAACACTGGCATCTGGTTGTGTGAGACCAGGGCGAAGTCAAAGGTATGACCGACCTTGATGGAGAGCGATTCGGATACATATGGTGGATTGGGCCCGATCTCAACTTATCTTGGACTTTGAAGAAATTTCAAAGAAGTGGTCCTGAGAAGGTAAAGTTTATCTATCAATCAATCATCGTTTGTAGAGCACGACACTAGCATCCCTAGGGGTATCTGGGCGCTGAGGTTGCTGCGTCTGCGTCGAAGAGCCAGGCCTTGAGTTGCTTTCTGAAGTCTGCCAGAGCGGGTGCTGTTCGGAGGTGTAGGTCATTACAGGCTTTGGCGGTGATGTAGGAGAATGCTCTGCCACTGCTGCGGGTGCAATGGATGTGGGGGACTTGTGCAAGGGCGAGTGAGAAGAAGCGCAGGTGTCTCAAGGAAAGATGGAAGTTCAGCCGATCGTCGATGTAGGCCGGTCCCAGTTTGTAGAGGGTTTTGTAGGCATATGTGAGCGTCTTGAACTGACATCTTTTCTGGACACGGAGCCAGTGGAGTTTCCTGAGGTGAGGAGTGATGTGGGTACGCTTGGGGAGGTCCAGGATGAGTTTTTCTGCTGCTTTCCTTATTGTCTGGAGTCTTCTGATGACCTGGGAAGGGTGACCAGTGTAGAGTGTGTTGCCATAGTCGAGGTGGCTGATAATGAGGGTGTGTACGACAATCTTTCTGGTGTTTACTGGGCTCCATCTGAAGATCTTGGGGAGCATTTGGAGGGTGTGGAAAGAGGAGGAGGCAACTGCGTTGACTTGTTGTTTCATGGTCAGTTGGCTGTCCAAGTTTATGATAAGATTGCGTGTGTGCTCAGTCGGTGTGGGAGTGGGTCCGAGTCCTTCTGGCCGAAAGGTGTGCTGCCACGCAGAGGTGTTCTTTCCAAAACTCAGTACCTAGGTTTTGTTGGAGTTCAATTTGAGGCAGCTGTCTTTCATCCAGTCAGCTACGTCGGTCATAGTGTTGCAGAAGTTGATTTTGGTGTTAGAGAGGGGTCTTTGGTGAGCTGGAGGACGAGCTGGGTGTCATCGGCATAGGAGATGATGTTGAGTCCATAGGCTCTGACAATGTCCACAAGGGGAGTCATGTAGATGTTGAACAGCGCAGGCTGAGCGACGATCCTTGGGACCCGGAGCATATAATGTTCTTGGGAGCGGAGGAGAACGGAGTGAACACTCTGGGTGTATCCTGAGAGCAATCAGGTGATCCACTTTAGGGCATGTTGTTGAATTCCGATGTCTGTTGATGAGGATGTGGTGAGCGATGGGGTCGAAAGCTGCAGACAGGTCGAGGAGAATCAGAGTCACTTTCTCCTTGGTGGAGGACGGTTCTGATGTTGTCTGTTGCGTTGATGAGCGTGGTCTCGGTGCTATGGTTGACCCGGAAACCTGATTGTGATGCATCAAATAAGTGGTTCCATTCTAGGTAGTCAGTTGATGGCCTTCAAGATTACTTTGGCTGGGTATGCCAGCAGGGAGATTGGCCAGTAGTTCTTGAGGTCGCTAGGGTCCGGCTAGGGGGTTCTTTAGGAGTGGTCTGATGTCTGCGTTCTTCCATCCATCTGGGAAGGATGCTATGGAGATGGAAATATTGAGGAGATTGGTTAGTTCAGTGCTGGTTATGTTGGATCCAAGGTTGAAGAGATAGTGGGGGCAGGGTTTGGTGGGTGCCCCGGGATGGATGGAGGACGTGGTGGTAGCAGTGGTCTGGATGTCAAGTGTTGACCAGGTGGTTTTGGCTGGGCTGGGGTTCACTGGTTGGATGAGGTTGTTGGGTCTGAATAAAGTGGGTTGAGGGTTGAAGTTGTTGTAGATATTGGCAATCTTGCTTTGGGTGTAGTCAGACAGTAAGTTGCAGAGTTGTTGGGAGAGGTGTACTGTCGCTTCTGTGGCAGTCGGGTTGAAGAATTACTTGATGATCTTGAAGAATTCCTTGATGTGGTTGGTTGCAGCATCAATGCAGTCAGTGATGGCTATTGTTTTCGCCTCCTTGATGCGCCAGTGGTAGTCGCAGAGTGCCTTTTTTGTGTGTGGCTCAGTTGGAGGAGTTCTTGGAGATGCCCCATCACTCCTCGAGTAGAAGACAGCTAAACGCTTGGTGATTCTGAGTTCTGGGGTGTACCAGCCGGCTTGTCTAGACATTCTGTTGGCTTTTGCTGGTTTCAGAGGGTCATCTTTGTCAGCACATTTGCTAATCCAGGTGGCGAAGTTGTGGACCGCCTGGTCGAGGTTGGGTGACATGTTGGGTGGTGTGGTGCTGAAAGCCTACTTCCATTGGCTTTCAGTTACTTTTCCCCAGCTACGGTGGGTAGCGCTTTGGGGCTTGGTGATGGTGTGCTGGGTTGATTGTGTGGTTCGTCCAGTGGAGTTCCATGGTGTGGCTGAATTTGATTCTGTCGCTGGAGGAGAAGATGATGTAGAGAGTGTGTCCGGTTCTGTGGGTGGGTTTGGAGACTAGTTGGGTGAGTCCATTGTTGTTGAGATTCTCCAGTAGGGATGTGGAGTTGGCGTCCTCGGGGTACTCCATGTGGAAGTTGAGGACGCCGAACAGCATGTAGTGGGGGAGTTGATGACGAGAAGTGCGATGATGTTGCTGATTGTATCGCAGAAAGCTGGTTGGGGTCCTGGTGGTCTGTATATGAGGGTACCCTTTAGGATTGTCTTGAAGTCGATGTGTACTAGGAGGTTAAAGTGGTCCATGACAGGTGTTGGGTTGTTGTTCATAATGAAGCATTGGACAATTATGGTGATTCCTCACCGTGCTTGTTGGGGCGGTCCCAGTGTATCATCTTGTATCTGTTGGGTGTGGCGGTGGTGGTGGCGATGTCGGGGTCTAGCAGGGCGAGGCAGCTGGTGGTGTCCGAGACAAAGGCGTAATTGTTGGGGGGGTTGCTAGAGAAGCTTGTGGTGAATATTTCTACATTTGGACTTTGTCACTTTACTGGCAGTCGAAAATCTCCAGCAGGTTGATCTGCAGGCTGTAGCCAACAAGGCCGGATACCCCTTCCGAGAGGAGCTGCTGATCAGGATTTGCTTCTGCTTAGAAGAAGATAGGAGAAGCTACCATTAAGTCAGGCCCAGTGGTGATGCAGGTAGGTCCCAGTCTCCAGGTCTTTCTCAGGCCACTTTTTTTTAGGAAAATTTACCAAGCTTCAGGTTTTGACTGTTTGGGCACCTTTAACGCCACCTCCAAGGGTCTAGGACTGGTGGGGCTCCATTTGGAGGGCAAGACTCACTTCAGGCAGGGTCCAGTTGCAGGTTTTAAGTTGATGGAGCTTGTTGTGCCCCTGTAGCTCAGAACAGGTGGCCAGCCAGCTAGCCTTTGGAGTCACAATGGGGTTCAAGCATCAAGGCAGGCCTCAAGCAGCAGGCTGTCCCCTGAGAGTACAAGGCACGCTTCAAACAGCAGGGCAATCCTCTGGTAGCACAAGAGTAGTCCTCTGAACTACAAAGCAGGCCTCAAGGAGCAGGGCAGTCCGTCCATCTGCCTACATGCCAGCTGCTGCTGCTTCCAGCAGAAAACTTAAACACCCACTTCTTACCTCTCACCCATCATGGGCATGGTGCTAGGCAGTTTAATTGTGCAGCTTAGCTTGGGAAGAGAACAACCACAGTAGATATGATGCTATCCTGCTCTATCCCTCTCACACAACACAGCAACTTTTGTTGCGATGCTGTGCAACATTAAATATTAGTAAATCTGCCCTGAAGGGTGTATTATTGCCCTAAGTATCCAACATCTTCCGTTTCCCCTCCCTTTATGTTCCAGTTCTGATTTTCATAGCTCACTTGCATACTCCTCCTTTGCGATATTGCTTCTTTTCCCATGCCCATTGGTCTACCAGCACTGTTTACAGCCACCCACCTGCCTTCCCCTCCTCGTTTGTGTCATTTCATGTTAGCTTTTATCTGGGCTCCACTGATTGTGCCTTGTTGTGCCTAACTTGTAAATCTGGTTTGTGGCATATTTTACCAGACCTGATAGGTTCTGTAGATCCAAAAAAGGTGCACTGGTTGTAGGGACTTATCGGGCACTGAAGTAATAAAGGCCAGCGCATTTCCCGTGGTTTACCCGGGCCTAAACTGTCTGCTGTTGAAGTCACCCAGTACTGTGAGCCAGGAGCAACTTGAGCAGCAATGAGAAAACCCTTTAATCTCCAAATTAATGTATTGCTACACATTTGCTTTCTGAAAGACAGTCTAAAGTTTTAAATAGGCTGATTAGGCTCCAAGGCTAGAGAACCAGAGTTACAGGTAAGTATTTTTCCCTACTCCATTACTGGAGCTTTCACTGATGAAGATGGATATTAAGATCATCATGGTAGTTCACAATTAAAACAGTGGATGGCAGGCATGAGGATCAACTTATTTAAAAAGGCCCTGAAGGATGGCCCTTCTCACTGTTTGCATCTTTGTTGACATCTATGTCAATGCAATAATGCTTAGCGAAAGCATGCGTTGTCCTCTATGTGGCAACTCTGCAAATGTCTTTCGGGTAGAGCCCTAAGGTAACTATAACTCGCGCCTTTGCCATGCACAGCTATTTAATCCACATTTTATATCACTGATGACATATTCTATTCTTTCTTATTCTCACTGCAACATTTGCAGTAAATTTATTGATGAGACAACTGTGCATGGCAAGGGCATGAGTTCTAGTTACCTTAGGGCACGAGTATTAGTTACTTGAAAGGACTCTAAATATAACAGCTGAATTTCTATGGTTTTGTACGAGTAAATTCAGAACCTAACTATAACGTCCCTGTAACCTTTCGGCTTGTCAGTGATATATTATATATATATATATATATATATATATATATATAATTAACCCAAAAGAAGTCCAGAAATAATGAGGCTAAAAAAACGTGTTGGTCCGACCATGGATTCGGGAATGACCATAAAATAAATCAAAGCATATTCTTGTAACCACAAGAAAGGTCAGGACACTACCAGGGAAATGTACAAAAGTTTTACTATCACACAGATTCTTCCTCCCAACGCGTTTCAGCCGTAGCCTTGTTCAAAACTTTTGTACATTTGACTGGAAGTGTCCTGACCTTTCTTGTGGTTACAAGAATATGCTTTGATTTTATTTTATGGTCATTCGCGAATCCATGGTCGGACCAATATATACATTCACAGAAAAAACAAAGGTTAAAGTGATGTTATAGTTAGGTGAGTATGTCAGTAACAACATTAGCACTGTGAACTAAGAAAAGACACAGAAATTTACCACAGAGCTAAATATAACTTGCATCCCCGCTATGCACTGCTAATGTCCTCATATATTACATCACTCAAGACATCTTCTATGACATCATTTATGACAGCGGGATCACGGCAAAAACTGCAGATTATTTTTCTTTTCTTTTTTTACATTTTGACGTGGAGGGTGTCTGTGGGTTCCCCTCATTGGGCCCAGGGAGGGAGGCTATCCCTTCCCTGACCTCTTATACTATTTATTTTTATTTTACTTTAGGACAGGGGACTGTTACACCGTTCCTATGAATTTAGTAAGACTGTGAATTGGATCTACAAAACTTCATAATATACGGAGTCTTCTTATATTATCAGTAAATTGTGGTTCACCTAGGTCACAGTACTGCATCTAAACTATTAAACCTTTGAGCTATAGATGCTGCCAGCAACCTCAAACATAACCACTCTTATTCCCAAGGTATTTGTGGAAATAGATATCAATGTCACTTTTGCATTCCCAAGGTCTCACACAGTGAAGAGACAATAATACACTTTAAAATGCTTGACAAGAACTTATCTTTGTAAGTGAAACGTGAACTGCGATTCTTAGACAGATGACACACATCATTGTTATAGGCATTATTAGAATGGTTAAACACAAACGATTTAACCATGTTAATTGTTCCTTATTTTACTCCTATGTATCACTAATACCCCTATACTAGCGAGACCAGGGGGAGTACCCTTCTGCCAGACCCAGTTGGAATGATCTAACCCCATACCTTGGTGTAATGTCTCAGGAAGCCGGCCTCAGTTCATTACCAAATGCACTCCATCTGAGTGTGCAAGCGTACACACATCTGACTATGCAGCCATCTTCCTTCTTAGGATGAATGTTGGGGCCTGTGGAGCTGCTTCTCATTCACAGCTCTCATCAGCTTCCATGATAACTCCATGTAAAGTGCCTCTCACCGAATTTAAAATTAAATAATAAAACACCGGCCTTATCTCATTTTGCCAGAGAAGCAGAAAAACATATTTTCTTTGTCTGAGCAAAAGAGTCATCTCTTACGAGCACAAAATAAAGCAAGAACATTGTGCTCTAGTATGTGTCCCTGAATGCAATAGTGCAGAACAAAAATGTCTAACCATAATAAACCTATCCTTGGCCTTTTGTTGTGTTAGTGAAAAACACGTTCAAACCACCATTTAAAAAAAGATACTAAGGGGCCTGATTTAGATCTTGGTTGAGGGAATGCTCTGTCCCAAACGTGACGGATATCCCGTCCGCCTTATTAGGATCTCCATAGGATATTATGAGATCATAATACGGGGGACGAGATATCCGTCACATTTGTGATGGAATATTCCCCTCCGCTAAGCTCTAAATCAGGCCCTAAGTTTGAAGGGTAAACTAAAATGGAAACAAAATGTAATCCCTGTAACAGGACTGAGTCCCCGACTCCTGTAATGGCAGCCAGCAAAATTTTTCTCATGTTGCTAGCCGCCAGTCAGATCACTTGCTTCCGGGAAGCAAGATGTCCCAAGGGAAAAAAAACTCTCTGCGCCAATCAGAACGCTCTATTTGTTAAAATTGGGTTTGAGGGACTCTCTTGAGAGTCTATCAAACCCAACCACCCAAATATCTATCTACATATATTTGTACCTTAATTTCTGAAAACTACTGAACGGATTTACACCAAATCACAAAATGCACAATCTGCGTACCAAGGTCTAGCTTCCTGTCAAATTTGCTGTAATGCCATGCAGCAGTTTTTGCTGTAGCCCTACTTAAAGACTTTATGGAAAATGCATAGGGATTATGGAACAGCTGAGCTAAATGTAACTACCGAGTCACGACCGCCACTGGGTAATATATCTACCTAATAAATAGGTGGCAGGGAGCCCAAGGAAATGCTAAACGTCCTTGAGGAGAAGTTATCATCCATAAAAACAATTCAGATGGTTTCTTCTAATCGCAGATTCCTCACCTTGTGAATTTTCCCCACCTGTCAGACTGGATCTGGAAACTTTTAAATCAGTACTCGTATGCGCCAGTAGGCGGTGTTGTGCAGCTCTACGTTGATATTGTTCCACTCCAGAGGTGCATACCTGCACAATCCATTCCCATTGACATCAGTTTCTTTACTTCTGCACTTTCAGACTCAAATCCAGAGCTTTTCCTTGGCCTTTTGACCAATACTATATTCCAAAATATCAAGTGTGCAAGGGAAGATGTCACCCCATTAGATGACAGGGTTTAAAATGTGCATGGACTGCCGCAAACAGATGTCTGTGACAGACCCTCATAAGTCCACTTGTATGGTGCCTGGGGTCTGTTATGGGACTCAGGTTCTGCGGTGAGTGCACTCAGAAGAACCGTATGATGGCCGTATGGGACTGTGAGGCCAAACTTTTCATCGCCATACGTAAGAAGACCCCATGCTCTAACTGGCCAAAGTTGAAAGGAAGAACCCATTTGCGAAGCAGTTGATCATTGTGGTGAAAATTATTTTGGTAAATCCAAGAAAAAGCATTAGAGGTTGAAGGAAGATTCTACTCCTTCCTGCCACTCTCAGAATCCAGAGCAGGAACAAGGACGTCAGTGTGACTCTCAGGCTCGCTTTTGATCTCCATCAGAGCCGTTTCAGAGTTTGGTCCTGACTCAATCTGAATTTCCAGGTCCGTTATGGACATTGCAGCAAGTAGGGGCCTTCAAATAGCCATGCACCTCATATTCTCCACTTTACCGGCTCCCTTGGACGAGCCTCCAGGCCCCAAGGATCCACAGGGGTCCCCAGCAAAGAAGTTTTAATGCAGGGGCAAAGTGGGCTCTGGTCCTCATGCTCTGTTCTCCACACAGTCCTGCCCTGATGGTAATGTGTGGGAGCCTATGACTGACATTTTCCAGAGAAATGTGTTTTTGTTTTTCCACACCATGCAGCATCCATAAAAAAAGATACTTTTAAATCAAAATAGGACCTTCAGGTATAAGAAATGGAAGTGGGTTGCAGAGATTATTTGCAATAATATTAGTGAGCTGCTCCTATACTACAACACTGAAAACACACCTCACTGTCTCTGAATATTAGATGGAAACACATTTAGAATTTGGGGCAGTCTGCCTGAGCAGTGACCTGGCCAAAGTGGGCATAAAAAGCTGAAACCGCAGCATAAAATCATAGCTGCCCCAGACAGGGGACCCCAAACTATGTCTGGCCCAGGGCTCCCAAAACATTTAAGATGTACCTGGCCCTCAGTCGAACTGATGCCATCTGTGCCCCTTCATCCCACATTGGGCTCAGCTGCATCTGAGGTGCCAACGTCGGTTTTAACGCCATCCCCTGCGCTAGTTACTTTTGCATCAGCACCATCGACGTGGGATGAGTGTGTACAGCGCATCTCACTATCCAACTCTGAGCAGAATATACCATGACTTCGAAATCCCATCCGGCCATAACCGGCACATAGCCACTTGGCAATCCTTTAGATCAAAACACTAGCCCTTACCACGCGGTAGGACCCCAACTTTACGTAGTGTATTCAGCACTGACTCAGAGAATGATAATTATGATAAAGGGGATGACTGTGTTCTCCAATATGATGAGGAAAACTGATGTAAATAATATCAAGATGTCAGTTCTCTGGATGCTTGCCCTGACACTGTCCTTATGTACCCCCGGTCCTGCCACAGCAAAAAGTGCCCCTTTCACTGTTCTGTGAAGAGTGGTGGAAGTTCTTGATTTATAGCCCCCCAGCATGGACATGAAGACTAATGCATTGATTGAAGTACTTGAACCTGGTCAGACTCCCTCAGAACCTCATTTTACCATTTACTGAGGCCCTTTTAGACACCACTTTGGGCATTTGGTCAAAGCCATGTTCAGGACTTTCTGGTAATAGGTAGGTCACCAGCAGGTTGCTTGTCTCCATTCTCCTGCACCAGGCTACCCTTCTTTTCTTACTCAACACTCAAAGCCAAAGAGCCGGCCAACATTACTTTACAGTTTTTAAAACAATACAGTGTTGTGGAAGAACCTTGTACCCATCTCTTCAACATTTAATCACAGGTGTCCCTTAGCCTAGCATTGATATGAAAGACATGCGTTTTGACAAAATTAGTAAACTGATCACAGGTTTACTACAAAAAAAGGTCCCCTTGATTTCTGCAGCAGAAACCTACAATGTGCAGACAGCCACAATTGTCTTGGAAATCATGCACACAATTTTTAATGAGTCCAGTACAACTGGTTTTGAGCACCTTTTCAAAAACATCAGATCTGGTCTGGTGACTGGAATAAAAGTTGTATTTGGACTGATTCCATCGTTCTTTCACTCCTTGTTCTTAAGTATGTTTGGAGTATTCCCCACCATCCTTCTACTTATCGGCTGTGGTGTTGTCCTTTTCCTCCTAATCCAGCAAGAATGTGGACAACATGGAGTTCACATATCCAGCTGTGCAAAAGTACCAAGAAACTATGGCTCACTATCTGGGACATAGGTGGGTGACTGAAGTCAGTGAGAGCAGGTATCTGCCTTTCCACAAAATGGATTGCAAACAAGTAAAAGCAGTCTTTTGGTGTATGAACTATACAACGCACAGGCCCAGCACTCCATGTGCTGCTGCATTGCTCTTGCTCCTGTCTTCTACTTGCTTTCCCTCCTGTTTTTGAGTGCCTTCTTGCTTTTTTGTCATTTTCGCTGTTTTCTCCTTGCTTTTTTCCTCATTTCTTCTGTGCCTTCTTGCTTTTCCCGTAATTTCACTGCTTTCTGGCTCCTTTTCCCCTGTTTTTTGTGTGCCTTCTCATTGCTTTTCCATCATTTTCAGTGCTTTCTCCTTATTTTTTAGCCCATTTTTTGGGCAGCCTCCCCATACAACGAAGGGCACTCAAGACCTGGCTGTTCGAATGAGCCTCTGGGACCTGCAAGCACTGGGATACCCTTTTTGTGATTAGCCAAGCTTTGCAAATCCTGATTGATTGATTGATACAACTGAAATGATCCTGGAACTACAGTTGGGGCAGTCTCCAGTGGCTTTCCTAGATGTGGATGCGCTCATGCAGCCATTGCAGTCACACCAGAAGCAGTGTTGAGCAATGCATCTGCCCATTCTTGCTATGATGGACCAGCATTAGCCTTTGAACAGCTTCCTGAGGAGTAACTTACACCGCTGATGTCATTTAAGCTATTGATTGAAGTACTCTCACCATTTCTGAGTGCTTTGGTACCACAATGTCTGATCCAGCTCTCTGGTCTATTCACCTCACGACCAACTGTGTCACCCATCCATCTCATCAAGCACTTCTTGCTGTCTGTCATCCTGCCACCCTGACACATATTCAGCCGATAACTCCGAGCAGTTGTCTCCCGATCCGATCTAGAACATGCACAGAATTCTGTATCGAGAAAAAGGACTGTGCCATGAATCTCCTTGAGATGAAGAGTTATAAATGGATTTGTTTCTCTGTTTTTTTTACTTTCATTCATATTTCATGCCTAGTCTATCTAACTATCAAAACACATCTCATCCTCTATTGATGTCCTCAAGTGATAATGTATTTTACAAATATTGCACCATTTTATCTTACTGCTTGAAACATGCAAGGCTTGACAAAAGTATTTGTGCAAAGTTTAATGTATTATGTTATGCTATTTGACATATATTTGTTTTATAATGTTTACGCTGATTTTATTACTTATTTTATGAGGTTTTATGCTCTTATAGCATGGATTTTGCTTAGTAATTGTTGATTTTAGGCTTTTCCTGTAAAACAGAATCCCTAGAATGATGTCATTAATATGTATTCGATTCAATTACATCATACACATACAAGCTGAGGATGTAGTAAAGATCACAAAGTCAGACTCCTTTGTGATCATGTTAAAGTAGTCTGCCTCCCTTTGGCCCATACTTTGCATGTCATTATCTTTTGACAATCTTGTGAAAATGTCAGTTCATCCAAACAATGACTTTGCTAACAACTAACGCAACACAAGTCTGATACAGGTTCCCTGGAATTTACATTTTCAGGTCTGTTAGTGAATGTGCAAAATAAACATGTAGTCAGAGTTGACGTATTTTCATCATGCTGGTTCCAGTTTTGTCATGAACTAAGCAGAAAGTCCCCCAAATCAGGGTAAAAGGTAGTGATCAACCATATATAAACCCCATGAATTGACCACCAAATCATTGATGGCTTTGCTCTAGGTTATCCCAAGAGGTCCTTCCAGACTGCCATAGTGCTGCAGTATTCATTCCTATTCTGAGAGGTGATACAGAGAGGACAGAAGCGGAGCCCAGTTGATGTGTGTTTTCCTTCCGTGGAGAACACTCTCTCCCAGGTATGCAGTGTGCTCAATCCCAAGTAAGTCTGAAGGCAAGTTAGCTACTCCATGCTCTCAAAATGCAGCACAAAGAATTAGTCTTTAGGGTGCTGGGAACATTCCAATCCTGTTAGAAATATTCATATTATTCTGCTGTTGGTGATATTCATTAGTGCTGTTTTAATCATATTCTGTAGGGTTATTACTCATACACTAAGCAACAAGATGAGAAAAACACTTTGTAACACTTTCTGTTTAAAGTGTGTTGTTTAAACATTTTGAAACACTTTGTGTTTGAAATTAACACTTTTAAATACATAGATGGTCATTATGACCTTGGCGGTCAGGTGACCGCCACACCGGCTATGGCAGTAGTACCGCCACAAGGCCGGCGGTAATGACCACCAAATAATGACCATGGTGGTGATCCCTCCCATAGACAGCCAATGTACCATCCCAACCGCAAGTATGGTAGGAACACTGAACACAGTGGTAGCAATCTCCAGGCAGGCCGAAGACAAGGATCCGCCCACCGTATTATGGCATAGCACACCGCCAGGGTTTCCGGGGCTGTATCAACGCCACCGAAAGCCTGGTGGAAACACATCATATAAAAGGAGACACTCATCTCCAGGGACACAGAGGAGTCAGCGACCTCCATGGAACCAGATCTGCAAGTCCTTCCGATGCTGTACTATGCCATGGCCGTCCTGGAGCACCAACTCCAACAAAGATGATGACGGTGAGTACAGACGCCTAGCACACAAGGAAGGGAGGGAGAGAGGAAGGGGAGAGTGACACACGCACGCACAACACACACCATACACACACACACAGAACTATCGGCAGAGTTAACTGACAGTAACAGAACCCAGGAGCAAAGAAAGCCAGGACACATACCTCTGTTCCAACCACTGTAATCCTGTTGGATGAAGAGCCCAAATCCAAAAAATATATACATCAATGCATATTCACATGCAGGGCCAGTGTCCAGTCCAAAGTCTGAATAAGCACACAGGGCAAAGTCCAAGCCCCAACTTGACTCCTGACAACATCTGGGCTCTGCTGTGCGGGGGAAATAGGCAGGCACCTCAGGATGTGAGGGGGGGCTTCTTTTTTGAAGGGGAGTCCTGGGGTTTGGGTTTGGGAGGGGCCGGCACTTTACCCGTCCGTTTTGGGGGCAGAGGAGTGTGCTTGGGGAGGGGGGCCGGAGTTGCACTCATGTTTTCTTTAGTGGCAGCTGAAGTCTTTGGGGGTGGAACAGGGCTAGACTTAGTGCTGGAGGTACTGGGCTCTGGGGGTGGGACCTTTCTCTTATGGGCAGGGCTGGGGGGGAATGTTTTGCTTTCCTTCTCTTATCTTATGACCGAGCTGACAAAACTTCTCTGGAATGCACTTCTTAGTTTAAAGAAGACATTTAATATTATTATTACTTCACCACGAGGTTCCTGAAAGACAAGATTAGTAGGTTGGAAGCACACGTTTAAAAGTAGTTGCAGCAATGAAAGCAAAATATATCAAAGTACTTCTCAATTGCAATTTACACAGAAAATACATGTGATTATATTATAGCATAACTTCAAAGCAAAGAATAAAAGTCAAAATTGCATCACCGTAGGGCCTATCACTGCTTGTCATCTTTCTAATATCTTCAAGTTGATGACTCCTGTTCAACTGCGAGAAAGAGACTTTCCACCGAAACGGGAGACAGGCAGCTGACGTCCACTCCTGACTGAAGTCCTGAAAGATCTCTCCCTCCTGCTGCCCAGGGCCACCGTTCTCCTTCCTCTCAGACTCAGGAAATAAAACAACCCATTGGAGATTGGCCAGATCTCCTAGGCCTCTCCTCTTCCCAAGGCTGAGCAGAAAGGAAAACACCAAATATACATTGTCTTATCACGTTAGGGTTCGTGTGAATTCAATTTGAAAAACACAGCTTGGTCTACCATGTGGAAAAACACAGCTCATGTGCAATGTCTCAACTGCAATGTCTAACTCCATGTTAAAGCCAATAGGCAGCTAACCTAAATACCAAATGTAATGTCTAATGCCATGTTAAAGCCAATAGGCAGCTAAACTGAATACAGAATGTAATGTCTAATGCCACGTTAAAGCCAATAGTCAGCTAACCTAAATACCAAATGTAATGTCTAATGCCACGTTAAAGCCAATAGGCAGCTAAACTGAATACAGAATGTAATGTCTAATGCCATGTTAAAGTCAATAGGCAGCTAAACTGAATACAGAATGTAATGTGCTCCTGATGAACATTGAACAACTTAGATGCGCAGTGGTGAAACAAAAAGTCATTAGTCAAACACAATTAATAGCATGACATCTCCACCCTATGACCAATTAATTTTGTTTACATACCTCTTATTTCAAACAAAAACAACAAAAACAACAACAAAAAAACATTATAAGCATATCAGATTTGAATGATAAAAGCAATCACTGTAAAGCAATGGAAGTGGATTAACATATTGATCTCATAATCTTTCAAATCAGATTCATCTGCAATGAAAAGACTGAAGCTTATATACTCTGATTGGGATAATAGTGTCTCTAAAACAGCAAGTTGATGTAGCATGAGTTCTACTCATGTAAAGGTACAAGGTCCACCTGAAAGGTTTGCTGGAATGTAAGTGAAAGTCAAAGTTCCACACGAAAAAACACAGACAGTTAACTGGTAAGGTTGCTTAGTTCCAGTGGAAGAATGTAATCGAACAAGTTGACAGACTATATAGTGATCCCATGTAGAACTTGAACTGAAGGCGCCAGTTGCGCAAAATGGATCCATGGGGTTTGTACTTTAATCAATCAGTTTCAGGTTGGGGGAGCGGTCCCTCCCCTGGCCCCACACGCACACACCCGAAGGGAGACCACACAGCACACTCATGGTCAGTGGCGAGTCGTGGTAGGATCTGCAAAAGAAAAAAGTATGACTTTTCTTCCAAATAACATTTGTCATCTGAAATGTGCCCTCCTTCTTCCTTTCCTGGTTTTATAATCAGCAGTACGTTTTTGGGGCCCTTTGTTATAATTTCTGCATGTTCTGGAGGGTCACCTGGGGCTTCAACCCACACCTTAGCACTGACGTTTTTATCTGCTGCACCACAGCTTCCCTTTCCTTGCACTGTCAGAAGGGCTGGGGCAGACTCCTTCTTTACCAAACCTCCATTCACTGCCCTTGTGACAAGTTGGGCAATTCTGTCTCCAATCTGTATGAATAAATCAGATTCTCTTCTAGTTATCAACATAATTTTGATTTTTCCTTGGTAATCTGCAGCAATCACTCCCCCTAAAACCTGATCAATTTGCCAAATCTGTCCTGGTAACTTTCCTCTCCCAACTGATCTTTGACTGTAAGTGGGACAGATCTCTGTTGTGTGTGCTGACAAATAGGACATTGCAAAATCACAGTTTTTATCAAATCTAGGGGAATGTGCATCTCTCTAATCTCTGCCCACCTGTAGGTGGCTTTTTCTCCCAGATGTCCACATTTCTGGTGCGCCCACTTAGCCATCCCCACTAAGTCAGAATTCTGGGTGGACACTTCTGTCTCTGAATTTTTCTCTTTAACATCTGCAAGGGAATTGAACCAGTTATGTACAAGCCATGTGGAAAACCAAACGGCTAATCCATTGGCAGTGATCCACGAATCAGTGTAAAAATGACACGTCTCAAGCAGCTCTTGCTTTAAAGTCTGACACACATTGTACAACTCTGCATATTGGTTACTTTTTCCTTCTCCTGTGGTAGACAGCAGCTTTTCAGTAACTGGATTGTATAACACTGCTTTCCATTGTCTTTTAGTACTCATGCATTTCAATGAATCATTAGTCAAACAAACAAGCTTTTTATCCTCAGGGGACACAAATTCAAATGGTGCACTCAATTTCACTGGTGACTCTTTTGCCTGTGGTACCTTCTGCACCCTCTCCTCATCCTGTACAGGGGCTTGTGACACATGTTCATGTAGGGCTGCAGCGACTCTAGCCCTGTCTTGCATGTACCAGATCCAGTGTATGATACTAGTCTCCTGTGCCTGTCCTATACTGTGAGATTTAGGTGAACTCATCACCCACTGCATGCTTGATATTTCAGGTTTCAGAATTACATTACAGCGCTCCACAAAGTCAGATAGTTTTCTAATCCAAAGTTCCAGGGGCACCCTTCCCTTCTCCTGTTTGTGCCACATATTTAAGTTGGTATATAGTCCCTGATTTACATGTAAATCAGTATTTCCCTCTTGCACTGCGCACAAATCTAAAGTCTGAATTATTTAATTTGCCAAATCAAAAGTGCGCAGCTGCTCATGTTTTTTTTAGTTACTTTGTACCAAAGTGTTAAGATTTCACTCAGATGGAGGCTATACTGTTTCCAAAAATCAAACAAGCTCATGAAACGCGGTCTCTCTTTCTTAGTGCAAATAGTAAGAAACTCTAAAATCTTTTGTTTTACCTGTGACAACATCTGTCTATTTTCTGGATTCCACTGAATTCCCAGAAACCGCACATTTTGCGACAGTACTGCTGCCTTGTCTGAATTAATTTTAAACATCGTACTTTGCAAAAGCGGTCTGAATATAACATTCTTAGCTTTGTTCTCAGTGTAATCTGTTAAGGAATGCATTTCAACTGCCAGAAACTGTGGGCTGCTCTGCGCTACGCTCTGCTCAAGAGGCTTACACTGGCCCCCACCCTTTTTAACCTCCTCATTACTGGAATGGGAAAAGCCAGATTCTTCTATAATAGTTTTATAGATTTCAGCATTATCTTGCAATAATTTGTTCTGGCTAATTTGCTTGCGTAAATTCTTATTTACATGTTCTAACTGCCTGTATCTCTCATGCATTTTTCTGTAAGCAGACACAAGTATCCAAACCCTTCTGTCAAGAACAAAAGGGACATCCTTTCTTTCAAAAGGCACATTTTCTAAATATGAAAACACTTTTGCTTTATCAAAGCACTCATCTCAAGACTCACAATGTGCTGATAAACAAGAAAACATGTTTCTCACAGCACCATAAGGCAGTTTAACTGCACATGAATTTTCAAACATGGTCTGCCGTGCTTCTTTAATTCTCTAAACAACAAAAACAATTACACTTTTAAATAGTGCACTTTCAATCCCTAACTCCACTCCCAGACTGTCAACTAACGCCAAAATGTTTTGCTTTCCTTCTCTTATCTTATGACAGAGCTGACAAAACTTCTCTGGAATGCACTTCTTAGTTTAAAGAAGACATTTATTATTATTATTACTTCACCACGAGGTTCCTGAAAGACGAGATTAGTAGGTTGGAAGCACACGTTTAAAAGTAGTAGCAGCAATGAAAGCAAAATATATCAAAGTACTTCTCAATTGCAATTTACACAGCAAATACATGTGATTATATTATAGCATAACTTCAAAGCAAAGAATAAAAGTCAAAATTGCATCACCGTAGGGCCTATCACTGCTTGTCATCTTTCTCCTATCTTCAAGTTGATGACTCTGTAGTGTGGTTAGTTTTACGTATCCTTTGCGCATTAGCTTAAGGCTTTAGGCCTTTGTGCACTTTGCCTTGGATGTATTTTATTCATTTGCTTGCAGCTTAGAGCCTCTGTGCACTTTGCTCTAAATGCTTTTTATTAGGCTTCGTACTGTTATTTTTCAAATAGCCAGTTCTACGGTCTTGTTTTTTATGCATGTCACACTGTTTAGCCTACTTCAGCACTGGAGTTCTCCATAACACATTCCTGTTCACTCTGTGCTTCAGTCAAGGATACAGTCCGGTACATTGCCGATAGACGTGGTATGAGTTTAGTCTTTGGCATTCCTGCGTAGTGACATTTTGTGATCACACTGACATGTTAGTTATAAAATCACTTCCTTGTCCCAATACACGCAAGAGGGAGATTCCGACCAGGGAACCACAACTAGACGCTGACTGCCTTGTTGCAGATGCTGAACCAAGATCACATGTCTTTGCTTAGGTGTGAGGGCTGATGTCTCCCCAGGGATTCAGAAAGGCAAGTTAGAAGCTTAACATGCTGTGCTCGAAATAGACCAGGCAGAGGGAGAGTAGAAACTATTAGACACCATGATAGCTTTGTTCTTATGTTTTACTCTCCTGGTGACTATTTCAATCCTACTGTGTTGTATGGTTCTGGTTATTGCGGCTCACGCCTTATTATCTAAAATGCAGTCGTTTTATTAAAACATTATATAAAACTTATACTGCCTTTGTCATTTGTATATGAGATCATACTGTAAATGAGAGAGTTGGTTTGGATCTGAGTGACCACGACTTCCCTGAGAAGTTCCAAAGATGTCATGCGCTCGGCTGCCCAATCATCTCTTCCCCGTGGGAGAAATGATGAACTGCTAGTTAGCCGGAGCAAAAACCGGATTTAGGGTGACAGAGTTCCTTACAAGTGGGTCCGACTCAGTCCCCCACACCGTGATCGATCCTGCTGCCTAAAAATCCAGTAGTCTCATTTAGGATAATGAGAGCCCACGCGACATGGCGCCGCCAACGATTGGTCTGGCTCTAATATTTAGGTCCGGCTGACTCTCTCGGTCTCATATATGTTTTGACTCCTCGGTCCCGTAAGCGGAGACGTCCGTGGGGCTGAGGGTTTCCGCCACCACGGTATAGGTACATCCTGTTACTTAGTGGTTGGTTGTTCAAGCTTGAACTTTAAAAGGAAAACCCCGATATTGGTGTGCCTTCTCTGACCTAGTGCGATTTTTTACAAATGGTGAATCCTAATGTAGTGAATATAGCAATCAATATGCGACAACCGCTCACAGGACATCTGGTGGCACATGGCCTGACGGTCCAGGGGGACGGTCCAGGGGGGTCCGGTCACTTTTGTGGTGGACGACCATGCAGCCTATAGAACAGAACTTTTTTATTCTTGGGTCGTATTTCCAGCAGTTGATGGGGGTACAAACACTTTTCACGAATACACTGTTGCGAATGTCCCTGGACAATACAGGGCTTATGCATACTTAGAGATACCTTTATCTTATCAAGAATACCATAATTGGCTTGATGGCGCCCTCCCACACACAGTAGCACAAGTTAGGTTAGGTCCACTGAGTAATGATGGTCCTACCTGGCCTTTATTGGCTACATATACACCTCATCCTGCGGCTGCTCAATTGACAGTGGTTGAAGTTCGTCATTTATATACAGACTTAACGGCTACATGTAGACGATTAGTTCAGTTTGTAATGCAGACACTAAATACAAACGCAGCTCGTGCTGCTCTGGCGCACCCACAGGCGGTGGTTCCGGGTATCAATCCGGCCACTGTACACTCAGTTATGGGTAAGGTACCGGCTAAACGTGAGGAAACTCCATTTGGGCTGGCGCAAAAAATTAATACGCTGGAAGCAGTATTTCCCCATTCGGGACCTCAGGATAAACATAGAATATTGACGATGTGTTTGCCGTATGGGATGGCTCCTCCGGTGGACCTTTGTAATACCTGGGGCACGGTGTTTGCCACGCTTTACACTATGGCACACTGTACACCGACATTAGCTAATTTACCGGAAGTGCTTAAACAAATTCAAGATGAATATGGGGCTGCCCCTGCCTTAGATTTGGGCATGCAGTTAATGGGCAATTTTGCCGCAGTTTCTTCTATTGTTTTGAGTAATCTCAAGGGAGAGGCAGTAGCACTAGCAGTGCAAATGCGTCTTCGGGACGTTCTGCAGATTAATCAGGAGCAGGAACTTCCGAGAATAATAGCAGAGACATATTCCAGTATTGGTTGCGATAGCCTAGGGGCTAGACCACAAAAACCCCAATTACAGGGTAAAAATAATAAAGACAATGCTAAACAACAGAAACCTGAGGGTACTAAAAAGCGCTGGGAAAAGAAACAGCAAACACCTAAGAAAGATGGGGGACAGTCTCCGCAACCGGAGACCCCGCAGAATAGGTATAATCTCAGGAATAGGGATAATTTGAAGATGCCTGAAAGATATCAATATACTGATATACGCCAATCTCGTTCCTTTCAGGACTCCTCAGAGAAGAGAAGTGAGAGAGGTGGGCGGTCAGAGCGGAGAACGAAGTACGTGAAACCAAGACAGGATTCACAACGCTCAACAGAGGTTTCTATTAAACAAGAAGAGAAACCGCTGCAACAAAAACAGCAATTTAAAAAGAAGAAAGTGGCAGCAGTCTCAGTTAGACATGCTGCTCAAGAAGAGAGTTCTCTTGATGAACAACACATGGGCGTTGGCACTGTTAGACAGCGCGGCAGAGGTCACAATAGTTCGCCGGAGTCTTCTAGAGCATGTGGAGGTGAAAGCAAATGATGACTTCATACAAGTCGAAACGGCGGATATGCGAGTCTCTGATCCTGATAGAGTATATCAAGTGACTCTGCGTTTAGAAGGGGACATTGACCGCATTGTACACGCCATCTTTTGGGACCATGTGGTGAAATCATATGATGTTCTGCTGGCCGAACAAGATTGGCCGCCTGACTTTGTTCGCGACTGTCCAGTGGGGGAAGAGGTTATTGCACCTTCCTTCTCACCACTTGTTCCGAGAGAACTAGCGGAGTCCTATAGTAAATTATGGGCTCTTGCACAGGCCGCTCTATATAGAAATAATGTGGGGTGGGATAGACAATCACCTTATCATGTAATTCCAATAAAGGGCGAACCTCAGCCGCAGCCGCAGTATCCTATCAAATTTGAAGCGAGGGCATCGGTTAGGAATATTACTACACAATTGGAGTACCAGGGTGTAATTGAGCCCTGTGTCTCGCCGATGAATAATCCCTTATTTCCGGTTGCTAAACCGGACCATTCATATAGGATAGTGGTGGATTACAGACACTTAAATGGTCATACACGCACATATGCAATACAGAATTCACATAGCGCAGCGCTTATGAATAATATAGTGCGTAAAAAATACAAAACAACGTTAGATATCTCGAATGGATTTTTCTGCCACAATATAGCGCCCAAAAGTCGTGACTATACCTGTTTCAGTGCGTTTGGCTCTCAGAAAAAGTTTTGTCGTTTGCCTCAGGGGTATAAGAATAGCCCAGGACTGTTTTCGGCTCGTGTGACTGAAATTCTGCACGAGTTGGACCCTGAAGCGTTATCATATGTTGATGACATATATCTGACAGACAATGAGATTCTGCAACATCTAAGGCATGTATCGTGCATTGTTGTGGGGTTTGCGGAAATTGGCTATAAGTTTAATTTTAAGAAATCGAAGATTGCCTTCCTCAGTGTCATTTTCCTGGGATATGAGTTGTCGAGTGAGGGCAAAAGCTTAGCGCCACATTTTTGGGAGAAATGTGCTTTATTGCAGCCTCCTAATACGGTTCGGAAGCTCCAGTCATTGTTGGGGTTTCTGAATTTTGGCAGAACTTACATTCCTGATTATGCTACGCGTATAAAACCCTTATACGAGTTGATTCGCCCGAATTTTTCGAGTAGATTTTGGACGATTGAGCATACACATATCCTACGAGATTTGCAGACTGATCTCTTAGCAGTTAAACACTTACACACACGGGACAATATGACACATTTTGAAACGCCACGCTCTGACGCGGCGTCTCTTTCTGTCCTCGCGGGTGGAACGCTCTACCGATATTCGGAGCGCCGTTCTCTGCGTTTTTTTACTATGCTTTCTGGGAAGCATATATTTCGCTCCCGGTCGCGCTACACTTACTTGTAGCCTTTTTTCTTCTTTTATTGTTGGTGGTGGGTTTTTTGTTGGGCCTTTTGCCTGTCTCTATCCATGTTGTGTCCATCTTGTCTTCTTTGTGTTTTTGTCCCAGCATGCCCTGTTTTTCTTTTATACTACTTCCTTTTTCCTATACTGGTCTATGGGCTTTTCCCAATCCAAGATGGTGTTACTTCCCTTTCCTGTGAAGTCACTTCACTTTTCTCAGTATATAAGTCAGTCAGTCTTGTTCTTCCTTGCGTTGCAAGCACTTCCTTCTGGTTGTGCTGTTCGCTCCTGTTCTTTGTTCCTGCTTTTTTGCCTTGGGAGATTTTTGCCTGTTCTTTGTTCCTGCTTTTGCCTTGGGAGATTTTTGCCTGTTCTTTGTTCCTGCTTTTGCCTTGGATATTTTTGCCTGTTCCTTTTTTCCTGCCTTGTACCCTGGATATTGCCTATTTTTGTTTCCCGTTGTCAAGTCCTGTTTTTTCTTGTTTTCCATTAGGAGTTCCTGTTAGAGGTTTTTTCCCCAGTGTTGGGTTTTTTTTCCCTCTGGGACTCCTTCTGGAGGATACGGTCTGCTTTGGCGTAGCCTGTCAAGCGGCACCGTGGCTACTAGAAGGGGTCGCCCTTATCTGGGAACATCCAGGACCTGTAGAAGACTTGGTGTATTCGCCAATCCGAAATCCAGAGGTGAGAAGTCCAGCGCAGTACTTGACAGATTGCAACGCCAAACGATTCTGCGTTGCGAGAGCGCCATGGAAGATCCACAGGGAGAGGTGTCAGAAAATGCTCAAGCTATGTTACAGACTGTCCAACAACAAGCCCAAGAGTTACAACAGTTACGGGCAGAGAACACTGCCTTGACAGGTCTTGTCTTTCCGATCAATGGACATACCACCCGTATCTGCTACTATTCCTCGATATTCCGGAGATCCTTTAAAGATGAAGGAATTTTTGGACGCCCTGACGGTTTTCTTTGCCTTTCGTCCACTCCAGTTTTCTTCGGATAAGACTAAGGTGGGCTATCTGATCAGCGCCTTGTCTGGTCCAGCGCTTGCTTGGGCGACTCCTCTGGTTTCTGCAGATGACCCAGTCCTGGCTAACTATTCCACTTTCCTGACTGTTTTCAAACAAATGTTTGAGATACCTGGGGTAGAAGCAGCAGCTGAAGAAGCCTTATGTGACATTCAGCAAGGTCATCAGGATGTACTGCAGTATATAACCCGCTTGAAACAGCTGGCAGCTGAAACCTCCTGGGTAGAACGCACCTTCGTAATCCTTTTCCGCCGAGGCCTGCATGAAGAAATTAAAGATGAGCTTGTACACTCTTCCCCAGCTTGTTCTTTGAAAGAATTAATGGATCAATCTATGAACATCGAGTATAGACTTCGAGAGCGCAAGATGGAAAGACGTAGAACTAGAGCTCCATACCAGCCCGGTACCTTCCGTGCTAGCAGGCGGCGAACGGAAGATAGTCCATTTGAAGCTTCTCCACCTCCCCATGAAGAGCCCATGCAGATAGATCTGGTTCGTGGGCCATTGACGGAGTCAGAAAGGGAGGAACGACGACGAAGGGGACTTTGCCTATACTGTGGTAAGGCTGGCCACCTGATCCGTAGTTGTCCGGTACGTCCCTCAAGGCCTGCGGGAAACACCAGCTCCCGTCCCCTGTAAGGAGGAAGGAGACGGGAGGAGCTGAAGTACCATCAATATGTTCCTCCAAAGAAAGCATGTCCACCCTGTTTATCCTCTCGGTCAAGTTACAAAGTTCACAAGATCAAGAAGAACATCTTCTGGCTCTCCTTGATTGTGGAGCCAGTGGACTCTATCTGGATGAGACCTGGGCTACTAGTAAAGGAATTCCCCGCATTCCTAAAGAAACCCCTGAGCAGGTTCACACAGTGGATGGCTCTCCGTTAACCTCAGGACCTGTGGTGGCCTCAACTCCTACTCTTTGTTTGACATTTGGGGGGCATCAAGAACATGTTGCCTTTGATCTCATAGCCTCACCAAATCACATCATGATTTTGGGAATTCCCTGGTTAGCCCGACACAACCCCTATATCAATTGGGAAACACGAACTATATCCCTAACATCTTCATTTTGTCAACAGAATTGTTATTCTACTACTTCTTATTGGACTCCAAAAAGGTCCTGTCAGTCAACTAAGGATAACACTAACTCTATCAATACTATCCAGGGGGTTCCAGATTGTTATCAGGAATATATCAGGATTTTTCAGAAACCTAGTAATCCTATTTTGCCACCTCATCGCAGTTATGACTGTGCTATTCCTTTAATTCCTGATGAAGTCGTTCCCTTCGGTCGAATGTATTCTCTGACAGACCAAGAAAAGAAGGTGTTCCGGAATCCCTCTCACTACTGGGGAAGAAGTCCCGCTACAGGTGATTTACACCGACGCTGTTTCCTCTCCGAGCTTGGGGAGGGTGGAAGATGATCTTGCGATTGTTCCTCAGACAACGATTAATTTGAAATCTTTTGATCAAGTTGCTGTGCGTTCTACTGATGTTTCTGATCATGTGGTTTATAGTGTGCCAAGGCGAGAGCCTCCATCTGCTTCTTTGTTCACAGTTGCACCTTTTGCAGGAACTGCCTCTGGCTGCTTCAACGACACTGATGATGCAGTGTCCGGCTCCTCGTCCTCGATGTCTTCATTCCAAGGTCCACGTAAGCTGCTGTGTTGGCTGAAACGCACATATTTTGTTTTTCCTTGGAACTATTTGTGGCTTTTTATGGCTGCTATGACTGTTTTTTTATGGTTGGGATTTGTGGTTACTTTGTTTCTAGTAATACATGGTCATTTTCTTCCTGAACGATCTGACATTGAGCACGTGGAGACTGTGTTAAAACCACATTTTTCGTCTCATATGGTTCGAAGAGACTTGTCCAATGTAAACATTTCTGCAATACCGATTCCGTATGGGATTGTGTGGGATAAAGTAATGTTTGATATATATGGTCCCACTGAATTGATTCAAATACCGTATGTCCTCAAGTTATCAATGAATGATATTGTTATACCAGGCATTGTTTCTGATGATTGGGATGTGACGACAGTGGATTCTATGCTGACAGACTTACAATATTATACTGTCTATGACGATGAAGATGCTTGCCTATTTAGAGATAATCATGGTGACATGTTTTGCTACAACTATTATGAACACCATTTTATTCATAAAGCAAGTAGCCCTAAGTCCATCTTTGATTATGTGCAATGGGAACATTGCCCAACTCCTCCACAAGGGAGTTCAAAAACGTATTATGATAAATTTGCATATTTTTCTGGGCATAATCAACAAAATGCTAAGTCTTACTATTTTAAAGTTACTCCGTATGCTAATAAGCAAATGTTATTGACCGATACTAAATTACTGTATTCAAATTTGTTTGTGTCTAAACTTTCGGTTGAGGGGTATGAATAGTGGTTTAAGACTGTTGATTTGAAAAGTGTCTGGGGAATGAAAAATTGGCAAATGCAGGGCAGGGACACATTATTTAGAGCATGTATTATCCCTGTGCAGATGATTTTCCTCAATGACACGGTACAACAGACTAGCTGTTTGGGCTTGGCAACGATTAGAGAGTTAAATTTGCCTAGTATACCTGTCCCTTCCAAATTGAACAATTGGCAGCGATATGTTAATACTACATTTAGTGAGTTTACACACTGGGTCCAGAATGGTATGCTTAACACTTCATTGGTACATCCGGGCGGGTGGTTATTATGGCCTGTAGAGACTAATAAGTGTCATCAACGTTTTGTCACCTCTTCAGGGGGGTTCAGGACTAGAAGGGCAGACCCTCGTTACATTTCACCAGAACATGCTGATATCATAACTACATACAGCGTGGGAAATCTTTGTCAGCAATGGTTGAAGTCGTCCACACTGGATGCAGTTAAATCACATCTCATGTTAGTGTCTAATGATACTGACTTACAAGATTTTTTGTCAGGACCTAAGATACCACGGAAGAAACTATTTTTATACGAAGTATATAATGAGATTTGGAAGCTTTCACAGCAGGAGGCAGCGGCCCGGTTGAGGCAAATTGATCGGGAAAACCTGATGCAGGCTTTGTCTGTTGTAGATAATGGCATGCATACCCTTTCTGACCGTGTTTACACAATTGACAGCATTGTTTCCTCTGCTATAGACATTATTAAATCAGATATGTCTTCTTTATATCATGGGCAGAGTCAGACGCGGTCCATCATGCAGCTGGGTTGGACTCTTCAGACCTTGAAGGCAGGTCGCGTTCCGTGGCAGCACATTCATGCCAGGGAGATCTTTGTCTCCTTTAACTCGTCAACAACAGCTGATGGCTGAAAAGGAAGCGACGTATGTCATGTTGAATATTTAAAAATTGGAAAAACTGCCTTTCACGGTTGCTGAGATTCCGTCAGCTGAGTGGTTGATTCATGGGGTAATTAATCTGCCTATCTCCACTCTGCAATTTACTTCTTGTTTGAAGCACATTCCGGTGGGAAGATATGAACGGTTGGGAGACAGTTACATACATGAGGTGTGGGAGCTTCCCTTTCTATACAGATGTATTAATGGTTTGAGGGAGGTTTTTCTTAGCGGTAGTGAATGCGAAACTTCTGTCAGCCATTCCATGGTTTGTAAACAGCTGTCCTTGCACGGAGCGTGTAACGCTTCGATTGCTAACTTAGCTTGTTATCTGAAGGGAGTTCCAGTCCCGGTTATTAAAAACACTTTCCAGGTGCTTTCTAATGGCAGTTACATTGTTCTTAACAGCGAACGCTGCTGTGGCATGCGTGCCGGAATAGTTTACGTTGTCGTTGTCACCAAGGCCGTTACGTGCTGCGGGAATGTGTTGTTTCCCCCCACTCAAAATAGGGAGGTAGCGGACATCTGGCCTCATATTGCTACTTCCAAGGTTAATTTCGACAAGTTGAGTCAACTGAAGGCTTTATTGTTTCAAAAACATGTGGCCCTTACATCTGCTAGCGAGACCTGCGCACTACAGGTGGCAAGGTCATCAGCGGAAATACAGTCCCTTTTGAATACTAACTTTCCGAGTCACTTTGGTAAACTTGTGGGACGAATATTTAATGCGTCCAGCACTGCTGGAATTGCACATTTTTTCAAAGCCGTTGGTGTTGGTTTTGCTCACACCTTCTCTTCCATATTCGGTTTGATACCTTCGGCTATACACTCTATTTTCGACAGCATTTTTGGGGGTTTCCCGATTACTTTGGCTTTGTTGGCTGGAGTCTTGCTATTGTTGCTATTTTTTCACAATGGCTGTCCCGCCACAACGAGATCCTATATTGCTGCTCCCGTCAGCGCAGCTGTGTCGTGAACGCATGATGCAGCATTTTGGAGCAACACTCCTGGGACATTTGGAGTGTGACTGGTCTCTGTCATTCCGACCAGTTTTGGATTGTGTGCAACCCGTGTTTCAGTGCCTTTGGTGCTCGTTTGAACATGCACTGGCTTTCTGTCTCTCACTGCAGCGCCCTCCAGTGGTCGATACTCATCTGTTGATGTTCCCGATTAGGGCTCATTCCCAGACTTGTGCACTACGGTTGCGTCTGCTTCGTGAGGCAGTTTATGAGATTCCCTTCCTGGAGGAAGATGGTGTTGTCTCATTCATAGGCCCTGCACGGGGTGCCGCCCTGAATGGTTTTGGGGCTTTGGAACACACCTGCTCCATGGTACTTTGTGGTGTGGATCTTCCGATATTGACATATATCGAAGTGGAGGAGCTCCTACGTTCTATTGCTTCTGTCTGACAATTGGATTTTTTTCTCTCCTGCAAAATTGACACTATATTGAATTTGGCTTTATTGTCACATGTTTCCTAAATTTATGACTTTGTTGTCTTCTGACCTTGTCGAAATATATAGTTTTATGTATTGTTTATATTTGGGGCATACTTTTATATTATTGGAACCACTTGCTACCGACAAGGGGAGGGTGTAGTGTGGTTAGTTTTACGTATCCTTTGCGCATTAGCTTCAGGCTTTAGGCCTTTGTGCACTTTGCCCTGGATGTATTTTATTCATTTGCTTGCAGCTTAGAGCCTCTGTGCACTTTGCTCTAAATGCTTTTTATTAGGCTTCGTACTGTTATTTTTCAAATAGCCAGTTCTACGGTCTTGTTTTTTATTCATATCACACTGTTTAGCCTACTTCAGCACTGGAGTTCTCCATAACACATTCCTGTTCACTCTGTGCTTCAGTCAAGGATACAGTCTGGTACATTGCCGATAGACGTGGTATGAGTTTAGTCTTTGGCATTCCTGCGTAGGGACATTTTGTGATCACACTGACATGTTAGTTATAAAATCCCTTCCTTGTCCCAATACACGCAAGAGGGAGATTCCGACCATGGAACCACAACTAGACGCTGACTGCCTTGTTGCAGATGCTGAACCAAGATCACAGGCCTTTGCTCAGGTATGAGGGCTGATGTCTCCCCAGGGATTCAGAAAGGCAAGTTAGAAGCTTAACATGCTGTGCTCGAAATAGACCAGGCAGAGGGAGAGTAGAAACTATTAGACACCATGATAGCTTTGTTCTTATGTTTTACTCTCCTGGTGACTATTTCAATCCTACTGTGTTGTATGGTTCTGGTTATTGCGGCTCACGCCTTATTATCTAAAATGCAGTCGTTTTATTAAAACATTATATAAAACTTATACTGCCTTTGTCATTTGTATATGAGATCATACTGTAAATGAGAGAGTTGGTTTGGATCTGAGTGACCACAACTTCCCTGAGAAGTTCCAAAGATGTCATGCGCTCGGCTGCCCAATCATCTCTTCCCCGTGGGAGAAATGAGGCACTGCTAGTTAGCCGGAACAAAAACCGGATTTAGGGTGACAGAGTTCCTTACAAGTGGGTCCGACTCAGTCCCCCACACCGTGATCGATCGTGCTGCCTAGAAATCCAGTAGTCTCATTTAGGATAATGAGAGCCCACGCTCAACTGTTCAACTGCGAGAAAGAGACTTTCCACCCAAACGGGAGACAGGCAGCTAACGTCTGCTCCTGACTGAAGTCCTGAAAGATCTCTCCCTGCTGCTGCCCAGGGCCACCATTCCCCTTCCTCTCAGACTCAGGAAATAAAACAAGCCATTGGAGATTGGCCAGATCTCTTAGGCCTCTCCTCTTCCCAAGGCTGAGCAGAAAGGAAAACACCAAATATACGCTCTCTTATCACGTTAGGGTTTGTGTGAATTCAATTTGAAAAACACAGCTTGGTCTACCATGTGGAAAAACACAGCTTGGAAAAACACAGCTCATGTGCAATGTCTCAACTGCAATGTCTAACTCCACGTTAAAGCCAATAGGCAGCTAACCTAAATACCAAATGTAATGTCTAATGCCATGTTAAAGTCAATAGGCAGCTAAACTGAATACAGAATGTAATGGCTAATGCCATGTTAAAGCCAATAGGCAGCTAACCTAAATACCAAATGTAATGTCTGATGCCACGTTAAAGCCAATAGGCAGCTAACCTAAATACCAAATGTAATGTCTAATGCCACGTAAAAAGCCAATAGGCAGTTAAACTGAATACAGAATGTAATGTCTAATGCCATGTTAAAGCCAATAGGCAGCTAAACTGAATACAGAATGTAATGTGCTCCTGATGAACACTGAACAACTAATATGTGCAGTGGTGAAACACAAAGTCATTGGTCAAACACAATTAATAGCATGACAGGGAGGGAAGAGGTCAAGGTGGGAAAGGAAAAGCTTCTTAGGGCCAATGGCGCGGGTTGTGGGAGGAGGGATGGGAGAGAAGGGAGAGGGAGAGGTTGTAGGAGGAGGTATGTTGGACTCGGGTGCAGGTGCATGGACAGTGTGCGTGTGTGAGGTGCATGGCTGTTGGGGGTCTGAGTGCGAGGGTTTGTGTGTCTTTGGAGGGGGGCAGACAGGGTGGGAGAGGTCAAACAGGTCGTGTGGATGGATGTGGTGGTGTCTGCAAGTGAGGTGGGTGTGCTGCCTGAGATGGTGATGGTGGTGGTGGTGACTGTGCATGTGGTGTGTGGTGTGCATGTCTGTGGGTTTGCTGTTGTGGTGACTGTGGGTAAGGCTGTGCAGGTGGCAGGTTCAGGTTCAGGGACTGTTGATGCAGTGCATGCAGGTGTGAGTGCTGAAATGACTGTGAGGGAGGAGGAGGAGTGGGAGACAGTTGAGGCAGTAGATGATGTTGTGTGTTGGCTGTGTGATTGCTTGTGGACTGAAGTGTGCTACCTGTGTTTGTCTGTGCGAGTCTTGTGTGTTGTTTTGGGTGCATGCTTGTGAGAATGTCTGCGTGGGATGGGCTTGCGGTGAGGAGACTTGCAAGTGGTAGTTGGAGGGGGGACGGAAGAAACACGGACACTGGCTGCTATCAGAGAGGAGGCCAGAGTCTGAAACAATCTCTGTAGGGCTGCCAAACCACCGTGAATGCCCTCCTGGAAGGCATTGCATTGCTGCATCTGGAATGCTAGCCCCTGGATGGCATTCACTATGGCTGACTGCCCTACAGAGATGGATCTCAGGAAGTCAACAGCCTCCTCACTGAGGGCAGCAGGACTGACTGGGGCAGGGCCTGAGGGGCTTGGGGTGAAGGTGACACCCATCCTCCTCGGTGAGCAGGCACAGGTAACTCTGTGGGGGGCTACTGGGAGGGCGGTGCTGGTATGGGGGGTGACAGTTGAACCTGTAGCTGGGGTGGTCCCAGAGGGGTCCGCCACCACCAGGGAGCTCCCATCGGAGGAGGTATCAGTCAGTTGAATAAGCTCAAGTCCCCCTCATGGTGCTCCCCTCACCCTCCATCCCACTGGTCCTCTCGTCGTCGGTGGACTCTGCCTCCTGGGTCCCGTGGGCTGCAGCTCCCTCTCTCGCTGGTGCCCCTGCTCCTTCGCCAGATGATGTTAATGCACACAAGGACAGGATGACAAAAGGAGAGAGGGAGGAGAAGAAAGGGAGCACAGGCTCAATCACAGCAACAACAGCACAGATGTCAAACACATGACTATCACACACAGGGACTAAGAATGGGCAGTATGGACCACACTGGCATACCATTGGCTAGGTACCACAGCAGGTCGGAGCCAAACACTGCCATCTGCACAACAATTGGAACCAACTAAGCCCTGTCTGACATGGAAAGCCAGCTACCTAGCCATCTAAAATATGCATTACACCCCAATTACCTAAGCTGGACCACGCTGCAATGGCTAAGCTGGCATATTGAGGCATGAACTGACTAGAAGCCTGCACCAAAATCCCATGCTAGGCAACATAGATGGTTGTTACACATACTGTATTCATCCTCTTGTGGCTGCTGTGATGCCCTCAAGCGCCCATCCAGCTCTGGGTAGGCCACCGCCAGTATGCAGCCCATCAGGAGGGTCAGGTTCCAATGGGCACCCCTCCCTCATTGGGATGCCGTCCCCAACTGGGCCCCTGTGGTCTTCCAGGCCCAGCGTCTCAGGTCCTCCCACCATTTCCTGCAGTGGGTACTCCGCCAGCTATGGACCCCCAGGGTCTGCACTTCCTTGGCGATGGCACGCCACAAACCCTTCTTCTGATTGGCGCTGACCTGCAGAGGAAACACAGACAGAAGGACACCATTAACCATACAATCCAGCCTGTCAAACAAATGGCTCACATACTGCATTTGCCCCTCATCATGCACACACATGACCCGTACCACTGAAAAAACACTGCCACCAGCCATAGAACCCCAAATGACACACTGCCAGCACACACACATCTCCATGCAACCATGTCGCATGCAACGTACCCATGGTGTGCTCACCTGTTGGTCTGGAGGCCCATACAACTGCCCATACAGGTTTAGGACCCCATCCATGAGCCTCTCCAACTCCTCCGACGTGAAGGCTTGGGCCCTTTCCCCTGTTGCAGGAGCCATGGCAGGTTCCAGACACAGGTCGCAGCAGCACATGCAGTGGAGATGTGGTCCTGTGGAAAGTCAGGAATCAAGTGAAGTAGTAGAAAGAAAATGGCGTTCACGGCTGCAACGGTGAACACCGTCACCACCTGCATTGATCATCATCGGTTCCTTTACTCCATAGACGACCATGTTAGCCAATGAGGAATTGCACAGCAGTGCAGACCGCTTCCTGCCATGATGCCTAACGCCTACTTACTGCATACAGGACAGGCGGTTGCCATTTTCTTCTGCCAATACACAAGTACTGATTTGAAAGTGCGTCATTGTTGACGAATGTACACACCTAGAAAATTCCAGTGTCCAACATAAAAGCATACTATGTGTACACTGCTGTAGTGTATTCATCGTTCCTGTTGTCATGCCCTTCTTACTTTTGGGTCCCTTAGGTACCAACCCTGTGGAGGAATAGGAGGAGGAGGCAAGCACTCATGCACAGACCCTTTGTGGACTTGGTTACGCTGGAGGACAGGCACATCATACTCACCAATTGTCTGGACAGGGCCACAATCACAGAGCTGTGTGCACAATTGGAGCCTGATCTGCTACCTGCTATCCGTTGCACCACAGTAATACCCCCTCTTGTACAGGTACTATCAGTGCTCCATTTCCTGGCAACAGGCTCTTTCCAGGTGACAGTGGGCTTGGCTGCAGGAATGTCACACCTAATGTTCTTTATTGTGCTTGCAAGGGTTTTGGCAGCCTTGCTCAAACACATGTGCAGCTACATCGCATTCCCGCAGGTAGATGATTTACCCACTGTGAAGGCTGGATTCTACGCAATGGGACATATACCACATGTAATTGGGGTAAATTGATGGGACCCATATTGCCTTAGCACCCCCCCCCCCCGGGCCAATGAGCAAGTGTACAGGAATAGGAAGAGTTTCCACTCACTCAATGTTCAGAAGGTGTGCCTTGCTGACCAGTACATCGCCCACGTCACTGCCAAGTATCCTGGGTCGGTGAATGATGCCTTTGTCCTGAAGAGTAGCAGTATCCCAAAGCTGATGGCACAACTACAGAGGCACAGAGTGTGGCTTATAGGTGAGCCTGAGACCCCACCCAATGTATGTCAGTGTATGCCATCAGGAGTCATTCCCCCTGCCATTCTGCATAGCTAATGTGTGTCCCTCACTTCTTGTAGGTGATTCCGGCTACCCAAACCTGTCCTGGGTCTTGACCCCTGTTGGGAATCCTAGAACAGGGGCTGAGAATAGCTACAATGATGCTCATGGGTGTACCAGGAGGGTTGTTGAAAGGACCTTCGGGCTCCTGAAGGCTAAGTTCAGGTGCCTTCATCTGACAGGTGGATCCCTATGCTACTCCCCTCAGAAGGTCTGCAGGATTGTTGTTGTGTGCTGCATGTTGCGCAACTTGGCCCTCAGACGCCATGTGCCCTATCTGCAGGAGGAGGAGGGTGACAATGCACCTGGGGCAGCAGGGGACACTGAGGACAGTGAAGAGGAGGAGGATGTGAACAACCGGACACATATGATACAACAGTACTTCCAATGACACTGAGGTAAGACTGTTGAAGTAAACTTTTCTCCATTCCAGTGTTGTGCTGTGTGGCTGTAGCATTATGCCAGTCATTGCCATTGCATCCCAACTGACTGTCATCTATGGCTTCCCATATAGCAGATTTTGGTGTGGTTACAACACTGTGATGCTGTGATGTGTACAGACTGCCGTGACACATATGTAGTATGGATCAACATATTACTGGACATTTGCACAGGACCATGCAGTTCAAAACAGTTCAATACATTGTAAATATATTTCAGATAAATCACTATTACTCAAATTGTGTACAAGGGTGCTTAATACTTATTCTGATATACAATAGAATGTGCAATAGGCTGGGGTGATGGTTGGGAAAAGTCCAGTGTAGTGGTCCAGTGTGTTTGCTGCACAGGTCCAGTGTCCAAGGGGCCATAGGAAGGTGAGCAATGGCAGATCGTAGTGGACAAGGTGACACAGTGGAATACAAGGGGGGCATTCAGGAGGGTCTTATTTGCTGGTGGTGGTCTTGGTCTTGGCAACTGTCTCTGGTGTCTGGCTGGGTCGCAGGGAACACTTGCGGGGTGGTTCACCTTCTGCAGGGGGAGGGGTGCTGGTGGCCTGTGGGTCCTTTGGCAGGGCCTCCTGTCCACTAGCTGCAGCAGATGTGGAGGGGTGGTCAGTACACTTGCTAGTGGTAGGGTCCCGCAGGTGTGCTGTGTAGTCCCTCATGATGTTGGCCATGTCACCCAGCACCCCTGCAATGGAGACGATGGTGGTATTCCAGGCATGCAATTCTTCCTTGATCTCCTGGTGGTGTTCTCCCTGCAGCCACTGGTTCTCCTGCATGATGTTTAACATCTGACCCATCTTGTCCTGGGATTGTTGGCATGCCCCCAGGACATTAGTGAGTGCCTCCTGGGCAGTCGGTTCCCTGGGCCTGTCCTCCCCCTGGCGCACAGCTGTCCGCCGATCGTCCCTGGCCCCCTGTGCCTGTGTTCCCTGAACAGTGTCCCCAATCCCACTGACCCCAGGACCCTCATTGTCTTGCCTGTGAGGTGTGGACTTAGGTCCCTGTACAGGTGGGCACACTACTGATTGACGTGTCCTGAGGACAGAGGTCTGGGGACTTTGGGTGGTTGCTGTGGTCTTGGATTCTGAGGGGGAAGGCTCTGTAGTGGACTGGGTGTGGGATGGGGTAGCCGACTGACCAGTGGCCCCAGATGGGCTAGGGAGTTTATCCAGATCCAGAGCTCCTGAGTTGCTGTCATCACTGGGTGCATATTCTGGTGGGGGAATGAGTCGCTGTGGCACCTCCTCACCACGGACATTGGCTGGGACACCTGTGGGGATGTAAGTGGTGTATTATGCTGCATGTCTGTGACATATTCCGCATCACTAGCTTTCGCCAATGTTATTGCTGTTTCCCTGCCACCTTCGGTTGTGTATGGAGATGGATTGTGGGATTGTTAATTCTCTATGCTGTGCATGCATTGGTGGTGGGTGTACATGCAGGGCTGGAAGGGATGTGCATGCAGTGGGTATGGCATGCAGGGCTTGTGTGGGATGGAGTGGGGTGATGGGTGTCAGGGTGAGGGGTTGTGGTGGCATGCAGGTATGGGGGGTGATAGGTAGTAAACGTTGACTCACTAGTGTTCAGTTCTCCGGCTACTCCAGTGAGTCCCTCAGGATGCAGGATTGCGAAGACTTGCTCCTCCCATGCTGTCAGCTGTCGTGTTTTCAAAGGATTGTCGTGATGTAGGGGTATGTTTTATAGTGCTGTTGGTGGGTGTGTGGGGTGTTTGTATTTGTGTCAGGTGTGGGTTTTCGGTTCTAACCAATGTTGACTTGTTTTGTATTTGGGTGGCTATTTACGCTGTGGCGGTGTGCACCACCAAGGGTTTACCATTGTTGAATGTCCGCTGTGGTGATTCGCGGGTCATTATTTGGAGGGCGTTGTATTGGTGGTGTAACGGTATGGGTGGTAGTACCGACAGTTTATCACGTTCAGTGGGTCTAGCGGACTTGTGGTTGTGGCTGTTTTCTGACAGTTTTGTGTATGTGTCATAATCTGGCGGACGGATGTCCCCCTCCATGGCGGTATGTTGGCAGCAGTCAATGCAGCGGTATTCTGTATTTACCGCCAATGTCATAATGAGGGCCATAGTGTCTTTTTTCTTAGTGCAGTACTTGTGTGTACTATTCTAAATAATGAAATTGGGTTTGAATTAATATTGCATCTCTGACACCTTTACAGGTCCGTTAGTAACCCAGAAAACATGGACACCACACCAACAAATATGTTAAGTGGGATTGTGTGGGGCTACAACAAACTGGAGTTTCACACTGAAGCATTGGTGCAGTAAACTAAGTTTAGGCATCCATTGGTGGGAAGACCTGACTTGGTAGAAGTAGACCAGAGCCTTAGTTTATGCAACAAAGAAAGTAGCAGGAGTAGCACCCAGTTCCTACTGGCTGAGAGGCCAAAGGGGCCTATGTATGACCTCTTTGTCCAAAAGGGCTTGCGCTTCCTGCCGCAAGATGGACAGATGATCCTCTGTCAGCCGCTCTGATGGTGGTGGAAGATGCAGACAGGTAGAGAAAAATAGGAGGGCATAGGTCTGATAGAAAATTTATAGGCCCCACATGTCTAAAATGATGGCCTGAAATACAGGATTCTGCCTCTAACATGGTGGCTACCTGCTGGCAAGGATGCTCTAAAGACTGAGCATGTTGTCCCTGCTCTCCTGAGTGCTGTCTCTGAGAACCAATAGCCCAGCAACGGAACAGCTCTAGTGTTGGTGAAATGGAAAAGCTCTACCATAACCATGGAGAGGGTGCAATTGCTGATGGTACTGTGGGAGCAAAATAACCCAAAGAACGTGCTGTGGCTCTGGTCTCCTTGAACCTCACCAAGGCTTAGTCCGCTTTCTCACAAGGTGAGAGGCCTTAAAGGGCATGTCTGTAAGGGACGCCTGGACATCCCAGAAAGACCCCTAGACTTCATCTTAGCATGGTGCCGAAGGGGCACACTAGTACCCGTCAATCGACCTAAGTAGTCAGTCATGTCCAATCCTGAATGTATGACGAGCTTTTCCACACCGCAACCATCTTAAATACCCTGGGTAAGGGATGCCAGAAGGTCATCCAGAACAACTTGTGACATTATATCTGAAAGGGCATGAGAGTAGGGGCCCAGAAGACAGCTCACATTCACAGACCTCAGGGCCAAACATAAAAGGAGAAAATCTGTTTTCCAAATGTCTTTTTTTTTATACACTATCTGATGGAGTGGTAGGAAAAAGCATGGGGACTGATTTTGTTGGCTCACGGCAGCTGATGTTGGTTAATATTAAACAATAACCATTGTTTATAAAGTGTGGTTTGTAGGGATTGGCGAAATGAGAGATAGAGGTAAGAGACAATGGAACCCAGGCATCAAAGCATTGCACATTCCATGTATAGAAACTGAATAGCACAGTAGTGAATGACCCAGAGGACTTCTGCAGTTGGACACACTGACTTTATTTCAACACAGGTAGAAGAAAGGAAATTTCCACAAATGAAGCAGAGGTGACTTGTGCATTTCTGGTAATCATGTAAATGAAAAGTTGTAATTGGCATCTAAGTCATCATCTGAAATAGATGTCATCAATGTGGGATATCACCTCGCAATCTGGTTGTAAGATCATCATTATACATGCTGAAAATAGGCCAGGGCTGTCCATAAACCCCATGAGCAATTGTTTGAATGAGTACCGCACTCCATCGAAACTGAAGGTGGTTAGATAATGGCTTTCAGATGCTAAGTTCTGACTGAAGAAGCCATTGGAAAGGTCAAGTGTTGTTTTATATTTTTTCTGTACTAGGTATGTCATTAACCCCATGCTGTTTGTTTAGAACTCCATATGTTTGTGTATCTGTGTTTAAATTCCAATGAGTTAAAACTATTCCAGAGGATCCATCAGGTTTTAAAACAGGAAAACTAGGAGTGTTCATTTGTGAAAGAGAAGGCGCTATAATGCCCTGGTATTGTGATTGATTTAATTTTGCTTTTACTTTGCGTGTTGCTTCTAGCTTCAAGAGATATTGAGTCTGTGATTGGGGTTCACTGCATAAAAGCTGGTGCTTGTTTAACAGCCCTCCTGCTTGGATAAAGTCCCCAGATGTCCTCAGGTACAGTAGAGGAAAAGGCTACTCATATTACCTCCTCTCCTCAAGGTGCTTCCCTAATAAAGACTAGGGACCAGATATCTTCTGCCAGCATTATGTCATTATCATCAGATAAGAGCGGCTAGAAGACTTCTCTAATTCTGCATTGTACACCCCCTCAATTTGTATATCTAAATGATAGACCCTATTGGGAGGATTTACATATTTATCTGGTGTCTCAATCTGATAGAAGTCTTTTGGACTCGCCACCAAAAAAGCTCTGGAGAGCCTGGTGCACTGTTACATCTGTTGCACTCTCTCTCAAGTCCCGTTCCAAAAACCTAGCTGGGACAGCATGTTTCTTACACGGTCCTGACACTTTTTAAATTGAGCTTTAGAGTCCAAACATTGCTCTTCCGTCTTTACGCTGATCTCAGTCGCTCATCGTTTTTGCTAGCTATATTCTTCTATCGTTGGTCCTCAGTCTGATCCCCTCTCTTGTTCACCGTCAGAGTCCTAAAAAGAATGGGAAGAGTGGCTATCAAAATACTGACACAGTTCAGTAGGGGTCCCTACATTTATAACTACCCCAGCTAGGTTCATGAGTTAAGGTAGAGAGCCTGTAATATAAGATTCCTGCGGCATCAGTGAGCGGTAGGGTCGCAGGGTATGGAAAGGGTGTATATCCAGATAGTACCGGCCATGTTGCCCCATTCCCGTGTGTGTGGTAACTCACTAGCAAACTAACTTTGGTGGTAAGCTAAAGAGATCTCCGTGTACTGGAATGCCCTTAATGTGCAGGCAGCGCTGCAGGTTTATAAGTATGAATCTGCCCTGAGACAGCTTCCATAGCTTTGAACTCCAGACATGAGGAAAATACTTCAAAGGCACATGTTGCATGTGCAGCTTTTACAAATGCAACTGCTCCTCCAGCCCTGGGGACACCTCTGTTCTTGAGATGTTGTGTAACTGCCTCTCACTTATTGACTCTTATTGCAACTGGAAGAGCCACAATTTTAAGAGAACAGATTCAAACAATCATGAGGTTCAAAGACATAGAAAACCTCAGAAGGGCAGAACCCTTTCAAAAGTCAAGCTTCACAAACCTACAGTAATTGGTGCTTCATTATTCCCTGAAGGAGATGCCCATGATTACTACGGACGTCTCATTGTATTTGTAATTATGGTTCTCTTGAGCTGGCGTATTCACAGACTAGTCAAAGGTCTAAAAAATCTGAATGCCGATGTTGGGTGTCATGTTGCGTTAAGTAGGGCTCTGGCCTAGTTCTACAAGTTTTTGATTTCCAGGCCACGAGTTTCTGGACTTAGTTCAGTGCAGCAGTGTGTGAGCATGAAAGTCCAGGTTATTGTAGCTCCATGCAGCCCCACTTGATATACCTGTTGGTGTGGTTTCCATGCTTCCTGGATTACTCACAGTCCTGTAAAGGGACCAGGGACGCAGTGGTAATTCAAACCCAATTTCATTCTTTAGAATAGTATACTCAAGTACTGCACTCATAAAAGAGATCATATATGGTTAAACGTGTTTATTTCAACAGTCACATCCTGTTGCTTAGTGCATGAGTAATAAACATACAGAACATAATTAGAACAGTACTAATGCATGTCACTAACAGCGAGTATAAGGTGAACATTTATATCATGTTTAGAATGTTTGTAGCAGCCTAACACCCTAAACACTACTTCTATGAGCTACACTTTGAGAGCAAGGAGAAGCTAACTTGCCTCTAGAGTTTCTTGGGATTCAGTGCTCTGCCTATCTGTTCACCACAGAGAAGCTGTCATTATCAGACTTCAGCTGGGAGACGGTGTTCCTACAGAAGGAAAGAACACATCAGCTGGGATCAGCTCTCCTCCTCCAGGTATCAGCTCCCACCAACAGGATGGATGCGGTGGTGGTCTGGGAGAATCTCTTGTGATAACCTGATTCAGTTGTCAATCCACGAGATATATATAGTCTGACCACTGACATTTACCTTACACTGGGGACTCTCCATTCAGTCCAAGAAATAACAGTTTTGAACCATTATAATGAAAATATGTCAACTCGGACTATGGTGGTCATTCTGACCCTGGCGGTCTTTGACCGCCAGGGCGGAGGACCGCGGGAGCACCGCCGACAGGCCGGAGGTGCTCCAATGGGGATTCCGACCGCGGCGGTAAAGCCGCGGTCGGACCGGCACCACTGGCGGGGTCCCGCCAGTGTACCGCGGCCCCATTGAATCCTCCGCGGCGGCGCAGCTTGCTGCACCGCCGCGGGGATTCCGACCCCCCCTACCGCCATCCAGATCCCGGCGGTCGGACCGCCGAGATCCGGATGGCGGTAGGGGGGGTCGCGGGGCCCCTGGGGGCCCCTGCAGTGCCCATGCCACTGGCATGGGCATTGCAGGGGCCCCCGTAAGAGGGCCCCTACATGTATTTCACTGTCTGCTGCGCAGACAGTGAAATACGCGACGGGTGCAACTGCACCCGTCGCACAGCTTCCACTCCGCCGGCTCGATTCCGAGCCGGCTTCATCGTGGAAGCCTCTTTCCCGCTGGGCTGGCTGGCGGTCTGAAGGAGACCGCCCGCCAGCCCAGCGGGAAAGTCAGAATTACCGCCGCGGTCTTTCGACCGCGGAACGGTAACCTGACGGCGGGACTTTGGCGGGCGGCCTCCGCCGCCCGCCAAGGTCAGAATGAGGGCCTATATGTTTGTTTTGCATGTTCACTGTCAGACCTTGAAATGTAGCTATCAGGGAACTTGTACCTGACTTGTGTCACCTTACATGTTGAAAAAGTCATTGTTTTCAGGAAATGACACTTTCACAAGTTCGGCGAAATATAATGACGTGGGAAATGGGCCAAAGACAGACGGACTAACTTAACATGCTCTAAATGGAGCCCGGCTTTGGGATCTTTACAACAGTTTGTTTTAAAGGATGTTTAAAATATTGTTGTGACAACAAGATGATGATGATCAGATGAAGACGGAAGGAGGAAAATGAACTTGATGTCCTCAAAGTAGAAATGTTGGATCAGTTGCAGGCTTTGCAGAAGCGGTTGGAGCCAAGAATGATGACTGAAGTGTTGTAGTTCAGCATTGCATAGTTCAGTTCTCTGTAGTATAGTGATCCATTGAAAGGAAATGCTGTGCAATGCTGGGCTGGAGGCATCTCTAGATTCGGATTACGGATACTTCGTCAGGGAGGCAGCATATTTTATTTTGTTGCTCTGACAGAGTAAATACAATACTCCATGGTCTAAATCGGTCCCTTAATGCAAAAACAGGAAAGCAATGGAGAAAACTCACATACACATCAGAAGGAAAACCACCATCGATCCACAAATCTCTACAAACTGCTCAAGGTGATTGTGGCCCTGTTGATTGTAGTACTTCAAATAAGGAAATAAGGCCCTCATCACAACTTTGGCTGTCTTTTTAAATGACCGCCAAAGCCGAGGGCGCCAACATACCGCCAGTGCTGAGGGTATGTCTGGTGCCCTATTATGACATTTCCGCTGGGCCAGCGGACGGAAACAGTGTTTCCGCCCTCTGGCCCAGCGGAAAAATGTCACCACAGCATTGAAGCCGGCTCGTAATCGAGCCGGCGGCAATGTTGAGACGCGTCGGGGTGCAGCACCCGTCGCGCATTCCACTGCCCGTAATTTGGGCAGCGGAATGCGTGATGGGGCTGTGTATGGGGGCCCTTGGCATGGGCACTCCAGGGGCCCCCTGAGTCTCCCATACCGCCAGCCTTTTCATGGTGGTACACCGCCATGGACAGGCTGTCGGATGTGGTCTCAGAATCCCCAGGGCAGCGCTGCCCTGGTGGATTACAACCACCTGGACAGCAGGCTGCAGCCTGGCGGTATCAGCGGTATTACTGTTGCGGGTCCGCCACAGTCATAATGTGGCGGTATGTACCACCAGCCTGTTGGCGGTACTACAGCCACATTATCTCCACCCTCTGGGGTCATAATGACCCCCTAAATTTTATGCCTTAAAAGGGAGGGCCACATTTTCAGTAAATAACCTTCAGACATAGTTGTGGGATCATTTTAGAATAATATTTCTACAAACACCGTACTGCGCAAAGCTTTGGGTGCAATGGAAAAGCTGGATATTCCACAGGTGAAATGAGGGTTTTTGTCCTTCTCAAAATAGAAAAGAAAAACATTGATGGAGTAAACCACCTACATTGTTAACTTAGCTGGCAAAACCTTCACTGTTCACTGCTGAAGAAGAATCATCTGCCCATGGAACAAACATGTTTAAAACAGCATTCACATCCCATAACAAAGTATATATAGGTATGAGAGGCATACTAATCCTAAATTTTTATGCAAATCTGCAGATCAAAGGATGCTCACCTACCTTTTGCTTTCCATATACTGATTATACCATGAAATGGCCTATCTATGTATAACAGCCCAGCATGATTTCCCAGAAGCTGCACGATGACATAGATAATTGGCAAAGGGAGTATCATCTGAATGAATGGGATCTGGACTTAATTCTAAAACACCAATGAACCCATGAGGCCTGGGGCGATTTGTATACCACTCTTGCTGTCCCCAGAGACAGTGCCTTGTTGATGAAAGTAAGGGTGTCTGATGAAAGTCCTGGTAGAGACCAGACACTCCTGACACCTCCTAATCCATCAGTTGGAGATTGCCGAAAAGTATTGAATTGTGAAATTGGCCTGTTTGATCCCCGAGAAGAAGTGAAAAACCCAGCATGAAAATTGGGACTTGTATTGGCATCATCTATCGAAATCTATGACAGCCAAAACTGAATTACTTTGAGCAGGGAGTTTCCGTCTGGTTTTGGCTAGACAAAGGGAGGTCATTGAGAAAGGGGGGACAAGCATAGCGAGTTCCCTGAACCCGTGAATGGAGAGTAGTGTAGGTCGCCGAGCCTCCAGATGTGGTCTCCAAGTGTAGAACTGGGAATGCTAGGTGTTCAGTCTGGATGTAAAAAGGTCTATTGAGAAAGGGTCCCACAAATCTTGGGGATATAGAAGCGCTTGTACATATAGTTGGCAGTCTCTGAAATCCTTTAGCTGATGAGAAAACTAGTCTGCTGCTGCATTCAGAGCTCTCTGTGGGTATTCTGCCCTAACTAATATCTGATGTTGTGGACAGTATTCCCAAAATTGCTTTGCTAGATTGGCTAGGATCTCTGAGCGAGTCCCGCCCAGATGATTGATGTATGTTACTGCTGTGAATTTGTCCATTCTCATAGAACAGAACAATGAGCAGGGCCCATTGTGAAGCATTGAATCACAAAGGAACCTGCAAGAAGCCCTAAACAGTTTTTCCGTGTTTCCCAAACTGTGGGTCGTGACCCACTGGGGGGTTGTGGGATGATTTTTGATGGGCCTGGAAAGTCCAAGCAATAAATAAAGATTACTTTTAATTCTGTATTTATTTTGTCACATTTGCTGCACTTCAGAGATCGAGGTTAAATACCAGGCTATGGGGGTCATTCCGACCCTGGCGGTCCATGACCGCCAGGGCGGAGGGCAGCGGAAGCACCGCCAACAGGCTGGCCGTGCTTCCTGGGCTATTCTAACCGCGGCGGTAAAGCCGCGGTCAGAAAAGGGGAACCAGCGGTTTCCCGCCGGTTTTCCCCTGGCCCAGGGAATCCTCCATGGCGGCGCTGCTTGCAGCACCGCCACGGGGATTCCGACCCCCTTCCCGCCAGCCTGTTTCTGGCGGTTGTCACTGCCAGAACCAGGATGGCGGGCACGGGTGTCGTGGGGCCCCTGGGGGCCCCTGCACTGCCCATGCCTCTGGCATGGGCAGTGCAGGGGCCCCCTCACAGGGCCCCATACAGATTTTCACTGTCTGCTTAGCAGACAGTGAAAATCGCGACGGGTGCCACTGCACCCGTCGCACCCCTGCAACTCCGCCGGCTCCATTCGGAGCCGGCTTCCTCGTTGCAGGGGCTTTCCCGCTGGGCCGGCGGGCGGCCTTTTGGCGGTCGTCCGCCGGCCCAGCGGGAAAGTTGGAATGGCCGCCGCGGTCTTTTGACCGCGGGGCGGTCATTCGGCGGTAACCGCATGGCGGGCGGCGACCGCCGCCCTCCGCGGTCAGAATGACCGCCTATGTGTTCTGACAAATTGCTGCTCATGTTGGGATTGGTGTTTACAAACTCCTTTCACTTTTCAATCAGAGAAAGAAAACTAAACTAAATTATGTGACAGTCTTCCTGGGGTAAAAAGAGCGTGCAGGCTGCAGGATGCCATTTTTACCTGCAAAAGAACTGTACACATTCAACACTTAAGAAAGCAAAAATGAAGCCCATTTTGTGTAATTCTGAAGTGTGATGGAAAGAAATCATTTAATAGGCTCAATACATATCAAGACACTTTACTTGGTGATGCACAAATGATAAATATTCACTCAATTCTAATTTCCATACATTATCATTTGTGTGGAATATAGTTTTAGCAGTTAATTTGTATGTGTGTGCATATTTAGTGGCAATTTCAACGGAAAATGTGCTGACTGTGAATGACCACCCCTTGATGCTTTAGTTACATTAAAAAATCGCCGGCCTCACGTCCATTAAAGCTAGGTGGGTCGTGAAATTTTGTCATTCTAAAAAATGGGTTGTGGTTCTAAAAGGTTTGGGAAACACTGATTTATACGCATGGAGGACTCCCTCTCTGACACAGCACTGACCACAGCGAGCAACCTACCTGGATGAACTTGCGTTGGATTCTAATAGAAGATTTGGGGTGGTATTGAAAAGTGGTCTGCTGTTCCAATCCTGAATGTTTTCTGACCACTGGCCTCGTCCTTGGTTTCCTGGTCTAAAGGCATGAGATCTGAGTAACCTAAACGTTTTGCACAAATGTTGAATGCTTAATCACAGTAATGCTCAATAATGAAGTGAGGCTAAGAAAACTGCCCGGATTGACGATGGTAGAATACCGCCCATTTGTGCAAGCCCAAGGAGAGATTTGTAAGAAGAGGCCGAGAGAAGTGACAAGTCTTTCTTTATAAGCTTGAGTTTTGCCTCTGGAAGCTGGATGGTAGAGGATGCTGAATTCACAAGAAAGCCTAGAATTCTGATGATTGCACTCAAGATAGGAAAGACTTTTTTTGAGATAATAAAGACTTTTTTTGATTTATTACGAACTCCAAACCTTCCAAAAAAAGATTGTTTGTGATAGTACCACCAGTCGATCTCCTGTGACATTATTAAGATGTTGTCCATATAGAAGAGCAGACTGACCCCTCATTGACGAGAAGAAATTGCTGATAAAACCTGTTTTATTGCTTGTTTTTGCAACAGATCCTCTATTTACTGACTAATCTAGGCAGTCTGGTTGGGAGAAATGCATTACATTGGTGGACTGTTTGACAAGGTACATGGAAAAATTCCAAACGGTATCGCTTTAACGTTTGGAGAACCGGCATGTCTAGTGGTATCGGAAGCCATGTCTGATGAAAGAAAGCTATTGAGCCCCAAAAACAAGTGGTATAGGTTGCACAATTACCGCTCTTATTTAGACCTTTGGAGTGATGTCTAGAATGTCCTTTGATACCACTCCATTTTGGGGCATAGAACATTGGTCTTTGATTGAAGTAACCAGGTTGTCCTCTTGACGTTTTCATACTAGATCCTGTTGTTAAATTGGCCAAGGCCAGCAGAAGGGCCCCCTTTTCTGCTGGTCCTTGTACAAAGTTTGCACCAATCACATTTTTTCTACATAATTCTGGGCTTTATCAGTGGAGCTAGGAGTTTTAACATTTACAGATTTTCTTAATTAAATTCTTGCCAAAGAACGTCCCTTTTGCTGCTATTTCCTCCTCCGTGGTAGCCCACTCATGAAATTTTCACTTCAGTTTAAGAGAGCCTTGTGGCAATTAAGAGAATTCACCAACTTGGCATCACCGATAAAACATATTACTCTCTGGATCCGATTTGAAGGACATTTGGGTTAGCTTTCGCTCCATCTTTTCCTCCACAACTAGTTCTGCCATTTCAAAAACCTTAGTTTATGGATCTATTGTGTCCAACAACTTGTCCTGACAGGCCAACCAGCCCTTTCAATTCCCTTAGTAAGACCTTCATTGTCTCTTGAGAAAAAAGTCAAAAGATTAGGTTTTATAAGAGGGCTGGAGAGGACCTGATCATGAATGGTTGGTCTAGGAGCCTTACATTTCATCTTCTTTCCTAGCAATTTTATCTACCGGTTGTCTGATGCTTGTCCTGATGTATTCCTCCACATGTGCTATGGTGGACCTTTTGGAAGAAAGGCGGTTACAGGGTAGAGATGAATCAACTAACGGTTATCCCACCAGATCATAAATTTGTGTATGCATCTGGCTGTCATCTTTCTTTCTCAAATATTTTGACAGCTTTTTTAATATACTTTTATGAGGCTCAAACCAATTGGAGCCTGACCCATCCTGATTATTGGAGTCAGAAAAAAACACTACATTTGTATAAACCACTGCAACTGAGCCATCATCTGTAAAGTCAGGGACCTGGCCAGGTTCTTTGCTACATATTTTTCCACCTGTTTAGAAGAGGGTTGGATCTAAGCCTACTGCCAGGGTCCACAAAGGATGCACCAACTTCATGTCCAGTTCTGACATCTTCAGAAGTCACCGCAGCAGATCGTGCTGCTCTCACTGGCCCTATTTTTCCTGCATGACGTGTATTTATAGCTTTCCTATTCATAGGCTTAAAAGGAAAATGAACAGCCTAAAAACGTAGATTTCCATCTAATTGTGCTTTGGGTGAAATGTACCCACTGATGCCAGCAGGCTTTGTGTAGGACAAAACAATATCCTATTGCTGATCTTTTTCACGATGGCATGTGTAGTAATGACAGAGTATTGCTGTTTCTTTATTTACATTTGAAAATGCTTGTATCTTTATAAATTGGTTCTTGATTTACAATTGACAATGCTTGTATATTTATATGTTGGTTGTATTCCATGTTCTGGAATGGTTGCTTCAAGTGTTCACAGCAACAGTATTTTCAGTGGTTGACTGAACCTGGGCATTGCCATACCATTCTAGTCATGGGCATTTTTTTTTGCCAAATAAACCATCTTTCTGAAGACTTTTTGTGTGACTATTATAGCCCTCATGCTAGACAAATAAATGACACAGACACATGGTTGGGGCACAAGCCACTGGCCCCGAACACTTGCACTCGGGCTCTTTTATTGGCAGTGTCACCTGACTGGTGACGTCTGTGAAGGATAGGTGTGGGGTGAGTGTAGAACACCAGCCCTTAAGGGAGTGGCTGGTAACACATTTCTTTGCAAACGGTAGTATGAGTCCAGCAGGGCTCTACATCCCTCCCAAACTTTATTAAAAAACACAAACGAGTCCAACCTGTGGAAAAGAATAAACAACTGAGTCTCTTCAGGCAGTCCGCAGTATATGATGAGCGGACAGGTGCCGCTGGGAGTGCCCGGCTTTGTGGCACGCATTCAGAGTTTAACCAGATGACTCTGGACGCGTAATGCAGTGTGGATGGAGTCCAAATCTCTCAATCACTTCTCTGCAGGGTTTCAGTCTACCGGGCCTCACAGTGATGGATTCTCTTTACACAGTTCAATGTGGGGGTGCATCAGGAGCAGTGGCAGAGTCCGCTACAGAGATTTCTTGAGAGGCGCCCTGGATCCCTGAAAGGTAAACCTTCAAAGACGGGGATGATGGTGCGGTGGTAGTACATCCCCCTCTGAGGCCTCTCTACCTTCTAGTGCCTATTGTAGGAGCAGCTTCAGACTCATCTCTCGTGCCAGGATCACTCATGTAAGAATACCTCTGAGACCATTTTCGCTGGGTTGCCATGGGAGTGCGTGGGCTGTGCGGTGCCTCTTGTAGGCTGCACGGAGGGGTCACTGTGGAATTTCCAAAAGGGTCATGTCTAAATCACTTGTACAACCATGATACAATGATTGGGTGTGCTCTCTTCAGCAGGACTTAGGTGCACGTGGGGTCCAACAGATGGTCTCTGGCTGGTGAGTCTCCCACGGTGCCAGGAATGCCTTTTTGGTCTCCGGATGTTTTGCAGGCAGATGGTTCTTCTCTGGTGGTGCGATGCTCCTTAGATGGTTCTGGTGATGCACCTGGTAAAGATGACGATTTTACCACTCAACAACTTATTCTACGGGTGGCGCTGTCTTGCTCTGAGTGAGGATGACTGGAGGGACTTTGTGGCCACTTGACTTGTTACATCATTGGGGCAGTTCTTCTTCTTCCTTGGCATGTGCGGTCACTAGCAGCAATGCCATCTCTTTCAAGCAGCCAGTGACGTGTGTGTGGACGGTTGCACTGTGAAGTGTGGGGCAGCTACGTGCTTCGCGCACTCCGGCAGCTTACTTTCACTACTCCTCCTGTGCTGTCTCCAGTGACGTCAGTACAGCCCGGTGGCTGGCTTGCGTTGCTGGATGTACTCTCCGGGAGTGGAATGAGTCCTCAGTCTTGTCACTCTTCTTTCTTCCTCCTGCGCACCTGTGGTTGTCAGGATCTTCCGTGTGATGGATCTGTCACACCTCTCTTCTCCTTCATGCTGCACCCTCATGCCACTCTCTTCTCCTCTTCAACTCTCTTGTGATGTGGCGTCATGCCACTCCCTTCACCCTTCTGACCAGGCATCTCACTGTGATGTTCTCTTCACAGGGACCTCTTTGGTGCGTCCTAGTCATAGGTCGGTGTACCTTCTTCCGTCACAGCCTCTCTTAGGTCCTGTCGCAGGTCCTGTCCTGTCATAGGACTTGGCTTTCTCCTTGTGGACCTCTCGCACATCCTGTCCCTTCCTTAGGGATCTTCTTGGTGCTCCCCTCGCTGGATCACCTTCCTGCAGTCTCTGCAAGAGGGCATAGTGCCTTGAAACTGCGCATCGCAGCATCTTGTCCTGCCTAGTTCCGGCCATGTTTGGCAGGATTGGTCGTTCCGTGTGACATTCTCAGTGATGGGCCAATGGTGCCCATTCGGCGCTGAGGTTGTGTCTCTCTGGCTGGCTATACAAATAGGCAGCGCTCAAGTGGCATCCGGTGGCAGTTGTGCCCCACCAGGGTGGTATAGTGCTTACTGTGCTAGTGCAGTGCAGACAAAGAAGTGCTCGGTGGTGCTGTAGTTACCTCACGCATGGGCCGGGCAGCTTGTGTCACTCAGGGGGCCGCGCTGCTCCTCACTGGTGTTGCAACCCCTTGTCTGTGGGTGGGACACTGCTGGGCGCGAGGCTTCCCTCTGTGCTTGCCCGTCACTCTGGTCAGTGGGTCTCAGCAGCTTTCCTAGCGCTGTGGGCCGTGCCCTTCCCTGCAGGCGCTGCAGGCAGAAACATAGGGCATTGCAGGCTCGTGTTCAGTGCTAGTGCGGTGAGGTGCGGTGAAGTCCATTTGAATGAGTCCCTTTCTACCAGTCACTTACTCGTGTCCTTGGCTGGGGCTGAGGTGCTGTGCAGCCAGCTTCCAGCAGGTGGCGCTGCCGTTGCTGGTGTTGGTACCTAGGCAGCCCACCTGGGCATCAGAGGAGCACCAGCAGGGGCAGACTTGGCCTCTTCCAGTGCGCACGCCAGGGCATGTGCGGAGTGATGCTGGAGGAAGCACCGCACGTTAGGTCCGGAGTGACCTGGTGCTGGTCCATGGCTCTCTTTCGTCGGTGATAGCAGACGGGCAGGGGGAATGAAGGTGCGGGAGGTCACCTTCTCACTGCCCCAGGCGGTCTCTGCTCCCACAGAGGGTCCTGGCACTTCCCATGGGGGCACCTGAGGGCTGGTCCTCGCCCATCTCACCTGCAGGCGGGTGTAACTTTCTGATAGCTGCGGATGCTGGTGCAGGAAGTGTTGCCCGGTGCCCTCGGGGGCGCCTCTGGCATTAGGGCACTGCTGGCACTGTGATTGCGGTGCTTGGGCATCTGGTGGCCTGCCGTCTCACACTGCGGCCTCTCCAGTTCTCCCTCTCTCCCTCTCTCTCTCCTCTTCACTGAAGGGGTGTGGGTACCCTCAGGGGCGCCTCTGGCATCAGGGCACTGTGGGCACTGTGATGGCGGTGCTTGGGCACCTGGTGGCCTGTGGCCTCTCTAGCTCTCTCTCTCCTCTTCACTGAAGGGATGTGGGTGCCCTCGGGAGAGCCTCTGGCATCAGGGCACTGCTGGCACTGTGATGGCAGTGCTTGGGCACCTGGTGACCTACCATCTCACACTGCGGCCTCTCCTCTTCACTGAAGGGGTGTGGGTGCACTCAGGGGCCCCTGTGGCATCAGGGCACTGCTGGCGCTGTGATTGTGGTGCTTGGGCATCAGGTGACCTGTCGTCTCACACTGCGGCCTCCCTAGCTCTCTCTCTCCTCTTCACTGAAGGGATGCCGGTGCGGGGCCTCCCTCGGTGCTGGAGCCTTCTTTCAGTCTAGGCTGCGCAGCCTTCCAGGGCTGCAGGCTCTTTTACTTTGCAGGCGATGTCCTTACTGCAGGGGGGTGACTCTTGCACAGGATGTAGCCACAGGGCAGATCCCTACCCCTCACACTTGCAGGGCATCACTCGAGCTGTGTGCCCTGCAGCGCGCTTCTTGCCATGCGTTGGCACCGCTGCCAGCCCTACTCTCCAGTTCATCACTTGCGTGGCCGCAAGTTTTGCCAGCATTGTGTAAGCAGCATCAGAGGCCACACCGGTCTTCCTTTCTCAGCGGTCACAGCAGGTGGCCTCACAGCCTCTCAAAATCAAGCGAGGCACACATATGTAAACGTATTGTAAATTTTCACAAAAAATCTTTGTAGGGTTGTAATAGAATACCATTCAAAAATCTTTACAAAACAATACATCATTTAATTGTGTGATATGACAATTCATTATACCAATATTATTCCACATCATCTCCTATTAATTAAAATATATTTATTTAATCATTGGTTTAGAGTAGAGGCCCAAAGCTAAAGATAGGAAAAAGTCCATAAAACAATAATCTCTTGAATGAGAGGGGATAGAGAATTATTTTTTTCAGTCCCAAATTTCCATAATTAGTTGTCGCATTATCAATCTTCTGCCTGTATTGGTAAAATGTTATAATCTCAGTCCAACAATTAGAAAGATATCCAGTCGTCCAAACGTTTAGATGGAATAGCCAACACGTGTTTCGTCCCGACAGAGGACTTCTTCAGGGCTAGTAATAGATAATACTGATATTTACATGAAGGGAACTGTTAATCAATATTGAAAGCTTTATTAGAATGGTACTTGATTGATGCATGCATGAAACATGTAAGTGAGTTAGTCTTTAGCAATTGTGTCTATCCAGATATGTGAATTAGGGATATTATATTTGATTCTGCCCAGTGGCAATTCATATAAAATAATTCTGTTGACTAGGTACGATAGAAATGATGTAATGTGCAAGCACTTTATGATTTAGTCTAAGTTGTAAACAATGCTGAAGTGAGTATATAAGCAGATGAATAAAAATAAAAATTAAGCATATCCTGTCTAAGTATCTATTCCTAATAGAAAGCAGACAAAACCGTCACCAAATCTGATCCATAAAGTTACCTTATATTGGTCACAACAAGATCTCCATAATATCTCAAAATGCACGATCACTAGATGAAACAGACATGTACATCTATATATTAATTCACTAAATAGCTCCAGAATACGATGGACAACATAGTCCTCCTCTCATAGTGTGTAGATGTTGTGCCAAAAACCTAAAAAAAATAGGTATGTACAGAACCGTATAATGTACTATATTTATGTATATACCTAAGAAGTATCGTCTCCCACAAAATGTAATCTTAATAACTGGTGTTGGACCCAACCAAAAACAAACAGCCTTACAGCCCCAAAACATATCGGTCCATTAATACTATAATCTTATTTTACTTGTTTTACTTTGTTCTTACAAAATACCACTCAAAACATATGTACGTCGATATATTAACCGATATTCTAAAATACCCGCGTTTACCTGTACAATATCGCGTAAAGTCATCTCTCACTGGGAACTAGTCCCTGCTCTTTAAACAAACATTCGACCAATCCCCGCATGCCTTTGGTGGTTTGACGTCGCCATAGACGACGTGCAAAATAAACTAACCAAGTGGTCGCCATTTTTTAAAGTGTAAACAACTTACCTTTTTATCCTGAGCAGTATTAGCCTTATTAATGTTCTACTAATCTCACTGTAGCATCACGTTAATGAAGAGAATGAGCGATTGTCTCCAGCAACATAATCCTACAGATGTCAACAGATACCGACGTATAGATGTTGTAAATTTCACCATAGTATGCTATTTCACCAACATGTCTTAAGCAAAACTAATCTACCAAATCCAAAACCAATATGCACAATTCGTAAATAAGAGTATAAACTGATAATGTGTTAGAAACCGTAGGTTAGATAGATTAGTTAAACTTAAATCTACATTATATTAAATGTGTCCCCATGCAAACTCCTGAAGTCATACATCGCCATGGTACATTATCCAATAAAGCTCCCTATTTGATTCTGTATACATTATAAAACAGAATGTTGATTGTAATTAGACATACATCATTCCTCATAAGTAACAGTATCTTGATAGCATATTAATGTACCACAAAACATATATTACCTCAATACATTTATAACAGCAATCAGCTATAGCTACAAACTTCACAAAAAAATATATAATTCATTATCCATGTTCATTCCTAGTCCCACTGCTTTTAATCTGTTGATCCATTCTGCCTCATTTTTTCTAAGTTCAAATATTCGATTTCCACCTCTAGGGTTATTATTAGTTTGTGCTATACCCATGAATTTAATCAATGGAAACTCTACTGTGCTATGCTTGTTACTGACATGTCGTACTACAGGAGATAATGGATCATTACTTCATCGCATATGCTCCTGTATTCTCTCTTTAAGTGGCCTCTCAGGGCCTATCCGGATTTTGCGGGTCTCATCCCCCATCTTGATTTGGCAGTGTGTAGGTGCCTTGTGCATTGAGGGCCCACATTACTAACTGCAGTATTCTACCCCGGTTAAGACCACTCTCCTCAGGGCAGTTGGTTGTGCTGGCTCAGGGCACTTGGTTGTGCTGGCTCAGGACACTTGGTATGCTGGCTCAGGGCAGTTGGGGTGCTGGCTCAGGGCAGTTGGGGTGCTGGCTCAGGGCACTTGGTGTGCTGGCTCAGGGCAGTTGGGGTGCTGGCTCAGGGCACTTGGTGTGCTGGCTCAGGGCAGTCGGCAGCTGCTGGGGCCTTCCTGGTGGAGGCCGTGGTATACGCTGGGTGGCCATAGTAGCTGTCCTGCTTGCAGCAGGTGCGAGGGTGCCTTGTGTTCTGGTTACTATCCCCCCCACCCCACGAGGAATTGCGAGGTAGCTGCCAGTACACATGGGGGTCAGACCTGCTTGTCACCATTGTAATGTCGTGGGAGCTGGGCTCTCATGCTAGACACATAAGTGACACAGACACATGGTTGGGGCGCAAGCCACTGGCCACCCACACGTGCACTCGGGCTCTTTAATTGGCAGGGTCACTTAGCTGGTGACACCTGTGATGGATGGGTGTGGGGTGAGTCAGTGCTTAATTTGTAAATAAAAATGTGCTGGTGCCCGGAGCCCTCCTCTTAAACACGCGGCTGCTGCAATTAAATGTGGGAACACGGAATACTGAGGCAGCGTAATCCTGAAGCCATTTCGGGCCTCTTTAATCCATTTAAAAGCACTAACTGCCCCTTCAGCTCACTCTTGCAGCTTTCTGCTTTCTCCCATTTTGACGCTTTTTCGTTTTTCTCTTCCTCCGTCTTTCTCATATGTGTCTTTTGCTTGCAGTAAATGCTTGAGGCAGAAAAATAAGTGCTGGCCCTCAAAAGTAAGTGCTGCTGCTCCGCACCGTAAACAAGAAGCACAAATTAAGCACTGGGGTGAGTGTAGAAGGCCAGCCCTTAAGGGAGAGGCTGGTAACACATTTCTTTACAAACACTAGTATGAGTCCCACAGGACTCTACAAATACACTGCTAGAGCGTGCATGGGAAACATATTCTGCTGTTCTCATGGAGTAGTTAATACATTCCATCCATGAACGTGATTTAGGGGTCACCGGGGGTTGCAGCTGCAACACCCTAGTTTGCCCTTTGCTTCCCTTGGCATTGTGCGTGCTGGTAGTGTGTGTAAGTGTTAATTAGTATGTGTGTGTCAGTAAATGTGGAGGCCAAAAGGATTGTGATGTCACTGGCCCTGGCATTTCGCTGATTTGACGTCCATGATTTCTTTAAGTTGTCCTGAAAGCCCTCCTCACTAATATCCATGTCTTCCTCATTTATATCACATTCATTCTGTACAATGTTTAATAGAACACCAAACTGCAGAAAATATGAAATATCAGTATTCTGGATCACCACTAGATGGCAGTGTAAGCCAGAAAATTAGCACAATGAACACCAAAAGGCCCGTCACAGTGAACGAATCCTACCGGAGTAGCCAGCATGCCTCTCAAAAATTAAAACACAAACTAATTCCTCGGAGAGGAAAACGAAGTAATTAGGTGCTGGTAATTAGAAGCTCCTCCCCCGCAGGCTCTGCTGAGAGCTCGTGGCTCCCAGGTCCCTAATTACTGCTCGAGAGTCCCAGAGCCACCTGCTGATGAAACTATATGAACATGTGGCAGAGATGTACTAGAGGCTGGGCCCCAAGAAGCCCCCTCAGGGAACCCCCAACAGGAAACCTAGCAACTCTCAGAACTGGCGAATGAGCAAGCTAAGACTAGCGATAGAAATGTGGTAAATGAAAAACAGAGTGGGTGACATGTATCACTGTTTCACTCTACCCAGCAAGACACCCTGCTGCTGGGAGAGAGGGAGAGGGCAGGAATGAGCCATATCTATCGAGCTCTCCGCGTGTGCTGGCACACAAACTGGTGCCAGCTCAGGCCCCCTTGATCTGTGGTGCAAGGGTGCCTGTGTTACACGCAGGACTGTTTTTCCCATTTTCCTGCTCAAAAGCAAGCTACTGAAGCTTTTCCCTCTTTCCATGTGTGCTGCAGAGTGCAGCGCATGTACAAAGAACAAAACACAAGGAGAAGCAAAGGTATAGATATTTATCCTTGTTGCACCTCCCCTGAGAAGGTATTCTGACACATTCCCAGGTGTACTGGTATTGCTAAATCTGGGAATGCTTCAGAATCCAGGGGTTGGAGTGGTGGATCACCCACGCGCCACCCATAGGATCACCCACGCTCCACCCATGAAAAGCCTCCCTGGGGCAGACTCACTTGCGTTGCCTTGCATTACCCCATGCAAGGTGGCCTTGCGTAGCTTGGTACATGTCATTTTGGGTTTTGCATCGCTCTGCACCCCCTTGGGCTTGATAAATATGCCCCAAAGTGTTTAAGAATCCAACATGCTCCCTTTAAGTTTAATGTCATTAGAGACTGAGATAACCAATGAAATGCACCTAACTGACTGCTTCAGTAGCAAGAAAGGAACAGAAGAGAAACTAATGGCCTATTAAACTGGTCTAATGGTGCACAAGTGCAGATATGAGAAGTCCAGCCCCTAGAGTTGCTGGGCATTGAAGATTTTTTGTTAAAGCTTTTGTTGTACCTGTGTTTTTAGCATGCGTCTAAAGTGGCTTCTTTTAAAATAAATAGCAAGAAGACGCATAATTAGAGCCTCCAGTCCAGTCATAAAATTAAGATGTGTTTAAGTTCCTGTGACTAGGCCTTAAACAGTTTGAATGAACATCAATTCACATTTGCATAAAGAAAGTGGACTTTTATTTGAGTGAGTATTGTCTACACGCATGTGTTTTCCTATATGGTTTTCCTTTTCAGAATATCAGCAGAATAGAAGCATTGTTTGCAGCGCTGTTTACTGTGTTAATATAATTATTCTGCCTTCCTCATGAGGAAGCCATGCTCAGGATGTTCCTATCTTTGTAACTTTCAAGGTTCTTGCTTGAGTTTTTTTTATATGGACCATTTATTAGCTGAATTGCCTAGTGTATTTCTGTATCATATACATGTCCTGCCATTGCCTTCATTTCCTGTGCACACCTCTTTATTACTAGGCAGCAAAGAAGTTGTTTGCTGGATGTACGTTATTTGATGTATCGTGTGTATTTGAATGATTGCTTTCTATGAATATATCTTTGTTAATACAGCCCTGTTATGTCATGTCAGACCATACTAGGGGGCAGATTTACAAGCCTCCTTGGGTCACATTAGCGTAATTGTTTCTGCTAATGTGGCGTTAAGGAAGCATTTTTGCCACGTCATATTTATAAAGTGGCGCAATGCATGCATTGCACCACTTTGCAACCCCTTGTGCCACATAATGCCTGCTTCAGGCATAATGTATGCAAGAGGGGCATTTTTGGCGCAAGGAGGCCCGAAAAAATTGCGCAGAGACATTTACATTACATTTACAGCATTTCGATGCGTTATTTTTTTCCATCATTTTTAACTATTATTCAGAGCAGGCATTAAAGTGACGCACCCATTTTGTTCAGTGGGCCTCCCTGCACTTTGCTGCACTAGCGTTAGAATTGTTGTCACTAGTGCAGCAAAGTGCCACAGCAGCATCAAAAATGTTGACACTTTTGGCCTAACAATTGCCATGGTGCACTAAATTGTAAGTACGGCGCAACCATGGTGTTGTTAGGGGCACGCAAGAAACGTGGCATATGGTGACGGATGCACCACTTTATTGTAAATCTGCTCCGAAGTGTGTGGCTTTTCTGTATATAAAATCCTATAAAAGATGATGTTTTTGGGAGCTGTCCCAGAGCTTTTTGCACGTGCTTTAGAGGCAGACTCCATTTCGGTCCTTGTACTTGACTATATTTTGATTCTGTCTGTACATGCCTTTGAAATTTACCTTCTGTTAATTCTCTTTAATTATTTGATTTTGATTACTGACTCCCCATGATTTAAGTAACATTCTGCAATTACCTTAACATAGACTAAACCTCTGTGGTTTTGACTTCAATTCTCCTCTTGGGGAAGTTTTATTTGTGGACATTGGATTTAGTCTTGGGAAGACTCAGAAAACCCTGATCCTACATCTGACCCAAGGGTAGGTCGCTCCCCCTGCCGCTGCAGCTCCTCCAAGTTCCCGAGTTCCTGTGTTCCTGAGACCCACCTAACTGTAAGTACCCCCCTCCTCCCAGCCCCTCGCCCTGCCCCGCGCCACTCACCTTCTCTCCTGCTCCTGCTTCTTTTCCTCCTCTCTGTCTCTTCCTCCTCGCTCCCCCTCTGCAATCTTCTTCTGTGTTCTTCTGTTCTTCTGTTCTTCCCTTCTGTTCTTCTGTGTTCTTCCGGTCTTCTGTGTTCTTCTTCTCTGTTCTTCTCTGTGCTTCTGTGTTCTTCTTCTCGGTTCTTCTGTGTTCTTCTGTGTTCTTCTGTGTTCTTCTGTGTTCTTCTGTGTTCTTCTCTGTTCTTCTCTGTTCTTCTCTGTTCTTCTCTGTTCTTCTCTGTTCTTCTCTGTTCTTCTGCTCTTCCGATCTTCTGTGCTTCTGTCTTCTGCTCTTCTGTCTTCTGTTCTTCTGTCTTCTGTTCTCCTGTCTTCTGTTCTCCTGTCTTCGGCTCTTCTACCTCCTCCGTCTTCTTCCCCCGAGCCTGCCCTCCTGCTCCTTCCTCATCCCCCTCCCTCACTCGCCTCCCCCTCTCTCACCCCTAGCTAACCCGTTCGCTATCTACCTCCCTCACTCCTCCTATCTTCCTATCTCTCTAGCTCCCTATCTCACTATCTAACTCCCCCACTCTCCACCTCCTCCTACCTACCTATCTGTCTATCTATCTATTTCCCTATCTATCGACTTCTCTATCTATTTTCTCTATCTATTTCTCTATCTCTCCCCCCCTCCCGCCACCCCCTCTACTACCTATCTCCCTATCCTCTCACTCTACCTCTCTCCCTCACCCACCTCTACAACCCCCCCTCCCCTATCTTCACAACCCTACTCCTATCTCTCTCCCTAATCTCCAAACCTCCTAACACTCACCCTCCTCCACCCTAAACCCCCTCCCCCAGCTCCTCTCACTCTACCTGTCCCCCCCCCTCCCTCGCGCTTTCCCGCCGCGACCTCCTGCACGCCCCCGCCCCCCAGCTCCCATTCGCCCCCAGCTGACCCCTCCCCCCCCCTCCTACCTCTTATGGCGGCCGCTGCGCGACAGTGGTAGCGACCCTTGACCCAAGGGTAGGTCGCTCCCCCTGCCGCTGCAGCTCCTCCAAGTTCCCGAGTTCCTGTGTTCCTGAGACCCACCTAACTGTAAGTACCCCCCTCCTCCCAGCCCCTCGCCCTGCCCCGCGCCACTCACCTTCTCTTCTGCTCCTGCTTCTTTTCCTCCTCTCTGTCTCTCCCTCCTCGCTCCCCCTCTGCAATCTTCTTCTGTGTTCTTCTGTTCTTCTGTTCTTCCCTTCTGTTCTTCTGTGTTCTTCCGGTCTTCTGTGTTCTTCTTCTCTGTTCTTCTCTGTGCTTCTGTGTTCTTCTTCTCGGTTCTTCTGTGTTCTTCTGTGTTCTTCTGTGTTCTTCTCTGTTCTTCTCTGTTCTTCTCTGTTCTTCTCTGTTCTTCTCTGTTCTTCCGATCTTCTGTGCTTCTGTTCTTCTGTCTTCTGTTCTCCTGTCTTCTGTTCTCCTGTCTTCGGCTCTTCTACCTCCTCCGTCTTCTTCCCCCGAGCCTGCCCTCCTGCTCCTTCCTCATCCCCCTCCCTCACTCGCCTCCCCCTCTCTCACCCCTAGCTAACCCGTTCGCTATCTACCTCCCTCACTCCTCCTATCTTCCTATCTCTCTAGCTCCCTATCTCACTATCTAACTCCCCCACTCTCCACCTCCTCCTACCTACCTATCTGTCTATCTATCTATTTCCCTATCTATCGACTTCTCTATCTATTTTCTCTATCTATTTCTCTATCTCTCCCCCCCTCCCGCCACCCCCCTCTACTACCTATCTCCCTATCCTCTCACTCTACCTCTCTCCCTCACCCACCTCTACAACCCCCCCTCCCCTATCTTCACAACCCTACTCCTATCTCTCTCCCTAATCTCCAAACCTCCTAACACTCACCCTCCTCCACCCTAAACCCCCTCCCCCAGCTCCTCTCACTCTACCTGTCCCCCCCCCTCCCTCGCGCTTTCCCGCCGCGACCTCCTGCACGCCCCCGCCCCCCAGCTCCCATTCGCCCCCAGCTGACCCCTCCCCCCCCCTCCTACCTCTTATGGCGGCCGCTGCGCGACAGTGGTAGCGACCCTTGACCCAAGGGTAGGTCGCTCCCCCTGCCGCTGCAGCTCCTCCAAGTTCCCGAGTTCCTGTGTTCCTGAGACCCACCTAACTGTAAGTACCCCCCTCCTCCCAGCCCCTCGCCCTGCCCCGCGCCACTCACCTTCTCTTCTGCTCCTGCTTCTTTTCCTCCTCTCTGTCTCTCCCTCCTCGCTCCCCCTCTGCAATCTTCTTCTGTGTTCTTCTGTTCTTCTGTTCTTCCCTTCTGTTCTTCTGTGTTCTTCCGGTCTTCTGTGTTCTTCTTCTCTGTTCTTCTCTGTGCTTCTGTGTTCTTCTTCTCGGTTCTTCTGTGTTCTTCTGTGTTCTTCTGTGTTCTTCTGTGTTCTTCTGTGTTCTTCTCTGTTCTTCTCTGTTCTTCTCTGTTCTTCTCTGTTCTTCTCTGTTCTTCTCTGTTCTTCTGCTCTTCCGATCTTCTGTGCTTCTGTCTTCTGCTCTTCTGTCTTCTGTTCTTCTGTCTTCTGTTCTCCTGTCTTCTGTTCTCCTGTCTTCGGCTCTTCTACCTCCTCCGTCTTCTTCCCCCGAGCCTGCCCTCCTGCTCCTTCCTCATCCCCCTCCCTCACTCGCCTCCCCCTCTCTCACCCCTAGCTAACCCGTTCGCTATCTACCTCCCTCACTCCTCCTATCTTCCTATCTCTCTAGCTCCCTATCTCACTATCTAACTCCCCCACTCTCCACCTCCTCCTACCTACCTATCTGTCTATCTATCTATTTCCCTATCTATCGACTTCTCTATCTATTTTCTCTATCTATTTCTCTATCTCTCCCCCCCTCCCGCCACCCCCTCTACTACCTATCTCCCTATCCTCTCACTCTACCTCTCTCCCTCACCCACCTCTACAACCCCCCCTCCCCTATCTTCACAACCCTACTCCTATCTCTCTCCCTAATCTCCAAACCTCCTAACACTCACCCTCCTCCACCCTAAACCCCCTCCCCCAGCTCCTCTCACTCTACCTGTCCCCCCCCCTCCCTCGCGCTTTCCCGCCGCGACCTCCTGCACGCCCCCGCCCCCCAGCTCCCATTCGCCCCCAGCTGACCCCTCCCCCCCCCCCCTCCTACCTCTTATGGCGGCCGCTGCGCGACTGCGCAGCGGGCGCGCGCAGCGGGCACGCCGCTGGCGTGCCGGAGGCGCGCCAGAGGCAAGCCCGTCTGCGCCCGTCCGCGCCTGGCCCGCGCCCAGCGCCACGACCCCTGGTCCCCAGCTCCCCCAAGCCCCGCTGATCCGCTACGACCCCACCACCCTCCACGCCCTCAACCCAGGGCGCTCCAAAACCTGCTTCCTAGCTCACCCCAAACGCACCCATGGACCCTTCGCCTGCAACTCCTGCAAACGCATCTTCCACCACGCAACTACCACGACCACAAGCCCACGCGCCATCAACCACCTCAAGTGCATCCTGGTCAACGCTCGTTCCGTCCACAAGCACGCCGTTGAACTTTGGGACCTCCTGGACTCCACAGCCCCGGACGTCGCCTTCATCACGGAGACATGGATGAACGCCTCCTCTGCTCCAGACATCGCTACCCGCCATCCCCGAAGGCTACAAGATCTCCAGAAAAGACCGCACCAACCAAGTAGGAGGAGGTGTCGCCATCATCTTCAAAGACTCCATCAGCGTCACCACCTCCACCGAAGACCCCCCCCTCGCCGCTGAACACCTGCATTTTCAGATTCGCACCGACCCAAGGACCACCCTCAGAGGATCCCTCGTCTACCGTCCTCCCGGACCTCGCGCCTCTTTCAGCGACGCCATCGCCGACTTCATCTCCCCGCACGCCCTCGCCTCACCGGACTACATCCTCCTAGGCGACCTCAACTTCCATCTGGAACAAAACAACGACCCCAACACCACCACCCTGCTCGACAACCTCGCCAACCTCGGCCTCAAACAACTGGTGAACACCGCCACCCACATCGCCGGACACACGCTCGACCCTATCTTCTCCGCCAGCAAACACGTCTTCTTCAGCCACACCTCTGCCCTGCACTGGACCGACCACAGCTGCGTCCACTTCACATTCCGACGCGAGACCTCCCACCTCCGCACTCAACCCATCCCTCGTCGACAGTGGAACAAGATCCCTGAAGAGCAACTCTTCTCCGCTCTCGCCGCCAACCAACCCACCCTCACCACCGACCCCAACGACGCAGCTCTCAACCTCACAAACTGGATCTCCAACTGCGCTGACAACCTTGCTCCCCTCAAACGCACGCATCGACAGACCAACACCAAAAAACCTCTCTGGTTCTCTGACACCCTCAAAGAATCAAAGAAAACTTGTCGTGCCCTTGAGAAGGCCTGGCGCAAGGACCACACCGCTGACAACATGACCGCCCTCAAGAACGCTACACGCGAACACCACCACCTGATCCGCACTGCCAAAAGGAACTTTTTCACCGACAGACTAGACAAAAACAGCCACAACAGCAGAGAACTCTTCAGCATCGTCAAAGAGTTCTCCAACCCCAGCGCCAGCGCCAACGCCGTCACGCCCTCACAGGATTTGTGCGAATCCCTCGCCACTTTCTTCCATCGCAAGATCAGCGACCTCCACGACAGCTTCGGACACCAGACCCAACCATACACCACTGAACCCGCTTCCCCGGACATCACCCTCAACAACTGGACCCACATCAACACGGAAGAAACCAAATCCATCATGAACTCTATCCACTCCGGCGCCCCTTCGGACCCCTGCCCGCACTTCATCTTTAACAAAGCCGACGACATCATCGCCCCGCACCTCCAGACCGTCATCAACTCTTCTTTTTCTTCTGCTACCTTCCCCGAATGCTGGAAGCACGCTGAAGTCAACGCCCTACTAAAGAAACCTACGGCTGACCCAAGCGACCTGAAAAACTTCCGCCCCATCTCTCTTCTACCTTTCCCAGCCAAGGTAATAGAAAAGACCGTCAACAAACAGCTGACCACCTTCCTGGAAGACAACAACCTGCTCGACCCTTCACAAACCGGATTCCGAACCAACCACAGCACGGAAACCGCCCTCATCTCAGTCACAGACGACATCAGAACCCTGATGGACAACGGTGAAACAGTCGCCCTCATTCTCCTCGACCTCTCGGCTGCCTTTGACACCGTCTGTCACCGCACCCTAATCACCCGCCTACGCTCCACCGGGATCCAAGGCCAGGCCCTGGACTGGATCGCCTCCTTCCTCGCTAACCGCTCCCAAAGAGTTTACCTCCCTCCGTTTCGCTCAGAACCCACCAAGATCATCTGCGGCGTACCTCAAGGCTCATCGCTCAGCCCGACACTCTTCAATGTCTACATGAGCCCCCTCGCCGACATCGTACGCAAGCACGACATCATCATCACCTCCTACGCCGACGACACCCAACTTGTACTCTCCCTCACCAAGGACCCCGCCAGCGCCAAGACCAACCTACAAGAGGGTATGAAGGACGTCGCAGATTGGATGAGGCTCAGCCGCCTAAAGCTGAACTCTGAAAAAACGGAAGTCCTCATCCTCGGCAACACCCCGTCCGCCTGGGACGACTCCTGGTGGCCCACGGCCCTCGGCACCGCACCGACCCCCGCAGACCACGCCCGCAACCTCGGCTTCATCTTGGACCCTCTTCTCACCATGACCAAGCAAGTCAACGCCGTGTCCTCCGCCTGCTTCCTCACTCTCCGCATGCTCCGCAAGATCTTCCGCTGGATCCCCGCCGACACCAGAAAAACCGTGACCCACGCCCTTGTCACGAGTCGCCTGGACTACGGCAACACCCTCTACGCTGGGACCACCGCCAAACTCCAAAACCGCCTGCAACGCATCCAAAACGCCTCGGCCCGCCTCATCCTCGACGTACCCCGCAACAGCCACATCTCCGCACACCTGAGACACCTGCATTGGCTCCCAGTCAGCAAAAGGATCACCTTCCGTCTTCTCACCCACGCACACAAAGCCCTCCACAACAAGGGACCGGAATACCTCAACAGACGCCTCAGCTTCTACGTCCCCACCCGCCCCCTCCGCTCCGCTGGCCTCGCACTTGCTGCCGTCCCTCGCACCCGCCGCTCCACGGCGGGTGGGAGATCTTTCTCCTTCCTGGCGGCCAAGACCTGGAACTCCCTCCCCACCAGCCTCAGGACCACCCAGGACCACTCCGCTTTCCGGAGACTCCTAAAGACTTGGCTGTTCGAGCAGCGATAACCCCCCCTTTCCCCCCTAGCGCCTTGAGACCCGCACGGGTGAGTAGCGCGCTTTACAAATGCTAATGATTTGATTTGATTTGAACCCTCTTAATTGTTTTAATTAGAGCGCTGATCAGGATAAGTTTCCTTTGGCTTATGTGCAGCACACCATGGCCCATAAAAGTGAAAGTTAAGATCAACACAGGCATTTTGGCAACAATACCTACCAAAGCAAACTAAATCATATGTGCAGCAATGCAATATTTGTCATCAGATAAATTATTTTACTGTTGCAACACCAGCACACACTCCCCTTACTATCTCTGATCACCCTCTTTGGGGTGATTTTTCTCAACACGTTTAAGCCAATCACAAACTTAAACTGATGTATATGATTGCTGTTGATTCCTGATACCCTTAGGTTTGCTCATAACGAAATGCTAATCCTCGAATTGTCATAACATGCTAGCTGTAACTAGCAGCAATGGGAGCAGTTCATAACTTTCATTCAGACAACTGTCCCGCATTTCCCACTGAGGCATTCAGGCTCTGGGAATATGATTGTTATACTTGCACTTTTTCCACACGGAAAGTAACTGTGTCATACAGCACACTAGCGGTATGCTTAGCCAAGCCTTAACCGCTACGATATTGAGTACAGGACTGAGGCGGCTGAATAATCTGGAGTCTGTGAACCTTAAATACTTTGCCTATAGAAATATTAGGTGGTCCAAGGGCATTGTGTACCCCTTGCTTTAGCTGCTACAGCGGGTGTGGAGGTATTTATGAGCATCTTCTATTTGCAGCTTGGCAGACAAATGCTCATAATTAATGCTAAAGAAAGATGTGTTGATAGAAAAGTGCAAGACGAATGGAAAGTTAAAAGGAAGGATGAGTGAAAGGGTGGGTGGGTGATAGTATGAGTGGATGCGAGAAAGGATGGGTGTCAATGAGTGAAAGTATGGATAAAAGATGGATGAGTGAAGGGATGCATCAGTGGGTGAAAAGATTGGTGACAGCGTGGATGGGCTACAGTGTGGATAGGTAAAATAATGTGTGGGTAAGTGAAAGGATGGATAGGTGAAAGGATGCATAGGTCGGTCAAAAGCTAGGCGAAAGGGTGGATGGGTGAAAAGAAGCATGTGTAGGTGAATAAATAGATAGGTGAAATGGTGGGTGAAAGTGTGGATGGCTGAAAGTATGAATTGATGAATAGAACAAGACTGAATGATGGATGAAAGAATGAAAGAATTAAAGGATGACAGAATGGAAAGATGAAATGTTGGATATCAGCTGGTAGATGTAAGAATGAAAGGACGAATGGATAAGTGATTCAATGGAAGAGATGATGGAGCTCTTCTAGGAAGGGTCAGGCTCACTTAATTTGCTTGACTGGTGCCATCAGAGCTTTGGGTAAAAATGAGGGGTATTTTAATTTTCTGTCTACTCCCTTGAGGTGGCACAGTTGTTCTTTGGAGTATGTATGTGCGTGATCTGGATATCCCTGGAAAGGTGTCAGAAACAAAACTATCTGATCCAGAGACTCACTTGCATGTTTTCACATTTTCAAGAGGTGAGAACCAAACTATCTACCCCACAGTATTGCAACTCCGCCACTAATAAATATAACATTCCTAAAGCTGCTGATGGAAGGATCCCCAAAGTTGGAGACCTAGTTCAAGAAAGGATTTCTGATAAAGAGGATTTTGGACCATCTTAAGGACCATCTTTTTCAGTTCTTTGGGATGAAGACTCACAGACAGTAAATTTACCTCCATTGCCTTGTTCAAAGAAAAACAGGAAGGTGTCCATCACTTACATCGAAAAGCACTTTGTGGCAGAGTTTGTTCAGCAGACACCCCCTTGACACTAAAGTGCCTTCGGAGTAGAGCTGCACATCCTTTCCCTACTTGGCAATAACTACCCCTTGAAGAGTATATCCACACTGAAATCTTGAATTCCATTCTGGGTACTCCTGAGCTTGCTGTATTTACAGCTTTACATCCAGTAACAGGCTGCATCGAGGAACTTGATGCTGTAATTTTAACAATTCCAACAGTTCTAGCTACTGATGTAGTTTACTATGAGCCATCAACCAAATCAACATTGACTGAGATGGTGCCACTGCAAGAAAATGTTCGGTATGAGAGTGATTCTGATGTATATTTTGAAATCCCAAACTTAACAACCTATGCTACAATTACTCAACATCACAGATAGCTTCTAGCATGCTTCTGGTTTCATGATAAATATATATTTTACTGCTGTGCTCCTACATTTGGATTGCTGCTATAGGGTTTTTCCTTTAAATGTGGACTATTATGCTTCTTACAGTTTTTCTTTTAATTAATGAGAACTACATTCCTGATAAAATGGTGCCGTTTTGTGTGCATAGGAGTCGCACCGTATTTTTCTTCTTATGACAGAGCATTTTCGGATCCTCTTACTGCGAAGATTTCTGCATACCATTTGGTAGCCTGTTTTGTTTGGGAAAATATTCCTTATTGAGTTATGGCTTCAATAGAAATTATTCATATAACCCATGAGTTATGTGTCATTAGGTGATGTTATAATTCCTTCTCCCTTTCTTTTCATATTCATAGTACATACACATTGTTAAGCAGCTAATGACTGATTTGTCTTTATAACCTACATTAGATAGACAAGCTCCATATCTGAGTGCAGAAAATCACCAAGAAGAGTTTTGTTTCCATCATTATGGTCATCACTATATGCACAAAACTATTAGTCCCAGAGACATATATCATTACACACAGTGAGAGCATTGCTGAGCCCATAAATAATCCCAAGAATTTTCTGAAAATTCTTTCCTGTTTTAGTAGCGCTGACAGGTCAGACCCATTTGCTTTGTAGTATTCCTAGAAACCAGAGAAACTGCAAACAATTCTGATCAATCACAGGCCTGATTTAGAGTTTGACGGATGGGTTACTCCGTCATAAACATGATGGATATCCTGTCTGCTGTATTGCAATTACCATAGGATATAATGGGATCGTAACACAGCGGACGGGATATCTATTACTTTTGTGATGGAGTAACGCCAGCTGCCAACTCTAAATCAGGCCCATAGTAATTCTTCAAACCTGAATTATCATCACTACAGACCAATTATTGCTATGTATGAGTATTATTTGATATTCCCCATGCTTACACTCTTCTCACAACAATATTACTGTTCATTAAGGAAGTGTTCTTTTGAATTTCTCTGCGTTTTTCTGTGTGCGGTGAGTTTTCGTGCTCTTGTGTTTGTCTTCTATCCTGCTCTTCACTGTGGGGTGCTTCAACCCCACTGAGCTCTACGTGCTTAGAGTCATGTCACCAGAGATCTTGGGATAGTAAAGAGGAGCTAACAAGAGCGCAGTTTCATGTGGGTTCATTCCTTACTGTTCACCTTGTCTGAAGTTTTATTCATTGTGGAATTAAAATTATGTTCTTCCTTTTGCAGAATCACCTGTTGAAGTAGTTGGCTCATATGCTTTATTTCTGACATATCTCTTTTTGAACGTGGCAGCTTAATCCCCAGCAAGAGAGAATCTACATGTACCAAATAGTAGTTTTATGGAAATGTTATCATTATCTCTTAAAGCAAGAAGTCATTGACAATACTGTTTTTGACAAAACTCTAGTTTATTGTGTTAGTTTGTTATATTACTCTTTTGTTCTAATTATTTATTCGAAATTATTGTCTTTCCAAGCATTTAGTCTGTGGACGTTTGCCAGCTACTGGCATGTCTCATCTTTCTCTATTCTTAAATGATGCAGGTAAACTTCTTAGTTGGAAGAGGTGAAAATGTTTTTGATTCTTACTTGGTGAACAATGGGTATAGACATTTTTGCCGGCCAAAAAACAGGGTGTTCTCTTAGATGACTTAGGAATTGAGAGAATAAACCTATATGTGATTAAATTCCTTTAAATAGAAGTGATAAGAAATCAAACAATGTTTTACAAATGTCAAATAAAATGCTGGAACTGCATTTTCATGGTCACATAAATGTGGTGCTAGAAAAGTATACATTTTCTTCTCATGAGCAAGCCAAGACTGAAAAGATTGGGAACTGTATAGCTCCCTTTAGGATTTAAGCTTATAGACTCCCTCATCAGAGATCAGCTAGTTCACTGTGCAAATAACTTGAGTGTCAGAAGAGAAACTACTTATGAAGTATGATCTGAAGGGAGCAATTGCTATTATTGATGGAATGGAACATATGTCAGAGTGTTTGAAGGAGATGACGTGAGTGTGATAACATTATTGAGTCTGATGTGTCTGGAGTGTAAGAGAGTTATGTTAAAGAGAACACCTAGGGCCAGATGTAGGAAAAAAGCAATTTGCGACTTGCAAATTGCGAGTCCCTGCGACTCGCAATTTGCAAGTCGCAAATTGCTATGCAGTACGGTGTCTCAGACACCGACTGCAACTCGCAATGGGGTCGCAATGACCCACCTCATGAATATTCATGAGGTGGGTCGCAAATTTCGGCCCCATTGCGAGTATAGGCACTCGCTAACATGGAGGCCTGCTGACGTCAGCAGACCTCCATGTTAGCGACCTGCTTTTAAATAAAGCAGTTTTTTTTTTTTTAAGTGTAGCCCGTTTTCCCTAAGGGAAAACGAGCTGCACTTAAAAAAAAAACGAAACCTTTAGTTTCGGTTTTTTTTTCAGGGCAGGGAGTGGTCTCTTGGACCACTCCCTGCCCTGAAAAAATATTTTGGGCTCCAGACACAAAGGGGAAGGGGTCCCATGGGGACCCCTTCCAATTTGCGATTGGGTTACCATCCACTTGAAGTGGATGGTAACTGCGATGCCATTTGCGACCGCATATGCGGTCGCAAATGGTATTGCATCCCAATGCGACTCGCAAATAGGAAGGGAACACCCCTTCCTATTTGCGAGTCTGAAATGCATTTTGCGAGTCGGTAACGACTCGCAAAATGCATTTCTGCATTGGGATACGCGTTTTGCGACTCGCAAACGGCAAATTTTGCCGTTTGCGAGTCGCAAAACGTTTGCTACATCTGGCCCCAAGTTTCAAAGGTCACCTGGTGATCACATTAAGTGAAGCACTATTAAGGTCAAATGTTATAGGCCTGGGAGTGGGAAGCATGATTCTAATAGTGTAAATTGATTGGCAAGGAATTCCTTCTGTAGGAAATGTGGCCACTGTGCACGTGTATGTAGAAGTGTGAAGGGAGAATGAAAAGTGACAGCCCTTCTGTTTGACAGGCAGAAAATGCCCCAGAAAGCGTGAGTAAGGGGGAATCTGACACTGAGTAACAATGTATGTAACATAGGCCCTATCAAAAAGCCAAAATGTAAAATTGTTCTGGATAACAAAGAGATAGAGGTTGTACTTGATCCAGGTTCAGCATTTACACTTATTGGTGATAAAAAGGGAGAAAAAATGTTTGTGACTGAATACATTATTTTGAGGTAACCTGATTTAAATCCTGTTGAGCACGATCATGTGACACAAATGAAAATCTATTTCAAGTGAAGAGAGACTATTAGCAAGTTTTATATTGCTAAGAGTGGAGATAACTTGTGGCTGGTGCCATCAGCGTGATCTGGGAATCATTTTAAACCCGAATGCTTCCGAGCAAGTTATGTTGATTTCACACGTCAGTGAGAATGATGATATTGTCAAACAATTTCTCTGTGTTTTGGGGGACAAATTGAGGTTGCGCAGGAATTTTTAACATAAAATTGTTCTTAAAGATATCACTGAACCTGTTAGTTGTACATAAGGTTCGGAAGGTGCCCCTACTGATGTTAGAGCCTCTCAGATATGAACTGTTTTGGCATTGTTGAAGAAATTGAGTGCTCAGAATGGTTGGCGGCAGTGGTTTTGGTGTCAACAGATGATGTTAAGAGTATTTGTATGTGTGCTGACCTACATGACTTGAATAAATGCATATGGGTAGATAGACAGCCCCTTCCTAACATCTTGAATGAAGAGTCAAGACCTTTCACGACGTATATAGCATCACTCAGTGCTTAGAGCCTTGTGATATCTTTTGGGTTCGCACCTGCTGCCGCTTGCTTTGAACACATCCGGAGAATGATTTTTTATGGTGTGCAGAGAGTTTGTTTTTTCCAAGATGATATTTTAATCTAGGGGATGGACCCAGCTTAGCATGGCAGGACAAATTTCTGTGCAGGTTGAAGGTTAATGGTCTGACTATAAAACATGAGAAGGTCAGCTTAGGGTAGGTACTGTGAAGTGTCAAGGACACCATACTGGGTGAGGGGATCAGCCCCACACAGGATCTTGTGGAATCCATTATCCAGACACCTGTTCCACATGATAAACAGCAGTTATGATAAATCTTTGGTTTAGTGGACTATTATTCTAAATTCATAATTATCTTTGCATCTTAGCCTCTCTTTTAAGATCATTGTTAAAGAAAGGTGAGAAATGTGTTTTATCTAAAGGAGATGCAGCAACATTTCAGCAAATAACAAATCAGCTAGGGTGTAAGCTGCTCTCAGACTAGCAGACACAAATTGTTCTATAATAGAATGGGAAGCTTTGACCTGTACATGGGCAATACATAGGTTCAAGTTTTTCTTATGCAGTTTCCCATTTGTGATGTGGAATTAGGACCTAAGGAGATTCCTAAAAGTTTCTGATGAGGCCAGCTTAAAAGTGTCCCCTTTCACTGGTACATGAATTTCCTGGATGCTATACGCCCTGTAAAGTACTTATTGGCATTACAAAACCCTACTAATTCAATGGATTTGCCACCATGATGACAGGGTGTGACATTGGGATACATAAATTAACTTTACTTTGAAAATATTGAGCACAATGCTTATCGGACACAAGTGAGAGTGTTGCTTCTGAGTCCATCATCATGGACATGACAGTTTTGTTGAGCAAGACAACATCAGATGGATGCTCGCACTGTTGTTGAGACACACATTTGAAGTCATTCACAACTTGAACTACCACATATTCTGTTTTAGACGAAACCTCAAACACGTTTACAACGTTGAGCAAAATATCCCCTTTTTCCACAGGAAAACAAAACTCAGCAGCAAGACGTATCCTTGACCTCCCCAGATGGGCTCACATTATTCCACACCTCAAGAAGCTCCACTGGCTCCCAATCCAGAAGCAAGACAGTTCAAGATGCTGAACCATGCAATCAAAGCCGAGCACAACATTGAACCAGCATAAATCAATGAAAAAATGAATGACCATCCACCAACCGACCAGACACCAGCAATCTGCCTCCCTTTTCCTTGCATACATCCTAAGGATCTGCCGATCCAACAGCGGAGGCCTCTCCTTTTCTCACCTGGTGGCCAAAGCCTGGAACAACCTGTCCTCAGGAAAGCCGCATTGCTCCAGGAATTCAGGGAAGGACTCAAGGCATGGCTGTTCGAATGAAAAGAGCACTGTGAAGCAGCTAGCAACGCCAGTGCCTTGAGACCCTAACAGGTGATTTTCCGCGCTTCATAAATCCTGATTGATTGACTGATTTATACATAACTTTTAATGCAGGGCAATCTTTGAAATTTGCAAAATGATTGGGATTACCACACTGCTAAGAGGATCCCTTACTTGTAGGGGGCATTAAAAATCAATCTCTTTTGTTTAGTGACTATTGCATGAACAGAAGAAGATAATTCCTTACTTTTTAGTAGTTCTTGTATAAATGTAACAGACGGCTCAACTCACTTAGCAAACCAATACGTCATTGAGTAGCAAAATCAATGCTTTGTTAAATTTGGGATCATCAGCGTTCCTCTCTGATTTTATTAATCTTGCATTCTAACATAAACTAATTGTTAGAAATTGGGTTTTTGGTTGGCAGTCAGGTTACCCTCTGTCCAAGCAAGAACCCTCACTCTAGTCAGGGTAAGTCACACACAATCCAAATTATCCTGTGCCCACCCTCTGGTAGCTTGGCACTGAGCAGTCAGGCTTAACTTAGAAGGCAATGTGTAAAGTATTTGTGCAATAAATCATACAATAACACAATATAGCACCACAAAAATACACCACACAGTGTTTAGAAAAATACATAATATTTATCTGGATATTTGCAGGTCAAAACGAATAAAGATGCAATATGAAATTGTAGAGATATCACTGAAAAGTGATAGAAAGTGTCTTAAGCCTTTAAAAAGCAAACAAAGTCTCTTTCAAGTACAAAGTACCTGGTTTAAAGTGGAAAATCTCCGCAAAGGGCCGCAGAGGAGGAGATACGTGGAAAAATGGTGTGTGCGTCGGTTTCGCCTCTTCACACACGGACTTGCATCGTTATTTTTCACGCGGGGAAGTCGTGCATTGTTTTCCGGCGCGCGGACAGTTTCCTTCTGTGGTTTGCGGGATTACAAGATGTCCTGGGGTCTGTGCGTGGAATCCTAGGCTTGTTTTCCAGCTGCGTGTCGTTCCGGTGGGCTGTGCGTGGAATCTTCTCCCTCACGGCAGGCATCATGTCGATTTCCTCTCTGAGGTCGGAAGGCGTTGTCCAGACGAGGCCGTGCATTGAAGTTCCGGTCGCACTGCATATGAAATATATATGAAATAAATAAATACAATAAAAGTAAAGCCAACAATAAGTATAACTGATATGTGAGAATCACCGGTCCTCAAAATAATACCCGAAGAACTTCTTGTGAAAGAACAGGTTAATTAACCAAATTAAATACCTAATCTTAATAAGGAAAAAAAAACATTTCTAGTAAGTAGCATGTGTAAACAATGAAATTATTAATTATAGTCCTGAATGTTGAGGCAATCCTCTGAGGAGAGAAGAAGAAATCCTAGGATCACTAGTTTAGTGCACCAGTTGGGCAGAAGAAAGTTTTGCTGTGAGAAGAGCACTCAGACGTGATGGAACCAGTTCAGACTGTCCCACGCCAAAATACATTTCTGGCCGACTGGCTGATGAAAGGCTCGTGCGGAGAGTTGAGGCGGCTCAATTGTATGCAGACTGCAAGACAGCAGCAGAATGACTTGCTTCCTACTCTGTTCACTAAAAGAGGCTCCTGCTGCTGCAGGAGGCTGATGCTGAGTCGCGAGACATCAACGGCATATCTTGCTTCCTGCTCCGTTCACAGCAAGAGGGCTTTTTCGCTGCAAGAGTCTCTTCCTGAATCACAAGACAAGAACAGCACACCTTGCTTTTTGCTCTGTTCGCTGCAAACGATCCTGTCCACCGAAGGAGGCTCGCGCAGGGTTGCAAGGTAAGGCAACTCAAATATAACCAGAGTATGAGATGGCAACAGTGCTATCACAGTGCCTCAGCAATTAGTATGAATAAACAACCAAGCATTTCCAATGCAATAGGTCTCGCATTTGTGAGAGTTAGAGCTATTAGGGTTGTAAATGACAATGGCCCTCATTACAATATGCCGCCCACCAATGTTAAACTGCCGCCAGGTCGCCTATGCAGCCTGAATCCTGCCGGCCCTTTTATGACATCCCCGCTGGGCCGGCGGGCGGACACAGAGTTTGCTCCTGCCGGCCTAGCGGGGAGCAGGACACTAACATTGCAGACGGCTCCTAATGGAGCCGGCGGCAATGTGGCGGTGCGGCGGGTGCAGCAGCACCCGTCGTGCATTTCACTACCCGTAATTCGGGCAGTGGATTGCGCGATGGGGCTGTGCATGGCGGCCCCTGCAGTGCCCATTCTGAGTGCATGGCCACTGTAGGGATCCCAGGGCCCCCAACCCGAGTCACCCTTACCACCAGTGTTTACCGCTATGGACAGGCTGGCGGATGGAGACTCGTAATCCCCTGGCAGCACTGCTTGCAGTGCTGCCCTGGCAGATTCTAACCGCCGGGACCACCATTCTGCAGGCTGGCGGTAGCGTGGCGGTATCGGTGGTCTGACCGTGGCGGCTCTGCCACGGTCATAATGTGTCAGTCGTACCGCCAGCCTGTTGGCGGTGCGACCGCCACCGCGAGTCTGGCGGTCATGCGACCGCCAGACTTGTAATGACACCCAATGTCTTTTACCTATGTGTTTTGGTTTGAAGAGTAGTGGATGTACGCCAGGTGCCACAGCAACCATCCCAGGTCTGTCGCTGCAGGAGAGAAGACACGACAAAGCCACCATCTTGGGAGTGTTTTTTGCCTCATTCTTTATGACTGGCTGTGATACCCTAGAGATGCAAACCTTCCTAGTGTGCTTACCTAAACTTTTTTACCACCAAACAAGCCACAAAAAGGCACCTTTGTGACATTTAACCCAGAGAATGAGGGGACAAAATAGTTAGGAGCAAAGAAAAAGGGGCAGCCATATATTTCTGAGTATTAAACTTTTAAAGGAATTATTAATCTACATTGGCAATACCAGCCTAACTTTTAAAATATTGACTATATACGAAGAGAATAACAGAAGAGGCAGCTTAAAAGAACGGGAGGCTTCAAATGTGTGCAGACTAGTGAAACAGAGCTTCAGTGCTTGATAGTCCGACAGGATAGGTTCCAGAGGTGCAATATCTGTGACCTTGGCCCAGTCTTTTAAATGGAAATACAGAAGGCCTGGTACTTTGTATTAATTTAAAGCACTGCCTTGGGTTGAAATTCTTATGACAACCCTCGGCTCAGGACTGGAGTCTGCAGAACAGATACGTGTACCTAAATCCCTTCCGCCTTGACAGCACCTTTTCGGTGTACACATTTGTGCACAGGCTGATCGTTTTGATGTCAGAATTATCTCTTTTGGGGTGGCTACTCAAAATTTGCAGTCTTGGCCTTGCCATCTGGGTCACTCAGAGTAGAGCGGGAAGCCTGGGTGTGGACGATAGAGTGTTTTTTTGCCTAGACCAGTGGTGCCCAGTGAGTCTCCTACAGGGCTGGTTCAATGGCATTGTTTCGGGCTGTAGGAGGCTGGCTCTCTATATAGTGTACAAACATGATGTGCATGGTGGAGATAGTCCATGAAACTCCTCCTTGGTTTACAGAGGTAAAACCTAGACCACCTAATGCTCTTATTTGTATGGTAGCTTTGTCTAGCAGTTAGGCCAATCTTGGAGAAGTGCTAAGCATTTGTTCCACTCACAGTATCAATAAATGTGCACACACTCAAAAGATTAACTTAAGACTCGCACTCGCCTGGATACATCAGACCACCATGTCTGTGATTGCTTTTAAATAAAGCAGTTTTTTTTGTAATGCAGCCCGTTTTCCTTAAAGGAAAAGGAGATGCATTACAAAATGAAAAAATGAAACATGTCACTTTCATTTTTTCAGAGCAGGCAGTGGTCCATAGGACCACTGCCTGCTCTGAAAAAATGTTTTCCATGCCATTCACAAAGGGGAAGGGGTCCCAAGGGGACCCCTTCCCTTTTGCGAATGGGTTACCACCAGTGTGACACTGGTGGTAACTGCGACTGCTTTGCGACCGCGTTCGCGGTCACAAAGCAATCATGCAATGTGCTGCGACTCGCAAATAGGAAGGGGAACACCCCTTCCTATTTGCGACTCGCAGTCCCGTTTTGCGAGTCGGTGACCAGGTTACCGACTCGCAAAATGAGAATAGGGCATCACGATGTGAGTTTTGTGTGTCCCAAACAGCGAAAATCGCTGTTTGTGACGCATAAAACCCTTGCTACATCTGGCCCCTAATTTCTCTCTTGCCATCTTTCGAATGAGGTTTGTGGACTAAGACCACTGGGCTAGCCGAGGGACTGTCAGAGTGCTCTAGAACCCCTAACTCCAGCATCTTGTGGACTTCAACTTTGATACTCTCTTTGACTTGGTCAGACTGTCTGTGTATTTTGGTTTTGACAGGTAAACTGTCTCCTGTGTCCACATCATGGGTACACAGGTGAGTCTGTCCAGGGGTCAAAGAGAAGAACACAGAAAACTGCTGTAAGACTTGCCTGCAGTCAGCCTGCTGTTGGGCAGTGAGGGTGTCTGAGTAGACAACTCCGTCCACTGACTCATCTTTAGGGTCATTTGAGAGGAGGTCAGGGAGAGGTTCACTCTCTGCTTCCTGCTCCTCATCAGTAACCATCAGCATGGTTACATCTGCCCTGTCACAATAGAGCTTTAGGCGGTTTACATGGATCACCCTTTTGGGTGTCCTGCTGGTGCCCCGGTCTACCAAATAGGTGTCCCTCTTTTTCTCCAGGATAGGTTGTTGTGTAGCCATTTTAGTTATAGCTACATGCACGTTATTTTAACACACTAGGCCTGCAGCTGTGCACTTTAACCTAGACATATGTTATTCAGCTTTGTTTATTATTATTAACAATAGCCACATTTGTGGTCTTGTTTTATTTCTCTCTATCTAGCTGTTCCTTGCCTAGTCCAGCACTGTGTTCCTAAACAATACATTTCTTTCACTCTGTGCTTTCCCAAGGCTGCAGTAAGATAGGTTGCCGGTGAAACCTGGTAACTCTTCATCTCTGGTGTTCATAGAAACATACCTATCCTTACGTAGGGACATTTTCCTAGAACATCAGCTGTTTTATCATAAAAACACTTCCTTGTCCCAATACACGTTAGAGGGAGATTCCAGCCAGATTACCATCACTGTATGCTGATTGCTGAATGCTTTGCTACAACTGCTTCTGCAGACTTCAGGCCTTTGCTCAGGTATGAGGGATGATGTCTTCCCAGGGGAACCTGAAGGGTAGAACTAGACCTTAACCTGCTGTGCTCTAATATAGCCTAGGTAGGAATTAGTCTATTGACTCTAGTGACAACATGGTAGCGTTATTTCTATGCTTTACTCTCCTCGACACTATTTAGATCCTGTCAAGCTTCATCATCCTGGTTATTGCAGTACATGTTTTATTATCCAAGATGCAGTTGCTTCATTAAAACTTTATTGAAACCTATACTGCCTCTGCTTGTCATTGTATATATGGGTCTATAACTGAGAAAAATGTTTGGATCTGAGTGACCACTATTTCCCTGAGGTGTCAATTGTGTCATGCGCTCGGCTGCCCAATCATCCCTGCTCTTTGGTGGAGATGAGGCGCTGCTAGTTAGCCGGAGCAAAACCTGGATCAGAATGACAGATGTCATTGGATGCCACTTTTAGAAAGTGGGCAAGTTCTTGCTTAACCATTCTGTGCCTCTGCCTGCTTGTGTATTCCACATCTGGGTCAGACTGACAGTTGGGCTGTTGTGAATTTCCTCTAGACAGTGACACAAAGGGAGCTGGGGTGTAGCCTGCATACCCTCATGGGCCATCTGGGCTAGAGTGGAGGGAGGAGTGGTCACTTACACCTGAATGGGCTGTGCCTGCCCTCACACAATGCAGTCTCCAACCCCCTGGTGTGAGTCTGGAGCCAGGCCTAGGCTAGGCAGGATCTTGTCAACAACAGAGACTTTCCTTTGAAGTTTGCCAACTTCAAAGGCAGAAAGGTATCTAAGTAGTGGACCCAAAACCACAGATTTTTTTATTACTTCTGGAACCAAGAGGAGCCTCTGCCAAGGAGGAGAGCTAAAGAGCTGGAGGAAGAGCACTGCCCCTTTGCCTGTGACTGTGCTTTGCAGGGTTGAGTGCATTTGCTGCTTCTGCCTGAAAGAGAACAAAGACTGGACTTTGTGGCATATTTCTGCTCCAAGGGCTTGTACCGAGCTTGCCCCCTGTTTTAAAGTCTTAGGGCCATCAAAGACTTCCTCTGCCAGCACCTGGTCTCTCTGCTGAGACTCCTACCCTGCCAAATGGTGCCCTATCCAGTTCCTGGGCCCTTGAAAGGTGAAGCTGGTAGAACAAGGACTGGAATCCACGGGCAGGAGGCCGTGCGGGGAAAATTTCAACGCACCATCTGCAACGCGGTTGTAAAAATGACGCACTACCTGCCTTGCAGCTGAAATCGATGTACCACCTGCATTGCGGCTGGGAAATTGACGCATCACTTGCATCGCGGCTGGAGAACATCACACGCTTGCGACTGCTAAAATTGATGCAAACCCCATGCATTGCAGCTTTCTATCACTGTGTGGGTGGATTTTGCGCGCATCATCGCTGGGCGTCAAAATCGACGTGAACCTGCGTGGATCTGAAGTGCCCGTCTAGAAATGGACGTATTGCTCTCTTGCAGGAGAGAAAAATTACGCATCAGCTACCCGACCGGAGAAGAAATGACGCACTGCCTCACTTGCGTGTAAGGAATTGACTCATCACTGACTTTTCCGATGCACGCTCACCCGTGCAGCTTTATTTTTGATGCAAACCAGGTGCAGGGGCCTGGTTAACAAGATCCACACTCTCAGTCAAGTTGGCATCAATATCAGGCCAAAAGTGGTGGGGGGGTAAACATGCCAAAAGGGCACTTTCCTACATAGAGGATGAGGACAAAGCCTCATTGCGAAAACTAAACATGTGTAGACTTAGAAGATGAGAAGAAACCCTCACTCACTGCGAAAACTAAATGTGCAGATTTAGTAGATGATGGCAAAGCCTCACTGTGAAAAGTAAGCGTGCACAGATTTAGAAGATAAGAAGAAGCCCATACTGCGAAATCTCACCATGAGAACAAAGCCTCAGATTTAGAAGATGAGAAGAAAACCTCACTGCGGAAATTAAACATGTGCAGATTTAGAACATGAGAAGAAAGCCTCACTGTAAAAACGAAACATGCTAATTTAGAAGATGAGGGCAAAGCCTTGCTGTGAAATGTAAACATGTACAGATTTAGAAGATAGGAAGAAGCCCTCACTGCGAAATCTCACCATTTGCAGATTTGGAGGATGAGGACAAAGCCTCACTGCGAAAACTAAACATGTGTAGACTTAGAAGATGGGAAGAAACCATCACTCACTGCGAAAACTAAACGTGCAGATTTAGAAGATAAGGTCAAAGCCTCACCCCTAAAACTAAATATGCAGATTTACAAGATGAGAAGAAAGCCTCAGATTTAGAAGATGAGAAGAAAGCCTCACTGTGAAAACAAAACCTGTAGATTTAGAAGATGAGAAGAAAGCCTCACTGCGAAAACTGAACATGAGCAGATTTAGAAGATGAGAAGAAAGCCTCAGATTTAGAAGACGTGAGGAAAGCCTCAGATTTAGAAGATGAGAAGAAAGCCTCAGATTTAGAAGATGAGAAGGAAGCCTCAGATTTAGAAGATGAGAAGAAAGCCTCAGATTTAGAAGATGAGAAGAAAGCCTCAGATTTAGAAGATGAGAAGAAAGCCTCAGATTTAGAAGATGAGAAGAAAGCCTCAAATTTAGAAGATGAGAAGAAAGCCTCAGATTTAGAAGATGAGAAGAAAGCCTCAGATTTAGAAGACGAGAAGAAAGTCTCAGATTTAGAAGATGAGAAGAAAGCCTTAGATTTAGAAGATGAGAAGAAAGCCTCAGATTTGGAAGATGAGAAGAAAGCCTCAGATTTAGAAGACAAGAAGAAAGCCTCAGATTTAGAAGATGAGAAGAAAGTCTTAGATTTAGAAGATGAGAAGAAAGCCTTAGATTTAGAAGACAAGAAGGAAGCCTCAGATTTAGAAGATGAGAAGAAAGCCTCAGATTTAGAAGACGTGAAGAAAGCCTCAGATTCAGAAGATGAGAAGAAAGCCTCAGATTTAGAGGATGAGAAGGAACCCTCAGATTTAGAGGATGAGAAGGAACCCTCAGATTTAGAAGATGAGAAGAAAGCCTCAGCTTAAAGCCTCAGATTTAGAAGATGAGAAGGAAGCCTCAGATTTAGAAGATGAGAAGGAAGCCTCAGATTTAGAAGATGAGAAAGAACCCTCAGATTTAGAAGATTAGAAGAAAGCCTCAGAATTAGAAGATGAGAAGGAAGCCTTACATTTAGAAGATGAGAAGAAAGCCTCAGATTTAGAAGATGAGAAGGACGCCTCAGATTTAGAAGATGAGAAGGAAGCCTCAGATTTTGAAGATGAGAAGAAAGCCTCAGATTTAAAGGATGAGAAGAAAGCCTTAGATTTAGAAGATGAGAAGAAAGCCTCAGATTTAGAAGATGAGAAGAAAGCCTCAGATTTAGAAGACGAGAAGAAAGCCTCAGATTTAGAAGATGTGAAGAAAGCCTCAGATTTAGAAGACGAGAAGAAAGCCTCAGATTTAGAAGACGTGAAGAAAGCCTCACTGCTGACGTCTCTGTTCATATGCAGAGCATAGGAGGCTTTGGGATGCACTCAGATGACATATTGCTGAGGATTGCGCCTTGGTGCCCCACAGAATTTTCCCCCAAGAATGCAGGCCCGTAATGGGAGAGTGGCAGACGGTTGGTAGAGGTTAATTTTGTTGTGTAGTCCCTCAGCATCTTCCGGAGTTCTGCCTCAATCGCTTCCTCGTCTGGGTTCTGTTGTTGGTATTGCTGCTGTTTCCGCATCAGTGCTTCACCCCTAACTTTGGGCTGCTGAAACATCTTCCAAGATGGCTGCTGCGTATGATCCAGGTTGTGCGGACATCTTATGTCAGGCAGGGCCGACATGAAGGGAGCAGGGGCAGTAGGGCATTATGCTCCATGCCCTGCACTTAACATGGCCAAGCTCTTCTCAAATAACATTTATTCTGGTTTTATTTTAATTACAAACAATCAAGCCATCTTGTGGCCAGACAAGAGGGTGGCAGCAGACAGAATTCTCTTTCCCTGGAGTAAATTTTATTTCTTAGACGGAGGACCTGATAGCACCTCAGGAAAAAAGGAAGAACCAAAGGGCCTTGCACTATATTTTCAACCTGGGCCCCACACTAACTTCTGACTAGCCTGATTCCAGGAGCTCATGCATCTCATCATTATGGATTTCCCTTGTCTTGCCTTAGGGGAGAAAGATCCCCATGGTAAAGTATAGGGTACATATTTAAACAAAAATACAAAATAAAAATGCATTGAATTAAATCAACATTTGTTTAAAGATTTATTTAAAACAATCACACTTGAAGTAAAAGTTTATATCTATTATCTGTTAAAAAGTTACTACATGTTCTATATAGAACTCATTTAAATTATCTTTATTTAAATTAAACTTACTTTTATTTTTAAACTTAAAGAATTTATTAAAATATTTGTCATAAAATTATATTTAAGTTTGAATTATTTTTTCATTAAAAAAATACATATGTTTTTATGTATATGTTTAAAGTTAAATATACATTAATTTAACATTATTTCTTGGGATTTTCTTTAATGTTCCTGTCTCCATTATGTTCCATGGGAGGATGCTGAAGTATCAATGGTTGGCCATGTGTGGTACTGGACTTACTTTTGCTCCTGTCAAGTTACTCAAAGGTGTAAGAGTAAAAGCAAATGTTTAACTTAATCCAAACTATACAGTAAGTTATGTTTGTTAATAGCCCTGAGAGTGTGAGAGAGATAAAAAAAAAGTCAAATCATAAAGGTAAATCTACATCTGGAAATTTACTACTAGTATATTTAGTCTTAAACATTTGACTAACTTTACTGCTTTGGGCTGTTCACTAAATCAGAGTGTAAAGTCAGACAAAACTGTAGACTTACATGTGTCTAGCCTCTGAAACAGACGGTGGGCAATATTTAGCATAATCACAAGTGGTAAAAAGGAGACTTAGGCCCTCATTATGAACTTGGTGGTCGAGACTGCCATGCCGGCGGCAGCGGAAATTTCCACCACTAGCATGGCGGTCTCGACTGCCACATAATGTACACAGTGGGGACCGCCACAGGTGGCCTTCAACCACCGCCAGACTACCGCCACCAGGCAGCCTGCCGATGGCGGAATTCTTCATCTGAGAGGGCAGCTCTGCAAGCAGCGCTGCCCTCCAGATAAAGAACCTTTGTTCTGCCAGCCATTCCCTGGATGTTTCAGCCGCCAGGACAAGGCTGGCGGAAGGGGTGCTCTGGGGACCCCCTGGGGGCCCGTGCACTGCCCCGTTGCGCACGTCACTGCCCGATTTATAGGCAGTGATTTGCGCGACGGGTGCTGCTGCACCTGCCGCACTGAGGCATTAACAACAGCTCCATATGGAGCCGGCTGCAATGTCCAGGCCCAGCATTCCGCTGGGCCGGCGGGCGGAAACAGTGTTTAACTTTTTCCGCCCGCCGGCCCAGCGGAATATTAATTATTCGGCTGGCGGGGTCTCAAGGGGGCTGGCGGTCTGTGATAAGACCGCCAGCAGGAACACGGCGGGAATTCCCGCCGTGTTCATAATGACCCCCTTAGTATGTCCAGCACCACACATGACCAACCATTGGTACTCCAACCCTCTCCCACAGAAAATAAAAGATTCAGGGATTTAAAATAGAAATATATAGCGACTAATAATACACTACAATAAATTATTTAGACTTTTTAAATATATAAAATTTATTTTATTGTTACAAATGTAAATCTATTTTAAAAATAAATGCTATTTTCTGACAAAATATTTGGATTACCTTTTTTAATATAACCCCTTCTGTGCCCAGGACAGAGCAGGACAGTGCCGAGTGCGCGCTGATTGTCACTAGGCCTCCTCCCATGCGATTGGAAGAGAAATGCTTTGCATTTCTCTTCCGATCACGTGGGGGAGGCCGAGAGAGGCTTCAAAGGGAAGGAAAGTTATTTCCTTCCCTTTGAAGTCTCTCTCAGCGTTTTGGCAGCCGGAGTGAAAGCTGTCAAAACGCCTACTAGACACCAGGGATGTTTGTTTTTAAAATGAAATTGTCATAAGGGAGTGACCCCTTGGGCAAGGGTCGCTCCCAGGGGGGGCATTTTTTTTAAAGGCCTTTTCTGCACCCCCCGGTGGCAGAAACCACTAGGCACCAGGGAGTATTTTTTTTTTATTTTGTTTTATATTTTTGAGGTGGGGAGCGACCCCTTCGGAAAGGGTCGCTCCCATAGGGGGTAAATTATATTTAGGCCATTTCTGCCCCCCTTGGGGGCAGATTGGCCTATTGTTATGAGGCCAATCTGCCCCAGGGGGGACAGAAACCACTAGACACCAGGGAGTTTTTTTTTTTTTTGCGAATTTCATGCAAGGGGAGTGACCCCTTGGGCAAGGGTCGCTCCCAGGGGGGGGGCATTTTTTTTAAAGGCCTTTTTTTTTAGAGATGGGGAGCGACCCATTAGGCAAGGGTCACTCCCCTGGGGGGCAAATTGTATTTAGACCATTTCTGCCCCCCTTGGGGGCAAATCGGACGATTTTAGGTCAATCTGCCCCCAAGGGGGGCAGAAACAACTTGGCACCAGGGATCTTTTTTTTGCGCCAATGTCACGCAGGGGGAGTGACCCCGTAGGCACGGGTCGCACCCCTCCAGGGGGGTGGGGGGGGGGGAGGGAATTTATTTTAGGCCATTTCTGCCCCCCCTGGGGCCGGCTGATCTAGAGGCCAAAATCCACAGGTAGGCACTTTGCAAAAAACACCTCTGTTTTCTGTGAAAAAATGTGATGTGTCCACGTTGTGTTTTGGGCCATTTCCTTTCGTGGGCGCTAGGCCTACCCACACAAGTGAGGTACCATTTTTATAGGGAGACTTGGGGGAAGGCTGTGTAGAAGGAAATTTGTGGCTCCTCTCAGATTCCAGAACTTTCAGTCACCAAAATGAGAGGGAAACGTGTTTTTTTGGTCGAATTTTGAGGTTTGCAAAGGATCTGGGTAACAGAACCTGGTCGGAGCCCCACAAGTCACCCCATCTTGGATTCCTCTAGGTGTCTAGTTTTCAAAAATGCACTGGTTTGCTAGGTTTCCCCAGGTGCCGGCTGAGCTAGAGGCCAAAATCCACAGGTAGGCACTTTGTAAAAAAACACTTCTGTTTTCTGTGAAAAAATTTGATGTGTCCATGTTGCGTTTTGGGCCATTTCCTTTTGTGGGCGCTATGCCTACCCACACAAGTGAGGTACCAGTTTTATTGGGAGACTTGGGGGAACGCTGGGTGAAAGGAAATTTGTGGCTCCTCTCAGATTCCAGAACTTTCTGTCACCGAAATGAGAGGAAAAAGTGTTTTTTTGGTCCAATTTTGAGGTTTGCAAAGGATTCTGGGTAACAGAACCTGGTCAGATCCCCACAAGTCACCCCATCATAGATTTCCCTAGGTGTCTAGTTTTCAAAAATGCACTGGTTTGCCAGGTTTCCCCAGGTGCCGACTGAGCTATAGGCCAAAATCCACAGGTAGGCACTTTGCAAAAAACACCTCTGTTTTCTGTGAAAAAATTTGATGTATCCACGTTGTGTTTTGAGCCATTTCCTTTCTTGGGCGCTAGGCCTACCCACACAAGTGAGGTACCATTTTTATCGGGAGACTTGGGAGAACACAGAATAGCAAAACAAGTGTTATTGCCCCTTGTCTTTCTCTACATTTTTTCCTTCCAAATGTAAGGCAGTGTGTAAAAAAGACGTCTATTTGAGAAATGCCCTGTAATTCACATGCTAGTATGGGCACCCCGGAATTCAGAGATGTGCAAATAACCACTGCTTCTCAACACCTTATCTTGTGGCCATTTTGGAAATACAAAGGTTTTCTTGATACCTATTTTTCACTTTTTATATTTCAGCAAATTAATTGCTCTATACCCGGTATAGAATAAAAACCCATTGCAAGGTGCAGCTCATTTATTGGCTCTGGGTACCTAGAGTTCTTGATGAACCTACAAGCCCTATATATCCCCGCAACCAAAAGTGTCCAGCTGACGTAACGGTATATTGCTTTAAAAAATCTGACATCGCAGGAAAAAGTTACAGAGTAAAACGTGGAGAAAAATGGCTGTTTTTTTCACCTCAATTTCAATATTTGTTTATTTCAGCTGTTATTTTCTGTAGGAAACACTTGTAGGATCTACACAAATGACCCCTTACTGAATTCAGAATTTTGTCTATTTTTCAGAAATGTATAGCTTTCACTAGCTGGTCACTAACTGGAAGGAGGCTGAAAGCAAAAAAAAAATAGTAAAAATGGGGTATGTCCCAGTAAAATGTCACAATTGTATTGAAAAATTGGGTTTTCCAATTCAAGTCTGCCTGTTCCTGAAAGCTGGGAAGATGGTGATCTTGCCACCGCAAACCCTTTGTTGGTGCCATTTTCAGGGAAAAAACCACGAGCTGCCTTCTGCAGCCCTTTTTCCCATTTTTTTAAAAAAAACAAAATTTTCACTGTATTTTGGCTAATTTCTTGGTCTCCTTCAGGGGAATCCACAAAGTCTAGGTACCTCTAGAATCCCTAGGATGTTGGAAAAAAAGGACGCAATTTTGGCGTGGGTAGCTTATGTGAACAAAACATTATGAGGGCCTAAGCGCGAACTACCCCAAATAGCCAAAAAAAGGCTCAGCACAGGAGGGGGAAAAGGCCTGGCAGCGAAGGGGTTAAAGATAAATGTAACCTTACTTTTACTTTTTTTTAAACTTTAGATGTGATATTTTTTAACCTCAGTAAAATAATATTAATTCAATTTAATTTATTTAAAATATTTTGATATTTAATTCAAAATTAAAATAATAGCGCTTTTGCATTTTTTTATTTGATTCTATATTTTAAATATTTGTATACACATATTTCTTCATTATTTTTAACATAAAACATCGTTTTCGTATTTTGGGCAAGTTTAATAAACTTTTTTAATTTACTCCATATATTATCATAGGGAGATCTCCATCTTGGTGATGGTTTTGGTCTTCCCTTTTTGCTCTTAATTGGTGGAAGATCATTAAGCATTTATTAAAGACAGTCAACAGTAGAGGGCAGTAGAATGGATGATGTGTGTGTCAGAATTGATCAGCAGCAAGGAGAAGGGAAAAAGATAATGCTCAGACCAATTTACTGCTTCTGGGATTTTGAACTATGAGCAGCCCATTCTTAGTTATAATAAAATCTAGTATTGATTCATTCCTGTGGGTGGGATGTAGTCTTTTTTTATCAGATCACTTCCAGAGAGAAGCGAGGAGAGGAGATTGAATGTAGAGGATGGGTGTGTACAATTCACATAATTTGCTTTTGATTAATTATGTAATATTTTGGGAAAATTATGTGACATTATGCAAAATGGGAATCCATCATTTGCCACCATATTTTAGTTTGAAATGCACCCTGATTCTAATTTTTGATGAAAGGATATACATTGAGATAGTCGCTGCGCGGTAAAGGGGTGGGTGGAAGGGGGGAACAAAAACATTCAATTAAAAAAAAATATATAAAACTTACCTGCTCTGCTGCCACGGCGCTCGCCTTTCCTGGGCACTGCAGGTAGGCACAGTCTCCCAGCCTGCCCTGCAGCCAATCCTGACGCTGCTCAGATGCAGCGTTAGAATTGTCTGGAGCGCCGAGCCGGGCCCTCCCATGTAGACTGGGAGCCTGTGCCTGCTGTCTCCAGCCTGGCGGCACAGTGCCTGGTTGGAGAGAGCACAGTGCGCATGTGTGTTTGGCCGGCCTGAGACAGCCGGCCAAACACCCATGCACACTGAGGAGAGTGCACAGTACACTCCCCCTCATTCCCCATGGCCTTGCCCATTTAACAACAAAACAATAATAAACACAGTTTATTATCGTTTTGTTGTTAAGTGGCTGCTGCTCGCGGGAGCGACGCTCCTCAGCCATATCGGAGGAGCCGCCTCTGCCTTGAGGTAAATAAAAAAAAACACAAGTGGTGTGAAAATGCTTCTCGCATTCAACAGTTAACATTATTGGTGTGGGCTCATTGTACAATTTTGCCACGAACATCGCATAATAATGCAACGTTTCATGAGATTGTATCTCAGTAATTTTGCTTAACAGGCATAACATCAGTGGTCAGATTTACTCGAGCTCAGCAGGATGTGGAGATACTGCTCAAGAAACAGTGCAGAAAAGCTGTCTGTTATACTAATACAACTCAAAAGAGGCCAAACGTGGCTTCCATTTGTGTCACTACCTGTCACCAGGTTAAGCAGGAGTGTAATCCCAGCATTTCTACTCAGGTGTCTTAATGTACAGTAGAGCTCTCCAGGTTCCCTAGGTCCATGAAAGTGTAGCTCAACCGGCATAGCGCTTAAGGTTTGGGGTTAGCCAAGAACTTTTAATTCTATTAAAATTAGGTTACTTATATGCTTACTTACAGGGGCTTTCAACCAGCCCTCTTCATCCATTGGTCTTTTATTGTGTTGTTTTGCTTCTACATCAGACTGAGAGGAAACACGGGTAAAAGGAATTCCAACAATGCAGAGCTCTTAATCTGAGTGATAAATTTATTAAAACACTTTTTAAGGTTCAAATAGAGGAAGCATGCAGGTCAAATGCAGCAACATGAATACACTTCTAAAAATGATCACAGCAGTAGAACAAAAATGATCATTGAAACAAACAATGAAAATACACTTCTTCTATCATGGACAATATATCTGCATATACAGTGATTATATATTCATTCACAACGCAAAGCTAAAAACTAAAAATACATCACCATGGGGTGAAGTAAAGGCATCATCTTTTTGCCAACTTCAAGCCGGAAACCCATGCGACTGATGAAAGAGAGAACTACCCTCAATGGGAAGGTACCAGGCAAAGGAGTCCCCCTCCTGAAATGAGTTCGATCTAACCCCAGTCACCAAGTTGCCCACTTAAATAACTCAAACAAGCTGGACAGGAGAATTCTAGAAACTCCCATAATGTAAGTTGTCGTTAAAACGTTGGCTGTACCAGTCTGTGTTGAAAGAGAACGTTGGAGATTTGGCCACATCCCAAGTTGCGCTCATGAGACCGAACTGTTCCCTGCTGTACCATAAACATTCTCCTCTGGTACATCTTATCATCTGTGCTCTTTACTCCCCCATGTATGTACCTGCCTTTGGTGAGAAAGAGCACAAAGAGTGAAAACATGAGCGAAAAACATGTTGCATAAGTTGTGCGCAGAAAAATACATGCTTCACCAATGTGACGATGTTTGAAGCTAAGTTAAGCACAAAATGGAGTCAGTGGTCAAGATGGAGCAGTGGTTAAATTCAGATATCATTACATGTGTCATTCACGTTTCTTTTCCACCCAATAAAGCATACAGCATGGGGCAATGGATCAACTCATTTCAGCCACTGGATAACTTCACTATGAGTGGGGCATACAATTCTGCCCTAAAGAGCATATGTGCACACAAAGTACTTCCGAAGATTGCCGGATACTACAATGGCAATGCATGTTTTTTTAGAGTAAAAAATATTGTTAATTTTAGGCAAGATTTTTTGACATATTGTGAGTGTCCGGCAGCTCCCATAATCAAAAACTTTGCAAATACCATGAGGAAACAAAATAAGCACTGGCAAAGCCAAGAGGTTGTCAGCAAAAGCCAGAAGTATTGGCTTTGCCAATGCTTGTTTTGTTTGCAGTCTGGGAATTGCAGTCTTGGTTTTGTAATGGCATCTAAAGGACTATAAATCACACAATGCAAAGAAAATGTTTGAACTAGATATGTGGCTGACACAGGGGACTGGGAAACTTTAGATTTCAAGTAATACGTGTGTGTATAATTTATTGTCAAATTTGAAAAGTAAAAGCGGAACAGACTTGGGGCCTGCTTACAACTTTGGTGGTGGGCAGCCAGACCACCATGTTGGTGGTTCAAAAAAGACAGCTGCGCTGGTGATTCATAGCCCACGTTTTTGCGATGGAGACAGGCAGAACTGCCCCGCCAAGCAAAAAGGCAGACTTCCAGCAGCGCGGCTGTCTGCTATCTAGGCGGTCCGACCTCCAGTGCCAGGAGCGCCGAGGCCAACCACTGAGCCCATTACAAACACACGGTCGCCGTGGTGGTCTCCTTGCAGCGGTTAGCCAATGGTGGTCGACCACCACGGTACGCATTCAGTAAAGCAACAGACAAGTGGACAATGGAGGAATTCAAAAACAACACAGCTGACACTCATTGGTCCACTAGACACACTATAAAACACACCCTTTCACAGACCACAATCCTTTGCATCTCCCCAGCAAGAATGACACCAGAGAACACTGTATTGTCAGTATTGATAAATAGGGCAGCCTTTTCCTTTTTTCACCATCCCATTTAACACCTTGCACACACTTCTGTCCATTCACTCCCATTGCTCGTCCCCTATCAAGTAAGTTCCTGTCACCCACTTTAGATGTCCACCATATCACGTCCCCAAAATCCCTGTTTCTCTGAAGATTAGTTGAGAGTCATTTGTGGATGAAATCATTAGGGTAGAGCCACAATTATCTGGAGCCCAAGTCCAGCATACTACTCTCAGTAGGAAAATGGAAGTGTGGCAAAGGATTGTCGGCAGAGTGAATGCTGTAGGCACCACCCCGCACACAAAGGAGGACATTAGGAAGAGATGGAATGACCTGAAGGGCAAGGTTTGTTCCCTGGTCTTCAGGCACCAGACTGAGGCCAACAAGACTGGCAGTGGCCTTCTCAGTGCCCCATTAAGACTCTTTCCCTGGGAGAAAAAGACCATCCTGCATCCTGAGGGCTTGATAGGAATACCGTGGGGGGGATGAAGTCTGGTAAGTTACCACACGAAAACTAATCCAAAAATGCAATGCCCTGCATGCCCACAGCCCAGCTTTTGCCACTGTGTTGTTCATGTACTTCACCAACAATCAATACCCAGAGTATCTGAGATGTAACAATGTCAATGTGTATTGTTGGACCCAACAGTACAGCTACCAAGGCCAAATACATGACATAAGTCGAAACGGTGCCTGTAAGTCTTTCCATATGAAAAAATCATGCCAGGAATCATGGAAGGTTCAACATGTAAATGTGTGCAAAACCTAAATGCAGTCTGCCCACAGATATGTAATACCCAATATTTGTCAAGTCTTGGGAAATATAGGGAGTGGCCTGACTGCCAAGCACAATAGGCCCCGTGTCTATAAGTGCAACCACCAGCCCAGTGTTCACTTGCCCACATACCCGTTTGTTAACTCACAATTGATGTGTACTCACCTGGGATGATGCCATTTGTCAAGTCTTGGGAAGTTGAGGGAGTGACCTCACTGCAATGCCCAATAGGCCCTGTGTCTCTAAGTCCAACCACCAGCCCAGTGTTCATTTGTCCATATACCCCTGTTTGGTAACTCACAATTGATCATGTTCATCTCTGAGATGTGTCTGTCTACCTAATTCCATCTTGACCTTCTATCCCAAGAGTAAATTATTGAGGGCAGGAATGATACCTTACCAAGTCTGTACACCAAATATTGCTAAGGCCTCAAGCTGCATCATCAGATTGGTACTGGCAGCAAACAGATTGACACAGCACTGCACACATGATTACTGTAGTTACATATACAACAAAGTCCTATGTTTGGCTGTATCTCACTAAACTAGGCCTCCACATTGCCAAAGCCATATTCTGACTCTCCACTGTGTTGGCTTTAGTATTGGTAAGATGTCATTTCCATTTTATCATCCACAGTGCAACTGATCTGAACATCTCATCAGCTGCTTGAGTCAAATAGTTCAGGCAAGCTTCACACATCATGTCAAATACTCCAATACCATGGCAACATGGCACACTAGACTAACTTACAACTTAAGAATATCCAATGTGTCTGCTTACTGTAACACAAAACATTCAGAGGTAGATGTCACACTTCAACCAGTAACAATGTACTTCCTTCATTAACAGGTAGAGCTGCCACTAGGCACACTGAAGCCAAAGAGCAGACAACCACTACCCCCTTGGATGAAGCCCTCAGTGATGACGACACTCCTAGACTTGTGGATGTGGAGGACGGTCTTGGCCCATCTGGGCAACCTGGCCAGATGGCAAGAGTGAGTCTCACTGTGCCCACAACGTCACCTCCCTGCCCTGTTGCATCAACATCCCAGGCAACGATGCGTCCCCCAACCTATGTACCTAGCACAGTTTCCACAATCTTGTGCCCCCTGTCCTGTAGCCTGAGGTGCAACTTGACACTTCTGAAACTGAGGGTCCAGGACCCAGTTGGAGTGGGCACACTGTGCCAAGGGCACAGGCTTGTGGGGCTACGGTGCATGGGAGGGATGCTGTGAGCAAGTGGAATAAGGCCACTGGGTCTGCCAGGACACCATCAGCCACGTCTTGCGGGGCCAATCAGGAGTCCAAACTGAACTGTTAACTGAACTGTTAACTGAACTCCGGGAAATGAAACAGCTTCATAGGGTCTTGATTAAAAAAAATGGATGCCCATAACAACGAAATGAGTACCCTAACAGGGGTGTTGAGGGAAATCAACTCCACCCTGAGCAGGGGTTTCATCCCACTATCTACCCCTTCCTGTGTGCAAGTACATCACACCAAAGTACATCTGCGGCCGACACAGGAAGGAAGGCCCTGCGAGAGGCACAAACAACCACAGACACCACTGCCTCTGCAGCAGCTGATCCTTCCCCCCCACACAAGCGGGGACATCCAGCAAAGAATCCAGGAGGTGCAGATGGCAAGACACCTACCACTGCCAGCAATTACATTCTCCCTTAATGTCCTCCTTTGTGGACTGATCCTGAACCACAAACCATTTCCAATGGGAGGAATACTCTGGACTTCCAATGATATGGCAACTACTCCAGTGATTTCATTCATCATGAATGACCCCTTCACTTTAAATATTTGTTAATTAATGTCACAATTTCTGTCTCATAGTAGCAGCATTGCAATTAAATTCACCCGTCACAAACTCATTGTCTACTGTCTTCAATTTCACATTTAGCCATATAGATATGTCAGACCATCTGAACCATACGATGATGATCTAAGGTACTTGTGCAAGCTGGGATATGTTGCATGTACACAGTGTGCAGCTCAGGATTACAACCATTCCACACAAGCACATACATATAAGTGCCTTGTCAAAGAAGACATTTTATTAAATTATTCAGCACATGTGTTGTCAATATGTCTGAAACATAACATATAACACATGACCGAATCATACTGGGTAAATGATCAAATTTACAGGTACAGACCTCCAGACCGTGGAAGTAAGGCATTTATCTGATTTTGTCCTGTAGAATAGACAAACATTGAGTCGGTTGATGTCATCAGCTGGATCCATATCACCTACCACACAAAAGTAATCCAACATCACATCATGAAAGACTCAGACAGATGGCAGTACAAGAGTTTCTGATCACGGGTCATCATAATCCAGTCCAGTGCATTGACATCTGGTGGTATGACACAAACAAATGGAGTCTTCTAAACTTCCATCCTATCACTGTGCAAGCTGTCTTGGCACAGGCCTCCTACACACAAAGTGTATAGGTATGAAACCATACATATGCCACAAGTCACATAGCAAGCATCCAGAAAACAAAGTATATTACAAGAAATCTAACACAAACAAAGCAACATCATCAAGATGTGGATGTGTCAAAAGCTATCTCATCAAACAGCCTTTGGCTGATTTTGCCTGACCATAGCTGCCTAACTATTTAAAAAAAAACTTTACTACACACATTATCGTTCCTACAGTTCATTGTACAGTCCAAGTCATGACATCACATGATGCGACACTCATGAGAAGAAGCTGTCAATGAGATCTTGTCCCAAGTCAGCTCCTTCCTCTTCATCACTATCATTTCATTTGGCATTTCAGGATTCTCACCCAGTGGCACTGCAGACTCCCTCTCCTCTGGGATGTAAGGGATATGCCTCCACAGGATGATGTTATGGAGCATGCAGCATGTCACAGTAATATGACACACTTCCCTGGGTGAGTAGAGGAGGGCTCCACCAATCCTGTCCAGACTGCAAAATCTGGCCTTCAGGAGCCCAGACGCCCACTCCACTGCCCACCATGTTCTTCCATGGGCCTCATTGAAGCAGACTTCCCCTGGCCTAGCTGAATTCCTCAGCGATGTTAATAACCAAGGGCAGTTTGGATATTCTGAGTCTCCTGTTTAGGAGTGAGACATAAGTGCAACAATGAGTCACCCACTTCATGATTGTAGCACCTTGCACTGCTCACACAAAATCGGGACAGATGTGACTTACCAACCAGCCAGGACCTCTCTGGTTGCAGTTGTGACATCTGCTGGGGTATGTTGCTGTTCCGCATTACAAAGCAATCATGGGCAGAACCAGGGAACCGGACACCGCAGTTTGAGATGTAGAGATCTGCCAAATAGCTTGTACGTTGATAGACTGGAAGTTTTCCTGTTGCGATAGACTTGTCCAGTTGCCGGCGATGGTACCAAGGCAACATCAATGGCTCCCACCATATGTGGGAGGCGAGCAAAACCATAGAAGCTAGCCTTTACATTGGCTAAATCCTCAGGTCAGGGGAACATGATATAGCTGTCAATGTGTTTCATCATTGCTGATAGGGCGTCTCTTAAAACAAGACTGAACGTAGGTCGGGACATACCACCAGATATGGCCACTGTATATTGGAAGGACCCTGTGGCCAGGAAGTGCAGTACTCCCATGCTTTGGACAATTGTTTGCCTAGTCAGACTGTACTGTTTTATTATGTTATGTTGTTGGTTTGACGGTCTGGCAGTGGATGGTACAGTGAAGGTTGTCACTTCCTCTCTCTTCCAGGGTAGCTAGTAGCCATTGGCTACTAACCCTCCAGACCTAAACACACCCCTAAATTGAGTATTTAGGGTCCCCCAAAACCAAGAAAGATAGATTCCGCCAACCTGAAGACGAAGAAGGACTGCCGACCTGAAGCCCTGCAGAGAAGACGGAGACACCAACTGCTTTGGCCCCAGCCCTACCGGCCTGTCTCCCCAATTCGAGAAAAACTGCAACAGCGACGCGTCCCCCAGGGTCCAGCGACCTCTGAAGTCTCAGAGGACTACCCTGCATCTAAAAGGACCAAGAACTCCTGAGGACAGTGGCCCTGTTCCAAAGAAACTACAACTTTGCAACAAAGAAACAACTTTTAAAGGACTGCACGTTTCCCGCCGGAAGCGTGAGACTTTCCACTCTGCACCCGACACCCCCGGCTCGACCTGCGGAGAAACAACACTACAGGAAGGACTCCCCGGTGACTGCGACCCTGTGAGTAGCCAGAGTTGACCCCCCTAACCCCCCCCAGCGACGCCTGCAGAGGGAATCCAGAGGCTCCCCTTGACCGCAAATCCCTGCTTCAAAGAACCCGACGCCTTGTAAAGACACTGCACCCGCAGCCCCCAGGACCTGAAGGATCCAACCTCCAGTGCAGAAGCGACCCCCAGGTGGCCCTCTCCCTTGCCCAGGTGGTGGCTACCCAGAGGAGCCCCCCCTCCCTTGCCTGCCTGCATCTCTGAAGAGACCCCTGGGTCTCCCATTGAAACCTATTACAAACCCGACGCCTGTTTGCACTCTGCACCCGGCCGCCCCTGTGCCGCTGAGGGTGTACTTTCTGTGCTGACTTGTGTCCCCCCCGGTGCCCTACAAACCCCCCCCTGGTCTGCCCTCCGAAGTCGCGGGTACTTACCTGCTGGCAGACTGGAACCGGGGCACCCCCTTCTCCATTGAAGCATATGCGTTTTGGGCACCACTTTGACCTCTGCACCTGACCGGCCCTGAGCTGCTGGTGTGGTAACTTTGGGTTTGCCCTGAACCCCCAACGGTGGGCTACCTTGGACCAAACTTTGAACCCTGTAGGTGTTTTACTTACCTGCAAAACTAACCAATACTTACTTCCCCCAGGAACTGTTGAAAATTGCAGTGTCTAGTTTTAAAATAGCTTATTGCCATTTTTGCCAAAACTGTACATGAAATTGGGTTGATTCAAAGTTCCTAAGATACCTGAGTGAAATACCTTTCATTTGAAGTATTACTTGTAAATCTTGAACCTGGGGTTCTTAAAATAAACTAAGAAAATATATTTTTCTATATAGAAACCTATTGGCCTGGAATTGTCTTTTGAGTGTGTGTTCCTCATTAATTGCCTGTGTGTGTACAACAAATGCTTAACACTACCCTCTGATAGGCCTACTGCTCGACCACACTACCACAAAATAGAGCATTAGAATTATCTCTTTTTGCCACTATCTTACCTCTAAGGGGAACCCTGAACTCTGTGCATGCTATTTCTTACTTTGAAATAGTGCATACAGAGCCAACTTCCTACATCACTCAAGTGTTAGGGTGAATTCTGGACTATTGTAGTTGCATGTAGGGACTGTATGCAGTGAGACAATGTTGCAGAGTGTAAATGTGTCTGTCCAATCAGGCCAAAGGAGCTTACGTTTCAGAAGACCACAGTGGTGTGTTGTGTTTCATTGTGGCTCACATCACAGTACACGTTGCTTGACCCTGGACTACCTAATGTTAGTAGGCTTGCTTAGTCAGTGTAGGCCATGAGCAGGGTAGTAGGTCAGTCTGCAGATGAATCCAAAAGTGTGTTGTCATGTCCCTGTACTTTTCAGCATGTGTGCTTAACAGTTGTGGGGTGTTGACAAGTCAAAAAAGTTGTGCTTGGTATTTTGGATGTTTGTGACACAATCATTTGGGCAAAACGTGTGTTTGCAACCTTTGGATTTGTCTCTTGCATCCATACAGGTCAACGCCTATCAGAAGAAGGGTATTTAGAGAGCCATCGCCTGGAAGGCGCAGAACCTGTGGGTCCATAGCCGGCGGGGCACCCACTGTTGCAGAAGGTGGGCGGGCCTGAGACGCTGGGCCCGGAAGATCACTGAGGTCCAGCTGGGCTGCCCTCCAATGTGCGTGGGGCGAACATCAGACCTGACCATCCCCTAATGGTCCGCATTCTGGTGGTGGCCTTCTAGGAGCATGATGGGTGATTGAGGGGAGCACAGCATCTACAAGGGGGTGAGTCCAGGGCATATTCCTGCCTGTAACAGTGCCAAGTTGATGTGTTTTGCCATCTCCACCTGAGAACTGGGGATGGGCCATCTGTGACACACACGATGAGTAACTGTTTGTGTAGGTATGGAAGTTGGTGCATGCTGATGTGCCTTCCCTATTAGCCCAGTGATATAGGACACAACAGAGTACAGTACACAACCAACTTACTCTCCAGGGTCAACACATGGCTGAATATAGTGATCAATCAAGTCATGTTGTTTGTTGTGTGTCATTTGTACCCAACAGTCCACTACTCTTCAGTGTGACAGCCCAAACAACATGAAATAATAGATCACTGTCCTCATCTGTGTGTGCTCAAGAGCATAATGGCATCTGTCCCCCCCAGAGGCCACATGTCTTCAATGTGTCATCAGTGCTGGTGCCTCACTGCTGCCTGTCATGTGAAAGTGGCCATCATACATGTGACAGAGCATACATTGCTCTTTGGGGGCAGTAAAAGAACCATACTTTCCCTTAGTGGTGAATGTCCATTTGGAATGATTTTGGTGACATCACTATTGCCAAATCATTTTCACTGCTGTTTCATGCATGGTCTACCTGGCTTCATGGGATGATGTCTGAATTCCCCCACATATGTGTGCATGCCAACATGTGTTTTGAAATGGACATATGCCATGGGGCTACAGTTTGTATGGTGCCACAAACAGGAGTGTGTCACTACTTAAAGATGGTTCTCACATACCCTCACCCATCATTGCATGTAATTTGGCAGGTACAACTGCTGTAGCAATGGAGGACATGACAGGTATGACCACAGTTTTTACCCGCAATGTGCATTTCGATACCATTAATGTGGAATTATGTACCAAACTCCTTTTACATGTGAAAGTGGGAAGATCTGTAACCTAAATGTTGACATGCATCATGGATAGACTTTCAGTTAACCATTCAGTCAAGGGAATCTGTGTTTGCATGACAAAAAGAGACAGTGACATGGGTTCCCATTGTGCAACATGTTAAGTGCCTTCTACAAGTACTTGAGAGTCCCTGGGCCTCTACAACATTCAAAGGACTATTGGCTTCTACTGATGCAATCATGGTACAATATTGTTAGGAGTACCAAATCAAGAAAGGTAGTATCCCTGGGGCTAGCTGCTTCATTGTGGTGTGAATTTTGTAGTCATTTTTTCCTGACATTTTGCCCAACCTGCCTCCAGTTTACATTTCCGTGCAAGATGCGTTATCTATTTGAGCAACATCAGTACCCCCTCCTTGAGTCCATTTAGATAATTTACACCTATTGAAGTGACCACTGTTGATTTGCTTCCAGTGTGACATGGGTGTTTCCATGCTACCTTCTTCAGGCTACTGTACTTCTTTCAGCAACATGGCTGGATTATTTGGTCATCATTTCTTCATGATGTTGCATTGGGTATATGTAGATTAGCTGGATTCATGACTTTGTGCGGGATCTGATTAAACAGACTTGGCATTGCCCTAGTATTGTAAGACAACAGGTAACTGAGGGATGCTACATGAGTCAAACCATTGAAGGTGAAGAGGTCTCCTACTTGTTCAATGGGTACTGTGATTGCACAACTTCACCCATGCAATTGGAGTTGTCTGTGATTCAGAATTTCCTGTGGTCAACTGTTGACAGTTCATGTAGCATGCATCCATATAGTGAGGCAAATGTTGGAGCTTGTGGCTGGGGGGCTACTGTAGGTCATGGTAATGTTTGCTAATCACAGCTGTTTGTTCAAGTGTGATCAGGAACATGTAGTGACCCTATTTGTCTTTGTAATTTCAGCATCATCCCAGGCAAGCAAAGGAAACAGGACGGAACCAAGTGGGGAAGTAACTTGCTACAGTACCCCTCAGTCATGAGGGCACTGACACAGAGGGACCCAGTGGTACAGAGGGTGAGGGAAGTGTCACAGGAGACACAGGCTCAACCTCGTCATCTTCAGATTCTTCATCCAGTGGCCACTCCCTAGTGGTGGGGCGGACCCATCAGGACCTGCTCATGTTCCATCCTTGTCCTCCACCCCCAGTTCCATCTGTACCCTCCCTGTTGATCCCCAACCATTTGGCCTGGCCGGCTCACCCGAGGGCGGGCATCTCCTTTGCCCCAGGCACCTCACCCCCAGCACCCGTTACCCCGGCTGCCCTGAGTGAGAAGGCTATTGACTTCCTGAGGAGTATATCTGTGGGTCAAGCTGCCATTCTGAATACCATCCAGGTACAAGGCAGCCAGCTCCAGCAGATGGTTGCATACCTGGAAGGCATTCATAATGGCATGTTTGGCCTACAGAGATCTTTTCAGGCTCTGGCCTGTTCACTAATGGCAGCCATCCACCTTCCACAATCCTCACCCCGACCACCTACTTCTTCTCAATCCAGTTTCCCTACCTGTCCGAAGCACACAGATGCATCCACCTCAAGACACACAGACAGCACACATAAACACAAAAACCACAAGACACGCTGGCATGTAAGCACTCAACAGTCACTCACACAGACCACAACAACCACCATTCCCTCTGACACTACCACCACCCCCAATGACCCACACACCAAACCCACCATACCCACATACACCACCACAACACCCAGTGACACATCAACCACATCCACCATACCCCCAACACCAACCAACACACACAGACACAGCCACCCTATCTACCATATCCCCAGACACCACCCGACACCCACAAACACAGACACCACATCCATCATACCCTCAGACACCACCCGACACCCACAGACACCACATCCACCATACCCCAGGCACCACCCCAACACCCACACCCAGCCACCACTCTCATATCACCCAGTACCTCTACTTCACAGCCCTTCAAGAAATGCCAATGCCCACACTCCCAAATGCAGCTGACACCACCGAAACCCAAACATAGCTCAGACACACACACCAGGAGCAACAACACCCACAGGCAAGACAACCACTCCCTCAACCTCTCAAAACCCAATCCCTTCTTTGGACCCTACCCATTTCCCAAGGAAAGTTTCCTTTTTGAGCTTGCCCTTTCCCCTGTGACCTCCACCCCCTCTCAAACCTGAGGACCCCACCCATCCCTTCCACACCCAAGTCCTCCCCTGTCACACCTGCCCCCCGCAAGCTCTCATACCCCTCCCCCCAAAGAAGAAGCCCACCCCTCCTAAGGAGAAGCCTAGCCCTCCAAAACCCAAACTCACCCATCCCAAATCCAATCCCGCCTCACCTAAGAACTATCCCTGAGGTGCTTGCATGCCCACTTGATGCCCCTTCCTGTGGAGGTTGTCTGACAGTGATTAGAATCAAGCTGGAAGACAATACTCTGCTTGGACTTTGCCATGGACTTGCCAATGGCCTTTTTACATCTTTGTTTTGCTCCTAATAAACCCAAGTTACAGTTTTTAGGTACACATTTGTCTTAACCTTACTTTTCTACTTTTTTGTTGTTCATGAGTAATGTGTGTTGTATGCGTACATTGGTGTATGTTTCACCCTGATTGCTGATCCATTTTCTGTAGGTGGCAAGATCTGACTTTATGGGCAGTGCTGGTGTCACCCAGGACAAGGGTAGATGTTCACTGAATGGATATGTGGGTGGTAATCCACTTGGGGTGTCATTGCTATGTGTTTTGTTTGATATGGTAAGTAGTTCATCTTGGGTTGGCCAATGTCAGCATGTATTGTGTTGGAATGTGTCCCCCCTGATGTCTGATGTAGATTGTATATTTGTCTCATGTGTGCAAGCTAGAGTTGTGTTTGTCCACACATTGAGGGTGTTCGGTTGTGCTACCTTCCTTTACATTTGACTGACCGTGTGTAGCTTCCAGCTACTTCATCTACAAGTGTGACCCATGCTATTGCTGCTGTATTTGCTTTCTTGACTTCTACCTACACATTTAGCAGATTGGCGGGTCAATTGGCTCTACTATTGGTTGTCCCTGAGATAAATGAAGGGCCACTTCCTCTGCATATGGTGTTTTATGGGCGTGTGCAAAGTGAAATGTGTCCCAGGGCAGCATCCTTCCTGGAGTGCTCCTGATGTCCCCATCCCTACTGTGAAGGTGTTGTTTACATTGTGAGCTTTGTATATTTGTGCCACAAAATATTGTGCATCCCATTGAGCTTCCATTGTGTTGCAATGTGGGTGATATATGTAGGTCCATCACAGGGATGTTTTATGTAAGGTGTGTTTGGGTTAAATGACACATCCACACATATGTCTCTTTAATATCATCACAGTTCATGGCATGTGAGCAATGTGAGTTTGTTATTTAATTATGTTTGATGTGGATTTAGTGTTGCTGTTGTGTAACCCAATGTTCTGTACACTTCACTGTCCCTAAAACTGGGATGAGCAGATGTGTGTTTTTGTGTAGTGTGGTGGTGCAGTGTCAGTGACCTGCCCAAAGGGGGCCTCATGTGGCTGTGTATGGGTGTAAGAGGCTGGCTCTCTATATAGTGTACGAAAATGACGTGTACTGTGCAGAGAGTCCGAGTAATGCCATTTTAGTATCTAAAGAGGTAAAAATAGATCACCTATGGCTCTATTTTTGTGGTAGTGGTGTCGAGCAGTTAGGCGAATCCAAGAGATATGCTAAACATTTGTTGTACGCACAGTATCAATAAATGAAGACACACACTCAGAAGAATAACTCGAGACCCATTAAAAAAAATACTTCAGATTTTTATAACATTTTTAAGACCAAGATCGTCAATATACGGTGAGTACTTCTTTAAAATGATTTCCCAAAGTTTAGAAAATGTTCTGTTTTTGTGCGTAATTACGCACCATAGGAATCAATGGGAAAAACTATAAAAATGCATATGAAATCAGGCAGTGTTCTCACAAGTATCACCTTTTGTTTTTAGGTCGAGGTTGTGTAGCGGTCCAATGATCCAGCCGGGGAAGTTTGGGAGGTTCCCGGTTCCAGCGGGAGCAGCAGATAAAGGTCTTGAAGCTGACACACAAAGGAAAAGGGGACCACTTGGAAACACACTGCACAGGCAGACTTAAAGGCAAGTCTGAAGGGTCACCTTGAAGGATGGAGGTCGCAAGGGCTTGGGGACCACAGGAGTACAGCTGGTTGGTCGGTGCAAGGGCCAGAGAGGCCGAGTGCAACGCAGATAGGTCAGCCAGGCGTAGTGCATCTTGGAGTCATCGCGGTCAGGGGCAGGTGTCTTTCAGGGAGTATTGCAGGTCAGCAGGGCCACTCAGAGGGCGGATCTTGGGTATCCAGAAGTCCCTTGACTGGTGCTTGCTTCTGTGTATTTGAGAGTCCGGAGTGGACTCTTCTTCTGGGTGTCCAACGTTGGGTGTCCGGTACCCTGAGTACTGGAACACCACAGCCCTGGAAGGTGCTATTGCCACCAAAATTGGCACGGTGGCAGGTCTTGTCCTCCAGAGTTGTTGTACAAGTTTTGGCTTGGCTGCTGGGTCTGCGTCATTGGTCAGCAGCAGGTCACTAAACTGGACTTCGTAGGTTCCTTGCCTGCGGTGTGCAGAAGAGAGATACCTTCATTGAGATGGAGGTTATTGGCAATTTTCAGAAAGCTGGAGGTGCTCTGGGGGTTTGTAGAGTCCTTCAGGTTTCCAGGTGACACATCAGCAGTGATTGTCGGGTCCTTGGAGAAGCAGGCAGGGTTTGGTGCCTTTTTCCTTGTGCAGCAGGACTTCAGTTCTCATGCCTTGGGTCTTCTTCGTTCCTAGTCTTCTTGTGTCTGTCGAATCTGAGTTCTTGGTCTAGGCATGCCCTCTAAATACTGTATTTAGGGGGCATTAGGGGGAGTACCGGGTAGTGCCTAATGGGCAACCTACCTTAGGGTGGCTACTCCCACTAAGTGACCACTTCCTGTGGGAAAGGGAAACATCCCTGACCCTGGTTGGCAATTTTCCTACCTCCCAAGATGGAGGAAAATGAAAAATGGAGTGGTCACCTCCCCTGTTACACCTGAGGGGTGGTGCAGGCTGAGGGTGCCCACTCTTCCTATTCTTGCTAAGTTTCCTGCTGGGTTTCCCATCCAAAGTGGGCTGCTTTCTGCTGCCAGCAGCAGAGGCGAGTGTCTGATTTCAAAGGCAGCAAAGTCTTTGAAGCTGTCTGCTGGTGCATGGTGCCTGTCTGGGGGATGAAGTGTGACACCTCTGCCCAGGAAAGGCTTTGTGTTCTGGCTCCTGAGAGCAAAGGCTCTCACCCCAGGAGTCCTGAATCATGACTGGTGGTTTTCAGGCTGGTTAGGACCAGTCAGCAACCATGCCAGCGCTGTTAGGTTTTGCAGGGGGCACCTCTAAGGTACCCTCTGGTTACATTTTACAATAAATCCTTCACTGGCATCAGTGTCAAGGGGGTCTTGTAGCGCGTAGCTTGTCACACTGGGTGGTCTCCAGGCACTAGAGGGATGCTGCGAGCCTTGTCCTGCTGGAAAGGGGGTCAAAGAGCCAAATCTTGAGCTGCTTTCTGAAGTCCTTCAATGAAGTGGAGGTGGGCAGGGGGAGGGGGAAGTCGTTCCAGGACTTGGCCTCTAGGTGGGAGAAGTAGTGACCTCCGAAGTAGTAGTCGGCGTAGCAGACAATGTTGAGTCCTTGGGTGCGTACGACGTCTGCCAGTGGTGTCATGTTAGTGTTGAAGTGGGTGGGCCTGAGGGAGGAGCCCTGGGGAACTCCACAGATTATAATTTGGGTGCAGATACAAAAGGTGGTAGGTGGATCCTCTGTGTTCTGATGGAAAGGAAGGAGGAGATCCAGTTGAGTGTGTTTGTTGTCGTGGATGCCAATGCGGTGGAGTCTGGTGATGAGAGTGTGGTGGGAGACAGTGTCTAAGGCTGGCGATAAGTCAAAGAGGATGAGGGCAGTTGTTCCCCCTAGGTCGAAGAGTTGCTTGATGCCATCGGTTGCTGCAATCTGGGTGGTCTATGTGCTGTGATAAGGCTGGAAGCCTGATTGGAATTGGTTTTCAAGGTAGTCCATGAGCTTGCGGTTGATGACGTTTTCCAAAACTTTGGTGGGGAATGGGAGGAGTGAGATGGGGTGTTAGTTTTTGAGTTTGTTGGGGATGGCTAAGGGTTTCTTCAAGTGGGTCTTGACCTTGGCGTGTTTCCATGTGTCGGGTACGGTGGATATGGAGATGGAGGTATTGAGGACTTCTGTAAGGGAGACTCAGTTAACTTCTCTTCCTAGGTTGTAGAAGCGGTGAGGGCAAAGGTCCGCAGGGGAACCAGAGTGGATGGAGGTCATGATGGAGATGGTGTTTTTAGTGGACAGCTGCTTCCAGTCGGTGATCTGGTAGGGGGTGGGGGTTTGGGTGCAGAGGAGGTCAAGGTCGGTGGGTGTGTTGAAGTTGCTGTAGATGTCTATGATTTTGTGGTGAAAGTAGTCCAATAGCATGTTGCAGAGGGCCTGGGAGGGGTGGTGTAGGAGGCTGGTCTGGTTTGTAGTTGATACCTATGGTACTTACACCTTATACCAGGTCCAGTTATCCCTTATTATTGAAATGTAGACAGTATCTAGAAGCCAGGCTCTCTAGAGGTAGCTGTAGCTGAGCAGCCAAGGCTTAGCTAGGAGACATTCAGAGATCATGCAATACCACTGTAGTCACACAGTACTCACACACATTAAAGAAAATACTCAGTGTTACAAAAATAAAGGCACTTTATTATGGTGACACAAATACCAAAAATAGCATAGAGACTATACACCCTTAGGAGGTAAGTAATACACAAATTATATACACTAGTATGCAGAAAAAGGGATTACAACAGTTAGAAAACAGTGCAATTAGTGAAAATCACAATAGTTAGAAATGGGCCTAGGGGGAAACAAACCATACACTAAGAAAGTGGAATGCGATGGTCGGTTTCCCACCTAGGCAAGTGTAGTGTGTGGAGGGGTGCTGGGAGTGTTAGAAAACACCAAAGGTAAGTATTAGAACCCACCCCAGACCCCAGGAAAGCAGGAGTAAAGCACAGTAACTTTCCTTGAACACACAGAAACACTAGCAAGAAGATTATGCAAGAACCAGAAGAGACTGTAAGACACCAACAGTGGATTCCTGGACCTGAAGACCTGTGGAAGAAGGGGACCAAGTCCAAGAAACACAGAAGAGTCCAGGGAGAACAGGAGCCCCTGCTAACTCGGATGAAGGTGCAAGAGAAGAACCATCGGTGAGATATGCGTCGTAAGATAGAGTGCTGGGGGGCAGAGCTGCATGCGCATGAAGAACTTCATGGAAGGATGTCAACAAGCCTTGGCAACTGCAAAACATGTGGTGCACGGGGGTACTGTCTTCCGTGGGGAGGCAAGCTCTTACCTCCACCAAAGTTGGACAGTAGGACATCAGGACCATCAGGACCACTTCAGTCCACCACCCCTGATGCAGGATCCATGCAGCTCATCAGGAGAGGGGGTTCCACGCAGCTGGTTGTCATCGCAGTAGGTGCCTGCTGAAGCAGGGAACTGACTCCTTCACCCTAAGGGAGATTCCATCGCTCTTCTGGTGCAGGCTGAAGACAGGCTGTCCTCTGAGGATACACTACCGGGAAACAGTTTCTGTTGCTGGCAGGAGCTGAAGATACAATGTTGCAGAAGCCATCTTTGCTTCTTTGTTGCAATTTGTAGAGTTCTAGGAGGGTTCAGATGCAATTTCCTCGGTGAGAAGTTGAAGTGGAGTTGCCTGCTGGAGTCTTGCAATTTGAATCTGAAGAACCACCCAAAGGAGAGACCCTAAACAGCCCTGAAAGGGGGATTGGTCAGCTAAACAGGTAAGCACCTATCAGGGGAAGACTCTGACCTCACCTGCTGGCGCTGGCCACTCAGATGTTCCCAGAGTTCCCTGCCAACTTGGAATCCAAGATGGCAAAACCCAGAGACTCTCTGGAGGCGCTCTGAGCACCATCCCTGGGGTGGTGATGGACATGGGAGTTGTCACTCATCTTTCCTTTGTCCAGTTTCACACCAGAGCAGGGACTGGCGGTCCCTGAACCGGTGTAGACTGGATTATGCAAGGAGGACACCAAATGTGTCCTTCAAAGCATTTCCAGTGGCTTTGGGAGGCTACCCCTCCCATGCCTGTAACACCTATTTCCAAAGGGAGAGGCTTTAACACCCCTCTGCCAAAGGAAATCCTTTGTTCTGCCTTCTTGGGCTCGAGCTTTTCAAACAACAGGAGGGCAGAAACCTGTCTGGGAGGTGGCAGCTGCTTGGGCTGCCTGGAAAGCCTCAGAAGGCTGAAGTCCTCTAAGGAGCCCCCAGAGTGCATGGAATCACACAACCAATGCTTGCAAAAGTCTTGGGGTATGATTCCAACATGTTTTATACCAATCATGCCTATGTTCAGAGTTACCATTATGTAGCTGGACATAGGTAGTGACCTATGTCCAGTACACGTGTACAATGATGTCCCCACACTCACAAAGTCTGGGAAAGTGGTCCTGGAGGTCGTGGGGGCACCTCTGCTAGTGCAGGGGTGTCCTCACACACAGGTACTCTGCACCCTGCCCTCAGGGCTGGAGGGCCTGCTATATGGGTGGCTTAGAAGTGAGTTGGTGCAGTGTAAATGGCAGTGAAAGGGTGCATGCACCTTTTCACGCAGGCTGCAATGGCAGTTCTGCAGAAGCCTTTCCATGGGCTCCCTATGGGTGGCAAAATATATTCTGCAGCCCATAGGGATCCCCTGGAACCCCAATGCCCTGGGTACCTAGGTACCATATACTAGAGACTTATAAGGGGGCAGCAGTATGCCAATTGTGGGTGAAATACTGGGTTACCAGTATGCATCAAGCATAATTTAAGGGAGAGAGCATAAGTACTGGGGTCCTGATTAGCAGGATCCCAGTAGACACAGTCAAACACACTGACAAACAGGCCAAAAGTGGGGGTAACCAAGCTAAAAATAGGCTACTTTCCTACAGGTGGATAGTGTTCTCTGTGGTGGAGGGGCAGGAGACTTCAATGCTGACAAATTCTTTGGCATGGTTGGTGCTTGCCTCAATGTAGGTGGTGAGTGCTTCTTTCTTCGTCTCCCTGAGTCGGTGGTAGTAGCTGTTGAGGATGGCCCTGAAGAAGTCAAGGTTGGCGGGGGTCTTGCTGGAGTGCCAGTGTCTCTCTAGTTTCCTGAAGTGAGGTTTGAGGGTCAGAAGTTCTTGGGTGAACCATCTGGCTTGCTTGGTGTGTTTTCTGCTGGTGGTGCTCTAAAGGGGGGAGATGGTGTCGGCGGCTGAGGAGATCCATTTGAAGAAGTTTTTCATGGGGAGTTCAAAGGTATCTGTGAAGATGGGTCTAGCTTCTTTGAGGGCAGCAATTCCAGGGGGTTTCCGTGACTTTGCCCCAGTTGCTGTGGGAGAGGTTGGGGGGGTCACATCAGGGCTTCAGACTGTCCATCGATGGTGAAGTGGACGCTGTGTAGTCAGTCTAGACTACCTCAGTGGTGTGGGAGAATTTGGCTCTGTCGCTGGTGGAGAAAATGGGGTCCAATGTGTGTCCCGTGCTGTGGTTGAAGGAGGTGACCAACTGAGATAGGCCGATGATGCTCATGTTTTCAAGGAGCGAGGTAGAGTTGGTGTCATCTGGGTCTTGTAGGTGGAAGTTCAGGTCCCCTAGGAAGATGTAGTGGTTGGAGTCGATTGCCAGGGGGCAATGAAGATCGGGATGGAGTTGCAGATGGTCCTGCAGGGGCCAAGGGGTCTGTAGGCGAGGGTTCCTCTGATGGTAGTTTTGGCTTCATGCTTGATCTGCAAGTTGAAGCGTTCCATGATCGGTGTTGTATCATTGTTCGAGACAGTCCAGTTGAGGGAGTCCTTATGGATGATGGCGAAGCCACCTCCGTGTCTGCTGGGGCAGACTCTGTGGGTCATCTTGTATCCGGGGGGTTGTGGTGGCGATGTCTGGTGCAGATGAGGGGGTGAGCCAGGTTTCAGTGATGAAAATTATGTCAGGGGACAGGGTGGGTATGGTGTCTCAGATTTCCATGGTGTGCTTGCAGAGGGATGGGACGTTGAGAAGTCTGCAGTGGAGCTGTGGTTTGTGGCCAGGAGTCTGCTGGGTGCAGGTTGTGGAGGTTCCTATATCACAGGAGAAGTTGCATCTGTGGCAGGATAAGGGGCCTTTTATGGTGCATGGCGAGGAGATGCTGCAGTTGGTGTTCTGGGCCAGCGGCATAAGGTTTTGGATCTCCTCAGAGGAGTATTGTGCCATTCTGCAGATCCAGAAGTCTGGGCGCTGAGTGTGGTCCAGGCGCGGCCTGGTGCAGATGGGCAGGACAAGCAGAGGGCAATGCAGGCACGAAGAGCGGACAGAGGGCAGAGCAAGAGGCACAAAGCAGGAGAAAGGCTCAGCGCAGGGCACAGAGGCTCAACACAGGGCATACAGTGACAGCGCTTGGCATTGGGAAGAAGGGGGAGCAAGGGACCAGTGCAGTGGTGTTGTGCAGTGACCTCCATTAAGTAGGTTCTGGGGAGGGTGGGGCGTGGGAGGGCGGGCAATGGAAACAGGAAACAGGATGCAGGCAGCAAAAATGGTGGGAAAAGGAGGTGGGGCCGGACAATCAGAGGGCAATGCAGGCATGAAGAGAGGACAGACAGAGGGCAGAGCAAGGGGCACAAGGCAGGAGAGAGGCTCAGCTCAGCACAGGGCACAGTGTGCTTGACAGCCATTGGCAGCGGGCAGCTGGGGGAGCAAGGTTCAGGACCTGCTCAGTGGGATAGTACAGCGACCACCATTAAGTTGGTCCTGGAGAGGGCCGGGTGCGGGGGAAGGGCGCGTGACCGAAGTGGGAAGTGGGAAGTGGGCAGCAAAAAGGGTGGGAAAAGGAGGCAGGGGCTGGGGGCATGACGGCCAGGACAAGCAGAGGACAATTCAGGCATGAAGAGCGGACAGACAGAGGGCAGAGCAAGGGCCACAGGGCAGGAGAAAGGCTCAGCGCAGGGCATAGAGGTTCAGTGCAGGGCATAGAGCACTTGACAGCACTGAGCAGTGGGCAGCGTGAGGAGTAAGGTTCAGGGCCTGCTCTGTGGGGTCACGCAGCGACCTCCATTAAGTAGGTCCTGGGAAGAGCAGGAGTGAGGGTGGACAACAGAAGCTGACAGCAAAAATTACAGGAAAAGAAGGCAGGGGCCTGTGGCACGATGGGCAGGACAAGCAGAGGTCAATGCAGGCATGAAGAGCGGACAGACAGAGGGCAGAGCAAGGGGCACAAGGCAGGAGAGAGGCTCAGCGCAGGGCACAGAGAGCTTGACAGTGCTTGGCATTGGGCAGCGGAGGGAGCAAGGCTTAGGACCTGATCAGGGCACCTTTCTCACAATGGGCCATTTGTTATGATCAATTCTGACCAGGGACACATTAAAAGTGTACTTGGTACACGTATCATAATCCATATACCAGGCAGATAGCGCAGTGACGGTCTGTTGTGGAGTTTCTGAACATGGGTCGGTGTGTGATCTTACCGTCGGTTGCGCCACAGTGGCATGTATTTTATATTTTGGGCTTTAACTATGAGCAGCAGCAGCGACAAGATGTGTGTGATCGGCTCCATGGCGGCACAGGACGTATGAGACTGCCTGCAGGTGATTTTTTGCCTTTTATATCTCTCTGTTTCCTCCAGCTGGGACATGGTGGTTGGACTGCCACAGTCACGTTGGTGAAAGTGCACATCATAATCCGCCTGGCGGAAACACTGACTCCGGCAGCCTCATTGGCTTATCTCACCACTGCAGTGGTTTACGCTGCCTGGCAGTGCCAGCGGGACCGTGGTGGTCTTTGGAAACACATGCATCATAATACGGTGACCAGACCGCCAAACACGTAATCAGGCCCTTGATTTTTTTTCACTGATAATGTTATGGGCATTGTCACAATTCTCTTCCTGCGCTCTTGTGCCCATCACCCAGGGGACCAAATTCTGGGACTTCCCAAAGCTCTAATAACCTTTCACTATGCATGCATATCCTGACTACCAGCCATTTGAATTCTATTTGCAAAATAACATCCATTCCCAATCCATGTCGGGTTTTATGGAAGCTGGTCTGGCCATTCTTGGAACTCCAACACCTATAATCCCCTGCTCACTGTTTCGTCTCTACCCCTGCAGGCCAAGGATGGGTGAAGGAATCAGCACACATGTGGCTGGCTGCTGCTATCCTGCTCACACCTGATGCTTGTGATAATTGTGAACCCTCAGTTCCCTTCAGCTCAGTGTCGGTCATTGTAGCTGTTTTCTGGTGAGACCAATCCTTGTTTCCTGAAGTTTCTGAGCCATAGTTATTCCTTGTTTTTGTTCCAGAGCTTTAGTTATTCCTCTAGTGTTTCCTGAGCTTTTAGTATTCTTAATTCCTGAGTTCCTGAGCCATAGTTATTCCTTGTTCTCGAACTGTAGTTTTTCCTTGTTTCTGAACTAGCTCTCCCTGCAGTGCTACTTGACTCCTGAGCCTCAGCTATTCCTTGAACTAGTTCTGCCTGCTGTGTTTTCTTGTTTCCTTGTTCCCGCACCAGCAGATTTTATGCTCCCTTGAAGCCTCTCCTTCTGTATTTTACTTTGCCCAGTCCTTGCCTTTCTTTCCATTTCCTTGTTTGTTGTTTTCCCGCTGTCTTGCTTCTAGTTTCCTTGCATGTTTGTTACATGTTTTCTGCCAAGTGTGTCCTTTGTTTTCCCTTCTTTCCAGTTAAGCACCACTCCTTGCTAGCTCCTTGTCTATTGTGGTTGTATTTAGTTCTACACCCTTGCTGTTACTGCCTTGCATGTTCCTGTTTGAGTGCCAGGATCCTTGAGCTCAGCTGAAAACCTAGGTGGTGTTTCTTGTCCATTGTGAGTATTGTCTTTGAGTTAATTTTATAAAATCACCACAGGGGTCAGCTCCACAGACCCTGCCTTTGCATGCATATCTAACATATGGGTATTAGAAGTCAGAATCTGTAACAGAAAATGTGGGTGGGAAACTTACTGAGCTTCAGCCTTACCATGTGGCGCTCCTGAGTGTTTTACCCCACATTCCCTCTATCGTTTCTGCTGTTAAATATCTGTCTACCTGTGTGTGTGAGTGAGTGTGTGTGTATGTATGTGTGTGTGTATATATATATATATCTTACACATTATATGTATATATCTTACACGTTCATCCGGGGTGTTAGTTAGTTTGGGTCCCACATTGCCTATTGAATGCCTAGTCATTCTGAGCCTTATCTGTCTTATTCCCTTGCATAGAGCTTTCCTTTTGGATTCCCTATTTCCTCTGACTCTCTGTGTGATCTTGAGCATTTCTATACCAGTATTCTGCCTCCTTTGTCTTCCCTGCCAACAGTCTAGTCAGCACTCTGACAGTTCATGACAGACATAATGTTTTCACCTGATGAAGGCTTCTGTGAAGCCGAAACACGTTGTCTTTGCCTGCACATTAAAACAATAGCACTGCAGTTGGTGTGCTACTTCCTTTCTGGACTGAGGATTGGTTTGTCATCGATTTGTGAAGAGCGCCACATGCCGCTACTGGCACCAACGCTGAGAGGTAGAGATATAAGCAGTTTTGTGGCTGCATGAACTGAAATATTTATTTATTAGTGCCATTTTATGAGAACCCTTTCTGACTAAATACAATCATATAGTGCTAAAATATTAAAATGACTCACACTAAGGTGGTGTTGCAGATATGTTACAGAAAGAAGATTTTTAATTCGCCTTCAATTACTGGCAGCAAAGGAGATATCTGTGTAACGCCCCGTCAGGTGCAGAGCATTTGTTCCAGAATGGGCTGCATGCTTAGGTTAGGGACCCTTTTGGATGAAGGTTCAATGAAGTTCTATCCTAGAGATATATTTCCATGGCATAGATATCCTGGCTGGGTGATGGAAGGCTGCCGTAGAGAGGCTGTGCAAACAGAGCTGGCATTGGTTTAGTTCAACCAACACAGGTGACCTGTGATTATTGTATGTTGTGCACTCCTCATGCCACTCCTTGCCTTCTCCCTGATGTGTCTCCCGCCTCTTATTCACACCAAATGATACGCCTGAAGATTTCATCGCAAGAAACTATTCTAATGCTGTTGATTACCTAAATCCTTTATTGATGCTTGCCTCATTTTTGTGGCTATATATTAACAGACATTGGGAAAACCAGTATGGTTCGCCTTTATGACCTAACTGCTTTGCCTTTGCTGTTTGCCAAGGTTGTATGTTGGAACCACGAATGCATTTACCATGCATGCCACAAAAACGCAGTCCGAACCACAAATGCATCTTTACAACGCACTCCTTTACCACGCAAGTCATTACAACGACTTGCCTCAGGGAAAGCGCTGGGCTTTAGGATCATATAATTTACTATTTCAACTCCAGTCTGGCAATAGCAGGGAAAAGTGTTGGACTTAAAGTCCAACATCAGCCCAACAACGCTTTCCTTAAGGTAACTTACAACTTGCGTTGTAAAGGAATGCGTTGTAAAGGCACAGTTGTGTTTCAGACCGTGTTGTTAAGGCACAGCATGGTTCGAGCCACATTGTAAAGGGTGTCTCCCGTTTGCCAGTGCTGTGCAGCAGTGGCCGAAATAAAAAAGGTGAACGACACAGTTGCTGCGGCCGCGTCATTTCATAAGCGTGCACATGTCACCAGCCCTACCAAATGATGCAGATGCCCTTTTTAAAATTTATCAATACACAATGGATCAGTAAATAAGAAAAGTTAAATTGGAGAAGCACAAATGTGTTTTTTTTATGGACAGAGCAGCCCAGAAGTAATTTGCTACTAGGCCCTTCAATTTTTTTTAATAAAAATGAAAAGGTCCCCGGCGGTGACAAAGGCAACGGAGAAGCATGTTGAGGGAGTGGCTGGGTTGGAAACAACAGAGGGCAGGAAGTGGCAAGGAAGCTACTGAGGATAGGTTAATGGTCAATGCAAGGGGGAAGTAACCTAGACTTCCACGGTAATCAAATGGCTAAAGTAATTCTATGCGTACAACCAATGTAACGTCAATAGACATTTATTGCATTATATATTTCTTTGCACATGTTATTCCAGACATTAAAAGTATATTTCGTTGAACATGTTATTCTGAACGTAAAGTTTACATTTGTCTGAATAGGTGCTCCTAGTAAAAACAGTGAAGGTGATGCCTGGAACATGTGCAAAGAAATATATAAAGCAATAAATGTCTATTGACGTTGCATTGGTTGTACGCATAGAATTACTTTAGCCATTTGATTACTGTGGAAGTCTAGGTTACTTCCCCCTTGCATTGACGATTAACCTATCCTCAGTTGCTTCCTTGCCATTTAACCTATCCACATTTACTACCCTGGTCAGAAGGGTTAGAGGGTATTTGCCTCATCGTCCTTTACAAGGAAGCAACTGAGGCAGGTGAAGCTGGTCTGAGGAGGGAAAAATATTTAAAAAGGAGGGGTGGAAAATACAATAGATCAGCTTAGAGGAGGGATCAGGGAGCAACACAAACTGAGTCTGGGTGAATGGTAGAGGAAAACATTACACAAGGAGGTGAGCTAGAAAACACATGCACTGTCAGGGAGTGGTGAAAGAAAAGTAAAAAAGGAGTTCCCTAAATGTGATCACTGGAAAGATACAAGTCAGCCATTCCAAAGGTTGGTAAAGAGACTGAGCTCCAGGAAATATATAAACACAAGAAGAGGAAGGCAAGCCAATGCAAACCAGTGAGTAAGAAGGAAACAAATGAGAGTGATAACAAAGCCAACCAATGGTAAGGAGTAGGCTGGGCCAAAGCCATTGTAAGTTTTTAATACAGACCACAATAATAGTAAGCATTGACACCATCCTCTGCACTCCTTCAAACAAATATCACAAGGTGAATTCATGGGTTTGGTCAAAGCAAGCAGGCCTTCCCGTTGCCCTTCTGACCCTTGCCCACCACACATCTTCAAGAACATTATTTTATCTTCTTCTGCTGACACACCTGTAAAAAGAATCATCAACTCTTTAACTACAAGAACTTTTCCTGAAGACCTGAAAAAGGCATACATACGTCAGGCTGGAGGTAATTAATCCCACAGCTTGTGCCCATTTGAAGGTAATGAGGGTGAAATGAATTCCATTCCATTCATTTAATTCCAAATAACCCAATTTGAATTTATAATCTATGGTGGTGAAAATTTATTGAGGAGAGATGGCAAGCTTTTGAATAAGCTAGTCTTTAAGATGTATAAGTTTGCTCTTTGCCTGCTGAGACCCTTCTCAGCTGCCGATATCTGGCTGGAATTCATTCTCATAATCCAGCAGGTACTAGGGCAAGTGCTTTTTAAACTTCTGCCCCAAACTTTGGCTTACCAGGAGAGAAAGTCTAGAGAAGAAATTCAATCTGACGGCCACAGACAACCCCACTCTCTGTACCTTGAAGACTACCATAGTATTTTTAAATGCTGTTGAGCTCTGGGCCTCCCATATGAGTAAACATGCTTTTAAGCAATTCATTAAAAAGCCAGTTAGTCTCCTTTCACGCCAGGCTGACACGGACATTCTAGCAAGAGTCAAGCGTGCGTGGACTGTCATCAATTCTTACCGGAAAATGCAACTTTTACCCTATCTGTCCTGTACATGCTCAAAACATTCATGGCCCTTAGGCTCGCAAACTGACCATTCCTGAAACATCTAGCCAAGTGCCGCCAACCCCTGGAATCAACAACGTGCAGGGGTTTGGAATGTATGACAAATCTTTCCAGCATATCATTTGTAGCTGTCCAGCCTTACTTCAGGAATGGAAATTTTCACTAAAGTTGGAATTGAATAAACTGGGCATACATTCATGCTGGCAGGCAATTGCCAACTCTCTTAACCCTGATAACATAACCTTGAACATCTTGCTGGTCAAGTTCATGAACCTAGAAGTCAAAGACCTTTGCTGCTTACGGGCATCATCGAGTGGCAATAGTTTGAGCAACTTACAGGATTGTCCACTAGTGCTCCCTCCAGAAAGGTGCATTCTTTGTCCGAACTATTTGATGACTAACAAAGTGCTGCGCATGTCCTTGGTCACAGTAATGTTTATTTTTTTACCTGCTGACACCTGTGTTGGTTCATAAAATCTTATTCCTTGGTCACAGTGACGTTTACCTTTTTACACCTGTGGTTGTTTATTCTTATTTGGCCCTTAGCCATTATTACCTATTGGAGCTACTGACTATGATAGCTTCATTGCACTTTGTGTTGTGTAATGCTAGCTAGTGTTTTTTTTAGCATCTTTGTCTCTATTATTTATATGGGGCTTTGCACTTTGTGTTATCATTCGCGGGCCTTCCGTTATTGGCTAAATATGGCCCCAGGGCGGGTTCCGGGTTGAACAATAGGCAAACACTGGGCCACTCCTTAGTTCTCTTGCTTACATCTGAATCGGCTCATGATAACTTGCTCTTCTCTCGATATCTCATTTGCATTTTGTCTTAGCCAACTAACCGTTTTTAGAGCTGCTGCCTGTTCTAATATGCTCACCAAATGAAACCATATTTCTGGTTTAGATGTGAACATTAGGCTCCTTCTACCTTCTATTGGTTGACAAAAGCTGTTCCTCCTCTTTTTAGGTCGAGTGTAAGCGCACAACCTGTTGAATGCTTTTAAGTATACTTCTGTGGGCTTCCAGCTATTTCACTTGTTAGTTTCAGTGTCATTTAAAAATCCTTGCTTGCTAGTGGTCAGTCATGCCTCTTTGTCCCTCCTTCTTCTGAGTGGAAGCAGGGGCCTACTTCTGTACAATTACACTTTGTCCTGTTTAACTGGTCTGTAGGGGACTTGTTTTTACTTTGTTTCCTACTCCTCTCCAGGGAAGCTTCCCTTTTCATTTGCAGAGGTTTCTTCCTCTGAGCTTATCTGTAAACAAGGCTAAACATCAGGCTCTTATCTTGGCCACATTTGGTCTTTGTGGGCTCTCTGCACACTCTCTGGGCTGCCTGGCTCTTGCCCTTCCTTGGGTTGGATTTTCTTTATCAAGTGTGCCTGTCTGTGTGCTAAGAGCAAGATGGGAGGATCACTTGTAATTGCCTATAGCCTAGACACCCAGCTCTACCAGGGCTCCACAATCCTTAGAGACAGTGCCCACTTCTGCTCCATACTGGGATCACACTCACAGCTCCATCAATGCACCGCAGTTCACACAGTCCAGGCCCTTAGCCGTGCCAATGACAGGAACCCCACACACGCTGTCTGCCAGAGCACCTCAGTTCTTGCTGCTGCTCAACTCTGCTAAAGCAACTCTTGCTGTTCTGTAGCGCCCCCTGCTGTTCCACATTCTGACTTCTGTTTCAGGATGTGGGGGAGGCAATTAAATCTATTCTTAGCTGCCAGCTTTATTTGGGAGAGTCTGTTTCACCTATCTCACCGTTTTTTCCCTTACTCTGTTTACTCCCACTGTTTTCTTTCTCCCTCACTTTTCTCTTTCCAGCCCTTAAAATCCACACATTAACAGTTTCATTCTTTTCTCTCTTTTTGTTTTTATTCCACTCTTCCTCTTGTTACCTTCTCTTTCAAACCCGCATAAAACTTGGGGCCAGATGTAGCAACTTTAAAATTTGCGAGGTGCAAAGTGCGAGTCCATGCGACTCGCACTTTGCACCTCGCAAATTGCTATGCAGTACGGTGTCTCAGACACCAACTGCAACTCGCAATGGGGTCGCAATGACCCACCTCATGAATATTCATGAGGTGGGTCGCAAATTGCGGCCCCATTGCGAGTATAGGCACTCGCTAACATGGAGGCCTGCTGACGTCAGCAGACCTCCATGTTAGCGACCTGCTGTTCAATAAAGCAGGTTTTTTCTTTTTGAAGTGTAGCCCGTTTTCCCTAAGGGAAAACGAGCAGCACTACAAAAAAAACCGAAACCTTTAGTTTAGGATTTTTCAGGGCAGGGAGTGGTCCCTGGGACCACTCCCTGCCCTGAAAAAATAATATGGGGTCCAGTCACAAAGGGGAAGGGGTCCCATGGGGACCCCTTCCAATTTGCGAGTGGGTTACCATCCACTAACTGCGATACGATTTGCGACCGCGTACGCGGTCGCAAATGGTATTGCATCCCACTGCGAGTCGCAAATAGGAAGGGAACACCCCTTCCTATTTGCGATTCTGAAATGCATATTGCGAGTCGGTACCGACTCGCAATATGCATTTCTGAATAGCAAAGAGGCTTTTGCGCCTCGCAAACGGTGATTTTCGCCGTTTGCGAGGCGCAAACCCTTTGCTACATCTGGCCCTTGGTTATTTCTTTCCTTGTTTCGTTCCTTTCTTTTTTCTTCATAAGGCGTTCATTCTTTCACTACTTTTTTCCTCTTCCCTTCAGTCTTTCTTTGTCTTTTTTATTTGCTCTTTCATTTCAATCAGTACACGTCCTTTCACTTTTTTTTTTTTAGATCTTTTTTCCTTCCTTTCTCTGTTATTTTTCTTATCTTTATCTGTCAATTCACGTTTTAGTATAAAGCCCACTTTTTCCTGTCTGTATGTGGAAGCTGCAAGTTACTTGTCGGGACCCGAAGTGTCAAAGTACATACATGCCCTGGTTCTTTCGCTGCTTGTTTCTCTCACCATCTCTCTTTTTTCTCTCATGTTCATTTTCCTCTTTCTTTTCACACTTCTTTCATGAATTTTTCCTCTTTATCTTTATCATTTGCTAGCTTCTTTCCCTTTTTGCTTTTGTCTCACGTTTGCTCTATTTCTTCTCTTAGTTGTGTTTTCATTTTTTCGCTCTTTCTTTCCCTTCTTTCTTTTATTTCTTTGCGACCCCTTCTCTTTCTTCCTTTTGTCTGTTGCATTCCTTTCACTTCTTTTTTTCTGCCTCATCTTCTTTCTCTCCTGAGGCCTAGTTATCAATGGAGCAACAGGTGCAGTGGCACCGGGGCCCAGAGACCTATGGACATCACTCAACTCTAATTACTACTGTATTTTCCTACCGACATTGCAGTCAACCATGTTCCTTTCTTACTCCAGGGCCCAGAACACCATTACTACGCCACTCTCTATCTTTACTCCCGACTCCCTCTTTTCTTTTACCCTCCAATCCGTCCCAAATTATATTTTTGTTATGGTGTTTGGAGCATTACACTCTAATGTCAAAAGTTTCTTTCTGATGAAGGTTTATATGATAATTGTATATGTTTTAAGATAGAGGAAGAAAGTAAATGGAAGTGATTTAGTTAAATACTGGGCCACTGGAATTATATGGCAGGAAAAGGTGACATTATGAAGCAGGGTTGACCAATTTATGTGGCAAGAAAAGTCCAGTTATGAATTTACAATGCCAATAGCTCTAACTCAAGAAAATGCAAGACCTATTGCACTGAAATGCTTGTTGTTACATGTTGCTATTTGTTCCTACTACGTATTAGAGCAACGGTTTGGTTCACAGTTTTTACAACTGCCATAAGCTTGATTGTCACTTAGGCCTGTCCCCCTAGTCAATGTATGCACCAATTGCATGAATTGATATTTTTCTAATTGTGCTCTGAATTCTTTATCGATTTAGATTTTTATCATTGTGTATGCCATTTCTAATTAAATTGGTTTTAATTAACCACACAATAAAAATGTAACATAACTTAACTTTCCGGGGACAAAGGCCCTCATTACAACATTGGCGGTAAATTCCGCCTACCGCCGTGCAGAAGGCCTCCAACACACCGCCGCGGCCGCGGAATGCTGCCACTGCTATTAAGACCCATAGCTCAGAATCCGTCAAAATCCAGACACCCACACAAGTCCGCCACACCAAAGGTCAGTGATAAACTGACGAATTCAAAACCTCCACTGTCACGCTAACAAGAATACACCTACACTATCACGACCCACGAATCCATGCAGTGGTCTTTCAACCACGGTATTCCATTGGCGGTACACACCGCCGCGCTCAAAATACACACACATCTCCAAAACACCACCACATTATACACACACCACTCCCACACACCCAATACAATATAAAACACACACCCACATCACCCACAAACCCCTACGAACCAAAAAACGAACGAAGGCCAGTGAGAGACACCACCAGAAACTACACCAGGCACACAACACCATCACACACACAACATCCACGCACAAAACACCACACACCCCTAAACATCACCCCACACATCACAACACACACCACCTCACACATCACCCACACCACCCCATGGCCCCGCAAAGACACCCCAGGTTTTCTGAGGAGGAGCTCAGGGTCATGGTGGAGGAAATCATCCGGGTAGAGCCACAGCTATTCGGATTACAGGTGCAGCACACCTCCATTGCTAGGAAGATGGAGCTATGGAGGAGAATCGTGGACAGGGTCAACGCAGTGGGACATCACCCAAGAACCAGGGATGACATCAGGAAGAGTTGGAATGACCTACGGGGGAAGGTGTGTTCCGTGGTCTCAAGACACCACCTAGCGGTTCAGAGGACTGGCGGCGGACCCCCACCTCCTCCCCTACAACTAACAACATGGGAGGAGCAGGTCTTGGCTATACTGCATCCTGAGGGCCTCACAGGAGTAGAAGGAGGAATGGAATCTGGTAAGACAAAGCTTTAACTACTTCATCCTCCACCCTCCCTGCATGCCATCACAAACCGCCACCCACCCCATCACCCCCATCACTCCAACCCCTCACATATGTCCCACCATCACAACCCACACATCCCAACCCCAAGCCCTGCATGCAACACCAAAGCATGGACACCCATCACCAATGCATGGCAACTGCACATACCCACACAGACACCGAAACAATTACCACACAAGCACCAACACATGAATGGAAGCACTGGGGTACAGGCACACCCATCCGTTGCACACCATGGCACACACAGATGCTATAATCATGTCCTTACACCCCTGCAGGGCCCCTACCCAACGTCACCGGACAGGAGGTTCCAGCCATGTCCACTCCACCCACAGAAGAGGCCCACAGTGATGACAACAGCTCTGTCCAACTGGATCTAGATGACCAGCCCGGCCCATCTGGGACCTCGGGACAGTCGGTTCCCCTCACACTGGCACAAGCCACCACAGAGCCTCCCCCCTCTGCCAACACCAGCACAGCACCCACCCAGCCGGCCCATACCTCTGTCCCCAGGACACGTCAAGCAGCAGTGTGTCCACCACTACAGGGCTAACCCACCAACCCAACAACAGCAGGGACCTGGGGGCAGTGGCGGTGGGCACACGGTTCAGGGGACAGAGGGCCAGGAACACCGGGGAACTGGCAGGGCTGCTGTGCGACAGGGGGAGGACAGGCCCAGGGAACCCACTCTCCACGAGGCCCTCTCCAACATCATGGGAGCATACCACCATTCCCAAGAGACGATGGCAACGGTACTGGCCAAGTTTCAGGAGACCCAGCGGCTGGAGGAGGAACAGTATTTGGGGTTCAGGGAGGAACTCAAATCCATCAATTCCACCCTGGGCACCATTGTAGGGGTGCTGAAGGAACTCCTCAACACCAGGAGGGACACTGTGGCACGACAATCGGCCCCTGACACTAGCCAGGACGATGAACTGCCCACCACCTCCGCCGGCGCTAGTGGACAGGAGGCACCGCCACAGGACCAACAGGCCACCAGCACCCCACCCCCTGCAGATGGAGAACCACCATGCAAGCGGTCCCTGAGATCCAGGACAAAGACAGAGAACGATGTCAAGACCCCCGCCAAGAAATGAGACCACCCTGATTGTCCTCCTTCTGTCCCACCTTGTCACCCTGTCCATACTTAAACTGCCCCAGCTCTACTTCCTATGCCCCTTTGGACAGTGCACCTGTGAGACTAATAGACTGGACTCTGCCATGGACATTCCTCCACCATCACCCCTCACCATTTTACAACCCTCTCCAATATTGATCACTTAAATAAACTCCCTTAAAGCACAAAACAATCTGGAGTCTGTCTGTGATTTCGAAATAGTGTATTAGCAATTACAGTGCCAAAAAGCTCTTTCAAATGTAATGTCAACATACCTATGTCACACAGCTCTAGTCCATGAGGAAACAAAGCAGATGTCACACAGTGGGACCCACATCTGTGAAATAGAAAGGGAAAGTGTCAACTCAGTGACCATACACTGGGTGAAAATGACAGACAGTAGAGAGGTAGTACAATTAAATGAGATGTAGCAGCTAGCTTTGTCTTCTTACCGGTGTCTCACTGGAAGTATTGTATAATCACTGTATTCCTGTTGTCGAGTTCCTCTTCTTCTGCTTCCTCGTCTTCACTGTCCACAGGCTCCACAGCTGCAACAACACCTCCTTCTGAACCATCCTCCTGCAGAAAAGGCACCTGTCGTCGCAAAGCAAGATTGTGCAGCATACAGCAGGCCACCATGATGTGGCAAACCTTCTTTGGTGAGTAGAATAGGGATCCACATGTCATGTGGAGGCACCTGAACCTGGCCTTCAGGAGGCCAAAGGTGCGCTCTATAATCCTCCTAGTTCGCCCATGTGCCTCATTGTAGCGTTCCTCTGCCCTTGTCCTGGGATTCCTCACTGGGGTCAGTAGCCATGACAGGTTGGGGTACCCAGAGTCACCTGCAAATGGCGAGGGACAACTGTTAGACACACACTAACTCATAGGGACATCCACAGACCCAGACAACTATTCCCACTGATTTGGGTCCATGTCCTCACCTAATAGCCACACACAGTGCCTCTGTAGTTGCCCCATCACATAAGGGATGCTGCTGTTCCGCAGGATGTAAGCGTCATGCACTGAGCCAGGGAATTTGGCATTAACATGGGAGATATACGGGTCTGCCAAACACACCATTTGCACATTCATCGAATGGTAACTCTTCCGGTTTCTGTACACCTGTTCACTCCTGCGGGGGGGACCAAGGCCACATGTGTCCCATCAATGGCACCTATGATGTTGGGAATATGTCCCATGGCATAGAAGTCACCTTTCACTGTAGGCAAATCCTCCACCTGAGGGAAAATGATGTAGCTCCGCATGTGTTTCAGCGGGGCAGACAACACTCTGGACAACACGTTGGAAAACATAGGCTGGGACATCCCTGATGCAATGGCCACTGTTGTTTGAAAAGACCCACTTGCTAGGAAATGGAGTACTGACAGCACCTGCACTTGAGGGGGGATTCCTGTGGGATGGCGGATAGCTGACATCAGGTCTTGTTCCAACTGGGCACACAGTTCCTGGATTGTGGCACGATCAAGCCTGTAGGTGATGATCACATGTCTTTCCTCCATTGTCGATAGGTCCACCAGCGGTCTGTACACCGGAGGATGCCGCCATCTCCTCACATGCCCCAGTGGACGGTGCCTATGGAGGAGAACAGCGAGCAGAGAGTCAACCAACTCTGAGGTACATAAACACAGCTTACTCTGGAAATATTCATAAATCGAAAGTTGCCTGTATGAGTGGTTAGGCAAGGCCTAGGTATGTGTGACGCACTCAAAAATAATGCCATGTGGGCCCCTGAAATGGCTGCTGCCTGACCTGTAAAGTGGGACAGGGGGATATGAGGTAACTGCGCTGGCGTTCTACACCGTCGCAGTAGGCGGTCGAAGACCGCGGCGCAATTTAGCATTGGTTAACATTGGGCCCTATGGGTCCCAGGAGCCAATGACGATGTACACCGGCGGTGACTGTACGCACCGCCGTGGACATCACCGCCATTTTCTCTCTGTTCAATCACTCGATACCTGATCTTCGACAGGAGAGGACCTACACTGCAAGTGATGCTGTGACCTCAGTCTGGAAAAGACAATGGCTCCTGTGTCTGGGGAAAGGGCCCCTGCCTTCAGCACAGAGGAGTTGGAGAAACTCGTGGATGGGGTCCTCCCCCAGTACACGCTACTCTACGGTCCTCCAGACAAACAGGTAAGGTACACTGTGAGCATGCTGGATGGGCAATGCCTGTGTGGAGTGGGGTGGATGAAAGATAGGGGGGGGGGTGAATGAGGCGTCCATGAAACGACGGTGAGTGCATGTGTGCCATGGCAAGGGTAGGGATGCGGGCCAATGACTGTGACGGTGCAGTTGGTAATTACTTCTCTTTTCCCCTGTACAATTCCTGTAGGTCAGCGCCCACCAGAAGAAGGACATCTGGCGTGCCATCGCCAAGGAAGTCCGGACCCTGGGGGTCTACCACAGACGGAGCACCCACTGCCGGAAAAGATGGGAGGACATTCGCCGCTGGAGCAAGAAGACGGCGGAGGCCCAGCTGGGGATGGCCTCCCAACGTGGGAGGGGTGCCGGACGCACCATGACCCCCTGATGTTCAGGATCCTGGCGGTGGCGTATCCGGACTTGGATGGGCGCTTGAGGGCATCACAGCAGACACAAGGGGGTGAGTACACTCTCATTCTGCAGATTCTGCGCGCATTGGAGGTGTCTGGGTGGGGGAGGTAAGCTGTGGGTTCCCCTAGGCCAGGGCGAGTTTGCTAGTTAGGTTCCCTTCTTCAGGCAGGCCCTGTGGCACCCCACCCCACCTGTGTACAGTGCCAACTACACCTAGTCATGCTCCTGTGACATTCATGTGTGCAGAAATCGGCCATAGCCTTGTAAGCCATGTCCCAGGGATTGAATAGTGGACCCCAAGTGAGCGGCGTAGTGCAGGTGGCTTCTGTGTCTGTCGTGTCCGCCAACGGTATTGCATGCACTGAACATGTCTTTCTTCTGTCTTCCTCCCCCCTTTTTGTGGTCTCCCTGTACTTGTGTGCATTAGCATCATCAGGCGGAGGAGCAGTGGCACCAGAGCAGAAGGGAGCTGCATCCCACATGGCCCTGGAGGGCGACACTATGGACTCCGAATTCACCAGTGGGACGGAGGGCGAGGGGAGCTCCATGGCGGGGACAGGAGCTGACACCAGCGAGACGGACTCCTCCTCTGATGGGAGCTCCCTTGTGGTGGCAGCCCCATCTATGCCCCCCGCATCTACAGGTACAGCCGCCACCCCCCCTACCAGCACCGCCCTCCCAGCAGCCCCTCAGCCTTTGCCACGCGCCCGCTCACCCAGGAGGGTGGGCATCTCCTTTGCCCCAGGCACCTCAGCCCCTGTCACCCCTGCTGCCCTCAGTGAGGAGGCCATTGACCTCCTCAGGTCCCTCATTGTTGGGCAGTCAACCGCCAACATAGACAGCCACTTTAACACTCCGCCTGCCACGGCGGTACAAACAAACAACGCGGCGGTCACCGCCAACAGACAGGCGGGACACAATGTACCGCCCATACTATTACAACAGGCCAATCCGCCACCTTTTCCAGGGCGGATTCACCGCGAATAAAAACACGGCGGAAACAGGACTTGGAAGGGAAAACGCTCACCTCTACACAACCCACGAGGAACCAGGATGTCATGGAACCCGAACTCCAGATCCTACCAGCCTTTATCTTCCTGCTCCTCTACCAGGAGCACGAACGCCGGCGGCGAAGACAACGGTGAGTACTGCACCTACGACACAGGGGAGGGGGGAGGGAAAAGAGAGTGACACACACACGCAACACCCCCACCCCCACCCTCACCCACTACAACACACACGCTAATACACATTGATACATAACAGTCCCACTCCCCAACCCCCCCTGGAAGTATGCAAGGATAAAAGGAAATGAGACGACTTATTGTGATATATTCAATTGCATACATCAAAAATGTTTACAAATACATACATTTGTACTATATACAATTATATACACCAAGAACACAAGTCCAAGGGATTCCACCATCATAGTCCGTGGATCACTGAGCCCAAAAGGCATGGGCGAGGCCCACACTCAATACCCGATCAAAACGGAGAGAACACTGCAGGGGCATCAGATAGAAATAAAACAGGCACCTCAGGGGGAAGGGAAGGGGGGGCACCTCAGCCGGTTGAGTGCACAATGCCAAATCCACGAGGGGGCTCCATGCCCATTGATGTATCCTGGGGAGTGCAAAGCCACAGTCTCTCAAGTCTATACAGTGGGTGGTTTACCCACTGTTCAATCCTGGGGAGTGCAAAGCCACAGTCTCACAAGTCTGTACAGTGGGTGGTTTGCCCACTGTTCAATCCTGGGGAGTGCAAAGCCACAGTCTCACAAGTTTATACAGTGAGTGGTTTGCCCACTGTTCAATCCTGGGGAGTGCAAAGCCACAGTCTCTCAAGTGGATAACAGTCACCACTGGTTCTGGAGGGGGCCTTGTGCCCAGAGTGCTTCATCCTGCCAAGGACTGAGGTAGTGGATGTGATACTCCTCTTGTTCTGGAGGGGGCTTTGTGCCCAGAGTGCTTCATCCTGCCCGTGGCGGACTCAGTAGCGTCGGAATCATTTGCGCTGACTGGCCTGTGGGGCTGCTGGCGGCGGTGTCCTGGGCAGCGGTGCTTGTGGCAGTGTCCTGGGCAGCGGTGCTTGTGGCGGTGTCCTTGGCAGCGGTGCTTGTGGCGGCAGTGTCCTGGGCAGCGGTGCTTGTGGCGGTGTCCTGGGCAGCGGTGCTTGTGGCAGTGTCCTGGGAAGCGGTGCTTGTGGCGCTGTCCTGGGCAGCGGTGCTTGTGGCGGTGTCCTGGGCAGCGGTGCTTGTGGCGATGTCCTGGGCAGCGGTTCAGCTGCTGGTGGTCTTGTCCTGCCCTGCGGGGCTGCTGCTGGCGGTCACTTCCTGGCCAGTATGGCTGCTGGCGGTCGCTTCCTGGGCAGTGTGGCTGCTGGCGGTCGCTTCCTGGGCAGTGTGGCTGATGGCGGTCGCTTCCCGGCCAGTGTGGCTGCTGGCGGTCGCGTCCTGGCCAGTGTGGCTGCTGGCGGTCGCTTCCTGGCCAGCGGGGCTTTTGGCGGACTTGTCCGCCGTGCTGATCTTCCCAGACTTGCCGGTTTTACTGTGCCCCTTTCCCACCTTGGATGGTGTCGCAGCTGTCTCCACACTCCCAACTGTACCCCTGGGAGCGGCTTTGGTGGCTGGTTTCTTTCCCCTCGCTCGCCGGGCACTGTCCAACTTTTTATGCTTGACAGGTGGGGGACTGTCCATGCTCTGGCTCCTTGCCACACTGCCTGCCCTGCCGCCTGGTGCACTCCATAATCCGGTGACTACTGGCACCACTGGTCCCGCCGATGTTGTGGCTGAGGTGCTAGGTTGGGACCTGGAGAGTCGGGCCTAGGAGACTGACCGGGTGGGGGAGGTGAGGGAAAGAGACCAAGGCTGGCCAGGAAAAGTTTCTTAGGCACACTGGGACGGGTAGCTGCAGGGGGTTTGGGAATGGAGGAAGAGGTAGTGGATGTATGCGGTGTACGTTTGGTGACTTTGGGTGAAGGTGCATGGGCTGGAGGCTGTCGTGAGGTGGATGGCTGTTGGGTGCGTGTGTGGCTGCGTTTGTGTACCTTGGGAGGTGGCCTCACAGACACACTGGGAGAAGACACAGGGGATGTGTAAATGGTAGTGGGGGTGGTGAGTGCACGTGAGTGGGGTGTGGTGGTGGGTGTGCTGGTGATGGACGTAGTGGCTGAGGATGTTGTGCATGCAGGTGTGAGTAGAGACGAGACAGGGAGGGAGGAGGGAGACGAGGAAGAGGGGGACACAGTGGAGGCAGTGGATGTTGGTGTGTCTGCATGTGTGTGATGCTTGCGTGAGTGCCTGTGGGATGTGTGGTGCTTATGTTTGCCAGAGCTTCCCTTGTGTGTTGAGGTGTGTGCATGGTGGTCTGAGGGTGTGCTTGGGATAGGCTGAGGTACAGGGGTGTGGGTCTGGGTGGAGGAAGTTGGAGGGGGAGGCTAGAGACAGGGACAATGGCTGCAATCAGTCCAGAGTCTGAAAAGCTCGCTGAAGGGCTGCCTGACCAGAGTGAATGCCCTCCAGGAATGCATTGGTTTGTTGCAACTGCCTCTCTACACCCTGGATGGCATTCAAAATGGTAGACTGCCCAACAGTGAGGGACCTGAGGAGGTCAATGGCCTCCTCACTGAGGGCAGCAGGGGTGACAGGGGTAGGGGCTGAGGTGCCTGGGGCGAAGGAGATGCCCACCCTCCTGGGTGAGCGGGCGCGTGGCAAAAGGCTGAGGGGCTGCTGGGAGGGCGGTGCTGGTAGGGGGGGTGGCGGCTGTAGCTGTAGATGCGGGGGGCACAGATGGGGCTGCCGCCGCAAGGGAGCTCCCATCAGAGGAGGAGTCCGTCTCGCTGGTGTCAGCTCCTGTCCCCACCGTGGAGCTCCCCTCGCCCTCCGTCCCACTGGTGAATTCGGAGTTCGTAGTGTCGCCCTCCAGGGCCATGTGGGATGCAGCTCCTTCCTGCTCCGGTGACACTGCTCCTCCGCCTGATGATGCTAATGCACACAAGTACAGGGAGTCCACCAAAAGGGGGGTGGGGGGGAGACAGAAGAAAGACATATTCAGTGCATGCAATACCGTTGCGGACACGACAGACACAGAAACCACCTGCACTACGCCACGCACTTGGGGTCCACTATTCAATCCCTGGGACATGGCTTACAAGGCTATGGCCGATTTCTGCACACATGGATGTCACAGGAGCATGGCTAGGTGTAGTTGGCACTGTACACAGGTGGGGTGCCACAGGGCCTGCCTGAAGAAGGGAACTTAACTAGCAAACTCGCCCTGGCCTAGGGGAACCCACAGCCCACCTCCCCCACCCAGACACCTCCAATGCACGCAGAATCTACAGAATGAGAGTGTACGCACCCCCTTGTGTCTCCTGTGATGCCCTCAAGCGCCCATCCAAGTCCGGATACGCCACCGCCAGGATCCTGAACATCAGGGGGGTCATGGTGTGACGGGCACCCCTCCCACGTTGGGAGGCCATCCCCAGCTGGGCCTCCGCCGTCTTCTTGCTCCAGCGGCGAATGTCCTCCCATCTTTTCCGGCAGTGGGTGCTCCGTCTGTGGTAGACCCCCAGGGTCCAGATTTCCTTGGCGATGGCACGCCAGATGTCCTTCTTCTGGTGGGCGCTGACCTACAGGAATTGTACAGGGGAAAAGAGAAGTAATTGCCAACTGCACCGTCACAGTCATTGGCCCGCATCCCTACCCTTGCCATGGCGCACGTGCACTCACCGTCATTTCATGGAAGCCTCATTCACACCCCCACCTATCTTTCATCCACCCCACTCCACACAGGCATTGCCCATCCAGCATGCTCACAGTGTACTTACCTGTTTGTCTGGAGGACCGTAGAGTAGCGTGTACTGGGGGAGGACCCCATCCACGAGTTTCTCCAGCTCCTCTGTGCTGAAGGCAGGGGCCCTTTCCCCAGACACAGGGGCCATTGTCTCTTCCAGACTGAGGTCACAGCAACACTTGCAGTGTAGGTCCTCTCCTGTCGAAGATCAGGTATCGAGTGATTGAACAGAAAGAAAATGGCGGTGACGTCCGCGGCGGTTAATACCGTCACCGCCGGCGTACATCGTCATTGGCTCCTGGGACCCATATGGCCCAATGTTAACCAATGCAGAATTGCGCCGCGGTCTTCGACCGCCTACCGCGACGGTGTAGAACGCCAGTGCAGTTACCTCATATCCCCCTGTCCCACTTTACAGGTCAGGCAGCCGCCATTTCAGGGGCCCCATGGCATTATTTTTGAGTGCTTCACACATACCTAGGCATTGCCTAACCACTCATACAGGCAACTTTCGATTTATGAATATTTCCAGAGTAAGCTGTGTTTACGTACCTCAGAGTTGGTTGACTCTCTGCTCGCTGTTCTCCTCCATAGGCACCCTCCGCTGGGGCATGTGAGGAGATGGCGGCATCCTCCGGTGTACAGACCACTGGTGGACCTATCGACAATGGAGGAAAGACATGTGATCATCACCTACAGGCTTGATCGTGCCACAATCCAGGAACTGTTTGCCCTGTTGGAGCCAGACCTAATGTCAGCTATCCGCCATCCCACAGGAATCCCCCCTCAAGTGCAGGTGCTGTCATTATTCCATTTCCTAGCAAGTGGGTCCTTTCAAACAACGGTGGCCATTCCATCAGGGATGTCCCAGCCTATGTTTTCCAACGTGTTGTCCAGAGTGTTGTCTGCCCTGCTGAAACACATGCAGAGCTACATCGTTTTCCCTCAGGTGGAGGATTTGCCTACAGTGAAAGGTGACTTCTATGCCCTGGGACATATCCCCAACATCATAGGTGCCATTGATGGGACACATGTGGCCTTGGTCCCCCTGCAGGAATGAACAGGTGTACAGAAACTGGAAGAGTTACCATTCGATGAATGTGCGAATGGTGTGTTTGGCAGACCAGTACATCTCCCATGTTAATGCCAAATTCCCTGGCTCAGTGCATGACGCTTACATCCTGCGGAATAGCAGCATCCCTCATTTAATGGGGCAACTACAGAACACTGTGTGTGGCTATTAGGTGAGGACATGGACCCATATCAGTGGGAATAGTTGTCTGGGTCTGTGGATGTCCCTATGAGTTAGTGTGTGTCTAACAGTTGTCCCTCGCCATTTGCAGGTGACTCTGGGTACCCCAACCTGTCATGGCTACTGACCCCAGTGAGGAATCCCAGGACAAGGGCAGAGGAACGCTACAATGAGGCACATGGGTGAACTAGGAGGATTATAGAGCGCACCTTTGGCCTCCTGAAGGCCAGGTTCAGGTGCCTCCATATGACAGGTGGATCCCTATTCTACTCACCAAAGAAGGTTTGCCACATCATCGTGGCCTGCTGTATGCTGCACAATCTTGCTTTGCGACGACAGGTGCCTTTTCTGCAGGAGGATGGTCTAGAAGGAGGTGTTGTTGCAGCTGTGGAGCCTGTGGAAAGTGAAGACGAGGAAGCAGAAGAAGAGGAACTCGACAACAGGAATACGTTGATTCTACAATACTTCCAGTGAGACACCGGTAAGAAGACAAAGCTAGCTGCTACATCTAATTTAATTGTACTACCTCTCTACTGTCTGTCATTTTCACCCAGTGTATGGTCACTGAGTTGACACTTTCCCTTTCTATTTCACAGATGTGAGTCCCACTGTGTGACATCTGCTTTGTTTCCTCATGGACTAGAGCTGTGTGACATAGGTATGTTGACATTACATTTGAAATAACATTTTGGCACTGTAATTGCTAATACACTATTTCGAAATCACAGACAGACTCCAGATTGTTTTGTGCTTTAAGGGAGTTGTTTTAAGTGCTCACTATTGGAGGGGGTTGTTAAATGGTGAGTGGTGATGGTGGAGGAATGTCCATGGCAGAGTCCAGTCTATTAGTCTCACAGGTGCACTGTCCAAAGGGGCATAGGAAGTAGAGCTGGGGCAGTTTAAGTATGGACAGGGTGACAAGGTGGGGCAGAAGGATGACAATCAGGGTGGTCTCATTTCTTGGCGGGGGTCTTGGCATCGTTCTCTGTCTTTGTCCTGGATCTCAGGGACCGCGTGCGGGGTGGTTCTCCATCTGCAGGGGGTGGGGTGCTGGTGGCCTGTTGGTCCTGTGGCGGTGCCTCCTGTCCACTAGCGCCTGCAGAGGTGGTGGGCAGTTCATCGTCCTGGCTAGTGTCAGGGGCCCCTTGTAGTGCCACAGTGTCCCTCCTGGTGTTGAGGAGTTCCTTCAGAACCCCCACAATGGTGCCCAGGGTGGAATTGATGGATTTGAGTTCCTCCCTGAACCCCAAATACTGTTCCTCCTGCAGCCGCTGGGTCTCCTGAAACTTGGCCAGTACCGTTGCCATCGTCTCTTGGGAATGGTGGTATGCTCCCATGATGTTGGAGAGGGTCTCGTGGAGAGTGGGTTCCCTGGGCCTGTCCTCCCCCTGTCGCACAGCAGCCCTCCCAGTTCCCCTGCGTTCCTGGGCCTCTGCCCCCTGAACTGTGGGCCCACCGCCACTGCCCCCAGGTCCCTGCTGTTGTTGGGTTGGTGGGTTAGCCTGGGTTCCCTGTAGTGGTGGACACAATGCTGCTTGGCGTGTCCTGGGGACAGAGGTATGGGCCGGCTGGGTGGGTGCTGTGCTGGTGTGTTGGCAGAGGGGGGAGGCTCTGTGGTGGCTTGTGCCAGTGTGAGGGGAACCGACTGTCCCGAGGTCCCAGATGGGCCGGGCTGGTCATCTAGATCCAGTTGGACAGAGCTGCTGTCATCACTGTGGGCCTCTTCTGTGGGTGGAGTGGACATGGCTGGAACTTCCTGTCCGGTGACGTTGGGTAGGGGTCCTGCAGGGGTGTAAGGACAAGATTATAGCATCTGTGTGTGCCATGGTGTGCAATGTGTGGGTGTGCCTGTACCCCAGTGCTTCCATTCATGTGTTGGTGCTTGTGTGGTAATTGTTTCGGGGTCTGTGTGGGTATGTGCAGTTGCCATGTATTGGTGATGGGTGTCCATGCTTTGGCGTTGCATGCAGGGCTTGGGATGTGTGGGTTGTGATGGTGGGACATATGTGAGGGGTTGGAGTGATGGGGGTGAGGGGTGGGTGGGGCTTTGTGATGGCATTCAGGTAGGGTGGGGGATGAAGTAGTTAAAGCTTTGACTCACCAGAGTCCATTCCTCCTCCTACTCTTGTGAGGCCCTCAGGATGCAGTATAGCCAAGACCTGCTCCTCCCATGTTGTTAGTTGTGGGGGAGGAGGTGGGGGTCCGCCGCCGGTCCTCTGAACCGCCAGGTGGTGCCTTGAGACCACAGAACGCACCTTCCCCCGTAGGTCGTTCCAACTCTTCCTGATGTCATACCTGGTTCTTGGATGCTGTCCCACTGCGTTGACCCTGTCCACGGTTCTCCTCCATAGCTCCATCTTCCTAGCAATGGAGGTGTGCTGCACCTGTGATCCGAATAGCTGTGGCTGTACCCAGATGATTTCCTCCACCATGACCCTGAGCTCCTCCTCAGAAAACCTGGGGTGTCTTTGCGGGGCCATGGGGTGGTGTGGGTGATGTGTGAGGAGGTGTGTGTTGTGATGTGTGGGGTGATGTTTAGGGGTGTGTGGTGTTTTGTGCGTGTATGTTGTGTGTGTGATGGTGTTGTGTGCCTGTGGATGCTGGTGTAGTTTCTGGTGGTGTCTCTCTCTGGCCTTCATTCGTTTTTTGGGTCGTAGGGGTTTGTGGGTGATGTGGTTGTGTGTTTTATATTGTATTGGGTGTGTGGGAGTGGTGTGTGTATGTGTATCAGGTGTGTGTATTTGGAATTGTCCAATGTGGTGGTGTTTTGGAGATGTGTGTGTATTTTAAGCGCGGAGGTCTGTACCGCCAATGGAATACCGCGGTTGAAAGACCGCCGCATGGATTCATGGGTCATGATAGTGAAGGCGTATTCTTGTTGGCGTGACGGTGGAGGTTTTGAATTCGTCAGTTTATCACTGACCTTTGGTGTGGCGGACTTGTGTGGGTGTCTGGATTTTGGCGGATTCCGAGCTGTGGGTCGTAATAGCAGTGGCGGCATTCCGCGGCCACGGCGGTGTGTTGTCGGCCTTCTGCATGGCGGTAGGCCGAATTTACCGCCAATGTTGTAATGAGGGCCTATGTGTGCTACTTATTGTGTTCCATTAGGGTTTTCTCCACGTAAGTCCCATCTCTGCCTCTAGAACTTGTCATCCTGATCTTGTCAGCAACGTCGCCGACGAAAGCAAAATTACCTGAAAGTAAATAAACAGTCAGCACACGGTCAAGGTATGCAAATAAAGAGTAGTGCTTATTCCCCATGACTGAGTGGGAACGTGCAGTTGACCAGACTTCTAAAGTGTCCTGTCTTACTTAAATTGCACTGTGCCTTTTATAGATGTGAATATCTATTGGGATACATTCTACGTGCTTAATCATTCTAATACACACAGCTATATAGTTAAAACTCCAAAGAAGTAAAAACCGTGATTTCAACTGTTGAGCATTTTGGCACAAGCTCTATGATTTGGAGTCAGTTACTTATCTCATGTGCAAGGCCCTCCGTTGAAGCAATCAGCATTCATTTTATGCAAACAGCTTTTCCACCCCCAAGGCCACATTTTGGTTACATTTTGCACCTACATTTTAACAAGCATGATTATCGAAAATCTACAAATTTGTAGTCACAGCAAGCACTTTTGCAAGAGCAGCTTGATAATTCAAAAAAATGGAGGGTCTTTACAAATGGTTGCTTAGTTTCTAAAGGCCAGGGCATACTTATGTGCTGTAGTTTGTGGTCACAGAATGGAAACTTCAAGTTTCTGTCAACAGGTTTCTACCATGTGAGCATTTTACAAAAACATGAACATATGAAAACAGTCTACAGGCAGATATAAAATGGAGGATTATTTAAAAATGGTTGAACGAAAGTACACATATATTTTATGCTTTGACATACCCACAACATGCTTTGAGAAACTTGGAGGCTCCTGGTGGCGCTGGTCCAGCCCAGCAAAATACCACCCATCAGGGGTTAGACTAATGCAATTTAGTGTGGAGTCTGCATCACCACACTAAAATGCATTAGTCACACATTTATAGTGCTCCCCTGATTCCCTCGTGGCGCACTCACAGAAGAGTTGCATTAGCAGCAAGCACGCTGCTGATAGGTGACTAAGTGCACACAGTGCTCCCTGAGCCTTCTGTAGTTGAAATACGCTGGCCTCAGGTTATTCACAAGCTGGTATTAAACAATATATAAAGTTCTCGGAAGTACTAAATATACTTAAAATAGACTACGCAGCAGCTGTATCAATCAAGCCAAAGACAGTGGCCCCAGCGTCCAAAGTGGTCTGTCTGTGTCACACTCACACATACACTTCTTATCTGGACTAGAATTACCAAGCACTGGTACAAGTATCGGTTTTCAAGATGAGTGGACGGTTTCTCATTCACCAAGTTGAGTCTGTTTGTGGAGAAGGAAGACCAAAAGCTAACTAAACAGGAGGGGTTTCATTTTTTACCTGAATTCCTCCCCTCTCTCACCTTCTCGCACCCCGCTATCTCTTGTATTCCCCATTTTTAGGTCACGGCTAGACAGCGCATGCGTTCTCGAAGGGACTGTTGTATTTAATATGTGGGCTTCAGCCCACCCATAGGCTTCCCATTTGCTGGTTCCATCGTCGCTCTCATATTCTTTCTCCACATTTGTCCTTGGCATGCATGTGTCATACCTCTTCTTGTGTTTAGTGCTCCCCGAGAGCCTGGACCATTTACAACTATTCATCCACTGCACCCGCTTTAGAAACTACTTTTTTCTTTGTTTCTGAGCACTTCACATGAGCGCTTTTGTTTTCACACGCTCTGAGCTCCATTTCTGTAAACAGGCCTGTAAATCTTGTTCTTATCTTGTCACATTTGCTGTGCATTCAAAGACTGAGGTCAAATGTCAGATGCTGTTTTCCGATGGCACATGTCTACTTTTCCTGCTCTGACTTCAAAGTGAAAGGACTTTTTAAAATGAATGCCCTAGTGTTGCTTTTTTTAAGAGGTGTTCTTCTGTGCATGTGGTGGCAGCAAGCCACATACATGGACACTCACGTCTTTTGTCTTGTGTACTAAACACAATGATATCAGTGTGTAACAAATAAGGGTGCTTTTCCAAATCCTCACTCATATTCCACCATATCACTGAAACATTAAAAACTGTGATATCGAAAAGGACACATACTCCGTGCTCAGGGACATATTTGCTCAGCAATTACAATGCTCATTATATACCAATAGGGTGCATTCTGGGTCAAGGGGTCTGTGTGCATTTCTTGTTCATTTTAGCGCTTACTGTAAATGGAAGAGCATCTAGGCACTTCAGAGAACTTTATGTTTGGCTTTGCTACTGGCAAAAGGACTGTTTGAGGACACTGTGGACCTATGATTGTAGAGCAGACATATCCTCCTAAGTTGTTCACCATAAGGTATAAAATGTGAATTGGAAGGAAAATTGAGAGGTTTTATGTATTTACAGGCTTATGAAAGGTAAATGTTGTCGCATAGAGCTGACTTTAGAGCGCTGCTAGCATCCTGTTATGACTCACACTCATTGCGTTCTTACTTGACCTCTCTCAACAGAAAGTCAACAGTTTCTAAGCAGGATGTTTCAGAAGTGATGTGATATTGTGGGTAGTGTAAAGGAGCCAGTGATTGGTAGAAATTATATGAATTTGTGGCTGTGACGATTTCTGCACAGTCATGGACCCACTGCAGTTTCACATAGTCCACCATTTGTTGCTTAGTCATGGCTTTAAGTGGGATGAAAAAAAGTGGGGGTCTCTAAAGAGACTATGGCCTATGTAATTAGGAGTGATTCTGTGATTTCCGTAGTGTGCCACCTGAATAGTATTTTGGTTCCTATTTGAGCTTTCTGTTACTGCATTCAGATATAAAACACAACTGACATACTTCTTAAGTAAGCCAGAACTATTGGCTTTGTCAGCGGTTGCTAGCTCTTTAAGATAAATGACTAACACAAATGAGTTTTTTGTAAATAATATAGAAAATGTTTCATTTCTGAAATTGAGGGAGAATTAAACCTTAAATGCATGCAGCAGGGCGGGGGCTCTTCGGAGTCTCCATCCTTTATCTTATGTTAGCCCTGTAGACTCTTTTTCCTCCTTATCTAGTCCATCTGCATATCTTGCATCTTTCATGTTCAGAGCCTCCCTTCACTCTCCTAAAGGCGCACACACTCCCATGTAAGCACTGCAATTTCTTTTACTTTCGCCTTGTCAATATTTCGACTACTGCGTAGCTTCTTATAACACATTTTCACATAATCACAACTGCAACTGAAATACGTGACCATTGCTCTGCGAGCTTTGCAGAAAGACCTGAGATTGGATGGCCATGTAATCTAAGGACCTTTGTGACCCACTCAACAAGAACTAGGTGAAACCTGCACTGCCTTTAGCCTCAACTCCAGAGCCACAGTGCATTATACACCTGGAGGCAACTCAGTTCAAAATATGCACTATACAAGAGCATTATACTAAAGGAGAAACACAACATCCTGGAAATAGCTTACTTATTCATGCATTTCCCTAGGACTGCTAAACATGTGAAACATAAACAAAAACGAACTCAAGAACACTGAATATCAACCTTTTTTATATTCATTGTTAAGAAAAAGGCCAGGGTTTTAAGTTAAGGACCAGAATATAGGTGCCTGTTTCAATGCCCTTTTTTAATTACTACCTGGTCTGAGACCCAGAAGGATCCGGACAACTTAAAACCCTATGCATAATAAATTGTTTGCTCCCAAGATCACATTGAAAGTTAATAAGTAAACACAACATAAGTAAAAATCCAACAACAGAACATTGTTGTTCTCTTTCGGGTATGATGCCTGACAGTCTGTGGCTAGTGCTGACGAGACCCAGAGTAACAATGTTCAAAGAATGTTTCTTCCTCTGCCATCAGAACCCATGTTCTTTATGTTTTTTTTACTTGGATTGCCTTTTAAGGTCTCGGCTAGACAGTGCAGAGACATGTTGTCAGTTCAGTGGCTTCGGCCCACTCATAGGCTTACCATTTGTTCGCTTCATTATCGTTCTTGTATCCTTCGTTCACAATTAACCATAGCATGAAGGTGTCCTTCCCCTCCACTCTATGCCCCTTCACTCCACTCCAAACCACATAATTCCACTCCACACCACATAGGCCAAATCCACAAAATACAATTCAACGTCATGCCACATAATTCAACTCCATTACCTTCCACTCCATTTAAACTGAAACTATGCTACATAATTCCATTCCACACAATTCCACCCCACACTATGCCACATATTTATACTAAATATAATTCAACATCAAAAATTACTATAAACATGGCAACAGAAAGCTTAGATTGGCCGCATACTCCTATAAAGTTAGAGTATAATGCAAACATATTGTTGCCAAATATGTGTACTGGAAAAGAAACCTTAGCCAGTATAAAGAATTACAAATAGAAAAATATGTGGAGCACTCCAAAACTATGTAAAATTGATTTTTTCATCTAATGTAAACTTAGTTGAGTCATATAGAGACAATCTTGAAGAAGAAACAAATGCAGTTGTATATATGTGAAACAACAGAAATATGCAGTCTTTTGAAGAATATAGACAGACACATTAGAAGATGCAGTCCATAGAAACCAAATATTTACTTTCAATCCAAAAAAAAAACCCAATATTAATACCACATTCGACAACATTTAACATATAAACTTAACAATACACATTAAACATACATGATTCAAAAATAGACACTAAAATGATATCCATAATCAATCCATCCAGAAATGGTCCTGCTTGGTGCTAATGAAGTTCAGTCCAATCATAGGATTCAATCAGAAATAGTCCCGTTCATAATTGTAAAGTTCACTCTGATTAGAAAAAACAATCAAAAACTCCAGCCGACACGTGTTTCGTCCTATTCTGGACTTTCTCAAGGCTGAATAAACAGTAACAGAAGTTATAACAAAGATTAAGTTAATTATAAGATGTCCAACAATCTAAAAATTCACTCGTCTTTAACAATAACCTATTAGGTTATTAATCTTAATCTTAATCTTTGTTATAACTTCTGTTAGGTTATTGTTAAAAGACGAGTGAATTTTTAGATTGTTGGACATCTTATAATTATCTCAGTCTTTGTTATAACTTCTGTTACTGTTTATTCAGCCTTGAGAAAGTCCAGAATAGGACGAAACACGTGTCGGCTGGAGTTTTTTATTGTTTTTTATAATCAGAGTGAACTTTACGATTATGAACGGGACTATTTCTGATTGAATCCTATGATTGGACTGAACTTCATTAGCACCAAACAGGACCATTTCTGGATGGATTCATTATGGATATCATTTTAGTGTCTATTTTTGAATCATGTATGTTTAATGTGTATTGTTAGGTTTATATGTTAAATGTTGTCGAAGGTGGTATTAATATTTTTTTTTTTTGGGGGGGGATTGAAAGTAAATATTTGGTTTCTATGGACTGCATCTTCTAATGTGTCTGTCTATATTCTTCAAAAGACTGCATATTTCTGTTGTTTCACATATATACAACTGCATTTGTTTCTTCTTCAAGATTGTCTCTATATGACTTAACTAAGTTTACATTAGATGGAAAAATCTATTTTATATAGTTTTGGAGTGCTCCACATATTTTTCTATTTGTAATAATTCAACATCATGCCACATAATTCAACTCCACTACATGCCACTACATTTAAACTCACACTATGCTATATAATTCCACTCCATACAATTCCACTCCACACCATGCCACATATTTATACTACATATAATTCAACATCATGCCACATAATTCAACTCCACTACATGCAACTACATTTGAACTCACACTATGCTATATAATTCTACTCCACACAATTCCACTCCACACAAAGAGCGGATAGTGCCTCACGCACTCATTCAGCTTCCTTGTGGTCCATCGGTGGAAAGATTTAACTTAGAGGAGATGCTGATGGAGAATTCCCCAGTTCTTCTTGAGAAGGCGCTTAGGGCCAGATGAACGAAAGGGTTTTGCATTTCTTAACGGGCTGAATCGCAATTCTGGCCCGTTAAGAAATGATAAATTGCCTTTTCAGATGTAAAAAGGTCAATAGAGAATCTCAAAATGCAATTTCTCCCAGTAGAAAATCACATTTTGGAATTCTTGAATAGGTAATCGAAAATAAGGATTTCCTATTTTCGATTTCCCAAGAACAAGTGCAAAGCATTTCCTAAATGTGAAATGGGCATTTAGGAAATGTTATTACCATTGACTCGAAGTTGATGGTCAGCATGTGCAAGTTTAAAAAATGCATTAAAATTATTTTTTTAAAGTGCCATGTAGCGTGCAAACACCCCTAGGGTATATGTGTGCTTTAGAGGTGAACTGCTTTTTTTGGGGTGCATTAAGTGGGGGGCATAGGTTTCTAGCCACCCTTGGGTTTGGATTTCCTAATTTGCGATTTCCTGTTAGGAAATATGCAAATTTGGAAGTGCAAAACCATTCGTGCGAAATGGCCCTTAGGAACGAATGGTGTAGCATTTCTTAATAGCAATTTACTAACATCGATTCCTAGTCTGTAGGAATCACTATTAGGAAATCTCTATTTTAGTACTTTCCATTTTGCATTTCCTAATTAGCGATTTCTTACGATTCGCCATTTAGGAAATGCAAAATAGGAATTTCGTACACCTGGCCCTAAATCTGAAGGAGAAATGACGATGTTGGAATTCCTGAACCATACTATTAATACCACCTGTGTACTTTCAGTATCAGTCTGTCAGTTACATCACTGATGGGCCAGGGGCCAATATGTTGGGCTCTGCTGCTCTGATCAGTCTCTGGGTTATTCTCCGGTGCTTGGATCCTCACAGATGAGGATGCAACAGAATAGGTTCTCAGTTTCAGCAATGAATACTCTTTGCGTCACAAGTTTGTCTTTGATATGCCACTGTCCACGTTGCTTGTGTCCAGTGCTTAATTTGAGCCAGTGGCGGTGTGGGGCACCAGCTACTATTTTTGAAAGCAGACACTTAGTTTTCTGCATCAGGAATTTACTGCGAGCAAAAGCCTCATATGGAAAAGGTGGAGGAAGAAAAAAATGAAAAAGCGTCACAAAGGGAGAATGCAGAAAGCTGCAAGACTGAGTTGAAGGGGCAGGGAGTGGCTGTAAATGGATTAAAGAGGCCAGAGATGTCCTCAGCATTACACTGCCTCAGTAGTCAGTGCTCGCACATTTAATTACAGCAGCCGTGTGTTTAAGAGGAGGGCTTTGGGCACCAGCAGGTTTTTGTTGACAAATTAAGCATTGCTTTTGTCTGGTGGTTTCAGGCTTGTGTGGCTTTTAAGGTCCCTTTTAAACCATTGAATATAAGAAAAAGGTGTAATACTTCTTGACCATTGTCTCATGACACGGACGAAACAGCCTTTTTTTACCCTCAATAAAGTGTCACTCAAAGTGTCACACAAAAGGTCTTGAAGTGTCATGCTCAACACATGGGAATATCACGCATAAGCATACTGAACACTTAGCAGTTCTGCTCCCTTGCATTGGGTACAGGACGCTTTTCTATTTACTTATCCTTCAGCTCAGGCTTTCATCCCTTAGGCTCAAGGGGTACATCACTCTCACCACCGGGTGAAGGAGAGGACAAGTGATGGGGACCCCAGAGGGCTGCAATTCCCACCAGATAACTCACCAAGCTTTTTGAATTCTAATCCTTCCCATCTCTCCAGCATGGCCTCCAGCACACATCCTGTACTGCATGCAGGGGTGGCTCCTCCATAAGGGCGGAGGAGCGTTGTCCCCCTGCCAGCAGCGGCAGCTGCAAAACCTTTCTAAGAAAACGATAATAAACATAGTTTCTCATTGTTTTCTTTGAAAGGGGCGGGGTCACAGGGGTGATGTACACTGAGGGGGAGTGTACAGCAGTACCCATCACTGCGCATGTATGTTTGGCCGGCCGTCTCAGGCCGGCCAAACACACATGCGCACAGGGCTCTCTCCAGTCCAGCAACAAGCTTGCACAGGCTCCCAGTCTGTTTGGGAGCACCATGGCTGGGCGCTCCCAGCCAATCCTGACGCTGCTCTGAGAAGCATCAGGATTGGCCGCTGGGCAGGCTGGGAGCCTGTGTCTGCAGCGCCAGTGATACGGGGGAACAGAGGAGTGGCGCTGGAGTGGAGGTAAGTGGTTTTATTTTTGTCTTCTTTAATTTCATTTTTATCTCCCCCTCCCTGGGCGCCACCCCACCCCTTCTGCGCCCCGCAAACCGCCACTGACTGCATGGTACAAAAGCTGAGGCCATGCACCTCCCCCCTGTTCTGCGGGTGAATCACCAGTTCACAGGTAAGAGAATTACAATTCAGGGATGGCTTTAGAACTGGTTGCGCCCAGTGCAACAATATTCTTTGGCAGCCCCCAATGACCTCCTTATAAACGATATCGACTTCCCCCACTGCCAACCTCCAACAGTGTTCCTTTCTCTCTCCATCGTCCGTCTGTGACATGCATGTTATTTTTTTTAATGCGCTACTCATAGTTCGCTCACACTCAGTTCTGTGATCTGCATTGTACATGTTATTTGCAGCAGGGATATTAACCCTCTGCGCTACTTTATGATGAGTCAAAACTACCACTGGACAAAACTTTACTTCCCCCAGATCAGCGCCTAATGTGGCTGCACTGGTCGCCCCACCCTAAAGCCCTCCCTCTTATAATCTATGGGGCATCTTGAAGAGCCCTTAGAGCTGTTCCAACAATACATTAGTATCATTTCTAATGTGGCATTAGAAGGCACAAAACGCTGCACAATATTTACAAAGTGCATGCATTACACCACTTTGTAACCCTGTGCGCTACATTATGCCTGCACCAAGCATAATGTATGCAAAGAGGGCGTTCCCCCATTAGGGGGGCCAGAAAAATGGCACAAGGAAATCTAAAAGATTTCCTTGCATCATTTCTTTCAGCACTTTTAATTCCTGCTCAGAGCAGACGTTAAAAGGAGGGTTCCATTGCTTACAATGGGCCCCTGGGTGCTTTGCAGGATTAGCATCATAATTTTTTATGCTAAACCTGCAAAGCGTTGGACTAGCGTCAGAAATTCAGACACTTGTCCCCTAACTACTGCCATAGAGCACCTTATTTTAAATACGGCGCACACATGGTGGCGTTAGCGGGGTGCTAAGAGGCAAAGAAAAGTGGGACAGCACTGTGTGCAGCGACACTTTTCTTAAATATGCCTCTGTGTTGTATGTGTTAAGAACTTTGGGCCTGTTATGCCGGGACGGCCCATGGAGTGCTGTTAAGTCTGCTCGTGGGAGCTCCTGCTTGAGCGGAGCCAGAGGAAAGGTTAGCGGTCCATGGAGGTAAATGAGGCCGTTTGAGTAGACACAGGGACAGACAGTAGCACCGAGATCAATTAATGGTATGCAGAAGGAGGCAGCAGGACATCTTTTTTCCTCCTGGTGGAAAGCCTGTGAGACATGCGCTGATATCATTTGTTGCCAGGAGTTGCGTTCAGGAAGCAAAGTTATTTTTTCAGAGGGCGTGCTGATTGGCTGCTTCTCCTAGCAAGAGTGTCCAGGAAATACTAACCTGATTTTGTAGTGTGCTGTTATTGAGTCATTCTAGGCCCAATGCAAAAAGAACAAGTGATGGACGGAATGCTGAACAATATCAAACATTAACCCCAGTACAGAGATCTGGGCCTAAATCCACTTTTTTTGCTCCTCCTGCCATTCCAGTTTGAACTGAGCCATATGTAAATCAGTCTTGACCCTGCTTCCCATGGGAACAGTCCAGCCCGAACTGCCAGGCCAAATCCTCCCTGAACCGGAAACAAGTATCCTGGGACCGGATTCGGGGAATCACCGCTCATCAACCAGGCTAGCTTGACTCCAATGTGACTCCAATGGCATGGCGAGCACGGGACCTACATCTTGGCATACCGGTCCCAAGTAAGGCAACCAATGCAAAAAGAACAAGTTATGGACGGAACGCTGAACAATGTCAAACAATCACCCCCTATATAATTATGTTGATTTTGCTATGATTCTACGTCCAAGCCGCATTGCATTCCTAAAGTGGCTTTACCTTTACATTGCTCTGAAGATTTAATGCTTCCTGTTTTGTGTCCTTTCTCACAGACGGAAGTGGAAAAGTCTGTTCACTTACTGGATGTAGGAAGAACATTCATGTCTAGATAGGACAAGGTCATTCAGCAGGAGGTACAATTACTTGTGACCTTTGGTTTGGCTGGACAAGGATTGAAGCCATCTATGGCTACTTTAAGTAGATGGTTGAAACTAGATATAGTTTCAGCATATGCGGTAAGAGCCCCATCAAATTCTACAGTATAGTCTACATTAAACCAGAATTTTCACAGAAAATTCGATTTCTAAATTAACTTGTCATTTATTACATAGGAGTGGACAAAAGTCACCCCCAATATTTCTAATACATTTTTGTTTATTTTACCCACAGTAAATCAGTGAGGAAGAAAAATAACTGATGGCCCTTTAACAAAAATTGTTTGTGTCCTGCATCAGAACACACCGTCTCAAACTAAGCACTGCGAACATAAGTGTGCCTTTTTTAGATCCAGCTGTTACTCTACCCAGAAGGCTGATTTATTATAGCGAAGCCATAAGCTTTATGTTTTTAGCTTACGAGACCCACAAGTGCCTTGTTAGAATACATGAAAAGTATGTTTTTTCTAGGTTCAGCTGTCACTTTACACCACACGCTAATAACTGCTGCATATACTTTTATGAGTACTGAATACTAAAGCAGGCTAATTTGAATTTGCAAAGAAGCAAATTTTCAGTTGTATGTGTTGCGCTTTCATTTAGTTTTTGTTATGACTTTCTCAAGTGTCTCTTTTGGTCATACTAAATGCAGTGCTGTAAGTAAGAGACAAAGCTTGGAATTATTATAAGACAGTGCAGAGGGTTAATGTGGCTGCTGCAAAGAACATGTTGTAGGCAGATCACAGACTGCATTCAATCTTCAAATGTTAAAATAACTCTTGTGATTAATGTTATTTCTGGAGGGAGAAAGTACTTTTCTTTAGCGGAAGTGTGGACTAATTATATGGTCGGGCAGAAGGTTAATGTGCGTGCTGCGAGGAACATGAACTAGGCAGATCAGAACTAGAAACTAATGTAACAAGCTCACACGTAAGGCAATATTTACAGGCTGCTGGCAAGCAGCGGAATCTTCACTGGAAGGACAGATGGGGATTGTTTTTGTTAAAGCTCTTTTCCCCTTCGGACGTGTTTCTGAAAGCGATTGAAACCAGGGGTTGGCTCAGCCCATTCACCCCTGATAGCCGGAGAGGATTTCGGTTTGTGCGCCGTTTCATAGAGTACCGTAGTACTCCCATAGTGAAAAAGAAAAACATGAGCTGCTCAGAATGATATATTCCAAAAACACAGGCTGATCGGCCCGTGCCCTTAAAACCGAGGCTATTCTGAGGGGAAGAAAGGGCATAAAAGAGAACTAAGTACAAAAGACACCAAAGACATGATCCGCAAATAACTAATCACATTTTTTAAGTAATACAGTTTCACATAAGCGACCCGATGGCCGCCATGAACATCACCGTGAAGAGACACAAAAGGAAAAAGAAGTTTGCTTGCAGTCAAATACATCAGCAAAAGTGCAATTAACCATGTAACAGGGGCGATGGCCAGGGCTGTAACAAAGCCGCCCTGAGGAGGGACAAACGTAAAGCATTTACCAATGAAAAGAAAGGATTTTTGAAAGGCAAGCCCATGAACGAGTGATAGTGATGGGCATGCGGTGGGCGTGGTTAAAAGCCCAGATTCATACCATCATGTCGGAAAAGCAGCCCTTGGGCGCTGCTACGCTCGACCTAAAAATGAACCTTTAGAAAACAATAAGGCCATATATCAAACTATTCGAAGTTAAGAGGAGAGGACAGCAGCTAAGTGACAGCACTCGAGGTTGATGGTACTATGACTTGCTTCACCAAGATGACCAGTTACTTACCATCTTCATTACTCCGGGTACTTCCCTTCTCAATCGAGGGCTAGCTCCTCCCACCAGATGCATCACCAAGCTTTTTACACTATGCTGCTTCCCAGCCCTCCAACATGGTTTGAAAGCTTAGGCCAACCACCTCATATCCTGTCATTCCAAGCAGCAGGAACCTGCAATACTGTCAAAAGGATGAGAACGATGGGAAGAGAAGAGTACAACTCAGAGTACTGAAGTCCAGCGGTAAGTAACCGGTCATTACCTCCTCGTCCCTCTTCCCCATCACAGTCCTTACACATTGATCGGAAACCAAAGTAGTCCAGCGGCTTCACCTGAGAAGGATGCTCTACAAGGCAAACATTTATTTAGTATAAATGTAATAATCAAACACAGATGAAGCTGACTACTTCAGCAGCTCCAGCGCCTTGAGACACACAAGGGTGATTTGCAGCGCTCGATAAATCCTGATTGATTGATTGATGATCTCAACACTGAAGTTCCATACACCTCTGTTAAAATAAAGCAGCACACAAACGCCCCTTTAACCTGCGCATTGTGTGTGTTAAACAATTATCACTGACGTGCCCAAGCATTCACAACGCGCTCTATCCGAGTGCCTCTATGAATATGCGATGAGGAGGTGCCTTTTTATTTCACTCTTCATCCATTTGACTGGGGATGGCTGCCAACAAAATGAGTTTGAGCTATTAGCATTGTAAACTCCTAACAGGATTTTTCTTGTCACATGAATCGTAAATGAATGACTGTTCTTGCCACATAAACTGAAAAGTAAAAGTTTCACATAAACGAGTCACTTGCTCAGTGATTTATCCTCTAGGTGTGTCCATTCCTCATACCTGAATAACCTATTCCGAACGAGAAGCCATTAATCACACCTCACTTAGGGCCAGATGTAGGAAACAGTTTGCACGTCGCAAACAGCGAATTTGCAAACTGCACTTTGCAATGCACAGAACCTGTTTTGCGATTCGGTAACCTGGTTACCAAATCGCAAAACGGGGTTTGCGAGTCGCAATTAGGAAGTTGATTCTCCTTCCTAATTGTGAGTCGCAGTGCAATGCCAGATTGCTTTGTGACCGCGAACGCGGTCGCAAACCAATCGCAGTTTGCAGCCATTTGAAATGGGTCGTAACCCATTCGCAAAAGGGAAGGGGTCCCCAGGGGACCCCTTCCCCTTCGTGAATGGAACTGCAAATATTTTTTCAGAGCAGGCAGTGGTCCTATGGACCTCTGCCTGCTCTGAAAAAATGAAACAAAAACGTTTCATTTTTCATTTTTATAATGCATCTCGTTTTACTTTAAGGAAAAAGAGATGCATTACAACAAAAAAAAAACTGCTTTAAAAAGCAGTCACAGACATGGTGGTCTGCTGTCCGCAACAGGCCACCATCCCTGTGAATGCCGCCATTTGCAAGGGGGTCACAAATTGTGACCCACCTCATTAATATTTATGAGGTGGGCCTTTGCGACCGCCTTGCGAGTCGCAGATGGTGTCAGGGACACCATCCTTCATTCCAATTTGTGACTCGCAATTTGCAAGTCGCAAATTGGAATCTACCTACAGCTGGCCCTAAATCACCATTTCACCCTCAACAATAAACACCCTCCTAGCCTGCTGAAAAAAAAGGAAAACAAAAGAAAGACCAGATGAAGACATGTAGATAAGGGATGGTTGCACATGCAGTTGACTTTTGTCTCCCCATAATGCAGAGAAAAGCTCCGTGAAGTGTGCAGTATTTAATGTGAGAAGTGATTGGTTTCCCGTTAGACTGGGCTCCCCTCACTCTGTGTAATGGCCGGGCTGGCGGAGCCCGGCAAGAGGCTGGCGCTGGGAAGTTGACTAGACACGCTTCACACAACACTGGGCGTGTGCCCACGGGCTCCAGCCAGCCCTGGGCACCCTCCATAGTCTGCCCTTGAGAGAAGGGGCACGAAGCAGGCGAGTGTGTCTCACCCTTCAAAGACTGAGCTAGAGCCTGCCCCACCCCACCTCCAACCCGTCTACATAAACACAGATCAGGAAGGGCAACACAAAGAGAGCGAGGCGGTTTCAAGGCATCCCTTAACGAGGCAATGCCAGTTATAGTCTTGCGGGGCCCAGAGCTGCCCTCGCAGTGTTATGTGTATGTTTTTCTGCCTGTTTCTCCTTTTTTCCAATGTATTTAGTATGTCTAAATAAACTTTAACTTGCATATTTGCTTTATTTAAATGCAGTCTCGTGGGATCATGCTCAAACATCATGCCTGCAGTCACTAGTCAGCTGAGCACTTTGAAGCAGCTCCACAGCAGGTCTTTGCCAGCTATGGCCCAGACAACAAGGAAATTAAAGCTCTCATTCCAAGCCGACCATGGGAACTAAGATAAACGAGGGTGAGCTGGCCCTGGAAAAGCCCACCTTTGCTGTTGGATTTATGTTTTCAGAGGGAGCTGGGGGGTGTAGGGACTTGCCCAAGGAAGCGTGGCTGCTCTGGAACAGACGCCCACAGTGTAAGATGAACAGCCGAAAAGTTTTTTAAAAGTCCCCTACAGAAGAGATCAACAGGACATAGCGTAATCATACAGTAGTTGGTGCTGCTCCCAAACAGAAAAAGGCAGGACAAAGAGGCAGAACTGACCACTAGCAAGCAAGGAGTTTTAAAGGACACTGTAACCAACAAATGAAATCACTTGAACCCACAGTATAAGGATACTTAAAAGTATACAACACGTCGAATGCTACGCTCGACCTAAAAAGTGTGCTGGGGAAAGTTTAACGTGAAAAACAAAAACACAGAGCAGACACATTTGCATGTGTTCGTGAAAGGGCAGCATCACCCAGATGAAAGAGTGTAAATGACTGGCTGGCTGGCTTGCTCTGTAGACAGCAGCGATGTTATCAGATGCTATAAAACTTTGTGGAGTGAATCACACCTACACAGTGTAAATTGCAGCCAAACACCATATGGGACACACCAGTAAATCAATACGTAAACAGAAATATTAAAAGGCACAATTGTATTATTATGCAGGCATTAGCTTTTAAAAAATATTGATTTTCCGTGTGGCCAATGTGTTCCGTGGTTCGACTATAGATTTTAAGTGGAAATGGTGTATTTTGTAAGCGCATATTTGCCTTCAGTAAACACAAAGTTAGTGTGCTTCAATTAAGCTTTGCCGAACTAAATGCTGCTAAATAGCAACACTTTAATTTTTTTCTGCAGATAGAAGGTACATGGAAGTGCTTTAGTTTTATGGAATTATGTGGCAAGAAAAGATTAAATTATGAGGCAGGGTTGACCAATTTATGTGGCAAGAAAAGTCCAGTTATGAATTCACAATTCCAGTAGGTCTAACTCAAGAAAATGCAAGGCCTATTGCATTGCAAATGCTTGTTCTGATTTGCTTCTACTAAACCTTACAAACAGTTTTTATAAATACTTTTTAAATAGTTTTCAGAATGACAATCTGCTATCAGCATATTTTGAAAGCTATTGAACACAGTAGCTTAGGTCCTTAAAGGCAATGTAACAGAAACCGTTGTTGAACTGGAGTGAAATAAGGTCTGTATCCAACCCCTGGATTGCACAATGGTAACCAGAAAGGCTGGGCTCAAATCTCAGCTATCTCTCACCCAAAATGTGTGTGTGATCCCAGACAAATCAATGACCTTCCCCTTCTTCGTTTTCCCTGACTGGTCCTTGATGTGCACTATAGCGTGACTGTCTAACCTGACTCCTGGTAGCATTGCATTCACCATATTGAGAGAAGGATATTTTTCAACATGACCTATTGGTACCTAGGTTGCATTGCTAAATGACAGGCAGGGTGCAAAAGGTCATTATGCAATTTGCGCCTCCTTTTTGCAACTTGCTAATGTCCATGTCTGGTCCTTTATGCGTTAGTGAGTGTGTCCTTTGTTCTAAACTAGGCGCTGCAGTTTTCAAGTGAAGTGAATTACAAAGTTGTGAGAAACTCAGTATTGGAATAGCAGGCATGTTGGACCTTAGTATCTGAAATTTGTGTCAGTTCCAGGACAGGCATACCATGAGTGCTGTGGGTAGCAAAGACTTGGCTGACCATGGCGTAGATGTTTTACGGGAATCCCCACTGGAATGGAAGTGGGGGCGCTAATAAGTGGGGGCAGGTGTCAGAGATAGGTGTGTCACACTGGGTAAGTGTCTTACACCTTGTTTGATACCTTCAACCAGGGCTTTTTATCCAAAAACACTGTGCCTTCCTAGGGAAGTAAAAACTACAAGTCCCAGAATGCAAAGTAATACTGGATAAAAAGAGAATGCTGCTCGACAGTGTTGTGAGACCGGCTTGGTACTAGGACAAGATATAGTGTTGCAGGTCAGAAAGGAGGTACATTAGCTGAGCTCTGCATGTTAATCCCTGTGCTGATGAATGGGGGGCAGGGTGCAGTGTAGCAAAGATTTCAGGTGCTTCCTCCCTGCTCCAGCTTGGCCAATCAGCAGTCATGTGGGGTCTCTGAGAGGCAGACAGTTGACTAATGAGAAATCCCTGCCACATGACTGCGGTCTTGTGATGTGACAGAGCCTGCGGGGCAAGGAGGGCAGGGAGGAGGACAGGAGGTAAGGATCCTGTGGGCATAGGAGTAAGGATGTGAGTAAATGCTCCTTATTTGCATGGCTACCCCCACTGTTTGCAGACCAGTTTGGCAAGTTTTTTAACACTGCACCTTGGGGTACTGCTGTCCAGCCCACAGTGTATGTGCTCTGACCCCTAAAACATAGCAAAACTGGCTAATCCCCAATTTGGATATCTAACTTTCAACAAGGCCGTAATATACTGTTTAGGAAAACACAAATGGTGCAGAATGTTTAGTGTCACATGTGGACCGCTGCACCTTCTCTGCCATTCACTAGGCGGCATGGAAATTACTGTGTTAGGCCTATCCATGTACCCTGAATCCTACAGCTTTTAAACCTGCAGGCAAACCTGTCAAAATAAACCCTTTGAAAGGAGGGAAACCCTACATTTGAATAATAAGTCACCCCTAATAAGACCTGCAGCCCACAAGGTAGCGTGCCTGGTTTGTAATGTTTGCTTGTTCCCAGAGTGACCAGCCTCCACACATTCACTCTTGGGGATGTGTCTGGTTCGCTGAAGAAAAATCTAAAGTACAGATAAAGTGTTGATCTGGATTTTACTGAGAATAGAGAACTGTGGACAGCTTGAACTGAATCAAACAGGATGTGCTGCAAAGTGGGAAAGATTGCCCTTGGAACCTTTTGTCCATTGATCAGGGAGTGTCCAGGAATCAGTCTCACCCACTGGCCAGTGAATTGCACAAAAGTAGTATCTCATTCTTTTTTCCCCTGAACACTTTCTGGATCTACATCAAAACAGAACCTGTGTGAAGAACTGAAGGACTAGACTTACTTGTGCCCAAGACGAAGAAGCGAAGCCCAAGGGATAGTTTGCTGACCTGTGTGTGCACACAGGAATAAAAAGCTGCAAGAGGCCTTTTTCTTGACGGGACCAGCTTCGTAAATTGGACTAGCATGGTGGCCTATATGCTGTCCCTGAGGGCCCTGTTGGGAGTTAGAATTTTTTTTAACTTACAAGACCTCTGGAGGTTCAGCAAGACCTCATGGCAAAGGTATCCCATTTCAGAACTTTGCAGGCTTGTCCTGCTGGAATATTCTGAGATACCAAATGGAGACTAGATCTAAAGGTACAAATCTGATTAGGCAAAGGTGCAAAAAGTATGTGCCCAATGAGACATGTTTGGCTGCAAAAAAATCTGAGTTTCCCCACTGTGATTACTTCCTGTCAAAACCAACAGCTTCAGCAGCACCTCATCCAGCAGCTGTCCATCTTCATGAGGATCTTTTCGGCTAAGGCGTTCAATCTTGCTCCACTAAAGACCAATGGCCTATTGTTGGTGGAAAGGGCACTCGTGAAGGTCTGCCTTCCTCATTTAGAGGTAAATGGGCCTTCAGTGTATGGACAGTGGAGAGTACTCAGTCTCTCCACCCACACACACCTCCGATGGTCCAAAGGAGTATGGGCCACCAGAGCTTTGGCCATGTGTCGGACAGATGGCCAGTTTTCACTGCCTGTCACTGCCATGAAAAAGGGGCAGTGAAAACTTTGAAATGTCCCCCATGCCATGGGAGAATACTCCCATGGCGAGGGGGTCATTGCTCATTTTATTTTCAAAAAGAAAATCCCACTCCGCGATTTTCTTTTTGAAAAACAGCTTGGTCATGTTGACAGAGCTGTCTGTCAAACTTACAATTCATTTCCAAGAACTGATGTGACGGTGGTTCCTGGAAATGCTAGAGATATACACAGGGGAAGTGGGCATCTCTAAATATGGCCGGCGGAGTACCCTCGCCATGGCAGGAGTAAAGTACCCCATGTTGACAGCAATTACTCCATCTGCCAAAAATCGAATGAGCCCCATAGTCAGAAAGTATAAGCTCTTAAGGGGATGGCCCACTTGGTGTGTCCAGCCACCATTCCATGTGTTCAGCCTGAAATTGCACCTAGATCTCGGTCAACCGTGAAAAGTGATTTGTGATTGGTGCTTTACTTTTTCTTGGAGTTTTTTGCATCAAAACTTTAAAAAACATCACATCTCCGATCCCTCGACTGAATATCAGTAGTTTAGTTGTCATTTTTCCTAATACATTTTTGTTCACTTTTTTTAAACTGGTGATGGGATTTTTATTGTGTTGTGGTTTTACTTTTTGACTGTTTTAGAGTTGCTAGATAAGGTGCCTGTCTGCTCTGTGCAGTAGGTAAGGGTTTGGCGTTGGTTTCAATGATTAAAACTGTTTCCTTGACCTGACAAGATTTTGGGACATTTTACTTGGATAGGACTCACATCCTCCCCAACTTGTAACCCATTTTCTTACAGAGGACATTGGTGGAAGGTACCCCGGACAGCCCTCCCTAAGTACATCCCTCCCACAGGAGCACTTACTGGCTGCAGGCTCTTCATGAGACTTCTGTTGTGAAAGTTGTGGGGTATCCCCAGGGAAGTCAGGGGTGGAGGAGAGACAAAGATGTGCGTGTGGGATAAGCTCAGAACCCCCTGCACCCTGTCACGGCTATGTAACCTCAATCACGGCACCCCCTTATTTACATTTAACATGGTAACTTGGTTAAAGCGCAACACTGCTCCATAAGGCGCTACAGAAATCAGAAATTAAAAGTCAATGTCATTAACTATGCAATGAGCGCAAGGTTGTGTACTGTTCAGAAAGTCAGGTGTTTCTCTAGAGTCATGCGCAACAGTGCTTCGAGGCGGGCAAACACTGTATTACCATCCCTGCCTGAGTCCACATGAAGATGTGTGCGCTTCAGAGGATGAGATGCTTGTTTAGTCTAGAGTCATGCACAAAAGCGCTTCGAGGCAGGCAAACATTGTCGGTATTATCAAACCTGCCTGAGTCCACATGAGGGTGTGAGCTCCTCAGGGGCTGGGAGGTCATGATGCCTCCATCAGATGCCCTCTCCTCAGGGGCTCGGGAGGTCATGATGCCTCCATCAGATGCCCTGGAGTCAGCAGCCATCCTGGCAGCGCTTCAGTAACTGGTTCTGCCAAAAAAAGGTTCATGAGACAGTCACGGGGTGAAGGAGATAAGGGAAGGGCTGAGAGGGTGTAGCGTAGAGAGGGAGGCCGAGGGGCTGCTGAGGGGGTGTGGTGTAGAGGGAGGAGGGGGAGGTCAGAGGTGATGCTGAGAGGGTGTAGCGTAGAGAGGGAGGCCGAGGGGTTGCTGAGGGAGTGTGGTGTAGAGGGGGAGGTCAGAGGTGATGCTGAGAGGGTGTGGTGTAGAGAGGGAGGCCGAGGGGCTGCTGAGGGGGTGTAGTGTAGAGGGGGAGGTCAGAGGTGATGCTGAGAGGGTGTGGTGTAGAGAGGGAGGCCGAGGGGTGCCGAGAGAGTGTAGAGAAGGAGACCAAGGGAGCTGCTGAGAGGGTGTAGTGTAGAGAGGGAACCTGAGTGGGGATGCTGGGAGGGTATAGGGTGGAGAGAGGCCGAGGGGCTGCTGAGAGGGTGTAGTGTAGCGAGGGAGGCTGAGGGGCTGTGGAGAGAGTGTAGTGCAGAGGAGGCCGATGAGGATGCTGAGAGGATGTAGTGCAGAGAGGGAGGCCGAGGAGGATACTGTGAGTGTGTAGTGTAGAGAGGGGTGCTGAGGAGGCTGTTGAGAGGGTGTAGTGTAGAAGGGAAGCTGAGGGGGTTGCTGAGAGGGTGTACTGTAGAGAGTGAGGCTGCAGTGGCTGCTGAGAGGGTGTAGTGTGGAGAGGAAGGCTGACGGGGCTGCCGAGAGGGTGTAGTGTAGAGAGGGGGATGCTGGGAGGGCGCAGTGTAGAGAGGGAAGCTGAGTGGGGATGCTGGGAGGGTGTAGAGTGGAGAGGGAAGCTGAGTGGGGAAGCTGGGAGGGTGTAGTGTTGAGAGGGAAGCTGAGTGGGGATGCTGGGAGGGTGTAGTGTAGAGAGGGAAGCTGAGTGGGGATGCTGGGAGGGTGTAGTGTAGAGGGAGGCTGAGTGGGGAAGCTGGGAGGGTGTAGTGTAGAGGGGGAAGCTGAGTGGGGAAGCCGGGAGGGTGTAGTGTAGAGAGGGAAGCTGAGTGGGGATGCTGGGTTGGTGTAGTGTAGAGAGGTTGACTGAGGGGGCTGCAGAGAGGGTGTAGTGTAGAGGGATGCTGAGTGGGGATGCTGGGAGGGTGCAGTGTAGAGAGGGAGGATGAGTGGGGATACTGGGAGGGTGCAGTGTAGAGAGGGAAGCTCAGTGGGGATGCTGGGAGGGTGTAGTGTACAGAGAGAAGATGAGTGGGGATGCTGGGAGGGTGTAGTGTAGAGAAGGAAGCTCAGTGGGGACGCTGGGAGGGTGTAGTGTAGAGAGGGAAGCTGAGTGGGGATGCTGGGAGGGTGTAGTGTGGAGAGGGAAGCTGAGTTGAGATGCTGGGAGGGTGTAGTGTAGAGAGGGAAGCTGAGTGGGGATGCTGGGAGGGTGTAGTGTGGAGAGGGAAGCTGAGTGGGGATGCTGGGAGGGTGTAGTGTAGAGAGGGAAGCTGAGTGGGGATGCTGGGAGGGTGCAGTGTAGAGAGGGAGGCTGAGTGGGGATGCTGGGAGGGTGCAGTGTAGAGAGGGAAGCTCAGTGGGGATGCTGGGAGGGTGTAGTGTACAGAGAGAAGATGAGTGGGGATGCTGGGAGGGTGTAGTGTAGAGAAGGAAGCTCAGTGGGGACGCTGGGAGGGTGTAGTGTGGAGAGGGAAGCTGAGTGGGGATGCTGGGAGGGTGTAGTGTGGAGAGGGAAGCTGAGTGGAGATGCTGGGAGGGTGTAGTGTAGAGAGGGAAGCTGAGTGGGGATGCTGGGAGGGTGTAATGTGGAGAGGGAAGCTGAGTGGGGATGCTGGGAGGGTGTAGTGTAGAGAGGGAAGCTGAGTGGGGATGCTGGGAGGGTGCAGTGTAGAGAAGGAAGCTGAGTGGGGATACTGGGAGGGCGTAGTGTAGAGAGGGAAGCTGAGTGGGGATGCTGGGAGGGTGTAGAGTGGAGAGGGAAGCTGAGTGGGGAAGCTGGGAGGGTGTAGTGTTGAGAGGGAAGCTGAGTGGGGATGATGGGAGGGTGTAGTGTAGAGAGGGAAGCTGAGTGGGGATGCTGGGAGTGTGTAGTGTAGAGGGAGGCTGAGTGGGGAAGCTGGGAGGGTGTAGTGTAGAGGGGGAAGCTGAGTGGGGAAGCCGGAAGGGTGTAGTGTAGAGAGGGAAGCTGAGTGGGGATGCTGGGTTGGTGTAGTGTAGAGAGGTTGACTGAGGGGGCTGCAGAGAGGGTGTAGTGTAGAGGGATGCTGAGTGGGGATGCTGGGAGGGTGCAGTGTAGAGAGGGAGGCTGAGTGGGGATGCTGGGAGGGTGCAGTGTAGAGAGGGAAGCTCAGTGGGGATCCTGGGAGGGTGTAGTGTACAGAGAGAAGATGAGTGGGGATGCTGGGAGGGTGTAGTGTAGAGAAGGAAGCTCAGTGGGGACGCTGGGAGGGTGAAGTGTAGAGAGGGAAGCTGAGTGGGGATGCTGGGAGGGTGCAGTGTAGAGAGGGAAGCTGAGTGGGGATGCTGGGAGGGTGTAGTGTAGAGAGGGAAGCTGAGTGGGGATGCTGGGAGGGTGTAGTGTAGAGAGGGAAGCTGAGTGGGGATGCTGGGAGGGTGCAGTGTAGAGAGGGAAGCTGAGTGGGGATGCTGGGAGGGTGTAGTGTAGAGGGAGGCTGAGTGGGGAAGCTGGGAGGGTGTAGTGTAGAGAGGGAAGCTGAGTGGGGATGCTGGGAGGGTGTAGTGTAGAGAGGGAAGCTGAGTGGGGATGCTGGGAGGGTGTAGTGTAGAGGGAGGCTGAGTGGGGAAGCTGGGAGGGTGTAGTGTAGAGAGGGAAGCTGAGTGGGGATGCTGGGAGGGTGTAGTGTAGAGAGGGAAGCTGAGTGGGGATGCTGGGAGGGTGCAGTGTAGAGAGGGAAGCTGAGTGGGGATGCTGGGAGGGTGTAGTGTAGAGGGAGGCTGAGTGGGGAAGCTGGGAGGGTGTAGTGTAGAGAGGGAAGCTGAGTGGGGAAGCTGGGAGGGTGTAGTGTAGAGAGGGAAGCTGAGTAGGGATGCTGGGAGGGTGTAGTGTGGAGAGGGAAGCTGAGTGGGGATGCTGGGAGGGTGTATTGTAGAGAGGGAAGCTGAGTGGGGATGCTGGGAGGGTGTAGTGTAGAGAGGGAAGCTGAGTGGGGATGCTGGGTTGGGTGTAGTGTAGAGAGGGGGACTGAGGGGGCTGCATAGAGGGTGTAGTGTAGAGAGGGAAGCTGAACAGGGATGCTGGGAGGGTGTAGTGTAGAGAAGGAAGCTGAGTGGGGATGCTGGGAGGGTGCAGTGTGGAGAGGGAAGCTGAGTGGGGATGCTGGGAGGGTGTAGTGTGAAGAGGGAAGTTGAGTGGGGATGCTGGGAGGGTGTAGTGTAGAGGGGGAAGCTGAGTGGGAAAGCTGGGAGGGTGTTGTGTAGAGAGGGAAACTGAGTGGGGTGCTGGGAGGGTGTAGTGTGGAGAGGGAAGCTCAGTGGGGATGCTGGGAGGGTGTAGTGTAGAGAGGGAAGCTGAGTGGGGAAGCTGGGAGGGTGCAGTGTAGAGAGGGAAGCTGAGTGGGGAAGTTGGGAGGGTGTAGTGTAGAGAGGGAAGCTGAGTGGGGAAGCTGGGAGGGTGCAGTGTAGAGAGGGAAGCTGAGTGGGGATGCTGGTAGGGTGCAGTGTAGAGAGGGAAGCTGAGTGGGAATGCTGGGAGGGTGTGGTGTAGAGAGGAAGACTGAGGGGGCTGCAGAGAGGGTGTAGTGTAGAGAAGGAGGCTGAGTGGGGAAGCTGGGAGGGTGCAGTGTAGAGGGGGAAGCTGAGTGGGGATGCTGGGAGGGTGTAGTGTAGAGAGGGAAGCTGATTGGGGATGCTGGGAGGGTGCAGTGTAGAGAGGGAAGCTGAGTGGGGAAGCTGGGAGGGTGCAGTGTAGAGAGGGATGTTGAGTGGGGATGCTGGGAGGGTGTAGTGTAGAGAGGGAAGCTGAGTGGGGATGCTGGGAGGGTGTAGTGTGGAGAGGGAAGCTGAGTGGGGATGCTGGGAGGGTGCAGTGTACAAGGAGGCTGAGTGGGGATGCTAGGAGGGTGCAGTGTAGATAGGGAAGCTGAGTGGGGATGCTGGGAGGATGTAGTGTAGAGAGGGAAGCTGAGTGGGGATGCTGGGAGGGTGCAGTGTACAGGGAAGCTGATTGGGGATGCTGGGAGGGTGCAGTGTAGAGAGGGAAGCTGAGTGGGGATGCTGGTAGGGTGCAGTGTAGAGAGGGATGCTGAGTGGGGATGCTGGGAGGGTGTAGTGTAGAGAGGAAGACTGAGGGGGCTGCAGAAAGGGTGTAGTGTAGAGAAGGAGGCTGAGTGGGGAAGCTGGGAGGGTGCAGTGTAGAGGGGGAAGCTGAGTGGGGATTCTGGGAGGGTGTAGTGTAGAGAGGGAAACTGATTGGGGATGCTGGGAGGGTGCAGTCTGGAGAGGGAAGCTGAGTGGGGAAGCTGGGAGGGTGCAGTGTAGAGAGGGAAGCTGAGTGGGGATGCTGGGAGGGTGTAGTGTAGAGAGGGAAGCTGAGGGGGGTGCTGGGAGGGTGTAGTGTGAAGAGGGAAGCTGAGTGGGGTGCTGGGAGGGTGCAGTGTGGAGAGGGAAGCTGAGTGGGGAAGCTGGGAGGGTGCAGTGTAGAGAGGGAAGCTGAGTGGGGATGCTGGGAGGGTGTAGTGTAGAGAGGGAAGCTGAGTGGGGTGCTGCCAGGGTGTAATGTGGAGAGGGAAGCTGAGTGGGGTGCTGGGAGGGTGTAGTGTGGAGAGGGAAGCTGAGTGGGGATGCTGGGAGGGTGCAGTGTACAGGGAAGCTGAGTGGGGAAGCTGGGAGGGTGCAGTGTAGAGAGGGAAGCTGAGTGGGGATGCTGGGAGGGTGTAGTGTAGAGAGGGAAGCTGAGTGGGGATGTGGGAGGGTGTAGTGTGGAGAGGGAAGCTGAGTGGGGATGCTGGGAGGGTGCAGTGCACAGGGAGGCTGAGTGGGGATGCTGGGAGGGTGCAGTGTAGATAGGGAAGCTGAGTGGGGATGCTGGGAGGGTGTAGTGTAGAGAGGGAAGCTGGGAGGGTGTAGTGTGGAGAGGGAAGCTGAGTGGGGATGCTGGGAGGGTGCAGTGTACAGGGAGGCTGAGTGGGGATGCTGGGAGGGTGCAGTGTAGATAGGGAAGCTGAGTGGGGATGCTGGGAGGGTGTCGTGTAGAGAGGGAAGCTGGGAGGGTGTAGTGTGGAGAGGGAAGCTGAGTGGGGATGCTGGGAGGGTGCAGTGTAGATAGGGAAGCTGAGTGGGGATGCTGGGAGGGTGCAGTGTAGAGAAGGAAGCTGAGTGGGGATGCTGGGAAGGTGTAGTGTAGAGAAGGAAGCTGAGTGGGGATGCTGGGAGGGTGAAGTGTAGAGAGGGAAGCTGAGTGGGGATGCTGGGAGGGTGCAGTGTAGAGAAGGAAGCTGAGTGGGGATGCTGGGATGGTTCTGTGTAGAGAGGGAAGATGAGTGGGATGCTGGGAGGGTGCAGTGTAGAGAAGGAAGCTGAGTGGGGATGCTGGGAGGGTGCAGTGTAGAGAGGGAAGCTGAGTGGGGATGCTGGGAGGGTGTAGTGTAGAGGGAGGCTGAGTGGGGAAGCTGGGAGGGTGTAGTGTAGAGAGGGAAGCTGAGTGGGGAAGCTGGGAGGGTGTAGTGTAGAGAGGGAAGCTGAGTAGGGATGCTGGGAGGGTGTAGTGTGGAGAGGGAAGCTGAGTGGGGATGCTGGGAGGGTGTATTGTAGAGAGGGAAGCTGAGTGGGGATGCTGGGAGGGTGTAGTGTAGAGAGGGAAGCTGAGTGGGGATGCTGGGTTGGGTGTAGTGTAGAGAGGGGGACTGAGGGGGCTGCATAGAGGGTGTAGTGTAGAGAGGGAAGCTGAACAGGGATGCTGGGAGGGTGTAGTGTAGAGAAGGAAGCTGAGTGGGGATGCTGGGAGGGTGCAGTGTGGAGAGGGAAGCTGAGTGGGGATGCTGGGAGGGTGTAGTGTGAAGAGGGAAGTTGAGTGGGGATGCTGGGAGGGTGTAGTGTAGAGGGGGAAGCTGAGTGGGAAAGCTGGGAGGGTGTTGTGTAGAGAGGGAAACTGAGTGGGGTGCTGGGAGGGTGTAGTGTGGAGAGGGAAGCTCAGTGGGGATGCTGGGAGGGTGTAGTGTAGAGAGGGAAGCTGAGTGGGGAAGCTGGGAGGGTGCAGTGTAGAGAGGGAAGCTGAGTGGGGAAGTTGGGAGGGTGTAGTGTAGAGAGGGAAGCTGAGTGGGGAAGCTGGGAGGGTGCAGTGTAGAGAGGGAAGCTGAGTGGGGATGCTGGTAGGGTGCAGTGTAGAGAGGGAAGCTGAGTGGGAATGCTGGGAGGGTGTGGTGTAGAGAGGAAGACTGAGGGGGCTGCAGAGAGGGTGTAGTGTAGAGAAGGAGGCTGAGTGGGGAAGCTGGGAGGGTGCAGTGTAGAGGGGGAAGCTGAGTGGGGATGCTGGGAGGGTGTAGTGTAGAGAGGGAAGCTGATTGGGGATGCTGGGAGGGTGCAGTGTAGAGAGGGAAGCTGAGTGGGGAAGCTGGGAGGGTGCAGTGTAGAGAGGGATGTTGAGTGGGGATGCTGGGAGGGTGTAGTGTAGAGAGGGAAGCTGAGTGGGGATGCTGGGAGGGTGTAGTGTGGAGAGGGAAGCTGAGTGGGGATGCTGGGAGGGTGCAGTGTACAAGGAGGCTGAGTGGGGATGCTAGGAGGGTGCAGTGTAGATAGGGAAGCTGAGTGGGGATGCTGGGAGGATGTAGTGTAGAGAGGGAAGCTGAGTGGGGATGCTGGGAGGGTGCAGTGTACAGGGAAGCTGATTGGGGATGCTGGGAGGGTGCAGTGTAGAGAGGGAAGCTGAGTGGGGATGCTGGTAGGGTGCAGTGTAGAGAGGGATGCTGAGTGGGGATGCTGGGAGGGTGTAGTGTAGAGAGGAAGACTGAGGGGGCTGCAGAAAGGGTGTAGTGTAGAGAAGGAGGCTGAGTGGGGAAGCTGGGAGGGTGCAGTGTAGAGGGGGAAGCTGAGTGGGGATTCTGGGAGGGTGTAGTGTAGAGAGGGAAACTGATTGGGGATGCTGGGAGGGTGCAGTCTGGAGAGGGAAGCTGAGTGGGGAAGCTGGGAGGGTGCAGTGTAGAGAGGGAAGCTGAGTGGGGATGCTGGGAGGGTGTAGTGTAGAGAGGGAAGCTGAGGGGGGTGCTGGGAGGGTGTAGTGTGAAGAGGGAAGCTGAGTGGGGTGCTGGGAGGGTGCAGTGTGGAGAGGGAAGCTGAGTGGGGAAGCTGGGAGGGTGCAGTGTAGAGAGGGAAGCTGAGTGGGGATGCTGGGAGGGTGTAGTGTAGAGAGGGAAGCTGAGTGGGGTGCTGCCAGGGTGTAATGTGGAGAGGGAAGCTGAGTGGGGTGCTGGGAGGGTGTAGTGTGGAGAGGGAAGCTGAGTGGGGATGCTGGGAGGGTGCAGTGTACAGGGAAGCTGAGTGGGGAAGCTGGGAGGGTGCAGTGTAGAGAGGGAAGCTGAGTGGGGATGCTGGGAGGGTGTAGTGTAGAGAGGGAAGCTGAGTGGGGATGTGGGAGGGTGTAGTGTGGAGAGGGAAGCTGAGTGGGGATGCTGGGAGGGTGCAGTGCACAGGGAGGCTGAGTGGGGATGCTGGGAGGGTGCAGTGTAGATAGGGAAGCTGAGTGGGGATGCTGGGAGGGTGTAGTGTAGAGAGGGAAGCTGGGAGGGTGTAGTGTGGAGAGGGAAGCTGAGTGGGGATGCTGGGAGGGTGCAGTGTACAGGGAGGCTGAGTGGGGATGCTGGGAGGGTGCAGTGTAGATAGGGAAGCTGAGTGGGGATGCTGGGAGGGTGTCGTGTAGAGAGGGAAGCTGGGAGGGTGTAGTGTGGAGAGGGAAGCTGAGTGGGAATGCTGGGAGGGTGCAGTGTAGATAGGGAAGCTGAGTGGGGATGCTGGGAGGGTGCAGTGTAGAGAAGGAAGCTGAGTGGGGATGCTGGGAAGGTGTAGTGTAGAGAAGGAAGCTGAGTGGGGATGCTGGGAGGGTGAAGTGTAGAGAGGGAAGCTGAGTGGGGATGCTGGGAGGGTGCAGTGTAGAGAAGGAAGCTGAGTGGGGATGCTGGGATGGTGCTGTGTAGAGAGGGAAGATGAGTGGGATGCTGGGAGGGTGCAGTGTAGAGAAGGAAGCTGAGTGGGGATGCTGGGAGGGTGTAGTGTGGAGAGGGAAGCTGAGTGGGGATTCTGGGAGGGTGCAGTGTGGAGAGGGAAGCTGAGTGGCGATGCTGGGATGGTGCTGTGTAGAGAGGGAAGATGAGTGGGATGCTGGGAGGGTGCAGTGTAGAGAAGGAAGCTGAGTGGGGATGCTGGGAGGGTGTAGTGTGGAGAGGGAAGCTGAGTGGGGATGCTGGGAGGGTGTAGTGTAGAGGGGGAAGATGAGTGGGGATGCTGGGAGAGTGTAGTGTGGAGAGGGAAGCTGAGTGGGGATGCTGGGAGGGTGTAGTGTAGAGAGGGAAGCTGAGTGGGGATGCTGGGAGGGTGCAGTGTAGAGAGGGAAGCTGAGTGGGGATGCTGGTAGGGTGCAGTGTAGAGAGGGATGCTGAGTGGGGATGCTGGGAGGGTGTAGTGTAGAGAGGAAGACTGAGGGGCTGCAGAAAGGGTGTAGTGTAGAGAAGGAGGCTGAGTGGGGAAGCTGGGAGGGTGCAGTGTAGAGGGGGAAGCTGAGTGGGGATGCTGGGAGGGTGCAGTGTGGAGAGGGAAGCTGAGTGGGGAAGCTGGCAGGGTGCAGTGTAGAGAGGGAAGCTGAGTGGGGATGCTGGGAGGGTGTAGTGTAGAGAGGGAACCTGAGTGGGATGCTGGGAGGGTGTAGTGTGAAGAGGGAAGCTGAGTGGGGTGCTGGGAGGGTGCACTGTGGAGAGGGAAGCTGAGTGGGGAAGCTGGGAGGGTGCAGTGTAGAGAGGGAAGCTGAGTGGGGATGCTGGGAGGGTGTAGTGTAGAGAGGGAAGCTGAGTGGGGTGCTGCCAGGGTGTAGTGTGGAGAGGGAAGCTGAGTGGGGTGCTGGGAGGGTGTAGTGTGGAGAGGGAAGCTGAGTGGGGATGCTGGGAGGGTGCAGTGTACAGGGAAGTCAGTGGGGAAGCTGGGAGGGTGCAGTGTATAGAGGGAAGCTGAGTGGGGATGCTGGGAGGGTGTAGTGTAGAGAGGGAAGCTGAGTGGGGATGTGAGAGGGTGTAGTGTGGAGAGGGAAGCTGAGTGGGGATGCTGGGAGGGTGCAGTGTACAGGGAGGCTGAGTGGGGATGCTGGGAGGGTGCAGTGTAGATAGGGAAGCTGAGTGGGGATGCTGGGAGGGTGTAGTGTAGAGAGGGAAGCTGGGAGGGTGTAGTGTGGAGAGGGAAGCTGAGTGGGGATGCTGGGAGGGTGCAGTGTACAGGGAGGCTGAGTGGGGATGCTGGGAGGGTGCAGTGTAGATAGGGAAGCTGAGTGGGGATGCTGGGAGGGTTTAGTGTAGAGAGGGAAGCTGGGAGGGTGTAGTGTGGAGAGGGAAGCTGAGTGGGGATGCTGGGAGGGTGCAGTGTAGATAGGGAAGCTGAGTGGGGATGCTGGGAGGGTGCAGTGTAGAGAAGGAAGCTGAGTGGGGATGCTGGGAAGGTGTAGTGTAGAGAAGGAAGCTGAGTGGGGATGCTGGGAGGGTGAAGTGTAGAGAGGGAAGCTGAGTGGGGATGCTGGGAGGGTGCAGTGTAGAGAAGGAAGCTGAGTGGGGATGCTGGGAGGGTGTAGTGTAGAGAAGGAAGCTGAGTGGGGTGCTGGGAGGGTGTAGTGTGGAGAGGGAAGCTGAGTGGGGATGCTGGGAGGGTGCAGTGTGGAGAGGGAAGCTGAGTGGCGATGCTGGGAGGGTGCTGTGTAGAGAGGGAAGATGAGTGGGATGCTGGGAGGGTGCAGTGTAGAGAAGGAAGCTGAGTGGGGATGCTGGGAGGGTGTAGTGTGGGGAGGGAAGCTGAGTGGGGATGCTGGGAGGGTGTTGTGTAGAGGGGGAAGATGAGTGGGGATGCTGGGAGAGTGTAGTGTGGAGAGGGAAGCTGAGTGGGGATGTTGGGAGGGTGTAGTGTTGAGATGGAAGCTGAGTGGGGATGCTGGGAGGGTGTAGTGTAGGATGGGAAGCTGAGTGGGGATGCTGGGAGGGTGTAGTGTAGAGAGGGAGGCTTAGTGGGGATGCTGGGAGCGTGCAGTGTGGAGAGGGAAGCTGAGTGGGGATGCTGGGAGGGTGAAGTGTAGAGAGGGAAGCTGAGTGGGGATGCTGGGAGGGTGCAGTGTAGAGAAGGAAGCTGAGTGGGGATGCTGGGATGGTGCTGTGTAGAGAGGGAAGATGAGTGGGATGCTGGGAGGGTGCAGTGTAGAGAAGGAAGCTGAGTGGGGATGCTGGGAGGGTGTAGTGTGGAGAGGGAAGCTGAGTGGGGATTCTGGGAGGGTGCAGTGTGGAGAGGGAAGCTGAGTGGCGATGCTGGGATGGTGCTGTGTAGAGAGGGAAGATGAGTGGGATGCTGGGAGGGTGCAGTGTAGAGAAGGAAGCTGAGTGGGGATGCTGGGAGGGTGTAGTGTGGAGAGGGAAGCTGAGTGGGGATGCTGGGAGGGTGTAGTGTAGAGGGGGAAGATGAGTGGGGATGCTGGGAGAGTGTAGTGTGGAGAGGGAAGCTGAGTGGGGATGCTGGGAGGGTGTAGTGTAGAGAGGGAAGCTGAGTGGGGATGCTGGGAGGGTGCAGTGTAGAGAGGGAAGCTGAGTGGGGATGCTGGTAGGGTGCAGTGTAGAGAGGGATGCTGAGTGGGGATGCTGGGAGGGTGTAGTGTAGAGAGGAAGACTGAGGGGCTGCAGAAAGGGTGTAGTGTAGAGAAGGAGGCTGAGTGGGGAAGCTGGGAGGGTGCAGTGTAGAGGGGGAAGCTGAGTGGGGATGCTGGGAGGGTGTAGTGTAGAGAGGGAAGCTGATTGGGGATGCTGGGAGGGTGCAGTGTGGAGAGGGAAGCTGAGTGGGGAAGCTGGCAGGGTGCAGTGTAGAGAGGGAAGCTGAGTGGGGATGCTGGGAGGGTGTAGTGTAGAGAGGGAACCTGAGTGGGATGCTGGGAGGGTGTAGTGTGAAGAGGGAAGCTGAGTGGGGTGCTGGGAGGGTGCACTGTGGAGAGGGAAGCTGAGTGGGGAAGCTGGGAGGGTGCAGTGTAGAGAGGGAAGCTGAGTGGGGATGCTGGGAGGGTGTAGTGTAGAGAGGGAAGCTGAGTGGGGTGCTGCCAGGGTGTAGTGTGGAGAGGGAAGCTGAGTGGGGTGCTGGGAGGGTGTAGTGTGGAGAGGGAAGCTGAGTGGGGATGCTGGGAGGGTGCAGTGTACAGGGAAGTCAGTGGGGAAGCTGGGAGGGTGCAGTGTAGAGAGGGAAGCTGAGTGGGGATGCTGGGAGGGTGTAGTGTAGAGAGGGAAGCTGAGTGGGGATGTGGGAGGGTGTAGTGTGGAGAGGGAAGCTGAGTGGGGATGCTGGGAGGGTGCAGTGTACAGGGAGGCTGAGTGGGGATGCTGGGAGGGTGCAGTGTAGATAGGGAAGCTGAGTGGGGATGCTGGGAGGGTGTAGTGTAGAGAGGGAAGCTGGGAGGGTGTAGTGTGGAGAGGGAAGCTGAGTGGGGATGCTGGGAGGGTGCAGTGTACAGGGAGGCTGAGTGGGGATGCTGGGAGGGTGCAGTGTAGATAGGGAAGCTGAGTGGGGATGCTGGGAGGGTTTAGTGTAGAGAGGGAAGCTGGGAGGGTGTAGTGTGGAGAGGGAAGCTGAGTGGGGATGCTGGGAGGGTGCAGTGTAGATAGGGAAGCTGAGTGGGGATGCTGGGAGGGTGCAGTGTAGAGAAGGAAGCTGAGTGGGGATGCTGGGAAGGTGTAGTGTAGAGAAGGAAGCTGAGTGGGGATGCTGGGAAGGTGAAGTGTAGAGAGGGAAGCTGAGTGGGGATGCTGGGAGGGTGCAGTGTAGAGAAGGAAGCTGAGTGGGGATGCTGGGAGGGTGTAGTGTAGAGAAGGAAGCTGAGTGGGGTGCTGGGAGGGTGTAGTGTGGAGAGGGAAGCTGAGTGGGGATGCTGGGAGGGTGCAGTGTGGAGAGGGAAGCTGAGTGGCGATGCTGGGAGGGTGCTGTGTAGAGAGGGAAGATGAGTGGGATGCTGGGAGGGTGCAGTGTAGAGAAGGAAGCTGAGTGGGGATGCTGGGAGGGTGTAGTGTGGGGAGGGAAGCTGAGTGGGGATGCTGGGAGGGTGTTGTGTAGAGGGGGAAGATGAGTGGGGATGCTGGGAGAGTGTAGTGTGGAGAGGGAAGCTGAGTGGGGATGTTGGGAGGGTGTAGTGTTGAGATGGAAGCTGAGTGGGGATGCTGGGAGGGTGTAGTGTAGGATGGGAAGCTGAGTGGGGATGCTGGGAGGGTGTAGTGTAGAGAGGGAGGCTTAGTGGGGATGCTGGGAGCGTGCAGTGTGGAGAGGGAAGCTGAGTGGGGATGCTGGGAGGGTGTAGTGTAGAGAGGGAAGCTGAGTGGGGATGCTGGGAGGGTGTAGTGTGGAGAGGGAAGCTGAGTGGGGATGCTGGGAGGGTGTAGTGTGGAGAGGGAAGCTGAGTGGGGATCCTGGGAGGGTGTAGTGTAGGATGGAAAGCTGAGTGGGGATGCTGGGAGGGTGTAGTGTAGAGAGGGAAGCTGAGTGGGGATGCTGGGAGGGTGTAGTGTAGAGAGGGAAGCTGAGTGGGGATGCTGGGAGGGTGTAGTGTGGAGAGGGAAGCTGAGTGGGGATGCTGGGAGGGTGTAGTGTGGAGAGGGAAGCTGAATGGGGATGCTGGGAGGGTGTAGTGTAGGATGGGAAGCTGAGTGGGGATGCTGGGAGGGTGTAGTGTAGAGAGGGAGGCTGAGTGGGGATGCTGGGAGGGTGCAGTGTGGAGAGGGAAGCTGAGTGGGGATGCTGGGAGGGTGTAGTGTAGAGAGGGAAGCTGAGTGGGGATGCTGGGAGGGTGTAGTGTGGAGAGGGAAGCTGAGTGGGGATGCTGGGAGGGTGTAGTGTGGAGAGGGAAGCTGAGTGGGGATGCTGGGAGGGTGTAGTGTAGAGAGGGAAGCTGAGTGGGGATGCTGGGAGGGTGTAGTGTGGAGAGGGAAGCTGAGTGGGGATGCTTGGAGGGTGCAGTGTAGAGAGGGAGGCTGAGTGGGGATGCTGGGAGGGTGCAGTGTAGATAGGGAAGCTGAGTGGGGATGCTGGGAGGGTGTAGAGTAGAGAGGGAAGCTGAGTGGGGATGCTGGGAGGGTGTAGTGTGGAGAGGGAAGCTGAGTGGGGATGCTGGGAGGGTGTAGTGTGGAGAGGGAAGCTGAGTGGGGATGCTGGGAGGGTGTAGTGTAGGATGGGAAGCTGAGTGGGGATGCTGGGAGGGTGTAGTGTAGAGAGGGAAGCTGAGTGGGGATGCTGGGAGGGTGTAGTGTAGAGAGGGAAGCTGAGTGGGGATGCTGGGAGGGTGTAGTGTGGAGAGGGAAGCTGAGTGGGGATGTTGGGAGGGTGTAGTGTGGAGAGGGAAGCTGAGTGGGGATGCTGGGAGGGTGTAGTGTAGGATGGGATGCTGGGAGGGTGTAGTGTAGAGAGGGAGGCTGAGTGGGGATGCTGGGAGGGTGCAGTGTGGAGAGGGAAGCTGAGTGGGGATGCTGGGAGGGTGTAGTGTAGAGAGGGAAGCTGAGTGGGGATGCTGGGAGGGTGTAGTGTGGAGAGGGAAGCTGAGTGGGGATGCTGGGAGGGTGTAGTGTAGAGAGGGAAGCTGAGTGGGGATGCTGGGAGGGTGTAGTGTGGAGAGGGAAGCTGAGTGGGGATGCTGGGAGGGTGTAGTGTGGAGAAGGAAGCTGAGTGGGATGCTGGGATGGTGTAGTGTGGAGAGGGAAGCTGAGTGGGGATGCTGGGAGGGTGTAGTGTGGAGAGGGAAGCTGAGTGGGGATGCTGGGATGGTGTAGTGTGGAGAGGGAAGGTGAGTGGGGATGCTGGGAGGGTGTAGTGTAGAGAGGGAAGCTGAGTGGGGATGCTGGGAGGGTGTAGTGTAGAGAGGGAAGCTGAGTGGGGATGCTGGGAGGGTGCAGTGTGGAGAGGGAAGCTGAGTGGGGATGCTGGGAGGGTGTAGTGTAGAGAGGGAAGCTGAGTGGGGATGCTGGGAGGGTGTAGTGTAGAGAGGGAAGCTGAGTGGGGATGCTGGGGGGTGTAGTGTGGAGAGGGAAGCTGAGTGGGGATGCTGGGAGAGTGTAGTGTGGAGAGGGAAGCTGAGTGGAGATGCTGGGAGGGTGTAGTGTAGAGAGGGAAGCTCAGTGGGGATGCTGGGAGGGTGTAGTGTGGAGAGGGAAGCTGAGTGGGGATGCTGGGAGGGTGTAGTGTGGAGAAGGAAGCCGAGTGGGATGCTGGGAGGGTGTAGTGTGGAGAGGGAAGCTGAGTGGGGATGCTGGGAGGGTGTAGTGTGGAGAGGGAAGCTGAGTGGGGATGCTGGGAGGGTGCAGTGTAGAGAGGGAAGCTGAGTGGGGATGCTGGGAGGGTGTAGTGTAGGATGGGAAGCTGAGTGGGGATCCTGGGAGGGTGTAGTGTGGAGAGAGCGAGAAGAAGAATTAAAGACACATCTATCCGCAAGGAGAGATGTGGCACCCAAGGAAGGGGTCAGTAGACAGATACACAAAGAAAAAACACCAAAAGGTGTAAGTGGGGACAATAAAAGAAACGCTGGTGTGAATGACGAGATAGGTGGAGAAATAAACATGCAGGAAAAAGAACCCTAAAGAAGAAATAGGCAGGCAGGATAAGAGAGATACTGTGAACTTTAAGCAAGCAAAGAAAACAATGAACAGTGGGAATCACAAACTTAGGGCCTAATTTATACTTTTTGCAGCAAAACTGCGGAAACGCTGTTTTGCAGCAAAAAATATAGTGCTGGCTTGCGTCATTTAACAATGCCACCCAGGCGCCGTATTTACTGAATGGCGCAAGGCGGCGCTAAACTTGGGCTAGCGTCTTCAAGAAAGACGCTAGCCGGGTGGGGTGGCTGTAGGGAAGGAGGGGGCTGTCCGTCATAAAATGACCCTAGCAGGGTTAGTGGCAAAAAACATGCCTCTAACCAGACTAGTGCCACTTCCTGGAGCACAACCACCAAAAACATGACTCCTGTCTGAGGAAAGACAGGAGTCATGCCCACCACCCCAATGGCCAACACAGGGGGCAAGTGCCGTTAGGGACCCTGATGGCACTTTTATAAAAAATTAAAAAGTACTTACCTATACTTACCCTACTTACCTGGGATGGGGTTCCGCATGCTCTGGTGTACCTATGGTGTGGGTGTTCTTGGGCCTTGGGGTGGGCACACTTCGACCCATTCCATGGTGTTTAACCATGGAAATGGGCCCACAGGTCTCCTAACGCATGGTCTGATCCAGGCGTTAAATAATGGTGCAAAGCAAGCTTTGCACCATTATTTAGCCCCTCCTCCCACCCGTGCATCATTTTAGCACGGGGGATTTATATGGGGCTATATGGATAGCACCATTTTTAAGATGGGAATGGTTACCTTGATTTTATTGACGCAAGGTAGGTTCACGCATCCAAAAAATGGTGCTAACTCCAATGTTTTGACACTAGACGTGTCCAGCATCAAAATATAAATATGGAGTTAAGATTGCACCGAATTTGTGTAAAAAAATGACGCAAATTCGGCAAAGAGTAACCAGGTGATGCAAATGCGATACGTCGGGGCTGAAGGCACTACAACGCTTCCGAGCTGTGCAGTGGGTGCTGACATGTCTTTGTCCTCAACAGCAGCAGTGACATGTCTGCATCGAGGAGATGCAGCGGTTCTGATCGGCACAACAGCAGCAATGCGTCAACGCTGAGAGTTGCAGCACAGAAGAACTCACTTCCAAGGGCCCAGGACTGGACTGGCACCACTTGGCAAGGCAGAACTCACAGGTGGCGTAGTCCAGGTGCCGTAGGAGAGTTGCAAGCATTCTTTGATGTCCCTGAGACTGCGGAACAAGAGGCAAGCCAGCAAGCCCTTGGAGTCACATGGTTCCCGGGGATGCAGAGATTCAGGTCCAGACATTCTCACTCCCAGGCAAGGAGGCAGCAGGACAGGCACAGCAAAGCAGAAGTCCAGTACAGTCCAGCAGAGTACCAGCAGAGTGACAGTCCTTCAGCAGCACTGCAGCCCTTCTTCCTGGCTGAGTACCCTCAGGCCCAGACGTATAGTGATGTGGTAGGGTCAGAAGTCCAGTTCTTAAACCCAGTGGTGCATTTGAAGTGGGGGTGACTTCAGACAGGTCCTCCGTTTCCTGCCCTGGCTAGACACAATACAGGGGGCTTGCAGCTCTTAGTGTGGGGACAGGCGGATCCCTATTCCGGTGCAAGTGTCAGCTCCTCCCTCCCATCTAGCTCCGGAAGATCCATCAACCTGGTGATGGGCCATCAGGATGTAAATGGCATACTTGAGCTTCTTTTGTGTGTGATTGTCTAGAGAGAATGCATAAAGCCCAACTGTGACCGAGCCCAGATGTGTATTGGAGGCAGACAGCAGGCACACGGGCTTAAGAGCAGAAAAATGCCAACTCTCCAAAAGTGGCATTTTTAAAGTTGTAATCATAAATCCCACTTTACCATTAAGAAGGTTTTATCATTACAAGTCCATAGGTACCAAACACAACAGCCCTACTCCTTCTCAATCAGGACTTACCCTTAATAAATGTATTGAGGAATCTCCAATGTTATCCTATGAAAGGGATAGGCCTCACAATACTGAAAAATGAATGTGGGAGTTTTTCACTACTAAGGCATGTAAAACTAAAACATCTATGTCCCGGCTTTTACTTACACTGCACTCTGCAATACGTAGGGCCTCCCTTAGGAGTGACTTATATGTAATAAAAGAGGAGTTTAAATCTTGGCAAGGAGTTTTAAATGCCAAGTTGTCATGGCAGTGAAACTGCACATACAAGCTCTGCAGTGGCTGGCCTGAGACATGTTTAAAGGGATACCTAAATGGGTGGCACAATCAGAGCTGCAGGCTCTCCAGTAGTATTTCATTTACAAGCCCCGGGCACATATAGCACACTTTATTAGGGGCTTGAAGGGAAATTAAATATGCCAATTGTGGATACACCAATGTTACGATGTTTTAAGGGAGAGAGCATATGCACTTTAGCTGGTTAGCAGTGGTAAAGTGCCAAGAGTCTTAAGGCCAACAAAAGCAGATCAGCAAAAGAGAGGCAAGGCAGGCAAAAAGTTTGGTGGAAGACCACAATTGGGCTGTCAGGTCTAACATGAGGCCACTGAAATTATGCACGAGGAGAGGGCCAAATTATGTGGCAGAGCTGAGTAAATTATTCAGCAAAAAAGGTAAATTATGTGGCGTAATGCAGTACATTTTGTAGCATTATTTATTACTTCATCACATAATTCATTTGGCCCGGGGTGCAACCAGTGCCCAGGCAGTGTTACCAAGTTTTAAAATTATGAAATAATGGATACTGTTACAAATTGTGCCCCATTATGCCACGTAATTTGCCTTTTTCTAATGCATAATTTACTCAATTGTGCCACATAATTTGGCCCTCTCCTGTCGCATGATTCCGGTGGCCCTGATTTTAGCACATGCTAAGAAATAGCCAGCGACATAAACAGGCTCCACACACTCCAACAGTTGCATTCTATGTTTGTTGTAGCTACGTACACAGACAGCACATAGGGTCGTATATCACATGCTAGTACAATACTCCACATAAATAGGGTCTTCACACTGTTTGTATCTTGCATCATGTGCTTACCATTATATTCAGATGGCACACTGCAGCTTGGAATCCAGTCTGGTTGTGTTCTGGCAGTGAGTTTCATTGTGTTTTTTGTTTTAGGTTGGGGTTCTCCCCTCCACCTAAAGTCCTGGATCAGGTGTGTCCCCCAGTTAACTACGGGTAACAGGCCCACACATAATTCCTCCTACTGCTTGATGTGGATCAGATCCTTTGGTCTTCTAAATACTGTGTTACTTACTTGAGATTTATACTGAAATATAGAACTAAGGGCCAGATGTAGGTAGAAACCAATTTGCGAGTTGCAAATTGCGAGTCCTTCCGACTCGCAATTTGCAACTCGCAAATTGGTATGCAGAAAGGTGTCTCAGACACCGTCTGCGACTCGCTATGGGGTCGCAAAGACCCACCTCATAAATATTTATGAGGTGGGTCGCAGTTTGCGACCCCATAGCGAGTCTAGGCACTCACGGGGATGGTGGCCTGCTGGAGACAGCAGACCACTATGTCCGTGACTGCTTTTAAATAAAGCAGTTTTTTTTTCTCTTTGCAGCACATTTTCCTTAAAGGAAAATGAGCTGCAAATAGAAAAAAATACCGAAACCTTTTTGTTTCGGTGTTTTTTCAGAGTAGGCAGTGGTCCATAGGACCACTGCCTGCTCTGCAAAAACATTATTGTGAGCATTCACAAAGGGGAAGGGGTCCCATGGGGACCCCTTCCCGTTTGCGAATGAGTTACCATCCACTTCAAGTGGATGGTAACTGGAGGTTGATTTGCAACTGCTTTCGCGGTCACAAATCAACCCTACATCGCGGTGCGACTCGCAAATAGGTAGGGAACGCCCCTTCCTATTTGCGAGTCTGAAACACATTTTGCGAGTCGGTACCGACTCGCAATATGTGTTTCAGCATCGCGTGAGGGCATTAGCGCCTCGCAAACGGCGTTTTTCGCTGTTTGCGAGGCGCTAATGCCTTCCTACATCTGGCCCTAATTCACTTAAAACACCAGAGTTGGAGGGGCTTGCAGAGGGAAAAATAATATATACTTGCTGCTCATGTTACAGTGCCTGTCACTTTTCAATCAACTCTGACTGGTTCAAATGCTCCACTGCAGTGGTTCGTAACCTTTTCATTTCTGCCCCTCCCCCCCTTAATCATTATTGCAACTGGGGGACACCCCCTCTCCCGCCCTTAATCATTATTGCAACTGGGGGACCCCCCACTGAATCATTGTTGGAATCCAGGGACCTCTCACTGAGTCATTACTGGACTCTGGCCTAAATATTGTCTATTATTTGAATCACAAAACAATACATAAAAAATACAGAAACAAGCATTCATCAAATACACAAATGCTAAAATAATTAATTTAATTCACAAACAATTATAAAAAAAAATCTTAATTGGGAGATTGGAGCTTTTTTAAATTAAATTGAGGCCCTCCTCGTTCATACTATATTCTGTTTGATGTGCTTGCTTTGGTCCCATGAATCAATCTAAGGCTACTAACTTAATTTTCAGCCTCCAAATTCAAATTCCTTTAATACACAGAACATTTTAAAATCTTCAGTTAGAAATTGTGCTTCATTATTTATATACACTTTATTAATCTTTTAACATTATTTAATTTTCTAAGGAGTCGTGGACCCCCTGAGTATGGTCCGCGGACCCCCAGGTGTCCCCAGAGCACAGGTTAAGATCCACAACTCTCCTGTGACTAGGGAATTTCCTGGATTATGTGAGACATAGTCACGACCTTTTGTTATGAAACAGTACACAGGGATTGGGGTGTGGGTCAAACCCCCTCAGCCATTAGCTTGTTTGGGACCCTGCCCCTTTCAGCCATTGCTGAAAGGCAGTGTCTGTCAGATCTTGTATCCCGCCCCTTTCAGCCATTGCTGAAAGGCAGTGTCTGTCAGATCTTGTATCCCGCCCCTTTCAGCCATTGCTGAAAGGCAGAGTCTGTCAGATCTTGTAGCCCCGCCCTTTCAGCCATTGCTGAAAGGCAGTGTCTGTCAGATCTTGTATCCCGCCCCTTTCAGCCATTGCTGAAAGGCAGTGTCGTCAGATCTTGTATCCCCGCCCTTTTCAGCCATTGCTGAAAGGCAGTGTCTTTCAGATCTTGTATCCCCGCCCTTTCAACCATTGCTGAAAGGCAGTGTCTGTCAGATCTTGTATCCCCGCCCTTTTCAGCCATTGCTGAAAGGCAGTGTCTGTCAGATCTTGTATCCCCACCCCTTTCAACCATTGCTGAAAGGCAGTGTCTGTCACATCTTGTATCCCCGCCCTTTTCAGCCATTGCTGAAAGGCACTGTCTTTCAGATCTTGTATCTCCCGCCCCTTTCAGCCATTTCTGAAAGGCAGTGTCTGTCAGATCTTGTATCCCCGACCCTTTCAGCCATTGTCTTGTATCAGTTTGCAGAAGTATCTCCATCTCACTGTTCTGCTATTAGGTGTATCACACCCCTACCAAGCAATGCATCGATTGAAATACACAAGACGCGTTGTTATCAGCATCTGGCAGGGACTACTTGTTAAATGAAAGACTGTCTTAAAGAGGAACCTTCCCAAACTAAAAGCAACACTTCGCATGCTAGTCAAAGGCTGTAGGAAGTTGGCTCTGTATGTGCTATTTCAAAGTAAGGAATAGCATGCACAGAGTCCAAGGGTTCCCCTTAGAGGTAAAATAGTGGTAAAAATAGATAATACTAATGCTCTATTTTGTGGTAGTGTGGTCGAGCAGTAGGCTTATCCAAGGAGTAGTGTTAAGCATTTGTTGTACATACACATAGACAATAAATGAGGTACACACACTCAGAGACAAATCCAGCCAATAGGTTTTTGTATAGAAAAATATCTTTTCTTAGTTTATTTTAAGAACCACAGGTTCAAATTCTACATGTAATATCTCATTCGAAAGGTATTGCAGGTAAGTACTTTAGGAACTTCAAATCATCAAAATTGCATGTATACTTTTCAAGTTATTCACAAATAGCTGTTTCAAAAGTGGACACAGTGCAATTTTCACAGTTCCTGGGGGAGGTAAGTTTTTGTTAGTTTTACCAGGTAAGTAAGACACTTACAGGGTTCAGTTCTTGGTCCAAGGTAGCCCACCGTTGGGGGTTCAGAGCAACCCCAAAGTCACCACACCAGCAGCTCAGGGCCGGTCAGGTGCAGAGTTCAAAGTGGTGCCCAAAACGCATAGGCTAGAATGGAGAGAAGGGGGTGCCCCGGTTCCGGTCTGCTTGCAGGTAAGTACCCGCGTCTTCGGAGGGCAGACCAGGGGGGTTTTGTACGGCACCGGGGGGGACACAAGCCCACACAGAAATTTCACCCTCAGCAGCGCGGGGGCGGCCGGGTGCAGTGTAGAAACAAGCGTCGGGTTTTCAATGTTAGTCTATGAGAGATCAAGGGATCTCTTCAGCGCTGCAGGCAGGCAAGGGGGGGATTCCTCGGGGAAACCTCCACTTGGGCAAGGGAGAGGGACTCCTGGGGGTCACTTCTGCAGTGAAAGTCCGGTCCTTCAGGTCCTGGGGGCTGCGGGTGCAGGGTCTTTTCCAGGCGTCGGGACTTAGGTTTCAGAGAGTCGCGGTCAGGGGAAGCCTCGGGATTCCCTCTGCAGGCGGCGCTGTGGGGGCTCAGGAGGGACAGGTTTTGGTACTCACAGTCGTAGAGTAGTCCGGCGTTCCTCCCTGAGGTGTTGGTTCTCCACCAGCCGAGTCGGGGTCGCCGGGTGCAGTGTTGCAAGTCTCACGCTTCTTGCGGGGAGTTGCAGGGTTCTTTAAAGCTGCTTCTTGAAACAAAGTTGCAGTCTTTTTGGAGCAGGTCCGCTGTCCTCAGGAGTTTCTTGTCGTCGTCGAAGCAGGGCAGTCCTCAGAGGATTCAGAGGTCGCTGGTCCCTTTGGAAGGCGTCGCTGGAGCAGAGTTCTTTGGAAGGCAGGAGACAGGCCGGTGAGTTTCTGGAGCCAAGGCAGTTGTTGTCTTCTGGTCTTCCTCTGCAGGGGTTTTAAGCTAGGCAGTCCTTCTTCTTGTTGTTGCAGGAATCTAATTTTCTAGGGTTCAGGGTAGCCCTTAAATACTAAATTTAAGGGCGTGTTTAGGTCTGGGGGGTTAGTAGCCAATGGCTACTAGCCCTGAGGGTGTGTACACCCTCTTTGTGCCTCCTCCCAAGGGGAGGGGGTCACAATCCTAACCCTATTGGGGGAATCCTCCATCTGCAAGATGGAGGATTTCTAAAAGTTAGAGTCACTTCAGCTCAGGACACCTTAGGGGCTGTCCTGACTGGCCAGTGACTCCTCCTTGTTGCTTTCTTTGTTCCCTCCAGCCTTGCCGCCAAAAGTGGGGGCCGTGGCCGGAGGGGGCGGGCAACTCCACTAAGCTGGAGTGCCCTGCTGGGCTGTGACAAAGGGGTGAGCCTTTGAGGCTCACCGCCAGGTGTTACAGCTCCTGCCTGGGGGAGGTGTTAGCATCTCCACCCAGTGCAGGCTTTGTTACTGGCCTCAGAGTGACAAAGGCACTCTCCCCATGGGGCCAGCAACATGTGTCTGGTGGGGCAGGCTGCTGGAACTAGTCAGCCTACACAGACAGTCGGTTAAGTTTCAGGGGGCACCTCTAAGGTGCCCTCTGTGGTGTATTTTACAATAAAATGTACACTGGCATCAGTGTGCATTTATTGTGCTGAGAAGTTTGATACCAAACTTCCCAGTTTTCAGTGTAGCCATTATGGTGCTGTGGAGTTCGTGTTTGACACTCCCAGACCATATACTCTTATGGCTACCCTGCACTTACAATGTCTAAGGTTTTGTTTAGACACTGTAGGGGTACCATGCTCATGCACTGGTACCCTCACCTATGGTATAGTGCACCCTGCCTTAGGGCTGTAAGGCCTGCTAGAGGGGTGACTGACCTATACTTGCATAGGCAGTGAGAGGCTGGCATGGCACCCTGAGGGGAGTGCCATGTCGACTTACTCGTTTTGTTCTCACTAGCACACACAAGCTGGCAAGCAGTGTGTCTGTGCTGAGTGAGAGGTCTCCAGGGTGGCATAAGACATGCTGCAGCCCTTAGAGACCTTCCTTGGCATCAGGGCCCTTGGTACTAGAAGTACCAGTTACAAGGGACTTATCTGGATGCCAGGGTCTGCCAATTGTGGATACAAAAGTACAGGTTAGGGAAAGAACACTGGTGCTGGGGCCTGGTTAGCAGGCCTCAGCACACTTTCAATTGTAAACATAGCATCAGCAAAGGCAAAAAGTCAGGGGGCAACCATGCCAAGGAGGCATTTCCTTACACAACCCCCCCCCAAACGAAAGAGGATGAGACTAACCTTTCCCAAGAGAGTCTTCATTTTCTAAGTGGAAGAACCTGGAAAGGCCATCTGCATTGGCATGGGCAGTCCCAGGTCTGTGTTCCACTATAAAGTCCATTCCCTGTAGGGAGATGGACCACCTCAACAGTTTAGGATTTTCACCTTTCATTTGCATCAGCCATTTGAGAGGTCTGTGGTCAGTTTGAACTAGGAAGTGAGTCCCAAAGAGGTAGGGTCTCAGCTTCTTCAGGGACCAAACCACAGCAAAGGCCTCCCTCTCAATGGCACTCCAACGCTGCTCCCTGGGGAGTAACCTCCTGCTAATGAAAGCAACAGGCTGGTCAAGGCCATCATCATTTGTTTGGGACAAAACTGCCCCTATCCCATGTTCAGAGGCATCAGTCTGCACAATGAACTGCTTAGAATAATCTGGAGCTTTTAGAACTGGTGCTGAGCACATTGCCTGTTTCAGGGTGTCAAAGGCCTGTTGGCATTCCACAGTCCAGTTCACTTTCTTGGGCATTTTCTTGGAGGTGAGTTCAGTGAGGGCTGTCACAATGGATCCATATCCCTTCACAAACCTCCTGTAATACCCAGTCAAGCCAAGGAATGCCCTGACTTGAGTCTGGGTTTTTGGAGCTACCCAGTCCAGAATAGTCTGGATCTTGGGTTGGAGTGGCTGAACTTGGCCTCCACCTACAAGGTGGCCCAAGTAAACCACAGTTCCCTGCCCTATCTGGCATTTGGATGCCTTGATAGAGAGGCCTGCAGATTGCAGAGCCTTCAAAACCTTCTTCAGGTGGACCAGGTGATCCTGCCAGGTGGAGCTAAAGACAGCAATATCATCAAGATAAGCTGTGCTAAAGGACTCCAAGCCAGCAAGGACTTGATTCACCAACCTTTGGAAGGTGGCAGGGGCATTCTTTAAACCAAAGGGCATAACAGTAAACTGATAATGCCCATCAGGTGTGGAGAATGCTGTTTTCTCTTTTGCTCCAGGTGCCATTTTTATTTGCCAGTACCCTGCTGTCAAGTCAAAGATACTTAAGAATTTGGCAGCACCTAATTTATCTATGAGCTCATCAGCTCTTGGAATTGGATGAGCATCTGTCTTGGTGACAGAATTGAGCCCTCTGTAGTCCACACAAAACCTCATCTCTTTCTTTCCATCTTTGGTGTGAGGTTTGGGGACTAAGACCACTGGGCTAGCCCAGGGGCTGTCAGAGCGCTCAATTACTCCCAATTCCAGCATCTTGTGGACTTCCACCTTGATGCTTTCCTTAACATGGTCAGACTGTCTAAAGATTTTGTTTTTGACAGGCATGCTGTCTCCTGTGTCCACATCATGGGTACACAGGTGTGTCTGACCAGGGGTTAAGGAGAACAGTTCAGGAAACTGTTGTAGGACTCTCCTACAATCAGCTTGCTGTTGGCCAGAGAGGGTGTCTGAGTAGATCACTCCATCTACTGTGCCATCTTTTGGGTCTGATGACAGAAGATCAGGGAGAGGTTCACTCTCTGCCTCCTGATCCTCATCTGTTACCATCAACAGATTCACATCAGCCCTGTCATGGAAGAGCTTAAGGCGGTTCACATGGATCACCCTCTTGGGGCTCCTGCTTGTGCCTAGGTCCACCAGGTAGGTGACCTGACTCTTCCTTTCTAGCACTGGGTAAGGGCCACTCCATTTGTCCTGGAGTGCCCTGGGAGCCACAGGCTCCAGAACCCAGACTTTCTGCCCTGGTTGGAACTCAACCAGTGCAGCCTTTTGGTCATACCAAAACTTCTGGAGCTGTTGGCTGGCCTCAAGGTTTTTGGTTGCCTTTTCCATGTACTCTGCCATTCTAGAGCGAAGGCCAAGTACATAGTCCACTATGTCCTGTTTAGGCTCATGGAGAGGTCTCTCCCAGCCTTCTTTAACAAGGGCAAGTGGTCCCCTTACAGGATGACCAAACAGAAGTTCAAAGGGTGAGAATCCTACTCCCTTCTGTGGCACCTCTCTGTAAGCGAAAAGCAGACATGGCAAGAGGACATCCCATCTCCTTTTGAGTTTTTCTGGGAGCCCCATGATCATGCCTTTTAATGTCTTGTTGAATCTCTCAACCAAGCCATTAGTTTGTGGATGGTATGGTGTAGTGAATTTATAAGTCACTCCACACTCATTCCACATGTGCTTTAGGTATGCTGACATGAAGTTGGTACCTCTGTCAGACACCACCTCCTTAGGGAAACCCACTCTGGTAAAGATACCAATGAGGGCCTTGGCTACTGCAGGGGCAGTAGTCGACCTAAGGGGAATAGCTTCAGGATACCTGGTAGCATGATCCACTACTACCAGGATATACATATTTCCTGAGGCTGTGGGAGGTTCTAGTGGACCAACTATGTCCACACCCACTCTTTCAAAGGGAACCCCCACCACTGGAAGTGGAATGAGGGGGGCCTTTGGATGCCCACCTGTCTTACCACTGGCTTGACAGGTGGGGCAGGAGAGGCAAAACTCCTTAACCATGTTGGACATATTGGGCCAGTAGAAGTGGTTGACTAACCTCTCCCACGTCTTGGTTTGTCCCAAATGTCCAGCAAGGGGAATGTCATGGGCCAATGTTAGGATGAACTTCCTGAACAGCTGAGGCACTACCACTCTCCTAGTGGCACCAGGTTTGGGGTCTCTGGCCTCAGTGTACAGGAGTCCATCTTCCCAATAGACCCTATGTGTTCCATTTTTCTTGCCTTTGGACTCTTCAGCAGCTTGCTGCCTAAGGCCTTCAAGAGAGGGACAGGTTTCTTGTCCCTTACACAGCTCCTCCCTTGAGGGTCCCCCTGGTCCTAAGAGCTCAACCTGATAAGGTTCAAGCTCCAAAGGCTCAGTTCCCTCAGAGGGCAGAACTTCTTCCTGAGAAGAGAGGTTCCCTTTCTTTTGCTGTGTTGCAGTTGGTTTCCCAACTGACTTTCCTGTTCTCTTGGTAGGCTGGGCCATTCTTCCAGACTCCAGCTCTACTTGTTCACCCTGTGCCTTGCATTGTGCTCTTGTTTTCACACACACCAGTTCAGGGATACCCAGCATTGCTGCATGGGTTTTTAGTTCTACCTCAGCCCATGCTGAGGACTCCAGGTCATTTCCAAGCAGACAGTCCACTGGGATATTTGAGGAGACCACCACCTGTTTCAGGCCATTGACCCCTCCCCATTCTAAAGTAACCATTGCCATGGGATGTACTTTTCTCTGATTGTCAGCGTTGGTGACTGTGTAAGTTTTTCCAGTCAGGTATTGGCCAGGGGAAACCAGTTTCTCTGTCACCATGGTGACACTGGCACCTGTATCCCTCAGGCCCTCTATTCTAGTCCCATTAATTAAGAGTTGCTGTCTGTATTTTTGCATGTTAGGCGGCCAGACAGCTAGTGTGGCTAAATCCACCCCACCCTCAGAAACTAGAGTAGCTTCAGTGTGGACCCTGATTTGCTCTGGGCACACTGTTGATCCCACTTGGAGACTAGCCATACCAGTGTTACCTGGATGGGAGTTTGGAGTGGAACCTTTCTTGGGACAGGCCTTGTCTCCAGTTTGGTGTCCATGCTGTTTACAGCTATGACACCAGGCCTTTTTGGGATCAAAGTTTTTACCCTTGTACCCATTGTTTTGTGAAGAGGCTCTGGGCCCACCCTCCTGTGCAGGTTTTTGGGGGCCTGTAGAAGACTCTTTACTATTTTTAGTTTTGGTTGTCTCATCACCCTTCCCCTGGGGAGTCTTTGTGACCCCTTTCTTTTGGTCACCCCCTGTTGAAGTCTTGGACACCCTTGTCTTGACCCAATGGTCCGCCTTCTTTCCCAATTCTTGGGGAGAAATTGGTCCTAGGTCTACCAGATGCTGATGCAGTTTATCATTGAAACAATTACTCAATAGGTGTTCTTTCACAAATAAATTGTACAGCCCATCATAATTACTTACACCACTGCCTTGAATCCAACCATCTAGTGTTTTCACTGAGTAGTCAACAAAGTCAACCCAGGTCTGGCTCGAGGATTTTTGAGCCCCCCTGAACCTAATCCTGTACTCCTCAGTGGAGAATCCAAAGCCCTCAATCAGGGTACCCTTCATGAGGTCATAAGATTCTGCATCTTTTCCAGAGAGTGTGAGGAGTCTATCCCTACACTTTCCAGTGAACATTTCCCAAAGGAGAGCACCCCAGTGAGATCTGTTCACTTTTCTGGTTACACAAGCCCTCCCAAAAGCTGTGAACAATTTGGTGATGTCATCACCATCTTCATATTTTGTCACAATCCCTTTGGGGATTTTTAACATGTCAGGAGAATCTCTGACCCTATTTATATTGCTGCCACCATTGATGGGTCCTAGGCCCATCTCTTGTCTTTCCCTTTCTATGGCTAGGAGCTGTCTCTCTAAAGCCAATCTTTTGGCCATCCTGGCTAACAGGAGGTCATCTTCACTGAGAGCATCCTCAGTGATTTCAGAAATGTGGGACCCTCCTGTGAGGGACTCACTATTTCTGACTAACACAGTTGGAGACAGGACTTGAGGGGTCCTGTTCTCCCTATTTAGGACTGGAGGAGGGACATTGGCCTCCAAGTCACTAATTTCTTCCTCTGTGATGTCATCATCAGAGGGGTTGGCTTTTTCAAACTCTGCCAACAGCTCCTGGAGCTGAATTTTGGTAGGTCTGGAGCCAATGGTTATTTTTTTGATATTACAGAGAGACCTTAGCTCCCTCATCTTAAGATGGAGGTAAGGTGTGGTGTCGAGTTCCACCACATTCATCTCTGTATCAGACATTATTTTGCTAAAAGTTGGAAGACTTTTTAAAGAATCTAAAACTGTTTCTAGAATCTAATTTCAAACTTTCACAAACTTTTAAACTCTAAAAGAAATGCTAAACAGGATCTAACACAAGGCCCTAGCAGGTCTTTTAAGAATTTAGAAAACTTTTCAAATTGCAAAAATCAATTTCTAATGACAATTTTGGAATTTGTCGTGTGATCAGGTATTGGCTGAGTAGTCCAGCAAATGCAAAGTCTTGTACCCCACCGCTGATCCACCAATGTAGGAAGTTGGCTCTGTATGTGCTATTTCAAAGTAAGGAATAGCATGCACAGAGTCCAAGGGTTCCCCTTAGAGGTAAAATAGTGGTAAAAATAGATAATACTAATGCTCTATTTTGTGGTAGTGTGGTCGAGCAGTAGGCTTATCCAAGGAGTAGTGTTAAGCATTTGTTGTACATACACATAGACAATAAATGAGGTACACACACTCAGAGACAAATCCAGCCAATAGGTTTTTGTATAGAAAAATATATTTTCTTAGTTTATTTTAAGAACCACAGGTTCAAATTCTACATGTAATATCTCATTCGAAAGGTATTGCAGGTAAGTACTTTAGGAACTTCAAATCATCAAAATTGCATGTATACTTTTCAAGTTATTCACAAATAGCTGTTTCAAAAGTGGACACAGTGCAATTTTCACAGTTCCTGGGGGAGGTAAGTTTTTGTTAGTTTTACCAGGTAAGTAAGACACTTACAGGGTTCAGTTCTTGGTCCAAGGTAGCCCACCGTTGGGGGTTCAGAGCAACCCCAAAGTCACCACACCAGCAGCTCAGGGCCGGTCAGGTGCAGAGTTCAAAGTGGTGCCCAAAACGCATAGGCTAGAATGGAGAGAAGGGGGTGCCCCGGTTCCGGTCTGCTTGCAGGTAAGTACCCGCGTCTTCGGAGGGCAGACCAGGGGGGTTTTGTAGGGCACCGGGGGGGACACAAGCCCACACAGAAATTTCACCCTCAGCAGCGCGGGGGCGGCCGGGTGCAGTGTAGAAACAAGCGTCGGGTTTTCAATGTTAGTCTATGAGAGATCAAGGGATCTCTTCAGCGCTGCAGGCAGGCAAGGGGGGGATTCCTCGGGGAAACCTCCACTTGGGCAAGGGAGAGGGACTCCTGGGGGTCACTTCTGCAGTGAAAGTCCGGTCCTTCAGGTCCTGGGGGCTGCGGGTGCAGGGTCTTTTCCAGGCGTCGGGACTTAGGTTTCAGAGAGTCGCGGTCAGGGGAAGCCTCGGGATTCCCTCTGCAGGCGGCGCTGTGGGGGCTCAGGGGGGACAGGTTTTGGTACTCACAGTCGTAGAGTAGTCCGGCGTTCCTCCCTGAGGTGTTGGTTCTCCACCAGCCGAGTCGGGGTCGCCGGGTGCAGTGTTGCAAGTCTCACGCTTCTTGCGGGGAGTTGCAGGGTTCTTTAAAGCTGCTTCTTGAAACAAAGTTGCAGTCTTTTTGGAGCAGGTCCGCTGTCCTCGGGAGTTTCTTGTCGTCGTCGAAGCAGGGCAGTCCTCAGAGGATTCAGAGGTCGCTGGTCCCTTTGGAAGGCGTCGCTGGAGCAGAGTTCTTTGGAAGGCAGGAGACAGGCCGGTGAGTTTCTGGAGCCAAGGCAGTTGTTGTCTTCTGGTCTTCCTCTGCAGGGGTTTTCAGCTAGGCAGTCCTTCTTCTTGTTGTTGCAGGAATCTAATTTTCTAGGGTTCAGGGTAGCCCTTAAATACTAAATTTAAGGGCGTGTTTAGGTCTGGGGGGTTAGTAGCCAATGGCTACTAGCCCTGAGGGTGTGTACACCCTCTTTGTGCCTCCTCCCAAGGGGAGGGGGTCACAATCCTAACCCTATTGGGGGAATCCTCCATCTGCAAGATGGAGGATTTCTAAAAGTTAGAGTCACTTCAGCTCAGGACACCTTAGGGGCTGTCCTGACTGGCCAGTGACTCCTCCTTGTTGCTTTCTTTGTTCCCTCCAGCCTTGCCGCCAAAAGTGGGGGCCGTGGCCGGAGGGGGCGGGCAACTCCACTAAGCTGGAGTGCCCTGCTGGGCTGTGACAAAGGGGTGAGCCTTTGAGGCTCACCGCCAGGTGTTACAGCTCCTGCCTGGGGGAGGTGTTAGCATCTCCACCCAGTGCAGGCTTTGTTACTGGCCTCAGAGTGACAAAGGCACTCTCCCCATGGGGCCAGCAACATGTCTCTGGTGGGGCAGGCTGCTGGAACTAGTCAGCCTACACAGACAGTCGGTTAAGTTTCAGGGGGCACCTCTAAGGTGCCCTCTGTGGTGTATTTTACAATAAAATGTACACTGGCATCAGTGTGCATTTATTGTGCTGAGAAGTTTGATACCAAACTTCCCAGTTTTCAGTGTAGCCATTATGGTGCTGTGGAGTTCGTGTTTGACACTCCCAGACCATATACTCTTATGGCTACCCTGCACTTACAATGTCTAAGGTTTTGTTTAGACACTGTAGGGGTACCATGCTCATGCACTGGTACCCTCACCTATGGTATAGTGCACCCTGCCTTAGGGCTGTAAGGCCTGCTAGAGGGGTGACTGACCTATACTTGCATAGGCAGTGAGAGGCTGGCATGGCACCCTGAGGGGAGTGCCATGTCGACTTACTCGTTTTGTTCTCACTAGCACACACAAGCTGGCAAGCAGTGTGTCTGTGCTGAGTGAGAGGTCTCCAGGGTGGCATAAGACATGCTGCAGCCCTTAGAGACCTTCCTTGGCATCAGGGCCCTTGGTACTAGAAGTACCAGTTACAAGGGACTTATCTGGATGCCAGGGTCTGCCAATTGTGGATACAAAAGTACAGGTTAGGGAAAGAACACTGGTGCTGGGGCCTGGTTAGCAGGCCTCAGCACACTTTCAATTGTAAACATAGCATCAGCAAAGGCAAAAAGTCAGGGGGCAACCATGCCAAGGAGGCATTTCCTTACAAAGGCTTACTTGAAGTGTGATAAAAAACCCAAGATTTGCACTATAATATTTTTTGTCTGCACAAAAGCTATATTAAATATATAAAAAGTAATTCCTTTATAAATTACACTGGACAAGTATCATAACACATTTAAATACTTCACTTGATCATAGTTACATTAAAGCTGTGTTTGTAATTATATGAGTGGAATTTAATGTTAAAAGCTGCCTTTTTGAAATGGCTTCCGTCAGCATATAATAGGTTTTTAAAACATATATAGACATTTTAAGCAAGTTCTTTATGATGGCTATTCAGCAGCTGGTTAAGATTACAATTAAGAGTTCAATCCACTTCAGAGTCTAAAGATTTCTCATTGTCCTGATTTTAAAAAATCAACAACGATATACATTGAAAATTCCATGTAAGTGACTTTGAAAACACTTCAAATCCTAAACATTGATTGGTTCCTCCCTCACTGTATAGTGGAACCCATTGCATACATGCCAATAGACCTGATTCAGGCGGGAGACTCACGATTTTACAAAACAAAAACATCTTTATTTGGCTGTCTCCCGCCTGAAATTGTCTCTGCTTCAACGAAGTCAATGGGGAAAATACAGCCTCCAAATTTTTTTTTTTAAATCTCCCACTTTCCTAAAAAGTTAGCATGTATGTCAATGTGAATCTACATTGGCACTTTTGAGCCTAAAATACTGACGAAAGAATAGTGTTTAGACACATGGAGTGCGCTGCTTTTACCAATAAAAGCTTTCCATCTATAACACTTACTTGTGAGACCGTTTCTTAAGAGGGGGAGTGGAGGGCATTTACGGCACATCATTGTCAAAAAGGTAAGAGGCTAGTCCTTTCGATAATTAGATATTTCAGTCTCTTGGAGGTCATCTGGGGCATGGCTAAGGTATTTAAGCCACGCCCAAGCCCCCCCCATCTTGGACATAGCTTAGGTGTTTAATCCATGCCCAGGCTCACCTCCATCTCATTCGACCAATCATGACATACAGGGAGTGCAGAATTATTAGGCAAGTTGTATTTTTGAGGATTAATTTTATTATTGAACAACAACCATGTTCTCAATGAACCCAAAAAACTCATTAATATCAAAGCTGAATATTTTTGGAAGTAGTTTTTAGTTTGTTTTTAGTTTTAGCTATGTTAGGGGGATATCTGTGTGTGCAGGTGACTATTACTGTGCATAATTATTAGGCAACTTAACAAAAAACAAATATATACCCATTTCAATTATTTATTATTACCAGTGAAACCAATATAACATCTCAACATTCACAAATATACATTTCTGACATTCAAAAACAAAACAAAAACAAATCAGTGACCAATATAGCCACCTTTCTTTGCAAGGACACTCAAAAGCCTGCCATCCATGGATTCTGTCAGTGTTTTGATCTGTTCACCATCAACATTGCGTGCAGCAGCAACCACAGCCTCCCAGACACTGTTCAGAGAGGTGTACTGTTTTCCCTCCTTGTAAATCTCACATTTGATGATGGACCACAGGTTCTCAATGGGGTTCAGATCAGGTGAACAAGGAGGCCATGTCATTAGATTTCCTTCTTTTATACCCTTTCTTGCCAGCCACGCTGTGGAGTACTTGGATGCGTGTGATGGAGCATTGTCCTGCATGAAAATCATGTTTTTCTTGAAGGATGCAGACTTCTTCCTGTACAACTGCTTGAAGAAGGTGTCTTCCAGGAACTGGCAGTAGGACTGGGAGTTGAGCTTGACTCCATCCTCAACCCGAAAAGGCCCCACAAGCTCATCTTTGATGATACCAGCCCAAACCAGTACTCCACCTCCACCTTGCTGGCGTCTGAGTCGGACTGGAGCTCTCTGCCCTTTACCAATCCAGCCACGGGCCCATCCATCTGGCCCATCAAGACTCACTCTCATTTCATCAGTCCATAAAACCTTATAAAAATCAGTCTTGAGATATTTCTTGGCCCAGTCTTGACATTTCAGCTTGTGTGTCTTGTTCAGTGGTGGTCGTCTTTCAGCCTTTCTTACCTTGGCCATGTCTCTGAGTATTGCACACCTTGTGCTTTTGGGCACTCCAGTGATGTTGCAGCTCTGAAATATGGCCAAACTGGTGGCAAGTGGCATCGTGGCAGCTGCACGCTTGACTTTTCTCAGTTCATGGGCAGTTATTTTGCGCCTTGGTTTTTCCACACGCTTCTTGCTACCCTGTTGACTATTTTGAATGAAACGCTTGATTGTTCGATGATCACGCTTCAGAAGCTTTGCAATTTTAAGAGTGCTGCATCCCTCTGCAAGATATCTCACTATTTTTGACTTTTCTGAGCCTGTCAAGTCCTTCTTTTGACCCATTTTGCCAAAGGAAAGGAAGTTGCCTAATAATTATGCACACCTGATATAGGGTGTTGATGTCATTAGACCACACCCCTTCTCATTACAGAGATGCACATCACCTAATATGCTTAATTGGTAGTAGGCTTTCGAGCCTATACAGCTTGGAGTAAGACAACATGCATAAAGAGGATGATGTGGTCAAAATACTAATTTGCCTAATAATTCTGCACTCCCTGTATGCTTCACCAGTGTCAGTGGTTGCCAGCTGGAGTATGGGACGCATCTGCGGCCGCTACAGAACAAGGCCTTATGGGTAGCAGTAGGTGCTCCTTGCTTCTGTAGAACAGCAGACCTCCACAGAGATCTAGGCGTTGAGATGTTGAACGGCCATCACCGCAAACTCAATGAGAAATTCTACAAAGGACTGGATCAAAAGGAAAACCCACCGATCATGAAATTTGCTGACATTTCTGCAAACTTTTTTGACCGCTATTCACAGCCCATCACAGCGCTGACCATGTGAACCATCTTCACCTGCGACAAAGAGTCACAGATCAATAAATAAACAAAACAGTGATTTAAAAATTCAAAATGAATATTGAGTAATGGGGCTACCACCTCGGTATCCAAAACAAACCGCTGACAGAAGGAATCTGGAAGCCAAAGAAGGCATCAACACCTCCATCTTAGGCATGGCAGGTATTTAAGGCACACCTTTGAACATGGCAGCTGCAGAGTATTGGCTGCCGGGTTAGGTGCGGCTTAACTGTGTGCTTCGTGCCCTGCATAAATAATGCACAGAGACATAAATGACCTGATTACAACTTTGGCGGAGGGGGTTAATCCGTCCCAAATGTGACAGATATCCCGCCCGCTGTATTATGAGTTCCATAGGATATAATGGACTCGTGATACGGCGGGCGGAATATCAGTCACATTTGAGACGGATAAACCCCCTGCGCCAAAGTTGTAATCAGTTCCAGAGTGTTTCATTCACGGCGCTGGCTAGGAACCGACATATCCGGCTTCAGGGCGTTCCGTGTCCACATCAGTGTCCACCTGGTGGATTTAAAAAATGAGAAGTTGTGTGTGATTGCTTCATTGTTTCATCGGGCTGTTATCGTCGTGCCTTGACGGCTCGTAAAGACCCATGGGTAGTGCCCAAAGAGGTGCCAGAACTTGCTGCCCGGGTGCCTGTCTTTCACGAAAACCATGTTACCTGGGAAGAGATCTGACGTGTGTGCTCCTCATCAGACACACACCTTGTAGTTTTGGTTTTTTCTCCTCTGTAGTGTAGAGGCTTCTGGTGGTGTGAGACAGTGTCAGTTATGTCCCGTCCCATGCTGGCGTGCCCTGGGGCTTATCCCATGATCGAATGTTGGGTTTGTTGATATTCATGCATAAATGCATGAATGCAAATGTCTACGGTTCCAGCAGTTGCTGGTTAGCGTGAGCAATGCAAACCACTTTGTTAGGTAGGCACATGAAATGCTCGGCCTCCCCATTAGCTTGAGGCCACCGGGGGGTGGTCATTGCTTGTGTATGATGCCCCAGGATTACCAGTATGTCCCAAACTCCTGACTTTGAAAGGTTGAACCATTGTCAGATCAGAGCTCTTGCAGGAGCTCGTGTGTGGCTTGTGACTATCATCTTCTCGAGCTTGGGAATGGGGATGACTTACATTGCCGTTTGAGATGTTACCGATTTTACCTCTGGATGTTTGTATAGTCATCAATCAGGACACGGGTACATCGCCCATCAGAAAGGCACCCAAAGTCAAGAATCGCACATACCCACAGTTGCTGGGGGCCTCGCTCCTTGATCACTGGGGTTGGTGCAGCCGGTGGGCCTCTGACCTGGTACCATTGACAGGACCGCACTGTGGCCTTGACCATCTCTTCCATGAGTGAGAACCATGATGTAGTCCTGAAGCGGTTCTTAATTTTTACCATGCCATGGTGCCAATTATGGGCTAGCTGAACTGCTTGATTTGTGAGGTTAGCAGGATTCTTAGCAGTAAGCACCCATTTGCATCTGTCACGAGTTCATGAGGCATCATGGTAGAGTGACTAGAGTTTTCTTTCCCTCTAGGGTTTGATAGGCTCTATGGCCCTGATTTATACTTTTTGGTGCAAAACTGCACTAACGCAGTTTTACACTAAAAAGCTTAGCACCGGCTTGCACCATTTCTGTGCACCAGCCGGGCACCATGTCTATGGAATCGTGCAAGCCGGTGATAGGGTAGGCTAACATCAATAAAAATGACAATAGTCGGGTGAAGCTGGCTGTATGGTAGAAGGGGATTTTGCACCAAAAAATGAGGCTAGGCAGGTTAGAGTGAAATAAAATGACTCTAACCAGATTAGTGCCATTTTATGGTGCTAAACTTACCATGCCACATGATTCCTACCTTAGAAAAGGCAGGAGTCATGCCCACCACCCCAATGGCCAGCACAGGGGACAAGAGTCCCCTGGGCATGGCCATTGCACCCTGTGCCATGTATGGGGCCCCATTCAGGGCCTCCTATGGCACTTTAAAAAATAAAATAAAATACCTACGTGTACTTACCTGTAATTACCTGGGATGGGGTCCCCCATCCTCCGCAGTCCCTCTGGTGTGGTTGGGAGGTGTCCCTGGGGCCTGGGGAGGGCACCTGTGGGCTTATTCCATGGTGTTCCACCATGGAAATAGGCCCACAGGTCCCCTAACGCCTGCCCTGACCCAGGTGTTAACAAATGGGCCGAAGCAAGCTTTGCACCTTTTTTTGACCCCTCCTCCCTCCCGTGCACCATTTTTGCACAGGAGTATAAATATGGCGTTAACACCATAGAGTCATTTTTTGCACAGGAACGCCTACCTTGCATCTCATTAAGGCAATGTAGGTTTCCACGTCCCAAAAATGACTTTAACTTCATAAATTTGGCGCCAGAGGGGTCTAGCGCCAAAGTATAAATATGGAGTTAGTTTTGCACTGAATCAGAGTTTTTTAAAAATGACGCTCATTTGGTGCAAACAGAGTATAAATATGCCCCTATGTTCTTTGAGGGAACTCCGCTTCCCTGACGGGACTGTGGCTAGGGCTAGTTGTAGACATTTGTCCTGCTTCATTGCACTGCAGATCATGTCCAGAGACCGAGGCAGTGGTCAGGAACTTTCGACTACATATCTTATGTATTCAATGTCTTTTGTCTCTTTGTGCGTCACCTCTCGTGGGTGGCAGGACAGATTGTAAGCTGCGTTGTTAGCACCAGGCTGGTATTCCACCTGGCAGTCATAATCTTGCAACTGGAGCGTCCACTTCTCAATGCGGGCCGAGGTTTGGAGGAAGTGTCCTGAAACAACAGGATAAGCAGCTTGTGGTCTTTTGTCACCATCAAAGGGTGTCACTAGATGTGCAGGTGAAAGTGTCTGCATGCCCAGTGGTTGGCAATGGCCTCCCTTTCTATCTGTGTGTATCTCTGTTACATAGCTGTGAGTAATCAGCTGGCATGAGATACTGGCTGAACCTGTGTGGAGAATGCAATGATGTACTTCAAGTACGGGTGCAGGGCCAATTGGTGGTACATCAATTGCAGGTCTACTTTAGAGAACTATTGAGTTCCACTGAGCTCTCCAATGAGGTCATCGATGGTGGGGGTTAGGTGATGCTCTTGCCAGACTGCAATGTTGAGGAGCCTCATGTCTATGCAGATGCAAACCTCCCCAAGCTGCTTTTGTTTTCTTGCAACCACAATGGGTGACACACATGGAATGGGGACCATGACCACCTTGATAAATCTAGCTCGTTTTAGTTTGTCTAGTTCCTTCTCAATGTTGGGTCTCAAATGAAACACTATGCAATGATGTTGCAGTGCCATGGGCTGTAATGATTTGTTGATGTTCAACTGCATGACTTTGCTGTTCAAACATCCAATGCTATTGAACAGGTTTTTAAAGTTATTGAGGATGTGCTAGAGTTCTTCAGCTTGTATTCCAAATGCAAACTTAATCAAATCCAGGGTCTCTTCTGTGTGGCAACTGACAAGCATGCCTTGGCCCCCTCTTGCCACATATATGGTGGTGTTGACACGTATCCTCATGTGAGACTTTGGAACTGAAACTCCCTAATATGGGCAGTGGTTGTGTCTGTCTGTATGCCAGGACTTTGACTTTCTCCTTAGCTAGCACTGGGGGTTTCAGCATGGCCTGATATGTGTCTCCCGATGTAATGTCTGTGAATGCACCTGTGTCTATGGTTGTGGTGATTGTGTATTGGCCAACACAAAGTTGACCTTAGGGGAGCGGCCTTCGGTGGCAGTATCATTGCAGATGGTAAATACTGAGTGCACAGTGTATTTGGTGACGTTTTCGCCATCCATGTCTTCTGTTCCTCCTTCTGGTTTGGGGGTGGTGTGGATGGTTTCTTTCACTGCCCTGTTTTTTGAGGATCTAAACACCGTTGCAAAATGATTATATTTGCTGCATGTGATGCACTTCCATTCTTTAGCTGGGCATTTTGTCAGCTTGTGCGATGGTTCTTCACAATATCCACATGTTCTTTTAATGTCCAGCAGTCTCTTTGCGGACTGGGTGCCACAAAGCAGTTGGACTGTGTTGACTGGTTCCAGCTTGACCGTCCAATGTAGTGCGGCTTCCATGTGTGACACCCGAGCCTTCAACAGCTCCTTTGATTTAAGTGTGAGGATGTCTTGTTGGGATTTCCCCTGACTCCTGCAGTATGTTTTCTTGCAGCTTGCAGGAGGCACAGCTTTGAATGATCAGGCCTCTAATCTCCTCTTGCTCATCATTGAAGCTGCAGGTACTAGCAAGCTCTTGGAGTCTGCCATATTAGCCATAAAGTGACTCTTCGGGCTCTTGGTGGGCTTGCCTGAATATGAATTGTTCATAGTCCTTGTTGGCCATTGGCTCAAAGTGTGCCTTTAAGGCTGTGACAAGCGAGGCATACATTCTGGGTGCCCCCTCCGTGAGAGTATTGTATACTTTATGAATGTCCCTACCCCTAGCCACCCAGTCCCTACACTTGGGAGATTGCTGTACCTTCTATGAAGAAGGGCTCATTGGCACCAGCACACTGGTCATTCTAGAACGTGTCCATATGGCTCACAGCCGGAATAGGGAATGTGAGCAGGGGCACACTCCTGTGGGTCGTGAAGGGAAAACAGAATCAATGTGTAAGAGGCTGCTCAAGGACGGGCACACCTCATGGCACAAGCACTGCTGGATCCAAATGACTGTCGGGTTGGGTGCATTCTAAGTGCATGCGTCGTGCACTGTATAATTAATGCACAGAGACACAGGGTGATCCATTTGCGGCATCCAGCTGGTTACTGATATATCAGACGTGCCATCTGCCTTTTATTTTGTGCTGCACTCTGCGCAGGGGGAAACCAAACAGACTCAGGTAGGCAGGTGGGTTTGCCCTTTCTTCCATCAGGACATCAGGTACGTCAATGTCCAGGCTCACCTCCATCTTGGGCATGGCTAAGGTATTTAAGCTGCTCCCAGGCTCATCCGCCATGCTGGGCATGACTGATGTATTTAAGCCGCCATCAGGCTCACCTGCCATCTTGGGCATGACTAAGGTATTTAAGCTGCTCCTAGGCTCACCAGCCATGTTGGGCATGACTGAGGTGTTTAAGCCACCCCCAGGCTGACAGCCATCTTGGATATGACTAAGGTATTTCACCCACACCCAAGCTCACCACTATCTTGGGCATGGCTCAGGTAGTTAAGCCACGCCTAGCTTTGCTACCATCTTGGGCATGGCTAAGGTAATTAAGCCATGCCCAGGCTCACTCCCATCTTGGGCATGACTCAGGTATTTAAGCCACGCCCAGGCTCACCCCCATCTTGGGCATGGCTCAGGTATTTAAGCCACGCCCAGGCTCACCCCCATCAGTCAGGTGTTTAAGCCACGCCCAGGCTCACCCCCATCTTGGGCATGACTCAGGTATTTAAGCCATGCCCAGGCTCCCCCCTCATCTTGGCCGTGGCTCAGGTATTTAAGCCACGCCCAGGCTCCCCCCTCATCTTGGGCAGGTATATAAACCACGCCCAGGCTCACCTGCCTCCCTTATAATCCAGTTTCCCGAGGAGACAGGATCTCCTGGCGCTGGTTCCCGCATCGCATCTTCTGAAGCACCTGTGTCCGTGTGCGCAGGGCCCAGCAGTGAACAGCCGACGTCACTGGCCTGGAAAAGAAGAATATTAAAAGCAAACAACATTTAAGAGCAAGATCAAGCCTGAAGGTAAGATTCGGTCCTGTTAGGAAGCTGTGACACTAAAAACAAAAAGTCAGAAAACACTTTAAGCGCACTGCAGAAAAACAACAGTTATAACAAAGCATTTTTTGGTGAATTTCTGTAGAAAGAAAAGACATTGCTAGCGTATAATTTTTATGTTAATGTTAATTTATCACCGTGAAAGACATTTATGGTTTTACTCGAAGTGCAGAAGCAGAAGGGATGTGCCGAACAGCCTGTAAAGGTTTATGAACAATTCCAAAAATTTTTCTAATAAGGTAAAGTTAACCTTAACTGCCAAGCGAAGTAACAAACCCAGAACAACCAGTAAAAACTGTTATTTTTGAAAGCACAGGCATTTCATTTGTTGAACGGTACCTGTGAATTAACAGGTGAATTTGGACATAAAGAGGGAATCGAATAGTCTACGGAACTGTTGAACAACAACGAATATCTGAATTTTCCTCTCTATTGGGAGATTAATTATTGAGCAACCCTGATTCAATTAAATTCTCTACTATTGACTTTGTTTAGCTTTCAGCTCTCTGATTATGTAGATGGAATTCACTTAGGGGTCTCCAGGCTTTGCAGGTGCGACCCCTGGCTTGGTCCTTGCGACCCCTGGCCACGGGGTACCAGAAACACAGGGGCAGCCATCATAGACATCAGTTAAGGCTCCAATTTCTTTGTTTTTTAAAAATATTTTATTACTAGGGTGACCACCTGGCATGAAGGCAAATTCTGGACAGGACTGTAAAAAAATCAGATCAAAGGGTCAACATTCAGGACAAAAATTCAAGAACAAACTCGGTTTTACGGACACACCCAAGAGAGGCCATACCCCACTACATTATCAGTGCATGTATTCACTATTTTCCACATATCACTATTTATTTACTGTGGTCTTTTCGTGATTGCCTCCTGGTATGCTACATTCAGGAGTCACATTACATCCTTTTTCAGAAGTAAATTAATACCCTTCAGCACCTGTCAAGGCCTTCACCTCTGCCCAAATCTACCCAAACTTTCTTGGAGAGAAACCAACAGCAACATTTTCAATATGTTTCTAAATATTTAAAACCCCCTGGCAAACAGTTTGGGAAACATTAAGGTAAGTAACCATATGCTAGTTTAAACAAGTTGAACTCAAACATGTCCTACCTCAACCTCAAATGGGCTTTCAAGCTAAAAAAATAATAGTGAGGCACAGCAGATGGTGTGGGCGACAGTCTTACACCTAATGTCAGGATGTGAGGTACCCACAACTTGTCTGTAGTCTCACAGCACTAGAGTGTAGGTCCGGGACTCTAAATTTGTCTCAGAGCTGGGAGCCCGGACTACCAATCAAAGAGAATTAAAGAGGACGATGAAATCAAGATCAAATCTGAGATCCACAGCAAATGATTCAAAGGGTTGTTGCTAAAAACTGGATAAATAAGGAAGAGAAGAACAAGGTGGGACCATTCCTAAAATCAGATAAGAAAGGTCCACCAAGACTATCAGAAGGCATTGTGTACCTGGAATGTTGTCTCAGCAGACAGGAGAGAAACAGAAAAGGCGCTGTCAATTAGTTAATAAGCAGCACCCACCCGCCCTGGCAAACTCTTCTGGTGCAATGGTCTGTGTTGATGCTTGTGAAGCATGAGCAGGGGTCAGACCACTTGCAAGGTTGTGCAAGGCAAGTGCCAACTCTGTCCCTGTCTTAAAATGGTTTTGCAATTAAGCAAAAGCCAAACCAATAATCTGGCTTATCCCTAAGTGTCAAAGTACAAGTAGAATCTTCAAAATATTTGGGATGAAAACTGCACAAACAAAATGAAAGAACTTGAGGAAGATCTTAAATTTTAACTAGTATTTCTTTAGCATATGGTACTGTTTTCCCCTCTATATACAATTAGACCTCAGATTCAACTGGGAATCAGTTGCCTTTCAATACCTAGGTGTTAGAAATGAGGTGCCTAGCTGGCAGAGGTCTATACCCTTGTACAAGTAGGGACCACAATCCTAGTCAGGGTAAGTCACACACAATCCAAATTATCCTGTGTCCACCCTCTGGTAGCTTGGCACTGAGCAGACAGGCTTAACTTAGAAGGCAATGTGTAAAGTATTTGTGCAACAAGTCATGCAATAACACAGTGAAAACACCACAAAAATACACCACACAGGTTTCGAAAATTATATTATATTTATCCAGTTAAATTAAGGTCAAAGCGATCAAGATTTGATAATCACAAGTTGCAATATCACTTTTGCAATTATAAGAAGGGTCTTAAGTTCTTAAAAAGCAACAAATGTCTCTTGCAAAAACAAAGTACCTGGTATGCGTCAAAATTACACACACGGAGACGGCAGAGGAAGAGATGCAAGGAAAACGAAGGGTGTGCTTCGGATTTCCAAGCGCACACAGACAATGCGTCGATTCTTTCCCACACAGCAAGGACTTTGCGTTGAATTCTGGTACGCAGGCTTGAATCCTCTTTGCGATGCGGGGTCTTTTGACGCCCAGGGACGATGCGTGGAAATCTTGGGCATGCTGGACGAAGTCACAGGTGCTGCATCGATCCGGTGGGTGATGCGTTGGAGTTTCTGTCACACAGCAGACGCGTCGATTTCTTCCACAGGAAGTGGGCTGTGGGTCGAAGTTCTGGTCGCAATGCTGGCACTGAATCGATCTCCACTCGTGAAGCCAGGCTGCGTCGTTCCGGTTCGGCCATGAGGTGATTTGTTCACCGCTAAGCAGGCTGTGCATCAATTCCGGCAGGCTGTGCATCGATTTTTGCAGCACAAGGAGTTTCCTTGCAGAGAAGACGTCTTTTTGGCACTGAGACTTCAGGAGCAGGAGGCAAGCTCAATCCAAGCCCTTGGAGAGCACTTCTCAGCAGAGGCCAGCAAGGCAGCAGGGCAACAGCAAGGCAGCAGTCCTTCACAGCAAAGCAGTTCAGGTGAGTCCTTTGGCAGCCAGGCAGCTCCTCTTGGCAGGTTGCAGGATCTGGTTCAGGAAGTGTCTCAGTTAGTGGGGTCAGGGACCCAGTTTATATACCCAACAGTGCATTTGAAGTGGGGGAGACTTCATAGAGTGGTTTTGAAGTACACAAGTTTCCCTTTCAGTACAACCCTGTCTGCCAGGGTCCCATTGGGGGGTTTGGCAGTCCATTGTGTGAGGGCAGGCCACTGTCCTTTGAAATGTAAGTGTCAGGCCCTGCACCCTTCCAGCCCAGGAAGACCCGTTCAGTATGCAGGTGTGACTGAGCATCCTGTGTTTGTGGTTGTCTGGTTGAAATGCACAAGGGAGCTGTCAACCAGCCCAGACAGACTGTAAGGCACAGATGGATTTTAAGTGCAGAGAAACGCTCACTTTCTAAAAGTGGCATTTCTAAAATAGTAATATAAAATCGAACTTCACCAATAAGCAGGATATTGTATTACAATTCTGGCCATACTAAACATGACCTGTTTACCCCTTTCTGATCAGAATCTACCACTCAAACAGTATATGAAGGTAGCCCTAATGTTAGCCTATGAAAGGAGCAGGCCTCACAGCAGTGGAAAATGAATTTAGGATTCTCCACTACCAGGACATATAAAACACACAGATATATGTCCTGCCTTTTACCTACACAGCACCCTGCCCTCTGGGTTACCTAGGGCCTACCTTAGGGGTGGCTAGTATGTAGAAAAAGGGAAGTTTTAGGCTTGACAAGTGCTTTTAAATGCCAAGTCGAAGTGGCAGTGAAACTGCACACACAGGACTTGCAATGGCAGGTTTGAGACATAGTTAAGGGGCAACTTATGTGGGTGGCACAACCAGTGCTGAAAGCCCACTAGTAATTTATTCAATTTACAGGCCCTGGGCACGTGTCTTGCAGTTTACTAGGGTCTTACAAGTAGATCAGATATGCCAATTGGGTATGAACCAATGTTACCATGTTTTAAGTGAGAAAGCATATGCACTTTAGCCCTGGTTAGCAGTGGTAAAGTGCGCAGAGTCCTAAAAGCAGCAAAAACAGTGTCAAAAAGTGGAAGGAGGCAGGCAAAAAGTTGTGGGTGACCACCCTAAGGCTGTCAGGCCTAACACTAGGATTAATAGCTACCATTTCCACACAGATCTGCTCAATGGAAATCTGGGCAGAGTGACACACTCCCCCTAAGCCCAGTTTGCTTTTTGGTCTTCTCTTCCGTTTTCAGTAATGGGCCACGTGGCACTAGCGAAGATGGTGTGCTATCCGATTATTCTATTATTTTGCTAACCTTCCCCTGCTTATCCCTCATTCCTTCTTCAGACACGCCACACATCAGATCTGGTCCTTAGGGCACCATTGGGCGGCACTTTTCACTCTAAAGCTACCTGCGACTGCGCGTGGACTAGAGCTTTACATACTTAGAATGCTATTATTTAGCTGCACTGCTCCAATGTGTGGCTTACTGTCTGGCCACCCCCTGCATGGGATGTGGTTTATCCATAAAGACATTAAGGAGGGCTTACTGCACTACTCATTGTTTCCTACTGACCATTCTATGGATCACCGTCCGGGGTTATCCTGAACAACTTTCTCTTCCCTTGCTAGAACCTGTAAACTCACTGACATGAAGAAACCTTATGTTCCTGCAATACCTTTGCTAGGCCTTCCCACTCACACAGGACAGCTGCACTCAGGGCTTCTTAAAATTGGAGGATTAGTTTGTGAACGGCAAGCTAGCAGATTTCCAAACCCTTATGGCAGACTACCATCTTCACTTGGGTCAACTCCTTACTTACAACCACCCTAAACAATCATTGAAATCCTTATTTCATGTCTGCCACCTAGCACTAACCCTACATGACGTGTGCCAGAAGCTCTACACCATAGGGACTGGTGGCAAACTGATGGTGGGTGTACAGACCTTTCCTTCAACATGGAGACCACTCCAGGGCTCCTCGCCATAATGCCTGGGAGACGGATGTGGCCAAAACTCTGCAAGATATGGACTGGGCTAAAATACTGGAATTTACCCAGATAGTATCCCACAGCTGCCACTTTAAGTACATTCAGATAACTTCCCTGGTAATGCATTCTGCCCGTTACTTGGTCAAATGTCAGACATTCTCCTCAGTGGGAACTTGGTGTTTACTTTTCTTTTTCTAAATTCAAAGTGAGAGGATTTATGTGACTATCCTGCTGGACACTGGGGGTGGGAAAGAGTTTTTTTTCTAATCGCATGACAACATTTAAATGATCTGTGCAAGGATTTCAGAATATATCAGAATTAGGAACACAAATGAAGCACATTTTTGTAAATTCTGAACTGTGCTGGAAATAAATACCTTAATATGATTAAAACAAATTGTTACACTAGGTGATGCAATTTCTACACATCATCGACTGTGCACTGTTTATTGGTAAAACATTGTCTGTGCCAATGTAACTGACATTTTCATCAAAACATGTCTGTAATGGCAGTGTGCTACCACACCATGCATACTCCACTCTACTCTGCACCACTCCACACCACTGCACCCTACTAAGCACCACTCCACTTTATGCCACTCCATGCCACTGCACTCTGGGACACTGCACTCTACTCCACTCTGAACCACCCCACTCTATGCAACTTCATGATATGCCACTCTACTCTACTCTGTACCACTCTACTCTATGCCAATGCACTCTACGCCACTGTACACCACTACGCTCTGCGCCTCTGCCTGCTACTCTAGTCTGGCCCACAGAAATCTACTCTGCAGTGCTATGACACTCTCTGCCACTCTGCAACACTGCAATGTTCGCCACTGCACTCCAGCCCACTCTACTCTGCATCACTCCACCCTATGCAATGGCACTCTACAGGACTATACTCTACTCTGCACTGCACCATTCTACTCCACTGCACCACTGTACACTGCTACATTCTATGCCACTCAAGTATACTCTGCACTCTGCACTCTAAACCACTGCACTCTACGTCAATACACTCTAAAAATCTGCACTGTACGCCATTGCACTCTACTCTGCACCACTGTACTCTGTGCAACTGCTCTCTATGCCACTTTACTCCACCCTACGCCATTGCACTGTGACACTCTGCAACACTGAACTCTCCACCACTGTACTCTAGACTACTCTATGCCACTGTACTCCAAGCCACTCTACTCTGCATCACTCCTCTCTGTGCCACTGCACTGTACAGCACTATACTCTACACCACTCGAGTCTGCTCTGCACTCTACACCACTGCAGTATACACCACTCTACACACTGCCACTCTATTGTATGCAACTCTACTCCATGCCACTGTACTCTATACCACTCTGCTGTGCACCACTCCACACCACTGCACTCTACTATGCACCACTCTAATCTATGCCTCTGCATTCTACAACACTACACGCAATGTCACTTGACAAAACAACACAAGCACTATATTCTGCAACACTCTATGCCAACACACTCTACACCAGTCAACTCTACTGTATGCCACCCCACTGTATGCCACTCTGTGTGACTCCACAGTAAGCCACTGCAATACACAACACTCTCTCCATTCTACAATACTCTTCACCATTCCACTCTGTGACACTCCGCTCCACTCTCCCCTATGCCACTAACTTTAAGTCATGCTGAACAGTAGCCACTCTGGTGTATAACATGGCTAAAACACATTGGCAAAGCCAATAACTCGTGCATAGACGAGACCTATTGATTTTGCCAATGTTTGTTAGTACCATGAGGCCCTGAGGTCCCTGAAAGCACTGTGAATGTGTACGTAACTATTTGAAGCATGCATTACCCTCTGCATAACATAAGCTGCCACAAAATGCACATATTTAGGTTAAGAGAAAAAAAAAGTGCTTCTGAAATATAGATTTCAATAGTATACAAATTATACCTAGTGCAAACATTTTTTATAACTGTACATTTAAACCACACACTCCACAGCTCAGCTTGGAACACCCTTCCAGTAAAAGAAAATATCTTTGCCATCAGAAAGCTTAAAATGACTCCTTTTATTAGAGCCAATACAGGTTTCCAAGCCCCTTTACATTTTCAGATTCATCAGTTGCGCACATTTGCATTTCTCTCAGGAAGGAGGCACCTTAGCAAGTTTCTTATCTTCCTGTCCTTCCCTCCAGATCAGAACGCATGAGACTCCCTGCCTTTCAATCCAGCTGGCAACACTGAATTGTCCTGTTAGAAATGGGGTTTATAGTAGGCAGTCAGTTTACACCCTGTCCAAGGAGGGACCCTCACTCTAGTCATGGTAAGGGAGACACACAGCTAAGATAACCCCTGCTCACCACATTGGTAGCTTGGCACGAGCAGTCAGGCTTATATCAGGGGAAATGTGTAAAGTTTTGTACACACACACACGGTTACTGGGTGAAAATACTACAAATGGACACCACACCAGTTTAGAAAAAATAGCCACTATTTATCTGAATAAAACAAGACCAAAACAACAAAAATCCAACATACTGAAGAAAATATATCAATTTATCTATGGGGCTGCATTGGGCTTACCTTAGGGGTGACTTACATGTAGTAAAAGGGAAGATTTGAACCTGGCAAGTGGGTACGCTTGTCAGGTCAAAGTGGCAATTTAAAACGATTGTACGACGAAACAACGAATTAAAAAACAACTACTGCCTTAACAACGAGGTCGGAACACCGACCTCGTTGCTACTACTAATGATTTTACCACGAATGCCTTAACAACGATATTTCGTTGTAAAGGCATTCCTGATAAAATCATTAGCAATAGGCACCATTCACCCTACATCCCTCACCCCACCCCCCCAACCCCACCCCAAAACCTAAAACCCCCAGACCCCCCACCCACTCCCCAAAACCAAAAACGCCCCACCCCAAAACCTAAAACCCCCTGACCCCCCACCCCCTCCCCAAAACCAAAAACGCCCCACCCTAAAACCTAAAACCCCCTGACCCCCCACCCCCTCCCCAAAACCAAAAACGCCCCACCAACCCCACCCCAAAACGTAAAACCCCCTGACCCCCCACCCCCTCCCCAAAACCAAAAACGCCCCACCCCCCAACCCCACCCCAAAACCTAAAACCCCCTGACCCCCCACCCCCTCCCCAAAACCAAAAACGTCCCACCCCCCCAACCCCACCCTAAAACCTAAAACCCCCTGACCCCACACCCCCTCCCCAAAACCAAAAACGCCCCACCCCCCAACCCCACCCCAAAACCTAAAACCCCCTGACCCCCCACCCCCTCCCCAAAACCAAAAACGCCCCACCCCCCCAACCCCACCCCAAAACCTAAAACCCCCTGACCCCCCACCCCCTCCCTAAAACCTAAACCCACCACTTACCTTCGCCAACTCCCTTCTTTGTACCTTAACCACGCATGTTCGTTGTTCAGAACATACGTAGTTAAGGCACAAAAAACCGGAGTCGTGGTTAAAAAAAGCGTTGTTGCGCTTTCGTTAACCACGACCTTCGGGAAAAAAAAGTAGTAAAAAAGGATGTTTCCCATTTAAAACTGCATACACAGACACTACAGTGGCAGGTCTGAGACATGTTTACAGGGCTGCTAATGTGGGTGGCACAATCAGTGCTGCAGACCCACTAGTAGCATTTGATCTACAGGCAATGGGCACCTCTAGTGCACTTTACTAGGGACTTACTAGTAAATCAACTATGCCAATCATGGAGAAAACCAATCACCAATCCAATTTAGACAGAGAGCACTTGCACCTTAGCACTAGTCAGCAGTGGTAAAGTGCCCAGAGTCCTAAAGCTAGCAAAAATTAAGTTAATGATCTTAACAGGTCAGAAGCCAAAAACACAGGGGTAACGATGCCACGACCTGATGAGTCTAACATGTCCTAATCACATTTGTCCTTTAGCTGAAAGGCTAAAATTACAGACAAATGCCATCCATTAAACCAATCATCACAGACAACAGATGGTATGGCTAAATTACCGGCAGTCCATGAAAATTACAGACGGGTGGTCACCCCATTTATTACACTAATAGTGAATAATAACATTCACTATTATTATTATAATAAATGGAGTCCAACTAGGTGGAATGTGGCGCTCTCTGGCAGCTGAGGTAAGTAACAAATGCTTTTGTAAGTTATGTGCAGTTTGCAGGTGAGAGCGCATTTATGTGTGTATGTGTGATCCTGTATGTATGTGTACGCATGTGTGTGTGTGAGTGAACGTAAAGGTCAAATGGAGTGTGATGTCACTTCGGCTACCCTTATATCAAGGGATGTAATTTCACGATTAAAGAACGTCCTTAAACCAATCCTTAAGAATGCCATGACATCATGTCAGAGAAACAAACAAATGTTTGATGCACCCGTCAGCAGTAGCGATATTAACTTCCATATCATGAAAATATTACAGCACTATGACAGTGGTAACAGTGAGAAACATTTTGCGTAGGCTGCAAAGCGTCTAACCAAAGGAATAAGGATAAAGCCGTAATCTTGGCAGTATTTCTCTCGTGGCAGATGGCCAAAACAGTAAACACCTGAGGACGTTGTTGAAAGTAGAGAGTAAAGAGGCAGTCGCATCTTGGGCTAAACGTATGCAGGTGAAAGGCACGCACATGATGGCATTGCATCACTAGAAATACAAAGACAGAATAGCCACAGTGAGGTGTATGTGAAATGCCCGACACAAAAAGCTCATAGAAACAAGCATTTGCAATGCAATGGGTCTCGCGTTTACTTGAGTTAAAGCTAGTAGCGTTGTAAACTCCTAACCGGACTTTTCTTGCTACATAACCTGAAAATGAAAAGTAAAACAGTTTCAAATAAGCCAGTCGACAGCCACCATGAGTGCAAAGCAAACACACAAAAGGAAACAGAAGCTCGCACACGGTGAAACGTGTCGGCAAAAGTGCAATTGTCCATGTAACCGGCAAAAGTGCAAATATCCATGTAACAGGGGCGATATAATGCAAATCGCTCGACTACTGCCCAGCGAGATTGCGCTGCTTAAAAATTAAAAAGAAAAAGTAGTCCAGAAACCAGACCGAAAACATGGAGCCTCGTATGTTTTCAGTAGTTGGCCGGTGCGCTCAAGGTGGGAAAAGGCATGACGTGTGCATGCCTTTGACCAATTAAATCAAGGTAATTTTAAAAGGCAAGCCCACAAACCAACCTGATGGGCATGACATAGGCATGGTTAAAAGCCCACAGAGAGATGACACCACGGACGCAGCGCTTTGCGCTCGCCCCTAAAAAGGGGGCATGCATGCCGAGCTGAACCAATGACTCAACATCATATTATCACCATTGACGAAGAAAAGCACACCCAGAATGTAACTACCCAAAATCTCAATCCCATCGAGAGCACTTGCAACACAAACACTTGCCCTGTTGATTGGGAGCAGAGCAAAAAAAAACAAATCTAGGGCCAGATCTACCAAGATTGATTTTTGCGATTCGGAAATAGCGATTTTTGAGAAATCGCTCTTTCTGATTCACAAAATGCAATGTATCAGATTTGCGATTCGGTAATAGCGATTTCTTAAAAATCGCAAATGCTATTACCGAATCGCAAATTGCGATACCGGCCCCATTCGCACCTATGGGCCTGGCCCATATCTGCAAATTTTTTGCATTTCCAAAATTGCGATTTCTCAACTGGAAATCGCAATTTTGGAAATGCAAAACCCCAGGGTGCTGGGGCCTAAGGCCCCCTCTGCTGCACCCCAAACTATTTTTTACAACATGTAAGGTGCACACATGCCAAAAGGGCATGTGTGCTTTACATGTCAATTTAAAAAATGCATTTTAAATGCATTTTTAAAATTTGCACATGGTTACCACCAGGTTCAGCCTGGTGGTAAATAGCGATTCCTTAATGCCCAATTTGCATTAAGGAATTGCTTCTTCCATGTGCTTTAGAAATCGCAAATAAGGAATCCTTATTTGCGATTTCTTATTTAGAGAGTCGCAATTTGCGACTCTCTTAACAGGGTCGCAATTTTAAGGAATCGCTATTTTTGCGATTCCTTAAAATTGCATTCAGAATGCCTTTCATACATTCTGAAATGGCATTTTGCATTCGCAAACGGGCATTGGCACCGTTTGCGAATGCAAAAAGCTTTCATACATCTGGCCCATAGTGCTTTGAAATAAGTCACTTTGCTGCCTAGGCGCAAGGTGGAGGGTGATGTGAAGTTCTCTCACCCTCCATAGAAACCTCTCTGTGTATTGAACATGTCTGGCCTGCGCTTGACTCTTGTGTATTAGAAAATATACCTCTGGATGTTCAGTGCTGTGTGTCTCACCTTTGTTGCTCCTCATACCGGATTCAAATAAAGCGCTACAGGCAAGTTCAAAGTCTTCTCGTTGGTGTCAGTCGTAGGCCTTTCTTACAGTTCATCGACTGACTGTAGCATGTTGTATTCTAGTGTCCCCTCAAGGCACTTAGGGGCTGCTTTTTTCTTTTGTAGTGCCGCATTTGCGTAATAGTTTTTACGCAAAAGCGGTGCAAACTTACAAAACATAATAGAATTTTGTAAGTTTGCGCCGTTTTGCATCAAAAGGTGACACAAATGCAGCGCTAAAGAAAGTATAAATCAGGCCCCAAGGCCCATATTTATACTTTTTGGTGCAAACCTGTGCTAAAGCAGATTTACATCAAAAAGTATAGCACCGGCTAGCGCCATTCCTAGACGCCGGCCGGGCGCCATATTTATGGAATGGCACTAGCTGGCGCTAAGGCCCTGTTAGCATCCTTGGAAAGGGCGCTAACAGGGCCGGGGAGGTATGGGGGAACCGGGTCTTGTGCACCAAATTATGGCGCTACACTGTTTAGAGGTAGAAAAATTGCCTCTTGGCAGTGTAGCGCCATTTGCTGGCGCACAAGCCCCAAGGACATGGCTCCTGTCTTCGTAAAGACAGGAGCCATGCCCCCCACCCCAATGGCCATGCTCAGGGAATGAATGTCCCCTGGGCATGGCCCAGTGGGGCCAGCACCATGCAGGGGTCCCAAGTCAGGGCCCCCTAGAGGTGTTGGGCAAAAAAATAAAAAATACTCACCTGGACTTACCTTGGATGGGTCCCCCATCCTTAGGTGTCCTCCTGGTGTGGTTAGAGGTGGGTGGAGGTGTCCTTGGGGACAGGAAGGGCACATGTGGGCAATTTCCATGGCCTCTGACCATGGAAATCTGCCTACAGGTCCCCTTATGCCTGCCCAGACCCAGGCATTAAATAATGTTGCTAAGCAAGCTTAACCCTATTATTTAAGGCCCCCATCACCTCGTTCTGGATTTTAGCACAGGTGTATAAATATGGCACAAAGGCTATATCGTCCTTTTCTGGACTGGAACGCCTACCTTGCATCTCATTGACGCAAGGTAGTTTTTCCCCTCCAGAAAGTGACGTAAACTCTACAACTTTGGCACTAGACGTGTCTAGCACTAAAGTATAAATATGAAGCTAGGTTTGCGTTGAATTAGCGTAAAAAATATGACGCTGATTCAGCACAACCGGAGTATAAATATGGGCCTTAATTGGAGCAAAGAAGCACACTTTCAAGAGATGCGCCTGCATATAAGTAGGGTCCTGCGAGATATGAATACTTCATTTAAAAGGTGAGAGATCTAGTAAGTGACTTCAAGTGAGTAATGTGTGGCGCGGACTCGCAGCGCGACAGCTTGAAAGGTCTGATGCTGACTATGATTAGCATAGTGAACAAGAGGTATCCAGCTCAGTGGTACTCCGTTTATCCTCCAGGTGAGTGAGTTGAGTCTGTGACACTTCTCTGCCGCAAGCGTTCTGTCACATCTTCTAAACTATTTTACGTGTGCTCATTTTCGCGAGAAGGGGTGGGCGCCTGCTGCTTGTGCTTGTCAGGGTCGGAATAACTACCAGTCCACACATATGGGTATTGATCTATTGCGCAACATATACAACTCGAAGGCCGCGGAGCCACCACCTAGAAGCCCTCACTCATTTAGTTGAAGGCAAGTTACATTGAAATAAAGTCTTGCATTCACACTCAACTCCATATATATGTCTATATTTGGGTATATGTACTCCAGATATATTATAAATGATACTGAATCCAGAAGGTTAACTTAGAAAGGGAACATCAAAAGGTTACTGCCTTTAAAGCTGCACACAGTGACACAGTAAATATGAGGAAGCGGGGGGGGCACAGTGGTTGGGGAGTGCATCCTTCTTAGCGATTAAGAGCCGAGCGTCCTGCAGACAGTGTATATTTAATATACATTTATGTATACCTTAGGCATGTTGTAGAGTGTAGATCGTGAGCTTTACAAGACGAAGCCCTCTCCACAGAAGTGTGCTGCGTGGGGTCACACTGAGAGAGCAGGCACTGCTAACACGCTGCCGGGGGGCACAGTCTCTCTGGCATATGGCGAGTGGCCTCACATCCCTTCTTTAAAAGTGTTCCACAAATTCCTTGTCTTTCCTCGTAAGTTGTGTTATTGGCTTCGGCACATGATTAGACTAGCACTTCTGATAGCGAGCTACACAAACCAGAAACTTTAATTTAAAAGCAGTTCTTCTAACTTTCCAAAGCAGACATCATTGTTTACCCTTCAGGGCTCCCAGATGACAAGAGCGCTAACCACACCCTATGTTGCATTTCACTTGCGAAGTGCAAACATCACAGCGTCACATCAAAGTGATCTTGTGTGCCAACATTTGCATTTATGTAGCGCTTACTTACCGATGTACCCGCAATGCACATTGTAAAGCCAGGTCCACTCAATCCATGCATTTAAGCTCACTGCACGCAGTGATTGACATATGGAAAAGTCCCACAGCGGTGGCCACCTGGCACCAGAGGCTGCCAAAGTGTCCTTTGTTACACACCTAAAAAAGCAAAGCAAAAACAAGCCACAAAATGGAATGCGACGGTGGAACGAAAACGAGTACCGAAAATTGAAGTGAAGGGGAAGGACAGAGAATGTGGCGTAATGACCCAGAACTGTCGAACTTGGAGCTGAGGAGCCATGTTCGAGCCTTGGCGCCAGCTCAACATCCTTTACAAGCAAGTGTGGTAACACAAAAAGATTTAATGAAAGACATCAGCAGTCGAGAAGCCTGCTTCAGATGGTGCAGGGAACGATTAGGTAAACGTAAAGGAAAAAATGCGGTGCAGACCAAACTGAATAAAAGAAGTTCACTGAATAAAAGTTCCCTCTTTCACTATCACTGCATGCAGCGAAAGCAAAGCGGATGAACACAGTAATTGGGCTGCAGGAACTGACAAGAGCAAACACAGGAGAAGCAAGCATTGGTAAATGGAGGAAATAATGCCTCAGCCAATAGAAACAGAGGAAAAGTAAGTAGCAAACACAGGAGCCAATGAAAAGCAAGGGGTGGGATGTACGCCCCTTTTAAGATTTATATTAAATACAATAGATTTCACAAGCACAGCACAAGTAGTGTGCAGGCAAAACCTATAAATAAATATAGATGTATAAAAGGGCACATGCCGCAAGCCTAAGGCAAAAATGAGTGTGCCCAAGCAAGAAGCTAAAATGAACCCATGACTATAGTAATGCAGAGGGTTAATTCGCCTGCTACAAAGAGCGTGTATCATGCAGATCACAAAACTGTGTGTGAGTGAACTATGAATAGTGCTATAAAAAATGAAATGTGTATCATAGAGAAACTATGGAGAGATGGGGCGCACCTGGAGAGTGGTAGTGAGTGATTTTGTGGCGAAGGAGGTCATGGAGGTGTCACCCAAAAAAGACTGTCGCACCAGGCACCACCAGCCCTAAAGCAAGCTCGGGAGCACATGTCAAAATGAAAGTTTCACTGTAGACCCTGCTTTTTCCTCATTTTCTGCTAGTCCACACCGCAGGCACAAGGTGGAGGGAAAGCAGAGTGAGAGAGAAGGATGAAAGAAGGAAGAATAGAATCTGGCATGTTTCACCGCCTGCACAACTAAAGTCGCTAACTGGATGAAGGCCAAGCGTCTCAAGCACACCACCAACAAGGAAGAAGTAGTGATCTTCAACAAGAGCACCCCAGCATGGGACTTCAACCTGTGGCAGGCCCAAGTCAGACCCACACCTGGAAGCCATGCCAGGAATTTCGGAATAATTAACAACAGCAAACTGGACGTGACTGCACAAGTCAAAGCCATCACTGCATCCTGCTCCCACACTCTGAAGATACTGAGGAAGATCTTCAAATGGCTCCCATTCAACACCAGAAAAACTCTTTTGCACACCAAGCAAGTTGGAGCATGGGAACTCCATGTATGCTGGGATCACAAAAAAACTCACTAGAAGACAACAAACATTCAGCACTCGGAAGCCAGGCCATTCTTCATCCTCCCTATCAGAACTTACATCACACCATACATCAGAGAGCTCTACTGGCTCCCAGTTCACAAACACACTCATGTCACACACACATTCAAGGCACCACACAACTTAGGCTCCACCTTAACGGTTGCATCTCCTTCCACTAACCACCCAGACACCTCCGCTCCGAAAAGCTCCTACACACATCACACACATATGCAGAACCAGATCTCCAGACAGGCGTTCTCTTATATCGCTCCAAAAGTTTAAAACGTCCTCCTACTCCACATCAGAGCCTCTTCTCGTCTTGAATTCCACAAGAAAATGAAGTCTTGGCTTTTCAATTAACCACCCTTCTAGGAAAGTACCCTCTTTTTAGCATGGTTCCCCCCACTTTCTGCCTGCTGTCAGTGTGTTTTGACTGTGTTCACAGGGATCCTGCTAACCAGGACCCCAGTTGCTGTGCTCTCTCATCTACATTTGGTTGCTTAGGACTTAGCACACCCCACAATTGGCATACTTGTGCCCCCATATACATCCCTAGTATATGGTACTTAGGTACCCAGGGCATTGGAGCATCAGGGATTCTCCATGGGCTGCAGCATGTATTGTGTCACCCATGGGGGCCCATGGAAAATGTGTCTGCAGGCCTGCCATTGCAGCCTGCATGAAAAGGCGCATGCACCCTTTCACAACAGATCACTACACCAGGTCACTGTAAGTCACCCCTGTGGCAGGCATTCCTATCCCAGAGGGCAGGGTGCAGGTACCTGTGTGTGAGTGCACCCATGCATGAGCAGAGGTCCCCCTATGAACTCCAGCTCCATTATTCTGGACTTTGTAAGTGCAGGGAAGCCATTTTACCCATGTACTGGACTCAAGTCAACATCTGTGTCCAGCTACACAATGGTAACTCCGAACCTGGGCATGTTTGGTATCAAACATGTTGGAATCATATCCCAATACTGTTGCCAGTATTGGTTGTATGACTCCATGCACTATGGGTGCACTCTAGGGGACCCCCAGCATTGCCCCTACTAGTTTTCTGGGGTTTTCAAGGCAGCTCATGCTGTTGCCACCCCTCAGAGAGTTTTCTGCCCTCCTGCTGCTTGGCCAGCTCAGGCAGAGGAAGCCAGAACAAAGGATTTCCTGTGGGAGAGGGAGGTAACACCCTCTCCCTTGGAAATAGGTGTGACATGGCTTAGGAAGGTAGCCTCCCCAAGCCACTGGTATGCTTTGAAGGGCACATCTGGTGCCCTCCTTGCATAACCCATTCTACATCGGTTCAGGGACCTCCAGTCCCTGCTCTGGTGTGAAACTGGACAATGGAAAGGGGAGTGACCATTCCCCTGTCCATCACCACCCCAGGGGTGGTGCTCAGAGCTCCTCCTGGTGGCCACTTGATTCTGCTATCTTGAATCCAAGGTGGGCAGAGGCCCCTGAGAGCATCTTAGTGGCCAGGTCAGAAAGGTGACGTCCCAGCCCCCTCCTGATCGGTGGTCACCCTGATAAGTGACTGATCCCCCTTCCTGGGCTATTTAGGGTCTCCCTCTCAGGTAGGTCCTCAGAATCAATGTGCAAGATTCCAGCAGGATTCCTCTGCATCGTTTACTTCATCTTCTGGCCACCAGGACTGAACTTGACGCACCAGAAACCAACAATCTGCAACTCCAGCGACGACACTGGTCTGCAACATTGTTTCTTCTGCTCCTTCCAGCAACTGCAACATTTCCCTCGCTGTGCATCCTCTGAGGGCAACGATTCTTCAGCCTGCAAAAGAAGTAATAAGGAATCTCCCTTGGAGTGAAGGAGTCACTCCCCTGCATCCGAAGGCGCCAATTGCAATGACGACCGGCTGCGTGGATCCCCTCTCCTCCAGAACTGCATGGATCCTGCATCACAGGTGGTGGTCTGGAGAGGCCCCCTTCGTCCTTTCTACCAGCTGTCAAACTTGATAGATAGTAAGCCCTTGCATCTCTTTCCAGGGTAGTACCTGTGTGCACCACGACTCTTGCAGGTACTAAGGCTTGTTTATTCCTCCTCCAAGGGATCTTCAGACTCCATGTAGCCCCGACCTCCAGCACTCTTCCCTGCAAAGCACAGTCTCCAGGCTGCTGCTGCAGCGATGTGGAATTCTTCTTCAGGTGTGTTGAGTGGGCCTCACTGCGACTCCTGTGCCTGCCTCCTGTAGGTCGCCTGTGGGGGCTGCCTCCTCTTCTTGTGACTCTCCCAGCTGCTATGGGTCACCTAAGGCTCCCATTCTCAGATAGAGTACCCTGGCCCTTGCTGGTCCTCCTCAGCCTTGCAAAACCCTCTTCTCAGACTCTTGCTTTTGCCAAGGCTTGTTGGTGGGTTTTCCAGCACAACTGACTGACTGCATCAATGCTGCCAACATGGGACATCTCTTGAATCACTTCTGGAACTCCTCTTCTGCTTCTGTGCTGCACTGCTGACTTTCTTCATCCAATGTCGACCTGGTTCTGCATCCACAGAAGGGTGGGTAGTGGCTCCTGCCACAGCCGGACACTTCAACTCGAACTGGACTTGGTCCCCTTCTTTTGCAGGTTCTCTTCTTTCAGGATCCACCTTTGGTTTTTCTCCAGTCTTATCTGGGTCCTGCACAGTCCTTTTCCAAATTTCGCCTGTGGGTTTCGAGAAAAAACAGATACTTACCTCTTCTTTCATGGTCGCTGGGTGGCACCCTGGTACTTACGTTTTGGGGTTCCTAGTTCCTCCAGTCCCCCTCTACTGATTCCACTTCCTGGGATGGGGGACTGCCTTTCACATTCCACTTGCTTAGTATATGGTTTGGTCTCCCCCAGAGGCTTCACTATTTACTATTGTTTTCACTGTTTGCTATTGATTTCTATTTTAATCACTGACTTTTAATGTGTACGTAATAGTGTGTTTACTCATCTCTTATTTGAGTATTGCCTATTCAGTATTTTAGTTTTTGTGTTACTATAATAAAGTACCTTTATTTTTGAAACCCTGTATGGTTATTTTATGTGTGTAAGTACTGTGTGACTGTAGTGGTATTGCATCAGCTTTGCATGTCTCCTAGATAAGCCTTGGCTGCTCATTCACAGCTACCTCTAGAGACCCTGGCTCCTATACACTGACTACACCTCACTAATAGGAGATACCTGGACCTGGAATAAGGTGATAACACCATAGGTGCCCTTCACACACCAGGCCAGCTTCCTGCAACCCTAACATAGGACGGGCTAGGCGCACACACCTGCTCAGTGCCAGGATACCCTCATGAGTGACAGTGCACTTTACAAATACACATAACATACATGTGTTACGCATTGTGGGGAAATGTGAATACTGAAACGGAGTTCCATACATGGAACATTAATACTGAGATATCAGTGCATTTTTTACACTGACACAATGTAACTCTAAGGCCTGCATGTTAAATAACATGAGAATAATGCATGAAGTGCACATGCCCTTGCACCATGAACGAGCCGTGGCATTGAGCCACCCTTACACCTCCTCCCACACAGTGAGTATTCTTCTTGGACAGGATGCAGCCATAGTATATGTGAGCATTAGTGTTCACCTCTTGCAGTGTAGTACACTGAGCTCACCTGTGGTATAATTAAACAGCATTCCTGTCAGGTTGGCATCTCACATTCCATTATTACTGACTCCTTTTTGAGCAGTAGTCAAGTTAATGCATTGCCTCTGTTTTGATAGCATTTCATTTCTGTTACAGAAATTGTTAAGGGCTATTAACTGGTACAGGAAGAGCAATGGGCATTGCATCCTGGCACAGTATTTAAAATTGGTGGTATTTCTCTTTGCATGGGATTTTTGCTACAGACACTACTTTTTCTCAGGCACAAATATAATACTCTGCTGTACATCCAGGGTTTTGTACTTGGTACGTAATCTTCTCATGGGAGTTCATAAGACACACTGCCGGTGAGAACTAATGTTCTATAGCACTGAAGCACACCCTGCAGTTTCAGAGAATTTCATTAGTTTCCTCCAAGATTCATCGAACCAAACCTAGGTACTTTTGGGCACAACATCTGAAAATATGTCCTGTAAAAGTCACACTTTTGATTCAATTGCTTCAAACTTTTTTGAAGGGAGACCCCTCTAGACATGTGGTTCCTAACCTATGGTCCGGGGACCCCTGGGTGTCCACAAACCCTTCCAGGGGTCCGTGACCACTTAGAAAATTAAATAATTTTAATAGATTAATAAAGTGTTTATAACTTAAGTGGCTAAATGTAAAATTGAACATTTTAGAACGTATTGGAAATGTCAAGGAATTTGAAATTGGAGGCTAGAAATGAAATTAATATCTTCAGATTTATTCGTGGGAGTAGTGCAGGTGCATCAAACAGATTATAGTATGGATGAGATGTGGCTTCAATTGAATTTAAAAAAAGCTCCCACCTTCCAATTAATATTAAATGTTTATAGTTTTTTATGTATATTTGTTTGCAAATTAAATAAAATGTATTATCATTTGTGTATGTGTTTGATGAATTCTTGTTTCTGTATTTTCTGTGTAGTGCTTTGTGGTTGAAATCATTGACAATATTTAGGCCTCCAGTAATGACTCAGTGGTGTGCCCTCGGATACCAATAATGTTTCATTGGGGGTCCCCGAGTTTCAGTTATGATAAAGTGGGGGTCAACAGAAGTCAAAAGGTTGGGAACCACTACCCTAGACTTCTAAATGGGGTCGGGCTTGCTTGCTACACTTGGATAAAGATGGGTCCCATTCTGGTCCTGCTGAGCAGTGTTAGTTGTTGGCGTTGTCCAAGAAAGGATAGCAACCATGCCAAGACGTGTTGCTGATATTATGTTGGTGACATGATGGTTGCCAGAAGTACATTTCACCTAGGCAGCCTACCAAATGCCTGAAGCCATTAAGTTGCTTTAGCGAACTCTCCGTTTGTGTGCTGATAAGCTGATGAGATTTGTTACATCTGGGCTTGTGCACCCTGGTAGTTTCAGTCTCACTGTATTTTTGAAGATTTTACTGCAATTGATCAAGTCTTCGAGACCAGCAGTTGGGATCTTCTGAAGTAGTGTAGCAATTACTTCCACAGTTGTGAGAAGTTTACTTGTGCAGTGAGGCATGAATTGCTCATCTCTGGAGTTAGTCTCTGCAGAAAAAACTTCAGGTGGGGTGGCATGTTTGAGAGATCAGTCACCATACTTCTAACGTGGGGTCAGCCAACACATGGTCATGACAGAGACCATTCGAGATGGCCAACAAGAGAATGCCAATGACTGCTTTAGAATGTCTTACCCCGGCCGAAGATGAGTCGATGCTGACAATTCAGACGCTGTGCTTTGGCCATAAAGAAGTTGCGTCATGTCTGACCATTAGATTCACTCTCCACATTTCAGTATTTTGTACACCTTACACCCTTCTTGCAGGACTTGAACCAATAAAGTAAAGAGCTACAGGTTTAGGAAAGCTATTATTACCACAAATTTGAGTCTTGTGAAATGCACCTCTCTGAAAATGGTTGGAGGTCTGTGATGAAGTCAGTCGTTTGTCAGATTGAGCATATCTGACTAAGCTTTCAAAGGTGTCTGCCTGTGTTGCTATAGTTCCCTAAGTGGGAACGGTATGCCCAGACATTGGTCCCGTGCTACTGTGCCACTGGATTCAAGCTAGCCTGGGTGAGAAGGAGTAAGACCCCAAAACCTGTCTCAGGATTCTTGTTTCTGGTCCAGGGAGGACCTGGCCTGGCAGTTCTGACTGGACTGTTCCCATGGGGAGCAGGGTCATGACTAATTTGCATACGGCTGGGTCCAACAGGTGGCGTAGTGAGCAAAAAGGTCATGAATTGTGAATGGGGGTGAATGTTTGACACTATTCAGCATTCCATCCATCATCTTTTTGTGTTGCTAAAGCCTTCAGGAAGGACTTGCTTTTCCATTTTACGTAACGTGTATGAGTTAAGACCAGATTCACCCACTGGGGTCTCTTAACATGATAACTGATGTTTATGGTTACTGAATCATAAGTGATGTTGGAACCGAGGAGTCAAAGAGATCTCTTCAGGGGTGGCACTAGTCTACTGAGCATCACAGATCAAGACTCTTGTGCCCTTGATTTTTACTCTCAATTGCATCTTTCCAGAAGTATGCTCGCAACCCTGCTTAGGGCTCCTAGCAGGTTGACTTATCAGCCTTTGGCTTGTCTCAGACACTGTGGCACCCTGAGGTGGCTGGTTTGGCACCTTACTAACTGTGTAATCTCATTAAATTCAGTCTTAACATTCATGAACATTCACAAGACACCACTGCTCACTCCCTGAGGCTTGAAACAAACACAAATATGTGAACCTCATAATTTATGAAGAAATACTCAGACCATAGGCGTCATGTATCCTTATGTGCACTGCTACTTCCAGCCATCTAAAATATTAAGAATTAAGACATACATAAATATTAAATCAACAACAGACAATGAAAGGATCAGCAGGCCTGGCTTTGTGTTTGCTCTAAAGCACGTTTGTGTGCAGAGCATGAAGATGAGTGTGGTGTAGGATTCTTCCATGTAGAGCGATATTTGTTAGGTGTCATGTGGTACTGAAGGCAGTACTTTGCTCTGGAATAATAATGCATTGTTTATTGTGAATAAAACAGCAAGTGAAAAGTGCATTCAAGTTTGCACGAATGGTCCTTATATGGTATCTTTATTTTTTTCCAACAGTCAGCACTGAGGCAGCAGTGGAATTGCCTCCCCTTTGATTTCATGGGGTGGGTAGGGTAGTGGGGTCGGTGGAGCACTTGTGGTTCACACCAGCACTCACTTCACAAAAGCCGTGGGACCCAAGGGGGGGTGGAAGGGCAGGACAGTGAAGCTGTACAACTACATCTGCAGTAATTTTATGGAGAGGTCAGAAGGTTCATGGGATTCGGCCACCATCTTCAAGAAGAGACGGAGTGGCCATAAGAAGAATCTGGGCTGATGTCATACTTTCTGAACGGAGTCATGCAGACGTGACCGTCAATGTTTTTCAGGATTTGTGTTGTCTCTTTTAGCCATTTTGGGCATGATGGGTATTGACTTGGGCATGAGAAGTTAAGAGGCAAGTTCTCAGAAACCTTGTAAAACCCCTAGTAAAACCTATATCAGTGCTGTGCAAACATAGGAGTTCATTTTGACTTTGAAAGTAGAAAAGTCAACTATTACCCTTTTAGAGACTTCTAGCTGCAGATTGTTCACCTTCATGGTGCATGGGAAACCTTTTCAGCAGTACTGGCGCCAAGTTCACAATTTGTTGTGGATTGGACACCACCGATTCCATCAGTCGGCCATTGACACTAGTGTCTCCATTCACCGCCATGCTCGGCTGTGGTCAACCGTTTTTTCAGGAGATGTCCAGGCGTCCTTAATGGACATGTCCTTTGATGAGGCTTGCCTGTTTGGGCACAAAGCGGTCTTCACTTTAGAGAGGTTCTAGGGCCATGGCACACTCCCAGGGCTAATCAGCCCCACTTAGCAAACCACATCAGAACTATTGCTTCTTTCATGGGCTCATCAGTGGTGTACTGTTCCGTCCATTAATTCAACCTCAAAAAGGTGCCCAGCAGTTTCACAATCGAGGCCGTGGTGCCTACCATCTCTGCATTCAAGATAAATTGGCTGCCCAGGACACTATCCCACCCACCCCCCAGCCGCTCCACCTACAAAACCCCTTTACCATGCCCTTACTGTAGAAAAGTCACCTGGTCGGAGGCAGAACCTGGCACTTCTTGCAGGATTGGCAGGCATTAACATTAGACAGGTGGGTCCTGCAAATTGTTCGAAAGAGGTATGCGCTTACTCTCCATGCCACCACACCTTCCGCCATCCCCTTAATGACTGATGGAGGGCAGTCTGTCTGTTTTGCACAAGCAAGTGCAAACCCTTTTGGCTAAAGGGGCTGTTGAGAGGTTCTGTTCCTGGACCCATGCAAACTCCACCTTAATGCTTGCGGATTGTGCAACAGCAGCTGAATACTTTTGACCTTCTGGAGGTGGTTGATGTCATTGTGGTAGCCAGGTGACCCGCAACAAAAACTATCTATGCCTGTTTTTGCAAATTTGTGGCTGGGCGCAGTTCGTAGCAGATGGCCCCCTCCAGGAAAAGTTATTTGACATTTTATTTGTTTCGTTTTCTCTGGCTAGACTTTGCCCTGGGCGCAATTAAAAATTACTTTTTGGCTTTCAGTACTTTTACAGATGAGGGGTCAGCCCTCATTGTTTAAATCTTCTGTTGCTATGTTCTTTTTGAAAAATTTACATTTGTTTCCTCACCCTCCCTTTGTCATGCTACAGTGGGACCTTAAGTTGGTCCTCACAAATCTGTAGTACAGAACCTTTGAGCCTCTTCCCAGCTCCCCCATGCAGATTCTCATCCTTAAGACAGTGTTCCTTGACATCATAACATCAGCCTGTCATGTGAGTCAGCTCAGGCTCTCTGTGTCAACCTGTGGTACACCACCTTCTTCCAAGAGAAGCTAGTTTTGCGGACATGGGTCGCCTTCTCATCTAAAGTTGTGACACTGTTCCAAAGCATCACCTTGCTGGTGTTCTATGCTCTAAGGAGGAGGAGAGGGTCCACCGCTTGGACCGCAATAGAGCTCTAAGTTTTTTTTATCGATTGTACCACTGGGTAGATGATCAGCTCTTTGAGGGGTTCTCTGGAACGGGAAAAAGCAAGACAGTGCAGAAGAGAACCATCTACTGCTGGACCATGCTTTGCATTAAGATCTGCTCCAGGAGGAATGTGTGCTCATTCTTCCAGGGCCAGAGCTGGTACCACTGTGTTGGTACGCAGAGTCCTTGTCCTGGACATTTGTCAGGCAGCTACATGAATGTCCCTACCTATGTTCACAAAGCACTATTATCTGGACATTCAGATTTGAAGAGAGGGGCATTTTGCCCGCTCAGTCAGGCAGGACTTTCTGGTTTGAGTCCATTTATAGACCATCCTCTGAATAGTTACTGCTGTGGTATCTATTCAAGAGGTGAGGGATCTGGGGATAGGGGTCTCTGCACTTCTGTTCAAAACTCTATCTAGTCAAAGGCAGGTAACTTGTTCTTCTGTTTTGGTTGCATGTCTTTAGTGATGGACTGGTGCTGACTCTAAAACATCCACGCTCAGAAACTCGACCTCTTGAAGATAAAATGGACACTGATCTGACAGTCTAGGTTCTGTGCTTCTGAAGTCAGCTGGAGATCACAAACGATACGCTATGCTAACATCAGCCATCGACTCCAACATTAATGAGAACTACAGCGTTACCGCCATAATAGTGTTTGATATCAGATCTCTGATAGGTACGGAGCCAGCGAGTTTCAGTTTCCTTTGTTTGTCGGTATATGTGTAGTATTTTGTTCTATATGAAATAAAGTGTCTTTCATTTTGTAAAGTAAGGAGCTGATTGGACATTCATTTATTAAGGGATATTTGTGTTTCCAAGTGTTGAAGTCTCCTCATCTCCTTTAGTAACCCTTGAGCTACTCTCCTTTGCCATCCTGAAAGAGTTGAGCAATAAAAGGGGGTAGTTAGTGATCCAGTTGGGAAGGTGGCAGGGGAACCAAATCTCACATCTGTATATCTTAGATCTTTTATAACAATGTTTTGACATTATATTATTGTTAGTGATACAAGTGTTGTTACTCACACCACCCTTCAAGGGTAAACATCGACTATTTCTTCCCCTTAAAGTCCAAAAACAGGGGTAATTCTTGTTAAAAGGATTGTCTAAACTTCCATAGGCACATAGTCCCTGGAACAACAAAATCTACACTTTTTGGCATGAGGTATCCATGAAAGGCCCAGGAGAGCCAGGAACAATCTATCTTTTGGAGATAGCGGACTATGTAAGTTGATTGTTTTTAGATTATGTTAATTCACTTTTATGTAATTGCAGTTTACGGAATGATTGGCATACACTCATTTCTCCTACGTGTACAATGTACGCCCCTTTTGCAGGTAAAGCAATTTTTTAGTGGTGCTCCAATGCTTGCAAACATTTGGTACCTCATGGACTTTCAGGATCTTTTGAACCTGATCTTCAAATCACAACAGTTTGTATGAAATAGATATATGCACTCTGCTTTCTCTGTTAATCCAATACAATGCATCATTACCTGCAGCATACAGAATGGGTCTAAAGCAATACAATGAAGAGAAATGTGGATTGTATTTTTGCAAGCCCTTCCTTCCTTGATCCACCCAACCAGTCCCTGGCCCTCTTTCTACAGGGGTCAAATCGGAAGGTCTCTTGTCCTTCATTGCATGCATTAGACTTTACTTTCAGGTGGAGTGTACAGCTACTTAACCACCTGTTTCCCCCAGGGCTGAGCATTCAAGTGTTATCGTGTTCATTTGTCCATAGGTCTCTCTAATCATATGAGATGTTTCTTGGCTAAAATGCTTGCCTCATCCCTGTGTCCTACATTGGGCCAGGAAAATCAGTGTTTAGCCTTTCCTCTAACATCTCTCTTAATGCATTCCTCTTCTCACCTACAGTATGACAGGCATTCCAGCGCTGCTCCATACAAAGAGCTACCAACTCGCCTCTCTCTCCATCTGCAGAATACCTGGTATTCAAGCACTGATTTAAAACGGATCTAACAATTCAACATATTTGTGGCCCACAGCAATCCCCACTGTTTCAGACTGTGGACCAAGTAATAGGGTTAATGTAAGCTTAAGTCTGACCCACAGCACCACTACTGGGATTCACATAACATACTGTGAGAAATTGGGTTGATGTTTGAGAAGGGGGAACCCCTACTCAAGGATCAGCCACAATTCTCAACAGGGTGAACCACAAAAAGTCACTAAATAAACCAGTGCTGGTAGCTTGGCACAAAAGCAGTCAGGCTCAACTTAGAGGCAATGTGTAATGTATTTATGCAGCACCTAAACAGTAATAAAGTAAAAACACAACACAAAAAAATCCCACAAAAATGTAGAGTAAAAATTAATAAATTACTTGACACCAGAACAACAAAATCCAATCAGTAGAAATGGACTTATGAGTTGTTAAAGTTAAAGTGTAAAATAGAGCCTAAAAGATCAAAGTTCCACTGCGGATATTTTAGTTGTGCAAGACTGGGACAAAGTTAAGGCCATCTGTAATGAGTGCATCCAGACACACAAAGTGAATTGGGCCTAGTCTCTATTTACCTTCAGATGTAGAACATTTTTAGAAGAAAAATGTCTGGGAAGGTAAAGTTCATCAGGGCAAGATAGCCCAAGGTGTGCGAGGAGGAGGAGGAGGAGCCATAGTCGTTGGGGGTAAGCTTGAAGAAGTCGCGGTGAAGAGATCTATGTCTGGACATAGTTTTTTTTTAAGTTAAAATCTCTACCGGAATTAAGCTGCAGGCTGTACTCAATGAGGACTCCAGAAGGATACCACTTCTGTGAGGAGTGGCTGAACAGGATTTGTTTCTGTGGAGAAGAACTTAGCGGGAGCTACTGTAAAGTCAGGCTAACCAGAGAGGCACCTTGGATGGATCGGCGAACAGGAAGGTCCCAGCCTCCTCTTGGTTCTCAGAGCACTTTTTGGTAGAACATGTTCTAAGTCTCAGGTTTTTGATCTGAGCTATCTGACACCTCCAGCACCACCTCCAAGGGTGCAGGACTGGAGGGGCCCCACCTGGAGTGTCACGACTCACTCAGGCTGGGCCCAGGTGTGGGTTCAAGATGGTTGGAGCCCTTTCTGTTCCTGAAGCTCTGATCAGGAGACTAGTCAACTAGCCCTTGGGGTCACTCTGGAAGTCTTGGGTTCAAGCAGGAAAAGCAGGTCTTGGGCAGCAGGGCAGTCCTATGAGGGCTCAGAGAAGGCTTCAGGCAGCAGGGCATTCCGCTGAAGTACACAGCAGGCCAGTCCTCTGAGAGTTCTCCCACAGGTCCAGATGTGTACTGAAGAGTGGGTCTAAGGGCCCTTTTTTAAATACCGGGGGTACCTTTGTGTACTGTTTGCTATAGTATTGTGCCACTTAGGACACCGTAGTAGTTACCTTATTAGGTCACATAGTGCCTAACTATGTGACATAGAACGTGGAGGTATTCTAAGGCTGGGACTGAGCACAGACAGTTGTGAGTCTCAGCATGCACGTTAATGTGTTGTACCAGGATTTATTACAATGAGGCTTTGAAGATACTACAAAGGCTTTACAGACTTAACAATGAGAATCCTAGTACGAAGAACCTGCATGTCCTGCAATCGTACAGAAAACGCATGGGGACCAGTATGCTGATGTCATCGGTGCTGGGCAGTGTGTGAAGCGGACAAGATGTGCGATTACAGCTCATGAATTAGGCGCTCCCAAAGCGAGCCGTTTCATGAGACAAGTACTGGGCAAGCGGTTCCACTTTCAGCCTCATGATAATTTTTATTTCGACTTTCGACAGATTAAAAAACACAATACACTAAATAAAATGATGAGTTAAAACTTCAATGCCAATACATATTACGATACATTGTGCAGGAAAAGCAGTACTCAAAAGTCAAATTTGTATTACATGGGGAATAAAAGACGTTAAAAGAAGGTAGGGATAAAATGTTACCATTAGCTTAATCATGAGACCACCAACCCTAGGAGGAGTAGGTGGGCTTGGTTCTGCTTGAAAGATAAGACAAGAATTAATATAGTGCCAACATACTCCCCTGAATTATGAAGTGCAAGAATGGTTACAGGAAAGGGGAAAGCAAACAGATTATTCAATTGGCTTCAGTGGTGCCAGCGCTGACGATAGATGTTTTATATTTACACCTGATGCGCCACATGGAGTGTATAAACCTGGATTCTGGAAAAACTATATGTTGACTAGTATCAGTTTTCAGTATCCTATAAGCCTCCTTATGCTGTCAAGTTCCAACGTTGCGGCAAATTGAAATAAGCCATTTGACCCTGAGATTTGTTTCTGGAACTCAGCCGCAAGACGGGCAAGCCAACCCTGTTGAACTTTGTGGACATGCCCAACTGGCAGTAAAAGAATTCAAAGGGAGGGTCCCAAACCTAAATTGGATGAATAGTTTCTTGGCCAATGTGGGCTGAATCTCGTCAAGATATTGCTCCCACAGGATGGAAGCGTACTCTTCAAATGGCTCAGAACACAAGCCAAAGTGCGAGATCCAGGAGGCTTCCGGAATGTTATTGTCTGTGGGACAGATACCCTCCTTACTCCCGGTGGCTAGTAACTTCCAAAAGCCACATCGATCACCTGCTCTCACAGCGGCCAACAGGCCTTCCCACTTACCTTGGTCCCACTCCATTTTGGCCTCAGAGATAGCTAATTTAAAGGCCACCCTCCTTAGTCGTATCACCCTTCTATCCTGTTGTATGATTGAATCAATTAGATCCCATTTAGCTTTTCTACAAGTATGATTAAACCAGGAGAAGGGGCCTCTCTTTGCTGCCGTAGGCTTTAAATCTACATGAAAATAATTCTTAAGGCCCTCGAACATTAACTTATTGAAGCATCCAATTATCTGGAGAGTGGTTCCCTGGACTAAGACCAAGTCCAGACCCAGCAGCTGACCCAAGATGCCCTCCACATGTCTACAAATTGGCCCAAACTGTTCCAAAAAGTGGGCCATGGTGCTCCATTTAACTCGGTGCCTATAGATGTAACCTACTATCATGCTGATCAGGACGGCTTCCTGACCCCTTATGGTCTAGAAAATCAACTTTCACTGTACTGTTTTTAACAAATGTATACTTACTGTTAGACTACGAGATTTAAAAATGGGATCGTTATTGACACAAGCACTTTCTCACGCGCTGACTGTTCTGCACACTTGGGCCCATATTTATACTCCCTTTGCGCCGGATTAGCATCATTTTTTTTACGCTAATACAGCGCAAACTTAACACTATATTTATACTTTGACTCTAGACCCGTCTATCATCAAAATATCCTAGTGTGCGCCATTTTCTGGATGCGTGTAACTGCCTCGCGCCAATGAGATGCAAACACCTGTGCAACATATTTATCCAACCGCACAAAAATGGTTCACATCTGGTAGGCGGAGCCGGAAAATGGCGCAAATCCCGATTTGCGCCAAATTTTAACGCCTGGGTCAGGGCAGGTGTTAAAATAGGGCAAACACACCACTACGTAAGCAACATCATTGCTCAAAAAGGAAGACATGGAGGTGCTACTCATGCAGCATGCACGGAGACCCAGAGCACAGGAGCAACAGCAGCAGCTTCCACCACACCAACATGGACCCCAAAGGCGACACAGAAGGCAGGAGAGGATATTCCGGACCAGGCCAACCCTTCAGGGCCTCAAGGAACATGACATGAGGTACAGACTAAACTGGCAAGCCATACAGCAGCTTCTGCGCCACATTGAGCCACAGTTGGCACCCAGCTTGCAGACACCCCACATCATTCCACTGGAGACCAAGCTGTCCTGCACATGTTGGCAAGTGGCTGTTTTCAAACTACAGGTGCCCTCGTTGATGGGATTTCACAGCCCTCATTCTCTGCCTTCTTTCCCAAGGTACTTGATGCCATCATCTCCCTCACACCCCGCCACATCAGCTTCCCCAACACACAGCAGAAGCAGCAGGAGACAAAACAGGGGTTTTATCAAATTCATGGCTTCCTGCACGTGCTTGGTGCCATGGACTGCACACATGTCCAGATTGTGCCACCTGCTGCAACTGAGCACTTATACCGCAACAGGAAGCACACACACTCCATCAATGTGCAGGCCATTGTGGATCACCGTGGATTGTTCACCAACATCATAGCAAAGTATCCTGGGAGTGTACATGATTCATTCATCTTCTGCCACTGCACCATCAATCAACACTTCCAGGATGGACGATATGGCAATGGCCTACTTGTTGGTAAGTACAGAAACGTAGTAATTTACACACAGCACAGCAACCCTGTAGGACACCCAACACATACACCACTACATTGAAACGTGGCCAGGAAGACACTTAGGTGTGACACTGGTGGACATGTTTGATATCCTGACCCAATGGGATACACACCTATGGACAAATGAGAGATGCAAATAACAAGAGATGCCACTGCAGAGCCACATGGGACCTATTTAAAACCACACAGTGACAATGACATGGCCTTAACTGGCAGTACAACTTGGATGATGAACCTTTCTAAATCACATCAATAACACTCAATCCCACACCCTTCCAAGCAATACGTCCTGTGTAAGGGGTGTGTAATGTGTGTTGCTGCAGGTCAAACACCATGAGACACATAGCATGATGACGCTGACTCTAATGAAGGTGACATTGAATTATTGAGGCTGTGCTAACATCTCACATCACTCCTGGTGTGACATTGCCAGCTAGCAATAACGAAGTGGACTGTGATATGAAAGCATGCGGATGTGACACTAATGCAAAGTGCACACTGCTACACATACGGATTGAGACAATTCCCCATGTACATAACAGATGTACAGGCAAATGGACCTTCCTACACTAAAACCTTCACCCCACAACCAAGTTATCCAGCTTACCTGGAGCAAGTTCAATACTGTAGGTACACGTTTGCACATGAGCCAACTCGGTGAGGGCACAAAAATAGATTTGCATAGAACTTGTCACACATGGGATAATTGTGCATTGTCAATTGTGAACACTTCAGTGCTGCCAACTGATGGAGATGTGTTGTGTATTGTCACCTAGCCAGATCAAAGGGCCTCACTGTTGCATTTCACCTGGAATTATATATGTTGAATTGGATGTTCAGGCCATATAGTGCACCCGTGTTACCACCACAGTGGAATCGATTGTGTGTGTGTAAGTATCATGTCACCTCCAGTGAAGGCACACCGACACTTCTTCCACGTTACATAACGCATGAGAGATACACACTGAACAGCAAGTTTCTAAATATTCCACAGATATCATGTCAACCAGCCAAACACCTGTTTTAATAGTCAAACAACCCATTGCAGAAAGAACATCACAGAAGCCTAGGATCCCACACAATACTACAAACATAGATGAGTCACAGACGACACAAGATAACAACTGCCATGCAAAGTGACAATCACAGTGCAACCAACAACAAGATACTTACCCTCATTTTCTCTTTCAGCTGATCAGGGTTACGGGATTGCAGCCGTGGATCATGACCCCAATTGCCAACCCAAGCACAGCAGCAGAGCGTGCCTATAATGAGGCACATCAGAGGACACGCACCACAGTTGAGCAGACTTTTGGCATCCTGAAGTCCAGATTCAGATGCCTGGACATCACCGGAGGCAGCCTCCTATATTTCCCTGAAATGGTCTGCAAGATCATTTTGACCTGTGCCATCCTGCACAACATTTGTGTGAGGAGGAACATTCCCATATATGAACCGGATCAACAAATGCCTGAAGAGGAGGAAGAGGAGGATGCTGTCTGTGAAAATGAGGGGGAACATCCAAACACAGCTGCAGAATTGGGTCAGCAACACATCGTACAAAACTTCTTCTAACTATAGTCACCATCACCACTTTGTTATCATATGGAATTAAACACTTCACTTCATCACTCAATCATGCTCTGGGTAATTATTTATGCATCACATGATCCCTAGGAATCATAATCGGAGTTTAGCCTCATGGAGCATTGCAGAAATACAAATTTGCATACTGAAAACGCCACATCACATTTAATGGTTTTGAATGTACAGCAAACATCACACACAGTGTTAATGACATATATCTTGTCTATTTCACATTTGAAGGGCAATATCAGAGGACCACAGATATGAGACACATCCATGTTGCCAACATGGTCCATTGCAGCATGTGACACACAACTAAGACACCAGCAATCATAAGGTAAAAAAGTGCTTCATACATGAGGCAGTGGATGTGCAATTGCATTGGTAACAGGAATGTATGACCAGACCCTTGACAGCAGTAAGTGTGACATCATCTATCTCTGCAAGGAGCATGTGTGACAAGAAGTGCATAAAACCTGAAAATGGATAGCACGAGTGCCCCGGGTATGACAAGCATTGCTCACAAGACATGCCCTATGCAGTCCATCCCAAGTGATAAGTCCTGCCACTGCCATGTTTTAAGTCTCTCCCCACTCTTCTCTAGGGCATCCTGTAAATGGACTATCTGTACCCTGATAACCTTCATCTACACACACCCAGACTCCCATTCTGACTCCTGTGTGCTTCCCACTTCCGTATGGCATGCCATAGTCATAGTTCATCAATCTGCATGGACTTCAGGTCCGATAATGCACTGCCTGGTAGTTGGTAAGACCTGTAATCTGCTGTCCATTGCTTCCCATGTGAAAGGTCCAGTTCGCCCTTTGAACTTGATTCTCAACTCCAGGACTTGTGAGAGACTGAAGGTGCGCACATCTGTGAGCACTTCCATGCAGACCAGCCATTTGACACTGCCCTGCCCTTGATGCTGCCTGGAACTGCTTAGAAGTTCCCGTTTTCTGAATCTCCTTTTTGTGCATTGGCGTACAAATCATTTGTGCAGCAGAGCCCTTGGGGGATTGTGTAACAGTGCAGACCACAGCAGAAACTGTTTTTTGTTCCCACAGTGTTGTTCCTGCTTGTCCCAGTCAGAGTCTGCTCACTGTGTATTTGCCTTGTTTATGTTTGTTCCTGACAGAGCCTGCATCCTGTTAGCCAGACCGGTCCCAGTCTTTGTGTTAACTATAGAGGTTCCCTGTGGCTACATTTTTCTCATAGTTGCTTTCCATGCCCTCTAGCACATACCATGTATTGCATTGGCATGGAACGATACAGGTGTCAGCATTGGTAGTGTCATGTTGATGTTTGCGAATGTGTGCTACATTGGATTGCACTGATGGGCCTGGCAGTGTTCCATTTCCTCTCATGACTGTGCAGGTGTGTTTCACTAGCTAGACACATATGTCCTCCCCCTCAATGCTGTTGTGTTAGCAGTATGACACTTGAGATGTTACATGATGGCATTGCAGCTATTGTAACACAGGCACGGGGTAGACCCTGAAATGAGCACCATGGGTATGACATTACTGCTGGGTACTTCATAATGTAAGTAACAATACCTGATGTTTATTGCGCCTATAGACATGATCATTTGACAGGATTTACACTGTGTTAGGAATTACAGGGGATTGATAGCGTTGTCATCCTGAACCCTCTATTTTGGGTGTGTTTGATCCATGGGCACCTAACTGCCATTTGCTACTTGACCTGCACACACAGCACAGGTGGTACTGGCAACCGTTGTCAATGGTACATGCCACTTGCAGATGTGGCCTGAGACTAGAAATTGAGACCTAGTTCATGTTGTGACAATACCAGTTGTCGTGTGACAGCAGGCCAGTTTTACGTTCTACCCTACCCTCCTGGACTGGCTTTGCCTTTCCAACATCCTTGGCATGGCAGAGTACCCCCATGCAAAGGTTGTTGGTGTAGTGTTGTGCTGTGCCCCTGGTTTCCCCTGCACAGCCCTTGCAGCCATACCGTGCCCCTTTGCCCTTTCCCCTGCCTGATTTCCATGGCTGACATGCATTGTGTAGTAGGTATGTACCTCCCCCTGCTTGCAGTTAACATTTAGGCATTTTTGTCCCCCATGCAACTTACCCTGCATCTGTGTTGTTTCCTGGTAGTCTGCGCTGTCCTGTTCTTGAATTCCTGTGACCATTTCCTCTGGGATGACGGCTGCCACCAGTTCCTCCATCTGGTCCAGGTCCTCCTGCAGTGCTGGACTCCCACCTCCAGTCTGCAGTGCTGCCTTCCTGTTCCTTGCCATTTTTTCCTTGGTCCTGTGCTTGCAGTCATGCCAGCGTTTCTTGCACTCAGTGACTGTTCTCCGTACCTCTGCCACACTGTTTATCTTGTCCACAATTTGTTGCCAAATTGCCTCTCTCCTCCCAATTGGCAATTTTGAGGTGACAAAAAGTTGATACTGGTGTTCTGTCGCCTCTTTCACCAGTATTTCCTGCTCCTCTGCACTGAAACAACACTTCCTTTTCTTCTTCTCCCTCTCCTAGGTTTTGTCTGGGTCCTCCTGGCTGGTTCCTGGTCGATTGGGGTCTCCCTGGGGTCTCTCCTGGTTTCTGGAATCCATTTTGGGGCTCCTTAGCACTGTTTACTGTGTTTGCTCCGCTTTTTGATGCTATTGTGGGGAAAAATGGTGCATATCCGGTTTGCAACGTCGTAAACCGGATTAGAGTCATTTTCTCCACATTAACATCTTTTTGCTTTAAAGTATAAATTTGACGCCTGGGTGGCGCAAAGAAATGGCGTTAAACTTTTTGATGCAAAACTGCGTTGACGCAGTTTTGCGTCAAAAAGTATAAATATGGCCCTTGAAGTGCCTGATTGGCCGTCACCTCCTTGGCAGAGATTGACCAGTTCCTGATGCGTAATGTGTAATGCGGTTGTGCCTGGCAACGAAGGAAGCATACTGGAATGCAAGCATTGCGCAAGTCTAAGACTATGCGCCTCTGTGCTCAGCGCCCTAGTGTTCTGAATCTAAATCATGAGGATACATCACGTGTGTAACGTCTTCGAGAGGTTGACAGCATTTCACTTGTCTGACGGTGCTGTAATGAATAAACACACCATTTATTCAGAAATAGAAGTTTTGTGATTTAAGGTATGAGGGTGCGGGAAAAAGTGCACAGTGGGATTTAGTACTCGTATTGTTCTTCTGTTAGTAAATATACTGAGTGGATCGCAGTGGAAAGTCATCATGACATTTGGAAATGGGTGAAATTTAGGACCTCCACAAACATTCTTACCTGCTACGGGGAGCCATTATTGAAGTGGAAATAATACTCTGAGAATTGCTTATTAACTTTTGAGGATGAGGAAGATTTTAAACCTGAAAAAAAAAAAAAATCCTGCTGCCTTGTTTGGGACCAGGGGGTTTGGAGGTTTGCAGTTGTATACAGAAAACCCCAGACAGGATGATGGGGGTCATTCTGACCCTGGCGGTAATTACCGCCATGGCGGAGGTCGGCGGTAGCACCGCCAACAGGCTGTCGGTGCACCGCTGGGCATTCTGACCGCGGCGGTTCAGCCGCGGCCAGAAACGGAAAGTCGGCGGTGTACCGCCGACTTCCCGCTGCCCTTGAGAATCCTCCATGGCAGCGGAGCGCGCTCCGCCGCCATGGGGATTCTGATACCCCCTACCGCCATCCTGTTTCTGGCGGGTCTCCCGCCAGGAACAGGATGGCGGTAGGGGGTGCCTCGGGCCCCTGGGGGCCCCTGCAGTGCCCATGCCAATGGCATGGGCACTGCAGGGGCCCCCGTAAGAGGGCCCCACGAAGAATTTCAGTGTCTGCTTTGCAGGCACTGAAATTCGCGACGGGTGCAACTGCACCCGTCGCACCTTCCCACTCCGCCGGCTCCATTCTGAGCCGGCGTCCTCGTGGGAAGGGTGTTTCCCACTGGGCTGGCGGGCGGACTTTCGGCGGTCGCCCGCCAGCACAGTGGGAAACCCAGAATGACCGCCGCGGTCTTTTGACCGCGGTACGGTCTTCTGGGTATAAAATGCATTGGAAGATTTAGACACGTACTTCAACCCTACCGTATGTGTTTCTGCAGACCCATTCACGTTTTTTCATGGGAAACAGGGGAAAGATGAACCCTTTGAAGACCATGTAGCATAACTTAAGAATTTAGCCTTAACATGTAGATTTGATAATCTCCATGATGAACCAGATAGCAATGCATGCTGCGAATCCTGGCATCCAGGCCAATATATGGGCTAAAGGAAAGGCAACTTACAGGAGGTGATAGAAATAATAAAAAGAGCTGAGTTTACGGTAAGGTTTTCATTTCTGAAAACTAAAATAAACTTGAAAATGACAAAGACAAAGGTGTTGTAGCCAAGGTCCACACTGAAAAAACAACCAAAAGTGTGCAAGAAATATACAAAGCAGAAAGACAAAGAAGTTACTGATCAAGGCATATTTAAAGGGAGGTGTTATATAAGTGGAAACAAGGGATATTTGGCAAATGACAAAAGATGTCCAGCGCGTAAACAATAATGTTCAGGATGTGGTCTTGGTGATTTTTTCAAAGTGTATAAGAGGAAAAGAGACAAATCTGTGAACATGCTGATACTTAGGGCCATATGTACAAACACATTTTCCCATAGACACAGACTGGGCAAAACTGCTTGCTACATCTGGCCCTTAGTTCTGATATTGGGTCAGATGGGACAGAAGAAGATGATATAGACATGTGTGTGTTGAGTGTGGATGATGATGTATGGAAAGTAGGGACGCAAAGCAAGAAGCCCCAGTGTGAAATGCCAGTGGGGGGAGTAGTGATATCTATTGCAGTTGATTCCGGCTCACCATATACAAAATTGAATGACGATGTGTGGAGGGAGAAATTTGCTCCAGCTCTTGGGAACATGTTGAATCCAGCGGACATTACGGAATCTTTTACTGGGGAAGACTTATATATGGTAGGTGTGAGAGAATTGCTTTTTAGATTTAAAGACAAAAAAGCACCAAGCAAGTTATATGTGTCAGCTGCAGGATATTTTGTGTTAGGATGGCATGATCAAGGAGAGTTGGGTATCGTCTTAGATCCTCATCGTCCTGATCCAGTGTTGGCGCTGCAACCAAGTGGAATGTATGAGCAAGAGATTTTACAGTCAGACCCAGAGGTTGTTTTCTAGAGCAATTGGCAAGTTAAAAGGTTTATTAAGCAGGTTACCATTACCTATTAAAGACATACGAGGGAGCTATTGAATAGTTTTGAGTAGCTAGTGTCAATGGATGTAGCAATGACATTTTGTTAGAAGAGTGAGTTGGTGTTTATGACAAAGACCCCGTTTTAGCAGGGGTGAAGAATAAAATTACAAATGGAAATCCAGTTAGAGAACATTACGAGATACCTTGAGGGTGTTTTGGGAACTTAGACAAGAATTGTTATTGGAGGATGGTAAGGTCATGAGAGTGGTGGGATTGTACCTCCTGAAGGATTGAGATCCAATTGCTTGATTTGTGTCATGAAGGGCAGAGAACTAAAACAAAGAACCGCATGAAGGAATTTTACTGGTGACCAGGTATGAGAATGGCCATTGAAAAGAAAATTAGGAATTGTGTCCCATTAGCACACCGGATATGTCATGGGAGAAAGATTAGTGTGGATACTGCAGGTCTGATTTTGGATGGAGTAGAGCACAAATTTTGGATCACTTCTGGAAATGGCCTGAGGTGGAAATTGTTGAGTGTGCTGATTCGAAGGTTGTTGTTCAATTTCTGGATAGAATATTTTTGAAGAAAGGATCACAATTTGTATCAAAGGTTTTTTTGAGAAGTGTCTAAAGCAGAAACGTATAAAACATAACGGTACATCTATCTATCATCCAGCCCGCAATGGTGCCATTGAGAGGTTTAACCGAGTAATAAAAAGTGCGATCCAGTTGTCAATGAACTATAATATGGAATGCAAAATTGAATTATTCTGCGCTGTTAGAGCATTATGAACTGCACCACGTGCTGCAAGTGAGCATAGTTCAGCCATTTGAGCTTAAGAGATAGATAACAGCATTTTATAGCAGCAATTTAGATTGGATGCCTAATGTAAGAAGGATAAAATGGGACCCAAAGATTGTAAAAAGACAAGATAAGCAAGCCGCAGTCTGCCTACAAAGCACATTACAATAGCAAACATAGTTGCAAGGTCATGGAGATATTTTGTTATTCTGTATTGTCAAGTAATGTAAAAGTAAGACATTTTAGTTCATGGAACTGTGCAACAAAGATAATGTATCTGTTCAAAACAGAAAAGTGGGTGGAAGGAAGTTTAACGGGATGGCGGATGAAGAAGTAGGTCCCATGGCATGGAAGTGGTTCCCAGGAGGATGAGGCAGGATGCCGACCATGCATCAAAACACTAATGCATTTCTGATCATAGTTTAGTGCAAAGCAGGGTGAAGACCACAGCTGATAAAAGAATGGGAAGTTTTGGTAGAATTCTCCATAAACCATTAAGGTTAAACAATGTTATTTGGGAATAATTCACCCACCATCGTGTTGTGTACTAGAAGAAAATTCATGAACAAAATGCATCATAAAACAGTTTTATTATTGTGTGAGGAGTTATGTTTATGTATTTCATAATTTGTATTGCTCATATAATAGTTATTTATTATTTTTGCTTTCATCTTTATGATAGTTTTTGTTGTTCTTGAAAAAGGGGAAGATATGTAGTGTTTATTATAGTGTTGTGCTACTTAGGACACCCAAGGACTTACCTGATTAGGTCACACAGAACCTAGCTATGTAGGATAGAATGTGGTAATATTCTAAGGCTGGGATTGAGCACAGACATTTGTGAGTCTCAGCGCTCACCTTAATGTGTTGCACCAGGATTTCTTACAATAAATCTTTAAAGATACTGCAAAGACAAAGCGTCATCTTTACACTTTGAAGTAGAAGAAATTTCTAACCCCATATCCCCCACAGAATTGTCTGGAATTCCCTGCCTCCCTGCCGCAGTCCCGGTCTGCAGGCACAATAAGTTATTGTGAAGGTTTTTTTGTGTGAGCAGAGGCAGAGTCTTTGAAGTCGACTTCACTGTTAAAGAGGATTTTAATTTACAATTCCTTGGACACCAAACATGATATTTCTACGTTCTCCCAAACAAAACTTACCACTTGCTCAATGTAATAAGGGAAACCAGACATTTGGGGGAAGATCACCCTAAGCCTGACAGGTGTTATATTTCCCAATGCACATCAATTCTAGCTGCCAATTGTCTTCTCCTCAGATAGCAAATAGCTGAGGTCCCACAAGTGACAGTGTTTGACCCTCTGCTTTCCTTCTCCCCTCAGAATGTCCAGCTTTCAGGACATTGTGGGTCGTCTCCGGACCAGCTTTAACTCAGGCAAGACCCGACCCCATGGGCACCGGATGTCCCAACTCCAGGCTCTCAAGAGGTGCATTGAAGAGAACAAAGCAGCCATTAATGAAGCACTGGCCCAGGACCTACGCAGGGTAAGGTGGCGTCTAAGTACAAGAGGTTGTGCAATTCGGGAATTAGTGAGACACTGTCTCAGAACTTTCACAAAGAGAGAGAGTTTTAAGTACAAGGTGAAGGAGTGATGTCCACGGCGCAGCCATTAATGAGGGTCAGGTACGGGCTTTCACAAGGTGAGGAGGTGTCTAAGCAGAAAAGAGGAGGTGCACAAGATGTCCACTACTGAGGCAAAAGAACAGAACTACATGCAGTGAGGAGAAGTAATCTCAGTATCAGGGAGAGGAGAGGTGTGCACCAGGCATCCATTTGTGAGGGCCTGGCAGACAGCCAACATAAGGTGAGTGGCAGTAACATGTATGGATGAGAGATTTAAATGTTACAGTACAGGTCTAGCTAAAAAGCAATGGAGCTCTGCTCAACAGAGAGGTTAAGGGGAAGGAGTATAGAAGCAAGGGATAAGATAGGCTGTGCAGGAGGGCAAGTGGGATTATTGGTAGGCATCTATCATCCTGCGGGTTATACTTGTCATCTATTAGCCTGTGGGTTGTACTTGTCATCTATTAGCCTGTGGGTTGTACTTGGCATCTATTATCCTGCGGGTTATCCTTGGCATCTATTAGCCTGTGGGTTGTACTTGGCATCTATTAGCCTGTGGGTTGTACTTGGCATCTATTATCCTGCGGGTTATACTTGGCATCTATTAGCCTGCGGGTTATACTTGGATGAGGTGTTTCATTAAGAGCAGTAGTTGGGAGCTTGCTGAATCTCGGGGCAGGACGAATTTCAGCTCTTAGGAGGGTAGCAAGAGAGGACTTGACGTCCAGCCCTTTCTGCTTTTTTGGTGACTCTACCCTAATGAGATTGCTTCGGCTAGAGCCATGTAACACCAGACTGCTTGAGGTTAACGCTTTGTAGGTGATGCACCATTCTTTGAAGGTGACACAGACTGGTGGAGGAGTCACTGAATTGCCTCTTGGGTGGGGGAGATTGTGTCAAACATCCTGAAATCCTAGCAAAGTCAGGCAGCTCCATGAAGGAGAGGGGCCAGAGGTTTTTCTGGGAAGGACGGTAACCAAGGATGGCATCGGGGCTTGTACAGCAGTTCTAAAGTCTGCTTTAAGGGCAAACGCTTTCACTTTGCTATGTGTGTCATTTCTGAGGTGTGTTTGTTTGAAACTGATGGTTGCATTGATGTGAAGTCCTAAGTGTCTGGTGCATTTGAGCATTTGTGGGGTAAAACGTCAATGGTCATGGCTAAAATCCATTCCTGCACTCTGGTCTTTGTTGTTGTTGACAATTAGTACAATCAATGGGGCTTATTCACAAAAGTACGTAAAGTGCCACTCCTGTGGTACTCCTACAAGCCATTTGGGAATGAATCTCCAAAACAGCAAAAATGGGAATAAGATGGGGATATTAAGGCAATATTCATAGACACTTCGTACACATAGAAGACTGTGCCATCTTTGCACTTTTCCTAATAGGGGGTTGGATGCTATGGGACAGATCACCAAAAGCTTGTAAAAGTGTGGTGAGGGTACCTTTTTAGTACTTCTTCCCATACTCGTAGATCACTTTACGAATTGGCCTCTGTCTTTATGGGGCTCAGCTTTGGTTTCTTTAAAAATTTGTGTTAATTAGGCTTAAACTGTAAAGAGAGGTTACCAGTATCTCAGCATTAAGAGTGCTAAATAACAACACATCATTGTTACAGAGAGTGTCAGGACAAGTCTTTAACAATCCCCAAACCGCCCCTCCCTTCACACCCTCAGACCCCCCAACAAAATGTTCAGGCAGAGTATGAGTGTAAGCGTCTGGCAGTGAAGCCACAACAATGATCTGTACTGTTTGCTTGAGTAGTCTGTCTGAGTCTATTAAAAAATGATCCCCACTATTTTTACCTCTTGAACATTAATGTACAAGCACTTTAAATCTTTCAATCCCGAAGGTCATCAGGGTGTAAGGATGCCAGTTGATTCTGGCCTCAGATTCATTACATTGTTTATGAAGAGGTCAGGATAATTGCTCCCCCCATCCCCACTTGATCAAATCATGTGATGTGATGATGTGCAAAATGCATCATCTCCCTTTGTCTCAGGCCTTTATCTACCAGGAGAGTTTATGGGCCCGATTCACAATGGTAAACTTAGACCTGAAGTCTAAGTTTAGACCTGAACTCCAACTGTAGACCTAAAGACTAAGGTTAGACCTGAAGTCCAACTGTAGACCTAAAGTCTAAGGTTAGACCTGAAGTCTAAGTTTAGACTAAAGTCTACATTTAGATCTGAAGTCCAACTGTAGGCCTAAAGTCTAAGGTTAGACCTGAAGTCCAATTGTAGACCTAAAGTCTAAGGTTAGAGTCTAAGGTTAGAAGTTTATCTGTAGACCTAAAGTCTAAGGTTAGACCTGAAGTCTAAGTTTATACTAAAGTCTACGTTTAGATCTGAAGTCCAAATGTAGACCTAAAGTCTAAGGTTAGACCTCAAGTCTAAGTTTAGACTAAAGTCTACGTTTAGATCTGAAGTCCAACTGTAGGCCTAAAGTCTAAGGTTAGCCCTGAAGTCCAACTGTAGACCTAAAGTCTAAGGTTAGACCTGAAGTTTAACTGTAGACCTAAAGTCTACGTTTAGACCCGAACTCCAACTGTAGACCTAAAGTCCAAGGTTAGACCTGAAGTCTAAGTTTAGACTAAAGTCTACATTTAGGTCTGAAGTCCAACTGTAGAATCAAAGTCTAAGGTTAAACCTGAAGTCCAACTGTAGACCTAAAGTCTAAGTTTAGACTTGAAGTTTAACTGTAGACCTAAAGTCTATGGTTAGACCTGAAGTTTAACTGTAGACCTAAAGTCCAAGGTTAGACCTGAAGTCTAAGTTTAGACTAAAGTCTACATTTAGATCTGAAGTCCAACTGTAGAATCAAAGTCTAAGGTTAGACCTGAAGTCCAACTGTAGACCAAAAGTCTAAGGTTAGACCTGAAGTCCAACTGTAGACCTAAAGTCTAAGGTTAGACCTGAAGTCTAAGTTTAGACTAAAGTCTAAGTTTAGACCTGGAGTCCAACTGTAGACCTAAAGTCTAAGGTTAGACATGAAGTCTAAATGTAGACTTTAGGTCCAAACGTAAACTTTAGGTTCTAACTATGGGCCCAATTTGCAAAGGTAAGCTTAGACCCAGGGGTGGCGCCTCTGTTAGGGTGAGGAGCGTTGCCCCCCCCCCACCTCCGCCAGCAGCATCAGCTGCCAAAGTTCTACAATAAAATGATAATAAACTGTGTTTATTATTGTTTTATTGTGGAAAGGGCAGGGCCACGGGCTGTGACGAGCACAGAGGGGGAGTGCTGGGGGAGTGCCCAGCACTCCCCCTCATTGCGCATGTATGTTTGGCCTGCTGTCTCAGACCGGCCAAACATACATGCGCACTAAGCTCTGTCCAACCCGGCACCGCAGTGCTGGGTTGGAGAGAGCAGGCAGACTCTCCCAGTCTGCCCCGGAGCGCCCGGCTGGGTGCTCTGACCAATCCGAACGCTGCTGTTATGCTGCCAGCATTGTATTTTGTAAGTTTGCGACGATTATGCGTCAAAAAACGACGCAATGCGGCGCTAAAAAGTATAAATATGGGCCCTAGTGCTTACCTTTAAGGCTCTTCATAAGAAATGCCCTATCCAGCTCTAGGACAGAGTTAGACTGGTACCCATCATCTAGGGCACTTAGATGTTCTAAATCAGTGTTTTTATGTGTTCCTAGGGTCCACAAAGTCAGATTAAGGGGAAGATCCTTCTCCACAAGGGCTTCTAGACTGTGGAATGCTCTGCCAAAGCAACTGGGGAGATAAAACTGGAATCTTACCTTCAGAAAAGGCCTTACGATTTTTCATTTTAGAGAGCTTTAGAGGAATGGCAGTTACCTGGCTTAGTGCCTGAGCGATCCCATCGGGAGCAGCTGCTTGCACTCTACAAAACTCATTTTATGCTTTGCTTCCTGTTTTACCTATCTACACTTCATGTACACAGCATCCTGCTCTTTCTCTGTTCTTGTTTTGCTATATTTCTTCCCCTTTCTCCCATTGTCCTTTACTCGCAACCTCCACAACCCTCCACTCACTCTGTTTCTGTCCTTTCCATTGTCATCGCTACTTAGCTCATCTGCTGGCTTCCTTACCTGACTTGCTCTTTATCCGTGCCTCCCTTACCCCAAGCTGTCTTTTTACAGGATAATTCTTTTGATCCGTCACTTCTTCACTTACAGTTCCCCCCTCGCCTTCTTTCTTTTCTCCTCATCGATTCGTGTTACTCTTTCACTTCTTAACTTCACCCATATCTCTTCTTCCCTTTGATTTGTCTCCTTTTTACCCCATCCCCTGATCCCACACCCACTAATTTGTCTTATTCTTTTCCCCTTGTTTCCTGGGTTGTGTCCTCCCAGCCGGCGTTTGAGGCGGAAGCGGGGGAGACCGCTCTAACAATCAATGAAATCAATTGCGCCCTCAAGAACCTGCAGACATGGATGAAAGATGAAGGTGTGGAGAAAAACTTGGTATGTCTTTGATGCACATCTGATTTTGAAACAGGGAAGTTTGAAAGGACTCTCTTTTAAGGGGTCTTTACCTGCAAGGGGGAGTGCGTGAAGTTGTAAATCCTGGCATTACTGACAGTGCGTAGATGGGGCACACAAAATATTAGCTTGAAACACAAAACTCTCCTTCACTATATCCTTTCTCCATCATGGGATATTGACTAATATCAATACCCTTGAGTATATCCACCTAGGTGCAAGTCCCAGTGTGATTGTTTTAAAGAAAAGTATTTATTTCCAAAATAATTCTAAACAAAATCTTTCAAGAACATTTTAATAACACCCTCAAACATTGGCTCTTATAAACAAGGGGCAGATATATTTTGTACTTGTTACTTTAAAAGTGAAAAATAAAAACTTAGGTTTAGATAGGAGTAAAGCTGCATTAAAAAGGTAATTGATGCCATAATTTTAAGGCACCAGCCTGCTGCTGAGTCCAATAATTGAGCGCATTACCAATTAGCTCTGAGCACATGTTTTCTTACAGTGGAGCAAGAATCCATGAATAGCAGAGCTTTGGTTTATATCCTGCTCCATTAGAGAAACACTTTTGAAGTAGCCTTTTGCTTTATTTAGCATTTTTTAGGCATCACATACAATTTTAAACATTTTCAGCAGAGGTGGGTTCATTTTTCTTACCTTTTCCACATATTCTTTCAGCTCATTCTGGCAAATGGTGCTTCCCGCGGTGGGAAAGTGTCAAGGAGGCAACCTTGCTCTTTCTGTGGTAGCCTTGGTGACATTCAGAGGTGGAGGAATTTGCTAGTAATAGGGGGGCAAATCAGACTTCAGCAGCAGCTGATCAACTCCCAGGAAACTCAAAGGAAAAACCTCTACTGTTTCTGTGAGAAGTGGCTGTACACTCAGGAACACACAAACCAATGACTTGTTCGCTTTACTCTAGCAGCGGTTTACATTTATATCAAAAACAAAACAAAAGACTGCTATATCTTTCCTTATGATAGCGACTGTAAAATTGCAGTAAAGACAAGGCAATGATTCCTCTTCCTTTAAGCAGTGGCTGCAAAGTTGCTGTAAAGACAAAGCAAAGATTGCTCCTCTTTCCTTAAGCAGCGATTGTAAACTTACAGTTAAAACAAACCAAGGACTCTTCTTTACATGAGCAGCAGCTGTAAAGGTGATTTAATGACAAAGCAATTGTCAAAGCTGGACTGAAAAAATCTTCAAATAAAGTGAAAGTCAGCCATGGGGAAGCTCCAGGATCCTTTATAAAGTTCTGCTGCAGCAGGGGTCTCCGAGCATTTGCCAGAGAATCTCCCTTAGCTCACAGACTTCTTGGCTTTTATAGCTTTGTAACCACAAAGGCAGCAATGCAAAGCAGTGATTTCAGCCGAAGATTATCAAAGAGGGAGTGCCGCTGTAAAGGGGTGGTTACAAACACTTTCCTTCCTTACTCATCAGTTCTGGACACACTTTAAACAAACTATAATCACTAACTCTGACCTCCGAATAGGGAATTATGATAGTTTAGGGCTAATCTCATGAGAACAGCTGCACAACATCATCTCCACTAACGGTTCTTGGGCCCTGATAACAATTTCTAAGCTAAACGAATGATAAACGCTTCCCTTAGTGATCTTTGAGCTATAAAGAGAACATTCTGCAGTTAACCGCTCGGGTGCCCAGGACGTATCCATTACGTCCAGATAGGGGCCCTCGGGGGAAGCGCTAGCGCTCCCCCCCTGGAGACCTCACACCCTCCTCCCCTGGGCAGGTATGGAAGGAGAATCGCTTCCTCTCCACCCCCACCCTCCTGACCCCCCGTGGCGTTTGATGACGTCAGTGCACGATCGTGTGCTGACCTCATCAGAGGCCTATCCCTCCGCGCTGGAAGCTGAGCATTTCTCCTTTGATCACGTGGAGGGGCTGTGAGAGGCATCAAACGAAAGAAAAGGCCTTTCCTTTCCTTTGATGTCCCAGGTAGTTTTTTTTATTTTATTTCTCAATTTTTTTTAATGCCTTTTCTGCCCCCCCCCCCGGGGGCAGACGGTCCTATTATAATTAGGCCGATCTGCCCCCAGGGGGGGAAGAAACCGCAAGACACTAGGGATAATTAAAAAAAAAAAACATTTATATGTGGGGAGCGACTCCTTAGGCAAGGGTCGCTCCCCTGGGGGGCAAATTGTATTTAGGTCATTTCTGCTCCCCTTGGGGGCAGATCGGCCTATTGTTATTAGTATTAGGCCAATCTTCCCCCATGGGGGCAGAAACCACTAGACACCAGGGATTTTTATTTTTTTGCATCAATTTCACGCAAGGGGAGCGACCCCCTAGGCAAGGGTCGTTCCTCTGGGGGCCAAATTTATTTTAGGACATTTCTGCCCCCAGGAGGGGTAGAAATTACTTAGGCACCAGGGATTGGTGTGTGTGTATGTGTGTGTTTTGTTTTTGGGGGCAGCCCCTTGGGCAAGGGTCGCTCCTCATGGGGGAACATTACTGTTGGCCATATCTGCCCCCCTTGGTGTCAGATCGGCCTATTTTTGTATTTTTGGAAGGCCCATCTGCCCCCAAGGGGGGCAAAAAGCCCACCAGAGACCAGGGAAGATTTATTTTTTCAAAATAAGAGAGTGGGGGTATGGCCATACCCACACCCCAATTAAATGGGGCCAAAGTTGTCCTTCCCATCAGTGGGCAGATGGGGCAATTACCACCGATCCACACCCCAGGGAGGGCAGAAAGTCTACTAGATGCCAGGGAATTAAAAAAAAAAAAAAATTGTGTGGTGGTGGCTACCAACCAGTACGGGCATGGTTATGCTCCCACACCAACTGAAGGGGGTAACAGTCTTTCAGCTCTCCCCAGCACTCTAAAACTTCTTATCCCATGGCAAGCAAGAGGACATTAGATTATGTTGGGTTTTTTGGTTTTACAGTTGGGCCATGAGAACTTGGCTTACTCTCAAAATCGTCCCACTTGGAATGGTGAGGGCTGCACTTTTTGGACGTTGGGATGCTGCCATGTAGAAAAATCCACAAGACCTAGACACATCTGAAAACTAAACATCTGGGTGAGTCCAGGGTGGTGTGTTTCACATGCACCGCACCATTTTCTTATCCACAATGCCCTGCAAACCTCCAACTTTGTTGGAAATCACATATTGTTTCCAAATTTTTGTGATGGAACCTGCAGGAATCCACAAAATTACACCCACCCAGAATTGTCTCATCTATACTGATAAAAAGTCTGCCCCACTTGTCAGCCTGAAAATGATTTTATTTCAAACTGCCCTTTTGGACCCGCTTTGGTTCCCCCTCAATTTTGACATGTTTTGGCTCTTCCCTGTCACAGGCACTTGGTCCACCTACACAAGTGAGCTATAATGTTTACCATGAGACTGAAGGGAACGTAGGGTGGTAGGAAATTTGTCCCGGTGAGGTGATCCCACACAAAAATGTGGAAAACAATTGATTTTTCAGCTAAATTTGAGGTTTGCTGAGGATTCTGGGTAAGTCACACCTCCATGGACTCCCTCGGGTGTCTAGTTTTCAGAAATGTCTGGGTTTGGTAGGTTTCCCTGTATGGCTGCTGAGCCCAGCCATACAGGAACAAAAATGCAGGTGCCCCCAGCAAAAAACTGTAGTTTTGTATTTGATAATTTTGATGTGTCCAGATAGTGTTTTTGGGCATTTCCTTTTGCGGGCACTAGGCCTACCCACACAAGTGAGGTACCATTTTTATCCGGAGACTTGGAGGAACCCTGGGTGGAAGTAAAGTTGTGGCTCCTCTCACATTCCAGAACTTTCTGTCACCAAAATGTGAGGAAAAAGTGTTTTTTTGGCCAAATTTTGAGGTTTGCAAAGTATTCTGGGTAACAGAACCTGGTGAGAGCCCCACAAGTCACCCCATCTTGGATTCCTCTAGGTGTCTAGTTTTCAAAAATGCACAGGTTGGATAGGTTTCCTTAGGTGCTGGCTGAGCTAGAGGCCAAACTCCACAGCTAGGCACTTTCCAAAAATGTCTTTCTTGCATATACCTTCTCTCAGCCCCAGTGACTTAGAATTTTTTGATAGCCTAAATGAAGTCCATGTATTGTGAGAAGGCCATGTGTCTTTTGGGAATTTAATATAGTCCTTTCAAGAGTGATTGGCTTCCAACTATTTCAACTATTTCAGTCCTGTGGTGGAAGGTGCAGAAGACATTGAACTAAATTCTAGCATCTCAAGGGATCAAGTGGCTTGGGTTGGATGTGGCTCCACTTAGTTTAAGTTAAGATATTCTCGCTGCCTGGTTCTGAGGTGTACAGAACCATGACAATGAGTTTTTTATGGAGACCAGCATGAACTCTTTTTACATGGCCCGCCCATGACAGGATGAAGGGCTTTGTCAGCTTACTTGTTTGGTCAGTGTGAAGGAGAGAGCGTTCTGCTACTGTGTTGACTTGAAGAACAAAGGTGAGTTGGTGTCTAAGATAATTTCCAGATTTTGTACTTATGACGAGGTAAAGAGTTCTGATTTCTGTAGGTCAGGGACACTGCTTGTGTGTGTCAGATGTAGGATCTGTAATCACTAGGATCTTTGTCTTGGCTCCTTTTATGCATGTAATGCTCTCCTCCATCCGGTGGTACATGTGGCCACATCACAACCTAATATTTGTTGGGTTCTCTAGGCAATCGTTTCAAGAGGAAATTGCTTTATATGTGGTTGGCCTACATTTGTAAGCTCACCTGGTACTGCTCAAGGAGGAATGCTCAGGTGCATACATAGGTGTTGAAAAGGAGTTATGAGAGAAGTTGAAAAGGAGACATGAGAGGGATGATTCTTCAGGCATGCACCATGTCGCTGGGCTTGTGGACCATTAATTTGATTCAATTCCGATGTTGTGGCTGTAATTGCTAAGGAATGACTGAACCAATTCGAGCACAGGTCTGGATATACCTGCCCAGTCCACAAGCCATTCTAGCACTGTTGTGAAGTCAGTGGTGTTATAAGGTGTGAACAGGTACAGGAGAATCAGTGCAGTTTCCTTCTCCTCATCTAAGGGGAGGAGAAACTCTTCTCTCATATTAGTTAGTGCAGTTTTGAGCCTCTTTGGATTCTGGAATCCAGATTGGTGGTTGTTGACGGAGATGGTTAATTTCCACACAGTTGTGAAGTTGTCCGGGCACTTCCCCTCTCGTGATTTTGCTGAGGAAGGGAAGGTTGCATGTAAACTATAATTGGCCATCATTTTCAGATCAGCAGATCTGTTTGTTTTTGAGAGATGGTAACGGCGTAGTTCAGATGATTACTAACAGTGCCCAAGAAGAAGAAAATATTTATCAGCTTAGGTATGTCTGCCAAAAGAGGGATACAGCTGAACAAGGGCTGGTAGACACTCACTATGGATGATTTTAAGGGCCAAGTTTATGCCTGGAGATGAAGTGGTGAGAAAGGAGGGTAGTGAGTCGCTACTGGGATCATACTTACAAAGTGTGGCACATTTGGATGTGAAGAACATCAGAGGGAGGGAGGAATTGGCTGCATTTCCAAGTGATGGGGATAGTCATCGTCTCATAGCTATCAAAGATTTCATTGGGAGCTGCAGAGTGCTTTTAATGGAGCAGACGCTTTGTATCCCTTGATGGCTCCGTGTAGCCTCTCCTGTATATTTGACAACTGTTTTAGCTTCTTCATTTAGTGATTTATATCACTGTCACTCCAGATTTTATCTGGCAAAGTGAGTTCCAATGGAGATTGAGTCAACAAAATGCTAGGGGGAGTAGACGTAACATCCAGACACCCTGTATTCCTGTGATGACATTATAGGAAGTCAAAATGTGACGGTTGAATTGTTTGAATTAATCTCAGAAACTGGAGATTACTCCAGGCCATCATTTATTTCCCCAACATGCCTCCTCAGACAGGACTGAGCCCTATACAAATCAGCCTTGGCCTTTCTCCAGTAAGAACAGTCCAGCCCGAAGTGCAATCTCTGTCCTTGTAATTCAGTATGCGGGCTATTATTGCCCGCGGTGGGGCCCCCGGTCTAGGGGGAGTCACCAGAGCCCGATGCGCTCTTTAGAGAGCAAACATGGGAGACAGCCCGCAGGCCCATAACTCATTCTTTTTTGCATAAGGATTTTAATCCCATAAATTTGGCTCCGCTCCCTATTTCAGTGGGTTGAGATGTGTAAGTCCACACTTTACACTTGACTTTTAGTGAATAGCCAAAGTAGTACAGTTATTCAAAGGTTGTAAGAGTAAACTTACACTTGTGTAACTTACAAGTGTGAGTTATCTTTGTGAATAACCCAGTATGTTTTCAAGAAGCTGTCCTTGGCGGTTATCCGATCTAATGCAGCACTTTTGACATAAGCAGGCGAGGAGAGTAATTGAATGAGATTGTAATTAACTTTTAAGAACCACGATCTGGGATGGTTTTCTGCTCTTCGCACTGTAGAACGGCGTCCCTTAGGAAGAGGTCATTTGAAGGACAGTTTGCTTTCTCTACATTGAGTTATATCAGTTCTTCTACTAAAATAATGTTATCTAACTGAGGGGAATAGTTGATGTGGAATTTGGTGTGCTACATGTCTGCAAGACTTCAATTCCATTGTCATTGTAAGTTAGAGAATTGCTCACATTTTAAAGCCCCTCACTGAAACGAGTTTCTGTGAATGAGTGCCACTCCAACTCATATTTTACACTCATTGATCTGGTGTAGTATCGAGAAATTAGTGAGGAGGAGAAGGTCCACTATCATTTGTGAAGAGTTGTTTAGCCAAGTTTGGGATAGGAATAATAGGTCAAAAAAAAAAACTATAGGCCTGATTCACAAAGGTAAACTTAGACCTGAAGTCTAGGTTTAGACCTAACGTTTAAGTTTAGACCTAAAGTCTAACTTTAGACCTGAAGTCTAACTTTATAGCTCAAGTATAAATTTAGACTTCAGGTCTAAACTTAGACTTCAGGTCTAAAGTTAGACTTATAATCTAACTTTTGACCTAAACTTAGACTTACAGTCTAACTTAAAGTCTAGTGTCAGACCTGAAGACTAACTTTAGACCTGAAGTCTAAACTTAGAGTTAGAGTTTACTCGAAACTTAGACTTAAGGTTTAAGTTTACCTTTGTGAATCGGGCCCAGAGTTTAGACCTGAAGTCTAAACTTGGACTTCAGGTCTAAAGTTAGACTTTAGGTCTAAATGTAGACTTCAGGTCCAGGTTTACCTCTGCGCATCGGGCCCTATAACAGCAAGCTACTCCTTGACCCTCTACAGACAGCAGACCTGAGAGTCCTAAACTGCTGTTTTGAAGAACTGTGACTCCTACTTGATTAACTTCCTGTACCTCACCAGTCATAGATTAAACCGTAACAAGTCTATTTAGAGACATTTCATCTTTTAGGACTGAGAGTGACAACTATCCTCAGTTGATCTCAATTGCAATGAATCTCCTTTTAGTCTGAGGGCAATCACCGAGGATTGGTGAATCATACACCTTTAATTTAAAAAAAGTTCAGATGACAAGGGTCTATTGTAGAGCATAGCAGGATACACTCAATTGATTTCTTTTGTGTTGGGGGTGTTTGCAGAAACGATAATGAACCACAAACAGTCCAAGTATCTCCTGCAGACTGGTCTAATTTAAAAACTTTGTATTGGCTCATTTTGATTACTCACACAAGACCAGTGCTTTAAGTGTAACTCCCTATGCAGAGAAAAGTTAGTGGTTCTCTTAATCAATTCTTCAAAAGTGGGAATTGAATGCAGAGAGAAGAAGATTAAATAAATTCTTCTCTGAGGTAAGACTGCTCCAACTTCGGTGAATTCAAGATTTGAGAACCTCTTAAAAAAAAGCAATATGGGAAGCCAAATGTGATGCATTTTGATTGCACCTCGATACTAAAAAATCCTGAAGTTTTGTGAGTATATGCACTTCACCACTGCTAACCAGTGCTAAAGTGCATGTGCTCTCTCCTCTAAACATGGTACAATTGGTTTACACATGTTTGCCATATTTGATTTACTTGTAAGTCCCTTGTACAGGGGTACACTACATACCCAGGGCCTACAAATTAAATGCTACTGGTGGGCCTGCAGAACTGATTGTGCCACCTACAGAAGTAGCCTTTCAAACATGTCTCAGGCATGCCACTGTAGTGCCTGTGTGTGCAGTTTACTGCCACTTAGACTTGGCATTTAAAACTACTTCCTGACCCTTAAACACCCCTTTTATTATTCATAGGTCACCCCTAAGGTAGGCCCTGGGTAGCCCTATGGGCACGGTGCTGTGTAAGTAAAAGGTAAGACATGTGCTTTTATGTTTTGCATGTCCTAGTAGTGACAAACAGTCTATTTCGTTTTGTCACTACTGTGACTTCTGCTCCTCTCATAGGTTAGCATTGGGAATTCCCTTATGCACGTTTAAGTGGTAATTTATGATCAGAAAGGAGTAGCTTTGTCATGTTTGGTATGTTTGGAATGGTAATGATAAAACCTACCTACTGGTGTAGTTGGATTTTACATTGCTATTTTAGAAATGCCACTTTTAGAAAGTGGGCATTTCTCTGTGCTTATAACTCTGTGTGCTTTACAGCCTGTCTCCAATCCACGTCTGACCTGGTTGACTGCTACACTTTGTGCATACCCTCTAGACAGCTACAACACAAGAAGGGCTGGGTGTAACAGAGGATACATCAGTATTCATCTGCATATTGATAGCCTTCCTGGACTGGGAGAGGGAGAGGTGGTACACGCTTACATGTCAATAGGTTGTGGCCTACCCTCACACAGAGGACTGATTTACTCTATACTGATCGTCTGGAGCAAGGGCTGAGCTGAAAGGGACTGTTGCCCACTTCTATGGGTTGCTTTGAAGTCACCCCTTCATCAAATACATTTTTGAATATAAGTCCTGGGTCTTTGACCCCATGTTTTTAGACATTGCGTGGGACTTGTAACCAGACGCTGCTACACGATGCACATTGCCAGAGCATTGCTGTGCTGCTAGGAAGAACCACCATTTGAACTACCTGATTGTTGTGCTGGTCTGCTGCCTATTGGTTGCTGGGCTGCAGAAGGAACTGCCACTTTGCAACTTGCCTATTGTGCTGGCCGACTGCCTGCCTACCTGCTTTTGTGCCTTACTAGTGCTCTCCAAGGGCTTGTTGGCTTGCACTCTGTTCTCCCAAGGTGCCAGGGACATCAAAGACCACATGATTTGCTTGATTCCAGTATGGCACCGTCCTGTAAGTGCAAGCGATTCTGCTTCCTGGGAGCGTATTTAATTTCCAGCTGGTGTTACTGTGTGTCGAGTGTTGAGCCCGGTGCTTATTTCCAATTCCTGGCACCATCATGTAAATTACCAGCTCTCTGCCTGGGAGAGCCTGAAACTCCTTTTGTAGGGAACTATCACACTGGCCTCAGCGCACTGTGTCTTTCTGGTTTAGTCGACTGTCACACTGCGAGAACCCCCCTCAGAGAGGCCCCTTCAGCCGGACCAGTATGCTAGATTCATCACCACATTGCGAGAAACCCCAGGGCAGCCCTTCTCCTCAAGCATGCTGGTTGAGTGATGTCAGTGGAGCCTACACTGACCCCCAGTCCAAGAGGCCTGAACATGGAATCAAGTCCAGAAATCCATGAGTGAGCCCAGCAACAGCTCTCCAAAAGGTACTGGGTGAGCTGCGTGGACCCACGGCCCACCAACGCTCACAGCCTCACATCAAGGAGCTTCCCCCATCCCGTCTGATGCCCAGGTCAGAAGCGACCTCAGAGGCGTCCAGACCGAAGGGGGCTGCATTGTGTGGTTGGCAGCTGCACCACGCGCTCGCGGGCAGGTGCCTTTGACTCCCTTGCATTTGAGGAGACCCAGTAAGGCCTCCCCCACCAAGCTCTACAGTTTGTGCCCCCACCAATTGGCTTATATCTTGGGTGCACTTGTTCATCAACTAGTAATATGGGGGTGAGACCTCGATGGAGGTCCCCTGAGTGTGGCATGATCCCGCCACTAGAAACTGCAGCATGTAGGAACATTGAGGATTGCCGTATTAATGGTAGTAGACCCATAGGTATTCCTGTGCTCTACGTTTGGTGCTTAATTACTGCATTAAATTTGATAGGAGCTCAGATGCGCTGTGTCGTATGTTTTTATGGGTCTATGCTGTGATACACGTTTTTCTTACTCTAGCTTGCATTACAGGCACTACTGATATGATATATGTTGTTTTGATTCCTGCCTTGCACAGGATGAGTACTATATAAATAATTGCTTAATATGCAAAGTATTTATGACCCATGGCTAATTTGCCAAATAATTATGATTCATGTCGTTTTGGTCTTGTGATATGTACAATATACTATACATATTTTTATATAATCCTGTATGGAGTCTCTTTTGTGTTATATTCATTGTGTTACTGTGTGAGTGTGTTGCTCAAACACATTACACATTGGCTCTGAGAACAAGCCTGACAGCTGTGTGCCGAGCTATCAGAGGGTGAGCACAGGTTATTTTTTGTGTGTAGCGTACGTGCCCCGGCTAGAGTGGTGGGTTCTGTCTGGCTGAGGTGCATGCCCTAGCTAACCAGCAACCCCATTTCTAGCAGTGTGTCACTTCTTTCTTCAAATACTAGACTTTAAAACTGCTGTGTCCATCATCAGCTTTAACTTGGTAGCCACAACAGTCCACATACGAAACCTGGTGAACTCACAGAGGAGATGGGCAGCAGGCTAGAAAGCACATTTTGGATGTTTTGCATGGAAACACCAATTCTCTTCAGACTAGTTTCAGGCTTCCGTTGTAGAATTGTTCAACGCTTAGTCTCGGTTGGTCGCAGTCTATTTTATGAGTCTTTTAGGCTAGTAGACAGTAGCTTTTCCATTCTGGCCCTACTGGGGGTGGTGACAGACAGGAAGTTGTTCATGCTCTCTGGCCATGCAATAATGGAAGTAGCTCTTCTATGTTAGGTAAGTCAGGCATAAAGAGAATTATACTGAAATTTTCCTGCTATGGCTCAGTGAACTAACTATAACTTGCTACCCTGGCATGCACTGAGTATGACCTCACATATTACATCACTGATGACATGTAAATAACATCATTGATGACTTCACTGATAACATGTCAAATGACATATTGTTCAAGTTGTGGCAAGCCAATCATGATTTACTAGTCTCCTTTAATGTGGCCTATCAGAGCATTTCTCAACACCAACAGTCCCAATATGCAGATTTCCCTCACGCCCCCGCCATGCACAATTTTCTCATCAATAATTTTACTGCATATCTTACGATGATATTATCAATGATGTCATAGAAGATGTCATGAGTGAGGTAATATCTGGGGTAATTAGCAGTTCATGACGGAGGCGCATGTTATAGGTACCTTAGAGCACGAGTTATATTGCTTGAAATAACTCTAACAGCTGAATTTCTATATTTTCGAGCGTGTAAAATCTGACCCTAACTAAAATGTCCCTGTAACCTTTGGTTTTATAGTGAATTTCCAAGTTTTTTTAATTCTATTTCCTAACTATTATGCCCATCACAATGCACGCTGTGGGCTTGAGTTGAAGGCAGGGCCTGGCCTGGCATTGTGCTGCCCCCACCCAAGCTTGCTGCTCCTGTCCTTGTTCTTCCTTACCATCCATCGTCCAAGCCCATGCCCCTGCTCCCTCATTACAACTGTGTGGCCTTTGTTCTGCCTTCCCGTCTGTCCTGAACACTTAGCTTGCTGCCCCATCCACCTCCTCCTACCCTCTGTTGTCCGAGTCCATGCACCAGCCCCCTCCCTCCTGTCTGGCATGGTCCAGTGTGCTGCTATTGCCCTCAATTTAGCTTTATGTCCCTGCCCACTCCTCCTGCCCTTCGTTGCCAAGTTCTGTGCCCCATCATTGCCACCCTGCTTAGCTTACTGCCCTTACCCTCCTTTCCTTGCCCTCAGATGTCTGTGTGCATCCCCTGCTCCCTCCTTTTTTCCCACCATGATCCATGACCTGTCACTGCCCCTCCGGTTCACTCTGAGGGTTCTGTTGAGCTGCCACTGCCCCTCCCACCTGCCTAGCATGGTCGATGGCTGACGCCTGTCCCTGGCACCTCTACCCTGCCTGTCCGAGCTCTATGCCCCTAGGCCCTCCCTCCTGTCCTCCATGGTCCATTTTTCTGACACTCCCTTCTGCCATCCATGCTCTGTTGTGCTGCAGCCGCTCCTCATGCCTGCCCTGCATGGTCTGTTGTGAAGCCCCTTCCCTGCCCTCTCTTGTCCAGCCCCTACCCATCCCTTCTGTCCTCCATGGTCCTTTATGCATGCCCGTACCCGCTCCCTCTTGCCCATCATGGCCGTTGTGCTGCCACTACCCTTCCCGCCTGCCATGCACAGTCTTCTGTGCTGCCACCGCCCCTCCCACCTGCCCTGCGTGGTCAGCTTGCTGGCCCTGACCCCTCTCCCACCTTCCCTCCGTTGTCTGTGTGTATGTCATTAGAGTCTCACTGTTGCCCTCCAAGGTGTGTTGTGCTTCCAGTGCCCATCCTGCCTGTCCTCCATGGTCAGCTTGCTGCTCCTGCCCTGTTGCCCCCTGCCTTACATTTTGCAGTGCAGGCCCCTATCCCCTTCCTCCTGCCTTGTTTGGTCTGTTGTGCCCCTACCTCCTGCCCTTCATGGCCTGTTATGCTGTAACTGTCCCTCCTGTGTGTCCGGTATGGTCAGCTTGCTGCCCTTGCCTCTTTCCCCTCTGCTCTCTGATGTCCATGTGCATGGCCCTGTCCCCTCCCTATTGCTTTCCAACATTTTGAACTTTGAAAGAGGTAGATTTTGTAAATGAAATCTGGGGAATTGATTTACCCCCATTGACTTACATTGCAAAAGAGGACATTTTGGACAGGAGACATTAAAAAAGCCCTTTTGAGCCTAAAAACATTGGGGGTCTCCCTCTGAATCGGGTCTGTTGGCATGTATGGTTGTACTGCCACTGCCTCTTCCTTCTGGCCTCAATGGTCTGTTATATTGCCACAGACTCTCTTGCCTGTCCTGTATGCTTGCTTTGTTGCCCCTGCCCCCCTTTCCCCTGCCCGCCATGGGCCGTTGTGGTGTCACTGGCCCTCACCCCTGCCCATTGTGGTCAACTTAGTGCCTCTGCACCCTCCTCCCTGCCCTCAATCATCCGAGTCTGTGCCCCTGACATCTGCTTCCCCACAGTATTCTAATGAACAACTAGACTGCTAACATTCTATATTTATTACAAAAGTGTGGCACACCTGACGTAATCATAATGTAATCTAAACTATGATACCTAAAGCATTTTCTTTAGAAATTATAAAAATGAGAGGTCTTATATCCATAGAAGTTAAGGCTTGTGCTCTAAAAAACTAAAATGAAGACGTATTGTCAGAGTTCCCAAATAGTGAAAAAGCATTTTTAAATTATTTACTTTCTTTATGTTTTTTTATCCAGTGGATCACTTGAATATGTTTCACCTAGGAGAGAAGATGTGAAATTACTGTAGGATATTGAGCCCTAGGCCTTCATGCTAGACAAATGACCACAAGGACATGCAGGTATACTGTCTGGAACTGGCCCAGGGCACGTGCCCAGCCCCTTTTATTGGCAGGGTCACCTGACTTGTGAGGCCTGTGATGGATGGGTGTGGGGTGAGTATGGAAGCCAGCCCTTACCAGAGTAGCTGATGGAAACACTAGAATGTGTCCAGCAAAACACTACATCCCTCCCAAACTTTATTGAAAGAAAACAAAAACAAGTCTAACCTGTGTATGTTTTGTGTTATTTTGTGTTTAATGTGCCACAGTACCCTGGTACCTAAAAATGATACAGCACTACCAATGACTGCCAGTCAAACCACATCCTATTAGTTGGTGGGATTGTATTCATCTGATTGGAAGCAGATAGAGTCCCATTCCCTGCATTAAGAATTCAGATAAAACTTGGGCCCCACCTTGGCCTTATGTTTTTTGGATTTCCTCTTTTCTTGGAATTATTCAAAAAATATTTTGGAGAATAGCATGAGGAGTAGACCACCCTGAACTTCTAGACCATAAAGTTCAGCAGGAGAAAATCAGAGTTTTATCACATTCCATCATTTGGGTGTTCTCAATTCCACCAGGCAAGAAGATGATCTCTGCAAAGAAAGTCACATGCAAGATACGTCACAAGGCGTTCATCCAAGAAATTGGGAAGAAGTACTCCTTTGGTGCTTCAGGACTGCATGAACATCTGAATGCATGTCATTCCCAGCAGCTGACCACTGTGAAACAAAGAAGTCAGGCATCCAGGGAGCTTCTACATCTGGCAATGCCACCGAGCATGTGGTGGTTCCTGGCTCACATTTCCTCTAGAGGACGGAGGACTGTAATACCTGCTTTGCTAGTGCTGGTATCTTTTGTTTGGAATGTGGAAGAATTATCTGTGTCAATGAGCCTACTTCCACTGCTAAAAAGAACCTGGTGGTAACTCATATTGCCACTTGTAAAAAGTGTTTTTTTAATTTCCATTCCCAATTTCAGACACTCTTTTTAAAGTGTTTTTAGTTTAACCCCCCAAAAAAGAAAAGTTGCAAACAAAATAGTTTAAAAAAAATAAGCACAAATGTTTCCTTTAGAACTATCTTTACAGGGACAAAAAGAGCTAAAAAAATGTATGCTGTTTGTCATGTTTGACCCTAAATGTCAGCAATGCGCAGTGCAGGTTGGTCACAGAGCCTTGCATGTGGCCAAACCCTGTGGCCAACCCTCCACAAGGTGGCCAACCACTGCTGCACACAGCTTTTGAATTATTCAAAAACGTGATGATTAGAATGCTTGAATAAATCTCAGACACTGGTAATTACTCTGGGCTGCATCCCAGCCCATCGTTATTTTGCAAACCATGCCACCTCAGTTTGGACCCAGCTATATGCAATCCGTCTTGACTCTGCTGCAATAGGAGTAGTCCAGCTCATACTGCCCTACCAGGAATTGGAACACAATTAAGGCAAGATTGATTTCACCCTGGCTGGGGATGTTCAGTCGGGTGTAGCTTGGTTCCAGTGGCACAGAGAACATGGGACCCACGTTTGAGCATAGCATACCCGTTGGATTCAGGGTGCCCCACTTACATGTACAAAGAAGTGATTGGTAGCCATGTACAGTGGGGATGGCCACAGTGCCTCACCATGGGGAGGGGCAAACCTGACTGTGTACAGGCTTCGGGTGTGCGCAGCAGGGTTGGGTGCAGGCCTTGGCCTGTGGTTAGACTCATCAACCAACCCATGCTGGATTGGCCAGCTCCGCTGTGCACAGCTGAATGGGAGGTTGATATTCCCTTATTTCTTTTTTTAAAATGAGTATTGGTACCTCTGTACTCAACACTGTACTAGCAGTGCTGTGGGAATCCCGCAGTTTCTCACGTATCTCATGGGTCCCTGCTCTGAATCCTATGGTAGCAGCTGTGCCAGCGAAAACAATGTTTTTTTCATTTTTATATACTGGGGGTCCCTGCAAACTCCCCCTCTTCAACTTGAGCCTGGGGATTAGGTGTGTTCACCCTACCCTCATGTCATGAGTTCTGTGTTATGGTGAGTTCATAAGCAGTGCATTGTGCGAGCACACGTTATAGTTAGTGCTGCTAACTAACTGGTGAATTTCTGTGTTTTTTGATTTTGAAATGTTAATGTTGTCATTCACATATTCACTTAACTACAACATTACTTTTTTTTACAGTGTGTGCATGTGTGGGGGTGTGCATGTGAGTATGTATATATGCAAAAACAAAGAGAGAACTCTGGGTAGTTCCAAGTTTAGGTGGAGAGCAGCTCTAGCGAGGAACACCCTGCAACACCAGCGACACTCTGCCATCCATGATGAGCCAGAAAAGGACAAAATCTTTTGCTATATGTACAGCAAAATCTTTAAGCATAGGATTGGCAAAGTGCCATTGTCTCTGAGCTGTAAAATGACAAAAGCCTTTCACCACTCCAGGCAGAGTATTACGGCTTTAGATTGGTAAAATAACATCCAAGCCAACCTGGAATGAGCAAAAGCAACTCCTGACACTTGTTTTGCTATCATTATAGCTCTTCAGAGAGGTTTAGCTTTGTCCAGACACAAAGGAGAACCCAGTATAAGTCAAATCAAAACCCTTTCATGGTTGGAGTGACGCATAAATTATGCAAAAAAGAAGAGCACTCTGAGAAGTTCCCAAGTTTAGGTGAAGAGCACCTCCAGAAAGGAGCACCCTGCAACACAAGTGACACTCTAGAGTTGTTCACCTCAAATGTCTGTTTTTCTAGCAAAATCTTTAAGCATAGGATTGGCACAGTGCCATCCCCCCCAAGCTGTAAAATGACAAAAGTCTTTCATCACTCCAGACACGGTATTACAGCTTTGGATTGGTACAATACCATCCAAGCTAACCTGGAATGAGCAAAAGCAACCCCTGACATGTATTTCGCTATCATTAGAGCTGTTCAGAGAGGTTTAGCTTTGTCCAGACACAAGGTAGCACCAGGTATAAGTCAAACAAAAACCCTGTCAGGGTTAGAGTGACGCATAACATAATAACATAGATAATATATATAAATATGTCTCCTCTTGCTGTGTTGCAGTACTGGTGTGCTCCTGAACGCCAGACGTGCCGCCTACACGTCCGCCACACAAATTCCACATTTCAACAAACGAAACTCTACTTCAGCCATTTACACCTTTATCGTATTACCACACCGCTGCTGTCCAGGTTATCCGTTACTCCCTCCACATACTCCCTCTTTCCTGTGTCTGACTCCCCGCCACTGTATATTTATGTAGTGTCAGAGGGAGATACCCACTACAAACGTGGAGTCCTCCGACCCTGCTAGTAATGCCACTCACCTGTGTATCGCTTCAGTATTATCCTGGCATCTCCTGGAGCACGTCCATTAAAAGTTTTCCTCCTTTTGCTGTTTTGTGGTACTGGCATGCTCCTGAACACCAGAGGTGCTGCTAACGCATCTGCCACACGAATTCCACATTCAACAAACGAAACTCTTGAATCTACAAAAAGGTTTGGCACTCCAGCAGCGGCTGCAATGTCTCAAACTTCCTTTATTTGCTGAAGAACTGACAACGTGTTTCAGCTTGGGCCTTGGTCATGTCAGTTATGCCCTACATTTTCAATCATTTAAATGCACCCAATGTGAATCACCGTAACTCAGTGCATAGAAACAATAAAAGAACAACTCCACTTTTGCTTGGATTGGTGCCATTATGACTGGTAACACTCATATTGGTCACTTGTGTACAACACATTTTTGTTATTGCATATTCAATAACTTTTTGGACAATCCGTCATCCGAAATACCACATTTATGATTTATTTCATACAATATCATTAATGCTTTCTAATGACTATTTATCTAATTTGAAGATGTCTGTCATCAAACATATATATCTATATATATATATATGTATATACAACAAATTCTTGTAATAACAAGAAAGGTCAGGACACTTCCAGTGTGGTTAAAGCTTTTACTCTTCACAGATTATTCCTCCCAACGCGTTTCAGACGTAGCCTTGTTCACAGATGGGGGAGCTTAGCACACTGGCTTACAAGTACCTACAATCAGCAAAACTAATAACAGACAAAAACAGCATATGCATTGATTTGCTTGGATAACAAGGCGGCCATATTAGGCTGATCCTTTATACATGATATAGCTTTCACATTTTGTTAATACCTTCTCTTAATGTTATTCAGCCTATATAGCAAGTATCTCAATTAGATTATTTATTTACTAACACCCTCAATCTTTGTATGATGTTATTATGATCTCTTGTAATAGATGAATGTCATACTACTATTCTAATTATATCTTATATGCTGCACTACATACATTGGTGTGCTCATAACCCAAAACCCCAAAAATAATTACAGAAACCCATACATGTGAAAAAATCAATACTAATACCAACAAAACAAATATGTACATCTATATCTAAAAATGCCATTAATGTTATTAATAATAATCAAATTATTACCCAGAAGAATGATGACTAACCCAGATGACTACACATCTCTTCACTGGAGTTCAACCCTCCAGGCGAGAGTGTCATAAACCTGATAATATATTTGGACTTCAAAATGCGCAGGGTTTTTTGTCTATTGCCACCTCGTATATTGCTTTTAAATTGATCGCATACCAAATAGCTCAATAATTTATCATTTCCCTGATGTACCTCTTGAAAATGTCTCGCTACCGGGTAATTGTAATCATTGTTACGGATGGCCCTCATATGTTCAAGGACTCTTTTTTTAGCTTTGTGGATAGTGCTACCCACATATATCCTATCACAAGGACATCTCGAACAGTACACACAGTATTCAGTATTACAGTTAAAAAATCCTGTAATTCGATGTTTATTTTGTCCGTCACCCCACGTGACATCCGTACAGTTAACACTATATCTACAGGCTTTGCATCGTTGACAGCAATAAAATCCCTGAATAGGGACCCCAGTCTTTTTCATGATGTCAGAACTCATTATCATATTGTGACTTAAATCATCACGTATTGATCTACCTTTACGAAATGTAATAGAGGGCAGATCCTGCACTGCACTCCTTAAATGGGTGTCTGTGTGCAGGATGTGCCAGCTTTTCCTCAAAATTTGTCTTAACTGGAAAGCTTGATTCGAATAGGTGGTAATAAATCTTATTTGTTGCTGATTGTCCTTTCCTGTATTTGAGGAATACAAAAGATCTGATCTATCTTTGAGATCCACCTTGTCAGCTGCTGTCCTGATCATCCCGTCACTGTACCCTCTTTCTAAGAGTCTCTGACACATTACGCTACGCTCTTGTTGGTAACTCTCCTTAGTGCTACAGATTCTTTTAGCACGTAACAATTCTCCGTATGGGATGCTTCTAATAAGATTGGAAGGGTGAGCACTGCTTGCATTTAGCAGGCTGTTCCCAGCTGTCGCTTTTCTGTATAATTTGGTTGCCACACAATCATTAACAATACTCACTTCCACATCTAAGAATTGGATGGCAGTCCTACTGTACTGTGCACTTAGCTGTTTGTTAAAATCATTCAGATTCAGTAGCGTTACAAATTCCCTAGCTGTTTTTTCATCTCCCTTCCATATTACAAAGATATAATCAATGTACCGGCACCACAGTACCACTTTGTCCTCAAAATCTTTTAAATCTTGGGATACTTGCTCCTCCCACCAGCCCATAAATAAATGTGCATAGCTGGGAGCGAAGCAAGTACCCATTGCTGTCCCTTGTAGTTGTTTGTATATTGTATTATCAAACAAGAAAAAGTTGTTTGAGAGACAGTACCAAACCATATCACAGATCATTTCTGTATGTCCCAAATATGAGATGGAACGGGCTCTCATATAGTGTCTCACGGCCTTAAGGCCCAAATCATGCTGGATACAGGTGTACAAACTGGTGACATCCATAGTTAATAATAGGAAATCATTGTCCCAGTGTAGGCCATCCATCAGTTTCAAAAAGTGTGTAGTATCCTTAACATATGAGGGCAAACATTCAACAAAGGGTCGTAAGAAATAATCAATATATCGTGAGGTATTCTCCAATAGTGAGGACATCGCGGACACAATGGGTCTGCCGGTAGGATTAACACAATCCTTATGGATCTTAGGTAATAAGTATAGGACAGGTGTCTTGGGATGATCGCACTTAAGGAAATGATATTCTTCCCATTCAAGTAAACCTGCCTCCCTCCATTTTATCAGCATGTCATGATATCTTACAGTGGACCCCTTGAGATCAGATTGTTCAGCTTTAACATAACATTCTGCTAAGTTCAGTTGTCTCATTCCCTCCTTCAAGTAGTATGTCCTATCCAGGACTACTACATTACCACCTTTATCAGATTCACGTATCACGATGTTAGGGTCTTTGGATAGTGTGTCCAGTGCTGTATTTTGACTCGGAGACAAATTGTCTAGTTTTTTACCTGCTGGACTGAACCTGATTTTCTTCAACTGAATGGTTACATCCCTCTCAAACACATCAATAGCATCATTTTGTATAGTTGGTAAAAAGGTCGATTTAGGTTTAAAGGGGCTGGGGCACGTAACGTCTGTGTCTAAGCCTAAAACCCCCAAATTCATGATGGGATCATCATGTGCTTGTGTGTTTCCATCCAAGATGGATAGTGTATGTAACATATCAATATCCGAAATCAGTAGTTTACTAGTGTGGGCCCTTTCCGCTGTCATTGAATGTGTTGTCACCTTAGTTTGAAACCATTTTTTCAGTTTGAGCTTTCTCACAAACTGAAAAAGATCAATTCTAGTCTGAACATAATCTAAACATTTAGTTGGACAGAATGATAAGCCCAGAGCCAATAAACTAGTTTCTTCAGTCGTCAGGAGTCTTTTAGATAAGTTAACTACAGTTTTTATGTGACTGTTCGTGCCCTTGTAGTCATTCTTCCTGTTATGGGCCCTTCTCTTTCTTCTACGTGTTTTCGCTGCACGGTTCCTCTTCCTCTGCCTCTCGAACCACGGCCCCTGCCGCGTGCTTGAAACAAGTCCTTCTTTTGGTCTGTCCTTCCTTGATTGAGTAGCCGAAATTGTTTTAAAAAATTGGCTCTATCAATATTTTTGTCAGACCCCATGGTCTTACTAGAATGTGAGGCATCTGTTATATCTGATAAATTGCTGTCAGAGATATCACTTTCTTCCGACTCGTGCACATCAATTCCAATAGCACCTTTTCTCATGTCAAGCAGTGGTTCCCTGTACTCCTCAGAGTACATATAGTCATACTTCCGGTGAAAAGTCAGAATCCTACCCGACTGGTAATCTTTGAAATCCCTTAAGAATTTTCTCTGTTTTTTTGCTGTAATATCCTCTTCATATTTAATAAGTTTTTTATCAAGGTTCGCTTTCACTTCTTCAAAATTTGCTTGTGTTACCATTGTCAGGATTTCCTTAGTTATCTGATCAATTTTCTCAAGAATTATATATATATATATATGTTTGATGACAGACATCTTCAAATTAGATAAATAGTATATATGTATATATATATATATTTATATATCCATAACAAAGTCCTCTCCCAGGGCAAAGAGAAGACACAAACTCCAGAGTACGGGAAGCACATGGAAAATAATGATTTACAGTGGCTTCACCAACACGTTTCCGCCTGAGCCTTGATCACGGTTAGTGGTCAATAGTCTTACAAACTTTTTAAGTGCTCAAACAATAAAATAATGAAAGAAAAATGTTACATATAACAACAAGCACCATCTTGAAGCATTGACTAATAACGTACAAATCCATCAAACTGACATTTATCAGATATTTATATATATTTAGCAAATAATCCTAAAAGTCATCCATACAATATTTACTGGTATTAAACCTAATTAATAGATTAATGTTCGTTATTAGGTTCACACTGCAATACAAATATATGCCGACATGGATGCCAAAATAAACTGTGCACTTCTAGATGGTTGTCCATTAGATCGATATATCGATACTTTGTTCGAAGGAATTATATAATGTTGTGATTTCTCAAAAGGCATATAAGAGAAATTAATCCAAAAATATGATATATATATCTAGGTATAGAGTATTTCTCTAAATACAAGTACACAGTCTCACCCAAGCAATTCCTTACACGATCTAAATAGACAAACAAGAGGTTCCAAGTGGGGCCTACCTCATTAATGCTGAATAGTACGAAAATACGATTCCACTATGCTTCCCAACCGTGAAAACAAAAGAAGGATAACTGCATTGCATATCACAATAGGCACCATCTTGGAGTATCTACCAATAGCGTGCAAGTTATATCTCTTTTAGCATTATAGGCCATCATGAAGTCTGTCAGTTATAAGTGATTGTCTGGTTGATTGTAACTTGTGTATTCTGTCCAAAGGAAGCATACAATAATAGAATATCTCAAAAGGCATGTAGGGAAATTCAATCAAACATATCTGATATATATATATATATATATATATATATATATATATATATATATATATATATATATATATATCAGATATGTTTGATTATGTATATATGTGTGGAGGAGCATTTCTCTAAATAAATAAGTAGGGTCTCACCCATGTGGGTTTATGTGTATCCCTAAACAATTTCTAAAGTACGTGAAAAATATAAAACATGAACTATTACAATGCATTCATAAAGTCCAAAATATCACAAAATATTCATCTGGGTCTGGGTCTTGAATAAACAAAAAGGTCACATTTGGGCCCTACCCCGTTAGCGCTGGGTACCTGGATGAAATATAAAAACAAACATAACAAGTATAATTAAAACTAGACCTCAAACATTTGATGTACATTACAAAAGAGGAGAAAGGAAATAATAAGAACAAACTAGGGGAAAAGATCCACGGAAAAATAAGAAGAAAACAAAAGAGAAACAGGGAAAGACAAACAAAGATGGGGGAGTGGATAAATAACATCTCTGTACTTAAACATACAGCATATATTTATAGGACATATCAATATAAATGTACTGCTAGTTCCTCACTTGAGTTCAAACCCCAGGGAACCAAAATATTAAAATCTATGATATATTTAGACTCCAGAATGTTCAATCTGTGTTCTCTGTCCCCTCCTCTGATGTGTTGTCCCACATCATCAATTACCACAAATCTCAACAACTTTGCATTACAACCATGGGTTTCCTCAAAATGTCTAGTGACCAGATATTGTTTATTATTGTTTTTAATAGCCCTCATGTGTTCCAATACTCTCTTCTCGGCTTTGTGAATCATACTATCCACATATAGTTTGGCACACAGGCATTCTAAACAATCTATACAATATTCTGTGTTGCACGTATGTCTTGTTAATGTGCAGATACTTCTGTCTAGTAGATATCCACAGCGTATTGCTCTTGGTACTTTGTATACATGACTTACATTTCATGCAGCAGTAAAAAGCTCCTACACCCTGAGATCTATTGCTGTTGACATTCTGCGTAGAGACTAAATTACTGCTCAGCTTATCACATAATGATGTACCCTTTCGAAAAGTGATTTGAGGTGTATTATACACAAATCTGGATATGTGATCACCTGTCTTAAGTACCTCCCAGTATTTGTTAAATATTTTACATATCTGGGGGGACCTGACCAGAAAATGTAGTACTAAATTTGATTGTTTCACATCCAATCAGTGAATTGGCGGTCAACGTGTTTCGTCCATATTAGGACTTTCTCAAGGGAAATCCTTCAATAATAATCCTTCCAATTATTTCACATTCATGGTAAATCTCTGTAACCAATCATGTCCAACATCCGTGTTTGTGACTTGCTTATGTATTGTAAGTTCCTAAATTTCAATGCGTGTAGTGCCGCGCCCCATCGAACGTTACGCCTATCAACTTCTGTAGGAATGCGTCTGTTTTAATTCCCGCCTTTCAGTCTATACAGCTTTTAGCCTAGCAATCTTGACAAACAGTGTTAAAGATTGCATAAAAGAAAACCTATTTTCTATGTTTGTCCATATTTAAAGAAGAATACAGGCAGAAAAATAGATGTTTTTCATCTGTATTTATCTGTAAAAATCAGTAAAAACTGGAAGCCTTACTGACGAGTAACTATATGATACGGTCCAGTACTGCCTTTAAATGTTTTTTTATGACATCGTAAACCATGAGACTGAACCTCATGTCGTTTGCAATTGTCAGCAGAACCCCACGATGACAATATAGGGCTATATTACATGTTACTTGTCATGTGTTTTTCTATATTATAAGTTTATTTTGAGGTAGTTAGCTTGAAAATGCTGTTACAGCTAACAGTATGTATGGAATGGAATTTGAATGGATACATTTACATTTATTAATAAATTGTTGATGAAATATTAGACATTGGGCCAGAGAATGCGTTTGATTTTGTGGTTAAAGTGCTTATCACTAATTGCTGATTTACCTATTTTGCTACATAATTTGCAGATTTCACTAAAATGTTGTTTCTAGATAAAATGAGTGAGAATAATACAGATGAGAATGTGTTTCATAATTTGGGTTTTTGCCACATAATTTATAAATCCTTGCTGCATAATTTGATCCTCTATCCCACGTAAACCCAGACAGTGGTAAAGCTCTGTACAGTGGTTTGAGGGCTGTCATTCTGATGATGTCAATTGTATTTTACAGTCAACTGTGAAATATTTCCCATACTACACTGCTCACTGTATTTTGTGCAATAAATTGTGATCAAGTCGCCAGGTGAAATTAGTCAATTCACACCCTGTCGTGCAAATAAGCTCACTGTAGTTTTAATGTTTTTGATGTGCATTCCCTCCTTTGTGGATACTTTGGCAGTCAATAGATTGAATCTGGGGCTCCCAGCTAAACTGTTGTTTTTTTTGCCATTTGTTGCATTTATAGATAAATAGGTATACATAAATATATATGTTTAATATGTTAATATGTATATTTTTTAAGTATGGTATAACTTAGGTTTTTTAACTTTATTTAAGATGGGGTATTATTTTAGACTCCTGTCACTAGTTTTGTCTATGGGCGTGTGTTGCAGTTCCTTTGAGTGTTCACGGGAGGTGTTAGGCAAGGTATAGCTGGATTATATTTACATCTGTTTTGTAACCATTAGGGCAATAGTAACTTTAGAAGTCTAGGGAGGTCAGGGTTGCAAACCATGTCTCCAGTTTCCATGGTTTTCAACTAGTCCAACAGCCCACAAAAGGGGCACTCCAAACAATTTTTGGGGGTTCTGTAGCAGTAGGTGGGTATTGGATCATATGGTTGGAAGAGACATATTTACCACCGGTGCTTCACAACTCAAGACTATTTCATTCCATTTGGATACCAGAATTGTTAATTTTCTACACGTCTCTCAAAAGGTGCAACAGTGACGCACCAAGGCTTACTGCAGGAAGTCCTAAGGGGATTAGACCCCCAATGCAGTATTAATAGTCACTCTCATGTGAGTCTCTGGTCCTGAACCTTTTAAGATTGCCTGATTGAGAGGACGGGGAATTAGAATTAAACCCCCAAAACATGATCCGTGACTGATAGTACCCATGCTCCTAAAGACAACATGGTCTGATGCCTCTGTACGCACAGTGCACCCTGTAAAGTGATAACGTAAAGTTGACCATCCAAGGTGTGAACTTTGCCTTTTACCTTACAGGCGACAAGTCTAGACACTGCATATATTCGGAAGGATCCGTTCGGCGTGGTGCTTATCATTGGTCCCTGGAACTACCCCATAAGTCTTGTGCTGATTCCGCTTGTGGGAGCCATTGCTGCAGGTGAGTTAACGTGCAGTGGGTGGAGTCAAACTGCTACAGCTCCACCCTTTGTTGAGCTACTGCACTCTCCTGTACTGTGAGCATATCTACATTCACCCGACAGCCACCAGTGAATCATCAACCCACAGCCAGAGCCCTACACTAACCTGCAGCTCGCACCGTATTCATCTTCCCACCACCAGCCCTCCTGTACTCACCCTACAGCCAGTACTCCTATACCCACCTTACAGCTATTACTCCTCCATTCACACTACAGCCAGCACCCAACATCATCCCACAGCAGGTGCTCCTCCACTAAACCACAGCCAGTGCTCAAACACCATCGCACCATGAACCGCTAATCAAAATCCCATAGTCAGCACTCCTACATTCACCTACAGCCAGGCCAGCGCATCATCTTCAACCCACTGCCAGTGCGTCAGTGCTCACGCTACTGCCAGCACTTCTACTTTACCCTACAGCTGGCACTCCTGCATTCCCCCTTCAGTCAGAGCTCTGTCATCATCACACAGCTAATGCTCCTACACCATCCCTTCAGCCAGCATCCCTTGTCCATTCCTACAGCAGAACTGCATCATCGTCCCACAGCCAAAGCTCCTTCACTGTTCCTACAGCTGGCCTGCCTACACTGATCCACAGCTAGAGCTTCTTCACCTTCCCACCACCAGCGGTTCTACATCATCCCACAGCCAGCTCTCCTGCACCATCCCGCAGCCACCTCTCCTGCACCATCCCAAAGCCAGCTCTCCTGCACCATCCCAAGCCAGCTATCCTGCACCATCCCACAGCCAGTTCTCCTGCACCATCCCACAGCCAGCTCTCCTGCACCATCCCACAGCCAGCGCTCCTACATCATCCCACAGGCTCCTACACCATCCCACAGCCAGTGCTCCTACATCATCCCACAGGCTCCTACACCATCCCACAGCCAGTGCTCCTACATCATCCCACAGGCTCCTACACCATCCCGCAGCCAGCTCTCCTGCACCATCCCAAAACCAGCTCTCCTGCACCATCCCAAAGCCAGCTCTCCTGCACCATCCCACGGCCAGTTCTCCTGCACCATCCCACAGCCAGCTCTCCTGCACCATCCCACAGCCAGCTCTCCTGCACCATCCCACAGCCATTGCTCCTTCCGTGTCCCACAGCCAGTGCCCTACACCATGCCACAGCCCATGCTACCACACCATTGCACAGCCAGCGCTTCTTCTCCATTCTTCTCCATTCCACTATCACCATTCCTTGACAATACCGTAGTCAGCGTCACCCCACTAACCCAGAGCCAGCAATCCATCACCATCCTACAGCCAATGCTATTTCACCATCCAGAGCCTGTCTTACTTCACCATCCCACAACTGACACTCCCACACCACCCACAGCTAGCCTACCTTCAGCATCCCACAGCCATCTCTTCTTCACTAACCCGCTTCTTCACCAAACCTCACCCAGTGTTCTTTCACCATCCCACAGTCCATGCTCTTTCAGAATGTGGCAGGCAGTGCTCATACCTTACCACGCAGCCAACACTCCCACGCAACCCTACGGACGGCGCTTCTTCACCATTCCACCTGCAGCTCTTCCACACCATTCTCCAATCATCACTTCTTCAACATCCTACTGCCAATGAGCGTCCTCCAGCCCACTGTAGTATACTAAAACATGATGGATTGGATACTTGAATTAATCTCAGCCACTGGTAATCACTCGGACCGCATCCCAATCTGTTGCTATTTTACACACTATACCACCTCACTTTGGACCTACCCATATGCAAAACAGTCTCGAAGCAGCATTTCAGCAACCCCGGATGACATTTCTCTGCGCTCTAATACTTCTGTTCTCTACTGATGAAGGGCTAAACCCGGAAATACATGTCTAGAGATAACAGCACTACCTGGTGTAAAACTACAGCAAATTTAAAGTAAGCATACTGCATTTACCAGAATGCCATGGGGTGAACTGTGCTGGGATAAGAGGCAGTGTGCTGTCTCCTCCAATGTGTTTAAAAGGCTCCCTTGAGCCAGCAAACTGACAAGTTCACCTGGGATGCACCTGCATGCCTGTCGAGTGGCACTGTGACCTGTGAAGTCCTGGGCAGCATACCAGCAACCCCAGATGGCTTTTCACTGCTCTCTAGTACTTCTGCTATCTACTGATGAATGACTAAGCCCGGAAACATGAGCCTAGAAATAACAACACTACCTGCACCATCTTTGTGAAAACCTACAGCAACTTTGAAGTAAGCATACTGTATTTACCAGAATGCCATGGGATTAACTGTGCTGGGATGAGTGACAGTGTGCACCCTCCCCACTTGTGCAAAATAGTCTGTCTGCCAGCCCAGGGCCTCCCTGAACCAGAACACAAACAAGCCTGGACCCATTCTGCCCTTATTAGGATTCATTAGCCAGATATAGGGGGTCATTCCGACCCCGCCGGGCGGTGGGCGCCGCCCGCCGGGCGGAAACCGCCCAAACACCACACCGCGGTCAAATGACCGCGGCGGTGATCACAACTTTACCGCTGGGCCGGCGGGCGATCTCAAGCAGATCGCCCGCCGGCCCAGCGGGAAAGCCCCAGCAAAGATGAAGCCGGCTCCGAATGGAGCCGGCGGATTTGCTGGGGTGCGACGGGTGCAGTGGCACCCGTCGCGATTTTCATTGTCTGCTTGGCAGACACTGAAAATCTTAATGGGGCCCTGTTAGGGGGGCCCAGCAGTGCCCATGCCAGTGGCATGGGCACTGCAGGGGCCCCCAGGGGCCCCACGACACCCGTTCCAGCCAGCCTCTTCCTGGCGGTGTAAACCGCCAGGAACAGGCTGGCGGGAAGGGGGTCGGAATCCCCATGGCGGCGCTGCATGCAGCGCCGCCATGGAGGATTCCCTGGGGCAGGGGAAAACCGGCGGGAAACCGCCGGTTCCCCTTTTCTGACCTCGGCTTTACCTCCGCGGTCAGAATTGCCCCGGAAGCACCGCCAGCCTGTTGGCGGTGCTTCCTCTGCCCTCTGCCCTGGCGGTTACAAACCGCCAGGGTCAGAATGAGGGCCATAGTCCACCATCCCACGGCCAGCACTCCTATGCCATCCCACAGCCAGCGCTCCACCACCATCCCTGAAGTCAGCGCTCCTACACCATCCCCACAGCTGGCACTCCTTCACCACCTCACAGCCAGTAATCCCACACCATCCTACACCATGCCACAGGGAGCACTCCTACATCAGCCTATAGCCAGTGGTCCTACGCAATCCCACAGCCTTTGTTCCTACACCATCCCACAGCCTTTTTCCTACACCATCCCACAGCCAGGTCTCCTACACCATCTCACAGCTAGCACACCTACACCATCCCACGGGCTGCTATGCCATCCCACAGCCAGCACTCTTACACAGTCCCACAGCCAGCGTTCCTACACAGTCCCACAGCCAGCGCTCCTACACTATCCCAAAGTCATCACTCCTACACCATCCCACAGGTAGAAGTCTAACACTGGCCCCAGACTCTTCCACATACTACTCCTGCCCTTCAATAAAGGTCTCAAAGACTAAATCGTCCCTTTGGCACCCTGCTATAGCCCGCCTTTACTGCCATTATTCAGCTTGTGACCTGGCTGTCTTCACACCGGTCTCACATAATCATCATGAGAAAGTGTAATCAAACCTCAAAGAAAGCAGTAACATTCACATTACCAACAGCAAGTTCCATCCATTGTGGTAAATGAAGCACAATTACTGCTCCCTGTAAACTCCACCAGAAAGCGTGCCCCATATTTCTCACCAGTGGTACTTGTAAAATGAAGAAACCATAAATTCTTGCACCCCCATCCAAGACTGGGGGTATAAGACTATATAAAAGGACAAAAGCCACGCAGATTATTCTTTTCGCAAATGTGTCACTCTGACCTTTCATCTACGGCCACCATCCTGTCCAGCACTCATCAACCACTGCCTGATCTTCCACCAACCCTCCAGACTCCACCTCCCTCTACCTCACCCACACCCCTGAATTCGCCGAAGCACCTGCGGTGGACGCACCTTCTCCTATCTTGCTGCAAAATCCTGGAACGCCCCCCCCCTCCATCTCAGATCTCCACCATGTCTCTGGGAATTGAGAAAGGGACTCAAGACCTGGCTTTTTAACTGATGCCTACGAGCAGTACATACGTCAGTGCCTGGATACCCTCGCGGGTGATTAGTGCGTGATACAAATACTTATCGATTGATTTATTGATTGATTGATTCATTCCTCCTAAGTTAATACCCCCTATCCCATGCAAACACACCCCAGAAAGTGTACACATAATGCAAGTCTGTGCAACGTCTGCTGTACATCACCCCATCCGCCAGCACATGGCTGTGTTTTGCTACATCCATCAGAGCACCAAAGCTGAAGCCCCCTGGTGTGTTTTTAATCATTTAGCATCTGCCCCATTCTGTCCTCTGCTTGAACCGCGGATGGCCCCTCAATAAACCTCACCCAGTGTGCACAACAGCAGGGGCTCAGTACTCCAGGTTCAAATATCTTTATTCAGCCTTAAAAAAGGTCATAAAAGCACATAAATAGAACACAAGCAAAGTCACACAATGCATGAATTTTTTTTTTACAAATAGTTACAAATTGAGATTCAAAACAAGTATCACGGCAAGTTGATAAACACCATTAAAATCCATAACCTCGTTAACTGGTACTGAATGAGCTACACATGAAGTGCAGTCTCAGATACCAAACTACTTCTGCATTTGTTAACCCCCCCATAGTTATCCTGCTACACACTGACATTTTAAGAAAGCCACATATGCTGAAACATAAAAGAGGGCTTCCTAGGGACTGTAAGTATGTTAGAGCAACCCTGCGCTTCATAAAAGCTAGTGATTTGACAAACAGCTTTAAACCTAGTTGGAAAAACTTGCGATACAAGTTACAAAAATATATGGAGTGCAGTAAGGATGGCTCTGATCTCCCATCACAATGGCAGGGGTGTACTTTGTTACACAATGGCCCACCATCCTCAGAAAAATACATTAGGCGCAAAACTCTACCAGATCAGAATCTGAAGAGCAGAGACCTCTCCCGGAGGGTTAGCTCCAAAGGTAACTATGGAGCAAGGTCACCTGGTGATGGTCAGTAAATGGCAATACATTGCCCTCGTCACCACACTACAACCTCTGCTCTCCTTCCCAGAGCCACTGCCTTTCTCTTTCCTTTGCCGTTACGGTGTGGTGGGCTACCCTGAAGACACCCACCTCCTCCTACCTTCCCTTTATCTCTCCACCCACCACAGTGAGGACAGCCCACTCCTGGCAACATATTGTATCATTGCCACACCTACACCACGCTCTCCCACTGCCCACCCTGATCCCTTTGCCGGCCCACTGCCCGGCACAAACACTGTGGTCATAGTGCCAGAGTCCACTCTTTGAGCTGCCTGCCACCCTCCATCCCAGACCTGGAAACAGCCTCTTCCGGACCCTCTGTCATGGACAGCCCAGAAAAGTTTGGTTACACAAATTTCATAAAATTCAGAACAATGATTGAAACATCATCTGAGCATCCACAAATTGTGGAAGGTGTATGCCTGTAGCATAACAAAACACAGCATATCACACACAGCAATTCATGTCTTCTGTAGACTGAGAGGACATTGACTTCTCTCCACCCAAGGAAACGCCTGTGATCTCCAGGGACTGACTGACTTGTATGTTTCTTTTTTTCCTTGTAGGAAACTGCTGCATAGTGAAGCCATCAGAAATCAGCACGAGCGCAGAGAAGCTGTTGTCCGATCTTCTGCCTTCCTACCTCGACCCGGTGTGATATCTCTAGTTTTTAGTATGGCACTATGGTCCTTATTTTAAGATTGGCGGCAAATGCCGCCTACTGCCGCAGCGACGGCTGCCAAAAGACTAACAGCCGTCTGCCAAATTATGACCACAGCCAGATTTCTAACACAAGAAGGACGGAAATCCAGCTGTGGCCATACTGGCGGATAGTGTTAAGGTGGCGCTGCTACCACCATCAGCGTCACGCCAGTAGACCACTGCCAGCTGTATTATTACAAATAATACGTCTGGCGGTGTTCTGCTGACGGCTGCTGCTGGAGGTAGCAGCGCCCAGTCCCCTTCCCTGCTGGAAGACCCCCTGGATGCAGGTAAGTTTGGCTTCTGACAGGGGAGGAGGTGGGCAGTGTTGTGTGTGTGTGTGTGGGATTGTGTGCATGAATGTGTGAGTGTGTGCATGAATGCCTCTGTGTGTGTAGTGTTGTTTGCGTTGGTGTATGCATGTATGAGAATGCGTGTATGAATGGAAATGTGAATGCGTGTCTGCGTGTCAGTGTGAATGTGTGTACAGATGTGTGCGAGAATGAATGGATACATGCGTGAATTAATGTGTGTATGCCAGTGTGAGTGAGTGTATGCACGGGTGGTGCGTGTCTGTGAGTGTGCGAGAATGGGGGGTGGGGTGCTGGAAGTGGGGAACGTGGATGGAGGGGGGCATCTGGGGAGTGTTGGGGGTGTGTGGGCCTCCTACCAGTGACAGGGAAGTAATTCCCTGTCACTGGTAGGGCCTACCGCCATGGTTTTCATGGCGTTGCAAACGCCATGAAAACCATGGCAGTAGGCAGGGTCAAAATGCCACCGGCGGTACAATAGCAGCCGCCGGGCTGGAGATTGTTACAGCCAACCCAGCAATGTCATTATGTGCCGGTATGTACCGAAAGCCTGTTGACGGTACTACCGCCACATTATCACCGACCGCCGGGGTCATAATGATCCCCTATATGTCATGAATCTCTCTGCAGAAACTAGAGAGAGGACATGATCCAGCTTCTTAGGTATGTCTTGAAGAGATCTTCTGCAACCCCCACAAGCATTTGTTGCATCCTGAAGTTTGTTCTACTAAAAATGACAGCAATATTTTGAAGAAACACTCTGTCCATTACCTGTATTTCTGGGATATCTGTGGAGCTGCAAGACTGGAAGAAGTGCAAGGTGAAACCATGCTGACCTTGGTGGGCCTACCTGAGCCGGACCCTCTGGTACAGTGTAAGGGTGCACCAGAGAAGCAAGTGCCTTGGGGTGGTGCCATCATCTAATGACCTTGTGGTGGTAACTGCACTATGATGCATCCCATCAACTATGGTGACATCTGTCAACTATCCTTATAAGCCTAACTTGCTAGGGGTTCCCCTTTGCTGTACTTTTTGGTACTAGGGTGGCAATGAATGCTGGCTTCTCTCTGGAGTGCCCTCCTCCAGATGAGACCCACTTGTGGGGGAACGGTAAGAAACCATACTTCTGGAAGATCCTTCTCTTACCTGGTGGCCAAAGCCTGGAATGAACTTCCCTCACACCTCAGTAAAGCCACATCGCTTGGGGAATTCAGAAAAGGACTAATGACATGGCGGTTCGAATGAACAGAGCAGCCCCATAGAATCTAGCACCTCCAGCGCTTTGAAACCCTCACGGATGATTTGCCACGCTTTATAAATCCTGATTTATTGATTGATTGATCGAGTGCAAGATGAGTGCCACACAAAAACTAGTTCTTTGCAGCAGAGAGACCTCTGCCGCTAGTGCTCTCAGACCATATGTTATGTTAAAAAAGACTTGTAGAGCGCATAGCTGCCCCAACAAAGGAACTTCCGAATGCTGAACCATAACCACATGATACTCACACAATACCACCAGAAGGGGGGGAAGGGGAAATTACCTTAAAATAGAAGCAAACTAGACTGTGAATAAACAGGTTTTAAGTAGTTTTTTGAAGCTGAGATAATTTTGAGTTGTCCTTAGATGGAGGGGCAATTTGTGCCATAAAGCCTGGGCCATAGCTCGGAAAAGAAGGTCCTCTTAATCTCTTTCTTTTGACCCGAGGAACGACAGCTAGATTTAGATTGGCTAAGCAGAGAGACCTAGGGCCTAATTTAGAACTTGGTGGATGAGTTACTCCGTCACTACGGTGGCGGATATCCCGTCTGCTGAAATCAAAATCCCATAGGGTATAATGAGATTTAGATTTTGATGGATGGAATATCCATCAACGTTTTGACGGAGTAACTCGTTCTCCAAGTTCTAAATGGGGCCCCTGGTTGGCAAGTATGGTGAGAGGAGTCCAGCGAGGATGGGAGCGCCTTGTGAATGCATGATCATACAAGCCATGCTCAAGGTTTTAAAATGTACACAGTTTTCTATGGGGAGCCAATGGAGTTTATGCAGGAGCGCGGAGGCTGAGCAGAGTTTATGAAGAGAGAAAAGCAGTCTGGATGGAGCCTTTTGGGCAATCTGGAGCCTTTTTGTAACTGATTTGTTGATTCCCAATTGCATGATTGTCTGCCTCATCGGAGGGGTAAATTCATCCTGTGATATGAGTGTTACAACTACACCAGGATAACTTTGTGGTTAACACAAGTGTCTGTATTGGACATTGTTCTCTAATTAGTGATGCGAAAAGGTGCAGCGATCCCATTTGTCTGGACCTGACCCTGGGGTGGGCAGTTATACAGCTTTCTCTAAGAGGGCAATGGTTGCACTGCCTCTCTGCTATGAGTACTCCTTGGATTGGATGGGCAGTAGGTAGTTAGGGGTTGTAGAGATCTTAAAGCTGGGATGATCAATCAATCAATCAATCAATCAATCAATCAAAGAGACTTATATAGCGCGCTACTCACCCGTGAGGGTCTCAAGGATGATGGAATCAGCTGCCAGAGGCAGAATCGAACAGGGCGAAGGGCAGGAGGAGACCCTGATGCAATAGATAATAGGGCAGTTTTAGAGACCTCTGAGGAGAGGGCAGTGAACTCAGTTATAGAGTACAACTCGTGTAAGCAGAAAGGGGGGATTCAAAGAGTGAGTGAAAAGAGCTTGAATACTTTCAATTTTGGCTGAGTAAAGTCAGAAAGAGATATGCATAGGGGTTCAGAGGGCGGTTACAGTGGGCATGCAACAGTCGGGTGGCGGAGAAAATCCAAATACCAAACTTGGCCTTCTCTTATAAATGCCTTAGAAAGAAATTAAAAAAGTAAAATAAATAAGTAGAAAAATGTAAATCTTACCAGTATCATCTGGATGCCCCTTTGGTCCTACCATGGGAAAAAGACTTTCTAGAAGTGTCTTCACTGGAATCATCATTGTAGACTGGCGCAAAGACCTCAGGAGTTTTGAAATTACATTCTTGCAAGTCCTTGAACACTACAAATCCACTGTTGTTACCAGATCTGGTGCAGTTCTACTGTTTTTCATGCTTGAATGAAGTGTGATAGTGGTGGCCAGATATTTGGTGACTCCAAGGGCCTGATTTATACTTTTTTAGCACTGTATTTGCATCATTTTTTGACGCAAAAGTAGCGCAAACTTACAAAATGCAACTATATTTTTGTGTTTCCGCTGCTTTTGCGTAAAAAAATGACGCAAATACGGTGCTAAAAAAAGTATAAATCAGTCCCCAGTGCTATTAAATGATTCTTAAAAAGTTAATGTGGTGGCCTCTTTGCTCTCCTCCCTGGTGTTTGGACAAAATATCGTAAACACAAATATCGTGGGACAGAATATCATGTCAAAAATACTGAGACAAGAATATGGTGAAAGTCATTTTCTATGGGCAACTGAAGTTTTATCATATATAACTCCACATATATGTAGATGAACGATATATATATATATATATATATGTATATATATATATATATATATATGTTCAAGGTACGTAGATGTGGAGATAAGAATGATAAATGTATAGTTACCTATTTACTTCCCTTGACACAGATGTGTCAGGATTCACTGCGCCCACGTTACTTAGTCAGTATTATTGCTGCTCAGTCCCATGCCTCTTTGGATGTACCTCTTGCTTTTATCCCCCACTTCTGTATAAACAATTGAGCATGGAATTTGAGAAGTGAGTGTGGATCTAAAGATGGACCATGTGTGGAAGAAGCTGTGGTTGTGTGGATTTTCAGTAGAGGTGGCGATAGTTGCTAAAGGTTGCGGGTGACACGACTCTCCTTGAGAAAGTCTCCATATGACATTGTGAACTTCAGATGGGAAGTGTCCCTCATTACGCGCACCACCCATTGTCCCTGTCAGAGCTGCCAATGACAGAACCAACACAAGTAATAACCATCACGCTTCATCAAATGTGAAAATTCCGATTGTTCCAGGTCTCCAAAGCTAGAGTAGCTTGGGTGGCAGATATTAGTCATTTGTAATATATATTGAATTAATAAACAACTGCAATTGTGCTGATCTGTAATTTAGTCAAACAGTACCACCATGTGGCAGACTGTCATAAGTGCTGATGTTGACAATTCAGTACTGGTGCTGAGCAATGGAAACCACTGGCTCAAATTAACTGCACTGCTCGGCCAGGTATCCTTTGAGCAGGAACTCAGGGAACCCCACATGTGTCTTCACCCCGTAGGGCTTCAGAGGTGAGCCCCAGTGGCACACCACTTACACTGGCTGGTTCCAGGACTTAAGATTTATGCCCCTTCTTGTACTACAGCTTTGAGGGAAACATTCCTATTTAAAAAATGCACTTTTGCTTTCATGGCTGGAATGGGTTTGAGACTGTGGGTAGGGATTATGATTTTAAGATGTGGGGTGTAAGGGAAGCAGAGTAAAACCAACATTTCTGTGGCATCCAGTGAAGAACAGGGTATGTCATCCTCCAGGTGGTAAAGTGCTCAGGCTGTTCTAAAGTTGGTTTTGAGCAGTTTAGCATTCTTCAGGATGAGTGCTGGAATCATGCTGTCTTGGTTTTCTCTATGTGTTCTTCGATGGAGAGGTTGATATCAAGGGTGAACCCATCTGATTTCGCCTGGGGTGTCAGTTGGAGGTGAAGACCTCCACGTTTATTTTAAAAGATTGCTTGAATTCATGATTGTTTGTTGATTTTTGCAAGCTGTAGGAATTCAGTCTTGGTTGAACTGCTCTGAATGAGACTAATCCAGAATTTGTGTTACAAAATCTCATGGACAGGGTTTTTATGGTAGAGTTTGGTGCAATCGGTGAACTTCTAGATTTAGATGCTGCTTTCTATGGATAGGGCCCCAATGGGCTTATAGCAGAGGATGAAGAACATGGGAGAACGGATTACCCCTTGGGGCACACCTCAAAACACAGAGCAGTTTTTGGGATAGTGGAGTTCACATATGGATGAATTTGTGATGGTTGGAGAAGTATGAGGTAAACCACTACATGCCAGTGTCAGGGTAACCCATGAATATTTGCAGATGGTGGGCTTCACTGATCCGAAGACTATAGAGAGGTTATGTAGGATCAAGAAGTAGGGGTCATAAGACATTGACTACTCAAAGGCAACCAGCATCTGTGCTACAGTGAAACCTGAAGCTAGACTACTACCCATGTAGGTTTCTTCTTGCTGATCTAAGACTGTTTTCTCAATTGTTTTTCTAGTGGGTCATAAGGTACTTGGTGAAATAATGTAGGCCCAGGGCGGACTTTTTCATCAGGGGAAAATTAGTCTTTGTCTAAGGTCATCTGAAAACATTCCTTGAAAGAGTACTCATCTGAGGAAGGCATTTGTGATGTTGAGACGAAGTGTGAGGGCATCTCAACGGAGGATTTATTGATGAATGAGGGTAGAATGCAGTGTTTGGAGATGGTGACACTGATGGACTGGATGAAAGAGGAGGTTGAATGCTGCCCATTTTGGGGTGCTTTGAGTTGGGTAGCAGCAGTGCTTAATTTGTAAAAGAATAAGTGCCAGCTCCCAAAGTTTTGCTCAGAAGCCCAATGCCGGCGCTATTGAACGTCAGGGCGCTGAATACCGAGGCTGCTCAGTCTTGATTCCACTGCGTGTCTTTTTCATCCACCACCAGCCCCTTTATCCCACTTCTGCATGTTCTTTTTCATCCTTGCGTTTTCCCTTTGTCTCAGTTTTTCTGTTTTTCTTGACGCCTTTCCCCTTTTATTTTTTTTCTCTCTCATGCTCTGAGTCAAAATAAGTGCCAGCCCTAAAATGTGAGTGTCACTAGGCCCCACCTACAATCATCTGCACTAATTTGGCATTGGGTAGGATGCAGACTGGATGTCGGGTCAGGGATATCTTAAGGACTTTGGGGGCTGTGAGCTAAATGTTTTTTCGGGGGCCCAGTTTGGAACAGTTTTGAATCTATTTTCCAATGCAACTCTTTCATGCCCTCTTTGCCCAGGCTGCCTTGAAGAGTGTTTTGATTCTGATGGAGGCATCATTGATGGTGTGTTTGTAAAAAGTGGTATTTGCTGAGGTCATGAGAAGACTACAGGCCAGGTGAAGTCATTTGGGTTGTGTGAGCTTCTCAGGTGGCTTTGGTCCAGAGATGCCTGTAGAACCTATGACAGGGTCACTGCGTTGCATGAGAGGATGAGAGAAAGTGTACAGACCTTTACCCTAGCTTACCTGAAGAGTCACCTTTGAGTCCATGGACAGGTTTGTTGTTGGTGCATAGAGCAGTGAGTACTGACCTTACTCTTCATGACTTCTCTGTAGGAATGTTTCGCTGTAGTGTGCGGAGGACCCCAGGAAACCACTCAGCTGCTGGAGAACAAGTTTGATTACATTTTCTTCACAGGTGAGGCCACATCTCCCATTTATCATCTCCCGCTCCCCTGGAATATATGTTGTGATACAGATGTTTCCCCCCTATCGGCCAATGTGGGGTGCCTTTTCCTACATAAAACATTAACTGCATCATAAGTGAAGCTCTAGGGAGAGCAGGGTACTATTGTTGTCATCAGGTAGTCTATTTTGTTTTGTTGGTCCATGTATTCAAGTTTCATACAAGGTGAGGTTATGGATTTACATAACACCATGCATTGCAAAGTAACATCATTATCTCTGTATCATCAAGTAATTGATCGAAGATCACCAGTTTTTAGTTTTTCTTTTTTAAAACAATAATATAGAAACCGATTCCAAATAATACACCCTATCCCTCACCCTCCCAGCACCCTGTAGTTGTGAATAATGTAACATCAAACCAGTCTAAAATGTTCTATAAAGTTATTTAAAAGCATTCTGGATATGGTCCAACGAAAAAAGAATAGGTGTCCATCATTCATTGTGGAGTAAAACATATACAGTATGGAAAAAACAAGCAATAAATAAATTATAATAGAAATGTGTCAGATATTAGGATTTATGGTGGGCGATTACTGTCCTTGGTGCAAGTTTTGAATTCTGCCACTTAAGCATTCCAGGTGTGCTCTAAATGAAACTAAGGAAGCAAGCAGGGGTGGGTGAAAACTTCCACTGCGCCAGTGGAATTCGTTTAGTTTTGCCCACTCCGTGTTTCGCTTGGAGCGTAGAGGTCCAGCAAAATTCTGCCAACTGCCACATGGTGGAGTTTTTTCTCATGCCCTGCTCGCCAACGTTAAGTTGGCGGGTGAGAATTTGCATCCCCTAAGGTGATTTTGGGGTGCTAGAACCCCTCTCGTGAGATTTTGAAATGCGGCAGCCGTGGCAGGTTTGCGCTGCGAAAGCTGGCACTCGATTAGAAAGTCTACTCCAGCAGCAGAAAGAAGTAGCGCCCTCTGGTGCACCACGTGGTGCAGTTCGTGCTGATTTCACAGTGCGGCGCAAACTCCTGGTGCTAAAAATTGCCGAACTCTGCAGAATCTTGCACACTTTTTATGTAACTCTGCGGAATTCTGCCCAGGCCTAGAAGCAAGACTTTGCACCATTTGTCGGTGGTTTGAGGGAGCAGACTCTTCCAATATATCGTGATATTTTACGCCTCCCACAAGTAAAGCAAGATCTATAAACTTGGTGGATACCTTCTCCAGTTTAGGGCGAGGAAATGATCCGAGCAAAACCACCCCGGAGGAATTTGTCAGTGTACGGCCTGTCATGTTTGTTAGTAAATTGATTACACCACCCAAGATGATGAAAGAGAAGCACAGGACCAAAACGCACAGCAAGTTGGTGTCCGGTAATTTACATTGAGGATACTCAGCATCTGCCACAGGGTATATTTTTTTATTCAATTGGGTGTGAGGTAGGCCTAGTCCAAGATTTTGAATTGATCAAACTAAAAACGTACACCACGTAACACTTTTTGTGGGTATTCCAATATCTGAGACCATTCAGTATGTTAATGTGATTCCCAAGTACCTCGAGGAGAGACTCTGGATTGGTCCTAATGCTCCAATAAATTTGCTGCTGTTCTCCATGGTGTGAAGCATCCTATATACTTCGTATGGTGTGGGTTCAAATACACATGTTTGAAATAGATTGCTCAGTACTTTTTGTTAATACATTCGTAAGTGAGAAACAGACCCAGGGGAAGGCTATACATAAGCTGTCATAAGTGAGGGGAACACTGGCATAACACAAAATGATAAGGCCCCCCGTAGAATGTCATGAGGGACCCAGGTGCCTCCCAGATTACACAAATATTTATTAGTCTTGGGCTCAATGAGGCCCCCCCGAAAGGTTGGGTCTCCCCTACGCAGCAGGAGCCTGCATTAGGCCCCTGCCATGTACATGAGGACATGGGGTACTTGTGCTAGTGATGTTACACGAACAGTGTTGTTTTTCTTTGTTTTTTTTCTGCTTGGAAAAGCAGTGGTTTTCCTGACTGTTTACATGTTTCTTATTCCATGCCCTTGCATGCATTCTGCCAGGACCGCAATGGTATGGCTTAAGGGCTGAGGGGGTCCCTTTCAAAACAATGGAACTATGCCCCTCCACCCCTCCATAGCACGGCAGCGGTATCGGGGGAGGAGGCCTTTGTTACGACCTTGGCCAGAGGTCTAGTAAGGTGCCATAAAGAGCAAATCAGGTCCAAAATCTCATTTATGAAGAAGCCAACACAAAAAAACACACAAAGCAACTTTAGAGTTTAGCATCTTCTGCTGGAAAGCTGAAGATGGCTGTTTGCACCAGAGGCAGATTGAGCAAGACTAGACCTAAGGTGCAGGTGGTGCCATGTCTCCTTCTGGTGCTGAATTTAATCCCATATGTCCCTTTGTGACAACACAAAGAGTGCCTTTGAGACACTTCCTGGTGTGGGTGTCAGATGTAGAGAAACACTGGTGGAAGTGAAGGTAAAAATAAGGCAACAACAGAATTGCCAGAAAAATAAAGAAATACACATAAAGAAGGGACTGTTGCAGGTGGAGAGGGGAGGAGCAAGAGGTTCCCCTTCCTTCCGGTTAAAGCAATCATTGACAAAGCCAACATTTTTGGCTTCCATTGGAAAACTTGATTATGACATTTAAAAAGCCTATTGCATTCAAAGAAACAAAACAATTGCTTTCTGTATATAGGACATTTATAAGATAAAAAATGTAACGTGATAATTCAGTGTACTTTCAAGATGTAAAATAGTCCTCATACACTGCAGTGCAAGCACGCCAAAGAAGGTGGATTGATACATCAAACAGCCAATAACATGAGGTGACGGTGAAATAGTCTTTAAGGTGGAGCCAAGACCCACTCTGTGTGTCTTAACACATTGGTGACAGAAGGTCCTGCAGACAGTTGCTCTCTCGGTCTAGAGATTTTAAACTCATCATACAATTTTCTGTCTGGATACATTTGGCATAAACTAATTCCTGATTCTTGACATCTTTTACAATGTCAATCACAGCATCTGCGGAGCATAACCCATGTTGGATGACCTTTCAGATTATAAAATATTCATGCATCAATTAAATTATCAGCATGAAATAATGTTTCTAACCCCATTAGAGCATTTACTAGGCACTGTCCCAACCAAGGCTCGTCTCTCTTACATCTGCAGACCTTTTGTTCCCACTGTTACATTCGTCAGAAGACTGCACACCTAGCCTGCTCACGTGTAATCTTCCTCAGGTACTGAGGGTAGCTGGCAGAGTACGGCTTGTTCAGAAATCTTCACAGAGAGCCAGCTCCCTCAACAGACCTATGTCCCATTAGATGGTCAGCTAGTACTGCACACACCCTTGGTTCTGTACTACACCCTTTGCAGGTAGGCGATCTCTTGGGTGCAACCAATGAGATATGAGTAGACCAGCACCTACAACGCACAACCTATGCCTTGTACAGAAGTCATCACTGAGAGCCCACTCCCATCAGACATCCACTCCCCCTTAGGTTTCGTAAACAGTGCCTGGTGGGGGCACATGTTATAGTTAGCTCGCTGAACTATACATGGCACATTTCAGTGGTTTTACAGGTTTAAAATGTTAAGCTACCAATGACATTGTCACCTCACTACAATGTCTCTCTAACTTGTTTCTCTGTTTTTTCACTGAACAAAATATATATATATATATATATATATATATATATATATACATATATATATATATATATATATACATATATATATACATACACACTTACAAAACTAAAGTTTATAGGGATGTTATAGTTAGGCTCACATTTTAAATGTGAAAAAACTATCGAAATTCAGCTGTTATAGTTAGTTATTTCAAGTAACTATATCTCGTGCCCTAAGGTAACTATACCTCTCGCCCCCACCCTGCACCGTTATCTCATCAATAATTTTACTGAAAATGTTACAGTAACATTATCAATGGTGGTATAAACGATATCTGAAGGAAAAACATATAGAAAATTATAAATACATTTCTTTAACTATTATCACCTTCATAAAGTGGTTAGAGGTAGGGAACAACAATAAAACCGAATACTTACCTATATGTAAGGCCCTGACCCAGAACGCTGGAATGTTTGGTGAAAACTACATGGCTGCCTTTTGCATTTGGTAAAGACAGCCATTAGCCACTCAAATACTGCCTTCTTGTACTGCAGTATATTGTGAAGTTACTGAGGTATACCACAGCCCAATATATTACTTAGTATTTTAACACATAACTTTAACACTATGTAGACTATTTACACCTACTAACAAAAAAATAGCATTTACTCCTCATAATCTATGTTCCTGACACATTACAGCTACATCCGTTCACCCAACTTCATGTTATGCCTGTTTCAACTACCACACTCCACTCTACCCTACTCCATCTATGCTACATCACTGTACACCACTCCACTCTACGCTGTTACACTCTATGCCACTCCACTTTATGTCACAACACTGTACACCACTCCACGCCTTTCTACTCCACTGTGTGCCACTCCACTCTACCACACTCAATTCTATGCCACTACACTCTAAACCACTCTACTATATTCTATTATGCTCTATGCTACTACATTCTGTGACACTGCAGTGTATGTCACTACACTGTACCCCTTCTACTCTACGATAGTCCACTCAACAGTATTCCACACTGTGCAACTGCAATCTATGACACCATACTATGCGTTACTCCACTCTATGTAACTCCACTCTACGCCTCTTTAGTGTACATCACTCACCTGTACTCTATTTCACTATAGGTCACTCCACTCTACACCACTCTACTGTACACCACATCAGTATATGCCACCCCATTGTACGCAGCTCCAGTGTATGTTACAGCACTGTACACTATTCCACTGTACAACACTCCACTCTACGCTACTCCACTATATGCTATTCCTCTATGTGGCACTCCACTCAACGTCACTCCACTATATGCCACTACACTCAGTGTTATTCCACTCTACACCATTCCATTGTATGCTACTCCAACGTATGCCACTCCACTCTACGGCACTGCAGTCTAAAGGATTCCGCTCTATGCCACTTCAATGTACGACACTCCACTGTACACCACCACCCACTGTACACCACTCCTCTGTACGACCCTTCACTCTACACGAATACACTCTTTGTTATTACATTCTACACTCTATTACACTCTACACCACTCCATTCTACAATACTCCAGTCTGTGCTACTCCACTGTACACCCCTCTAATCTATGCTGGTCCACTGCATGCAACTCCACTGTAAGTCACTTCCCTCTATGTCACTACACTCTATGACGCTTCACTGTACATTACACTGTACACCACTCCAATGTATGCTACTCCACTGTATGCCACTCCAATGTACTCCACCCTACACTATGCTATTTGACTGTACGCCATTACACTCTACTCCACTATACGCCACTCTACTACACCCTACTTTACTGTACACCACATCATTCTACAACACTTCACTCTACGGCACTCCACTGTATGTCACTCCAGTCTGTGCCACTCCACTGTACATCACTCCACTATACGGTACTCTACTGTTTGCTATTGCACTTTACTCCTCTTTATTGTAAGCCATTCCATTGTATTCCACCCCGCTCTGCCACTATATTCTATGCCATGCCACTCCACTGTATGCTACTCCACTCTATGTCACTACAATTCATCCCAGCTCTATGCCACTACACTTCACCCCACTCCCCTTTACACCACTCCACTCTACGCTAATCCATTGTATCCTCTCTACTGTGCTCCAATCCTCTGAACGCCACTGCACTCTGTGCTACTCCACTCTACACAATCCGCCCTAAATTATTCCACTGTACTCAACTTCACTCTATGCCAATCCACTCTATGGTCTTCCACTCAATCCCAAACTACTGTATGCCACTCCACTCCACGCCACTCCACTGTACACTGTTGTACTGTATGCTACTCCTCTCTACACCAGTCCATTCTAAGCTATTCAACTGTATGTCACTCAACTGTACGCCACTCTACTTTACCCCACTCCACTGTATGCTATTCCACTCTAACGCACTCCTCTGTGTGCCACTCCAGTCTAGGCCACTCCGAAAACGCCACTCCAGTGTATGCTACTGTAATCTACAATGTACACTACTATACTGTACACCACTCCTCTCTACAGTACAACATTCTATGCCATCAAACTCTAAGTCGCAATACTCTATGATACAACACTCTATGAAATGACAATATATGACTCAGAATTGTACTCCAATTCAGTCTATGCCACTAGAGTGTACACTGTATGACACTCAATTATACTTTATGAACAGCCCTCCACTATAAAGAACACCACTCTACTCTATGATTCTCCACGACACACCACACCAATGCCCCTCGACTATACAGGACACCACTCCACTCTACGATTCTCCACGACACGACACACCACACCACTCCACTCCACTGTATAACACTTTACTTCACTGTATTCCACTGTGCAACACTCTACATTACTACACTCTATAACACTGTCCTCCACTACACTCTACAATAGTCTATTTAGCAATACTCAACTGAAATACACTCAACACCACAATCTGAAACAAATTTTAATTAAAAAATAAAAAACATTTTAATTTAATGGACAAACAAAGGTTAAAGCTAAGTTATAGTTAGGAAAATGTTATAAATTCTTTCTATACAGAGTCAACTTATACTTTAAAAATTCTAAAGTTATAGTTCCAAATTAACTTCATATTGTACTCATCACCAATAATAATTTAAAATTATAATAATATAGGTACCACATTGAATTTACAATAACACGCGTACCTCCGTACGCAGTCTTGTCACCCACTGCCACACTATATTAACTATAACTCGCTCTATCCCTATCCACTGGTTATACTCTTGCATATTATAGAACATGTAGCCTGTGAAATCATAGCATTCACAATAACACTTATGACATCTCAAATAACATCATTTCTAAGAATACAGTGCATGGTAGAGTTGTGGGTTATAGTTATGTAGTGTGGTGAGTGAGGTGACAAGAATGTGTACGGAGGTGCATGGGTTATAGTAAATTGAATGTGGTGCATATATTATACATTTAATTTACAACTGGCAGTGAGTAAATTATACATTTATATAGTTTAATTTGTGTTAATGCATAAAGAATAAATAACGTTTTTCTAACTGTACGAAAGTTTAAACCTGTTTTTTATTACATTTATACATATATATATATATATATATATATATATATATGTATATATATATATATATATTTGTCTATCTCTCTCTCTCTCTATATATATATATATATATATATATATTTATACACATATATGTATATACACATATACGTGATTGTATAGTAGGCTACTTATTACCACTGTTGTATGTGGAGAGGGGCAAAGCCTCAATTGGCTGATGACCCTCCACTCCCTTAACTTACGACAAATGTGAGACAACATTCCATGCATCATCACAAATATCATTCCCAGCCTGGGTAACTTAAGTGTGAGATGCACATTGATGCTCCAGTGTGTATGCTGCCTTGTCTCCTAACATGAAAGATTAACTCTTTGTTTCTCACCTCAGGGAGCTTCAATGTTGGCAAAATCATAATGACTGCTGCAGCAAAGCAGCTGACACCTGTCACACTGGAACTGAGTGGGAAGAACCCCTGCTTCATTGATGATGGATTCGACCCCAAGACCGCAGCCAACCGAGTCATCTGGTCCCACTTTTTTAATGATGGTCAGACTTGTGTGTCTCCAGACTATGTGCTGTGCACGAAGGAGATGCGCGAGCTGTTGCTGCCAGCCATGAGGGAGACTTTGGTGGAGTTTTATGGAAAGGACCCGCAGCAGTCCCCCGACTTAGCACGTATTATCAACGACCGACACTTCCAGAGAATAAAGGCACTGCTGGGATCTGGCACCGTAGCCATCGGTGGAGATTATGATGAGAAAGATAGATATATTGGTGCGTGGTTTTGAACCATTATTTGCTCTTCTACTTCTAGAAACTGTTAAATGTCTTTGTTTATTAGTCAGTTTTCCCCACAATGATCTTTAAAGACCTTTCAAACTTCTACCATCGCATTTGTTCTTACCACAGATCTAAAAGGTGCATTTCTGTAACTGCCTGCATGCTTGTAGTTGTAGTCCTATCATTATGATGTAAATGGATTCTCTAGAATTTTTGTAATGTTTTTTGTGCATGTTCTAAGCTGAACTAAGTAACAGCTTCTTTCCCCATCCATTATCAAATGCTGTACACATGCCACATACATGAATGTGTACATATACCTCTAAGCAAAAACCTCCCTGCGTGGGGCTTAAGGAGTAACTCCACTCACAGTGTTAAAATTTCTGAGGCTATACCTATAATACTAAGCTAAGAGAGCAGCTCTGTTTGATGACCACCAGGATTCCAAGTAAAAAACTTTATTACTGGGATTAAGGTGCCGTAGAACTCTTTAGGCTTCTGTGGGGTAAGAGCTCCAATTGTGAGTTAAAGGTGCAGGGGTACTTACTGGCCATCATGGTGGTTAGCAACATGTGACTCTCTCTACACTTTAGGATCTGATAGAGAAAGGTGCCATTACTAAGTTGAAGGAGCAGGTCCCGTCACTGCCCATCAGGTCCATTACCTAGGAGATGTTTTAGCCATATGTTGATCAAGCACATTATCCCACTCCTCATCGGCCCTTAGCCAAGAAGATGCTTTGTCTCTGATCCAAGGGCCTGATAAAATCATTCTCAGGTCAAAAAGCAGTGGTTGGTTTTGAATCATGACTGCTTTCCAACTTCACAGTAATTTTGTGCTGTGATTCACGTACTAATTCATCACATTTCAAAGATGAGGGTTTGATAGGATTTGTTGAATCCTGCCCCGCTTATATAATATCAATGAGGCAAGACTTTATTTGCATTCCTACTGAACGCGCTAGGAATCCAGGAATGGAGACCTACAAGGGACTGCAGACCTTTTCTGCATTCACATTTGCAGAATGACAGTTTGTTGGTTGTAATTGCAGCCACCGTTCATTAAAAATAAAAAAATAAAAAATTGGCACATTACAAAGGGCATGGGAGGGCATATCTATCACACATTGCAACTTCTGGTTTTACAGGCACAAAGGGGGTCATTCCGACCGCCGGGGTCGGGGTCGGCGGGAGCACCGCCAACAGGCTGGCGGTGCTCCTGAGGGCATTCTGACCGCGGCGGTATGGCCGCGGTCAGAACCGGAAAACCGGCGGTGTCCTGCCGGTTTTCCGCTGCCCTGAGGAATCCCCCATGGCAGCGCAGCTTGCTGCGCCACCATGGGGGGTTCCGACCCCCTCACCGCCATCCTGTTCCTGGCGGTTTTGACCGCCAGGAACAGGATGGCGGTGAGGGGTGTCGTGGGGCCCCTGGGGGCCCCTGCAGTGTCCATGCCAATGGCATGGGCACTGCAGGGGCCCCCGTAAGAGGGCCTCACTTTGAATTTCAGTGTCTGCTTAGCAGACACTGAAATTCGCGACGGGTGCTACTGCACCCGTCGCACACCTTCCACTCCGCCGGCTCCATTCGGAGCCGGCTTCCTCGTGGAAGGGTGTTTCCCACTGGGCTGGCGGGCGGCCTTTTGGCAGTCGCCCGCCAGCCCAGTGGGAAACCCAAAATGACCGCCGCGGTCTTTTGACCGCGGGACGGTCTTCTGGCGGTCCCAGCCAGGCCGGCGGCTACCGCCGCCGGCCGGGATCAGAATGACCCCCAAAGTCTGCAATTATCAGAATGTCAGGATTTGAGATGGAAAAACTCTTTACAGGCCCTAAATGAGTAGGTCTCCTCACGCACTCTCAGGATCTCAAAGGCTAAGAAGCTTTGAGCCAGACATACATCTGGCTCAAAGCTTTAAGGTTACAAACAGCCCGATTTGCAGAAACAGGCTGTTTGCAACCACAAAAAAGCCTTTTTGAATGTACAAAACCCTATTTTATAATTCAGTAATCTATTACCGAATCGCAAAATATGTTTGCAATTTGGTATTAAGTAGGGGCATGTTAAGGGCGCCCCCTTCCTAATAGCGACTTGCAGTGGTATGTGTGAATGTTTTGCAATGGAATGTTTGCAAAACATTCCGATTTTACTGACTCCTTGAAGGAGATGGTAACCTATTTGCAAACGGGAAGGGGTCCTCCAGAGACTCCAATACCTTTGTGAATGGAAGCGGAAAAAAAATTTAAGAGCAAGCAGTGGTTTCACAGACCACTGCCTACTCTTAAAAAATTATAAGAAACCTTTTCAGTTTTCTTTTTGAAACACATTCCATTTTCCTTTAAGGAAAACAGGCTGCATTTATAAAACAAATGCTTTATTGAAAAAAAAGCAATCACAGACATGGTGGTCTGCTGACTCCAGCAGGCCTCCACCTCTGTGATATTTGGCCATTCCCAGTGGGTCGCAAATTGCAGCCTGCCTCACGAATATTAATGAGGTAGATCTATTTGCGACCCACTGGGATTTCCTATTTGCGAATTTTGAAAAATTTGCAATGAGGAAAGAACAAACACATTTTTTCGTACATCAGGCCCTCAGTCCCCAAACTAATGAGACAAGTATATAATCTGAGACTCAAGCATCTTAAGAAAAGGGCACCACTTTTCAGACTGTAGGAGTAGCTCCTCTCACTAACCTTCTTACTGGGAACCAGGGCATCCACTCCTGACCTGAGTAATGGAGCTCTTCATCTTCTAGAGAGTATCTCTGATATTTACGGGTAACTGTGTATTCCTCCCGCTGGGTGGTACCAGAGCAGGCCCTGTAGTACTTAAGAGTTGGCTATTACGAGGGCTGCTCTCACGCTAGTCCCCTTTTTATTCTGCCTGAAATTGAAAATAGATTATGGTGTCAATGAAGCAGAGAGGAATGTGTTATTCATTGGGCTTCAGGACCCACAATAGAGCTGTTAGTTAAGTGAATAACTTTTCATTATTCTTACATCTCAGTCCTGTTAACATTTCTTATACTTTAGATTTTATACATATATGTGTGTGTGTGTGTGTATATATATAGTTAGGCTCACATTTTAAACATACCAAACCAGAGAAATCCACCAGTTATAAGAGTTATTGCAAGTAAGTATAGCTTGTGCCCTAAGGTAACGATAACTTGCACCCCCTGCCAGGCACAGTTTTTTAGTCACTAATTTTACTGCAAATATTACATTGGTATTATCAATTATGTTATCAAAGATTTCATGAGTGCCGTAATTTGTACGTTAATTAGCAGTGCACGGTAAGGCCTATGGTCAGTCCCTGCGGCCAACCCCTATAACCACTATAACTACCCAACCCCGTGCTGCGCATGACAAAAGGCCATACACAGTGGGGGCTGTCTGCAGGGCCTGGCCTGTGGCCAAGCCCTGCAGCCAAATGGTATAACCATCCAGGACAACTCCCATAACAGCCGAACCCCGCATTGCCCTCTGTCCTCAGGCCGACATCATCCCTGGGGATCCCATCCCCGGGGCCTGGCCTAAACTGTTAAAAAAAATTTGGGGGGAGAGAGGGCGCACAGCTGAAGCTGAGTCCCAAGATGGCTCCCAATACTTCCTTGTTGAAGTGTTGGCAGCCAATCAGATCTCAGCACAAGATCGGGAGAGGTTGCAAATCTTCTGCGTCCCTATATATACAAATATGGATTTCCTTTAATTTCACTAAAACTACTGAACAGATTTACAACAAATAACAAAAGGCCTCTTTCTGATCCAAGAGCTACCTTACTGCCAAATTTGGTGTAATTCCATCTAGTGGTTTCTGCGCTATCGCTGTTCAAAATCCCTATGGAAAAACAAATGGGGCAAACTTGTTTGGGGAACCTCCTTTTTCTCAGCCGCCACTTAATGGATCACCCCGAAACTTTCCAGACAGTATCTGATGTGAACACCATTCTTTTTTGGGAAGTTTCGTGAAGATTCATCAAAAGACGCCAAAGTTATTAGCAAGACAAAAAAACTATTTTTCTATAGAAACTAAGTCCTAGCTATAACTACCTAGTAGCGACCGCCACTAGGTAATATATATATATATATATATATATATATATATATATATATATATATATATATATATATATATATATAGAACAAAAATAGCTAAGGCACCAGTTTGGGATCCATCCAAACACTTTATTCCAGAGTGAACAACAACTCTCCACGGCATTTATCCGAGACAGAAGGTCAAACTGAGGTGAGCAAGGGATGGGATAGAGGTATTTTACCTCCCTTCTAGCTGTTTGGGACCTCCTTATAACGAGAGGAATATGGGCAACAACTTTAAACAAGGACACTTTTCCAGCATACATTGTAACTTTGGTGCCTAAAACGCTATTTTATGCAGTACAATGATTCAGCACCAGAGTTTAAGAACATGGAATGGTGCACCTTGGGACATGGAGTTCGTGATTATCAGGTCACATGATCAGCAATTTAAAAAGCACTGGCTTTGTGATCACTTGCATTGTCTCACCTGTGATCAAGGCAGTTCGAGCCGAAACGCGTCAGAAAAAGGAGAGTTGTTGTTCACTCTGGAATAAAGTGTTTGGATAGTTCCCAAACTGGTGCCTTAGCTATTTTTGTTCTATGTTAAGATGGGATGCTTCGCCCTTATGCGGAGGCTGCCCAGTCAGGGCCTGTGGCCCCTTAATGGAGCGTGTTGTACAAAGATATATATATATATATATTTATTTATATATATATATATATATATATATATATATATATATATATATATGTATATATATGTATATAGTCTTGTGGCTTAGTCTCCCACAATCGGTGATGCTGCCACCCTGAGTCAACACCACACCCCCTGGAAGCTGTTGGCCTAGCTCCTGGCTAGCCCACATCGATTAGGGTAGTAGTGATTTTTGGCAACCAAAACCTGACACTGTGACTCCTCAGGGAAGTTGTGAAAACAGATCATACTCCTTTCACTCGGTTACTCAGTGATCCACACATGCCAAGGCAAGATGAGAGATGTAAACTGGATTTCAATATATTTATTAAAACCATTGCATCCTAGTATAAACAGCATGACCTGCGATAATAAGGCAGATGAAACATTATAAAGTGATCATCATTACAAACAGCATGAAAAAGAAAAACAACTCCACCATTTTGTACTTTTCTAGAAAGCCTAGTGAATACACCCTAACCTCTATGTATGGGAGCATAGTGATGGTAATCCATCTGCTGGTCTCGATCTAATGCCTGAGTTGGATAGCAGGGGTCTGCCTTTTGTCTGAATGGCAATCCTAACGGGAAGCTGAAGGGTCAGCATCAGGCTCAGCATTAGGCTCAGCAACGTTGGCTGCGGTACGTCCCAAGACAGTCATGACTGGAATGCCCACTGCATAGCCCTATCTGATGCTTAAATAATACCCTATACACAGTTTGTGGAAGTAGGCCCGATGCTATGATGCGTCTAGAAGACCTCCTGTTTTCCCGTGCCCTTCTGTTATGCATTTTCCGATCCATTTCCTTGAGGTTTTCTGATGCATGCTGGGTTGCATCCTGGGGTTAATTGAATGTGTATATTACTTATATTTTTTTTATCTTCTTGTTCCCTGAAGACTAGTCCTATAGACAAAGACACTATGGAAAAGTTGTGTATACAGCACAACCACATGCTGTGTGCCTAACCTCAATGCATGAACGTGTAACTGTTGCATATCGTTAAATGTCCTCAATTCAGTTTGGACGGCTGGACCCCTTCGCCAGGAGGCACTCTCTCTTTAAAAAAAAAAGCCACTCTTCCAATTTCAAACATTTCACATTCCCTGCAAAGTGGAGAAAGACAAACATAGAAGTGACTACAGAGCAGTATTTCAAGGGAATAACTGTCTGATCAGTCAAGTTCTAAAACCAGCCTTGTGTGCATTGCCATAATATAATTGTGCAAAAAAATATCTCTTCTAATCAATGGATTGAAATCAAAATGTAAAAAATCAACTGTTTGTAGAGCTAACATGTTTGCTGCACTCACTTTCGTGGAGATTTGTCCAATGGCGCCAGAGTTATTAGGAAACCAAAAACTGCCTTGACTATGGGAAAGCAATCCTGAGTATAACTGCCCAGCAGCGACTGCCGCTGGGTAATAAATATAAATATAGCGCCGGTCGCCTGTAGGTAGTTATAGTTAGGACCATGTTTCCATAGAAAAAGTGTTTTTTGACTTGCCTATATCTTTGACACTGTTTGACAAATTTTCCAGAAGATTTACCCCAAAACGTGGCCTGTTGATTCTTGTTGCACACGGGAAGTTTCGGGGTGATCCGTCAAGCGGGGGCCGAGAAAAAGGGGGATAAAAAAATGTTGCGTTTCCCATGTTAATTCCCACAGAAGCTGTCAACACGTCTACAGCCCGAACCGCTGAGTGGAATTACACCAAATTTGGCAGAACGCTAGCTGTCGGTGCGCAGATTGTGCTTTTTGTTATTTGGTGTAAATATGTTCACTAGTTTAGGAGATATTTTAGGGCAAATTAATTTGTATATCTCTGGTCGTGAATAATTTGTGAAATTCGTGAATTTTCGTGAATATGCGCGCAAAGAAAAATGTTGCAACTGGCTGACCGCAACCTGACTAGAAAGTTGCGATTGCCATTTTATTTCACGGGACATGGTCCTCGGGGTGAAAATGTAAATTTAAAGTGGCATAATGGGTGATGTAAGTGTGTTTTAGGGGCAAAATATAGGTTTATAGTAATTTTGCATCATGGCACATAATATTCTTGAAATTTCACGAAATTTCACGAATTCCTGAAAATTATCCGCAAAATATTCACAATTATGGAAAATTTTGAAAGAAAAAACACAGACTTATTCATACATGAATTCATTCATTTATACATGCACTCAGAGGCTCAGGCGCCCACTCACACACCCACTCAGTCACTCATACACCCACTGAGACACACTCAGAGACTCACACACTCACTTTCAGGTCCACTCAGACACTCACGCACCCACTCACACATCCACTGACAGAGACAAGCCCTGTGGCCAACCTGCGCTGTGCATGGCCAAAGGCCATGCGTGGCACGGGTTGGGTGGTTATAAGGGCATTGCTCCATTGCCTGGCTGCAAGGCCAGGCCTTGCAACCAATCCCCGCCTCCCAGGGCCAAAGGCCGTGTACGGCTGGGGTTGGAATAACGTATAATATTTTAAATTACTTTACATTATGAAAACCATAAAAATTCACTGAAAAAAACAAAGATTACAGGGACGTTATAGTTAGGTTCTGAAGGTACTCGTACGAAACCATAGAAATTCAGCAGTTATAGTTAGAGTTCTTTCGAGTAACTATAACTCGCACCCTAAGGTAAGTATAACTCGTGCCTTGGTCATGCACAGCTAATTACTCCACATATTATGCCATTGATGAGAGCTTGTATGGCATATTTGATATCACTGCAATGTTTGCAATAACATTATTGATAAGAAAACTGTGCATGGCAAAGATGCAATTTATAGTTACCTTAGGGTGCGAGTTATAGTTACTTGAAGGAACTCTAACTATAACTACTGAATTTCTATGGTTTTGTATGAGTAAATTCAGAACCTAACTATGACGTCTCTGTAACCTTTGTTTTTTCAGTGAATATATATATATGTATATATATATATATCGATCTATATATATATGTGTGTGTGTGTGCATGTGTCGGTATGACACACATGCTTGCAATCTCCATGATTAGGTGTTTTAGATGGCCTCACCACTTTTATTTATGACCCCTTGTGTGCCCGCTAAAAATCACTTCTAAATACTTTGCTTGTTTCAGAAAGGCACATAATATCATAGAGGCAGTTTTTCTTATAATTTAGAACACTGCATGTGCTGCAAATGTTTAGGGGTAGGTGGTAAACACCGCTCCACTGGCGGAGTTCTCACCTCCACACACTCAACAAAAAACAAAAGATCAGACAGATTGACAAAACAATTGCAGCCTGTCCATAGCAGAATGGGCCCCACCCCTCTCTGGGCCCCTGAGTTGGTGCCCAGCTGCACGACTGATAGCTGTGCCCCTCTACAGGCAGTGGTGATCTCACATCGGGAACACAAAATTTCCATTCTCACTGGAGACCAAATATCAGACAGAACCCTAAAAAGCATCCTCCCTCATGCAGCTACAAGATTGATCAAAGACACAAGACAATTTGACCACATGCGTTGACCTTGAATGGCTTGCTTCACTTCTACCTTTGCCTGTGCAGTACTTAACTCATCCCACTGTCTGAAAAACAAACTGAAAATTGTAGCTCAGAGGAGGCTCTTTGCAGCACTAACAATATCCATCAACAGACTCTTCTCTGCAACAAAGCCTTTAAAGTATTTAGCTCCTTTTCATGTTTTGGTCCGAAAAACATGTACAACTAAGTCATCAATGTCAAGTATGACCATTCCTTGAAAACCACCTAAAGAATCAAGCAGATTCAAGACAAGGTTGCGTCCTGACGTACTGCTCTGTCAGTGATGGCCTCTGGGGAATTCGCCACTATGACCCAACTTTTCATCCAAGTGTTCAACGGCGAGACACTTCCTCACTGTGATAGGACTAAACTCCCTTCACATAAAGAATCTCTGCTCTCTTCTTCTCTAGTCTCCTTTCTCAAAAATTTACTTAGCCACATATCCCATCTACCTACACATGACACCTACGTTACATTGGCACCTTACAAGTCTCTTTCCTTCCATTATCATATGCTATGTGATTATTGCAGGAACCTATCTAAACACTAACGACAATGACATATGTAGATATAAAACAGCCAGGGTTCTAATTTTCTTGCATGCTGTGTCAGGTCTCTGATCACTCATCTCAAGGTAAGTTACAATGACTTCTGAAAATGAAAAACACACATGTATTATGTTCATGTGCTCTCGTTGGAGTGTTCTAAAATCCTCTTGGATTTTTTTCCATGCAAGGGTAAAATCTAAATAAATAAATATAGTTGTCTGCTGTCCAGCTCAGCCTGAAGTTCAGGTGAGCCACTGATAAAAGAAAGGTGTACCTCAAGAAATATTTTCCATAAGCAGAGTATTTCCCATCAAATAATCACTAATTCAAATAGAAGTAAAGAAACCAATCAAATAACTGTATAGCAAAAAAGAAAACATTTTTATATACTATCTTTTATTTACAAAAAATACAAGTAAAAAGTCTGTATTTGTTTAACAAAGAAATCACCACATTTCTTATTAGCGTTGAGGATCTCATTCTACAAAACAAGTTAATTCAACAGTATATTTGGCAAATGTAGGTTGTCAGAAGTCCATATAAATTGAAAATATATGTAACATTCAAAATCTTTGGAGTAGACATGATTGGAACAGAGACCCAAAGCTTAATTTAGATCACCTGATCTTAATACCGCTTAGAACCACTATTAGATTGAGCAGACACGTGTTCTGCAGCATCCTTCTGAGTTTTAAGGGATCTTAAGTACAAGACAGATTCTTTAACAAAAGGAGAAACATACAAACGTAAATACAAAATGATTCCCAGTTAAAATATCATACTCTACGGATACAAATTTGTATTATCCTTTATATCTAAAAAGAATCTTCCATCACTTCTTCCTTGATTGTTGAGACAGTGTTATTGATATACTCTATTCATAGAGCTTACTTTCCACTTGAATATTTCTGATTTGAACTATGAAGCCTTGAATTGCTGCAACGATCAGAAGTAATTTGTATTATTACATCATACATACTCCATTTTATTTTTAACTATAGTTTATCTAAGTAGGCAGGAAAAACAGATTAATTCTTTAATATATAATCAGTGATAAACTTTAACAGAGATGAGTTCAAGGTAATTTCAAATCTAATGGCTCATGCTCAATTCTCTACTCATATTCAATTTATATTGGTAGGCCTGCACTGAGTCCTCACCAGCAGCAATGGTTTTCACATTTTGTTTACGTTAGTTTTTCAAGATACTCAATACATACCTGATTGATGCAATACTTATCTCTTAGAACAGGATAGTAATAAAGAAACACAGAACTGACATCAAGTATGGGCAGTATCCCAGAATTCACCCCACTAATGGCTTCAACATAAGAGAACAGCAAGACAGTCACTTCACTTGCTTATCTTAATTCCATGAATATCAAGCATACGACCCTATATATTTACCAGGTTTCTTACCTAAATTAAATCTATAGATGGCAATAAGATTACACATTTCACTAGCCTAATCAGAATCTGTATGAATAGAACTAAAAAAGGATCCTCAATCCAATACTAAAATACAGTTCAGAAAAAAATAGAAACAGCAGGGCCACAACTCCTCAGTAGTCTCTTACTTAAAAACACCTGGTAATGCATAAGCCCAAAACAGGATCTAAGGCTTGTAGTAATAAACTTAGGAATATGCTTTTACAAATGTGCCAAATGCAGCAACCCTTATCTCTCCAAAAATGGGTTTCCACATCTCGCTTACCTCAAATCATATGTTTGGACACTTCTGTGGAACAAGAAGCAAGACAGATTTCTCCTTGCTTTTGCATCCAATTTTTTGTGTGCCTTCTCCATGCTTTCACCTCGTTTTCACTGCTTTCTCCTTGCTTTTTTCTCCCGTTTTTTGAGTGCCTTCTCCTTGCTTTTCACTCATTCTCCTCGCTTTCTCCTTGCTTTTCCACATTTTTTGTGATCCTTCTCCTTGCTTTTCCCTCATTCTCACTGCTTCCTGCTTGCTTTTCCCCCCATTTTTTGTGAGCCTTCTCCTTGCTTTTCCCTTGTTCTCACTGCTTTTCCCTCCATTTTTTTGTGATACTTCTCCTTGCTTTTCCCTCGTTCTCACTGCTTTCTCCTTGCTTTTCCCCATTTTTTGTAAGCCTTCTCCTTGCTTTTCCCTCGTTCTCACTGCTTTCCCCTTGCTTTTTCCCATTTTTGGTGAGCCTTTTCCTTGCTTTTCCATCATTTTCACTGCGTTCTCCAGGACCTGCAAGCTCCTGGATACTCTTTTGGGTGATCAGACGCAATTTACAAATCCTGAGTGAATGATTGATTGATTGAATACACTATGCCTCCTGGGCAGATTTTTGCATGAACTATGGGACAGTTCGGCACACATCTTCGCCAGCTATCCCAAGTGACGTCTGCCCAACCTCACAGCCACTGATTTGAGACAGATAGGATGCAGCAAGATATTCAGTAAAATCTGGTCCAGACACTACTCACTGTCTGGGTAGAGCAATCAGTGCCAGTTTGATGCTTGGGTACTGCGCCTGGATTTGCTCCACGGCTTCTCGTCAAATGTTCAATGGTCCCTAATGGATATGTATATTGATGGCTCCAGACTGTTCAAAGCAAAGGTGGATATGACACTCAAACCATTTAAAGGAAGTAAGGCCTCTACCCACTCTCTGGGCTTAGTTCTGCCGGTTTGGCATTTCCCCCCACAGCAACGCTCCTTTCGAGGCTTCGTTAGGGAGTACAGGCAAAGACAATATGTGCTTCAGCAACTATAGGCTTTCCACACCTTTTAGGGTAGGGACAGGGAAGTGTCCAGGCCATCAGGGGGAATGAACTACCCAAACCCCAATCCTTACCCACTCAGCCACTGCAAAACCTTTTTAAATCACCCTCGGTTGTTTAAGATCACCCGGTTGGAGGCTGCATCACTTTTCACCTCCCTAGATGGAGGAGCATCATGTTCAATCAAAGGGTGCTCCAGATCGTGCAACATGGATACTCTACCTTTCCCAGACATACAACTCACACCACAGCTACTCCTGGAGTACCACTTGTCCATACCTTGTGGAGAAATTCTGGCTTTCTTAGCCAAGGGTGCAATAAAGAGCATACTGGCATCGGAGATTGGAACTGGTTGTTACCCCTGCTATTTCCTGGTGCCAAAAAAAGATAGAGAGCTTCGCCCCATCCTCAATCTGCTCCTCTGAACTTCTTCCTCCAGATGGCCAAGTTCAAGATACTCACTCTGGCTCAAGTTCTCTCTGTCCTGGATCCAGGACACTGGATGGTAGCGTTGGACTTGCAGGACACATATTTTCACATTCATGTCCTTCAGTCCCACATACGTTAACTGTGGTTGTAGTTCAGTCAGGGCTTTCAGTTCTCCGTGCTCCCATCTGGCCTCAACAGTGCACCATGAGTGTGCACAAAGGTGATGTTGGTGGTCACAGCCCACCTGCAGAAGTTGGAAAGATCAGTCTTCCCATACCTCGCTGACCAACTACTAAAGGTGGGGTGGCGTCAGCCAGTTGTAAGCCACCTCCAGATGGTGGCCAAAGTCAGAGTGGCAAAGTCACACCTGACTCCTTCACTTCATTAGAGCCATCCTGGACACAGTGCTCTTCTGAGCTCTTCCTCCACCTTGGTGCAGGACATTTGGGCTATGATCCCAATGTTTCAACCCTTGCCCTGGCTCTCATTGAGAGCAGCCCGGAGGTTTCTTGGTCTCTTGGCCTCCTGCATCCTGCTGGTGGACCATGCCAGGTGGAACATCCAGGCTCCGCAGTGGATCTGAAGCCTCAATTGACTCAGCACCAAGGCAGCCTATCAGATTTCATCCAGATGTTAAGGGAGACTGAGATCTGCAGTGGTGGCTGTGGGAGTGCATGTGGACCAGTGGCAGACCCTAATCCCTACCCCACCCAGAGCTGATGGGTGCGATAGATGCATCACTGCATGGCATTCCTCCTGACCATCAATGGGGAACAAATACTGTTTCTCACAGACAGCACAACCGCTATGTGGTACTGCAAGAAACAGAGTTGCATGAGATCATGAGTCCTGTGCCAGGAGGCTCTACATCTCATTAAGTGGCTGAATGCTCAGAGCACCTCTCTGATCGCTCAACATCTTTCAGGACCTTTAAATGCCAGGTTGAACGCACTCAAAAGATGGTGCCTGGCTGATCATGAATGGCGATTGCACTTGGAGGTGGCGCAGGGTATCTTACAATAATGGAGAGAACCCTGGCGTGATCTACTCGTCACTGCAGAGAATGCGCAATGTCAAAAATGTTACACATTGGAGCTCCCAAGGCAGTTCTCTGCCAAAAACACCTTCTTCCAGCATTGGGGGTCATGAATCCAAAATGCCATTTCAACCCTCCTTCTTGTCCAGAGTGCTGAAAAAGATTAAGAGAGACTGGGCCCAAGTCATCCTATGCCTTCGGACTGGGCAAGGAGAGTATGATACCCGGAACGTCTGGCCATGAGCACATGCCCTCGAATATGTCTGCCCCTGCAGTAGGATGTTCTTTTGCAACAGGAGAGCTTAGTCTTACACCAAGCCTGGACACTCTGCTCTTCAATGCGCGGAGATTGAATGTCCAGGTGGTAGCTTTCAAACTTATGTCCGATGTGATCGATGCCCTTCTGGCAGCCAGACATCCACCTCCTAAATCTATTTACGCAGGATGCTGGGAGAAGTTTGCTGTCTGGTGTTGCTCTCAGAACATCAATACTCTGAAGGAGGACCTCTCCTGCAGGATTTCCTGTTCTGAGCCATTCTACAGACCCTCCACCTGCGGAAGTATCTACGCGCTAGGCAAGAAATTTGTGATTAGAAATCTCTGTCGGAAGAACAAGTTACTAAACTTCCCTAATGCCTTTTCTGGTAGAGAGTCAAATCACAGATTCCACACCAACCCACTCTCCTCCCCATTCTGTGGAACAGACTCATTAATGAGATCCCGATTGGGAAGTCTGTACATTGTTATATTATTGGATCTTCTTCTGTTTTGTTTGACCTTAGCCCAGCAAGGCTTTGATGTGGTGATGGTTCTTCCGGCCTTCTTACACTTACCGGATCAGCCATCCTCCTTCAAGTCACCTGTTGTGATGCATTTTTTGAAGGGACTAAGCTACAGGTTCCCTCTAGCGCTGTTTGGGGTGCTGCAGTGGGAACTTAATTTTGCACTCAGTCAATGCACACTCCCTTTGTAGAAGTGCACAGTTGCACTCTTCGCCTACTAACCATAAAGACAGTATTCCTCATTGCCTTAACATTAGCTGGGAAAGTGAGTCAAATCCAGGCATTGTCTGTGGTGCCACCATACACATGCTTCTTTATGGAAAAAGGCATTCCTGCCCAGCATAGTCACACCTTTCCACATAGAGCAATCCATCACCTTGTCAACTTTTTATGCAGCGCCTCATCCCTCCGAAGAAGAGTGGCTCCATCGTCTCGATCCTAAGAGGGCCCTCAGCTTCTATGATGATCGGACCAGAGAATACAGACGGGATGACCAACTTTGTGTTGGTTCCTTTGGAGCTAGGAAAGGCAAAACGGTTACAAAAAGAACGATCTCCCGATAGATTGTGTTATGCATCAAGATCTGGTATTGGCGGGCCTAAAAGCAACCCCCAGAAGGCTTGCACGCTCATTATACCCGAGTGAACGCTGTTGTCGCTGCACTAGCGTGTGGTGTGCCAGTTTTGAACCGCTGCTAGGCTGGTATGGGGGCAACCCTTCATAAGTTGAGGAAGTACTACTGCCTAGATAGCCAGTTGCGGTGGGAGGGGCACCTCATCCAATCTGTCCTGCAGGATTTCCGGGTCTGAGCCATTCTACAGATCCACCACCTGCAGAGGTACTGGTTTGGTATCTATTCACTAGGAGAGGAATCTGCGGTTAAAAATCCCTATCGGAAGTTACTAACCTTCCATAACGGCTTTTCCGGTAGAGACTCTAATCGCAGGTTTCTCACCGACCACCCTTCTCCCCTTTCTGTGAAACTGACTCACACAGTGCATTAATGGAACCCCAATCTGAAAGTCTGCACACTGACATATTCTGAATTCAGTGGCTCTGTGTCCGAGATCTGAAAGAAACTGATGTCAGTTAATAGAGGTGGCTCAGATACAGTAGCCCAATGTAGCATCTGGGGTGGGACAGACGTGATGCAGAGCGACACGACCCCACATACCAATATATGAGAGAATTGCTGCAAACGTTTCTGGATCCAGTCTGCTGCCTTTGGGAAATTCACAAGGTGAGTAATCTGTGGTGAGAGTCTCTACCAGAAAAGGTGTTACAGAAGGTAAATAACTTGTTCGCCTTTGATCCTGGGAGATGCATTGGGAAAGAGTGCAATGAGATTTTTTTATTCTTCTGTATCCCCCTACTACATACTGCTGAATAGTCTAGCTATTTTAATAATGTTCATTCAATGGGCTCTGTGTCTTCCGTCTTCCATTTTAACTATGTATGTATTCCTCCCTTCTTTCCCGCTCAGCCCCCACGATACTGGTGGACGTGAAGGAGTCCGATCCGGTGATGCAGGAGGAGATCTTTGGCCCCATCCTGCCGATCATGACCGTCAAGGGCGTAGATGAGGCCATTGCTTACATCAACCGGCATGAAAAACCACTGACAATCTACGCCTTCTCACCTGACAGCAAGGTACACTGGGCATGGAATGTAGAGGTCATTATAGATGAGACCAAATGCCCACTAACACACATAGGGCCTGATTACAACTTTGGAGGAGGTGTTAATCCGTCCCAAAAGTGACGGTAAAGTGACGGATATACCACCAGCCGTATTACGAGTCCATTATATCCTATGGAACTCGTAATACGGCTGGTGGTATATCTGTCACATTTGGGACGGATTAACACCTCCTCCAAAGTTGTAATCAGGCCCATAGAGTATTTTATAATGAGCTGACATGCATAGGCTCCGGGAGCCCATCACATGGATTACAGATGAGGAACACCACAAGAATCATCCCTTCCTGCACCTCTTTCCTGTAGGATACCATTCTCCAGTATTGGATTTTTTATAGATTCATATGCGTGAATCAGTCCCCGTCATTGAAGTGGGAGTCTCACAGTAACATTAAATAGCGGTATAAAGAAATTTGTATAGCTTATTGTCATTATTTGCAAAGATCTGAAGTCCAGCCAATCAGGCGACAGCACCCTTTAGAACCCTCACCACAGAAGTGCCAGTCTCTCAGATCTTCTACTGCACGTTGTGTAAAGGAGTATCCCTGAGCTCTGCTCAGCTTTTTATTCTGTATAGCTGTAAAGCATTAAACATGTCTGATTCTTCAAATAAAAGACTCTTTAAATCCTGCAAATCATATGAGAAAAAGAAATTACGTGTGGATGACCCACATAATGACTGCCTCTACTGCCTTTATCCTCAGCACAAAGTGAAGGACTTAAGGTATATTGCACTTTTTAATCAAAGACATTGAGAGAAAGAGAGGCAAAACTTCTGTTTTGGATCAAAAAGGCCTAATCACAAGGAAAGATATCCTCAGGTACAGAGAGCGTGCCTCTATTGAGTCTCGCAAGAGAGAAAGGTCCCACGACCAGGGGTCCTCTGAGGAAGGTAGGAAGGACCAAAGAACTTTCCATCATGGGTCTCTAAAAGATGCTCAGAAAAATGAGAAAACCTCTAAATTCTTCTAAAAAACTACTTCCTCTGAGCTTACTACTGGAGCTACTAAGTCTTAAGACTATCCACATACCTCTTCATCTGAACCGTCAACGACAAGACCAAAGAGCCATGTAAAGGCACCATCAACGAGATCTTCACCGTAGACGACAGCGTGGTCATTGGCCACTACAGTGATGGTCACCACTGTCTTGTCGACAAGACCATCAACGATGACAACAACAGCGGCTTCGGCCATAGATGCTCCAATCCTGACGACGAAGATTTCCTCATTGAGGAACACTGCGGTGATGATACCACCATTGACGAAGCCACCGTTGACTATGACACCACCGTCAACGAGATCATCGTCAAACGCATCACTGTCGACAAGACCGGCCTCAACAACACCACCATTGAGGACAATCATGCCGTCGACCCTTACTTACATTCCCTTGTCAACAACATCTTCAACGACACCGTTGACAATCATAAAAATTACAAAGTCCTTCTTAAGGCCTCAAGATACCTCCCCAACAAGGTTTCACCATATCCTCCATAACTTCCTCCATAATTTCCTTGATCTGGAGGATTCAGAGAATGAAGGCCTATTTGGCCCAGCACATGGCCCATCAGAGCTCCAGGTGAAATATCAAGATGAGGAAGATGATGAGGAGGAAGAATCTTATTATGGCCAATATTATAATCCACAGGCCAAACAACAATATGCACCAAACTACCATGATTATCCGGACCCTGCACCTAGACAAGGTCATGTACAAGTACCTCTCTCACTGGTACAAGATATACAGGCTATGCTGCAGGACTACCGCAGAAGGTTCCCAGAACCTCCACAGGATCAACCACCACCTCCACCATCTGTTCTAGCAGTGCCAAGGCCTATTTCCCCTCCAATGATGTCAAGAATGACACTTGCCTCCAATATTTCAGCACCACCAAGGGATCATCTGAAGATGACAGGGAAGAGGGTGAGATCCAAGGCATCCATCCACCCCGTGATGAGTGGGATGAATACCTGCTCCCTTCTCCATCACCACAATCACTACCAGATCCTTCTGATTCCCATCTTGGGAGCATCCGTGGCTTTCATAATTTGATGGAAAGAGCTGCATCGAGGTTTGACTTGCCTGTTTCAGTGAGGAAGTCAGATTGCTTCCTTTACGACTTCAAAGTATAGACACAAAAGTCTATTCGTGCTATCCCAATAATTGATTATATTTGGGAAGAGGGTACCAAGCTGATGTGGAATCCAGCTACTGTGGCGGCAGTGATTCCACGCATAAGCCTGTGAGGGCATCCTAAAGCAGATTTGGTGGTTTTGCAAGCAACGCAAAGGACCTCAAAAAATCTTTCTGCCCCAATTTCTACTCCACCTGACAGAGAGGGCAGGTGCTGTGATAACATCAGGAAGGGCTTCTCCATTCTGTCTGCCATTACAATTCTTGCGGCCAATTCTTTAGCCACCTTAGGCCACTACGATAGGCAGAAGTGGTCAGACATTGTTACCCTGATGGATCAGGGCACAGATTTCTACTCTAATTCTCTACTTGTCAAAAAGAAAAAGGAGTATGCAAACCCATTCTGAACCACAGTAATCTCAACTAATTTCTAAGGAAGCAGTCATTCTGCATGGTCACATTTCCTGAGCCACAGAGATTACATGACCACTCTCGACTTGCAGGATGCGTATTTCTACATTTGCATACATCCAAAGCATCACAAATAGCTCCGCTTCACCCACTACCAGTTCAAAGTCCTCCCAGCTCCCTGCATTTTCACCAAATGCCTCATCCTACTTGCAGCCGTCCTCAGAAAACATGGTCATCAGGTATTCCCCTACCTAGACGACTGGGTGCTAAAAGCGCAAACACCTTTGCAGGCATCCGAAGCAACACAGGATTTATAGATTTGTTTCACAAGCTGGGGCTCATGCTAAACCATCAGAAGTTGTCTACTGTGCCACAACAAAATTTAACATTTTTTAGGCTCCACCATACGGGACAAGGTATTTCTTTCCCTGGAAGGACAGCAAAGACTGATTCATCAGGCCCCAAAGATTTCCAAAAGAAAGTCTGATTCAGTGCATCTACACAAGTCATTACTAGGGATGATGTCATCTGCAATAAATCTGGTCCCATCAAAAATAAGTACAAGGATGGTCCAAGCTGGTGGTGGTTCCATAGTCCTCATATCTCCAAAGGCCTCACGTTTATGCCACTAATACCAGACTTCACCATAACAACTGACACCTCCCCAGAAGGTTGGGGCAGACATCTCAAGGATCTGCAAATACAGGGGAAATTGTCTATCACGCAAAAGTCCATGCGTTTAAACGGCCTGGAACTCGAGGCTATATTTCTCACCCTCCAGGCTTTCTTACTTCGCAAACAAGGATCTTCAGTGCTGGTACTTACAGAAAATATGACCAACATGAACTACATAAACAAGCAAGGAGGTACAAGGTCACTGGCTGTCTCTGAGGAGGTCCAGGAGTTATGGCACTGGCTGACAATAAACACATTACTCTACAGGCCGAGCATATAGCAGGAACAAGCAGTGCTTTGGCGGACACACTCAGCAGATCCCTAGAGAGCTGTCACAAATTGGAGCTGAACTTGGAGGAATTAAACAACTTTGGGGCAAACCAAAACTAGACCTCTTTGCCATAAACAAGAACAAAAAATGCTGCTTCTATGCCAGTTGGCACCCAGGATCATGGTGGAATGCCTTTTTGATAAGATGGTCCGGGATATATGCGTGCTCCTTTGCCCCATCCCCATGATACTGAGAGCTCTCAACAAGATGAAGATGGAGATGTGCCTCTTAATCATGATTGCTCCCAGATGGCTCAGGCAATACTGGTTCTTGGAATTCCTCCTGCTGTCGGAGCCCAAGCCTGTTCATCTTCAGACCAAGCAGTCCCTGTTGACAATGCACCAGGGCCAAGCTCTACACCCGGATCCAGGCTCCCTCTAATTATAGCAACACAAAAGGGTGATGGATGGAGTGCTGACACTTTTCAAACACTCACTCCCAGTCATAGATCTGGGTTTAATCATTCGTTCTTTTGTTCACCATGCCACCCCAGTTTGGACCCAGCCATATGCAAATCAGTCATGACCCTGTTCCTTGTGGGAACAGTACAGCCCGAACTGCCAGGCCAGGTCCTCCCTAGACCAGAAACAAGCATCCTGGGACCCATTTCAGGGTATCACCCTTCCTCGGCCAGGCTAGCTAGAATCAAGTGGCACAGTGAGCAAGGGACCGGCATCAGGGCATACCCTTCCCACTTAGGGCAACTTTAGCAACAAAAAAGAATGATGGACAGAGTATTGAAACTTTTCAAACACTCACCCCCAGTCACAGATCTGAGCTTAAGCCATCGTTCTTTTGCTCACCATGCCAACCCAGTTTGGACCCAACCATATGCAAATCAGTCTTGACCCTGTTCCTCCTGGGAACAGTCCAGCCTGAAGTGCCAGGCCATGTCCTCCCTGGATCAGAAACAAGCATCCCGAGAATGGTTTCAGGGTATCAGCCAGACTAGCTTCAATCCAGTGACACAGTGTTCAATTTTACAAACATACTTCCCAAATCCAGCAACCCCGGCAGAACAATCTCTGCATACCCTGGACATTAAGAGATTACTTAAAATGTACTTGCATCGTACCAAACAATTTCATAAATCTGAGCAACTCTTGGTTGCTTATGGACAGTCTCAACAAGGCACACCTGTTACAAAGGCAACCATTGCAAGGTGGATCACACAACTATACAGTTTTGCCACTCCAAGGTGGGCAAACCACTTTGCTTTCCTCTAAGGCAAAGGCACACTCCACAAGGGCAGTTTCCACATCAGCTGCCTTGTTCACAGGGGCTCCTTTCGAGAAAATGTATTGTGCTGCAACGTGGAAGAGCACACACTTTCACAGCACCTGTTTCTATGAGGAGGGCTCTGTTATTTTGAATGCTATCTTTCTATATATCTGATGTTTTATTGCACATTATAGGTCAAAAATAACGAATTATATTATTATTATTTGACAACCCACCAACCGTAAGGGTGATAATGTAACAATATGTAAAATTACAAAACTGCTTTCTATTCTGGTTCAAGCATGTGAATCTATGAAAGATCCAATACTTGTGAAGACAATGAGTTACTTACCTGTAACTTCAGTTCTCCAGTGTTGGCATCTTTCATAGATTCACATGCGGACCACCCTCCTCCCCATAGAGGCTCCCCTTATGTCCTCTTGTTAGTTATATCACTTGTGCTAGAAAAATCTAAGAGACTGGAGCTCCTGTGGTGAGGGTTCGGTGAGGGTTCTTTAGGGTGCTGTCGCCTGATTGGCTGGACTTTGGGTCTATTCAAATAATGGCAATAAGCTGTAAAAGTGAATTAACTTTAACATTATTTTATATGTAAAGAAATTTTATTCTGCTATTTAATGTTACCTTAGGACTCCCACTTCGACGATGGGGAATGATTCAAGTATGTGAATCTATGAAAGATCCCAACACTGGAGAAATGAAGTTACAGGTAAGTAACTCATTTTCTTCTGCGTAATGTTCTTTCCTAAGGTGAAGATTTATACCTATGTTGTGCTCTATTACTCTCCTGCTGCGTTATTGATTTCACCACTAGAGTTGTGGTGAGGGGCCTATCCAAATGCAGGCAGATCACTAGTAATCCTTTGCTTTCATAAAGATTTTGTGAGTGCAAAGTACCAATTGGCAATGCAAATACTTACCAGTGCCTTATAATCCTCAATCCCCTCTGTACACCGCAATGCACACATTGTGAAACCTTGAAAAGGTGCGCTAATATGCTTCCACCCATTGTGACTTGGCAGGTAGCGCACAAACTCATTGAACCTTGCAGTTCTTGGTTACAAACTTAAAATAAAATGAAATTGATTTGGAATAGCGTACAAATACCTGAAGGCGTCAAGGCGCTAGGACTAGTTAGTTCAGATGAGGGAAAAGACATATCAAGGTCTCTGTTCTGGGCATCGACGCGACCTCAGTTTATAATATAAAGAGCATGTTTTCAGGGATTTTCTAATGGATGTATGATTCTTAAAGCTGGTATGATGACGGAGAAAGGAGTTCCATAGCTTGGCGGTGGCCACTGAGAAGGCTCTACCAACTTCCCAGGGCAAGCAGTAACCATTCGCTTATATGCACATTAAAGTGCACATCTGATTCTAGCCCCATTGCTGATAATGAGGATAGTAGTGTCTGCCTCACTGCACATAGTCCCTTTGTGCAGCAAAGCTTAATTAGTCAAAAGACCGCCGTGTAAAGCCTAAGGCTGTGCACAATTTAAAGCCTATTTGTGAATCTGCCCCTGCATTTTATAAGAGTACTTTAGTTCACACGTATCTTTACTTGAACTTAAATGCCAAACAGTATGCAGCACAGCACAACATGGTGCGAGCAGCAGCAGCCCACCTATACGTGTGTCTCTGTGAGACATGAGTGTCTGTCCTCGATGTCTCATTGGGCAAAATCAGTCTGACTCCTGTGACATCAGTGCTGAAAGCAGCGGTGTCGGGTGAATGGGTTACATTGTAGCAGAGCGAGCTCAGCTGCAGCAGCCCCAAGCCTGCTGCAGCAGCGCGGACTGCGCGCTGCAACTAGCTTGCTCAGTCACACAGTGGTGCTAATTAGAGAGCTCCGGATTGACAGCTGAGGAGGCCCTATACATGCGTGACTTTGCATTTCAACGCAATGATGCGTACCACCACACTGAAATGCAGTAGTCTGGCGCCTGATGCCTGGTACTTGGCAGGGCCGAAATCCATGTCTTTTATATGCAATCTGTATAAAATCAGACAACCTGCCATTCCCTATCTACCATGGCAATTGGAGACCCCTTTTCTGTCTCGTCCTGTTTGGTTTCAGACCAACTCTGGGACACTATTTAGTGCCCAGGCGGAGCTTATTGTCTTGGTACCTTTTTGACATTTGCAAATACTCCCAGGCATGGGTAAGCATAGTTTCTATTGCACGTCCCCCCTGGGTTGACAGCCTATGTCAGGGCTATTCTCCAGCACCTGGAGAACTGAGGGACAGTTAGGCAGGACTTGCAACAAAGTATTGCCATTTTTCCTAGTTCTACAGAATCAATAAACTACTGCAAGTTCACTGAATTGTCAAGTACCAACCTTTAAGCCTTTGACATTCTGGGGATGATGAAGTCAAGCAGTCTAGCATACCCCTGAACACTGGGCTATATTATGTCAGAAACAGCGAATGTTGTGCCCAAGCTAACTGACTGCTGACTTTTAAATACTGAAGGGAACCATGGTGTATCTTACAGTGTTTTACAGCTCCATGGCTTTCAACTGCCAACACTGCACTGTCATCTTGTTTCCATTAGCGTGGGAGAAAACCCATACTGTTCTTTTGGTTTAGTAGACTGGAAGCAGGCAGCTGTCTAGCAAGTCAGGAGTAGGAGATGGGCAGGCAGCCCAGTAGCCAATCAGGAGCAGGAGATAGGCAGGTAGCCCACTGGCCAATTAGGAGCTGGAGATGGGCAGGCAGCCCACTGGCCAATCAGGAGCCGGAGACGAGCAGGCAGCCCACTAGCCAATCAGGAGCGGGAGACGAGCAGGCAGCCCACTAGCCAATCAGGAGCAGGAGATAGGCAGGCAGCTCACTGGCCAGTGCTTAATTTGTGCTTGTTGTTTCCGGTGCTGAGCACCGGCACTTATTTTTGAGGGCCTGCGTTTATTCTTCTACCTCCAGCATTTGCTGTGAGCAAAAGAGACATATGGGAAAGACAGAGGAAGAGAAAAACGAAAAAGCGTCACAATGGGAGAAAGCAGAAAGCTGCAAAAGTGAGCCAAAAGGGCAGGGAGTGGCTGTAAATGGGTTCAAGAGGCCCGAGATGGCTTCAGGATTACGCTGCCTCAGTATTCTGTGTTCCCACATTTAATTGCAGCAGCCACATGTTTAAGAAGAGGGCTTTGAGCGCCGGCACGTTTTTATTTACAAATTAAGCAATGCCACTGGCCAATTAGGAGGGGGAGACGGGCAGGTAGCCCACTGGCCAATCAGGAGAAGGAGACAGGCAGGAAGCACTCTAGCCAATCAGGAGCGGGAGACTGACAAGCTGTCCACTGGCCAATCGGGAGCAGGAGATGGGCCGGCAGATCATGTCTTTGGTGCTCATGTGTTCCTTTGGCCCTGCCCCTGGTTATAGTCTTTTGTTCAGGTGTTCCACTGCTTGCAGGGCATGTAACAATAAAGAATTGTTCCTGTTCCTTACAAAGGGAGGAGTAGTGCAGTGGGGCTTGCCTTATGAAACACCCTGCAACCATGGAAAAAGGAGTCCCACTCGGGTATACCCTTATCACGCACAGTGTCTGGCACATTGTTGTTCAGCATCATCTAAACATATATAAAGCACCTGTTGGGGATACGACTTGTGTCTTTCTGAATGAGAGAACATTCTAGACCTGAGATATTGGTAAAAGTATCGCAGGAGGGTACATGAGCAATGCGCAAGAGGCTTTCAACCCTACGTGCAAATGTAGCATTGAAGGCCTCGGGGGTCATAGCCCTTAAGTGCCAAAAAAATGCACTGGACACAGACATAAGGACTGGAACTGCACAGAAGAACCCAGACACGGGCTTTCCAGATTTTTACTAACCATGTTGCGTCACACCCAGATCCAGCCATGTTTGCAGCAGTAAGGAGGTTTGTAGACATACAAAACCATTAAACAACCCTGATCAGTGTTGTGCGTGTGCACCATTATATTCTTCTCGAAAACACAACAAAACATTTAGGCCCAGATTTAAGAGGGCGTAGCGCCCCATTAGCGCTGCCTTAGTGTCATTTTTTTACGCAAAGGCGGCGCTAAGGTGGCCTTTTCCCTGCGCCACATTTACATGCATTGCACCACTTTGTAACCCTTTGCCCTACATTATGCATGCACCCTGCTTAACGTATGCAAAGGGGGCCTCAGAGCAGGCGTTTAAAGAAGGCTTCCTGAACAAAATACTTCCAGTACAAAATACTATCCTTAGACTTAATTTTAAAAACAGTCCTACTTTGTATGTGTGCTGCACAGTGCAGCACGCATGCAAAGTTGGAAAAGAAAGAAGAAATAAAAAACGTTCTCCTTTTAATGCCTCCTTTGAAATGGCGTTAAGTTTTGGCGCAAAACCCGGTCTGCTATTGTTAGCATGGGAACGCCCATGTAGCGCCCATTGGCGCTAAGTGACACAAAGCAGGCTTCCAGTTTTGCTCTGGAAAGTAAATCAGAAAATAAACATTTTGTGCTGGTTTGTGACAATTCTGTGATGCAATCCCAGTTGAAAATGTCTGTAAGCCTACCCCTTCACCTTTAAATGTGACAGGCAACGGGTACTTACAATTGTGTAAAACTGTTTGTTAGTTCTTTTCGAACTTTGATGTTCCGGTTAATAAAATTATTTAAACTAAAAAATAATGGTACATGTGATTGTTAAGGGATACGGCTAAAAAAGGGTTATGTTAGGAGAACGTAGGGCACAGGGGGATCGCCCCCTCTAAATAAAAAGGGAGTAATTCTAAGATTTATCGTGGCACTCCTGAACCAAAAATCAAGATTATTGGGAAAAAATGAAATAGAAAACTGGAAATGAATCACTCTGAGATTAATATTAAAGTGATTTTTCAACCCCAAAAGACACTCAGAGCCATATTAAGAGCTGGTGTCATTGTTATACCCGTGTGAGCAGATGTCTTATGAAGTCTCCTTACAGGTGATAGAACCACTCTGGAACACTTTCACTAGGTTACTTACAGGTTTATAACAATTAGGAGTACCCTAAGGACCACTGTAGGAAGATCACTCGGAAGATGGGGAAGCAGAAGCGGGTCCCCTTGTTATATTCTATTATTCCAACACATACATTTGTGCTGACACATACTGTGTAAATTACTCTGCATGCTTCATTAATGGTTATAAATTGATATTCATCATTCACTACATTCAATTAACAGAGAGAATGCCCCTCCTGGTATTATGGAATTTAGGTATGTAGGAAAGTACCATCTTGCCTGGCATGTTACCCCCATTTTTCACTGTATATATGTTGTTTTAGTTGTATGTGTCACTGGGACCCTGGTAACCCAGGGCCCCAGTGCTCATAAGTGTGCCTGAATGTGTTACCTGTGTAGTGACTAACTGTCTCACTGAGGCTCTGCTAATCAGAACCTCAGTGGTTATGCTCTCTCATTTCTTTCAAAATTGTCACTAACAGGCTAGTGACCATTTTTACCAATTTACATTGGCTTACTGGAACACCCTTATAATTCCCTAGTATATGGTACTGAGGTACCCAGGGTATTGGGGTTCCAGGAGATCCCTATGGGCTGCAGCATTTCTTTTGCCACCCATAGGGAGCTCTGACAATTCTTACACAGGCCTGCCACTGCAGCCTGAGTGAAAAACGTCCACGTTATTTCACAGCCATTTTACACTGCACTTAAGTAACTTATAAGTCACCTATATGTCTAACCTTTACCTGGTAAAGGTTAGGTGCAAAGTTACTTAGTGTGAGGGCACCCTGGCACTAGCCAAGGTGCCCCCACATTGTTCAGAGCCAATTCCCTGAACTTTGTGAGTGCGGGGACACCATTACACGCGTGCACTACATATAGGTCACTACCTATATGTAGCTTCACAATGGTAACTCCGAATATGGCCATGTAACATGTCTATGATCATGGAATTGCCCCCTCTATGCCATCCTGGCATAGTTGGCACAATCCCATGATCCCAGTGGTCTGTAGCACAGACCCTGGTACTGCCAAACTGCCCTTCCTGGGGTTTCACTGCAGCTGCCAACCCCTCAGACAGGCATCTGCCCTCCTGGGGTCCAGCCAGGCCTGGCCCAGGATGGCAGAACAAAGAACTTCCTCTGAGAGAGGGTGTGACACCCTCTCCCTTTGGAAAATGGTGTGAAGGCAGGGGAGGAGTAGCCTCCCCCAGCCTCTGGAAATGCTTTGTTGGGCACAGAGGTGCCCAATTCTGCATAAGCCAGTCTACACCGGTTCAGGGGACCCCTTAGCCCTGCTCTGGCGCGAAACTGGACAAAGGAAAGGGGAGTGACCACTCCCCTGACCTGCACCTCCCCTGGGAGGTGTCCAGAGCTCCTCCAGTGTGCTCCAGACCTCTGCCATCTTGGAAACAGAGGTGCTGCTGGCACACTGGACTGCTCTGAGTGGCCAGTGCCACCAGGTGACGTCAGAGACTCCTTCTGATAGGCTCCTTCAGGTATTAGTAGCCTATCCTCTCTCCTAGGTAGCCAAACCCTCTTTTCTGGCTATTTAGGGTCTCTGTCTCTGGGGAAACTTTAGATAACGAATGCAAGAGCTCATCCGAGTTCCTCTGCATCTCTCTCTTCACCTTCTGCCAAGGAATCGACTGCTGACCGCGCTGGAAGCCTGCAAAACTGCAACATAGTAGCAAAGACGACTACTGCAACTCTGTAACGCTGATCCTGCCGCCTTCTCGACTGTTTTCCTGCTTGTGCATGCTGTGGGGGTAGTCTGCCTCCTCTCTGCACCAGAAGCTCCGAAGAAATCTCCCGTGGGTCGACGGAATCTTCCCCCTGCAACCGCAGGCACCAAAAAGCTGCATTACCGGTCCCTTGGGTCTCCTCTCAGCACGACGAGCGAGGTCCCTCGAATCCAGCGACTCTGTCCAAGTGACCCCCACAGTCCAGTGACTCTTCAGTCCAAGTTTGGTGGAGGTAAGTCCTTGCCTCACCTCGCTGGGCTGCATTGCTGGGAACCGCGACTTTTGCAGCTACTCCGGCCCCTGTGCACTTCCGGCGGAAATCCTTTGTGCACAGCCAAGCCTGGGTCCACGGCACTCTAACCTGCATTGCACGACTTTCTAAGTTGGTCTCCGGCGACGTGGGACTCCTTTGTGCAACTTCGGCAAGCACCGTTTCACGCATCCTCGTAGTGCCTGTTTCTGGCACTTCTCCGGGTGCTACCGGCTTCAGAGAGGGCTCCTTGTCTTGCTCACTATACATTGTTTGCACTGTTTTCTAAGACTATACTGCATATTTTTGCTATTGTGTATATATATCTTGTGTATATTTCCTATCCTCTCACTGAGGGTACACTCTAAGATACTTTGGCATATTGTCATAAAAATAAAGTACCTTTATTTTTAGTATAACTGTGTATTGTGTTTTCTTATGATATTGTGCATATGACACTAAGTGGTACTGTAGTAGCTTCACACGTCTCCTAGTTCAGCCTAAGCTGCTCTGCTAAGCTACCATTATCTATCAGCCTAAGCTGCTAGACACCCTATTCACTAATAAGGGATAACTGGGCCTGGTGCAAGGTGCAAGTACCCCTTGGTACTCACTACAAGCCAGTCCAGCCTCCTACAAGGTAGCATTCGGTTTCTACCCAACTTCTTCAACCCAGAAATTGTTAGCATGTTTCAGCTACAGATCAATTTGCTAAAGCCTTCCTCAGGACACAATGATTGTTTTCCATACGCTATATTCATGCAGCAATCTTCTTAAACAAATGAATGTTAACATCCCAACATACAATCTCAAGACCTGGGTAAATGGGGAACCCCAATGAGACTTTCAGAGGCACTGGTCTCTCATAAAATATTCTGAACTTCCAATAGGTCAATCTATTATTTCATTGTTGAGTTTGAGCTTTGCATGAATGTCTATCTCTAGCCTTATCTATTTAACCCCCTTTGTCTTACCTGGATTGCAGGTGATGGATACAATATTGGCACGGACAAGCAGCGGAGGATTTTGCGGCAATGATGGAATGATGCAAATGACACTGACTTCACTGCCCTTTGGGGGAATTGGTATGGCAGCTGATCTTTATCTTGCTGGAGTCTGATAGTGCATGCAAACAGTTTCAGAGACCAGGAGCTAAAGTGCAGGCACGCATGTTCACAAACAAACCTGCATGTGTCCTTTGACCCTTTCCAGCCCCTTTCCGAATAGCCTGTTTCCAACTTGCTAGGTTGTCATCAGAATCACATAGTCTCTGGTACGAGAGAGGCAGAGATGCACCATGATTCTTGTACACACATCCCAATCAAGTCCATTCTGGATTAATATATTGGCAATAGTGAGAGAGGTACACTTCTAAGAATCCAGGTTTACTCAAAGACACCTGTCAGTATTCCAGATTGAACATCACTAGCCAAGTCTTAGTAAAACTCAAACACACATTTAAGAAAACTACCCAACACAAGGAAAGCAAAGAGAACAGAGAATTGAGTAGATGTGGAATAATGGGCAGAGCTGCCAGCTTTGGAACTGGGCAACTGGTTTTGGCTCAATATCTTGGAATTCTCTGAAAGTCGCTTAACCTCCCTGTACCTAAAAAATAAAAATAATCTTACCTTCTGAAATGTAATCTTTTCCTTAGGTAATGCGCTCCAACAGCATTGGGCACTTTTTATAAAACTTCAAAAAAGTATTTAAAGTGTAACTGGGCATCTTGAAGGGTTATATCCTTCAACTCCTCCTTGTAGCAGCAGAAGGGAGTGGACAGGGCAGGTCAGTTCTGTGTTGTTAGAATGAGATTGGTGATTGGTTTTTTAAATCATCCCAGATTTTCAGGATCACCTGTGGCTAGCATAAGATGTGTCCTGCTTTTCTGAATGGACTCCTAAGTACAAAATGGCTGCTGCGTGGAGTGATGCCCTTTTCAAAGCTTCCCTCTTAGACTCAAGCTTCAGGGGGGAGGTAAGATTCCGGTATACACGCTGGTATACACGCCAATCCCATCTTTGTCATCAGTGCCCCTGCCAGGCTCCCTGAGCTCCTCTCCTTCACAATCTGCACAGTTAAGCTGCATATTCCAAATGGCCCCTATAATATTTTTTCTCTGTTTTGCTGCAGGGCAAAGCGGCATGGGGAAGTACCATGGCAGGTTCACCTTCGACACCTTCTCGAACCACCGTGGCGTGCTCCTAAGAGGCCCCGGTATGGAGCACCTCAACGCTGTCCGATACCCGCCATACACTGAAGAAAACTTGAGGATCCTGGTTGCCTCCCTGGAGTCAAGCACAGCTGGACCTGCGCCATCCTCTGAGCCTACAATCAAGACCTAGATGACCTTAGTAGGGGCATGAGTGGGTGGCTGACAAACAGGAAGGGGCAGATTCTCACTTCCTTCGGTGTCTCAACAAGCCACTTGATGGAATGTAAGCCAGAGCCTCTCTGTTGTATCTTACAAGCACACTGACCAAGGGAGAAATCTGGAGATTATCAGAGGCTCCTGCCTTTAGAAGGTCAGTAGGGCTGAATCAGAGTCAGTGGCATGTGTGGCTGCTTGTCAAATGACTAACTTACCCCTTTCAATCAGGCTTTTCATTGGGGCCAGATCTTCAATATTCCATCTCTTGGCTTCTCAATTGGCTTATCAGTCTCTTCTGAATCCTCATTGTCCCTATAGCCACCCATCATAAGTGCTAAAGATGCGGCTATACTCAATATGCACCTGACAACTCTCCGACATGTTATATCCTTTGCGATGTGTAGCTATTTACGCACTCTAGCCCTTTCTAAAGCTTCTTTCTTAATGTATCTCATATGATCTCATGGCTGCTAATTTACTCATCTCTCAATCCCCCACTTCTAAATTGCCTCCCCTGTCCTCCAGGGCCTTAATATTGACAAACGTTTGCTGTTTAATTGGTACCATAAGAGGTGGCTTATTTTCTATTAGGTATGTTTTTACTTTGCACTATCCTTCCATTCAAATGTTTGTCATTTTCTCACTTATTCATTTGCCAAGCGCCTTGAGGACATAAACTTAAGAGGGCCCTGTCCACAAATATCTACTGTGGCACTACGGCTTTTGAGCATAGATCTAGTTCATGTATTAAAAAGAATATAGTGCAATCTGACTAGTGAACATAGCATTCTACGTTTTACCTGTCAAACACTTGGACCCCGCTGCTTACTGTACCTCAGTTTGTCGGTGTCGCCCTTTGAGTGACAACATGTTTTTAATCATAAGAAAATAACACTTAATGTAGATGTGTTTAAGTTAGCCTGACTAGGCCTTAACCAGCTTGCATAGACCTCATTTCACATTTGCAGAAACAAAGTGCACTTTGATTTTATGAGAATGGGCATTGTCCATGTGCATGTGTTTCTCTGTGTGCTTTTCCATTTCAGAAATTCAGCAAAGTGGAAGCCTTGTTCACGGTGTTGTTTACTTTATTCATTTAATTATACGAATGTGCCTTCCTCATGAGGAAGCCGTGTTCAGGATGTTCCTGTCTTTGTAACATTCAAGGTCCTTTCCTCAAATCTTTGCTAGGTTCCATTCATTAGCTGATCCACCTATTTGTGTCTTACATTAATGTCATGTCACCTCCTTTATTTCCTGTGCACACCCCTTTATTAATATGCAGCAAAGCAGGTGTATAATAGATTTATCTTATATGATGTTACTTGTGTATTTGCAAAATGATTGGTTTACTTGAATGTATCTTTGTTAATCAAACCCTATTAAGTCATGTCTCGCCATACCGAGTGTGTGGGTTTCTTTGCCTAAAACCCAATATTAGATGATGTTTTTGAGAGATGTGTCAGACTTTTCTTGCTTTCCTAACTGTGCAGACTCCATATCAGTCTGTCATTTGATTTATACTTAGAGTTTGTAATTCATTTTCTTTGGAGGCAGACTTAATGTTGATGTTCTTGCTTAACTATACTTTTGTTCTGGCTGCTATTTGCTTTAGAGATGTACCTTACGTTGTTAATTCTCTTGCATTATTTGATTTTCACTTATTAGGTTTGTTGATCTCCATGATTTATCTAACAACTCTCTGCCTTCTGTAATGAACATAATTATGAATAAACCCTTATGATTTTCACTTGATTTATTGTTTTGTGGAGGTTTCATTTGTTGGCATTAGGCTTAGTCTTTTTAACATTCAGACAGCCTGATCCTATGACTCCAGACTGTTGATGTGTTTGCATGAGCTTCATATCTCTGGCCTTGTGCACCTGGGGTAGATATATCAAGGCTTTGCACTAGTGAAGGTCTCAAAACAACACAGTCTGGGTCAAAGCCATGATAAAATCGGCTCTTGTGCAAAACCCTTCTTGAGCTGGAAATTTGAGTAAAAGTAACATAAATAGTTTTTTGTGCCGCTTTGTGTTATTTTGCATCAACTGGTCAGTCCATGGATGGAACATGGCTGTTACCATGAAAAAAAACATTGTTTTTGACGCAAAGTCCTATCCACTATCATTTGTGCATGGGGGGGTTGGGCCAAAAATATACTTCCTTCAGGCAGGTGCAAAGTGGGATAAAAGATTGTTTTCTTTAAACTTTACAAATGTTGCATGCCTGCCGTACTGTGCAACAAAGTGAAAAAAGTTTTAAAAGTATGTCTGCTTATAGTATTTTGTGGAAAGATACCCTTCCAGTACAAAAACGCTATCATGGTCCAAAGGTGAGTGTGTGGTGCTCGGCATCCTAATTGCGTGCCAGCGCTTGGGAAGACAGCAGCAGTGCCATATCTTTGTAGATATAGCAGTTTGCATCATCCTTAGAAAACAATGCTCTACACAATCCAAATCCATGCGTTGTAGTTAATCACAATGGTCCACAGCAAACACAGCACTTCCATCTCAACAGGTGCCAGAGACTCAACTGCTCTCTAAGTATTCTACATGTGAAGGTTCCCAACAATTCCACATTCTAGTACTGATTCCAATTCTTACGAGCATGCTAAGCAAGTTCTATAAACCAATGCAATGCTGTCTATGGGCCTGATTTAGAATTGGGTGGACGGGTTACTCCATCACAACGGTGACGGATATCCCGTCCGCCAAAATCTAAATCCAAGTTCTAAATCAGGCCCTGTGACTACGACATACTAATGAAGACTATCCCACCAATTCAGCTATGATAAATAAATACAATGGTCCTGGTTCACAAAGGAATTTACGAGTTGTGGGACTGAGTCACAAAGTTTAGACCTAAAGTCCAATTTTACCTATATTAAAGTTACACTTTTGGTCTAAACTTAGACCGAAAGTCTAACTTTACTCTTTGTAAAGTTACACTTTTAGTCTCAGTTCAAACTTTTGGTCAAAGCTTAGACTTTTGGTCTAAGTTTACCTTTGTGAATCGGGCCGAGTATCTTTAGGAGTGTGGAGTCTCTGGTCATAAAAAGATAGGACTATATGACTTTTTATGTGCGGAGACTCTGCACTTCTTAAATATACTACTCATATATCCCTTTGTGAATCAGGCCCTATAAAATTAATTCAGCTACAATACAATTGCTCTGTCCTGCTCTCCCACTTATGCAACCCTCTGAAGCAGCTTTGGTTGCTCTGCTGCCTGTGTGAAATATTAGTAAACCTGCCCCTAAGGTGTACAATTGCCCTACATGCCTAACATTCTCCATTTCCCCTCCTTTTGTGTTGGAGTCCTGGCTGCCTTCACTCACTTGTATGTTTCTCCTTTGCAATATCTCCTCTGTTCTCACCCCCCTGTTTGCACCTGTACTGTTTTTGGCCACTCACCGGCACCCCTCTCCTGACTTTTCTAATTTCATGATACCCTCTTTCTTTGCTCCACTGTCTGTGCCATGTCGGCTTAACCCTTCAATCAGGTGTGGATTTATATTTCAGAGAGTTGGCCCTTAACAATAGATCCTCTCAGGGGCATCAAGTTGTACAGACTTGTGAGGTCACAGCAGTAAATCAGATCAGGTCATCTCACTTGAGTTACCCTGGTCTGCCCCAGTGCTTGATTTGTAAAATAATAAATGCCAGGGCCTCCGCATGCCTTGCATTTCTTGGTATAACGTCCTCCCAGTCTCATGCTTGTCTCAGTGCTTAATTTGTGAAGTATTAGATGACAGGGCCCATGCCTTTCTCAGGAGGCCATTGCTGCTTATTGCTGCCAGTGCTGCTAAGTACAGTACCAACAACACCTACTTGTCCTGAAAGTTCTACAAATGTTGCAAGTTGGACTATACTGAGCGGGAGGTGCGTACTCACACCTCAAGTAGCCGGTGTAGTCTCACTCTGTCAGCCGTGCCACGCGTGTATTCTCACTATGACCCTCCTAATAGAGTGATGTGCAGCACATGATGGAGCCCTGCTCCCCTTCATGCCATTACAGGGATATTCCTGAACACTCATATTCCAGCCGTGTTGCTCCCTTATCCATGCACTTTAGCGCGTGCCGGGTGTGTGTAAAATCTGTGTTCCGGATCACCCAAGTGATATGAGATATAGAATTGTCCTCCATTCAACACCACACAGTGCCTTAGGACCATCCGTGGACCTCTGGGCATACTGCCAGAGGCGCTATTTCAACTGGATTGATATACTGACTCGAACATGGCCTGGCACATGTAACTTAAGAGGTGGTGTCCTGTACTGACCATGAGAGGTGCGGAAATGGCAGACACACAGAAGATGCTCATCGATTGATTCCTGCGCACTCATTACAGACAAAGCTTGACTCAACGATCCACAGCATCACATAAGGAAATCACTTATTAATGACGACAAGTGACGAGCCTATTACAGTTTACACGGCCCTTGTGAGTCAAAGGTCTATCCCCTGCACACTTTCAAACAACAAACGTCTTGAGCGGACACCCAAGGAACGTCGCCTAAAACAAGCATACGTTAAAGACATACTCCAGGTAAAGGCATGTGCTAGAAGAGTACGCGAGGCGCTTACCTGTCAGTCAGTCACCCCCTCCCCCAGCTGCTCCATGGTGCCGCTGCACTCCATAACCAGGGTGGGGGTGAGGGTGGGGCTTGGCAGTCAGTTATATAGTATTCTATAGACCCATCAGGTCAGCGAAGTTAAGACCGCAGGCACAGACCCGGACCAGCACCTCCCCGCAGTGCGGAGGCCGGGCACGCCTTTGCATGTCTGTAGCTTCACCTTATCCTAGCCGCCATGGCCGGTGGGCACCAGGCAGTGGTACGTAGGCTCAGTTTCTGAGCGGGTGCTGCAGCTACCAGTTCTGTAGCTGCTTCTCCAGGGCCGACATGAAGCGACGGGTAAAAGGAGCTCTTCCTATAGCCTGCTGCGGTCTCCAGCCGGGACTACCAGCAGGTAGGGTTTTGTCCACCCCCGCTCAACAAACCCTCTTCAGACACCACTTGAGGGGCTGAAAGAAGAGGCACTACAAGAGCTGCCACCAGTGACCAAACCACCCCACACACACTCAGGCCACAAACATAGAAGGTGGAAAATGCCACAAGACCAATTGACATGAAAGACGTCAGACTAGAAAGAGCATCTTGTTTTCAGGCACAGCAAGCTTGTCATCACTACGGTCGGACATTTGTCCCAAGCGGGCACCGTTTTCAAGTCAGGCAATATCTTTTTCACGTTTAGTATTACAAACATAAGTATTGCTTTGTACGTAATAAATACTAAAATGGTCATTAATGAAATACATTCTAGAGAGTGAATTATCGTACGCCCTAATGCTGCCGCTGGCAAAATGCCGCCATGTCCTGGAAATACTGTAACAGACAAAGCAGGCGCAGCACTGAGCCAGGGAAATGCTCGCAGGTGGAGGAGAGCAAGTGACTGTGAAAGATAAAGCATGGCGTTCCAGAAGTTGGAGGCGCACTGAGCCTGGGGAACGCCCATCAATAAAAATAAAAAAAAGTCCCTGCAGAAGCATCCAGGTCCTGGTGCGATACTCCAGGGGAGTGAACAACTTGGAAAAAGGAGGGAACAGGAGGCCAAATTACCCACTACCAAGCAAGGACTTTTACAAGACAAGCGCCTAGACAAAGCCAAGGCGATGGGAGGAGTTAAAGTCCACAAAGTACATACAACAGATCATCTTGACAGCCAAGCACTGTCCAGGCTCAGCCTAAAAAGTGAATGGGAAACCATAGACAGACAACACAACCAAACCAGAGTCCAGAGAGCAAGGGCAGCATAGGAGGCAAGAGGGTTGGAGAGTCATAAAGGTAAATCCAGAGTAACACACCAGAGCCAAAAGAGAACCAGACAAGCAAGGTCAGAATAAACAGACAAATGATCTAAGAGTTCTAAAGGGGAAATTCACAGTGGTACAACAAAGCCGAAGCAGATCTCAGCAGCAAGGTCAAGGTATGCTACTGTTAACGCGTCCCTTTATGATATTTTATTACACATCAGGACTCGTTTTAGGCCAATGAATCTTTTGACCCAGTTGAGAGACACCGTAGGACGAGATAGGTAATCAATATATCAATCAATACATCAATAATGTCATCAATATTTATCACAACAATGCATTTCACTTTAGTCAAAGTCATTAATCAATTCAAAGACGCTACCATGACCTTTCAGCCATGAATAACCACACCTTGTTTAGTAGAATTTATGAATTTTATTCCCTATTGATTACAATCTAGTAGCAAATGCGTTAATCTCAACACCAAGAAACATAATAGCATAGTCACGATATGGCAACTGTGATAAGATTTCATTAAAGCGAGAATCACAAACATCAGGACATAACAAGGCGTGAACATAGATCAAGTTTAGCAGAGTGTCAATATTGCGTCAGTTTCAACAAACCATAGTCTCGATCGTTTGTCTATTTGCGTCACTTTGATGAACCCCTGTCCTAACCAGTGATTAGCATTCGCATGTTGGGCTTCATGCAAAACAATTTAGAACACCAATTTGGAAAACATCTAGCTATGGTCTCTGTCAAAAGTAAGCAGTTGGTACCTAGAAAGGAAAAGCAAACAGACAAATCACAAATGCATTGTCATGATTACCCTCCAAAAATTAGGTCAGCGCACAGGTTCAGTCTTCGTCTTCAAGACATCAGTCAAATCGCCATTAGTCAGAACTCAGCTCTTTGGGCAAAAAGGGCACTTCCTTCATAAGGAGGTAAAGTGTAAATGGACAAACTAAGGGCAAGGATGGTTTTAATAAAATCTCAAGTCACCAAACAGAGTGACAGAGTTTCTGGATAAAATCAATAGCATTCCCTAACCCACCGTAATGACCTTTCTGTGACATGGCTTTTTATCCCTTTTTTGTAGTACATTCCCCCAAAATTCTATTGGACATTTGCTATACCCCACTATCTTTAACCTATCAAATTAAACATTAGGTAATCGTAATCTTCACCCCATATTGGTTTACAAGTCTTTGATTGGTCTTCCTAATTGACGTCTTCAGAGGTGGCACGTCCGGTGTGAACTCATCTTTTAGTAATTCTTTGCACATCTTTTGGTCAGCAGTTCCATTGTCTTCACCGGTTTGAATGACCTTGTACATTACATTAATCTACACTGTTTCAATTAATTTATAACATTTAGTTTTCAAGATGATGAGAAGCAGTGGGAAACGAATCTACATGGTTACATTCATCTTCTAAGTTCGAAGGAAAAGAACATGCGGGGTCATGGCCCCTTATGAGTCAGCACACTGAAAAATAGAAAAATGCATTTAATATGAGAACCAGGCAGCTAAGCTCCGGCTCATGCTAATTTAAGGCCTATGAGGTTTTCAATACAGACTTAATAACGCAAATGTTAGTAAAAGCTCATTTAAACGTAACATAAACATTTTGATCATCATTATTAGTTTGTGTATACATTGGTGGCCACTCTTCGTGGTCACAATTCAAGCGCACGTCTAAGCAAAATTGCTATTATGATAGTTTCTATGCGGCAGTATCACACCTTAATTCATAATCATTTAATGTTAATATAGATTATATAAGCTACACTCTCTCACTACCAAGGAACAAAATAACAGAGGCGAGATGCAGGAACAGTGGCCAAACTAGCAACAGTAGGGAGCCAGCACAACACAACCTGGCCAAGTAGCTGCCAAGTGTCTTCCTGAAGTTTAAATACTGCCGCTTCCTGTTGTGACCCAGAAAATCCACTCTTGACCCAGGCTGTCCGGCTCTTCACCTCACCCCACCTGCCGTAGGCTGGTGCGCCACAGCCATGTTTTTGTAGTTCTTCCCAAACAACAAATACCCTGCAGATACCTGACATTGCCCTCCTCTCCACTCTGAAAGGTCTTTAGAGGTTGGCAGGTCTGGATATGTTCTCAGACGGGTCCCCTGCTCGTTGTGGTATTGGATTAATGCTGCCCTCACTGATGAGGCCTCAAAACGCCCAAAAATACTGTCTGGAGTTACTTGTGTTCCTGACTAGAGGGGACCTGGCTTGGCAGTTCAGGATCGACTGTTTCTATAACAGAAAGACCAAGGACCTGAATTAGATCCCATCGGACGGGGTTACTCTGTCTCCACCGTGACAGATATCCCATCGGCCATATCACCATTCCATTATATCCTATGGAGATCGTAATGCGGCGGGCGGAATAACCGTCACACTTGTGACAGATTAACCCGTCTGCAAATATCTAAATCAGGCCCCAAGTCGGATTTGCTTATGTCTGGTCTCTGCCTGGACATAAAACAATGGACTGGAATGTGACCTGAGCAATTACCAGTGGTGAAAATGAATTCACAATGAATTGCACTCATCACTTTTTTGCTTGTCCTGTGAGAGGGCAGCTTTTGTCGTGACTGGGAGTGAGGCCCTGCCCCAGAGCAGGTGAGATACACTGGACACCTTTACACGCAGGTTAATATTTAGAGCTGCTCACAAGGAAAAATGTGAACACCTGCAGCAGAGCAGCCCTTAAGCCTTTGATGCAGCCAGCCAGGGGGGCATCAATCGGTCCTCAATCCTCCCCCCGCAACGCCCCCCGCGCTTCTACTGCTAGGACTTGGTGGCTGGGAGGGAGGAGCTGCAGCACTGAGGGTGCAATGCACCAGATAGCTTTAGAACCGTGTTTATACTTACTGAAGTATGTGCAGGGCCACTGAAAATATGCGGCAAGAGAGGGCCAAATTATGCAGCAGCTTTGAGTAAATTATGTGGCAAGGAAAGGCAACTTACGTGGCATTATGGGGCACATTTTGTAACAGCACTATTTCGTTATTTTGTCATTTTTGAACCTGGTAACACTGTCTGGGCATTGGTTGCACCACACTAGAACCAGTGTAACACCCATATATAGCAATAAGCAGCAGAAAGGTGACCAGTCCAATTATGCAAATAGCCTTCCGTTGTGCATCAACACGTGTCACTGCATTTTTAGTTACATTTGAACCGTTTGAGCTAGAAACACATTTTTGTTTCTTAAAATCTGCAGATTGTGTGACAGATGGTGGAGTATGTGGCAAATGAGCAAATCTATAATGATGCGAAGATAGCCGCACAATCGCATAATTCCAGTGGTCCTGAGTATGGGTCAGGGTGAACGTGAGCACATGTTGGGTCTGGCCCTGAGCCAGCAAGCATTGAGCCTTCCAGGCTACCTTGCTGTCAGTCATCCAGCCAGTCCACCTGGCTTTGCTAGTCCTGACCTGCACCGCCTTCTTTGTTCCTTTGTTACTCTTCCGGGGTGCTCGCAGCGCCATTTTTCGATAACACATCCGCAGATTCTGCATAAAATGGCTCTTGATTGACAGATCAACAGAACAGCAAGAGTCCATCGCCTGCAGCGCCAGGTGAGGCCCTTCTTTCATCAGGTGTCTTTTTGCCCTTGGGGGCCCACACCTGATCACTTGTTCTGCCCCCACCGCAGCCTAGTAATTGTCATTGACTTTATATAGCGCTTACTACATCTAATGGGGTGTCGAAGCGTTTTATGGAAAGTAGGACGCTGCTCCGGACCCACGAGGTTAGTGGATACTCCAGTGATATTCTTGGGATTAGTCATGTGTTCTCAAGAACAAAAAATACATTGCGTGTCTTTACTCCAGTTTATTTGTGGTAGATTAGAATTAACACCAATTATGTGTCATTGCTAGTTGGGGTTATGTGGTATCAGGCAACCTGTTGGTGAGATCAATAGGCTGAATGAGGCCATGGTCAGGTTGCAGGTTTGGGGCTTTAAGGAAGAGGTTGTGACCTATGAAATGAGGTTTAAGGCATCTGCTGAAATACACGAACAGGGATTAGGGCAGATAAACCAGTGCTTAATTTGTATCAGTGTTTTCTGGCTCTTGGTTTATTGCGTAACACCGGTGCACATTTAAGGCAGTACACCACATGGTGGCGCTGTCAGACTATTTGTTAAACAAAGCACAAGCAAAGTGTTTAACAAGTAAATATATGATTCAGCGTCTTACTCCTCTTGATGGTCATCGTTAAATTCCCCTGTATGGTCTAGGGCAGTGGTTCCCAACCTTTTGACCTCTGTGGACCCCCACTTTATCTTTGCTGGAACTCAGGGACCCCCACTGAATCATAATAGGAATCTGCAGACTGAGTGGTAAGTGTGTGATCGCCGTGGTATCATGCAAAGTGTAATATGGCCAGAAGGACTACAATAAAACCGTACCACGTTCAGTGGAACCGCGTCCATATGTAAAGCATACTTGTGCTGACATCCACTTCATCAAGAATTACTCTCACAACCATCAAAATCCATTAGTTGAAAATAAGGAGGATCATTATCCCTACCAAATTTAAAAATAATATTCGATCGCGACTCGCGCCTACGCAGGGGCCGGCTTTGCTAAAGCGCTCTGCCACATTTTAGGCTGGGGAGCAGCACGATTAGGTTTAGGCGACTCCACCGTGTTTACTCTTTAGACCAGTGGTTCCCAACCTGTGGTCCGGGGACGCCGAGGGGTCCGCGAAGCCTCATTAGGGGATCCCTGACTGCTTAGAAAATTAAATAATATAAATAGGTTCCCCGCTTTAGGTAATGACTTAGTGGGGGGTCCCCGGATTCCAAGAGATTCAGTGGGGGTCCCCGGGTTCCAGTAATGATAAAATGGGGGTCCACAGAAGTCAAAAGGTTGGGAGCCACTGATTTAGACTGTTCACTATTGTGATTGGTTTTGCAAGCACCATGATGGAGTTTGCTATCAATATGTTCTCTGTTTTTTCTTTCTTTTCTGTATAAAACCAATAAAGATTTTTTTTAAAAACAGGGGTGAAGTGAGAGGGGTTGTACTGTTTGCAGGTCCTACCGCAGACTGTTTGTTGTGCCCCTGTGAGGGTTGGCATCCTGGGTGTGGTCCCAGCTTGCCCATGTCACAGGTGGGCCCTGCTAGTCAGTCTCATCTTTAAAAGATCACGGGCCAGATGTAGCAAACGTTTTGCCGTTTGCGAGTCGCAAAACGCGTATCCCAATGCAGAAATGCATTTTGCGAGTCGTTACCGACTCGCAAAATGCATTTCAGACTCGCAAATAGGAAGGGGTGTTCCCTTCCTATTTGCGAGTCGCATTGGGATGCAATACCATTTGCGACCGCATATGCGGTCGCAAATGGCATCGCAGTTACCATCCACTTCAAGTGGATGGTAACCCAATCGCAAATTGGAAGGGGTCCCCATGGGACCCCTTCCAGTTTGTGGCTGGACCCCAAAATATTTTTTCAGGGCAGGGAGTGGTCCCAGGGACCACTCCCTGCCCTGAAAAAAAAACGAAACTAAAGGTTTCGTTTTTTTTTGCAGTGCAGCTCGTTTTCCCTTAGGGAAAACGGGCTACACTTCAAAAAAAAAACTGCTTTATTTAAAAGCAGGTCGCTAACATGGAGGTCTGCTGACGTCAGCAGGCCTCCATGTTAGCGAGTGCCTATACTCGCAATGGGGCCGCAATTTGCGACCCACCTCATGAATATTCATGAGGTGGGTCATTGCGACCCCATTGCGAGTTGCAGTCGGTGTCTGAGACACCGTACTGCATAGCAATTTGCGACTTGCAAATTGCGAGTCGCAGGGACTCGCAATTTGCAAGTCGCAAATTGCTTTTTTCCTACATCTGGCCCCACATTCAGTGTTTCCTTACTGAAATCTCCATCCACTCGCCCGTATACCATTCCCCATCCACCCCATTTAGAAAAACGTGTGCACCTCCTATTGTTGAAAGACATGTTCAGTTTCTATCTTTACATGTCTGTACCTCTTTAAAAATCCAGCCCTGAAAGCTTAATCTATACGCCCTCTTGAAATGTCCACACATCTCCTCTTACAAGGTCTTATCCAGTGGTCTCCTTTAACGCCATAGTGAGTGTCCCTTTGTCAAAGCATGGATGCTAAGGGACACATTTATCAATAATTCATGCCACGCAGCAAGCCACCTTGAGTGTAAGGGAAGGCATGCACAGCATTTACCATTCTAGGGCAGATATCTGTCCCTTCCTAGAGCTGGTGAGCTCCTGTCTGCCTAGGGTTAATGCAGGCACTCGTGCGTCGCGATGCAAGGGTGCCTGGGTTGCAGACAGGATTGTTTTTATGTAGTAAGGAACTCATTCCTGCACATAAACAATCACCAGAGACATTTTCTTCTTTCTAAGTGTGCCGCAGAATGCACAACACTTAGAAAGAGAAAGAAAATGAGGAGAAATAGAGATATTCTCATCGTTGTGCCCCTGGTGGGGAGGCGTACAATTCTGACACATTCTCAGGTCCACCAGTGTTGGTAAATCTAGGAGTGCATCAGAATCCTTGGGTGAGTGTGTGGGAATACCCATGATCCACCCATGGCATGCCTCCTTGGGGCAGAGTAACTCAAGGCAGCGACCCCTTCATGGATGGGAAAGAAGTCCCTGCATGGTGTAAGGCTTACACCATGCAGGGACTTCTTTCCCATCCATGCAGGGAACTTATTTCCCTGCGGCATGAGACGGTCTTAGGCCAAAGCCCTTACACCATGCAGGAACGTCTTTCCCTGCGGCATTAGACAATGTGAGGCTAATGCCCTTACACCATGCAGGGACTCATTTCTCATCCATGCAGGGAACTTCTTTCCCTGTGGCATGAAACAGTGTGTGCTCAGTACCCTTACACCATGCAGGGAATTCTTTCCCTGTGACATGAGACAGTGTGCAGGAAGATGAGGCCTCAGGTTTGTGGATATTTGAGTGGTAGCTGCAGAGCTGTCTAAACTGCCAGGGAACTGGGAGGAGCATTGTGTTTTGATTGTCATGAAGTAAGACTGAGCCATCGCAGGTGATTGATCTGAGCCCTGGATGAGGGGGACCGCCTGTTGTCTGATTGTGAGAGGGGTGTGTCGGCCTGAAAACTTCAATCCTGTATGATCCAGATACGGGGAGAACGTGGATGTGAGCTACCTCCATGGAAGCTACATGCATGGTGATGCAGGAGGCTGACAAAGGAACATCATCCTGGAGATGTCCAGCATGGATGGATCTTTCTTGGAGCAAAGAGAGGACCACCAGAGAATCAAGGGCTGGACGGGGCAGCAGACGTTTAGGATCAGGACAGTCACGTGTAGATTTTCATGGGCCACCCCGATACCCGGATCTCCTTCAACATGCAAAAGCTAAAGGAAGCAGAATCAGGTGGCTTTTAAGTGTCTTAAAGTGAGTAACAAGCTCCTATGGCTAGCTACTGCCATGGGTGAAATAGGACACAGAGGAAACCCCCTTCATAGCCCTTAGGCAGGACCTGCCCTTGAATTTGCACTAAGTGACGTACTTGTCCAATACTTCCCAGCCAGAGACTCTCAGAACAACCAGAACTTCACAGGAAGGTTGGGACATGAAACTGACTCATAGGTCCACACTATGATCTCCATGAGGTTTATGCGCAGCCCCCACTGAAGGTGAAACAACATGTCATGGTTATTGCCAGGGAAGGTAGAGGGTGCCCAAGAACGAGGGACAGACACAGCTGAATATTTATTATTGTCTAGGAATCACAGAGGGCAACAAGGTCCTGAATACGTGAGGCCTGAGATATGTGAGTAAGATCTGTGGCTTATGTCTGTTATGCATGACCCACCATAAGGCACATATTTCAGTGGTAGTGTACTTAGTATGATCAGCTCACTGGACAGGACAGCTGGGCCACTTTCGGTGCTGGCTTCTATGATGCTGCAGCATTGGAGTCCGGATTGAACTTAAACAAGCGTTGGTTGCTGCCATGGGCCCAGTACCTTGGATATTGGTGCAAGACAGCTCTGGTGGGTGGGGGCATCTTCTCACTTGGTGGGGAGCTTGATCTGATCTCCTGGAGCATGGTGACTTCCTCCTGGGCGGCTGCTGCACTGGTGGACCCATTGACCAGCAGAACGATAAGCCAGATGTTGCGGTTTGTACCTGCAAGAAGCAGGGAAGTGGCTCCCCCACTCGAAGGGAAATGTTGACAGCTTGGCGAAGTGCTGGGGATACTCCAAGGCTTTTGGAGTCCCCACAGCTGCAGGCTGGGATTTTGTGCCAAAGTCCACCAGTAGTTTGCAGTTCTTGCTTCTTCAGCTCTTCTTTGTCTGCTTCCAACTTCAGTCAGAAGTATCAGTTCTTTTGGTGTAAGAAGGCCACCTACATACTCCATTTAGTGGCATTTAGGGGAGCGCAGAGTAGTAGCCAGTGGGCTACTTACCTTTGGGGTGACTACACCCTCTCTATGATCACTTCCTGTGGGGAGTGGGCATAACCCTGTCCCAGAATTCCTAGTTCCACCAAAAACAAGAAGGTGGAACCCTTCCTCAAGTGTTAACTTTGGGTAGCCCACCTTAGTACCCCAAAGGTGGAACACTCCTACTGAATAACTGATTTTCTGCCTTTCCTGGTGCCAAATGGGTCTCAGGGAGGGTTGTGGCACCTCCCAGGTCTGTGGGAAGCTGGGGTCACATATCAAAAGGTGGCAAGGCCTTTGAAGCCCCTGATACGTTAAATCACAAGCCATCTTCTGGAGGAGGTGTGGTTACCTTCTTCTGGAGCAGGTATTATTTCTGGCCTCTGAGAGGGTTGGCTATCATCTCCAGGGGGTCAAAAACTCATCTGTGGTGGCAAACTGGTCAAGACCAGTCAGCCAGCACACTAGAGGACTAGTAGGTTTCAGGGGCTACCTCTAAGGTGCCCTCTAGGTGCATGTCAGCATACCTCCAATACTGGCATCAGTATGGGTTCAATAAGACAGGGTTTTTGATATCAAACACCATAGGTTTCAGTGAACCCATTCTGTAGCTGGGGAGCTCTTAATGAGGATTGTCCAGAACATGCCTTAAGAAGGCTTCCCTGCTCACTTGTAACATCTAGTAATTAAACTAGACATCACAGGGGCATATCTGCTCATGCAGACATGTCCACTCATCAAGTATAATGCACCCGGCCCTGGGACTCCACGCCCTGCTGTACGGGGGACTTACGTACACTTAGATGCAGTGACTGGGGCATGGTACAGGATGTCTGGGCCATGTCATGTTTTCCCTCATGGATTGCACCAGGACACGCAATCTGCCATAGGGGGCTGTGTGAAATTTTTAAGGGGAGTCTGTAAGAGTTGCACAATACATGCTGCAGCCCTTAAGTACCCTCCGAAGTATCCAGGCCCTAGGTACCAGGGGTACCATTTACTCGGGACTTACAGTGCATGCCAATTGGATGCAAGTATACATTTTGCCTCATTTTAGGGAGAAAGCACTGGCAAAGGGGACCTGTTTAGCATGGACCAAGTGCACCTCGGTTGAAAAACCTCCATGCCATTGGGCAAAAAGTAGTGGTGATCATGTACAAATAGGGCACTTTCCTACAGTTACTCACCCAAATCAAATCAAAATCAAATCAGTACATTTGTAGAGTGCGCTACTCACCCGTGAGGGTCTCAAGGTGCTTGAGAGCGGAGAGGGGGGAGCTGCTACTGCACGAACAGCCAGGTCTTGAAGTGTCTCCTGAAGGTCAGCAGGTTCTTGGTCTGCCATAAGTGGATGGGGAAGGTGTTCCAGGTCTTGGTAGCGAGGTAGGAGAATGATCTGCCGCCGGTTGTTGTCCTGTGGATGCGTGGAACTGTGGCAAGGTCGGCAGGGCGGAGCTGTCAGTTCGGGGTGTAGAAGGTGAGTCGTTCGTTGAGGTATGCTGGTCTGACGTTGTGTAGTGCTTTGTGAGCGTGGGTGAGGAGCTTGAAGGTGATCCTCTTGTTGTGGGGGAGCCAGTGCAGGTCTCTCAGGTGGGCTGTGATGTGGCTGCGGCAGGGGATGTCGAGGATGAGGCATGCGGAGGCGTTCTGGATGCGTTGCAGTCTTTTCTGGAGATTGGCCGTGGTTCTCACATAGAGAGCGTTGCCGTAGTCCAGTCTGCTGCTGACAAGGGCCTGGGTGACCGTCCTTCTGGTTTCAGTGGGGATCCACTTGTAGATCTTGCGGAGCATGCAGAGGGTGTTGAAGCAGGAGGATGAGACGGCGCTGACTTGGGTCATGCAGAACGATGAGTCTAGGATGAAACCTAGGTTGAGTGCGTGGTTGGTGGGCGTGGGTGCAGCTCCCAGTGTGGTCGGCCACCAGGAGGCGTCCCAGGCGAAGGGGGTGGGGCCAAGGATAAGGACCTCTGTCTTGTCCGAGTTCAGTTTTAGGTGACTGTTCTCCATCCAGTTGGCGACAGCCTTCATACCTTCGTGGAGGTTGGTTTTGGCGGTGGCGGGGTCCTTGGTGAGGTAGAGGATCAGCTGGGTGTTGTCAGCATATGAGACGATGTTGAGGTTGTGAGATCGGACGATGTTGGTGTGCGGTGCCATGTAGACGTTGAAGAGGGTCGGGCTGAGGGAAGAACCTTGGGGTACACCGCAGATGGTCTTGGTGGCTTCAGATAGGAAAGGAAGGAGGTGGAATCTCTGGGTTCTGCCGGTGAGGAAGGAGGTGATCCAGTCCAGGGCTTTTTTGCGGATCCCTGCGTCGTGGAGGCGTGTGCGTAGGGTGGGGTGGCAGACAGTGTCAAAGGCAGCCGAGAGGTCCAGGAGGATGAAGGCCGTGGTTTCGCCTTTGTCCAGCAGGGTCCTGATGTCCTCAGTGGCAGCGATGAGGGTGGTCTCGGTGCTGTGGTTGCTGCGAAAACTGGATTGGGAGGGGACCAGAGTGTTGTTTACCTCAAGGAGGTGGGTCAGTTGCCTGTTGACCCATAAGAACACCTCTGCTATCCTGGGCAATAGATTAATCTTTCTTTCATTTTCTCTTGAAGGAAACTGTGCCATCCTCAAGCCATATGACATGAGCAGACGCATGGAGAAGCTGGTGTCTGATTTGCTGCCTCCCTCCCTCGACCAGATGCATTACTGTTACATCTTCAGGATTTAATATGTGTGGCCTTAGTGAATGGACACACCAACCTCTGGTGATTTTGAGCAGCAGTGGAAGTATCCACTTTGCACCCGCAGATGCCACAATGTACCGCCAACTATGTTTATACGAATTTGCAATGTTTTGAAAAAATAGGTGAAGCGTGAAATGCCTACCAGTCAAGAGGTTTGGATAGGAAAAAGCTAGACAATATTTACATTTACTTCTGAGTTTTGGCTGTTTCCAAGTATTTTATTTCAGTGCAGAATTTTAAGTTACAGAAATCCTACTACTGGTACCTTATTTCAGTTCTTGACGTAGGTACATAGAGGAGTGCTTTTCCTTACCCCTATATTGGTCTTATTATTGTTTTTCAGAAGCTCAAGTTTTCTTGTCCCTTATGTTATTGATGGCTTTAGATGAACTAACTATTCAGTTAAACACTCCATTATTTCAGTTGTAATTTCACATATGGGTATGTTAATGTTTTTTCTTATATATCTACTTTCAATTGTAGAAATATAGTTACATTCACCCATGTTGTAGTCTAGTTTTTCTTTGTGTCTAAGATTTAATTAGGATAGGCCATATTTTTGTTCTAGCTTCTGCTGCACAAAAGATTTATTTTGTTGTCTGATTGTTGGCTCCAGTGTTCGCTCTACAGATTTACTACTCAATTGTAGTTCCACTTAAGCATTAACATTGTTATACTTTATGTCCTCTCTACTATTGTTCTTGATTGTAATTTGAGTTTGTGTTTTGTTGTACAGAAGGTGCTTTGTTGTCCCTGCTTTACTTTTAGATTTTGATATGTGTAAGATTTTGTTTCTTTATAGTTTTAATGAAGCTGAAGTTTTACATATAATTTCACATATTTAGTTGTGTGCTCTTTTATTTTAAGTTTAATTAACCCCATCAGTACGGCTGACGAAAGGTTCTCGGCTGGCACACTACTTCCCACACAAGTGGAGTACCATTTTTATTAGCGGGAGTGTGGTTACGCTGAATGGTAGGAGTTGTGTGGACCCCACAGATTCCAGAACTTGTAACTCAGAAATGTGAAAAAGTACGCAATCGTAGCCAAAGTTAGAGGTTTGCAGGACATTCTAGGTAAGAGAAGCTACTGGGATACAAGTCAGAGCACTCTCGACTCCCCGGTGTGTTTAGATTTCAGAAATGTCTGGTTTTGGTAGGTTTCCCTGTGCGGCCCAAATACTGCGATATGTTACATTTTCGATGGATCACTTTCAATTACGTCTTTGTACAATGCATTTTATACACTGCATATTCATTACCAAAACCTGCACTTACTACATGTGCATTGTAAATGAATATGAGATGTAAAGAATGTGCTCCAAATGCAAACCATCCAAGTAATTTCAAAAAGGAAATTGAATAATAAAATAGTAGTACATTGTAAATACATGTTCTAAGTACTTTAGATGTGTGACATCTACGAGTGAAAATATGGTCATATTAAGCTTACAGCAGATATTAACACATAAATGCATAATAAATTGTGTCTTATATAAAGCTGAGGCAATATACTATAAATTTGATCTTTATGACAAAGTAGATTCCGCCAACCTATGAATTTAGTTTTAGTGGTATCTTTCCAATGCGAGGCGGATAATTTGTAATGCAATTGTGATAAGTAAGTCAACAAACTTGCAGACCATAATTTAAGACTCCCACAGAAAGGAAGAGCCTTCTAAAAAAAATGTGTGTTGTGAAAAGGTATTTCAGTATAGAAGATTTTGTTTATTTTATTTCATATTTGTAACCAAAAGGTTTTAGCACAAGGACACTCAAAAAACATTTATATGACATTACTATGTTCGTGAGAGCAAGACAAGCATTTGGAATCACTGGACAATTTAAAGCGGTGGAAAGATTTAGGGGTAAAAAAAAGCCTGTTGTAAAAAGATTATAATATCTCAGACGTGCTGGCTGAATGAGATGTAGTATGGATCTTAGACCAGATTATTTCCACATTTGTAAAGAGAAAGCCTTATTGTAGGAAAACACCCTTTTTGAAAAGGTTAGCCCAATTTTTTGCCTGGTTTCTGATGTGGCTTCGACTGTGCACTGGGTCCCTGCTAACCAGGTCAATAGTGCCATATCCCTTCCCCAAAACTGCACAATTGTTCTGCACAATTGGTACGCACTTTAGCACCCACTGTAAGTCCCTAGTAAATGGTACCTCTGGTACCAGGTACTCTATCACTGCATGTGCCAGGTGTATACCACCCCTAAGGCCAAGTGCATCAGGGTACATGTGAGGGAATATATGCATGAGCAGATATGCCCCTGCTATGTCTCCGTCGATTCTGAGGCATAGTAAGTGAACAGAGATGCACTGGACACTGGTCATTATGAGTTCCCCAGCTACTTGATCACTTCTCTGAACCCTGGGATATTTGGTATTACACATCTCAAAATAATAAACCCACCCTGATCCAATGATGGATTTATTAATAAATGCACACAGAGGGCACCTTAGAGGTCCCCCCTGAAAACCTACCGGCTACTTGGGTGCTGACTAGTGCTTTTGAGGGCCTGGGACAAAAAACCTGCACTGTGCGGAGGTGTTACCACCTCACCCAGGCAGGATGGATATTCCAGGTTGGGGAGCTTCAAAGGCCCTGCCGCCATTGTACTGCGACACAGGTCTCTCCAAATAGCAGAGATAACCAATCCCCCTGTCCTGACCCCACTTCTGATGGCAGCACAGGAGGGAAAATTAGGCAGATTAGGAGGTATGCCCACTTCATCCCAGTCGCACCCCTAAAGTGGACGAGCTGAAGTGGACACAACTTATCCTCCATCTTGTTTGGAAGGAATTAGGACACTAGGGTTAGGGTTAGGCCCACTTCCCAGCGTATGTGGTCATACAAAGGGTGTAGTTGCCCTAAAAGTGGGCAGCCTATTGGCTTCCGCCTGGTACTCCCTATAATGTCCCTAAACTGACTATTTAGGTAAGCCCGTACTTGTATAGATACATGTGGCTTTTATGATTACTGAACTGCCTGGGCAGAGTTGCTTGCTGCTGTTACGTTTTTTTTTTAACTATGATTAATTGGTTGCACATGCAAATTAAGTTATTTTATTGTTTGTTTATTGTTTCAAGTCTTATAGCTGAAACAAATAAATACATTTCAGACTATTTAGGAGGCACCGCTGAACCCTAGAACTGAGATCCTGATGGCCTAAGAAGACAAGGACAAAGAAGTGTTGCACCCACAGAAGAGGAAAAAAAGAAGCAGCTGACCACGCCGGACCACCTGTTGATCTCAAAGAACTTTTTCCAAGAAGGCAACTCGTCCTGCCTTTCATGAAGACTCAAGTTTCCAATGAGCAGTGAACCTACTCTGCAATAAAAACTTCAAGGAAAAGACTGCAGCTGCTCGAACCCCAAAGACCCGACATCTGAAGTGACCACTGCACCGGATGTCCATGACCCGAGATGCAGCCAGCCAACAGTGCCAACACGATCCCCCAGTTGCCCAGAGACTGAGTGCATTGTGGTCTCACCCATCTTGGACTCTCCCGAGACACCGTAAGCCTCTGCACTCAGGCCCCTTCTCTCACAGTCTTGTGGTGAGAGAAAACCCGGCACCTTTGGCATCCACTGCACCTGTTGCCACGGACCCCATCTGAGAGAGGGTCACTGGTGCCAATGACTTCTCCAGGTTCCAAGAGCACGAGTCCAACCCTGCCGGAATCCCTGACGATGTCTGCAGCTTGAACACACAGGACCCCCTGACTGTGAGTACTCCCGGATGAGAAAATCTGACGCTTAAGGACGCCCATGTATTTGTCACCCCTGAGGCCCTGGAGAAAGGACCAAAGGTGCGCCTATGTCTGTGAGCACCCCAAGTCTACTACCTACCTGTTTGTTGCCTCTGACTGGCTTCCACCAGAGCGTGAAGCCTATTTGTCACAAGGTCCAACTCCCATAGAGAACCATTGGGAACCCGACCCCTTACTGTACCTCTGCACTCGGCCACACCAGTGCTGTCTGATGTGACCTGTTGGTGTGGTTCTGATCAGTGCCCATTACTTACCTTTGCTCCCTGAGCTTGACCTCGTAAGTCATTAACACTGAGAGAACTCTGAAAATTGCACTGTGTTGATTTCTGAAACTGCAAAGTATTTATGGTTAAAAGTCTACTTACCTGATTATGAAGTTCTTGGGCTTGAAACATATATAAAATAAATTGTTATTTTTCCAATTTGGCCTTGGATTTATTCTTTGAGTGTGGGTCTCATTTATTGCCTGTGTGTATACAACAAATGCTTAGCAGTCCCCTCTGATGAGCCTAACTGCTTGACCACACTACCACAAATTAGAGCATTAGTCCTATCTACTTTTGTCTCTGCAAAACCGATTGGGGATCCTCTGGACTCTGCACGGTGTACTTCATTTCACTGCTCTATATAGCGAGTCAGCTTCCTACACTGAAATAAGTCCATTTCGCATTGTACAGTTCCACCTGTTGTAATTCCACCTGAGATTTAAGTAAGTCAGTAGGGGAATTTGTGAGAACTTTGAAGATAAAGGCTACCTTCACCTGTGTGGAAAAATCAAAAGAGGGAGAAGGTTGTGTTTTGGAATATGAGAGTTGGGAGAAAAGTTGATGGAGTATGGTTTTAAGGTGTTGATATCGTGCGGAGTGTTTATGCGAGTTACCACATTTATTTTGAATGTTTTGAAATTCAAAAATCTCTCCGTCTGAAAATCTATGGTCTGCAGTTATTACCCCTTTGTGCACCCATTCTTTCCATGAGAGAACTCTGTTATTCAGTGTTATATTTTTCTTTTACCAAAATGGGAGTATGCTCAGGAATTTCTGTGGAGGTTATAAACTGGGTGAGTAAAGGCATAGCAACAGAAATAGAATGGGTGAGTGTTGGTGAAAGGAAGGATTTTGGAGGTTGTGAGATGTCAACTATGCCATGGGCTGAAAAGGGTGAAATTTGTGAATATTCCTTTTGACCCCACAGGGAATGTTGATCGCAGTTGGTGGGAGAGAGAGAAGTCCAAATTTGTTTAAGAGTAAAGGTGGAATGATATTTCCTAAAATTTGGAATTTTGAAAACACGTCACTGTAAATGAATTGTAAACGTAAATGATGCTCTGCAGACTGCCATCTCTCATTGTCCGCTAGATGGCAGCAAGAGCCAGCAATTCTGTAGATTAAATACGGCTCAATACACCGTCGAAAAACACAAATCAATGGAAAAAGATCGATTGAACAAATACAGGATAATGCGTACAATGACAACAATTTGAAGAGAAAAGTGGAGATTTTTTAAAAATAATAATCGGGAGAATGCATTTCTCCCGTTGACTTCAACAGAAGCAGAGGTAACCTCACGCGGGAGTCAGCCCGAATGAAGCCATTTTTGGCTTAAACAGGTCAGGAGTCTCCCGTAGGAATCGAGTTTATTGGTATGTATGATAATGTAACAAACGTTTTTTAGAAATTCAGTTTTCACTTTTGGTGGACTGTCTCTCCACATCGTGGCAGCCCTCCGACCACTGCCAACCCTGTTCACACAGGTCCACACCCTGATACTATAATGCACGTTCAGCCGGCTGCGGGGTCATTTTTCCCAAACCAGATCCGACTCCCACCGCACCACCCCCATAGTATTTTAGTATTATAGAATTTAAAATGTATTTAAATCGCTTACGCATTGTAACAGTATGCAATAAAATGTATTTTAAAAATTAGATAACACTACAATGTGTTGCACATGTCTGGGTTGTAAACATATGCATTGTATATTAATGGAAATTATTAGTTTTCTAACTAATATCTGATATAGTTATCATCACGTAGTTAAAATGGGTCACTTTTCATGTCAAAAGCTTGATGTTTCCACATTGCATTTGATGGGACTTTTGTGCGATTTTGTGCGATGCAGTGCTTAATTTGTGCTTGTTGTTTCCGGTACTGAGCACCGGCACTTATTTTTGAGGGCCGGGGCTTAATCTTCTGTCTCAAGCGTTTTATGCGAGCAAATGACACGTGGGAAAGACGGAAAAACGAAAAACGAAAAAGCGTCACGAAGGAAGAAAGTAGAAAGCTGCAAGAGTGAGCTGAAGGGGCAGGAAGTGGCTGTAAACGGATTAAAGAGGCCCGAGATGGCTTCAGGATTACACTGCCTCAGTATTCCGTGTTCCCACATTTAATTGCAGCAGCTGCGTGTTTAAGAAGAGGGCTTTGGGCACTGGCACGTTTTTATTTACAAATTAAGTACTGGTGCAATGGCAATAGGGCGTCAGCCACATAAATCTGGGACGCCCTGGATAGTGATGTCCTGGACCTCCTCAGAAACATGGCTGACCACGAGTCTGCACCCAACATTGCCTCGGGCTTCCCGTCAGGATACAAGCTCAGGAGGCAGGACTGTCAACTCAAACCAAGAGGAGGAACCACAATTATATTCAGAGAGTCCATTAACTGCACCACAGTTTCAGACAACACAACCCCTACATGGAGCCCCTACATTGCAAACCACGAATCTCAGTTGCCAACACCCTGAACAGAACCCTCGTCTACTGACCCCCTGGACCACGAGCGACTTTCACCGAGAATATCGCAGAGTTCATCGCCCCGTCCCCCCATCATCTACTCCAAAGACTACATCCTACTAGCAGACTATAATTTCCACTTGGAAGTCAGAAACGGCACCAACTCCACAGCACTCCTCGAAAGCCTTGAAAACATCGGACTGACACAACACGTCACCGGACCCACATACTCCGCCAGACAAACAAACCCTCAGCCCAGTTTTTGCTACCTCCAACAGCACCAAAATTACCACAACTTCACCTGTCATCTGGAAGATCATGCCATCATCTGCTTCAAAACCAGCATCCCTCACCAGTCAAAACGCGCCTCCACAAGCCTCGCCAGAAGCAGTTGGAGCAGCATTTTAGAATCCAACTGGCCTGCCATCCTGCACCAGACCCTGCCCAACCCCTCCGACAATGTAATCGGCGACATCAGACAGCTGGATGAGTGGATCACAAACAGCGGCGACTCCCTGGCTCCCCGAAAACACAATACACTAAAAAGGACCCAGAAGAAGGGTTGCGGGTACACTGAGGAACTCCGTACAACCAAACAATACTGCAAACAACTGGAAAGAAGATGGAGAACTAACCACCACGCTAACAACAAAGAGACCTACTAAGCAGCCTTCAGACTCTACCATTAGCAGATCAGGGAAACCCAGAAGAAGGCCGTGGCAGAACATAAAGACAACAGTTCCAATAGCTGTAAAGAAATCTTCACGATCAAAGTCTTCACCTCACCAACTTCCACCACAAACAGCACCACTCCCTCACAAGACCTATGCAACAACCTCTCAGAATTCTTCAGCAACAAAATCAAAACCATCAACTACAACTTCTACCCTCAAACAAACCCGTGCACCTTCACCTCAAGCCAACCCACAAATAACCATGCAACCTCCATGACTACCTGAGAAACAATCATCACCAAAGAAACAGTCAACATCATCAGAACCATCCACTCTGATGCACCGACGGACACCTGCCCTCACCACATCTCCAGCATGGGCGCCTCCCCAATCAGCAAAGCCCTCACCTGCATCCTGAACATCTCCATCACCACCACAACGTTCCGGGTGCCTGGAAACATGCAATGGTCAACACAGTACTAAAGAAATCTTTGGCCTACCCCTCTCAACTCGCAAACTACCATCTGATCTCCCTTCTACCACACCCGGCCAAGGCCATGGAGAAAGCCATCAATAAACAACTGGCTCACCACCTCAATCCACACCGACTCCTAGATGCCATGAAATCAGGATCCAGCCCAACCGCAGCACAGGGACAGCCCTCATCGATGCAACAGAAGATATCAGGTTGATTCTCGACTGTGGAAATACTTCAGCCCTCATACTACTCGATCACTTGGCAGACTTCGACACAGCCACCCACTTCACCCTGATCAGAAGACTACACGAAACAGGCCTCCAATGACCTGCTACCTTACACGTCGGAAGTCAAGAATCCCATTTGTGGAGTCCCTAGGGATCCTCCCGCTGTACAGTCTTATTTAACATCCACATGACCACGCTGGTCGACTTTAGCACATCACATGGCATCAACATACATTCCTACACAGACAATACCCAACTGATGCTCTCCCTGTCAGACAAGACCCTCACAGCAGAAACCAACTTCGCCACTTGCATTACCTCAGTAGCAACCTGGACGGAATCCAGCTGCCTTAAACTCGACACATCCAAAACTGAAGTGGTGATCTTTGCAAGGAATACCTCTGGTTGGGACTCTACCTGGTGGCCATCAGACCTCTCCCCAACTCCTACCCCCACCACTCACACCAGAAATGTAGGAATCATCCTGAACGGCAAGCTCAACACAAGAACCCTGGCAAATGTAGTGACCTCCACCTGCTTCTACATCCTGAGAATGCTACAAAACATTTTCAAATGGCTACCAGGGAAAACTAGGAAAACGGTCAGACAGGCTCTGATTACCAGCAGACTTCACTACGGAAACACACTCTATGCAGGAATCTCCAAGAAGCTCTTGAACAGACTCAAAACGATGCTCAACCTACCTCACCACACACACACACATCACCCCACACCTCAGAGATCTTCACTGGCTCCCCATACACAACAGTGCTTAGTTCAAACTCTTTACACACACTTTCAAAGCACTACACAACATCTACCTAGCCTACCTCAACAGCCACGTACACTTCCACCTACCCTGCCCAACAGGCACCTCCGCTGAACAGGACTCTCACTAGAACACGTTCCCCGCATCCACAAAACCAAAGCCGGAGGCCCTGCGTGCTCTTATATCTCCCCCAAAGCACGGAATGACCTCCCACATCACACCAGAGCCTCCTTGTCGCGTCTCAAGTTCTGCAACAAGCTAAAGACCTGGCGTTTCAAATAAACTCACTAGGAAGACCTTCACCTGCAAAGTGCCTGTGTACTTTCACAAGTGATTAGCAAACTGTACAATTTAACATAACATAAGTATGATACTGTTTTCCCTCAACAGTACTCAGAAAGTACTAGGATTTTCATGACGGTCCTTTCAGGGCCTAAGTCTTATTAACCAATTTCCCTGAATATGGACTGTGTAACACCATTTAAAAAAATAAGAAACTCAGGAAAAAGACTTCCCTGAACCTCCCTTGAAGAACATGGGCTCACTTGATGCTCCTACGCACTGCAAGATGGCAGTGGGCAATGTACACAAAGGCAGAGGGTGGTGCCTGTGGGGGCAAGTAGGTGGCACACGTGGAGAAGGTGGATGGGGCCTGTGTGGGGTAGCGTGATGCTAAGGGGGACGTGGTTTGCAACCTTTTAAGAAAACATGTGTGCATCTGCCTATTAAGCCATCTCTGCTTCTCTCCACAGCCCATGCATGTATAATGTCCCATCTCTGCCTCTCTCCACAGCCCATGCATGTATAATGTCCCATCTCTGCCTCTCTCCACGGCCCAGGCATGTATAATGTCCCATCTCTGATTCTCTCCACAGACCATGCATGTATAATGTCCCATCTCTGCCTCTCTCCACGGCCCATGCATGTATAATGTCCCATCTCTGCCTCTCTCCACAGCCCATGCATGTATAATGTCCCATCTCTGACTCTCTCCACAGCCCATGCATGTATAATGTCCCATCTCTGTCTCTCTCCAGAGCCCATACTTGTATAATGTCCCATCTCTGCCTTTCTCCAGAGATCGTACATGTATAATATCCCCTCTGCCTCTCTCCACAACCCGTGCATGTCTAATGTCCCATCTCTGCCTCTCTCCACAGCCCATACATGTATAATGTCCCATCTCTGCCTCTCTCCACAGCCCGTGTATGTATAATATCCCAACTCTGCCTTTCTCCACAGCCCATGCATGTATAATGTCCCATCTCTGCCTCTCTCCATGGCCCGTACATGTAAAATATCCCATCTCTGCCTCTCTCCACAGCCCATACATGTATAATATGCCATCTCTGCCTCTCTCCACAGCCCATGCATGTATAATGTCCCATTTCTGCCCCTCTCCACGGCCCGTACATGTAAAATGTCCCATCTCTGCCTCTCTCCACAGCCCATACATGTATAATATCCCATCTCTGCCTCTCTCCACAGCTCATGAATGAATAATGTCCCATCTCTGCCTCTCTCCTCAGCCCGTGCATGTATAATATCCCATCTCTGCCTTTCTCCACAGCCCATGCATGTATAATGTCCCATCTCTGCCTCTCTCCACGGCCCGTACATGTAAAATGTCCCATTTCTGCCTCTCTCCACAGCCCATGCATGTATAATATCCCATCACTACCTCTCTCCACAGCCCATGCATGTATAATGTCCCATCTCTGCCTCTCTCCACGGCCTGTACATGTAAAATGTCCCATCTCTGCCTCTCTCCACAGCCCATACATGTATAATATCCCATCTCTGCCTCTCTCCCCAGCCCATGCATGTATAATGTCCCATCTCTGCCTCTCTCCACGGCCCATGCATGTATAATGTCCCATCTCTGTCTCTCTCCACGGCCCGTGCATGTATAATGTCCCATCTCTGCCTCTCTCCACAGCCCGTGCATGTATAATGTCCCATCTCTGCCTCTCTCCACGGCCCGTACATGAAAAATGTCCCATCTCTGCCTCTCTCCACAGTCCATACATGTATAATATCCCATCTCTGCCTCTCTCGACAGCCCGTGCATGTATAATGTCCCATCTCTGCCTCTCTCCACAGCCCATACATGTATAATGTCCCATCTCTGCCTCTCTCCACAGCCCGTGCATGTATAATATCCCATCTCTGCCTTTCTCCACAGCCCATGCATGTATAATGTCCCATCTCTGCCTCTCTCCACGGCCCGTACATGTAAAATATCCCATCTCTGCCTCTCTCCGCAGCCCATACATGTATAATATCCCATCTCTGCCTCTCTCCACAGCCCATGCATGAATAATGTCCCATCTCTGCCTCTCTCCACAGCCCGTGCATGTATAATATCCCATCTCTGCCTTTCTCCACAGCCCATGCATGTATAATATCCCATCTCTGCCTCTCTCCACGGCCCGTACATGTAAAATGCCCCATCTCTGCCTCTCTCCACAGCCCATACATGTATAATATCCCATCTCTGCCTCTCTCCACAGCCCATGCATGTATAATGTCCCATCTCTGCCTCTCTCCACGGCCCGTACATGTAAAATGTCCCATCTCTGCCTCTCTCCACAGCCCATACATGTAGAATATCCCATCTCTGCCTCTCTCCGCAGCCCATGCATGTATAATGTCCCATCTCTGCCTCTCTCCACAGCCCATGCATGGATAATGTCCCATCTCTGCCTCTCTCCACGGCCCGTACATGTATAATGTCCCATCTCTGCCTCTCTCCACAGCCCATACATGTATCATATCCCATCTTTGCCTCTCTCTACAGCCAATGCATGTATAATGTCCCATCTCTGCCTCTCTCCACGGCCCTTACATGTAAAATGTGCCATATCTGCCTCTCTCCACAGCCCGTACATGTAAAATGTCCCATCACTGCCTCTCTCCACAGCCCATACACATCTAATTTCCTATCTCTCCTTTTATCCACAGTCCGTACATATATAATCTCCCATCTCTGCCTCTCTCCACAGCCCATACATGTAAAATGTCCCATCTCTGCCTCTCTCCACAGCCCATGCATGTATAATATCCCATCTCTGCCTTTCTCCACAGACCATGCATGTATAATGTCCCATCTCTGCCTCTCTCCACGGCCCGTACATGTAAAATGTGCCATCTCTGCCTCTCTCCACAGCCCATACACATCTAATTTCCTATCTCTCCTTTTATCCACAGTCCGTACATGTAAAATGTCCCATCTCTGCCTCTCTCCACAGCCCGTACATGTAAAATGTCCCATCACTGCCTCTCTCCATGGCCCATACATGTAAAATGTCCCATCACTGCCTCTCTCCACGGCCCGTACATGTAAAATGTCCCATCTCCGCCTCTCTCCACGGCCCATACATGTAAAATGTCCCATCTCTGCCTCTCTCCACAGCCCGTTCATGTAAAATGTCCCATCTCTGCCTCTCTCCACAGCCCATACACATCTGATTTCCTATCTCTCCTTTTATCCACAGTCCGTACATATATAATCTCCCATCTCTGCCTCTCTCTACAGCCCATACATATATAATCTCCCATCTCTGCCCATCTCCACAGCCCGTACACTTATAATGTCCCATGTCAACCTTTCTCCACAGCCCATACATGTATAATGTCCCATCTCTGCCTCTCTCCACAGCCCATGCATGTATAATGTCCCATCTCTGCCTCTCTCCACAGCCCATAATTGTATAATGTCCCATCTCTGCCTCTCTCCACAGCCCATGCATGTATAATGTCCCATCTCTGTCTCTCTCCAGAGCCCATACTTGTATAATGTCCCATCTCTGCCTTTCTCCAGAGATCGTACATGTATAATATCCCCTCTGCCTCTCTCCACGGCCCAGGCATGTATAATGTACCATCTCTGATTCTCTCCACAGACCATGCATGTATAATGTCCCATCTCTGCCTCTCTCCACGGCCCATGCATGTATAATGTCCCATCTCTGCCTCTCTCCACAGCCCATGCATGTATAATGTCCCATCTCTGCCTCTCTCCACAGCCCATGCATGTATAATGTCCCATCTCTGTCTCTCTCCAGAGCCCATACTTGTATAATGTCCCATCTCTGCCTTTCTCCAGAGATCGTACATGTATAATATCCCCTCTGCCTCTCTCCACAACCCGTGCATGTCTAATGTCCCATCTCTGCCTCTCTCCACAGCCCATACATGTATAATGTCCCATCTCTGCCTCTCTCCACAGCCCGTGTATGTATAATATCCCAACTCTGCCTTTCTCCACAGCCCATGCATGTATAATGTCCCATCTCTGCCTCTCTCCATGGCCCGTACATGTAAAATATCCCATCTCTGCCTCTCTCCACAGCCCATACATGTATAATATGCCATCTCTGCCTCTCTCCACAGCCCATGCATGTATAATGTCCCATTTCTGCCCCTCTCCACGGCCCGTACATGTAAAATGTCCCATCTCTGCCTCTCTCCACAGCCCATACATGTATAATATCCCATCTCTGCCTCTCTCCACAGCTCATGAATGAATAATGTCCCATCTCTGCCTCTCTCCTCAGCCCGTGCATGTATAATATCCCATCTCTGCCTTTCTCCACAGCCCATGCATGTATAATGTCCCATCTCTGCCTCTCTCCACGGCCCGTACATGTAAAATGTCCCATTTCTGCCTCTCTCCACAGCCCATGCATGTATAATATCCCATCACTACCTCTCTCCACAGCCCATGCATGTATAATGTCCCATCTCTGCCTCTCTCCACGGCCTGTACATGTAAAATGTCCCATCTCTGCCTCTCTCCACAGCCCATACATGTATAATATCCCATCTCTGCCTCTCTCCCCAGCCCATGCATGTATAATGTCCCATCTCTGCCTCTCTCCACGGCCCATGCATGTATAATGTCCCATCTCTGTCTCTCTCCACGGCCCGTGCATGTATAATGTCCCATCTCTGCCTCTCTCCACAGCCCGTGCATGTATAATGTCCCATCTCTGCCTCTCTCCACGGCCCGTACATGAAAAATGTCCCATCTCTGCCTCTCTCCACAGTCCATACATGTATAATATCCCATCTCTGCCTCTCTCCACAGCCCGTGCATGTATAATGTCCCATCTCTGCCTCTCTCCACAGCCCATACATGTATAATGTCCCATCTCTGCCTCTCTCCACAGCCCGTGCATGTATAATATCCCATCTCTGCCTTTCTCCACAGCCCATGCATGTATAATGTCCCATCTCTGCCTCTCTCCACGGCCCGTACATGTAAAATATCCCATCTCTGCCTCTCTCCGCAGCCCATACATGTATAATATCCCATCTCTGCCTCTCTCCACAGCCCATGCATGAATAATGTCCCATCTCTGCCTCTCTCCACAGCCCGTGCATGTATAATATCCCATCTCTGCCTTTCTCCACAGCCCATGCATGTATAATATCCCATCTCTGCCTCTCTCCACGGCCCGTACATGTAAAATGCCCCATCTCTGCCTCTCTCCACAGCCCATACATGTATAATATCCCATCTCTGCCTCTCTCCACAGCCCATGCATGTATAATGTCCCATCTCTGCCTCTCTCCACGGCCCGTACATGTAAAATGTCCCATCTCTGCCTCTCTCCACAGCCCATACATGTAGAATATCCCATCTCTGCCTCTCTCCGCAGCCCATGCATGTATAATGTCCCATCTCTGCCTCTCTCCACAGCCCATGCATGGATAATGTCCCATCTCTGCCTCTCTCCACGGCCCGTACATGTATAATGTCCCATCTCTGCCTCTCTCCACAGCCCATACATGTATCATATCCCATCTTTGCCTCTCTCTACAGCCAATGCATGTATAATGTCCCATCTCTGCCTCTCTCCACGGCCCTTACATGTAAAATGTGCCATATCTGCCTCTCTCCACAGCCCGTACATGTAAAATGTCCCATCACTGCCTCTCTCCACAGCCCATACACATCTAATTTCCTATCTCTCCTTTTATCCACAGTCCGTACATATATAATCTCCCATCTCTGCCTCTCTCCACAGCCCATACATGTAAAATGTCCCATCTCTGCCTCTCTCCACAGCCCATGCATGTATAATATCCCATCTCTGCCTTTCTCCACAGACCATGCATGTATAATGTCCCATCTCTGCCTCTCTCCACGGCCCGTACATGTAAAATGTGCCATCTCTGCCTCTCTCCACAGCCCATACACATCTAATTTCCTATCTCTCCTTTTATCCACAGTCCGTACATGTAAAATGTCCCATCTCTGCCTCTCTCCACAGCCCGTACATGTAAAATGTCCCATCACTGCCTCTCTCCATGGCCCATACATGTAAAATGTCCCATCACTGCCTCTCTCCACGGCCCGTACATGTAAAATGTCCCATCTCCGCCTCTCTCCACGGCCCATACATGTAAAATGTCCCATCTCTGCCTCTCTCCACAGCCCGTTCATGTAAAATGTCCCATCTCTGCCTCTCTCCACAGCCCATACACATCTGATTTCCTATCTCTCCTTTTATCCACAGTCCGTACATATATAATCTCCCATCTCTGCCTCTCTCTACAGCCCATACATATATAATCTCCCATCTCTGCCCATCTCCACAGCCCGTACACTTATAATGTCCCATGTCAACCTTTCTCCACAGCCCATACATGTATAATGTCCCATCTCTGCCTCTCTCCACAGCCCATGCATGTATAATGTCCCATCTCTGCCTCTCTCCACAGCCCATAATTGTATAATGTCCCATCTCTGCCTCTCTCCACAGCCCATACTTGTATAATGTCCCATCTCTGCCTCTCTCCACAGCCCATGAATGTATAATGTCCCATCTCTGTCTCTCTCCACAGCCCATACTTGTATAATGTCCCTTCTCTGCCTTTCTCCAGAGATCGTACATGTATAATGTCCCTTCTCTGCCTTTCTCCAGAGATCATACATGTATAATGTCCCATCTCTGCCTCTCTCCACAGCCTGTGCATGTATAATATCCCATCTCTGCCTTTCTCCTCAGCCCATGCATGTATAATGTCCCATCTCTGCCTCTCTCCACGACCTGTATATGTAAAATGTCCCATCTCTGCCTCTCTCCACAGCCCATACATGTATAATATCCCATCTCTGCCTCTCTCCGCATCCCATGCATGTATAATGTCCCATCTCTGCCTCTCTCCACAGCCCATGCATGTATAATGTCCCATCTCTGCCTCTCTCCATGGCCCGTACATGTAAAATGTCCCATCTCTGCCTCTCTCCACAGCCCATACATGTATAATATCCCATCTCTGCCTCTCTCCGCAGCCCATGCATGTATAATGTCCTATCTCTGCCTCTCTCCACAGCCCATGCATGTATAATGTCCCATCTCTGCCTCTCTCCACGGCCTGTGCATGTATAATGTCCCATCTCTGCCTCTCTCCACAGCCCATGCATGTATAATGTCCCATCTCTGCCTCTCTTCACAGCCCATGCATGTATAATGTCCCATCTCTGTCTCTCTCCACAGCCCATACTTGTATAATGTCCCATCTCTGCCTTTCTCCAGAGATCGTACATGTATAATGTCCCATCTCTGCCTCTCTCCACAGCCCATACATGTAAAATGTCCCATCTCTGCCTCTCTCCACAGCCCATGCATGTATAATATCCCCTCTGCCTCTCTCCACAGCCCGTGCATGTATAATGTCCCATCTCTGCCTCTCTCCACAGCACATACATGTATAATGTCCCATCTCTGCCTCTCTCCACAGCCCGTGCATGTATAATATCCCAACTCTGCCTTTCTCCACAGCCCATGCATGTATAATGTCCCATCTCTGCCTCTCTCCATGGCCCGTACATGTAAAATATCCCATCTCTGCCTCTCCCCACAGCCCATACATGTATAATATCCCATCTCTGCCTCTCTCCACAGCCCATGCATGTATAATGTCCCATTTCTGCCCCTCTCCACGGCCCGTACATGAATAATATCCCATCTCTGCCTTTCTCCACAGCCCATGCATGTATAATGTCCCATATCTGCCTCTCTCCACGGCCCGTACATGTAAAATGTCCCATCTCTGCCTCTCTCCACAGCCCATACATGTATAATATCCCATCTCTGCCTCTCTCCACAGCCCATGCATGTATAATGTCCCATCTCTGCCTCTCTCCACGGCCCGTACATGCAAAATGTCCCATCTCTGCATCTCTCCACAGCCCATACATGTATAATATCCCATCTCTGCCTCTCTCCACAGCCCATGCATGTATAATGTCCCATCTCTGCCTCTATCCACGGTCTGTACATGTAAAATGTCCCATCTCTGCCTCTCTCCACAGCCCATACATGTATAATATCCCATCTCTGCCTCTCTCCGCAGCCCATGCATGTATAATGTCTCATCTCTGCCTCTCTCCACGGCCCATGCATGTATAATGTCCCATCTCTGCCTCTCTCCACGGCCCGTACATGTATAATGTCCCATCTCTGTCTTTCTCCACAGCCCATGCATGTATAATGTCCCATCTCTGCCCCTCTCCACAGCCCGTGCATGTATAATGTCCCATCTCTGCCTCTCTCAACGGCCCGTACATGTAAAATGTCCCATCCCTGCCTCTCTCCACAGCCCATACATGTATAATATCCCATCTCTGCCTCTCTCCACAGCCCGTGCATGTATAATGTCCCATCTCTGCTTCTCTCCACAGCCCATACATGTATAATGTCCCATCTCTGCCTCTCTCCACAGCCCGTGCATGTATAATATCCCATCTCTGCCTTTCTCCACAGCCCATGCATGTATAATGTCCCATCTCTGCCTCTCTCCATGGCCCGTACATGTAAAATATCCTATCTCTGCCTCTCTCCACAGCCCATACATGTATAATATCCCATCTCTGCCTCTCTCCACAGCCCATGCATGAATAATGTCCCATCTCTGCCTCTCTCCACAGCCCGTGCATGTATAATATCCCATCTCTGCCTTTCTCCACAGCCCATGCATGTATAATGTCCCATCTCTGCCTCTCTCCACGGCCCGTACATGTAAAATGCCCCATCTCTGCCTCTCTCCACAGCCCATACATGTATAATATCCCATCTCTGCATCTCTCCACAGCCCATGCATGTATAATGTCCCATCTCTGCCTCTCTCCACGGCCCGTACATGTAAAATGTCCCATCTCTGCCTCTCTCCACAGCCCATACATGTATAATATCCCATCTCTGCCTCTCTCCGCAGCCCATGCATGTATAATGTCCCATCTCTGCCTCTCTCCATAGCCCATGCATGTATAATGTCCCATCTCTGCCTCTCTCCACGGCCCATACATGTATAATGTCCCATCTCTGCCTCTCTCCATAGCCCATACATGTATAATATCCCATCTCTGCCTCTCTCTACAGCCAATGCATGTATAATGTCCCATCTCTGCCTCTCTCCACGGCCCGTACATGTAAAATGTGCCATCTCTGCCTCTCTCCACAGCCCGTACATGTAAAATGTCCCATCACTGCCTCTCTCCGCAGCCCATACCCATCTAATTTCCTATCTCTCCTTTTATCCACAGTCCGTACATATATAATCTCCCATCTCTGCCTCTCTCCACAGCCCATACATGTAAAATGTCCCATCTCTGCCTCTCTCCACAGCCCATGCATGTATAATGTCCCATCTCTGTCTCGCTCCACAGCCCATACACATCTAATTTCCTATCTCTCCATTTATCCACAGTCGGTACATGTAAAATGTCCCATCTCTGCCTCTCTCCACAGCCCGTACATGTAAAATGTCCCATCACTGCCTCTCTCCACGGCCCGTACATGTAAAATGTGCCATCTCTGCCTCGCTCCACAGCCCATACACATCTAATTTCCTATCTCTCCATTTATCCACAGTCGGTACATGTAAAATGTCCCATCTCTGCCTCTCTCCACAGCCCGTACATGTAAAATGTCCCATCACTGCCTCTCTCCATGGCCCATACATGTAAAATGTCCCATCACTGCCTCTCTCCACGGCCCGTACATGTAAAATGTCCCATCTCCGCCTCTCTCCACGGCCCATACATGTAAAATGTCCCATCTCTGCCTCTCTCCACAGCCCGTTCATGTAAAATGTCCCATCTCTGCCTCTCTCCCCAGCCCATACACATCTGATTTCCTATCTCTTCTTTTATCCTTTTATCCACAGTCCATACATATATAATCTCCCATCTCTGCCTCTCTCTACAGCCCATACATATATAATCTCCCATCTCTGCCCATCTCCACAGCCCGTACACTTATAATGTCCCATGTCAACCTTTCTCCACAGCCCATACATGTATAATGTCCCATCTCTGCCTCTCTCCACAGCCCATGAATGTATAATGTCCCATCTCTGCCTCTCTCCACAGCCCATAATTGTATAATGTCCCATCTCTGCCTCTCTCCACAGCCCATACTTGTATAATGTCCCATCTCTGCCTCTCTCCACAGCCCATGCATGTATAACATCCCATCTCTGCCTTTCTCCAGAGATCGTACATGTATAATGTCCCTTCTCTTCCTTTCTCCAGAGATAATACATGTATAATGTCCCATCTCTGCCTCTCTCCACAGCCCGTGCATGTATAACATCCCATCTCTGCCTTTCTCCACAGCCCATGCATGTATAATGTCCCATCTCTGCTTCTCTCCACAGCCCATGCATGTAAAATGTGCCATCTCTGCCTCTCTCCACAGCCCGTACATGTAAAATGTCCCATCACTGCCTCTCTCCACAGCCCATACACATCTAATTTCCTATCTCTCCTTTTATCCACAGTCCGTACATATATAATCTCCCATCTCTGCCTCTCTCCACAGCCCATACATGTAAAATGTCCCATCTCTGCCTCTCTCCACAGCCCATGCATGTATAATATCTCATCTCTGCCTTTCTCCACAGCCCATGCATGTATAATGTCCCATCTCTGCCTCTCTCCACGGCCCGTACATGTAAAATGTGCCATCTCTGCCTCGCTCCACAGCCCATACACATCTAATTTCCTATCTCTCCATTTATCCACAGTCGGTACATGTAAAATGTCCCATCTCTGCCTCTCTCCATGGCCCATACATGTAAAATGTCCCATCACTGCCTCTCTCCACGGCCCGTACATGTAAAATGTCCCATCTCCGCCTCTCTCCACGGCCCATACATGTAAAATGTCCCATCTCTGCCTCTCTCCACAGCCGGTTCATGTAAAATGTCCCATCTGTGCCTCTCTCCACAGCCCATACACATCTGATTTTCTATCTCTTCTTTTATCCTTTTATCCACAGTCCGTACATATATAATCTCCCATCTCTGCCTCTCACTACAGCCCATACATATATAATCTCCCATCTCTGCCCATCTCCACAGCCCGTACACTTATAATGTCCCATGTCAACCTTTCTCCACAGCCCATACATGTATAATGTCCCATCTCTGCCTCTCTCCACAGCCCATGAATGTATAATGTCCCATCTCTGCCTCTCTCCACAGCCCATAATTGTATAATGTCCCATCTCTGCCTCTCTCCACAGCCCATACTTGTATAATGTCACATCTCTGCCTCTCTCCACAGCCCATGCATGTATAATGTCCCATCTCTGTCTCTCTCCACAGCCCATACTTGTATAATGTCCCTTCTCTGCCTTTCTCCAGAGATCGTACATGTATAATGTCCGTTCTCTGCCTTTCTCCAGAGATCATACATGTATAATGTCCCATCTCTGCCTCTCTCCACAGCCCGTGCATGTATAATATCCCATCTCTGCCTTTCTCCACAGCCCATGCATGTATAATGTCCCATCTCTGCCTCTCTCCACAGCCCATGCATGTATAATGTCCCATCTCTGCCTCTCTCCACAGCCCATAATTGTATAATGTCCCATCTCTGCCTCTCTCCACAGCCCATACTTGTATAATGTCCCATCTCTGCCTCTCTCCACAGTCCATGCATGTATAATGTCCCATCTCTATCTCTCTCCACAGCCCATACTTGTATAATGTCCCATCTCTGCCTTTCTCCAGAGATCGTACATGTATAATGTCCCATCTCTGCCTCTCGCCACAGCCCATGCATGTATAATGTCCCATCTCTGCCTCTCTCCACAGCCCATGCATGTATAATATCCCATCTCTGCCTTTCTCCACAGCCCATGCATGTATAATGTCCCATCTCTGCCTCTCTCCACGGCCCGTACATGTAAAATGTCCAATCTCTGCCTCTCTCCACAGCCCATACATGTATAATATCCCATCTCTCCCTCTCTCCGCAGCCCATGCATGTATAATGTCCCATCTCTGCCTCTCTCCACAGCCCATGCATGTATAATGTCCCATCTCTGCCTCTCTCCACGGCCCGTGCATGTATAATGTCCCATCTCTGCCTCGAGGCTGGACTGGCTTGTAGTGAGTACCAAGGGGTACTTGCACCTTGCACCAGGCTCAGTTATCCCTTATTAGTGTATAGGGTGTCTAGCAGCTTAGGCTGATAGATAATGGTAGCTTAGCAGAGCAGCTTAGGCTGAACTAGGAGACGTGTGAAGCTACTACAGTACCACTTAGTGTCATATGCACAATATCATAAGAAAACACAATACACAGTTATACTAAAAATAAAGGTACTTTATTTTTATGACAATATGCGAAAGTATCTTAGAGTGTACCCTCAGTGAGAGGATAGGAAATATACACAAGATATGTATACACAATAGCAAACATATGCAGTATAGTCTTAGAAAACAGTGCAAACAATGTATAGTTACAATAGGATGCAATGGGGAAACATAGGGATAGGGGCAACACAAACCATATACTCCAAAAGTGGAATGCGAACCACGAATGGACCCCAAACCTATGTGACCTTGTAGAGGGTCGCTGGGACTATTAGAAAATAGTGAGAGTTAGAAAAATAACCCTCCCCAAGACCCTGAAAAGTGAGTGCAAAGTGCACTAAAGTTCCCCTAAGGACAAAGAAGTCGTGTTAGAGGAATAATGCAGGAAAGACACAAACCAGCAATACAACAACTGTGGATTTCCAATCTAGGGTACCTGTGGAACAAGGGGACCAAGTCCAAAAGTCACAAGCAAGTCGGAGATGGGCAAATGCCCAGGAAATGCCAGCTGCGGGTGCAAAGAAGCTTCTACTGGACAGAAGAAGCTGAGGTTTCTGCAGGAACGAAAAGGGCTAGAGACTTCCCCTTTGGTGGACGGATCCCTCTCGCCGTGGAGAGTCGTGCAGAAGTGTTTTTCCGCCGAAAGAACGCCAACAAGCCTTGCTAGCTGTAAATCGTGCGGTTAGCATTTTTGGATGCTGCTGAGGCCCAGGAGGGACCAGGAGGTCGCAAATTGGATCAGCAGAGAGAAGGGACATCGAGCAAGACAAGGAGCCCTCTCTGAAGCCGGTAGCACCTGGAGAAGTGCCAGAAACAGGCACTACGAGGATGCGTGAAATGGTGCTCGCCGAAGTTGCACAAAGGAGTCCCACGTCCCCGGAGACCAACTTAGAAAGTCGTGCAATGCAGGTTAGAGTGCCGTGGACCGAGGCTTGGCTGTGCACAAAGGATTTCCGCCGGAAGGGCACAGGGGCCGGAGTAGCTGCAAAGTCGCGGTTCCCAGCAATGCAGCCCAGCGAGGTGAGGCAAGGACTTACCTCCACCAAACTTGGACTGAAGAGTCACTGGACTGTGGGGGTCACTTGGACAGAGTCGCTGGATTCGAGGGACCTCGCTCGTCGTGCTGAGAGGAGACTCAAGGGACCGGTAATGCAGCTTTTTGGTGCCTGCGGTTGCAGGGGGAAGATTCCGTCGACCCACGGGAGATTTCTTCGGAGCTTCTGGTGCAGAGAGGAGGCAGACTACACCCACAGCATGCACAAGCAGGAAAACAGTCGAGAAGGCAGCAGGATCAGCGTTACAGAGTTGCAGTAGTCGTCTTTGCTACTATGTTGCAGGTTTGCAGGCTTCCAGCGCGGTCAGCAGTCGATTCCTTATCAGAAGGTGAAGAGAGAGATGCAGAGGAACTCGGCTGAGCTCATGCATTCGTTATCTGAAGTTTCCCCAGAGACAGAGACCCTAAATAGCCAGAAAAGAGGGTTTGGCTACTTAGGAGAGAGGATAGGCTACTAACACCTGAAGGAGCCTATCAGAAGGAGTCTCTGACGTCACCTGGTGGCACTGGCCACTCAGAGCAGTCCAGTGTGCCAGCAGCACCTCTGTTTCCAAGATGGCAGAGGTCTGGAGCACACTGGAGGAGCTCTGGACACCTCCCAGGGGAGGTGCAGGTCAGGGGAGTGGTCACTCCCCTTTCCTTTGTCCAGTTTCACCCCAGAGCAGGGCTAAGGGGTCCCCTGAACCGGTGTAGACTGGCTTATGCAGAATTGGGCACCTCTGTGCCCAACAAAGCATTTCCAGAGGCTGGGGGAGGCTACTCCTCCCCTGCCTTCACACCATTTTCCAAAGGGAGAGGGTGTCACACCCTCTCTCAGAGGAAGTTCTTTGTTCTGCCATCCTGGGCCAGGCCTGGCTGGACCCCAGGAGGGCAGATGCCTGTCTGAGGGGTTGGCAGCAGCAGCAGCTGCAGTGAAACCCCAGGAAGGGCAGTTTGGCAGTACCAGGGTCTGTGCTACAGACCACTGGGATCATGGAATTGTACCAACAATGCCAGGATGGCATAGAGGGGGCAATTCCATGATCATAGACATGTTACATGGCCATATTCGGAGTTACCATTGTGAAGCTACATATAGGTAGTGACCTATATGTAGTGCACGCGTGTAATGGTGTCCCCGCACTCACAAAGTTCAGGGAATTGGCTCTGAACAATGTGGGGGCACCTTGGCTAGTGCCAGGGTGCCCTCACACTAAGTAACTTTGCACCTAACCTTTACCAGGTAAAGGTTAGACATATAGGTGACTTATAAGTTACTTAAGTGCAGTGTAAAATGGCTGTGAAATAACGTGGACGTTATTTCACTCAGGCTGCAGTGGCAGGCCTGTGTAAGAATTGTCAGAGCTCCCTATGGGTGGCAAAAGAAATGCTGCAGCCCATAGGGATCTCCTGGAACCCCAATACCCTGGGTACCTCAGTACCATATACTAGGGAATTATAAGGGTGTTCCAGTAAGCCAATGTAAATTGGTAAAAATGGTCACTAGCCTGTTAGTGACAATTTGGAAAGAAATGAGAGAGCATAACCACTGAGGTTCTGATTAGCAGAGCCTCAGTGAGACAGTTAGTCACTACACAGGTAACACATTCAGGCACACTTATGAGCACTGGGGCCCTGGGTTACCAGGGTCCCAGTTACACATACAACTAAAACAACATATATACAGTGAAAAATGGGAGTAACATGCCAGGCAAGATGGTACTTTCCTACACAACCCCCCCCCAAACGAAGGACAATAAGACTAGCCATGACCTGATGAGTCTTCATTGTCTAAGTGGAAATATCTGGAGAGTCCATCTGCATTGGAGTGGCTACTCCCAGGTCTATGTTCCACTGTATAGTCCATTCCCTGTAGGGATATGGACCACCTCAACAATTTAGGATTTTCACCTTTCATTTGTTTTAGCCAAAGTAGAGGTTTGTGGTCTGTCTGAACAATGAAGTGAGTGCCAAACAGGTATGGCCTCAACTTCTTCAGAGCCCAGACTACAGCAAAGGCCTCCCTCTCAATGGCAGACCAACGCTTTTCTCTAGGGGTCAACCTCCTACTAATAAAAGCAACAGGTTGATCCTGGCCCTCAGAATTAAGTTGTGATGGGACTGCCCCTACTCCTAATTCAGATGCATCAGTTTGGACATAGAATTTTTTAGAGTAACAAGGGCTTTTCAGGACAGGTGCAGAGCACATGGCCTGCTTCAGCTCCTCAAAAGCTTTCTGACAGTTTTCTGTCCATAATACCTTTTTAGGCATTTTCTTGGATGTGAGGTCATTAAGAGGGGCTGCAATGGAGCCATAGTTCTTAATGAACCTCCTGTAATACCCAGTGAGGCCTAGGAAGGCTCTCACCTGAGTCTGAGTGGTAGGGGGAACCCAATCAATAATTGTTTGGATTTTCCCCTGAAGTGGTGCAATCTGTTCCCCACCAACAAGGTGTCCCAGATAAACCACCTTACCCTGCCCTATCTGACACTTTGAAGCCTTGATAGTGAGGCCTGCCTTTTGCAGGGCCTCCAAAACTTTCCATAGGTGGACCAGGTGATCATCCCAGCTGGAGCTAAAGACAGCTATATCGTCCAAATATGCTGCACTGAAAGCTTCCAGTCCTTGCAGGACTGTGTTCACCAACCTCTGAAAAGTGGCAGGTGCATTTTTCAAACCAAAAGGCATTACAGTAAACTGGTAATGTCCTCCAATGGTTGAAAATGCAGTCTTAGGTTTAGCATCTTCTGAAAATTTGATCTGCCAATACCCTGCAGTCAAGTCAAAAGTGCTTAGATACTTGGCAGATGCCAGTGTATCTATGAGCTCATCTGCCCTGGGTATAGGGTGAGCATCAGTTTTGGTTACCAAGTTGAGACCTCTATAGTCTACACAAAACCGCATTTCCTTCTTTCCATCTTTGGAATGGGGTTTTGGTACCAGTACCACAGGAGAAGCCCATGGACTGTCAGAGTGCTCAACCACTCCTAGTTCTAACATTTTCTGGACCTCTTGCTTTATGCAGTCCCTGACATAGTCAGGCTGCCTATAGATTTTACTTTTGACAGGTAAACTGTCTCCAGTATCTATAGTGTGCTCACACCAAGAAGTGGTACCTGGCACAGTAGAGAAGAGTTCAGAGAATTGATCTAGGAGGTTTATGCAATTGTCTTTCTGCTCAGCAGTAAGACAATCAGCCAAAACTACACCTTCCACAAGAGCATCTTGTTCTGTGGAAGAGAAGAGATCAGGTAGAGGATCACTGTCTTCTTCCTGTCCCTCATCTGTTGCCATGAGCAGGGTGAGATCAGCCCTGTCATAGTAGGGTTTCAGGCGGTTGACATGGAGCACCCTAAGGGGACTCCTGGCAGTGCCTAAGTCAACTAAATAGGTGACTTCTCCCTTCTTTTCAACAATTGTGTGGGGACCACTCCATTTGTCTTGGAGTGCTCTTGGGGCCACAGGCTCCAAGACCCACACTTTCTGCCCTGGTTGGTACTGAACCAAAACAGCCTTCTGATCATGCCATTGCTTCTGGAGCTCTTGGCTGGCCTGAAGGTTTTTACTGGCCTTTTTCATGTACTCAGCCATCCTTGATCTGAGGCCAAGTACATAATCCACAATATCCTGCTTAGGAGCTTTTAAAGGTTGTTCCCAACCCTCCTTTACAAGTGTGAGTGGACCCCTAACAGGGTGTCCAAAAAGAAGTTCAAAGGGGCTGAAGCCCACTCCTTTCTGGGGTACCTCCCTGTAGGCAAAAAGGAGGCATGGTAGAAGGATATCCCATCTCCTGCGGAGTTTTTCAGGGAGACCCATAATCATGCCTTTGAGAGTTTTATTAAATCTCTCCACCAGTCCATTTGTTTGTGGATGATAGGGTGTTGTGAACTTGTACGTTACACCACACTCCTTCCACATGGCCTTTAAGTATGCAGACATGAAATTGCTTCCCCTGTCTGATACTACTTCCTTTGGGAAGCCCACCCTGGAAAATATTCCCAGGAGGGCCTTTGCCACTGCAGGTGCTGTAGTGGTCCTTAAAGGAATAGCTTCAGGATATCTTGTGGCATGGTCCACTACCACCAAGATAAATCTATTGCCTGAAGCAGTAGGAGGGTCAAGGGGGCCAACTATGTCAACCCCTACCCTTTCAAAGGGAACCCCAACCACAGGCAGTGGAATAAGGGGTGCCTTTGGGGTGCCACCTGTCTTGCCACTGGCTTGACAGGTTTCACAGGACTTACAAAATTCCTTTGTGTCCTCAGACATCCTAGGCCAATGAAACAATGGAACCAATCTGTCCCAAGTTTTCATTTGACCCAGGTGTCCAGCTAGGGGAATGTAATGTGCCAGGGTTAGGAGGAACTTTCTGTACTCCTGAGGAATCACTAATCTCCTGGCAGCTCCAGGTTTAGGATCCCTATGCTCAGTGTACAAGAGGTTGTCCTCCCAGTAAACTCTGTGAGAGTCACTGACATCCCCATTAGCCTGTTTGACAGCTTGCTGTCTGAGACCCTCTAATGTGGGACAGGTTTGCTGTGCCACACTCAGCTCCTCTCTGGCAGGCCCCCCTTCACCCAAAAGCTCAGCAGTGTCTGCTTCCAGCTCCTCTGGTGTAGGTTCTGCACAGGGAGGGGATTCTTCTTCCTCAGAAGTTGAATCCACTGTAGAGGGAGGGATAGTAGGAAGTGGTTTGCTTCTACTAGCCCTAGCTTTAGGGATCACTTGGTCCATTGTTCCAGGATCCAAGCTTCCCTGTCCTTTTTGCTTTTTGGCCTGAGCCCTTGTCAAAGCAAAAATATGCCCTGGGATGCCCAGCATTGCTGCATGGGCCTCCAACTCCACATCTGACCAAGCTGATGTCTCCAAATCATTCCCTAATAGACAGTCTACAGGTAAATCTGAAGCTACCACAACTTTCTTTGGACCAGTAACCCCCCCCAGTTGAGATTAACAACAGCCATGGGGTGGCTAAGTGTGTTGTTGTGAGCATCGGTCACTTGGTACTGGTGACCAAGTAGGTGTTGTTCAGGGTGGACCAGTTTCTCTATGACCATAGTCACACTGGCACCAGTGTCCCTGTAGGTCTGAACCTCAACACCATTTATTAGGGGTAGCTGCTTGTACTTATCCATATTAAGGGGACAAGCAACTAAGGTGGCTAAATCAATAGCCCCCTCAGAGACTAACACAGCCTCTGTGGCCTCCCTAACAAGGCCAACCCCAACTAAGTTACCAATAGTGAGCCCAGCTACTCCCTTGGATTGGCTATTAGTAGGTTTGCTCCCACCACCACTGCTATTAGTAGGGACACTAGGTGTAGCAGTAGGGGTTGTAGTGGTAGGAGGCTTGGTGCCTTTCTTTGGACAACTGGGATCTGTTGTCCAATGGCCTTTTATTTTACATAAATAGCACCATGGTTTCTTTTCCTTGTTCTGATTAAAAGAGGATTTGGGCCCACCACCCCCACCAGAGTGTTTTTGTGGGCCTGATGAAGACTCATTTTTAGATTTGTCCCCACCCTTGTCAGAAGACTTACCATCCTTCTTTTTGTTGCCATCTTTGTCACCCCCTGTATGAACTTTTCTGTTCACTCTTGTTCTGACCCATTTGTCTGCCTTCTTTCCCAATTCTTGGGGAGAGGTCAGATCAGAGTCCACCAAGTACTGGTGCAACAAATTAGACACACAATTATTAAGAATATGCTCTCTCAGGATCAAGTTATACAGGCTTTCAAAGTCAGTAACTTTACTGCCATGTAACCACCCCTCCAAGGCCTTCACTGAATGGTCAATGAAATCAACCCAGTCTTGTGAAGACTCCTTTTTGGTCTCTCTGAACTTTATCCTGTATTGTTCAGTGGTTAAGCCATAACCATCCAGGAGTGCATTCTTAAGAACTTGGAAATTATTAGCATCATTTTCTTTCACAGTAAGGAGCCTATCCCTACCTTTTCCACTAAATGATAGCCATAGGATAGCAGCCCACTGCCTTTGAGGGACATCCTGTACAACACAGGCCCTCTCAAGTGCAGCAAACCACTTGTTAATGTCATCCCCCTCCTTATAAGGGGGAACTATCTTGTGCAGATTCCTGGAATCATGCTCTTTTACAGGATGACTATGGGGAATACTGCTGCTGCCACCATGGGTTTCTAAACCCAGTTTCTGTCTCTCCTTCTCTACTTCTAAAGTCTGTCTATCCAAATCCAGCTGTTGCTTCTTGAGCTTCAGTCTGGTTTGTTCCACTCTCAATCTATTGAGCTCCCTTTCTAACAATCTGTCATCAGGGTGGGTGGGAGGGACATGCCTTGAAACAGAAGTATGGTGAGAATGGACAGAAGGAGACCTGTCCCTTACAGAAGCCACCCTAACAGCTTGGCTAACAGAAACATCACTACCAGTATGGTGAGAATAAATGCTTTTGCTATGATGTGAGACAACACTATTTATATGGTGTGGCTCATCATCATTACCAACTATGCTAGACTGTCTAGTAATGGGCAGGCTAGGAAGTTTCTTTCCTGAATCTTTTCCTGGGGGAGTCCCTGGATCAGATTGAGAACCATTAGCTACTTTTTCAACAGATTGGGCACTTATGGCCTTATCCTGTACTCTAAGCATGTTAATTAACAGTTCTAAGGAAGGATTCTTCCCTACACTCAAACCTCTCTCTATGCAGAGACTCCTTGCTCCTTTCCAGCTAAGGTGATCATATTCAAGTTTGGACAGATCAACATTTTGGCCTGTGCCAGACATTTTTAGAGAGAGTTAAAGTGATAGTAAAAGATAAAAAGTTTGTCAGAGCTTTTAGAAAGACAGAGAAAAAAAACTTTTTAAACTTTTAAGAACTTTTTGAAAGTTTAGAAGTACTTTTCAGCACTTAGAAAAGAGTAAAAAGAGGAAATGCAAAACTTTTTGGCTATGTGTATATACACTGACCTTGTTTTGTATATTTTTCTCTTATGAAAAGTACAATGACAAGAGTGGTAAGTAGTCTCAAAGCACTTATCCCACCGCTGCACAACCAATGTAGGAGGCTGGACTGGCTTGTAGTGAGTACCAAGGGGTACTTGCACCTTGCACCAGGCCATGTTATCCCTTATTAGTGTATAGGGTGTCTAGCAGCTTAGGCTGATAGATAATGGTAGCTTAGCAGAGCAGCTTAGGCTGAACTAGGAGACGTGTGAAGCTACTACAGTACCACTTAGTGTCATATGCACAATATCATAAGAAAACACAATACACAGTTATACTAAAAATAAAGGTACTTTATTTTTATGACAATATGCCAAAGTATCTTAGAGTGTACCCTCAGTGAGAGGATAGGAAATATACACAAGATATATATACACAATAGCAAAAATATGCAGTATAGTCTTAGAAAACAGTGCAAACAATGTATAGTTACAATAGGATGCAATGGGGAAACATAGGGATAGGGGCAACACAAACCATATACTCCAAAAGTGGAATGCGAACCACGAATGGACCCCAAACCTATGTGACCTTGTAGAGGGTCGCTGGGACTATTAGAAAATAGTGAGAGTTAGAAAAATAACCCTCCCCAAGACCCTGAAAAGTGAGTGCAAAGTGCACTAAAGTTCCCCTAAGGACAAAGAAGTTGTGTTAGAGGAATAATGCAGGAAAGACACAAACCAGCAATGCAACAACTGTGGATTTCCAATCTAGGGTACCTGTGGAACAAGGGGACCAAGTCCAAAAGTCACAAGCAAGTCGGAGATGGGCAAATGCCCAGGAAATGCCAGCTGCGGGTGCAAAGAAGCTTCTACTGGACAGAAGAAGCTGAGGTTTCTGCAGGAACGAAAAGGGCTAGAGACTTCCCCTTTGGTGGACGGATCCCTCTCGCTGTGGAGAGTCGTGCAGAAGTGTTTTCCCGCCGAAAGAACGCCAACAAGCCTTGCTAGCTGTAAATCGTGCGGTTAGCGTTTTTGGACGCTGCTGAGGCCCAGGAGGTCGCAAATTGGACCAGCAGAGAGAGGGGACGTCGAGCAAGACAAGGAGCCCTCTCTGAAGCCGGTAGCACCTGGAGAAGTGCCAGAAACAGGCACTACGAGGATGCGTGAAACGGTGCTCGCCGAAGTTGCACAAAGGAGTCCCACGTCGCCGGAGACCAACTTAGAAAGTCGTGCAATGCAGGTTAGAGTGCCGTGGACCCAGGCTTGGCTGTGCACAAAGGATTTCCGCCGGAAGTGCACAGGGGCCGGAGTAGCTGCAAAGTCGCGGTTCCCAGCAATGCAGCCCAGCGAGGTGAGGCAAGGACTTACCTCCACCAAACTTGGACTGAAGAGTCACTGGACTGTGGGGGTCACTTGGACAGAGTCGCTGGATTCGAGGGACCTCGCTCGTCGTGCTGAGAGGAGACCCAAGGGACCGGTAATGCAGCTTTTTGGTGCCTGCGGTTGCAGGGGGAAGATTCCGTCGACCCGCGGGAGATTTCTTCGGAGCTTCTGGTGCAGAGAGGAGGCAGACTACCCCCACAGCATGCACAAGCAGGAAAACAGTCGAGAAGGCGGCAGGATCAGCGTTACAGAGTTGCAGTAGTCGTCTTTGCTACTATGTTGCAGGTTTGCAGGCTTCCAGCGCGGTCAGCAGTCGATTCCTTATCAGAAGGTGAAGAGAGAGATGCAGAGGAACTCGGCTGAGCTCATGCATTCGTTATCTGAAGTTTTCCCAGAGACAGAGACCCTAAATTGCCAGAAAAGAGGGTTTGGCTACTTAGGAGAGAGGATAGGCTACTAACACCTGAAGGAGCCTATCCGAAGGAGTCTATGACGTCACGTGGTGGCACTGGCCACTCAGAGCAGTCCAGTGTGCCAGCAGCACCTCTGTTTCCAAGATGGCAGAGGTCTGGAGCACACTGGAGGAGCTCTGGACACCTCCCAGGGGAGGTGCAGGTCAGGGGAGTGGTCACTCCCCTTTCCTTTGTCCAGTTTTGCGCCAGAGCAGGGCTAAGGGGTCCCCTGAACCGGTGTAGACTGGCTTATGCAGAATTGGGCACCTCTGTGCCCAACAAAGCATTTCCAGAGGCTGGGGGAGGCTACTCCTCCCCTGCCTTCACACCATTTTCCAAAGGGAGAGGGTGTCACACCCTCTCTCAGAGGAAGTTCTTTGTTCTGCCATCCTGGGCCAGGCCTGGCTGGACCCCAGGAGGGCAGATGCCTGTCTGAGGGGTTGGCAGCAGCAGCAGCTGCAGTGAAACCCCAGGAAGGGCAGTTTGGCAGTACCAGGGTCTGTGCTACAGACCACTGGGATCATGGAATTGTACCAACAATGCCAGGATGGCATAGAGGGGGCAATTCCATGATCATAGACATGTTACATGGCCATATTCGGAGTTACCATTGTGAAGCTACATATAGGTAGTGACCTATATGTAGAGCACGCGTGTAATGGTGTCCCCGCACTCACAAAGTTCAGGGAATTGGCTCTGAACAATGTGGGGGCACCTTGGCTAGTGCCAGGGTGCCCTCACACTAAGTAACTTTGCACCTAACCTTTACCAGGTAAAGGTTAGACATATAGGTGACTTATAAGTTACTTAAGTGCAGTGTAAAATGGCTGTGAAATAACGTGGACGTTATTTCACTCAGGCTGCAGTGGCAGGCCTGTGTAAGAATTGTCAGAGCTCCCTATGGGTGGCAAAAGAAATGCTGCAGCCCATAGGGATCTCCTGGAACCCCAATACCCTGGGTACCTCAGTACCATATACTAGGGAATTATAAGGGTGTTCCAGTAAGCCAATGTAAATTGGTAAAAATGGTCACTAGCCTGTTAGTGACAATTTGGAAAGAAATGAGAGAGCATAACCACTGAGGTTCTGATTAGCAGAGCCTCAGTGAGACAGTTAGTCACTACACAGGTAACACATTCAGGCACACTTATGAGCACTGGGGCCCTGGGTTACCAGGGTCCCAGTGACACATACAACTAAAACAACATATATACAGTGAAAAATGGGGGTAACATGCCAGGCAAGATGGTACTTTCCTACACCATGCATGTATAATGTCCCATCTCTGCCTCTCTCCACAGCCCATGCATGTATAATGTCCCATCTCTGCCTCTCTCCACGGCCCGTACATGTAAAATGTCCCATCTCTGCCTCTCTCCACAGCCCATACATGTATAATATCCCATCTCTGCCTCTCTCCACAGCCCATGCATGTATAATGTCCCATCTCTGCCTCTCTCCACGGCCCGTACATGTCAAATGTGCTATCTCTGCCTCTCTCCACAGCCTGTACATGTAAAATGTCCCTTCACTGCCTCTCTCCACAGCCCATACACATCTAATTTCCAATCTCTCCTTTTATCCACAGTCCGCACATATATAATCTCGCATCTCTGCCTCTCTCCACAGCCCATACATGTAAAATGTCCCATCTCTGCCTCTCTCCACAGCCCGTGCATATATAATATCCCATTCTGCCTCTCTCCACAGCACATCATGTATAATGTCCCATCTCTGCCTCTCTCCACAGCCCATACTTGTATAATGTCCCATCTCTGCCTCTCTCCACAGCCCATGCATGTATAATGTCCCATCTCTATCTCTCTCCACAGCCCATACTTGTATAATGTCCCATCTCTGCCTTTCTCCAGAGATCGTACATGTATAATGTCCCATCTCTGCCTCTCTCCACAGCCCATGCATGTATAATGTCCCATCTCTGCCTCTCTCCACAGCCCATAATTGTATAATGTCCCATCTCTGCCTCTCTCCACAGCCCATACTTGTATAATGTCCCGTCTCTGCCTCTCTCCACAGTCCGTACATGTAAAATGTCCCATCACTGCCTCTCTCCACAGCCCATACACATCTAATTTCCTATCTCTCCTTTTATCCACAGTCCGTACATATATAATCTCCCATCTCTGCCTCTCTCCACAGCCCATGCATGTATCATTTCTCATCTCTGCCTTTCTCCACAGCCCATGCATGTATAATGTCCCATCTCTGCCTCTCTCCACGGCCCGTACATGTAAAATGTGCCATCTCTGCCTCGCTCCACAGCCCATACACATCTAATTTCCTATCTCTCCATTTATCCACAGTCGGTACATGTAAAATGTCCCATCTCTGCCTCTCTCCACAGCCCGTACATGTAAAATGTCCCATCACTGCCTCTCTCCATGGCCCATACATGTAAAATGTCCCATCACTGCCTCTCTCCACGGCCCGTACATGTAAAATGTCCCATCTCCGCGTCTCTCCACGGCCCATACATGTAAAATGTCCCATCTCTGCCTCTCTCCACAGCCCGTTAATGTAAAATGTCCCATCTCTGCCTCTCTCCCCAGCCCATACACATCTGATTTCCTATCTCTTCTTTTATCCTTTTATCCACAGTCCATACATATATAATCTCCCATCTCTGCCTCTCTCTACAGCCCATACATATATAATCTCCCATCTCTGCCCATCTCCACAGCCCGTACACTTATAATGTCCCATGTCAACCTTTCTCCACAGCCCATACATGTATAATGTCCCATCACTGCCTCTCTCCACAGCCCATACTTGTATAATGTCCCTTCTCTGCCTTTCTCCAGAGATCGTACATGTATAATGTCCCTTCTCTGCCTTTCTCCAGAGATCATACATGTATAATGTCCCATCTCTGCCTCTCTCCACAGCCCGTGCATGTATAATATCCCATCTCTGCCTTTCTCCACAGCCCATGCATGTATAATGTCCCATCTCTGCTTCTCTCCACAGCCCATGCATGTATAATGTCCCATCTCTGCCTCTCTCCACGGCCCGTACATGTAAAATGTCCCATCTCTGCCTCTCTCCACAGCCCATACATGTATAATATCCCATCTCTCCCTCTCTCCGCAGCCCATGCATGTATAATGTCCCATCTCTGCCTCTCTCCACAGCCCATGCATGTATAATGTCCCATCTCTGCCTCTCTCCACGGCCTGTGCATGTATAATGTCCCATCTCTGCCTCTCTCCACAGCCCATGCATGTATAATGTCCCATCTCTGCCTCTCTGCACTGCCCGTGCATGTATAATGTCCCATCTCTGCCTCTCTCCACGGCCCGTACATGTAAAATGTCCCATCTCTGCCTCTCTCCACAGCCCATACATGTATAATATCCCATCTCTGCCTCTCTCCACAGCCCATGCATGTATAATGTCCCATCTCTGCCTCTCTCCACGGCCCGGTCATGTCAAATGTGCCATCTCTGCATCTCTCCACAGCCCGTACATGTAAAATGTCCCTTCACTGCCTCTCTCCACAGCCCATACACATCTAATTTCCAATCTCTCCTTTTATCCACAGTCCGTACATATATAATCTCCCATCTCTGCCTCTCTCCACAGCCCATACATGTAAAATGTCCCATCTCTGCCTCTCTCCACAGCCCGTGCATATATAATATCCCATTCTGCCTCTCTCCACAGCACATCATGTATAATGTCCCATCTCTGCCTCTCTCCACAGCCCATACTTGTATAATGTCCCATCTCTGCCTCTCTCCACAGCCCATGCATGTATAATGTCCCATCTCTATCTCTCTCCACAGCCCATACTTGTATAATGTCCCATCTCTGCCTTTCTCCAGAGATCGTACATGTATAATGTCCCATCTCTGCCTCTCTCCACAGCCCATGCATGTATAATGTCCCATCTCTGCCTCTCTCCACAGCCCATACATGTAAAATGTCCCATCTCTGCCTCTCTCCACAGCCCATGCATGTATAATGTCCCATCTCTATCTCTCTCCACAGCCCATACTTGTAAAATGTCCCATCTCTGCCTCTCTCCACAGCCCGTGCATATATAATATCCCATTCTGCCTCTCTCCACAGCACATCATGTATAATGTCCCATCTCTGCCTCTCTCCACAGCCCATACTTGTATAATGTCCCATCTCTGCCTCTCTCCACAGCCCATGCATGTATAATGTCCCATCTCTATCTCTCTCCACAGCCCATACTTGTATAATGTCCCATCTCTGCCTTTCTCCAGAGATCGTACATGTATAATGTCCCATCTCTGCCTCTCTCCACAGCCCATGCATGTATAATGTCCCATCTCTGCCTCTCTCCACAGCCCATAATTGTATAATGTCCCATCTCTGCCTCTCTCCACAGCCCATACTTGTATAATGTCCCGTCTCTGCCTCTCTCCACAGTCCATGCATGTATAATGTCCCATCTCTATCTCTCTCCACAGCCCATACTTGTATAATGTCCCATCTCTGCCTTTCTCCAGAGATCGTACATGTATAATGTCCCATCTCTGCCTCTCTCCACAGCCCATGCATGTATAATGTCCCATCTCTGCCTCTCTCCACAGCCCATGCATGTATAATATCCCATCTCTGCCTTTCTCCACAGCCCATGCATGTATAATGTCCCATCTCTGCCTCTCTCCACGGCCCGTATATGTGAAATGTCCCATCTCTGCCTCTCTCCACAGCCCATACATGTAGAATATCCCATCTCTGCCTCTCTCCGCAGCCCATGCATGTATAATGTCCCATGTCTGCCTCTCTCCACAGCCCATGCATGTATAATGTCCCATCTCTGCCTCTCTCCACGGCCCGTACATGTAAAATGTCCCATCTCTGCCTCTCTCCACAGCCCATACATGTATAATATCCCATCTCTGCCTCTCTCCACAGCCCATGCATGTATAATGTCCCATCTCTGCCTCTCTCCACGGCCCGTACATGTCAAATGTGCCATCTCTGTCTCTCTCCACAGCCCGTACATGTAAAATGTCCCTTCACTGCCTCTCTCCACAGCCCATACACATCTAATTTCCAATCTCTCCTTTTATCCACAGTCCGTACATATATAATCTCCCATCTCTGCCTCTCTCCAAAGCCCATACATGTAAAATGTCCCATCTCTGCCTCTCTCCACAGCCCGTGCATGTATAATATCCCATCTCTGCCTTTCTCCACAGCCCATGCATGTATAATGTCCCATCTCTGCCTCTCTCCACGGCCCGTACATGTAAAATGTGCCATCTCTGCCTCTCTCCACAGCCCATACACATCTAATTTCCTATCTCTCCTTTTATCCACAGTCCGTACATGTAAAATGTCCCATCTCTACCTCTCTCCACAGCCCTTAAATGTAAAATGTCCCATCACTGCCTCTCTCCACGGCCTTTACATGTAAAATGTCCCATCTCTGCCTCTCTCCTCGGCCTTTACATGTAAAATGTCCCATCTCTGCCTCTCTCCACAGCCCATACACATCTGATTTCCTATCTCTCCTTTTATCCACAGTCCGTACATATATAATCTCCCATCTCTGCATCTCTCCACAGCCCATACATGTATAATGTCCCATCTCTGCCTCTCTCCACAGCCCATGCATGTATAATGTCCCATCTCTGCCTCTCTCCACAGCCCATACTTGTATAGTGTCCCGTCTCTGCCTCTCTCCACAGCCCATGCATGTATAATGTCCCATCTCTGTCTCTCTCCACAGCCCATACTTGTATAATGTCCCATCTCTGCCTTTCTCCAGAGATCGTAGATGTATAATGTCCCTTCTCTGCCTTTCTCTAGAGATCGTACATGTATAATGTCTCATCTCTGCCTCTCTCCACAGCCCATACATGTATAATGTCCCATTCTGCCTCTCTCCCCAGCACATCATGTATAATGTCCCATCTCTGCCTCTCTCCACAGCCCATGCATGTATAATGTCCCATCTCTATCTCTCTCCACAGCCCATACTTGTATAATGTCCCATCTCTGCCTTCCTCCAGAGATCGTACATGTATAATGTCCCATCTCTGCCTCTCTCCACAGCCCATACTTGTATAATGTCCCATCTCTGCCTCTCTCCACAGCCCATACTTGTATAATGTCCCATCTCTGCCTTTCTCCAGAGATCGTAGATGTATAATGTCCCTTCTCTGCCTTTCTCTAGAGATCGTACATGTATAATGTCTCATCTCTGCCTCTCTCCACAGCCCATACATGTATAATGTCCCATTCTGCCTCTCTCCCCAGCACATCATGTATAATGTCCCATCTCTGCCTCTCTCCACAGCCCATGCATGTATAATGTCCCATCTCTATCTCTCTCCACAGCCCATACTTGTATAATGTCCCATCTCTGCCTTCCTCCAGAGATCGTACATGTATAATGTCCCATCTCTGCCTCTCTCCACAGCCCATACTTGTATAATGTCCCATCTCTGCCTCTCTCCACAGCCCATACTTGTATAATGTCCCATCTCTGCCTTTCTCCAGAGATCGTACATGTATAATGTCCCATCTCTGCCTTTCTCCAGAGATCGTACATGTATAATGTCCCATCTCTGCCTCTCTCCACAGCCCATACACATATGATTTCCTATCTCTTCTTTTCTCCACAGCCCGTACACGTATAATGTCCCATCTCTGCCTCTCCCTACAGCCTGTAACCATGTTACGCCCTGCCTGCACCTCTGCGTTCCACAGCCTGTAAACATACTGAAAGAATTTGGGCTATTGTAGGAAATTGGGCTTTTAGTTGTGCAGGAAGTGAGGACTGAGCCGGTAATAAATTCACAATTTCGTCTTTCTGGGAACCAAGCAATACAATGTAACTCCAGACTCCATCAGGGTAGCGGGGCAGAGCAGTCCAGGGCTTACTCAGGGGAGGTGATGGAGAGTGGTAATCACCATTCGCTGGCGTGCAATAACAACACTCGATAAATGATAGTCAGTGCTTCTGCTTTAGAAAAGGAACAGTTTATATATTACAAACAAACTACTAAATACTACGCATTAATTTGTATATATATACCTAAGGCTCATCAAAAAATACCTTGCATTACATTATAAAATCACTTTTGACCTCAAAAGATTATGATCTGCAAAATCACAGTGCCACCCCCTCATACCAGTCAACGCCTCACAATATATGGGGGTATCACATTAGATGAAACAGGCCTATTGGCTTTATGTATCCCTGGATGTATCTATTCAGCCTGTATCCTCTCATGTACAGTGTATCCCTGTATATATCTATTCAGCCTGAACCCTCTGGTGCACAGTGTATCCCTGTAAGTATCTGTTCAGCCTGTATCCCCTCTTGTGTACAGTGTATCCCTGTATGTATCTACTCAGCCTGTATCCCCTCACATGTACAGTGTATCCCTGTATATATCTATTCAGCCTGTATCCCTTCTTGTGTACAGTGTATCCCTGTATGTAGCTATTCAGCCTGTATCCCCTCTCGTGTACAGTGTATCCCTGTATGTATCTATTCAGCCTGTATCCCTTCTTGTGTACAGTGTATCCTTGTATGTATCTATTCAGCCTGAACCCTCTCGTGCACAGTGTATCCCTGTATGTATCTATTCAGCCTGTATACCTTCTTGTGTACAGTGTATCCTTGTATGTATCTATTCAGCCTGTATCCCCTCTCGTGTAGAGTGTATCCCTGTATATATCTATTCAGCCTGAACCCTCTCGTGCACAATGTATCCCTGCATGTATCTATTCAGTCTGTATCCCCTCTCATGTACAGTGTATCCCTATATTTATCTATCCAGCCTGTATCCCCTCTCGTGTAGTGTTTCCCTGTATGTATCTATTCAGCCTGTATCCCCTCTCGTGTAGAGTGTATCCCTGTATGTAACTATTCAGCCTGTATCCCCTCTTGTGTACAGTGTATCCCAGTATCCCCTCTCATGTACAGTGTACCCATGTATGTACCTATTCAGCCTGTATCCCCTCTTGTGTGCAGTGTATCCCTGTATATATCTATTCAGCCTGTATCCTCTCTCGTGTACAGTGTATCCCTGTATGTATCTATTCAGCCTGCATCCCCTCTTGCGTACAGTATATACCTGTATGCATCTATTCAGCCTGTATCCCCTCTTGTGTACAGTGTATCCCTGTAAGTACCTATTCAGCCTGTATCCCCTCTTGTGTACACTGTATCCCTGTATGTATCTATTCAGCCTGTATCCCCTCTCGTGTACAGTGTACCCCTGTATATAACTATTCAGCCTGTATCCTCTCATGTACAGTGTATCCCTGTATGTATCTATTCAGCCTGTATCCCCTCTTCTGTACAGTGTATCCCTGTATGTATCTATTCAGCCTGTATCACCTCTTCTGTACAGTGTATCCCTGTATGTACCTATTCAGCCTATATCCCCTCTTGTGTACAGTGTATGCCTATATGTATCTATTCAGCCTGTATCCCCTCTTGTGTACAGCGTATCCCTGTATATATCTATTCAGCCTGTATCCCCTCTCGTGTACAGTGTATCCATGTATGTACCTATTCAGCCTGTATCCCCTCTCAAATACAGTGTATCCCTGTATGTACCTATTCAGCCTGTATCCCCTCTCGTGTACAGTGTATCCCTGTATATATCTATTCAGCATGTATCCCCTCTCGAGTACAGTGTATCCCTGTATGTATCTATTCAGCATGTATCCCCTCTTGTGTACAGTGTACCCCTGTATATATCTATTGAGCCTGTATCCCTTCTCGTGTACAGTGTATCCCTGTATGTATCTATTCAGCCTGTACCCTCCAATGTACAGTGTATCCCTGTATGTATCTATTCAGCATGTATCCCCTCTCGAGTACAGTGTATCCCTGTATATATCTATTCAGCCTGTATCCCCTCTTGAGTACAGTGTATCCCTGTATATATCTATTCAGCCTGTATCTCCTCTCATGTACAGTGTATCCCTGTATGTACCTATTCAGCTTGTATCCCCTCTTGTGTACAGTGTATCCCTGTATGTATCTATTCAGCCTGTATCCCCTCTCGAGTACAGTGTATCCCTGTATGTATCTATTCAGCATGTATCCCCTCTTGTGTACAGTGTACCCCTGTATATATCTATTGAGCCTGTATCCCTTCTCGTGTACAGTGTGTCCCTGTATGTACCTATTCAGCCTGTATCCCCTCATGTACAATGTATCCCTGTATGGATCTACTCAGCCTGAATCCCCTCTTCTGTACAGTGTATCCCTGTATGTACCTATTCAACTTGTATCCTCTCTTGTACAGTGTATCCCTGTATGTATCTATTCAGCCTGTACCCTCTCTCGTGTACAGTGTATCGCTGCATGTATCTATTCAGCTTGTATCCCCTCTCGTGTACAGTGTATCCCTGTATGTATCTTTTCAGCCTGTATCCCCTCTCATGTACAGTGTATCCCTGTATAAAGCTATTCAGCTTGTATCCCCTCTCATGTACAGTGTACCCCTGTATGGATCTATTCAGCATGTAGCCCCTCTTGTGTACACTGTATCCCTGTGTGTATCTATTCAGCCTGTATCCCCTCTCGTGTACAGTGTATCCCTTTATGTATCTACTCAGCCTGTATCCCCTCTCATGTACAGTGTATCCCTGTGTGTATCCATTCAGCCTGTATCCCCTCTCGTGTACAGTGTATCCCTTTATGTATCTACTCAGCCTGTATCCCCTCTCGTGTACAGTGTATCCCTGTATGTATCTATTCAGCCTGTGTCTTCTCATGTACAGTGTATCCCTGTATGTATCTATTCAGCCTGTATCCCCTCTCGTGTACAGGGTATCCCTATATGTATCTATTCAGCCTGTATCCCCCCTTGTGTACAGTGTATCCCTGTCTGTATCTATTCAGTCTGTACCATCTTGTGTACAGAGTATCCCTGTATGTATCTATTCAGCCTGTACCCTCTTGTGTACAGTGTATCCGTGTATGTATCTATTCAGCCTGTACCCTCTTGTGTACAGTGTATCCCTGTATATATCTATTCAGCCTGTAACCTCTCGTGTACAGTGTATCCCTGTATGTATCTATTCAGCCTGCATCCCCTCTTGCGTACAATATATCCTTGTATGTATCTATTCAACCTGTATCCTCTCTCATGTACATTGTATACCTGTATGAATCTATTCAGCCTGTATCCCCTCTTGTGTACAGTGTATCCCTGTAAGTACCTATTCAGCCTGTATCCCCTCTTGTGTACAGTGTATCCCCGTATGTATCTATTGAGCCTGTATCCCCTCTCGTGTACAGTGTACCCCTGTATATAACTATTCAGCCTGTATCCTCTCATGTACAGTGTATCCCTGTATGTATCTATTCAGCATGTATCCCCTCTTCTGTACAGTGTACCCCTGTATATATCTATTGAGCCTGTATCCCTTCTCGTGTACAGTGTATCCCCGTATGTATCTATTCAGCCTGTATCCCCTCTTCTGTACAGTGTATCCCTGTATGTACCTATTCAGCCTATATCCCCTCTTGTGTACAGTGTATCCCTGTATGTATCTATTCAGCCTGTATCCCCTCTTGTGTACAGCGTATCCCTGTATATATCTATTCAGCCTGTATCCCCTCTTGTGTACAGTGTATCCCTGTATGTATCTATTCAGCATGTATCCCCTCTTGTGTACAGTGTACCCCTGCATATATCTATTGAGCCTGTATCCCTTCTCGTGTACAGTGTGTCCCTGTATGTACCTATTCAGCCTGTATCCTCTCATGTACAGTGTATTCCTGTATGGATCTACTCAGCCTGTATCCCCTCTTCTGTACAGTGTATCCCTGTATGTACCTATTCAACTTGTATCCTCTCTTGTACAGTGTATCCCTGTATGTATCTATTCAGCCTGTACCCTCTCTCGTGTACAGTGTATCGCTGTATGTATCTATTCAGCTTGTATCCCCTCTCATGTACAGTGTATCCCTGTATGTATCTATTCAGCCTGTATCCCCTCTCATGTACAGTGTATCCCTGTATGTAGCTATTCAGCTTGTATCCCCTCTCATGTACAGTGTATCCCTGTATGGATCTATTCAGCATGTAGCCCCTCTTGTGTACACTGTATCCCTGTGTGTCTCTATTCAGCCTGTATCCCCTCTCGTGTACAGTGTATCCCTTTATGTATCTACTCAGCCTGTATCCCCTCTCATGTACAGTGTATCCCTGGGTGTATCTATTCAGCCTGTATCCCCTCTCGTGTACAGTGTATCCCTTTATGTATCTACTCAGCCTGTATCCCCTCTCGTGTAAAGTGTATCCCTGTATGTATCTATTCAGCCTGTGTCTTCTCATGTACAGTGTATCCCTGTATGTATCTATTCAGCCTGTATCCCCTCTCATGTACACTGTATCCCTGTATGTATCTATTCAGCCTGTATCCCCTCTCGTGTACAGGGTATCCCTATATGTATCTATTCAGCCTGTATCCCCTCTTGTGTACAGTGTATCCCTGTATGTATCTATTCAGCATGTACCCTCTCTCATGTACAGTGTATCGCTGTATGTATCTATTCAGCTTGTATCCCCTCTTCTGTACAGTGTATCCATGTATGTATCTATTCAGCCTGTATCCCCTCTCGTGTACAGTGTATCCCTGTATATATCTATTCAGCCTGTATCCTCTCATGTACAGTGTATCCCTATATGTATCTATTCAGCATGTAGCCCCTCTCGTGTACAGTGTATCCCTTTATGTATCTATTCAGCCTGTATCCCCTCTCGTGAACAGTGTATCCCTGTATGTATCTATTCAGCCTGTATCCTCTCGTGTAAAGTGTATCCCTGTATGTATCTATTCAGCCTGTATCCTCTCATGTACAGTGTATCCATGTATGTATCTATTCAGCCTATATCCCCTTTTCTGTACAGTGTATCCCTGTATGTATCTATTCAGCCCGTACCTTCCCATGTACAGTGTATCCCTGTATGTATCTATTCAGCCTGTATCCCCTCTCGTGTAGTGTTTCCCTGTATGTATCTCTTCAGCCTGTATCCTCTCTTGTGTACAGTGTATCCCTGTATGTATCTATTCAGCCTGTATCCCCTCTCGTGTACAGTGTATCCCTGTATGTATCTATCCAACCTGTATCCTCTTGTGTACAGTGTTTCCCTGTATGTATCTATTCAGCCTGTATCCCCTCTTCTGTACAGTGTATCCCTGTATGTACCTATTCAGCCTATATCCCCTCTTGTGTACAGTGTATGCCTATATGTATCTATTCAGCCTGTATCCCCTCTTGTGTACAGCGTATCCCTGTATATATCTATTCAGCCTGTATCCCCTCTCGTGTACAGTGTATCCATGTATGTACCTATTCAGCCTGTATCCCCTCTCAAATACAGTGTATCCCTGTATGTACCTATTCAGCCTGTATCCACTCTCGTGTACAGTGTATCCCTGTATGTATCTATTCAGCATGTATCCCCTCTCGAGTACAGTGCATCCCTGTATGTATCTATTCAGCATGTATCCCCTCTTGTGTACAGTGTACCCCTGTATATATCTATTGAGCCTGTATCCCTTCTCGTGTACAGTGTATCCCTGTATGTATCTATTCAGCCTGTACCCTCCAATGTACAGTGTATCCCTGTATGTATCTATTCAGCATATATCCCCTCTCGAGTACAGTGTATCCCTGTATATATCTATTCAGCCTGTATCCCCTCTTGAGTACAGTGTATCCCTGTATATATCTATTCAGCCTGTATCTCCTCTCATGTACAGTGTATCCCTGTATGTACCTATTCAGCTTGTATCCCCTCTTGTGTACAGTGTATCCCTGTATGTATCTATTCAGCCTGTATCCCCTCTCGAGTACAGTGTATCCCTGTATGTATCTATTCAGCATGTATCCCCTCTTGTGTACAGTGTACCCCTGTATATATCTATTGAGCCTGTATCCCTTCTCGTGTACAGTGTGTCCCTGTATGTACCTATTCAGCCTGTATCCCCTCATGTACAATGTATCCCTGTATGGATCTACTCAGCCTGTATCCCCTCTTCTGTACAGTGTATCCCTGTATGTACCTATTCAACTTGTATCCTCTCTTGTACAGTGTATCCCTGTATGTATCTATTCAGCCTGTACCCTCTCTCGTGTACAGTGTATCGCTGCATGTATCTATTCAGCTTGTATCCCCTCTCGTGTACAGTGTATCCCTGTATGTATCTTTTCAGCCTGTATCCCCTCTCATGTACAGTGTATCCCTGTATAAAGCTATTCAGCTTGTATCCCCTCTCATGTACAGTGTACCCCTGTATGGATCTATTCAGCATGTAGCCCCTCTTGTGTACACTGTATCCCTGTGTGTATCTATTCAGCCTGTATCCCCTCTCGTGTACAGTGTATCCCTTTATGTATCTACTCAGCCTGTATCCCCTCTCATGTACAGTGTATCCCTGTGTGTATCCATTCAGCCTGTATCCCCTCTCGTGTACAGTGTATCCCTTTATGTATCTACTCAGCCTGTATCCCCTCTCGTGTACAGTGTATCCCTGTATGTATCTATTCAGCCTGTGTCTTCTCATGTACAGTGTATCCCTGTATGTATCTATTCAGCCTGTATCCCCTCTCGTGTACAGGGTATCCCTATATGTATCTATTCAGCCTGTATCCCCCCTTGTGTACAGTGTATCCCTGTCCGTATCTATTCAGTCTGTACCATCTTGTGTACAGAGTATCCCTGTATGTATCTATTCAGCCTGTACCCTCTTGTGTACAGTGTATCCGTGTATGTATCTATTCAGCCTGTACCCTCTTGTGTACAGTGTATCCCTGTATATATCTATTCAGCCTGTATCCTCTCGTGTACAGTGTATCCCTGTATGTATCTATTCAGCCTGCATCCCCTCTTGCGTACAATATATCCCTGTATGTATCTATTCAACCTGTATCCTCTCTCATGTACATTGTATACCTGTATGAATCTATTCAGCCTGTATCCCCTCTTGTGTACAGTGTATCCCTGTAAGTACCTATTCAGCCTGTATCCCCTCTTGTGTACAGTGTATCCCCGTATGTATCTATTGAGCCTGTATCCCCTCTCGTGTACAGTGTACCCCTGTATATAACTATTCAGCCTGTATCCTCTCATGTACAGTGTATCCCTGTATGTATCTATTCAGCATGTATCCCCTCTTCTGTACAGTGTACCCCTGTATATATCTATTGAGCCTGTATCCCTTCTCGTTTACAGTGTATCCCCGTATGTATCTATTCAGCCTGTATCCCCTCTTCTGTACAGTGTATCCCTGTATGTACCTATTCAGCCTATATCCCCTCTTGTGTACAGTGTATCCCTGTATGTATCTATTCAGCCTGTATCCCCTCTTGTGTACAGCGTATCCCTGTATATATCTATTCAGCCTGTATCCCCTCTTGTGTACAGTGTATCCCTGTATGTATCTATTCAGCATGTATCCCCTCTTGTGTACAGTGTACCCCTGCATATATCTATTGAGCCTGTATCCCTTCTCGTGTACAGTGTGTCCCTGTATGTACCTATTCAGCCTGTATCCTCTCATGTACAGTGTATTCCTGTATGGATCTACTCAGCCTGTATCCCCTCTTCTGTACAGTGTATCGCTGTATGTATCTATTCAGCTTGTATCCCCTCTCATGTACAGTGTATCCCTGTATGTATCTATTCAGCCTGTATCCCCTCTCATGTACAGTGTATCCCTGTATGTAGCTATTCAGCTTGTATCCCCTCTCATGTACAGTGTATCCCTGTATGGATCTATTCAGCATGTAGCCCCTCTTGTGTACACTGTATCCCTGTGTGTCTCTATTCAGCCTGTATCCCCTCTCGTGTACAGTGTATCCCTTTATATATCTACTCAGCCTGTATCCCCTCTCATGTACAGTGTATCCCTGGGTGTATCTATTCAGCCTGTATCCCCTCTCGTGTACAGTGTATCCCTTTATGTATCTACTCAGCCTGTATCCCCTCTCGTGTAAAGTGTATCCCTGTATGTATCTATTCAGCCTGTGTCTTCTCATGTACAGTGTATCCCTGTATGTATCTATTCAGCCTGTATCCCCTCTCATGTACACTGTATCCCTGTATGTATCTATTCAGCCTGTATCCCCTCTCGTGTACAGGGTATCCCTATATGTATCTATTCAGCCTGTATCCCCTCTTGTGTACAGTGTATCCCTGTATGTATCTATTCAGCCTGTACCCTCTCTCATGTACAGTGTATCGCTGTATGTATCTATTCAGCTTGTATCCCCTCTTCTGTACAGTGTATCCATGTATGTATCTATTCAGCCTGTATCCCCTCTCGTGTACAGTGTATCCCTGTATATATCTATTCAGCCTGTATCCTCTCATGTACAGTGTATCCCTATATGTATCTATTCAGCATGTAGCCCCTCTCGTGTACAGTGTATCCCTTTATGTATCTATTCAGCCTGTATCCCCTCTCGTGAACAGTGTATCCCTGTATGTATCTATTCAGCCTGTATCCTCTCGTGTAAAGTGTATCCCTGTATGTATCTATTCAGCCTGTATCCTCTCATGTACAGTGTATCCATGTATGTATCTATTCAGCCTATATCCCCTTTTCTGTACAGTGTATCCCTGTATGTATCTATTCAGCCCGTACCTTCCCATGTACAGTGTATCCCTGTATGTATCTATTCAGCCTGTATCCCCTCTCGTGTAGTGTTTCCCTGTATGTATCTCTTCAGCCTGTATCCTCTCTTGTGTACAGTGTATCCCTGTATGTATCTATTCAGCCTGTATCCCCTCTCGTGTACAGTGTATCCCTGTATGTATCTATCCAACCTGTATCCTCTTGTGTACAGTGTTTCCCTGTATGTATCTATTCAGCCTGTATCCTCTCTCGTGTACAGTGTATCCCTGTATGTATCTATTCAGCCTGTTTCCCCTCTTGTGTACACTGTATCCCTGTGTGTATCTATTCAGCCTGTATCCTCTCTTGTGTACAGTGTATCCCTCTATGTATCTATTCAGCATGTTTCCCTGTAGGAAGGTACCATCTTGCCTGGCATGTTACCCCCATATTTCACTGTCAATCAATCAATCAATCATTAAATTTATAAAGCGCGCTACGTACCCGTTAGGGTTTCAAGGCGCTGGGGGGGGGGGGCAGCTGCTATTGGTCGAAGAGCCAGGTCTTGAGGAGTCTCCTGAAGGTGAGGAGGTCCTGGGTCTGGCGCAGGGGGGTCGGGAAGGAGTTCCAGGTCTTGGCGGCGAGGTAGGAGAAGGATCTGCCGCCGGAGGTCTTGCGTTGGAATCGGGGAACGATGGCGAGGGAGAGGTTGGCAGAGCGAGTTGGCGGGAGGGGACGTAGAAGTTGAGTCTGCTGTTCAGGTAGGCGGGTCCGGCGTTGTGCAGTGCTTTGTGCGCGTGGGTGAGGAGTTTAAAGGTGATCCTCTTGTCCACGGGGAGCCAGTGGAGGTCCTTCAGGTGGTGGGAGATGTGGCATCGGCGGGGTATGTCGAGGATCAGGCGGGCGGATGCATTCTGGATGCGTTGGAGTCGTTGGATGTCTTTTGCTGGGATGCCTGTGTAGAGTTCGTTGCCGTAGTCTAGTCTGCTACTGACGAGGGCCTGGGTCACCGTTTTTCTGGTTTCCGTCGGGATCCACTTGTAGATTCTACGGAGCACGCGGAGGGTGTTGAAGCAGGAGGAGGAAACTGCGTTGACCTGCTCGGACATGGTGAGGGCGGAGTCGAGGATGAAGCCGAGGTTGCGTGCGTGGTTGGCTGGAGTGGGGGGGGGTCCCAGCGCTGTGGGCCACCAGGAATCGTCCCAAGCCGAGGGGGTGCGTTCGAGGATGAGGACTTCCGTCTTGTCAGAGTTTAATTTCAGGCGGCTGTTTCTCATCCACTCGGCGATGGATTTCAATCCCTCGTGGAGGTTGGCTTTGGCGGTGTGTGGGTCATTGGTGAGGGAGAGGATGAGCTGGGTGTTGTCGGCGTAGGAGAGGATGCTGAGGTTGTGCTGATGGGTCAGTTGTGCGAGGGGTGCCATGTAGACGTTGAACAGCGTTGGACTTAGCGAGGAGCCTTGGGGGACGCCGCAGATGAGGTTGGTGGCTTCGGAGCGGAAGGGTGAGAGTCGGACTCTCTGGGTTCTGCCAGAGAGGAATGAGGAGATCCAGTGGTTATGCTCTCTCTGCTTTCCAAATTTGTCACTAACAGGCTAGTGACTAAATTTACCAATTCACATTGGCATACTGGTACACCCATATAATTCCCTTGCATATGGTACTGAGGTACCCAGGGTATTGGGGTTCCAGGAGATCCCTATGGGCTGCAGCATTTCTTTTGCCACCCATAGGGAGCTCTGACAATTCTTACACAGGCCTGCCAGAGTAGCCTGAGTGAAATAACGTCCACGTTATTTCACAGCCATTTGCCACTGCACTTAAGTAACTTATAAGTCACCTATATGTCTAACCATCACCTGGTGAAGGTTGGGTGCAAAGTTACTTAGTGTGTGGGCACCCTGGCACTAGCCAAGGTGCCCCCACATTTTTCAGGGCAAATTCCCCGGACCTTGTGAGTGCGGGGACACCATTACACGCGTGCACTACACATAGGTCACTACCTATGTGTAGCGTCACAATGGTAACTCCGAACATGGCCATGTAACATGTCTAAGATCATGGAATTGTCACCCCAATTGGGGTGACAATTCCATGATCCCCCGGGTCTCTAGCACAGTACCCGGGTACTGCCAAACTGCCTTTCTGGGGTCTCCACTGCAGCTGCTGCTGCTGCCAACCCCTCAGACAGGTTTCTACCCTCCTGGGGTCCAGGCAGCCCTGACCCAGGAAGGCAGAACAAAGGATTTCCTCTGAGAGAGGGTGTTACACCCTCTCTCTTTGGAAATTGGTGTGAAGGGCTGGGGAGGAGTAGCCTCCCCCAGCCTCTGGAAATGCTTTGATGGGCACAGATGGTGCCCATCTCTGCATAAGCCAGTCTACACCGGTTCAGGGATCCCCCAGTCCTGCTCTGGCGCGAAACTGGACAAAGGAAAGGGGAGTGACCAGTCCCCTGACCAGTACCTCCCAGGGGAGGTGCCCAGATATCCTCCAGTGTGTCCCAGACCTCTGCCATCTTGGAAACAGAGGTGTTGGGGGCACACTGGACTGCTCTGAGTGGCCAGTGCCAGCAGGTGACATCAGAGGCTCCTTCTGATAGGCTCTTACCTCTCTTGGTAGCCAATCCTCCCAACCTGGTAGCCAAACCTCCTTTTCTGGCTATTTAGGGTCTCTGCTTTGGGGAATTCTTCAGATAACGAATGCAAGAGCTCACCAGAGTTCCTCTGCATCTCCCTCTTCACCTTCTACCAAGGATCGACCGCTGAGTGCTCCAGGACGCCTGCAAAACTGCAACAAAGTAGCAAAACGGCTACCAGCAACATTGTAGCACCTAATCCTGCCGGCTTTCTCGACTGTTTCCTGGTTGTGCATGCTCTGGGGGTAGCCTGCCTTCACCCTGCACCAGAAGCTCCAAAGAAATCTCCCGTGGGTCGACGGAGTCTTCCCCCTGCTAACGCAGGCACCAAAAGACTGCATCACTGGTCCTCTGGCTCCCCTCTCAGCCCGACGAGCGTGGTCCCTGGAACACAGCAACTCTGTCGAATTGACTCCCACAGTCCAGTGACTCTTCAGTCCATGTTTGGTGGAGGTAAGTCCTTGCCTCCCCATGCTAGACTGCAAAGCTGTGTACCGCGTGATTTGCAGCTGCTCTGGCTCCTGTGCACTCTTCCAGGATTTCCTTTGTGCACAGCCAAGCCTGGGTCCCCAGCATTCCTTCCTACAGTGCACAACCTTCTGAGTTGTCCTCCGGTGTCGTGGGACTCCCTTTTGTGACTTCGCGTGGACTCTGGTTCACTTTTCTTCTAAGTGCCTGTTAGGGTACTTTTGCGGGTGCTGCCTGCTTCTGTGAGGGCTCCCTGAGTTGCTGGGTGACCCCTCTGTCTCCTCCTCCAAGTGGCGACATCCTGGTCCCTCCTGGGTTACAGCAGCACCCAAAAACCTCTACTACGACCCTTGCAGCTAGCAAGGCTTGTTTGTGGTATTTCTGCGTGGGAACACCTCTGCAAGCTTCATTGTGACGTACGACATCAGTCTTCCAAAGGAGAAGTCCCTAGTCCTCTTATTTCTTGCAGAACTCCTAGCTTCTTCCAACCACTGGCAGCTTCCTTGCATCTTCAGCTGGCATTCCCTGGGCTCCTGCCCACTCTCGACACTGTCGCGACTATTGGACTTGGTCCCCTTGTCTTACAGGTACTCAGGTCTTCAAATCCACTGTTGTTGCATTGCTGGTGTTTGTTCTTCCTGCAGAATCCCCCTATCACGACTTCTGTGCTCTCTGGGGGTAGTAGGTGTACTTTACTCCTACTTTTCAGGGTCTTGGGGTGGGGTATTTTTCTAACCCTCACTGTTTTCTTACAGTCCCAGCGACCCTCTGCAAGTTCACATAGGTCTGGGGTCCATTCGTGGTTCGCTTTCCACTTTTGGAGTATATGGTTTGTGTTGCCCTATACCTATGTGCTCCTATTGCAATCTATAGTAATTCTGTACTGTTTGCATTACTTTTCTTGCTATTACTTACCTATTTTTGGTTTGTGTACATATAACTTGTGTATATAGCTTATCTTCTTACTGAGGATACTCACTGAGATACTTTTGGCATATTGTCATAAAAATAAAGTACCTTTATTTTTAGTAACTCTGTGTATTGTGTTTTCTTATGATATTGTGCATATGATATAAGTGGTATAGTAGGAGCTTTACATGTCCCCTAGTTCAGCCTAAGCTGCTTTGCCATAGCTACCTTCTATCAGCCTAAGCTGCTAGAAACACCTCTTCTACACTAGTAAGGGATAACTGGACCTGGCACAAGGTGTAAGTACCTCTGGTACCCACGACAAGCCAGGCCAGCCTCCTACATTGGTTGTGCAGCAGTGGGATAAGTACTTGTAACTACTTACCACTTTGTCATTGTGTACTTTTCATAAGAGAATCATATACAAAACAGTTCAGTGTATGTACACTTAACCAAAAAGTTTTGCTTTTCTTCTCTCAAACTTTTTACAAAGTTCTGAAAAGTTTTCTAAAACTTCTAAAAGTTTTCTAAAAGTTAGAAAAAGTTATTTTTCTCTGTTCTTTAAAACGTTCTGAAACTTTTTCTTCCTTCTCACTATTTCTAAACCTTTTGCTATCATGTCTGTGGTAGATTCAGCTCTTAAAACTGTCAATACAACTTATGACAATTTGAATTACAAGAGCCTAAGGAGTCTCTGCTTAGATAGAGGTTTAGTGATAGGAAAGAACCCTACAAAAGAGTTTCTGTTTAACATGCTTATTGTAAACAATGAGTCCCAAGCAGGCACATCAGATGAGAGGTTAATAGAAGGTTCCCATTCTGACTCAGGGGAGCAACTTGAGGAAGGTGGGGAGGGTTCTGAACAGGATCTGCCCCCTAGCAGGACACCCAGTAATGTTGGTAGTAATGGAGGTTCCCATCACAGTAGGGCATCCTTTATTCCTAGACGCCAAGTTACCAGGGTCCAGACAGTTAGGGACAGATCCCCCTCTGTTGTTTCCAATTTGTCATCTGTGTCAACCCACCCACCTTGAGGATAACTTGTTAGAAAGGGAACTCAAAAAGTTGAGGGTTGAAGAGACCAGACTGAAGCTCAAACAGCAACAGCTGGCCTTAGATAGGTAATCCCTAGACATTGAGAAGGAAAGACATAGGTTGGGGTTAGGACCCCATGGTGGCAGCAGCAGTATTCCTGATAGTAATCCTGTTAGAGAGCATGATTCCAGGAATCTGCACAAGATAGTCCCCCCTTACAAGGAGGGGGATGACATCAACAAGTTGTTTGCTGCACTTGGGAGGGCCTGTATGGTACAGGGGGTCCCTCAAAGGCAGTGGGCTGCAATTTTGTGGCTATCTTTCACTGGAAAGGGTAGGAATAGGCTCCTTACTGTTAGAGAAAGTGAAGCTAACAATTTTACAGTTTTGAAGGGTGCACTCTTGGATGGATTTGGCTTAACCACTGAACTATACAGGATTAAGTTCAGAGACACCAGAAAAGAGTCCTCTCAAGACTGGACAGACTTTGTGGACTGTTCAGTGAAGGCCTTGGAGGGGTGGTTACATGGCAGTAATGTTTCTGACTATGAAAGCCTGTATAATCTTATTCTGAGAGAGCATATTCTGAATAACTGTGTGTCTGACTTGTTACACCAATATCTAGTGGACTCAGATCTGACCTCTCCCCAAGAATTGGGAAAGAATGCAGACAAATGGGTCAAAACAAGAGTGAACAGAAAAGTTCATACAGGGGGTGACAAGGATGGCAAGAAGAAGGATGGTAAGTCTTCTGACAAGGGTGGGGACAAAAGTAAAACTGAGTCTTCATCAGGCCCACAAAAATCCTCTGGTGAGGTGGTGGGTCCAAATCCTCTCACAATAATCAACCTAAAAAGCCTTGGTGTTATTTGTGTAAAGTCAAAGGCCATTGGGCAACTGATTCCAGTTGTCCAAAGAAAAACACCAAACCTCCCACTACCACAACCCCTGCTGCAAATTCTAGTGCCCCTAATAATAGCAGCAGTGGTGGGAGCAAACCTACAAATAGCCAATCCAAGGGTGTAGCTGGGCTCACTATTGGCAATGTAGTTGGAGTTGGTCTTGTTAGGGAGACTACAGAGGCTGTTTTAGTCTCTGAAGGTGCCATTGATTTGGCCACCTTGGTTGCTTGTCCCCTTAATATGGATAAGTACAAGCAACTTCCCCTAATTAACGGTGTTGAGGTTCAGGCCTACAGGGACACAGGTGCCAGTGTTACCATGGTGATAGAGAAACTGGTCCACCCTGAACAACACCTACTTGGTCAGCAGTACCAAGTGACAGACGCTCATAACAACACTCTTAGCCTCCCCATGGCTGTTGTGAATCTCAACTGGGGGTGGGTTACAGGTCCGAAGAAAGTTGTGGTTGCCTCAGATTTACCTGTAGACTGTCTACTAGGAAATGATTTAGAGACATCAGCTTGGGCAGAAGTGGAGTTGGAGGCTCATGCAGCAATGCTGGGGATTCCTGGGCATATTTTTGCTTTGACAAGGTCTCAGGCCAAATAGCAAAAAGGATAGGGTAACTTGGATCCTGGAACAATGGACCAAGTGCCCCCTAAAGCTAGGGGTAGCAAGGGTAAATCCCTACCCACTATCCCTCCCCCTACAGATGATTCTCCTTCTGAGGAAGAAGAATTTCCTCCCAGTGCAGAACCTTCACCATATGAGCTGGCAGCAGACACTGCTGAGCCTTTGCGTGGAGGGGGGCCTGCAAGGGAGGAGCTGAGTGTGGCACAGCAAACCTGTCCCACATTAGAGGGTCTCAGACAGCAAGCTGTCAAACAGCAAAATGGGGATGTCAGTGACTCACATAGAGTTTCCTTGGAGGACAACCTCTTGTACAGCGAGGCAAGGGACCCAAAACCTGGAGCAGCCAGGAGATTGGTCATTCCCCTGCAGTACAGAGAGTTCCTCCTAACTCTTGCACATGACATTCCTTTGGCTGGGCATTTGGGCCAGATCAAAACATGGGAAAGGCTTGTCCGCCTGTTTCACTGGCCTAGGATGTCAGAGGACACTAAAGATTTTTGCAAGTCTTGTGTGACCTGCCAAGCCAGTGGCAAGACTGGTGGCACTCCAAAGGCTCCCCTTATTCCACTACCTGTGGTTGGGGTCCCCTTTGAAAGGGTAGGGGTTGACATAGTTGGCCCCCTTGACCCTCCTACTGCTTCAGGCAAAAGGTTTATCTTGGTGGTTGTGGACCATGCCACAAGATATACTGAAGCAATTCCTCTAAGGACCACTACAGCTCCTGCAGTGGCAAAGGCCCTCCTGGGAATCTTTTCCAGGGTGGGTTTTCCTAAAGAGGTTGTATCAGACAGGGGTAGCAACTTCATGTCTGCATACTTGAAAGCAATGTGGAAGGAATGTGGTGTTACCTACAAGTTCACCACTCCTTATCATCCACAGACTAATGGATTGGTAGAGAGGTTTAATAAAACTCTCAAAGGTATGATAATGGGACTCCCTGAAAAACTCAGGAGGAGATGGGATGTCCTGTTACCTTGCCTCCTTTTTGCTTACAGGGAGGTACCCCAGAAAGGACTGGGGTTCAGCCCCTTTGAACTCCTCTTTGGACACCCTGTAAGAGGTCCACTCACTCTTGTGAAGGAGGGTTGGGAACAACCTTTAAAAGCTCCCAAACAGGACATAGTGGACTATGTACTTGGCCTAAGATCCAGAATGGCCGAGTACATGAAAAAGGCCAGTAAAAACCTTCAGGCCAGCCAAGAGCTCCAGAAGCAATGGCATGACCAGAAGGCTGTTCTGATCCAGTACCAACCAGGACAGAAGGTGTGGGTATTGGAGCCTGTGGCCCCAAGAACACTCCAGGACAAATGGAGTGGACCCCTTCTAATTGTTGAAAAGAAGGGTGAGGTTACCTATCTGGTAGACCTGGGCACTGCCAGGAGTCCCCTTAGGGTGATTCATGTCAACTGCCTAAAACCCTACTATGACAGGGCTGATCTCACCCTGCTCATGGCAACAGATGAGGGACAGGAAGAAGAGAGTGACCCTCTCCCTGATCTCTTTTCCACCACTGAAACTGATGCTTTAGTGGAGGGAGTAGTTTTGGCAGACTGTCTGACTGTAGAACAGAAAGACAACTGCATAAATCTCCTTGGACAATTTTCTGACCTCTTTTCAATTGTGCCAGGTACAACATCCTGGTGTGAACACACATTTGATACTGGTGACAGCTTGCCTGTCAAGAGTAAGATTTATAGGCAGCCTGACCATGTCAGGGACTGCATAAAACAAGAGGTACAGAAAATGCTTGATCTGGGAGTGATTGAACCTTCTGAAAGCCCATGGGGAGTCCTGTGGTGCTTGTACCAAAGCCTCACTCAAAAGATGAAAAAAGGGAGATGAGGTTTTGTGTAGACTACAGAGGTGTCAATCAGGTAACAAAAACGGATGCTCACCCTATACCCAGGGCAGATGAGCTCATTGATACACTGGCATCTGCCAAGTATCTTAGCACCTTTGATTTGACTGCATGGTATTGGCAGATCAAATTGGCTGAGGATGCTAAACCTAAGACTGCATTTTCAACTATAGGAGGGCACTACCAATTTACAGTGATACCCTTTGGTTTGAAAAATGCACCTGCCACTTTTCAGAGGTTGGTGAACACAGTCCTGCAAGGGTTGGAGGCTTTTAGTGCAGCATATCTAGATGCTATTGCTGTCTTTAGCTCCACCTGGGATGAGCACCTGGACCACCTTTGGAAGGTTTTGGAGGCCCTGCAAAAGGCAGTCCTCACTATCAAGGCCTCCAAGTGCCAGATAGGGCAGGGAAAGGTGGTTTATCTGGGACACCTGGTAGGTGGAGAACAGATTGCACCACTTCAGGGGAAAATCCAAACAATCATGGATTGGGTTCCCCCTACAACTCAGACCCAGGTGAGAGCCTTCTTAGGCCTCACTGGGTATTACAGGAGATTCAATAAAAACTATGGCTCCATAGCAGCCCCTCTTAATGATCTCACAAGCAAGAAAATGCCTAAAAAGGTATTATGAACAGCTAGCTGTCAGAAAGCTTTTGAGGAGCTCAAACAGGCCATGTGCTCTGTACCTGTCCTAAAAAGCCCATGTTACTCCAAGAAATTCATTGTTCAAACTGATGCATCTGAATTAGGGGTAGGGGCAGTCTTATCACAACTGAATTCTGAGGGCCAGGATCAACCAGTTGCTTTTATCAGCAGAAAGTTGACCCCTAGAGAAAAGCGTTGGTCTGCCATAGAGAGGGAGGCCTTTGCTGTGGTCTGGACACTGAAAAAGTTGAGGCCATACCTGTTTGGCACTCACTTTATTGTTCAGACAGACCACAAACCTCTACTTTGGCTAAAACAAATGAAAGATGAAAAACCTAAATTGTTGAGGTGGTCCATATCTCTACAGGGAATGGACTATACAGTGGAACATAGAACTGGAAGTACCCACTCCAATGCAGATGGACTCTCCAGATATTTCCACTTAGACAATGAAGACTCATCAGGTCATGGCTAGTCTTATTGTCCTTCGTTTGGTGGGGGGGGGTGTGTAGGAAAGTACCATCTTGCCTGGCATGTTACCCCCATATTTCACTGTATATATGTTGTTTTAGTCAATGTGTCACTGGAACCCTGCTAGGCAGGGCCCCAGTGCTCATAAGTATGTGCCATGTATGTGTTCCCTGTGTGATGCCTAACTGTCTCACTGAGGCTCTGCTAACCAGAACGTCAGTGGTTATGCTCTCTCTGCTTTCCAAATTTGTCACTAACAGGCTAGTGACTAAATTTACCAGTTCACATTGGCATATTGGTACACCCATATAATTCCCTTGCATATGGTACTGAGGTACCCAGGGTATTGGGGTTCCAGGAGATCCCTATGGGCTGAAGCATTTCTTTTGCCACCCATAGGGAGCTCTGACAATTCTTACACAGGCCTGCCAGTGCGGCCTGAGTGAAATAACGCCCACGCTATTTCACAGCCATTTACCACTGCACTTAAGTAACTTATAAGTCACCTATATGTCTAACCTTCACCTGGTGAAGGTTGGGTGCAAAGTTACTTAGTGTGTGGGCACCCTGGCACTAGCCAAGGTGCCCCCACATTGTTGAGGGCAAATTCCCCAGACTTTGTGAATGCGGGGGACAACATTACACGTGTGCACTACACATAGGTCACTACCTATGTGTAGCGTCACAATGGTAACTCCGAATATGGCCATGTAACATGTCTAAGATCATGGAATTGTCACCCCAATACCATTCTGGTATTGGGGGGACAATTCCATGATCCCCCGGGTCTCTAGCACAGTACCCGGGTACTGCCAAACTGCCTTTCTGGGGTCTCCACTGCAGCTGCTGCTGCTGCCAACCCCTCAGACAGGTTTGTGCCCTCCTGGGGTCCAGGCAGCCCTGGCCCAGGAAGGCAGAACAAAAGATTTCCTCTGAGAGAGGGTGTTACGCCCTCTCCCTTTGGAAATAGGTGTGAAGGGCTGGGGAAGAGTAGCCTCCCCCAGCCTCTGGAAATGCTTTGATGGGCACAGATGGTGCCCATCTCTGCATAAGCCAGTCTACACCGGTTCAGGGATCCCCCAGCCCTGCTCTGGTGTGAAACTGTACAAAGGAAAGGGGAGTGACCACTCCCCTGACCAGTACCTCCCAGGGTAGGTGCCCAGAGCTCCTCCAGTGTGTCCCAGACCTCTGCCATCTTGGAAACAGAGGTGTTGGGGGCACACTGGACTGCTCTGAGTGGCCAGTGCCAGCAGGTGACATCAGAGGCTCCTTCTGATAGGCTCTTACCTCTCTTGGTAGCCAATCCTCCTAACCTGGTAGCCAAACCTCCTTTTCTGGCTATTTGGGGTCTCTGCTTTGGGGAATTCTTCAGATAACGAATGCAAGAGCTCACCAGAGTTCCTCTGCATCTCCCTCTTCACCTTCTACCAAGGATCGACCACTGACTGCTCCAGGACGCCTGCAAAACCGCAACAAAGTAGCAAGACGACTACCAGCAACATTGTAGCGCCTAATCCTGCCGGCTTTCTCAACTGTTTCCTAGTGGTGCATGCTCTGGTGGTAGCCTGCCTTCACCCTGCAACAGAAGCTCAGAAGAAATCTCCTGTGGGTCGACGGAATCCTCCCCCTGCTAACGCAGGCACCAAAAGACTGCACCACTGGTCCTCTGGGTCCCCTCTCAGCCCGACGAGCTTGGCCCCTGGAACACAGTAACTCTGTCAAAGTGTCTCCCACAGTCCAGTGACTCTTCAGTCCAAGTTTGGTGGCGGTAAGTCTTTGCCTCCCCACGCTAGACTGCAAAGCTGTGTACCATGTGATTTGCAGCTGCTCCGGCTCCTGTGCACTCTTCCAGGATTTCCTTTGTGCACAGCCAAGCCTGGATCCCCGACATTCCTTCCTGTAGTGCACAACCTTCTGAGTTGTCCTCCGGCATCGTGTGACTCCCTTTTGTGACTTCGCGTGGACCCTGGTTCACTTTTCTTCTAAGTGCCTGTTAGGGTACTTTTGCGGGTGCTGCCTGCTTCTGTGAGGACTCCCTGAGTTGCTGGGTGCCCCCTCTGTCTTCTCCTCTAAGTGGCGACATCCTGGTCCCTCCTGGGTTACAGCAGCACCCAAAAACCTCTACCGTGACCCTTGCAGCTAGCAAGGCTTGTTTGTAGTCTTTCTGCATGGGAACACCTCTGCAAGCTTCATCGTGATGTGGGACATCATTCTTCCAAAGGAGAAGTCCCTAGTCCTCTTCTTTCTTGCAGAACTCCAAGCTTCTTCCAACCAGTGGCAGCTTCCTTGCATCTTTAGCTGGCATTTCCTGGGCTCCTGCCCACTCTCGACACTGTCGCGACTATTGGACTTGGTCCCCTTGTCTTACAGGTACTCAGGTCCGGAAATCCACTGTTGTTGCATTGTTGGTGTTTGTTCTTCCTGCAGAATCCCCCATCACGAATTCTGTGCTCTCTGGGGGTAGTAGGTGTACTTTACTCCTACTTTTCAGGATCTTGGGGTGGGGTATTTTTCTAACCCTCACTGTTTTCTTACAGTCCCAGCGACCCTCTACAAGTTCACATAGGTCTGGGGTCCATTCGTGGTTCGCATTCCACTTTTGGAGTATATGGTTTGTGTTGCTCCTATACCTATGTGCTCCTATTGCAATCTATTGTAATTCTATACTGTTTGCATTACTTTTCTTGCTATTACTTACCTAATTTTGGTTTGTGTACATATAACTTGTGTATATAACTTATCTTCTTACTGAGGATACTCACTGAGATACGTTTGGCATATTGTCATAAAAATAAAGTACCTTTATTTTTAGTAACTCTGTGTATTGTGTTTTCTTATGATATTTTGCATATGATATAAGTGGTATAGTAGGAGCTTTACATGTCTCCTAGTTCAGCCTAAACTGCTTTGCCATAGCTACCTTCTATCAGCCTAAGCTGCTAGAAACACCTCTTCTACACTAATAAGGGATAACTGGACCTGGCACAAGGTGTAAGTACCTCTGGTACCCACTACAAGCCAGGCCAGCCTCCTACATTCCCCTCTTGTTTACAGTGTATCCCTGTATGTATCTATTCAGCAGGTTTTCCCTCTTGTGTACAGTGTATCGCTGTATGTACCTATTCAGCCTGTATCCTCTCTCATGTACAGTGTATCCCTGTATGCATCTATTCAGTCTGTATCCCCTCTCGAGTACACTGTATCCCTGTTTCTATCTACTCAGTCTGTGCCCCCTCCACCCCCTCAGTCCACAGCTCCATGTGCAGCTCCCTGCACTTCCACCCTGTGCACCAAGGCAGTGTAAATCCATTCCCTGCTTGTATGTTACTCAGGCTGCAACCACTCTTATCCTGCATGTACACCAGTCTGCCTCTGCCATCAGCCTGTACCCCTCACCTTTAACCCCCTCTCTCTGCTCCTCAGCCTGTACCCCTCACATTTAAACCTCTCTCTCTCCTCAGCCTGTACCCCTCACCTTTAACCCCTTCTCTGCTCCTCAGCCTGTACCCCTCACCTTTAAACCCCTCTCTGCTCCTCAGCCTGTACCCCCTCACCTTTAAACCCCTCTCTCTACTCCTCAGACTGTACCCCTCACATTTAAACCCCTCTCTGCTCCTCAGCCTGTACCCCTCACCTTTAAAACCCTCTCTGCTCCTCAGCCTGTACCCCCTCACCTTTAAACCCCTCTCTGCTCCTCAGCCTGTACCCCCTCACCTTTAACCCCCTCTCTCCTCTTCAGCCTGTACCCCTCACCTTTAAACCCCTCTCTGCTCTTCAGCCTGTACCCACTCACCTTTAAACCCCTCTCTCTGCTCCTCAGCCTGTACCCCTTCACCTTTAACCCCCTCTCTGCTCCTCAGCCTGTACCCCTCACCTTTAACCCCCTCTCTGCTCTTCAGCCTGTACCCCTCACCTTTAAACCCCTCTCTGTTCTTCAGCCTGTACCCCTCACCTTTAAACCCCTCTCTCTGCTCCTCAGCCTGTACCCCTCACCTTTAAACCCCTCTCTGCCCCTCAGCCTGTACCCCTCACCTTTAGACCCCCTCTCTGCTCCTCAGCCTGTAGCCCCTCACCTTTAAACCCCTCTCTGCTCCTCAGCCTGTACCCCTCACCTTTAAACCCCTCTCTTCTCTTCAGCCCGTACCCCTCACCTTTAAACCCCTCTCTGCTCCTCAGCCTGTACCCCTCCCCTTTAAACCCCTCTCTGCTCCCCAGCCTGTACCCCCTCACCTTTAAACCCCTCTCTCTGCTCCTCAGCCTATACCCCTCCCCTTTAAACCTCTTTCTGCTCCTCAACCTGTTCCCCCTCACCTTTAACCCCCTTTCTGCTCTTCAGCCTGTACCCATCACCTTTAAACCCCTCTCTGCTCTTCAGCCTGTACCCCCTCACCTTTAACCCCCTCTCTGCTCTTCAGCCTGTAACCCCTCACCTTTAAACCCCTCTCTGCTCCTCAGCCTGTACCCCCTCACCTTTAAACCCCTCTCTCTGCTCCTCAGCCTGTACCCCTCCCCTTTAAACCCCTCTCTGCTCCTCAGCCTGTTCCCCCTCACATTTAGACCCCCTCTCTGCTCCTCAGCCTGTACCCCCTCACCTTTAAACCCCTCTCTGCTCCTCAGCCTGTACCCCTCATCTTTAAACCCCTCCCTCTGCTCCTCAGCCTGTACCCACTCACCTTTAAACCCCTCTCGGCTCTTCAGCCTGTACCCTCTCACCTTTAAACCCCTCTCTGCTCCTCAGCCTGTACACCTCACCCTTAACCCGCTCTCTGCTCCTCAGCCTGTACACCCTCACCTTTAAACCCCTCTCTCTGCTCTTCAGCCTGTACCCCTCACCTTTAAACTCCTCTCTGCTCCTCAAGCAGTACCCCCTCACCTTTTAACCCCTCTCTGCTCCTCAGCCTGTACCCCTCACCTTTAAACCCCTCTCTCTGCTCCTCAGCCTGTACCCCCTCACTTTAAACCCCTCTCTGCTCCTCAGCCTGTACCCCTCACCTTCAAACCCCTCTCTGCTCCTCATCCTGTACCCCTCACCTTTAACCTGCTCTCTGCTCTTCAGCCTGTACCCCTCACCTTTAACCCGCTCACTGCTCCTCAGCCTGTACCCCTCACCTTTAAACCCCTCTCCGCTCCTCAGCCTGTACCCCTCACCTTTAAACCCCTCTCTCTGCTCCTCAGCCTGTACCCCCTCACCTTTAAACCCCTCTCTCTGCTCTTCAGCCTGTACCCCTCATCTTTAAACCCCTCTCTGCTCTTCAGCCCGTGCCCCTCACCTTTAGACTCTATCTCCGCTCCTCAACCTGTACCCCCTCACCATTAACCCCCTCTCTGCTCTTCAGCCTGTACCCCTCACCTTTAAACCCCTCTCTGCTCTTCAGCCTGTACCCCTCATCTTTAAACCCCTCTCTCTGCTCCTCAGCCTGTACCCCCTCACCATTAACCCCCTCTCTGCTCCTCAGCCTGTACCCCCTCACCATTAAACCCCTCTCTGCTCCTCAGCCTGTACCCCTCACCTTTAACCCGCTCACTGCTCCTCAGCCTGTACCCCTCACCTTTTAACCCCTCTCTGCTCCTCAGCCTGTACCCCCTCACCTTTACACCCCCTCTCTGCTCTTCAGCCTGTACCCCTCACCTTTTAACCCCTCTCTGCTCCTCAACCTGCACCCCTCACCTTTTAACCCCTCTCTGCTCCTCAACCTGTACCCCTCACCTTTAATCCCCTCTCTCCTCCTCAGCCTGTACCCCTCACCTTTAAACCCCTCTCTCTGCTCTTCAGCCTGTACCCCCTCTCCTTTAAACCCCTCTCTGCTCCTCAACCTGTACCCCTCACCTTTAACCCCCTCTCTGCTCCTCAGCCTGTGCCCCTCACCTTTAACCCCCTCTCTGCTTTTCAGCCTGTACCCCCTCACCTTTAACCCGCTCTCTGCTCCTCAGCCTGTACCCCCTCATCTTTAAACCCCTCTCTCTGCTTCTCGGCCAGTACCCCTCACCTTTAAACCCCTCTCTCTGCTCCTCAGCCTGTACCCCCTCACTTTTAGACCCCCTCTCTGCTCCTCAGCCTGTACCCCCTCACCTTTAGACTCCCTCTCTGCTCTTCAGCCTGTACCCCCTCACCTTTAAACCCCTCTCTGCTCCTCAGCTTGTACCCCCTCACCTTTAAACCCCTCTCTCTACTCTTCAGCCTGTACCCCTCACCTTTAACCCGCTCACTGCTCCTCAGCCTGTACCCCTCACCTTTAAACCCCTCTCCGCTCCTCAGCCTGTACCCCTCACCTTTAAACCCCTCTCTCTGCTCCTCAGCCTGTACCCCCTCACCTTTAAACCCCTCTCTCTGCTCTTCAGCCTGTACCCCTCATCTTTAAACTCCTCTCTGCTCTTCAGCCCGTGCCCCTCACCTTTAGACTCTATCTCTGCTCCTCAACCTGTACCCCCTCACCATTAACCCCCTCTCTGCTCTTCAGCCTGTACCCCTCACCTTTAAACCCCTCTCTGCTCTTCAGCCTGTACCCCTCATCTTTAAACCCCTCTCTCTGCTCCTCAGCCTGTACCCCCTCACCATTAATCCCCTCTCTGCTCCTCAGCCTGTACCCCCTCACCATTAAACCCTCTCTGCTCCTCAGCCTGTACCCCTCACCTTTAACCCGCTCACTGCTCCTCAGCCTGTACCCCTCACCTTTTAACCCCTCTCTGCTCCTCAGCCTGTACCCCCTCACCTTTACACCCCCTCTCTGCTCTTCAGCCTGTACCCCTCACCTTTTAACCCCTCTCTGCTCCTCAACCTGTACCCCTCACCTTTAATCCCCTCTCTCCTCCTCAGCCTGTACCCCTCACCTTTAAACCCCTCTCTCTGCTCTTCAGCCTGTACCCCCTCTCCTTTAAACCCCTCTCTGCTCCTCAACCTGTACCCCTCACCTTTAACCCCCTCTCTGCTCCTCAGCCTGTGCCCCTCACCTTTAACCCCCTCTCTGCTTTTCAGCCTGTACCCCCTCACCTTTAACCCGCTCTCTGCTCCTCAGCCTGTACCCCCTCACCTTTAAACCCCTCTCTCTGCTTCTCGGCCAGTACCCCTCACCTTTAAACCCCTCTCTCTGCTCCTCAGCCTGTACCCCCTCACTTTTAGACCCCCTCTCTGCTCCTCAGCCTGTACCCCCTCACCTTTAGACCCCCTCTCTGCTCTTCAGCCTGTACCCCCTCACCTTTAAACCCCTCTCTGCTCCTCAGCTTGTACCCCCTCACCTATAAACCCCTCTCTGCTCCTCAGCCTGTCCCCCTCACCTTTAAACCCCTCTCTGCTCCTCAGCCTGTACCCCTCACCTTTAACCCCCTCTCTGCTTCTCAGCATGTACCCCTCACCTTTAACCCCCTCTCTGCTCCGCAGCCTGTACCCCTCACCTTTAACCCCCTCTCTCTGTTCCTCACCTTTAAACCCCTCGCTGCTTCTCAGCATGTACCCCTCACCTTTAACCCCCTCTCTGCTCCTCAGCCTGTACCCCTCACCTTTAACCCCCTCTCTCTGCTCCTCACCTTTAACCCCCTCTCTGCTCCTCAGTCTGTACCCCGTCACCTTTAACCCCCTCTCTCTGCTCCTCACCTTTAAACTCCTCTCTGCTCCTCAGCCTGTACCCCTCAGTGCTAAAGCCTGCAACCTACACCATGTCTGCTCCTGACTGTAAAGCACCAGCCTGTCCCTCCCTCAGCCCGTGAGTGTACAGTATGAAGCCCCTCCCAGCTCCTCCCTCAGTCCCCCCCCCCCCCCCCCCCCGGGCTCCTCCCCTCCCCTAACTTTCTATTCACTGAAAGAGGAAGAGGAAGTCTGCGGGGTTTTTCTGTGTTTTCGTTGCAGGCTCGGGCTCCCACCCCTGCCCCCAAGTCTCACTTCAGCTTTACTTGCCCCGGGGTGGAGTGGGTTTCACGGACTCGTCCGTCTGAGGTGGACCCGACTGCACAGGATATGTGACTGCCCTGCTGGGGTCCCTCCGCCCTCCCAGCTGAACTTCTGCACAGGTGAGCGATGCTTAAATATTGGGGCTCAGGTGTGCAGAGGGGGCGGGGCAATGAAGCTGGGGCCCGGGGGTGGCGAAGGGGGTACCAGCCCCGGTTTCCCTTTTTAATGCCTTACCCTTGACGTATAACTGACTATACCTCAGCATTACCTGGGATGTATACTTATTATGCAAAGTTGTGTTGTACGTGCTCAGCGCCGCTGCGGGTGGGCACTGCCAGGGGATGAAGTGGGTCCCAGCACAGGAGGCGCTACAAGGCACGTATGAGGTGAACTGGCAGAGCTATGAGGCCGCACTGCTGTGAGAGGCGCTACAGGTCAGGCACGAGGTGCATTGGAAGAGCTCTGAGGGCCCCACTGCTGTCTATGAGAGGGGCTACAGGTCAGGCAATGGGTGCGCTGGCAGAGATGTGAGGGCCCCACTGATGCCTGTGAGAGGCGCTACAGGTCAGGGTTGAGGTGCATTGGCAGAGCTCTGAGGGCCCAACTGATGCCTGTGAAAGGCGCTACAGGTCGGGGTTGGGGTGCATTGGCAGATATCTGAGGGCCCCCTCCTGTCTGTGAGAGGGGCTACAGGTCAGGTTTGAGGTGCATTGGCAGAGCTCTGAGGCTCCACTGCTGTCTGTGAGAGGCGATACAGGTCAGGCATGAGGCGCACTGCCAGAGCTCTGAGGCCCCACTGCTGTCTGTGAGAGGCGATACAGGTCATGCTTGAGGTGCATTGGCTGAGGTCTGAGGGCCCCACTGCTGTATGGGAGAGACGCTTCAGGACAGGCTTGAGGAGCACTGGTAGAGCTGTGAAGGTCAAAGTGCTGGGGCAGTAGGCGCTACAGGTCAGGAATGAGGTGCATTGGTAGAGCTCTGAGGGCCCCACTGCTGGAGGAAGGAGGCGCTACAGGTCAGGCAGTGGGTGCACTGGCAGAGCTGTGCATCTCCAAGTGATGAAGGCAGGAGGTTCTACAGGTCAGACGAGGTGCATTGGCAGAGAGAGCTAAATGTAGCCAAATGCTGGCGGCAGGAGGCGCTGCAGGTCAGGCTTGAGGTGCATTGGCAGAGCTCTGAGGGCCTCACTGCTGTCTGTAAGAGGCGCTACATGTCAGGCATGAGGTGCACTGGCAGAGCTCCGAGGGCCCCATTGCTGCCCGCCAGAGGTCAGGAATGAGGTACATTGACAGAGCTCTGAGGGCTCCCCTGCTGTCTGTGAGAGGGGTTACAGGTCAGGCATGGGGTGCACTGGCAGAGCTCTGAGGGCCCCACTGCTGTAGGCAGGAGGCGCTACAGGTCAGGCATGAGGTGCACTAGCAGAGCTCTGAGGGCCCCACTGCTGTCTGTGAGAGAGGGCTTGAGGTGCATTGGCAGAGCTCTGAGTGCACCACTGCTGCCTGTGAGAGGCGCTACAGGTGAAGCATGAGGTGCATTGGCAGAGCTCTGAGGGCCCCCCGCTGTCTGTGAGAGGGCTTACAGGTCAGGCATGAGGTGCATTGGCAGAGCGCTGAGCACCACACTGCTGCCTGTGAGAGGCGCTACAGGCAAGGCATAAGGTGCACTGGGAGAGAGATCAATATTGATCCAGGTGCTGGCGGCGGGAGGCGCTACTGTCAGGCATGAGATGCATTGACGGAGGTCTGGGGACGCCACTGCTGGAGGAAGGAGGCGCTACAGGTCAGGCATGAGGTGCTCTGGCAGAGCTCTGAGGGCTCCACTGCTGTGAGACTCGCTACAGGTCAGGCATGAGGTGCTCTGGCAGAGCTATGAAGACCCCACTGCTGCAAGAGGCGCTACAGGTCAAGGCATGAGGTGCTCTGGTAGAGCTCTGAGGGCTCCACTGCTGTGAGAGGCGCCACAGGTCAGGCATGAGGTGCATTGGCAGAGCTCTGAAGACCCCAGTGCTGGAGGAAGGAGGCGCTACAGGTCAGGCATGAGGTGCTCTGGCAGAGCTCTGAGGGCTCCACTGCTGTGAGACTCGCTACAGGTCAGGCATGAGGTGCTCTGGCAGAGCTATGAAGACCCCACTGCTGTAAGAGGCGCTACAGGTCAGGCATGAGGTGCTCTGGCAGAGCTGTGAAGGCCCAAGTGCTAGCAGTAAGGAGCCGATACGTGCAACAATCACAGGTAAAACACGGTGAAGTCTCTTCACCAGTACAGTGTATGTCTTCAACAAGTACTTGTTAGACATGAACTTAGAACTGGTCCTGCCCCCACCCTGGGACAGTGCCCTGAGTGAACCAAGAAGCAAGACCGACAACTCTGTATGTGGCCCAGGCTGACAAAGCAACACTATAGCCTAATAAATCAAACACAATGTGTGTGTGTGCAGCTGGTTTGGGGAACTTACCTATTTTAGCTGCCTCAGCATGCAATAGTGTAAAAAAGGAAGCGCGGGAAAATAAATTTTTGCCTAAAATCACACAATTTGATTAAGGGGGATGCCGTGATTAATAGAGGCTTTCCGGTTTCATTTTGCATAAATTAGCTGCTAAAAGGGTATCTATGTGGCTCCCGTTTTTACCTCAAATGTTTATGCTTTTTTTTAACCTCTTTGTGCACGAAGGTAGAACGAGGGTGTCACGCAGGAGCATTATGAAAGCTCGGCTCGTTGTGGGCTCGAGGTTCCAACGGACCACGAGCCGGAGCCAGAGCCCGGTTTCAAGCTGGAGCCTGGCTCAAGCTTTCAGGGGTGCCCCACCTCAACTGCCAGTGCACCTCAAGCCTGACCCGTAGCACCTCTTGCAGCCAGCACCGGGGCCCACATGGATCACACAATGTGCCTCAAGCCAGTACTGGGGCCCACAGAGCCCCGCCAGAGCACCCCAAGTGGGACCCCGTGTCATCTTGAAGATTCTGGGGGCTCCGGACAAGACATATTTTGGGGGCCATCTTTGAATTTTACAACCCAGTTTCCACTAATTCAAGGTCACTCAGTGCCAAACAGTATTGTGGTAAAATTAAGATTGTAGATTGTGAATAGCAAACAAATAGTACATTTACACAAAAGTGTAAGTTTACCTTTGTGCATCAGTCCCTTTGTGTTGAAAACTGTAGATGATCAGTAACTGATTGTCATCCCTGTGAAAAATTAGTGAGAACACATACCATACATGTGTCCACCTTTGGGGAACACAGATGAATCTAGCACATTATAGATCTAGGGTCTCGGTTTTGTACTGTGATCTGCTCTGCAAAGCCTCATAACATAACATTTGTGTGAGGTTTCACACCAACGTACTGGGTGTGGGATAAGGCCGGGGCCACCTAATTATACAATTATTCTGCTGCAGCATTTCACACAACAGAATTCGTTTGCCACGCTTGCGTCATAAATCCACCATCTGCTAAATACATTAAAGAGTTCAACCAAAAAATGTCTCTAGCTGGAGCAGATCAAAAGAAACCAAGCAAACATGGTATGTAACTCAGGTGTAGATGTGTTGTCAATGTGCACCAGTCACGCAAGATGTTGATTGCAGTACTGAGATAATCAACCTCTACTAAACAGGTTACAGTTTAACCTGATGGCGTGCATGTCCTCGACTCATGGACAGGGGATAACTTTATATACAATATAACGATGTTCTATACATTGTGAAAATTCAACTCATACCAAAGGTAGTGTTCTGAAAGTACTAGTTATATTAAGATGGTATTCAGACTTTAGAAGAAACCCAAATATTTTAGGGTGCCATGAACCTCATACTGCCTCTTAGTGATATACTTTCACAATGCATCTGTAATGTTCTTCCAGGCTGTTTTAATGGAATATGTGCTTTGAGAGGTCTTCTAGTTTAGGTCAGCCCAAAACTGAAAGGAAGTTTTAAAACTGGGAAGAGGAGAAGAACCAGGTGTGCTCCTTTCAATAAAAGAGCATTCTATGCTCGCTTTCTGCTGACTCATGACTTGTTGCTAAATACCATTTTGTATAAGCTCTGCTAAATATGTAAGTTTTTCTTTGTCAGTTTTTAAAGTGTTTGTTGGGTTTTACTTGGCTGTCACCAGTGAGGGCTGGCAGTATGTGCAGCAAAGATGTATTTGTCTGAAATATCTGCTGGGGTCAGGGTGCACAGTGCCATTTAAAGATGGCTGCCGTGTGTCCCAAAGCTGCTGGCAGCGCTGGGTGAACAGCTCCAGATTCAGGAGGGAGACATCTTTTAACTCAAGGATGACAGAGGTCTGACCCTTGGGACATTGTGAAGCTGGGTCCAGGGGCACCAGGGCCACACGGGGCATCTTTGAGCTTCTGGGTGTGACTTGTGCCAGAGAGCCTGGTGCCAGAGCTCTGCACACCAAGGCAAGGTCACACGACCCGAAAATGTGACTTGGGCACTCAAACCACAGAGGACAGGGACTGGTCTCTGCTGAATGCCATGTCAGATACGATGCAAGGGGTATCAGGAGAGCGGGCAACGTCAGTGGGTGGCACAGAGGATGAACAGGCAACACTGTGGCACAGGGAGGGAGTGTGCCCGCTGACAGGGCCAAGACTTGCCCACTTGTACATGGATCCTGGGCAGCCCTCCTCAGACTGAAGTGAGGGGTGGAGAGGGCTTCTTGGCGCTTTTATCTGTGACTCTTGGTGGCTTTTATGCAGACAGCATCAGCAGCAGTGCAGACAATCAGAATGGAATGAGCTGGCCCTGTTGTTTCTCTGTGGGAAGCCGCCACAGCCTCCATCTTGTATTCCGCTTGCAAACAAAATAATGTTCATGGTAATCTGCTGACAGGGGCACTGAAGGGGCTTGGGATAGGCTCTCCATCCATGCTCATTCTGATAATGGCCACTGTTATTGCAAGAGTAATCTAGATAATATTTGGAAACATTTCTATTTATTAAAAAAAGCAAACTTTAAAGGTCCCATGGGGACCAGTAGGCATCATCCCTGGTGCAGCAACTGCACCCCAAAACCATATGGATGCTACCATCCATGGCGCTAACAGCTGGAGAAACGACTTTGCGGTCTTCCCTGTCCCAAGGACCACCAGTGTGGGGGTCACTTTGTACTAGCGGTACCTCAAATTCAGTAAATCAAAAATGCAGGAACTTCTGCACGACAGGAAAGTGTCAGGGGCATCTGGTACAGTCAGATGGGGATCTTCTGGAATTGGTGTTGGATTTAGGTAGATAGGTTCTTAATTTACCTTTTGATTTGATGCACTGAAAGCTATAAAGAAAGATGTGTAGAATAGATACCTATACTTAATGGCTGTATATAGAGAAATGCATACCCTTTGTTGCAGAATGGCAGTGGATACTACATGTCATGGCTAAGGTGCAGTGGCAGAGCTCTGTGGTTGTGGTGCAGTGGCAGAGCTCTGTGGTTGTGGTGCAGCGGCAGAGATGTGTGGTTGTGGTGCAGAGCTCTGTGGTTGTGGTGTCGTGGCAGAGCTCTGTGGTTGTGCAGTGGCAGAGCTCTGCGGTTGTGGTGCAGTGGCAGAGATGTCTGGTTGTGGTGCAGTGGCAGAGCTCTGTGGTTGTGGTGCAATGGCAGAGCTCTGTGGTTGTGGTGCAATGGCAGAGCTCTGTGGTTGTGCAGTGGCAGAGCTCTGCGGTTGTGGTGCAGTGGCAGAGCTCTGTGTGGTGCAGTGGCAGAGATGGTGCAGTGGCAGAGATGTGTGGTTGTGGTGCAGTGGCAGAGCTCTGTGGTTGTGGTGCAGTGGCAGAGCTCTGTGGTTGTGGTGCAGTGGCAGAGCTCTGTGGTTGGGGTGCAGCGGCAGAGCTCTGCGGTTGTGGTGCAGTGGCAGAGATGTGTGGTTGTGGTGCACTGGCAGAGCTCCGTGGTTGTGGTGCACTGGCAGAGCTCTGTGGTTGTGGTGCAGTGACAGAGCTCTGTGGTTGTGATGCTGTGGCAGAGCTCCATGGTTGTGGTGCAGTGGCAGAGCTCTGTAGTTGTGGTGCAGTGGCAGAGATGTGTGGTTGTGGTGCATTCGCAGAGCTCCGTGGTTGTGATGCTGTGGCAGAGCTCCATGGTTGTTATGCTGTGGCAGAGCTCTGAGGTTGTGGTGCAGTGGCAGAGCTCTGTGGTTGTGGTGCAGTGGCAGAGATGTGTGGTTGTGGTGCAGTGGCAGAGATGTGTGGTTGTGGTGCAGTGGCAGAGCTCTGTTGTTGTGGTGCAATGGCAGAGATGTGTGGTTGTGGTGCAGTGGCAGAGCTCTGTGGTTGTGCTGTGGCAGAGATGTCTGTGGGTCTCTGTTTTGAAATACCCAGGATGAGGGAAGGTGGCGAGGACTGTAGGTGAGAATGGCGATTGTGGCAGAGCTCCGTGGTTGTGATGCTGTGGCAGAGCTCCATGGTTGTTATGCAGTGGCAGAGCTCTGTGGTTGTGGTGCAGTGGCAGAGCTCCATGGTTGTTATGCAGTGGCAGAGCTCTGCGGTTGTGCTGCATTGGCAGAGCTCTGCGGTTGTGATGCTGTGGCAGAGCTCCATGGTTGTTATGCAGTGGCAGAGCTCTGCGGTTGTGCTGCATTGGCAGAGCTCTGCGGTTGTGGTGCAGTGGCAGAGCTCTGTGGTTGTGGTGCAGTGGCAGAGCTCTGTGGTTGTGGTGCAATGGCAGAGATGTGTGGTTGTGGTGCAGTGGCAGAGCTCTGTGGTTGTGCTGTGGCAGAGATGTCTGTGGGTCTCTGTTTTGAAATACCCAGGATGAGGGAAGGTGGCGAGGACTGTAGGTGAGAATGGCGATTGTGGCAGAGCTCCGTGGTTGTGATGCTGTGGCAGAGCTCCATGGTTGTTATGCAGTGGCAGAGCTCTGTGGTTGTGGTGCAGTGGCAGAGCTCTGTGGTTGTGGTGCAGTGGCAGAGCTCTGTGGTTGTGGTGCAATGGCAGAGATGTGTGGTTGTGGTGCTGTGGCAGAGCTCCGTGGTTGTTATGCTGTGGCAGAGCTCTGTGGTTGTGGTGCAGTGGCAGAGCTCTGTGGTTGTGGTGCAGTGGCAGAGCTCTGTGGTTGTGGTGCAGTGGCAGAGATGTGTGGTTGTGGTGCAGTGGCAGAGATGTGTGGTTGTGGTGCAGTGGCAGAGCTCTGTTGTTGTGGTGCAATGGCAGAGATGTGTGGTTGTGGTGCAGTGGCAGAGCTCTGTGGTTGTGCTGTGGCAGAGATGTCTGTGGGTCTCTGTTTTGAAATACCCAGGATGAGGGAAGGTGGCGAGGACTGTAGGTGAGAATGGCGATTGTGGCAGAGCTCCGTGGTTGTGATGCTGTGGCAGAGCTCCATGGTTGTTATGCAGTGGCAGAGATGTGTGGTTGTGGTGCAGTGGCAGAGCTCTGTGGTTGTGGTGCAGTGGCAGAGCTCTGCGGTTGTGGTGCAGTGGCAGAGCTCTGTGGTTGTGGTGCAGTGGCAGAGCTCCGTGGTTGTTATGCTGTGGCAGAGATGTGTGGTTGTGATGCTGTGGCAGAGCTCCATGGTTGTTATGCAGTGGCAGAGATGTGTGGTTGTGGTGCAGTGGCAGAGCTCTGTGGTTGTGGTGCAGTGGCAGAGCTCTGTGGTTGTGGTGCAATGGCAGAGATGTGTGGTTGTGGTGCAGTGGCAGAGCTCTGTGGTTGTGCTGTGGCAGAGATGTCTGTGGGTCTCTGTTTTGAAATACCCAGGATGAGGGAAGGTGGCGAGGACTGAGGGTGAAATGGCGATTCTCAGATTAACATGACAAGAGAATCAGGATTTAATTAAAGACACGGAGGCGAATGTTTTTTATCTTTATCCCACAACTGGGTAGGAAGCGATACAGAAAGATCTTTTACTACTTTAGAGTAGTTCATTAGAGGTTTTGGAGCGTGAGTTTTTTGGGGATAATAAAATATTATAAATAAGTGCAGCTTTGGGGATAGAGTCATGGCTAATAGTATATAGAGGTGTAATAGGCGTAAGAGATGACGGAAAACTATTGGTAGTTACAAAAGATTGGAGAATAGGAGATAAAACCTTATATTCTGAAGGAAGGAGTTTAGTAGATTGTACTGAGTTTGAAGTTGAGTAAAGGGTACAACCGAATTATGACTTATTAATTGATCAACAAACAAAATACCTTTTTCTTTCCAGTGTTTAAAATAAAAAGATTTGCAGCAAAATTTAATGAACTTATTATACCAAATAGATGAGGAAAGGAATTTTTGATGAAAATCTAAACCTTCAAAAATATTGTATGGAGTAAATGTGGAAGTATTTTAAAATTGGATATTTAGAAATGTAGGAGCAGTTAGACATGAACATTACATCTTTAAAAGATAAGTCTTTGAATAGTATTCTTTCAAGTACAATCCAACTGGGTATAGGGGAAATAGAAGAGGTATTAATTAAGGCATAAAAGGGTTGAGGATTAGACATATATATTAAAATATCATCAGCATAAGCCGACAATTTGATTTAAAGGGGATTATGGATAAAACCCAAAATATGCGTATTGATACGTATACATTCCAGAAAAGGTTCTAAACAGAGAATGAAAAGCAAAGGGGAGAGAACTTAACTTAGTTCTCAGCTACAGCCTACCAGTGCACATTAACTCTCACCTATGGCCTACCAGTGCACTTTAATTTTCAGTTACGACCTACCAATGCACCTTAATTCTCAGTTACAGCCTACCAATGCACCCTAATTCTCAGCTACGACCTACCAATGCACCTAAATTCTCACCTATAGCCTACCAATGCACCTTCATTTCATTACAAGACCGGAGGCAAACATTATGCATAACGTTTTATTTGCCACACTCCTCAAGCACCTTTAAAGTCCTACATAATAAAGATCGGTTCCAGAATTAGAATCTTAACAATCCATGACTAACAGAGCAGTTGAACAAACACTCTTCCTCTTTTAATTGTCAAACTGTCTTGAAACTTGTCCACCCACTGTAATGTCAATTCCTCTTTCTTCCATCCCTTACAAAACATTTCCTAAAAAACAAGATTCAATTTCCTCCCTTGCACAAAACAGCTTAACATATTTCCAATTCCCTACTTATAACTCATAACAACAATATTCTTGTATATTGTAATCTAATAACACCGTAAAATCTAACTCGAAATCTGGGAGGGGGGCTGGATAATGTTAGCCTCCGTGTCTTTAATGAAATCCTGATTCTCTAGTCATGTTAATCTGAGAATCGCCATTTCATTACGAGACCGGAAAAAGCCCTTCAACGCTCTTCAACCTCTAACATGTGTTGGATTGGTTTACAGAAGTGTTTTGCTAATGCTTCTACATTTGATCAATCAGCTACTTTCATAATACCCCCCATTTCCATCAAACCAACAGCTTTGCTTACCACAGCTCCCTTCACTGAATGTGCTTTAAATCTTTCTACAGTTACACCTGCTTGTGTCATGACCTCCAAAATCCACCTAGCTATAGCAGTAGTACTTACCGCTCGAAAAGGTTTTACATAAGAAATCAACAATTGATGTTCGACATCCCTTCTACTCTGCACTCATACTCTTTCAGACAATGTGCCACACATAACTGTTTACATTCCTCAATGATGAATAAAATTCAGAAGTAGTCATAGGTTTTGTTCTCTTCCAAATGTAAAAAAATGCTCCATCTGGTCTAAATGTTGTTACTTACCTTCAAACATTTCACATCTGACACCCTCTTGCATGATACTAAACACAGAAGACACCGTAATTTGAATGTAAGATTTCTTAGACTCAAGTAGTTATCAATAGACCAGGACAAAACAGCTCCAAAACATAATTAACATCCCATAACACATTATATCTGGCGCTGGGAGGTCCCTTAATTCTATTGCTTTTCATTATTCTGCAAACCAAAACTTTGCTTTCTACCCATTTACCCCTAATTGATTCATGTGCTGCTGAAATTGTGAATCTATAACAATTTATAGTGCGATAACCTAAACCTCTTTCAAACTGTTCTACCAAGAAATGTACTACCTCTACCATATCCAAACCCCTTTCCACACACCAACATACACATACATTTCTAATTCCTCTGTACCTGTGCCTCGTTCCTGGTGCCCAAGACTCCTCAAGTAATTCTGTAGCCCCCTGTAAAAAACCCTCGAATGCTATAAATCTCCTGACACCTTCCAAACAAGAAGGTCCAACTTTTTGCTCACTATTAAAGGATGTTCCTTTCCTACCTCCTTTGTTAACAAACCTGGCTCTGCCAGAATTAAAAACGTTTTTTTTCATGCCAGTTCCATAACTGCTGGGAACCATGCTTGCGATGCCCAAAAAGGAGTTATCAATACTAGCTGATATCTCCCCTTCCTCACTTCAGAACCACTCTCTGTTGCATTGCAAATGGTGGAGATGCATACCCCTTGCTCTTAGACCACATCTATCGCTGCTGCGTTATCTGGCATCCAACTGTAATACTTCAGAATCTGAAAAGTCAACCTGATCGCAAAAAACTCTGCTTCCAATTGACCCCAAATCTGATCTATTTTCTTGAAATAAGCTCGACCCATCTTTCAAGTGCTGAAACCTTTCAGATGTCGTGAATACCAATCTGCCACTGAATTCTTATCTCCTGGCACATACTCTACCCTCAGACCTATGTTGTGCTCCAGACAAAGAAAACACTATGGTGGTCATTACGAACTCAGTTGGAAAACCCGCCGAGTTCGGCGCTGGCAGTCTACAAAAGACCGCCAGTGCGTTGAAGACCCCGCTGGCCACATTACCAACATTCTGCTGGGCCGGCGGGTGGAAACAGTGTTTCCACCAGCCGGCCCAGCGGAATTCAGGGCCTGTACATTGACGCCCGCGGCAATTTAGCAGTGCGGCAGGTTCAGCAGCACCCGTTGCGCATATCGGGCAGTGACATGCGCGATGGGGCTGTGCACGGGAGCCCCAAGCCACCCATTCTGCCAGCCTTTCCCTGGTGGGGTAAACCGCCAGGGAAAGGCTGGTGGAAAACAGGTACATTATCCAGCGGGCAGCGCTGCCCTGACGAATATGTAACTCCGCCATCGCCAGTCTGCCTAGCGGCAGTAGCCTGGCGGTGGCGGAGTTACAGCAGTGGCGGTTCTGTCACGTATATTATATGGCAGTCTGGGCCGCCATGCCAGCGGTGGTAATTACAGACTGCCATGCTCATAATGAGGGCCTATGTCTGACAGGTTGCTATGTCTGTGCTCTGCTCCCCCCGAACCGATTTACGTATGCCACTGCCAACATTTTGTTCATTTTCATCAAAACTGAACGTCCCTGTAAAATACTCCTGAAATTTCTCAAGACATAAAGCCCTGCTGTCAACTCCAAACAGTTTAAATGTTGATCTTTCTCGATGCCTGACCAAAGTCCGCCTGTCTTCTGCGTCCCTATCTGAGCTCGCCCACCAGAAAGGCTGGCGTCTGTCTCCAAAATGTAATCTGGAGCACAACCAAGTACTGGCTTGCCCTTCCAAGCTTCTAGATTGTGCACCCATCACTCCCCTTCTTCCTTTGCTTCATAATTCAACATCACCATGTCGCCATGCCATAACCCTTTCCTCAATGCCTCTGCTTTTATTCTCTGCAGGGCCCGATAATGTAAGGAGCCTGGAAAAACAGCTTGGATTGACAGTGAAAACAATCCTATTATCCTTGCTAAGTCTCTCAAAAGTATACGCTCTCTCTTCAGCACTCGCACCACTTCCTTTTTTATAATTTTTCTTTTTATGGGCGAGCACAAAGTGCTCCGTCCATTCTGTAATCTCTCTTTGGGCTTCAAACCACGCCCATGCCACGTCAGTCACTTACAGTGGTTCGTGGGCTTGCCTTTTAAAATCCGCTTGCTTTCATTTGTGCAAGGCATGCATACGTCATGCCTTTTCCGGTGTTTAGCCCACCTACACTGCACCGGTAAAGTACCAAAAACATACGAGGCTCGATGTTTTCAGCCTGGAGTCCGGACTTCTTTATCTGTTTATTTTCCACGCAGTGCGATCGCGCTGCATTTTACATACCGTGATCGCGCTACTTTTTTTTTTTGCTTTACAACGCTAATAGCTCTAACTCAAACAAATGCGAGACCCGTTGCATTTAAAATGCTTGTTTTTTCTGGTAGCAACAACTTCAATTCCACTGTACCTATTTGAAAACAAAAAAACTCGGAGGCAATTGCATAATGGACTTATCATCATTTATTAGAAAGCCTACTGTCTCCAAAATATTTCTCACCTACCTCAACTACATTACCAGCTCTTCCTTGTCTCGTGACATGATAAGCATCAGGCCTAGAAAAATCATAAAAATGTTACTAGACCTGCAGGTCGAGTAATGTGCTTGAACCCGGAAATGCGTCTCAAATTGTGTGATTCTAGAGAAATATTGTATCTTACAGTCACCTTTTTCTTCATTCTCACATATCAGGGCACCTTGAAATATGTTCAGCCTTTCTGCTGTAAACAAAAATAATCTTTTGCTTGATTAAATATGCTAAATGTTTGCTCCATATATAATACATCTAGCCCACATATAGGGCACAAAAGATCCATGACTTGCCTCTAAGTTTACTAATAGCTTTGCCATCAGGGCAGGAGTGTTTCTCAGTTTATGTTTAAACACTCACTTTTAATAAGTATATTACTAAAACTTGATATGCAAGCGCACTGTCATTTACAGTTAGTAAATTTCCAAGAAATGTCCAAAAACCTTCGCACTAACTTGCAGCTTTACTGATAAAACTATATAGTGTATTAACAATAATCTGTGAAATTGGGTTTCAGAAAACATATTTATCATTTGCACATCACCAAATAAAGTGTTCTGACTTTTTTTCATCCTATTAAAATATTTTTTATCACACAGACGTACAAAAATGGTCTTTCACAGCTACTGAAATGTATTTAGAAATGTTTGTAAATTTGACTTAGTTATATGAATGTTGTGTGTTAGGAAAAACCTGATACCAACAGCCTTTCATTTCACACAGGTCAGACAGTTCACCGTACAACATCCTGGAGCTCTGCAGTCACAAGGAAAAGTAATTGCATTGCAAGAAGACAAACTGACTTTAGACCTCTGTCTCTGAACACAGAGCACATGTAACAAGGATAAGATTTAAAGGCATCTTAATTGCGAATTCAGTTTCTGACTGAACAGAACACCTGTTTATGTCAACTTGCCAGAAGGGGCGAGTAGGTTGACCTGACAAAATATGACTCGCCATAGCAAGTCAAGTAGATTTTTCAAGCCCTGAATATGTCATCCACATAAACAATCATGCAAATTTCTCTCTCTCACATATGCGCTACTACTGCCCGCATCACTTTTGTAAAACACCACGGTGCTGACGACAGGCCAAAAGCAAGGCACAGAAACTGATATAACTGAACTCTCCATTGTAATTGTACGAACTTCTGACATTCCTCCTTCATTGGCACTGTAAGGTAAGCATCCTTTTATCCAACTTTACTAACCAATCTTTTTGGAGAAGCATGTCTCTCAATAAATGGATCCCCTCAATTTCGAAAAGTCTGTGTACCAGAAATTGGTTCAGCAACTTTAGGCTTTTTATTGGCCTCCAACCTTTGTCCTTTTTTCTACCAAAAATAAATTGCTTACAAATCCCTTTAAATGTTCCTCGACGGCACGTATTGCTCCCTTTTTAAACATGGCCTTTATTTCTCCATCAGCCATCAATTTTTGTTCCTCTGATGACCTTATTTCTTTTGGTTCTTTCTTTTGAACTGCCATCTTCTGAAAATCTATCTCATACCCCAGTACATTGTCTAAAACCCATGAGTCTTTTGTTATACATCTCCAGGCCTTCACAAACCTTTTTAGGCATCCATCTACCTTTATTTAGGAATAATCAATAGTAATCCCCGTACTCACCGCGTCTGGACCTCTTCCTCTAATGCTTCTGGTTCTTCCATTCCTTCCTCTGTGGAGGGAAGAAACTCGATAAACCCTGGGATCCTCTTCCAGTTCCTCGGTAACAGAAATTGTATTGGGACTTTGGCAAACACGGCCAGCATAAGGTCTCTCCCAAAAACACCTTGGAACACTTTTCTTAAATTGTTCTGCGCCTTGTCTAACGCATTAAATGTTGCCACATGTTTACCTAAACTTTTAACTATGCCCTCACCAAAGAGAAAACCTTTAGCATTGACTGTAGCCACATTAATTGGCCAAATCTTCCAGTTTTGGGCTTATTCTCATTCGAATTGTCTTTCTACGCTGTGCCAATAGCCCAGCATTAGCATTACCTCAGAACCCCATAACCCTTTGGCTCCATCTTCTCAACAATTTGAAATCGATGGCTCATTATTTAAATGGACCTCCTCTGCCATGTCCATTATTTTGGCCAATGGACCCAAAACAACTAACATGTGATCTTGACATTGCTTCAACAATCTTTCCAACTCTTTGTGCGGATCTCTCCCCAGTTGAAACAAAAATTTGATCATGCCTAGGCCTAGATTTGGTGTTAAACACACCTTATTCTCAGACACTCTGCTTTGAGTACACTCCGTACTTCTCTTTCTGAAGGTTTTCTAATATATTCTTTTATAAACTTCCCAACATGTTTAAATAGGCATCAATTGGCACTTTTATGGTGACATATAATATGAGGACAAATCTTGTCTTTCCCCAAAGGGGATATGGTAACTTCATTAGTAGATTAACTAGAATCCTCTTCGATATCATTCAAATCATCATCTTGATTAATATCAAATATGTATTCATCATACTCCCTGACCTCTTTGGTCAAGATCTCATCCACATTCAGATAGTCATCATCTGACTGATCTTTTGTGCCGCTAAGGACACCTTCGCTTTCCAAGCCGTTGCGATCACCTACCTTTCCTATGGAGTTCAATCCATGTTTATTTTCTTTCTCTAAATGCTTTATTTTCTTAAGCTTGTTTCCTTGCTTTTTCATTTTAATATTTTCCTCCTCCTCTGATAGCGACCAAAATTCTTCTGCTGACCCTGTGTCCTTTCTCTTTTTTCATAATATTCTCAACAACTTCCTTAACTGGAGCCCTTACTTCACTCTGGATCAACCTTCTTAAACTATCCTCACTAATACCTCTCTCTTCTGTTGATAAATCCATACTGCCCTCTTCTGATGCCATTTCTATGTGAAATATTCCACACTAAACCTGAATAATCCACTAAAAATGTCTGCCATTCTGACACAAACTTTGTAGGCTAGTCAACTGATCTCCCTGCAAAACACATTGTCACATCCCCATTAATTTCAATGGAAAACAGCCCAAATAAAGATGGCAGCCAAATCTCATGTGATTTAAGTTTCTCAAGTCTTTTCTAGTGCACCTTCAGGTTTGGTCTGATGAGTCCATAAGTCCTTTTACTTTAATTATTATTATTTATCATTTATTTCCTGCGTTCACGTTCCGCGACTCATCAAATGTGCAGTACGTTTATTTTTATTCCAACCTTTTCCCTACGCTCGCGTGCTGCACTCACTTCTAATACGGCATGCGATCACAACCGTTATTACATTGGAAATATGCTTGTGCGCTGCCCTGACAGTGAAGAGGCATACGATCATATTTCTTAATTTTTCTTCTGTGCGTGAATGAGTTATTAAACTCTCTTGTGGACACAGCTCTTGGAGGGTACATACGAAGACGCTCTACTATCCATATTACTGATGACCGGTTCAAAGTTCCCCCCGACACACCCTACATAATACACCAAGTGGCTGAGACATGCAAGAGGGTGGTCAAGAGGGTAATCCAAAAGACCCTATTCGCCCCGGACCTCTCCATTTGGATACTACAAGCCTTTCACCAAATAGAGGAATCCATGCTGCTACAGTGCAGGAAGGCTGGGGGATGTCTGACACTGGGAGACCTCTACCCAGGAGAATGTTTCATAACACATGCTGATGCAATTAATACATTCGCTTTAGGACCTGGTCAATTCTTACAATATCAGAAACGTTTGGTCGTAGCCTGTGAGATATGGCCTACATTTCCTGATGCCCCACCTAGCTCCAAAACTCTCACCACACTACTTGGTATGGCTGGGGGTCTACGCTTAATCACACATCTGTACCGCGCATGACTAGACGGTCTCCCGTTACTCCCTCTCCGAGTTCAAACCAAATGGGAGGAAATACTGCCAGACCCATTGACAGATAAAGTGTGGGAGCAAATACACAGGGGGTCCACTTTGCGGGTAGGAATGCAAGGTTAAAACTTACACCACATAACTTTGTTCAACAAACCTACCTTTCACCCACCACACTAAGTATAATTTACCCCAGACATTCAGATAGGAGTCCCCACTGCCAGAGCCCTGGTTCGGGCTTTAAACACATGGCCTGGGATTGTGCTGCCCTCTCCTCATACTGGACTCAAGTGGTAGATAATATTAACAGAGCCTCGGGATGGACTATACCAATGGAAATAAGACAAGTGCTGCTGGGCCTTATCCCATCCCGTCCTGGCAGGAAACTTAGCGGAAAAGTCCTTGTCTTGGGTTTGACCTTTGCAGAACGTTGAATGTACTCTGACTGGCTGAGGGATATTACTGAATGAGCTACAGCAGAAGAAATGTGTATGAAACATGGATGAACTGATGATAACTTAGCAGAGGATTTAACGGCATGGGCGGCAATGCTGGCCGCCCTCAAAGACTCCTCCGAGGACATCACAGATTGTTCATATAATGGGACACCTACCAATCATGCTACGTAAGTGTATATGGCCCTCCAGGATGTATCCTATATCACAACATGGAATGCTTCTTACAAGAGCAGGGGGGAGGTGGATGGGAATTCAGGCTGTTCTTGTTGATGAATCGTAAGACTTGATACTAGTTGACGTTAGATATATTCAGTTTGCTGTGTAACTTTGAAACATTAATAAAGATTATTTACAACAAAAAAAAACTTTTGCGTTGCCTCCAACATATTTTTATTGGTGTCGCACAGCAGAACGCAGTACGTTCGTGCGCTGCTCGTCAGCAGCGTGGCGGGCGTTCTGATATCTACAGCGGAATACGGCCGCGAGCCCGCCTTTAATCCTAGTTCCTTACGGTTTCTGACTCCACTATTAATCCTACCAAGAAAACTAACTCTGGAATAACTAACGCTAAGAAGAGACAATATTCTCATTTTTAAAATAAACATCCCAATCCGTATATTACTACTAAAATAATAACTTAAATAATATACCTCTAAAATTTCACAATTAACAGCTCAGACAAATCAGACACACTGCTTCTGGAAATTAGAAGCTCTTACCCAGATAAACACAACTTTCATAACTTTCATAACCCTTATCAATTTAGCTAATCCTATTGTAATTATCTGAACAGGAGCAGCGATTCGAAGAGGAAGAATGTTCTACTGATCTACTGGGTTATTGGATCATGGATTATTTGATTCTAATTCTGAAACTCATCTTTGTTATGTAATACTTTAAAGATGCTGCAGGAGTTTGGTAACTAAAAGGTTATGCATAATGGGAGCCTCCGGTCTTGTAATGAAATTAAGGTGCATTGGTAGGCCATAGGTGAGAATTAGGGTGCATTGGTAGGCCATAGGTGAGAATTAGGGTGCATTGGTAGGCCATAGGTGAGAATTAGGGTGCATTGGTAGGCCATAGGTGAGAATTAGGGTGCATTGGTAGGCCATAGGTGAAATGGCAATTCACTGATTGAAATGAGATGAGAATCTAGATTTTATTAAAGACGTGGAGGCTAGCGTTGTGTGTTAAACTGATCTAATGCGACTCCTGCAGCAGTTCAAAAAGTCCAAATACATCACAATAAAACAAAAACTCCAGAGTGTAACTCCCTCAACATATACATACACCCCCCCCCAGATTGTTTTTCCTCTTTTGAATGATTCGACAAACACTGATACTGACGTCTTCATCTTTTGCTTAAACCAAACTTCTTTCCTTTTGTAAAACAATCTTACTGATGAATGTCTACAAATAAAAAAATGAAATTAGTGAAATAAATAAGAAACTTCAAGAAATTTTCAAATTCATGCTACTAAAACAACCTAAATACAAATAATACAAATTCATAAACTCTTTAGTGTTTAATTTACAATGAAACATACTTTTTTGTTTTTGAAGAACGCAGAGGGCGGGGTAATGCTAGCGTCCACGTCTTTAATAAAACCTAGATTCTTATCTCATTTCAATCGGAGAGTCGCCATTTCATTATAAGACCAGGCGCTATCATTAAGGAAGCCCTCCAGCACAACATTACCCTTATGCTTATTGGCTTACAGCAATGCTGTGCAGATACACTTGCATCCGACCAATCACCAGCTCTCATAATCTCCTCCAATCGGTCACCACTCCAAAAATCTTTACTAGCCATCGCACCCGTTGTAGAATGTGCCTGAAAACGAGGCAAATCTATTCCTGCCTAGCTCATGGTCCATTTGACCCATCCTGCAGTTGTTGCCAAAGTCACTTCTTTAAATGGTCTCAAAAGAAATCGACAATTGATTTACCCCGTCCAGCCTAAACCCCTCCTTTCTACACACATACTCCTGTAAACCGGTGCTTAATTTGTGCTACTTGTTTCCGGTGCGGAGCACCGGCAATTATTTTTCAGGGCCAGCGCTTATTTTTCTGCCTCAAGCAGTTACTGCGAGCAAAAGAGACATATGGGAAAGACGGAGGAAGAGAAAAATGAAAAAGCGTCACAATGGGAGAAAGCAGAAAGCTGCCAGAGTGAGCTGAAGAGGCAGGGAGTGGCTCTAAATGGATTGAAGAGGCCCAAGATTGCTTCAGGATTACACTGCTACAGCAGTCAGTGCTCGCACATTTAACTGCAGCAGCCGTGTGTTTAAGAGGAGGGCTTTGAGCACTGGTACGTTTTTATATACAAATTAAGCATTGCTGTAAACAACATACCACACACATTTTCTCACAATGTTTCAAATCTTGGATAAAAAACTGTGTCTGACATAGTTTTAGTTCTCTTCTGAATTTCAAACAAAACTACAACTGGACCATAAAACCTGTTACTTACCTCCAATGCCTCTGACATCTGACACTCTGCGACAAGAAATTCATTATAGTAAAGAAGATAATTTCATAGAAAGTCTCTTAAAGTCCAAAAACCTATTCCCTGGCCAAGAAATGAACAATGATACAACTAAATTCACATTCCATAGCACACTATATCTTGGTAATGGTTGTCTTTTCAGTCTAATACTCTTCAAAACCCTACATACCATCACATTCCTTCCTACACATTTACCATCCACCTTACTATGGCCTACAGAAATTGCTGACTAATAACAGTTCAGTGTCCTATAACTAAGGGCCTAATTTAGATTTCGGTGGACGGGTTATTGCAGCACAATGATGATGGATATCCCGTCTGCCGAAATATAAATCCTATAGGATACAATGGGATTTATATTTTGGCTGAAGGGCTATCCGTCACCATTGTGATGAAGTAACCATCCGCCAAAATCTAAATCAAGCCGTAAGTCCCTTTTCGTACAGTGCTGCAAGAAAATAAACTACCTCCACTACAGGAGCTTCCACAGAATCCAAGTTCCTCTCCATGCATCAACGTACCCACATTCTCCACATTCCTCTATACGTATGCCTAGTTCCTGGTACCTACAACTCTTTGAGTAACTCGGCAGCTTTCCTCAAAAGTCCTGAAGCACCTGCAGATCACCTGATATCTTCTAGTCAAGATGGTTGAGTACCTTCGACCTCACCAAAAGATGCTCCTCTCCATCTCTTTTACTCAGAAGTCCTTCTCTTGCTGGTATCAAACAAGATATTCCGCATGTCAACTCCATGACCATTGGAAGCCGTGCCTGAGATGTCCAAAATGGAGTTACCAACACAATCTGCCACTTCTCCCTTCAGACCTTCTGCCACACCCTCCGAATCATTGCAAAAGGAGGAAAAGCATAAACTCTGATCCCTTTCCAAACAAGGTGAAATGCATCGAGTGCCAGTGCATTCGGTTCCGGCATCTAACAATAAAATCTTTTTATTTGGAATGTCAACCTGCTTGCAAAAAGATCCACCTGCAAAGGGCCCAAGCCCAGTCTATCTTCCTGAACCATAGTGGATCCAACCTCCAGTCGCTGAAATCTCTCAAGTATCTTGAAAACCACTCCGCAGTTACATTCTCCTTCCCAGGCAAATACTCTGCCACTCAAACCTGTATTGTGGTCCAGACAAAAAAAAATAGTTCCTTAGCCAAATCTGACAGACCCCGGGACCTGCTGCCCTTTAATCGATCTATGCAGAAACATTGTCCATCTTTATTAACACTGCATTGCCTTTGAAAATGTTCCTGAAAGATTTCTGCGCATATAACTCTGCTGCTAACTCCTAACATTTTATATGCTGCTTTCTCCCTAGATTTGACCACACACCACCAGTCTCCTGTTGACTTAGCCGTGCACCCCATCCTATCAAACTTGCATCCGTCTCCAAAACATAATCCAGAGTGCATCCAAAAATGACTCGACCATTTCAGGCCTCTGGATTCTCCAGCCACCAATACAACTCTGCTTCTCGACCCAACAAAATCCTGTTGCCATACCATAAACCTCCTCACAAACCCTCTGCCTTCACTCTCTGAAGTGCTCCATAATGCAACAGTCCTGGAAACACTAGCCTCCTTTCCTGCCAAATCTGCCAATTTTGGGTTTATTTCATTAGCCCTGCTTTCCTTCCCTCCATATTGAGACCAGCATTAGCGTTACTCAAGAAAATGAGAGCCTACTGGAATCTCTTTGAGACGTGCCTCTTCCTCTAAGTCTATAATCCAAGACAGAGCTCCTAACACATCCAGGAGCTTATCCTGACACTGCTTCAGAGAATGCACCAGACCTTTTCTAGGATCTTTACCCATCTTTAAAAGATATGTGACCAGCTCAGGCTCTAGATTAAGGCCCTCATTATAACCCTGGTGGTCGGCGACCGCCAGGGCTTTAGTGGCGTTCGTACCGCCAACAGGCTGGCGGTACTGGACACCACATTTTAACCGTGGTGGTACTGCCGCGGTAACACCACCGGGACCAGCGGTATACGGTCCCGGCGGTCGTAATCCGCCAGGGCAGCGCTGCAGGCATGGCTGCCCTGGAGATTTCGACTCCCCTTATCGCCAGCCTTTCCATGGCGGTAGATACCGCCATGGAAAGGTTGGCGGTAAGGGGACTTGGGGTGCCCCTGGGGGCCCCTGCACTGCCCATGCACTTTGCATGGGCAGTGCTTGGTCCCCCAGGCATTGCCCCATCGCGCATTTCACTGCCCGAATTTTGGGCGGTGAAATGCGCAATGGGTGCTACTGCACCCGCTGCACATCAGCATTGCTGCCGGCTCCATTACGAGCCGGCTGCCATGTTGATGTGACTTTTCCGCTGAGCCAGCGGACGGTAACACTGTTACCATCTACTGGCCCAGCGGAAAAGTCTAAATAGGGAGCCAGACATACCGCCAGCAATGGCAGTATTCTGGCGCCCGCAGCCTCGGCGGTCTTCTGGGAAGACCGCTGAGGTTGTAATGAGGGCCTAAGTGTATTGCAGACTTTATAATCTATTACTGGTCTCGAGCATTCAGCTCTTAAAACACTTCAAACTTCCTTCTCTAATGGCTTTGAAATCCATTTTTTTACCAAATTACCCACATGTTCAAGAGGCCACCAACCCGTACTTCTTGGGTGCCTAATATTGTAGGGCGAAAACATCTCTTCCCCTTGCGGGTCAGTAATGGCATCTTTAGATGTCGAAGGTAAAACCTCCTCACCAAAAAGATCCTCACTGAATTCATCCTCCTGCTGTAAATCCAGCACATACTCACCTAGACTCTGATCTCCACTACTTCAGCGATCTGTAAACTGTGTCCTCCATTGTCATCCATCCAACCTTGTGTGCCGCAAAGGACACCTTTCCTCTGTGTGCCGCAAAGGGCCCTTTTCTTTGGGTGCCGCTAAGGACACCCTTGCTTGTACTGGTTGTCTGACCAGCTCTTTCTTTCTGGACATTATTTATGCCTTACCTCTAAATGTTTTGTCTTCTTCGTCCTTTTACCTACTGTGTCACTAGCTCTCCACCTGATGCTGACCAATAATCATTATCAGAATCCTGTGCTCTCTTCCTTTTATCCATAAGTGAATATATTACTCCTTTAACTGAACCTTTCATTTCCTTCTGTGTTATCTTAATAGTTTTCTCTTCACTCAAATTCACCTCCGATAAGTCATTCTCATTTTTCTCTTTTTCTAAAGATGTTGTTAGTAACTGAACTCTCCAAACAATGGCAATAACGCTTTTCCTTCTCTCCAAAATAAGAGACTCGTAGCTGATCAGCTGTTCTGTCAGTTATCCAATGACGGTTCAGATTATGTTTGCACTACCTTATTTTAGTATTCACAGACTTAAATAAGCCCAAACCAATATGGCTGCTGTGTGACGACGAGACGCAGGCAAACGTCTGTGACTTTCAATCAAAATAAAAGTCATCCTAAGCCGCACGCGTCTCAATCAAAATAAAAGTCCTCCCAAGCCACTCGCATCTACCCACATCGTGGGCATCTAAAAGCTTTAATTTAGGTTTAGTTTTGATAACTTCTATGTTGTATGGACAAAAATTTAGACCCAGATTAAAGAGGGCCTAGTGCCATTCCAACGCCACATTAGTGCCATTTTTTTTACGTTAATGTGACTTTGGAAGGCCAAAACGCTGTGCCATATTTACAAAGTGGCGCTACTTTGTAACATTTTGCACCACATTATGCCCGCGCCGGGCATAATGTATGCAAGGGGGGTGTTCCGGCGCTATTGGAGCCGAAAAAATGACGCAAAGAAAGCTACAAGATTTGTTTGCCTCATTTTTATCAGAATTTTTTACGGCTGCTAAGAGCCGGCGTCAAAGGGAGGCGCCCATTGTGTTCAATGGGCCTCTGGGTGCTTTGCAGGATTAGCGCCATAATTTTTTACAGTAATCCCGCAAAGCACCGGACTAGTGTAAAAAATTATGAAGCTAGTACCCCTGACCACCGCCGTGGCGCGTCGTATTTTAAATATCGCGCACACATGGTGGCATTGGGGGGACACAAGAAAAGAGGCGTAACACTGGGTGCAGCACCGCTTTTCATAAATCTGCCCCTTAGTTTTATATTTTCCTACAAATGTATCAGCGCGCTAAAGCACAAAAGTAATCTCAAAGCTCCAGTTCCCAAGTGAAGATTAAACCTAAATAAAAAGAACTAACATTACCACAATCTACTCCGTTTCAGACATACTTTCAATCAACCAACACTGATTCCATAAATTGTAATCCCCCAAATTCTTAAACAATTCCAAACTCACAAACTCCTCTCTCAATAAGAAGTAAAATAAAAAGTGCTTATCTCCTCCAGAGGAAGAACATTCTGAGGGGGAATATTAATGTGCTGGGAGAGTTCTGCTCTAGAGTTTTTGTTTTATTGTGATGTATTTGGATTCTTTGAACTGCTGCAGGAGTAACATTAAAAGGTTTAATGCATAATGATAGCCTCCGGTCTTGTAACGAAATTCAGGTGCATGGTAGGCCGTAGGTTAGAATGGAGGAGCATTTTTAGTCGTAGGTGGGAATTATGGTGCATTGGTAGGCTGCAAGTGAGAAATAAGGTGCATTGTTAATCATATGTGAGAATGAAGGTGCATTGGTAGGCTGCAGGTGAGAATTAGGCGCATTGGTAGGCAGTAGGTGAGAATTAAGGTGCATTGTTAATTGTAGATGAGAATTAGGGTGCATTGGTAGGCCTTAGATAAGAATTAAGGTGCATTGGTAGGCCATAGGTGAGATTTAAGGTGCATTGTTAGCCGTAGGTGAGAATTATAGATCACTGGGCGGCTGTAGGTGAGGATTAAGGTGCATTGTTAGTCTTAGGTAAGAATTAAGGTGCATTGGCAGGCCATAGGTGGGAATTATGGTGCACTGGTTGGCTGCAGGTGAGAAATAAGGTGCATTGTTAATCGTATGTGAGAATAAAGGTGCATTGGTAGGCTGCAGGTTAGAATTAGGCGCATTGGTAGGCAGTAGGTGAGAATTAAAGTGCATTGTTAATTATAGGGGAGAATTAGGGTGCATTGGTAGGCCTTAGATAAGAATGAAGGTGCATTAGTAGTCCGTAGGTGAGATTTAAGGTGCATTGTTAGCCGTAGGTGAGAATTCTAGATCATTAGTAGGCTGTAGGTGAGGATTAAGTGCATTGGCAGGTCGTAGGTGGGAATTAAGGTGCATTGGCAGGCCGTTGGTGAGGATTAAGGTACATTGTTAGCCTTAGGTGAGAATTAAGGTGCATTGGCAGGCCGTAGGTGGGAATTAAGGTGCATTGGTAGGCTATAGGTGAGGATTAAGGTGCATTGGCAGGCCCTATATGAGAATAAGGTGGATTGGTAGAGATTTATGAGGTACACAGTACAGGTATAGCAGAATGCTTAAACCAGGCGTGTGATGCAGTGACTGAGCGTTGGGCAGATCTCAGTGCTAACAGAGGCGAGGGTGCTGCAGGCCACTGATGGAGCTCTGAGTCTCAGGGACTGCGAGTGCTATAGTTCCAGAATGAGGTGCATTGGTGGATCCTTGTGTAGTTTTAGCACTCACATGGCAGATGGTACTGTGCGCCAGGTTTCCGTTGCAGTATTGGATCTCTGTGTGGGTCTTAATGCTGAGTTCAAAGTGTACTGAATGTCAGATGTAATCACTTTGGCAGAGATGTGTGGGAGTCTCAATGCTAGAACAGCAGAGTGCTGCAAACCAGGAATGGGGTGCATTGGTGGAGCTGTGCGGGGTTGTCAGTGCTGGATTAGCAGAGTGATGAAGGCCAGGATTAGAGTGTGTTGCCAGAGTTGTGTGTGGGCCCAATAAGGAATAGGAGGGAGTGCTACAGCCAGTGCGAGGTGGTATCTCTGAGTTGTGTGTAGTCTTAGGATGGCTTAGCAGAGCGTACTGCCGGTCAGTATTGAGGTACATTGGCAGAGTTCTGTGTGGTTCCCACCACTGAAGTCACAGAGGGTTGCAGGCCAGGATTGAGGTGCATTGGCAGAGGTGTGGATCTTAGCTTGGAGATACCAAGGGGTGCAGCAGGCCAGGAGTGAGGTGCATCGGCAGATGTGTGGATCTTAGCTTGGAGATACCAAGGGTGTAGCAGGCCAGGAGTGAGGTGCATTGGCAGATGTGTGGATCTTAGCTTGGAGATACCAAGGGTGCTGCATGCCAGGATTGAGGTGCATTGTCAGAGGCCTGGATCTTAGCTCCAAGATACCAAGGGTGCTGCAAGACAGGATTGAGGTGCATCGGCAGAGGTGTGGATCTTAGCTTTGAGATACCAAGGGTGCTGCAGGACAGGATAGAGGTGCATCAGCAGATGTGTGGATCTTAGCTTGGAGATACCAAGGGGTGCAGCAGGCCAGGAGTGAGGTGCATTGGCAGATGTGTGGATCTTAGCTTGGAGATACCAAGGGTGCTGCATGCCAGGATTGAGGTGCATTGTCAGAGGTCTGGATCTTAGCTCCAAGATACCAAGGGTGCTGCAGGACAGGATTGAGGTGCATCGGCAGAGGTGTGGATCTTAGCTTCGAGATACCAAGGGTGCTGCAGGACAGGATAGAGGTGCATCAGCAGATGTGTGGATCTTAGCTTGGAGATACTAAGGGTGCTGCAGGACAGGATAGAGGTGCATTGGCCAAGGTGTGGATCTTAGCTTGGAGATACCAAGGGTGCTGCATGTCAGGATTGAGGTGCATTGTCAGAGGTCTGGATCTTAGCTCCAAGATACCAAGGGTGCTGCAGGACAGGATTGAGGTGCATCGGCAGAGGTGTGGATCTTAGCTTCGAGATACCAAGGGTGCTGCAGGACAGGATAGAGGTGCATCGGCAGATGTGTGGATCTTAGCTTGGAGATACCAAGGGTGCTGCAGGACAGGATAGAGGTGCATTGGCCAAGGTGTGGATCTTAGCTTGGAGATACCAAGGGTGCTGCATGCCAGGATTGGGGTGCATTGTCAGAGGTTTGGATCTTAGCTCCAAGATACCAAGGGTGCTGCAGGACAGGATTGAGGTGCATCGGCAGAGGTGTGGATCTTAGCTTCGAGATACCAAGGGTGCTGCAGGACAGGATAGAGGTGCATCGGCAGACGTGTGGATCTTAGCTTGGAGATACCAAGGGTGCTGCAGGATAGGATAGAGGTGCATTGGCCAAGGTGTGGATCTTAGCTTGGAGATACCAAGGGTGCTGCATGCCAGGATTGGGGTGCATTGTCAGAGGTCTGGATCTTAGCTCCAAGATACCAAGGGTGCTGCAGGACAGGATTGAGGTGCATCGGCAGAGGTGTGGATCTTAGCTTCGAGATACCAAGGGTGCTGCAGGACAGGATAGAGTTGCATCGGCAGACGTGTGGATCTTAGCTTGGAGATACCAAGGGTGCTGCAGGACAGGATAGAGGTGCATTGGCCAAGGTGTGGATCTTAGCTTGGAGATACCAAGGGTGCTGCATGACAGGATTGAGGTGTATTGGCAGAGCTGTGGATCATAGCTCCGGTATACCAAGGGGTGCTGCAGGACAGGACTGGGGAGCATTGGCAGAGGTGTGGATCACAGCTCCGGTATACCAAGGGGTGCAGCAGGCCAGGAGTGAGGTGCATTGACAGAGGTGTGGATCTTAGCTTGGAGATACCAAGGGTGCTGCAGGACAGGATTGAGGTGCATTGGCAGAGGTGTGGATCTTAGGTTGGAGATACCAAGGGGTGCTGCAGGCCAGGATTGAGGTGCATTGGCAGAGGTGTGGATCTTAGGTTGGAGATACCAAGGGTGCTGCAGGACAGGATTGTGGTGCATCAGCAGATGTGTGGATCATAGCTCAGGTATACCAAGGGTGCTGCAGGACAGGATTGAGGTGCATCGACAGATGTATGGATCTTAGCTTCAAGATACCAAGGGGTGCTGCAGGACAGGACTGAAGTGCATTGGCGGAGGTATGGATCTTAGCTTGGAGATACCAAGGGTGCTGCAGGACAGGATTGTGGTGCATTGGCAGAGGTGTGGATCTTAGCTTGGAGACACCAATGGTGCTGCAGGACAGGATTGAGGTGCATTGGCAGAGGTGTGGATTTTAGCTTGGAGATGCCAAGGGGTGCTGCAGGACAGGATTGAGGTGCATTGGCAGAGATGTGGATCTTAGCTCTGAGATACCAAGGGTGCTGCAGGCCAGGATTGAGGTGCATTGGCAGAGCTGTGGATCATAGCTCAGGTATATCAAGGGGTGCTGCAGGACGGGATAGAGGTGCATTGGCAGAGGTGTGGATCTTAGCTTGGAGATGCCAAGGGGTGCTGCAGGAGAGGATTGAGGTGCATTGGCAGAGGTGTGGATCTTAGCTCTGAGATACCAAGGGTGCTGCAGGCCAGGATTGAGGTGCATTGGCAGAGCTGTGGATCATAGCTCAGGTATATCAAGGGGTGCTGCAGGACGGGATAGAGGTGCATTGGCAGAGGTGTGGATCTTAGGTTGGAGATACCAAGGGTGCTGCAGGACAGTATTGAGGTGCATCGGCAGATGTGGGGATCTTAGCTCCAAGATACCAAGGTGTGCTGCAGGAAAGGATAGAGGTGCATTGGCTGAGGTGTGGATCATAGCATGGAGATACCAGTGGTGCTGCAGGGCAGGATTGAGGTGCATTGGCAGAGGTGTGGATCTTAGATTGGAGATACCAAGGGTGCTGCAGGACAGGATTGAGGTGCATTGGCAGAGGTGTGTATCTTAGCTTGAAGATACCAAGGGTGCTGCAGGACAGAACTGGAGTGTATTGGCAGAGGTGTGGATCTTAGGTTGGAGATACCAAGGGTGCTGCAGGACAGGATAGAGGTGCATCGGCAGCGGTGTGGATCTTAGCTCCAAGATACCAATGGGTGCTGCAGGACAGGATTGAGGTACATCGGCAGAACCGTGGATCTTAGCTTGGAGACACCAATGGTGCTGCAGAACAGGATTGAGGTGCATTGGCAGAGGTGTAGATCTTAGGTTGGAGATACCAAGGGGTGCAGGAGGCCAGGAGTGAGGTGCATTGGCAGAGGTGAGGATCTTGGCTCTGAGATACCAAGGGTGCTGCAGGACAGGACTGGGAAGCATTGGCAGAGGTGTGGATCATAGCTCAGGTATACCAAGGGGTGCAGCAGGCCAGGAGTGAGGTGCATTGGCAGAGGTGTTGATCTTAGGTTGGAGATACCAAGGGTGCTGCAGGACAGGATTGGGGTACATCAGCAGAGGTGTGGATCTTAGCTTGGAGATACCAAGGGTGCTGCAGGACAGGATTGTGGTGCATTGGCAGAGGTGTGGATCTTAGCTTGGAGACACCAATGGTGCTGCAGGACAGGATTGAGGTGCATTGGCAGAGGTGTGGATTTTAGCTTGGAGATGCCAAGGGGTGCTGCAGGACAGGATTGAGGTGCATTGGCAGAGATGTGGATCTTAGCTCTGAGATACCAAGGGTGCTGCAGGCCAGGATTGAGGTGCATTGGCAGAGCTGTGGATCATAGCTCAGGTATATCAAGGGGTGCTGCAGGACGGGATAGAGGTGCATTGGCAGAGGTGTGGATCTTAGCTTGGAGATGCCAAGGGGTGCTGCAGGACAGGATTGAGGTGCATTGGCAGAGGTGTGGATCTTCGCTCTGAGATACCAAGGGTGCTGCAGGCCAGGATTGAGGTGCATTGGCAGAGCTGTGGATCATAGCTCAGGTATATCAAGGGGTGCTGCAGGACGGGATAGAGGTGCATTGGCAGAGGTGTGGATCTTAGGTTGGAGATACCAAGGGTGCTGCAGGACAGGATTGAGGTGCATCGGCAGATGTGTGGATCTTAGCTCCAAGATACCAAGGTGTGCTGCAGGAAAGGATAGAGGTGCATTGGCTGAGGTGTGGATCATAGCATGGAGATACCAGTGGTGCTGCAGGGCAGGATTGATGTGCATTGGCAGAGGTGTGGATCTTAGCTTCGAGATACCAAGGGTGCTGCATGCCAGGATTGAGGTGCATTGGCAGAGGTGTGGATCTTAGCTTGAAGATACCAAGGGTGCTGCAGGACAGAACTGGAGTGTATTGGCAGAGGTGTGGATCTTAGGTTGGAGATACCAAGGGTGCTGCAGGACAGGATAGAGGTGCATCGGCAGCGGTGTGGATCTTAGCTCCAAGATACCAATGGGTGCTGCAGGACAGGATTGAGGTACATCGGCAGAACCGTGGATCTTAGCTTGGAGACACCAATGGTGCTGCAGAACAGGATTGAGGTGCATTGGCAGAGGTGTAGATCTTAGGTTGGAGATACCAAGGGGTGCAGGAGGCCAGGAGTGAGGTGCATTGGCAGAGGTGAGGATCTTGGCTCTGAGATACCAAGGGTGCTGCAGGACAGGACTGGGAAGCATTGGCAGAGGTGTGGATCATAGCTCAGGTATACCAAGGGGTGCAGCAGGCCAGGAGTGAGGTGCATTGGCAGAGGTGTTGATCTTAGGTTGGAGATACCAAGGGTGCTGCAGGACAGGATTGGGGTACATCAGCAGAGGTGTGGATCTTAGATTGGAGATACCAAGGGTGCTGCAGGACAGGATTGAGGTGCATTGGCAGAGGTGTGTATCTTAGGTTGGAGATACCAAGGGGTGCAGGAGGCCAGGAGTGAGGTGCATTGGCAGAGGTGTGGCTCATAGCTCAGGTATACCAAGGGGTGCTGCATGACAGGACTGGGGAGCATTGGCAGATGTGTGGATCATAGCTCAGGTATTGAGGTGCATTGGCAGAGGTGTGGATCATAGCTCAGGTATACCAAGGGGTGCTGCAGGCCAGGAGTGAGGTGCATTGGCAGAGGTGTGGATGTTAGCTCTGAGATACCAAGGGTGCTGCAGTCCAGGATTGAGGTGCATTGGCAGAGGTGTGAATCATAGCTCGGGTATACCAAGGGGTGCTGCACTACAGGACTGGGGAGCATTGGCAGAGGTGTGGATCATAGCTCAGGTATACCAAGGCGTGCTGCAGTCCAGGATTGAGGTGCATTGGCAGAGGTGTGGATCATAGCTCAGGTATACCAAGGGGTGCTGCAGGCCAGGAGTGAGGTGCATTGGCAGAGGTGTGGATGTTAGCTCTGACATACCAAGGGTGCTGCAGTCCAGGATTGAGGTGCATTGGCAGAGGTGTGGATCATAGCTCAGGTAAACCAAGGGGTGCTGCAGTCCATGATTGAGGTGCATTGGCAGAGGTGTGAATCATAGCTCAGGTATACCAAGGGGTGCTGCCGGACAGGACTGGGGAGCATTGGCAGAGGTGTGGATCATAGCTCAGGTATACCAAAGGTTGCTGCAGGCCAGGATTGAGGTGCATCGGCAGATCTGCATGTGTTACTTGCACACTATGCTTTAGACCCTGCTCTCTGATTCTCACTTCTGCTTCCTTTACAGCTCCTGCAATGGCCAACAATCTGAACCAGTATGAGGAGGCGTGCATCAACGGTGGAGATGGAGTGAGGATCCAGAACGACGTCCCCATTCTGGATGGAGGGGAGGCACAGGTATGGAGACCCCCCACTTCCCCATGCACTGCAGGTGCACACTCTGCCTCTGTCGTTGGACCTCGCTCCTGTTTCCAGAGTTAGATCCTGTCTGGAGACCTAGGGCCATATGTACGAACACATTTTCCCATAGACACAAAATGGGCAAAACTGCTTGCTACATCTGGCCCCTAGTGTCTGCCTGAGTAATCAGAAGGTGGGTTTGGGGGTTGCCCTCACCTGAGATTTTAGTTCGTAGGGGGGTTGGGCTGAGTGCCTTTCTGGGCTTGTGATCCTGTCTGTGGGTTTATCTAAGGTCTGGGGCGAAAACACCATCCTGTATCCCTACTGAGAACCTGTCTCAGGCCTTAGGACACGCCTGGGCATTCGGTTCCTTTCTGGTGGCCTATTGCCTATAGCGCCTTCGTGTGGGCGTAGTGCTTTCAGCAGTTCATCTTCCCAGCCACTAGTCATATGCCTCTGGAATTAGCACTTGTCTGTGTAGTGGTAAGCTCTGTAGCTTGGGCCTGAATGCCCGACTGACAACTGAAGATTGTTTGGGGGCCTAGCAGGTCACAGTTTATGAATTTAGATCTTGGCTGTCGACACAGCAATCCAGTGTGAGCCGAGAGAGAAGAAGCATCAGTGTTGGACTGGCTTGCCGGGTTGTCTGGTACAGCCACATGGACTAGCTTGAGTGGGCTTCTCTTTGGCCCTGTGGGCCGTGACGACCTATACAGTGGTCCTCTCTAGCTGGTCAACACTGAACAGGGACAATGACTCCACTCATGGTTGACATGTTTTTTCAGACCCAAACACTAGATGATGGAATAAAGTATTCAGATAAAATTAGACTGCATGGAGAACATTATCTGCATACAGCGTTACCATGGGACAGACTGTCAGGATGGAAATTCCTGATATTGCTGAAATGGTTTAGACCTGTGTGATTTCAATGTGCTGTCATATTATGTCCAAGGTATCTTTGAAGAAGCGAATGATGTCTTTTGTAGTTCGCCTTCCTATGCTGGATGAATTGTTTGGATTGGAACCTTGAAGCGTTTCCTGCTTTTGGTTGGCGTTTCCAAGATAGTTGTAATGTCGCGTGTACTTTTTGTGTCTGACGTGGCACATGTGTCTCGCCTCCTCCGCATCCATGACCCGCGAGGTAAACTCAGTCGCCTCCTCCTTCTGGCACACTCTCGATCCCAGCAGACTGTCTCAGGACAGTTATCCACGCCTTAGTCACTAGCAAACTCAACTATGGCAATGTCCTCTACACCACATCTCAACTAGAAACATCAAGAACTACAACTCTTCCAGAATGCCGCCACCAGACTCATTCTGGACCTCCCTTGCCGAGAACACATCTCCCAACACCTGAGGACCCTCCACCGGCTACTGGCCGAGAAGCGAATCACCTTTAAGCCAGTCACCCACACGTACAAGACCATACACACCCCACCAGATCACTCCCCTCCACCCAGATGGCCCTAACCACTGTCCCTCACATCTGCAAAACCACCGCCGAAGGACGATCCTTCACCTACATTGCAGCAAAGTGCTGGAAAAAACTCCCCCTACACCTCGGACAAAGCCCGTCGCTCACCATCTGTAGGAAGAACCTCAAGACGTGGCTCTTCGGATGAGGTCCCTCCCATCCCCCCCAGCGCCTTGAGACCCTCATGGGTGAGTAGCCGCGCTTTACAAAAACTGATTGATTGATTGACGTGAGGTTCCAGCAAACTACACCAAGGTTCTTAAGGGCTGTGAGGGCTTCCTGCAGGTGTAGTCTACATCACCACTTCACCTATCTTCTGAGAGCCCTTTTACCTCCATAGAGTGGATGGCTTGCTTTTAGATCACTGGGTCTTTCGAGGTCTGGGTCAGCTTTGATCTGAAAGTTGTGGTGATTTGAAAGGACAGAGGTGAGTTTTTAGGACCACAGTTAGATGTTGACCTTTGCTATTAAGTTACCTTGTAATCTTTTGATGTGGAGTTTATTGAATACCTACAACTGTTAGTTGAATGCTTTTGCTTGTCTGCGGTGGCCAGGTCAGGAGCGTGGAAGATCATTCGGGGTGTCTGCATAGTCAATCAATCAATCAGGATTTATAAAGTGCAGCTAATCACCCTGACTGGTATTCAGGTGCTGAAGGTGTTGCTGCCTCTGGTGGGTTCAGGTGAACAGCTAGGTCTTCAGTGGAAGTACAGTCAGTGGTTGATGTAAGCTGGCCTTTGGTTTTGTAGGGTTTTGTAGGTGTGGACCAGCATCTTGAATTGACATCTCTTCATTGGGGACCCAGTGGTGTTTCTTGAGCTGCGGGTGATGTGGGTCTGTTCGGGGAGGTCGAGTCAGTGTAGTCTTGGAGGTGTGGCCTGTGGTAGGTGAAGTTGTTGATGGTGGAACATATGACGTCCAGAATTTTGCTTTTTGTGTGTGTTTGCTGTCAGCGGCTTTCTCCATTGTCCAGGTTGTTGTGTTGCTTGGGCAGCTGAAGCTGCAGAAGAAGGTGTTTTTGGCATTAGAGGTTGTGGGAGGGGCTGGTTGAGGCTGAGGGGATGAGGTTGGGGGGCCACGGAGTGGTAGTGATGTGATGGGTTCTAGGCCCAGAGAGGTCAGCCTCTACAGCTCACCTCAGAGGGGAGACACCTAGAAGGGTCGGGCCCTACAGCTCACCTCAGGGGGGAGGCACCAGAAGGGTCGGGCTCTACAGCTCACCGCAGGGGGGAGGCACCTAGAAGGGTCAGCCTCTACAGCTCACCTCAGGGGGGAGGCACCTAGAAGGGTCGGGCCCTACAGCTCACCGCAGGGGGGAGGCACCTAGAAGGGTCAGCCTCTACAGCTCACCTCAGGGGGGAGGCACCAGAAGGGTCGGGCTCTACAGCTCAACTCAGGGGGGAGGCACCAGAAGGGTCGGGCTCTACAGCTCACCTCAGGGGGGAGGCACCAGAAGGGTCAGCCTCTACAGCTCACCTCAGGGGGGAGGCACCTAGAAGGGTCAGCCTCTACAGCTCACCTCAGGGGGGAGGCACCTAGAAGGGTCGGGCACTACAGCTCACCGCAGGGGGGAGGCACCTAGAAGGGTCAGCCTCTACAGCTCACCTCAGGGGGGAGGCACCTAGAAGGGTCGGGTTCTACAGCTCACCTCAGGGGGGAGGCACCAGAAGGGTCGGGCTCTGCAGCTCCACATAAGTCAGATCGATCCAGATGGGTTCAAATGAGGCTTCTTGGGTCTGGGGTCCCAGTACCCTCTTTAGATGCACTGGGGGTGCTGTGAAGGTTGTCCATTAGGTAGACACCGGTTCTGGAGTTCTTATTGGGCAAAGGTCTCGTGTCAAAGACGCAGACAAGCCCTGCACCCAAAAGGGGAAGTGGTGGGGAGGGGTGGGGCGAGTAGAGTTGTCCCCTGACCAATGTTTTACCACCATGGTCCTTGTTTTCATGTTGCATCCAGTTAAAAAAAAAACTGTAAAATCTAGTATTTTTCACCCTTTGTAACAACAACTTAAAACAGCGGATGCAGAAATAAATTACTTCAAATACATTACAGAGCTGTCTTAATCATTCTTTACTGATTATTAACGCAAACAGAGGCAGAATTGAAGTGTTAAAAAGAAATTAAGATACTTTTACGTGAACCATCTTCTGGCAACCTTTGCAGAATGAGGAAACGCGGATGAGTGGTGGTATTTTTGTCTGAGAGGCGACAACACTAACGGGGGGGGGAGGGGGTGCGGGGGCTCCAGGGCGGGGGCTTCTAACTCACTGGGTCTAATGTTGCTCCCTCCCACATCATTCAGCGTCAGGAGCACGGTGCGAGTGAATGATCATCTCTAGAGTTTAGGGCCTAACGCATAAATGGGTCGGTCAGACATGTTTTCAGGCCGGGGCAGAGTGGGCTCTGGCCCAGGGCGCCAGCTCTCAGGTGCCCCAGATAGAGCCAGCTCTGTTCTGCAGAGAGCATTGCCCTGTTGGCCTTGAATAATTCTTAAATAGATTGTTTTAAAAAGAGTTTTTCTTGCATTTCGTTTTTGTGGGTGATGGGTTACACACATTGTGCAGATAAACTCGTGTTTATGTTCCATGCAACATCCATAAACAATTGTTTCAGTTCACAACAGGACCTCACGTGAGGAGTGAGAGGGCGTGGCAGAGAATATTTGCAGTAATATTACCCAGTTGCTGCTGGAACACGATATTGAAAACACAAGGCACTGAATATTAGTTGTAAACACGTTCAGAATTTGCACCAGTGACCTGCGCAAAGCGCTGTAACTGGATCATAAACTCAAAGCTGTTCAGAACAGGGGCCCCCAAAATCCTTGAGTTGTCCCTGGTGCGGCTGCCTGTTCCGCACGTATCACGTCCAGGGTCACTTCTTCCCACAGCTGTTAGTGTGACACTGTGAGCTGCGGGTGTGCACGCTACTCACCAGGCGCACGCAGCGCTACAAGGTGCAGACCTCGCCTTGGGCCGGGGTTCAGTGCTGCGCTCCGGTGATGGGGGCCGCGGGGGGGTAGCTCCGCCCTTCACTGAGCGTGAGACCCAGCTGCCTGGGGCCAGGGAGCATCGACCTGCCTCTCATGCTGTCAGGGCGCTAGAATTGGGGCAGCGGAGGGCTGATGAAACATTATCCACTGACCTCCAAACCCTGCTATGATTTCTACGCGTGATGCTATTGGGGGGCAAGTGTGGCTTTGTCGCTCACCCTCTTCACGAACAACCTCAAGACGTGGCTCTTCGGATGAGGCTCTCCCCACCCCAGTGCCTTGAGACCCTCACGGTGAGTAGCCACGCTTTACAAAAACTGATTGATTGGTGAGGGAAGGGCCCTGGGAAGGGGGGGCGGGGCTTCTGAGCCTAATGGGGCCAGAGGTGTGGCCTTCGTGGGGTGTGGGGCCCTGGGAAGGGGTGGGCTTTAAAGCCGCAGTAGCTGCCCCCCCAACGCACCCATGCTGAGTAGAATATTCCATGGTGGGGACTTTACACACGACCTCTATGTGCTGCATGATATGCAGATGAGCTACACATACCTGGGCCACAGCAGGTAACGTCATTCACAAACAATTACTACTTGTGTCTAGAAGATCAGAGCACCGATGTATTAAAACTTTATCTGCCCCAATGAAACCACAAAGTGTAACATACCTAGAACTTTACGCTCTGCAGAAAACAAGCCTACATGCGCACGTGTGTTGTAATAAAAAGAACGTCTCATTTATTCTGTAACCCCGCCCCCTTAGGGTCTCACATTTGTGTACTTTTGAATTTATGCTGTTTTCACAGACTGAAGGGTATAGAAGCAACTCTTAGCTTTAAAAGCAACCTTTGGGATAGCCTAATACATTCATTTTAAATATATATGGGTATAGCAAGGAAACAGTTTAATATTCAAAAGATGGGATCCTAAAAATGCAACTTGTTTATGATTTTACTAACTTATGAGTGCAGTACTTAAATCAGTTAATCGAGGATTTATAAAGCGCGGCAAATCAACGCTTAGGGTCTCAAGGCGCTGGTGCTCTGGATGGGAAGCTCTGCTCTCTGACCAGGAATTTCTGTGAATAGTGAAAGGAAACGTTATGGGGAAGAAGGAAGCTTTTTTCACCTCGTGATCTGGCAGTCACAGCAGATGTCAGCAGCGAGCGCATAACTCACTGTGCCGTCAGGCTGGCTGTGCAGTACGTTATGAGGATGACCCCAGTTGGGTCGTGCAGGGTGGGCTTGAAGTGGTGCAGTCGCCTTCTGTAACAAGCCTGGCACTCTGCAGTTTATCTGCAAGACTTCTCAGCATTTATGCAAATTTACGCCCATATTTATGGAAAGTTAGCATCACGTTAGCATCATTTTGTTTTACGCTAAAGCAGTGCTAACTTAACTCCATATTTATATTTTGACGCTAGACCTGTCTAGCATCAAAATATATGAGTTGGCTCCATTTTTAGGAAGCACCAACCCACCTTGCATCTCATTGCGACAATGATATGCAAGGTAAGCGTTCCCTTCCTAAAAATGATGCCCCCCAACTCCATATTTACCTCCCAATGCTAAAATGACACGCACCTATGAGGCAGACCTAAACAATGGCGCTGAGGCCGATTAGCATCAAAATTTAACGCCTGGTCAGACCAGGCATTAAAGTTGTTGTGTGCCACTGGGGGCACCTTATGTAGGGCCCCCAGGCTGGCACTGTGTCTGTTGGGGTTGTCCTGGGTACACTGGTCCCCTGTAGTGGGCATTGGGGTAGTGGTAATGTCTCCTGTCTATACTGCTAGCGCAGTTGTACGTCATTTTCATCAATATGGACCTGTTTGTGTTGTGTGAAAAATGAAGTTGCAAGCAGCGTATTGCCACACTTACTTGATAAATATACACTCACATGTGGATGCGTGTCAAAATTTAGTCACTGCTTGATTTGTAAATTAAAAGGTGCCAGTGCCCAAAGCTCTGCAATTAAATAGGCATGCACTGACTACTGAGACAAGTAATCCTGAAACCATCTCGGGCCTCTTCAATCTATTTACAGCCACTCCCTGCCCCTTCAGCTCACTCTCGCATCTTTCTGCTTTCTCCCTTTGCGACGATTTTTCTTTTTTCTCTCACTCTGTCTTTCCCACATGTGTCTTTTGCTCGCAGTAAATGCCTGATGCAGACAAATAAGTGCCGGCCCTCAAAAATAAGTGTTTGTGCCCTCACCGGCAACCACCGGCTCAAACTAAGCACTGAATTTAGTGCTACAAACTGCAGAGTACATATTGTAGAGATGCAGTACTCTGAAAAGAGTATCATAGTATAAACACACCACATGTTCAGCTACTTGTTTTGTTTTTGTAAATCTCTTCTGGCCTCTGAACAACCTTTGATCTGACAGTCATGACTGAGTGCATCGAGAAACTGGGAAAGTGACATTCTTTTGCTTTTTTTAATTATTTTAAATTAAATACAGAGAAAGAAAACTCTGTTTTCCATTTTTGTGTAAAATTCTGGACGAGTTTGAGCACCATTGCTTGACCCGGAAGTACGGGGTCACGGCACCTTCTTCATGTATGTAGGGGTGCCTCAGCAGACCTCTCGGCAGGCCTACTGCTGCACCTCTGTCACTATCTCTTTGCTCCCCTGGCGGTGCTGGTGACACCAGAAGGACGGCCTAGGCAGCTGTCTTACCAGAAGTGCCACAAAAGGTTACTGGGTTTCCCTCCAAAAGTGTCATGTTGTTAGGGGAGGGGGAGCAACCAAATGGCAGACTGCAATTTTTCCTGGTGCTCATAGCATCTCTGTTCCACTACTGGACCAGACGTGTGCTGCTGCATATGGACAGCCCTGCCAAGTGTCACTCATCTTGCATTAGAATAATGCATTTCCAGTCATGTATCTGCATTACCGCAATGGTTGAGATTGTCACACAAGTCCTAAAAGAGGGTAAAACCTTCTTGTTCCGGTTTCTCACTTTGCTAGGTAAGCTCCGAGTAGTGTTTATCAAAGGCCACAAGGTGGTGCTGGAGTACAACAGGGGTGGGCTTATAGGAGTCTCGATATATTACTATATTTCTATGGTTCCCTCGTCTTCATCGCTTGATTTTGCTTGCAAGAAAGTGTCACTCATAGTCGTTAAAATGTCATTCATAATTATACTGAGATTATGAATATGTCTCACATAATCTGAAACCTTGGCAGCTATGTAGGGACATGCTTTGTGCAGAGATCTTACGCGCACAATGTCAGCTGCTCCTGGGAGAGCTGCACCCGTGATGTCACCAGCATCCTGACTTCACCAGCACCTGTGACGTCACCAGCACCTGTGACGTCACACGCACCTGTGACGTCACCAGCATCCGTGACTTCACCAGCACCCGTGACTTCACCAGCACCTGTGACTTCACCAGCACCCGTGACGTCACCAGCACCCGTGACGTCACCAGCACCCGTGACTTCACCAGCACCTGTGACTTCACCAGCACCCGTGACGTCACCAGCACCCGTGACGTCACCAGCACCTGTGACTTCACCAGTACCCGTGACTTCACCAGCACCTGTGACTTCACCAGCACCCGTGACGTCACCAGCACCTTTGACTTCACCAGCACCCATGACTTCACCAGAACCTGTGACGTCACCAGCACCCGTGATGTCACCATTATCCGTGACGTCACCAGCACCGTGACTTCACCAGCATCCGTGACGTCACCAGCACCCGTGACTTCACCAGCACCCGCTGTTACTCACCAGCACACGCGACTTCACCAGCACCTGTGACTTCACCAGCACCCGCTGACTCACCAGCACCCGTGACTTCACCAGCACCTGTGACGTCAGCAGCACTCGTGCACGCTAAGAGGACGAAATGAAAGAGGAAGAGGAAACGAGCAAAAATGTGGTAGGAGATCCCGCAGCAAGAAAGGGGCGGGGAGGAAGAAATCTGAAACTCCAAGCAAAAGCAGAATAGTAGGAAATGGTAGAAAAGACATTAAAAGAAATACAGCAAACCAAATAAGAGAGCAAGAAAAGGAGAGAAGGAGGAAACCACATGCCGAGGACGAAAAGAGGCGGATGATGTGGCACTGGCCAGAGCTGCTGACCTTGGAGATGGGGAACCAGGTTCGAGTCTCAGCGTCGGCTCAACATCCTGTGATTCTGGGCAAATCACTCAATCTCCAGCGCCTGCGAAAAGAGAGTGTGTCCTTATGTAATGTATGAATGTGTCCTTGTGTAATGTATGAATGTGTCCTTGTGTAATGTATCTTGTGCTCATGTAAAGCACTACAATACCTCAGGGTCAAGTTTGCGCTGTAAAAAACCGCGAAGTTTAAGGGGTGAAAAAGAATGACAAGGCAAAACAAACAGGAGGGAACCAGGTACATGAACACAAAAATGCAAGTAAAATAGAAGACATTAAAAAACGAAAGCAAGACACGGAAAGGAGACTAAAAGGAACCGAGCGGGAGAACGAAGGGGTTGCTGAAGGGTGTGCGGGTCACCACCTCAGATTATTACAGAGCTCAGTCTGCAAGTCATGGCTTCCAATCCCGGGCAGACAGCTCAGTGGGATAATGCACCAGCGGCATACACTGCAGGACTACGGTTCTCATCCCGGTCAGAGAACCATGCGCTTACTGCAGAGATCTGCCTTTGCCTTGCAGGTCACCTGAAGTCACGTGTTTGAAATCTAGCAGTGATCTCTGAGTGCATGTCTAACACGCATGTAACCGGTTCCAATAAATATTGCCCCCGCCCTGGAGTGCACGGACAGTGGGAGCTCAGCCCCCGCCGGTAATGGGATTAAAAGGAGGAAACGCGAAATTAAAACATAATGCTGAGTCCCACACTGTGCACACACCTATGGAGCCCTTTGCGTTGGACCTGCCACTGTCTCCACGGGCGCCACTGACACTGCCTGTGCCCCCAGGTCCCACCACTGATGGACCCGCAGGCTTCATCCGATCTGCACTGTGAGCTGTCAGGACTGTGTGTTAAGAAAAGGGGCGGGTCTGCTGAAAAGAACAGGGTCTGCCTGAAACTGATGTCTGTCATTTCATCGAAAGACTATTTCATCGAATACCATCACTGAGAAACCATTTCACCTAAACTATTTATTGGAAATTTTCAGCGTGAATGGCAGTTACCATTTCATAGAAACCAATTCATAGAATCATCCATGCTACCCTAAAATCCCTCACCACCCCTAAAGTAGACTCCTCTCCTCTCTGATCCCTAAACCCCACCCAATCCCAACCCAAAAGGCCCTTAGAAATCCTAAACTCCACACATCCCTGAACCCTAAAAATCCCTCACTACACCTAACACCCCTAAAAGTCCTTTCTATCCTGAAACTCCACCTTTCTATGCCCGAACTCTAAAATCCTAAATTCCACACATCCCTGAACCCTAAAAAGCCCTCACCACACGTAAACTACACCTACTCCATATCCCTAAAAAAAGTACGTTCTACCCTAAAACTACACCGATCCCTGAACCCTAAAAAAATCACTGCTCCTAACTCCACCCATCTCGGAACCCTAACAACTCTCAACACCCCTAAACTCCACCCATTCCCTGAACCCTAAAAAAACTTTCTAAATCTAAACTGCACCCTTAAAACCCCTCACCACACTAAGCCCCACCCATTCCTGAATCCTAACACTTAGTTGCCATAAAATCCACTGATTCCTGACCTCTAAAACACCTCACCACCTGTACACTCAGGCCATTCGTGAACCCCCAAAAAATTAATACCTAAGCTCAACCCTTCACAGCTGTAACTCCATGTATCTGTGAACCCTAAAACACTCTCACTACTTCTAAACTCCACTCATTATCTTTCCTTTTGAATGTTTCCTTTAATTTTCAATATTTCTGTATTTCCTTAAAATTGTCTTTCTTTAAAATTGTTTTCCCATGTTTTGGTTCCCCCAATGTGGTTTCTCCGTTTTCATTTTTCTTTTAATTCAGATATATCAGCCTGAAACACGTTCCTGCATCACTGGGGCTGTCAGTGGGAAGTTAGAGGTTACCATCTGTTTATTGAGAGATGGATAGAAGTGAAAGGTGGTAGGTGCATGAATAACCAGTGGGGAAGGCGGGGTACCTTCTAGAACCATACTAGTGGGGGTGGTGGACTGCAGTGGGACCAGTGCTTAATTTGTGCTTGCTGTTTCCGGTGTGGAGCACCAGCACTTATTTTATCTGGCACAAGGTGTAAGTACCATCAGGTACCCACTATAAGCCAGGCCAGCCTCCTACAAGAGCTCTTCCTAAGTCTTGCTGAAGTTCTATAAAACTTTGTAGTCCCACATATCAAAGGATGTATATGGATCAGGATGAAGAAGCAGCAGAGATGACCTTTGTCAGTGGCATCAAGATACTGTTATCCTTATCAAGGAGGTCTGGAAATTACAGCAAACCATCAGTAAAGGGGTAATTTTGGAAATGATTGCACAGTGGGCCTCAAAACAGCAAAGCATCCTAAAAAGCAGTAGTTTTGCTGTGCTGCCCCACGCCAATTTTAAAGGGCAGGAATGCACCGTATTTACGAGATACAGTGCATTCCAGTCCTTTCAACCAGCGCACAGTTTGGTGCTTAGCGCCAACTCAGGCACTCTTGCACCATAGTGCAAAGGTGTCTGCGGTGTAGGCAGGAATGCTTTTGTGCAGGAAGGGGGAACTTCCTGCACAAAAAACAATCCATGGAGGCACATTCCTCCATCTATGTGTGCCGCAGAATCAGGAAAACGCAAGGAGAAATGTGGGAATGCATCAAAACCCATGGTGGGTGTTATTGGGAAAACTCACCGCAACGCCCATGGTACGCCTCCCTGACGCAGAGTAAGGTAAAACAGCGAATTGCACTGCGTTGCTTTACACCACATGTCCGAGGCCCTAAAAAAGACACGAAAAGTGGCGTTGCGTGGCCTTTTGATATGGGTGTGAGCTCTGCACCGCTGCAGCGTAAAAAAACGTGACGCACCAGCAGCGCACGGGATTGTAAATGTGCCCCTTGGTTTTTGTTCCCATTATGTCGGTGTTTTTATTGAAACCTCTAGGCCCGTGGGTTTTCCACAGACGCTATAGTGGGCCTCGATTTGTGCACATTTGGTGAGGCCTAGGGTGGTTCAGCCAGAGAGATCCCTGGCAGAGAGCTCAGAGCTGGTACAGGCATGGATGGCAAGGGGCTGAACGTCAGAAGTGTGGTGGGGCAGATTATAATCTCATTTCATCACCCACACTGGTGAATATATTTCTCCGGCAGTTTGAAAAGTAACATTTATCACAGCACACACCCGTGGCTAGAGCTCCATTATTTTACCATGAGAAAATTAAAAGTGTTTGGTAAAAAACAACATTTACAGGAACTGGTTTAAGGTCTAAACAGACAGCAGATGGAATGACTTGGCCAATTTTGGAACATGAAGGGAGCCTCCCACTTCCTGCTTCTCACTTCCGGTGCAGGCATTTTCCAAGGAAGAAAGTCGACTCTGAAGTGAAAGCAGAGATTAGTCAGATCCTGAATAGTTCACAGGGCAGGAGGCACTGCACGTCGTGTTACAAATAGAATTTTATGGAATAAATGAGGTTTCAGTGTCAACGGGAAAGGGGGCATTGTCTCATCAGCACCAACACAGCTCAGTGTGTATGGATGATTTTGTAACTTGAAGTAAAGGCCACAATGATTACATTTATTACCGACCGCCTGGCGCGTCTTCTCTGTGCATCTTTCAATGCACGTGTGATGGTTTGACAAATCCCGTTCAAAGATGGCTGCAGCCTCCATTCAATGCATTTGTTATATTTCAATAAACCCAGTTTACGGATGGCCGCAGTGGAAAAGCATGCATCTGCAGTGGTCATCCTTGAGCGTGTTTCCTAAAGTAATACAAACCCCTTCCTGGGTACCCAGTCGGAGGCGGTCATTTTGAAATCGGCAACAAACATTTATAGCAGTTCTTAATTTGAGCCGGTGGTTTCTGGTGCGGGGCACCGGCACTTATTTTTCTAACTCAAGCATTTACTGCGAACAAAAAACAGATATGGGAAAAACGGAGGAAGAGAAAAACGAAAAAGCGTTTCAAAGAGAGAAAGCAGAAAGCTGCAAGCGTGAGCTGAAGGAGCAGGGAGTGGCTGTAAATGAATAAAAGAGGCCCGAGATGGCTTCAGGATTACGCTGCCTCAGTATTCAGTGCTCCCACATTTAATTGCAGCAGCAGCGTGTTTAAGGGGAGGGAGGGCTTTAGGCACCTGAATGTTTTTATTTACGAATTAAGCACTGAATTTAAGGTGGCAAATAGTAAAACGATAAAAATTAAAACAATTACACCGGAGAGAGGTAGGAGAAGGGGCACCATGTTGTGGGTGGGGGTGCAAGGCAGTAATAGCACAGTGGTGCTAAAATTGGAACTTTTTTTAAAAAAGAGGAAGGATTTGAAGAGGTGTGAAGAAGCAATGGATAAACTTGGAAGACGATGGAGCAACATGATGAGCTGGGGGTGAGGGTTAGTACGGGGAAAATGAAGGGTGAAGCAACACATGAGGGAGAGAGCAAGAAAACACATGCACTGCCACTGGGCACTTTAAGAAAAAGTAATTCCCTTATTGCAAGCCACATCAGCAGTGGAAGGATGCAAGTCAACCCCTCAGAACACTGAGAGCAAATGCTCCGGGGATGGGACAAACACTTGAAAAGGGAGGGAAGTCATTGAGTCAAGAGGAGACAACTGAGACAGACAACAAAGCCATCCAATCAGGATGGGGCAGACCCAAAGCCTACTCTGGTTATACAATTGGTCTGGTTGCTAAAGCTGTCAGTAGCTCAGACCTAATAATGCAACTACAGTAACTAGGTGTTATCTATCACAGTTTTTCCATGACTATTGGTAAAATGATTCAAAAGCTGCATTTTTCCGTTCTGACACTAGAAGTTATAGAATATGACGGAAGGGCAGAGCATGGTACGATTGCTGTGACCCCACTCACCCACCGGTGAGCAGAACCGGATGAATCTTCAGTTATTCCATCCTGCGTTGGACAACATGCAGGCACCCCGTCTTGTCAATAAATGGCAGAGCTGGCCTTCCTTGCAGTTCTCCCTTCTCACACGCAGAGGGCGGCATATGATACAGCCGCAGTGGCCGTTTACAGCCACGCCAGGGTGGAGCGAGGCGCAGCCCTTACTTCTTCAACATATGGGATATATTCATAACTTAGGGAGTGATTTAGAGGTCAGATGGGGTTACTTCATCACAAATGTGACAGATATCCCGTCCGCCGTTTTATGATCCCATTACAGCTTATAGAAATCGTACTGGGGTTGTCGGGATACCCGTCACATTTGTTGCCAGAGATACCAGGGTTCAGTAACTAGTGGAACATAAAAAAAAACGGAGTTACATGTTAACTGGAAGTTCTTGATGTGTTCTCTAACTTTCTGTGTTTCATCTCCGTATCTCTCCATTTTCATCACAGATTGATGACTTCCTGGGGCCCAACACAGACTACAACGAGGAGGAGGAAGAGCGGAAGTACTATCGACGCAAGCGCCTCATTGTGATCAAGAACGTGGTGGCGGCCAGCGTGGCAGGAATGCTGACCTACGGCGTCTACCTGGGTAGGGAGACTCAAGGCGTAGTCCTGATGTCCTTTCCAGGCTTGCACGTACCTCTGCTGGAGTGTGATCCCCCTCTAATTGTCCATGAGACCTTTATCAACCCTACTTTACACTTTGCCAAGAAGGCTTTCACTGAGCTCCAAAGTTGCCTCTCTGTCGCTATTGCGTATCAACAGTTGGCCAATGCCGACACTGTTCCTTTTTCTGATTTCATATTGATTAGCCAGCTTGACACAGTGTCCGTCACTGAGATATGTCCCTTATAATGAGATCTCTCAGGCAGTCCCATCACCTGTGAACATCAAGGGTCTGTATGAGAAGATTGTAGTGTTGTGAGACTAAGTGCATTAGGACCCTTGCGGTTCTGGGCGGACTCAACACAGAGACCACATAACGGGCTGGGAGGAGTTACATTGTGGTTATTAAGGGTTATGACGTAATCTTTGAGTAGTGTATGCTCGTATGCTGATGTATAACGACGTCTAATCTGGAGCTCCATATGTGGCGTGTTCTTCTGGGTGCTCCCGGGGGGGAGGACGCTACATAGATCATGAGATCTCCAGAGCTTCCTTGAAAGCGGGGCAGAGTTTGCGTCACTGTGTGACGGAGCGCTTCCCTTCAGCCAATAGTAAACCAACTCTGCAATAATGTAGAGGCCCTTCACCTGACATGTCCCTTGCTGACTCTTACATTTCACAATTCATTTTAGGGATGGGGTCGCCGAGACATTGTATGGTAAAAATGTATGTTAGTTCGTCAGACTATCCACAATAAATATGCATGTGATCAAATTACACATAATTCATGTAGATGGAGAGTATTTTCACGTTTGTTTGGTGATCAGCAATGGTTTTAATACAGGAATGAATCAACACGGTATCTTTACGGCCAAGCAATCAGTCTCACTGTAGAGTTCCTTGAGTTCTCTCAGCTGGTCCATTCTGTTGGATGACGCTGGCCAGATTTCAGATCATCTTCTCTGGAAGTCCTTGGTGCAGACCGTGTCACCTGCTCTCCTACCTTGGACCCATCCTACGACCTGACCCTGGGCATTGCTCTTAATTGCTAAACCAATCCAAAATGCTTCTCTAGGTTCTAGCAGAAGGAATGTTCTAGCAACCTTCTCCCGTTCCACAAGCCCACATCACTACTCACAGGCCCCCATCTGACCCCAAGAGAGCTGCAGTACATGATGCTTTGGAGAAATGTGTGCCACCAAACGTGTTCAAGCAAGGGCTGCTAAATTACAGTTGTTCTGCACAATAACCGTAAAGTTTCAGAACTCCTGTACGGGGTCAAAGTAACCTCATCTTCACTAGTGGTGTCCTCTTTCTCCTGCATTGAAGTGAGAATTGGAAGCCAAAGCACCCCTTAGCCATATTCCACCTGTGCTGACTGCCCTAGGCTCCCTTACGTATTTCTCGACTCCACCACAAAGATCTTTGCAACCTTCCAACCCTCTCTTTGGCATCAATTAAACGCCCTCTGTTGGATCGTTTTTACTCTGTGGTCTTCAGTGTCTGCTTGATACTCCAGCTCTCGCTTGAGACAATATCCTTGTGGAATCATCAGTCTTTTGTGCATCGAGGGCAATCCTTGTCTTCTTCAGCAGACTTTGGTTGGGCATTTTTTAAAGAAATCTCCTGGCTTCACTAACCATGCCATAGTCAGGCCCATCTTCAGCCTCCTCTTTGAGAGTGCATCCTGGCGATGGGGAAAGTTAGCGTTGACCGGATGTTCACACTGGCTACGGTACAACCATCAAAGCTGGCTAATTCCACCTCTCGGCTCTTGCAGAGGGGTGGAGATGTAGCCCAGGGTATAAAAACAGGCCCAAGTAGATCCTTGCAGACTTTCCCTTACCCCCATCTCCCTAGCTGAATAATTAGCAAAGATGTTATTAATTGCCCTTGATGATTAGATTTAGAAAAAAAGGTAATTTTGGTCTCCAGGATGGCTGTGTAAAGGGTGGTGGGACTGGAGAGGAAGCCATCGGACATCATCTAGAGGTAAGTAAGCATGTTCACTTACAAATGGTTCACCTTCTCTGCTGCTTTGCTGGAGTTGGTCTGTGAGGCTATTTGCCTCAACTTGGTATTGACACGCTTGCTCCACTAGGAGAAGCTGTAAACAAAGAGGCTTGTCGTGCAGGATTAGATCCTTGCATATGGTCATACAAGGTGCAGAGTTTGGTAAATGGGACAGTAGTAATAGCAGTTTCTGCATTTATGGCCAGAGCATGGTGTAACAAATACAATACATTACAGAGTCAGGACAAACTATGATACTTAGATGATGTACCTGGGATGAACTATTGGTCGACGCTGGTTGGGGCGGATTGGTGGCGTGAAATTGATGTTTATTAGTAAGTGAATATTGAGCCAGTAGTGAAACGATTTGATGAAGTTATCTTTATTTTAACTGATAACCGGTTCAGTGTTTTTACTTGTTAACTGGTGTAGTGCTTATTTGTGCAATGTAACGGAGATTTTTAATGTATGAGTTTACATTTTTATTGATATGTTTTTTAATCTGAATACATGTATTTGAGGTTGATGATGTAAGACAAAATATGCAAAAGCTATGTTTTTCACAAAAGAGCATAGGATGTACTTCCTTAAATCTAAATAGGACACGCCTTCCCTGAAAAGACAGATGGTTCACTTCCTACAAATGGGGACACGCAAACATTGACATCTCCAAATACAGGCGGTGTGGTTCAACCCAAGTAGAGAGGACATATACACCAATCCCCAACAATTTAGAGGTAGCGTTTCCCTTTACCAAAATGGTATGAGAATAATGCTTCCTCTGAAGAAAAAAAATGACAGTGTATTCATTTTGCAAACAGAGCACATACCTCTTAAACTAGGCAGGGGATACAGGTTTCCATTTGACGGAGTATATACCTATAATGAATAGAGAATACATAATTCTCCAAAGAGACAGAGGTTGATCACAAGCCCATTCCTATAGATCAGTTATGCTTTGTTAACAAGCCTCTAAGCACTAGACACCAGCACCCTAGATTGTTTTACCTGGGTCGGTAATGTCTGAGTGCATATGGTCAGAAAGCAAGCCACGGTCTGGATGAAAAGGTACATAAAACCACAGCTATCCATCAGGCACACTTCAGACCCTTGAAAGTGACTGAAACAGCAGCAGTAACCATCAAAGGCCTCCTCATCTCGTTACAAGACCAACAAGAAGCCGCGATCTGTCTTGACCTCTCTGCAGCACGGTGCCCGGTAGAACCGCAGTAGACTTCTAAAATGTTGGGCTTTGCCGGTGGGAATCTTGGGAACCACTTTTGGATGATCCAGTCATTCTTTTGCAGATGGGCCTTGCTGATCTAGATGGGATCAAGTGAATCATCCGTGCACAGGGTTCCAGGTGTTGTTACCAAGAGATGATCCCTGCAATAACTGTTTCCTTGTGCAGTCATGTATTCAACAGATGAATATGGGGCCTGATTTAGATGTTGATGGACGGGTTACTCCATCACAACGGTGACAGATATCCTGCTTGCACAAATGTAAATCCCATAGGAACTAATGGGATTTATATTTCAGCGGACGGGATATCCATCACCAATCTAAATCAGGCCCATGTTGTGAAGCTGGAGATTTGACTCCTCTTGGGTGATGAAACCCTTTGCCACAAGCTGTTCAGCCAGGAAAAGTGAAAGCTTGATATGCCTCAGTGGCACCAATAAAGAGCGTCTAGTGATGGGGGGCACAAAGAGCACATAATTGCTTTGTTAAGGGCTGTTCCAAGGTCCTACATAAAGTTCTAGAAATGGGGCTACAATCTTTGGTTTTGAGTTATCCTTCGTAGTCAGGGGGGTCGGTTTTAAACCATCCTCACTTTGCAAAGTCACGCATGTAACCTAACATCCAAGTGGTACTGTCCAGCTCACGCTTCATGGAAAGCTTTGGAGTACTGTTGTGTGAGCTTTACGAGGACCTCATCGCCAAACTGCAGCAACTGCTAAACTGTGCCACACAACTTGCATTCAGTTGTAAGAGAAGCAGCCAAAAGACACTCCATTGGCAGGCGGTGTAAACCAGGATGTAATTTAACTTACTACTTACCATCCACAGGGGGTAAGGAAGGAGTGAGGGCAGATCTCTGGAAGTCCTTGAAAAAGCTCAACGCACCCAGGAGAGCACAGACAAGTGACCTGATCTTCTGGAGATGTATTCTATCCGGCCTGCAACCGAGTGGGGAAAGGAGCCCTGAAGATCCTGCTTCTGAATATTGGAGGCGTAGATTAAAACTGCCCACAGTCTACATCATTCCAACTCCTTCACCAGTAATCAGTAGGTCCACACCACTTCCCTCACAACTAACTGGCCTCAAATGAAAAAACTTGATTTAATCCCAGTGCAATGGAAAAACTGCCCCAAATGTATCTTCTCTCCACAGGCACCACTTGCACTTTGCACAAATTTCCACAGCAGCCAATTCACCCACTCGGCCCCTGTCATCGATTTGCAATAACTACCACTGCTTGGTTGTCAATGTGTACAAGAACCTTCTTGTGTCCCAGTTCCCCCATATGTGCATGGCCACCACTACTCGAAAACAATCCACAAATGCAGTGCAGGGTTCCTTGCCATCATTTCTGAATAACTGCCCAGTGTCCAGCACTCTCTGCTGCTTCCTGCAAGAGGCAGTACCTGTGGCCTGGTCTCAGAATATTTTACTTGCCACTGGGCCTGTTCATCAGGAACACAAAAACCCCTTTAGTTTCCTCCAGATCTTTGCAACCTCCTTCAGGTTCCTCTTACGCCTTCCTTGTAATTCTTGTGCTGAGGTGTGTCCGTGATGTACCTTTAGGAATGATCTACCTGGTGCTGCTACCTTGAAAGCAACACACAGGTGCCCCAACCCTAGTTGTGCCTTCTTGTAATGGCATTTGTATAGCACTTTCCTACCTCCTGCAAGTCCTCACAGCACTTTCCAGATGGTCGAGTGTATAGCTACTGATTGTGTAGTACTCAGATGGGAACAAGGTATCGTGGAAGTGTCACCTATTACTGCTGAGTATGTGCCGTGCATGAGGCCCGATGAGTGTGTTCCAGTGACTGGCTCGTGGGGAGATAAACACATGGAATGTGAGCTGAACCTCCAGGAGTAAGCCTTGACTACTCACATTGCAACCTCAGAAGAGTCAAATGTAAAAAGGGGGTAACTTGGCTTTCCAATCACTGGGCAGCAATATCTGATACCCAGACTGACTACTGCCTTTTAATCAATGACTACCCAAGGACCTCACCGCTCACATGCCTGATGTGACCCGACACTGGGCAATTACAGAGGGCTCAGACATGCCGGTTACGGCACTTAATGCACGTTCCACCACGCGTAGCCACCCAGCGGAAGGAGGAGTCTGTGTTCCCTTCCCCGGGGTCCTTTTCATGCTCGCTTACTTTCCAGGCTTTATTTGTTCCCCTTTCTTTTACTCCCACCTTCCTTTCAACTTCCTGACCCTTCCTTGTTTCTTACACCCTCTTTCCTAGTCTAGTTATTCTTTCCCTTTTGTCCTCTCATTTTACTTTTCTTGTTTTGATGTTTCTTGAGCTTCTTGCTACTCCTCAGCATGTTCCATCCATCCCCCATGTACTGTGACATTCCAATCAGAATCCAATTCATTCAGCTTTGATCCATACACCTTGATGTGCATGACACATTGTAGCAGAGACGCCAAAGATGATACATTCCATAGGGCTATCAGACAAAGCTGCAGCACTGATACATTCTTACTCTCACCCTAGATGTTCCTTCTCTCCAGAGAACTCCAGGTCCTGGGTGAAAGTTGAGTGGATTAGAGAGACCCTCTGGAAGGTCCATTGAGGTGAAGAGCTGAAAGCAGGGAGAGGTTCAGAAGTTGGGAGCTCTGTCAATGCTGCTCCCCGTTCTTTGTAACCTCATCGGTCTCTCGTCACCTCCCTCTACCTGACACTTCAATCTGCCGCCATGGTTCCTCACCCATTTAACACTTGCCTTATTTAATGACCTCAGCTCTATGTTGCTTCTACCACACCCAGCTTTGCTCTTGTTAGAAGGATAGCCACAGGACAGGCCGCTCTGGACTTAGCTCAGCACAATGTAGTGTCTGCCCTGGTGAAGAGTAGCAGTCTGTTCTCACTTCCTCTCAATCGTAGACTGAAGACTTCAGTAGCAGTGAGAAGTCCACCCCCATCTACCAATTACCAGAACCCCCAGAGGCTTGTTCCTCTTTCACTTCCACTTTACAACAGCTGTAGACCAGGAGGAGTAAACACACGCCCAGACACACACACACCCACACACAACTCACAGACACGCCACACACTCACACACACCCTCACACACACATACAGACACACACGTGCACATACATGCACTATCTCTCTCTCTTTCTTTCTCTCTCTCTCTCTCTTTCTCTCTCTCTCTCTCTCTCTCTTTATTTCTTTCTCTCCCTTTCTGACACATACGGTTCCACCTTCAGTACTACTCCTGCAGCCAGAGTCTCTCCTTCTTCAGAAAAATGTTCCATCTGTTGAGGCTGCAGGACCTACGAATCAGCATCATATGCTTGACATGATTGTTGTACAAAACTTTGACTTCATTGTTTTGTACACACTTGTGTAGTGCTTTGTACCCCTAGCAAGGTGCTTTCTTAGTGGTCACATAAGTGGCAACTCTGTTTGTGTGCATGGTTATAGAGAAGGTTTATGGTGTAGCGTACATGTATAATGTTGGGTGTCGTGCGTGAGGTTTGGAAGTTTGCTCTAATTGTGTCACGGCTGGCTTGTAGCTGCACTTATGCCTGAAGAAGACGCGGACAGTGAGTGGGATAGAGAATCGAGGATTGTGTACATGTATGACTGCCCTTTCATGCTTTGCCCAAAGAATCATATGTTGGGGGAACATCTTTCCAAAATTCTAGCTGTTTGTTAATTCTACTTCATGCATGAAGAGTTCCAGAGTGTAGATGTTTGATGTAAGTTTTATGTACTACTAAGTACCACAGCGAGTGTGTGTTGATGTATTATCTTTTATACGTCTATGATATATGTTTAGAAATATGCATGTAACACCATGTGAGCACGCCTGTAGAGAGAACGAGGAGCCTGCTGAATGTGCTCTGAAGGTTTGTATCTGAAGTTGAGGCAACTGCTTCGACAAAGCATTGAAAGACAGTTAGGGCCTGATTTAGATATTGGTGGATGTGTTACTCCAGTGGTTCCCAACCTTTTGACTTCTGTGGACCCCCATTTTATCAGTACTGGAGCCCGGGGACCCCCACTGAATCATTATTGGAACCCGAGGACCCCCACTGAGTCATTTCTGATAACTGGGACCTAATATTATAATATTTTTTAAGCAGTCGCGGACCACCTGAGGAGGCTTCACGGACCCCCAGGGGTCCCCGGCCCACAGGTTGGGAACCACTGTGTTACTCCATCACAAAGGTGACGGATATCCTATCCACCGAAATCTAAATCCCATAGGAAGTAATGGGATTTAGATTTCAGTGGACCGGATATCCGTCACTATTGTGACAGAGTAACCTCTCCGCCAATATCTAAGTCAGTCCGTTAATGTTTGTGGATCATCAAATGTCGTTCAGTGTTTTCCTTTCTATGATTGAAGAAGATTGCGGCCTCAAAGGATTATTGAGAAGCCCCAGGTTTAAGGGTTGCAGTGGGTGACCCTTTTGACCAGCTGGGTTTCTCGGGATCATGGGGCAGTCAGTGGCTATTAAACCACATTCATGGTGGACAATGTTGTTTACCATTGAAGCCCCAAGGCCTCAGGTCCTCTTGCACTCCAAGTGAATAATGAAAGGTCCTCCCTTTCTACACTTGATTCCTCTAGACGTTCAGAATTTCAAACTCCTCGTCCACTCATTCAAGGCTCTCTATGACCTTGGACGCACCTATCTCAACAACCGCATCACCTTCTACTCCCGCCAGACCTCTCTGCTCCTCTCAACAGGCACTAGCCACCGTACCCCGCATACGGAAGAACTCAGCTGGAGTAAGATCCTTCATTAACTTTGCGGCAAAGAGCTGGAACACCTTGCCTGTCCACCTCAATTCAGGAAGGACCTTAAGACCTGGCTCTTCGACTAAAGCTCAGAGGACCGACCCCCACTGCGCCTTGAGACCCTTACGGGTGAGTAGTGCGCTCTACAAATAAATTATTGATAGATTTATTGAAGATGCAGTGTACAGATGTCCTCATGGAGATGATGGAAGATTCACAACTGTGTTATGGCATGAATTTGAATATGTGGACCTAAGCTATCTTAAGAGGCTCATGAAGAGTAGTAACTCTTTGGTGCAAATTTGAAGATATGAATCTTTGAACTCCATTGATCGCATAATGGTGGATAATACTGTAGAATGAATTTAAATATGTGAACCTTTGATCACATGAAGAGGGATAACTCTGTGGCATGCATTAGTAAGATGTGAACCTGTGATCGCTGGACAGTTACATAGAAATTAACTGTCCCGTGTGATCTGCCATAACTTTGGGAAGCCACTATGTTAGACCTGACAGCCTTAGGGTGGTCACCCCTAACTTTTTGCCTGCCTCCCTCCACTTCTTAGTTACTGATTTTGCTGGTTTATAGACTCTGCACACTTTAGCACTGCTAACCAGTGCTAAAGTACATATGCTCTCTCCCTTTAAACATGGTAACATTGGATCATACCCAATTGGACTGGTTAATTTACTTAGAAGTCGCTAGTAGAGTGCTCTATATGTGTCCAGGGCCTGTTTATCAAATGCTACTAGTGGGCCTGAGGCACTAATTGTGCCACCCACTTAAATAGTCCCTTAACCTTGTCTCAGGCCTGCCATTGCAAGGCCTGGGTGTGCAGTTTCAATGCCAATTCGACTTGGCATTTAAGAGTACTTGCCAAGCCTAAAACTCCCTTTTGTCTACATATGACACCCCTAAGGTATGCCCTAGGTAACCCATAGGGCAGGGTGCTGTGTAGGCAAAAGGCAGGCCATGTACTTATGTAGTTTACCTGTCCTGGTAGTGTAAAACTCCTACATTTATTGTTACACTGCTGTGAGGCCTGCTCCCTTCATAGGCTAGCATTGGGGCTGTCCTCATACATTGTTTGAGTGGTAGCTGCTGATCTGAAAGGAGTAGGAAAGTCATATTTAGTATGGCCAGAATGGTGATATAAAATTCTGCTGACTGGTGAAGTTGGATTTAATATTACTATTTTAGAAATGCCACTTTTAGAAAGTGAGCATTTCACTGTACTTAAGTCTTTCTGTGCCTTACAATCCACGTCTGGCTGGGTTTAGTTGACAGCTCCTTGTGCATTCACTCAGACACACCCCAGACACAGGATACGCAGCCTCACTTGCATACATTTGCATTTTGAATGGGTCTTCCTGGGCTGGGAAGATTGAGGGCCTGACACTTGCATGTCAAAGGACAGTAGCCTGCCTTCACACAAAGGACTGCCACACCCCCTACTGGGACCCTGGCAGACAGGATTGAACTGAAAGGGGACCTTGTGCACTTCTAAGACACTCTTTGAAGTCTCCCCCACTTCAAAGGCATATTTGGGTATATAAGCAGGGCCTCTGCCTTACCAACTTAGACACTTGTAACCAGAACCTGCATCCTGCAAAGAACTGCCAGGCTGCTTTCCGTGAAGGACTGCTGCCTTGCTGTTGCCCTGCTGCCTTGCTGCTCTCTGGCTGTGGTGAAGAAGTGCTCTCCAAGGGCTTGGAAAGAGGTTGCCCCCTGTTCCCTGAAGTCTCGGACGAAAAAGACTTCATCTCTTCAAGAAGGACTCCTTGTGCGGCAAAATTCGACCCACAGCCTGCCAGAAACGATGCACAGCCTGCATTGCAGTGAAAATTTCACCGCACGCCAAACCGGAACAACTCAGCCTGACTTCGCAACAAGAAGATTGATGCAGCATAGCGACCGGAAATTCGATGCACGGCCCACTGGATCGACACACAGCCAACCCGGAACGACTCAGCCCGACATCCAGAGAAGAATCGGCGCAGCACCTGCTGTGCGGTAGAAAATTCGGTTGCTGGAAAGCCTGCTTTTGTTCTATCAAGCTCATGTCTCTGGATATATTATGGGCTCAGAGGCTGCCCCAAATTGGATACTATGATTACTATAGCACAGCCCCACACACCCACCCCCACACCCACCTCCTAGAGCCCAAGTTCAGTGTGGCGGAAGACTTTTGCCACCTTGCAAATGTCCAAAGCGGGTAGGGTTGGCCCCAGGAACCTTTACCCCATTGGTTATGGTGTGCAAAGGAGTCATTCTCCCTAGTAACTTATGCCAAGTATAAATATGGCATCTTCAGGCAACTGTGTCAGAACTGGGGAAGAACAGACGAGGATTAGACCTGCTGTCTGTGACCTGAGAGGAGCCCTAAAGGACTGGACCTTCTCCCTCTTGTGCCTAGGGCAAAGAAGTGGACTCCAAGGGCCATAAGGCTGACCTCCTGTTCAACCTACAGGGATATAATAAGCTTCAAGAAGCCTTTTCTGCAACTGCCCAGCTGACCAGTGGCTACTGGAACCTCTACTGAGCCCTGCTGTTGGCCTCTGCCTTACATCCTGTGGGTCTCTTAATGCTTCATTTGAGGCCCTGGTGACTTCAGAAGTGTACCCCTATGATGGATTGAGACTTAAAGGACTAAGGGGGTCATTATGACGTCGGCGGTAATATGGAGGAAAGTACTGCCAACAGGCTGGCGGTACTTTCCTCCATATTATGACATTGGCGATTTGGCTGAAGCCAGACCGCCAATGTACCACACCGACCGCCACAGCTGTAACGGCCGTCGGGCTGGAGACATCAATCTCCAGCCTGGCGGCTGTCACTTGCCGACCTCCAGGATTATGACCCCGCCTACTGCCATGGTTTTCGTGGCTTCCTTACCGCCGCGAAAACCATGGCGGTAGGCACTATCAGTGACGGGGAATCCCTTCCATGCCACTGATAGGAGTCTCCCCCAGCATACATGTACTTGTGTTTTAAAATGTGGTAATTTGTAAATATGTATGCTGCAGGATATGGAATGAGAGTTTTATCTTAATATAATTGTTGATTGACGTTTTTTAACTTTTCTTATTTATTTTTTATCAACTAGGTAATTTGTGGATTGTCGTGGTTTTATGCTTTGATGGTTATTTATGACAGAATAAAGCTTGTGTTGATGATGATGATGAGTCTCCCGCACCTCTCTCCCCCTCCACAGGTTCCCCCCATCCCCTTCCTCTCCAGACCCCCCCTTCATACATGCCCCTCCCTTCACACACGCATACACACATCCATTCTCACATCCATCCACTCATTCACACACACATCCACACACACATACATACATACAGACACACATTCACACAACTCAACATACACGCACTCACACCCCCAAACATGCGCACACATACAACACGCAACACACACCCGCATACATGCACGCACAGACATACACCCACATACATACACGCACACACACACAATACCCACATCCCCTTTCGGAGCACCCACTTACCTGTGCCCAGGGGGTCCTCCGGCAGGAAATGGGACGGGGCGCTGCTGCCAGCAGTAGCATCCACCAGCAATACACCTCCAGGCGGTATTCATTCTCATAATACGGCTGGCGGCGGACTACTGTCATGGTGCTGCAGCTGGTAGCAGCGCCACATTACTGCCATCCGCCAGCATGGCCACAGCCGGATTTCCGCCATTCTTCTGGTGGGAACCCGGCTGTGGTCATAATTTGGCAGACAGGTGATAGCCGCGGTGACTGTCTTTTGGCGGCCGTCGCCGCAGTGGTAGGCGGTTTTTATCGCCAATGTTACAATGAGGGCCTAAGTCAGAAAGTAAAGTCTTTGACCAGAATGAACCTGGTTGGTGTGTTTGACCCACGCCCCCATCTCTGTCAGCCTCTAACTGCATCTAGGTCCCAGCAACCACTGACTATCAGTAGCACTTTGTTTCTTGGTGCTATTACCAATTAAAACTTTAAAAATTCATATCACCGGTTCCCATCATTGAATTTTTGTCATTTTGGTGACAGTTATTGCATTTTACTCCATTTTTCTAATTTGATTTGGGATTTTATTTGTTTCGCATTTTGACTTTATAGCTGTTTTGGTACGGCATAAATACGGCACTGCATTAAGCCTGCTTGCTCTGTACAATAGCTATGGGGGTTAGTTTAGAGACTTTGAGGGTTGACCCTGATGCCCACTCCAGATAATAATCCATATTCTTACAAGGCCGTCTTGCATTTCCTGTTCATCTGGATCATAAGGGGGGCTGGAAGAGATCATTGAAACCTGTCCGGTGTCAATGATAGCCTTGAGCGTTCCTGGTTTACATAGTTTTTCTGCTGATTCCGTTAAATCACCTTGTAACCTCTATAAATAGATTTAAAAATGCAGTTTTTTTTAGAAATCTACAGAGACGATCTTTGTGTGTTAACATCTAAAGTGTGTTATTGGTTGCATGGAAACTCAAGACTTGCTTTATGTGGAGTGATGAAATGATCCTTATTGATTAAAAAACATTCATGTGCATCAGGTTTGGCCTCACAACAACGGTTGCATGGACCTGTGCACTATAGAAGACTGGTCTGAGCTTTGTCTCTGGTTTAAATATTGAAACATTGACTCATATCTTATACTGTTGTTCAGCGACACAGAGATTTGGGACTTCATAGCCGATGATCCTGAAGGTATCACCAGTTGCCTTGTCAGTTCAATAAATGTTATTAACACATCTTTCATGTCAGCTCTGATAGAAGATGATGATGCTTTTTAGTAGGTGTAAATTCACAGAACAATTTTAATACAGGTGTGTTCATGGTGTAAGCCTATGATACAAGTTTGTTGTTGTTTATGTGGGTCTTTGTCAACCAAGGAAAGGTATTTGGAATAGATAAAAGCGGGATAGTTAAATTTGTGCTTGCCACTGATACGTGGATGTCTGGTGTACAGGGGTACTACTTAATCGAAGTACACAATAGTCGATTCCAAAGCTGCAAAGGGAATAAATGATGTGTGTCATTCCAATGGCTGATTGACCAACCAGAAAATCTTTATTATTTTCCTCAGGTCTACTGCAGATGCAGTTGATCCTTCACTATGACGAGACGTACCGAGAGGTGAAGTACGGGTCTGTGGGCCTCCAAGATATTGATAACAAGATGTTGATGGGGATAAATGTCACCCCCATCGTGGCTCTGCTCTACACGCCCGTCCTCATCAGGTAAAGCAAATTCCCTCCTCGCAGTAAAAAAGATCCCAATAGGAATAGATTGAGTCAGTCCTGGTTAGTGAAGGTAAGGAGTTTGATGGGACATTCTGCTCGCTGGTTCTATTTTAGACGCTGGCTCAGAAAGGATCACTTCCTTGATTCACTCACAAATACTTTGGGCCTGATTTAGAATTTGGCGGATGAGTTACTCTGTCACAAACGTGACAGATATCACCTCCACCGTATTATGATTTCCATAGGATATAATGTATATAACGTTTGTGACAGAGTAATTCCATCCATTAAACTCTATATCAGGCCCTTAGAGTCCATTGGATTGAACAATTATCAATAATAGCCAAACTTAATAACGTAGCAATGCTGAATTTATTTACATGGGCCCTAAAGCGAACATGCCTTCAAATTCATATTCTTATGTGGCTCAGATGTAGGATTAGCTATTCCCTATTTTTAATTTGGAGAGGAATTTCTGAGATAGATTAAAGAAAATGTTCTACATTATTGTACACCCAAGTTTGTCTCTGGTAACTCTGGAGGATGTCTGAGAATAAGACAGCTGTACATACCAGACTCTTCTCTTCTTAATAGTCTTCTGAGAGTTTAATGTTTCACATTTCTATCATGTTTTGACAATGATTTAAGAAACTCTACAAAATTACTGTTTAATAGATATATCTCATATGTAGTAAAAAAGTTTAACAACATATTTTGTTACGACAATATATACAGCTCCAAAATAAAGTCCATGTGTTCTTGCTTAATCAATTGCATTCACAATATTTGTTTTTACCTGAAGGTGAAGATTTAAGCTACACATAAATTTAGTTTAACAGGCTTATTTCATGTGCATATTTATAAGACACCAAAAAAATAAACATCTGCAAATCAACACTTCATATTTTCTGCACTAATTATGATACCCAGGAAATGCTTAACAAATATTCTGAATGGGCACTCCTTTTAAATAGAAAATTCCAAGGCCAATCAACTTGACCCCTGCTTGTTTAACACTAGCAAAGTTTAAGAAATGCCTGATTAATATAATGTGGCGGACAGACTTCATTTCCAGTCCTCAAATCCTGACACCTCTCATCCGGTCCTTTGCTCCAAGCCCCTGTCACCAGTTCAACTTCATGAATACTTGTCTAAACCATGTAAAGGACGGCTCTGCACTTTATCATTACCTACAAAGGATCTCCATGATACGTTTAGAGTTTAAATACCCCAAATCATATTCCAAACATTCCTTCTCAACACTCTTTGCTTTATGTTTTTTTAGCACATCTTTAAATAAGTACAACATATAGCCAGACAGAATAGCAATAACAAATTATTCCAATGATTCTACATGCTCCAAAAAGAAAACTTTAGGCATAGAGCCCGCATGGGTGGCCTTACTTCCAATCAAAATTTTCAATAACCTAGGGTCTGATTAAGAGATTGGCAGATGGGGTTACTCCATCACAGGCCTGATGGATATCATGTCCACTGTATTATGATCCCATTATACCCCATAGACATTGTAATATGGCGGATAAGATATCCGTCACGTTTATGATGGAGTAACCTGTTCACCAAACTCTAAATCAGGCCCCTAATCACCAGCAAATACATTAAAGTTGATTTTTGTTTTCATTCTCACACATTGCAGCCTAATCTATAGAACTAAGCACAAAGAATTCTAATTTTAGTTTAGTTGGGAGAGTTGTAAAATGAGGTAGGAAATGACACAAGTCTGGAGTAACCCAGGACAGGACAGAAGCCTGGGAAACAATTGGTTGAAAGCTCTACCGAACTGATTGACTTCATTTATGCCACACCCGCAACCGTGACTGGAATCCCAATACCAGTCTTACTAACCTGCAAGAAGTTAAGAAAATGGGATTTAAATTTTTTCTTTATTGCAGTAAAAGAAAAGAATTACATTGCCACAAGTGAAGTGGACGTGCATTCCAGTAGAAAGGCTCTTTCTCCTCTAAAGTTAACCTAAAGTGTGGTCTCTCCACCAAAATCTCATTTAACTTCTGAATGCTCTGGAAGGGGTACATGCATGAATCCATCTGAGCATGTAAAAAAGTGCCCTGTCATGAAGGCACTTAATTACCAGACAGTCCAGTCTAAACTTGATCTTATCTTTGACTGGCAGCCAATATAATGCTTCCCTGACTGCCGAGATGTGCTCCCCTTTTTTAAGAACAGGAACCAGATGACCTGCTATAGTCTGTCTTCTTCAGTCAATGTATTTGTGTAGTAGACAAGCCCACATGTAGCACTTTGCAGTAGTCGAGAGTGGTATTCGTAGCTACCCCCACCATTTGTGCCCTAATATTGGTCAAGAGGAGGGCCAAGGTGTGTTTGAGCTTGTCCATTTTGGGAGGCAGGTGCTAACCACTTTGCCAAACTGTATTTTGGAGACATGGTGGGCCTCATAGACAATACACTTGTTCATAACCTTCCGAGATTGAATACGCCTAAGAGGTTTGGGGATGGAAGTTCTCTCAGGTCAGATCTTCTTTCTGATCCAAAGTCTGTTAAGGCTTGTCCTGTGTTTGGCCACTTAAAGTAATTTGTTGTGGAAGTGGAACAGCAGTCCTTGGAGGACCGAATGTTTTCATAGGTATCATCGCCATAGAATTATAAAGAAAATGAGGAGCCCTGAAATGTATCAATCAGCATCCACATGTATTTGTTGAACTACAGGTGGGAAGTGGCAAATCCCAAGGGACCCTGCAGATACTAGATACTTCCTTAGACGTAAAAGGCCCCTAATTGACCCTGTGTGATCTTACAGTCAAAAAGAAATTGGACCAAGCGAAGGTTTGGGTAGCAGCATGTGCTATTGAGACTAGTCTGGCCAACAGCACCACCAGCAAGCATTGTCCCAGAAATCAAAAAGAGCCATCTCGTTGCTGAGTCTGGGTCGGAACCCGGAATGAATAGGAGAGAGACGCTTATGATTTTCTCGAAAGTCTTGAAGTTGTTGCACAATAATTTTCTCTAAGATTTTCTCTAACACCAGAAACTTAGAGCTAGGCCTGATATTAGATAAGATGTCCTGAAATGATGTGCTCCCGTATTGATAAATTGAGCGAAGAGAGGTGGATCTTTCTGTGGAGCTGTTTGGAGAATCCTTGTGTTTGTACAATTTGAGTGTCATGTCAGTCTCCTCTACTGGGACGGCTTATTGAGAAGGAAGGTAGGTTTTCAACCAGTGGATCTAAACTCACTGACTTGGGTGCTGAGGTGAAAGCACACCTACGATTTATGGGCATTTCTGCTCAATTTTGCCAGTACTAGCTAAGCTGATCAACTGAAGTCTGAGTAGGCAGCATTTCAGTGCTCGCTGATGGTGGCTTTAAAGTTGATGAAACCAGTTGTAAGATGCATCCCTGGCTCAGAGAACTCTCAATAATTTGTATTCATATGTTCGAGGCATCTGTGGCTGTAGATACACATGCCCTGCATACTCCTGCCATCTTTTACAGAACATGGTGCATAACCTTGTCTGATGCTTTGCAGTGTTTACACCCTTTGTTTTTCGCTCTTTCACTGTGCTTTAACTCTAGTGTATGAAATGGCTCAATATTAGATTGTCTTCCGGAGTTCTGGCAAGAAGCAAGAATTCAGACAAACTTGACAACTCATCCTCAAGCACAGTATATACTTCCAGACAAGTTAGAGACTCACTGGTAAATCGGGAGGACAGTAGTCGCGGCTCGCACTAAACAGCAGGGGTGGGGTGGAGGGGGGGGAGAAATAAATAATTTTATAAAAGCAAACACTTACCTTCTCCGCGCACTGATCCTCTGTCCCTCATCGACTGCAGGCACAGGCTCCCAGCCTGCCCTGCAACCAATCCTGACGCTGCTCAAAGCAGCATTGGCTGGGAGCGCCCAGCCAGGGCGCTCCCAGGCAGACTGGGAGCCTGTGCAGGCTCTGTCCAGCCCAGCAACTGGAGCGAGCCCTGTGCGCATGTGTGTTTGGCCAGCCCTAGACAGCCGGCCAAACACACATGCGCTCTAAGGGGGGGTGTTGTGCACTCCCCCTCATTGCTCGTCACCCCAGTGGCCCTGCCCTTTTTCCCAAAAAATGATCATAAACACAGTTTACGATAGTTTTTGGGAAAAGGTTTGCAGCTGCCGCTGCTTGCAGGGGGTGACCCTCCGCCGCCCTTATGGAGGAGCCACCCCTGGAGGACAGGGCGACATTTTACGAAGTCTGTGTGCTCCATCTATGGAGCTCGTTTGACAGAAAAATAAGAACATTGTCCCTATGGTCAAAGAGAAGAAGTCGCTATAGAACAGTGCTATTGGGCGATTTGAAAAGATTTGGGAATAGTTGTCCTCTCTAACGCTGCTACTCGGATGAAATGAAAAATACTATTTCATTTAGTGACACAACTTCATGTTGGCCGAGGTTTTATTTTTGGAGCCTTATAAATATATGCATGAAAAGCGTATCACTGCTTCCCATTAATACTCTTATCTGTATTTATTTTTCATTCCTTCTCGCTGCTTCTCATTACTCCTGATTACCCCTTGATGCTCCTTCCGCCATCTTCCAGCTGCGGTTTCCAGCCCTAAAGTGAACGTTGATGTCCCCGCTCAGGAATGCTGTTCAATGCAGGTCCAAAGTCAATTCAAAGGGTAAAACTCCAGATCCTCAAGGATAGGAAAAGGTAGCTTGAGCCCTGGTTATTCCTGAGTGGGTCAGTTCTTTGGACCAAGTGCAGGATGCACAATGCTCCAGGTCAGTAGTGACAGAGGAGAGCTCCGCGGTCCAGGTCACAAGGCACTGATTGTTTCTGTCTCTGATGTTGACTGCTGGTGTACAGAACTCCAGGTGAGTGTGGAACTGCCTAGACGGTTCCTTGCAATGGAATGGGTAAGTTAACCCACCCCTGATATCAAAGGTGAGTAGAATATAAAGTCACATGTTACTCAAGAACTAGTTCCTGGTGAGTCTAGAGTTTCAGGTCACTCGAGACAGCCTGGTCTTTTCCTGGGAATTAAGGTGTAGGACTGTAGAACTCCAGGTGACTAGGGACTGTGGGAAAGTGCCATCTTTCTGGCATAGTTACCCCCACTTTTTGCCTGATGTCCTTGTGCTTGGACTGTAGTTCACTGGGATCCTGCCAACCAGAACCCCAGTGACTGTGCTCTCCCCGCTAAATTTAGTTGCTGGTAACTTTTTAAACCCACAATTGCCATGCTACTGCACCCATGTAAGTCCCTAGTATATGGTACCTAGGTACGCAAGGGCATTGGAACACCAGGGGTCTCCCATGGGCTGCAGCATGTATTGTGCCACCCATGTGAGACCATGCAAACTGTGTCAGCAGGCCCTCCATTGCAGCCTGCGTGAAATGGTGCATACACCCGTTCATCACCAAACCTGACCACTGCTCTTAGACATTATACGTCACCCCTCTGGTAGGCCCTTCAGCTCAAGGGCAGGGTGCATGTCTCTGAGTGAGAGGATACCCCTGCACAAGCAGGGTGCACCTACAGACCCCAGGGCAATTCCTGGGCTCTGTAAGTGCGGGGAAGCTGTAGGAAAGTACCATCTTGCCTGGCATGTTACCCCCATTTTTCACTGTATATATGTTGTTTTAGTTGTATGTGTCACTGGGACCCTGGTATCCAGGGCCCCAGTGCTCATAAGTGTGCCTGAATGTGTTACCTGTGTAGTGACTAACTGTCTCACTGAGGCTCTGCTAATCAGAACCTCAGTGGTTATGCTCTCTCATTTCTTTCCAAATTGTCACTAACAGGCTAGTGACTAATTTTACCAATTTACATTGGCTTACTGGAACACCCTTATAATTCCCTAGTATATAATACTGAGGTACCCAGGGTATTGGGGTTCCAGGAGATCCCTATGGGCTGCAGCATTTCTTTTGCCACCCATAGGGAGCTCTGACAATTCTTACACAGGCCTGCCACTGCAGCCTGAGTGAAATAACGTCCACGTTATTTCACAGCCATTTTACACTGCACTTAAGTAACTTATAAGTCACCTATATGTCTAACCTTTACCTGGTAAAGGTTGGGTGCTAAGTTACTTAGTGTGTGGGCACCCTGGCACTAGCCAAGGTGCCCCCACATTGTTCAGGGCCAATTCCCCGGACTTTGTGAGTGCGGGGACACCATTAAACGCGTGCACTACATATAGGTCACTACCTATATGTAGCTTCACAATGGTTACTCCGAATATGGCCATGTAACATGTCTATGATCATGGAATTGCCCCCTCTATACCATCCTGGCATAGTTGGCACAATCCCATGATCCCAGTGGTCTGTAGCACAGACCCTGGTACTGCCAAACTGCCCTTCCTGGGGTTTCACTGCAGCTGCTGCTGCTGCCAACCCCTCAGACAGGCATCTGCCCTCCTGGGGTCCAGCCAGGCCTGGCCCAGGATGGCAGAACAAAGGACTTCCTCTGAGAGAGGGTGTTACACCCTCTCCCTTTGGAAAATGGTGTGAAGGCAGGGGAGGAGTAGCCTCCCCCAGCCTCTGGAAATGCTTTGTTGGGCACAGATGTGCCCAATTCTGCATAAGCCAGTCTACACCGGTTCAGGGGACCCCTTAGCCCTGCTCTGGCGCGAAACTGGACAAAGGAAAGGGGAGTGACCACTCCCCTGACCTGCACCTCCCCTGGGAGGTATCCATAGCTCCTCCAGTGTGCTCCAGACCTCTGCCATCTTGGAAACAGAGGTGCTGCTGGCACACTGGACTGCTCTGAGTGGCCAGTGCCACCAGGTGACGTCAGAGACTCCTTGTGATAGGCTCCTTCAGGTGTTGCTAGCCTATCCTCTCTCCTAGGTAGCCAAACCCTCTTTTCTGGCTATTTAGGGTCTCTGTCTCTGGGGAAACTTTAGATAACGAATGCAAGAGCTCAGCCGAGTTCCTCTGCATCTCTCTCTTCACCTTCTGCCAAGGAATCGACTGCTGACCGCGCTGGAAGCCTGCAAAACTGCAACATAGTAGCAAAGACGACTACTGCAACTCTGTAACGCTGATCCTGCCGCCTTCTCGACTGTTTTCCTGGTGGTGCATGCTGTGGGGGTAGTCTGCCTCCTCTCTGCACTAGAAGCTTTGAAGAAATCTCCCGTGGGTCGACGGAATCTTCCCCCTGCAACCGCAGGCACCAAAAAGCTGCATTACCGGTCCCTTGGGTCTCCTCTCAGCACGACGAGCGAGGTCCCTCGAATCCAGCAACTCTGTCCAAGTGACCCCCACAGTCCAGTGACTCTTCAGTCCAAGTTTGGTAGAGGTAAGTCCTTGCCTCACCTCGCTAGACTGCATTGCTGGGAACCGCGACTTTTGCAGCTACTCCGGCCTCCGTGCACTTCCGGCGGAAATCCTTTGTGCACAGTCCAGCCTGGGTCCACGGCACTCTAACCTGCATTGCACGACCTCCTAAGTTGTTCTCCGGCGACGTGGGACTTCTTTGTGCGACTTCGGGTGAGCACCGTTTCACGCATCCTCGTAGTGCCTATTTCTGGCACTTCTCCGGGTGCTACCTGCTGCTAAGAGGGCTCCTTGTCTTGCTCGACGTCCCCTCTACCTCCTGGTCCAATTTGCGACCTCCTGGTCCCTCCTGGGCCATAGCAGCGTCCAAAAACGCTAACCGCATGATTTGCAGCTAGCAAGGCTTGTTGGCGTTCTTTCGGCGGGAAAACACTTCTGCACGACTCTCCACGGCGAGAGGGATCCGTCCACCAAAGGGGAAGTCTCTAGCCCTTTTCGTTCCTGCAGAAACCTCAGCTTCTTCTGTCCAGTAGAAGCTTCTTTGCACCCACAGCTGGCATTTCCTGGGCATCTGCCCATCTCCGACTTGCTTGTGACTTTTGGACTTGGTCTCCTTGTTCCACAGGTACCCTAGATTGCAAATCCATCGTTGTTGCATTGTTGGTTTGTGTCTTTCCTGCATTATTCCTCTAACACGACTTCTTTGTCCTTAGGGGAACTTTAGTGCACTTTGCACTCACTTTTCAGGGTCTTGGGGAGGGTTATTTTTCTAACTCTCACTATTTTCTAATAGTCCCAGCGACCCTCTACAAGGTCACATAGGTTTGGGGTCCATTCGTGGTTCGCATTGCACTTTTGGAGTATATGGTTTGTGTTGCCCCTATCCCTATGTGTCCCCATTGCATCCTATTGTAACTATACATTGTTTGCACTGTTTTCTAAGACTATACTGCATATTTTTGGTATTGTGTATATATATCTTGTGTATATTTCCTATCCTCTCACTGAGGGTACACTCTAAGATACTTTGCCATATTGTCATAAAAATAAAGTACCTTTATTTTTAGCATAACTGTGTATTGTGTTTTCTTATGATATTGTGCATATGACACTAAGTGGTACTGTAGTAGCTTCACACGTCTCCTAGTTCAGTCTAAGCTGCTCTGCTAAGCTACCATTATCTATCAGCCTAAGCTGCTAGACACCCTATACACTAATAAGGGATAACTGGGCCTGGTGCAAGGTGCAAGTACCCCTTGGTACTCACTACAAGCCAGTCCAGCCTCCTACACTGGTTGTGCAGCGGTGGGATAAGTGCTTTGAGACTTCTTACCACTCTTGTCATTGTACTTTTCATAAGAGAAAAATATACAAAACAAGTTCAGTGTATATACACATAGCCAAAAAGTTTTGCATTTCCTCTTTTCACTCTTTTCTAAGTGCTGAAAAGTACTTCTAACTTTCTAAAAAGTTCTAAAAAGTTTAAAAAGTTTTTTTCTGTCTTGCTAAAAGTTCTGAAAACTTTTTTATCTTTTTCTATCACTTTAACTCTCTCAAAAAATGTCTGGGACAGGCCAAAATGTTGATCTTTCCAAACTTGCATATGATCACCTTAGCTGGAAAGGAGCAAGGAGTCTCTGCATAGAGACAGGTTTGAGTGTAGGGAAGAATCCTTCCTTGGAATTGTTACTTAACATGCTTAGAGAACAGGATAAGGCTAGAAGTGCCCCATCTGTTGAGAAAGTAGCTAATGGTTCCCAATCTGATCCAGGGACTCCCCCAGGAAAAGATTCAGGAAAGAAACTTCCTAGCCTTCCCATTACTAGACAGTCTAGCATAGTTGGTAATGATGAAGAGCCACACCATACAAATAGTGTTGTCTCACATCATAGCAAAAACATTTATTCACACCACAGTGGTACTGATGTTTCTGTTAGCCAAGCTGTTAGGGTGCCCTCTGTAAGGGACAGGTCTCCTTCTGTCCATTCTCACCGTACTTCTGTTTCAAGACATGTCCCTCCCACCCACCCTGATGACAGATTGTTAGAAAGAGAGCTCAATAGATTGAGAGTGGAACAAACCAGACTGAAGCTCAAGAAGCAACAGCTGGATTTGGATAGACAGACTTTAGAAGTAGAGAAGGAGAGACAGAAACTGGGTTTAGAAACCCATGGTGGCAGCAGCAGTATTCCCCATAGTCATCCTGAAAAAGAGCATGATTCCAGGAATCTGCATAAGATAGTTCCCCCTTATAAGGAGGGGGATGACATTAACAAGTGGTTTGCTGCACTTGAGAGGGCCTGTGTTGTACAGGATGTCCCTCAAAGGCAGTGGGCTGCTATCCTATGGCTATCATTTAGTGGAAAAGGTAGGGATAGGCTCCTTACTGTGAAAGAAAGTGATGCCAATAATTTTACAGTTCTTAAGAATGCACTCCTGGATGGTTATGGCTTAACCACTGAACAGTACAGGATAAAGTTCAGAGAGACCAAAAAGGAGTCTTCACAAGACTGGGTTGATTTCATTGACCATTCAGTGAAGGCCTTGGAGGGGTGGTTACATGGCAGTAAAGTTACTGATTATGACAGCCTGTATAACTTGATCCTGAGAGAGCATATTCTTAATAATTGTGTGTCTGATTTGTTGCACCAGTACTTGGTGGACTCTGATCTGACCTCTCCCCAAGAATTGGGAAAGAAGGCAGACAAATGGGTCAGAACAAGGGTGAACAGAAAAGTTCATACAGGGGGTGACAAAGATGGCAACAAAAAGAAGGATGGTAAGTCTTCTGACAAGGGTGGGGACAAATCTAAAAATGAGTCTTCATCAGGCCCACAAAAACACTCTGGTGGCGGTGGTGGGTCCAAATCCTCCTTTAATCAAAACAAAGAAAAGAAACCATGGTGCTATTTATGTAAAGTAAAAGGCCATTGGACAACAGATCCCAGTTGTCCAAAGAAAAGCACCAAGCCTCCTACCACTACAACCCCTACTGCTACCCCTAGTGTCCTTACTAATAGCAGTGGTGGTGGGAGCAAACCTACTAATAGCCAATCCAAGGGAGTAGCTGGGCTCACTATTGGTAACTTAGTTGGGGTTGGCCTTGTTAGGGAGGCCACAGAGGCTGTGTTAGTCTCTGAGGGGGCTATTGATTTAGCCACCTTAGTTGCTTGTCCCCTTAATATGGATAAGTACAAGCAACTACCCCTAATAAATGGTGTTGAGGTTCAGGCCTACTGGAGCCAGTGTGACTATGGTCATAGAGAAACTGGTCCACCCTGAACACCTACTTGGTCACCAGTACCAAGTAACCGATGCTCACAACAACACACTTAGCCACCCCATGGCTGTTGTTAATCTCAACTGGGGGGGGTTACTGGTCCAAAGAAAGTTGTGGTAGCCACAGATTTACCTGTAGACTGTCTGCTAGGAAATGATTTGGAGACATCAGCTTGGTCAGATGTGGAGTTGGAGGCCCATGCAGCAATGCTGGGCATCCCAGGGCATATTTTTGCTTTGACAAGGGCTCAGGCCAAAAAGCAAAAAGGTCAGGGAAGCTTGGATCCTGGAACAATGGACCAAGTGCTCCCTAAAGCTAGGGCTAGTAGAAGCAAACCACTTCCTACTATCCCTCCCTCTACAGTGGATTCTACTTCTGAGGAAGAAGAATTCCCTCCCTGTGCAGAACCTACACCAGAGGAGCTTGAAGCAGACACTGCTGAGCTTTTGGGTGAAGGGGGGCCTGCCAGGGAGGAGCTGAGTGTGGCACAGCAAACCTGTCCCACATTAGAGGGTCTAAGACAGCAAGCTGTCAAACAGGCTAATGGGGATGTTAGTGACTCTCACAGTTTACTGGGAGGACAACCTCTTGTACACTGAGCATAGGGATCCTAAACCTGGAGCTGCCAGGAGATTAGTGATTCCTCAGGAGTACAGAAAGTTCCTCCTAACTCTAGCCCATGACATTCCCCTAGCTGGACACCTGGGACAAATGAAAACTTGGGACAGACTGGTCCCCTTGTTTCATTGGCCTAGGATGTCTGAGGACACAAAGGAATTTTGTAAGCCCTGTGAAACCTGTCAAGCCAGTGGCAAGACAGGTGGAACACCAAAGGCACCCCTTATTCCACTGCCTGTGGTTGGGGTTCCCTTTGAAAGGGTAGGGGTTGACATAGTTGGCCCCCTTGACCCTCCTACTGCTTCAGGCAATAGATTCATCTTGGTGGTAGTGGACCATGCCACAAGATACCCTGAAGCTATTCCTTTAAGGACCACTACAGCTCCTGCAGTGGCAAAGGCCCTCCTGGGAATATTTTCCAGGGTGGGCTTCCCAAAGGAAGTAGTATCAGACAGGGGAAGCAATTTCATGTCTGCATACTTAAAGGCCATGTGGAAGGAGTGTAGTGTAACTTACAAGTTCACTACACTCTATCATCCACAAACAAATGGACTGGTGGAGAGATTTAACAAAACTCTCAAAGGCATGATTATGGGTCTCACTGAAAAACTCCGCAGGAGATGGGACATCCTTCTACCATGCCTCCTTTTTGCCTACAGGGAGGTACCCCAGAAAGGAGTGGGCTTCAGCCCCTTTGAACTTCTTTTTGGACACCCTGTTAGGGCTCCACTCACACTTGTAAAGGAGGGTTGGGAACAACCTTTAAAAGCTCCTAAGCAGGATATTGTGGATTATGTACTTGGCCTCAGATCAAGGATGGCTGAGTATATGAAAAAGGCCAGTAAAAACCTTCAGGCCAGCCAAGAGCTCCAGAAGCAATGGCATGATCAGAAGGCTGTTTTGGTTCAGTACCAACCAGGGCAGAAAGTGTGGGTCTTGGAGCCTGTGGCCCCAAGAGCACTCCAAGATAAATGGAGTGGTCCCCACACAATTGTTGAAAAGAAGGGAGAAGTCACCTATTTAGTTGACTTAGGCACTTCCAGGAGTCCCCTTAGGGTGCTCCATGTCAATCGCCTGAAACCCTACTATGACAGGGCTGATCTCACCCTGCTCATGGCAACTGATGAGGGACAGGAAGAAGACAGTGATCCTCTACCTGATCTCTTCTCTTCCACAGAACAAGATGCTCTTGTGGAAGGTGTAGTTTTGGCTGATTGTCTTACTGCTGAGCAGAAAGACCATTGCATAAATCTCCTAGATCAATTCTCTGAACTCTTCTCTACTGTGCCAGGTACCACTTCTTGGTGTGAGCACACTATAGATACTGGAGACAGTTTACCTGTCAAAAGTAAGATCTATAGGCAGCCTGACCATGTCAGGGACTGCATAAAGCAAGAGGTGCAGAAAATGTTAGAACTAGGAGTGGTTGAGCACTCTGAAAGTCCATGGGCTTCTCCTATGGTACTTGTACCAAAACCCCATTCCAAAGATGGAAAGAAGGAAATGCGGTTTTGTGTAGACTATAGAGGTCTCAACCTGGTAACCAAAACTGATGCTCACCCTATACCCAGGGCAGATGAGCTCATAGATACACTGGCATCTGCCAAGTATCTAAGCACTTTTGATTTGACTGCAGGGTATTGGCAGATCAAATTGTCAGAAAATGCTAAACCTAAAACTGCATTTTCAACCATTGGAGGCCATTACCAGTTTACTGTAATGCCTTTTGGTTTGAAAAATGCACCTGCCACTTTTCAAAGGTTGGTGAACACAGTCCTGCAAGGGCTGGAGGTTTTCAGTGCAGCATATTTGGACGATATAGCTGTCTTTAGCTCCAGCTGGGATGATCACCTGGTCCACCTATGGAAAGTTTTGGAGGCCCTGCAAAAGGCAGGCCTCACTATCAAGGCTTCAAAGTGCCAGATAGGGCAGGGTAAGGTGGTTTATCTGGGACACCTTGTTGGTGGGGAACAGATTGCACCACTGCAGTGGAAAATCCAAACAATTATTGATTGGGTTCCCCCTACCACTCAGACTCAGGTGAGAGCCTTCCTAGGCCTCACTGGGTATTACAGGAGGTTCATTAAGAACTATGGCTCAATTGCAGCCCCTCTTAATGACCTCACATCCAAGAAAATGCCTAAAAAGGTATTATGGACAGCAAACTGTCAGAAAGCTTTTGAGGAGCTGAAGCAGGCCATGTGCTCTGCACCTGTCCTGAAAAGCCCTTGTTACTCTAAAAAATTCTATGTCCAAACTGATGCATCTGAATTAGGAGTAGGGGCAGTCCTATCACAACTTAATTCTGAGGGCCAGGATCAACCTGTTGCTTTTATTAGTAGGAGGTTGACCCCTAGAGAAAAGCGTTGGTCTGCCATAGAGAGGGAGGCCTTTGCTGTGGTCTGGGCTCTGAAGAAGTTGAGGCCATACCTGTTTGGCACTCACTTCATTGTTCAGACATACCACAAACCTCTACTTTGGCTAAAACAAATGAAAGGTGAAAATCCTAAATTGTTGAGGTGGTCCATATCCCTACAGGGAATGGACTATACAGTGGAACATAGACCTGGGAGTAGCCACTCCAATGCAGATGGACTCTCCAGATATTTCCACTTAGACAATGAAGACTCATCAGGTCATGGCTAGTCTTATTGTCCTTCGTTTGGGGGGGGGTTGTGTAGGAAAGTACCATCTTGCCTGGCATGTTACCCCCATTTTTCACTGTATATATGTTGTTTTAGTTGTATGTGTCACTGGGACCCTGGCATCCAGGGCCCCAGTGCTCATAAGTGTGCCTGAATGTGTTACCTGTGTAGTGACTAACTGTCTCACTGGGGCTCTGCTAATCAGAACCTCAGTGGTTATGCTCTCTCATTTCTTTCCAAATTGTCACTAACAGGCTAGTGACTAATTTTACCAATTTACATTGGCTTACTGGAACACCCTTATAATTCCCTAGTATATGGTACTGAGGTACCCAGGGTATTGGGGTTCCAGGAGATCCCTATGGGCTGCAGCATTTCTTTTGCCACCCATAGGGAGCTCTGACAATTCTTACACAGGCCTGCCACTGCAGCCTGAGTGAAATAACGTCCACATTATTTCACAGCCATTTTACACTGCACTTAAGTAACTTATAAGTCACCTATATGTCTAACCTTTACCTGGTAAAGGTTGGGTGCTAAGTTACTTAGTGTGTGGGCACCCTGGCACTAGCCAAGGTGCCCCCACATTGTTCAGGGCCAATTCCCCGGACTTTGTGAGTGCGGGGACACCATTAAACGCGTGCACTACATATAGGTCACTACCTATATGTAGCTTCACAATGGTTACTCCGAATATGGCCATGTAACATGTCTATGATCATGGAATTGCCCCCTCTATGCCATCCTGGCATAGTTGGCACAATCCCATGATCCCAGTGGTCTGTAGCACAGACCCTGGTACTGCCAAACTGCCCTTCCTGGGGTTTCACTGCTGCTGCTGCTGCTGCCAACCCCTCAGACAGGCATCTGCCCTCCTGGGGTCTAGCCAGGCCTGGCCCAGGATGGCAGAACAAAGGACTTCCTCTGAGAGAGGGTGTTACACCCTCTCCCTTTGGAAAATGGTGTGAAGGCAGGGGAGGAGTAGCCTCCCCCAGCCTCTGGAAATGCTTTGTTGGGCACAGATGTGCCCAATTCTGCATAAGCCAGTCTACACCGGTTCAGGGGACCCCTTAGCCCTGCTCTGGCGCGAAACTGGACAAAGGAAAGGGGAGTGACCACTCCCCTGACCTGCACCTCCCCTGGGAGGTGTCCAGAGCTCCTCCAGTGTGCTCCAGACCTCTGCCATCTTGGAAACAGAGGTGCTGCTGGCACACTGGACTGCTCTGAGTGGCCAGTGCCACCAGGTGACGTCAGAGACTCCTTCTGATAGGCTCCTTCAGGTGTTGCTAGCCTATCCTCTCTCCTAGGTAGCCAAACCCTCTTTTCTGGCTATTTAGGGTCTCTGTCTCTGGGGAAACTTTAGATAACGAATGCAAGAGCTCAGCCGAGTTCCTCTGCATCTCTCTCTTCACCTTCTGCCAAGGAATCGACTGCTGACCGCGCTGGAAGCCTGCAAAACTGCAACATAGTAGCAAAGACGACTACTGCAACTCTGTAACGCTGATCCTGCCGCCTTCTCAACTGTTTTCCTGGTGGTGCATGCTGTGGGGGTAGTCTGCCTCCTCTCTGCACTAGAAGCTCCGAAGAAATCTCCCGTGGGTCGACGGAATCTTCCCCCTGCAACCGCAGGCACCAAAAAGCTGCATTACCGGTCCCTTGGGTCTCCTCTCAGCACGAAGAGCGAGGTCCCTCGAATCCAGCAACTCTGTCCAAGTGACCCCCACAGTCCAGTGACTCTTCAGTCCAAGTTTGGTGGCGGTAAGTCATTGCCTCACCTCGCTAGACTGCATTGCTGGGAACCGCGACTTTTGCAGCTACTCCGGCCTCCGTGCACTTCCGGCGGAAATCCTTTGTGCACAGTCCAGCCTGGGTCCACGGCACTCTAACCTGCATTGCACGACCTCCTAAGTTGTTCTCTGGCGACGTGGGACTTCTTTGTGCGACTTCGGGTGAGCACCGTTTCACGCATCCTCGTAGTGCCTGTTTCTGGCACTTCCCCGGGTGCTACCTGCTGCTAAGAGGGCTCCTTGTCTTGCTCGACGTCCCCTCTACCTCCTGGTCCAATTTGCGACCTCCTGGGCCACAGCAGTGTCCAAAAACGCTAACCGCACGATTTGCAGCTAGCAAGGCTTGTTGGCATTCTTTCGGCGGGAAAACACTTCTGCACGACTCTCCACGGCGAGAGGGATCCGTCCACCAAAGGGGAAGTCTCTAGCCCTTTTCGTTCCTGCAGAAACCTCAGCTTCTTCTGTCCAGTAGAAGCTTCTTTGCACCCACAGCTGGCATTTCCTGGGCATCTGCCCATCTCCGACTTGCTTGTGACTTTTGGACTTGGTCCCCTTGTTCCACAGGTACCCTAGATTGGAAATCCATCGTTGTTGCATTGTTGGTTTGTGTCTTTCCTGCATTATTCCTCTAACACGACTTCTTTGTCCTTAGGGGAACTTTAGTGCACTTTGCACTCACTTTTCAGGGTCTTGGGGAGGGTTATTTTTCTAACTCTCACTATTTTCTAATAGTCCCAGCTACCCTCTACAAGGTCACATAGGTTTGGGGTCCATTCGTGGTTCGCATTCCATTTTTGGAGTATATGGTTTGTGTTGCCCCTATCCCTATGTGTCCCCATTGCATCCTATTGTAACTATACATTGTTTGCACTGTTTTCTAAGACTATACTGCATATTTTTGGTATTGTGTATATATATCTTGTGTATATTTCCTATCCTCTCACTGAGGGTACACTCTAAGATACTTTGGCATATTGTCATAAAAATAAAGTACCTTTATTTTTAGTATAACTGTGTATTGTGTTTTCTTATGATATTGTGCATATGACACTAAGTGGTACTGTAGTAGCTTCACACGTCTCCTAGTTCAGTCTATGCTGCTCTGCTAAGCTACCATTATCTATCAGCCTAAGCTGCTAGACACCCTATACGCTAATAAGGGATAACTGGGCCTGGTGCAAGGTGCAAGTACCCCTTGGTACTCACTACAAGCCAGTCCAGCCTCCTACACAAGCCATCTAAAGGTATGTAGTGGGCACTGGTCAACACAAGTGGTCCAACTACATAATGACTTCTCCGAACATAGGCATATTTGGTATCAAACATGTTGGAATCATGCAACTACACCGATTCCAGTGTTAGTTGCATGATATTATGTACTTTGGGGGTTCCTTAGAGGATCCCCCAGTTCTGCCTATGCAGCCTTACGTGGTCTAGCTACCAGCCCACACTGCTGCTAACCCCAGGCACTATTTTGCCCTCCTGCTGGTGAGCCAGGCTCTGGCTGGAGGAGTAGACCAAAGGATTTCCTGGAAGGGAGATGTGTGACCACCTCCCCCTGTGTATTAGGTGTCTAAGGGCTGGTGTGGGGGTGGGGTGGCCTTTGAGCACCACCAGACTGATTTGAAGGGCACATTTGGTGCCCTCCTTGCATAATCCGGTTTGCACCAGGTCAGAAAACCCCAGGTTCCTCCACTGGCACAAAAATGCACAAAGGACAGGGGAGTGACCATCCCCCGTCCAGCTCATCCCCTGCACAGAGCTCTGCCAGACGGCTACTTGATTCTGACGTCTTCAAAATAAGATGGGCAGGGGCCCCTGGGAGCATCTGACTGGTTAGGCCAGGTAAACGATGTCCCTGACCCCCTCTGATAGGTGGGGCACTGAAGAGAGTGGCCAAACCCCTTTTAGGGTTACTTAAGAGCTCCCTTGCGGGTGGGTCCTCAGATTTGTCGAGCAGGACTCCCCAAGGTACTCTCTGCATGACATCTTTTTCTCCTGGCCTCTGGAACCACTGCTGTTCTTCGTTGGAACCGAACAAGTCTGCTTCTGGGGGGAAGGCTCCCATTGCAACATTGTTTCTCCGGTTCCTGCAAGAATTCTGCAACATCTAAGGCTGTGCATCCTCCAAGGTCACAAGGAATCTGTTTGCACCAGGAAGCACAAAGGAATCTCTCTTGGAATGAAGGAGTCACTCCCCTGCAACTGCAGGCACCTCAACACAACGTCAGCCGGCTGGTGGGGTCTGCTGTCCCACAGACATACAGCAACACTGCAAAGCAGGTGGTGAGTCTGTGGCCTCCTCTGGGTCCTGCTTGTCTTCTAACCAACTTGGGAGACTGTGGGCCCTGCTCCTTCCACTGGACTGGAACCCCTGTGCACCCCAACTGTTGCACTTGCCAAGGCTTGTTGACTCTTCCTCTGAGAGATCTACAGGATCCAAGAAGCCCTGGCCTCCAGCACTCTGCAATCCGAAGATCAGCCCCTGTCGTGCATCTCCTGCAACGTGGGACTTCCGTTTTGTTGGACTGATAAGGTCTCCTTGTAACTCCCTGTGTCCAGCGCCTGTGGGTCACTCGTGGGGGCTCCATCAACTTCTGTTGGCCTTCCTGTGTGCAGAGGGCCAGCCCTGACTCCCCCTCATGGGTCGAGTCTTCTGGACCTTGCTGGTCCCCAAAACTTTGCAAAATCTTCTGCAACTCTTGTTAGCGTTTGCCAGTGTCTGTTGGTAACCTGGCTGGTCACTGACCCTCCTGCAATCCGGCGACCGTCCAGGGGCTGCTCATATGTGACTCTTGGGATCTTCTACAGCTCCTGGACCCCGCAGCTGGACTTCTTCCGCCAACTTGCAGGAACTTCACCTTTAAAAGAATGGCATTGCCACCTGCACCACCTGGGCATCTCCAAGGGTGCTGGACTCTGTCTTCTTCCTTTGCAGGTCCTCCACATCTGGAATCCATCCCTGGGTTCCACCTGCCTTGTCCATGGGTCGTGACAGCAGCTGGACAATCTGCTGTATCCACATTCTTCAAAGAGTCCCTTTTCCCCTCTGCATCCGGGTCCCTGGTGTAGATACTCCTGTCTTCTGGGTATCCTGGGGTGGGGGGCACTCTCCATCCATCCTCTTGCCTGCTGGTTTTCCTTAGGGGCCACTGGGAAGGTTCCTGTATTCAACAAACTCCAACCACTGCTCTCTGTGTTAGCCTATGGGACAGCTGGGTGGGAAACTACCTTGCACCTGATTGCTGGGAACACTTACTGTACTTACCTCTGGTGTTTTTAAGTGCCCCTAGCTAACTACCACACTTACCTTGGTTGGGGTCACTATTTCACATTCTACTTTTTAGTATATGGTTTGGCCCTCCCCTAGGGCCCTGAGTATCTTTATGCTTTTTCTGATGGTCTTTATGTGTACATATTGTGTGTGGATATCTGCAAAAGGAGATATACCAATGCTAGTTCAGTAGTAGTGCTGTAATAAAGTATCCTTTGTTTTTGCAACACTTGTGTGGTTCTTTCTTTTGAGCGACTTACTGTCTGACTACTGTGGTATTGCAAGTGCTTTACACTCCTCCTGGATAAGCCTTAGCTGCTCACCTCAGCTAGCCCTGGAGAACTCCTATCTGGACACCTATTCACCTATTTGTGCTGTCAGCACTCCCAAGTACACCAACAACACAACTACTATCACCACTCTCCTACAAATGTGACAATTCTGACAATTCCAGCCCCATAAGAAAGGATTTGGTGACAGGTATTAGTCAGTTTTAATGTATATTGAATTATTAAACAACTGTTTTGCTGGTCTCTAAATTAGACAAACAGCACCACCATGTGGCAGACTAATTATAAGTGCCAGCTTTGACATTAAGTGGCAGTGCTGAGCACCGAAAAACACCGCCTCCAATTAAACACTGGCTATATTACTCCTGCCCTTATTGCACTCTGTTCTTGTACTGTCACACTGTGATTACAAGTCAAAACACTATATTTTGGCCATATTTGACAACCATTAAAAGTGTCCTTTATCCTATGGCTTGCACTTTCAGCTTCAGTTCTCTGGAACTCCTAATGCTCTCCTTTAGACTCAAAGAGAACTTCTTAAGATTCCAAAGAATTCTGATGACCTGTCTTTTCCGCAAAGTTTTTTTCCTATTCATTCTGGATTTGACACCTACCCTGTCTCTTCTCTATCACCTCCTATTAGGCTAGGCCATAGATTCTCATCTATTACCCACACATGATGTCGTCTACAAAGAATTCTTCAGATGGTGGGCCATTGGTCTTTACCCTTCATTCACCATCCGCCTTACTTTCATGGGCTTGCTTCCATGTCTTCTCTTCAGACTTTGCTTGCTCTTGCTTGCATGGCTTGTAATCTTGCATTTTACGCTGGGGAGGCATTACGTTGTTTACAGCGCGTTGCACAGGGCTACGTAGCAATAAAGCAGTGGTAAGTCTCTGAATTAGAAGGTAATCAAAATGAGCTATACAAACACACCACCCTACATCTTGTCACATACAAAACCTATATGTTCAGGACAAATGTGACATATTTTTGTTAACTGTATTTACATTTAGCAGGTGCTAACTCATATTTACACAAAAACATGTTTGAACTCCTTTTGGTTTGTGTGTGTTAAATATGGCCTTATGTATGTATAACTTGATTTATAATTTGTCTTTAGTCCTGGCCATCAGCGTCTTAATTAGAGGCACACCCAGAACTTAAAAAGTACTTACTGTCTAAAGGCTTCCTTGTCTAAGCCTGCCACAGACAGGTGTGCTGGTTGCTGTTTGTGGAATGTTTGACCAGAATACTGCCCCCTAAACAGATCATAAAAGTTCCTGATGCACATAGAATGGTATGGATGACACTCTGGCTCTGAATACAAATTGACGTCCAATAAATCGCACCTAATAAATGACAATTCCACAGGGTACGTTATTTATCAGGTGTGATAAAAACACCTATTACGAGTTGATGGGTAATAGCATGTGGATTTTGGTGTTTAACGCACTTAAATTCACATGATATGGTATACGTGTGCCTTCCCTTGTTAACTTTTGGCAAGTTTGACCTGCTGAAGGTTAACGAATGTTGATAATTATTGGATGCGTTAAACACCTACCTAGAGGTGTTTATGCACAGGTCAGAGTACACCAGCAAACTCGTAATCAGGCCCCCTGTGTCTTGTATCTAAGCTATTCTTTGAATAGGAGCTCTTGCATGCTTCCCCAGACAGATGGCTTGATTGAGGAAGGCGTTTGGCATTCAAGGGTTGCCATTGACTTGATGGGGAAAGTGCACCCCAAAACAAGCCTGTAGGGATGTGCATGCAACTGTTTTGGGGTTGTGGTTGGAGTCTACACCAACTGATTGATTTAGGACGTAGTACCATGTATCACACTCATAGCCAATGGGCACTAATCTGTGATGTCACAGGGGAATGACCATGATTACTGCTGAAGGGATGTGATCAGATCCCCCATTGTGTTTAGTACTGAGGCAGTAACAGTACTCTTCTCCTGTGAGTAAGCTCCCTGGACTAATGGACAAGGCCCAAGCACCTTTTGTGAGCTTGCTATTGCACCCAATGGATATTTAAACTATTGTGAATAATTGTGAGCTGTGAATCTAGCAACTACAGATATTACTACAGATCACCATACAACACCCCTGGCCACTCCAGCCGTCTTTAGAGTCCATGGTTATAAATAAAACCACAAAACATATCAAGGTTTAGCACACAACCCCATAAATTACATAGTGGTACTCTACACAAGGGGTCTCCAACCTTTTCTTTAATGAGAGCTACTCATGTTAAATGATAATCAATGAGAGCTGTACTATTATTAGTGCTGTAATAGTATCCACATCTGACAAGATTACATTTGTGGACACTGTATGCACGGTTACTACCTGCGATCATCTCGGTGCATCAGGCAGGGTCACCAGCGGTAATGTAAAATAGGCTTTGGCGATCTGGAATGTCTCTACATAGGAAATACATAACAGCCGTAGCTGCAATGGCCCTGCTACCAAAATAATAACATTTGTAGAAAGTCTCCCCATGCCACATGATTTATCACTTAAATATCAGGTTTAAACATATTCTGTCATTTTTCTTCAAATATCAGCTGATTTGTTCTGAAACTAAACACATTTTGGTTTTGAATACACACTTTGAATTTCATCCATTTTATTATATGAATTCAACCAAGCAAAAACATCTAATTAAGTAGGCTGGGTTCTTCACAGGTGAGCTACTTACAGGTTGCTGGAGAGCGGCCAGTGGCTCACGAGCTACTCGTTGGAGAAGTCTGCTCTAGACAAACTGTTGTGGATGCCTCTGAAGAAGGGGGAGCACTGAAAAACTATGTGACACAGACACCCAAAATAGCTTTGTCAGATAGATAGTAGACTGTACAAACTGACTTGTTAGTGAAGGAAGTGAAGACTTTAACAAAATGGCTGCTTTAGATGGGATGTGGCATGATGGAATAAGGACTGGAACATCTTTGGTGGTTGGCAAAATTGACCAGAAGGTCTTCTAGTAAAGGAGAAAAGAGCGACTAGGGGTGTTTCTTCCGAGAACAAGTAGAGCTGTAGCAGTGTCAGTTCAAGGGAGTGGTAGAGAATGGAGAGTATCCTGGATGCAAAGTTCTGGACGCCATGTTGGGTAGGGCATCTGGTGGCACAGGAGGCTCACTGTTAGGTACCATCTAGGAGATTCAGTTCTAGGACATATCTGAATGGATGCATCTTTGTTCTTATTCTTTACTTGATTGTGCTTCCCTTAGGTTCTTTGGCACCAAATGGATGATTTTCCTGGCCACTGGCATCTATGCCCTCTTTGTGTCCACCAACTACTGGGAGCGTTACTACACCTTGGTGCCTTCGGCTGTCGCTATCGGAGTCACCATTGTTCCCCTCTGGACCTCCCTGGGCAACTATATAACAAGGTGAGATCCTAAGGCGTGTCTGCTTGCTATTGGTGCAATATGCTAACAGGCTCTGATTGTGACAGCCGATGGTGTAAGAGGCGTCATTTACACTGAAGTGTTTGGTATTTTAAGGTATGTCGCTGAAGGTCAAGGAGTCGTCACCTCACATTCTTCATGTTAGTTGTGACATGACAGATGTTTCTGATGGTGCAAGCGATTTATGTTTCTAAGTTCTGAATGGGATGTTTGATGGTACAAGAGAGGCCGTTTCATTCCAGTTATGTCGATACACTCTTCGAGGACTGTATGATAGTTTAAAAGAGGCCATCTCAAATTGTCTCACGTTAGTTGGTGATGTAAGAGAGGTCTCTGATGGTGCAGGAGACATCATCTCCAAACAGGTTATTTTTTTATAGACTGTGTTGCCTGATGGTGCAAGAGATGCTGTTTTGTTCTTGCTATAAGTCAGAAGGCTCTTTGATAAATGTTGGATGGTGCAAGAGATATCATCTTAGACTCCTCGTAAGGCACTGGGATGTGAGTGATGTCTCATGGCTTAAGCGGCATTATTTTTAGAACGATTATCACTGTTGCTGTAAGAAATGTGACCTGACCATGGTCATAAACTAGAATGCCATGCGCGTTGACTCTGATTGGTTAATGCATCATCCGTTAGGTGATGTCTCTGATGTAAGACATGACATGTAATGTATTCTGTCCTCCACTACCTCCTGTGTCATGGTTTTAAGGAACCCACAGGGCCATCAGATAAGCCATTGCCTCTTGAATTGAATTGTGTGGCTTAGGACTGCCACCACACATACCCAACACCTGAGTATGTGCTTGTTTCCCCTCCGTAATGGCAGGATGGCGCAGAAGTACTACGAGTACACCAACTACAAGGAGCTGCACGTGCAGGAGCAGAAGAAGCCTCCACGGGGGGCATACCACCGCTACATCATCATCTTCCACACCGTCTTCTACATGCTCTTCTACGTGAGTGATCAGTGCATGCGTTCTGCAGGAAAACTGCATCTACCTGGATGCACATGGTTGCCTAATGTTCATAGGCAAAGTCAAACAAGTCTCAAAAAATGTAATAGTGCTTCGCATTTGTTCATCAGTTTTTTAAAGTGCTGCATATTGGCTTGGGAAGCTGCAGAGCTCTCAGAGAGGACACAGAGAAGTGGGAAAAAAAGTAATGCTGCAGGAAGACGGTCCTGTCAGTAGATGATTGAGCCTACCATCTTGTAACCTGATGAATGACCTAAAAGCTATAGGTTGTGCAAAGCACAAAATCACTTCTTGGTTGATGAGGTAATAGCCAATCTAAAGTGCCCAAAGAGAAGGGGAACATGTATGCAGTGTCCAGGACAGTCCAGACCACCCCATAACCCTTTAAGGTGTAATTAAGATGAGGTTAGCCATATGTCTGGATGAAGAGGTGTATTTCCAGGTGTTTCCTAGACTTCAGGAAACATTTTCAACGCTTCGACGTGACCCTATTTTATATACCTGCTCTTCCAGGCTGGGAGCTGGGTAGGATGGCAAAACTCTGGCTGCTCATTGGTCTATGAGGAGTTAGCAGGGTGCAGAGATAGCTTGGTTAGCAATGGTGTAGAACTTTGAGGGCAAGGCGGATGTTTTTAAATTGGAATTTCTCTTTTCTTAGCAGCCAGAAAAGAGAGTGTTTGCTTTTAGTATGTGATCATGCTGTTTATGGCCAAATATCAGTCAAGTATCTTGATTCTAAACATGTTGTTTGGAGCCTACTAAAGGACTTGCAAGATTTTCTGTGAAGGTTTACGGGTAGATAAGGTTTCCTCTTAGAAGGTGTAGGTGGTGGAAGATTGTTTTAGTGGCTGTTTACCAGGGGTACAATAGAGAGCTCATTCTACCCAGTGATATCAGCCAGGTTACAGGGAGGAGTGAGGGATTTATAAGCCCAGAATTTAGGATCTGAGACTTTCCTCATTGATTCAGATTTTCTGCACCCAGAGCTGACCTTGTAATGGGCAGTGAGTTACTTACGAGGGCACCCAGAGCCTTGCACGAGAGGTGCATGTGTGTCTGGTTGACTTACATGTGGCAGCCAACGTTACTGGTGTCATGCATACTAGTGAGCACAACCATGTAAACATTGAACAGTGTAGGTGACATAGATCATCCGTGTCCTAATCCATATCAGACACTGGCCTTCCTAGAAAGCCGGGGGCCTTGTTTGCCACTGTTGATGAGGAAAGAAGCTGTTCCAGTGCATGGTAGTGGTGTCAGTCATTAAAGGGGTACATTGGCATCCTCTGTATGAAATGCAGCTGAAAGGTCTAATAGTATTAACTTTCTCGCTGACGTTCCAGAGCCTTTTGTCAAAGTTGCAAGCCATACTAGGAATGATTTAGCAGCCCCTTTGGCTCCCAAGGAAGTAAAAGCTGGTTTGAGTGCTTTGGCAGACCTGAGATTGGTTTATCATTGAAGAATTTTCAGGGTTGGCAAATGGTTTCTTCAGCAGTGGTGCAATGACTGCATGTTTAAGGGTTGAGGGATGTCTCCAGAGGGGGAGTAAGTGTATGTCCTGTGACATCTAGATGGAAGGTTACAGAAAGCACACCTGTAGATTATTTTGGTGACACGTTTCCACCATTTTTGTCCCATTGAAATGCATTGTAGTGGATGCCTGGTTTTGAGGGCACAAAAAGGATCATACATAAAGGGTGATAGCAGGTTTTAGTCACAATATAAATAATGTTTGGTGCTTTCATTATACATTTAGGAATTGTGAGTAACTTGCCTGTGAAGATGGCCAAACTCTTTGATGAGTTTGATGAACCATCACTGGCAGTAAACAGGTTTCTATCATGATTTTCTGATATAAATTATGGAAGGTGATGTAGAAGCTAAAATGAGGGCAATTGTTTTTTAAATTCACAAATGTCTTGGTCATTCGTGTGAGACTAATATCTGGTATGCTGACAAAACTGTTTTTTCAATATCACCAGCAGCCTGTCAGCTGATTCCCCTGTGTTCTGCTGCAGCCTCCCACAGTATTACAGTGAACAACTAGAGCGCTTGTACTCCGTATCCATGACCAAGTGAGGCAATCCTAGACTCCATGTTGTTGGAACAGGAGCCATAGAATTTAAATAATTTTCTGTGGAGGAGATAGCAGTAAATGGACAAAATGAGTGGTTATTTGTTACCACAGATATTATGGTTAGTGTTCCACAGATATTGTGGTTAGTGTTCCACAGATGTTATGGTTAGTTTTCCACAGATATTATGGTTAGTGTTCTGAAAGCTACAGTGTGAACACATTTTTTATAAATTCTCAAATAGTTTAGGTGGTCTACAGCTGTCTGAATCGCATTTGTTGTTACCAGTGATTAGCAGTTAGGCTGAGGGCGGGGACAGTGGCTTAACAATAGCCCCCGAGCCCCTTGCGGCGCAGGGGAGGCTCCCAAGCTCTAGGGAGCCGCTTCCGGCACTGTGCACGAGCAGCGGGCCACTGGCCTGAGAACTCCTGCCTGGGTCCAAAGCGTAGAGGGCTCCCGCCATGCATTTTGCATGGAGGGCTCCTACAGTTTTCTTACACCACTGGGCGGGGAGGCAAACAGCTGGGCATGTGGGCTGAGAAGAGGTGGAGAAAAGCAACAGCAGTTGGACTTTGAATTAGCTACTACGTAGCTACACCTGACTTATCTTCCTGTTTCTTTGCAGCTGAGCTTTATTTTGGCTGAAATGCCCACAGCCATTTTCCTGCGGAAATTCATTTTCCCCGCGAATCATACGTTAGCTGAAGTAAAGATTTGTGGTAAGTGAATGACCTCATACTGAACATGTCTTCATAGTTCTCTTCCACCAGCCATTGTGCAGACTGCCTCTCTTTGGAGCAGTGCTCTTTCGTCAACTCTATATCTCGCTTTCCTACACCGTTCCTAATGTCGCACTCCTTCCCCAACAATCGACCTGCATCCTTACCACCAAGTCAACACCCGTTCACCATCCCTATAGCTCACCTTCCTACACCGTCATTCTCTTTGCCAGTGCCCCAACCCCCCACTGTCACCACTATGAAACCTTACCCCTTGCAAGCATGTGCCTCGTTGATGGTAATTCTCCACCCGTCGCAAGTGACTACACCAGTGCTTTCTAAACCTTTTAGACCCATGACCAACTTTGTAGAATGACAAACTTTTGTGACCCACCTGGCTTTAATGGCTATGAGGTGGGTGATTGGTTAATGTAACTAAAGCATGGCTTGTCATTTACAGAAAGCTCGTTTTGTGTGAAAATGGCCACTAGATGAGCACAGACATACAGTTTTACTGATAAAATAATTTTGCACACAAATGATAATTTATGTAAATCAGATTTTGGTGAATATTTTTCATTTGTGCATCACCAAGTAAAGTGTCTTGATTTGTTTTGATCTTATTAAAATCTTGCTTCCACCGTTCCTCACAATTACAGGAATTGTGCTCCATTGTTGCTTTCCTAGCTTCTGAATGTGTACAGTTCATTTACTAGGATTTACATTTTGTTGTGTGTTACAAAAAATTACATCCTACAGTCATTCTGTTCACACATTTTACCCCAGCACAATGGTCCCATAATTCCCTTTACTTTTCTTTCTCTGACTGCAAAGTGAAAGGGGTTTGTAGCACCAATCCCCCTGTTAAAGAAATATGAGCAAAACAATGTGTCAGAAGACATAGACTGACATTTGACCTCCGTCTTTGATGCACAGCAAATATTACAAGTTAAATACAGAGTTTAAAGGTATCTTTATTTATTACTTAGACTTTCACGACCCACCAACAATCGGTAAAATGAAATGTAGATTTTTTATATAGTGCAGCTTATCACCTGTGAGGGTCTCAAGGCGCTGTCCATGGGCACGGGGAGATTGTGATTTTGCCAGAATCACAGAATATTGTGCTGATACCGAGGATTGAACCCGGGTCTCCAGCTCCCGTGGTGGTCGTTCTGACCACTGCGCTACATCCTCTCCTTGTGGGTCACAACCCACAGTTTGGGAAACACTGGTCTTCACCATTCCCTATGGTCAGTGCTCCTACACCAGCCCATAACTGACATTGCTACACCCTGCCTGTTGTCACCACCCGTCCCGATACTGTTAACAGGCTTAGGGCCTGATTTAGAACTTGGAGGATGGGCTACTCCGTCACAATCGTGACGGACATTCCATCCACCAAAATCGAAATCCCATTATATCTAATGGGATTTAGAGTTTGGTGGACGGGATATCCTTCACTGTTGTGACGGATTAACCCGTCCTCCAAGTTCTAAATCAGACCCAAATTCCATCTTTAGGTATCCTTGAATCAATACTCCAGGGTAACATCATTAAACTTGGTTCTTTCTCTCTCCCTCTGCTTTTTATCTCCTAAACCCTATCTATCTCTCTCCACAGGTGGTGATAGTGCTGGGATCCTTAAAGGCTTCAACAAGACAGTGTTGAGAACTCTACCTCCAAGTAGGGACCTCATCGTGGTCGAGAGTGTCCTGATGGCCGTGGCGTTCATTTCGATGCTGCTGGTAAGGCTTATTACCTGCACACCTGAGTCCAGCCCAGAACACATCACAAATCATATCCTGACCCCTGTAGAGGCAAGAAATGAATGTGAAGAATGGTGTGTGAGCTGAATATGAAGTACACACAATGCAGAACCTTGGCTGATAAGCATATATTTAAGTCCAGGATTTGTAAAGCGCAGCAAGCCACCCGTGAGGGTCTCAAGGCACTGAACTGTATGCACAAGGAGATTAAGGGCCAGATGTAGCAAGCAGTTTTGCCCATTCTGTGTCTATGGGAAAATGTGTTCGTACAAATGGCCCTTAGTGATTTTCCCAGAACCACAGGATGCGATCCAATGCAGAGATTCGAACCTGGGTTCCCCAGCTCCGAAGTCAGCAGCTCAGGCCAGTACGCAACATCCTCTCAGGCCATTTGCGCTACATCCACATCTAAGAGGGAATATGAGCCTACAGCTTGTATATGGGTTTTAACTGATGGTGAGGACACAAATCAATAACAAGAGATTCCATTTACCAGCTTCACTGAGCAGTCACTAGCTCAGTAAATTTCAGGAGACATGAGGAAAGGAAACAAGTGAATGGTTGCACATGTTTGAATTAATCTCAGCTGCTGATAATTGCTTTGGAGATGAATTCTTTCAGAGTGTGCCACTACAGGCAGGGACCACCAGATGCAAAACCTTCTTGGCCATAGTCCAAGAGAAGTCCTGCCCAAAATAGACCCTGTCTCCTCTGTATGGGAATACAAGTAGTTTCTGAAAAGTGTCCTTTGTCACCGAGGTGCAGCTCGAGTTCTATGCAAACAGTGAGTTACGGGACCCACATCTGGACATACCTGTTGCACTTATGGTCTCTCTCTGTGGAAACCAAAACACTGATGGATTGAAAGCTTGAGTTAGTTTACCCTGAGCCACATTTCAGTCCTTCATTCTTTGCTCACTGTGGCACCACAGACTGGGACCAACCATATGCAGATCTGTCTTCGTCTCATCCCATTATAGACCTGACTGCTAGGCCTCTTCTCCTTTGCAACCTCTTTTTTGTGGAATAACTCTTTGTCAGTTTTCAGATCAAAATATTGAAGTTTGTAGATTGAATTTTAAAGAAACAACATTGATAAATATGTCATAGTCACATTTACCAAATATACCCCTTTTTTCTCTTAGATGCATCACAAACAACAGAGCGGGGTAAATGCTAGAGAAGAGTACAATAAGATAAAGGCGGTGGCGGGGGATGAGAATCGGTCAATTTAATGCAATATTTACTCAATATGAGAAGCATGGAAAGGCGATGCGAGAACAGTAGAAGGGAAGGGGAGGTTGGCATGCAGTGGAGGGGAATATAAGGCAGGGAATGATGGGGGAGTTTTTGTTTACCTTTGAGGATTCACAAAACCTCAAAAGTACAGGAAGAATACACAAAGACAGACATTTTCATGCTGAACTAGACCATGGAACAGTATCCGGGAGCGACAGTGGTTGTAACAAGGACTGTTGTCAAGATGGCCGCCAATAAAGTCGTACAAAAGAGCATGGATCTGAATCCAGCTGTATGTCCTAGTAATGAACGTCATTGGTCAGCCCTCACACAAATGAAAAGATATGAGGAAAGAAAAGAAAATTAAGAACATTTAAAAGATTAAGGGAGGTGTCACTTGTCAAAAATAGAACTTGACTATGGAGTTTCTAGAGCATAGATGGCATTATAGGCTATTTGGATTCCGAATCATCATGAAAGATAAACACCTCCAGTCCACCATGCATTAGCCACACACGATACAGAGTTAGCCAATGAACCGGTTATACAATGTATGAAGAGTCCATAGTTGGGAACAAAAACATCTACTGCATTAACCTGACATCTACAGCAAGTAAACACCAGGCAGACCTTCGTGTGCATCTGCCGAATAGAACGAGCACCTAACTTAAATATAAGTGGAAGCACTACTCTGAGATCCCTAGGAAAACTATTGTATTATAAAGGATCCCGGATATCTTCAGGTTTCTGCAGCTAGTCATTAAGCTTATCAATGAGACTATCATGTGAGGCTTTGTCAAGTGCTGGGAGAGTCAGAGATTTCCATTTACAAAGAGATCACAGTTTTGCATCAGCCACTGAGGAGCCCAGACATCATCTCTTATGATTCAATAAGTCCTTCAATTTCTGAAGTGCCATGAAGCTGGGCTAAAGAGGCACTAGGTGAAAGGTTCTCTTCACTGTAGTCCATTATGGGTTCTCAGATCCTGTTCCAGTACTGTCTGAGTGGTACGCAAGACCACAGAATGTGTACACTGTCATGCTCTCTAGTAGGTGGCACCACCAAGTTAAAGAGTGTGGGCTCAGGCCTGCCTTGAAAAGACACAGAGATGGTTAGTGCCAGTCATGGAGAATGTTTAGGGTCATGAGTTTCAGACAGGTCATGTAGCAGAGGTATTTGGAACCAGTACTCTTCGGAGAATGAGGTGTGTACCCTGTCCTACCGCACTGTTTGTAATAACTTTTAAGTGGCATTCCCTGATTATGGCACCATAGAGGCCTGGTAGATCCTGTCTGTTTCCTCAACATGTTTTCTGGTAGGAGAGAAGAGGCAAATTGTACTTGTTAAGAAGTTTCGGGGACTGATTGTCTTTTCAGACAATAGAGCGGTCACAAGTGAATCCATCTTTGGTCAACCAGCAGTTGCAATTCATACTGCAGATATTAAAACGTTTTGATGTGTTGACGTTTCCTTCTTGTAGAATCTGACCAACTGATTTCTTTCAATTTCCAAGTTTGTCACTACAATTCATGGCCTCCTCTGAGGAAACCTAGTTGTTTCAACTGAGTACCACAATGGGAGAGGGAGAAGAAAAGAGGAGTGTCTCATCCTCCCTAGCTGTGTATAATGAAACACAAAAAGCGAGTTCACTACCACAGTCAACAGGCTTCAGGAGATGTCCCCTTCTCTGTACTGGGGAAACCCTAAGGGTTGTTAAAAGAACCCTCACCCAACAACATTAGTTGGTGGCATGCTTCCTCATAGGGTTCCCACCCAAGACTCCTGAAACATCTGGGTGTGCTACAACGCCTGAGGTTACAGCAAAGCTGGATTGTGTTTTGAAGGTGCAAATACGTGATTTTATAATGGCCTCAGGGTTCTCAACCTCTTCAAGTAAACTTCAGTAGTGGGAACTTTGGGTAAAGACTGAAAACAATGATAAATGTTCTTGTGAGACATTAGTTATATTGTGCTTCCTAGGTTATGGTCTACAAGTTTCAGTCATTTCTGCTAAGTGCCCCCTGGGCCAATATGGCCTTCGTCAGGACCGTGCCGCATATGCTCTAAGGTGTATTTCTTTACTAATCATAACTTACAATATACACTGTGTCACTCAGTGTGGTTGTTCTGTTGTAAATACAACAAGAGGGTGAAAGAGACATCAAGGTTATATGGTAGACATCATCCACATGGAACATCGGCACAGCCCATGCAACCGTCCATAAGTCATGCAGTATGTCCCCCGCATGCAGGAACCCCCATAATCTATATGGGAAACCCCAGTGGTCTCTTTCATAAACCCACTGTGTTCTTACTTCATGCTGTGAGCGGGCGTTACCCAGGTACTCCCTAGGTAGAGAGGAAGGGACATCTCTTGAACCCTACTGACTATGGTAGCAAACTCACATTTTGTGTTTGATGCTATCCAGTTGTTTCCAGGCATTGGTTTTCATCCGGGGATTGATTTTCAGGGTTTTGAGTACAAGGTGCCAAGTTAGAATCATTTCATGTAGCATCTTTTGAGGGGGTTGCAGCATTTGTGTTGCAACCATTCTAGAGCGCCCGTCGTGGAGTAGCAGAGGCTGAGTCCATCAGTCTGCCTAGGCATTGAGGGATTCTGAGGGGAACAGCCCAAATAGATGAATAGATGAATGTTTGTGCCAAAGCCATTTAATTTGTCTGCATCCTTCCCCACAGGGAAAACGACATCAGCTTTGACTAACAAAATCCACTGTGGTCTTGACCACGATGGGAGGTCGTTTGTCATATATTATGTTAGATAACTTTGTATTAAGTAGCATCTGAATAGTTCATATATTTCCTGACCCATTTAACAGGGTTATGTGCAATGTTCCTCTTAGCAGTACGGTTGGACATCAGCCGGGATGTATTCATGGACCAATTGGTGTTGTATCCCACAAAGGAAAAGCAGTCGTGGGCCATACTCATTGTTGCCAGTTTTTCAGGAGTCCCACGACAGACGGGGATGAAAAGTTTCAGATTGTGGCAAACAGAGCCTTTTACCACTGGTGACCTGGGGCTTAACCGTAATGTTCAACCCGAAACTGAGCCCCATGTACACCCCCCTACCACTTGACCCCGGGGGTAGTAAGGTCAAGCAGTCAAAGGCTCACACAAGGACGTGGATAGATGCTCAGAACTCAATAGAACATCGATGGCCAATTAATAAATCAACGTCGGGTCTACATTTTCTTACAAAATAAATAGTACTTTACTTTTTACACGTAACACATTAGTATATAATATTATCAGACGCCACTTGAATTAGTGCACCGCCAACTCAAGTAATAAATAAATAAAAAGAGGTTAAACGCTTGCCAAGGATACACCCTACTTAAATAATATTGGTTAATGTGTAGGCCCTGAAGAAGCAACCTTGATGTCGTGAAACGTGTTGTTGTCTTTAATAAGAATAAAAGATCTAAATGAAACATCCTTTCGCGGATGGTGCCCACCACAGGCCAGGACCCTTCTATGGGTGGCATTTTGTGTAAGGGGCAAGGTGCATGCAGTGCTGGGGGCTCGGGGCAGCCATGCGTTGGTTTGCCCCCCAGGTTACAGAGCCCAGCTGGAGCCACGCCCCGTGACGTCTCTGATCCCCAGGTAAACAGGGCCAAACCACGCCCACTGCCCGCAGTGCATGATGCCAGCTTACAGATCATGATTGGGGCTCCCGGTTTTACGGTGTCCATATTTATGTATATTTATTTTGTAGTTTTGAGAGTAAATGAACCTGTAAATGGTATTTTTCACATTTATTTAACTGATAAACACGCGCTCATACTTTGCTGCCTGCCAAATTTTAGCAAATTAAGCAGTCAAATATAACGAAATATTACACTCTCAGGTACCTTTCAGCATTATAGTACAAATGTATGGTAACATATGCCTGCGTTTAGGGAACTCTCAACCTTTTTTTTAACTCCCCAAGCTGTTGTCCCGGAAATCATGAAAGACAGCAGGGAGAGTCACACCAGAAGCGCAATTTTTTGTATTTTTCCACTTTTAAAATACAGAAAGGAAAGACATTGCTTTCTGGATGTATTTATTTGTAAAAATCAATAAAAACGGAAAACGGAGTCTTAATCTTGATGTTTTGTCTCGTGGCACCAGCCTGCTGGAACCCTTCTTGCTTGGCATCAGACCCCTAACCATCTCTCTGGGCCTCACTGGATGACCCTAACAAGCTGGTTTTGACATTTTGCAGAAATAAACATAAAATGCTGTGCAACAAACATATAGATTTTGTTGCAATGGTGTTTGATTAAATATGCGCAACTGGTTACCTAACTTCCATAATTCCTGTTTTTTATGCCTTTGATGTGTGAAGGGGCAGAAAATAGTTGTTACAGAGGGGGATGTGCCATCTGCGTGATGAGTGTGCCAGGGGCACACTGGAGCTTTGAGCGTCACACATTTAAAATCAACATTGATTTTCCCATCGGACTAATTAAATTAGGGTCTAACGGTGAAACGTCAGAGCAGTTGGCGAGCTCAGAATCACCATGTGCCCGAGGGCCCCTGCAGCTGCTTGGCAGCCTTTCATCTCGCCTCGCCCCCCTCCTTTCATCCTGCTTTCTGAATAGGGGGAGGGGAGGATGGGGCTGGGGCAGATGGAGCTGGGGGCAGCAGAGATTCCCCGCACCAGAAGACCGTGCCAAGGGCACTGAGCTCCTGGAAGCCTCAGTGCCTGGTCACGTGACTAGGGGGCCAGCCTGGGGGTCGTGGCCTCTCCATCTCCTGTACCAGGGGCAATGTACACAGATAGGCAGGTGATGTACAGAATAGGGCGAGTTAGGGCAGAACTGAGCTCCCAGGAGAGTCATTCCACATGGGGAAGGTGTGTCTTAGCTCTGATCGTCCGTCTGATGGAAAGACAGCCTCCCCCCAGTACAGCTGTCACAGGCGGGGTCTGTTTTGTTCTGCCCCCAACAGGCTGAAGCCCCGCCTCTTCTAACCCTCTGTACCAGTTGTTGAAAGCAACAGTAGGATTGGACGGAACGCCCAGCCAGGGTGCTCTGAGGCAGACTGGGAGCCTGTGCCCGCTCTCTCCAATCCGGCACTGCGTTGCTGGGTTTGACAGAGCCTACTGTGCATGTATGCTTGGCCGGCCTGAGACGGCCGGCCAAACATACACGTGTACTGAGGGGGAGTGCTGTGCACTCCCCCTCTGTCCCAGTCACGCCCGTGGCCCCACCCACTTTTGTAGTAAAAACATAATAAACCAAGTTTATTATGTTTTTACTATAAAACCTTTGCAGCTGCTGCTGCTGGCGGGGGGGAGAGGCGGACCCTCCTCCACCATAGCAGAAAAGCCGCCCTTGCTGTAAATGTCAAGGAATTTGAAACTGGAGGCTAAAAATTAAATTAGTATCTGCAGATTCATTTTTGGGAGCAGTGCCGGTGCATCAAACAGAATATAGTATGGAGGATAGGTGGTTTCATTTGTATTTAGAAAAGCTCCAACCTTCCTAATGATCAGAAATGGGATCTTTGGTTGGCAGTCAGGTTACCCCCTGTCCAAGCAAGGACCCTCACTTTAGCCAGGGTAAAGGCGAATCACACTCAGTCCCCGCTCACCCTCTTGGTAGCTTGGCACGAGCAGGTAGGCTTAACTTCAGAAGCAATGTGTAAAGTATTTGTACCAACACACACAGGAATACAGTGAAAACTCTATAAAAAGGACACCACGCCAGTTTAGAAAAATAGGAAATATTTAACAAAATCAAACAAGACCAAAACTACAAAAATCCAACGTACACAAGTAAAAATATGAATTTTCAAAAGAATAAGAGCTTTACTCCATAGAAAACAATGGAAACGTTGATTTTGCATAAAGTACCTGGTTAGCGTAAAAAATAAAGCCACACGGGTGAGCGTGCATCGGAAAATGCAACGATGCGTTGATTCCTTCCTCACAAGGGAGGCTGTGCATCATTTCCTTGCCGGTCGGGTTGGCGATGTGTAGTTTTCCTCCCTCGAAAGAGAGCAATGCGTTGATTTCTGGAGGGGGCAGATTGGATCTGCGCAGAGTCAGGTTGACGCCCAGGGACGATGCGTGGAAAACCCTGTTGCACAGTGTTAGAAAACTGCGCTGCGTGGGGTTTGCGCCATTATCAGCAGCCGCAAGCGAGTGTTGCACGTTGTTTCTCCAGCCGCGATGCGTCGATGTCCCAGCCGCAATAAAGGAGGAGTATCGATTTTAGACGCAAGGCTTGGGGGTGTGCCGTTTATAAGCCGCGTTGCAGACGGTGCGTCAAAAATTTGCCCGCACAGTGTTCTGTGCGTGGATTTTCATCTCTTGGCCTGGGATAGGGCACCACTTGGCAGGGTAGGAGTCTCTGCAGAGTCCAAGTGCTGGCAGAGGAAGTATTTGATGGCCCTGAGACTTCAAAACAGGCGGCAAGCTCAATTCAAGCCCTTGGAGATTCTTCACAAGAAGGAATATACCACGGAGGCCTGTCTTTGTCCCCTTTTTACAGGTAGAAGCAGCAACTGCACGATAGACCCACAAAGCACAGTCACAGGCAGGGGCAGTACTACTGTTCAGCTCTTCAGCTCTTCTCCTTGGCAGAGGTTCCTCCTGTTTCCAGAAGTGATCTTGAATAAATCCTAAGTCTGGGGTTTTGGGTCCACTACTTATACCCCTTTTTGCCTTTGAAGTTGGCAAACTTCAAAGGAAAGTCTCTGTTCACAAGATCCTGCCTTGCCCAGGCCAGGCCCCAGACACAGATCAGGGGGTTGGAGACTGCATTGTGAGAGGGCAGGCAGAGCCCATTAAGGTGCAAGTGACCACTTCTCCCTCCACTCTAGCCCAGATGGCTCATCAGGACATGCAGGCTACACCCCAGCTCCCTTTGTCTCACTGTCTAAAGGGGATTCACAAACAGCCCAACTGTCAAACTGACCCAGGCAGCTTCTAACCCTCTCTTCTTATAGTCCCTCCTCTTCTAGCCCTCTCTGCCTGAAGCAGACCTGCCAACTTGAGAATGAAATTTGCCATGTGAGAGAGGGTGTGGCCTTGGAGGGGCAGGGCTTTATGGCAAGAACTTCCCGAGAGGGACTTCTGCCCCTATTGATGACCTTCTTGCACCAAAAAAACATTGAAACTGCTTGATATCCGGGGCGGTTTTCACACCCCTTAATGGACATCAGCTGTTTGGAGCCTCAAAAGACGAGCTGGAAGTCTTCTCTTTGCAGTGGTTTCCAGCTCACCTTGCCTGCCACCATCAGATTTTGGCTCCTCACTGGGTGACCGTGTGAAGGGAGCCAAACTTGTGTGACACAAGGTGGCACCGTGTGAGTTCACGACAGCTAGTGAAGTCCCGCCTCTTCTGACCCGCTCTGCATGAAGTCTCACCTAACTCTGTCTGCTGAAGTCCAGCGAGCGTCCATCCCTCTCTGCTGAAGTCCAGCCAGCATCCATCCCTCGCTGCTGAAGTCTGGCCAGCGTCTGTACCTCTCTGCTGAAGTCTGGCCAGTGTCTGTCCCTCTCTGCTGAAGTCCAGCCAGTGTCTATACCTCTCTGTTGAAGTCCGGCCGCATCTGTCCCTCTCTGCTGAAGTCCCGCCTTATTCCTAACTCTGTCTGCTGAAGTCCAGCCAGCGTCCATCCCTCTCTGCTAAAGACTGGCCAGCATCTGTCCCTCTCTGCTGAAGTCCAGCCAGTGTGTATTCCTCTCTGCTGAAGTCCCGCCTTCTTCCTACCTCTGTCTGCTGAAGTCCAGCCGGCGTCTGTCCCTCTCTGCTGAAGTCCGGCCAGCGTCTGTCCCTCTCTGCTGAAATCCGGCCAGCGTCTGTCCCTCTCTGCTGAAGTCCGGCCAGTGTCTATCCCTCTCTGCTGAAGTCCAGCCAGTGTCTATTCCTCTCTGCTGAAGTCCAGCCAGCATCTTTCTCTCTCTCTCTGCTGAAGTCCTGCCTTCTTCCTAAATCTATCTACTGAAACCCAGCCAGCATCTATCCCTCTCTGCTGATGTTCAGCCAGCGTCTGTCCCTCTCTGCTGAAGTCCCACCTTTTTTCCTAACTCTGTCTGCTAAAGTCTGGCCAGCATCTATCCCTCTCTGTTGAAGTCCGGCCAGCATCTTTCCCTGTAAGCAGAAGTCCAGCCAGTGTGTATCCCTCTCTGCTGAAGTCCCGCCTTCTTCCTAACTCTGTCTGCTGAAGTCCAGCCGGCGTCTATCCCTCTCTGCTGAAGTCCAGCCAGCATCTATCCCTCTCTGCTGAAGTTCAGCCAGCACCTGTCCCTCTCTGCTGAAGTCCCGCCTTTTTTTCTAACTCTGTCTGCTGAAGTCTGGACAGCATCTATCCCTCTCTGTTGAAGTTCAGCCAGCGTCTGTCCCTCTCTGCTGAAGTCCCGCCTTTTTTCCTAACTCTGTCTGCTGAAGTCTGGACAGCATCTATCCCTCTCTGCTGAAGTTCAGCCAGCGTCTGTCCCTCTCTGCTGAAGTCACGCCTTTTTCCTAACTCTATCTGCTGAAGTCCAGCCAGCGTCTGTCTCTCTCTGCTGAAGTCCCGCCTTCTTCATAACTCTATCTGCTGAAGTCCAGCCAGCATCTATCCCTCTCTGCTGAAGTTCAGCCAGCGCCTGTCCCTCTCGGCTGAAGTCCCGCCTTTTTTCCTAACTCTGTCTGCTGAAGTCTGGACAGCATCTATCCCTCTCTGTTGAAGTCCAGCCAGCGTCTGTCCCTCTCTGCTGAAGTCCCGCCTTCTTCATATCTCTATCTGCTGAAGTCCGGCCAGCGTCTGTCCCTCTCTGCTGAAGCCCTGCCTAGGAACAGAGCTGGTCTTGTCCAGACCCTCAAAGTCCGTCCATCACCTTTATTTTCCGCTCAAGTGGTAACCAAAAAAGGTCCTGGATGTAATGCTCGAGTTAATCTTGGCCACTTGCAATTTGTCTGGGTGACTTCCATCATTTTCCGCTAAGTGTGAGCAAACAAAATGCAAATCATCATCATCATCATTTAACTTTATTTCGGTAAGTAAAAAAACATACCATAAAAGTACAATACACATCAAGGAAAAAAAAAAAAAACAATAAGGACACAATAGAAATTTATAAAAGAATAATAAAGGAGTTTAAGAATCAAACAAAATGAACAGCCAGATGAACACCTCTTGATATAAAAAAGGTCCACTCAGCAAAAGACTGATTCCATAAATCAGTAAATGATTAATAATATAATGAACCCATGTCTATATCCTATAGAGTAAGAACTAAAATCACGCATCCAATTTGATAAATATACATAAAAAAATCTAAAAATTGACTCCCCGAATTTTTTTTTGCCACTGATAAAACTGTCTAGACGGATGGATCACATTTTAAAATTCTCACAACATAAAACAATATTAATTATTCCATAGGTCAATAAATAAGCAATGATATTAAAAAACAATATCTATATCCTATGAAACAGAAACTACAATCATGCATCCAAATTCAATAAATATACGTAAGTAAAACTAAGGATTAACTACCTAATCTTTTTCCTTAAAACTGCTAATCTCAACCGCCAGATTGACTCAAGGAATTTTGCCACTGGTAAAACTATCTGGACGGACGGGTCGCATCTTAAAATTCTCTCAGCATGGAAACTAAATCTAACACCTATTCGTTTGCAAAGCGGGATGAGCCAAAATGCTCTCTGTTTGTGATACGTATGACAGTGAAAAAAAACATGTAAACCAGTCTCTTCACTTTTACAGCCCATCGGGCATAATTTAGATCTATTAGTTGAGCGCGACCATTTATACGTTAAGCAGCACAAGGGGAGAGACCCAATCCTGAACCTAATAAAAAGGGCACGAGCAAATGGCGATAATGCTGCATCCATAAAAGGCTCAAATTCATAATGACATTTGACAGATAAGAAATTGTCAGACATAGACAATGGAATAGAACTAGCAAATTGGCCAACCTGAACATTATGCCAAAAAGCATCCTTTAACAGCTGTGCAGCGTTTTTAGGAATGGAGATAGGATCCTGCCAATAGGACCCTAAGCCGAGCTGGGAAAAAGATTGTTCGACAAAGGCGCACCATTTGATTTTGACAATAGAATCACGGCCCACCAAATTAAGAAGCCCACAGCGAAAAGGAATTCGGGCATCTGTTGTCCATAACCGAATCCAAAACAACAGAGGCCTTAAAGCAGCAATCTGCGAGATTGAGAAGAGGTTTAGGTCCAGTTGAATAGGCAGAGATGGAGTGCTCGATGGGACCTTTAGCAACATTTTTAGAAACTGATTTTCTGCCCTTGCCAAATTCGCCAAGTTGCAGGGGCCCCAGAGTTCGGCGCCATATAAGGCGCCACCCCTAGCTTGAGATTTATATATTTCAAGGGCAGGGGACATTGCAAATTTGGGGGATCTTGAGGCAAATCTAACAATGCCGCCGCCGTCTGCTTCAGGCATAATAAAGATTTTTGGCGTTGAGCATGCCAGAGATGTGAATCTTCCACTTTGATGCCTAAATAGTCAAAGGTACCCACCCTTTCCAAGGGAACACCGTCTAAATATACAGGCCTTTTCATTTTATGCCTGATGTCCCCGAGGACCATATATTTTGTTTTTGCTGAATTAATTGATAGCCCATGGTCAGTACAAAACTCCAGAAATCTGGAGAGCAATCTAGAAAGGCCCATGGCAGTACGTGATAGTAATAAAGTATCGTCTGCAAATAAGAGACAAGGAAGCTTCTGCCTGCCCAAGTTAGGGGCATCACTTTGGCAATCTAAAAGGTATGGCAAACAAGCATTAATAAACAAAAGAACAAAAACAAAAGAAACAAGGTGGGTGCCAAAACGCACCCTTGCCTCCCACCACGGGCAGTTGGAAAAGCTGGAGTCAGGTCGCCAGTGGCACCCCAGCGGACCTTAGCACAGTTGTCAGAATAAAGATCCTTGATCATATTAATCATAGAACCCGGAACACCAGTAGTACTGAGGACCTCCCAGAGCTTGGCACGCGGACAAGGTCAAACGCAGATTTCAAGTCGACAAAGGCCACAAATAAGTGGCCTTTATCTGCGTCTACGATCTTCCACTTAATGGTAATAAATTCGAAGATCTGATCGATGGTACTGACCTTGTCCCTAAATCCCGCCTGAAGATGACTTAAGACCTGGTTTTTCGTTATCCAGTGTTTTAGTCTAGTTAACAACTGGTACGAAAAGATTTTCTGCAAGTTGTCAAGTAAACTAATAGGTCTATAATTCCCGGGGGAACTCTTGTCTCCTTTTTTATGAACGGGGACAATAATTGCCATCTTCCACAAGACCGGATAAGATCGAGTTGTCACGGCAGTGTTTGATACCCTATTGATGTACCGGGTCATACAGATAGATCTGGGGTTATACAGATCCGAAGGAATACCATCTTGGCCAGGGACCCTACCAGATCTTTGAGCGCAGATTGCCAACTCTGTTTCTTTTAAGGTAAAGGGAGGCATTTCAGGCTGGCACAATGCAAAATCTATGAGAGTGTCATCAAAATCCGACTGAGAGCCATACAGTTCCCCAAAATAGGAGAACCAAGTTCCTGAATCAATATGACATTCAGGAGTAGATGACAGGGCAGAATCACTACGCGAAACCAACGTCCAAAAGAGCTTGGCATCGCGATTACTAGCAGCCTCCGCCAGACACTCCCATAAGTGATCCTCATATTTGAGTTTCGATAACTTGCAAATAGACGTGTAATTAGTGGACAGTTCCAGCAAATGATTGGATTCAACCAAAACAGTGGGCAGATCAGACACTGAAACTAGGGCTGTCTTATATGCAATTTGCAAAGGGGCATGATCACTAGTACGGGGAAGACCCACCTCTACGTTAATTATGAAATGCCAAACTCGTAAATCTACAATAACATAATCCAAAAAACTACTATAGTGTCCTCTAAAAAAGGTGGGCCTAGCATGAGTATCGTTTGGAAAACGGCCATTTCCAAAACGAAGGCCATATGTAAGTGCAAGGTCTATTATCTGAGACGCCCTAAGGGAGGGAATAAGTGACGTAGGTTGAGGTAAAATCGGGGAAACATTCCACACTTCATCTTCAGTTGACTCAACGAAAGCTGAGCCAAGTTCAATTTGAACATTGAGATCACCTGCAATGATGATACGATATTTAGAGTGGAATTCAGATAAAAAATTATGCAGAAGATGGATAGTGTCGGACTGCTGATTAATAGGGCCTGGTCGGTTATAGATATTAATGCATAGCACAGGGGTGCCAGATTTTGGCTGTATTGATATGGCTAAAATGTCACAAGAGTCAACAGCAATTTCCTTTACCTTACCCATCTCCGACAGCTTGACCCAAGTACAAAGGCCCCCAACCGCCCTTCCCCTCGAGGATTGGATTGCCTTTTTTGTAAGCGAGCAGTAGCCTTGCCTGTACACACCATCCGTTGCCCAAGTTTCCTGAAACATGCAGCTGGAATAGGATTCAACATAATCCCCCCACTCAGAATCAACCAATTTGCTCTTAATACCTGACAGGTTCCAGGACAATAAATTCCCTAAAGGAGATGGAGTGGTACAAGTGAGCGTGCCAGAATCAATGTCCAGAACTGGAATAGGAATTAATGTAGGAATACAAAATGAGGCACTTAAAATGGGACCACCTAGGCTGGTTGAAGAGCTTGGTGGTAGCTCGTATGGAACACTAGAATTACAGGAATTAAAGGGGTGTAGTCAATCCACATCAGATGTGGCCCCTAAAAAATTGGGGTCTCGAGTATCAACACCTTTAGGATTGTGGACCAAAGCAGCCCCATCGACAGGAAAAGACAACAAACCAGACATAGCAGCAGAAACTGGAACGTTACAGGGATTTTTCTTAGACCTAAAAGGATGAGCGGGCAAGATCTTGTGTCCAGCAACAGGCAAACGTTCACTAAAATGTATATTCAAGTCAGTTCTTAGCAGGTTGCGGGCGTCCATCTGCAAAAGTCCCCTAACTAGCTCAGAATTAACAAGGATAATTTTAATGGTGTCACGTCCACCCGGACAGCTGCGTACACGAGAAGCAAAGACAATGTCAGAAAGAATAATAGAGGCACAGCCCCTAGTGTGGCGGATCCAATATGACACCTTGTTAATAAGAGAGGAAGTATCTTCTCTGGTATAAGATGTGAGAGGAGGGACATTGCACAAATAGATGCAGTTTGGATTAGACACATGAGCGGAATGGGCCACTATTTGGTCAGAGTTAGAAAAAGGAGATATCGAATGTACTGCCGAAATGGCCAAATGTTTCCCATGAGATGGCTTATTGGCGGGGCCCTTGTTGAGATCCCCAAATGATGAAGAAATAACTGGCAAAGCAACCGGATCCAGAGAACAGGAAGATTGTGCTGGCACTGGAATCGAAGTAGACTGGGGAGATGAGCCAGTTTTTTAAAGTAGTTTGAGGACCTCAAACAATAGACCCTTCAACTCCCCAACTTCTCGTTTTAAACTGGAAACTATAGTTAGCACATCTTCACCTGGAGGATCACAAAGAGTGATAAGAGGTGGAGGAATCAAAGGTTTTTTATCCCCCACCAAATCAGAACGGTCCAAAATGGAAAACCGATTAGCACAAGGAATGCCACAAAGGATAGGATCAAGAAGGGTAGCATCCGAATTATCCACTGAACCAGGTGGAGAAGGGGATTTAGGCAAACACAACTGCCTAGATAAGGCAGGAGCTTGCACAGAAGTTATCAAAGGCTGGGCATCGGTAGAAATGTTAGAGCCTGTTGTTAGGAACGGAAGCAGAGTCCCAGGTTTCAGTCTGTTACAGGCATTACCCTCCTTTTCTTTAAGAATAGATTCCACTTCCTCGATTAAATTATCGATTTCTCTGGAGACACAGTTTGAGTGGGCTTGCGTTACTCTATTACGTTTTTAAGTTTTGGATTTAACAACTACATGATCAGGACTGGTGCGCGCTTTACGCTTCCCCATGTTTAAAAAAGGGAATAAAGAAAAGAGGGGAGGCTCTCACTAAACCCCTAAGAAGCACAAGGAAAAATCAAAAACCAAGGGGTATGGCCCAGCCCAACCTCTTCCGGCCACTGACGGGCAAAGGACGGGCCCGCCCTTGGCCCGGGCTTCGCCCGGGCACGTCCTGCGAAGCGGGAGCGCTGTGTGATTTTTAAAGGGGTCTTAGCCCCGCCCCCAGGGATCCGGCAGCAGTCCTTCTTCAGACGTAGGCAAACGCGCAACCCGCGAAGCGGGCGAGCTGTGTGATTTTTAAAGGGCTCTTGGCCCCGCCCCCAGGGATCCGGCAGCAGTCCTTCTTCAGATGTAGGCAAACGTGCAACCCGCGAAGCGGGGGCGCTGTGTGATTTTTAAAGGGGTCTTGGCCCCACCCCCAGGAATCCGGCAGCAGTCCTTCTTCAGATGTAGGCAAACGCGCAACCCGCGAAGCGGGCGCGCTGTGTGATTTTTAAAGGGGTCTTGGCCCGGCCCCCAGGGATCCGGCAGCAGTCCTTCTTCAGATGTAGGCAAACGCGCGTCCCCCGAAGCGGGCGCGCTGTGTGATTTTTAAAGGGGTCTTGGCCCCGCCCACAGGGATCCGGCAGGAGTCCTTCAGATGTAGGCAAACGCGCAACGCGCGAAGCGGGCGCGCTGTGTGGTTTTTAAAGGGGTCTTGGCCCCGCCCCCAGGGATCCGGCAGCAGTCCTTCTTCAGATGTAGGCAAACGCGCAACCCCCCGGCAGCAGTCCTTCTTCAGATGTAGGCAAACGCGCAACCCCAAATGCAAATCAGTCTTGGCCCCGCCCTTCAAGGAGCCATCCAGCCAGAATTGGTAGGCTGCACCCCATCTAAACTGGGACACAAGCAATCATAGCTATATTTGAAAGTGTTTAAAGTGTATTTATATAGCGCTTACTACCCCTGACGAGGTCTCAAAGCACTTTACGGTGAGTAGCGCCCTAACAAGGAGCCCAAAGTTAATGGTCAGTCCATTCTTTTTTGGGGTTAATTTTGCATGCTCACTCCATGCATTCAATGCAGTTTCTTTGTGGTACGTTGTTGATGTAGATGTGATCATTAGAGGGGGCTATTGTTTGCTGGAATTATTAGATATTGTTATGGTATCCAAAAAGAATTTTAAGGCCGATAGGCATGAGGTTTTAGAGTAACTTGTATACAGAAGAGGCAGACAGAAGGTAAAAGGAAGCAGGGGTCCATTTAAAAAACATAAGGGACGGAAGGTCAATTTTTCATGCCGGATTTTAAGGAATATAACAGGTTGAGAATTTTTGTGTGCAATTTGTGAATATAAACCTGTTGAGAGAAACCGTTTCATATTCTGCACATAAGGAATGTAGCTAACACTCATTAGTAAAAAAGGAAGCACATTGCTTGTTGAGACCCTGGAACTCCAAGCAACATGACAAATAAGAGACTCTTTTTATATACCCACTACAGCATCTTAATACTATAAAGTATTGTTACAGTTTATGCAAATTATATGCACCATAAACTATATATATATATATAGGCAAAACAAAGTGGTCCAATGCAGTGCACACGTTTGAGCCAGTGCTAGCGTCGTCGGGGTTCTACCTTCCCCGAAATCAAACCTCCAACAAAGAATGTGTACGCTGCACTCCAGGAGAGTATTTGTTCAATTTATTATTCAGCAAACACCAAGTTGCCCCACCACGGACGTGTTTCGACTACAAGTCTTGCTCATGGTATTACCTGAAGTGCAGCATATATATTCTTGGTTGGAGATTATATATATATATATAACATATAAACACCCATCAAGTAAAAAATATAACTAGGCAATTGATAGACTCATTGCCGCAATCATTAGTATATTCACTGCATGTTTGTGATCCATCCAGTGCCTGGTTTGGATGCTGCTGTCCTACGCATCTACTTAAAAAGCACCCCCACAGAACAGACACCATGTCCAGCAGAATGGGCGTGTCTGGGGTCACCTCGCCCCTTCCAGGATTCACCCTGCTCCCTAGTGGGCTTATTGTACTTAATTGGTGAGTCGCCCCCAAATTGCATATGACACTGCAATCTCTGGTATTTTTGTCAGGTTGTGCAGTGTAGGCAAACTGACTGGGAAAGCCAAATAGAGGTGATCAAGCCACAGAACACCTGACCCTGGCTCGTGCCAGGTGTCTGGCTACTCGAACTAGAAACGAGCCCAGCCGGAGTGAGCTATGAGTGAGTGATTCACTTCTTCAGCACATGGCATCAGCCATAGAGGAAGAGGAGAGAGACTGTAAAGGAACAGACAAAGCAGTCGAGAGGTAGAAGGAGAGGACTGAGGAAAATGGACCACGGTCAGGAAGAGATAGGGCAGGGAAGGAGACAGGTGATAGCTTAGTACAGGGCATGTGAGTGAGAAAATAGAGGACATGTGTCATGGGAGCGGTGAGAAATGTGATACGAGAGAAAGAATTAAGACAAAAAAAGACACACTGTGGAAGAGGGGTGAGACTGCAACAAGCTGGTGTGAACAGCAGGTAGGGCTGGGGCAAAGTCAGTAGTGCGACTGACCTTGACTGCTTGCACTGTCAGACCACTGAGGGCACCAGCCTGTCACATCATCACTATCTACATCAATGGGTCAGACATTGCTGCCTCCTGCCTGTGCATCTCTCTTGCTCACTCTCCCGCCCTCCTCTGACACAGCATGACATTGATTTAAACTGGCTCAGTTCTTGTTCTGGCTCTTAGAGCCAAGACCCCCGGCTTCGCTCTGGCTCAGTGCTTCCCATAAGTTCTCTGGTCTGCCCACCTCTAAAAACAAAGTGCTGGGTGGAATTGCTTGAATAAGGTCCATCATTGGCAACTTCTTCTGGTTCATTGCATTCCATTGGTACTATGTAGTATCCAACACTGTGGTCAGTAGGTGTTTGTGATGCAAGTGCATTCTAGTATGGAATGTTAAAGGCGAGTAGACCTCTGGAACCACCTGATAGGTCGCAAAATTGATCTTGCTGGATATTTTGAAGATGTTCTGGAATTTAGGGGAAAGGACATTCTAGGAAAAGGTTATGTGGCAATTAAAGGTTTATCAATTTTAGGGTGCTTTCACCAGGGTCTTTTCCAGGCACCAAAGACCAAGTTTCTGTTATTGATTGCAATGATGATACTGAAGAACTCACAAAACATTTTCATTCTGTATTTAACACACAATTAGGCAGGATTAAGGGATTCACTCATCAAAGACAAAGAGGGAACCATCCCAGTCAAACATAGACTGAGGAGTGTGCCTTTTAGTGTCAGAGAGAAATTGGAACAAGAATTGAATGGCCTTTGTGTAAAAGGTATAATTGAACCAATTGAGTCCTTATTATGGCTGTCACCTTTGGTAGAGGCAAGGAAAAGAAAATTGTGATTTGCGAGTGTGTGTGGACCTTCCCAGCTTGAATAAACTTATTTGGGTAGATTCATATCCCCTCCCTAAGATCACTGAACTATTAACCATGGTTAGTGGGTCTAAGAGGTTCTCAAAACTTGATTTAGCAGCAGCCTATCACCAAGTTTTGTTAAATCTATCTTCCAGACACCTTACTGCTTTTGTGTCCCCTATTGGAACATTTCAATACTGCAGTATACCATTTTGGTTGGCGTCAGCTGCTGCATTCTTTCACAGGATTGTATTCCATATGCATTAAGGATGTCAAAGGAGTAGTGGTCTTTCAGGATGATGTTCTGATCTTTGGATGAACAAGAGTGGAACATGACACTATTTTAGCACAGGTATTGAGCATTATGCAGGAAATAGGGATGGCATTACAAAGTGAGAAGTGTCTGTTTTTGAAGGACAGAGTCGAGTATTTGGGGCATGTAGTATCTGAACATGGAATTGAGCCAAGAGCTGGACTTGTTAAAGCTATTACTGATGCATCCCCGCCAGTTGATAAAACAGGTCTTAAGTCATTTATTGGACTTTGTGAATTTTATTCAAGATTCATACCTGATTACGCATCAAAGGTCAAATCACTGACTTCTATGTTGAGGAATAATGTTCAATTTGTGTGGGATAAGTTGTGTCAAGAGGTTTGGATTAAATCCCAGATGGCAGGGTCTAACATTTTAAAACCATTTGATCCCAAAGAAATATTTACTATAACAGTTGTTGCCAGCAGTTCTGGTCTTGGAGTGGTGAACACACTTGGGTATGCATCAAGAGTGTTGAAAGAAGCTAAAGCTAACTTTTCTGTAATTGAGAAAGAACTATTGGCTTGTTGGTGGGCTATCAGGAAATTTCATCCCTACATATGGGGAAGTCATTTACTTTTAAGAACCGATCACAGCCCATTAGTATCCATATTGACAGGAGATAACATTAAGGATCACACTCCATGTAGTGCTAGGTTTTCTGCAGAACTGTTTCAATATGATTTTGAAGTTGCATATCTTCTGTAAATAGAAATGTCAGAGCGGACTACTTATTGAGGTTCCCCATTGACAAAGTTGATGTAGACATAGTTGATGAGGAAGAGCTTGAAAGCTGTTTCATAGCATCCATAGATATTGAAAACATGTGTGCTTTTAGTGAAGTGGAATGGAGGGAAGAGTTGAACAAAGATGCTTTGTTGATACAAGTGATAAAGTTTGTGAAAAATAGATGGCCTAAAGAAAGAAATGTTCCACATCAATTCCAGACATTTGTTAAAATTTCTTCTGAACTCTCAGTGGAGGATGACATACTCATGTGTCGAGAGAAATTTGTGCCTCCTGAGAATTTGCAAAAAAGAATATGTGGTGTGCATGAGGGCCATTTAGGTACGACACTAACTAAGCGCATAGTGTGTGAAACCTTCTGGTGGCCTAGTACGGATAAAATCATCGATGAACATGTTGGTGATCACGTCATATGTAACAATTTTGAAAAATGGTCTCAAAACCAGGAATCCTCCTTTGCAACCGATTGAACTTCTTTCCAGGTCATGGGAAAAGGTTGGCATTGACCTTGTTGGTCCATTTAACTCTTTGCCTTCTTCCTCTAAGTTTGAGGTGATTCTTATAGACTATTATTCAAAATGGCCAGAGATCAGGTTCATGGGGGATCCAACATCAAAAAATATCATTGATTTTTTAAAATATATCTTTTTGAGAGAAGGTTTTCCATCTGTCATTGTTTCTGACAATTAGGTACAATTTATCAGCCAAGGAGTTCACATTTTCCTTCAACAAGGTAGTATAAAATATCTTATCACCCACAAACAAATGGGCTAGTTGAGCGCATGAACCGAGACATGGGCAAATGTGTTCAATGGGCTATTGCTATCAATTGTGTACTACAAAATGCAGTACGGTGCATACTATGGTTTTATCGCACCACTCCCCACTCCTCTACTAAAATGTCACCATTTGAGTTATTGAGGGGTAGAAAACCATCATCCAAGATTTGTCAAAGTGGGTAAAACAAAATGTTCTGAAGATGTTGATGTTGTGATCAGCCAAAATGTGCATGTGGCTCAACAGGATTAAAATAAATATTTTGCTTCAAAGAAAAGAGTTATTTATCATCATTATAAGGTTGGTGATTGTGTAGGAATAAATGCCCCTGTGCATACAAAGAAAGGAAGCATGAAATAAACAGAACCCTTGATCATTGACTGGGTTTGCAGAAATGCAATAAGGGTCAATAAACTTAGTTGGTGGAATGTTAGGAAGGTATTTAAGATTAAAAACAATGAACAACCAAAGAGTACTAACACTGAAGAGTTTGTGTTTGACTCCAGCATAGTAAGTGAATCAAAAAAAAATCTAACTAGTGTTTGTAAAAGCAATCTACAGGGAAAATTGGCTGCTAGACATTGTTGAAATGTCTGGTTTCATAGACAATATTTTTGAAAAATATATTTACTTTTATGCTACATGACAGTTCCATATATGCTTGTTGATCATAGCATATGTATGTTTGCTATATTATGTTTTCAAATATGCTTGTGTTCATTGCAGTAGTATGAATTAATGTATACTTCAGTTATACTATTGATAATTAATTGTGTAGTTATTTTTAGTTAATATATTTATTTTAGTTTTTAATTAAGGTATATGCGAGTATTGTGGTTTTTTTCTTATTGTATTAGAGAAAGAGTATAAATGTAATATTCAATCCTGTAGACTGTAAGTGTTTGTGATGCAAGTGCATTCTAGTATAGAATGTTAATGACGAGTTGACCGGAGAACGGCAGTTGGAGCGAGGCACTATGGCCAGCTCAACATAATCCTGTTGTGCAGTGTCTTGTACTGTTGAATAAACCTACATTCCTGCATATCACCCCAGCATGATTACTACATACTGTTTGCTTCCTGCACCTTAATAATGAGCTCCTACTTCAAAGGTCCTTGAGTGTCACCTTCGTCGCAACATTAAACTCTACCCTTGGCCTCAAAGAAAGGACAGGCTTACACTGCATTTCTGACTCTGCTGTCAAGTCTTTTGCATCTAGGTCCTGTACAAAGTTTCCTCTCTGCACTCTCCCTCTTATGCCCCCTTTCTGCTTCCTCCCTATATCTCTGTGGTCTGCAGAAGATCTTTGCTCTACATTTAGCTTGTTACACATTTTAATGCTTACCACAAAATAAATGTAAAATTAGTCCTCTGAAGACACAAAGCATGATGCATTAATGTGAAGAAACTCAAAATATTCAAACAATACTGTGGCAATATTGTGGCAGAGGTGCATAAATTTAAGGAGATAAGATGGACCTTTCATAATTTTTGGAAAATTAAAGGATCAGATTAGTGTTTAAAATGATTTTTGTTGGGATGGCATTGGGGAGTCAGCATCTAACAGACTTTGTTGTGCTTTACCTCTCCCCCCTGCTGTAGGTCCTGGTCTTGTGCGGGGCCGCCTACCGTCCAACCGAAGAGATTGACCTGCGCAGCATCGGCTGGGGCAACATCTTCCAGCTGCCCTTCAAGCACATGCGCGACTACCGCCTGCGACATCTGTTCCCCTTCTTCATCTACAGTGGCTTCGAGGTGCTCTTCGTCTGCACTGGGTTCATCCTGGTATGTCCTGGGAGCGGGCATAAGGGGTTGACAGTAAGAATGTTCAGTTTCCCGGAGCTCTTTGTTTACTAATTAGACAATGGAAATTGAAACAAACGTCATTAACACCCACTGGGTCGTTTAAACTTTAGTGGTAGTGATAAAATGGGTGTAAACAGTAACTGAAAGCTGTGGTATTCTGTAATATTAGTGAAACCTGGTGAATGGGGTGTAGAGTGTGAAAGGTTGAAGGGCCTTAGAAGGTTTGGTGGGGCTCTGGTTTCCACGTATGCCAGTTGAGGCAGACATGCAACGCAAGTGGGTGGATGAGGCATTTGGAAGATATTTGGCTTTGAAGCGTGTTTGCTAAAGCCTCAACTCCCAGTTTGGCCATCAGCGGTTGGGGTCTGCTACTGGCAACAACTTTATTATAATTCCAGAACAGAGGAGTCCAGCTGCATTAGGAGCACCGCAGAAGGATGTGCCGTAATGAAGCTAATTCCTCAGTTTTGCTACTTTAGCTGTTATTACTTCATTGAGAGTGGGCAACCATTGAATCAAGGTGTGGGCGAGCAGTACATGGGTAAGCATTCATCATAGTAGGCACGAGAGTCAGCGGCCATGAGAGTAGTAGATGTACCTGTACATCAGCGGGCGCTCTCAGCGAGTGGCAAGTGGCACGTGCGGGAGCACACTCATCCGTTGATGAGATGTCTGGATCAATACGTCACGGCATGGAGTCAGCCCATTGTGAGGAGACCTCCTTGGCAACTGCACGCTCCGGTGAAGAGGATTCAGAGGAAGCCCATACATCACAGCAATGTCATGCCTTCTCAGGGGCATATTTATCCAAATCATACATCCAAGTCATCTACAACTAATGGAAGAAGTGTTGTTTCTTCACAAGTGTATACCGGAAAAATATGAACACAACACACACAAAAGAAGCAAAGCCCATTTATGCCCAGCTGTGTAAATTGTTTACAGAAACTTACTCGATATCCAGTGCTGATGCACTATATGCTGCCTGGTTTGAGACTAGTTTTTAGACCAGGCTGTAAATGAGGACCAAACACTGAAGCATCACTTGGTCCGGCAGATGGACCCTGAGAGCAGCTGAACTCCTGAGATGCACCAGGAGTTTGAGCACCGCCTTTGCTTTAATTTCATGCCTGATATGATTTAAGGACTGCGGAGAAGGTCATTGCAGCACCCAGTCCTGTCTCTTGTGGTTTTGTGCTGCAGGAATGTGTTGATGTGAGTCCTCCAACAATCAAGAAGATTGCACCAAGAACCATCTAACAAGCCAATACAAAGAACTCTAAGTTAATCAGAACTCTAAAACTTTCTCTAATTACCCTTAGAGGGCTAATACTTTCCTGGTATTGCAAGAACTACAGTGGCCCTCATTTGCCCCCCACCCCTGCCTCCTGTGCAAAACTCTGAGGGATAAATCTGTATTTAGCCAGGCTCAGCAATACTTAAAGCAATGGTTTGTTCCATGCATACACGTTAGAACTGAGAGATCAGGTGATCAGAAGATGCTAACTCCCCAAAAGTGTTAGGAAGAAGGCAGGTGGTAAAGCAATGACTAGTCTGCCCTGCAACAGATAGGATTATTTTACTAGATGATTTAAGACATTGTGGTTAGAAGACCTTAAAAGTTCACCTGTTGTACCAGGGCTGTAGAACTTAGTTTATGGTCTTTAGCACTTTATCGATTCCTAATAATGTTACTGACTTTTTTTCCTCAGTGCTACGGTGTCTGCGCCATTGGGTTGGAGAACCTCCCCTACATCATAATTGCGTACGGACTGTCAGCTTCTGTCTTCTCCTGCTTGTCCCTCTCAATGCTGAAGCTGTCGCGCCCGGTGTCACTAGTCTCAGGTGCAGCAATCCACACCATCCTCATCATTGTCCTCTTCTTCTGGTCGCCCTCGCCCCGGAACCTCAATCAAAGCCCCTTCATCTACCTCTTCGCAGTGGTGTGGGGAATAGGCAGCGCCTTGAACAAGACTTCTTTGAGTAGTAAGTAGTGGTTATTATATGAAGGGATGAAATGGGCGAGGGAGGAGCATGGACGACCAAGCTATAGTTGACATGTCTAGTGCGTTCCTAACACCACCCCGCTTCGCGGCAACAGCACACTTACCAGTACGGATAGCTTGCCTACGTACACTCAACAAGAAATATCACACATGCATGAAATGTTCATTCAGATCAATTCACAACACTTATGGGCGCCTTATAAAGAAGACGTTAACTCATCAGCATTAAGGTTGATTTATTTTGGAATGTTTGAAATAACATGCTGCCTGGAGAAATAAAGGGTAGGTGGTACCTAAGTGGATGTGAGGTGCGTGTCCCTATCTCGTATTCCTCGATCATCGCCCTGATGGTCACAATTCATTAGCAGAATAAAGGGTTTGGTACTCAAAATATTTAGGTGCCGACAGGCATGGGTTCTTCAGCCAGGCGGCGATGCAAGATGTTCCGGAGTCTGGGACAAGGATGCCCAGTAATTGGCCTCCATGTTAGATAAGGTATAGGTTACAGAGTCTGGGAAAAGAACGCCCAGTAATCTGCATCCATGTTGGATAAGGTGCAGGTTACAAAGTCTGAAACAAGGAAGCCCAGTAATTGGCATCCATGTTGGACAAGGTGCAGTTTATAGAGTCTTAAACAAGGACTCCCAGTAATTGGCATCCATGTTGGATAAGGTGCAGGTTATTGTCTGAAACATGGATGCCCAGTAATTGGCATCCATGTTGGATAAGGTGAATGTTAGAGAGCCTGGAATAAGGACACACAGTAATTGGCTTCCATGTTGAATAAGGTGCAGGTTACAGAGTCTGATACAAGAATGCCCAGTAATCAGCATCCATGTTGGATAGATGCTGGATGGGTGATCATAGGCTCATGGCACTGGCATTGTGGTGATGGGGAAGTCAGATTTTGTATGTACCAGGTCATTTGTTCCAATAGGCCTAGTGGATTGTACAGAGGAACTTAAAATTACTTTGCTCTCCTTGGGAGAAAGTTGAGTACCTATTTTTAACAACATTGTACAAATAAATTATATACATCATAATGTTGTACCATCATAATGCTGTAGAAATTACTCTGAAATGTCTTTCTACAGACAGCTCTAGCTGCCTGCCAGGCACTGCCCTGTATAGAATTCTAATAATTCTTCATTATTAGATGTCTCTCTGGTCAATTTCAGTTTTCTGCTCTTTACTTGTGGCTTTCCTCCTTATTCTGTGTTTTTTCCACCCTGGTGAGGTTATGTTATCTTATTGTAAAGGGTTCTTGATATAGCCCCAACGACTCACCCCCGAATCTTGGTGGTAAGACGGACAGAACAGATAGAGTAGCAGCTAATCAGAACAACCAAATCTTGAGATGTTTTTTGAAGCCAGAGAAATCCGTGCTTAGACAAATGGACAAAGATAGGGGCAAGATAAAAAGAAAATGCCCAGCCATCGAATTTTTATGTTTGGATACTTTGATGGCATAAGAGAAGTTGCATTTTGGATTTTTGGATCTTAGATTTCTGTCAGGGTGGTAAAGGATGAGTCTATACTGCAGAGCAGAGCCCAGGCAACAAATGCCAACTGGGTGGAGAACATTAATCAAGCACACATTTTATTGAAGATACTGGTGTATGGAATTCAGTATGTAAACATTTATGTGATAGAGACTTCTAGTTGCAGATTCCTTACCTTAGAATTTCCCCCAGGCGTCAGTCTGGATCCGGAGATTTTTGTTTGAGCAGTACCTCTGCGTGCCTTCAGGTGGTGTCGGTCATCTCTGCGTTCGTCGCTAGGATCGTTCTTGCTGGATATGACATTGCAGATCCTATATAGACACCACCCCGTCATGCTGATGTCAGTTCTTTTCTTTCCACGCCAGCCTATACACATATGTGGAGAAGAGCGACCTCTAAAGTTGCTTTTTGACTGTTTTTTTTATTTTTACTTTTTGTCAAAGTTTGTTTTACTACTGGTGCATTGAAATGTTGTCACGGAAAGCCAGCTTCAAGCTGTGCGACTCCTGTCATCGGATGATGTCTGTGACGGATCCTCACCTCCTGCGCCTCTGGTGCTTGGAGTGCGACCATGACCTGAAGTCGTGCTCCGAGTGCCAGGTCATGAACCCAAAGGCTTTGAGGAAGTGGTCTCTAAAGCTCATGGTGGCCCGGCACTTCTCCCTGTTGCTCCCAGTCTCGTTTGAGAGGAAGGTTACAAGGTGGCTCGTAGAGTCCTCACCACTCGTCCTCGTACCACTCAAGATTTTTGCGACATTCAGGTAAGAAGAAGAAGAAGTCAAAGAAGTCGAAACGCTCTTTGACTTTACCCCATTGGTCGCATGACACGACGTGGGACAAGGACCATCGATGCTCTAGGCCTCCGTCTTTGGAACCTGCTTCTGGGTCGGCTCTGTGCATCCTCAAGTTTCCAGGAGCCGGGGCCACACCTGCCCAATTGAAAGAGTTTTACGAGGCCATGCACCTCATCTTTGGGCAGTCCAATCCTGCTGGAGCACCTTTGGCCCCAGCAGGGTCAGCAGGGACCTCCTCAGGTTCCCTGCAAGCAGCTTCAGCCCCAGAGGGCACGCTGGGATCTGTTTCTAGTTTCCAGGGCGGCAATCGCTTGGCAATGCTTTTCATCTTGAGTGAAACTCAGGCCTCCTGTATGCCTTTCTGCCCATACCCTTTTGCCCAGAGTTCTCAAGAAGATCAAGAACAACTGGGCCGAGGTCATCCTTGTGGCTCCAGACTGGGCACAAAGAGTCTGCTATCCCAAGCTAACGAGCATTGTCATCTATCCTCCGATCAGACAGCCCCTTCGCGAGGATCTTCTGTAACAGCAGCAGGGGAGGGTTCCCCACCTGAACCTGTCCAGTTTCCGCCTTCTTGCCTGGAGATTGAGCTGCGGACGTTGACAGCTTTCGACCTTCCGTCTGAAGTCTGTGATGTTATCTTCGCAGCCATGTGTCCCTCCACCAAACGGTATCGCTTAAAAATGGAACAAATTTGTGGTTTGGTGCACAGATAAATCTGTTGACCCCCTCTCTGCCCCTCTTTCAGAGGTCCTTTTGTTTATGTTTTCTTTGGCCCATTAGGGCTGTGCCTTAGGCATCCTTAAGAGCTATTTGTCTGCCGTCTCAGCCTTTCCGAGATTACCTGATCAACCCTCTTTATTTAAGTCTCCTTTTGTCAGTAGGTTCCTTAAGGGTCTTACTCACGTTTCCTCCTTCACTTCCCTTATGTGTTTTCCTTTTGGGCCACTTCATAATTCTCCTATCAGGCTTTTAACACTCAAGACAGCCTTCCTTGTGGCCATTACATCTGTTCATAAGGTGAACGAGCTAAAGGCGTTGCCATCCAATCAGCCCTACCTTACCATCTATCCTGACAAAGTGGTGCTTTGCCTTCTTTCTTCCAAAAGTGGTCATGCCCTTCCATTTAGGCTAGTCCATCACCTTCCCTACTTTTTATGCACCCCTGCATCCTTCTAAGAAAGAGGAGAGACTTCACCGCCTGGACCCAAAAAGAGGTTTGGCATTCCATATGGATCATACCAAAGAGTTCTGGGCGGATGATCAACTTTCTGTTGGGTACGTGGGTGCGAAGGAAGGTCGGGCAGTGCAGAAGAGAATTATCTCTAGGTGGGTTGTTTTCTCCATGAAAATGTGCTGCACATTGGCTAAGAAGCTGCCCCCTGAGGGCTTGCATGCTAATTGTACCAGAGCGTCAGCTACAACCACTGCGTTACCAAGCGGAGTCCCAGTCCTGGACATATGTCAGGCAGCAATCGTGGCATCCTTGCACATGTTCACAAAACACTACTGCCTGGACTGTCACACACAAGACTCACACGAGAAGCTTCCACTTAAGACAGATCTTCTATCTCAGCATGAGGATTATCCATACCTCAGACAACACAATCTAGCGGTCTGACACTGGAGGTCTTACATTTTGGTTACCTAAAACTTCCTTTCCTGAAGAGTGTAGTCAAATTCAGCATGAGGTGCTGAAGCCCACACACAGCCTGCTGCACTCCTAAATGGAAACGTTTGCCCACTACTGCATTAGCAGTCACAGCAATCCCATTTAAGTCTTGGTGCAGGATATCATTTGCTGCCTGTTGTGTGTGCAGAAAGCAGGATTAGCATACACCTCTGTCCGTTTACGTGTAGCAGCAGTTATAGCCTACTTGCACAAAGCGGAACGTTTGTCACTCTTTAAAACCACTATCATTAAACCTTCATAGAAAGCATCAAAAGAGTCGTAAGAGTTGTCCCACAAAGGACACCTCCGGCACCTGCTTAGAACTTGACTGTAGTCGGCACTAGGCTTGTGAGGCCTCCTTTTGAGCCACAGCTCTTCAGTGGCATGCGTTTATTCTCATGAAAAGTGTTTTTTTTAAGCGGGCATCACCTTTCTAGGATGAATCAATGAGTTGCAGGCCTTAGGTATAGAACCTTTTCTTCAGGTTCACAGAGATAGGTTAGTCCTGAGAATCAACCTAAAATTCCTACCAAAGGTGGTTTTCCTGTGCAATGTCAATCAATCTATTGAGTTGCCCAAATCCTTCCCATGTCCAGAATCTGTAGTGGAAAGTGCATTGCATACATTAGGTGTTAGGAGGGCTCTCATGTACTCAGGAGGTTATACTGGTGCTGAGCAAGTGTGATTCTAGCCAAACCAAGAGCCTGGTGGGACTCCCTGAAAAGCCAGGGCTTCAGCTGCTTGTGGAATTCAAGAAGGGAGGAGAAGGCTTTTATGTGCAGTGGCAGGTTGTTCCATGACTTAGGAGCGATGGAGGAAAAGGATTACGTCTGGATCTGGTTTTCCATATGTGTGGAATATGTGCAAGTAGGAGTCCGGATGAGCGGAGGTGTCTGGAATGTTTCTGAAAGCAGATACGGCTGTTGAGGTATGCTGGGTCAGTGTTGTCTGGTGCCTCCAATGTGTGGGTGAGGAGTTTAAATTGTGCTTGTTTGTGTACGGGAGCCACTGGAATTACTTCAGGTTTCGTGTGATGCGAGTGCAGCGTTGGAGGCTGGGAGTGATTCTGCCTGCCGAACCCCGAATGGTCTGTAGTCTTCTGGTGTTTAGTTGATCCCCCTTCACAGGCCGCGGGCATGAGTGTTGGTTTTCCAGGTGCTGATTGGAAGCCATTGGAATATCTTCTCCAGCATGTTCAGGCCATTAAATCATGAGGTGGTGACGGCGTTGACTTAGGTGACCATGTCAAGTTTGGGGTCCATGCCGATCCTGAACTTGTAAGGGGCTGCATTTTACATTTATGTGTCCGCTTTATATCTTACCCCAGTATCAAGGTGCACATAGAGTTACACTATTAAAGACACACTACATCACAATCAATAGTGCAGGTGTGTGTTTGTGCGTAGGAAAGAATAGAAGAATAGCCTCTTTAATTCTCTCTTGCCACATTTCACCTTTTTTTTTTACAGTGTTTCTTTAAACCCTCTCCCTTCTTTAGGAGATTTTTCATGTCTTTTGAAACATTACCTTTCTCCATCTCATAATTCCAACCTCTATCCCTCCTCCCTGCAGTAATCCTCGTGATGTTCTACGAGGACAAAGAACGCCAAGACTTCGTCTTCACCATTTACCACTGGTGGCAGGCCATGGCCATCTTCGTTGTGTATCTCTGGGCCAGTCTGCCCATGAGGGTAAGTGTCTCAGAGTTCACCCCAGACCTTTTGAGCTTCTGGGGAGGTTCCAGGTGAAGCTGGGGTGCTTCATAATTACCTTGAGTTCTGGAGGGCTGCAAAGACCTGGCTGCTCCCAAAGACCTGGTCTTTGAAGACCAAGAAGGTGGTATATCTCCCCATGCATGACTCTTTCTGCTTCACTTCATACAATAACACAGACACAAGTGTGCTGCAAAGGACACTACTGCAACACGGTTGGAGCACTCCTGCACACCTCACGCATGGCACTCACAGGCATGGGCCACACTGCAAACACACACACACACAGCAATGCACAGCAAACAGGATAGCCTCCTACAAGTCCATCCAGGAAGATAGAACAGGGTCACAACAGTGACATGAAGTGCTTTATAAATGATGCAATCTAATGCTTATCAGAGATGACTCACAAAGAGCATCATCGGTGACATCACAGATTACACCACATATGAAAACGACACCCAGAAACTGACTCAGATTACTTTGTTTACTACAAATGCAGTCACATGCCATAGGTGATCACAGAATCAAAGTTGTATGGTATGCTATGTGTGAATTAAAGGGAAGTTGACGGTTCAGGCAATACACATGTATGTTGTAGTCAGTGTTGAGCCCATCAATCTTAACTGTTTTTTTCCAGCAACTCTATATATATTCATATATAGGTATACAGGAACAGTCCAGCTTACACTACCAAGACAGGATCTCTCCAGCCAGAAACACAAGCAGCTCCAGACCAGTTTAAATCTACTTATGCCTCATCAGTGAGTTATAGCTAGTGTCACTGTAAGTACTTTCCAGGGGCGGCTCCTTGGCATTTGCGAAGGAGCGTCCCCCCACTAGCTGAGGTAGCAGCTGAAAATAAAACAATATTTTACTATTGTTTTATTTTTCAGCTGTTGGCTCAGCCAGCGTGTGCAGGGAGGGGCGGGCTGGGAGGGGGAGTGGGGATGAGGAGTGAGTGCAGTAAATGCGCATGTCAGTTTGGCCGGCCTAAGACGGCGCAGCCGGGTTGGAGAAACAGCACAGACTCCAATGCACTGTCTGAGTGGCAGACCAAGCCACTCAGACCAATCCTAATGCTGCTCTCATGGTACCTATAGCATGAGAGCAGCATCAGGATTGCATGGGTCCCAGGGACTGCAACAAATAACAAGATGACGGAAGGAGTGCTTGCAATAATCTCAGCCTCAGGCAATTGCTTGGGCTGTACTACAGTGGAACAGTTTTCATCCAGTGTGTCACCTGGACCTTCTGGCCGTGTTTTCTGGAGGAGCACAGTATGTGCCCCTTCCACTCCGTAATATGGCGGTCTGCTGACCGCAGGCACTGGCGGTCGAATGGCGGGTTCGGCTTTCATAACGAGGGCCAGAATACCTGAAGAAAACCTGCATCGACCCAGAGGGGGTGGTTCTATATTATATAGGGAGAGAGCGCAACCGTTATCCAGGTTGGTTTCCCTAAGGACTTACTACATTCCAAACAACCTTTCAGCTTTTAGGAAGATCCACTGAAACTGTTGGGGACTTTTACATGCATTTTTAAACCATAGGGGGTTGTCGAATGGGAACAGCAGAGGCTGCCTCTCCAGTACCCTTGAAAGTTATGGGAACATACAGCATAACTTGCTGCTTTCTAACGCACTGTGTACTGGATTGTGTTGTGTTTCATTGAGTACAGTACCCTGCTTTTTCAAAGACTGTGGGGCATATTTAAAAGGATGTGGCACAGGTCAGCGCAGCAAGTGACCTTGCTGTGCCGCCTTGTGCCACAGGGAAAGGGCAGGAATGCGCTATATCTACAAGATATGGCGCATTTATGTCCTCTCTCCCTGTGCTGGCGCACAATGGGCAGCCGAAGCAGGCATCCTTGCACCATGGTGCATGGGTGCCTGCGTCACAGACAGGGTTGTTGCAGAATGCAGCACACATAGAAAGAGGAAAAAACAAGGAGAAATAAAAATACTTCTCCTCGTTCCACCTCGCCTTGCGAGGCGTAACATTTTCACGCATTCCCAGGTTTAGAATGCCTTGTTAATCTGGGAATGCGCCAAAAGCCATGGGTGTCTGCAGTGTGAGCCGAGGGCGCATCAAAAAGGTGAGCATAGCTGGACATTGAGGTATTGACTTGTGTTAGTTGTCTTATTGAGTTGTGAGTCTTTAACCCCACACCACCTCCCTGAGTAAGCCTTGGACTTCTCAACTTCACTACCCTGACGGGGAAGAGCTAAATGCGTGTACTAGCTAGAGAGAAACTCACCAAAGGGGAGGAGGCCTCATACCTGGGGGGGGGGATCTGAGCGACCAGCCTGGAACGTACCAGATGAGGAGAGCAGAGATATGTTTGGATCCTTTATGATGAAGGGCTAGAAAGACCAACCAAATAGCCTTAGAGATGCAATAGGCAGCCAGTGCAATGTGCGAATGCCTGTTGCGGGTGTTGAGAACGAGGCGAGCAGCCGTATTCTGCACCACTTGCAGTTTATTCGAAGAGGAGATATCAGTATTCAAGGAAAGGATATTGCAGTAGTCAAGTCAGGAGGCGACTAAGGCAGTGATCACCGAATGGCGCAATCCTACCAGAATGAATTGAAATATTATTCTAAGAGTCCTATGTGGAAGCATGTCCTCATAGTACGATTGAGGTATGTCTTATAATTAAGAGAGGTGTCAAAGATGATCCCAAGATTTTTAGCAGCTTTCACAGGGGTGGGTAGAGGCCCACACTCCTTTGGCCACCAGTTGTTGCTCCAAATGGATTCTTGTGCCCCAAACACCGACACCTTGTTTTTGTCTGTATTAAGTTTTAGAAAAGTTTCTTTCATCCAGGTATTAACCCTGGACATTCAAAGATTGGACTTATTTGCTACCGAGGACCGATTGTCAGAGATTGATACAATAATCTGTCTGTCGTCCGCATAAGACAAGGCTTGAAAGCTGAATGAGCGTATCACTTCAGCAAGAGGGGTGACGTACAGATTAAAGAGAGTGGGGCTTAACAAAGACCCCAGGGGGATTCCGCATGGAAGACTAAATGCCTTAGTTTTAAAGCTACCACAGCCAAGAGCTTTGAGAGCACAAGAAAGGGAGCTTTAGGAACTGTAGTAATACTGCAGATAATCACTGAGTGCCGGGAGCTGTAAGAACTCAAGGGAGAGGGAGCCTTAGGAGCTGCAGCATCACTGGGAGAACCATTGAGTGCTAGGAGCTATAATAGCACAAGGGAGGGAGTCTTAGGAACTTTAGCATAACTGCAGAGAGTTCCTGAGTTCTAAGAGCTATAACAACACAAGGGAGGGAACCTTAGGAACTGTAGCATAACTGCTGAGAGTCACTGAGTGCTAGGAGCTATAATAGCACAAGGGAGGGAGTCTTAAGAACTGTAGCATAACTACAGAGAGTTTCTCAGTTCTAGGAACTATAACAACACAAGGGAGGGAGCCTTACGAACTGTAGCATAACTGCAGAGAGTCACTGAGTGCTAGGAGCTATAATAGCACAAGGGAGGGAGCATTAGGAACGGTAGCATAACTGCAGAGAGTCACTGAGTGCTAGGAGCTATAATAACACAAGGGAGAGAGCCTTAGGAACCGTAGCACAACTGCAGAGAGTCACTGAGGGCTAGACGCTTTAATAGCACAAGGGAGGGAGTCTTAGGAACTGTAGCATAACTGCAGAGAGTTTCTCAGTTCTAGGAGCTATAACAACACAAGAGAGGGAGCCTTAGGAACTGTAGCGTAACTTAGCTGAGACCATTGAGAACTTTACCATCATGGTGAGAAAGCGTTTGTATTGATGATCTTAACATCATATGGAAGATACTCCATTACTGTTGAGAACTTCTCAGTGGAAGATATTGTTGTACAATCTTTAACAACACAGGGAAGAGGCCTTGAGTCTTTGGACACTTGAGAACTTGAGCAGCCACTAGTGTCAGGAACTGCAACAGTACAGGGGAGAGATTGTCATGTTAAGAATTTTGTTTGGACTGGAGAGAGATTGCTGGTAACTAACAGGACAGAGACAGTGTAGGAGACAGTCGAGAGTTGAGTGTAGGAAAAGGGGAGAATTTCCAAGTTGTAGGGCTATAATGACACAGAGGAGAGGCAGTGAGTGTTTTATACTGTAACAAGACTTTGTTACAAAAAGGGCTGGCCATAAAAATCTGCTGTGAGTAACTCCCAGCATGACTCCGCCAATTTCAGGGGATTCACTTCTGCCTGCAGTGGGCTGAAAACCATCTGCAGGTGGTAATTTACCAGTGACCTACTAAGTGCATTAAGATGACCGTCCAGCTGCAAGTAGTGGGTTGTCGTGATTGGACACCAGCAGCCATTGGTGGATAATAAGATTGGTAAAAGAGGAGCAATTTGATTTCCTACTCTTTCAACCAACCAGAATAGGTCCCTATGTGAGGACCCTTCTGATTCGCTCATGGCAGCCGGTTAGTATCGCTGTTGGTATCATGCACCTCCCTGTAGCACGGGCAGCCCAGACAATGTCAGTTTTCTGTATCCGGACACAAAGGGCCTGATTTAAAACTCGGCGGACAGGTTACTCGTCACAACGTGACGGATATCCCGTCTGCGGAAATCTAAATCCCAACATTTCTTACAGGATTTATATTTTGGCGGACGGGATATCCACCCCCGTTGTGATGTAGTAACCCATCCACTGAGTTCTAAATCACACCAAGAGTCTCCCTGTTTCTCCGTTAGGACTACAGCATGGATTTAGGTGGGTTTTTAAATCCATGTTCACTCCACAGTTGAGCTATTTTCTTCACCCAGGAACAACACTGTACTGAAAGATGACAAAGTTCCTGGGTATTACTAATAAAAACATGTAGTTCGTTTGATTCCAGTCTGGAGTTTGAGGTACTGTTCTTGAACACCAGATTCTACCATACCTACAAATGTGTTGTTAGCTGAGCCCCTGGACCGAGAGTGCCATGTTCATCATTAACGTGATTCTGTCTGCTTCCCTCCCTCACAGGCCAAGCTGGCCATCATGCTGGCCATGGTGCTGGTCTCCACCCTTTCATACCTGTGGATGGAACACAAGATCTCCCGCAACGTCCGCCCTCGCATCCCCAAAATCCCCAAACCGAGCCATAAGGTCAGAGGTTACCGCTACCTGGAGGACGAGAACTCCGACGAGTCCGGCTCGGAGCAGTCTGACGAGGCCAGCGAGGAAGCCTCCCAGGAGGAAGAGGAGGATGAGGAGGAAGAAGATGATGATGAAGGAAGTCAGGAAGATGTTAGGGGTGGGGGCCGTGTTGGGCAAAGAGGGGGGAAGGAGAGGGAGCCTCGCCGGCGGCGGAGACGGAACCAACATGACCACAGCTATGAGCAGGCGGTGGAGGAGGAATAGGGCACTCAGTGCGGCGGGTGAGCAAATGATGCACAGGACCCAACATTCCCTTCCTGTAGAGCAGGGGTCTTCAAACTGGGGGGCAGGCCCCCTTAGGGGGCCTCAAATGATCCCCGGGAGGTGCCAGGCCCTGGATAACAGAAGCATTGTGCCGATAACAGGGCTTTGTTTTATGCTGGAAAAAATTAGCAGCAGTAGCCCAACCTGTAATAGGCCATCACTGACATCTTTTGTCATTTATGTGAAAGCCGGTAGTTTTGGTCAAAAGGGAACCCACGCCATATACTATTCAAAACCCCCACACCCACTTCTAATAATCACACTGTGGATACCTTTACACGTTAATAAGGCCTGCCAGACCAGAATAGTATGTTTGGCATCATGGATTTGATTGCATTTTTAAAACAGTAACAGAATTTCTCTGCAATGTTTAAATAAGTCTCGACTTATTTTAAACATTGCCAATTTAATAGAATAATTGTGAAAAACTTGGAGGCGGCCCGATTTTTTTTGTTTCACTGTGGGGGTGAATGGGGTGCAGCATTAAGATGTTTGAAGACCACTGCTGTAGAGAGAGACTAGCTATTGTCTGAGCTGAAACATTTATATATCAGTATATAGGTGCTGCCCCGTTTTGTATCCAAATTATCCTCAAGAGTCTGTAAATAGTGTTGTAGAAGTTAAGACGGTACATAAATCTACATGTGCTCTGTTGCTTTCCAGCTTGGTTTGCACTATATAAATACACACGCATACACCTGTGATGCTCTGCACCGGAGACCCAGGCAGGGCCCAGCTCTGGAGTACATGTTGCATACTGCCTTGCTCAGTCAGTGGTAAGGATATGCATGTTATTTTCTTTGAGACAACCCACTTTCCATGGTCAAATTCTAACGAAATGAACAATAAATGGATCTTCCACTTGCTGGAGCCATTGCAGTCCTTTCTTATTTGTGTTGGCCTTTGGAGGTCGATCGCTTGGAGCATTTCCTTCCCTTGCTCTCTTTCTCTCTCTCTGCCTCTCTCTCTCTGTCTCTCTCTCTCTCTCTCTCGCCACATTAGAACTTCTCACCCGCTGTGTAGCTATAGAAGGGCCAGATGTACGACCTTTTGTTTTGCGACTCGCAATTTGCAATCCATTTGGGAGTCACAGTTTGCGAGTCGCAAAACAAAATGTTCAACAGTTGCAAATGACCCATCTCATCAATATTCATGAGGTAGATCACAATTTATGACCCCATTGGGAATGGCCACACTCACAGGTATGGAGGCCTGCTAGGGTCAGCAGACCACCATGACTGTGACTGCTTTTTAATTAGAGCATTTTTTTTTAAATGCAGCCTGTTTTCCTTAAAGGAAAATGGGCTGCATTTCAAACAAAAAATGAAAAGATTTATTTTTATTTTTTCAGAGTAGACAGTGGTCCGTGGGACCACTACCTGCTTTGAAAAAATATTTTCGCTACCATTCACAAAGGGAAAGGGGTGCCTTAGGACCATTTGTGAATGGGTTACCACCAATTTGAAAGATGTTAACTGAAATTGTTTTGCGACCACATTCACTGTCACAAAACAAACATACCACTGCGACTTGCATTTAGGAAGGGATGTCCTTGGAACCCCCCTTCCTGATTGCGACTCGCAGACCTTTTTTGGGATTCGGAAATAGATCACCCAGTCACAAAATTGGGTTTGTACATTGAGAAATGCTTTTTTCTTATCGCAATAGGCGAATCAGGCCTTTTGTGACAAGAAAAAAACTTCTTACATCTGGCCCGAAGTCCTCTCTTTTTCTGTTTCTTTAAGATAATCCTGTCCTATCTCATTATACGCTGAGATCTCTGTCGCACCTGCGGGGTCTCCGGAGTCAGAATATGAGTAAGAGTAAACTCGTACATTACAGTATGAATACCCAAAAACTTTTAAATTTACACTAAAATGTGAGATTACCTTTGGGAATCTGGCCCTTTGTCTGCAGTGGGATTCGGGGTTCCACAGTCTTGCCCTCCCGACAGTCCCCTATGCTTTGAGATCTCTGCTGACAGGGTGTATGACATAGTATTTCTGTAGCACCTTTAAAAATACATTTCAGATATTTTGCGGTTAAGGTTTTTAAAGTACACTGAATTTCAAAACATTTTTTACTGTAGTCATTTGCCTCTTATTGTACTTTGTTGTTAATCTTCTTGTAGTGGGAGAGGGTTTGAATGTTACACAATTTTTTTTTGTAGTAAAACATTGATGCCAAATGTGACTTCACAGGAACGAATGGTGTGAAATAAACTCACACTAGAATATGACATTTGGGTGTATTTTTTTTTTTGCAGAATGTTTTAAAAGTTGGTATTTTTGTGTTAGATTCCTCTGTGGCGATTTAAAGTGCAGTGAGTGGTCTCCACTGGTAAACAGAAGTAAAGATCTCGTAAACTGCAGGTGTTCTCAAAATGACATTTGGAACAAAAGCTTAAATCTTGTAAATAATTCTCTGGTTTGGTTCTTGCAGATTTCAGCTTTGACACTTCTGAACTTCTCAGGAATCTGACTTAAGAAACACGCAAAAGGAGCGGGAACCAGCCCTGTAGCAGGAAAATTAGGACCCTAGCTGGAACTAGCATTTCCCAAGGGAGGAGTGTCCATTAGCTTGTGGGAAGCGCCTACCTGTGAATAACACTAGATGTGGATAGCGCTTTACAGCAGAGGGGTCTTGGCACTCAGTATAATGTTGGAAGGCTTGCCCTGGACAACATAGGAAGAGGAGGGGAGCCCAAGTTCTGTGGCAGCAGACACTGGCAGGGAGAGGAGTGCAGAAGGGTAACAGTGCGCTAGGATGGGACGAACGCCTAAAATCAGTCAATCAAGTGGATTTATATAGCATGACTAATCACCTGAGGGAGTATCCAGGCACTTGAGGGTAACTCAGTCGAACAGCCAGGTCTTGAGTGCTCTCCGGAGTTCCAGTAGACCGGTGGATCCCAACCTGTGGTCCAGGGACCCATGGGGGTCCGCGAAGCCTTCTCAGGGGGTCTGCTTCGGAAATTAAATAGTATTAACAGTTTAGGTACCCAGCTTTCAGTAATGACTCAGTGGGGAGTCCCCAGATTCCAATAATGATTCAGTGGGGGTCCGTGGGTTCCAGTAATGATAAAGGAGGTCAATATGACCCTGTCGGCCGGCGGTACACTGGTGGTAACACTGCCAACAGGCTGGCGGTTTTCCGCCAGTGTATTATGACCGTGGCGCATTAGCCACGGCCATACTGCCGGCCCCTACACTTGACCGCCAGGCAGTCATAATCCTCAAGGCAGCGCTGGGGATTATGAGTCCCCAACCGACAGGCTGGTGGTAAGGGGCCCCCAGGCACAGCCCCATCGCGCATTTCACTGTCTGAATTTCGGGCAGTGAAATGCGCGACGGGTGCTGATGCACCCATGCACATCAACATTGCCGCCGGCTCTATTATGAGCCGGCTTCAATGTTGATGTGACCTTTCCGCTGCGCCAGCAGACGGAAACGCTGTTTCCGTCCGCTGGCCCAGCAGAAATGTCAAAATAGTGAGCCACCAATACCGCCAGCACTGGCGGTATTGTGGTGCCCGCGGCTTCAGCGGTCTTTTTGCAAGACCGCCGAAGTCGTAATGAGGGCCAAAGTGTTGTCCACAGAAGTCAAAAGGTTGGGAATTACTGCTGTAGAGAGTTGGAAGTTTGTATCTGTGAAGGGAGGTCGTTCGAGGATTTCACTGTGATGTCGGAGAAGGAGCATCCTCCATTGTTGCTTTGGTGGCTACATGGGGTGTGGACGAGTGAGAGGGAGGCTGAGAGTAGTTGTCTGGAAGGGTGGTGGAAGTTCAGGTGATGGTTGATGTAGGCCTGTCCTTGGTCATGCTGTACTTTGTAAGCGTAGATCATCAGCTTGAATTGGCATCTCTTGTGTATGAGGAGCCAGTGGAGTGTGCTGAGGTGGGGGGGTGATGAGGTTCCATCTAGGGAGGTCGAAGATGAGTCTGGCAACGGACTTCTGTATGGTCTGGAGTCCCTGCAGAAGGTGTGTGGTGATCCAAGCGTGAGTGTGTTGCCGTAGTCTAATCGACTGGTGACTGGTCACTGAGTGACGGTACGTCTGGTGTTCAGGGAGAGCCATTTGAAGACGTTTTGTAACATGCAAAGAGTGCGAAAGGAGGCAGAGGTGACTGCATTGATCTGGGACTTCATGGTCAGGATTATGCTGGGGTTTCTGGTGTGGTTGGCCAGTTTGGGTGATGGTCCTAGTTCAGAGGACCACCAGGAGTTGTTCCAAAGGGTGGTATTGTTGCAGAAGATCAGGACTTCCGTATTGCCCATGTTGAGCTTCGGCAGTTGCCCTTCATCCAGTTGCCGATGCTGGTCATGCACCTGTGGAAGTTGGTTCTTGTGTTTGCGGGATCTTCTGACAGCGAGAGGATGAGCTGGGTGTCATCTGCATAGAATATGATGTTTAGTCCGTGGGATCTGACGATGTCATGTAGGTGTTGAAAAGGATATGACTGAGGGAGAATGATTGAGGGACACCTCAGATAATGTATTTAAATAAATCAAATAACAAAAAACAAATGTAAACTAATTATCATTTTCAAGCCATTTTATTTCCCCTTCCCATCTTGAGCATTGTACTACGGGAGAGGTAAATTCCAGAAAGAATTTTAGATGTTGCTGAGATCAGTTGAGCAAATTATATTTGCACAGGGTGCAGCTTGACTGCAAAAATCATTGAACCAGAGACCTTTTTACTGAAGTTTAACACATTCCCAGCTGAACCATTCGGACTGATGAGAGATGAAGATCTGTGTGTACAGTCAGTTCTCTGTAGATCTTCAAGGGGGAGCATCCATTTTTGTGGCAACTAATGCCTTTGCCCCTGAAGTACCTTTTTAGGGTTTGGCTGCCGGCAGTAGCAAGGTTGAACATTCACAGAAAAGTTTAGTGAGACAAAATGTCCATAAAACTGTGATACATGCATGTACATTCTTCTCTAAAAACATTACAAGATAAATATATTGACTACATCTCTTAAGATATGAATTTAACAGTCTCTAAAGAACATCGCAGCACAATAGATATATATAAAAAAAGTACATTTGTTAAAAGCTCTGAGGCAAAAGATCTCTTTAAAGTACCATATTTTAGAAAAAAAAGGTTTTAACGTTTTTTCCTAAAATCCTTAAACAACAGACAATCAATGAACACATGATTTAAAGTAAATTTACTATTCTTTGAGCAGGGACATAACAGTTTGTTCATATATATCTTATTATGGAGTTCTGGCATTGAAATAAAGGAGTTACAACACTCACTCGCAGTGTAGGAGAGGGTAATCTATATTAGTATTGAATACACATTTGCTTCCCAATGCCTCTACTGACATAAGCTTTTATTTTAAATACTCTTTAATTCTTAGAGACATTCTTAGAAACACTGCATGGGAAGGTATTTTTCAATGCCAGTTTAGAGGGAAAAGGCTCCCACATTGCATTATTTTCCAATTCCTTAAGATTGTCTCTAAGCATTTAGATCATTTTCTCTCACTGCTTACAACTTCTTTCTAGCAAATTTAAGATATCTTGTTTCCATTTTCTTCTCCCAAAGGCTTGCTAATACACCTTAGTAAGGATACACCCACTAACACCGACAACGTTGTGAGTTTTTACAATTTGTTTTTATTGAGGTTAGTACAACCAGAAGTGCAAAAACAGTAAACATAACACTGTGCATGATGACTCATCCATAAAATTGGGGTTTCCACCCTTCTATAACACCCCCCTCTTGACCCGTCCCGAAACAGTTTTAGGATTTGCATTAGATATTGGAATGTCCTATGCATTGAGCATTGAGACCAGTGCTCTCCACTGGGGCACAGAGCCCCCCCGATGATCATTCTACCTGCCCCATATTTTAGCCCACTTTATCGGAGAGTCCCTGCCCCCATATACCACCCTCTCTGCAATCATGCACCAATCCATGTCTTTCTCCCAGTCACAGAGCTGTGGTGCTAGTTCGGCCCTCCAAAAACGTGCAACATTGCATTTGGCCACCATCAATTCCAGTGTCATCCAAATCTGGACTATTCAGGAAAAGTCTGGATCATCCCAGTAATTCTGGAGGCACCGCTTAGCGGAGACCTCAATGCTACTCGCGCTCACAGTTTTAAGGGAAGTTACCACCAACTCCCAGTGTTGCTGAATGACAGGACAGCTCCAGAGCATGTGGAAGAATGTTCGCACTTGGCCACAGTTCCTATGACACATTGCAGTTGGTGCCCTCCCCATCCTTTCGATGCAGGACTCTTAGTTGTGGCAGCCAAAACTTATACCATATGGCCACCTGTCGAGGGGATGCCTGGGCCGGTCACGTGGGGTCACATTCCCATTGTATTTGCAGTGTGGCTAAGTTGTAGGAAAGTTGTTTATTAGTTTACGATAGGTAAGAGAGATTGTGTGATGCCGCGAAGACCGGCAGTGCCTCACTTACGGGCTGCAGTCAGATCGGCGGTCCGCGTCTCGGATGGCTGTTTCTGCCTCGGTCAGCTTTTTGGCTAAACTTTCCCTTTGGGCACTGTTTACGCTGCCCTCGCTCTTTACTCTCTTCAGTTGCTTACCTGTTGTTGCTGTTTCTGTAATGCAACTCAAAGTAATTGGTCATCATGTCTACCATTAGCTGAGTTTTCCTATAACAACACAGTCCATAGTACAACAATGTCCATACCGTTTTTTTGTACTTATGGTTTTCATCCAATGTCCGTCAGGTTCAAGACCTGCTGCATACCAATCTCTTGGTTACAAAACGTTATGTGAAGAAGGTAGCTGATATTCGGCATAGTCCTGCACCATCTTACCAGCCTTGAAACAAGTTCGGGCTCTCTTCTAGGTCTTTGCCTTTTTGCCTCTCCCAAAATAAGTTCAAACCCCGTTTCTATGGCCCTTTTAGAGTTCAGCATGCCATCAATCCAGTCTCTGTCCTACTTCGTTTACCAGTGACTTGGAAAGTTCATCCTGTTTTGCATGTTTCCCAACTCAAACCTTTTGTTCCTGATCCTTACAAGAGAAATACTCATTGCCCTCCTCCTCTTCTAGTTGATGGTCATCCCGAGTATGAGGTACAAGAGATATGCGATTCTCAAATTTTTTGTAATCGTCTCCAGTTTTTGATTCGCTGGAAAGGATTTCCCATCAGTGATTGTTCATGGAAAGATGCCTCTTCAGTCCATGCTCCTCATTTGGTCCGCACATTTTTTCAACATTTCAGGACAAAACAGGGGCTTTTGGGAGAGGACCTACTGTGACGCCACGAAGACCGGCGGCGCCTCACTTATGGGCTGCGGTCAGATCGTCGGTCCACGTCTCGGACGGCAGTTTCTGCTGCGGTCTGCTTTTTGGCTAAACCTTCCCTTTGGGCACTGTTTACGCTGCCCTCGCTCTTTACCCTCTTCAGTTGCTTACCTGTTCTTGCTGTTTTCCTCTTTTCATCTTTTTTCTTCCTTTTTTCTTACCCTTGCCTTAGCCATGTTTCTTCTTCCCAAGAGTCAGTGTTCCTTTCCCTGCATTCTTTGCTTACTACCTTTCTATAATATGGCTATTTTCCATTCACCTGAATATGGTCTTTCCCAGTCCAAGATGGTGTCTTCAATACTTCCTGCATGTCATTTCCTATATGTCACTTCCTGGTTGCCAGTATATAAGCACAGTTGGTCTTCTGTGCCTTGCGTTGCAAACACTTCCTTCGTGGTTGTGCTCCTCCCTCCTGTATCCTGTGATTTTGGATTTCTCCTGGTTTTTTTTTATCGCCTGCAGCATTGTTCCAGTTCTTTTTTTTTGTGCTTTTGTTCTTCTCTTTTTCAGGAGTCGTTGATTCTGAGGTTTTCCCACGTTGGTTTTTTTTTCCTCTGGGACTCCTTCTGGAAGTTACGGCCTGCTTAGTGTTTTATTATCAGCAGAGCCGTGGCCACTGAAAAGGGTCGCCCCTACCTTGGTCAATCCAGAACAAGCAAGAAACCAAGTGGTGCCCAGAGACTGGCTGATTATTGCGGTATGAAGCACTCAGGTTGTGACAGATTGCTTTTCTGGGCATTGGATCATCCAACAATCTATCCTTTAGCGGGTCAGCTTCAGAGCGGTGTCCCTTTTGGTACTGCCTTCTGTAGTGAGAGAACTATTTGCAAATATCGGTATGTCTCAGTTGGGGGCTAGCTCTGCGAATGGGACCACCTCTCCCTCCGTTCACTGGCCCCCTACTCTGAAAAGGCCAATAAGGTCCCATTTATGAAAGCCCCTCTGCATCCCCAGTGCACCCTTTCGTGCTTAGTCCCACCGGGAAGTGGCTTGTGAGATTATCTCCTTCCAGCCCAAGGCATTCGTTGATATGTGCTATATTGCTAGTGTGACCAACACTCTGGGTTTTCATGCACAACATGTTGCCTGGATCATTGTTCTCTTTGGCAATTGCCATATCCCTTTTAAGGTGGTGCTTTCAATAGGTTCCCAGCCAGCGTTAGCGTTGGGACCTGCAATTTCAGAACCATGGAGGGCAGCTATTGGAGGAATCTTCAAGCATCATAAGCAGTAATGAGAAGCAACAATGAAGGTCCTCCATAGATAATATTAAATCACAATAAAGCCCCAGCAGAGTCCGCTGAGCTAATCTTTATTTATTTAAAGCATCCATAAAGCACAGCTGTCACTAATCCTGTATCCTGGAGCTTAGTATACTGCAAGGTACTAACTAGATGAAAAATTCACAAGAATAGCTAAATGGCATAAATATTTCAGAAAGAGCCAGGTCTACAAGGCTTTCCTGAAGGGTAATAGCTTGGACGAAGTTCTTAACAAAGGGGGGAGCTCATTCCACAACTGAGCTACTTTCTCTGTGAAGGCACCTCCTCCCAGTCTATTCCTTCTAAATTTCCTGATGCAGACCGGATTTGTGGAACTTGAGCAAAGATTGACCATATCGAAAGCAGGCAACAGGTCCAACATTCTGGAGTGGAGAAGTGTGGCTCAATGGTTAGAGTGGCAGACCCTGAAGCAGAGATCTGGCTCAAGACCAGGGTTCAAGTCCCGCTTCGGCAGGTCTTGGGCTCAATTCCCCTTGACCAGATAATTCTCGCCTCGGTGCCTAATCTAATTCATGGGTGCAACTCTGGGCAATAGCTTGCTTAATCTTCACAACGGCCCCAACAGCGCTTGGATGCCTGGCTTCACCCTGGGGGTGCTCAGGAGTGGGCGCCTCACAGGGAAAAGCCAGGAGGGGTTCCATAGCGGTATGAGTACAGCGCCTTGAGACCCTAACGGGTGAGTAGTGCGCTATACAAGTGCTAATTTACATTTTAACATAATAAGCAATAGTGATTGACCACTACCTAGCCTCATCCGCAACTCGTCCATAGCAACGAGTAGGACTGAAACCCAAATTGCTCATCCTCAAGGAGGAAATGAGATTCCATATAATGGGATAGACTTCTGCTTACATATCGCTCCAATATTTTCACTGGAAAAAGAAGAAGCAATATTGGTCTGTAATTACTCAATACCAGCGGGTCTGCTGCTGGTTTCTTTAAAAGAGGGGTCATTGTTGCCTTCTTCCATGTGGATGGCACCACTCCTGATTCCATGCCTCTTCCATATTCTAGGATGTAGTGGGTCAAGTGGGGACTTAATAGACCTTTTCAATAAGTTGGAAGTATTCTGATGAAATGGGTTCAAAAGAGTAAAAACTGTTGTTTTTTTTCTAACTTCCTGCACAAGAGTTTAAGTGCTTTCAGTGCCTCGCTGGACCAAGCGGCAGATGGTCTGTAACCAGATTTTACATTAGTAAGCGGAATCTCCTTATCCAAGGTTTTAAGAATTTTATGTTCATATGCTACGTAGTTAACCTCCACTTAAATATTAGGATCAAAAGTATTAAAAAAAGTTAAGAGAGTGGTTTCTTGTTTAACCTATTCAATTTGTACCAGGCTGGACCTGACCTGGTTGGCTTGCTAATCCGTTTAAGGGGGGTACAAATCCTTCAGCAGTATCTGAAAACACACCAGGGCATGATCTGACCAGTGTAGTTGTACCGCATCCCATCAGGAGAAAAACTAAACTAAAGTGTAGGGTGTGCTCGGCCCGGTGCCTATGGCCGGATACACTCTGTTGTATTCCTAAGATTTCATGAGTCCAGCAGTTCTTTCAGAGGAGGCCCAAAGTCCCGTTCAGCCCAAAGATTAAAGTCCCCCAAATGAAAAAGTTTGAATGTGCAACCGCCATATTGGAGAGCACTTCTGTAAGAAGGTTCCAGATGTGCATTTGATGTCTATTAAAACGGGTCTCTAGTTGGCAGAGGTATACACCCTTGTCCAAGTACGGACCACAATCTTAGTCAGGGTAAGTCACACACAATCCAAATTATCCTGTGCCCACCCTCTGGTAGCTTGTCACTGAGCAGTCAGGCTTAACTTAGAAGGCAATGTGTAAAATATTTGTGCAATAAATCATACAGTAACACAGTGAGAACACCACAAAAATACACCACACAGGTTTAGAAAAATAGATAATATATATCTAGTTAAAATAAGTCAAAACAATAAAGGTTAAATAAGCACAAGGTGAAATATCACTTTTGCAGGTTCAAAAGGAGTCTTAAAATCATAGAAATCAACATTTGTCACTTGATTATACAAAGTACCTGGTTTGCATAAAAAATAACATGCACAGAGACCACAGAGGAGGAGATGCGTGGAAAAATAAGGTGTGCGTCGAATTTTTCGAAGCAGTACAGAAGTCGTCTCTTTCCACACTGCAAGGGGCTTGCATTGTTTTTCAGTGCACAGTCTTGGTTCTTCACTGCCATGCAGGGATCTTTTTGACACCCAGGGACGATGCTGGGAAATCCGGAGTGCGCTGGAAGAAGTCACTGGCATTGGGTCGATCTAGGAGTGCGATGCGTCTAATTTTCTGTTGCACGGCAGGCGCTGCGTCAAATTTCCACTCGGGGAAATCAGCTGTGCCATTCTGGTTTGGCTGTGCGTCAATCCGGGAGGGCTGTGTGTAGAATTTTCTGCAGCAATGCAGGCGCTGTGTCGAATTTCCACTCGGGAAGTCGGCTGTGTCGTTCCGGTTTGGCTTTGCGGCGATTTCTCGGTCGCAAGGCAGGATGTGCGTCAATTTTCGGTGCCCAAGGAGTTTCCTGAAGAGATGAAGTCTTTTGGGCCCTGAGACTTCAGAAAACAGGAGGCAAGCTCAATACAAGCCCTTGGAGAGCAATTCTCAGCAAAGTCAGAGGGCAGCAGGGCAACAACAGGGCAGCAGCCCTTCTCAGCAAAGCATTCCAGAAGAGTACTTTGGGCAGCCAGGCAGTTGCTCTTGACAGGTTGCAGGTTCAGGTCCAGAAGTGTCTGAGTTGGTGGGGTCAGAGACCCAGTTTATATACCCAAAAGTGCCTTTGAAGTGGGGGAGACTTCAAAGAGTGGTTTTGAAGTGCACAAGTTCCCCTTTCAGCACAGGTCTGTCTGCCAGGGTCCCAGTAGGAGGTTTGGCAGTCCATTGTGTGAGGGCAGGCCACTAGCCTCTGAAATGTAAGTGTCAGGCCCTCCACCTTTCCAGCCCAGGACGACCCATTCAGTATGCAGAGGAGTGCAGGTGTGACTTAGTCCTGTATTTGTGGTTGTCTGAGTGAAATGCACAAGTAGGCTGTCACCCAGCCCAGATGTTGATTGGAGACAGCCTGTAAGGCACAGATGGATTTTAAGTGCAGAGAAATGCTCACTTTGTAAAAGTGGCATTTCTAAAATAGTAATATAAAATAAAAATAAAAATAATATAAAATATAAAATCCAAACTCACCAATAAGCAGGATTTTCTATTACCATTCTGGCCATACTACATATGACCTGGTTATCCCTTTCTGATCAGAAACTACCACTCAAACAGTATCTGAGGGTAGTCCTAATACTAAAATCCATAGATTTTTTGGATGTGGAATTATTTGTTGAAAATAATAAAATCGAAAGTAAACTGTATCGTAAATCAACAGCATGTAATACTATATTACATGCAACTAATGCACACCCGAAGACACAGATAGATGCAATACTGTTTGGCAAAATGGTCAGAGCCAGACGCAATTGCAGTAAAAATGATGACTTCAATAAATGTATTAAAGATATGGGGCAGAGACTCATAGATAGAGGTTATTCACCAAATGTTGTTAAAAAGTCTCAGCTTAAAGTATCTAAGATATCACGTTCACATACGTTGGCACAATATACAAGAGTGGAGAATAAGGAGAATATAAATGATAAGAAGGTAAGGGTAATATTGGATTATACGGACAATTCAGCTCTACTAATCAAAATTATGAACAAACATTGGCCAATTTTACTACAAGATCAAACTTTAAAGAAATACATTGGATGCAAACCAGATGTATCATATAGGAGAGGAATGACACTTAACAATATTCTCAGCCCCAGTTACTTGAAGGATAAAATCAAGCCGAATTGGTTTAATGTACACAACTTAGTGTGGTAGCTGTGCAATGTGCAGATGGGCATGGCATTCGAAGAAAGAATTTCAAGGAATTGACAATACAAAATTTAGTATAAGAACTTACATTAATTGTAATACTAAATTTGTTGGATACATATTGATATGCAAATGTGACAAGATATATGTCGGCAGTACTATTCGTCCCCTTAAGGTGAGAATTGCAGAACATTGGAGAGCCATAAGGCAAGAGGATGAACGTTACCCTATAGCCTCACATATGAGATCCTGTAAGACACAGGAAGCTCATAAGGATTTTAGGTTCTTTGGATTTGACTACTCTGAAGTGAATCCAAGAGGTGGGAATAGAGAATTGGCATTAAGAAGGAAGGAATCAATTTGGATCATGCGCTTAGGAGCAGTGGAACATGGTCTGAACTCGGACCATGAATTGGAATATTTTCTTGGTGATAGATAATAAATAAGGAGTCTGTAAGAATTATTAACATAGGTAATTGTGGGATTTACATCTGCACAGGGACAAACTACTTGTATCATAAGATATTAGGGATGTAAATTTTTACACAATGGTAATACATGGTGTGTGTTTAGAAAGAGCAAATTATTGTATCCAATTGACTCAATATACATCCTGAATAGCAGTATTTAAACACTTCAAGGGAATTTTTCTTTGGTGATTGGGTGTAGTTTGCAACATCTATAGTTCACACAAATGGCGCGAGGAGATAATGCAAGTTACTTAGTACAAGGACGTTAGGAAAGATCAGAGAATATTATGTTATTTGGAAAATAGGTTACTCCAATTAGTTGGTACCTCGATTCTGTTTAGTTGATTTGAATATAGAGAATAGTCTGTCTTTTATGTTTGTGGCTGTAGGGGGTCCGATTAGAATACATTTAATAGACCAGCGTCACATATGAGATCCTGTAGGATACAGGAAGCTCATAAGGATTTTAGGTTCTTTGGATTTGACTACTGTGAAGTGAATCCAAGAGGTGGGAATGGAGAATTGGCATTAAGAAGGAAGGAATCAATTTGGATCATGCGCTTAGGAGCAGTGGAACATGGTCAGAACTCGGACCATGAATTGGAATATTTTCTTGGTGATAGATAACAAATAAGGAGTCTGTAAGAATTATTAACATAGGTAATTGTGGGATTTACATCTGCACAGGGACAAACTACTTGTATCATAAGATATTAGGGATGTCAATTTTTACACAATGATAATACATGGTGTGTGTTTAGAAAGAGCAAATGATTGTATCCAATTGACTCAATATACATCCTGAATAGCAGTATTTAAACACTTCAAGGGAATTTTTCTTTGGTGATTGGGTGTAGTTTGCAACATCTATAGTTCACACAAATGGGGCAAGGAGATAATGGAAGTTACTTAGTACAAGGACGTTAGGAAAGATCAGAGAATAATATGTTATTTGGAAAATAGGTTACTCCAATTAGTTGTTACCTCGATTGTGTTTAGTTGGTTTGAATATAGAGAATAGTCTGTCTTTCATGTTTGTGGCTGTAGGGGGTCCGATTAGAATACATTTAATAGACCAGTATATTTTGAATGGGTGTATCCCATTTTATTAGTGGGATTCATATAATAATTTGGATCCATTTAGATGGCAAACCCTTAAGTACAGAACATTTTCAAACAAACGCAATGTGTGCGCGACATCATTGCAAGTCCGCTTTCTTTTTTTATAGTTTTAAGGGGCGGGCTTATAAACGCGGAAAGGCAACACGTTTTTCTCTAAGGCATTTCTCCGTAGTACTCCCGGAGCGCAGCACGATTGAAAGCAGGTATGAAAATTTTATGCTGGTAATGGGAGACGGAATGGAACAACAATGAGTATTAGATAGGGAGTAATTAATCTTTTCTTAGGATACGCTTGCTTGATTTAAGGGGCATCCATATTAATATTAACACTGAAAGAAACTTAAGAAGGTAAGCGAGGTGAATACCACCATACTAATTGTAAGTACAGGATATGATCAATAAGGATAACATGAATTTATTATACAATTCCAGATTACAGATTGCAACTAAATAATTATTCAATAATCATCGGCTAAACACGAATCTTTGCGTATGACATTATCCTATTTAGGAACAGGTATCATTTACACCATATTTTCTGTGGATATGGTCTCTTTTGGGCTTCTGGGATTAAGCGTATGGAAATATTCTTAATGCACTATTTAGAAAGACTTTTATGGATTGATTGTATGTATAGTTAAAATAATCTATGTATAAGGATGGGATATGCTATGCGGGTTTCGCACAAATTGGTCTCTGCACACTGAAATAAGAGGATTTGGTGTTAATAGTTGGAAACTTAGAGATGGTCACAATATTTAGAATCAAGGTTTTCACAAAAGAATCAACACTAGCCACTTTGAATGGTGAGGGGTTAATTATTAATATATGTTTTATGCAATGTTATATATTGGATATTGTTTGTTGTAGAGAGTCCTGAGGAAGTCAAAGGGGTATTCCCCAGACGAAACACGTGTTGACTGGGATGGTGTAAAAGGACTGTGATATGAACACTCTTGGACACAAGAACTACTGAGAAGAATAAAGAATACTGTGGTTTAACTTATGGAAGAATATTTCATTTATGGACAGTTGTAAATTATCAGAATATTGTCTCATAGAATCATTATTGAGTGCCGCTCAATTTGGTTATTGTTGAACAACATAGTCCTAATACTATCCTATAATAGGAGCAGGCCTCACGGTAGTGGAAAATGAATTTAGGAGTTTTCCACTACCAGAACATATAAAACATACATGTACATGTCCTGCCTTTTACCTACATAGCACCCTGCTCTATGGGCTACCTAGGGCGTACCTTAGGGGTGACCTATATGTAGAAAAAAGGGAGTTAAGACTTGGCAAGTACTTTTAAATGCCAAGTCGGAGTGGCAGTGAAACTGCACACACAGGCCTTGCAATAGCAGGCCTGAGACATGGTTAAGGGGCTACTTATGCAGGTGGCACAATCAGTGCTTCAGGCCCACTAGTAGCATTTAATTTACAGTCCCTGGGCACACGTAGTGCACTTTACTAGGGACTTAAAAGTAAATCATATATGCCAATTGGGAATGAACCAATGTTCCCATTTTTAAGGGAGAGAGCATATGCACTTTAGTACTGGTTAGCAGAGGTACAGTGCGCAGAGTCCTAAAACCAGCAAAAACAGTGTCAGAAAAGTGGAGGGAGGCAGGCAAAAAGTTTGGGGATGACCACCCTAGGCTGTCGGGTCTAACATGTGTCCCCCCAGCTGAAAGTGGGGAGAGCTACCCAACCCCTTGGGAGCTCTCATTGCTAAGGTGGATGAATCTGGAGAGACCATCAGCATTGGCATGGTCAGTCCCCGGGCGATGTTACACCATAAAGTCCATACCCTGTAGGGAAATTAACCACCTCAAGAGTTTGGGATTTTCACCCCTCATCTGCATGAGCCACTTGAGGGGCCTGTGGTCTGTCTGAACCCGGAAGTGAGTCCCAAACAGGTATGGTCTCAGCTTCTTCAGTGCCCAGACCACAGTAAATGCTTCTCTTCCAATGGCACTCCACCTCTGTTCCCGTGGTAATAGCCTTCTGGTAATAAAAGCTACTGGTTGGTCTAGGCCCTCCTCATTCAGCTGTGCTAGAACCGCCCCAATGCCATGCTCTGAAGCGTCCATCTGCACAATGAACTCCTTGGAGTAGTCAGGGGCCCTGAGCATGGGTGCCATGCACATGGCTTCCTTTAGAGAGTCAAAGGCGTTCTGACAAGCCTCTGCCTAATTCACCAACCTAGGTTGCTTGGATGTTAGTTCTGTTAAGGGGGGCACTATGGTGCCATAACCTTTAACAAACCTATGGTAGTACCCACTGAGGCCTAAAAAGGCTCTCACTTCTGTTTGGGTTTTAGGTGGTTGCCAGGCCGGGATTAACTCAATCTTGGCCTGGAGGGGCTGCACCTTGCCACCACCTACTAGATGTCCCAAGTACACCACGGAACCCTGCCCAATCTGGCACTTACTGGCCTTGATTGTCAGGCCTGCCTGTTGCAGAGCCTGAAGCACCTCCTTGAGATGGAGCAGGTGTTCCTCCCAGCTGGAACTGTAGACAGCTATGTCGTCTAGGTAGGCTGCACAGTAGGCATCCTTACCAGCTAGGACCCCGTTAACCAACCATTGGAAGGTAGCGGGGACATTTGTCAACCCAAAGGGTATCACTCTGAACTGGTAATGTCCCTCAGCAGTGGAAAAAGCGGATCTCTCTTTGGCCCCCTCAGTCAAGGTGATCTGCCAATACCCTGATGTGATATCAAAAGTACTGGGAAATTTGGCAGCACCTAACCTGTCTACGAGCTCATCAGCTCGGGGGAAGGAGTGAGCGTCTGTCTTTGTGACAGAATTGAGACCCTGTTAGTCCTCGCAGAACCTAAGTTCTGGCTTTGGCAATGGGTGCGGCACCCTTGGGTACCAGCACCACAGGGGTGGACCAGGCACTGCTAGACTTCTCAATCACCCCAAGAGCCAGCATCTTTGCAACTTACTCCTTGATGCTGGCCTTCACCCTGTTTGAAAACCTCTGATTGTTGTTCTTTACAGGGGGGCTGTCTCCTGCGTCAATGTCATGGACACACAAGTGTGTGAGTCCAGGGGTGAGGAAAAACAGGGAGGAGTACTGCTCCAGTAACTGATAGCAGTCCCCTCTCTGGTCCAGGGTCAGGGACTGAGAGAGATTGACACCCTCTACTGACCCATCGCCTTCTTTGGCAGAGAGGAGGTTGGGGAGAGGTTCAATCGCCTCCACACCCTCATCTGTCACCAGAAGCATGTTGACCTCAGTCCTCTCAAAATGAGGCTTCAGTCGGTTCACATGGAGCACCCGTACAGGGTTCCTAGGGGACTGGAGGTCCACTAAGTAAGTGGCCTCCCCTTTACCTTCCTTGATCTCAAATGGGCCAGTCCGCGGTCCTGGAGAGCTCTAAGCTCTACTGGCTCCATCATCCAAACTTTGTCTCCTTGCTGAAACTCCACCAGCGTGGCCTTCTGGTTGTACCAGCATTTCATTACCTCTTGACTGGCCTCGAAGTTGCTCTTGGCCTTTTTCCAGAAGCGTTGATTCTGGTTGCGGAGGGCCAGCATGTAGCTGACCACATCCTGAGGGGGTGCCTTGGCAGCTTTCTCCCACCCCTCTTTCACAGTGCTTAAGGGTCCCCTGACAGGGTATCCATAGAGAAGTTTAAAGGGACTGAACCCTTCCCCCTTCTGGGGTACCTCTCTGTAAGCAAAGAAAAGGCATGGCAAGAGGATGTCCCACTTACGCCTTATGGCCACAGGGAGGCCTGTGATCATGCCTTTCAAGGTCTTGTTGAATCTCTCCACAAGACCATTGAATTGAGGATGATAGTGTGTGGTGAACTTGTAGGTTACCCCACACGCATCCCACATGGACTTCATGTATGCAGACATGAAGTTTGTGCCTCGGTCAGACACATTCTCCTTTGGGAAACCCACACGGGTAAAGATCCCCACTACAGTTCTGGTCACCACCGGTGCGGTCACCGTCCTCAGAGGGATTGCCTCTGGGTAGCAGGTGGCATGGTCCACCAAACCCAGGATAAACCTGTTGCTTAGGGCAGTTTTGGGGTTCAATGGACCAATAATATTGATGCCCACCTTTTCAAAGGGGGTGCCAACGATGGGGAGTGGGATCAGGGGGGCCTTGAGCCTTTTCCCTGTCTTCCGACTGGCATGGCAGGTTGGGCAGAACCTACAGAATGTATCTGAGGTTGTCCGCATTCGTGCCAAAAGAAGTGGGTGACAAGCCTGGCAAAGGTCTTGTCTTGCCGTAAATGTCCCGCCAGGGGAATGTCGTGAGCCAGGCCCAGTAGGAAGGCCCAGAAACACTAGAGGACCACCAGCACATGTGCTGCCCCAGCCTCCTGTACCTTAGGCTCACTGTAAATGAGATAATTCTCTCAATAAATAAGGTGATCCTCAGAGGCTTCACCTGCTGCTTGGGCTGAGACCTGTTGCCCCAAACCCTCAAGAGTGGGGCACTCTTTCTGTGCCTTGCAGAATTCTTCCCTGGTCGGATCAGCTTGACAGCCAGCAAGCTCAGGTAGGTCATCAAGGGCAGCAATGTCCTCCCCGGTTGGCTCAGGGGCCTCCTCCTAAGGGACCCCGTCAACCACAGGGGGACCTTTTGGGACTAGTTTCCCACACCCCTTGCCCCTCTCCTTGGCAGCAGTCTGGGCCATTTTTCCAGGCTCCAGACGCCCTTGACTCCCCTCCCGGCAGCCATGGACCTTGTGGTCATGCAGACCCACTCAGGCAATCCCAACATTTCCAAGTGAGACCTTAGCTCTACCTCCTTCCAGGTAGTGTGCTCAAGGTCGTTGCCTAACAGACAATCTACAGGCATGGCAGCAGTCACAGCCTCCACCCATTGATGGTGACCCACTGCCTATACTTGGAAGTATTCGCAGGCATGTGGGCTTTTGCCACCATCTCTGCATCCCTCAGGGACACTAGGGTTACCTCTGTCTGCTCCCCAAAACTGTCTGGGACCATCTCCTTCCTGAGCACTACACTAGCCAACCCAGGTGTCTGCCCTCCGGTGGGGGGCTGTGCCCTCTTGGGGCACTTGGAGTGCCCTTATAGTGACCATACTTAGTGCACTCTATGCACTGGGGTACAAACCTCCCTGTCTTACGAACATAGAACTCTTTCTTTTTAGACTCAGACTGGGACTGGTTACCACCATTCCCTTGGGAATTATTTTGGGGGCCTTTTGAGAAATCTGTATTTCAAAAATGTTCTCCCCCCTCTTTCTTCTGGTGGGAACCCTGACCACTTTTGTGGGTGCCCTGCCCCCCACCCCCATACCTTTTTGGACACTCTGGTGCTAGCCCAGACGTCCATCTCCTCATCAAACTTCCTGGGATCAGTCGGCTTCCTGCCAACTAGGTGCTGGTGCAACTCTGTAAAGCAAATACTGACCATATGGTCTATCAGGATCAAATTATACAAACCCATATAATCATTTACTTCACTGCTCCGCACCCATCTATTCAGTGCCTTGTTAGAAGAATCATAAAAGTCTACCCAAGTTTGGTTGGAGAGTTTGGTACTGTCCCTGAATTTCTGGCGATATTTTTCAGGGGTCAGTCCAAATTTGGCAAATAAAATGGCTTTCATGAGAGGGTACATGTTCTGGTACTTATCTCCCAGTGTGTGTCCCTCCCAAGTATTGGTTTATGTTTCCACAAGCCCATCCCCCATTGCTCTTCAGGAACCCCATGAGCCCTTAGTGCAACTTCATAAGCAGCAAACCACTTGTCAATGTTATCTCCCACCACATAACTTGGTAACACATCTTTGGATATACAAATCTTTTTGTCTCCATCAGCTCCTTTATGTATGCTGCCACCATCACTGCTGGACTCAGACTGCCTAAACTTGAGCTCCAGCTCTTTCAGACTCAGTTCATGAGCCAGAAGTAGTTTATTTCCAGACAAGGCCCTTTCAGCTGCAGCCTCAGCTTGTTTGGCTTCTCTCTCAGGTTTGGCTTTCCTCTCCTGTGCCTCCATGTTTAATCTGGCCAACTGCAGTTGAAACGCTCTCTCCTACCACAGTAGTGGAAAATCAATTGAGGAGTTTTCCACTACCAGGGCACATAAAACACACATGTACATGTCCTGCCTTTTACCTACATACCACCCTGCCCTATGGGTTCCCTAGGGCCCACCTTAGGGGTGACTTATATGTAGAAAAGGCTTGGCAAGTACTTTTACATGCCAAGTCGAAGAGGCAGTGAAACTGCACACACAGGCCTTGCAGTGGCAGGCCTTAGACATGGTTAAGGGGCTACTTATGTGGGTGGCACAATCAGTGCTGCAGGCCCACCAGTAGCATTCAATTTACAGGGCCTGGGCACATGTAGTGCACTTTACTAGGGACTTACAAGCAAATCAAATATGCCAATTGGGAATGAACCAATGAACTTTAGCACTGGTTATCAGTGGTAAAGTGCGCTAAGTCCTAAAACCAGTAAAAATAGTGTCAGAAAAGTGAAGGGAGGCGGACAATAAGTTGGGGGATGACCATTCTAAGACTGTCGGGTCTAACAAAGTCCCAGGGAGTCGATAGTAAAGCACCCCTGAGAAGGCAGTGGCTTTCTCTGTTTTTAAGGTAAAACCTAGGGTTTCTGGTTCTTCTAACTCATCTAGTAGGAATAGATAACCCCCACGCCTCATCCTCTGTAGTTCACTCTGGGTTTATGAAAATATCTTTACCCCGGCAGACACTCCAGACCTAAATCCACTGCTGAGTCTGGGGTAGTCCAGGTTCAATTATAAACAACACATCCCAGTCCCCAGACTCAAGCAGAAGATGGATTTCCGTAGAGTGTTTCACTAAAGACCTTGCATTAAGCAGACCACACCTTAGGATTTCCGGTGACTTACTCGGAATGCTTGAAGGAGGCCCATCCTGTGCCTGGGAGGTGGTATCCTTAGTAAGAGGTGCTTTGCACAGCTTACCAATATCAAGCATCGGTCTCTTATGTAGCTGCGTCTTGGTTCAGTGATAACGATCGGGTGGGGTGGACCGATAGGCCCCTGCCTCTCTGAGTTAAAGCTGTCAGCATGGCTGGCGCTGTGCACGGTCGGTGCATAGACGGGTGCAGACGGGCTTGCCTTTGGCGTACCTTTGGTGCAACATCAGCCTAAAATAGTCTTTCAAAATTCTAGAGCATCAACCAACATGGCCAGCACAAACATACCGTTTCCCTTCACGTGGACGAGCAGTGATCCCCCTCTCTGGTAAACACCCGGCCCAACTGCACTAAACCAGCCTTGGATTGCAAATGATTAGTCTTTCTTATAGTTCCAGCTTCCCCCAAAGTTTGTGCAAACAAGCAATAATCAAAAAGAAGAAGAAAACGCAGTGTTATGCCCTCAATGTAAAATGACCGTTGTCACAAACCATGCATTAATTTAAAAACATGTGCAAAGCAGAATAGCAAAATAGAATTAAGATTGCCAAAGAATAAAGTCAGTGGGAGTCCCTTTGTGTGCGCAGTGGGAGTCTCTTTGTGTGCTCAGTGGGAGTCCCTTTGTGTGCTCAGTGGGAGTCCCTTCGTGTGCTCAGTGGGAGTCCCTTCGTGTGCTCAGTGGGAGTTCCTTCGTGTGCTCAGTGGGAGTTCCTTTGTGTGCTCAGTGGGAGTTCCTTCGTGTGCTCAGTGGGAGTTCCTTCGTGTGCTCAGTGGGAGTTCCTTCGTGTGCTCAGTGGGAGTTCCTTCGTGTGCTCAGTGGGAGTCCCCTTGTGTGCTCAGTGGGAGTCCCTTCGTATGCTCAGTGGGAGTCCCTTTGTGCGCTCAGTGGGAGTCCCTTCGTGTGCTCAGTGGGAGTCCCTTCGTGTGCTCAGTGGGAGTCCCTTTGTGCGCTCAGTGGGAGTCCCTTTGTGCGCTCAGTGGGAGTCCCTTTGTGCGCTCAGTGGGAGTCCCTTCGTGTGCTCAGTGGGAGTCCCTTCGTGTGCTCAGTGGGAGTCCCTTCGTGTGCTCAGTGGGAGTCCCTTCGTGTGCTCAGTGGGAGTCCCTTTGTGTGCTCAGTGGGAGTCCCTTTGTGTGCTCAGTGGGAGTCCCTTTGTGTGCTCAGTGGGAGTCCCTTTGTGTGCTCAGTGGGAGTCCCTTCGTATGCTCAGTGGGAGTCCCTTTGTGCGCTCAGTGGGAGTCCCTTCGTATGCTCAGTGGGAGTCCCTTTGTGTGTTCAGTGGGAGTCCTTTCGTGCGCTCAGTGGGGGTACCTTCGTATTTTGAAATGCTTAAACTCTTACCAAAGAGAAAGTATATATGTATAAGTTTTGGTTTTCTCAGTAGTTTCCTTATTTGAAGACCATTTATAATTACCACACTTCCCTCCAAATACCACTGCTTTAATGTTTTCTATATTCATGGCACAATATGTGAGTATTGCATGTACAGTGCCTTGAGACCCTACGGGTGATGAGCTGTGCTTTAGAAATCACTGATTGATTGATTGTGAGTATTGCATTTCTTGGGGGGTAATGGATTGGTATTTCTCACAAAGGTGGCAGGTTGGAGAGAGGCAGCAGAAGCACACACCCTTGCCTTGATGCATTAAATATCTCTAAATGTAGATAGATGTAATTCCACTTTTGCGGAGTTGAAAGTATAAAGTAACTGGAGGAGTGTGAGCAAACCATATGGTATTCCCCAGTTTGATTTTTTTTTACTTTAAATGCCCCGGTCCATTGCATCCAGATCTGTGCAAATGTCTACAAAAAAAACATAATTTTTGGTTCACTTCAATGGACTTTCGAATAGTAGCCCAAAGGGAGAAACAGTGGTCAACAGTGCCCTTAAAAAAACTCCTTTATCCAATAGCATTAAGTTGTTACCTGTAATCTATTCTTCAAAGATAAAACAAATGTATTTTTGCAAATACCTTTCAAAGCACATCTTCGTCCGCCTAGGTGGCATTGTCCTACCTGGGTGGGGCTAGGTGGTCATATGATGAAGCATGACACTATATAGTGTGTGAGACCACCTAGTCCGTAAAGGAAACTTTCCCTCCCCCTCCTCCACCTCGACTCTCCACAGTACCCACCAGCATCAACTTACCTAATATGGTCTAAGAGCTACTAGGAAAATTTCCACAGCTTAGAGCTCCCTTTGAACCCCGTACTTGTGTGATTATGGTTTTGTATTTAGGGAGATCAGTACGGTGTTGTTCCCTTTGGATATATATATTTGTTTTATATCCTCAACTCTCTCTTACTCTCCAGTTGTGTTACGACAAATCCCAGCCTACCATTTAATACTATTTAATTACACATGCAGGTAAGTTGCCTGGCCATGCTGTTCTGCTAGGTTCCAAAAACTCAATTGTTTTCCTAATAGCCGATACTGGAAACGACTCAGCAATTACAGGGCCAGTTTCATAGGCTATTGGAGATGCAACAGTTTGCAGAAGTCCAAAGAGATTGTCTGAATGGTTGTTCCAAAGATCTTCTGTAATTGTACATAGTAATGAGGAAGGGTTGCTTTTAGAAACACCACTTAGTAATGGCCAAAATTGCTTTTAATGACCTATACATAGCACAGAAATCATGTTCTCCTACTGACTATTATGGGATTTGATCTTTTTCCATGAAATTTGATCTTCATACTGTCTTTTTAGTTCTCAGGCATTATTCGCAACAATTTCAGACTGAATGCACCCATTAAAACTTTGCAACTTGCAAATACGTTTCTTCATTGTTGTACAGGATGAATCCAACCACCTGCGACCAGAGACACCTCTTCCACTACTTGCACCCTCAGGCCTGCCTTGGTCTATATGTAATGAATACATGCAATGACATTCGCTATTACTGGTGAAAACAAGTCAATCATACTTCCCTTTGTTCATATATCAAGACCAAACATAGCTTGAAACTCTGTTCCTAATTATTGCTGGGGATCCAGCCTGGTGGTCAACCTTCTTGGGTAATCTATTTTGCAGGATAGTCATTTGTCAATCTCTGTTACAACATCCACATTAACACAGACCTGCAAGGCCCACTGGTCACTTCCTTCACAATTAAGTAATTTGAAGTTGTAAAAAAAAAGCTTAAAATACAAGTTCTGTTTGCACATAATCAGTGGGGACAAGTTGTCATGCCAGAGGGCCTGTTGGGCTGGAGAATACTCTGAAAATTCCCCATTTGAACAGATCAGACCATTATTGGCAAACCAATGGCATAACCCCTTGTATTCAGTAGAACATGTGCAACAGTGACATTTTGTAGTCGTTTTATAGCTTAAGTAGAGCACTTGCATATTAAAATCCCCAGTGATAAGTAAAATTGCCTCTAGATGGTTGGATTTGAGAGAACTAGCTGTATTATTGGTCATATTGATTTGGTTGGACACAATTGCAGCCACATTTGTGTTTATATATACATTAAATAATATTAAAATATTGTTTACCCTGTTACCAGGTTTTAAAAGGACTACATTATCCTGCACCCACAAAAGTGTTATTTGCCATCATAAAACTACCTAAGTTATTAAGCCCCCAGCAGGTTTACCAATCCCCACTTGAGAACCAGCAACACAAAATGTTGTGAAGCTTTTCACTGCCGGTCTCTCTCACAACCTTGTTTCTTTTAACAATAAAATATGATACTGGCCAAAAATAGATTCTACACATCCCTCTTTATTTCTTCTGTTGTAACCGTGCATATTCCAACTAAGGGACCGACTTAGATATTGGAGGTCGGGTTACACCGTCATTACGGTGACGGATATCCCGGCTGCCGAAATATAAATTACATAGGAAATAATGGGATTTAGATTTCGGCAGACGGGATATCCGTCACCGTTGTGACGGAGTAACTCATCCGTCGATATCTAAATCAGTCCCTAAGTATATTCCAGTGGCAAGAGAGGTGCTTATACTAGGCTCAAATTAAATATTGTAATCAGGGAAGATAGCAAATGGGTTGTAATAACATAAATTCTGAGTTTTGTCTCTCCTTTGAATTTAATCTGAAATTACAATAATAAGCATTTTTTATTTGAATTAAACCAGGAATTGGATTGGCAATACTCTCTGCTACCACTCAAGTTAACAGTTTTCCACATGTCAACCTGGCAAAACAGATGTCAAAAATGATTATTCAGGAATGAGTTATGGTTTTGGACACTGTGATAAGCAGATAAACAAACTTCAGATTTAATTTTAATTTTAATTGAGTTGAATGCTTTGAGAATCATTGTTTTTATTAGTGTGGAAACAGGGAGAGTTTAGTTAATTCTCTCCCAATCATAGATTTAACAACCCCGACCATCTTAATGGCATAAGAGCTGGTGTTAGACAATTCTGAGACATGGTTGAATAATTAAAGGAGTTCAGATCTATTCCGAGGTTGTGGTTTCTCCTCTATAATGCCTTTCATACAAACATTACAAAATATGTGCAGATCTCTCCCATGCTCAAACTCATTGGCCCGTCTGTTTGTAGTCAATATTTTTTATCAGACTTCTTTATTGTTTGCTAAATATTTGTTGTTGTCTATGTTAAAAGGTGTACCACTAAGTCTACAGTTTCTCTTCGGATATCTATTATAGCCATATAGCCCCCTGCCAAGGGCTATAACAGTTGTTAAAGGCCCTAAACCCTCAGGTTTAGGCCTACAATGAGGGAGAGAGCCTTTAACAACCGGAATAGCACTCAGATGTTGGCTATAAGGCTGATAGAACATTCCACCTACCTGTGGTAGAATGTAAAAAGGGAGAAACATAAACATAGGAATTTTGGAGCTCCAGGCTTATACCAGTTATTATAAGCCATAGCTACTCCATTCCAATTTTCTAATAGTCAACTTTTCACTCTATTTCGCACCATCGATCAGAAATGGCCAACAGACAGTGTAGGGGGGAAGGGGACCATAGCTGTCTCCACCTTCTTCCCTACGTTTATAACCTTGTTTTTACACAAATCTGTTGTTGGTGAGACCTTTCTATGTTTTGCAACAAATGGTGTAACTTTTTTGAGTCCTATATTTAGTAACTATTTTGTTCAATGAAAATTTTAAAGAGCCATAAACAAAAAGTCGCTTTTGACCAACATTGGATGTTGTGAAACAAATTCAGATGATAAAACATTTGGATTCTGCAATAATTCTCGATTCCCTATAGGACAGACCTCATCAATGGGAGTGTTGATTATTTCATCAATTCCTACAAGCAGCCTTGTTCTATTCTATACTCTGGGAAGATCTTTATCCATCTCTGTGCCACTTGCCGGGCTTACTGGATGAATTATATTTGGCAAACATACATTGACTTTTTAAAATTCTACTGTAATGTCTCCTAATATGCCTAATTTATTTATTGGATTTGTATTTACCATGACTAACGCCTCTAGTATCCCCTTCAATGTACCCTGCATTCACAAAAGGACATCAATTACCTAGGATAAAGGTAGAGACCAATATCCAAATTTGCTGATGACACAGAATGAGTACCATTAACAGCCATACCAAAAGTATCACCCTCATTGTTCCTGGAGCGTGAAAGGTTGGGTTCCATCTTCAAGAGCCGGTGGAATACAACAATTCCCTTTGAGCCACACCTCATGAATCAGTACACATTGATCCATCCTTTCCCAAAGATAAGTCTCTCCTTGGCCCCTATTTATTGAGAAGTAATATTGAAGGCTCATCAGAATTTAAGTCTGGATCATTATTATCCAAATTGACATCACAAATAGGAGAGAAGATGCCTCCATTTGAGGTTGGAATCTGCCTTTTACTCTTGATAGGATGAATATCAAGTTTGTGTGAACTACCAATGCTAGATGACCTAAACATTTTTGGTGGCAAAGTCTCAAATTTACTTTGAGAGACAACGGACGCAGTCTGTGAGAGCTGGAGTCCCAATCTACCATTTTGTACTGATTTTGTCCTACCTTTGGTCTTTGAATCTTCATCAGATATCAGCCTCTTTTTTACTTTATTTTTCCTGGATCATAATCAAAGGATTGGACCTGGAGAGTTACCATTGTTAGCCTGTTTCATGCCACAATTGTCATGTGATCGCCCCGTCTCCCCATCTTCCCATCTCATTCCAGTTGGACATGGTTGTAGAAGTCAATTAACCTTTATCCCACAGCAATAACTATAATGAGGTACATGGTAGAAGGCCTAGCGCCACCTTAGGACACACTTGCTTGATATGTTTTTCTTTACTTATCACTGAATTTTTAATTAAGTTTAATAAAGGAAATGTAAGTCTGTGCCACACTTTTCCCTTTCCCTTTTCCCTTTCTTAACTTCAACTAAGGGATAGGGTGTTCCTTATGCCACAAGTATTCAATACATGTCTTGCAGTTCACTTTGGATCACTGCACAAATTATCTCCATTTAAAAATTGACGAAGTCCTTTCTGGGCTATTGAACTGCACTACATAGTAGTCTGAATTTCTGATAAATGTATAGTCTGCTTCATTCAGCCAAGCACCAACCAAGCCCTCAAGCTAGCGTGTAGACCATCTTCAGCACTCGCTGGGGCCGTCTCGCAAAGGGATTCACTGCCACCAAGCACTCTAGGTGAACTCACGCCACTACACAAGAGTCTCGTCACCCAACACCCAGGGCCAGAAGCAAATCCATGGATGTGAAAGACGGCTTCGGGAAGGTGGCAGCACCCACCCTGGGGGTGTAGGAGCACACTTGGGTGCCTTCATGATCCACAGATATATGAACAAACCCAGACACCCCCAAAAAGGTCCTTTGAAAGTAGGTCACGTCCCTTTGCTAGTGCCTCTTAAATTTCCTAGGCGTATTGGGAGCTCCAACAAAGCCGACCATCTAAAGTTGATGGAGACACAACTGCTCTCAGCTGGTCCACGGCCCTCTTTGTGTTTCACTGTGTCTGAAGGATTTGGCAGAACTCAGGAGCCGTCGTGCACATCCTTAGGACGGGCAAGCTCCAACACACCTTAATCAATGGTGCGGCGCCGGTGGAGCAATGCGGCAAGCAGTCGGCCCCTCCTGGTGTTGGTGGGCAGGATCACCAAATAACCAATTCCTACTGGTAGTCGCTCTCGGTTCCAGGGAGCGCCTCCAGGGCACAGGATTCCCACCTTGAGAGCCCTGAACATGCGTGGTGTACAGTGTGTGTCTCTCAAGAGAACCAGTGCTTTCAGCCAAGAGATCAGTCGTGGCTTGTTCATACATACAGAGTAGTTAGCGCTCTAGCTGTTCATTAGAACACTGGGGATTTCACTGACAGTCCGCTGCTGATGCTGAAAGTCCCTGGTTCAGTCTGCAGGTCACAATGGTTTACTGACATGGAAGAGGAAGATATTTGCGAACTCATACAAAATGGGCTGGCCAACCCCTCTGCTTAGCCAGAACATTCGTGCCTCTGGTTCATATATTTCCACAGATGGTACCCTTAGGCCCCCATATGCAATGGGAACACCATTTTCCCAACCACAGGTTTCCTGCGACTGCCTGTCCATACCAGGTTGGAGATTAGACCATCTAGCTTCCGAAAGAAAAGCTGTTGCAGCAGCACCAAGAGTGCAGAACATGCATTTACACTAGCATTTTGATAATAGCCACTCTGCCCATCGGCGAGAGAGGCAAACCTTACCAAAAGGCCAAATTTTATTTCAGGATACATGGACTATTATCCTGAGTCCTGTAATGGCTGGAACAACATATTTTTCTAGTTGTGGCCAGCCAATCAGGATTTAATATTCCCCTTTAAAGTAGCCAATCAGAGCAGACCTGGACACCAACATTTCAGATCTACGTATTTTTTAACCCCTTCATGATCACCCGAGCTCCTCCTTAAAAGCAAATTTCCCAAAAGCGTCTGAGCTGATTTACACCAAATCATAAAAAGTACGCTCTCTGACTAGAGTTCTAACTTTTTGCCAAATTATGTGTAATTACATTCAGCCTTTTTCCTGTGGGTGCGACAGAAGTTTTCCATGGGAATTAACATGGGGAATCAATGTTTTGGACCCCAAACCCCTTTTCTTCACCCACGTTTGACGGAAATTTTCCAGGTCAGAGTGGAGGTGGATGAACATTTTGTTTTAATAATAATATAAAAACTCATGTTTAAATTAGAAATAAAACACTGAAAGTCACCACTTATACTTTACTGACCTATCTATGAATTGCAATCCCACAATGCACAATACATGTTAAGTGACATCATTGATGACATCACTAAGGAGATCAGAAATGACATCATTGATGACATCACTGATGACATCATCCAGCAGACATGACAGTTTGCTGTACGCTTCTCATATTGGAATGTATTCAGCAAGGTATGCATAACCCCAAGTTTCCTTAACATCGGAAGTACTAATGGGTGGATCATTTCACAGCAGGCAGAGCTAGCAGGCTTTGAAGCATTCCTGTGAAATCGCCCAGAATAAGTAGATATTATACTAGTATTGAGGTGCATAAGAAATGTAACTGCTCTGTAGGCTAAAGAGAACAGCAGGTTTTTTTAATACTGTTCAAAATTAGTGTTTGGTCATTATTTGCGTTAATAAGATGTGCCTGTTGAATATCTGATCTGGCACAGATATATAACACAACACCTTCACTTCCCTACATTAGCCATTTTTAAGGTACGCACTACCCGGCCCTATACATAATCCTCCATAGTATGTAAAAGTACGCTACACATATTCCTGAAAAGAGCCGAATGGTGTGCACCATTTTAGTAATGCTTTTAATGATACTGCAACTTGAACCCGGTGCCCACCTGGGACATCCATATATAATTTTTTTAAGGGAAAAGGGCATGTGGCCCCCCTCCTCAAGCCTTTCCAGACCCTGGAACCCCATTTTCAAGGGCCATTTTTTTAATTAGGGGAGAGGGATCTTGGTCCCCTAGTGAGAGTCCCTCAAACCCAAAAGTCAAGAGGGAGTGTTATAGAAAGTTCCCCAGGGGCACAACAGGCATGTGTGCCCGCTTTGTGAACCCCTGGGGCACTTTGGTATTACAGAAGGGGCCACAGACATTTGCGCTGCCCCTTCTGTAATACAGATAGTGCTGGCACACATGTACCACCAGTGCAGTCTCAAGAGGAGGTTCCCTCATTCGCATGGTGCGTGTCCCCATGCAAATGAGCGAATCTCTTTGCCCGTCCACCCGGGCCATAGTATGGGCACGGGCGCAGAGGCAAACATTACTTTAGGAGGCACACTAATAGTGTGCCACAAAAAGGTGGCGCAATTTCAGTGCGCCTCCTAAAGGCAGTCCTTTGGAGGGAACAAAGGGGATCCCATGGACCCCTCCTCAGACATCCTCTGACTCAGTGCACCCGCCTGCAAGGGGGTCTCTCTCCCCTCCTTAAGGAATAAGCTTGCAGCTGTCCTGAGGGCAGCGCATTCACAATAATATAGTGCTCTTTCTATGTTTGTGCACAGTGCACCCATTTAAAGGTGCGCAGTGGGGTAAACAGGGCATGTGTGCCATATATGTAACATGGCCCCAGATATACAAATATTTTTGAGACTTAATATCTAAAAAACTACTGAACGGATTTGCACCAAATCACAAAAAGCACACTTCCTGGACCAAGAACTAGCTTTCTACCAATAGGGTGTAAATCCTGTTCAACTGCTTTTCCTGTAGTGCTGCTTAGAAAAGCCCATGGAAAATGCATGGGGATTTGAGTTTTGGAACCCCCAAGCCCCTTTTTTTATCTTCCCTTGCATATCAGACTACCCCAAGACTTTCCATGCACAAACTAGGCGAAAAAATACACTTTGGAAAGTTTTGTGAAGATTTTTCAAATAGAAGTGAAGTTATTAGCAAAACAAAAAGTTATTAACTAAAACTACCCACTGGCGACCACCAGAGGGTAATATACACACAAATATACATAGAGAGGAGATAGGTAAGGGGTAACCATGTGATATGATCCGTACTGCACTCGAGTGGCTGTGGTGGCAACATTCACAATGCAATGGTAGAATGGTTTATAAATGTCACCAGATCCCCAAAATAGACTAAGGGGGTCATTCCGACCCCGGCGGTCAAGGACCGCCGGGGCCGGGGTCGGCGGGAGCACCGCCAACAGGCTGGCGGTGCTCTGCAGGGCATTCTGACCGCGGCGGTTCGGCCGCGGTCAGAACAGGAAATACGGCGGTCTCCCGCCGGTTTTCCGCTGCCCTCAGGAATCCTCCATGGTGGCGCAGCTTGCTGCGCCGCCATGGGGATTCCGACACCCCATACCGCCATCCTGTTCCTGGCGGTTCGCCCGCCAGGAACAGGATGGCGGTATGGGGTGTCGTGGGGCACCTGGGGGCCCCACAAAGAATTTCAGTGTCTGCTTAGCAGACACTGAAATTCGCGACGGGTGCAACTGCACCCGTCGCACCTTTCCCACTCCGCCGGCTCCATTCGGAGCCGGCTTCCTCGTGGGAAGGGGTTTCCCGCTGGGCTGGCGGGCGGCCTTCTGGCGGTCGCCCGCCAGCCCAGCGGGAAAGCCAGAATTACCAGATATGTATGTTCTATATTTGGTTTATTATGATGGAGTTAGCTTGAAAAAGTTGCTTCCTTCAATGTGTAGCTAGCAATGTGCACTGATTGGAATTAGGGTGTTGAAGTCCTTTGTTACCTTTCATGAATAAACTATTGATAAAACAATGGGCAATGGTGAGGGCCAGCAGATGCAAATCTGTCACCGCAGTGTTTTCTGCACATTTATGGATTTAATACATTAACCACATAACTTGCTAGATAATTTGCAGATTTCACAACAAATGTTATATCTATCCCAAATAGATATAAATAAAAAGGCCAGATAATGTGCTGCAGAATGTGCCCCCTGCGACGCATGATTTAGATAATGTCGCCTCTTAATTTGGTTCTCAGTGCCACATAATTCTAGTAGCCCCAACAACGTAAAGCTCTACACAGTGGTTTGGTATTATGATGACGGCACCCATATTTCACAGGGAAGCATGAAATGCTTTAAACATGTCATGGTTTTCTGTAAAATGTAGATTTTGATACCACTGCGTTTTGTACAATAAAAGTATGCAGACATTATACATATATACTGGCTTTGCCTAACATGAAAATTAGTTACATGTATCAGAAATGAACATCGAGTATGTTCCCTAATCCATATCCATGAGCTATTTGAAAGAAATGACCAGGTTGCAAAATAATTTGGAAAAAAACATTTTAGAACCTTAGCTCATGTCACCTTGCACTATATAACGTGCAAGTCTTGGGGATAAATTCTTCAGTTGTTGAACTTTGCCAGTGCTTATGATAATTATGAAGATTATAACGCATTATTATAACATCTGATGATTTAAGCAAACTCATGTTCCTATTTGGTACTCTAAATAAGTTAGTCTGTTGACAGTGGGCATTATTTGGACATTGTAATATTGTTCTAGAAAGGATGTAGGAATGAGTTTTATGTTTTTTTAATACTGCGAAATGTAATGATATCTATTATTTGTATTGTAACTTTGTAAGAACCAAAAAATAATGATATTAAATATAAAAATTAAATGTAGGGAACAAATAATTTATTCCAACAAACTTCCTTCTCAATAGAAAGCAAGTTTTTTCCAATATACTGATTAAAATGTATTAGTTCTAGAGAATCTTCCCAGATGCATGGCGAGGCAAATAAACTATGCCTGATCTTTAATGGTATGCCCTGGTTTCTCATTCAATATATAGCATGTGATTATTCTTTAGAGAAATCATTTTGTACAGTGATTATTACTGGAAAAGAGACTAAGGATAGTTCCCTTTGTACCCAAATAGGAGGGAAAGGAAAGAGAGCACATCAATGTTCAAGTAGAGAATGAATCTATATTCATAAATAGAACATATCAATGTATAACATAAGGGTGGTCCTGTCTGTGAGCTATGACAGAGCAGTGCTCGCGGGGGTGATGCGCTATAATGCAAAGAAATATTGAATAGCAAAACCACAGAAGAGCTTGCTGCTAAATATTGCAAAGTAAATGTCCAATGGCAAATAATTCATGCAAAGTTCTGCCCATGTGTAATTGTGTTCAAGTAAGCATGTGGTCATGTAGGCGGCAACGTTTCGACCCATTTGGTTTTAATTGGGGTTGGGTCTTTGTCAGGACAGACACATGAGATACATCCTAAGTAATAAAAAGCAAAGTGTGCTTAGCAGTACTGATCATAGACAATGTATGCTACGTGAAGCTCTTACCTCACAAGTCTTGAGGTAAAAATCGGTGAACTGTGTGTTACATCACAAGGTAAAAGGATCTGGTAAGAACCCTTCATATATTTGGTTTATTATTCTGGCAGTGCCAGCACCCTCCATGGCTTTCTCAGAAAATAATCCACACACTGTTTCATTGTTCACAAAACAAATTTATTACTGCAAATAATTTAGCCACAGAGGGTTGAGGTCAGTGCTTAGGACTGGTGGTGTTTGTTGGCAGATGTTGGACTGTATTGCACAAGTTACTGCTGAATCCTGCGGATGGACTGGATTTGGGGGCTCTGGGCATGGGACCCCCAGTTTTTCCAGCGCTGGTACTGCCCACTGTGCCGGTCACACTCCATGATGTACTGGTACCCGCGGTAGCCGGGGAACTGATAGCACACCCACCTGCATGGGAAGCAAACAACACGTGTGAGACAACGCATTGTGACACACCCAGTGCATGGGAGAGACTCTATCAACAGAAGTAATGCCACTTCCTGCTTGACTACAGTGAAGCTAAATTCTTCCACATGAGTGGTAGCACTTTCTATTTCACTGCACTGATATCACTTCCTCTTTTACAATAGTGATGAGTTCTAGTTATGGTAATTTGTCTCTGTGTTTCACACCATTGGGGTCACTTCCTGTTTCACACTGGTGATGTTGCTTCCTTTTGCTTAGCAGCAATTTAATTTCTGCTACTTCTGAAGTAACACCAGTGACATCACTTCCTGTTTAACCCCAATAGTGCTACTTATTGTGTTGTTGGACTTCAGTCACTTTCTTTGCAAAGCGTTTCCCATGGATGTATAGTGGAAGAGCCACAAAGAACTCACCACTGTGAAAAACCTGAATCTGCCAATACCCCCTTACCCACTGCCCTCCACCCCCATGCTCTATAGCGTTGATGCCCCAGTACTCACGCGCCACTCTGAACCCGCATGGATCCAACCTCGTTGTTGCACCAGCCCATGGCCCGCAAGGAGGGGTAGTCATCCTGAAAATCCACGCAGCGGCCCAGGAAGTTCTCATGCTCGTAGATGGTGATGTGGGAGCTTCGGTGGCTCTGGGAGGGGCACAAGGGGAGAGGGCATGAACACTGGAGAAGGGTGCTCCAGGGTCTCTTCTTGAACCCACACCAGCCCCTGCCCCCCACGCCCACTACCAGCGCCTTGACGGCAGGAGAGGACATGAATATTGGAGATGGGTACTCTGGGCCTTTTCTGAAACCTACCCCAGCCACTGCCATGCCCCCACAACCAACAAACACAGCAAGCGCCTTGACAGAGAATATAGCATGAACCTTGGAGAAGGGTGCTCTTTTTGAAACCCAGCCCAGCCCCCCCAGCAACCAGCACTTTGACAACGAGAGAGAGCATAAGCATTGGAGAAGAGTGCTCTGGGCCTTCCCGAAACCCATCTCCCAGGCACCCACATCAAGTGCCTTTTATTTTAAGACCGACGTCTTAGGGTAGAATGCTTGAATTAATCACAGAACAAGCCTACTTTGGAGGCCCATCTCTTAGAACAAGCCTACTTTGGAGGCCCATCTCTTTGAACAAGCCTACTTTGGAGGCCCATCTCTTTGACCCACAGTCATCTCATTAAACTGCTGGAGTGCAAGACTCACATCTGGCTCTCATATGTGTGTGTGAGCAGGGAGCTGCCAGTTTAAGGGAGGCCAATGGTAGCTGTGGAACATAAGTGTGTCTCAGGGATGTAACATAATGTTCTATGGCTCACAGTTCCCTGATGGTTACAAACTGTGGGGCATATTTACAATCTTTTCACTCAGGGTAGCACCGCAAGCCTTCTCGCTGCGCTGCCATGCATCCAAAGAAAGGGGCAGGAATGCGCCGTATCTACGAGATGCGGTGCACTCCTGTCCTTTTCCCCTGCGCTGATGCACAATGGGCTCCCATGCGCTAACGCAGGCACCCTTGCTCCTTGGTGCGAGGGTGTCTATATTGCGGGGATGATTGTTTTTGTGCAGGAAGGGACACCTTCACAAGAGGCGTTTTCCTCTTTCTATATGTGCTGCAAAATGCTGCAGTGCCAGGGGCAGCAGGGGGCAAGCCAGGGGTAAATGACGTCCATGATACATACATGCGAACGGGGTGAAATCTACAAAGCGCACCGAAGTCAGGAGGGCGGAGGCCCCGGGGTACTTACCGCAGAGAAGACAGGCCGGAAGGACATGAGGCGCTCCACGTGGTAGGCGTTACTTCCGCTCCAGCTGTCCCATCGAGGGTACCTGCCCCGCTCCAGGACAAACTGCTGCCCCTCGAACCCGTGGTGCTCATAGCCCACCCATCTGTGGGGAGGGGAGAGTGAGGGATGAGAGGGAGAGGGAGGGATATCAGAGGTCAGACAGGAGCAGAAGGCACAGGAATGAGGAGCAGACAGAGAGGAAGAAGAGGTGTAGGAAATGACAGAGAGGAAAGCAGAAGAGTGTAGAAGGAAGGAGGAGAGAACAGGACGTGTATAGGAGAAAAGAAAGCAGGGAGGGATGGAGAGAGCAAGGGAGAGAGGGCGAAGGATGAAAACGAACGAGAAGGCACACGTGTTTGGGACAAACACGAATTGAGTAAGTAATTGATGTCATGTAAGAGAAACGGGGCAAGAAATGCAGAAATGAAAAAAAACAAAGTTAGGGTAATGTGCACTCAAAAGTCAGAACACCATAAAATCATTTAGTAATTGTTTCCCTCTATGAGATCTACACCCCAAAAAAACCCACACGCAAACTGCTAGGTTGTCGTGTGTATTTTGGCGCTATATATGTGTGTATCTTTTAGCATAATGCAATATCAACCTATTTCGTAATAACTGCATATTCTAAATTCTAGCAAACAGGAATTGAATTCAAGAGGGATTTTTTAGAGCTAAAAAATGTCATCACTTCAGGGTTATAACTTCTTTATCCCTTGAAAAATAAGGTGCAAACGAACCACCAAACAGAGCCTTCCCTCTCCCCTGCAGACAGCCCTCTTCACCTGACCCCCCTTGGCCCCACCAGAACAGAGAAATCCCCCCCCACACGTAAGAAGAACCAGCATTTTCCAAGCCAATAGTCCTGACTTGTATTTCGATCCCCTACTACAACAATATACAGAAATTCTGATGTACTAAAAACACAAAACTAATCACATTTGTTTTCTGTACACAATAAATCTATGATATGATATAAATAGCCCCACCTACACTTAAAGCACTCTAGGGGAGGCGGGGTGGTACACCAGAGTGCCTGTAATACGATGCGATAGGTGTAACCCTCATGGTGCAGCCAGACTCCACTTTATGTATATTTTCAAAAATTGTTAACAGTAGGGTAGAGCTACCAAGATCATTACGCCGGAATTAAAAGGACTCCAGCGGCTACATTGTGGGAATATCACCCTGCTTGCACAATGTCGAGGAAAGGCGAGAGAGCTAACACGAAACCAAGAAGTGAAAGCACGATATTGTATCCACAATTTATTTTACACTTCTGGACTGCAGTGTTGTCTGAATCTGACTTTCAGATCAGGTATTCACACCAGAATATGTTGACAGGGCATGGTTTTCTAGGAAGTCCTGTCTGTGGCTGCGCCCAAATGAAGAGATCCCCTTAGTACCCTTTTTAGCCACTTGGTGGCGGGAGAGGACAACGTATGGGGGCTCACATTCATCAGCCGGATTTACAAAGTGGTGCAATGACTGCATTTTGCCACTTTGTGACCCCGTGTGCCACATTAAGCCCGTGTTAGGCATAACGAGTGCCATGGTGTTGTTAGGTGGGGGTAGGGGGGCAAAAGAAAAGTGGCGCATCAGGACCGATAAGCCACTTTCTTTTAAATCTGCCCCTAAACGGTTCCATTTTATATGGTGACAGAAAGTAATTCATGAAACTCTCCCACTTACTGAAGTGTTCAGGAAAACACAGTTAGTCCTAGTGCAGCGCTAAAAGGTAAACCCTGCTGTGAAAACCCTAAAAAAAAAATGCATTAAAGAGGATGGGGACATGTATTGCACTTCAGTACAGTCGTGCATCACCCAATAGTTACCAGGCGTTAAAGTGATGTGAGGCCCATTTCTTTGGGAAACACCATGGAGCCCACCATGGTGTCACCACATTGGGCACATAGATGCCCACCTCAACACCTAGCATCACCACCACCCACACCTCAGCACAGGGACACTTCAACTGGAGGGAGCCCATCCCAGGTAAGTATATGTGCCTGTCTGATGTGTGCCACTGGGGGCCTCGTACATGGGGTCCCCTGGCTGGCACTGGTTCTGTTGGGGTTGTTCTGGGGACACTGGTCCTCGATGGTGGACAATGGGGTTGTGCTAATGTCTCCTGTCTATAACTGGACAGGCCTCATTTTTTGGCCGCTTGTGTGACCAAAAATGAAGCTAGGCTGACTAGCGGCAATTCTTTTGTTGCTAATCAGCGTAATTTTTGGCCTACTAGCGCCATTTTCACTAACATCATCCCTCACAGGCTAGCGTCTTTTTTTTACACTAACCATTCCTTATCGCCATTGCGCGTCTTTTTAAAATTATGGTGCAGGCATGGCGCTAGGGAATGGTGTTAGCTCAAGCTAAAGTTTTTGAAGCACAACTGCGCTAGCACAGTTGTGTGTCATTTTCCATAAATATGCCTTGTGGACTTGAATGATAAAATGAGTGTCACTCTGTCTTGGTTAAAATGCGTATGCTCTTGGGTTCCCTCAGTGCCTGTTTTCAGCAGTGAAATCACTCAGTGGAGACAATTTTTCTGATGCTGCCGCAGAATATCTCCTTTTTTTCACCATGTCTTAAAGTTTCATTCCAGGCACAGTTTTTTTCTTGGAAATTTCCTTCCCATTTTTTTCCTAGATAAATAATAATCTTATAAGACCAGCCTGATTTTTTTCTTTAAAATGCAGCAGTATGGTAGAAAATCCCTCGTCAGATTTCTACAATGTGCGCATTGCTTTAAAATTTTAAGTAGAAGTCATTTTTTCTTCAGTGTTGTATTACGTGTGGTAAAAATAATTCATTGCCCCAACATTATTTTAAATACTGTATGCTGTTTGCTAACCGAAATTATTAGCACGTTTCAATTAGAAGCGAGTTTGTGATAAATTATGTTAATTATCTTTGACTGCCCGTTCCATTTTTTAAGCAAAATACGTTTTATATATTAACGTCCTGCGAACGTCAATTTTTAGCAAAAACAGTTTCATTTATTTTTAACTAAACATCCACTTTAATTATTTTCTCGAATGCCCACTATTACCTTTTTATATAATATCCCTCTTTTTTCTCAAAATATTTCACTTGGAGAAACATATCAGAGTGAGTATGTTGGTATGGTGTGAACCTTTGTCTGGTCAAAAGGAAATTTGCCCTGTATCAGAAAACTAAGGTGAAAGTTATATTGTCCTTGGGACAAAAGTAAATATATTTGAACCCTGTTTTCGAGCTAGTCCTGCGGTGTCCCCAGCCCTCCCCGGTAGGTGGAGTGCACACTCACGCTCCACTCTCCACGCGCAGAGAGCGCACGTTTGTGAATCCACGCTCCTGGATGTTGTGGCACTCAGAGGTGAACTCCTGGCAGTTTCCCTGGAAGTCTTCCTGCTCCCAGACCAGGATCTGAAGAGAGAGAGAGAGGGAGGGAGAAGTTTAAAGGTTGACGGGATGTGCTCGGATCAAGGGAGAAGCCAGGAAAATAAAATCCCCCACTTTGACCCAAACGTATGAGGAAACAGCTGCGGTCCATCCTTTAGGGCTGAGGGACCACGCCCCCCACCTTTTGCTCCTCAAGAAGCGTGTCTGTCAGGCTGAGCAAAGGTCAGCCTGACCGACGAGACATGCGCGATTTGCACTGACTCCTGGCTGCCTGAGCTGAACTTTGCTGGACTGAAGAGGTCACAGCTCCTATGGGTGTGACCTCCTTGGCTCAGCAAAGGTGCATCGAGGCCCTCCCCCTCGATGATGAGGGGAAGCGTCACCCATTGACTCCGACGTGGGCGCTTCAGGTTTAAGCCCTGAAGCGCCCAGGGCGAGTGTCAATCAGTGACACTTCGTCACATAGTGGGGTGGGGTCAGCAGTCTCACTGACCCCATCCCACTCTGTGACGAAATTGGCACTGCTGCCTTCCCTCATTGGCTGACCTAAGGACCTAAGATCAGCCAATGAGGAAAGGCAGCAGTCCCAACCCTCTTGGGACCTCCAAAGCTGAGCTGAAGGTAAGAGTGTGTTTTTTTTTTTTAAATGAATGTTTGGTGTGTGTGTGTGCATGTTGATGAGTGTTGTGAATGGGTGTGCATGCGTGTGTGAATGAATGAGTGTGAATGCGCTTCCCGCCCCCCTCCCACCTAAAATTACCATCTACCACTGCAAGTAAAGGGAGTGATCCCTCCCCTTGCTGTGAAGTGCCATGGGCATTGTACCGCTGGGGAATATTTGCAGAAAATGGTTGACAATTGTAAATATTACAGAAAGATTTTAAAGGAATTTGGCCAAAAACTACAGGGGGCATATTTACAATGTTTTGACGCAGGGCGGCACTGCAGGGATTCTAGCTGCACTGTCCTGCATTAAAAGAAAAGGACATGAATGCGCCGTATCCATGAGAGACGCAGCATTCCTGTCCTTTCCCCTGCGCTGGCGCACAGTAGGCTGCTATGCGCCAACGCAAGCACCCTTGCAACATGGTGAAAGGGTGTCTAAGTTGTTTTTGTGCAGAAAAACCTTCCTGCACAAAAACAACCACCAGAGGTGTTTTCCTCTTTCTATGTGTGCTGCAGAATGCAACACCAATAGAAAAAGGAAAAACAAGGAGAAATAGAGGTATTTCTCCTCGTTCCGCCTCCCTTAAACCTCCCCTGCGGTGGCGTAGGCTTTTGACGTATTCCCAGGGTTACAAAATTTAGTAAATATGGCAATGTGTCACATGCCACAGGTCTTACATGTGAACACTTACCGTAAAGGTCATGACGCGCCTCCCTGTCGCAGGGCTGTGCTGCGTTGCCTCAGTCCATATCTACAAGCCATTAAAATCCACGCATGGCGGCTTTACGTGACCTTGTAGATCTGGTCCGGTGATGTGCGACGCCTGACCAACATTAAAAGTGATGCAGAGTTGGCGCACCAGGCTTGTAAATAAGCTCCTACATATTTAGCAGTACTGGCTTAACTCTCTCATTCAACCATTCCATTGTTTTGCTTCCCTATTATTCTTCTTCCCTTCTTTCTTTCCATCTTTCTTTCCTTGTCTGTTCTTCTCTCGTTCCATCTGACCTTTTCCAGCTTTCTAATATTCTTGATATCCCTTTATTCTTATCGTGCTCGTGGTTCCTTCACATCTTTTTCTTTTTTTATTCCTTCCATTTCTTAATTCTTTTTCCTCTTTTTTCCTCCAGGCGCCCACCCTTTCATCTCACATTTCTTCTTTATTTTAATATATTTTTCTGCTTTCCTTCTTCCTCGCCTTCCATTTTTATTATTTCGTTCTTCCTGCCTTTTATTATTCCTATTTTCTTTTCTTTCCTTCCTTTTCCTTCTTTTACATTTTTTCCATATTTCTCATGTTCTTTTGTTCCCTCTTTTCTTTGTGCTTCTTTGTCTTTCCCTCATTATTTGTCTTTCCATTTCTTTTCTTTACTCTGCCTCACTCCATTTGTCTCTAACTCACTTTTTCTGTGCCATTTTAATATTTTTTCTCACTCTCCATTACCCTTCGAGGCCACGTTGATATTTTCTTCTCACCCTCACTCTGCAGCTGTGTTACTGTGGCGTATTCTTGTGGAAATGAAGTGGGGGAGATGTGGTGCGCTGTGCTTTAAACTTCAGAAGAACTTCCAGGAAAATCTGAATTTCGGGAAATACAGCTGGAAGTCACACCTGCACTTTAGCTGAAAGATTTTTGCAGGAACAGAAATACATAGGGCCAGATTTAAAAGGCCTTAGCATCTCCTTGGGCCACACTAGCGTCACATTTTTTTACACTAAAGTGGCTCAAGGAGGCAATTTTCACTGCACCGTATTTGCAAAGTGGCGCAATGCATGCATTGCACCTCTTTGTGATCCCTTGCATCACATTATCCCTGCATCAGGCATAAGGTACACAAGGAGGGTGTTCCGGCGTGAGGAGGCCAGCAAAATGGAGCAGTAAAATCTTGTCGATTTTACTGCACCATTTTTGGCGTGATTTTTAACGCCTACTCAAAACAGGCGTTAAAGTGACGCACCCATTTTAATCAAGGAGCCTCCTTGCACTTTGCTGCGCTAGCGTCAACAGTTTTGACGCTAGTGGAGCAAAGCACCACAATAGCATAAAAAATGTTGACACTATTGGCCTAACGTGAGCCATGGTGAGCCGTATTGTAAATAAGACACACACATGATGTCATTAGGTGGGGCGGGGGCGACACAAGAAAACTGTTGCATCAGCACTGCTGCACCAGTTTCGTGTAAATATGCCCATTAGTTTTTAGAAATTAGTTTATCATCTGGTGCCATGGAACCAACAAAATTAAGATCCAGTCTGGACCATTCATTTAACAGCCCGGTGCTTCCTGGGAGTTGTAGTACCGGAAACCAGGGCTCGGATCTCTGAAGTCGATGCATTAAGCCGCTGAACTATTTTTCTGGGGTTGGAACATGGACCCTAAATGCTGAGGATTCACCTCCGCAGCTGGTGCATCAGACTACTTTGCCCATTTAAGGCTGAGAGAGGCCAGCCCCAATGCCCATTCCACCAGTGGCCTCTCTACTAACAGATTCCGTTCATTTATTGAGAACTATTCTGACCGCCCTGGGCAGTCTGCAGTACCCCTGCATTTTTCACAACACCCCCGTTTCGTACCTTCCAGAAGGGGGCGAAGCCCACGGACAGGTCCGGCTGAGAGGTCCTTGTTCGCAGCATCTTGGACTGTCTGTGAAAAGCAGAGGAACACAGGGTCATTACTCCCCTAAAGGTGCTGGGGTGTACAACATAAACACTTGGCGTTTGAATGATGTGTTACTACATAGTCTTCGGGTTATCGACGTCGATAGGATGAAAGGCTCAATTGTCACAATCTCAAATGAGTACATTTAGAGTAAAGACCAAATAGACATCCCTGCAGCTTGCGCGTTAACCCTCTAAGCTTCCTTACTAGCATCTGGAAGTTTGATCTAGAAGAGATATATGGACCTCTGTGGCAGTCTCGCAACCCACTGAGCTAACGTGGCGGAGTTCAAGAATGTGGCTTCCAGAGACCTGCAGCAAGTGTATTATCACCCCTTAGGTTTAGAACAGATGGTTTGTGGGCTGCAAACTTTGCACTGCTGCTGGTGCATTAAGCCACTGAGCTAGCTACAGGGACTGGACATGCTTTTTTAAGGATGCACAAAAAAGCTCTGCAGCAGGTAGATGAAGCGACTGAGCTATCTTGCACAGGTTTGAGTGCATAACATTCAGGATACACTGAGGTGTCTGCCAGCAGTGCTGGGAATGGAGGCAGAGAGGTGCAGGTACTCGGCACAGTCTAGATGCTGCTTGCAACTGAGAAGTATTACCCCCTGCTGTGAAGTGCCAATATGTCCCTTCACATTTAAAGAAGGGTAGAGAGCAGGAGCATCACAGTTAAAGCACTCTCTAGTCTCTGCTAGAAACTGTAACCCCTGACCTGTCTCCCTAGTCCTTGTATTGGTTAACTCTGTGCCTAGAGTATGGCCTTGGTCCCACTTTGATATTTTACACCTCTCCCCAGTGTGACAGAGCCCACCCAGCGTAGAACCACTTGGAGCCATGGGCACCCATGCTCCCGCCTTTTACTCCATAGCCCACCTTCCTCAGTCCATCCTGCTATTAACTCACCCATCATCTGGCCACCCTTAGTCCCAGCCCAACCTGCCGCCCTGCCCACCCTGCATCCCAGCCCACCCTGCCTCCACCCTTACCGCTTCCCAGGCCACCCTGCGTCAGTCCATCCTGCTTCCTAGCCCACCCTGCCTCAGCCCACCCTGCTTTCTAGCCCACCCTGCCTCAGCCCTCCCTGCTTTCTAGCCAACCCTGACTCAGTCCACCCTGCCTCAGCCCACCCTGCTTTTAGCCTACATTGCCTCAGCCCACACTGACTCCCAGCCCACCCTGCTTCCTAGCCCACCGTGCCTCAGCCCACCCTGCCTCCTAGCCCTCCCTGCCTCCTAGCCCTCCCTGCTTTCTAGCCCACCCTGCCTCAGCCCACCTGCCTCCTAGCCCACCCTGCATTCGTCCATCCTGCTTCCCAGCCCACCCTGCATCCCAGCCCACCCTGCCTCCCAGTCTACACTGCCTCTTCCCATGCTCCCTCAGCCCATCCTGCCTCCCAGTCTACCATGCCACAGCCCACCCTACCTTCCAGTCTACCCTACCACAGCCCACCCTGCCTCCACCCATCTTGCAGCTGCTCACCCTGCCTCCCAGCCCACCCTGCCTTCACAAACTCTATCTCCCAGTGCACCTGCCTCAGTCCACCCTCCCCCAGCTCAGCTTATGTCTGCCCCTTCTGCCTCCCAAACCACCCTGCCTCAACCCACCATGCCTCAGCCCACCCTGCTGCCTTGGAGAGGCTGCCCCTCCCTCATGCACCCCTCAGCTCACACCCCATCACTCCTCAAAGACAAGAGCCCACCCTGGCTCCACCCACTCTGCCTTCCAGCCCATCCTGCCTCTGTCCACCCTGACTCATAGCCTGCCTTGCCTCAGCCCATCCTACCGTCGAGGCCACCTGCCTCAGCTCTCACTTCCTCCCAACGGAATATTCGTGCCAGCCCACCTTTCCTCCAACCACCCTAATTTCAACCCACCCTGTGCCACCCCACCTTGATTCTTTGCCCACTCTGCCTCTGCCCCCCATCTGTACGACCCATGGTTCTAGTTCAGAGAGCAGCAATGGCTGGAATGCCAGGTTACTTTCCGGTAATCTTCATTACTCCGAGTCCAAGTCTTCCCCGATACCAGTCCTGTATTCCCACCCTCCCTCCAGGGGGTGGGATTGATTATTTCAACCTTTTTTATGCAGCTTGAAAATTGACAGGATGTGAGGTAATACTTCCTCCCTTTTTCACTGCCTGATGGATAATGGCAGCCATATTGGGAGAATGTTGTGACGTCAGCTGGGAACAGGTTCTACAGGATGGAGATGGAATCTCACAGGTAAGAACTGTAGTGGCGAAGATGGACAAGAAGGGAATGTGATGTGCAGAGAGGGGGTACTGTGGCTGTCACTGAGCAATACACCCTGTCACACTAACAGGCACCAGTTCATTCATAAAATATTCTATTCAGACTCAGGCCTCATCTCTATCAACAAAGCAAAACAATATACTTAGTCCAGCAAATCACACACTCCTAAAGCAAAAAAGAAACACACAGCACATTCAGACTGACAGCAGATACCTTGCACAACCCATTCACACCCATAGCAGAGTAAAACGCAAACCACATCCAAGCTGCTCGACAGTAGATAAACACACACCATTCCAATGATGGCACAGTAAAATACACACCTTATCCCCACAGCCAGCAGAGACAAAACATGTAATTACACTGATGCAGGGAAAACACCATTGTAAATAACGACAGAGAAATACCCACTGTTATCCTGAGAGAGTAAAGACACCACATTCCTTCAGGCAGCTGATCTAAGACATGTCCCTAAACTGAGTCCGGAGATACACACCCCTCAGGATAATGGCATGCAGCATTAAACCAAGAGAAGGAACACACACTCCATTCAGACAGACATCAAATGAAAAACACACAATTGAACTGAAAGCAGATAAAATACACTCCATGTTCAAGCCAATAGCGAAGCAAAACACAAATTCCATTCAAGCTGCTTGACAGCAGATAAAACACATACCATTCAGAACAATGGCATGGTAAAGTGCACAGCTTTACATGGAGAGAGGAAACACCCTATTCAAACTGGCAAAAGGTATAAAACATGTCATTAAACTGAGACAGGAAACACACATCATGTAACCAATAGATGTCCCTGGAGCTAACAGCATGGTGTAGTAACACCGTGTGACCAATAGATGGCCCTGTAGCCAAAAGCATGGTGTAATTATACAATGTGACCAATAGATGTCCATGTGGCACACAGCATGGTGCAGTTATACCATGTGACCAGTAGATGTCCCTGTAGCCAAAGGCATGGTGCAGTTACACTATGTGACCAATAGATGTCCCTGTAGCCAAAAGCATGGTGCAGTTAAACTATGTGACCAATAGTTGTCCCTGTCAGTTCCACCAGGTGACCAATAGATGTCCCTGTAGCCAATAACAAGGTGTAGTTACACCATGTGACCTATAGATGCCCCTGCGGCTATTAGCATGCAGTGACACCATGTGACCAATAGATGTCCCTGTAGCCAATAGCTAGGTGCCGTTACACCACGTCACCTATAGATGCCCCTGGGTGCAGTTGCACCACATGACCTATAGATGCCCCTGCAGCTAATCGAATGGTGCAGTTATGTCATCGGACCAATACATGCCATTGTGGTAAATAGCGTGGTGCAGTTACACAATGTGACCAGTAGATGTCCTTTTAGCCAATAACCACACAGTAAAACACACATCATTGTACCGAGAGAGGAAACACACACCCCACTCAGACTGACATCAGATGAAGCTCCCACAAACTGGCAGAGGAAACACACACTCCTTTCAGACTCACTGAGAGCAGACGAGACACACATCCTGGACAGTAAACGCTACCCTTCACTCAGGGCATGCAAGTGGAAGGAAGCCCCCTAGGGCTGTGGTGCTGGGGATCTGAGTCACCTGCTCTTAAAGGTGATAGGTCAGTCCCTTTCTGTGAATACCATGATTTCCCCTGCTCTATAGGGGATATTCCCTCATCACCCAGTGTTAGAGGTGAAAGGCGTTGCATTCTCTCACCAAACAAGTGTTAGAGGTGAAAGGCATTGTATTCCCTCACCACACAGTCCTAGAGGTGAAAGGTTCTGTATTCCCTCGTGAAAGGCTCTGTATTCCCTCACCACACAGTCCTAGAGGTGAAAGGTTCTGTGTTCCCTCACCACACAGTGCTAGCGGTGAAAGGCTCTATATTTCCTCACCACACAGTCCATCCAGTGTTGGAGCAGGAGGGCTCTGTATTCCTGTACCATCCAGTGCTACAGGAGAAATAATTTGTATTTTCCAGAGCTAGAGGTGAAAGGTTCTGTATCACTGTATCATACAGTGCTGGAGGTGAAAGGCTCTGTGTCCCTGTACCATCCAATGCTAGAGATGAAAGGCGCTGTATCCCTGTACCACCCAGTGCCAGAGGTGAAAGGTTCTGTATCACTGTACCACCCAGGGCTAGAGGTGAAAGGTTCTGTATCACTGTACTACCCAGGGCTACAGGTAAGATACTGTATCCCTGTATCACCCAGTGCTACAGATGAAAGGCTCTGTATCCTTGTATCACCCAGAGATACAGATGAAAGGCTCTGTATCCCTGTGTCACACAGTGCTGGAGGTTAAAAGTCTTTATCCACGTACCACCCAAACTAGAAGGAAAAGGTTCTGTATCACTGTATCACCCAGTGCTATAGGTGAAAGGCTCTGTATTCCTGTATCACCCTGTGCTGGAGGTTAAAGGTTCTTTACCGATGTACCATCCAATGCTGGAGATGAAAAGCTTTGTGTCCCTGTACCACCCAATGCTAGAGATAAAATGCTCTGTGTCCCTTTACCATCCGATGCTAGAGATGAAAGGCTCTGTGTCCCTGTACCACCCAGTGCTAGAGGTGAAAGGCTCTGTATCCCTGTACCACCCAGTGCTAAAGGTGAAAGGCTCTGAATCCCTGTACCACCCAGTGCTAGAGATGAAAGGGTCTGTGTCCCTGTACCACCCAGTGCTAGAGGTGAAAGGCTCTGTATCCCTGTAGCACCCAGTGCTAAAGGTGAAAGGCTCTGAATCCCTGTACCACCCAGTGCTAGAGATGAAAGGCTCTGTACTTCAGCACAATACATTGATAGAGGTGAAAGGCTCTGTATCCCTGTACCACCCAGTGCCAAAGGGGAAAGGCTCTGAATCCCTGTACCACCCAGTGCTACCGGTGAAAGGCTCTGTATCCCTGTACCACCCAGTGCTGGAGGTGAAAGGCTCAGTATTTCAGCACAATACATTGATAGAGGTGAAAGGCTCTGTATCCTGTACCACCCAGTGCTAGAGGTGAAAGGTTCTGTATCACTGTACCACCCAGGGCTACAGGTCAAATACTGTATCCCTGTATCACCCAGTTCTATAGATGAAAGGCTCTGTTTCCCTGTACCAACTAGTACTACCTGTGAAAGGCTCTGTATCCCTGCAGCACCGTGTGCTGGAGGTGAAAGGCTCTGTGTCCCTGTACCATCCCTGCAGCACTGTGTGCTGGAGGTGAAAGGCTCTGTGTCCCTGTACCACCCAGTGCTAGAGGTGAAAGGCTCTGTGTCCCTGTACCACCCAGTGCTAGAGGTGAAAGGCTCTGTGTCCCTGTGTCACAAATAATGACTGTGCGAATCTCCTGGGCACTCATGAGTCTCCTGCGCCCTCTTATGCCCTATATCTGGCACTGCCAGTCCCCTGAGCCCCATGTTCTGGGTCAGACATCCCGTCGCCTAACCCCTTCCTAACCTCTAGGCGCATTTCTGTCTTGTCATCTGATTTCCCATATATGTGCCAGTCCCATGGTGTCACGTGATGCCATTTACATAGCACATATCACTGCTAATATCCTCTCTAGGCGCTGGGCTGATGAGTCGTATGGCTGGAGGAGTCTGCAACAGGAGTGCCAAGCACTGACCGAGACGCAAGGGAGGTTTCAGCTAATCAGAGGGCTTTTGAGAGTAAACCCCCACCTTGGTCCATCCTCTGGCCTAGGGTCACCCCTCGGCTGAGCTGCTGCCCCCTCTTACCTTAGTGGAGTTGCCCGGGAGCGCTTCAGGGGTCTGGAGAGAGAGGTACTCATGCAGCGAAGATCACAGGACCAGTTGGCCGGGCCTTTATATAGTGAGGGCCTCGTGAAAGGGACAGGCGGGGGCCCAGGAGAGACAGCCCCCTCCAGGGCCACTGCGCTCAGCACTTCAGGACAGAGGGAAGAGAGGCCAGGGCACAGGCCGGTGAGACAGCAACTATTAGTGAAAGAGAGAGCTCAGCACTTCTGAGCCCGGCGCGCACAAAGGAGCGAGGGGCCCCGGGGGCCTGTGGCAGGGCGCAGAGAGCCACCCAGGGAAGCCACATCAGCGAAAGCGGCACAATACCAGGATCTGGGAGAAGCTGCCAGCACATGGGGAGGGGCAGGGCAAAGAATTCACTGAAACAGGGCACCCTGGGGGGCACAAAACAAACCACACACGACAGAGTCAGCCGTGCACCAAACACTAAACCAGAATAGGGCATGTGATTTATCCAAACACTGCACTGACAGAACAGGGCAAAGCATCAACAAAGAACTGCACCCAGAGGGGCACAGACAACACTGCACAGAGAACACAGGGCAAAGCATCAATACACAACTGCACCCAGGGGGGCACAGACAGCACTGCACAGAGAGCACAGGGCAACCAGCAATGAACTGCACCCAGAGGGGCACAGACAACACTGCACAGAGAGCACAGGGCAATCATCAATAAACAACTGCACCCAGAAGGGCACAGACAACACTGCACGGGGAGATCACAGGGCAAGCACCACCAAACAACTGCAACCAGAGAGGCACAGACAACACTGCACAGAGAGAGCACAGAGAGCACAGGGCAAACAGCAACGAACAACTGCACCCAGAGGGGCACAGACAAGAGGGGCACAGACAACACTGCAGAGAGAGCACAGGGCAAACACCAACGAACAACTGCACCCAGAGAAGCACAGACAAGAGGGGCATGAACAACACTGCACAGAGAGATCACAGGGCAAACACCACCAAACGACTGCAACCAGAGAGGCACAGACAACACTGCACAGAGAGATCACAGGGCAAACACCACCAAACAGCTGCAACCAGAGAGGCACAGACAACACTGCCCAGAGAGCACAGGGCAAGCATCAACAAATAACAGCACTCAGACGGGCACAGACAACACTGCACAGAGAGATCACAGGGCAACCATCAAAGAGCAACTGCACCCAGAGGGTCACAGACAAGAGGGGCACAGGCAACACTGCACATAGAGCAAAGGGCAACCACCAACGAACAACTATACCAAGAGGGGCACAGAAAACACTGCACAGAGAGCACAGGGCAAGCATCAACAAACAACTGCACCCAGAGGGGCACAGACAACACTGCACAGAGAGATCACAGGGCAAACACCAACAAACAACTGCACCCAGAGGGGCACAGACAACACTGCACGGGGAGATCACAGGGCAAACACCACCAAACCACTTCAACCAGAGAGGCACAGACAACACTGCACAGAGAGATTACAGGGCAAACACCACCAAACAACTGCAACCAGAGAGGCACAGACAACACTGCACAGAGAGCACAGGGCAACCATCAACGAAAAACTGTACACAGAGGGGCACAGACAACACTGCACAGAGAGCACAGGGCAACCATCAAAGATCAACTACACCCAGCGGGGCACAGGCAACACTGCACAGAGGGCAGGGGACAAGCATCAATACACAACTGCACCCAGAGGGGCACAGACAGCACTGCACAGAGAGCACAGGGCAAGCATCAACAAACAACTGCCCCCAGAGGGGCACAGACAACACTGCACAGAGAGCACAGGGCAAGCATCAACAGAAATCTGCACCCAGAGGGGCACAGACAAAACTGCACAGAGAAAACTGCACAAAAACCAACAAACAACTGCACCTAGAGGGGCACAGACAACACTGCAGAGAGAAAGCGCAGGGCAATCATCAACGAACAACTGCACCCAGAGGGGAACAGACAAGAGGGGCACAGACAACACTGCACAGAGAGCACAGGGCAAAGCATCAACAAACACCTGCACCCAGAGGGGCACAGACAACACTGCACAGAGAGAGCACAGAGAGCACAGGGCAATCATCAATAAACAACTGCACCCAGAAGGGCACAGACAACACTGCACAGAGAGAGCACAGGGCAAACACCAACGAACACCTGCACTCAGAGAGGCACAGACAAGAGGGGCACAGACAACTGCATAGAGAGCACAGGGCAAACACCAACGAACACCTGCACTCAGAGAGGCACAGACAAGAGGGGCACAGACAACTGCATAAAGAGCACAGGGCAAACACCAACGAACACCTGCAATCAGAGAGGCACAGACAAGAGGGGCACAGACAATTGCATAGAGAGCACAGGGCAAACACCAACAAACAACTGCACCCAGAGGGGCACAGACAAGAGGGGCATGGACAACACTGCAGAGAGAGCACAGGGCAAACACCAACAAACAACTGCACCCAGAGGGGCACAGACAAGAGGGGCATGGACAACACTGCACAGAGACCACATGACAAGCATCAACGAACAACAGCACTCAGATGGGCACAGACAGCACTGCACAGAGAGATCACAGGGCAAACACCAACAAACAACTGCAACCAGAGGGACACAGGCAACACTGCACAGAGAGATCACAGGGCAAACACCAACAAACAACTGCAACCAGAGGGGCACAGGCAACACTGCACAGAGAGATTACAGGGCAAACACCAACAAACAACTGCAACCAGAGGGGCACAGGCAACACTGCACAGAGAGATCACAGGGCAAACACCAACAAACAACTGCAACCAGAGGGGCACAGGCAACACTGCACAGAGAGATCACAGGGCAAACACCACCAAACAACTGCTACCAGAGGGGCACAGACAACACTGCACAGAGAGCACAGGGCAAGCATCAACAAACAACTGCACCCAGAGGGGCACAGAGAAAACTGCACAAAAACCAACAAACAACTGCACCGAGAGGGGCACAGACAACACTGCAGAGAGAAAGCACAGGGCAAGCATCAAGAAACAACTGCACCCAGAGGGGCACAGACAAGAGGGGCACAGACAACAATGCAGAGAGAGCACAGAGCAATCATCAATAAACAACTGCACCCAGAAGGGCACAGACAACACTGCACAGAGAGAGCACAGGGCAAACACAAATAAACAACTGCATCCAGAGGGGCACAGACAAGAGGGGCACAGACAACACTGCACAGAGAGCACAGGGCAACCAGCAATGAACAACTGCACCAAGAGGGGCACAGACAACACTGCACAGAGAGAGCACAGGGCAATCATCAATAAATAACTGCACCCAGAAGGGCACAGACAACACTGCACAAAGAAGGCACAGGGCAAACGCAAACGAACAACTGCACTCAGAGAGGCACAGACAAGAGGGGCACAGACAACACTGCAGAGAGAGCACAGGGCAACCCGCAATGAACAACGGCACCCAGAAGGGCACAGACAAGAGGGGCACAGACAACACTGCACAGAGATATCACAGCGCAAACACCACCAAACGACTGCAACCAGAGAGGCACATACAACACTTCACATAGAGTACAGGACAACCATCAACGAACAACTGCACCCAGAGGGGCACAGACAACACTGCACAGAGACCACAGGGCAAGCAACAAAAAACAACTGCACCCAGAGGGGCACAGCCAACACTGCACAGAGAGCACAGGACAAAAATCAACAAACAACTGCACCCAGAGGCTCAGAGGGGCACAGACAACACTGCACAGAGAGCACCGGGCAACCATCAAAGAACAACTACACCCAGCGGGGCACAGGCAACACTGCAGAGAGGGCAGGGGACAAGCATCAATACACAACTGCACCCAGAGGGGCACAGACAACACTGCACAGAGAGCACAGGGCAAGCATCAACAAAAAACTTCACCCAGAGGGGCACAGACAACACTGCACGGGGAGATCACAGGGCAAACACCACCAAACAACTGCAACCAGAGAGGCACGGACAACACTGCACATAGAGCACAGGGCACCCATCAACGAACAACTGCACCCAGAGGGGCACAGACAACACTGCACAGAGAGCACAGGGCAAACAACACCAAATAACTGCAACCAGAGGGGCACAGACAACACTGCACAGAGAGATTACAGGGCAAACACCACCAAACAACTGCAACCAGAGAGGCACAGACAACACTGCACAGAGAGATTACAGGGCAAACACCACCAAACGACTGCAGCCAGAGAGGCACAGACAACACTGCACATAGAGCACAGGGCAACCATCAACGAACAACTGCACCCAGAGGGTCACAGACAACACTGCACAGAGAGCACAGGGAAAACACCACCAAATAACTGCAACCAGAGAGGCACAGACAACACTGCACATAGAGCACAGGGCAACCATCAACGAACAACTGCACCCAGAGGGGCACAGACAACACTGCACAGAGAGCACAGGGCAACCATCAAAGAACAACTACACCCAGAGGGGCACAGGCAACACTGCACAGAGGGCAGGGGACAAGCATCAATACACAACTGCACCCAGAGGGGCACAGACAACACTGCACAGAGAGCACAGGGCAAACATCAACAAACAACTGCACCCAGAGGGGCACAGACAACACTGCACAGAGAGCATAGGGCAAGCACCAACAAACAACTGCACCCAGAGGGGCACAGACAACACTGCGCAGAGAAAACTGCGCAAAACCCAACAAACAACTGCACCGAGGGGGGCACAGACAACACTGCAGAGAGAAAGCACAGGGCAAGCATCAACGAACAACTGCACCCAGAGGAGAACAGACAAGAGGGGCACAGTCAACACTGCACAGAGAGCACAGGGCAAAGCATCAATGAACAACTGCACCCAGAGGGGCACAGACGACACTGCACAGAGAGCACAGGGCAATCATCAATAAACAACTGCACCCAGAGACGCACAGCCAACACTGCACAGAGAGCACAGGGCAAAGCATCAACGAACAACTGCACCCAGAAGGCACAGGCAACACTGTAGAGAGAGAAAGCACAGGGCAAGCATCAACGAACAACTGCACCTAGAGGGGCAGAGACAACACTGCACAGAGAGCACAGGGCAAGCATCAACAAACAACTGCACCCAGAGGGGCACAGACAAAACTGCACAGAGAAAACTGCACAAAAACCAATAAACAACTGCACCGAGAGGGGCACAGACAACACTGCAGAGAGAAAGCATAGGGCAAGCATCAATAAACAACTGCATCCAGAGGGGCACAGACAAGAGGGGCACAGACAACACTGCACAGAGAGCACAGGGCAACCAGAAATGAACAACTGCACCAAGAAGGGCACAGACAACACTGCACAGAGAGAGCACAGGGCAATCATCAATAAATAACTGCACCCAGAAGGGCACAGACAACACTGCACAAAGAAGGCACAGGGCAAACGCAAACAAACAACTGCACTCAGAGAGGCACAGACAAGAGGGGCACAGACAACACTGCAGAGAGAGCACAGGGCAACCAGGAATGAACAACTGCACCCAGAAGGGCACAGACAAGAGGGGCACAGAAAACACTGCACATAGACCACATGAAAAGCATCAACGAACAACTCTACCCAGAGGGGCACAGACAACACTGCACAGAGAGATCACAGGGCAAACACCACCAAACGACTGCAACCAGAGAGGCACAGACAACACTGCACATAGAGCACAGGACAACCATCAACGAACAACTGCACCCAGAGGGGCACAGACAACACTGCACAGAGACCACAGGGCAAGCAACAACAAACAACTGCACCCAGAGGGGCACAGCCAACACTGCACAGAGAGCACAGGACAAAAACTAACAAACAACTGCACCCAGAGGCTCAGAGGGGCACAGACAACACTGCACAGAGAGCACAGGGCAACCATCAAAGAACAACTACACCCAGCAGGGCACAGGCAACACTGCAGAGAGGGCAGAGGACAAGCATCAATACACAACTGCACCCAGAGGAGCACAGACAACACTGCACAGAGAGCACAGGGCAAGCATCAACAAACAACTGCACCCAGAGGGGCACAGACAACACTGCACAGGGAGATCACAGGGCAAACACCACCAAACAACTGCAACCAGAGAGGGACAGACAACACTGCACATAGAGCACAGGGCAACCATCAACGAACAACTGCACCCAGAGGGGCACAGACAACACTGCACAGAGAGCACAGGGCAAGCATCAATAAACAACTGCACCCAGAGGGGCACAGGCAACACTCCACAGAGGGCAGGGGACAAGCATCAATACACAACTGCACCCAGAGGGGCACAGACAACACTGCACAGAGAGCACAGGGCAACCATCACCGAACAACAGCACCCAGAGGGGCACAGACAACACTGCACAGAGAGCACAGGGCAAGCATCAACAAACAACTGCACCCAGAGGGGCACAGACAACACTGCGCTGAGAAAACTGCGCAAAACCCAACAAACAACTGCACCGAGGGGGGCACAGACAACACTGCAGAGAGAAAGCACAGGGCAAGCATCAACGAACAACTGCACCCAGGGGGGAACAGACAAGAGGGGCACAGACAACACTGCACAGAGAGCACAGGGCAAAGCATCAATGAACAACTGCACCCAGAGGGGCACAGACGACACTGCACAGAGGCAACAGGGCAATCATCAATAAAGAACTGCACCCAGAGGCGCACAGCCAACACTGCACAGAGAGCACAGGGCAAAGCATCAACGAACAACTGCACCCAGAAGGCACAGGCAACACTGTAGAGAGAGAGAGCACAGGGCAAGCATCAACAAACAACTGCACCTAGAGGGGCAGAGACAACACTGCACAGAGAGCACAGGGCAGGCATCAACAAACAACTGCACCCAGAGGGGCACAGACAAAACTGCACAGAGAAAACTGCACAAAAACCAACAAACAACTGCACCGAGAGGGGCACAGACAACACTGCAGAGAGAAAGCATAGGGCAATCATCAAGAAACAGCTGCACCCAGAGGGGCACAGACAAGAGGGGCACAGACAACAATGCAGAGAGAGCACAGGGCAACCAGCAATGAACAACTGCACCCAGAGGGGCACAGACAACACTGCACAGAGAGCACAGGGTAATCATCAATAAACAACTGCACCCAGAAGGGCACAGACAACACTGCACATAGAGAGCACAGAGAGCACAGGGCAATCATCAATAAACAACTGCACCCAGAAGGGCACAGACAACACTGCACAAAGAGAGCACAGGGCAAACGCAAACGAACAACTGCACTCAGAGAGGCACAGACAAGAGGGGCACAGACAACACTGCAGAGACAGCACAGGGCAACCAGGAATGAACAACTGCACCCAGAAGGGCACAGACAAGAGGGGCACAGACAACACTGCACATAGACCACATGACAAGCATCAACGAACAACTGCACCCAGAGGGGCACAGACAACACTGCACAGAGAGATCACAGGGCAAACACCACCAAACGACTGCAACCAGAGAGGCACAGACAACACTGCATATAGAGCACAGGACAACCATCAACGAACAACTGCACCCAGAGGGGCACAGACAACACTGCACAGAGACCACAGGGCAAGCAACAACAAACAACTGCACCCAGAGGGGCACAGCCAACACTGCACAGAGAGCACAGGACAAAAACTAACAAACAACTGCACCCAGAGGCTCAGAGGGGCACAGACAACACTGCACAGAGAGCACAGGGCAACCATCAAAGAACAACTACAGCCAGCGGGGCACAGGCAACACTGCAGAGAGGGCAGAGGACAAGCATCAATACACAACTGCACCCAGAGGAGCACAGACAACACTGCACAGAGAGCACAGGGCAAGCATCAACAAACAACTGCACGCAGAGGGGCACAGACAACACTGCACAGGGATATCACAGGGCAAACACCAACAAACAACTGCAACCAGAAAGGGACAGACAACACTGCACATAGAGCACAGGGCAACCATCAATGAACAACTGCACCCAGAGGGGCACAGACAACACTGCACAGGGAGATCACAGGGCAAACACCACCAAACAACTGCAACCAGAGAGGGACAGACAACACTGCACATAGAGCACAGGGCAACCATCAACGAACAACTGCACCCAGAGGGGCACAGACAACACTGCACAGAGAGCACAGGGCAAGCATCAATAAACAACTGCACCCAGAGGGGCACAGGCAACACTCCACAGAGGGCAGGGGACAAGCATCAATACACAACTGCACCCAGAGGGGCACAGACAACACTGCACAGAGAGCACAGGGCAACCATCAACGAACAACAGCACCCAGAGGGGCACAGACAACACTGCACAGAGAGCACAGGGCAAGCATCAATAAACAACTGCACCCAGAGGGGCACAGACAACACTGCACAGAGAGCACAGGCCAAGCATCAACAAACAACTGCACCCAGAGGGGCACAGACAACACTGCGCTGAGACAACTGCGCAAAACCCAACAAACAACTGCACCGAGGGGGGCACAGACAACACTGCAGAGAGAAAGCACAGGGCAAGCATCAACGAACAACTGCACCCAGGGGGGAACAGACAAGAGGGGCACAGACAACACTGCACAGAGAGCACAGGGCAAAGCATCAATGAACAACTGCACCCAGAGGGGCACAGACGACACTGCACAGAGGCAACAGGGCAATCATCAATAAAGAACTGCACCCAGAGGCGCACAGCCAACACTGCACAGAGAGCACAGGGCAAAGCATCAACGAACAACTGCACCCAGAAGGCACAGGCAACACTGTAGAGAGAGAGAGCACAGGGCAAGCATCAACGAACAACTGCACATAGAGGGGCAGAGACAACACTGCACAGAGAGCACAGGGCAGGCATCAACAAACAACTGCACCCAGACGGGCACAGACAAAACTGCACAGAGAAAACTGCTAAAAACCAACAAACAACTGCACCGAGAGGGGCACAGACAACACTGCAGAGAGAAAGCATAGGGCAATCATCAAGAAACAGCTGCACCCAGAGGGGCACAGACAAGAGGGGCACAGACAACAATGCAGAGAGAGCAGAGGGCAACCAGCAATGAACAACTGCACCCAGAGGGGCAGAGACAACACTGCACAGAGAGCACAGGGTAATCATCAATAAACAACTGCACCCAGAAGGGCACAGACAACACTGCACAGAGAGAGCAGAGAGAGCACAGGGCAATCATCAATAAACAACTGCACCCAGAAGGGCACAGACAACACTGCACAAAGAGAGCACAGGGCAAACGCAAACGAACAACTGCACTCAGAGAGGCACAGACAAGAGGGGCACAGACAACACTGCAGAGAGAGCACAGGGCAACCAGGAATGAACAACTGCACCCAGAAGGGCACAGACAAGAGGGGCACAGACAACACTGCACATAGACCACATGACAAGCATCAACGAACAACTGCACCCAGAGGGGCACAGACAACACTGCACAGAGAGATCACAGGGCAAACACCACCAAACGACTGCAACCAGAGAGGCACAGACAACACTGCACATAGAGCACAGGACAACCATCAACGAACAACTGCACCCAGAGGGGCACAGACAACACTGCACAGAGACCACAGGGCAAGCAACAACAAACAACTGCACCCAGAGGGGCACAGCCAACACTGCACAGAGATCACAGGACAAAAACTAACAAACAAAGGCACCCAGAGGCTCAGAGGGGCACAGACAACACTGCACAGAGAGCACAGGGCAACCATCAAAGAACAACTACACCCAGCGGGGCACAGGCAACACTGCAGAGAGGGCAGAGGACAAGCATCAATACACAACTGCACCCAGAGAAGGACAGACAACACTGCACAGAGAGCACAGGGCAAGCATCAACAAACAACTGCACCCAGAGGGGCACAGACAACACTGCACAGGGATATCACAGGGCAAACACCACCAAACAACTGCAACCAGAGAGAGACAGACAACACTGCACATAGAGCACAGGGCAACCATCAACAAACAACTGCACCCAGAGGGGCACAGACAACACTGCACAGAGAGCACAGGGCAAGCATCAATAAACAACTGCACCCAGAGGGGCACAGGCAACACTCCATAGAGGGCAGGGGACAAGCATCAATACACAACTGCACCCAGAGGGGCACAGACAACACTGCACAGAGAGCACAGGGCAACCATCAACGAACAACAGCACCCAGAGGGGCACAGACAACACTGCACAGAGAGCACAGGGCAAGCATCAACAAACAACTGCACCCAGAGGGGCACAGACAACACTGCACAGAGAGCACAGGCCAAGCATCAACAAACAACTGCACCCAGAGGGGCACAGACAACACTGCACTGAGAAAACTGCGCAAAACCCAACAAACAACTGCACCGAGGGGGGCACAGACAACACTGCAGAGAGAAAACACAGGGCAAGCATCAACGAACAACTGCACCCAGGGGGGAAGAGACAAGAGGGGCACAGACAACACTGCACAGAGAGCACAGGGCAAAGCATCAATGAACAACTGCTCCCAGAGGGGCACAGACGACACTGCACAGAGGCAACAGGGCGATCATCAATAAAGAACTGCACCCAGAGGCGCACAGCCAACACTGCACAGAGAGCACAGGGCAAAGCATCAACGAACAACTGCACCCAGAAGGCACAGGCAACACTGTAGAGAGAGAGAGCACAGGGCAAGCATCAACGAACAACTGCACCTAGAGGGGCAGAGACAACACTGCACAGAGAGCAAAGGGCAGGCATCAACAAACAACTGCACCCAGAGGGGCACAGACAAAACTGCACAGAGAAAACTGCACAAAAACCAACAAACAACTGCACCAAGAGGGGCACAGACAACACTGCAGAGAGAAAGCATAGGTCAATCATCAAGAAACAGCTGCACCCAGAGGGGCACAGACAAGAGGGGCACAGACAACAATGCAGAGAGAGCACAGGGCAACCAGCAATGAACAACTGCACCCAGAGGGGCACAGACAACACTGCACAGAGAGCACAGGGTAATCATCAATAAACAACTGCACCCAGAAGGGCACAGACAACACTGCACAGAGAGAGCACAGAGAGCACAGGGCAATCATCAATAAACAACTGCACCCAGAAGGGCACAGACAACACTGCACAGAGAGAGCACAGGGCAAACACAAACGAACAACTGCACTCAGAGAGGCACAGACAAGAGGGGCACAGACAACACTGCAGAGAGAGCACTGGGCAACCAGAAATGAACAGCTGCACCCAGAAGGGCACAGACAAGAGGGGCACAGACAACACTGCACAGAGACCATATGACAAGCATCAACGAACAACAGCACTCAGACGGGCACAGACAACACTGCACAGAGAGATCACAGGGCAAACACCACCAAACGACTGCAACCAGAGAGGCACAGACAACACTGCACATAGAGCACAGGACAACCATCAACGAACAACTGCACCCAGAGGGGCACAGACAGCGCTGCACAGAGACCACAGGGCAAGCAACAACAAACAACTGCACCCAGAGCGGCACAGCCAACACTGCACAGAGAGCACAGGACAAAAACCAACAAACAACTGCACCCAGAGGCTCAGAGGGGCACAGACAACACTGCACAGAGAGCACAGGGCAACCATCAAAGAACAACTACACCCAGCGGGGCACAGGCAACACTGCAGAGAGGGCAGGGGACAAGCATCAATACACAACTGCACCCAGAGGGGCACAGACAACACTGCACAGAGAGCACAGGGCAAGCATCAACAAACAACTGCACCCAGAGGGGCACAGACATCAATGCACGGGGAGATCACAGGGCAAACACCACCAAACAACTGCAACCAGAGAGGGACAGACAACGCTGCACATAGAGCACAGGGCAACCATCTACGAACAACTGCACCCAGAGGCACACAGACAACACTGCACAGAGAGCACAGGGCAAACAACACCAAATAACTGCAACCAGAGAGGCACAGACAACACTGCACATAGAGCACAGGGCAACCATTGACGAACAACTGCACCCAGAGAGGCACAGACAACACTGCACAGAGAGCACAGGGAAAACACCACCAAACAACTGCAACCAGAGAGGCACAGACAACACTGCACAGAGAGATTTCAGGGCAAACACCACCAAACGACTGCAACCAGAGTGGCACAGACAACACTGCACATAGAGCACAGGGCAACCATCAACGAACAACTGCACCCAGAGGGGCACAGACAACACTGCACAGAGAGCACAGGGCAAGCATCAATAAACAACTGCACCCAGAGGGGCACAGGCAACACTCCACAGAGGGCAGGGGACAAGCATCAATACACAACTGCACCCAGAGGGGCACAGACAACACTGCACAGAGAGCACAGGGCAACCATCAACGAACAACAGCACCCAGAGGGGCACAGACAACACTGCACAGAGAGCACAGGGCAAGCATCAACAAACAACTGCACCCAGAGGGGCACAGACAACACTGCACAGAGAGCACAGGCCAAGCACCAACAAACAACTGCACCCAGAGGGGCACAGATAACACTGCGCAGAGAAAACTGCGCAAAACCCAACAAACAACTGCACCGAGGGGGGCACAGACAACACTGCAGAGAGAAAGCACAGGGCAAGCATCAACGAACAACTGCACCCAGGGGGGAACAGACAAGAGGGGCACAGACAACACTGCACAGAGAGCACAGGGCAAAGCATCAATGAACAACTGCACCCAGAGGGGCACAGACGACACTGCACAGAGGCAACAGGGCAATCATCAATAAAGAACTGCACCCAGAGGCGCACAGCCAACACTGCACAGAGAGTACAGGGCAAAGCATCAACGAACAACTGCACCCAGAAGGCACAGGCAACACTGTAGAGAGAGAGAGCACAGGGCAAGCATCAACGAACAACTGCACCTAGAGGGGCAGAGACAACACTGCACAGAGAGCACAGGGCAGGCATCAACAAACAACTGCACCCAGAGGGGCACAGAAAAAACTGCACAGAGAAAACTGCACAAAAACCAACAAACAACTGCACCGAGAGGGGCACAGACAACACTGCAGAGAGAAAGCATAGGGCAATCATCAAGAAACAGCTGCACCCAGAGGGGCACAGACAAGAGGGGCACAGACAACAATGCAGAGAGAGCACAGGGCAACCAGCAATGAACAACTGCACCCAGAGGGGCACAGACAACACTGCACAGAGAGCACAGAGAGCACAGGGCAATCATCAATAAACAACTGCACCCATAAGGGCACAGACAACACTGCACAGAGAGAGCACAGGGCAAACACAAACGAACAACTGCACTCAGAGAGGCACAGACAAGAGGGGCACAGACAACACTGCAGAGAGAGCACTGGGCAACCAGAAATGAACAGCTGCACCCAGAAGGGCACAGACAAGAGGGGCACAGACAACACTGCACAGAGACCATATGACAAGCATCAACGAACAGCAGCACTCAGACGGGCACAGACAACACTGCACATAGAGCACTGGACAACCATCAACGAACAACTGCACCCAGAGGGGCACAGACAGCACTGCACAGAGACCACAGGGCAAGCAACAACAAACAACTGCACCCAGAGCGGCACAGCCAACACTGCACAGAGAGCACAGGACAAAAACCAACAAACAACTGCACCCAGAGGCTCAGAGGGGCACAGACAACACTGCACAGAGAGCACAGGGCAACCATCAAAGAACAACTACACCCAGCGGGGCACAGGCAACACTGCAGAGAGGGCAGGGGACAAGCATCAATACACAACTGCACCCAGAGGGGCACAGACAACACTGCACAGAGAGCACAGGGCAAGCATCAACAAACAACTGCACCCAGAGGGGCACAGAGAACAATGCACGGGGAGATCACAGGGCAAACACCACCAAACAACTGCAACCAGAGAGGGACAGACAACGCTGCACATAGAGCACAGGGCAACCATCAACGAACAACTGCACCCAGAGGGGCACAGACAACACTGCACAGAGAGCACAGGGCAAACAACACCAAATAACTGCAACCAGAGAGGCACAGACAACACTGCACATAGAGCACAGGGCAACCATTGACGAACAACTGCACCCAGTGAGGCACAGACAACACTGCACAGAGAGCACAGGGAAAACACCACCAAACAACTGCAACCAGAGAGGCACAGACAACACTGCACAGAGAGATTTCATGGCAAACACCACCAAACGACTGCAACCAGAGAGGCACAGACAACACTGCACATAGAGCACAGGGCAACCATCAACGAACAACTGCACCCAGAGGGGCACAGACAACACTGCAAAGAGAGTACAAGGCAAACACCACCAAATAACTGCAACCAGAGAGGCACAGACAACACTGCACATAGAGCACAGGGCAACCATCAATGAACAACTGCACCCAGAGGGGCACAGACAACACTGCACAGAGAGCACAGGGCAACCACCAAAGAACAACTACACCCGAAGGGGCACAGGCAACACTGCACAGAGGGCAGGGGACAAGCATCAATACACAACTGCACCCAGAGGGGCACAGACAACACTGCACAGAGAGCACAGGGCAAGCGTCAATAAACAACTGCACCCAGAGGGGCACAGACAACACTGCACAGACAGCACAGGGCAAGCATCAACAAACAACTGCACCCAGAGGGGCACAGACAACACTGCGCAGAGAAAGCACAGGGCAAGCATCAACGAACAACTGCACCCAGAGGGGAACAGACAAGAGGGGCACAGACAACACTGCACAGAGAGCACAGGGCAAAGCATCAATGAACAACTGCACCCAGAGGGGCACAGACGACACTGCACAGAGAGCACAGGGCAACCATCAATAAACAACTGCACCCAGAGGCGCACAGCCAACACTGCACAGAGAGCACAGGGCAAGCATCAACGAACAACTGCACCTAGAGGGGCAGAAACAACACTGCACAGAGAGCACAGGGCAAAGCATCAACAAACAACTGCACCCAGAGGGGCACAGACAAAACTGCACAGAGAAAACTGCACAAAGACCAACAAACAACTGCACCGAGAGGGGCACAGACAACACTGCAGAGAGAAAGCACAGGGCAAGCATCAAGAAACAACTGCTCCCAGAGGGGCACAGACAACAATGCAGAGAGAGCACAGGGCAACCAGCAATGAACATCTGCACTCAGAGGGGCACAGACAACACTGCACAGAGAGCACAGGGCAATCATCAATAAACAACTGCACCCAGAAGGGCACAGACAACACTGCACAGAGAGAGCACAGAGAGCACAGGGCAATCATCAATAAACAACTGCACCCAGAAGGGTACAGACAACACTGCACAGAGAGAGCACAGGGCAAACACAAACGAACAACTGCACTCAGAGAGGCACAGACAAGAGGGGCACAGGCAACACTGCATAGAGACCACATGACAAGCATCAACGAACAACAGCACTCAGACGGGCACAGACAACACTGCACAGAGAGATCACAGGGCAAACAACACCAAACGACTGCAACCAGAGAGGCACAGACAACACTGCACATAGAGCACAGGACAACGATCAATGAACAACTGCACCCAGAGGGGCACAGACAACACTGCACAGAGAGCACAGGACAATCATCAATAAACATCTGCACCCAGAGGCGCACAGCCAACACTGCACAGAGAGCACAGGGCAAGCATCAACGAACAACTGCACCTAGAGGGGCAGAGACAACACTGCACAGAGAGCACAGGGCAAAGCATCAACAAACAACTGCACCCAGAGGAGCACAGACAAAACTGCACAGAGAAAACTGCACAAAAACCAACAAACAACTGCACCGAGAGGGGCACAGACAACACTGCAGAGAGAAAGCATAGGGCAATCATCAAGAAACAGCTGCACCCAGAGGGGCACAGACAAGAGGGGCACAGACAACAATGCAGAGAGAGCACAGGGCAACCAGCAATGAACAACTGCACCTAGAGGGGCACAGCCAACACTGCACAGAGAGCACAGGACAAAAACCAACAAACAACTGCACCCAGAGGCTCAGAGGGGCACAGACAAAACTGCACAGAGAGCCCAGGGCAACCATCAAAGAACAACTACACCGAGCGGGGCACAGGCAACACTGCAGAGAGGGCAGGGGACAAGCATCAATACACAACTGCACCCAGAGGGGCACAGACAATACTGCACAGAGAGCACAGGGCAAGCATCAACAAACAACTGCACCCAGAGGGGCACAGACAACACTGCACAGGGAGATCACAGGGCAAACACCACCAAACAACTGCAACCAGAGAGGCACAGACAACACGGCACATAGAGCACAGGGCAACCATCAACGAACAACTGCATCCAGAGGGGCACAGACAACACTGCACAGAGAGCACAGGGCAAACACCACCAAATAACTGCAACCAGAGAGGCACAGACAACACTGCACATAGAGCACAGGGCAACCATCAACGAACAACTGCACCCAGAGGGGCACAGACAACACTGCACAGAGAGCACAGGGCAACCATCAAAGAACAACGACACCCAGAGGGGCACAGGCAACACTGCACAGAGGGCAGGGGACAAGCATCAATACACAACTGCAGCCAGAGGGGCACAGACAACACTGCACAGAGAGCACAGGGCAAGCATCAACAAACAACTGCACCCAGAGGGGCACAGACAACACTGCACAGAGAGCACAGGGCAAGCATCAACAAACAACTGCACCCAGAGGGGCACAGACAACACTGCGCAGAGAAAACTGCGCAAAACCCAACAAACAACTGCAACCAGAGGGGCACAGGCAACACTGCACAGAGAGATCACAGGGCAAACACCACCAAACAACTGCACCCATAGGGGAACAGACAAGAGGGGCACAGACAACACTGCACAGAGAGCACAGGGCAAAGCATCGATGAACAACTGCACCCAGAGGGGCACAGACGACACTGCACAGAGAGCACAGGGCAATCATCAATAAACAACTGCACCCAGAGGCGCACAGCCAACACTGCACAGAGAGCACAGGGCAAGCATCAACAAACAACTGCACCTACAGGGGCAGAGACAACACTGCACAGAGAGCACAGGGCAATCATCAACGTGCAACTTCACCAAGAGGGGCACAGACAACATTGCATAGAGGGCAACTGCACCAAGAGGGGCACAGGGCAAAACACCAACAAACAACTGCACCAAGAGGGGCACAGACGACACTGCCCAGAGAGCACAGGGCAAACATCAACGAAGAACTGCACCACGAGGGGCACAGACAACACTGCACAGACAGCACATGACAAGCATCAATAAACAACTGCACTCAGAGGGCACAGGACATGTAATCCATCCAAACACTGCACTGAGAGATGGCACAGGACATGTAATCCATCCAAACACTGCACTGAGAGATGGCACAGGACATGTAATCCATCCAAACACCACACCTACAGTGGGCACAGGAGTTGTGATCCATCTAAACACTGCACCAGACGGTTAATCCTTCTCAACACTGCACTGAGCGATGGCACGGGACATGTAATCCATCCAAACACTGCACCCATAGATGGCACAGGATATGTAATCCATCTAAACACTGCACCTACAGTGGGTACAGGACATGTAATCCATCTAAACACTGCACCCATAGATGGCACAGGACATGTAATCCATCTAAACACTGCACCAGAGAGGTAATTCATCTAAATACTGCATCAAGAGATGGCAAAGGACATTTAATCATCTGAACACTGCACCGAGACATGGTATGGGACATGTAATCATCTAAACACTGCACTGAGAGATGGCATGGGACATGTAATCATCTAAATACTGCATCAAGAGATGGCACAGGACATGTAATCATCTAAACACCACACCTAGAGTGGGCACAGGACATGTGATCCATCTAAATACTGCACCGAGAGATCGCCTGGGACCTGTAATCCATTTAAGCACTCCATCAGAGAGGTAATCCATCCAAATACTGCACCAAGAGATGGCACCGGACATGTAATCCTTCTAAACACTGCACCAAGAGATGGCACCGGACATGTAATCCATATAAACACTGCAACTAGAGATGGCATGGGACATGTAATCCATCTAAACACTGCACCAGGAGATGGCACAGGGCATGTAATCCATCTAAACACTGCACACAGAGAATGGCACAGGGCATGTAATCCATCTAAACACTGCACCTAGAGTGGGCGTAGGACATTTGATCCTTCTAAACACTGCACTGAGCTATGGCACGGGACATGTAATCCATCTAAACACTGCACCGGAGAGGTAATTCATCTAAATACTGCACCAAGAGATAGCACGGACATGTAATCCATCTGAACACTGTACTGTAACGGTAATCCATCTAGATACTGCACCGAGAGATGGCACAGGACATGTAATACATCCAAACACTGTAACGAGAGATGGCATGGGACATGTAATCCATCCAAACACTGCACAGAGATGGCACAGGAAATGTAATCCATCTAAACACTGCACAGAGACATGGCACAGGACATGTAATCCATCTAGACACTGCACCAGGAGATGGCACAGGACATGTAATCCATCTAAACACTGCACAGAGATGGCCCGGGACATGTAATCCTTCTAAATACTGCACCAGGAGATGGCACGGGACATGTAATCCATCTAAACACTGCACAGAGATGGCACGGGACATGTAATCTATCCAAACACTGCACAGAGATGGCACAGGACATGTAATCCATCTAAATACCTGCACAGAGAGATGGCACAGGACATGTAATCCATCTAAGCACTGCACCTAGAGATGGCATGGGGCATGCAATCCATATAAACACTGCACCGGGAGATGGCACGGGACATGTAATCCATCTAAACACTGCACAGAGATGGCACGGGACATGTAATCCATCCAAACACTGCACAGAGATGACACAGGACATGTAATACATCTAGACACTGCACAGAGATGGCTAGGGACATGAAATCCATGTAAACACTGCACTGGACATGTAATACAGTATACACTGTTCCGAGAGATGGCACAGGAGTTGTAATCTACCCAAACACTGCACCTAAGACACCAGATACATTCAGGAAAACACTGTCCCAAGAGAGATCAGAGGACAAACCATAAATACAAACACCACATATGTAAAGCAAACCAGACACGGCATGACCAACCATCAATCTAAAACTGAGCGAGCACAGGACATGCAATCTACTACCCCTATGTGATGCTCTTGTCTACAGGGATAGCATGCTACATAGCATGCTAGTGTTTCCATGCTGCACGGGAGAACCACAGTGGTGTGGTTATCATGTTAAGGGATGCAGCGCTTAGCAGTGCGATGGATGAAAAAGTGTGAGAGGCAGGCACGCAGTTTATAGTTTTCAGTCAGCGGCAGCTTTGAGCATCTCTGCAGATGCTATCTCAAGACTGCACCCAGGGCAAACCAGCCAAAAAAACACAATCTCAAGTGTGGGAACAGAAGAATCCATCCATCCACATTCTGTACCCAAAGAGGGCAATTCATCCAAACACTGCCTACAGGACACAGGACAAACCATCCTTCCAAACACCACACACAGAAAGCAAACTCCACGTTCCATGTGACAAACCATCAATCTAACACTGCACCCAGGCAGGCCTCTTGACATGCAATCATTCTAAAACTGCATGGAGAGTGGGCACGGGGCTAACCATCCAACCCAACACTATCCCAAGTGAAAGCGCAGGACAAACCATCAATCCCAACTCAACACACACAAAGCAAACAAGACTCAGCAAAGACAAATCATCAATTCTAACACTGCACCCAGGGAAGGTACAGGACAGGCAATCCATTAAACTCTGTACAAAGAGGGTACAAAGGACGAATACCCCCAAGCAGTCACCCACAAAGAACATAGAAGATTCTCTATCTATGACAAATCTGTATATAGAGAGGGCAAACAATCAATCACCTACTGAAACAACACAACCAGGTTGCCATAATAAAACTGTACTCATAGAGGCACACAACAAGTCATCCATGCAAACAAGAGTGGACATAAAACAAACCACTCATCGAAACAATGCACCCAAATGGGGCACAGAACCCACTATTCATGCAAACACTGTACCAAGTGCGGCACAGAGGAATTCACCTATCGAAACTGTGCACCCACAGGGGGTGGAGGGCATTTATACACTACCAAACCAGAAACCCATGTGATATAAAGACAAATGATACAATCTCATATCCAGGCCAACAGCAAGTCCTCATTATCAGAAGCTAAAAGAAATTGTGCAATCTACCATCCTAAAATGGTGCTAACCACCACAACCTTATCTACATCTCACCCACCCAAGCAACACACTCAACCCACACTACTGCAGACCAGCACTTACCATGCGTGCTATTAAATGCCGGATCGGTTAACACCCATCACAACAAAATATTCAACCTGATACAGACCCTAAGCTTGATGCACTCTGCATTACTGAAACCTGGCTAAATGACCACTACAATCCCATCCTTGGCCTCCTCGTTCCTCAAAACTATGGAATGGGATAGCAAAAACAAGATAGGTGGAGGCCTAGTGGCCATCGGTGCCAAAATATTTCTACTCTAATTCCCATCAATGTAAATGCCTCAAGCTATCAGTGAACGTATCCCAACAAGGACAATAGTCCAGCAGCCTAAGAAAAACTCAGGCGTTGTAGACCAAGTCACTGAATACTTCTCTGAGAGCAGCGTGCTATCTCCAAATAACATCCTCCTAAGGAACCTTAAGATGGACCGGGGCAATCACAAGTCAAAACACTTCCCCACAATAAACACACACCAGTGGTTCTTAATCTTTTGACTTCTATGGACCCTCCACTTAATGATTACTAGAATCCTGGGACCCCCACTGAATTATTGGAAGCAAGTTACCCCCAATGAGGCAATAATGGAATCAGAGGACCTTGTCCTAAGGAATTTCAACGAGTTGACCCACAAAACTATACACAGCAATGAGGAAACAAGCATTTATCAAACAAATACACAACTGATTACATTTTATTTAATTCACAAACAAATATACAAAAAATAATAATTTTAATGGTAAGGTTGGAGCTTTTCTAAATTCAACTGAGGCCCCCCATCATCCATACTATAATCTATCTGATGCACTTGCACTGCTCCAACAAATCATTTTGAGGGCACTAACTCAGTTTTTAGGATCCAATTTTAAATTCCTTAAGTTTTACAGAATGTATTTTCCCACTTTACATTTTGCTTATTTAATAATCGGTTCATGGTATTTAACTTTCTAAACAGTCACGGATCCTGTGAGTAGGCTTTGTGGACCACTGGTGGTTAGGAAGAACTGCTGACATTGGCAAATTGAATCACAAATATCAACTCCCATCTCCTCCTACCACAACAACACTGATGTTTGACAATTCCTCTAAGAATAATTGACTATACCATCACTATGAAGTCAGCTTCCACATCATGTCCCAGTCGCACATTGGATCCTCAAAGCATGCCAGAATGAAACACCTTGTTTGTATAATAAGGGGGTATACAAAAAGTTAATAACGCCAGCCTCTTTAAGAAACTACGAGAAAAAATTAGCAAACCTGTTGACTGTATAGCCCAGCTGCATCTTTAGTAAATGGAACCAAAATCCACAAGCCATGGTTCAACCACTAGATTGCACAAACAATAAACCCTCTCAGGAAACTTGAAAATGAATTAAGCAAATACAAATCACCTCAAACACTCTCTAAACTAAAAATAATGAAAAATAAAAACTATTGATCAAAAAGGCAAAATCCAACCATATACAAGAACAAATCTTCACATACTCAGATCTAAACAGATCATTTTCCTGTCACAACCACACTGGGCCCACTGTGGCATTGACCGACTGTAGCACCCGCAGACTACAATCAGCTTTGGACGGCTATATACACTTGTCAATCAAAATATCGGCATTGGCTTTTGATCCGCCATCCACAATTATTGGTGATGAGGTGTAATTACGTAATTGTGAGTCACATATTGGCTCAATACCGGATAGCCATCTGTTTAGTCGAGTGGTACTTGTCTCAACTCAGGCACAATCGCCGTCCTGATGATGATCCTGGTATTACGATAAGGGATCGAAACGTCGTCGACTGAAGTACCCTGACTCATTTCTTCTGTATTTGCCCTATCTGAGCTGCTATGAGCATGGGTAACTAATCATTGTGACTTCACCACTGTAAATAATTCAATGTCACTCGTAGGATGCCTGAGTGCTAATATATTTTTATGTTGTAAAATTGCAGTATTGCTTCATTTTCATGCCTTGTTTTCACACTAATTGTAGTTGTATGACTAATAAAAATACAATATTGCCCATTTGGAAATCAATATAGACTCTGTTGTGGCTCTATGTAGTATTGTACTGAGAATGTTTTCACTCAAGGGACCTCTGTTCCTTTTCAAAATACTTTACCCAGGTCCCTAAGAACCCGTGGGTTTCTCCCTTGTTTACAAATGGTAATATCTGTACACACAGCACAAAATTCACAAACAGCGGGACCCAGTCCCAAGCTATAGGCTCGATCCTGGATCCTCCATCAACTTTAATTGATTGGTTCCTGCATCCACTAGTGAGGGAAAATTCCTTTATATACAAAGGACACAAAACATCTATTGAAAATTTTACAGTTAACTGATTTCAATCCTGGAATAGACTGCATGATAGGGCTTGATGTGGAAGCATTATATACAAGTATTCCACAAGACAAAAGTCTGAAAACCGTTAGAACATTGGAATGTTGAGCGCTCCATTGATGACAATGGAGTAGCTCCGGGCTTCTATTGGCTGGTATAAGCCCGGACCCCTAACATTCTAATGTTTGTCTTCCTGTTCTCCCTTTTTAATTTACAACATTCTAGTCTTTATGGGTGAAATGTTTTGACAGCTTTATAGCCCCTCTGCCTCACTCTATACCTGTTGTTAAAGGCCCTCACTACAGGCCTTCGCCTGGGGCTTGGGCCTATAACTCGGGTTCAGGGCCTTTAACTACCGGTATAGCCCTTGGCAACGGGCTATAAGGCTATATTAGAACATTGGAATGTTGAGCTCTCCTTTGCAGACAATGGAGTACCTCTGAGTTTCTAATGACTGATAAAATCCTGGAGCATCAACATTCCATTGTTCGTCGTTCACAGCAACAGCTATGAACAAAGCCCTCACAGAGCCCGAGGGGAAAATCCGCTTGGGCTCAGTGAGGCCTTTGTTTTAATAATTACAACATTCTGCCCTGATGGGATGTAATGTTCCAGTAGCTTTACAGCCTGCCGTAGCTGGGCTACACAGGCCAATAAAGACCTGCTCCCTGGTTAAAAACCCTCACCTTGGACCTTTAATGCTGGAGCGAGTCTTTAATGGCCGGTAGAGCCCGCTATGGCGGGCTATAAAGCTGTACTGAAGAACGTTTACAACAGAAACAATGGCATTGGAAAACCACAGTTGATTTCATCATGATACTTGCAACACTCCCACAAAAAAAACTACTTTGAGTCTGAAGGCAGAATTTATGAACTACAGCAGAGGCTTCGATAGGCAGTACTTTTGTCGCAAATCTGGCTTGTTTATCTGTACACCAGATTGAACAGAAATACACATGGACAAACAATTGCTACCATGAGCACGCAAAATTATGGTGTTGGTATATTGATGCTGTGTTAATCATATGCCATGGCTCCAAGAACTAATAGCGAGATCTTACACTGGATGAATGAACAAAATGCATACTTGAAATTCACCTTGATAATGAGTAACCTTGAATTACCTTTTCTTGACTTAGAACAGAGAAGAGAACATTAACATCTAAAGTGTACTCCAAGACCATGGACAAAAATTATCTACTTCACTTTAACAGTGCTAACCTTTGCGCACTTAGAGACAATTTACTAGTGGGGCAATTCTTGAAGATTAGGCACAACTGTTCTGACCTCACTGACTACAGAGCCAAGGCTAAGACACTCATTACTAAACTGATAGATAGAGGTTGTCCTAGAAAACTAAAAACAAAAGCAGAGAAGACAGGCAGGTTTAGGGCCTGATTTAGAGTTTGGCAGATGGAATTAGTCCATCACAAACATGACAGATATCCCGTCCACTGTATTACGATTCAATTGTATTTCATGGGAATAGTAATATGGTGCACGGGGTTACGTTTGTGACCGAGTAACCCGTCCACCAACCTCTAAATCAGGCCCTCTGTCATAGAGAAAACCTACTATTGGACAGTAGCAAAATATAACCACAACTAATTAACTGTGTTAATACATACACCAACACCTGTAATGCAGTCAATAATATAATACATGGAAATTGGCATATACTAAACAGTAATGGCCTTGACTTCAAGAGGCTTTTCTTTCCTTCAAGCCCAACAGTAGCATTAGAGACAAACTAGTCCATACAAGACCAAAAAGTAAGAACAGAGAAGAGCAGGATAAATTATGTGGTTTACCACAGATAAAGGGTAATTTCCCATGTGCCCACTGTTCAGTCTATGCACTTACAACACACATTAGAAGCATCAGCCTAGGACTAGAGCACACATGGGAACAGAGGTGTTACATGAATTGCAATTCTATTAATGTGTTCTCTTGAGTATGTGCCCCTACGGAAACAAGTACGTGGGAATGACAACTAGAATGGTTAAGGTGAGGGTCAATAATAATTAAGGCTCCTAGTTTTCTGTTTCTACTGATTTTTACAGATACAGACAGAAAACTATGCATTTCCTGTCTGTATTTATTGTTAAAAGCAGAAAATTCAGATAATTGTGTTCTTTGTGCTGCGCAGCTAGATAGATAGGGAGTTACACAACAGGAGCAGATTTTCCTAAATACAGACATATGTTAACATAAATTTGTAGTATAAAGCTGATGGGCCCCTGTGGGTGCAGTGTTTTCCTATATTTGGCTGCTTAATTTGCTAAATCGCGACAGGCACCCATGTATGAGGGCACGTCTAAGAGTTAAATAAACGTGGAAATATACCATTTTACGACTCCATTTATTCTCAAAACACAAAATAAATATGGATAAATAACAATAAGATGGCCAAAAAATAAATATGGATAAATACAAGTGGAAATGTTAAAAGAATGAATACCATAAAACTGGAGGACCTAATAATGACGTATAACAAAATTAATAAAAATACCAATAATAGAGAGACCAGCGAACAGTGGAAACATCGCGAAGGTACTCCGTGAACGTGAGCAAAGATGGGTCTACGTGTTAGTAACCCATCCAGATGGCCTCAATGATGAGATCCCATGGACCTTAATGAATTCCATTGGAAGATTCTTTAGGGGTTCTCTGGATCGTACTGACAACTCCCATATGGCAGAGATCATGCTGCTGTAAGGCCTTAACAGTGACATAGGATGTCGTGCAGAGCGACCTGTTTGTTGAAGGAAATATACATATTCAGGGCTTGACCCCTACTCGATGGAATTAATTATTTATCAAGGGATCTTTTGGATCTTAATCAGCTATAGTAACAGATAAGGGAAGCACATCTCCCTTTGAAGCGCCACACGCCCACCCTGCAACTAAGCAGGACCAGGAGAAAGAGCCCCAGCCTTTGGTACTTTGTAATTTTCTGATCAGAAATTCTTGATTCCAGCCACATGCATAGCACGTGTAAGGAGGTCTACATCTCCATGATTTCATGTGAAACCACAACAATAGCAGGGGAAGTTACTACACAGTGCATATTATTTTCCAGCTGAGCACTAAATGCAAGTGCAAGCGGCACGGAGTAGGGTATGGGTAGGTGTGATAGACGCACAGCAACCTTGGAGTGGTAGGAGGACTATGAAACTCTCCACCAGAGGAAAAGTAAGCAGCTTGGGGTGCATGGCGATGAAGGGCTCTTATTTTCTCTTATTTTCTACAGACTAAGGCCAAGACTTAAGAAGCTGTAGCGCCATATTAGCGTCATTTTTTTACGCTAATGTGGCTTTATGCTTCAAAAATCACGGAGCCATATTTCCAACGTAGCACAATGCATGCATTGCACCATTGTATAATCCCTTGCGCCACATTATGCGTTCCTCTGTTACGGGGCCCCAAAAAAAAAATTGCGCAAAGAAACCTAAAAGATATCTTTGAGTCATTTTTTCTGGCATTTTTAATGCCTGCTCATTGTTTACAATGGGCCCCTATGTACTGTTCAGGGTTAGCGCAAACATTTTGGCACTTACCCTGAACAGTACATCAATAACGTCAACATTATATATGCTATTGCCACCTACCCTGTGCCATGATGGGCCATATTTCAAATACTGTACAGACATGGTGGCGGTAGGGGGCGCTAAGGGACGCAAGGAAACTTTTCTTAAACCTGCCCCTAACTTTATTACAGAATGTGACTGTGGAGGCATGCGCTGAGGTCAGTCCTCTTAAGTGTATATCTTTACCTTCATATCTATATCATGGCACACTACACGTTTGGCGTGTTTGCAGGGATTAATAGTGAATCACTACATATGCTCACAATGTGTATCTTTACAGATTCATGTCAGATTGCATGTTGATATGCAGAGTTTTTGTCTGCCAACCACCTGTTGTTACAAAGCTTGTGTTTTGTGGTTTATGTTGTGTTACAAATACACCAATCATTCATTGATCTCATTTCCTCTTGATAAACAGACATTAACAGATGCTCCTATGACAGACAGGTAAGCCTGTGCTACTGTGTTTTGATATTTGTTGTCTGTCCTGTATTGTTTTAGAAAACCCTGACTGGTAGGACCAGGGAATCAGGACACAGTGATGAGCAGACAGAGGGAATACTGGCATTAGTCCTGATGAAAGCCCTGGACCCTAAGAAGGCAGTAATAGTGTGCCGAAACATGTCGGCATAGAAAGTAGTGAATTGACATTATGGCCCATATTTATGGACTCTTTGGCACAGGGCAGCTCAGCAAAGCCGCCTTGCTGAGCTGCCTTGCATCAAAGGAAAAGGACAGGAACGGCCTCTCTCTATGGCATGCAATACATTCCTGTTCCTTCCCACTGTGCTCGCGCCGTTTTGGCTGCCTAGCGCCAATGCAGGCACACTTGCACTGTGGTGCAAGGATGTCTGTGTTGCATGCAAGATTGTTTTTGTGCAGGAAGGGACATATGGAATTAATTTTGTGCTATGCCTCAATTAAAACAGTAATTGCGATTTGGATATAAATAGATGGAAGCATTATCTCTCACAATTTCAAAGAGTTAAAGCATCTCTCTGGTATAGGGTATCAAAGGGAGTCTTTGACAAAATGCCCTGGGTCCAACAACATGCAAATCAAGGATAAGTGCAAAAATTGGAACTATCTCGTAAAAGAGAGATTGAAGTTTTCTGCTAGGCTATCCTTATTGACGCGTTAAAAAATTAATAAAGCACAACAATACTCGAAGGCGTCAAGGCGCTATATGCGAATTCAAAGGTAACTAGTTCTACATCCCAGGAAATCTAAAAACAACAGGTAGCCCGATTCAATAGGTAAAGGCACAGGTGGCTCCCAAGGGCCCACTCCAACTGAATGATTATAAAAAAAGTCAGGTATTTAATGCTTTCCTAAAAGGGAGGTGTAGCTCAGTCTCGACAAGATGACGGGGAATGGAGTTCCACATTTTTGCTGCAGCCACTGAAAACACTTTTTCTCCATATCTTTTCCTACACACTTTGGGGATGATAACAAGGTTCTGAGATGCTTCTAAGACACCTAGACGGGGTATACCAATGTAACTTAGTTTCAATCCCCTCTGGGGTGACCCCATAGAGTGCTTTGTGCACAACACTCCCAGCTTTAAAAGTAACCCATTTCTGAATCCATCCTGGTGTTCCGGTGTTTCCTTCTGAGGCAGAATGGATTGATTTGAAAAAATTTAATTATATATACTTAATTCCATAATAACATATTTTAATACTGAAATAAAAGAATTACATTTTTTATTATTCAATTTTTTCAAATTTAAATTTATCTTAATTAAATTACATTATTTGTATACTACCAATTTTATTTAATATAATTACAAGTTATATTACTCATTGCTGCACCCTTTAAATTCCTTACTACCCCAAACAATAACTATCATTAAACCCTAAAAACCCCATGAAGCCCCTTAGCACTATCCATTCCTGAGCACTAAACACCCTTATTAGTCCCCCACACTACTGATCCCTGACCCCTAAAAACTCCTTACTACCCCTAAAAACTACCTATTCCTGAACCCTAAAAACTCCTTTCTACCTTTAATCAATACCCATAGAGATCCCTAAAAAAATATTATCCCTGAACTCTAAAAACCCCACTACTACATCTAAACACTAACTAAACCTTAACACTAACAAACTTCTTACTATCTGTAAAACTACTCTTCCCTGAACAATGAAACTCCTGATTTCCTCTAAAAACAATCTCCTTATCTTCCTTAAAACCCAAATCTTAAAAGCACTAAAACCATATATGTATATGGAAATTAAATATTCTTAAAATATTAATATTTAGAATTAACTAATGTTCCCTTTTTTCATTACTTTATATGTTATTTATTAATTAGCTTGCATGGCTTGTGGGCAGCAGAGGAGTTTGGAACCAGCGGTGGTTGGGTGCGGGGCCTGGCCCATGGCCAATCCCATGCTGTACATAGCTGAAGGCTGTGCATGGCTTGGGATTGGCTGACTGCGGGGGGAGGGGTTGGATGCAGGGCCTGGTCACAGGCTATGCCCTGCGCCCAACCCTATATCACACACAGATGAAGGAGGTGTTGGCGTTGGCATTACGTCTGATAATAAAATATTATTTTACATTTAAAAAACTTAGCAATTCAGTGAAAAAATAAAGGTTAAAGTGACATTTTAGTTAGGTTTGGCTATAGTATCTTACTTTGCATTAAAAACACTTAAGACATTTACTGAAAAATGCAAAGGTTAAAGGGACGTTATAATTAGGTGAAAATGTCATTTAAAACAATGTTTTAAATGAGCAAAACTACGGACATTCAGCAATTATAGTTATCACAAGTAACTGTAACTTAAGTCCTAAAGTAACCATAACTCCCTCACCATGCAGTGCTAATTACTTTGAATATTACATCTCTAATGACATGTTAAATTACATCATTGATAACATGACTGCAATATGTGAAATGACATCATTGATGACAAAACTATGCATGGTGAGGGCACAAGGTATAATTACTTTAGGGCACAGCACCCAACCCCACCAAGGCAGCCAAGCCCCCGTGCACCGGCAGCCAATGAAAGCTCTCATCACAACATAAAGGAGTGTCATTTTGAATAATGTCAGTCTACTTGCTTTATCAAGGGGCCATCATAGCAATATATAAAAGGCATACATATTGACTTTGTCAAGGGAGTCTCCACATCAGTATACAAGGAAAGCCTATTGATTTTGTCAAGGGGTCACCATATCTTTATATAAAGGCAAGCCTATTGGCTTTGTCTAGGGGTGAGCACATCAACACATGAAGGCAAGTCCATTGACTTTGTCAAGAGGTCACTCCGTTAATCAACCAGCAATCATGCTATATAAAACCAATAGAATCCAAAACCATATTGAGACACATTCATAACAAACATTGCAATGTTTATCAATAAACCTTTAAATAAAACGTATGTATTCAAGACAACATTAAACAGTGTCAGAGTCTTTCTTTTACACTCCTGTGCCCGCATAAAGCAGGTATAAGACCAACCACAAGAAGTTCCTACCCTCCAACTAAAGGGCATAAAGCTTCACCTTGGAGTGCTTCAAAAATTAAAGTAAACTCTTCCAGGGTCATATTTTCAATGAGCCAAGAGTCTTGTTGCAACTTTTTTTCAATGTTCCTGGGGAGACTTCTGCATTCCCTGCAGTCCCCCTCAACAGTGAAATAAATCATTAGTGGTGCCCCTTGCCTCTTTCTCTCACCACTATAAACAAAACAAATTCCTATACAAAGCCCTCGTAGGGCATTCTGAGGCGCTCCTCTAGGGGGGAGTTAATATTTCATGAGCATTCAAGATGCTGCTATTTTTCTGTGTGTTACATAGTGCCACACATCTTTTTCTTTCATATTTGTTTTTTTTAGTGGGTGCCCTGGTCTCAACCAGGCCACCCAAACCTTTTCCTGATTTTGAAGGATGCAGGAAGAGGATGAACTAGGTGTCCTAGTTGGCCTCCCAGTCAGCAGCCATCCTGGGTGCCATCCAGAGGCAGCCATACTCTGCCCCTAATATTTCTTTCCCTTTTTTCCATGACGCTGCTCCCTGAGTCCTACAATGGCTGCCAAACATTTTTGGTGATGTTGACGGCAGCCAATAACATCTGCCCATTAGGTGGGAGTCCCACAACAACAGATCGCTATACATTTTGAAACATAATAAACAGCTCCACACCAAATCACAAAAAACATTATTCCTAGGTAATGATCCAGCTTTCTGACACATTTGGCTATTGTGGCTGGAGCTTTGTCTAAACTCTCACTGGGAAATTGCATATTAAAAATGTGTTTTCAAACTCCCCCGCCCTCTCAGTCTCTGCTTGGAGAGCACCATGAAGCTTTTCTGGAAGGAGCTGAGGTGGATGACTTGGTTTTTGGAAAGTTTTATGAAGATTCGTCAAATGTCTATGGAGGGGCATTGACATGGTTACATATTGTGATAAAGTATTGCTTTATGTTAAAACAAATCTTGAAATTCATTGAAAAAACAAAGGTTAAAGTGACGGTATAGTTGAGCATGGTAATGATATATTACTTTACATTTAAAAAAAACTTAGAAATTCACTGAAAAAAACAGAAGTTAAAGTGACATTAAATTTAGGTGAAAATGTCAGTCAAATGTAAAATTTTAAACTTAAAAGAACACTGAAATTTACCAGTTATATTTGACTGAAGTAACTATAGCTCACACCATCCTCATGCACTGCTTATGGCCTCACATATTACATCACTCATGACATGATCTATGACTTCATTGATAACTTTTCTTATGATTTTTAAAATGACATCACTGATGACAACACTCTGCGTTGCAGGGTTGTGAGTAATAGTTACTTCTGTTAACTATAGCTTGTAAAATTCAGGATTTTTTTTAGGTAAAATGTTACATTGACACTGACATTTTCACCTAACTATAATGTCACTTTAACCATTGTTTTTTCAGTGAAAAATATATATGTATCTGAAAACTCTTCACTTGCCAAGCTGTGGTGGGGAAGTAAGTGGGAAGCTTTTAAAACAATGATTTCAGGGAAATGTTTCACCCTGATGTCTCACATGCGGGGAGTGAGAGCTTTGGAAGTGCAGAAATTAGAGGTAGATTTAAAAAAGGATGACTCAGGTTACAAATCACGTCAGTCCAAACATTTAGACTGCTGCTCGACTGAGTATTTTCCTTAGAAAACAAAATACAAGAGGTGTCTGGCAAAGTAGAAATGGTTTGTTTTTATTAAATATTACGGCCTGGAGAGTAGTTAAACAACCGGGGTCTGAGGACTGTCTCTCATTGTACATCGGATAGAAGCAGGTTTTTATACATTTTTTGCTGGTGACATAGAGACATGAAAGACATTATATTCTTGGAAAAAATTCGAACAGTTGTCATGGAGTCGTAAATACACTTCCAGATAGGGGACGCAGGTGAGCCTCGACCTGGTGTGGACACAATGTGGGCCAGCGAGTACATGTCCAGATGTCCGGACTGAGGGGTGCTTGGTTGCTCTGTGTGCTGTGTGTGTTGCGTCCTGATTGGCTAGGTGTTCCTAACTCCATGTGGCATCTAACTTTATGGAGTGTTTGGGAATGCACACATCCCTCTGGCCATGTGTGCTTTATTGGTGCAAATCCCAGGGTACCATTGTGGTGTTGCTGCTTATCTGTGGGATCTCACCTAAGTTTTCCTGTTTGTACATTTGGCTGCCGAGTAAGTGGTACCCCACTTGTGACCTATCAGTCATTAACCTCAGGCTTAGGTCTCAGAGCCTACCTGACCACATACCACCGAGCCGGGGTTGACCTAGAGTTCACGATGAGAGAATCTAATAGTGGTGATATGACTTTGTTTGTTTGCATTAACATCAATTAATTCAGTATTAACAACACTGCAAACGTATGGCAGTACGAGTTCAGTTGAGACTCATTTATACAAACAAAGTGGAACTATCTTAGCTATAGCTGCAAGATAGACTCTACTGTTAGGAGACAAAATGGGCACCCTCCGAGCTAAACAACTATGACGTAAGTAAAAAACAAATATGCAGAATCTATCAAGGGGCATACTTAAGGAAAGTGACACTGCACCCAGTACAGCGCCACTTTCCTTGCACCCCTTAGCACCCCCTAACGCCACCATGCATGCGCAGTATTTAAAATACGGTGCACCATATGTAGGAGGCCTGGTTTGTAGTGGGTACAACAGGTACTTACACCTTATACCAGGTCCAGTTATCCCTTATTAGTGAAATGTAGTCAGTGTCTAGAACCAGGCTCTCTAGGGGTAGCTGTAGCAGAGCAGCCAAGGCTGAACTAGGAGACATGCAAAGCTCTTGCAATACCACTGTAGTCACACAGTACTCACACACATGAAAGAAAATACTATGTTACAAAAATAAAGGTACTTTATTTTGGTGACACAAATGCCAAAAATACATTAGAGACTATACTCCTTTGGGGGGTAAGTAATATACACAATATATACACTAGCATCCAAAAACAGGTAAGTAAACAGAAAACAGTGCAAATAGTGAAAGTCACAAAAGGTTGCAATGGGCCCCGGGGGAACACAAACCATATACTAAAATAGTAGAATGCGAAAGTCGGTTTCCCGCCTAGGCAAGTGTAGTGGGTAGAGGGGCGCTGGGAGTGTAAGAAAACACCAAAGGTAAGTAATACAACCCACACCAGAGCCCAGGAAAACAGGAGTAAATCACAGTAAGTTTCCTGAAACACACAAGAAGTCGTGATAGAAGATTATGCAGGAACCAGAAGAGCCTGCAAGACACCAACAATGGATTCCTGGACCTGAAGACCTGTGGAAGAAGAGGACCAAGTCCAAGAAGCACTGAAGAGTCCTGGGAGAACAGGAGCCTCTGCTAACCCGGATGAAGGTGCAAAAGAAGAACCACCGGTGAGAAGACAAAGGCCCTCATGCCTACTCTGGCGGGCGGCGGTCGCCGCCCGCCAGGCGGGAACCGCCATATGGCCGCTCCGCGGTCGAAAGACCGCTGGGGCCATTCCGACCTTCCCGCTGGGCCAGCGGGCGCTAACATTGTTAGCGCCCGCCGGCCCAGCGGGAAGGCGGCCTGCAACACTGAAGCCGGCTCCAAATGGAGCCGGCGTTGTTGCAGGTGTGCGACGGGTGCAGTTGCACCCGCCGCGCTTTTCACTGTCTGCTAAGCAGACAGTGAAAAGCATGCTGGGGCCCTGTTAGGGGGCCCCCGCACTGCCCATGCCAGTGGCATGGGCAGTGCAGGGGCCCCCAGGGGCCCCAGGACACCCGTTCCCGCCATCCTCTTCCTGGCGGTGAAAACCGCCAGAAACAGGCTGGCGGGAAGGGGGTCGGAATCCCCATGGCGGCGCTGCTTGCAGCACCGCCATGGAGGATTAGCCCAGCCGGGGGAAATCCGGCGGGAAACCGCCGGACCCGGTTTTCCGACCACGGCTTTACCGCCGCGGTCAGAATGGGCTTTGAAGCACCACCAGCCTGTTGGCGGTGCTTCAGTCATCCGCGACCGCCAGGGTCAGAATGACCCCCAAAGTCAGTTATGCACCCAAGACGACAGATGTGGGTTCCTGGTTGGTGCAGGAGATGTCCCACGCCGGATGGATGATTGCAGTCTGGTTTACGTCACTGGATTCCGCCAACAAGGCTTGGCACACGCAAAACTTGCTGTTAGCGGAAGATGGTGCTACCCGGGACCAAGAAGGACCTGGTGGCCTCTACCCAGGAGGGGGAGACAGAGGGGTCTTTCAGAAACTCAGAGAGCCCTCAGAAAACCAGGCAGCGTGCACAGGAGTCCCACAGAACGGGGACAAAGAAGGTGCAAATGGAGGCCCATGCAGCACGACACAAAGGGATCCCACGCCGCCAGAGAACCACTCAGGAAGCTGTGCGTCGCAGGATGGAGTCCTGGGGGCCTAAGCTGTGCTGTGCATGAAGAACTTCTTGGAAGGTTGCACACAAGCCTTGGCAACTGCAAGTCTCACGGTGCATGGGGGTACTTTCTTGCGTGTGTAGGCAAGCTCTTACCTCCACCAAAGTTTGACAGCTGGACCTTGAGACTGTCGGGGTTACTTTAGTTCACCACCCATGTTGCTGGATCAATGCTCATCGTCTGAAGAGGGGACCGACGCCACCGGTCATCGCTGCAGAGAGGTGCCTGCTAAATCAGGGAAGTGACTCCATCACTCCACAGGAGATTCCTTCAGTTCTTCTGGTGCAGGCTGAAGACAGGCAGTCCTCGGAGGATGCACGACCTGGAAACTGTTGCAGTTGCTGGCAGGAGCCTAAGTTACAATGTTGCAGAAGTCGTCTTTGGTTCTTTGTTGCAGTTTGTAGAGTTCCTGGAGGGTTCAGCTGCGGTTCCGTCAGTAGAAGATGAAGTAAAGGATGCAGAGGATTCTTGCTGGAGTCTTGCAATCTGAATCTGAGGAAATACCCAGAGGAGAGACCCTAAATAGCCCTGAAAGGGGGATTGGTCACCTAACCAGGTAATCACCTATCAATGGAGGGCTCTGATGTCACCTGCTGGCACTGGCCACTCAGATGTTCCCAGAGTGCCCCACCACCTTGGAATCCAAGATGGCAAAACCCAGAGACACTCTGGAGGAGCTCTGGACACCACCCCTGGGGTGGTGATGGACAGGGGAGTGGTCACTCCCCTTTCCTTTGTCCAGTTTCACATCAGAGCAGGGACTGGGGGTACCTGAACCGGTGTAGACTGGATTATGCAAGGAGGGCACCATGCCTGTGACACCTATTTCCAAAGGGAGAGGGTGTAACACCCATCCCCCAAAGGAAATCCTTTGTTCTGCCTTCCTTGGCTTGATCTGCTCACACCATGTCGGTAGTAGGGGACTAGTGTCAGAATTATTGACGCTAGTCCGTATCTTTGCAGGATTAACATAAAAAATTCTGACGCTAATCCTGCAAAGGACCCAGAGGCCCATTGTATGCAATGGAAGCCTCCTTTTTACACCTGCCCTGCACAGGCGTTAAAAGTGTTGAAAAAAATGGCGTAAGGAAATCTTTTAGTTTTCCTTGCGCCCTTTTTTTGCCCCCCTAACAGGGGAACATCCCCTTTGCATACATTATACTTGGCGCAGGCATAATGTAGCATAAAGGGTTACAAAGTGGCACAATGCATGCATTGCACCACTTTGTAAATATGGTGCAGCGTTTTTGGCCTTCTAACGCCACATTAGCGTCCAAAAATTACGCTGATATGGCATTCGAATGGCGGTAGGAGCTCTTAAATATGCCCCTAAATTTAACACAGGCAAATTCCTATTGCAAGAGAAGGAAAAGTTAGAACAAGGTACACTGTAAATAAAAAAATACATTTTACTGTAGGAGGGATATTTTTAAATACATATTTAAATAAATAATTATAAAGTAAATTTATTCAAATTAATTTAATGTTTAAAACACTTTTAGGATAATAGTGCTGTAAACATTTTTGTATTTGTACTAGGTTTAAAAAATATGAAACTATTTTTCAATCATTTTTACCATTAGAAACTGTTTACTTAAATATTATAAAATTTAAAAACCAATAGCTCTACCCTACTGGTTTCAGTGGGGGAGGGGCATGTAAATCTACTCTTTGTAGTAACGTTACACTGAAAGCTAGTGAATAGCCAAGAAAAGTATAGTTGCTACTAAGGCAATACGTGTACATTTATCTTTGTGAACAGGGGCCATTGTGTTATTTCTTCTATTGGTACTACATTGTGTTCTGCTTTTTGTCTGTAAAATTGTTTGTGAAGTATATAAATTATTTTGAAGAGAGAGATTCAAATGTTCAGCTGTTTGAAAAATAGCCTGTATTTGTGGCTCCCCCAATAGCAGGCAGTTAGAGACATGAGAAACTCATTACATTGGGTTTTTGCACAGTCAACAAATATGTTCATACTTTTCTATTCTTACCCGAGTACTATGAATAAGTAAGATAGGTAGTTGTCTTAAGACAAATGCAAAAACAACAAGTGACGGACGGAATGCTGAACATTGTCAAACATTCACCCCCAGTCACAGATCTGGATTTAATCCATCATTTGTTTGCTGCCCATGCCATTCCAGTTTGGACCCAGCCGTATGCAAATCAGTCTTGACTCTGTTCCCCAAGACAAACAGTGTAACTGCTCTTAGGTCTTCCTCATATTTCATAAGAGTTATGTATAGAAGAAATCTAAGGATGTGGAATGTATCTTAAGGTGAATAAAATGGCTTAGTCCAGCTGCCTCTAAGGTCTGCAAGAGAGTGAGCTGGAAAAGAGATCTCGTTGAAGCTTTTCTTCTCCTATCAATACTTGAAAAAATATCTAAACTACTTCCAAATTCATGAAACAACAAAAGGTTCTGTTTACAGGCGTCAGTTGGGATCATCAAAACATAACTCCGTTGCTTCTCTCATATAAACAAGCCTTTGTGTAGATCATTGACCTGTTGTTTGGATTTGTTACGAGGTTGCTGTTGAAAGATAGTATAGTCTCGTCGGTGAACATCTGCACAGATGGAACACTTGGACCATCATTGGTTGAAGAGACAAACCTTTAAGGTATCTTAGAGGTTTGGTTGGCAGTAGAAGTGAAGAAACTAAAACATAGAGTACTAGAAATAGGTATGACAATGTAGCAAACTGAAATATGAAATACAAAATGTAATTGGACTAAACCATTAGTAGAAAAGGCGCGACACAGCAATAGTGCAACTTCCGTACAACAAAGTTTTACAATCAAAAAGAATGTGGTGCAGCTCTAGATGCCAGTCACTACTATGTCTTGTTGGGCCTTAACACTTAGGACCTGATTTAGAGTTTGATGGACGGGTTACTCCGTCACAAACATGACAGATATACCGTCCACCGAAAAATAAATCCATTATAGCCTATGGAACTTGTAATACAGTGAATGAGATATCTGTCACATTTGTGAAGGAGTAAGCCCTCCGGCCAACTCTAAATAAGGGCCCTAGGGCCAGATGTAGGAACCAGTTTGCGACTCGCAAACGGCAAAAATTGCCGTTTGCGAGTCGCAAACCGGAGTTTCCTATGCAGAAATGCATTTTGCGAGTCGGGACCGACTCGCAAAATGCATTTCCGACTCGCAAATAGGAAGGGGTGTTCCCTTCCTAATTGCGACTCGCAGTGGTATGCAATTCCATTTGCGACAATGGAGTCGCAGTTACCATCCACTTGAAGTGGATGGTAACCCACTCGCAAATTGGAAGGGGTCCCCATGGGACCCCTTCCCCTTTGTGAATGGACCCCAAAATATTTTTTCAGGGCAGGTAGTGGTCCAAGGGACCACTACCTGCCCTGAAAAAATTCCGAAACAAAAGGTTTCGGATTTTTTTTTAAGTGCAGCTCGTTTTCCTTTAAGGAAAACGGGCTACACTTGAAAAAAATAAAATGCTTTATTTACAAGCAGTCACGGACATGGAGGTCTGCTGACCACAGCAGGCCTCCATGTCAGTGAGTGCCCTGAGTCGCTATGGGGCTGCAATTTGCGACCCACCTCATTAATATTAATGAGGTGGGTCTTTGCGACCCCCATAGCGACTCGCAGACGGTGTCTGAGACACCGTTCTGCATAGCAAATTGCGAGTTGCAATTTGCGAGTCGCTCGGACTCGCAAATTGCAAGTCACAATTTGCTTTGTACCTACATCTGGCCCCTAGTGTTTTCTGACTGTACTCCCTTGATTTCCATTATTAGGATTCAAATGCCTCACTCACGAAAAGTGCCATAGACTATGAGTTACTAGGACACTTGTAGTCATTATGGGACTGATTTAGATCTCAGCAGAGGGGTTACTCCGTCGCAGCAGTGATGGATATCCCTGCCACCGAAATCTAAATACCATAGAAAACAATGGTATTTAGATTTCGTCAGACGGGATATCCGTCACAGTTGCGATGGAGATACCCCTCCACCGAGTATCTAAATCAGGCCTACTGTCTCTTTGTTGTGGACATGTTTCTGCCCACTAGGGATGCCATCTTAGGTGGCATTCATCAGGACACTGTGAACCCTAGATATATTACCTAAACTTGTTAGTGATTTCTGCTAAGGATGTACACCAACCAGTAATGTCTTAATGGATGAATTGAACAACCATTTGTCAGTTTAAGTAGGTCCATCTTGGACGGTTTTCCAAGATTGAGATATTTTACAAGCTTTATCGGCTGGCTGCAGTTGGGTGCAGAATCTTCACTGTGTATTGCCAGCCTCTGTTATCAGCCAGCCAATATTCCTAGATCAGAGGACTTTCAAGGTGCACTGCATATTGTCAGAGGCAGCCATTGCTTCCACGTGATCTTCCATGGACAGGCAAATGTGGTGTGCCAGACATTTATACCAAGGCTTTGGCTAGGGAAAACAATGGGTTATAATCATAATCTTGGCTTCTCCATTGTTTGATGCCCATGCCTTGGTTTTCTGACTGGCACACAATGGTGGCGCTTTGAACAAATTTCATTAATAGGGTGCAGAGGCGATGAGGGGCAAAGGTTGCGACCAGCAGGCAACTCAGTAGTGTCACTGGAGAGCAAGGAGGCTGATGCCACGTCCACTATATCTGAGTTTTGTTGAATTAACCTCCTTGTGATGGAGACAATGAGGTTGGTCTTGGGAAGTAGTCTAGCCACAGTGATCAGGAGCTGTCGGAAGCCAGGTTATGAAGAAGGACGACAAACACATGGAGGCACTGTGCCAAAATCAGGGGTTCCCTATACAGAAAGGTCAACTTGCCCATCTGTTCTAGCTATGTCAATGGGTGGAGAACTTTTGGAATGTCTTATTTGCAGAATTGCGTACAACCCACCCATTCAGTTGTCATAAAGTATGTGCATTGAAGAGGAAAAATCACATAATAATAGACATGCACAATTAGTTTTAAGATTAAATCATTTTTATAGCTCATCAACCGATGGCAACGTGCCTCCCTCATATCAACAACTTCACATATAATCCAGCAAAATAGACACAGCTAGAATGCCCCCCAACCCCCTGCCCATTAAAAGGAACCGCTTTCAGATTTGGTGAACAACCCCACATAAAACTCCAGACTGCAGATTAACTGGAGGCATCCAACTGCTTCTGGGGAGTGCACAGTGCAAGCAGGGGCAGTGGGTGGTGCAGGCTGCAGTGGTACCTCGGGCCCTGGAACTTATTTTTGTAGAAATTAAGCCCCGCTCCCATGGCCTGTGTTGTGGGGCCTTCAGATGTGGAGTCGCTCCTGGTGCGTCAGGCTGCTTTCTGAAGGAAGGGAAGGACACAGGAGTGGGCACCTCAAAATAAAGCAGCCCCCAACACAAACTTCAAAGACTCAGACCTTAAATCACACTTGGTGTTTGGAAATCGACTGTAAGGAGTCGAGCTTAAGGGTCCCAACTTTGTCAACTGTCAAGCAGCCAGTCGGGCTGTAATTCAAGGAGGAGAAGCCCTGAAAGACTTCTGTCTGTGATCACAACTGGGGTCTAAGGCCTGTCAATCTTCCAGTTGGGTGAGTAGACATCTGCCACCCACCCTCGTGTCCTAGAGCACCAGTGAGTGCCTGCTTGCCAAGATCAGTGTGCTCTGTGAGGAAGAAAAGAGTGCTTGGACAGGGCAAGATCCAGTGGGGGATCCTGGCGAGTGACTCCCTGTAGTTAGGTGTGAGGAGATGGTGCTGCACCAATTTAACTGTTGCTCTGTGCATATTCAAGTCGGTGACCCCATACACCGGGGAGCACCATGAAGTTAGCCATGGTTGCACCAATCGGGCTGCTGTCTGTGTGCAGAGTAAAGTGGGTAAACCTGTATGCTAGAGTGGGCTGCCATGAAGATTGCAATACTGCCATGCCAGTTGGGCTGCAGCACGTGTGCGGAGTGAAGTCAGCAACCCCCATATGCCATAGGGGGCTGCTGTGAAGATTGCATGACTGCCATGTCGCTTGGTCTGTGTGTGGAGTGAAGTCAGCAACTCCGTATGCCAGATGGGGCATCGTAATGAGGAAGTTACTGCTGTGCCAATTGGGCTGTTGCCTCCTTTCATAGTAGGGTTGGTGACCCCATATGCCTGAGGGGGACCCGGTGAAGAACAAGGAACATTGCTCTTTCGACCATCATCAAGAGGAGAGGACACTGTGTTAGTCTGTGCATACCTGAGCCCCGACTGAGATTTGAAACCTGAGTGATCATTCCCCCGCCTGTGAGAAGGGTCAGAGGAATTTACCGTCTCACTGGAGGAAATGCCATGAACCCCCACCCGCTGACCCTGCAGAGCAATGAGTGCTACTCACTGTCAGCAGCCACTGCAGCCCTCTGCACTGTCTGAAAGAGACATTTTCCCGGGGACACTAGTGATGAACAGGAGTGGGTAAGCCGGATCCCAGGGCCTGAAAGCCCCAGGAGGGAATTTGTTCAGTCGCATAACCATTTTGGCACTGGAACACTTTTGACTTCAGAAGAGCCAAAGTGGTTCTCCTGAGACTTGGAGTACTAGTAAGCCTTAACCTGAAAGTCACTTATAGTCTCCTCTAGTGAATGGAGAGTAAGCATTACCATTAGTGATAGAGAAGAGGGATTCGGGGACCTGCCTATTGAATACTAGAGACCTGACATCAAGGAACTGTGGAGCATATTTATAAGCCCCGTGCGCTGGCGGTGCAGAGTGCAGACCCATATCTACGAGGCCACAAAAAGCCACTTTGCATAGCTTTTCATGGCCTTGTAGATATGGAGAAAGGCACGGCAGCGCAAGTCTCTACGTTGCCCTGCACTGCACCAGGAGCACTTTCATGGGTGTTGTGGCGAGTGCTCCACACAACACCCCTGAGTTTCAACGTATTCTTAGATTTATGAGGCTCTCTAAACCTAGGAATGCATCAAAAACGCATGCCTCCCCAGGGGAGGCGTAACAAGGAGAAATATATTTTTTTCTACTTGTTACTTCCTCTTTCTATGTGTGCTGCATTTTGCAGCACACATAGAAGAAGGAAAATGCCTTCATGGAATTCTTTTGTGCAGGAAGGCGTCCCTTCCTGCACAAAAACAATCCTGCATGCAATGCAGACATGGTGCAAGGGTGCCTGCATTGGCGCTAGGCAGCCAAAAGGGTGCCAGAAATGCACAGTAGTTTGTAATACGGTGCATTTTTGCCGTTTCCCTTTGGCATGGGGTAGTGCAGCATGGTGACTTGCTGCACTGTCCTGCACCACTTTGTTGTAAATATGCCCCTGTGTGTCTTGTTTGTGTATCACTCTACCACCCCCGAGCATTGAATTGCTCGATTCACGCTAGTAATGAGAGTCAAGTGCTGAAGGGATACTTGGCTCAATTGCTCAGGATCTGCAGTAAGCTGTGCCCTTGAACATCAGGAGTTAAAGGCCTCAACCCACACATTGGACCCAGTAGTCCCTGCTTGCCCCACGGCCCAATGAAAGGGGTTCTGACAGGAAGGCACCCAAACTTCAGAGCTGACAGAGGCTGATCATGCTCCAGGTGCCCCTCCATCCTGCATGTAGACAACAACCATCACAGGCTCCAGGACGACCTGCCCACGTGGATACCTCCAGAGACCAAAGATACTCCCTCCCCCACAGTTACAGGAGCACTCACAAAAGGAAGCCTCAGGGACAATGTGTATGTTCACAAAATGCACAGTCTGGGAAGGGCATGAGGTGGTTGCTAACATGCAATTTAAAAAATTAAAATCATTGCTGTAGTTGGGTTGTAGGAAGAGGGATACACGTGAGAGAAAGAGACATTCCAAAAATGCTGTATTGAAATCAAGCATTTGATAATAGAAACCAAACTAGCTTTATATGAGGTAGACCAAAGTGGTGAACACAGAGTGGCAGCACTGACTGTGCCACATGGGTCTTGCTGGTACTCAGGTCAACTCCATGATGTTGATATTACCCGTACATCTCCCAAAAATGGGCACCACCGGATCAGACTGGAAACCCTGATGCTGCACAACAGCTCCACCCTTCTCATTTCATCATTTGTGACTAATCTGGCATGTTTTCCTGTTCTGGAGGATTGTGTGGCAAGTCCCCAAAGAGGTGCTTCACAGTGGTTTTATATGTTGCGCCGCCCGAGACTAATTGACTGTGCTAAAGATGCTGCTGCCCACCCAGTGCTTAGTTTGTAAAAAAAAAAAAAAGTGCCAGGGCCCTTGTCAGGAGGCCCCTTCAGCTCGCCCCACCCATTGCCCCAGTGAGCACTGCCAATGACATTACAAACACATTTATCAACCACCACACTCCTACAAGTGTAAGAATTCAGATTATTCCAGGCCACCAAAGCTATTAGAATGACTTTTATTGTCCGGTATTAATCATTTTCAGTGTATATTGAATTTGCAAACAACTGTTGTTGTGTTCATCTCTAACTAAGATAAACAGCACCACCATGTGGCAGATTGCTATAGGTGCCGGTACTGAAACTTAAATGCCAGTGCTGAGCACCGCAAACCACTGGCTCAAATTAAGCACTGTGTGCACCAGCTGTACCTCCTTTCATCTACGTAGACTCTCTCTGTGAGCCAGGCCAGGGCAAGACTGGCAATTGGTTATAAGTGACAAAGATATTTTCTTATTCAAATCTGAGATGTATATTAACATGAACTTATCGCAATTAGAACTAAAATGCTTGGATATACAAAACTAAGTGTATCTAATTTATGTTAATAGAGGCCTAATTAAGCCTCAACTCTCTTTTGTATTAATTTGGTTGCTGATTCATAATATTCATCGTGTTTATATTGTTATGCAAAAGTATAGTTCAAACACATTTTGACACAGGGTTTGCACTAGTAAACTTCCAGTGTGTGTTTTTGTGCTATGCTGAATAACATGCATTAAATGAAAAGTGCCCATATGTTGGTAATTTGGCTTTAGTATTGCTGCAAGAACGCAGGTCGTGTACATTTTTTGTGTATCTGTAATTATGGCATTAGAAGGTGCACTGGTGAACTTTCCCTTAATAATTATGTGCTATGTCCCGGACAGTGTTTCTTTTCAAGAAGTGAGCCTATCAACTGAATCTTTAACATACTTCTAATCAAGGCTACCAGAATTATGCAGCAGGGTTCAGTAAGTTATGCGGCAAGAAAAGGAAAATTACGCATCTTTATGAATCACATTTTGAGACAGCATTACTTCATTATTTAGTCATTTTTAAACTTGTTAACACTGCCTGGCCACTAGTTGTGCCTCATTAGTACCAGATGATTAACACCCATAAATAGTAATAAACTCCAAAAAGGTAACCCGTCAACCTTTGCAAAGGGCCTTCCACTGCGCTGCAAGACGTGTCGCTGTGTTTTTAATCAACTTTGAACTGTTTGAGCTATAAACACAATTTTTTGTCAAAATCGGTGGATTATGTGGCAGATGATGGAGTGTGTGGCAAATGTGGCAAAGAATTGTGTGAAAATTGCCATGACCACACAATCGCATAATTCCTGCTTATAATTGCATATTCTTAATGAAAAAGTGCACCTTCCATAGTTATAACTCACAAGTACAAAGTGTGAACTTGGACTGACGTCATGCTGCAGTACTATCAGAGTGGACTGAATGCACACTTTTGAATTAGCACGTGGTCGTTGTTAGAAATGGGGTCTCTAGTTGCAGAGGTATACACCCTTGTCCAAGTAGGGACCACAATCCTAGTCAGGGTAAGTCACACACAATCCAAATTATCCTGTGCCCACCATCTGGTAGCTTGGCACTGAGCAGTCAGGCCTAACTTAGAAGGCAATGTGTAAAGTATTTGTGCAATAAATCATACAGTAACACAGTGAAAACACCACAAAAATACGCCACACAGATTTAAAAAAATAGATAATATTTATTTGGATAAAATAAGGTAAAAATGACAAAGATCTATTAAGCACAAGTTGAAATATCACTTTTGCAAGTTTAAAAAAAAAATCTTAGATCTTAGAAATCAACAGTTGTCTCTTGGTTACACAAAGTACCTGGTTTGTGTCAAAAATAACATTCACGGAGACCACTGAGGAGGAGATGTATGGAAAAATATGGTGTGTGTTGGATTTTTCCATGCGGCACAGGTGATGCATCGTTTCTTTCCACGCTGCAAAGGGCTTGCGTCTTTTTTTCAGCATGCAGTCTTGGTTTCTCACTGCGATGCGGAGATCTTTTTTACACCCAGGGACGTTGTGGGGAAATCCTGGACATGCTGGAAGAAGTCACAGGCATCGCATTGATCCGGTAGGGCAATGCATAGATTTTTCTGTCGCACAGTAGGCGCTGCATCAATTTTCCACTCGGGGAATCAGCTGCGTCGTTCTGGTTTGGCTGTGTGTCGATCCGGTAGGGCTGTGCATCTAATTTTCTGTTGTAAGGCAGACGCTGCATTGAGTCTTCACTCGGGAAGTCGGACTGCATCGTTCCAGTACGGCTGAGCGGTGATTTCTCATTTCGCAAGGCAGGCTGTGTGTCATTTCCGGCGAGCTGTGCGTCGATTTTCGGTGCACAGGGAGTTTCCTGGAGAGATGAAGTCTTTTTGGCCCTGAGACTTCAGAAAACAGGAGGCAAGTTCAATCCAAGCCCTTGGAGAGCACTTCTCAGCAAATTTAGACGGCAGCAGGGCAACAGCAGGGCAGCAATGCCTCCCCAGTTGGCTTAGGTGCCTCCTCCTCAGTGACCCCATCAACCCCTGAGGCAACTTCTGGGACTGGTTTCCAGCACCCCTTGACCCTCTCCTTGGCAGCAGTTTGGGTCATTCCTCCAGGCGCCCTTGACTCCTCTTGCAGACAGCCATGGACCGTGTGGTCATGCAGACCCACTCAGGCAATCCCAACATTTCCAAGTGAGACCTGAGCTCTACCTCCTTCCAGGTAGTGAGCTCAAGGTCGTTGCCTAACAGACAATCTACAGACATGGCACGACTCATAGCTACTTTTTAGAGTACCAGAGACCCTCCCCCCCCACTCAAAGGGAACCAGAGCTACCAGTAGGTGGCTCTCACGGTCAGCGACTATGACTTGGTGAAATGTGTTCAGGAGGACTTGCTCCGCTGATACCAGCTGACCCCTGACAGTAGTCATGGTGGCTCCTCTGCCACGCAGAGCCTCCACCCGTTGCCCATTGATGGTGACCCACTGCCTATACTTGGAAGTATTGGTGGGCTTTTGGCCCCATTTGCTCATCCCACAGGGATACTAGGGTCACCTCTGTCTGTTCCCCAAAACTAACTGGGACTATCTCCTCCCGAGCGCTACACTAGCCAACCCAGATGCCTGCCCTCCAGTGGGGGGATGTGCCCTCTTGGGACACTTGGAGTCCCCCTTAGTATGACCATACTTAGTGCACTCTATGCATTGGGGTACAAACCTCCCTTTCTTATGATCAAAGAACCCTGCTTTCTTTTTAGAATCAGGTTGTAACTGGTTACCACTATCCCCTTGGGAATTATTTTGGGGGCCTTTTGAGAACTCATTATTTTTAACCCCCCCACTTTCCTCTGGTGGGAACCCTGACCGCCTTTGAGGGTGTCCCCCACAGATACCTTTTTGGACACTCAGGTGCTAGCCCAGAGGTCCGCCTCCTCAGCAAGCTTCCTGGGATCAGTCAGCTTACCGTCAATCAGGTGCTGGCGCAACTCTGTAAAGCAAATACTGAGCAAATGCTCTCTCAGGATCAAATTATACAAACCCACATAATGATCTACTTTACTGCCCCCCACCCATCCATTCAGTGCCTTTCTACATGAATCATAAACGTTTACCAAAGTTTGGTTGGAGAGTTTGGTTCTGTCCCTACATTTCTGGAGATACTTTTCAGGGGTCAGACCAAACTTGGCAATTAAAATGGCTTTCATGTGTTCTGGTCCTTCACTTCTAAAGTGAGAAGTTTGCCCCTCTCAATTTCTGGCACATGTTTCCACAAGCCGGCCCCTCCCATTACTCCTCAGGAGCCCCATGAGCCCTTAGTGCAACTTCATAGGCAGCAAACCACTTGTCAATGTCATCTCCTACCACATAACTTGGTAACACATCTTTGGGTATACAAACCTTTCTGTCTCCTGCAGGTCCTGAACGTATGATGCCACCATCACTGCTGGACTCAGACTACCTAGACTTGAGCTCCAGCTCTTTCAGACTCAGTTCATGAGCCAAGATCAGTTTCCTTTCTGCTATGGCTCTCTCAGCTGCAACCTCAGCTTGTTTGGCTTCTCTCTCAGCTTTCCCCTCCTGTGCCTCCATGTTTAATCCCGCCAATTGCAGTTGAAACTCTCTCTCCTCCCTCCTTTCCTCTGCGGTCAGGCCATGACTTGAGACACTGCTCCCTGTTTAGCAGGAGGCACAGATCCAGGGGTGTCAACCCCCCTCTGCTGTTGGCAAATCCACTGGAGAGCCATCCTCTTGCTCTTCCACCTCAACATCTGCTTACGAATGGGCTTCTTCCCAGGCCCTCCGCACCTTTTGGTAGTCCTTCTTCTTGGTGGCTCCCCGGGTAGGTACTCCCATCCCCTTGCAGAACCCTTTCAGCCGGCTGACAGTGTATGCCTCCAGCTTGGCTTGGTCAAACTCTCCAGCAAATCCTTGAGACCCAGCCAGAAACATGCAGTCTTGGTTCCTCACTGCGATGCAGGGATCTTTTTCATGCCCAGGGATGATGCAGGGAAATCCTGGGCATGCTGGAAAAAGTCACAGGTCCATTGATCTGGTAGGGTGATGCGTCATATTTTCTGTTGCAAGGCGCAGGAGCTGGATCGATTTTCCACTCAGGGAATCGGCTGCGTCATTCCAGTTTGGCTGTGCAACGATTTTTGTCGTGAGGCAGGCTGTGTATCGTTTCCAGCAGGCTGTGTGTCGATTTTCAGTGCAAAAGGAACTTCCTGAAGAGATGAAGTCACAAGTTCCCCTTTCAGGCAGTCCTGTTTGCCAGGGTGCCAGTAGGGGGTTTGGTAGTCCATTGTGTGAGGTAAGGCCACTGTCTTTTGACATGTATGTGTCAGGCCCTCCACCCTTCCAGCCCAGGAAAACCCAATCAGTATGCAGCTGAGTGCAGGTGTGACCGAGTGTCCTGTGTTTGTGGTTGTCTACATGAAATGCACAAGGGAGCTGTCAACCCGCCCAGCCCAGATGTTGATTGGAGACAGGCTGTTACGCAGAGATGTTTTTTAAGTGCAGAGAAAAGATCACTTTCTAAAAGTGGCATTTCTGAAATAGTAATATAAAATCCAACCTCACCAATAAGCAGGCTTATCAAAATTACCATTCTGGCCATACTAAATATGACTTGGTTACCCCTTTCAGATCAGAGTCTGCCACTCAAAAAGTAACTGAGGGCAGTCCTAATGCTAGTCTATGAAAGGAGCAGGCCTCACAGTAGTGAAAAACGAACTGGGAAGTTTTCCACTACCACACATCCAAAACACATATGTACATGTCCTGCCTTTTACCTACATAGCACCCTGCTCTATGGACTACTTAGGACCTACGTTAGGGGTGACTGATATGTAGAAAAAGGGAGTTTCAGGCTTGGCAAGTACTTTTAAATGCCAAGTCGAAGAGGAAGTGAAACTGCACACACAGGCCTTGCAATGGCAGGCCTGAGACTTGGTTAAGGGGCTACTTATGTGGGTGGCACAATCAGTGCTGCAGGCCCACTAGTACCATTTAATTTACAGGCCCTGGGCACATGTAGTGCACTTTACTGGGGAATTACAAGTAGATTCAATATGCCAAATGGGTATGAGCCAATGTTACCATGTTTAACGGAGGGAGCACATGTACCTTAGCAGTGGTTAGCAGTGGTAAAGTGCGCAGAGTCTAAAAACCAGCAAAAACAGTGTCAGAAAAGTGGAGGGAGACAGGCAAAAAGTTGGGGGATGACCACCCTAAGGCTGTCAGGTCTAACAGTCGTGCATACAAGCAATATTCACAAACTGAAAGGGCTCCAGTGTTACTGCATGTGCTGGGTGGACCTCAGAAACCTCACAATATCTGAAAGTGGGGAGATAAAAACATGGGTAAAAAAACACTGTACCATACATGTTCAGATTCAAATTTAATTTACTCACATGTGATTACTTAAAATCATTACATGATAGGAACATTGAGGATAAAATGCACAGTACACTGACTGCTCAAACTATGAAATAATGAGATAGTTAAACTTTAAAAAGATTTGCGCTCACTACACAAATTTCCTTTCTGCTGAAGACATTTTTTTTTAACAAAAATATGTTTAAACTTGGGTCCCTGGGGTTCAAGCAACGTTTATTGGCCTGTTGACAAGTTCATATGTGTGAAGACCCCTTAGCGGTTTGTTTACGAGCGCCGGGTCACCGGTGTGTACAACATGCTGAAAGAGCGCGGGACGCCCAAGGCCACGCGCGTAAAAGAATAACACTGACACAGAAATAGGGCTCAAGTGTGAGCTGGTTCTGTAAATATAGTGAAAACACAGCCTCCTCCAATATACTTAAACCCCCGGCTGGTAACTGGGAGAATAACCAGTGGTGAAAGTGAGGCATGACGCTCACACCATTACCATGCGCTTTGCACACTTACCCTGCACATTTCACGCATGTGATTTGCTGTGGTAACTGGGCAAGGTTTTCATTTGACACTTATAAACACATAGGCCCAGATTTAAGAGGGCCTAGCGCCTCCTTGCGCCACATTAGCGTAATTTTTTATGGCGATACTGTGGCCCAACGAGGCCAAATTCCGTGCACTATATTTACAAAGTGGCTCAATGTAACCCCTTGCGCCACATCATGACTGCGCCAAGCATAATGTATGCAAGGGGGCGTTTCCCCGTTAGCGGGACCGCAAAAATGGTGCTAGGAGATTCCACTGCGCCATTTTTAGCGGCTATTTTTAACGCCTTCACAGAGCAGGCACTAGAAGGGGGGACACCATTGTTTTCAATGGGCCCCTATGTACTCTGCAGGATTAGCGCCAAACTTTTGGTGCTACTCCTGCAGAGTATATCAATAGCGTCAAAAATGTTGAAGCTATTGACCCTACCCTGTGCCGTGGTGCACCGTATATTAAAGATGGCACACACATGGTGGCGGTGGGGGGGCAAGGGGCCGCAAGAAAAGTGACGCTACATGTAATGTAGCGCCACTTTTCTGAAATCTGGGCCACACTGTGCACAGTAGGTTGAATAGACTGCAGCCCCGCGCCCCTCTATGGTTCCTGCTTGCACAGCCCTCAAAATAAGCACCGACTTTGGGGGAGGAAGTTGAGTGAAATCAGATGTAAATTATACATTGAGCAGGTCTATTATGTCACAAAGTACAGCGTGTTTTGAGTTTGCTGGTCCAGTAATCTTAAATCAAAATAGAGGATATTTAAAAACGACAGAAACAATGCTAAATCACTTCAAACAAGTTAAAGATAATGTGGCTTAATTACACGAAAGTGGTGTCGAACAGCGCCCTGAGTCACCCTGCTGCGCTGCCCTGCGCCAAAGTGAAAGGGCAGGAATGCATAGTATTTATGAAATAAGGTGCATTCCTGTCCTTTCCTCCAGCGCTGGCGCACAATGGGCGGCCTAGCGCCAACACAGGCACATTTACACCATGGACCAAGGATGCCTGCATTGCATGCTGGATTGTTTTTATGCAGGAAGGGGCATCTCCCTGCACAAAAACAATCCATGGAGGCCTTTTCTTCTTCCCATGTGCGCTGCAGGGTGCAGCACACATGGAAAGATGAAAAAATGAGGCGAAATACAAATATTTCCCCTCGTTCTACATCCCCTGGGGAGGCGTAAGGTTTTGACGCTTCCCCAGGTTTATTTGATTAAGTAAATCTGGAGCAGCATCAAAATCCATGGGTGCAACATGGAAAACCCACCAAAATGCCCATGGAACGCCTCCCTAACGCAGAGTAAGGCAATGCAGTGACTTGTGCTCCTTTGTCTTACTCTATATGAAAGAGACTTTGCGTGGCCCCATAGAGATGGTTGACAGGTTTGCACCACCAGAGCGTCAAAAAGAATGAAGCTCCAGCTGTGCAAACCTCTCATAAATAAGCCTCGTCGTTTGCTCTTCTCATGCGCCTGCGACTTCTGAAATACATGTAGGGGAATACGAGCCCCTTGCACCTTGCATCACTTTTTTCATGCTCTGGCAGCCCGGAATTCAGAACCATATTTATGAGGCCACGCAAATGCCACTTTGAGTGGCTTTTCATGGCCTTGTAGATATGGAGTAAGGCAAGGCTGCGCAAGTCGCTGTGTTGCCTTACATTACGCCAGGGAGGCGTTCCATGGGCGTTGTGGTTCACCCACGCAACACCCATGGATTGTGACGCAGCCCCAGTTTTACAAGAGCTTGTAAACCTGGGATGTGCCAAATATTTTTATTTCGCTTCATTTTTTCGTCTTTCCATCTGTACTACATTCTGCAGCACACATAAAAAGAGTAAAATGCCTCTCAGGGTTGTTTTTGTGCAGGAAGGTGAACCTTCTTGTACAGAAACAATCCTGCATGCAACGCAGACACTGTCCCTGTGTTGCATGCAGGATTGTTTTTGTGCAGGAATAGGCATCTTCCTGCACAAAAAACAATCCTGGGAGACTTTTTCCTCTTTCTATGTGTCCTGCAGAATGCAGCACACACAGAAAGAGCAAAAACCAGGAGAAAGAGTGATATTCTTCCTCGTTGGGGAGGCGTAAGGTTTTGGCGCATCCCTAGGTTCACAAGCTTCAGTAAATTTGGGAATTCATCAAAACCCGTGCTTAATTTGAGTCGGTGGTTGCCAGTGGGGGGCACTGGCACTTGTTACTCCACATAAGAGATAAATTGAAATATGGAAAATCCATCACCAAGGGAGAAAGCAGACACCTGTAAGAGTGAGATAAGAGGCAAGGGAGTGCCTGGCGTGAATTAAAGAGTCCTGTTGCGGATTCGGGGACTGGGCACCCTCACTATTTGCACTCTGACATTTTATACCGGTGCTCTGGGCATCTTTACTACAAATATAGCCCATGCCGCGCCTCCTTGACCAGTGTAAGGCCACGCAGCGATTCGCCTTGCCTCACCTTACTCCATATCTATAACGCCATGCAAAGCACGCAAAGGGGCTTTGTGTGGCCCCATTAATGAGTTAGTGGTTTGCGCCACCGTTGCGTCACAAAAGTCCCTCACAAATATGACCCACACTTTGTGGGGCCAGGTTACTTCTAAATAATGGAGCGCGCCTTTCAGAAGTAGCATTCTGAAAGTTGTGCTGTACACATGAAAATACAATATTTACATTTTATTTACACGCACAACTAAACTGTGAAGTGGAGGTGCCTGCGACCCCACAAGTGGGAGTGGGAATCAGTGACTCCTGTGTCACTAGTAAGCACTATCTCCCAAACCACCCCCCGCCCCCACTTCCCGAGCCTTCCGGACTGGCTGAATGTATAGTGCCGATACGGCTGTCTATACAACGTCCATAGGGTGCCCCACGGGCGGGGACTCCCCTCGACCAATCAGCGGCCCCGGCCGCCTGATGAGCGCAGGGTTTCCATTCTGCGACCTAGCGCTGAGGCGGCACTTCCATTCACCAGGCGCTAATCCCAGCCCCGGGAGGGATGCCAGGGCATATAAGGGGCGCCTGGATGGGTCCAGGGCACCTCTCTTTCCGGCTCCTAGTCCGCCTTCAGCGCTCCGAGCGGTGAGTGGGGTCCCCCCTGAGGGGCATCCGTGGTCCTGGGGTAGGGGGAGGGTTGTCACCTAAGTGTATTTTTTATCCATTTATTTATTTACTGTGGTTTGCTTCATAAACGTATGTATTATCAATGTCGGGTGCCCAATATAGTGCCACGTGCCCCCTTAATAGCACTTCATGGCACTAAGGTCCTCTCTCCGTTGGCACAGAATGGGTAAATTCCCTGCTGTTTCACGTGGGTTCGCTCTAACTCAAAACTGTACGTGGGACTTGTTCCCAGAACTGTGTGGGGCGTTAGGACACCCCAAGCCACTGGTGGCGTAAGCACCCCTTGAAGAGGACCAGGCACGCTTTTGGCGACCCTATTGCAGTCTCAGCAAAGAGGCCTGGGATGGAAAGGGCACGGTGTTTGAGCTGCTCTATAGGAGCCCTCCTCCTGTCGGTGTGTTGGGGAATGGGTTTGCACCAGAGATGTCCCCTGTGGGTAGCTCAGTGGCTTGGGGATGACTTTTCTGAGTCCCGCCAGGGCCACTCCTGTCCTTCATGCTTCCAAGGTAGACCAGTGCCCGAGGTGTGTGTGAAGGTAAAATAATCTGTTCAGTTCGCTGCTAAATATTTGAGGTTGGTCTTAAATAATGCGCTTTTCTCGTCGACAGAAAGAACAAGGAATGTCCGACGGTAAAATGACCTCCCAGACCGACGGCAAGATGGAGAAGTCCTCCAAGGGCGGGAGCGGCATCGGGGTCCTGTACAAGGTGAGGGTCCGGTCTGTGTCCTCCACAGCGGAGACCGGCTACTAGGAGCCCCGGCCCAGGGGAGGCTCGCATCTTAGAGCGCATGCACCCCTTAGAGCTGAAGCCAAGAGCCCCTGCACCCCTGAGACCTGAAGCCAAGAGCCCCTGCACCCCTGAGACCTGAAACAAAGAGCACCTGATACCTGCTGCACAGAGCCCCTGCTCCCCTGAGAGCTGCTACACAGAGCCCCTGCTCCCCTGAGAGCTGCTACACAGAGCCCCTGCTCCCCTGAGAGCTGAAGCCAAGAGCCCCTGCTCCCCTGAGAGCTGAAGCCAAGAGCCCCTGCTCCCCTGAGAGCTGAAGCCAAGAGCCCCTGCACCCCTGAGACCTGAAACAAAGAGCACCTAATACCTGCTGCACAGAGCCCCTGCTCCCCTGAGAGCTGCTACACAGAGCCCCTGCTCCCCTGATAGCTGCTACACAGAGCCCCTGCTCCCCTGAGAGCTGCTACACAGAGCCCCTGCTCCCCTGAGACCTGAAGCCAAGAGCCCCTGCTCCCCTGAGAGCTGAAGCCAAGAGCCCCTGCTCCCCTGAGAGCTGCTATAAAGAGCACCTGATGCCTGCTGCACAGAGCCCCTGCTCCCCTGAGAGCTGCTACACAGAGCCCCTGCACCCCTGAGACCTGAAGCCAAGAGCCCCTGCTCCCCTGAGAGCTGAAGCCAAGAGCCCCTGCTCCCCTGAGAGCTGCTACAAAGAGCACCTGATACCTGCTGCACAGAGCACCTGCTCCCCTGAGAGCTGCTACACAGAGCCCCTGCTCCCCTGAGAGCTGCTACAAAGAGCACCTGATGCCTGCTGCACAGAGCCCCTGCTCCCCTGAGAGCTGCTACACAGAGCCCCTGCTCCCCTGAGAGGTGCTACACAGAGGCCCTGCTCCCCTGAGAGCTGCTACACAGAGCCCTTGCTCCCCTGAGACCTGAAGCCAAGAGCCCCTGCTCCCCTGAGAGCTGAAGCCAAGAGCCCGTGCACTCCTGAGACCTGAAACAAAGAGCACCTGATGCCTGCTGCACAGAGCCCCTGCTCCCCTGAGAGCTGCTACAAAGAGCACCTGATGCCTGCTGCACAGAGCCCCTGCTCCCCTGAGAGCTGCTACACAGAGCCTCTGCCCCCTGAGAGCTGCTACAAAGAGCACCTGATGCCTGCTGCACAGAGCCCCTGCTCCCCTGAGAGCTGCTACACAGAGCCTCTGCCCCCTGAGAGCTGCTGCACAGAGCCCCTGCTCCCCTGAGAGCTGCTGCACAGAGCCCCTGGTCCCCTGAGAGCTGCTGCACAGAGCCCCTGCTCCCCTGAGAGCTGCTACACAGAGGCCCTGCTCCCCTGAGAGCTGCTACACAGAGGCCCTGCTCCCCTTAGACCTGAAGCCAAGAGTCCCTGCTCCCCTGAGAGCTGAAGCCAAGAGCCCGTGCACCCCTGAGACCTGAAACAAAGAGCACCTGATACCTGCTGCACAGAGCCCCTGCTCCCCCGAGAGCTGAAGCCAAGAGCCCCTGCACCCCTGAGACCTGAAGCCAAGAGCCCCTGCTCCCCTGAGAGCTGAAGCCAAGAGCCCCTGCTCCCCTGAGAGCTGAAGCCAAGAGCCCCTGCTCCCCTGAGAGCTGAAGCCAAGAGCCCCTGCACCCCTGAGACCTGAAACAAAGAGCACCTGATACCTGTTGCACAGAGCCCCTGCTCCCCTGAGAGCTGCTACACAGAGCCCCTGCTCCCCTGAGACCTGAAGCCAAGAGCCCCTGCACCCCTGAGACCTGAAGCCAAGAGCACCTGATACCTGCTGCACAGAGCCCCTGCTCCCCTGAGAGAGGTAGCACAGAGCCCCTGCTCCCCTGAGAGCTGCTGCACAGAGCCCATGCTCCCCTGAGAGCTGAAGCCAAGAGCCCGTGCACCCCTGAGACCTGAAACAAAGAGCACCTGATACCTGCTGCACAGAGCCCCTGCTCCCCTGAGAGCTGCTGCACAGCGCCCCTGCACCCCTGAGACCTGAAGCCAAGAGCACCTGATACCTGCTACACAGAGGCCCTGCTCCCCTGAGAGCTGAAGCCAAGAGCCCCTGCACCCCTGAGACCTGAAACAGAGAGCCCCTGCTCCCCTGAGAGCTGCTACACAGAGCCCCTGCTCCCCTGAGAGCTGAAACAAAGAGCACCTGATACCTGCTGCACAGAGCCCCTGCACCCCTGAGACCTGAAACAAAGAGCCCCTGCTCCCCTGAGACCTGCTGCACAGAGCCCCTGCTCCCCTGAGAGCTGCTACACAGAGCCCTTGCTCCCCTGAGACCTGAAGCCAAGAGCCCCTGCTCCCCTGAGAGCTGAAGCCAAGAGCCCGTGCACTCCTGAGACCTGAAACAAAGAGCACCTGATGCCTGCTGCACAGAGCCCCTGCTCCCCTGAGAGCTGCTACAAAGAGCACCTGATGCCTGCTGCACAGAGCCCCTGCTCCCCTGAGAGCTGCTACACAGAGCCTCTGCCCCCTGAGAGCTGCTACAAAGAGCACCTGATGCCTGCTGCACAGAGCCCCTGCTCCCCTGAGAGCTGCTACACAGAGCCTCTGCCCCCTGAGAGCTGCTGCACAGAGCCCCTGCTCCCCTGAGAGCTGCTGCACAGAGCCCCTGGTCCCATGAGAGCTGCTGCACAGAGCCCCTGCTCCCCTGAGAGCTGCTACACAGAGGCCCTGCTCCCCTGAGAGCTGCTACACAGAGGCCCTGCTCCCCTTAGACCTGAAGCCAAGAGTCCCTGCTCCCCTGAGAGCTGAAGCCAAGAGCCCGTGCACCCCTGAGACCTGAAACAAAGAGCACCTGATACCTGCTGCACAGAGCCCCTGCTCCCCCGAGAGCTGAAGCCAAGAGCCCCTGCACCCCTGAGACCTGAAGCCAAGAGCCCCTGCTCCCCTGAGAGCTGAAGCCAAGAGCCCCTGCTCCCCTGAGAGCTGAAGCCAAGAGCCCCTGCTCCCCTGAGAGCTGAAGCCAAGAGCCCCTGCACCCCTGAGACCTGAAACAAAGAGCACCTGATACCTGTTGCACAGAGCCCCTGCTCCCCTGAGAGCTGCTACACAGAGCCCCTGCTCCCCTGAGACCTGAAGCCAAGAGCCCCTGCACCCCTGAGACCTGAAGCCAAGAGCACCTGATACCTGCTGCACAGAGCCCCTGCTCCCCTGAGAGAGGTAGCACAGAGCCCCTGCTCCCCTGAGAGCTGCTGCACAGAGCCCATGCTCCCCTGAGAGCTGAAGCCAAGAGCCCGTGCACCCCTGAGACCTGAAACAAAGAGCACCTGATACCTGCTGCACAGAGCCCCTGCTCCCCTGAGAGCTGCTGCACAGCGCCCCTGCACCCCTGAGACCTGAAGCCAAGAGCACCTGATACCTGCTACACAGAGGCCCTGCTCCCCTGAGAGCTGAAGCCAAGAGCCCCTGCACCCCTGAGACCTGAAACAGAGAGCCCCTGCTCCCCTGAGAGCTGCTACACAGAGCCCCTGCTCCCCTGAGAGCTGAAACAAAGAGCACCTGATACCTGCTGCACAGAGCCCCTGCACCCCTGAGACCTGAAACAAAGAGCCCCTGCTCCCCTGAGACCTGCTGCACAGAGCCCCTGCTCCCCTGAGACCTGAAGCCAAGAGCCCCTGCACCCCTGAGACCTGAAACAAAGAGCACCTGATACCTGCTGCACAGAGCCCCTGCTCCCCCGAGAGCTGAAGCCAAGAGCCCCTGCAGCCCTGAGACCTGAAGCCAAGAGCCCCTGCTCCCCTGAGAGCTGAAGCCAAGAGCCCCTGCTCCCCTGAGAGCTGAAGCCAAGAGCCCCTGCACCCCTGAGACCTGAAACAAAGAGCACCTGATACCTGTTGCACAGAGCCCCTGCTCCCCTGAGAGCTGCTACACAGAGCCCCTGCTCCCCTGAGACCTGAAGCCAAGAGCCCCTGCACCCCTGAGACCTGAAGCCAAGAGCACCTGATACCTGCTGCACAGAGCCCCTGCTCCCCTGAGAGAGGTAGCACAGAGCCCCTGCTCCCCTGAGAGCTGCTGCACAGAGCCCATGCTCCCCTGAGAGCTGAAGCCAAGAGCCCGTGCACCCCTGAGACCTGAAACAAAGAGCACCTGATACCTGCTGCACAGAGCCCCTGCTCCCTTGAGAGCTGAAGCCAAGAGCCCCTGCTCCCCTGAGAGCTGCTGCACAGCGCCCCTGCACCCCTGAGACCTGAAGCCAAGAGCACCTGATACCTGCTACACAGAGGCCCTGCTCCCCTGAGAGCTGAAGCCAAGAGCCCCTGCACCCCTGAGACCTGAAACAAAGAGCCCCTGCTCCCCTGAGAGCTGCTACACAGCGCCCCTGCTCCCCTGAGAGCTGAAACAAAGAGCACCTGATACCTGCTGCACAGAGCACCTGCACCCCTGAGACCTGAAACAAAGAGCCCCTGCTCCCCTGAGACCTGCTGCACAGAGCCCCTGCTCCCCTGAGACCTGAAGCCAAGAGCCCCTGCACCCCTGAGACCTGAAACAAAGAGCACCTGATACCTGCTGCACAGAGCCCCCGCTCCCCTGGATATGTTGCAAGGAGCCCCTGCTCCCCTGAGAGCTGCTGCACAGAGCCCCTGCTCCCCTGAGAGCTGCTGGAGCCCCTGCTCCCCTGAGAGCTGCTGCACAGAGCCCCTGCTCCCCTGAGAGCTGCTGCACAGACCCCCTGCTTCCCTGAGAGCTGCTGCACAGAGCCCCTGCTCCCCTGAGAGCTGGTACACAGAGCCCCTGCTCCCCTGAGACCTGAAGCCAAGAGCCCCTGCTCCCCTGAGAGCTGAAGCCGAGCCCCTGCTCCCCTGAGAGCTGCTACAAAGAGCACCTGATGCCTGCTGCACAGAGCCCCTGCTCCCCTGACAGCTGCTACACAGAGCCCCTGCTCCCCTGAGAGCTGCTACACAGAGCCCCTGCTCCCCTGAGAGCTGCTACACAGAGCCCCTGCTCCCCTGAGACCTGAAGCCAAGAGCCCCTGCTCCCCTGAGAGCTGAAGCCACGAGCCCGTGCACTCCTGAGACCTGAAACAAAGAGCACCTGATACCTGCTGCACAGAGCCCCTGCTCCCCTGAGAGCTGAAGCCAAGAGCCCCTGCACCCCTGAGACCTGAAGCCAAGAGCCCCTGCTCCCCTGAGAGCTGAAGCCAAGAGCCCCTGCTCCCCTGAGAGCTGAAGCCAAGAGCCCCTGCACCCCTGAGACCTGAAACAAAGAGCACCTGATACCTGTTGCACAGAGCCCCTGCTCCCCTGAGAGCTGCTACACAGAGCCCCTGCTCCCCCGAGACCTGAAGCCAAGAGCCCCTGCACCCCTGAGACCTGAAGCCAAGAGCACCTGATACCTGCTGCACAGAGCCCCTGCTCCCCTGAGAGCTGCTGCACAGAGCCCCTGCTCCCCTGAGAGCTGAAGCCAAGAGCCCGTGCACCCCTGAGACCTGAAACAAAGAGCACCTGATACCTGCTGCACAGAGCCCCTGCTCCCCTGAGAGCTGAAGCCAAGAGCCCCTGCTCCCCTGAGAGCTGCTGCACAGCGCCCCTGCACCCCTGAGACCTGAAGCCAAGAGCACCTGATACCTGCTACACAGAGGCCCTGCTCCCCTGAGAGCTGAAGCCAAGAGCCCCTGCTCCCCTGAGAGCTGAAACAAAGAGCACCTGATACCTGCTGCACAGAGCCCCTGCACCCCTGAGACCTGAAACAAAGAGCCCCTGCTCCCCTGAGACCTGCTGCACAGAGCCCCTGCTCCCCTGAGACCTGAAGCCAAGAGCCCCTGCACCCCTGAGACCTGAAACAAAGAGCACCTGATACCTGCTGCACAGAGCCCCCGCTCCCCTGGATATGCTGCAAAGAGCCCCTGCTCCCCTGAGAGCTGCTGCACAGAGCCCCTGCTCCCCTGAGAGCTGCTGGAGCCCCTGCTCCCCTGAGAGCTGCTGCACAGAGCCCCTGCTCCCCTGAGAGCTGCTGCACAGACCCCCTGCTTCCCTGAGAGCTGCTGCACAGAGCCCCTGCTCCCCTGAGAGCTGCTGCACAGAGCCCCTGCTCCCCTGAGAGCTGCTGCACAGAGCCCCTGCTCCCCTGAGACCTGAAACAAAGAGCACCTGATGCCTGCTGCACAGAGCCCGTGCACCCCTGAGACCTGAAGCCAAGAGCACGTGATACCTGCTGCACAGCGCCCCTGCCCCCTGAGCTGCTGCACAGAGCCCTTGCTCCCCTGAGAGCTGCTACACAGAGCCCCTGCTCCCCTGAGAGCTGCTGCACAGAGCCCCTGCTCCCCTGAGAGCTGCTGCACAGAGCCTCTGCCCCCTGAGAGCTGCTGCACAGAGCCCCTGCTCCCCTGAGAGCTGCTGCACAGAGCCCCTGCACCCCTGAGACCTGAAGCCAAGAGCCCGTTCACCCCTGAGACCTGAAGCCAAGAGCACCTGATACCTGCTGCACAGAGCCCCTGCTCCCCTGAGAGGTGCTGCACAGAGCCCCTGCTCCCCTGAGAGCTGCTGCACAGAGCCTCTGCCCCCTGAGAGCTGCTGCACAGAGCCCCTGCTCCCCTGAGAGCTGATGCTGAGAGTCCCCGCTCCCCTGAGAGCTGCTGCACAGAGCTCCTGCTCCCCTGAGAGCTGATGCTGAGAGTCCATGCTCCCCTGAGACCTGAAGCCAAGAGCCCGTTCACCCCTGAGACCTGAAGCCAAGAGCCCCTGCACCCCTGAGACCTGAAACAAAGAGCACCTGATACCTGCTGCACAGAGCCCCTGCACCCCTGAGAGCTGCTGCACAGAGCCCCTGCTCCCCTGAGAGCTGCTGCACAGAGCCCCTGCTCCCCTGAGAGCTGCTGCACAGAGCCCCACATTAGACCAGAACATGGAGGCATTAAATGCAGATGGAGAGATGCAGCACAGAACTTATCAGGGTATGTAACTCTCACAACAGGACATGCAGGCAGCTCACATCGGACCAGAAGATGCAGGCATCTCACAACGAATGACGACACATACAGCACACTGCAGCTCAGGACAGGCAGGCGGCTCACAACAGATTCCTACATTGAAATCCACTAACTGCAAACCAGAGCCATGTAGGCTGCTCTCACCAGACCAGAGCTTTCTTACAGCTCACACCAGATCTGGGCCCACAAGCGGATCTCACCAGACCGTGGCATTCCTGCAGCTCACTCCAGATCCGAGTATTCCTGCAGCTCACTCCAGATCCGGGTATTCCTGCAGCTCACTCCAGATCCGAGTATTCCTGCAGCTCACTCCAGATCCGGGTATTCCTGCGGCTCACTCCAGATCCGGGTATTCCTGCGGCTCACTCCAGATCCGGGTATTCCTGCAGCTCACTCCAGATCCGAGTATTCCTGCAGCTCACTCCAGATCCGAGTATTCCTGCAGCTCACTCCAGAACCGGGTATTCCTGCAGCTCACACCAGATCTGGGCATTCCTGCGGCTCACTCCAGATCCGAGTATTCCTGCAGCTCACTCCAGATCTGGGCATTCCTGCAGCTCACTCCAGATCTGGGCACACAAGCGGATCTCACCAGACCGTGGCATTCCTGCAGCTCACTCCAGATCCGGGCATTCCTGCGGCTCACTCCAGATCCGAGTATTCCTGCAGCTCACACCAGATCTGGGCATTCCTGCGGCTCACTCCAGATCCGGGTATTCCTGCGGCTCACTCCAGATCTGGGCATTCCTGCGGCTCACTCAAGATCCGGGCATTCCTGCAGCTCACTCCAGATCCGGGCATTCCTGCAGCTCACAATAGGTGAGGGCGTTCCTGCGGCTCACACCAGATCTCGGCATTCCTGCAGCTTACACTAGGTGAGGGCCTTCCTGCAGTTCACACCAGCTGTGAACATTCCTGCAGCTCACACCAGCTCTGAAAATTCCTGCAGCTCACAACAGATGTGGGCATTCCCGCAGCTGACACTAAGTGAGGGCATTCCGGCAGTTCACACTAGATCAAAGGATTCCTGCAGTTACCGTCATATCTGGACCTTCCTGCAGCTCACTCGAGACCTGGACATTCTTGCAGCTCTTATTAGGCGAGGGCATTCCTGCAGTTCACAATAGATCAGAACATTCCTGCAGCTCACAGCAGCTCCGGACATTCCTGCAGCTCACACCAGATCTGGGCATTCCTGCAGCTCATACCAGCTCTGGACTTCCTGCAGGTTACACTTAAGGGATCTGAGTAGATCCCTCCTGATCTGCAGCTGCTGATAGTCACACTATATGAGGGATAAACACTCATCAAGTCGAGACAATCCTCTCACGGTTCCAACCTCTAATCTACCTCATCGCCGAGGTCACATTACCCTGGGTGCAGCGGCCCTAAGAGAGTGAGCCTTAGAAGGGTTCTCATCCATTCATCCATCTGTGCATTCAGTACTTTTTCATTCTTGTTCATGCATCCATTCATCCATCACTCCTCTGCCCCACAGATGACCGTCTACGAGCAGGAGAACTTCCAGGGCCGGTGCTTCGAGCTGTCCGGGGAGTGTCCGTGCGTCTTCGACAAGGGCTTCGAGCGTGTCCGCTCCGTGCGCGTGGAGAGCGGCCCGTGAGTACACGTGCACGAGTGAGCGAGTGAGGGTGTCAACGAGTGACTCCGCGGATAAGAGAAGATTTGAGGGACTGAGTGTGTGAGCGACAGTCTGACGCCGTGAATGAGTGTGCCAGAATGTGATTTGGTAACTAAGGGTGGATTTAGAGTTTAGGGGTTGAGGGACATCTGTCAAAAAAAGCTGCAGTTAGCTCATTCCCTCTGTATAAAGAGCAGAGACACGTATTCACTCTAAAGAGGACAGAGGGACATCCACAAGTTTTTTGTTAGATTCCCTTCATCTGCTAAACTCTAAATCAGGCAATAAGTTTGTTACGAGGGGAGTGTCAGCTAAAGTGACTTAGAGCAATATTTAGATTTTGACAGAAGGGACATCCATCACTGTTGTGACAGAGTAACTTGTCCACCAATATCTAAACCAGGCCCAGAGCTCACTTGTAAGTCAAAAAGCGAGTTTCTGATTGAGTGACTAAATTTGTGAGTCAATGAGTGAGTGTCTGGGAGAGGGGCAGCTTTTGTGAGTCAGTCAGTAAATGCCTGGGAGAGTGACTGCTCCCATCCCTTGCCCCCTGTGCTTTTCCTGCGCCCCATCTCTTGCCCCCTGTGCTCTCCTTCCTGCCCTGTCTCTTGCCCCCTGTGTACTTCCTGCCATATCTCTTGCCCCCTGTGCTCTTCCTGCAGCCCATCTCTTGCCCCCTGTGCTCTTCCTGCACCCCATCTCTTGCCCCCTGTGCTCTCCTTCCTGCCCTGTCTCTTGCTCCTTGTGTACTTCCTGCCCCACCTCTTTCCACCTGAGCTCTTCCTCCTGCCCCATCTCTTGCCCCTTGTGTACTTCCTGCCCTGTTCTTCCTGTCCAATCTTTTGCCCCCCTGTGCTCTTCCTGCCCCACCTCTTGCCCCCTTTGCTCTCTCCTGCGCCCCATCTCTTGCCCCTTGTGCTCTTCTCCCTACATCATCTCTTGCCCCCTAACCTCTTCTCCCCACCCCATCTCTTGACCCCTGTATTCTTCCTGACCCATCTCTCGCCCCGTTTGTACTTCCTGCCCTGCTCTTCCTGTCCAATCTCTTGCCCCCTGTGCTCTTCCTGTCCAATCTCTTGCCCACTGTGCTCTTCTTTCTGCCCCATCTCTTGCCCCTTGTGCTCTTTCTGCCCCACCTCTTGCCTCCTGAGCTCTTCTCCCTGTCCCACCTCTTGCCCCCTGTGCTCTACCTGACCCATCTCTTGCCTCCTGAGCTCTTCTCCCTGCCCCATCCCTTGCCCCCGTGCTCTTCCTTTCCCATCTCTTGCCCCCTGAGCTCTTCACCCCACCCCAACTCTTGCCCCCTGTGCTCTTCCTGCCCCATCTTTTGCCCCATGTGTCCTCCCTTCCTCATCTCTTGCGCCCTGCGCTCTTCTTTCTGCCCCATCTCTTGCCCCCTGTGCTCTTCTTTCTCTTCCATCTCTTGCCCCCTGTGCTATTCCTGCCCTATCTTTTGCCCCTTGAGCTCTTCTCCCTGCCCCATCTCTTGCCCCTGTGCTCTTCCTTTCCCATCTCTTGCCCCCTGTGCTCTTCCTGCCTCATCTCTTGCCCTTTGAGCTCTTTTCCCGTCCCAACTCTTGCCCCCTGTGCTCCTCCTGCCCCATCTCTTGCCCCATGTGTCCTCCCTTCCTCATCTCTTGCGCCCTGCGCTCTTCTTTCTGCCCCATCTCTTGCCCCCTGTGCTCTTCTTTCTCCTCCATCTCTTGCCCCCTTTGCTCTTCCTGCCCTGTCTCTTGCCCCCTGAGCTCTTCTCTCTGCCCCATCTCTTGCCCCCTCTTCTCCCTGCCCCATCTCTTGTCCCCTGTGCTATCCTTGCCCCATCTCTTGCCCCCTGTGCTTTCCTACCTCTCACACATGCCTTCCCCCCGCAGGTGGGTGGGGTACGAGCAGGCCAACTTCCAAGGAGAGATGTTCATTATGGAGAAGGGCGAGTATCCCCGCTGGGACTCCTGGTCCAACAGCTACCGAAACGAGTACCTCCAGTCCTTCCACCCCGTACGAATGGTAAGGAGACCTCGATTGGTTTAAGGCTTTGCTACATGTTTCATCAAAACTTTCCTTCTCACCTTACTTCCTTCATTTCTCCCACACCCAACTTTCTTTTTTATGTCGAGCGCGCAAGCACTCTGGCTTGTTGTAATCTATCTGCAGTTTTTTAACCACGCCCACCGCACGGCTATCACTATCACTCATTCATGGGCTTGCCTCTCAAAAATCCTTTGTTATCATTGGTGAATACTTTACGTTTGTCCCTCCTTGGCACAGTTTTGGTACTGCCTTGGACACCAACTCTTCTACATGAATTATTGCATGTTTGCCGATACGTTTGACCTCGAGCAAACTTATTTTTCCTTTTGTGTCTCTCCTTCATGCTCATGGCAGCCATGGCGCTTTGAATCGGCTTGCTTATGTCAACTGTTTTACTTTTCAATTTCAATTTATGTGACAAGAAAAGTCCAGTTAGGAATTTACAACTCTAATAGCTCTAACTTGAGCAAACGCAAGACCTGTGTCTCTCCTTCGGCCTCATGCTCATGACGGCCGTGGCAATTTGAATCGGCTCACTTTTGTCAACTGTTTTACTTTTTAATTTCAATTTATGTGGCAAGAAAAGTCCAGTTAGTAATTTACACCAATGCTAATAGCTCTAACCAGGGCAGGCTTTAGTGCTCGTGGCGCCTGGTGCTAAAATCGTTTTTAGCACCCCCCTTCTATGACCCCCTCATCGGATTCCCTCACTACCACCCAGAAAAAGTGCCCTTCATCTCTCCAAAGCCCCCCCGCACATACATTTCATTTGTTTTTAAGAGCTAGTAATGGCTGATTTTACCAATTCACTCACCTATCTACATAAAGTAAAGTTCTGTTCTTTGCAGCACGCATATTAACCCTCTGCGCTACTTTATGGCGAGTCAAAACTTCCACTGGACAAACCCATACCTCTCTCAAGCAGGAAAATTAATCACAAGAGGTAACTTGACATTTTAATTGCTTCCTGAAGGCTGGACGCAAAAGGATTTTTAAATCACAAGTTTTGTAACTCCTGAGGTCAGCGCCCCACAATCCAGGTCAGAACCTGGTGCGGCCACACCAGTCACACTGCCCTAAAGCCGGCCGAAACTTGAGCCCTTGCATTGCAAATGCTTGTTTTAGTCTGACTGCCATTTCGTACCTTAATCCTAATTTCATTCTTTTTCCCTTCCATTGTTACTTCCTACCTTTCACCCTCTTTTCTCTCCTTACCCTGTTTCCTGCTCCTTAACCCTCCCTCTATTCTTTCTTTCTTTTCCTGATTCATTTATTTCCTCCTCCTTACTTTCTTTCCTGCCACTCTCCATCTTTTGCTCTTTTCTTTGCTTTCCTTCTTTTCCCCCTCTCTCCTTCTACTTTAGGCTCATTATTTCTAGCTGTTTCTCCTAATCTGATCTACTCTACTCTTATTTATAGAAGGTATATGTCTTCCTCTTTTGCACCCCTTTTCAAGAGTGTTTACCTTGCCTGCCGAACCAGGGTGCCATCCCTGTTACCTGTTTTTTAATCTACCCCTCATCTGACTTTGCTTCTCCCCCCCACAGGAGGCGGATAAGCACAAGATCAGCCTGTATGAGAACTGCGACTTCAAGGGACGCAAGATGGAGATCGTGGACGATGACGTGCCCAGTCTCTTCAGCTACGGCTTCACTGACCGAGTGGCCAGCATCAGCGTCCCCTCTGGAAGGTAAAGATGGTCTCCAGGTCTGACACAGCTGTCACTTCCAGTTCTTACCACAAGAGAGCAGGGAAAGACAAAGCTGCAGTTCTTACTTCTCACCACAAGAGGGCAGGGAAAGACAAAGCTGCAGATCTTACTTCTCACCACAAGAGGGCAGGGAAAGACAAAGCTACAGTTCTTACTTCTCACCACAAGAAGGCAGGGAAAGACAAAGCTGCAGATCTTACTTCTCACTACAAGAAGGCAGGGAAAGACAAAGCTGCAGTTCTTACTTCTCACCACAAGAAGGCAGGGAAAAACAAAGCTGCAGTTCTTACTTCTCACCACAAGAGGGTGTGAAAATACAAAGCTGTAGTTCTTACTTCTCACCACAGGAGGACGGGGAAAGACAAAGCTGTAGTTCTTACTTCTCACCACAAGAGGGCAGGGAAAGACAAAGCTGTAGTTCTTACTTCTCACCACAAGAGGGCAGAGAAAGGTAATGCTGCAGAGCTTGCTCCTACGCAATAGAGAGCAGGACACGCATAGCAGCAGTTCTTATTATTAATCGCTATAAGGGCAGGGTACTTTCATTTTTCACTACTGAAAGGAAAGCGTGGCAGATGAGTGGCTCACAACTTTCAGCACTAGATCGCTGTTGAGATCACAGCAGCTCACAATTCTCACCACTAGACTGTATAACTAAAGACTGTATTCACCTAGAAACAGAACTATAGAGGAGACCTACATGTCCAATGTCAGGCTGCTGAAGGAAGGCCATATAGCTGTTGCCTGCATTTCTCACCGTTAAGGGGCAGAGCATGACAGACTCTGTTTCTGTTAGAGTCTGAGCAAAACATTGGTAGATTTAATTTCTCACCACAAGGGGGCAGAGGACAACAGCCTCTTTGCTCCTGCTTGAGGCTGAAGAAAACATTTGTCGATTTAATTTCCAACCACTAGAGGGCAGAGCATGACAGCCTCTTTGTTCCTCCTTGAGGCTGAGGAAGGCTTTTGTATATTTAATTTTTCATCACTAGAGGGCAGGCCAGTTTCTTTCTTAGTACTGGGTACAGGGCAAGCCCATTTCTCATTACTCGAAGGGTTAATTTTTTTTTTTTTTTCATCTATAGAGGGAACACCATTATACATCTTTAATGGATAATTCTCACCACCAGGCCAAAACATGTGATGCAAGGAGGGAGGTCTCTGTGACAGTGCCCACTGACACAGCAGTAGACATGTTGGGGCGAACTCAGAAGTGGAATGTGCTTGCTTGTAAACCCCCCTTTCCTGAAGGTGCAGCCCCTAGAGCGAATATATTGGTATTTCCGGAACACAAAACTTGTTGGGAAACAGTGAGCACTGTACATTCTGTGGGTTGTTCTGAGCAGACCTACAAAAGCGTGAAGATCACTCAAATAACTGTCATAGTTTTAGGCACAGGGAGATTAACTGATTTGACAAGAATCACACAATGCAGATTACAAGCCTGGGATTCGAGCCTGGGTCCCCCATTCCAAAGTCAGCAGCTAACACTGGTTGTGGGAGCTTCAAATGTCGAATAACCCTCTCCTCTTTCCTTTCTCTTCCAGCTGGGTGGGTTACCAGTACCCCGGGTACCGTGGATACCAGTACCTGTTCCAGAACGGAGAGTACCGGCACTGGAACGAGTGGAAGGCCCGCAACCCCCAGATCCAGTCCGTGCGCCGCATCCGCGACATGCAGTGGCACCAGCATGGCAGCTATACCCTGCCCTCCAAATGAAGGCACCAGCGCCCCCTCTCCACCTCGTCTTCTCTGCGCCCTCCGTGCCATCCACCACAGCATCACCAGCAGAAGTAATCAACTTTCAAGCAACCCAAAAACTCACATCTGGTTTCAACGTCCTGGCGTCTACAACGCTTAGCCTCTGTATTGAAAAAGCGGGGAAGTGCAGAGGGTCACAAGGCGGTGCAGAGTAAGCTAGGATAAAGCTGGAGACCCTGTGAGGTTGGAAGTAAAGAACAGCAGGTGGGGGGAAGCAGGCCTTATATGCATCAAACTCTAGGTCTCCATGCTTGTAATGTCAGCTCATCTGAGTGGCTGTTTTTGTCTGCCTGTCCCCAAACCCGCTCTCCCCCGTACTACAATGTCCCCTGAGAGCACTCACCGCTTTGTAGTGTGATTGCAGGGAAATGGGCTAAGAAGGCAGCTGTAGGTCACTGGAAGTGCAGTGGGTCTTTCTGTTGTTAGCGCTTTAGCTCCATCTGATGGCTAATATCTGTAAAGCAAGTGACTATGTGCCTGGTTTAGAGTTTGACGGATAGGGTTACTCTGTCACAAACGTAAGGCATATCCTGTCCACTGTATTACGATGCCATTATGTCCTTTGTACATCATAATATGGCGGACGGTATATCTTTCATGTTTGCGATGGAGTAGCCCATCTGCCAAACTGTAAATAAGGCCCTCTGATCCTGATTTAGAGTTTGGCGAATGGGGTTACTCTGTCACAAAAGGTGATAGATACTCAATCTGCCGTATTATGATCCCATTATATCCTATGGGAATCGTAATACAGCAGACAGGATATCTGTCACGTTTGTGATGGTGTAACCCGCCCGCCAAACTCTAAATCAGGTCCTGAACATGAAGCGATCGTACCATCGTAACTTCTAGGGGCCATCATTTATACTGCAAGAAGCAAAAGACATGCCTTGTGGCCGGTCACTGACTATGGCTGTTCCAAACCTTTAAGCAATGGTGACATCTTGTGGCCAATGTCTGTATTGCATGTTAATAAGGCTCTTGGAAATTCTGATGTAACACCGCCATCTTGTGTGCACCTTGTGTACTGAAGGTGATGTTTACCTTATGTAGAACTTTGATTTAACAGCGCTCCTGCAGTGGCCAGCATGTGTCATGCAGCACATAGTGCAGTCATTTCTCCATGGAAAGTAGTTACCCCAAGCCTCTCTGTTTACAGGTTAGAAAAAAATGAGGCAGCTTCTTTTGTCAAGAACCCTCCTGTTGACCACGTGGCTCTACATGCATCAGTGTGTTGCATTTACCCAGTCTCTTGGGAGGAAGTGAGTGTAGTGAAGCCCGATAAGCCACTTCCATCTTTACGCCCTGTGGCTCACACCTTTGCCCCCCCAACCTAAGCCCTCCCTAGGATTATAGGAAACAAACCCTTCTGTGGTGGAAAATGCAAGGTGGGGAGAACCTGTGAGGGTCAGCCGGGCCCATCTTTCCATCCACCATCCCAAAGCTGGCGGGATTGCGTCTGACAAACTTCCCTACACACACTTATATCTACCTTAAGGGTTGCAGAGAAAGCCTGTTTTAACTTCATAAAAATGTTTAATAAACGGTTTAAGGTGGAACGAGGATCAGTGTATGGATTTTCTTTATGAAAACGTTCTATGCGAGGATGATGGTGGGACTGAGTGATTTACGGGGGGGGTGACGAAAAGTTGAAACCAGGGTGGAGGTGCTGAGATCACGGATCTGATTTAAATTCGACCTTCTGGGTTCATCTTTCAAGAGGAGACCTGCACCTTTATTAAAGTTGCGATCAACAGTAGTACACAGTATGGATCGAGTCTAGTGGAGATATTTAGGGGCATAGTTATCAGTTATAAGAAAGTGGGGCATCGGTCCTGATCCTCCAATTTTTTTGTGTCACCCCTGCCCAGCCTAATGGCACTCCATGGTTGCGCCATATTTACAATACGGCGCACCATGGCGCACCATGGCGGTGTTTAGGACAATAGCATCAAAATGTTTGACGCTATTGTGGAGCTTTACTGCACCAGTGTCAAACTTTTTAATGCTACTGCATTGGAGGCCCATTGATTAAAATGGGTGGGTATTTTAATGCCTGCTCTGAGCAGGTGTTAAAAATGACAGAAAAAATGGTGCAGTGAAATGTAAATTTTACTGCAGCATTTTTTCAGGTCTCCTGCATTGGAATGCCCCCCCTTGTATACATTATGCCTGGCGCAGGCATAATTTGGCTCAAGGGTTTACAAAGTGGCACAATGCAAGCATTGCAGCACTTTGTAAATACGGCATGGGAGAAAGGCCTTCTTAACGCCACCTTAGTGTAAAAATAAATGACGCTAGGACGGCGCAAGGTGGCACTATGGGCTCATAAATAAGCCCTTTATTGGTTTGTATAGGAGTTGGGAGAAGCCTGGCACGTGATTGGCTTTGCCCCAGACCCTCTGTCTTTTGCAGCTTTGTGAGAAATCTCCTCATAGCTGGATGGGGTGGTCAAATTTGGCTCAATTAATTTCATTTGAAAATGAAAGCTTTCCAAAGCTATTTTGCTCAGCGTGGCCCAGAAGGTGACACTCTGACCCTTGACTTCAAGCCTCACTCTGAATGTAGCACAGATTCCCAGAAGCGAAGGACTGTGATAGGGCCTGTTAGAAACTGAGTCGCTAGTTGGCAGAGGTATGCACCGTGTCCAAGTAGGGACCACAATCCTAGTCAGGGTAAGTCACAATCCAATCCAAATTATCCTGTGCTTACCCTCTGGTAGCTTGGCACAGAGCAGGCAGGCTTAACTTAGAAGTCAATGTGTAAAGTGTTTGTGCAATAACTCATACAATAACACAGTGAAAACACCCCAAAAAATACTCGACACCAGTTTAGGAAAACAGCTAATATTTATCTGACTTGAATAAGACCAAATCTACAAAAATCCAATATGCGCAAGTCAAGATATTACTTTTTAAAGTTTTAAATTAGTCTCAATCCTTAAAAATCAGTGGTTGTATCCGTTTAACACATAGTACCTGGGATGGTGCAGAGGGCCGCAGGGGAGGAGATGCGTTGAGAAGTAAAGCTATGCAGTGTTTTTTCCGGCATGGGAAAAGCGGCGCATTGTTTTTTTCCATGTGGCAAGGTGATGCCTTGATTTCCAGGAGCACGGCCTTGGTTTCTCACTGTGATGCAGGGGTATTTTGACACCCAGGGACGATGCATTGAAAATCCAGAATGTGCTGGAAGGAAGGAGCAGGCACTGCGTCGATTTCTGCAGGCGTTGCATCAATTTTTTAAAAGACGTGATTTTCTTCTCTTTGGCGAAGTCTTTGCTGGCCCTGAGACTTTAAATCAGGAGGCAAGCTCAATCCAAGACCTTGGAGGGCACTTGTGGAGGAAGGAAGAGTCCTTTTAGCAGAGTTAGGTGCCAGCAGGCAGCAAAGCGACAAGCAGGAGAGCAGTCCTTCCACCAGCGAAGCAGTCCAGATGAGTCCTTTGGGCAGCCAGGCAGTCCCTTTAACAACAGTCCAGTTGTAGGTCCAGAAGTGTCTGATTTGGTGGGGTCACAGACCCAGGATATATACCCAAAGTGGCTTTGAAGTGGAGGAAACTTCAAGGAGTGGTTTTGAAGTGCTCAAGTTCCTCTTTCAACCCAGCCCTGTCTGGCAGCAGCCCTGTGGGGCATTATCAGTCCTTTGTGTCAGAGGTGGCCACTGGCTTTTGAAATGTGAGAGCCTCTCCACCTTTCCTGCTGAGGAGGGCCCATCTGTATGCAGACGAGTGCAGATGCAGCTGAGTGTCCTGTGTTTATGGCTGTCTGGGTGGAATGCACACGGGGAACTGTCGACCAGCACAGACCAGACGTGGATTGGAGACAGGCTGTACAGCACAGAGAGCAGTAAGGGCAGAGAAATGCTTACTTTCTAAAAGCGGCATTTCTAAAATAGTAATGTAAAATCCAACTTCACCAGTAAGTATGATTTATCACTACCATTCCAGCCATATCAAACATGACAAGGCTACGCCTCCTAGATCAGGAATTACCACTTAAAATTACATAACAGAATCTCTAATGCTGGCCTATAAGAGGGGCAGGCTTCACAGTAGTGAAAAACGACTTTGGGAGATTTGTCACTACCAGGACATGGCAAAACTCATAAGTACATGTTCTGCCTTTTACTTACATAGCACCCTGCCCTATGGGTCACCTAGGGCCTACCTTAGGGGTGACTTATATGTAATAAAAGGGGAACTTAATGCTTGGCAAGTAATTTTAAATGCCAAGTCGAAGTAGCAGTGAAACTGCCACACAGGCCGTGCAATGGCAGGTCCAAGGCATGGTTAAGGGGCTGCTTATATTGGTGGCACAACCAGTGCTGCAGGCTCACTAGTAGCATTTAATTTACAGGTCCTGGGCACCTGTAATGCACTTTACTAGGGACTTACAAGTAAATTAAATATTCCAATTGTGTATGAGCCAATGTTACAGTGTTTAAGGGAGAGAATACAAGCACGTTTGCACTGGTAAAGTGCGCAGAGTCCTAAAACCAGAAAAAACAGTGTCAGAAAAATGGAGGGAGGCAGGCAAAAGTTGGGGGAAGACCACCCTAAGGCTGTCAGGTCTAACAGGGCCTAATGATTGTGATAATGTTTGTTGGTTGGTATAGCGCCTCCCGAACACAATAGCGCATCTCGATCAACTGTGATGCTACTTCCAGGGTATATAGACATGACAGGCACTTCTGTGGCCCCCTGGTTGGATACATGGTAGTGCAGTAAATTATTTTTTTGCAAGTTACATTAGTTCCCTGTCATTTGCACACTGAGGGCCAGATTTACACACCTTTTGCGCTGGTTTTGAATCCCAAAAGTGGTGGAACATGTGCAAAATATTTATTGTTGGGTTTACTCTAAAGGGCATAACTTGTTTTGCATGGGTAAGTTAACTGAAAAGAATGCAAAGCAATGTAAAGCAGTGTTTTGCGTGTTCCATGGGTGGTATATTGATGTTCTCATGCAACCACCCAAGGTTTTTGAAACAAATCCCTACCTATTAACAATAGTAGACAGCGTTTTGTGCCAAGAAATAAAACCATTTAGAAGCAGGCATTACAAAGTTTTTATTTCTCCTCTCTTTTCTGACTTGGCATGTGTGCTGCACTGTACAGCACACATACAAAGTGGGAAAAGTTTTAAAGTTAGTCTAAGTATAGTAACGCAGTTACAGACACATGCAATGAAAGAGGTGTTTTCAAGAGGCGGACTGATTGGGAGGCCCTTGAAAGCAACTCTTGGGAGAGGGCCAATTGGGTCCCAGGAACCACTCATATTCCATCAGCAGGTGCAGCTCACTTTGTATCCTGCAGACACAGGGATTCGGTATGGACCCTTGAGTTAAGGCCTTGTCTGATGGCGGTGAAATACAACCACAGTTTTCCAGAGCAGTTTTGTGTGTTCCTGGGACAGTAATTTACATAGAAAGGATTTTTCCTGTTTGCGCCACGGCGCATCTTTCAAAAGGTGCACCTGGTGCAAAGGTGGGCGAGCCAACACGTTCTGGATCGAATCTTAGAGCTTGTATTTGAGCCAAATTCTGAAATATGTGTTATGTAAATCATACAACAAACCACATAAAATTTGATAAAGTCTCTTCAAAGCTCGAACAAGTGTATTTCTTAAATACGTGGATGCTTTGACGTTAATAGGACGCATTATAGCACCGCATTAAGAAGTACTTATTAAAAGTGATTGTTTGCAGTTAGGAGACTGAACTCACATATTCAAAAGTGCTTTCATGCGCAATAACAAAGAGAAAGAGTTTTGGTGAAATATATGTGCCCAAGCTCACACAACTGAAGCAGGGGCGCCTTTATAAATCAGCCAGTAAATGGGTACCTATTTGTTTTTCCTTATGTTAATGCTTTGTTTTTACCTCTTAGTGCATTCGTCTGCAGATTTTAAAATGTAGCTCGAACCTGACTGTATTGGAGCGCTTTGCATGAGCAGCAGTTACATTACAGAAGGCCACATGCATTTTTATAGGCATGGGGAGATTATGGGGGTCATTACAACCTCTGCGGTCTTTTTTGAAGACCGCCGAGGGACCGCCGTGCAGAAGACCGCCAGTGGTGGCGGTTTTCCGCTCGACCTATTATGACCCTTGACAGCTCTCCGTCCTTTTACTGACGGAGAGCTGCCAACAGCCATACTGGCGGGAGGCGGGGAAGTGGAGGTTGCTCCACCTCCACCACCACGCCAACAGAACACCGCCCAGCGAATCACGTCCTGTGATTCGCCGTGGCGGTGTTCTGTTGGCGGTGTGGTGTCGGCGGAGCTGCCCCCATGGCTCCCGTCCCCTCCCGGAGGATCGTCGGACCAGGTAAGTCGATCGTCCGTGAGGGGAGGGGGGTGGTGGGGTGTTGTGTGGGTGCATGGGGGTGTGCGTGTGTGTATGTAGAGGGGGTGTGTGGGTTCGTGTATGCTTGCGGGGGTGTTGTGTGTATGGGAATGAGTGCGTGTATGTCTGTGGGTATGTCTGTATGGATGTGTGCATGTATGTTTGAATGTGGGTGTGCGTGTCTGCCTGTGTGTGTGGATGTAGGCATGTATGTCAGCGTGTGTGCGTGTAAGTGTGTATGTGGTCCCTGCGTGTGTGTCGTGTGGGTATGGGTGATGTGATGTTGGGGGTCGGGGTGGGGAGGGGGGCCCTGCCACCTTTGGGGAATGGCAGGGGTGGTGGGGGGTGTAGGGGAGGGAGTCGGGGTAGGGGTGGGGGAGACCCCTATCAGTGCCAGGGAAGGAACTCCCTGGCACTGATAGTGCTTACCGCCATGGATTTCATGGCGGTTCAAACCGCTGGAAATCCACGGCGGTAAGCCGGGTCCAAATACCGCCGGCGGTCGAGTGACGGCCGCCAGGCTGGAGACCCAGGTCTCCAGCCCAGCGGTCGTCTCCGCCCTGGCGGGCGGAATGGAGAACCGGCAGATGACCATGGCGGTAACTGCCATGGTCATAATTCCCCAAAGTAAGACGGCCAGCCTGTTGGCGGTCTTACCGCCGGTTTAACACTGACCGCCAGGGTTGTAATGACCCCCTAAGTGATTTGCTGAGAATGACATGATGTTTAGTCAGTGCTGAGACTTGAACCTGGATTCTGAGTTCCATAGTCAGCAGCTCTGGCTGTAATGCCCCATCCCAGTGCCCAGGAGAGGAAGGGAGTCAGAAGCCATATGAAATATCGGCTCTCTGTGAGCTCGAGGTTCAAACAGGACCTTGAGCTAAGCCCGAGCCAGGCTTCAGACTCGAGCCTGGTTCAAACTTTCAGTGGCTCATCCACCCCTACTGGTTGCAGACCAGGATGGTGCATCATATTACGATGAACGTGGTGCCCCCAGGGTTGCCTCAAACGTGCACTTCTCTGGGGGCAGCACATTCAGTTAAATATGGTGCATCTGTTTACAAGCTGTGCTGTGTTTCTCTATGCAGGCGGCAACCCTGCACTTTAGAAAGTGGTCAGAGATCCCCCTGCAGGTAGATGCATTGAGTGACTGCACACACCTGACGCAGATGCTAAATGTGTGCCATCACTATCAGTATTACAGAAGGAGCTGCACATTTGTGTGAGGCCCCTTCTGTAATACCATAGTGCACAGAGGGCACACAAAGTGCGTGCACATGCCTGTTGTGCACCAGGGGCACTGTGCACTATACAGCCCCTGGGGCACTCTCAAGAGCACATTTTCTTCTTTTCATTGGGCAAAATGTCCCTGTCTGAGCCGCACATGCACAATTCAGGTCACAGACAGTCTAAACTACGGCCCCATGTTTACACCTACTCTACCGACTCAAACAACTCAGTGTTTGCCCTAGAGCCAAGCTGAGTTAGTGCTTAATTTCTTATAAAATGATAAGTCCAGAAGCCCAAATATTTGCTCAGAAACCCACGGCCAATACTATTGTAGGTGAGTGTACTAAACCCCAAAGCTGTGTTTACAGAAATGTCTCTTTTTGAATGATCACCCCACAAGTTTTGGACTGATGCTGCTGATTTTTTGACTACAGGACTGCAGTGAGGCCTTCTAACCAGACCTCAGTGCCTGTCTTCTAACCCATTACAAAAGGTATGTTGAATTGGTCATCCCCAATTGATATAGACTGACGTACATGTAAGTCCCTGGCATTTGTTACCAACAGTACCCAGGGCAGGTAAGACAGCGTGTCCGCCCAGCGCTGCAGCCCTGCTTGTGCTACCCTGCATATGACAAAGCACAACATGGTTCCCAACCTGCCATTGTAGCCTGGAAGACCAGTTTTAAAGCTGCTACTTTGACTTTGCCATTCACAGCAGTGGCAAAGCCCCCACTTCCCTTTACAATATGCGTACATCTCCCCTAAGTAAGGCTACTGAGCCCTATGGTAGGGAGCTGTATATTAGCAAGTAGGACATATATATAAAATGCCCAACACCAAAACTTCCAATTGTCATTTTTGCTGTGGAAGAGTTAGTAGCCCCATTTGCTAACATAGAGTCACTGGATGACCCCCCTCAGACTGGCTAAATAGTGAATGATAGTAATGAAATGGGTACTTTGAGGTATCAAAATAATCATGGCATTAAAACCGACTTGTTGCCCAAGTCAAATTTAATATCAATTTTATAGAAAGGCAACTTTTATTAAGTTGCCACCCTGCAACCCAGTTTGTCAGGTGGCCTCACACATCTGTTGGCCACCAGAAAGTCTTCTGCCCTCCTGAGGAGTAGTGTAAACAACTCCCAGGCTCAGGAAAACTAGAAGCCTGCTACAGGGAGAAGTGTTACCTCCCCCTGGCAGGAAGCCACTCCGGGTGTTGGCCCAGAAGGTGAGCATCAAAGGCGAAGCCGCCTATGAGGGGCAAATGGCAATCATGGTCCTGAAGGGTTGCCATTTTGATCAGGTGGACAGGCTGTGGTGAGAACAGACAGGGGGGACCAGTGCTCAAACCTGATTTTCACTGTGCATGAAGCCCACAGGTAGCCACAACTGTAGGTTGGGATACAAAGCTCTTAACTTCCAAGGAAGAGTTCAGACATCTTTGGAGTGGGCACATTAGTGCACCCTGGGATTGCTAGATTCCACACATAACCAGAAGTCATCACAGGGTGGGAGGGATCCTGGTAGCCCATTAGCTAGTGACTGCATTATCCCAGAGTGTTCTTTCTGGGCACAAATAAGGCACCCTGAAACTCAGATCATTACGGAACTGAAGAAAGGACCAAAGAAGGACTGCCCTTCTGACCCCTGGACCTGGTAAAGAGAGGCTGCACCATCTTCTGGAGTGCACTTGCAGCACCTTGGGCTAGAAAAGAAAGGACTGTGCCTGTGGCTCCTGGCTCGAGGAAAAGATGCTTCAGAGCCCCAGACCAAAAATGTGACTCAAAGGGTCAGTCAGATAGCACCCTGGGACCAGCACCAGGGACATCAAAGTTGGAGTAAGCCAAATTGGCAAGTCAGTAGCCACTTCTGGAGAATCGCAGCTGACTGCAACTGGGCTCATCAAGAGACCAATCCTCAATGGCCAAAAGTTGCCCCCCAGACTACCGGACCCAGGTTTGTCTTCTGAGTCCAGCTTGATTGCCCAAGAGGGATATCAGCCTCCAACAAAGGATACCAATTGGACTGCTGTGGACAGGGACCAATAGCACAGCAGAAGCTAGCCTTCTACTGGCTCAAAGATGACTTTGAGGGACACCGACCTCTGTGGTCAGTGTCACTCCATCACATCTATGGACTGAGGAGTAACTGCAAGGGCATCCCCGTCAACTGCACGGCACCCAGAGCATCCTAGAGCATCCTTCATCTCCTGCATCCTCAGCAGCAGGGCCACTATGTTGAAGTCTATGGAGGTCGCGATGTAAAGTTCAGAACAGAATTGGACTGAGAACGCTTTGATGACCAGGAAACTGTCTGAATACTACTTAGTAGCCCCCCTTACCTTCCCTGTGCTGAATTTGGTCACCCTATACGGGCTGGAGAAGCCAAACACAACTCTTTCAAACTTTTCAAAACTTTCCAAACTTTACAGTTAGCAATGCTTGTTTGTGGTTGTGCTTAAATGTACTTATGATTCCTATGAAAAACGATACCTCCAGAACCCTATGGTGGATTTTGCTCATCTGGGACTCTAACAATTCTGAAAAATTAAATATATTGAAATAAACTGGTGTTAATTTTTATCCGCATTGTGTGACTTTCTTATTTTGTTGTTTGGTGCTTCGAAATGCTTTACACTAGTTCCTTTGTTTAAGCCCTGCTGCTCAAAGCCACAGCTACCCAGGGTTGAGCTGAAGGTTTTACAAAAGAGCCTGACTGTACCCAAGACAGTTTTTCCGAGTGTTTTTCACGTTGAGGTCGCCCGACCATACCATATAACCGAAGTCCTCAGGATGTGTAGTCTTGATTTCACCAAGCCTCAAGTCTTTATCCTCGTCTTGAATTAGTCAGTCCTGGTGGATTTCTTAATGCCTTTTGGAGTTTATTCCACCAGCATGACCCTGCTCCCTGAAGGAGTTTACCATCAATTAAGTTCCTTTTCATAAATAGAATCTCCAGATTTTTTTTCTTCAAAGATCTTTACTGTCCTATGTGGTGTGTAGGTTCTAATTCGTTCCTTCTAGTCGGTCACCTCATTAGGTCAGATTACCTCAAAAATCATTGCAATAATGCAATATCCACCTCATTCCACCTCTGGAAGTCAAGGGAGCCTGCCTGATTTGCTCTTGCCACCCTAGACCAGCCATGACCATTGCTACCAGATTCTGTCATGTTTGTAAGCAGCCCAGCAATATTTTTGTGGCATCCACCGAGAGGTCACCACAATAATCCAGTATCAATACATTTATGGCTCAGGACAATGGTCATAGAGGAGCCAGAAGATCCACAGGATCTAATGAAGTGGTTGGCTTGACCGTCTCTACTTAGGTGATGGTAAATACAAGCCCAAGGCGTTTTACCCCACAGGAGAGGCTGATCTGAACGTCACCAGGACTTGGGTGGCTAAATGCTTACTCTGTTCATTGATTACAACAAGAGGGCCTACTGGCAGGAGCTCCAATTTAATGGTATCAAGCACTGATTAGTTTTTGAGCATCATCCCTGGATCGCCTCCATCGGACTGCACCAGAGTCGGACTTGAAGTCCTCACTTAACGGGAGCAGCTGCCTAATATGTTCAATGTGATGGAGTGGGGTTTTTTGAATCACAATCTGTTAGTGAAATCATCATGGGGAATCACCCACCGGTTGAATGGACCTTTGATTGTTGACTTGAAGTGTAACAAAGGAGCTAACCTCGGCAATCCATTTCAATTACATTGAAAACAATATGGCTCCACGAGTATGACAGAGAGGATGGTGTCAAACCTTAAGCATTTATGAACAATTTAGTTCAGTTTGTGTATATAATCAGAAAAATATGCAAAGTAGAATCACATACAGCAAGCAAAATACCAACCGAGCAGGTTCCATAGAGGAATTTCCCTAATCTAAATAAAGTACTGAAAGTAACAAGAGGAAATTCTATGAGGAAGGTGTCAGCATCAGATGAACCAAGCTTAAGGTTCAAGAGAAGGTATAAGTGTTCAAGCAAGAAGCTCCACCCCTGTCTAGGGGAAATCTGCAAAGACAAGAAGAAGTCTTATCTCTGTGAAGACAGAACAGGGTCTGCCCCACTATTCTAAAAGGCTTCTTCTTATCAGTCTCCACCAAACAAACCAAAAACCAAAGACAATGTTTTCTGTCAGCAGGTAAACTCCCAAGTTTCCCAGCTCTCAGTCAAAGGAGTAACCATTCAGATGACCTTGGATGTAACATCAATGCGGTCTGTTGGGTACTAAAGAGTCTGTCTCATGATCTCAGGATCCATATCCGGGGCCAACTTCTAATTAAAATTTCAGGAGTATACTAATCTAATATGATTAAACTTATCTGCCTCCCGATGCATTCCTGCCCTTCTACTCCTCTGACTCCACTGCAGCACAAGCTCCCAGACTCCCCTATGGCCAATCCAGATGCTGCTCTCATGCTGCTGGCAGCATTAGACAAGCACCAGGATTGGCCTGAGTGGGATGGATTTGCACTCCCATGGGAACTGGGAGCTTGTGCCTGATGTCTCCAACCTGGCAACACAGCTGGGTTGGAGACATCTCAGTGCGCATATCGGTTTGGCCGTTCTAAGACGGCCGGCCAAGCCCACATGATCACCTGACCACCAGCGCTCCTCGATGCCCGTCATCAGGATGATGACCCCCATCCCCTAGACTTGGCCGGTGGAGAAAAATCAAATGATAATAAGCCTGTTTTTTTATCATTTCATTTTTCAAGTTTTGCCTCTGCTGGCGAGGGGGCGATGCTCCTCTGCCTTAAGGGAGGAGCCGTCGCTGAACGAGACACCTGCAAAGATGAGGAAGAACAAAGCGCTTGCAAAATTTTTTATGGAAATGCAACACGTGGAACTCGGCCCTGGTTACAAGGTTTTTTGTTTTCGTTTCTTCATTGGGCTTCAAATAGAAAAAAATGATCACAGTAGTAGGCAGTATTGCAGTTACAAGAAAATTCAGCACTAACTTGGAAAATACACTTGTTATTTGGGATTCGGTATAATTGAGTCTGCACATCGTTCCTGCTCTACCAGCAGACAGTCTGTCCCAACAGTACTTAGCGATGTTCCTTTGCCCCCCATGCCCACCGCACATGGAGGAAAAAAAAGTGGGCATTCCAGCTCACACCTTCAACAATGGTGAAACATTTTATGAAAGAACAAATTGCCACCAGCAGATCCCGAGGGGGGTGGGATGCCCATCATCATTCACACTCCTGCCATCTCCCTGTTTGTCTCATTCTGAGTGTCCAGGAGAGGAAGCCAGCTACATCCTCCTGACATAGCTCTGTGATTGGTTGTCTCTGTAGACCCTTTGCAGCCCCTTCTGCTGCAGCCCACATTCCTACCTCCATCTACCATCTACCGCGAGGCAGGCCATGTGGTGATTTCCAGGGGCATGCTATGTCTCTGCGTGCTATGCCCAGAGCAAGGTCTAAAAATCTATCACCCACTTTTTTTCTGGCCACCCCTTACACAGACTAGGTAGGCATATCTCCGCAGTGCACACTTTCTGTCGACCAGGGGTGTGCTCCAGGTCTGTCGCTACCTGTGCCCAAAATCGCTTTATGGCCGGGCATTCCCATACCATGTGTGAAAAGCCTGCAAGTGCTGGAGAGCACTGAGGGCAACTCATGTCAGTACCCTGGAACACAATGTTCAGTTTATGTGGTGTTAGCTATGTACAATGCAGGTAGTTGAATTGGGTAAGTTGAAAACTTTTGTTCCAGGTGAACGTATCGGAGCGCTCTAGAGTTTCGTCCTATTCCTTCCCAACAAAGGCCCTACTAGGCAGGTTCTTCTATATATCCCTCACAGCTGCTAACTCATCTACCCTCATGGTGGTTGCCATTTAATACAGCCAGATAACAGGTGCTGTCTCCTGCCAAAAGTCAGCAAAGTCTGCAGTAACTCATGGACAGGGTGTTAAGGGGCCAGGGTTCCAGGGACCAGTGTGCCATATGGCCAAAATTAAGCACGCAGGCCACTGTCATTCTTCAGCTCTTCCAAAGTTCAAAAGGAGCTGTTGGAGTAACTGTCCCCAAGAGTCTCCACACTGACCACAGTCCACCACTCCAGTCTTTGGGCTGAAAAGTGTCCTCCTCTGCCCTTCGGGAGCCCCTCCAGCGGTATCACGGCACATAGAGTGGAGCAAATCCCACTCGTCAACAAGCCCCCCTCTAGCATCTATGCACTATAAGCAGCTGCTGGTGTTTGGGGCCAATCTGGTCCCCAGTAGCATTTCCAGCAATTCCCCTTCATTGTGGGTTGCTCTGAAGTCTACCAGCTCAGCTGTATTAAGCCCTGCCACCCATTGGGCAACCTACTGCACATATGCCGCAAGGTATTAAACTCAAGGTTCGGGACCCCCGGTCCCCTTCCTTGGCAGTCGGCCTCTGGAGCATACAGAGGGGCATCGGGTTACGCTGCTCCTCCCGCCTATCCTGCCCAGGATGACCAATTAAGACTCATCATTTACACCTAAGTTCCCTTTGTGTTTGGCTGTCTACGGGGAACACTCAAAGCCCAGCTGTCACCCAAGCCAGACAAGCGATTAGAGACAGGCAGCAGGCACCAAATGCTTAAAGTAAGAAAATGACAACTTTCTAAAAGTGGAATTTTTGGAATTACAATTTAAAATCTGACATCACCATAAGTTGTGATTTTAAATTGTGATTCCAGAGATACCAAACTTGAAGAACGTATCTGTTAGACCTGACAGCCTTAGGGTAGTCACCCCTAACTTTTTGCCTGCCTCCCTCCACTTTGTGGACACTGTTTTTGCTGGTTTTTAGACTCTGCGCACTTTACCACTGCTAACCAGTGCTAAAGTGCATATGCTCTCTCCCTTAAAACATGGTAACCTTGAATCATACCTGATTGGACTATTAATTTACTTATAAGTCCCTAGTAAGGTGCACTTTATGTGCATAGGGCTGGTAAATTAAATGCTACTAGTGGGCCAGCAGCACTGGTTGTGCCACTCACTTAAGTAGCCCCTTTTTCTTGTCTCAGGCCTGCCATTGCAAGGCCAGTGTGTGCAGTTTCACTGCCACCTCGACTTGGCATTTAAAAGTACTTGCCAAGCCTAGAACTCCCCTTTTTCTACATATAAGTCACCCTTAATGTGTGCCCTAGGTAACCCCTAGAGCAGGGTGCTGTGTAGGTAAAAGGCAGGACATGTACCTGTGTAGTTATATGTCCTGGTAGTGTAAAACTCCTAAATTCGTTTTTACACTACTGTGAGGCCTGCTCCCTTCATAGGCTAACATTGGGGCTGCCCTCATACACTGTTGAAGTGGCAGCTGCTGATCTGAAAGGAGCAGGAAGGTCATATTTAGTATGGCCAGAATGGTAATACAAAATCCTGCTGACTGGTGAAGTCGGATTTAATATTACTATTCTAGAAATGCCACTTTTAGAAAGTGAGCATTTCTTTGCACTTAAATCTTTCTGTGCCTTACAATCCACGTCTGGCTGGGCTTGGTTGACAGCTCCTTGTGCATTCACTCAGACACACCCCAAACACAGGGTACTCAGCCTCACTTGCATACATCTGCATTTTGAATGGGTCTTCCTGGGCTGGGAGGGTGGAGGGCCTGCTCTCACACAAAGGACTGCCACACCCCCTACTGGGACCCTGGCAGACAGGATTGAACTGAAAGGGGACCTGGTGCACTTCTTAGCCACTCTTTGAAGTCTCCCCCACTTCAAAGGCACATTTGGGTATAAAACAGGGCCTCTGCCCTACCTCATCAGACACTTGCTGGAGAAGAAACCTGAACCAGAAACTACATCCTGCCAAGAAGAACTGCCTGGCTGCTCAAAGGACTCACCTGCCTGCTTTCTACAAAGGACTGCTGCCTTGCTGTTGCCCTGCTGCCTTGCTGAACTCTTGTCTGGCTGTGAAAGTGCTCTCCAAGGGCTTGGATAGAGCTTGCCTCCTGTTCCCTGAAGTCTCAGGACCAAAAAGACTTCTCTTTTTCACTTGGACGCTCCGTGCGCCGAAAAGTTCGACGCACAGCTTGTTCCGCGGCGAGAAAAACGCCGCACACCGAAGCTGATCGACGCGACGCTCTTGGGACGACTGAAAATCCGACGCACGGCTTCGCAAGGACAACGCCGCCCGACCTCTAGAGGAGAAATCGACGCAACGCCTGCAGTGAGATCATAATTTCAACGCGCAGCCCTGCAGACCGACGTCTAGAGGAGAAATCGACACGACGCCTGCCGTGAGATCGTGATTTCGACGCGCAGCCCCGCAGACCGACGCGCAGCCGGAGAACAAGCAGGAAAATCCACGCACAGACCCGGGACATCTGGTAATCCCCGCGATCCACAGAAAGAGACTGTCCGCGCGCCGGAAAACGACGCACGACTTCCCCGCGTGGAAAATAACGACGCGAGTCCGTGTGTGCTGGGGAGAAATCGACGCACACACCCTTTTTCCACGCACCTCTTTCTTTGTGGCCCTCTGAGGAGATTTTTCCACTCCAAACCAGGTACTTGTGCTTGAAAGAGACTTTGTTTATATTCTAAAGACTTAAGACACTTTATATCACTTTTCAGTGATATCTCTACAATTTCCCATTGCAACTTTATTCTTTTTGACCTACAATTATCCTGATAAATATTATATATATTTTTCTAAACACTGTGTGGTGTAGTTTTTGTGGTGCTATGTGGTGGTATTGTATGATTTATTGCACAAATACTTTACACATTGCCTTCTAAGTTAAGCCTGACTGCTCGTGCCAAGCTACCAGAGGGTGGGCACAGGATAATCTTGGATTGTGTGTGACTTACCCTGACTAGAGTGAGGGCTTTTGCTTGGACAGGGGTAACCTGACTGCCAACCAAAAACCCAATTTCTAACAGTATCTTTTCAAGATTTGCAATTACACTTATAAAATGTAATAGAGTAATCCCAATATTATCCTATAGGGAGATAGGCCTAGCAGTAGTGAAAATCGCCTTTGGGAGATTTCCACTCACAGAACATGTAAAACTTTAAAGTACAAGTCCTGCCTTTTAAATACATTGCACCCTACCCCCCTCTGGGGTGTCCAGGGCCCACATTAGAGGTGACTTATATGTATAAAAAAGGAAAGATTAGGCCTGGCAAAACAGTTTTTTGCCAGGTTGGCTTGACAGTGCAAAACTGCAGAAGCACGCTCTGCCGTGGGAGGCCTGAGACATGGTTAAAGGCCTACTTAAGTGGGTGCCACAATCAGTGATGCAGACCCACAAGTAGCATTTAATTTATAGGCCCGGGGGTCTTGTACATAAATTAAATATGCCAATTGGGGTTAGGCCAATATAACCATGTTTTAAGGAGGGAGCACAAGCACTTTAGCACTGGTTAGCAGTGGTGAAGTGCACAGAGTCCTAAGGCCAACAAAAACGAGGTCAGAACAGTGAAGGAGACAGGCAAAACATTGAGGGAAAGACCACCCGAAGGCTGTCAGGTCTATGTGTTCCCACAGCTGAAAGTGGGGAGATCTACCAAACCCTTTGGGAGTTCTCTTCACTAAGGTGGAACAACCTGGAGAGACCATCGGCATTAGTGTGGTCTGATCCAGGATGGTGTTCCACCGTAAAGTCTATTCCCTGTAGGGAGATGGACCACCTCAAAAGTTTAGGATTTTCACCACGCATCTGAATAAGCCATCTGAGGGCCCTGTGCTCTGTCTTAACCGGAAGTGAGTCCCAAACAGGTATGGTCTCATCTTCGTCAGTGCCTAGACCACAGCAAAGGTTTTTCTTTCAATCACACTCTACCTCTATTCCCGCGTAAATAGCCTACAGCTACTAAAGGCTGCTGGTTGCTCTAGGATCTCTTCATTCATCAGGGCTAAGACTGCCCCTAAACTGCCCTCAACAGTGGGATGCTCTGAAGCATCTGTCTACACAATGAATTCCTTGGAATAGTCAGGAACCTTGAGTACAGGTACTATGAACATGGTTTCCTTGAGGGTATCAAAAGCTTTCTGGTAAGCCTCTGTCCAGATCACCAATCAGGGCTGCTTCTGCCATAACCATTTACAAATCTCCTATAATACCCTGTGAGGCTCCGGAAGACCCTCACCTCTGTCTGAGTTTTAGGGGGTTTTCAGGCCATGATGGTCTCAATCTTGGCCTGGAGACGCTGCACCTTGTCGCCACCCACCAGGTGACCTAGGTACACCACAGAACCCTGTCAAATCTGACAATTACTGACCTTAATGGCCAGGCCTGCCTGAAGCACCTCACTGAGGGGGAACAGGTGTTCCTCCCAGCTAGAATTATAGGCAGCAATGTCATCTAAGTAGGCAGTACAAAAGGCCTCCTTTCCAGCCAGGACCTTGTTCACCAACCTCTGGAAGGAGGCAGGGGCATTTTTCAAGCCAAAGGGCATCACTCGAAATTGGTAATGACCCTCCGGGCCCCCTCAGTCAGAGCATTCTGCCAGTACCCTGATGTCAGATCAAAATTACTGAGAAACTTGGCAATGCCCAGTTTGTCAATGAGCTCATCAGCTGGGGGGATGAGGTACGCATCCATCTTGGTGACGAAATTGAGTCCTCAGTAGTCCACACAGAACCAGAGTTCTGGTGCGTTGTCCGATGGGGCAGCCTTTGGTACCTGCAGGGCTGGACAGGGGCTACTGGAGGGCTTAATCACCCCTAAAGCTAGCATCTTGGAGACCTCCTCCTTGATACTGGCCCTCACCTTGTCTGACAACCTGTACATTTTGTTCTCTACAAGGGGACTGTCCTCCTTGTCAATGTCATGGACGCACAGGTGTGTGAGTCCAAGGGTGAGGGAGAACAAGGGGGCAAATTGTCCCAGTAACTGTAACAGTCACTCCGCTGCTCTGGTCTCAGGGTGGAAGAGAGGTTAACACCTTCTATTGACCCATCATGTTCCTTTGCAGAGAGGAGGTCAGGGAGAGGTTCATGCTCCTCTTCCACTCCCTCATCTGTCACGAGGAGCATGCTCACTTCAGACCTCTCAAAGTGAGGCTTTAATTGGTTGACATGGAGCACCCTTAGGGTGTGTTCCTAGGAATCTGGAGATCCACCAGGTAGGTGCACTCCCCTCTCTTCTGCTCCTTCATTTTGTGTGGGTCATTCCAGGAGTCCTGGAGAGCTCTGGTCTCTACTGGTTCCATGACCCATACCTTCTTCCTAGGCTGAAACTCCACCAGAGTGGCCTTCTAGAAGTACCTCTTGGCTGGCCTCAAGTTTGCTTTTTGCCTTTTTCCAGAAGTGGTGCATCTGGTAGCAGAGGGCCAGCATGTGGCTGACCACATCCTGGTGGGGAGGCGAGGGGTGTTTCTGGGAGCTTGCTCCTACACCTTCTTGACAAGGCTCGGAGGTCCCCTAACAGGATGGCCATAGAGAAATTCAAAGGGGCTGAACCATACTCCTTTCTGTGGTACCTCCCTATAGGCGAAGAGAAGGCATGGCAAAAAGACATCCCACTTATGTTTCCTGGGTTCAGGTAAACACATAATCATGCCTTTCAAGGACTTGTTCAATCTTTACACAAGACCATTGGTTTGGGGTAAGTTACACCACATTCATCCTACATAGACTTCATATATGTAGGCATGAAGTTAGTGTCTTTGTCAGACACTATATCTTTGGGGGATCAACACTGGTAAAGATCCCCATCAGAGCTCTAGCCACCGCAGATGCAGGCACTGACCTCAGAGGGATGGCCTCTGCGTTGCGAGTGGCATGGTCCATCAAGACCAGAACAAACCTGTTACCTAAGGCTGTCTTGGGGTCCAAAGGTCCAATGAGGTCAATGCCCACCCTTTCAAAGGGGGTGCTAACGACTGGTAATAGGAGCAGGGGAGCTTTTTGCTTTCTCCCTATCTTCCCAGGGCAGAAGAATGGCCCAGACAGGCTGTAAGGTACAGATGACAGTAAGTGTAGAGAAATGCCCACTTTCTAAAAGGGGCATTTCCAAAATAGTAATATTAAATCCAACTTCACCAGTCAGCAGATTTTTCTTTACCATTCTGGCAATACCAAATATGACAGAGCCACTCCTTACAAATCAGAATCTACCACTCAAAAATGTATGAGGGTAGGTCTAATGCTAGTCTATAGAGGAGCAGGCCTCACAGTAGTGGAAAATTAATTTATGAGTTTTTCATTACCAGGACATGTAAAACACATAAGTACATGTCCTGCCTTTTACCTACATAGAACCCTGCCCTATGGGTTACCTAGGGCATACCCTAGGGGTGGCTTATACATACAAAAAGGGGAGTTTAAGGATCGGCAAGTAGTTTTAAATGCCAAGTTGAAGTGGCAGTGAAACTGCACATGCAGGCCTTGCAGTGGCAGGCCTGAGACATGGTTAAGCTGCTCCTTATGTGGGTGGCACAATCAGTGCTGCAGGCCCACTAGTAGCATTTAATTTACAGGCCCTGGGCACATGTAGTGAACTTTAGTAGGGACTTACAGGTAAATTAAATATGCCCATTGGGGTTGGAACCAATGTTACCATGTTCAGGGAGAGAGCATAAGTGGTTTAGCGCTGGACAGCAGTGGTAAAGTGCACAGAGTCCTAAAACCAGCAAAAACAGTGTCAGAAAAATGGAGGGAGGGAGGCAAAAAGTTGTTCGATGACCACCCTAAGGCTGTCACATCTAACAGTAACAATGTTACTGAGGCTGCAACACTTCTTCAACATAATATCATCAGCAGAGTATAATTTGCCCTTAACGGGTTAGACAGCTGTTGGTCACATGTTTCTAAATACGGCTAAGCAATATTTCTACAGAGTGGGGGACCATCACTTGGATAGGATGGCCCATAACTATATCCTCACTCTGCTCAATGCTGACACTTACCTTTGTGACCGTTTTATGGGAGCCGGGCAGTCCTGCAGCTACGGGATCAAGTATAGCAGAAAAGTAAGCAACAAGTCTTCGGGAATCACCATGCTTTTGGGTAAGGACTGATGTAGCATAGACCCCTCCCCCATCACTGCAGAAGAGTACAAACTCTACTGTAATCTGCCAATCCCAGAGACGGGGTGCAACAGAGATTTTCTCTCAACTCTAGGAAGACTTTCATGCTTTTGTTGTCCCATGGTATCAGATCAGACACATCCTTGTGTGCCAACCTCTATAGAGGTAGGACCACTAGGAAAAAATAGGGTATCAATCGACGACAGTGGCCCAAAATTCCCCAGGAACATCTTGATTCTCCCTGTGTAGTGAGAGCATTTATTTTCAAAGTAGCAGAGATTCTCTCTTGCAACACATTCCTTACCCCTTTTTCAATATGATGTCCTAAATGGGACTTCTCTCTGATAGTACTGCAATTTTTTCGGGGACACCTTGTGTCCGTGCTCAGCCAAGTGATTTACCAGGGCAATGATGTCTTGTTTGCCTGCTTCTTGCAACATCTACTAACAGGTCATTTATGTTTTAAAAATGGTCTGAGTTACACTCTAACTTCAGAGTCTCCAAATTGCTTTTCAAGATCTGGTTAAAGATTGAGGGGCTTTCCGTATACCCTTGTGGAGCTCGGTACCATTCCAAAATTCTATTTTGGAACCGAACTGCAAATAGAAACTGACTTTCTTCATGCAGCAGGATAGAAAAGAACACAATGCAAATCAATTACTGTGAAGCACTCAGCTTCACAAGGTAATAGTAAAATAATCATAGCAGGATTTGGTACCAGAGGACAACATGGATCAACAAGGTTATTAATCTTTTGTTGGTTATGCACAATGTGGTTCTCACAGCTGGTTCTGCAGGCCCATAATAGGGAAATTGCACGGACTTCCTTTAGTCTCCTTTAATATTCCAATTTATCATGGACTCCTCAATGACTGGGGCAACCTCAGCTATTGTTTCCGGTGTGTTTTTAGACTGTGGTGTTCAGCATTAGGCTTAACAGTAATTTGGACTGATTTTAGTCCTTTAAAGAGTCTGATATCTTTACCCGAAAAATCCCAGACTTCAAGCTTCACAGTGTCTTTCAGACCAGGGGGTAAGTCTTCCACGGTCATCAGTGGATACAACCCAACAGCTGTTCCCTTGGCTATTATAAAATCAACATTGCCATCATGAGTCTGGATTGTGACATACAGTATACAGTAAATCTTGCAGTTTAAACTTGCACAGTAGGTCACGTCCTAGTAAATTGACTGGACTAGAATCACCAATCACAAATCGATGGTCCTCTTTAAAGGATCCTATTTTAACTGGTACCTTTTCTGACACAGGGTTTACAGTCTGTTTATTTGTAACACCTGCAGCTTGGATCTGTTTTCCCAAGAGAGGTAGGTTTGGGACTTGCTCTGTTATAACAATGGAACTGGTAGCACCGGTGTCTATTAAAAAGGACACTGAGTAATCATTCACTTCACCTCTACAAATGGACCACTCTGGTCAATGCCTGAATCTGCACCAAGCAGGCAATCTTCCACCCCCCTCAGCCACCGTCATTGCAATTAATTAGAACCGTAACCATCAGAAGCATCAAAATCTGATCAACCTGTGTGTACCACAAATCAGGACTCCCTCAACTTTGGGAAGTGATTTGTAAATGTAGAAAGATTACCTCGACTCCAGGGCACATGCACATATCCCCCTCCATGTACCTCTCTCAAAGAGTAAGTCTCAGTACTAGTTCCCTAAGAGGTGCTGGTGGCATTTTTATCATTCCCCCAGCCTCTTCCTTTCCCTTCCTTTCCTCACTTTTTCTTGATCACCAGTCACTTAATTTATCTAAGCTACTCCAATTCTGTATGCAACTGACTAGTTCCTTAAAATGTAGCTTCATCCCAGAGGTTCTCATGTTCACAATTGCTTCATCTAACTGAGCTGAAAAAGCTCCTCTGAAAAGTTTTGCTTCTTGAAAGGTCTACAGCATACTCATTGGCAAATTAGGTTAACTTATCAATTGCTTTAGCTGCACAACGTGTGATATCATTGCTCAAATATATAAGTATGTTCTCCTGAGACTGGTCCACATTACTTAGGTCAGGACTTCTCCTAACAAGCTCCTCCATTTCAATCCTCAATCTGCAAATATATAGAGATCCCAAACTTGATTAAACCACTGTTCATCTTTGACCATCTTGGTCTCTCCACTTTCTGGGGACTCCCTAAACAATCAGGTAGCACTCCAAACTGTAAGAATCCCATGGCACCTTGGTCAACTGGGTTGTCCTACAGATCTTGCAAATTGTGTTGAACTCCAAAATGCCACTTGCAACTTCTGTGTTGTAGGTGTAATAACAGTAGTAGGTATTCCAGCAGCTGCTTTAGAAACTATAGTAGCAAGAGCTATCATGACAGTGGGAACAATCAGTGCCTGCATGGTTATTACAGGACTAACCACTCAAGGGACGGGTACAGCGAGGACAAAAGTAACCGGACAGTCACAACAATAGCTATCGGTGCGGGAACTGTCACAACCAGGGCTGTCGGAGCAGGTCCCCTTATGTGAGCTACATCTGTGTTAACTAGAACAGTGGCACCATTACCACTATCAGCAGCACCACCATCTCCAGCGGGCTGGAAAATATTATAAAATGGTGCTAAGAGGACAGTAAATCCTCCAAGAAGTCATCCTTAGAGTCACCGTCAATGCCAGACTTATTCTGCGCCTCCTTATTTTCTCTCCCTGAGCGCTGCTCTTAGGTTTTTCAGCTGTCAGCACCAGGTACAACTTAGCTCCCCTATCATATCCCTTCTTCACATTTGCTGTTCTATTTCCCATTTATCATCCACCCAGGTACAGACTGCCCTTTTCACCCTATCATGGTATTTTTCTTCATTCTTTGAATGGGCAGCACAGTCCTAAGCATTCAAGACTTCATATTATACTGGTGTGGTTTGGGGGTTTGTTTCATTTAGCAATCGTCTCAAATTTTGATTATATTTATATTAAAGGTATCATATCTGGGAAAATGAAAAGGCTCTTCTTTCTCAGTGATCTTGTTCCATTATTCAAGCCAAATGCATGTGCGAAGTCCACCATTTATGGCCACATAATGACCTGGTGTACCTTCTGGTGGAGCTTCCTTGCCCTCTCGGACAGGGGCTCTCACATCACTCCTTACCAAATCTCTCAGTGCCCTAAAACATTTTATTCTTGCAATAATTTCAAGTTCAAACATAAATAGTGTATTTAAAAAAGGTGGTGATTTCTATCAAATCACAATGCTATACGTAGCAGTGCTAGTATTTAAGCTTAGCGGGACACCTGATGTCACAACAAGAACCAATATCAGCGCGACATCTACACCAACTGATCAGGAACAGCACAGCACCCCATGACGTAGGCCACAGCACCTTTCTCTCCCTCCGTCACAATTTTGTTGTACAAACAGACTTTTACAACACCACAAAAGCAGACACAAGTAAAATATAACTCTTGTCTGTTTTACTTAAGAAATTCAAAGTAACCACTCACTCAAGGGGATCACAGGGAATAATGCTGTTCAGTTTTAACACACATCCTGGTGAAATCTTAGCCAGCAGAAAATTCCCTTGGTTTCTCCTCTGCGTAACAGGATCTACCACCACCAGTCACTACTAGTGCACTCTCAACAATCAATTATAAATTGCTGTCTTAATTGTGCGTCAAATGATACCTCATAAACTGACACCACAAAGCTTAGCAGGCAAGTTAAATAACAATATACTTCTTATCTATCTGGGGATTTTGCACTGCGACCAGCCCGATAACAAATTCAACTGCTCAACACTGAGTGCATGTGCAGTGAAACAATCAAAGAAAATAAATAATTACAAAACAAACCACACAATGTCAACACAAAACTGCAAACATGACCTAGACAATCTGTGACACACAACCCTTTTAACATTCACACCTTTGCCACTAGCTCTAGAACTGCCAAAACACTGCCAGTCGTCCAAGCTGGGCCACGAATTTCAGGGGCATGGACTGTACTTGAGCATGCTCTAAATCTTTTCCAGAATATTTTAGCTCCCTACACCACAGTGACAAACCATCCTTGCCACTACCCTTGATGGAGCAGGTTTTTTTGAATCTCAATCTCTTAGTAAAATCATCAAAGAGAATCCCACGCTCGTCGTATGGATCTTTCATTGTCGACTTGAATAGCAAGAAGGGAGCTAACATCGGCAATACATTTAAATTACAGTGAATCTATAATGGCTCCCCAAGAATGACAAAGAGGATGGTGTAACTAGTTCAGGTTACAAGTTAGATCAATCAGTAAAAATGAAAGAAAAATAGCATTTTTATATGTTCATGCAATCGAAATTTGCATATAATCAGAAACGTATGCAAAATAGAATCATACACAGCAAGTAAAATATCAACCAGCACGTTTGTATAAAGGAGCTTCCCTAATCTAAATGAAGGATTGAAAGTAGCAAGGGGAAATTCTATGAAGAAGGTTAACATTCAAGAGACAGTATAAATGCTCAAGCATGAGGCTCAACACCCTGGGCAGTAGAAATCTGCAAAGACTAGAAGAAGTCTTAGGGTCTGCCCTACTGTTCTAAAGATTACACAATTAATGCATGAAAGAAGATTCTAGAAGGCTTCTTCCTATCAGTTTCTACCAAATAAACCAATTCAAAAACAGTGTTCCCTGGAAGCAGGTAGACTCCCTAGTTTCCCAACTCAAAATCAAAGGAGTAACCATCCGAGCGACCTTGGATGTAACATCAATCCGGTCTGTTGGGTACTGAAGGGTCTGTCTCATGAACTCAGGCTCCATATCTGGGGTCAATTTCTAATTAAAAGTTCAGTAGTCTACTAAACTAATATGATGCACAATAAGCTTATTTTAATTTAACCAGGTACATTGATAAGACTTCTGTGAAAAAGAGAAAAAACAAGGGGCCTGATTTAGAGTTTGGCGGATGGGTTATGCCGTCATAAACATGATGAATATCCTGTTTGCTTTATTACGATTCATTTAGGCTATAATGGGACCGTAAAACGGCAGACGGGATAGCCATAACATTTGTGACATATTAACCCCCTCCGCAAAACTCTCAATCAGGACTAACGTTTTTGTAAGACATTTTGTGGAAATAAAACTTATGCAACTCAGGCCAATTACAAGTTAGGCCAACATTAGACTCAGAATAAATTATAAACAAGTACAGCTATCTTAAGCGAATAGATTGAGTACATGTAAAAAGCATGTACATTCTCTTCTTATGACAAATACATTTATTAGAATCCCACTACATATATGCCTGGCTCTCATCTATGTGGATACACAGCCACTCCATACAATTGATTAATAAAATACAGAAAGATTAATACGGTTAAACAAACATTGAGTATGTAGGTTACATATAAGGGGTGGGGCATTAAATTACACTGCTCCAAGAATATATCTGAAACTAAAGCACCCTACTCCCACTGTACAGTTAAAGATCATGCAAAGGATTGATATAGGTGATGAATACTCCAGGGTGGGAAGCTCTGAGTTACTGCACTCACAGAGTCCACAGCTGCATTGTACTCATGAAGTCCACAGCTGGTGCACCCCTTCAGGGCCACTTGAGAAGTTTATTTGCCAAGAAAGGATATAAATTATCTGACAGAAGTGGGAGAGATACCAGACACTTGCTAAGGGTCACTGATAAAACTGCTGTAGCCAATGGTACCAAACGCGACAGCCATAGTCGCTGCTACATGGTGTACATCAATGGTGTCTAACATCAGATTGGAACTCTCACAAAAGATGATTGTCTTCTAAATGTATAGGCATTTGTCCCGGAACCCCTTTGAGGGCTTTAACAAGCAGGGCGGGGAGTGGGGGAGGGTGTCCCAGCTATGGCCCAGTAACGAGCAAGGCCTGTTGGGCACAAGGTGCTGTTTTGAATAGAAGTGTGCCCTGGTGTGATTAAGCCAATTTGGGGGCTTTCATCAACAAACAAATAATTATCTCTTGAATATCAGGGGTGAGGAACCTAAATTCCGAGAAGTTGGGGAATGAGTCCAGATGATTTACAACATTAGGAGAGGGAGGATTCCTGATGCCGGGTTAGTGACTGGCCAATACAGGTTGTTATTATCAATGTTATATGAGGTGCTCCTTGAAGAGGGCACTTTTGTAGCTACTTTCTGAATTATATGAGTGAGAGTGTACCCTGGATGTATGGACGAATGCACTTATAGAACCATAACGTAATAATGTACCATATGCATTTGTAAAATGCACGTTCACCCAAAATGGCATATTTTGGCGATGAATAAAAGATGTTTATTGTTTTCAATGTTACTCATTTTATTGAATTCAGAAGGAAGAAGACTGAGTGTAGTTCCTGGGACTCAAAGCTGGGATCATTGGGTCATACACAGACCTCTGCAGCATCATATATGTCAGGAGCATCACATTTATGTATTTCTTCCATGCTTTAGAAGAACAAGGGATCCAAGAGTCTGTTGTTGAGGTTAAGGAAAGCAACAACCTCGAATTATATAGCACATTGACATAGCAGCAAGACTTCATCTCAGGATGCGCTTGGCAGTGCTATTTCATAACTTGGATGTCAGGGATAGAGAATTTGAGCTTGTCCGTCTTCACAAAAGCAGCTTTCAAGATCCTCATCGATGGGTCGTTGACGAAGATGGGATAGACAGTTCTGTTCCCACTGTAGGGGATAGCCTTCCCATCAAAGGACAGAAAAATAGGGTCTCCGGGCTTCTGTGGTAGATAGTCTTTACCCTAAAAAAGAAGGAAACAGGAACATGATCAGTGGTAGAGATGCCATCAAAGTGACACATTGAGGACATGTCTGCGAGTATTGAGATCAGGGTGAAACCTTGGGCCTGGTTTACAGTTTGGCAGACAGGCCACTCCATTACAAATGTGACAGGTATTGCCTCATTACAACTGCTACAGGGTAATAATCCATGTGTAATGTTATAGTGGCGCCTACAGGTCAGTTCAGGGAGTACTGATACTATAGTGAAACATACATGCCGAGCCATGGAGTGCAGATATAACAGTGTCACCTACATGACACATCAGAGAGAGCGGATGTTTCTGTTGCACTCTGGCAATGATGATATTATAGTGACACCTACAGGGCACGTCTGAGGCTTTTGATATTACAGTGACATCTTGAACTGAAGTCTGTGAATGCTGATATTACAGTGACAACTTGAGGTTGGTTCTGGGAGTGCAGCTGAAGGCAGAAATAACACAGTACTGGTGTGACAGTAACAGCTGCAGTTCACCCTGTGAGACCTGTAATTGCACTTACACCAACAGGTAAGGACTCGGAAGGCTGGAAACTACAGAAACATATGTTGGCCGGGATGAAAGTGCCATGGAGATAAAAGCCTCTAAGGAGAAAGAGGAAGGAAGTTAGAGTTAGAGAGATAAAGGCCCATATTTATACTTATTTAGCGCCACATTTGCGCTGGTTTTTAATGCAAAAGCAGTGCAAACTTACAAAATACAATTCTAAAAAAGTATAAATATGGGCCAAAGTGTGTTTGATTGTGTGTCAGCGAAAGAGAGAGAGAGAGAGAGTAGTATTACTTGTACAGGGACACCTGGTGGTGGACGCGAGTGCTTTTGAAGTCAAACATTCCATGTATGAAGGAGAAACACGTAATATTTTGTAGAAATGTCTTGTGGCAGAACCTGTCATGCAGAACATGTCCCAAGAGGGTCATGACTCAGAGACACAGCATTACATCAGATCTGTGGTCCCAATGTGGCATGGGTTATTATATAAACTGTGCTCTGACCCAAGGACGATAGAGGGCGTTCTGGTCATTACCATCATGGGACATGTGCTGCACGAGAAGCAGTTTTGCTGGTGGTGATCTTCCAGCTCCCTGAGAGTATTGCCATCTACACGACAGGCTGATTTCTGATATTCCATCCAGGTATTGGGCTGGGGCCAATCGCTTAGTTCAGGCCGGGCAGAGGGTTACAACAACTACGGTCTCAGACGTAGACATAGGGTTAAGTAGGAATCTCTTGAACCTCTAGAACCTATAGAACCACTTAAATCATGGTACAGTTATTCATTCTCTTTACCTTGATAATAATGTTGCTTTTTTATCTGCCTAATTATCACAGCACATGCTTTTTATATGAGATTGCTGTTGTTTCAATAAATGTACTGAAACTTATCTCACATCTCGTGTCTCGCCGTGGCCTGCGTGAGTAGCTGAACGAAGGGGTACAATCTGTTTGCATGATTTCCCTGGGAAGACAGAGGGTAATGTTCAGGTTGCCATAATCACCACTTACTCCTGTGAGCTCGTTGGTATGGGTGAGGCAGTGTGAGCTAGCCAGGAGTTGGGCGGACAGCTACTAATGGTGTAGGTTTCACTCAGTCTACCACACGTGGCAGTGCTGCTGTCCTAAACACGCAGTCCTATGATCAAAGCAGGAAGTGTGTAACATGGCTCCACCAATGTATCAAGGTCGGGTACTGATTTAAGGGATCTCCTGAGTAGTTCTCTCTTGTATGTCTAAGGTACCCTGTTCACCTTCATACGCAGATGTCAGTGGTGTTAGGGAAATATCCTCCTCAGCTACATTTGGAGCACCTATATTCATCTGCAGGTTGTTCAAGCCTAAACTCTTACAAGGACACCTCTCTTGGTGTTTCAAATCTATGATTTTGGTTTCACAAAATGGTGAATCCAGCTGGTATTCCATTAGATTGCAGACATTACGTCACACAACACATACTTTTGATTGGCCTACCTAATGGAGGTGAAGATATTACATTTGTGGTTGAGGCACACAATGCGTGCAAAACTCAAACATTTTATTCATGGGTCAATTTTCATGCAGTCCATCTAAATTCTAACACATTTCATACATACACTGTAGCTAATACACCAGCACAATATAGAACAACCCTGATGAGATTGTTTGGAATAAAGTTCCATACAAAATTTTTGGCCCTACTGAAACTATGCAAATTCCATATGTTTTAAATTTTAAAGTTTCTCTGAATTACATAAATATACCTGGTATTGTGTCTGAAGATTGGGATGTAAAAACAGTTGATTCTATGCTTTTTGAGCTTGAATATTATACTGTATTCGAAAGTAAAGATATGACCATGAACTCTGCAAATGCTGGCGAAATGTTCTGTTACCATTATTATGGACACCATTACCTACACAGAGCTAGTACCACATGTACAGTTTTTAATTACAAACAATTGGGGCATTGTCCAAGTCCACCTATGGGGAGTTTCACAATATATGTAGATAAATTCACCTATTTTTCTGGACATGATGCTACAGATCCTGAGTCATACTATTTCAAATTGCCAGAAACAAAAGCAATGAAGACCTTACTGATCGACACTAAATTAATTTATTCAGATTCATTTGTTTCTCAACTGGCCATACAAGGCTATGACTATTGGAAGAAAACAATTGATTTAAAATTAGTTTGGGGAATAGGAGATTGGCAAATACAGAGCATAGATGCTTTATTCAAAGTATGTTTAATATCATTGCAAATGGTTTCTCTGAACAATACTGTTCAACAAACAACTTGCCTTGGTATAGCAACAGTGAATGTGCCCAGTATTCCCTCTATTACAAAGTTTGAAAACTGGCAAAATGTTGTGAATTATACAGAACAGCTCAATTGCATGTTTAAGAATGGTACATTTCATTCTGCACTTTCAGGTCCCAACAAGTAGTTATTGTGGTCAGTAGGTGCAAATGGTTGTCATGCTCATCTTATTAACTCTACACAAGGTTTTAAAGCAAGAAGACTGGACCCCTGTTCTGTCAATACACAACATACAGGTATAGTCACCACATATAACGCGGGTAAGTTATGTCAACAATGGTTGCAACACTCCACTTTGATGACAGCCGTAAAAGAACACCTCTCTCTCCTCTCTGAGGACATAGATTTGCAAGATTTCCTGCTCAATCCAAGGAAACTGCGCTCAAAAAGAATCCTGTACGTAATATACAGTGAAATATGGAAGCTTCCACAATTGGAAGATGCTGCTCGTTTAAGGCAAACTTGGAGAAAGCATTAGCTATTGTCAATAATGGCATGAACACATTGTCCACTTGCATTTATACACCAATCAACCATGTGTTGTCTGCAATAGACAAAATGACATGTTGTTATTACAACATGGACAGACTCAGCTTAGGTTCACTATACAAATGAGTTGGACTTCACAAATTCTAAGATTCAACTGTGTGCCCTGGAAGCATGTCATCTCCAAGGAGTCATTTGCATCAACGCCTTCACTAAAAAGCAGTCTTGCTTACATGAATAAAACATGTATAAAAGGTGAATGAAACACAAACCATAAAACTAAACTAAAACAGGGGTGCCTAACCCGGGTGCTAAAGGGTCTTCATTAAACCTGCTGACAGAGCCTGGGTGTGCTGCTGAGGTAATCCTAACCAGCTGCCAGAGGCTGGGAGTGCTGTTTCAGTAACAGTTGTCTTGGGAGAAGACCTAAGGACTGTGCTTAAAGTGACACCTTCTGGCACATGCTCCAGACATCGCTACCGCCATCCCCGAAGGCTACAAGATCTCCAGAAAAGACCGCACCAACCAAGTAGGAGGAGGTGTCGCCATCATCTTCAAAGACTCCATCAGCGTCACCACCTCCACCGAAGACCCCCCCCTCGCCGCTGAACACCTGCATTTTCAGATTCGCACCGACCCAAGGACCACCCTCAGAGGATCCCTCATCTACCGTCCTCCCGGACCTCGCGCCTCTTTCAGCGACGCCATCGCCGACTTCATATCCCCGCACGCCCTCGCCTCACCGGACTACATCCTCCTAGGCGACCTCAACTTCCATCTGGAACAAAACAACGACCCCAACACCACCACCCTGCTCGACAACCTCGCCAACCTCGGCCTCAAACAACTGGTGAACACCGCCACCCACATCGCCGGACAGACGCTCGACCCTATCTTCTCCGCCAGCAAACACGTCTTCTTCAGCCACACCTCTGCCCTACACTGGACCGACCACAGCTGCGTCCACTTCACATTCCGACGCGAGACCTCCCACCTCCGCACTCAACCCACCCCTCGTCGACAGTGGAACAAGATCCCTGAAGAGCAACTCTTCTCCGCTCTCGCCGCCAACCAACCCACCCTCACCACCGACCCCAACGACGCAGCTCTCAACCTCACAAACTGGATCTCCAACTGCGCTGACAACCTTGCTCCCCTCAAACGCACGCATCGACAGACCAACACCAAAAAACCTCTCTGGTTCTCTGACACCCTCAAAGAATCAAAGAAAACTTGTCGTGCCCTTGAGAAGGCCTGGCGCAAGGACCACACCGCAGACAACATGACCGCCCTCAAGAACGCTACACGCGAACACCACCACCTGATCCGCACTGCCAAAAGGAACTTTTTCACCGACAGACTAGACAAAAACAGCCACAACAGCAGAGAACTCTTCAGCATCGTCAAAGAGTTCTCCAACCCCAGCGCCAGCGCCAACGCCGTCACGCCCTCACAGGATTTGTGCGAATCCCTCGCCACTTTCTTCCATCGCAAGATCAGCGACCTCCACGACAGCTTCGGACACCAGACCCAACCATACACCACTGAACCCGCTTCCCCGGACATCACCCTCAACAACTGGACCCACATCAACACGGAAGAAACCAAATCCATCATGAACTCTATCCACTCCGGCGCCCCTTCGGACCCCTGCCCGCACTTCATCTTTAACAAAGCCGACGACATCATCGCCCCGCACCTCCAGACCGTCATCAACTCTTCTTTTTCTTCTGCTACCTTCCCCGAATGCTGGAAGCACGCTGAAGTCAACGCCCTACTAAAGAAACCTACGGCTGACCCAAGCGACCTGAAAAACTTCCGCCCCATCTCTCTTCTACCTTTCCCAGCCAAGGTAATAGAAAAGACCGTCAACAAACAGCTGACCACCTTCCTGGAAGACAACAACCTGCTCGACCCTTCACAAACCGGATTCCGAACCAACCACAGCACGGAAACCGCCCTCATCTCAGTCACAGACGACATCAGAACCCTGATGGACAACGGTGAAACAGTCGCCCTCATTCTCCTCGACCTCTCGGCTGCCTTTGACACCGTCCGTCACCGCACCCTAATCACCCGCCTACGCTCCACCGGGATCCAAGGCCAGGCCCTGGACTGGATCGCCTCCTTCCTCGCTAACCGCTCCCAAAGAGTTTACCTCCCTCCGTTTCGCTCAGAACCCACCAAGATCATCTGCGGCGTACCTCAAGGCTCATCGCTCAGCCCGACACTCTTCAATGTCTACATGAGCCCCCTCGCCGACATCGTACGCAAGCACGACATCATCATCACCTCCTACGCCGACGACACCCAACTTGTACTCTCCCTCACCAAGGACCCCACCAGCGCCAAGACCAACCTACAAGAGGGTATGAAGGACGTCGCAGATTGGATGAGGCTCAGCCGCCTAAAGCTGAACTCTGAAAAAACGGAAGTCCTCATCCTCGGCAACACCCCGTCCGCCTGGGACGACTCCTGGTGGCCCACGGCCCTCGGCACCGCACCGACCCCCGCAGACCACGCCCGCAACCTCGGCTTCATCTTGGACCCTCTTCTCACCATGACCAAGCAAGTCAATGCCGTGTCCTCCGCCTGCTTCCTCACTCTCCGCATGCTCCGCAAGATCTTCCGCTGGATCCCCGCCGACACCAGAAAAACCGTGACCCACGCCCTTGTCACGAGTCGCCTGGACTACGGCAACACCCTCTACGCCGGGACCACCGCCAAACTCCAAAACCGCCTGCAACGCATCCAAAACGCCTCGGCCCGCCTCATCCTCGACGTACCCCGCAACAGCCACATCTCCGCACACCTGAGACACCTGCATTGGCTCCCAGTCAGCAAAAGGATCACCTTCCGTCTTCTCACCCACGCACACAAAGCCCTCCACAACAAGGGACCGGAATACCTCAACAGACGCCTCAGCTTCTACGTCCCCACCCGCCCCCTCCGCTCCGCTGGCCTCGCACTTGCTGCCGTCCCTCGCACCCGCCGCTCCACGGCGGGTGGGAGATCTTTCTCCTTCCTGGCGGCCAAGACCTGGAACTCCCTCCCCACCAGCCTCAGGACCACCCAGGACCACTCCGCTTTCCGGAGACTCCTAAAGACTTGGCTGTTCGAGCAGCGATAACCCCCCCTTTCCCCCCTAGCGCCTTGAGACCCGCACGGGTGAGTAGCGCGCTTTATAAATGTTAATGATTTGATTTGATTTGACATGTTGGGAGTGCTGGTGAAGTAAAACATTCCATGGGAGGAGAAATACGTAACCTGTTTTCAGTGACATATGTTGGCCGAGTTTAGAGGTGTTCTTGCAGTAACTTATCTGTCATAGGCTAAAACAGAATCAAGGACTCCCTTTACAGCAAAACCAGCTTGCAGAGGCAAGGAGTATTGCTGAAGTAAAACATTTCATGTGAGAAGGAAAACATTATAATTGGTTTCCAGCAGCATTTTCTGGCAAAGGCAAGAGGTTCTGTTGCATTAACACTTAGAGTGGGGGAAGGAGAACCAAAGACTGTGTTTACAGTGACATCAACTGGCACCAGAAGGGGGAGTCTAGGAGCTAGGAGCGCTTATGAATTAACACAATTGACAAGAGAAGGAGAAACATGTCATGAATTTATAGTAACACTCGTCCAGGGCAAAGGGGGAAAGAACGACTGCAAACACAGTGACCGGCTGGCAGAGGCATGGATGGGTGATGTAGTAGCTCATTCTATGGGAAAAGGAGAAACACATGTTTACAGTGACACCTGCTGGCAGAGACAGGGAGTGCTGCTTAACTAACACATTCCATGGCAGAAGGAGAAGCATGCAGTATCTGCATAGGACGGTTTCCTTACCTGCAGGTTGGGGTGCACCATAGCTGAGATCTCTCCATCAGAGTTGATGGGGTAATCCTGAAGGCCAAAATACTGATATGCTTCAGTCTCAAATGCTGGAAAAGTAACACCTGACAGAAAAGACAGAGGTCATGATGCTAGGAAAGACATTAAAGAAGCAATAAGGTGGAGTGCCTGGATATGAAAGAGAGAAGATCATAAAGTGAGGATAGAGGTTAGCAAAGAGCAGAGGGTGACAGTAATAAGGAACAAGGGCGGGGAACAGGGGAGGGTCTCTGGAGCACAAACAGAACAGGACAAAGAGGAGGAGATTGAAATGAGAGGGTTTTTTCCATAAAACGGGATATGATCTGCAGGCATAAAGGCTCTATATCGGCCAGAACACCTGCACATCACACCAGCAGGTCTTTAGACGTATATTAGGGACATCCTGCAACTTAAAGTAAAAGCAGCCCACCAGGACCACCAGGGCGCCCCCCACAACCCATCACATCAAAGCATTAAATACAGCTCCACAACACCTGAAGGCACAGAACATAAAACTAGTATGTACTGCACGAGAAAACCCCTACAGCCAAGCACATCAAAGTAGTTAAGTACAGCACCAGGCACTCCTATGACCCAGTATATAAAATTAGACTCACACAGTCCAGTACATTTCCCAGCCCAATGATATACCCACAGCCTAGGAGCATGCCATGGCCCCACAATTCCCAGCACTTAAAAAGACTATGCCCTGCCTCGTCACACTCCTCTAACTGATCATTTAAGGAGTGCACACTGTCCCCACACTGTGCCAACAGCCCAGCACATGCATGTATTTATTTGGCATTACTATAATAGGAATCGTGCTTCTAGGCTGAAGGCCTTAAGGCGCTATGCTCAGGCCAAACACAACCCAGACAGATGACACTGCAGAGTAATCACAGTGCGAGCAAAGGCCAAGCTGAGCGCAGGGAATGGCACAGACTGGGTGGGCTGGAGTGCCTTGCATTAGATGCATTCAGAGCAGGAGTGCAACAATCTTGGGCCTAAAACGGCTTCACACTCCCAACCCTTCATTCATCCTCAGTTAAACACACATAAAAAGTAAAGCAATCAGTGGGCTATATATTTTTTTATATTATGAGATCTCGGTTGATGCTGCAGGGAGATTGTCTTGATCATTGAGGATTTCACTTCGGCCTCAGCCACATCGCTGCCTCCCAGCAGCTCTACAATAACCTATCCACCTTCATCCACCACAAACCTCTACAGCAACTTCGCACACCAACCTAACCCCAGAGAACTCTTTGCTAACCTATTCACCACCAAACAAGATGAGTTCCTGACCGAATGGACAATACTCACCAGAAACAACACAGCAGCAAAGATGCTGACCATTCACACAGAGGCCCTAACAGACCCATGCCCTCACCACATCCACAACCTGGGAACATGACCAATCAGCACCACCCTGACCCACATCATCAACAGCTCCATCTTGTCCGCCACTTTCCTGGATGAATAGAAACTTGGGCAAGTCAACGCCCTCCTCAAGAAGCCCAAAGCCAATCCGAATCAACCCTGCAATGTCTAGCCCATCTCCCTGCTTCCGTATCCAGCCAAAGTGATTGAGAAAGCCATCAACAAGCAACTCACAACCCATCTCGAGCTTCACCATCTACTAAACAACACTTAATCAGGATTCAGAAAGAACCACAGCACTGAAACAGCACTCATCGCAGCCATCAATGACATCCAAATAATCCTAGACTGAAGAGTAACAGCGACCCTCATGCTGCTTGACCTCTCTTTGACCTTCAACACAGTCTCCCATAACACACTCTTTACAAGATGCCACGAGATTGGCATACAAGAATCCGCTCTCAAATGGATCTCTTCCTTCCTCACAGGAAGATTCAAAAGAGTCAGGCTGCCACCCTTCACATCAGAAATCAAGAAATTGATGTGCGGAGTCCCACAGGGATCGTTCCTCAGCCCCACCCTTTTCAACTTATACATGGCTCGCCAACATCAGCTGATGACAAGACATCCCTGTAATTTCCTAAGCTGATGACACCCAACTTATCCTCTCCCAGATGAGCAAAACCAGAGACATTTAAGGTATGGGCAAAGTGGGCTTTAGCTCAGGGCCGGAGGCTTTCATAGGGGTCCCCTGATAGAGGCAGCTCTGATCTGCAGAGACTCTTGCCCTGATGACCTTGAATAATTCTAAACAGATTGTTATAAATACTGTTTTATTTGAATTTATTTTAATGTGGGTAATGTGTGAGAGTCTACTACAGACATTTTGCAGAGAAATGTTGGGTATGTGTTTCATGCAACAACCATTATTTTATTTTTCTTGTAGATCAAAACTGGACCTCACATGTGACAAATGGGAGGGTGTCACAGAGATTGTTTATAGTAATGTTAGTGAGCTGTTGCTACGTTACATTATTGAAAACCACAACCATTACTATTCGATGTAAACGCATTTAGAATACGGATGAATGTGTCTGTGCACTGTCAGTGACCTGTCCAAACAGGGCATGAAAGTGCTGAAATTGGAACATAAGTTCAAAGCTGCTCTGAACAGGGGCCCCTAAAATACTTTTGGCACAGGGCTCCCAAAATACCTAAGATGTCCCTGGACAAAACAACCACCACCAGAACCAACTTCGCCAACTGCATGACCATGGTAGGAGACTGGATGTGGACCAACTGCCTGCAGCTCAACTCTGACAAGATGGAGGTACTGGTCTTTGGCCATCGGAGCTAGGACCAACACCCACCACCACAGACCACGCAAGAAGTCTAGGTATCATCCTAGACAACAAGCTCACCATGACGGCTCAAGTCAATGCAGAGAGTACCTCCTGCTTCCACATCCTACACATGCTGCGAAAAGTTTTGCCTCAGAACACCAGACGGACTGTCCCACAAGCACTCATCACCTGCAGGCTGGACTATAGCAACACTCTCTATGATGGAATCTTCACACAACTCCTGCACAGACTCCAGACCATCCAGAAAACCACTGCAAGACTCATAGTCGGCCTCCCACACATGCGCCCACATCACACCGCTCCTCAGGAACCTTCACTGGCTCCCCATTCCCAAGTGCAGCCAATTCAAACTTCTCACGCACAAATAGAAAGCCCTATACATCACAGGACCAGAATACCTGAACAGACGCACACACGTTCCCCAACCCACCAGACACGTACGCTCTGCTTCACTCTCTCTCGTACACATTCCCTGCATCCGCAAAAGAAAAACTGGAGCTCGCTCGTTCGCCTACATTGCACCCAAGACATGGAATGACCTCCCTCAACACATCAGAGGCTCCTCCTCACTTCCTGAGTTCCACAAGAAGCTGAAGACTTGGGTCTTCATATAAGCACCTTCAGGCCCACAAACCTACACATTTGTCCAAGCGCCTGGATACCCATTCGGATGTTTAGTGCGATATAACAAACAAGATAACATAAGATAACATACCATAGCATACCATAACAATGCAATCACTGAAGACATCTTTGTGTAAACAGTCACAGACAGGACCAGCCTTTCACAACTGAATCCTGGTTGGGGCACTGGGGAATACTGGTGTGTAATTATAGTGCTACACAGTTATAGCGCCACACATTCATCTTTGCAACATGGTGCATATGTGGGTGTGTGCTGTCTAGCATATGTTTTGCACTGCAAAGTTATTATCCAAATACAAAATACTATCTTGAGGCATACGTTAAAACCTTTCTCATATTATATGTGTGCTGTACAGTGCAGGACGCATGCAATGTGGGCAAAGTTTGGATAAATAACAATATTTGTTCTTTTTAATGCCTGCCTTGAGCTCAAGGATGTCTTATTTTTTGGTACAAGGCCCTTATTCCCATTGTTAGTAGACTGGGCTTTGCACTAAAAGCCATAGATGCAGCTGGGTACTTCTACGTACCTCCCATGGGATGCCCCTTTGAAAAGCAGCACAAGCTTTGCACTGAATAACCTTATTGCTACTTCTCATCAGAAATACAGTTTTGTGCTGAAGGTAGATCTAATTTGTAAACAATGAGCTATTTTGTGCTGTGCAGAGTTTAAGTTTATCTTGCCATTTAGGCCCATATTTATACTTTTTTAGTGCCGCATGTGCGCTGCTTTTTGACAGATAAGCGGCGCAATCCTACAAAATACAATTGTATTTGGTAAGTTTGCACCGCTTTTGCGTCAAAAATCAGCGCAAATGCGGAGCTAAAAAAGTATAAATATGGGCCTTAGAGTTTCAGATAAAGCAAGTGAGCTGAAAATATATATTTTTAGTAACATCCAATCAGACTGTTCCTATTGAAAAACATTTCATAAGGGCACATTACAGAACTCAGCTGGTAACACCCTTACATTACCTCTCAAAATAATGAAGCTTTGTCACCATGCATCTTCAATTGGCTCCCGCAATTAAAGCCATATACAGGCTCCTAACCAGACTGGATTTACTGAATAAGCAATTTTTGTTTCATAAAAACCTTTTTATTGCAAATTGAACACCAAGAAACCAAAGTTTAGAAGACAAATAAGAAAGAAATAAGAAACAATGTAGCCTACGCCTGAAGAGGCGAGGGAATTTTCGGCGGACATTCGCCTCCCAGGCCTCTCCCAGCTAGAAAGAACCTTCTTATTGCAAGACCTCATGGAGACAGAGATCGTCAGGCCTTTAGCGATTTAAAATCCAGAAAGGCCATGGGCCCCAATGGACTGCCCATTGAGCTTTACAAGCTGGAAGCTGCCAAATTAGCACCCCATCTCCTGTGTATGTTCACGGAAAGCTGTGAATTAGGATCTCTGCCCAGGGATCAGCAACTGGTCAGTATAGTGGTTCTTCATAAAGATGTCAAACCGCCGGATCCATGCACCTCGTATAGGCCTATTTCCCTGCACTCATTGTCATTTAACAGAACACATTTTCGGAGAATTGGCAAATTGGTCTTCTAGAAATACCTTTGGCAAAACTTGTTGCAAAATGCTTTTTATTGAAATCTGTAGAAGTTGCGTTTTAGCTGTCAAATCACACATTCCCCCTTTCAGAGATCTGTCAGCAGCCTGTAAATATTGTCAAATCCACTAAAACATGCTTCTTGTAATCATATTAGGATGACTTATTTATATAAAATGCACAGTTTGTTAATATTGGAAAAGTCGATGTGCACCATTACACGATCACATGTACCAGCAAACTCACATCACTATTAGCTAATACACCTGAAATGAACTCTCCATTAACCCAGAATCCACGATACGTGCTCAGGCAGGCCCTGAGCCCTAGGCTTGGGATTACTGATTGACAGGTCAGAGGTGTGGCAGTACGTACCCGGCAGACAAATGCGCAAACAGGAAACTCAGGGGCATATTTATACTCTGTTTGCGCCGGATTTGCATATTTTTTTTTTACGCAAATCCAACGCAAAGCTAACTCCATATTAATACTTTGACGCTACACCCGTCTAGCGTAAAAAATCATGCAGTTTGCGTCATGTTCTAGTGTGGACACCTACCTTGCGTTAATGAGATGCAGGGTAGGCGTTTCCATGCATAAAATGACTCTAAGGCATTTGCGCCTTATTTAAACTCCCATGCAAAAATGACGCACGGGAGGGGGCGGACCTTAAAAAATGGCGTGCAGCTGCATTTGAGTCATTTTTTAACGCCTGGTCAGGGCAGGCATTAAGGGATCTGTGGGCTCGGAGGGAGCCCAGAGGTGCCCTCCCCTGCCCCCAGGGACACCCCCTGCCACCCTCGCCCACCCCTGGAGGACACCCATGGATGGGGGTCCCATCCCAGGTAAGTACAGGTAAGTAGAGGTAAGTATTTTTTAATAATATTTTAAGTGGCATAGGGGGGCCTAACTTGGGCTCCCCTACATGCCACTGTGCCCAATGGCCATGCCCAGGGGACAGAAGTCCACTGGGCATGGCCATTGGACAGTGGGGCATGACTCCTGTCTTTGCTAAGACAGGAGTCATTTCCATGGTGGTTGTGCGTCATAAAATGACGCGAGTCAGGTTAGCGTCAATATTTTGACTCTAACCTGACTGGCACCATTTTTTTACGCACAACCCCCCTTATTCCCTACGCCAGCGCTGCCCAGCTAGCGTCATTCCATAAATATGACGCCCGGCTGGCGCGTTGGAATGGAATTAGCCTGCGTTAAGATTTTTGACGCAAAACTGCGTAAGCGCAGTTTTGCGTCAAAAAGTATCAATATGGCCCTCAGATCACAGATAGGTGCAGCAACACCACAATGGCCCCAGGAGATTGGCCCCAATAAAACACACATGGCCATAGGGGTGCACGCATTCCCAAACCCCATAAAGTCAGATACCACATGAAATTAAGAACACACAACCAATTAGAACACAGCACGCACAGCAACACACAGCGATCACACGCCCCTCAGGCCAGACATCTGGACACATTACCTGCTGGCCCACATTGTGTCCACGCAAGGTCAAGGCCCACCTGCATTTGTTATCAGGACCTTATTTATGCCTCCAAGACAACTGTTCAAAAATCTTCACCTCAAAAGAAATGTTGTAATTGTTGTATGGTATCCAGACAAATGTATAAAACACCTCTCAGAACAAATGTTCTTTGAGACAGTCCTCGGAGCCCGGTTCTGTAACTGTTCTCCCGGCTGTAATGTTTAATTAAACAAATCCCTTTCCTGTTTGCCAAACGCTACTTGTATTTTGTTCTTACAAGGTATATTCACATTGAGCAACACTTTTATCAGCTGATTTTCTTGCATTGGTGCTAAGGAATACTCCACCCCATTCTTTAAAGTGTTAGCCCCGCCTCTATGAGTCGACCCGCTAGAGTTAGAGCCTGCTTCTGTCCCTGTGGCTGAAAAGAGCCTGTCACTATACAGGCACAATGCATGACAGGAGTACTGCTGATGTCACGTCACGTCTGGGCCAGGTGCGAGAACTTTAGCAAACTGGTGTTTTTTGAGAGAACTCATGAATGTAAATCTCCAACAAAGTATCTGAAAATGCCAGTTACTAGAAGGCTTGGAAGCACTCCCAGATGTGCTGTTCACACACACTGACACATATTTACCTTTCATGTGAAACCCGGCCAAGAAAGTGGATGACGTGTTAAGGCATGAGCCAAGATTAGCGTGTCATTTTGTTTTCAGTCGTGCAATGATTGCTACATCATGAGCACTGTACCAGCACACAGTGTACTGCCATGTGTTCCAATGGGCCGATTTTGCATTTCCAAATGCTAAACCAAGAAGGACTATGGGCGTCTGGGCCCTTGTGATGCACCCCGAAAACAGTGGTGCATGTGTAGAGCGCACATATCCCCTAAGGGCATGTGTGCACTCTATCGCACTTTAACAATAGCATCACAGGGTGCCTTTTTTAAATTGCACATAGTTACTGTTGGACCTGGCTTTTTGACAGGGACATCCCCAAACTTTTTGCCTCCTTCCTCCTATTTTTCCTGACCTGTTGTTGTTGGTTTTTGACCTCTGGGCACTTTACCACTGCTAACCAGTGCTAAAGTGCATATGCTCTCTGTGTAAATTGTACTACTGATTGGTTTTTCCATGATTGACTATTTAATTTACTTGTAAGTCCCTGGTAGAGTGCACTACATGTGCCTAGGGCAGGTAGATCAAATGCTACTAGTGGGCCTGCAGCACTGGTTGTGCCACCCACCTCAGTAGCCCCTTAACCTTGTCTCAGGCCTGCCATTGCAAGGCCTGTGTGTGCAGTTTCACTGCCACTTCGACTTGGCATTTAAAGGTATTTGCCAAGCCTAGAACTCCCCTTTTTCTATACATAAGTCACCCCTAATGTGTGCCCTAGGTAACCCCTAGAGCAGGGTGCTGTGTGGGTAAAAGGCAGGACATGTACTTGTGTGGTTATATGTCCTGGTAGTGTAAAACTCCTAAATTCGTTTTCACACTACTGTGAGGCCTGCTCCCTTCATAGGCTAACATTGGGGCTGCTCTCATACATTGTTGAAGTGGCAGCTGCTGATCTGAAAGGAGCAGGAAGGTCATATTTAGTATGGCCAGAATGGTAATATAAAATCCTGCTGAATGGTGAAGTCGTATTTAATATTACTATTCTAGAAATGCCACTTTTAGAAAGTGAGCATTTCTTTGCACTAAAATCTTGTTGTGCCCTTCAATCCACCTCTGGCTAGGTTTAGTTGACAGCTCCATGTGCATTCACTCAGACACACCCCAAACACAGGGTACTCAGCTTCACTTGCATACATCTGCATTTTGAATGGGTCTTCCTGGGCTGGGAGGGTGGAGGGCCTGCCCTCACACAAAGGACTGCCACACCCCCTACTGGGACTCTGGCAGACAGGATTGAGCTGAGAGGGGGCTTGGTGCATTTCTTAGAGACTCTTTGAAGTCACCCCCACTTCAAAGGCACAACTTAGTATAAAACAGGGACTCTGCCCTACCTCATCAGACACTTGCTGGAGAAGAAACCTGAACCAGAAACTACATCCTGCCAAGAAGAACTGCCTGACTGCTCAAAGGACTCACCTGTCTGCTTTCTACAAAGGACTGCTGCCTTGCTGTTGCCCTGCTGCCTTGCTGAACTCTTGTCTGGCTGTGAAAGTGCTCTCCAAGGGCTTGGATAGAGCTTGCCTCCTGTTCCTTGAAGTCTCAGGACCAAAAAGACTTCCCTCTGTTATTGGGACGCTCCGTGCGCCGAAAATTTCGACGCACAGCTTGTTTCGCGGCGAGAAAAACGCCGCACTCCGATGCTGATCGACGCAACGCTCTTGGGACGATCGAAGATCCGACGCACGGCCTCGCAAGGACAACGCCGCCCGACCGCTAGAGGAGAAATCGACGCGACGCCTGCCGTGAGATCGTAATTTCAACGCGCAGCCCCGCAGATCGAAGTCTAGAGGAGAAATCGACGCGACGCCTGCCGTGAGATCGTAATTTCGACGCGCAGCCCCGCAGACCGACGCGCAGCCGGAGAACAAGCAGGAAAATCCACGCACAGACCCGGGACATCTGGTAATCCCCGCGATCCACAGAAAGAGACTGTCCGCGTGCCGGAAAACGACGCCGACTTCCCCGCGTGGAAAATAACGACGCAAGTCCGTGTGTGCTGGGGAGAAATCGACGCACACACCCTTTTTCCACGCACCTCTTCTCTTGTGGCCCTCTGAGGAGATTTTTCCACTCCCAACCAGGTACTTGTGCTTGAAAGAGACTTTGTTTATATTCTAAAGACTTAAGACACTTTATATCACTTTTCCGTGATATTTCTACAATTTTCCATTGCAACCTTATTCTTTTTGACCTACAATTATCCTGATAAATATTATATATTTTTCTAAACACTGTGTGGTGTATTTTTGTGGTGCTATATGGTGGTATTGTATGATTTATTGCACAAATACTTTACACATTGCCTTCTAAGTTAAGCCTGACTGCTCGTGCCAAGCTACCAGAGGGTGGGCACAGGATAATCTTGGATTGTGTGTGACTTACCCTGACTAGAGTGAGGGCTTTTGCTTGGACAGGGGGTAACCTGATTGCCAACCAAAAACCCCATTTCTAACAGTTACCATCGGATCCAATGGGAATAGAATTTCCTAAATGTCCAATTTGCATTTAGTAAACGCTTTGTACATGTGCTTAGGAAATCCCAACAAAGTAATCCCTATTTGTGATTTCCTATTTAGGGGATCGCAAATTGCGATTTCTACTGGGTATGAATAACAATTTGCGACCGCTTTAAGGGCTCTGTACATGTGAAAAGTACATATAGCATTTCTTAATGGCCTGAAATAGTGATTTGCTCATTTAAGAAATGCTAAATGATTTCGTACTTCTGGCCCTTAGTGAGCAGTGAAACATTGGATGTGTTTAGAGAGGCACTTTAACATTAACATTAACGAGGGAGTTTCTGGACTTGATGACTAACTTGGACTGGTCCCTCACGGACTTGACTGCGTCCCATCGCGCAGGCCATACACTGCAGGGCATTTTTACATGACATAATGGCCTGACTGGCCTAGATAATACGGCCTTGGATTGGACAGATCATCATTTGCTGACCTTTAGGGCAGCTTGGCCTACGGTTGATATTAAATTGCCCGCGGTCTCTAGGTTAGGCAGGAAATGGCATAAGGTGGAGAAACAAACTCTAGCCTTGGTCCTGAAGTCTGGATGGAACCACGCTAGAGAGCGGGGTCTCTCCAATTTAGAGAACTTTGATTCTGGGCTCAGGACGGCCATTGATAGGCTTGCCCCTCTGGTGAAGCTCAATCCCTGGGTGGGGCAGACCCCCTCCTCTCCCTGGTACTCAGAGGAACTTAAGAATCTACAGAGACTCTATTGGTGGCAGGAACACAGATGGAAGGTCCATAAAACGGTAGAGGAGAGAGCTAAGCTCAGGGCCTCTCTTGAGAACTATAAATCTGCCATTAAAAAGGCTAAAACTGAATATTTCTCCAGTAGAATTAGGAAAGCACAGAATGGAGCTAAGGAACTTTTCAAAGTGGTTCATACTTTGACCCACCCGCCGGTCTCCTCCTGGCTTGAGAACTCTCCCACTTTTTTGCCAAAGAGTCGCAGACTTCTTTGAGAACAAAATTCTTCAGCTGCACTCGTATTTCGTCTGTCTTCCTTCGGAAGGTGACGGAGGCGATGTGGAGGGCACTTTACCCTCTGATTCCAGTGCAATATTGTCTGATTTCTCCCCCTTATCAGCCAGTAGAATCTCTGAATTATTGGAAGGGGTTAAGTCACGCTTACCGAATGATCCTTGTCCTCCTGGGATATTAAAATTAGCATCTAACTTGGTCTCGGCTGCCCTGGAACCGGTCTATTTAGACATTGTAAGGGAGGGGTGCTTCCCTCCTGCTTGGAAGGAATCCATTGTGATCCCTCTTATTAAGAAACCCAGGGGTGAACCCAATGACCTGACAAATTTACACCCTATCTCCTTGTTACCAACCACTGGCAAGATATTAGAAAAACATCTTAATACCGAACTGGCCGCTTTTCTCCAGGCAAGTGGCGCTCTTGACCCATCACAACATGGGTTTCACCAAGCTCACAGCACAGAATCTGCCATGATATCTTCTGTTGACATTATTCGGAGAAGAGTGGATTTGGGAGAAGGAGCCATCCTTGTTCTATTGTATCTGCGGCGTTTGACACCATATCCCCTTAACTCTTGCTCGAGCGGCTTTATCAAGCTGGAGTAAGAGGCAAGATGCTTGACATTCTGAAATCTTTCCTGATGGATAGATCTATTACGGTGAGCTGTGGCGACTTTAAGGCTACACCATTTCAACTTCCCTGTGGTGTTCCACAAGGGTCGTCGCTCAGCCCTACTTTGTTCAATGTTTATGTCGCTCCATTGGCTAAACTGGTTAGCTCTTTTGGTTTCCAAGTGGTATCATACGCAGACGATACTCAGTTAATCATTCCGGTGAACTAGAATTGGGAGGAGGTGGCAGACAGATTCCATGATTGCATGTGTAGGATCAATAGCTGGATGAGCCATAATTGTCTCAAAATGAATGGAGACAAGACTGAAATTCTTTTTTTGGGCATGGACACTAGTCCATGGAGCTCACGCTGGTGGCCTACATCTTGCAACAATTGCCCAGCCCCGAGTTTGTCGGTCAGGAATCTGGGTATTACATTCGACGGAACATTGTCGTTTGAGCAACAAGTTAACCAGACGGTTAAATCATGTTATTGGTCTTTGAAAATGCTAAAGAAAATATTCCCTTTTCTTCAGGAGGAACTTAAATTGACTGTTATTTTAGCCCTGGTCATTTCTAAACTGGATTATTGCAACGCTCTCATGCTGAACATCAGCAAGGCCGCCCTACATAGACTACAGCTCATTCAGAATGCGGTGGCTCGCCTGGTTTTAGACCTACCTCGAGCTGCTTCTGCCAGTTGGAGCCTTAGACGGCTCCACTGGCTACCTACTGAAAAACGGATCAAGTTTAAAACACCGTGCCTTACGTATAAGGCCTATCAGCAGGAGGGCTGCTCTTACTTGAGCTCTGTTCTATCGCACTATCTGCCGCGCCGTCAGCTTAGATCGGCTAATCTACAGCTGATCTCAGTACCCCGCTGCCACCGGGCTCGATGGGGGGACAAAGCCTTTTCCGTAGTGGCTCCTAGACTATGGAACACTCTCCCACCCTCTATTGGGCTGGAGGAGACATACCTCAGTCTTAGGAAACAACTTAAAAGCTGGTTGTTTTCGCGTTGGGCAGTAGGTCTCCCTGCATGCTCTCTGTCATTTTCCGCCTTGATCTGGTCTCCCCTGATTTACAGTTTTTTTCTCCCTAGCGCTTCGTTGCCACGGCCTGAACCCGCTCTATAAATACTACAATACAATACAATACTTACTCCTAGATTTTGTTTTCAATAAAACCTCAGGACAGTGCCGTACATTGAGTAGGCAAAGATTCACCCCCAGGCTTGTCCATCACCCTAGAGACAGACGACAACACATCGAGGCCGAGAATAGTTTGGACAAAAGGTATGAACCCTTCTCAGCACCCAGATGGACATCAGTCAAGAAGAAAGAGCAAGGGAGGCTAGAAACCATTTTCAACTGACCCGGGAGAACCCCTTGGAGGACAGGTGAATGACCGAGGGGGCTCAGAGCTGTTTCTTTGGTCTTGTAACAAAACTGCTCATCTCTGTCAATGCCAGGCCTTTTTCCACAAAAATACATCTATATTGTGCACAGAACAATTCAAAGAGGCATTTCCCTCTTTCTTCGTGTGCTGCAGAATGCGACACACTCAGAAAGTGAAAACAACGAGGAGACATTTAACATATTTCTCCTCACTGCACCTCTATCGGGAAGGCGTAGCATTTTGACACATGGTCAACCAGTCTTGGTAGATTTTGGGAATGCACCAAAAACCATGAGTGGAAGCCTTCCAAATGCAAATTAACGCAAGGCAACGACTTGTGCTGCCTTGGGTTACGCCAGATTTATCCAGCAATCCATTCCCAGGCAAGGTATCCTTGCATTGCTTGGTAAATCTGACTTAAGGATTGCGTTGCCCCTGAAACACCATCCGTGATGCAAGGTCAGCGCAATCCAATGATAAATCTGGCTCAAAATGCATATTTTACTCCTGAGAGGCCAATAAGTGAATGGACACAGTGACAGACATTATCTCCCACCTTCAGAAAACTACACCCTCCCCTCCAACTGAGAGACCAAAGATTGACTGTACAGACTAGCAAGAGACAAACTGAGCATGACTTTTATAGCCCTGAAGTTCTGGATCCCACAGGGCCTGGTGCATGATGACCCAGCAGCTACCTTTGCCTCCTTACCTTGGTTTAACTTGTCCGTGAAGTCCAGGCAGCACTTCACCAGGTTTCGCATGTGCTTGAAGGCGTCGGCTCTTAGGATCTCCAGACCTACGGGTCCTATCTCTAGTGCTGTGGAGAGAGGAAGAGGGCTGTTATCAGAGAGAAGAGGTGAGAAAGAGAGTGGGGTGAAGCAGCTCACATCTGCAGACCCTGAACTTACCCAAGTGTCTAGGTTTTCACTTTGTTCAGACATGACAAAGCAGGACATAGCTGCTGTTCTAAAATATTTTCAACAGAGCGCAGAAGGAAGATGGCAGAGGAGGACATACCTCTATTTCGCACTTCTAACCGGAAGATGGCAGTATAGGACACAGATCTTACTCTTATTTACCCATTAGAGGTAAGAGAAGGTCGTAGCCGGAGATGCCATCTTCCACCACCAGAGAGCGGAGTGCCACACTGCTGGGTCCCAGTACTGCTCGTTAAGTTGGCTGCATTTTTATATACATTGAAAATGCCACAAGAAGTACTTTGTTCAACAGTCTCAGACTCCATCTCCCAATACATGACAGCATTTTTATTTTGGGATTTCCAAAAGTGGAGGCCATGGCCTAAGGGTGGTGACAACAGGGAATAACTGGGCAGCATTCAATGAATGAAAATGTCCATAACACAGCAAGGCTGTCTTTCTCAGTTTGAGAATACTGTTTTTCATGACTTATTAGACTCCTGCTGGCGTATGCAATAATGTGCTTCAGTGTTTACAGACCCTTATCCTGCTGGGCCTTGAAAGCACTCAGGACATCTCAAACATTTGCGGACCTTGGTCCTGCTAAGGGTTGTATGTCATTGCAATTAATGCATTTGTAGGAAGCTGGCCTGGTGTGTGGTGAGCACCTATGGTGTTATCACCTTATACCAGGTCCAGGCAACCCCTGTTAGTGAAGTGTAGGCAGTGTCTAGGAAGACAGGACTCTGTAGAGGTAGCTGTGGATAAGCAGCCAAGGCGTATCTAGGAGGCATTCAAAGCTTATGCAATACCACTATAGTCACACAGCACTTACACACATGAAAGAACCACACAGTGCTACAAAAATAAAGGTACTTTATAAGTGTAACACAAACACTAGAATACTAATAGGCTGTCCCCTAACTGGAGGTAAATAAACACTCTATTATATACACATTAACAATGAGTAAAGAGCATAAAACATAAAAAGCAATAAGCATTGGCAAAAGAAATAGAAAATAGTGTAGGCTCTTAGGGGAGGACCAAACTATATACTAAATAAGTGGAATGGGAGATATAGGGGGTCATTCTGACCTCGGCGGTCTTTTCTTCAGACCGCCGAGGCCGGGGGAGACAGAATACCGCCATTGCAGGCGGCATTCATGCCTCCCTATTCCGACATTTCCGCTGGGCCAGCGGACAGTAACAGGGTTACCGTCCGCTGGCCCAGCGGAAATGGCACATCAACATTGCCGCCGGCTCGTAATAGAGCCGGCGGCAATGTTGATGTGCAGCGGGTGCAGTAGCACCCGTCGCGCTTTTCACTGCCCGAAATTCGGGCAGTGAAATGCGCAAAGGGGCTATGCCTGGGGGCCCCTGCACTGCCCATGCCAAGTGCATGGGCAGTGCAGGGGCCCCCAGGGGCACCCCCAGTCCCCTTACTGCCAGCCTTTCAATGGCGGTGTTTAGTGGAGGGGCCGGCGGTCTGACCGTGGCTTTTCCGCCACGGTCAGAATTGCTGGCGGAACACTGCCAGCCGCCAGGGTTGGAATGACCCCCATAGTCCCCCACCCAAGGATGTGGAATCATTAGAGGTGAGCTGGAGGAACTAGGAACCCCGAGAGGTGAGTACCAGAGTGACCCTCAGTGACCAGGAGAGCAGAGGTCAGTACCTGGTTTTCCCCAAACCCAACTGGAGGAGTTTGGAAAAGGATTGTTTAGGACCCAAACAAGAATGGAAGAAGCCAAAGGTGGATTCTGACATAGGAGGAACTGCAAAGGAAGGGGACCAAGTCCAGTTTGTGATGGAGTGTCGGGTTGTGACAGAAGCCACTACCCACTCCTCTGTGGATGCAGGACCAGGTCAACTGGGGACAAAGAAGACCGGCTGTGCAGCACCGGAGCTGACAAGGAGTCCCTGAAGTGATGCAATCGGTGTCCCACGCCAGCTGTTGGGTTGCAGTGAGTCAGTGGTGCTGGAAGACCATAAGCAAACCTTGGTAAATGCAAAAGAAGAAGAAGATGAGTTGCAAGGCTGAAGAGGACCAGCAAGGCCCAGGGGGCTGGCCCTGAGGAGGGGAGCCCGGGTTGATCCTCAGCAGCTGGGAGAGTCACAAGAAGAGGAGGCAGCCCCCACAGGCAACCCACTGGCAGCAGGCACAGCAGTCGCAGTGAGGCCCACTCAGCACACCTGAAGAAGAGCCCCAGTAGCTGGAGCAGCAGAGAGGAGACTCTGCTTGGCAGGAAGAAGTGCTCAGGGCTGGGACTACAGGGAGCCTAAAGATTCCTTGGGAGAGGAGCAAACAAGCCTTGGTAGCTGCAAGCGTCATGGTGCACAGGATACTGTCCTGAAAGGAGGGGCAAGGGCTTAGCATCTCCCAAGTTGGATAGCTGGTAGAGAGGACCAAGGGGACCACTCCAGACCACCACCTGTGATGCAGGATCCACGTAGTTCCAGAGAAGAGCAGCTGGTCGTCATTGGAGCTGGTGCCTGCAGATGGAGGGGAGTGACTCCTTCACTCCAAGGGAGATTCCTTCTTACTCCTTGTGTAGGCTGAAGACTCACCGGCCCCAAAGGATGCGCATTTGGGGAAATGTTGCAGTTGCTGGAAGAAGTCGGAGTAACAATGTTGCAGAGGGGAGTTGTCGCTGAAGTTGCAGATTGTTGGTTCCGGGAGGGTCCATTTGCAGTCTCAGTTGCCAGAAGATGAAGTAAACGATGCAGAAGAGTCCTGCTGGAATCTTGCGCATCAAATCTGAGGACCCATCCCAAGAGGGAGTCCCTTAATAGCCCAGGAATGGAGATTGGTCACCTAGCAGGGTGACCACCTATGAGGAGGGGGCTGTGACATCACCTACCTGACCTGGCCACTCAGATGCTCCCAGGGGCCTCTGCCCACCTTGGATTCAGGATGGCAGAATCAAGTGGCCACCTGGATGAGTTCTGGGCACCACCCCAGGGGTGGTGATGGGCAGGGGAGTGGTCACTCCCCTTTCCTGTGTCCAGTTTCATGCCAGAGCAGAGACCGGGGGTCCTTGGGCTGGTGCAAACCAGTTTATGCAAGGAGCGCACCAAATATGCCTTTCAAAGCATAGTTGTGGCTAGGGGAGGGTTTTCCTCCCAAGCCATGTAACACCTATTTCAAGGGAGAGGGTGTTATCTCCCTCTCCCACAGGAAATCCTTTGTTCTGCCTTCCTCTGCCTGAGCTGGTCAAGCAGCAGGAGGGCAGAAACCTGTCTGAGGGGTGGCAGCAGCACGGGCTGCCCGGAAAACCCCAGAAGACTGGTATGAGCAATGCTGGGGGTCTTCTAAGGAACCCCCAGAGTGCAAGGAATCATACAACCAATACTGGCAACAATATTGGGGTATGATTAGGACATGTTTGATACCAATCATACGCAAGTTTGCAGTTACCATTATGTAGCTGGAAACAGGTAGTGAGTGACCTGTGTCCAGTATATGGGTACAATGGCTTCCCCATACTTACGAAGTCCGATGTAGTGGAACTTAAGTTCGTAGGGGCACCTCTGCTCCTCCAGGGGTGCTCTCACACATAGGGACCTGCACTCTGTACTCTGGGCTAGGAGGGCCCACTATAGGGGAGACTTACAGTGACCTGGGGTGAAAGGGTGCATGCACCTTTTCACGTAAGCTGCAATGGCAGGCCTGCAGACACATTTTGCATGGGCTCCCATGGGTGGCATAATACATGATGCAGCCCATGGGGAACCCCTGGTGGCCCAATGCCCATGGTACCTAAGTACCATATACTAGGGACTTCTAGGGGGGCACCAGTATGCCAATTGTGGAGTGTGCAATGTCCTAGGCAACCAAATTTAGAGGGAGAGAGCACAATCACTGGGTTCCTGGTTAGCAGGATCCTAGTGAAAACAGTCTAGTCATACTGACATCAGTCAAAAAGTGGGGCTATCCGGGCCAAAAAAGGGGACTTTCCTACATAACCCTCTCCCCCCACAAATGAAGGACAATAAGACTAAACTTGGCCAAATTAGTACTTATTGTCTAAGTGGAAATATCTGGAGAGTCCCTGTGCATTGGAGTGATTACTCCCAGTACTATTTTCCACTGTATGGCCCATTCCTCGTGGGGTGATGGTCCAGTATGGCCCATTCCCTGTGGGGTGATGGTCCAGTATGGCCCATTCCCTGTGGGGTGATGGTCCAGTATGGCCCATTCCCTGTGGGGTGATGGTCCAGTATGGCCCATTCCCTGTGGGGTGATGGTCCAGTATGGCCCATTCCCTGTGGGTTGATGGTCCACTCTATCAGTTTGAGATTTTCTTTTGTAATATGTCTATACTGTAGGCCCTCCGGTTCTTGAGTTGTAGGTTGTGGACTTAAGTGTATAACAGCAGGACAGGACACAGCAGGACAGGACACAGCAGGACAGGACACAGCAGGACAGGATTGCTGTTCCTGTGGCTCTATATTAGGGCAGGGTTGCTGTCCTAATGGTTGTAGAGCAGGACAGGGTTGTTGTCCAAAATGCTCTAGAGGGGGACAGGATTACTGTCCTAAGTTGTTGGAAATGACCCCTCTGCAGGGTCACCCCAAACTCGTTGCCTTCCTCCTCTACTATTTCTGACCTCATTTATGCTGGCTTTAGGACTCTGGGCACTTTACCACTCCTAACCAGTGCTAAAGTGCATATGCTCTCTCCCTAAAAACATGGTAACATTGGCTAATACCCAATTGGCATATTTAGGTCCAGATTTATACTTTTTGGAGCAAAACTGTGTTTGCGCAGTTTTGCATCAAAAAGTTTAGCGCCGGCTTGTGCCATTCAAGGATGCCAGCCGGGCGCCAAATTTATGGAATGGGGCAATCTGGCGCAAAGGGTGGGCTAACCTCAAGACAAATCATGCTAGCCGGGTGGGGATGTCGGTATAGGAGAAGGGGGTTTTGCACAAAAAAATTATGTTAGGCTGGTTAGAGTAAAAAAAAAAATTACCCTAACCAGCCTAGCTTAATTTCTTGACGCAAAACCTACCATACCACATGACTCCTGTCTCAAAAAAGACAGGAGTCATGCCCACCATCCCAATGGCCAGCACAGGGCACAAGGGTCCCCTGGGCATGGACATTGCACCCAGTGCCATGTGGAGGGGCCAATTGTAGGGCCCCCAAAGGCACTTAAAATATATATTTTTAAATACTTACCTCTGCTTATCCTACTTACCTGGGATGGGGACCCCCATCCTCTGGTGACCCTCTGGTGTGGGTGGGGGTGTCTCTGGGGCCTGGGGAAGTCACCTGTTGACTTATTCCATGGTGTCCCACCATGGAAATGGGCACACAAGTCCCCTAACGCCTGCCCTGACCCAGGCGTTAAATAATGGCTCTAAGCAAGCTTAGAGCCATTATTTAGGCCCGCCTCCCTCCCGTGCACCATTTTTGCAGAGAAGGATAAATAAAGTGTGGGAATGCCGACCTTGCATCTCATTGACCCAAGGTGGTTTCACACATCCAAAAAATGGCTCCAATATTTTGGCGCTAGACTAAAATATAAATATGGAGTGAAGTTTGCGCTGAATTAGAGTAAAAAAATAACGCAAATTCTGAGCAAACAGAGTATAAATCAGGGCCTTAGTTTACTTGTAAGTCCCTAGTAAAGTGCACTACATGACCACGGCTTGTAAATTAAATGCTACTAGTGGGCCTGCAGCACTGATTGTGACACCGACATAAGTAGCCCCTTAACCATGTCTCAGGCCTGCCATTACAAGGCCTGCATGTGCAGTTTCACTGACACTTCGACTTGGCAGTTAAAGGTACTTGCCAAGCCTTAAACACCCCTTTTTCTACATATAAGTCACCTCTAAGGTAAGCCCTAGGTACTCCATAGGGCAGGGTGCTAAGTAGGTAAAAAGTCAGGACATATCCTTGTGTGTTTTATATATCCTGGTAGTGGACAACTCCTACATTTGTTTTCCACTACTGTGAGGCCTGCTCCTTTCATAGGCTAGCATTAGGGCTACCTTCATATACTGTTTCAGTGGTGGATTTGGATTATAATGGGGTAGACAGGTCATGTTTAGTATGGTCAGAGTGATAATAGAAAATCCTGCTTATTGGTGAGGTTGGATTTTATATTACTATTTATGAAATGCCACTATCAGAAGGTGAGAATTTCTCTGCTCTCATCTGTGCCTTACAGCATGTCTCTAATCCACATCTGGGCTGGGCGACAGCTCCCTTGTGCATTTCACCCAGACAACCACAAACACAGGATACTCAGTCACACCTGCTCTCATCTGCATACTGAATGGGTCTTCCTGGGCTGGAAGGGTGCAGGTCCTGACACTTACATTTCAAAGGACAGTGGCTTGCCCTGACACAATGGATTGCCAGATGCCCTACTGGGACCCTGGCAGACAGATCTGTACTGAAAGAGGATCTTGTGCACTTCAAAACCACTCTTTGAAGTCTCCCCCACTTCAAAGGCATTTTTGGGTATATAAACTGGGTCTCTGACCCCACCAAATCAGACGCTTCTGGAACCTGTCAAGAGGAACTACCTGTCTGCCCAAAGGACTCACCTGGACTGCTTTGCTGTGAAGGACTGCTGCCTTGCTGTTGCCCTGCTGCTGTTCAAGGGCGTGAATTGAGCTTGCCTCCTGTTTTCTGAAGTCTCAGGGCCAAAAAGACTTCATCTCTTTAACAAACAGCTGAACCGGAATGACGCAGCCCGACTTTCTGAGAGAAGATCGACGCAGCGCCTGCATTCTGAATGGAAATTAGACGCACAGCCCTACCGGATCGAAGCACAGCTGAGCCGGAATGACGCAGCCCGACTTCCTGAGTGAAAAATTGACGCAGTGCCTGCGGTGCGATGGAAAATTGGAGGCATCGCTATACCGGATCGTCACTTCGGCCCGCACACCAAGGATTTTCCACACATGGGCCCTGGGCGTCAAAAAATCTCTGCATCACAGTGAGGAACCAAGACTGCGCACTGGAAATGGACGCAAAGCCCCTTGCAGCATGGGAAGAAATTATGCATCATCTGTGACGCATCGGAAAATTAGACATGCACCTTATTTTTCTCTCGCATCTCCTCCTCTGGGGTCTCCGTGCATGATAATTTTGACGCAAACCAGGTACTTTATGCAAACAAAAGACAACTGCTGATTTTTAAGATCTAAGACTCTTTTTAATCTTACAAAAAGTGACATTTCAACTTTTGCTTATTGGATCTTTATCGTTTTGACCTTAATTTAATTAGATAAATATCATATATTTTTCTAAACATGCGTGGTGTATTTTTGTGTTGTGTTCACTGTGTTATTGCATGATTTATTGCACAAATATTTTACACATTGCCTTCTAAGTTAAGCCTGGCTGCTCAGTGCCAAGCTATCAGAGGGTGGGCACAGGATCATTTGGATTGTGTGTGACTTACCCTGACTAGGACTGTGGTCCCTACATGGACAAAGGTGAATACCTCTGCCAACTAGAGACCCCATTTCCAACATAATTTTTCAGCGGTGGAGCACAGTTGCTGCCCCAAAGTTTCCATGGAAGGACAGGATGTGTTTTCCAAGTTTTCTAAAGTAGGACTGGGTCGCTGTTCTACCCTAGGTTCCTTCCAGGTGGATTATTTTACCACTAGGAGGTCAGCTGTTATAGCCTTAGGCTCCTGTGGTGTAGGTTCCACCCAGGGAGTGGTTTCCTCCCTCAGAGGAGTGGGCTCCTTACTGGTAGTCTAGACAGGGAGCAACTCTGTATCCTTCCTGTCTCTGTCGTTAGGAGGGTCCTGGGCTATTATTCCAGGCTCCAGGGTTCCTTGCTCTCTTTGCTCCTTAGCATGTGTTGTGGTTAAGGCAAGGAGGTGTTTAGGGATGCCCAGCTGAGGTCTCCAAGTCATTACCAAAGAGGCACTCTACAGGTAAGTTAGAGGACACTACAACCTTTTAGGGCCAGTAACCCCTCCCCCAGCTAAAGTCAATAACTGGATTGGGGTGGCACAAAGTGTTATTGTGAGCATCAGTCACTTGGTACATGTGACCAAGTAGGTGTTGCTCAGGTGACACCTTTTTTTGTCAGATACCATAGTGACACTGGCACCTGGGTCCCTGTAGGCCCCAACACCATTTATTAAGGGATGCTGCCTGTACTTACCCATATTAAGGGGAAAGGCAGCTAGGGTGGCAAAATCAATGTCACCATCAGAGACTATCACAGCTTCAGTGGTCTCCCTGACAATGCCAGAGCCTGCTACAGTCCCCAAGGTGAGCCCAGCTACACTTCTGGACTGACTAGTGTTATTACTATTACCACTATTATTGCTATTGCTGGGGGCACTAGGGGTAGAAGTGGTATTAGTAGTGGTAGGGGGCTTGGTGCCATTCTTCGGACAGTGCTGTCACCAGCCCTATGGCCTTTTGCTTACACATGTATTACCAAGGTTTCTGTTATGCCGCGGCGGCCGCGGCGCTTGCCGCAGCCGCGGGCTCAGGTTGCGCAGCGCGGCACTTTATTTACACCGTGGCCGACGCTCGGGCCGCGGGGGACCCCGTGGCCGACGCTCGGGCCGCGGGGGACGCCGCGGCTGACGCTCGGGCCGCGGGGGATGCCGCGGCTCGGGCGCGGATGCTCCAAGGAGCTTATTTAGGGGTTGCGGCACTCGCCGCTTCCCTTACTTTAAGTTCTGCCATAAAAGCAGACGCGGCAGGGCTTGAGACCCCTAGGGGGTTTCAGGCCTGACCGCGTATAGCGCATTACGCGCTTTACATTTAATTTCCTGCATTATGCATTACCTCTGCTCACCACTTACCGATATCTCCAGAACAAAACCGAACCCTTGCACATGGTGTACTTTATACCTGCCTTTTCCTTCCCAGCATGCTGACCACTTCCTCTCTGTCCAGCATGCATCGTTTTCTCTTTGTTAGACGCACGTACCTGATTCACTATTGCTTTCTTTTCCCCAATCCAAGATGGTGGTATTTCTACTTCCTGTTTCCTACTTCCTGTCTAGGGGTATATAAGGGGAATTCAGCTGCTTGTTCATTGCGTTGCAACACTCCTTGGTGGTAGTCACGCTCTGATCGATTTCTTCCTGCGAATCCCGTGTGTTCCTGACCTACCTAGTTCTCCAGTCTTCCTGATCTTCAGTCCTAACGCCCTGGTGTCCTCCTTTCGTTTCAGGGAGTTCCTGTGGAGGTTTTTTACCCTACTGGGGTTTTTCCTCTGGGACTCCTTCTGGAGGGCACGGACTGTAGTGGTTTGCTCATACCAAACAGCACCGTGGCTACCGGAAGGGGTCGCCCCTACCTCGGCCAGAGCAGAACCAGCCGGAACCGGGGCCGTTCCCCTACGCCACTCAACTTCGACGGTAAGCCCATTGAAAACCGTGACAGATTGCAACGCCCAAAACTCCAGTTGCAGTCCGGTATTATGGATAATCCAGTGGCAAACACGGAACCTACGAGCCAGACCCTGCTGATGACGATACACCAACAGGCTCAAGAACTCCAGCAGTTACGTACTGAAAATATTGTTTATCAACAAGCCTTTGCCTCCAGGACCACAGATGTCCCCGCAGTAGCTGCCACTACACCTCGTTTTTCCGGGGATCCTACCAAATTAAAAGAATTCCTGGATGCCTTGACGGTGTACTTTGCCTTTCGCCCCTCGCAATTTGTACAAGACAAGACCGAGGTGGGGTATTTGATTAGTGCCTTATCGGGGCCAGCCTTGGCTTGGGCCACACCTCTAGTAACCAGAAACGATCCCTGCCTATCTAATTATTCCACCTTTATCACTACTTTTAAACAGATGTTTGAACGCCCTGGACTCGAGGCGTCAGCAGAAGAGGCTCTTTGCGAAGTCCAACAAGGGAGTCAAGATGTATTACAATACATCACCCGTTTCAGACAATTAGCAGCAGAAACAACCTGGGTGGAACGTACCTTGGTGACACTGTTCCGTAGAGGTCTCAGAGAGGACATTAAAGATGAACTAGTGCACTCTGCTAGAATAGAAAACCTTAAAGGATTAATGGACCAGGCTCTGACGATAGAATATCGGTTGAATGAACGAAGAATGGAGAAAAAGAAGAGTCGTTGGCCATCTCACTCAGTACCGTCTCGCTCCTTCTCTCATCGTACCGAGGAAGTCCGTCCTGAACCTAAAGGGAATACCGAGGAAGAGCCCATGCAGATTGACACGGCTCGAGGACCTTTATCAGCCAGTGAAAGGGAACATAGACGAAGGAAGGGGCTCTGTCTATATTGTGGTGCAGCTGGTCACCTAATTCGCGCTTGCCCCATTCGTCCAACCAAGCTCTTGGGAAACGCCAACTCCCGTCCTCAGTAAGAAGGGTGAGGACGGGATATCGTGATATACCTTCTATTTGCTCTTCCAGGGAGGAAGGAACTGCTCTTTTTCTCTTACCAGTTATCCTTCATTTAACTGATGGTCGGGAAGAAAGAACCTTGGCCTTATTGGACTGCGGAGCCAGTGGCCTCTATTTAGATGAAACCTGGGCGAAGGAACGACAGATAGCACAAATACCCAAGGAAGTACCAGAATAGGTACACACCGTTGATGGGTCACTCTTGGCCTCTGGACCTGTACAATATACCACCCCTACCTTCTGTTTACAGTTTGGAAAACACCAAGAAAATCTTTCGTTTGACTTAATTTCATCACCACACCACGTCATGATCCTGGGAATTCCATGGCTTACACGGCACAATCCTTACATCAACTGGGAAACAAAAACCATTTCGTTGTCCTCCCACTTTTGCCAACACCACTGCTATTCCGCCGGGGATTATTGGTCCCCAAAAAGTCTCTCAACAGCACCTTCTAAGGTGGGAGGATCCATTAATGTCCAACAGGGAGTTCCCAGACATTATCAGGATTATGCCGATGTATTCCAGAAGCCAGAAAAGCCTGAACTGCCACCCCACAGAGAATACGACTGTGCCATCCCTTTAGAACCAGATACAGTGGTTCCTTTTGGGCGGATGTACTCTCTCACAGAACCAGAGAAACAGATTTTGAAGGAGTACCTAGATGAGAACCTACAAAGTGGGTTGATTACTCCCTCCTCTTCACCCGCCGGGGCTCCTCTTTTCTTTGTCCCAAAGAAAACCAAAGATTTGCGTCCTTGTATCGATTTCAGAGGATTAAACAGGATCACTATTAAAGACCGGTATCCGTTACCCCTCATAAAGGACATCTTAGAAGCAGTCAGAGGAGCCAAGAGATTCACCAAGCTGGATCTCCGAGGAGCCTATCATCTGCTAAGAATAAGAGAAGGTGATGAGTAGAAGACCGCCTTTAGAACACCTTTTGGTCACTACGAGTATAGAGTAATGCCATTCGGACTCACTAATGCCCCGTCCATTTTTCAAAGATTCATGGATTCTATCTTTTCTGATCTTTTGCAACAAACAGTGGTGGTGTATCTTGACGATATCCTAATCTATTCGGTTCATCCAGAGGAACATTCCAAGCACGTTCGCCAAGTCTTAGAGAGACTCTGACAACATCATTTGTTCTGCAAACCTGAAAAATGCGAGTTTGATCAGATAGAAGTAAAATACTTGGGATACTGCATAAACCAAACCGGAATTGCCATGGACTCAGACAAGGTACAGGCTATATTGAATTGGCCATCACCTTCTTCCATCAAGGAGACTCAATGTTTTCTGGGACTAGCCAACTTCTACCGACAGTTCATAGCAGACTTTGCCCAGAGAACCAGCTACATTACTCAAACCCTTAAAAAAGAACATCTAAAGAAAGGTTTTTGTTGGACACCAGGCGCAGAGTCAGCCTTTCAGGATTTAAAGAAAGCCTTTATTCAAGCCCCTATTCTACGACACCCAGACACCAGCAAACAATTCATTGTTGTCACAGACGCCTCAGAAAGAGCCATTGGGGCTGCCTTGTTGCAAAAACAAGACGATGATGATCTAGAACAAACTGTATTTTACCTATCACACATTCTATCTGATTCTGAGCGGAACTATTCCGTGCTAGAACGCGAATTACTCGCCTTAAAAGTCGCGTGCACAGAATGGAGACACTTCTTGATGGGATCAAAGGAACCATTTGAAGCCCGGACCGATCACAGAAATCTACAGTGCTTAAGAAACTTTCAGTGTCAAAATAGCCGGCAGGCTCGATGGGCTTTCTTCTTTAGCCAATATGACTTCTATATCACCTACATCCCTGGTTCTCAGAACACCCTGGCGGATGCCTTGTCCCGACGTTATCCTGAGTGCAGCGATTCCACTGTTCAGAACTTATTTGACAACAATAAGATCATAGGGGTAGCACAGACTTTTTTAGACCAAGTCAAGTCCGAATATGCCCGTCTACACGAAACAGAGCTAAATAAGTTGCGTCCGCAACTGCATACAGATCATGGCTATTATTATCATGACAAGGCCCTGTTTTTACCCACTAAAGCAGTGCAAACTGAAGCTTTACACATGTGCCATGATTCCCCTGTCGCAGGTCATCGAGGAATGAAAGCCACTCAAGACCTTTTGCTTCGCTCCTTCTGGTGGCCAACTCTCAAGGCTGACACTGAGGCATATGTATTATCATGTCCTATATGTGCTCAAGCCAAGCCACCCCGAACCAGACCAGTGGGATTACTCCGCCCATTACCTGTTCCCCCAGGCCCATGGCACACTATCTCCACAGATTTTATGTGCGCATTACCTTCTTCAATGGGAAACCACGTCATAATGGTAACTGTGGACTCCTTCACCAAGATGGCTCACTTCACGGCCTTAAGAAAGTTACCAACGGCAAAAGAATTAGGTCAGATCTTTACTCAAGAAATCTTTCGGCTTCATGGGTTACCTCAGGTCATTATATCGGACAGGGGTCCTCAATATATCTCCCGATTCTGGAATCAATTCTGTAAGACCTTGGGAATCAAGGTGGCCTTATCATCCGGGTTCCACCCTCAAACCAACGGACAAACGGAACGACTCAATCAGGGCCTCGAACAGTACTTACGTAGCTTCTGCAATGCTACACAAAGTAATTGGGCTACCTACTTACCGCTTGCAGAATTCTCCTATAACAACTCTCTACACAGTGCCTCGAAGGTCTCTCCTTTCTATGGCTCCTACGGTTTCCATCCCAGGGCCTTCCCAACTCCCCTGAGAGATAACTCCAATCTTCCTGCCATCTCCTCCTACGTTCGACAGCTACGGGGTATACAACGAATTATCCATTCCAACCTTGTGTCCACCAAGTCCCGTATGAAAAGGATAGCAGATAGGAGACGCTGTGCGGCTCCTCAATATCAGGTCCATGATAAAGTCGGGCTCTCCTCTAGATTCCTACCTCTCCGACTCACTCAGAACAAATTCAAACCCCGCTTTTATGGTCCCTTTCTAATTCTCAAAAAGATTAACCCAGTGTCTGTGCGTCTTCGCCTACCCCGGATGTGGAAGATCCACCCTGTATTCCATGTCTCTCAACTGAAACCTTACCGTCCTGATCCTTTTCATAGGCACTTACCCTGTCCCCCTCCTCTGTTGGTTGATAATGTGCCTGAGTACGAGGTCCAGGAAATCTGTGACTCTCGGTTTTTCCATGGGCGCCTCCAATATCTTATTCACTGGAAGGGATACCCGATGAGTGAGTGTTCCTGGGAGGATGCCTCTTCAGTTCATGCTCCTCTTTTGGTCCGTCGCTTTTTTCGGCTCTTCCCTCACAAACCCGGGGCCTCGGGGGGGGCATACTGTTATGCCGCGGCGGCCGCGGCGCTTGCCGCAGCCGCGGCCTCAGGTTGCCGCAGCGCGGCACTTTATTTACACCGCGGCCGACGCTCGGGCCGCTGGGGACGCCGCGGCTGACGCTCGGGCCGCGGGGGATGCCGCGGCTTGGGCGCGGGCCGCGGATGCTCCAAGGAGCTTATTTAGGGGTCGCGGCACTCGCCGCTTCCCTTACTTTAAGTTCTGCCATAAAAGCAGACGCCGCAGGGCTTCAGACCCCTAGGGGGTTTCAGGCCTGACCGCGTATAGCGCATTACGCGCTTTACATTTAATTTCCTGCATTATGCATTACCTCTGCTCACCACTTACCGATATCTCCAGAACAAAACCGAACCCTTGCACATGGTGTACTTTATACCTGCCTTTTCCTTCCCAGCATGCTGACCACTTCCTCTCTGTCCAGCATGCATCGTTTTCTCTTTGTTAGACGCACGTACCTGATTCACTATTGCTTTCTTTTCGCCAATCCAAGATGGTGGTATTTCTACTTCCTGTTTCCTACTTCCTGTCTAGGGGTATATAAGGGGAATTCAGCTGCTTGTTCATTGCGTTGCAACACTCCTTGGTGGTAGTCACGTTCTGATCGATTTCTTCCTGCGAATCCCGTGTGTTCCTGACCTGCCTAGTTCTCCAGTCTTCCTGATCTTCAGTCCTAACGCCCTGGTGTCCTCCTTTCGTTTCAGGGAGTTCCTGTGGAGGTTTTTTACCCTACTGGGGTTTTTCCTCTGGGACTCCTTCTGGAGGGCACGGACTGTAGTGGTTTGCTCATACCAAACAGCACCGTGGCTACCGGAAGGGGTCGCCCCTACCTCGGCCAGAGCAGAACCTGCCGGAACCGTGGCCGTTCCCCTACGCCACTCAACTTCGACGGTAAGCCCATTGAAAACCGTGACAGTTTCTTAAAAGATGAGGAAGAGGATTTAGTCCCACCCCAGAAGAGCTTTGTGGGCCTGATTAAAACTCTTTTGGTTTGTCTTTGTCCCCACCTTTGTCCTGATGCTTACCTGCTTCCTTCGTCTTGTGGTCACCCCCATATGAGTTATTCTACTCACCTTGTTGCAGACCCACTTGTCAGCCTTCTTTCCCAGTTCTTCGGGAAAGGTCAGATCAGACTCCACCAGGCAGTGATGAAGCTGATCAGAAACAAAGCCCCTCATTCTGATTCTGGCGGGCGGTGGAGGCCGCCCGCCAGAATTCAGCCCTCCATAATACCGCTCCGCGGTCAAAAGACTGCGGAGGGTATTATGAGTTTTTCCCTGGGCTGGCGGGCGGTCTCCAAAAGACCGCCCGCCAGCCCAGGGAAAAACTCCCTTCCCACGAGGATGCCGGCTCGTAATCGAGCCGGCGGAGTGGGAAGGTGCGACGGGTGCTGTTGCACCCGTCGCGTATTTCACTGTCTGCCAAGCAGACAGTGAAATACTTGTAGGGGCCCTCTTACGGGGGCCCCTGCAGTGCCCGTGCCATTGGCATGGGCACTGCAGGGGCCCCCAGGGGCCCCGCGACTCCCCCTCCCGCCATCCGGTTCCCGGCGGGAGAACCGCCAGGAACTGGATGGCGGGAGGGGGAGTCGGAATCCCCAAGCCGGCGCAGCAAGCTGCGCCGGCTTGGAGGATTCCTGGGGGCAGCGGGAAACCGGCGGGAGACTGCCGGTTTCCCTTTACTGACCGCGGCTAAGCCGCCGCGGTCAGAATGCCCCGCGGGGCACCGCCGGCCTGTCGGCGGTGCTCCCGCGTGCCGTGGCCCTGGCGGTTCCATACCGCCAGGGTCGTAATGAGGGCCAAAGTTATTCAAAATGTGCTCTCTCAGAAACAGATTGTATAAGCCATGATAGTCACTCCCTTCTGGCCAGGCTCTAATTTTCGGGTCCTCCTGAGTATCTCTGTCTCACTATATACAACAGCACCTCAGTATTATATATTCGGAGACGGCCGTTGTATTGAGGATTTCTTCCTCGGCTAAATAGGACATCCTATTTGATGCTGGAGGTTGTTCAAGCTTAAACTCTAAAAGGCCTATTTGGCGTTCCTTCCCTGAACAAATTTACCATCTATGATGGCGAATCCGCAACAGGTAGCAATTGCAGTTAATATGAGAAAACCTCTGACTGCACATTTATCGGCAAATGGCCTAACAGCCCAGGGGGGTCCAGTCACATTTGTGGTGGACGCCCATGCAGCTTATAGAACAGAACTTTTCTATTCTTGGGTCACATTTCCAGCAGTTGATGGGAACACAAACACATTTCATCACTATACACTTGCAAACGTGCCTGGACAATACAGAGCATGTGCATATTTAGAAATACCTCTATCTTATCAAGAACGTAATAATTGGCTTGATGGCGCCCTACCCCACACGATTTTACCAGTTAGGTTAGGTCCTCTAAGTAATGAAGGTCCTACCTGGCCTTTGTTGACCACTTATACACCTCACCCTGAAGTAGCTGAGGTTTGTCGCTTATATACTGAACTGACAGTGATATACAGGCGATTGGTACAGTTTGTAATGCAAACATTGAATACAAAGCCAGCACGTGCTGCTCCATGGCAAACACATGCAGTAACGCCAGGTATTAACCCTGCAACTGTACATTCAATTATGGGTAAAATACCCGCCAAACGAGAGGAAACTCCATTTTGGTTAGCTCATAAAATAAATGCACTGGAAGCGGTATTTCTCCATACAGGACCTCAGGATAAACACAGAATTCTAACGATGTGCTTGCCATTTGGGATGGTCCCCACAGTAGATAACTGTAATACCTGGGCACAGTATTTTCCGCACTCTATACTACCGCACACGGTACACCAACACTTGGCAATTTACCGGAAGTGTTGAAGCAAATTTAAGATGAATATGGGGCTGCCCTGGACTTGGGGATGCAATTAATGGGCAATTTTACCATATATCCTCATTTATTTTAAGTAATCTTAAAGGAGAAGCAGTGACACTAGCAGTGCACATGCGGCTCTGTGATGTTCCTCAACAGGATCAGGAACGCGATCTGCACAAGATTATCGGAGAGACCTATTCTAGCATTGGTCGAGATAGTCTAGGGGCCAGACCAACTAAACCACAATTTCAGGGCAAATCTAATACAGATTTTTCCAAGCAAGCTCCTGAGGGCAACAAGAAAAACTGGGATAAAAAACAACAAACTCCTAAAAAAGAAAGGCCGCGTACGGAGACCCCACAAAATAGATATAGGGGGTGATTCTCACCCTGGCGGGCGGCGGAGGCCGCCCGCCAGAGTTCCCCCCTCCAGAATACCGCACTGCGGTCATTAGACCGCTGCGGGTATTCTGGGTTTTACACTGGGCTGGCGGGCGACCGCCAAAAGGCCGCCCACCAGCCTAGTGTAAAACAACCTTCCCACGAGGACGCCGGCTCCGAATGGAGCCGGCGGAGTGGGAAGGTGCGACGGGTGCAGTGGCACCCGTCGCAAATTTCACTGTCTGCAATGCAGACAGTGAAATTCTTTGTGGGGCCCTCTTACGGGGGCCCCTGCAGTGCCCATGCCATTGGCATGGGCACTGCAGGGGCCCCCAGGGGCCCCACGACAACCCATACCGCCATCCTGTTCCTGGCGGGCGAACCGCCAGGAACAGGATGGCGGTATGGGCTGTCAGAATCCCCCATGGCGGCAAAGCGAGCTGCGCCGCCATGGGGGATTCAAATGGGCAGCGGAAAACCGGCGGGAGACCGCCGGTTTTCCACTTCTGACCACGGTCAAACCGCCGCGGTCAGAATGCCCAGCGGGGCACCGCCAGCCTGTTGGCGGTGCCCCCGTCATTTTAGCCCTGGCGGTCTTGGACCGCCAGGGTTAGAATGACCCCCATAATCTCCGAAATAGAGACAATATAAAAATGCCTGATAGATATCAATATACTTATACACGCCAATCTCGTTCCTTTCAGGACTCATCGGAAAAACGCAGTTGCTGGGTGGGCGATCAGAGCGAAGAACAGAGTACGTGAATCACAACGCTCATCAGAGGTTTCTGATAAAAAGGAAGAGAAACCTCCTCAACAAAAACCCCAATTTAAAAAGAAAAAGGTGGCAGCAGTAGCAATACAACATGCTGCTCAAGAAGAGGGTCCTCTTGAAGAACAGGAAGTGGGCACTAGCGCTGCTAGACAGGGCGGCAGAGGTCACAATAGTTTGCTGGAGTCTTCTAGAGCATCTGGAGGTGAAACCAACTGATGACTTTCTATATACGAGTCTCCACGCCTCATAGGGTGTATAAAATAACGCTACAGTTAGAAGGAGACATTGAACGCACAATAGACGCAATCTTTTGGGATCGCGTGGTAAATACATATGATATCTTGTTGGCCGAACAAGATTGACCACCTGAATTTTTCCGTACCTGCCTATATGGGGAAGAGGTTATTAATCTTTCTCCCCTCTTGTTTCTGAGGAACTCGCTGAATCCTAAGCTATTGATTGGGCATTGGCGCAGGCACCCACGTTATATCGCAACCATATAGGATGGGATAAAGAATCCCCCACCATGTAATGCCTATTAAAAATGAACCTCAACCTCAGTATCCAATAAAACATGATGCAAAAGCACCTGTGAAAGAAATCCTCACACAAATAGAGTACCAGCGTGTAATTGAACCCTGTGTCTTCCCAATGAATAATCCTTTACTTCCAGGTGCTAAACGGGACCATTCATACAGAATAGTCTTAGACTACAGATATTTAAACAGAAATACGCGCACATATGCTATACAAATTCAGATAGCACAGCACTGATGAACAACATAGTACACAAACAATACACAACAACACTGGATATTTCCAATGGTTTCTTCTGCCAGAATATAGCGCCCGAGAGTAGAGACTTAACAAGTTTCAGCGCACTGGGCTCTCAGAAAAAAATCTGTTGTTTACCCCAGGGGTACAAGAACAGTTTGTGAGTGTTCGCAGCATGTGTGACTGAAATTTTGCACGACATTGACCCTGAAGCATTTCGTATGTAGATTATATCTATCTCAAGGATGATGAATTACTACAACACTTAAGACGGGTAGCCCGCGTTGTTGTGGGATTTGCTGTATTTTGCTACAAATTCAACTTCAAAAAACAACAAGCATTTGCAATGCATCAGGTCTTGCGTTTGTCTGAGTTAAAGCTATTAGCTTTGTAAACTCTTAACCGGACTTTTCTTGCCACATAAAATGAAAAGTAAAACAGTTTCACATAAGCGAGCCGACGGCCATCATGAGAGCAAAGCAAATATACCAAAAGAAACAAAAGTTTGCTCGCAGTGAAACGTATTGGCAAAAGTGCAATCATCCATATAATCAGCAAAAGTGCAAGTATCCTTGTAACAGTGTTGATGTCATGCAAAGCGCTCTACTACTGCCCAGCGAGATCGCGCTGTGTAGGAAGTAAAAAGAACAAGTATGTGACTGGAGCACCGTTACTCCGGTGGGCATAGCCAGGAACATGAATGTACATGGCAGAGAACTTCTATGAACATTGAGGACAATGGTATACGTGCTGAAATCTAATACTCATACTTAGAATTCTCCATCTGCCAATTAGGGGTGTTAGGTTTGAGAACATTTATAAAAAATGTATACAAAATGTATACATCTGGCAAGCAGGTTCCTGCTTGCTCGCCAGACTACAAACATTCGTCCCAAACTTGGAGGCACAGAGGAGCTTCTGGGGTCAGGCAATGGGGCAGCACTGGGTCCCGGACTCTCACCTGGATGTTGGTGAGTACAATTTCCCTCTCCATGTTGGACGCCATTTGCCGCTGATCGTTGCGGCTGCCCCGCTCTAGCGACTCATGGAGCGGGCTCCACGGGGTGTGTGCGTGTCGGCTCCCAAACACCCGGCCCTCGCTGCGCTGCGGCCCCATAGCCAGCCTCGGTCCCGGAGCTTTGCCCAGCTCAGCATCGTGGCTGTCGCGCAGCTCCTCGGTTACCGTGTCAGAAAGAGCTGCGGCAGCCGGGTCACGTGACGTCCGGCTGCAGATGCTGTGCAGAGGAGGCGGCGTTTCTGACGGCTGGGGACTCCAGGGAGACCCCCAAACTTAGGGAATGGCAGTGGATGCCCCCAAGGCTCTGATAACTCATAGTCCGTGGCACTGGGGCTCAGCGGCATAGAGTTCTTTTGAAAAATGTTTGGTTAACAAGTTAGGCGTGGTAATTAAACTATAGCAAGCATTTGGAATGCAATAGTCTTGTGTTTGCTCGAGTTAGAGCTCAGAGCATTGTAAATTACTGACTGGACTTTTATTGCTACACAGACGGAAAATAGCTGGCCCTGGAAAAGCCCCCGTCTGATGTTGGTTTGTGTTTACAGAGGGAGCAGGTGGGGAGGAGGGACTGAACAAGCACCCACACTGTTGAGGTGAAACAGGCAAATGCCAAAAAAAAGTCCCTTACAGAAGAGATAAACAGGACATAGCGTAATTACACAGTACTTTGTGCTGCTCCCAAAGTAAAAAAAGGCAGGACAAAGAGGCAAACTGACCACTAGCAAGGAAGGATTTTTGAAGGACACTGCAACTAACAAATCAGAACGCTGGAACTCACTCTATTGTATACTTTAGTATACAGCAGGCCGAACGCTAACGCTCAACCTAAAAATAGCCATCCTCAGCGTGCTGTTTCTGGGATATGAGCTATTGAGTGAAGGAAAGAGCCTAGCACTACAATTCTTGGAAAAATGCGCACAGTTACAACCTCCAAATATGATTAAAAAACTCCAATCTCTATTGGATTTCCTAAATTTTTGTAGAATTTACATTCCAGATTATGCGTCACGCATAAAACCTTTATATGACTTAATATTTCCTGACTTTTCAAGTACATTTTGGACAGTCGAACACACACGCATTCTAAGAGACCTGCAGACAGACATGCTTGCAGCACAACATCTACACACAAGAGACAACAAAACAAACTTGGTCATCAGAGTAATTGCTGGTGCCATTGGTTTCACCTATGTAACCTTTAATGAGGGTGAGACCGTCCCGATTGCTTACAATTCACACTAGTACTCAGCAACGGAACAAGGCTTTGCTCCCACTGAGAAATTTCTCACTGCTGTTCAGATGGCTGTCATTAAAGAAAGACCTCTAGCCCAGGGCAAACGCATTATTGTCGTTTCTCCCATGCCAGCCCTAGAGGCTGTCACAAAAGCGCAAACGCAAAAGCATTACATCCACGTTGGATACAATGGGCCATGTCTTTGACAGCCACTGATGTAGATTATATTTTTGACCCAAAATTACAAACTCAAGAATTTTTGCAATACGAACTAGAATATCCAGTTCCAGCAAACACACTGACTATTGAACAATATAATAGTCATGTACACTGATGGCTCTGCACAACCTGCAATTGGCACAAAGCACCAATACTCCACTGCTTGCGCAGTCGTAGGTGGCTACATAGAGGATGATAAATTTTGTCCCCTACATACATTTACGAAAATCCTAGGGGATTACACAGCACATTTAGCAGAGCTGAAACTGGAACTGGAACATACGGATCCTACACAGCACACGCTGATTGTTTGTGACTCATACTATTATGTCCAGTCCTTCAATGAATACCTGCATTACTGGCACCAGAATGGGTTCAGAGATTCTAAAGGCAACACCGTTAAACACAGATTACTGCGGGGGAAAGTAGCGGATCTGTAGGAAACGCTACCAAATGTCCATGTTGTACATGCATTTGGACACCAGGGCATTGGAATACACGTGGCTGGAAATACACTGGCTGATGAAGCCACAAAGTCAGCAGTTGCTACTGCCACTGTTACTGCAGTTACCCGCTGAGGAGTGAAACCAGGCGCAGACATATGGATTGCCATGAGAGCTACGGCTGATGGTACGCCTTATCCTAAAGCATTTCCTGCTAAATATTACTACCGAATGGGAGGCTGCCTAGATGCTGAAGTTAAGATACCAGGCGTATGGGTTCAAGAAGTTCCCAATAAAGATATAAGACCAGAGTTGATCACAGCAGCGGATGAGGGGGCACCATCTGCCCACGCTGGTGTGGCGGCTACAATGTCATTTCTACAAGCCCGTTTTTGGTGGCCAGGCCTATACAAAGAGGCCAAGCAGTATGTCCTTTGTTGTGACATCTGCCAACAAATCAAAGTTTCCACTGCTAAGCGCCCACCGCAGACACCCCTATAATTTCTAATAAACCATTACAATGTGTGTACTTGGACCATTGCGGTCCCCTAACACCGGATAGTGCATACAAATATATCTTAGTCGCTGTTGACTCCTGCTCCAGATTTTTATGGGTGTGGCCACAACGCTCAGCTGATGCTCGGACTGTAATTAAAGATTTGCAAGTCTTTATTGGTAAATATGCAGTTGCAGCTTTCCACACGGACCAGGGCCCTGCTTTCGCCTCAAGGGCTTTCAGGGACGCCATTGCTTCGTTGAGAGTCCAACTCCAGTACTCGTGTCCATTTCATCCCAAAGGAAATAGTGTAGTGGAGAGATTAAACTGTGATTTAAAGCAATCCTTAACAGCCAAAGTATTAGGTACAGGTCTTAGTTGGCTTAATCACGTGTATGGAGTTCAGAGAGCACTTAATAATCTGCCTAGAAGGTCCCTGGGGGTCATACATCATATGAGTGCCTCTTCGGAACTCGAATGTATGTGCCAGATCTTGATGGTTCTGGCGTGGAGGCAGCAGAAACATCTTTTGACATAAATTAACGTGTCCCTGTTTTACAGGAATTAGTGACGACAACTCTTCTGTCAGTGCTGACTCCATAGGAATTAAGGATGTACCTGTAACGCCTACCGGCTGGATTCCTAGAGTTGGGATCTAGTACGTGAAAAAGTTGCTGTGAAAAAGGAATTTGGCACTTCTTATCGTACCAGTTTTGGGAATAAACGGTACCAGAAATGTTATTCTACCACCGTTGGCAGGTGCCAAAGAAAATTGTTTTGTCTCCATCGACAATGTCAAACTACACCATGTGGCCGATCCTGCACAGCCGACAAAAGGAACAGCCAGTAGTTCCCGAATCCCTCTCACTATTGGTCAAGAAGTTCCTCTACAAGCTGTAAGCAGCAACACTGACACCTCTGTGAGCTTGGGGAGGGTGGAAACTCACATCACACACGTTTAAAGTACCAAACCATTTTTAGTTTAAGGGGGTGATTCTGACCCCGGCGGGGCCAGGGTCGGCGGGAGCACCGCCAACAGGCTGGCGGTGCCCCGCAGGGCATTCTGACCGCGGCGGTTCAGCCGCGGTGAGAAGAGGAAAACCGGCGGTCTCCCGCCGGTTTTCCGCTGCCCTTCTGAATCCTCCATGGCGGCGCAGCTCGCTGCGCTGCCATGGGGATTCAGACACCCCATACCGCCATCCTGTTCCTGGAACAGGATGGCGGTATGGGGTGTCGTGGGGCCCCTGGGGGCCCCTGCAGTGCCCATGCCAACGGCATGGGCACTGCAGGGGCCCCCGTAAGCGGGCCCCACTTTGAATTTCACTGTCTGCATTGCAGACAGTGAAATTCGCGACGGGTGCAACTGCACCCGTCGCACCTTCCCACTCCGCCGGCTCAATTCTGAGCCGGCGTCCTCGTGGGAAGGGCTTTTGCACTGGGCTGGCGGGCGACCTTTTGGCGGTCGCCCGCCAGCCCAGTGCAAAAGCCAAAATACCCTCAGCGGTCTTGCGACCGCGGAGCGGTATTTTGGAGGGGGGAAGTCTGGCGGGCGGCCTCCGCCGCCCGCCAGACTTAGAATGACCCCCTAAGTCTTTTAGTGGGAGTAAGTTCAAGCTCAACAGAATATAAAAACGCCTCACCCCCTGCAGAAGATTTCAAAATATTTAAGGCTGTGGCTTTTTCGGAATTGCTGAGTTTATCAAAACATCAAGGGGGTGATTCTAATTCTGGCGGGCGGCGGAGGCCGCCCGCCAGAATTCCGCCCCCATAATACCGCTCCGCGGTCAGAAGACCGCGGAGGGTATTATGAGTTTTTCCCTGGGCTGGCGGGCGGTCTCCAAAAGACCGCCCGCCAGCCCAGGGAAAAACTCCCTTCCCACGAGGATGCCGGCTCGTAATCGAGCCGGCGGAGTGGGAAGGTGCGACGGGTGCAGTAGCACCCGTCGCGTATTTCAGTGTCTGCAAGGCAGACACTGAAATACCTTGCGGGGCCCTCTTACGGGGGCCCCTGCCGTGCCCGTGCCCATGCCACTGGCATGGGCACGGCAGGGGCCCCCAGGGGCCCCGCGACCCCCCCTACCGCCATCCTGTTCATGGCGGCTTTCCCGGTAGGGGGGGTCAGAATCCCCCATGGCGGCGCAGCAATGGGGGATTCTGAGGGCAGCGGCCAAAGCGCCGCGGTCAGAATGCCCTGCGGGGCACCGCCGGCCTGTCGGCGGTGCTCCCGCCGACCCTCGCCCCGGCGGTCGAAGACCGCCGGGGTTAGAATCAGCCCCCAAATGTCCACTTTTGGCTACAAAGCTCCATATCTAACTGAACATTTTTGTGCGTTGTGACCACCTTTAAACTCCTTTTGAATTGGAGAGGTGATAGAGCGAAAGTTAAATCAGAGTCAAGCTCTAACACTTGTAAGGGATATTTATAATTTCTCTCTCAGTATTCCAAAAATGTATTTATGAACAAGATGCTTAGGCAAAATTCATCACTATGAAATAGGCAAAAAGCCCTCCGAACCACCCCTGCTAAACCCTGCACAAAGAACTCGTAATGCCAAATCCCGGCCTTAGGGCTGCAGTAGATCCCAAGGTATTGCAGGGAAGCAAGCATCTTAAAATTTGCCCTTCCGTTCTGTCTAAGAACTCCCAGTCTGCTATCTTTATACATTCTATTGCGTGCAACAAAGCTGCAGGAATCTTTACTTGATAAACTGACAATAGATGAGCAAAATGTCACCAACCAACTGCCTTATAAAATGCACTTACTCCTTGTGCTTGAGAAAAGGCCTTTACTACATTATTACATATATGTTCATGGCCGCTGAGTGAACTACACATAATTTTACCCAGAAAACAATAGGTCTTCACCCGCTCGAGGTTTTGATGACCTAAGAACCAAGAAAAATGTATTTTCTTACGTGATTTTTTTCCCTAGAAAGCAAACTACTTGTGATTTCAAGACATTCATTTTTAAATCAGCATAGCAGTTAAAGGCTGCCAGGCGATTATTGAATCCTTTTGGAGTGAGGACAATCACCATAATATCATCATTGTACGATAGACAAGATATCTGGCGCCCTCCGATTTTGTGCGCAAAGCCCTCGCTTTTCCCTAGGTTGATAAGCAAGTCATAAATGTACAATGAACACAGCAGCGGGGCCAGAAGACACCCCTGCTTTAATCCATTTTATTTGGAAATTCAACTACGTAGCCCGATCCCCACCTAACAATACTTTGCACCATGTGGAAGAATGCAAGGCTATGATCAAACATTATAAATTTGCAGGGATGCCTAGGTTAAATAGTTCCCTCCACAGGACTTTGCAATCAACCCTATTGAAGGCTGTTGAAATGTCTATAAACGCAGCATATACAACACCACCCCTGATCTTTACATATTTTTCATTTAAGAGTTACATTAATGAACTATTCTCAAGAGTATTATGCCCCTTTGTAAAGTCAGCCTGTTCCAAAGAAAGGACAGAATTTGCCTTGTCCTAAGACTTTAAATGCTCTATTAGACGTTGGGCAAATAGCTTACCAACTGCATTCAGTAAAGCTATTTGACTTACTGGGGAAGTTCTATCACCCTTCTTATATACGGGGACTATAACACTCCCAACCCAAGGTGCCGGAACTGCACTTTTTAGATAACAGAACTGAAATACAGGATAAAGGAGCTTTTCCCATAGCAAGGGTTCCTGTTTAATTACTGAAATAGGGACCCCATCAGTTCCCATCGCTCTGGAAGCCCGCAAGGTCCGTATAAACCCTTCAAGGACCATAACTGTCAATATCAGCTTTACAATATAGCAGAATGTCCATTTCACTCTGCTCAGTATCCAAGTTTTCTGCATAAAGGGAAAGCATGTAGTCTCTCCATCCTGCATCAGCTACAGGAGGGGCGAGAGAAGATTTATTTATGATGCTGCAGCTTCTCTTAGGGCAATCCACCTCTGCTCGGCCTTCTCCTTTCTTATACCTGTCTTCAACCGCTCTCTTTGCTTTAATAAGGAGATTGTTCTGCCCCTTCCCTTTGTTTGTATCCAGCACAAACTGGAGTCATTAATTTCCATATCCAGCAGCAACACAGAGGACCTTATCTTCTTTTGGGGTGGCTTAGAACACCTTAACTGATTACTTGGACTATTTTACCCATAAAATCAGAAAAACAATGAAGGAGGTCCCTACTCCAACCATCAATTTGCAATATAGCCCTTTCAAGACATTTTTTTAGAAAAATTATTTTATAAGAGGACCAATGACTTCTACCTGTTTTCCTGTTGAAATTAGGGCCTGATTTATACTTTTTTAGCACCGCATTTGCGTAATTTTTTTGCGCAAAAGCGTCACAAACTTACAAAATATAATTGAAGTTTGTGCCGCTTTTGCGTAAAAAAATTACGCCAATGCAGCGCTAAAAAAGTATAAATCAGGCCCTTAGTGTCTAGACCATTAAAATTCTATGCTTCGTCAGCTGAAAAACTCAGCTTCAATGAAAGGCAAAGGATCTTATGATCACTAAACAAAGTATCTGAAATTGTTAGATGCTCCACAGATTGAGCTGTAACGCAAGAGGCAACAAAGTAATCAATGATAGAGCCTCCCCTTTGTGATTTATGTATCTCCCATTGAAAATGACATAGCTAGATTCCATCAGACATTTTAAGAGGGTGTATCCCCTTTTACTAGTCCTAATTCTTAAAGGGAATGATAAAGGCAGAATATTAAAAGCAGATTCCCTCGCTGCATCACAAAATAGAGAAATAGATACATAATAAACTTTGCAGTTTAAGTCATCCATTAACAGCACCTCACGTTCTACCTCCTTAAACCCAATCGAGAAGTTAAAATTAAACATATGTAATAGTGATTTGTTGTGATCCTTATCTGTGGGAATATATGCATTCACTACTAACACTGAAACTCTCCTACCACCTTGCATCATAGGATTAACTCTCAATAACATAATTGGCAGGGACTGTAAGACTTTCATATTCCCATTTTAATTTATTACTCAAAAGAATAGCAATTCCCCATTTAGCGTGACCTTTCTTCGAGGGCTGCGGCTTTTGGTACAACACAGTATAGCCTGGATAAAAAAAAAATCAGCTGTACACCAGGTCTCTTAGATGCAGATTAAATCAGCCAGTACGGAACAAACATGATCACGTTTTTCAGTTTGATTCTCAATTCCAGTTGCATTCAATGAAACCACATGGAAATTAGTGTTAATGACCCGTTTGTGATCCATCACCCGGGTACTATGTAGAGCTCCAGCCAACCGGCTCCATTTCGCATGTTAATTGTCTACCCGGGGGGAGGAGGAATCGCCCACATATTTTACAACTCTTTCTCCATTAAAAATGGAGACATTAAGATTTTACAGAGGAGATCTTATTGGATCTCGCAAAGGACATAGCCCACCTCCATACTGTTGTGGAACTGGGAAAGCAAGATATTTATTGAGTGGATGCTCTTCTGTCCATCTAGGGATCACATCTATACCTCTGAGTTGCAGCTGTTCGCAATTGTCTAGAATCAATTTTGCAGTAATTTTAGAATGAAATCAGACTCTTGTCTTGATCCTCCTGGCGCATACGTCAAATACATACAAGAATATCTTAACTTTCTTTCAGTTTTAGCTCATCAATATATGAAAAGCAAGATATTAAAAATGTACAGTTCAAAATTAGATCTGAGTCAAATAATGCTATAAACTCCAAACACGCAGTATTTCCAATGGCCCAAGTAGAGCTAACTTCCTTGGATACAATGTCCCCACCCCCCTGATGACCAGACAAATAGTTAGGTGGCTCAACATTTGGCTTCACAGCACTAGAGACCAAATAGAAAGAATCAGCACACAGCTTTAGGGAAGAGAAAACCCTCTCTACAACAGGAAGGTTTTCCTGGGAGGGTCCTAACGAAGTGGTCCGCTCAAGTTAATCCTTGAAGGAGAAGCACCTGAGGTTCCCAATTCCAAGAACCTAACTTTCCTTGGTTTCTTTTTTGAAATTTGATGCTTGTTCTTATTTCCAGACAGTTATTTCCCAATTTTCTTCCTTTTATTTGCATTCTGTTCATAATTTCCATAATTTGCCAATGCCACAGGTTCAGTGCGTACTCTAGCTGTTGATCAAAAAATGGGAAAAGGGGCCACTTTGGAGATCGGCTCTTTTGATGGAATATCAGAGTCAGCTGTACAGAGGGCGGGGGTTTGAGAAAATATTCTTTAGTGAAAAGACAACACTATCTTGATGAGAAACCTTCTTAGTGTCTGCCACCAGTCCATCCTCCTTGACTATTGGATTATCAGGCGACTTATTCTGAAGAAAGGGAAGAACAGAATTAGAGCTTTTTACCTGCAGCTGGGATATACCCCTATTTCTGAGTGGGTTGGACTTGGTCTTTTTACATGCTCTGGTAAGAGGAACTCAATCTATACTAAGACGACTAGCTGTCATTCTGGTGCCAATTGAACTTTGGAGTCCGAGGCAAAAATAAAAGGGGTGCTGCAGGAACCTGGCAGACAATATATATATTATTAGGCAAAAGAAGTAACCCCAAATGCCTATCTTTGAAGAGACCTCGCAGTAAAGACCAGTGAGGGCGGGCCTCCCTGGGGAGCAGGCCACACTAGCCTACTGCCAGATACTTCAGCCCCACCACAGGAAACCCACAGCTCTAAGCCTTGCCTCCCTTGGCCCTGTCCTGAGTCTTCTGGGTCTCCTGGTCCCATCCTGGTTCCAATACCACCAATGCATTCTGGCACCAAAACCCGAGCTGTGTAGTCATCTTCTCTACACTACTTCTCTACTCACTCAACAGCAGTGAGCCAACACTGGCACCAAAACCCGGGCTGCTAGACACATGCTACTGGGTCTGCTGAGTCTCCAGGATGAAATACTGGTAAGTAGGGAGCAGAAGGCACCAGACACAGTCCTGTCCAACTGGCCTCCAGAAGGGTCAAACGTGGCAAAAGAAGAAAACAGGGAGCAGGAAGATATAAGTGGCAGCTTGTGGCAGGCTTACTCGACTAAACGGGGGTAGGGTCTCCAAACCTCCTCCACACCCCTCCTCGCACCTTTCCCGACTTCCTGACCTCTCCAGCACCACCGTTCCACACTGTTCCACATGCAGCAGGATTACTTGGCAACATGGGGGCTGGGGGAGGATCAGCACCTCCGCTTTGGGGCTTGGCCGCTGGCCGCGCTGTGTCACTGAGCCACACTGTACTGCATTCCCACTGGAAGCCGCTTCACTTCTGGAAACTGCTGCAGGATGCTGCGGATGCCGCCGGACTCCCCTGCTGCTGGACCACTGAAAGTCACTGGAAGTCACTGGAAGCTGCTGCAGGCCACAGGCTTCACTCCTCCCCTTCCACTTCCTCGTCACATCTCGCCTCTCACTCTCTCAATACTATAGAACACTTTCATTGACAAAAACCATAGATACAAGATGCAGCGCAACCCTAGAAAGCTAGTAGCCGAGCTGGATCTAGTTGCCGCATGAGCTATGTGATGCGTGGGCAGCTGACGGTGGCGTAGTGACAGTTACTCCACTACACTTGACTCTACTCCACTGTACAAGACGTTACCTCACCCTATGCTACTGTACAACAACCCACTCTACACAGCCTCGCTTTCACACACTACTTTACTCAACACAGCTCCACTTTACAACACTCTACTATACTGTATGCTACTCACCAGCACTTTACTCCTGTCTATACTCCTTCAATCTACTATACTATACTCTATGCCACTGTACAACAGTCTATTCCGCTGTACTCTACGATACTCTAGTCTACTATATGACACTGTATGCAACTCTTTGTATGCCACCGCACCCCACTTAACTACATATTACTCTGACACAGTACTCCACTTTACATCCTACGCCATTTAATGATATTGTATTCTATAACACTGTAAGCCAATTCACTCAACCACATTCTAAAAGACTGTGCTGTACAGCACACCACTGCACTCTACAAAAATCAACTAGACTGTATGCCACTCTACTGTACTGTAGTCTACATCACTTTCCAATACTGTACAACACCCCACTACCTCTACTGTAGAACACGGTACTCCAATTGATGACACTTCACAAGACTGTATGCTATGCCACTCTTCTCTACTGCACTCCACGCCACTATAATCTATGACACGCCACTTCACTCTGTAGTGAATCCTAGTTCGTTTTAACGGGATAGCAGGAGTTAGCTTAGCCTCTGGCTTGTAGACTCGTGCCCCCGTCACCTAGTGACTTTTAACCTACTTAGCTTGCTCTGTCTTAGCCCATTTAATTATTTATTTCTTCTAAGATGGCTGCCTTGTTTATAGTTAGGCCACTTGTTATGAGTTACATTATCAGTGTCACCGCGCCAAGGCGTCAAGATCAAGCACCAAAGACAAACAAACAGTAGATGTTCACACTTAGGGATTTTCCCTCTCTATACTTTCGAGGGATTGTTGATATTAATTGCCATCCCAAGCATGCCTGTTATCTATTGTTTTGGAATACACCTACGTCAGGGGACCTTGTAGATCTGTATAAATACATCACACTTTAGACAGATAATCAGAGGGATTCCGACCAGAGGGCATCGCCACCATCGCTGATACCGATGCTGCAGTCATCTCGACACTGACCCAGTCTTCGTGTCCCTGCGGAGTCTGAGATAGAGACCTCATTCCAAGGTAACGAGGGTTGGGGGCTCCTCTCATGGACACGGCTTTGGCAGATTAGGTTTAGCAAACCCAGCTCTCCTTTAGGGAGGATGTTAGGCCTATTTACATTAGGGTAATAGGGCATATTCCATCGTATATATCTCTTTCATGTATTGCAAAATGGTGGGGGTCTTCATAACAATGACTCTCTTCTTCACAATACTGTTACTTGCTATATTCATTATCCTAATCATTGCAGTCCATGCAACTTATCGCAAATTGCAGTTATGCTAATTAAAAAGCTATTATAACTTTACTGCATCTGTGTCATTGCCTGTGTTTGTATGAGACATAATATATCTGTGAGAAAAGGGTAATTTCTGTTTAACCACGACAATCCCTGAGATATCTTATTTTTGAGTTCATGCGTAAACGGCTGCCATAAATCACCTTTTACTATTGTGTTTCTGGTGAGGTGCTGCTAGTGAGCAGGTAAGGTTGCGATGACAGTTGCAACTTGTTGTAGGAAAGACTCAGTCGCCTACAAACAAAAGTACTGCCATACTTAAACCAGCAGTCTTGCTCAGAGCAAAAGTCCAAACTACGACAACTCTGACACTTTATCCTACTCTGCACTATGCCACTCCAGTGTACTCCACTCTACTATACTTCACTCTATGACACTTTATCTCTCTCAATGCCTCTGTACTATACTCTGCTCCACTGTCCAACACTCCACTTCACTGTATGCAACTCCACTCTACGGCACTGTACTACACTCCATGCCACTCTATGACACTCTGCTCAACTTTATGACCGTCCATTCTACGCCACTGTAGCACAGTGTATGACACTTAACGACATGACACAACTTCTCTCTAAGATACACCACTCCACTCTAAGACACTCTCCTCTGCTATACTCTACGACAGTCAACTTGACAATACTCCACTCTATGACACTCTACTTCACCCTACTCCACTCTAAAACACTCTGCTCTACTCTATGGCAGAATACGACACTCTACCCTACTGTGTGATACACCATCCTACAGTACAACTTGCTGCTCCAGACTACAACACTAAAGAGACACAGTGACACTACTCTATAGAACAATTTACTACACTGTACATTATACTACTACACCCTTCTCTATTCCACTTGATTCCAATCTACAATGCTCCAGTCAATAGACTTTACAACACTCTCCTCTCCTCCATTGCACTGTATGAGCCTCCACATAACAACTCTCTACTTGTAACACTGGACTCCACGATTTGAAACACATTTTAAATTTAAAAAAAAACCATTGACATTCAATGAAAACAACAAAAGTTAAAGCTTAGTTATAGTTAGGACAACTTATTTGCCCTATACAAATCAAGTTTAAACTAAAGGTATAGTTATCATTTTCATTTACAATTTATCCACCACCTTCAAATTATTATAAGTAGTGGACGTCGTTACACATTCTTTTCAGGTCGCTAACCATACAGCACTAACTATAACTCACCGCCCTACCAAGCACTGTGTTGTGAGAAATAATGTAATTTGAAAAGTTAGACGTGTTGCTATGAATGCTGTGATTTCACATACCATAAGTGATGTAGTATGCCAGGGCATAAAGAGTGCATGAAAAAGTCATGAGTTATAGTTAATGTAGGTCAGTGAGGTGACAAGACTTTGGTCGGAGTTGCATGACTTATAGTAATTTGAAGGTGGTGTGTAAATTGTAAATTGAAGTCATAATTAACATTATATGCTTGTACTGTCACAGCTGGTGGATTTCCATTTATGTAAAAACATTGAACAATGATGTCAGGTACATTAATAACTTACTTATCCCACAATGGACAATGGTCGTGATTCTCCCAGTAGACTGCTTAGATGCTTTGTTCAGGTAGATGTGAGTCTTCAGAAATGGAAAGTGATTCTGTGACGAGTAGAAGAAAAGGAGGGAAACACTTTAGGTCACACTGCACTGAGTTTCGTCAGGGTGTTATCAGACACTGGTATGGACTTAGAAAGATCTACTTAAGCTGTATGTGCCACACATTGAGTACATGTCTCCCCTTGTGTGTCACTGTGGCACCTACAGGGTGGATAGGTGAGAAGCAAAGATTTCATATGATGCAAAGTTCCTTCATCCCAGACTGGATAACTCCTAACAGAGGGCATGATTAAGATCTCAGTGGATGGAATACTCCGTCGCAAACGTGAAAGATATCCCTTCCGCTGTATTACGATCGCCATAGGATATAATGGGACTCTAATATGGCAGACGGGATATCCATCAAGCTTGTGATGGAGTATTCCTCTCTGCCAGGATCTAAATCAGGCCCAGAATTTGTTTAGCCCCCAAACAACTACATGGGATCCCATGAAAGAAGCCTATGAAAAGAGGTGACAGTGGCAACGCCTTGATGGCCCTGGATTGTGGTTGAGGATACAGGTGGGACGCAAACAGCTGCAGTGGCATCATGGATTCCTCGATGCTGCAGGATAAACAGTTGAGTCGGTTTCCACTCTTCTGCAGTACCAGGAAGAAGCAGGTCCTTCGAACCAGGATACAGAGGGGAAACAATGGAGTAGACCAGTCACTGACTTCTGTGGTGCTGGAATTTCCTATTTTCTAGCCTTAGTGGAGGATCAGACCTAGGAGTGGACCGTTTGCGACATGTAATTACAACATGTGATTATCATGTTATTTGCGGTTACAGGTTTGGTGACTCATGACCCTAAATTAGTGTTCCCAGCACTCCCTGAGGGTGTTCAATGGACTCGTGGGGGTTTCTGTATATGCCTGATCCCACTGGCCCCAGAAAATCCAGACCATGACTGGCAGGGAAAGAAATACTGGCCCCTGAAATGAAGCAACACTGGATACTATCCTGTATCACAATTGCTCAAGGCACCTGATCTGCCGGCTGTAAGTCAGATGTCTGCCCCCATTCATATGTGTTTGATGCCAGCCTGTTAGGGAGAGTTTGGAAGTTTATTTAAACCAGTACCTACATTTCCATTTTTCTACAACTGATTCTCTATCCCTTCCTGCCCCCTCCACCCTTATGCCTGTCTACAGCATCCCAGTGGCATTTTAGACCACTTTAATAAGTATGACTGGCTGTCTACTGCAGACTCCGCAGGTTTTTGCATAGCCCATTGACTTAGTTTGGCACTGAGTTAAGTTGTCATGGAAACTTGCTGAAAAGTCAGAAAAGCCCACCGCAAACCTGTACCAATTATTGGCCAGTCCCTTGAGGTATGGATTCATTTACTGCCATCAAACTGTCAGGCTGGTGGTTGGCAGAAACACTTTTGTAGGAGGTATTTATTTCAGTGCTTTACTTCATGGGATAACATTTTGTATATATACCTTTTACATTGCCCAACAATGACTTGGGATGCTTTTAACTTGCTGACTACTCATCATCCCTAAACTCCATCCACCCATGACCCCCCTCTCAAGCACTGGACATAATTCATCCCTGCCACCAAAATATCTCTCACCACACCTACACTACATCCATCCCTGAACCCTAAAAGCGCTTTCTAACACCAAACTACACCCGTTCTTCAAACTTAAAAACCCTTTCTTCACCTAAGCCCCACCCAGCCCTGAACTCCTAAAACCCCTCACTACCCCTAAACTCCACTATCCCTGAATCCTAAAAAAGTCCTTCACCACTACTAAACACCAGTCATACCTCACCGCTTCAACTAAAGCCCATCACCATCCTAAACTCCACCTGTCCCTGAACCATTAAAACCCCTCACTGCCCTAAACTCCGCCCCTTCCTGAGCCCTAAAACTCTTTCTACACATAGGCTCCACCCAACCCTGACCCGAAAAGCCCCTTACCTCCCCTAAACTCCTCCTTTCCTAAACCCTAAAAAACCCTCACCAACCCTCAACTATCATACCAAATTAAAAACAATCAAAATGTGTAAACTCGACAATCCATGAACCATAAAACCCCCTCTCAACCCCACACTCCACCCATCCCATAACCCTTAAACAACTCATTACCCCTAAACCCCACTCATCTGTAAACTCTAAAAGTCACCCTCTCCACCCCTAAACCCTGCTGATTCTTGATCCCTAAAAACTCTCACCACCCCTAAGCATACCCTAGCCCTCAACCCTTCAAAACCCTTTCAATGTCTGACCTCCACTCATCCCCGACCCCTTAAAACTACCCCTCTTCACCCCAAAACATCACCCATCCTGGATCCCAAAAAAGCCTCACAAGTCCTAAGCTCCACCTATGTTTAATGTAATAACGGATTTTCCTTAAAATTATCTTTCCTTTCAAATGCAACCTTTAGTTTTCGATTTATTTGTATTTCCTTAAAATTGCCCTTCCTTAAGACTGCATTTTCTTAAAATTGCCTTTCCTTAAAATTGCCCTTCCTTAAAACTGCCTTTTCTTAAAATTGCCTTTCCTTAAAATTGGTTTTCCATGATTTGGTTTCCCTCAGTGCAGGTTCTAAGTTTTCGTATCTCTATTAATTAACATACATCACAGCTTCCAATTCAAGAGCGTCTGGTGATTGCAGATTCTTTGTAATTACTACCAAACACTCTGGCATTGCCTGAAAGCAAGTACTCCATGGGTACTTACTTTTAGGCACTATACATGTTTCATTTCCGGAGGAAATGGCTCTTGTTCGTGGAGAGCCACCTTATTTTTCAAGCCCAACTCCAACAAGACTCAGCTCATCATCTTTGGAAACACCACCTCAGCTTGGGACGACTGCTGGTAGCCCACATCACTCAGCGCCCCCCCTGCCCTGCAACTTCGGCACCATCCGGGACTCCTCCCTATCCATGACCCGCCAGGTAAACTCAGTCGCCTCCTCCTGCTGGCACGCACTCCGCAAACTTCAGAAGATCTTCAAATCGATCCTAGCAGACTGTCCCAGGACAGTCACCCACGTCTTAGTCATTAACAAACTCGACTACGGCAACACCCTCTGTGCCGGCACCTCAACTAAAAACATAAAAAAACGACAACACATCCAGAACACCGTGGCCAGATTCATTCTGGATCTCTCTCACCGAGAACACCGGGGACCCTCTACTGGCTACTGGTCGAGAAGTGAATCACCTTGAAGCTACTCACCCACACGCACAAGGCCATACACAACACAGGACCAGCCTACCTGAACCTCCGCATCTCCTTCCACACCCCTGCCAGATCACTCCACTCCGCCCAGATGGCCCTGGCCACCATCCCTCGCACCCACAAAACCACTGCCGGAGGATGATCCTTCACCTACATTGCAGCAAACCTGGAGCAACCTCCCCTTGCACCTCAGACAAAGCCCGTCACTCACCATCATCAGGAAGAACCTCAAGACGTGGCTCTTCGGATAAGGCCGCTCCCCCCCAGCGCCTTGAGACTCTCACAGGTGAGCAGCCACAATTTGCAAAAACTGATTGATTGATTGATTGATTGAAGGTGGTAATGCTGCGGTACAGAGAGCCACAGGTGATGTGCTTTGAATCTGACTGACTCCGCCCCAGCTCAACCAACATCACAGTCCTACACCTGATATGTGACTGATTGATATTGCCCTTCTAGCCTTTCAGAGTCTCTGTGTATCCTGTAACCAGATCTGGATCAGAGCAGTCCATCTTTCAGAGACCCATCTGTCATGTGACTGACACTGAAACTACTATATCAGCCTTTCAGAGATCCTCTTAGCTTGTGTCCTGTCAGCCTTTTTTGGGTGATCATGAGAAGTGACTGAGTCCTCTCATCACTGCACGACTATCACAGATGTTCTTGACATGTGACAGTGGACCTATGTCACTCACCAGCCCTGGACTTCTAGGTTGCATTATCTTTGGAAAGGATGAAAAGTTCTTAAACCAGAGGATAAATACTGCAAGAAAAAGAATGTCAGTATGACCGCAAACTCAGGGAATACACCTTTGTGTAAAAAGTCTTTTACACAGACAAGATGAGCAAAGTTTTAATTTCTTGCCATCAGGGACACTTTAAGGATATTGGGGTCCCTGGGCCAAACGTATTTTGGGGAGCCCTGTGCGGAACAGCTTTGAAATTATGATCCAATTTCAGCTCTTTCATGGGCTCTTTGGTCAGGTCACTGATAGTAAACAGTCACACGTGTCCAAATTTTTATTTGTTTACATCTAGTATACAGGGATAGTGACATCGTTTTTCGGTCAAGCCTAGGCAGCGCATGCGCTGTCTCTTTGAGACATGCTGTAATCACTAAGTGGGCTTGCAGCCCACCCATTGCCTTTGAATTTGTTTCCACGGTTGTCCTTTAAAAAGACTTGCTCCCTAGTGAGTAATCGTTCCTGTTTGTCCCGCCTTGTGCTCATATGTTTCCTCCCACAGAGAAGTTCCTAACTACTGCTATCCTTCCGCTTTGGTGCTTACTGCTTTGTGTTGTGGACTATTTTTTTCTTTCATTTCTGTTGTGGCAGCTTAAAGGCATAGTAAGCCTGAGCACACGTTTCCACACCATGTACAAGATGAACGTTAACCTCCTTACATAGAGGGTGTGCTGTGCAAGACAGCCACAAAGCTCAAATTCACGCGCCGTGAATTACAACCATTCACGATCCCCCAACGTGAACTGAGGTACTGTTTCTTCCCTGCTTGTGCTCCAGCTCAAGTCTTAATGCTCTCCCCGCCATATTCCATATCACTTGTTCTAACTCTGGTGATCTTGAACTACTGCTCCCAGGCTGCACCACGCTGAAAAATAGAAAGCCCGCACTGGAACTCGGTGTTGCTGATGACGTGTGGTATTGGAATTTGATGAGTGAGTGCTTGCCAGTCCATTGCAAGGACCACAGAGCTTTCAGGGCAGTTGAATCAGTAACTAATCAGTTTATAATACTTGTCCATCTCTTTGTTTTGAGCTGTTAACATAAACATTGTTTAAAACCTCACAGTAAAAAATACAGCTTTCACAAAGAACACTAATAAAGAGAACTTTATAGGGGAATGCACCAGTGAGATGGATGACCCGGACTGAGGCAGATGGATTAGTCTTAGACTGAATGATGTGTCTGGCTTTTTTGGTGCTGTTTTTAGGGTCGAGCCTGCGTCGCATGCATTTGTGCATGCGTTTCACTTGCGAGGTGCTTTAGGGGTTAGAAAAGGGCTTGGAGCCCCGTTCATGTCACGTCAGTTGTCTTTCATTGGTTTGTGGGCTTGCCTGTTAAAATCTGCTTGCTTTCATTAGTGGAAGGCACGCATATGTTATCCCTTTTCGGGTGGTTAGCCCTCCTCGAGCGCAGCGACCAAGTACTGAAAACTTGTGAGGCTCGCTGTTTCCCGTCAGGTTTGTGGACTACTTTTTATCTTTTGTTCGCAGCGCGATCTCGCTTGGCAGAAGTCGAGCGCTTTCCATAACATCGAGTAATTACATAGTTAATTGCACTTTTGCCAGTTACATAGATAATTGCACTTTTGCAGATAGGTTTCATTACGAGTGAACTGTAGCAGCGCGATCGTGCTGTTTTTTTCTTTCAATGTGGAAAGAAAAATCCGGTTGGGGGCCCCCTCCAGAACCAGGGTGCAATTCTCCCACCTGAGAGACCGTGGCCTTGCACTCCCCAGCACAGAGAAATGGGCATGGAGCCCCCTCCAGAACCAGTGGCAAGTCACCCACCTAAGTACTGTGGCTTTGCACTCATCAGCACAGAGAGATGGGCATGAAGCCCCCTCCAGAACCAGTGGGCAAATCACCCACCTGAGAGACTGTGGCCTTGAACTCCCCAGCACAGAGATTATTTATTAGCTGTTGATATCAATACATTCACCTTAGTGCATTCTTGTTGTCCTTGCATTATTCTGCCATGTATCGGGTACAAATAGTTTTTCGTGTGCAGCTGGTTGTGTGCATGGTGTGGGTGTGTCGGGTGTGTGTCGTGCGTGTGTGTGTCATTTTCGTTTTCCTCCATCCCTCCCTTGTGTGCTAGGCGGCTGTACTCACCGTCGTTGTCTTCGTCGGCGTTGGTGTTCCAGGTGGAGCATAACGTAGAAGAGCATCAGAACGACTTGGAGTTCGGGTTCCATGGTGGCGTTGTTCTTCCCTGTGTCTCCGATGGCGAGTCCTTTCTCTTATGTGATGTGTTTCTGCCAGGCTTTTGATGGCGTTGGTACTGCCCCGGAAAATGTGGCGGAATGCAGTGTCTTAATATGGTGGGCGGTACTTTGTCTCCGCCTGGCTGTTGACGGCTACCGCCGTGGTGAGTGTTATTTCCACCCTGGCGGTTGGTGTGGTACAATGGCTGTCTAGGTGAGATATTACCGCCATGGTCATAATTTGGCAGTAGTTACCGCCAGCCTGTTGGCGGTATTACCACCACTTTATCACCCACCGCCAGGGTCATAATGAGGGCCTATATCTCTTTAAATGTTTCAATAACTTCACTGTGTTTGCATTACTTATGGAGTTGTTTTTCATGGTCGTTATTACCAATTAATCCAGTTTTATTTCTATAAATCGCACTTTCAACGCGTGTGTGTGTGCTTTTGGCCCCCATTTTTTCCCTTCCGTTGCGCATGCCCGCTTTCTCAATGTGACACAGTTCCTATTTCTCTGCTACCTGTTTTCACAGCTTGCTTCCCGGCTTTGGTTTACACCGTTACCACCGTCCGCCGCCCGTGTTCCTCATCTGGCCTTCTGTCACCCAGGACACGTTGGCTTCTTTCTCTCTGCCTCCCTCATTGAGCGTTTCCTCTTCTCTCGTCAGGCATTATTGGAGGCGCGGCCTTAGTTTTTTCACCCGCCTTTCATTCGCCCTCCTCAGACTGGACTTCCCTGTTCGGGAGTTGCCTCGAAAGTAAAAAAAAATTAACCTCTCGTTTCCCCCGTTTTTTTATTATAACAAACCTGTTGTAATTTCACACTCACTATATATTTCTATTATTTCTTTATTTTTTTATTTTTATTATCAAATTTACACTTTTTTTCAATAAGGAGTCTAATAATCCTCCTTTCTTTGAAGAAATTGAAGCGAATGAAGAGGATTTTAAGAATGATATAAATTACGTTATGCAATCCTCTGTTTCCAAAGCTCTTTCAGCTTCCATGAACAAAGTTACTAAGCAATTTGAAAATACTGTTCTGAATTGGATGGCTCAGTCCAAAACAGCCCTATCTGCGGGGGGAAGCAGAAAGCGCACGGCTATGGAAGCCTTTACACCAAATAATTATCCTATTAAAAAGACTGCGCTTGGGATTTGTGACCATGTCTCACAGGTGACTGAGGACGACGTTCCTCCAAGGCCTCCTTCCAAGGAGGGGAATTCTCTATCTACCTCTGGTACAAAGTCAAAATCAAAAACCAAACATTTACAGAACAGTCATGAAAAGATCCTTATTTCTAGAATCCATGGTATGGGTGATGATATGGCAGATGCTGTCTCTGATAACGACCCCGATGCTGGGGATGGCTCAGACTTTTGGTCTGGACCTAAATCAAAAATTTCAAAACTCTCTCTCTCCTCCAAGATTATTTTGCATTCTCAAGGGAAATCCCATGTTTGATCCCCAATTAACCCATCCTCTGAATTCTACCAAACGGATCCCTTCAGACCATGTCAGCGAATATATTGCAGCTAAACTATGCCTTCCTCTGGATAAACAGACCAGAACAAAGCTCAGGTCAGAATGTCCCAGACCCTCTTTGCCTTTTCATATTACTTCCACCCCTTCCATAGATTTTCAATATGCTGACTTTCTTTTCCAAATTTGGAAAGGGCCCTTGGAAAGGCATGGACAAAGCTTGGTCAACATGTCAAGATAAACCGCTCGACATAGTTGGTCGTTTGTCGCGTATTTTTGACATCACTGAAACAGTGAGGTTAGACAAAGTGGTGACGAACTCTCAATGTGGGTCCAGAGAGCCTTTTGTTTACTGGGAAACGCAAATTTAGCTAATACTCAAAGTTGGATCCTAAATTGACTAACCTGGCGTCTTTAGATCCTGGCCTTAAGGCAAATGGGCTGTTATTCGGTGATTCCTTCATTAAGAAGTTAAGCAAGTATGTTACAGCCTTCTCTTCCCTCGACAAAGCCCAGCAATCTCTCAACAAGGTTTTTTCCAACCGGGTTTTTGCCAGGGCCGGTAGAGGCAGGAACCGCTCTACCGGATGATATCCCAGAAACCAAGGATTCAAAGGTTCCTTTGCAAAATCATTCCAAGACTTCCGGCCTCAACTCTATTCACAATGGTCAAGAGGTTTCCGAGGTCATCACCAGAGATAGTCCAGGTTCTCTCAATCAGCATGTGAGTCTATCTCTGGCCCTCCTTCTGTAGTGGGTTGTTTACAGTTCTTTCTAAGCAAATGGCGAACGATTACATCAGACCCTTGGGTTTTGGCCACAGCCTATGGTTATTTCAGAGTACTGGATGAAATACCTTATCAGTCCGCTCCTCCTCCTCCCCTTAAGTTTTGAAAAGAAGCATCTCTTCTCATTTCCCAGAAAATCTCTTCCCTATCACAAAAAAGAGCAATGCGGCTTTCTTATTCCCATTACTTAGGCTTCCTAAGCACGCTTTTCTTAGTAAAAAATGAAAAACAAAAAATTCAGGCCATTAATAAATTCCATAACTTTCAACCAATTTGTTGTTTACCAACATGTCAAGATGATTCATCTGCGGGACTCTTTGCTTCAGTTCGATTGGATGGTCCGGTTCAACCTTCATAAAGCATATCTTACTATACCCATATGCTGCAAACACAGGAAATTCCTCCAATTTCAATGGCAAGGGAAAACATATCAGTTTTCCTCCATTCCTTTTGGTCTATCTTCCGCACCTTGGTGTTTCACCACACTTATGAAGCCAGTGGTATCCTTTCTCAGGGCCCAAGGTGTCAGACTTACCATTTTCCTGGACAATATTCTTCTGATGTGCCAAAACCTTCAATCCCTTCATGCTCAAATTTCTATCTCCTCCGCTCTCTTAATGGACCTAGGGTTCCTTATAAACAAAGACAAGTCTGTACTACTCGTGACTCAATGGATGGAATTCCTTGGGTTTCCCATAAATTCTCTAGAAGCCACCTTACATCTTCTTCAGTCCAAAGTCCATGCTATTAAACAAGAAATTCTTCATACTCTGAAACTCCCAAATATTTCCCTCAGATCTCTTGCAAGAATTGTCGGTCTGCTTTCCTCATCGATTATGGCCATTTTTTCGTGTCCACTGCATTATCGAGCTCTTCAGAGACTGGAGATTTGCCATCTCGTCAAAGATCTTGCCTATTCAGAATCTTTTCCTCTAGACCAAGAGTCTAAATAGAGCTACAATGGTGGTAAGGCCATTTAGATCCTTGGAAGGGCAGAACCATCCTCGCTTCGCCCCCAGATCTTGTGTTAGAATCCGATGCAAGCCTGACAGGTTGGGGCCCCCGGTGTGATCCAATATCAACTGGAGGTTCATGGTCTCCTCTGGTGTACTCTCTGCACATCAATTGTTTACAGATGCTTTCAGGTTTCTTTATCATCAAAAGCTTTCCAAAGAATAGAACAGAACAGAATCCAATGCCAAGTTGACAATGCTTTTATGTTTAATCCCTACTAAATGTTTATCTGACATTAGAGCTTTAGATATGTCCTCTTTTTTTTCACTCCCACAGGAATTCTATTTAACATCCATAGCTGTACCAAAACGGATCTATCTTCAGTATTTTACCCTTACTTTCCCTCTCTGTGTTGGAAGTTGTCTGAAAGTTTATGAGGAAAGGATGTCACATCTCAGAACATCCTCTCAATCACAACTCCTCATCTCTTTTCGAAGACCCCATGTTCCTGTCTCCTCCCCTACCCTTGCCTGGTGGGTCAAATGGGTCATGTCCCTCGCTGGTACTGACACTTCCATCTTTGGGGCCCATTCTACTCGCACCGCTATGGCTTCTTAAGCCTTTTAGGAAGGTTCCTGTTTAGAGGAGATTCTGAGATCTGTGGATTGGTCTAATGATACTACATTTAGAACCTTTTATTGTAAACCTGTTGTAACTGCTTTATCTCTTGTAATTGATATGCTTTAAACAAGCATTTTATGAGCCTCCGGTCTTCCCATAAAATGTAGATTTTCCTAGTATTTTATGACGGAAAGTCTTAGTTTTATTAAAGACACGGAGACGAGTATAATCCCTCCACGGACATTCTAATACTGTGTTTTATTCCTACCCCACAGCTGCTTCTACACTGTCTTCCTCCAGGAAGAAATTGTCTCCCAATCAACCTACACATTGCCTACTTTCGAGATGACATTGTCCTTCTCCATGTCTTCTTCCTCCACAGGTGATCCCCCTCTTCTCATTTGGATAGTCTTTCTCCAGGACTGTTTTACTTGGATTCTAGCCGTGACTGATATATGTTTCATTTTTCCATTGTTTACTACTTAATTGTACTTCTCGCTCAAGAAAAGAGGGCTGCTTGTGGTCAACTTAGGTATAAGACCTTATGCTTGGTCTCTGATTGGGTCTTTATACTCTGTTTTTATCTATCCCCATAAGCCCATGTTCCCTGGCCTCATGGGATTTGTAGTTTGTTCTTTTGCCTTGACTGCTACTATTGATTAAAGCAAGATTAGAACAGCATAATACTCGCCTCCGTGTCTTTAATAAAACTAAGACTTTCTGTCATAAAATACTAGGAAAATCTACATTACACAAGACAGCACATACATCCAATCCACAATACAGAATTCCACATAATGACACAAAATTCAACAGCACACCGCATAATTAAACTCCACTACATACCACGCCACAGCACAAATACCATTCCACATAATTACACTCTATGACACACTATCCCACTCCTCATAATTCCAGCCAACCCCATACGACATAATTATTGTCAACATAATTCCACTGCACACTATGCCACATAATTCCACTACACAAATGCACTCCACACCATAAAATTCCACCACACACAATTCCACAACTAACAATTCCAATGCATTCCACATAATTCCACTACACATACATACATCCATTCCATTCCACTCCAAACCAAAACACATGGGTAAAAGACATTGGGGGTCACTACGACCCCGGTGTTCGGTGCTGTAGTGGAGGTATTACGGCCAACAGGCTGGAGGTACCTACCTCCACAATTATGACATTGGCCGTTTGAGCAAAGCCAAACCACCAAGTCAACACACCGACTGCCACAGGAGTAACGACCGCCTGGCTGGAGACTTCAGTCTCCAGCCCGGCGGCCGTCACTAGGCCGCCCACGGCATTTTGACCCCGCCCATCGCCATGGTTTCCGTGGTTTCTGTACTGCCACATAAACCATAGCAGTAGGCACTATCAGTGCCAGGGAATTCCTTCCCTGGCACTGATAGGGGTCCCCACTGCCACCCTCCCCCTCCCTAGAGTTCACCCTCACCCTCCCCCTCGCCCTCCCAACCAAGACTCACTGGGGCATATTTATAAAATGTGTTACTGCACCAAGCCTCACTGGGGCATATTTTTGAAATGTGGTGCTGCACCAAGACTCACTGGGGCATTTTTGTGAAATGTGATGCTGCACCAGGCTTCACTGGGGCATATTTGTGAAATGTGGTGCTGCACCAAGACTCACTGGGGCATATTTGTGAAATGTGGTGCTGCACCTAGACTCACTGGGGCATATTTGTGAAAAGTGGTGCTGCACCAAGACTCACTGGGTCATATTTGTGAAATGTGGTGCTGCACCAGGTCTCAATGGGGCATATTTGTGAAATGTGGTGCTGCAACCAAGACTCACTGGGGCATATTTGTGAAATGTGGTGCTGCACCAAGACTCACTGGGGCATATTTGTGTAATGTGGTGCTGCACCAGGCCTCACTGGGGCATATTTGTGAAATGTGGTGCTGCACCAAGACTCACTGGGGCATATTTGTGAAATGTGGTGCTGCACCAAGCCTCACTGGGGCATATTTGTGAAATGTGGTGCTGCCAAGACTCAGTGGGGCATATTTGTGGAAAGTGGTGCTGCACCAAGCCTCACTGGGGCATATTTGTGAAATGTGGTGCTGCCAAGCCTCACTGGGGCATATTTGTGAAAAGTGGTGCTGCACCAAGACTCACTGGGGCATATTTGTGAAAAGTGGTGCTGCACCAAGACTCGCTGGGGCATATTTGTGAAAAGTGGTGCTGCACCAAGTCTCACTGGGGCATATTTATGAAATGTGGTGCTGCACCTAGTGCAGCGCCATTTTTCTTGCGCCCCTTACAATACGGCACACCATGACAGTATTTAGGGGGACTAGCGTCAAAATGTTTGACGCTAGTCCAGTGCTTTGCAGGACTAGCATAAAAAAAATAGACGCTAATCTTGCAAAGCACCCCAAAGCCCATTGAATATAATGGGAGCCTCTTTTTAATGCCTGCAAAGGGTAGGCGTCAAAAATGTTGATAAAACTTTAAACTTTTAAAACATAGATTCCTTTGTGCCTTTTTTATGGCCCCCTTAGCGCTGGAACGCCCCCCTTGTATATATTATGCCTGGCGCAAGTATAATGTGGCGCAAGGGTTTCCAAAGTGGCAGAGAGGGGAAAATGGCACATTAGCACCGCCTTAGCGTAAAAAAAAGAGGTATGGCAGCGCTAAGGTGGTGCTAGGGGCTCTTAAATATGCCCCACTGTTTCTTGTAAGAGCTGCCTATTCCATCTGAACTATGCTGACCTGACCTCACTTCCAGGCATTGAAATAACAGGCAATGCAAGGTTTGTTGCACAAGGAAGAATTTAAGACATACGGGATATCGGAAGAGTCTGTATCCTCAACCACTCACTTGCTGCAAGTGCCCAGGGTTAGACGATCCCATTGGTGGGCGGGGGGTTCATTTACTTACTAGGCCCCCAGGCTCTGGAATTCCCTTCCATTGTAAATATGTCAGCTGTCCAATGAACTGTCCTTTCCTAAGGCTATGTAAACCTAGCTCTATTCCTTTCAGCACTTGGTAAGCTCCCCTTACCTGGACTCTGTTCTAACGCTTAAGACCTCTGGGTAGCTACACGCTCTACAAGAACTGATAGAATAGAATAGAATAGAATAGAATAGAAACACACTGAGAAGCACATAAACTTAGAATGAACCACGCCTCCATACTATCTGAAACACATATGATTATCCTCATAACTAAAAGAATTGAAAAGGGAGCTAAAAAGGGCCCGTGGAAGAACAAAAGGCTCCTGCCCTCTTTTTCAGCCACGTGACGGTCAAAGTCTACAATAGATTCCACCATCATTGACCTACAACGGGCATCACTGCTGAAGTACAATCATAAGATATGAGACAAAGTGTGAATGACAACTTTGTTGCTGAGGGAGGTGAGGTGGGCAGTATGCTAGACCCTAAGAAGGTCTTCAGACATATGCATCAGTGCAACTTTGTCCAAGCTTGGAGAGATACCCTGATATTCACATAGGATGATGACCTCTCTTATGGTCGTTACAGACACTGTTTCCAGTTCTCCACCTTCATGTGATAAGCTAATACATTTTAGGCATTCCAGCTTTGTTTTATTCCATGAAACTCATTAGACTGGCACATCTGAAGTCAATGATTTGTAGGTGAAAAGTTCAGGATTCTAGACAGTGATAGCAATGACCTGGAGTGAGGTGGTCATCCTGTATTCACATGGCTTCCTGAATAAGAGACTGTGGCAAAGCCATGTTTGATGGATGATACAGCAGCAGCAACTGCTAGTTTATTGCCATATAAAGACATATACATAATGATTTAAGTTAGTACAAATTGTACAAGCTGCATTAAAATAACTGAAAAGGAGATAATCAGGGGGTATTCCGAGTCTGGCGATCTTGAGGCTGCTAGGCTCGGGTTGGCCATCGGACCGCCGCAGTAATGGCGGTCTGATCAGCCAAATTCGAACCGCGGCAGAAATTCTGCGGTAATACCACAGACACCGCCAGGCTGGAGACAGTCTCTAGCCTGGGGATCCCAGTGGTTGTAATCCACCAGGGCAGCGCTGCAAGCAGCGCTGCCCGCCAGATTACAAGTTCCATTCCGCCAGCCTTTCCATGGCGGTTCACATCACTGTGGAAAAGCTGTCGGAATGGGGGTGCCGGGGGCCCCTGCACTGCCCATGCACTTGGCATGGGCAGTGCAGGGGCCCCTATGCACAGCCCCGTCGCGCATTTCACTGCCCGAATTACGGGCAGTGAAATGCGCGACGGGTGCTGCTGCACCCGCTGCACTGCCACATTAGCGCTGGCTTGATTCTGAGCCGGCGTCAACGTTAAGGCCCTCTTCGCCGCAGGGCCGGCGGCTGGAAACAGTGTTTCCAGCTGCAGGCCCTGGGGTGAAGTCGGAATAGGGCCAGCAGTGTCCTGATGGCACCAGCGGTCAGGTGAAGGGTTGGGTTTGGCTGGCGGCCTCCGCTGCCTGCCAAACTTGGAATGACTCCCTCAGTCCTTGCCAGTTCTAATTACAGCAAATAGCAGGTAACATGATTGCCCAATTTACTGGTACTCAACCTGAAAATTATGAAAATCAAGTACCTTAAATATAAAGATGCCAGTGTGGTCACACTCACCTTCACGTAGTGCGCCATGTGCATGCCCAAGTAGTTCTCTGCATTATCCAGGATGATGGTGGCCCCTATGTTAGAGGGGTTGGAGTGCATGTCCAGTAGCAGGTCGTAGGCATTGGGTGAACCCTTGGGACCGAAGATTAAGTTAAGTTCCTTGGCTCTTTTTACTTCATAGGGTGTGTCCTTTGTGTCTGGGGCGCTGGAACAGGGCCAGGCAGGTGAAGAGTGGGAATAGAGAAATAAAATGCATTCATTAGACTAACACAGATACAACAGATATGGAAGTGAATTTTTAAGGTAATTTTAACATGGCTGCCGAAGGTCTTCGGTACTCCCACCCAGAGGGCAATCGTCAATGTTTTCTTTTCCATTTTTAATGCAGGTGATCATGGGCAAAGGACTTGTTGATGTGACACCAAGTCGCCACAAAGTTAGAAGACATCATCCAGTTATACAAAACCAGAGAGATCCTCCCTCTCATCAGAAAAATATTGAATTTTTATTTTTATCATCAAATGTTTATTGGAACTCCCTCCATTTCGAAGCCAACATCTGATGGGCTATCTCCAGTGAGTAGAAAACATGATGGACAAGTTGGAAGCTGATGCCCCTCATCGGTTGGGAGGGTGCAGATGCGCTTTTGTAATTTACAGATATACCAAACAACTGGAACCCATTCTTGTTTTGGTGACTTCAGAAAAAGCGATAATGTTCATGAGTGCTCCTTTCCAGGCACGTGTGATGAGTTAACTTATCCTGAGTAGTGCGCTATATAAATTTTTTATGTCGATGACGGATATGATCCCCCTGGCCAGATCATTTGCTCTGCGGTCAACATTCAAGCAATAGATGCCAGCTTACTTGTGAAATTCAGTTCTCACACTTTTGTGCTCTTGTGCTAAAGTTTTTATTTAGTGTGTAGTTAGACTTAAATCTAAATTTCAGAAAGGGCATGAGACCAAGTAACTGGCATCATCGGAATTATACTTAATAATTTAACTTGTTGCAAGGGACTATATAATTCTAAATGCATCTCCATTAAGCCCACAGTCTGCTTGAATAAATGGTAACACTGACACAGAGTAGTCACTGACTGAAGGGATTCCTCACTGGCAATTCAAACAAATAATACAAAACAACACTTCACCAGAAAGAGTCAAGGTTATTATTTTATCTCCAGGGTCGTATAACTGATCCTAAAAATGGTGTGGAGTGGAATAGTACCTCCTTGTTAAATCATTAAATTGAGTCCCTTCTCACGCAGTGATATCTTCCACACATTACCTATTCCATGTACACATCTGTACAGCCAGGGTTTCTTTCTTTGTCCTTAGCTCTAAAGAAACCATCAGCAGACCCCTACTGAACTTAACAGCTACCAATCGATGTCCCTGCTCACGTTCGGCAAAAGTTTTAGAAAAGCCATCAACCAACAACTCTCCTCACACCTGGAACAGAACCTCCTACAAGATTCCCCCCAATCCAAGTTCTTCAGCAACCACAGCACGGAGATAGCCCTCACAGTGGCTACTGATGACATCCGAGCCCTACTTGAATGAGTAGAGACGGCAGCTCTGATCCTTCTAGACCTCGTGTCAGCCTTCCATTTGGTCTCCCACCACACACTCATCACAAGGCTGCACAGCATAGGGATCCAAGGAGCAGCTCTCAAATGGAGAAATGGAGAATTCGTCCTCACTGGAATAATGCAAAAAGCCTGCCTTCCCCCCTTGACCTCTGATCCAAGGAAATCATCTGTGGAGTACCCCAAGGATCCTCGTTCAGCCCCACCTTCTTCAACAACTATATGACACCTCTGGCCAGCATCATCAAAACCCATCATATCCTATGCCGATGACACCCAACTCATCCTCTCCCTCTCCGAAGACACCACCAGCACCAAGATCAGCTTCCGCAATTGCATGACAGATGTCACTAACTGGATGAAGGATAACTGCCTGAAGTTCAACATGGACAAGACAGAGGTACTGATCTGTGGAAAAATAAGCTCCCCATCGAATGCATCCTGGTGGCCCTCAGAACACAGACCTACTCCTACTCCCGCTGACCACACTAGGATCCTAGACATCCTTCTGGACAACAAGCTAATCATAACAACTCGGGTAAACTCTGTCCCCTCCTCCTGCTTCTTCATCCTCCGTATGCTTTGTAAGATAGTCAAATAGCCCAAAGCTCAAGACGCACCATTACCCAGGCCCTCATCTCCAGCTGACTGGACTATGGCAGTGCTCTCTACGCTGGGATCGCAGCTCACCTCCTCTGACGACTACAGACCACACAGAACGACGTAGCCAGACTTGTCCTGGACCTCCCTAATTGAACCCACATCACCACCTACATCACCACCTACCTCAGGGATCTCCATAGGCTCGCTGTACAGAAAAGATGCTAGTTCAAGCTCCTGACCCATGCATCCAAGGTCCTACATAACTGCAGACCTGTCTACTTGAATCATGGCCTTAATTTCCATCAGCCCACCAGACACCTCTGCTCCACCACCCTTTTGTCTTACCTTCATCCCCTGCATCCGAAGTAGCAGATGCAGAGGTCGCTCCTTCTCCTCCTAGCAGTGAAGACATGGAATAAGCCACCCTTTCATCTCTAGGCCTCCTCATCTCTTCCACAGTTCCAAACGTCCCGGGCTATTCGGCTTACCAACTGGACCCTGCCAGCGTCTGGATACCCTCATGGGTGACAAGAAGCGCTCTACAAATCTACTGATTGATCTTGTGTGGGTGATCTACACTAACACAAGTGTTGTAGTACGTTCACTGACTGTAGTCCTACCACTCTTTCTGTCCTTAAATGATCAGATAGAGCATTTGAGGTGAATGCTTTCTGATTGGTGGGAATACATTCTGCCTTCAAGATTAAGTTAAGACACAGGGGACGCTCCATCTTTTTGCTTCCTGGTAAAACCCACCAGCACACTGACATGTTCATCTTACAGAAAGACACTGGCGTAGCAAACGCCTGATCATGTTTCCTTCTAATGACTGATTTCCATCAGCCCTTATTAGAGTATTGATTCTAAAAAACTAAATACAGAAAAACAAAGTATCCAGCAAGGATGACTATATGTTAATGGCCCATACAAAAACCTTAATTTTTTGCCGAAGAATAATTTCTTTATTTAAATTAGATAAATTAAATCCAAAAGACCAAATAACACCTGTACATAACCTTAAGACATGTAAAAACAAGTACAAAACTAGAGACAAAAGCACTGTGAAACATAAGAAAAAGAAAAGCTGCTAGCCCGTCTAGTGGTAAGCAGTCATAATTCCAAGTAGTGGCTGTTGTGGGAAGGACATATCCAAAGTGATGAAGACAAAAATTCACTGGGATAAAAGTTCAATCCATTCCCCAAATTGTTCAGTCTTATTCAGAATTCCAAGAGCCACTCCTTTGTTTGATATAGTCGACGCGTTTCAGCCTTATCACATACGGCCTCCTCAGGACAAAAAGCAACAGTGCCTAAACAATTATAATACACCAAAATTACCACGCTGTATAACCCAACATGTAAGCAACCATTGACACCAGGAATAGGTAAAGCCCACTCCTGTTCACCAACACCTTAAAGAGTGATGCATAATTCCTAAAACTAATATAGTGAAATCCATATTATATGTACAAATATATATAAAACTAAATAAAATGCTATATAAAACTTTCAGGCAAAGTCATAAAGCAGGACCATTTTTAAAAAAAAACACAAAAATGCATTCAACTAGATTTGACTCCATAGGGAAGCTCACTGAAATCCTTAATCTGGTGCCATATGATTAACCCAGCTGCTCAAAATGATATTCAAAAAAAGAACAAACATTATCTCAATATTCCCAAGTACAAGGCGCAGACCCAAGTGTAAAAAGCCCCTGAGATTGAAAAGACTAACCTTGGTGATATACACGAGGCGCTAGAAAAACGGGATTGTGACTGAATCACCGCTAAAGAAATAAAAAAGTTGGAAAAATAATCAGTATGTAGCCGACATCGTCCGCACCGCTCCTTAACAGCGCATGCATACAAAATTAGAAGCTCTTACCATGTTTACCCAAGATAGAATTAGCCGGCTTAATCACAGCGCCTCTCGCATCAAGGAAGATGCGAAACTCGCGTCTATAGCTCTCGGACCTTAGCGAGGCTGTCCTTAAAATCGCAAGGGATCGTGGGTCAAACATTAAAGAAGGACTCGCAATAACGCGACCTAGCTGCAAAGTCTGGGGGCCATTTTGTCAGTGTGATTGTGCAAATAAGTAGGCCATTTTCAAAGTACGAATACAGATGCTAGAAACAGGACATTGCAAAAAGAAAAATATTAGAACACAATTGCATGCGCAAGTACTCCTTGAACATTTAAAAAACAATACCATCCCGGCAGGCTTACAGGTGAAAAATATCCCTGTGATTTTTGTATTAGACAAACCCTATTTATTACAATTTAGTGGGGTAGGTACAAAGTGTTCCCGTGACTGGCTGGCCCTCTCCATTGAGACTGCATTAAGAATAAGCGAGACGGAATTGAAAGAAATTGAACTTCTGGAACTTGAGTTGTCGCAAGATCAGACAATTCAGGATGTAAAACAACTATTAGAGTCAGCTAATAAAGTTATTACTGACTTTAAAATTCGGACTGTCAATCAAAAAACATCTAAAGTGGGTAGGGACATTAAGAACTTTAAATTTGAAGATGTCTATCCATTTTTAAAGGATGATTTTTATAAATACAACAATCCCAGCCACTTGAATTTACAGTTTCAATCTCGTTCTCGCAGAAGATTTATTAGCTTCTCGGAAACATCTTCAGATTCAGATACAGAGCATGTACCTGATTCCTTTTCCGGTCAATCTCACTCTACCGCTCAACCTTTTTTCGACAGAGGGGGTCGCAGAGGCAGAGGGGGTGGCATACGGGGCAGATTTCAGTATCAAAATCAGAACAGAGACCCATATACCCCCCAAGGAGAATTTCGGACCAGGAAAAGAGTTTACAGAAGGTAGCAGATGAGGGTCCAGATATGATCCCAGTTTATAATCTGTCTACTCATGTCCTTTCAGATATAGAACACGAAGTATTGAACAAAGGATTATCTTTTGTCCCTACCAAACTTCAGGATCCAGTTGATACTAAAACTGAGGTATTGACATTTTTACGTAAGGTTAGGTTACGTGCCTTTTTTTAAGATAACAAAGACTTTATGCATCCTAACGAAGTGAATGTGAGTGGCTTACAATTAAAATTTACTTTCTTTCCTGATTCCATTCACATGCCACGCGAAGTACTAATCTTCGAAGATGTGGTCCTTCGGGAAATTGATTTATTAAATATCTCCAAAATATCATTTAAGTCTAATTGTTTCAAAGAAGAAAATAATGCCATTCGCTCCTTGTCAGACAATGCAAATATTGTCATCAAACCTGCTGATAAAGGCGGTGGTATTGTGATATTAGATAAAGACAAATATAGTATGGAAATACACCGTCAACTTAACAACAAAGTCCACTACCGTTCGATAAAAGAAGATCCCATATCGAGATTGACATCTATCATTAAAACCACCACCGATGAGGCACTTACAGAGGAATGGATATGTAGGAAGGAATATGATTTTTTGAACCAACAGCAATCACGTATTCCCCTCCTTTACATCCTACCGAAGATAGACAAGGATCTGTCTAACCCTCCGGGGAGACCTATCATTGCCGCTTGTGGTTCCGTATTAGAACCCTTAGCTCAATATGTGGATTTTTTCCTAAAACCATTAGTCTATAAGACGAAAGCATATGTGCGGGACTCGATGCATATGATTAACATTCTTGAAGGAAAGCCGTTTAATGACAAAACCCAACTATTAGTGACTCTCGATATAGAAGCACTTTACACTAACATCCCTCAAAATAAGGCTTTACAAATAATGGAGATACATTTAGACCAAAGACCTCTCCCCCATAAGGTGCCTTCTGCTTTCATACTGGCCCTTGCCTCCCTATGCTTAAAAAATAATGTTTTTTCATTTGATAATGAAATGTACTTGCAAATAAAGGGAGTTGCGATGGGTTGCAATTTCGCTCCTGAAATTGCAAACCTTGTGATGTCTTATTTTGAAGATAAATGGATTTTTGCCTTAAATAATCCTTTCCATAAACATATCGTAACATGGTTGAGATACATTGACGATATTTTTATGATTTGGGAAGGAAATCATGACTCTTTACTATTGTTTCATGACTGGATCAATCATTTAACGCCTGATCTTAAATTTACGATGGCTTCAGATTCGACACGTATTAATTTTTTGGACCTGTGGATTGAATCGTCTGAAGGACATATTTTTATGAGTCTATACAAGAAGCCAACTGATAGGAACACATTACTCCACTTTTAAAAGTAACCATCCTCGTACCCTTAAAGAGAATCTACCTTACGGCCAATTCCTCCGGATTCGCCGTAACTGTACCACCAAGGAGGATTACTTTAAAAATGCAGATGCCCTGAGTTCTAGATTGTTGAAGAGGGGTTACCCCAAGAAAATTGTCAAAGGTGCATGTAAACGAGCTTGGTATACTCCTCAGGAGCATTTACTAATACCGAAAACTAAAGACAAACTTTGCCCCTTAACATGTATGCTTACATATAATCCGAAAGCAAATCGAGTGAGAGCTATCATTGAAAAAAATTGGAAGTTGCTCTTTTCTCTAGGAATAGATAAACCGCTCTTTGCTTTTAAAAGAGGCCGCAACATCTATGATGCTCTAGTACATGCTCCATTCACTTTGAACAACAAAAAGAAAGATGACCTAAGAACTATGCTAGCCTTACCTCCTATTTTGGGCCACTTCCCTTGCACCAACTGTCTAGCTTGCCAGTATACAGAAAAATCTACTCAAGTACAGTTAAATGGTAAAGTACACCACCAACGGTGTTTTTCAAATTGCAATACACGTTATGTGATTTACTGCATTACATGCCCCTGTTTACTTACTTATATTGGCCAGACTATACAACCAACTAAAACACGGATATTACAACATATGTCCAGGATCAGATGCAGAGTTCAAAATGCCCCTTTGGTTGACCATTATATTAAGTTAAATCATCGCCCTGACGACATTAAATGGTCAATTCTATATGTAGCTGATAAAATAAAAACAGATACAGCAAGAGCCTCCGTTTTTGATAAAATGGAAGCTCGCCTCATAGAAAGATTTGGCACGGCCAGATATGGCTTAAATGATTTGTCAGAAATGTGGGCATTAATCAAAGTGTAAATATGTTCTCTGCGGGTATGTTATACTTCAAAAGCTCCAATTTTGGGGGGGCACTTTACAAATGGCTGTAGGCCATGGCACTTATACATGTTCCTTTCAGACAAATATTATTAACACTGCAATTTTGTATTGTGTATAGTTGAATTCATCTTTAAAATGTGAAATAATGTTTACAAAATGCTGGTTATTACGATAAGACGATTTATTTTATATTGCAAGTTTGCAATGTCCTGTTTCTAGCATCTGTATTCGTACTTTGAAAATGGCCTACTTATTTGCACAATCACACTGACAAAATGGCCCCCAGACTTTGCAGCTAGGTCGCGTTATTGCGAGTCCTTTTTTAATGTTTGACCCACGATCCCTTGCGATTTTAAGGACGGCCTCGGTAAGGTCCGAGAGCTATAGACGTGAGTTTAGCGTCTTCCTTGATGCGAGAGGCGCCGTGATTAAGCCGGCTAATTCTATCTTGGGTAAACATGGTAAGAGCTTCTAATTTTGTATGCATGCGCTGTTAAGGAGCGGTGCGGCCGATGTCGGCTACATACTGATTATTTTTCCAACTTTTTTATTTCTTTAGCGGTGATTCAGTCACAATCCCGTTTTTCTAGCGCCTCGTGTATATCACCAAGGTTAGTCTTTTCAATCTCAGGGGCTTTTTACACTTGGGTCTGCGCCTTGTACTTGGGAATATTGAGATAATGTTTGTTCTTTTTTTTAATATCATTTTGAGCAGCTGGGTTAATCATATGGCACTAGATTAAGGATTTCAGTGAGCTTCCCTATGGAGTCAAATCTAGTTGAATGCATTTCTGTGTTTTTTTTAAAAAATGGTCCTGCTTTATGACTTTGCCTGATAGTTTTGTATAGCATTTTATTTAGTTTTATATATATTTGTACATCTAATATGGATTTCACCAATTTAGTTTTAGGAATTATGCATCACTCTTTAAGGTGTTGGTGAACAGGAGTGGGCTTTACCTACTCCTGGTGTCAATGGTTGCTTACATGTTGGGTTATACAGCGTGGTAATTTTGGTGTATTATAATTGTTTAGGCACTGTTGCTTTTTGTCCTGAGGAGGCCGTATGTGATAAGGCCGAAACGCGTCGACTATATCAAACAAAGGAGTGGCTCTTGGAATTCTGAATAAGACTGAACAATTTGGGGAATGGATTGAACTTTTATCTCAGTAAATTTTTGTCTTCATCACTTTGGATATGTCCTTCCCACAACAGCCACTACTTGAAATTATGACTGCTTACCACTAGACGGGCTAGCAGCTTTTCTTTTTCTTATGTTTCACAGTGCTTTTGTCTCTAGTTTTGTACTTGTTTTTACATGTCTTAAGGTTATGTACAGGTGTTATTTGGTCTTTTGGATTTAATTTATCTAATTTAAATAAAGAAATTATTCTTCGGCAAAAAATTAAGGTTTTTGCTTGGGCAATTAACATATATTCATCCTTGCTGGATACTTTGTTTTTCTGTTTTCTCTTTGTCCCCTATCAAGTCTGGTTACAGGGACTACCCCTCTTTTGGCGTATATTCTCTTTACAAAAACTAAATACAGCATACAATGCTATGTTTTTCAATTTTATGCAAATAATATATTAACAAACAAATCCTAGTTAAATCAATGACAGATAGTGATTGCATCTATGTTTTACAAGCATTCAGTGACACACAATAATTGCATCTATAGTTTTAGAAACATAAAGATTGAGGAATAAACCATATAGTTCTGAAAGATTCACATTCCACTGGTGCAAGAAACATCCTGGCAATCTGGGCAAAGGTTTGTCTACCCCATTGTCCAGATATGACTGTCAGCTAGGAAGCCTATGTTGTTATGACTGTCCAAAGCTGTGAATAAGTTTATTATTTAAGGCCCTTGGAAATCTCTTAAGTTTCCCACTGTGCTGCAAAATGTGTTTAAGTGTTACTCTAGTATCCTGTAGGACTTTTATTGTAAAGCATGTGTTTCTCTTCAATTAGTAGATCATTTGATGGGATGGATTCTGACGATCCACAGAATTGGCAACAATAAATGGGAACGAAATATGTATAGTGGTCAACGTAAGGAGTTCTTTATAGCCCTCAACAACCAAGCGCCGAAACGTGTCGACTTATCTTCCTTATTTGATGAAAACATGCACCTGTTTTTTTAAATCGTGCAAATAGAAGTAAATAATTGGTTATATTATACTGTTGTCACAAACCAATATTAGTATTTTTACCACAAGTTATTCCAACTGCAGTACCTTAAATCAGCAGTTCTTAACCTGTGGGCCTGGACCCCGTAGAGCGCGTGGTGCCTACTTAGGGGAATCCGAACTGCTTCTAAAAAAATAAATTTATAAAGTGTATGTGCTCAAAAAATAAAAAATGTGTATTTGTTTGATGAATCCTTGTTTCTGTAATTGTGTAATGTTTTGCAGTTCAAATCAATGAAATAATGACTCAATGGGGGCCCCCGGATTCCAATATTGATTAAGTGGGGGGTCCTTGGATTCCAGTAATGATTAAGCAGAGCTCAAAATGTTGGGAGCCACTGCCTTAGAGAGTAGTTATTGAAGATCGGTGGTTCTGATGACATCAAGACATACCAGGGAGAAGAGACAAATAGTTTAGGATCACTGACAGAATATCGGAAACACAAATATGGTGTGGACAGAATATTATGTCAAAAATATCGAGGATCAAAATATCGAGACGGTAAGTGGAAAGTGGTAAGTGTAGATTTATATTGGCAATATACATGTTTGTGGAGTTATGCATATTAAAACTTTATTTACATACAGAAATTTTCCTTCTCTGTATTTTTGTGCTCGATATTGTTGACACATTATTTGCGTTTTTGATAGTCAGTCTAAATACACTAGCCTCTCACCTCATGAGGCTTTTGTTGGGCTGAACCCAGCATTAGGGTCCGAAAATAAATTTACTATCAATCTTCTAATTCAATAAATTGCTGCCGCAGTCAACTTTCCCCCTTGAGCTACTAATGATCACAGCTAATGATGGAAATCTGAACAACCAAATATCCATGTGTATTGGTTTGACAGCCCTCAACCCTGCTGTGTATCAATAACTAAAACGTTTTGGGTCTACCTTGATTAGTCAATACAAATTTGCTTGTCAGCATGTTTTTGCCAATTTTTGGCCTTTCCCAAAGCTGTGACGTATAGGGCTCCACAGCAAATTTATAATATGTTCTATGTCTATGTCTATTTCTAGCCCTAATTACAGTAGTCGTCTAACGTGAGGATCAACATTGTATACATCATGAATGAACAGAGCCCATTTTACACACAAGTACACCTGTGGCTTAGTTTATGTAACGTAGTTTATTTAAGAGGCTAGGTGGGCCGAGCACGCCCAGGAACATTAGGCGCCCAAGGGATTTCTGAAAGGGAGTGTCACAATTATTCACTTCAGTGTAGGTAACGACATTAATTCACGTTTTAGTTCCTGGTCTGGCCGGATTGCTTCAGCTCTCTTACTGCATCTGATGGGAGAGGCCCTCGTGATTTCACTTTAAGGGAGAGAGAGAGAGGAACTTCCTGGTATGGCTATTTGATTGCAGGCAAAATGTACATATACAGAAAAGACTCCCAATATTTAAATTTGAACATCGGAGACAAATTTAAGGAGAGCAGTCTTCACCGCACTGCTTTTTTTGTGGATCAGTGTATCTCAGTGAAGGAATAACTGTGAGTGTGGAAGTCTCTTCCTGCTGCCTTGGGGCAGGGTCATCCCATGTCCTTGTCCCTCCCAGACAATCACAATTCTCATATTGGCCGAACAAGAATGCAAAACTACAAGTACCAGAATGCAAAGAAGTACCAGGGTCTCCATATCTCCACTGCTTTGCGCGCCCCTGCAGTGACCCTCCTTCCAAGCAGGAGGCATAGGACCTGGTCTTGTCTCTGCACAAATCGTCTCCCAGCAGTCCAGGTAAACCACCTGTCGCTCTGATAGGCAGCATCAGGATAGTCTGAGACCATGGGGAAGGAGGGAGAGACTCGTCCATCTTGCACCTGGGGCTTCCCTTGAGCATATATGGCTTTATCAGGCAAAAGATGCTGTAACTTGTGATATGATGAATGTAGAGGTCACACCTGGCACAACAACACATCGCCGGTTGATATATGGTGATATGTCAGACCCATTCTGGGGGTCATGCAGCAAGCAAAGGCCATTTGTCTCGGATGTCCTGGGGCCTGTCCTACTATGGGTTTACAAACTGGGCCAAGCAATTAGCCAGTTTCAAAGGGAAGGACATGCAAATCAGCAAGAGGCTTGTGAAATATCTGGACAAGCTTGAAAGAAGGTTTCCACACCCTTCCTGGCCTCAGTCAACAGCAGGCCTGGCTCCGCTGCCTTGTCATCCATGACCTAGATGTAAGAGTTCACACCAGGTGCCAGGCAAGGCGCAACTGAACCTCACCAGAGTCTCACTAAGTGGTCATGGAGCTGCTACTCCTCCTTTTAAGTTATTGGTTTATGAAAGAGCCCTTGTTACAATGTGACTACAGGGGGTTAGCCCTTTTTGGCACAGTCAGTTTTAAGCTGACTCCTGCAACTAGAAACATGCTCTATTTTTATTGCATTTGGTGATATCTAATCATCTAATCACTGTTGCTCTGTACATTTTATAGTTTATTACAGTTTTTATTGTTTAAAGGTGCAATGGTTTTATCTAACTGTGCACTTAATGGTTTTATCTAACTGTGCACTTTAGAAAATAAATGCAATGAAAAGACAAACAATGTGCATTTTCCCCCAAAAAATTAGCTTAGTATTGAATTGCTATTTCATCACTCATTTGGTGGCATTCTATCATCCATCAGTGTTGCAGGAGTTCAGTCCGTCGTCTGAGTGCTGTTTGCTTAGACATCGGGTATTTTGCCTTCTGGAGAGCTGAGGTCTCCTAAGCTCTCTAGAGAGCTGGGATCTCACAATTGTATGTCCCTTTGCTGAAAACTAAATACACTTTTTATTTTTTATTTTTTTAAACCTGAGCTGAGTCCAACCTCCACCACACTTTACTCTCAGGGTACCAAGGATGAGCAGTCACAGGTTTCTCAGGGAGGCAGCGTGGAGATGCTTGATCTCAGAACTCCACAACCAATCCACAACCCAATCAAGTCAATAGGCAGTCCACCTTCTATGTTTTCATGAAAGAAAGTCCTGTGTTTACACAATGATCGACAAGACTACACACAACTAGCAGCTGGAACAAAACCAAATTTAGGGATACTATTGTTGCGCCTACCCAGCTCCATTGATGTAAACACTGCCCAGGCACTCTCCCCGGTTCTGGGGTCCCTCCTCTACCTCTCGGGAGAAATAGTAATTGTGTGAATCTGTCAGTGGTGCAGGGCAATCACCCCCAAACCGTATGTGTGCTCAGTCCTTAAACTCACATACCCATGCACCAGTAAATTCAGTCGTCTCAGGCCTTGCTCGGTCCAGCGGGTACTCTGGGTATGGATGCACAAACCAATGAGTGGTGGCACACTGACAGGTAGCTTTGGAGTACCTACTATCTCAGGCCCCTGACCACGCTCCGCCGCGCACCCTCTTGAGTAACAAGTCTGCCAAACAATTCAGGCCCAAAGTTATTGTGTTTCAAGTTACTGCTGGATGCTTTGTCAATATTTGGTGTTGAAAAAGGAAACGCATATTAAAACGATGGTGAGGGGGTGCTATGACACGGTTCAGTAGATTAAAATTATCTCACGCGACTATCTATGTCAGACTTGTATAGTTAAAAGTGGGATAGTAATATTGCAGTATGTTCCACCTTGGAATTTCGTCATTCAACACTTTTTTATGTGTGGATAGTTTATAAATCCATTGTTGCTCTGTCTTAAAAATAATTTTCTCTATATGTCTATTGTCTGCTGTTACTTGTTCAAGGCTACCCATTTAAGGTCTTTTACAGAGCGTGTCTTAACAATGAAGGGTTCAGCCATTTTTGTGGTGTTACATTTCCAGCGGATATTGTTTCTGTGTTTTCATATCTTTGCTCTGATCTTCCTGATCGTCATTCCTATACATTTGAGGTTACACGGACAGGTAATCATATATATATAGCCTGTTTTGTGTTGTAATTGGTGTGCCAGGGAAATCGTAAGCCCAGATCTAGGCCCTCATTATGAACATGGCGGTGTTTACCGCCGTCTTCAGGCTGGCGGTCATTTAACTGACCCCTAGCGCCCCAGATCCCCGCCAGCCGCATAAAAAACATTCTACTGGGCCGGCGGGCGGAAACAATGCCTGGCCGGGACATTGCCGGCGGCGTCAATGTCTTTGTGTGGCGGGTGCATCTGCACCCGCCGCGCAGATAACTGCCTGTAAATCGGGCAGTGACCTGCGAGATGGGGCTCTGCACAGGGCCCCCTGCACCGCCCATGCCAAGTTCATGGGCAGTGCAGGGCCCCCAGGGGGGCCCCAGAGCACCCCTTCCACCAGTCTTTCCCTGGCGGGTTCCCCAGCTACAGAAAGGCTGGTGGCTATAGGGATCATTATCCGAGGGGCAGCAGTGCTGCCCTGTCGGATGATGATTCATTCCACCGTCAGGCTGCCTGTTGTAGGCAGCCTGGTGGTGGTGGAGGGCCGCCTATGGCCCTCCATGTGTACATTATATGGCGGTTCAGCCTGCCATGCCGGTCTTTTTACCCGCCGCCGACATGGCGGGCTGAACCGCCGGGGATCATAATGGCCCCAATAGTCTTTTGTTGGTGACATTAGATGGCAGACACTGCACTGACCACATGGCTAGTGTCCGACTATCCTCAGAGGGTTGCGACCAAGGGGCAGATTCATACTTTTTCATGCAAAACTGCGTTAGCGCAGTTTTGCGTAAAAAAGTATAGCGCCGGCTAGCCCCATTCCAGGATGCCGGCCGGGCACCATAATATGGAATGGCGCAATCTGGCACAAAGGGTTGGCTAGCGTCCAAAAAACTGACATTAGCCGGGTGGGGGTGGCAGTATGGGAAAAATGACGCTAGGCTGGTTAGAGTCAAAAAGATGACTCTAACCAGATTAGCGTCATTTTATGGCGCTAAACCTGCCATGCCACATGACTCCTGCCTTAGAAAAAGCAGGCGTCATGCCCACCACCCCAATGGCCAGGACAGGGATCCTCCTGGGCATGGTCATTGCACCCTGTGTCATCTATGGGGACCCATATCTTGTCCCCCTATGGCATTTAAAAAAAAAGGTAAATACTACCTTTACTTACCTGTACTTACGTGGCATGGGGTCTCCCATCCTCCGCTGTCTCTCTGGTGTGGGTGGAGGTGTCCCTGGGGCCTGTGGATGGCACCTGTGGACTCATTCCATGGTGTTCCACCCTGGAAATGAGCCCACAGGCCCCCTAACGCCTGCCTTGGCCCAGCCATTCAATAATGGAGCTAAGCAAGCTCAGCGCCAGTATTTAGGCCCGCCTCCCTCCTGTGCCCAATTTTTGCTCGGGAGAATAAATAAGGCGCAAGGGCCTTAGAGTCATTTTTGCCTGGAAACGTCTACCTTGCATCTCATTGACGCAAGATAGTTTTCCACAGGCAAAAAAGATTTGAACGCTAGATGGGTCTAGCATCAAAATATAAATATGGAGCTAAGTTTGCGCTGAAATAGCGTAAAAAAATGACGCTATTTCAGCGCAAACACAGTATAAATATGCCCCTTTGCTGTAATTTAAGAAAGGTGGTGCTGCACCCAGTGCAGCGCCAATTTTCTTGCGCCTCTTATTGCCCCCCTAATGTCCTTATGTGTGCGCCGTATTTAATATACAGCACACCATGGCGGTAGTTAGAGAACTAGCATCAACATTTTAGACGCTACTTTGGCGCTTTGCAGGATTAGTGTCAAAAAGTTTGACGCTAATCCTGCAAAGCACATTGAGGCCCTTTGAAAACAATGGGAGCCTCCTTTCAACGCCTCCTCTGTGCAAGTGTTAAAAATGCCGCAAAAAATAGCGCAAAGAAATCTTTTAGATTTCTTTGCGCCATTTTCTTGGACCCCCAAATGGGGAATGCGCCCAGTCGCTTATATTATGTCTGGCGTAGGCATAATGTGGCGCAAGGGGTTACAAAGTGACACAATGCGTGCATTGCGCCACTTTGTAAATCTGGTGCAGCGATTTTGGCCTCATTGGGCCTCTTTAGCATTAAAAAAAATGGCACTAATGTGGCTGAAGGAGGCGCTAAAACCTCTTACATCTGGGCCTATGTATTTAGTATTGGTTGTGCTTGTTGTCTGTTTGGGTCTTGTGTGTAGAAGTGTGTCCTTAAGGCTTCTTGCTCTTTTAAGTGAAAAGAGGGGGGTGTCCCAGGGTCTGGGTCCTGTATTCAAAATGCACCAGTTTCTGTGTATGTTTTTCTTTACTCTGTCAGAGGCAATACCGTGTGTCCTCACACACACACAAGGGGAGGTTCCTTATTTTCTCTCACTGGTGTGTCATGCAATGACCCATGTTTTTGATTTGTTCGCCCTTTTCTTCCTGTTTTGGATAATCCGCTCTGGATAACTCCGAGCTCTCCGTTTTTTCTAAATTCCCTGTCTGTCTTTTGAAGTTGTTAATCCGATTACAATCCTGACTCTAGCAGAGGAACTGCCCGTAGGGCAGGTTCCCTCTCAAAGGGCGGGGATGGAAACTGTCTAAACTGCTTTTGGCAGTCAGTTTGTGATAGGTATCAGTTTGTAGTAAATCTCCTTCAGGAAATATCCTTACTTTTGCTGACAGTGTGAGTACATGGCAAGTTTCTGACTTGTCTATTCAAACATGTCATGAAATTCAGGGCAGTTGGTTCATCACAGTGCTGTGCACCGCGACTAATAAACAGGAAACAAAATCTAATCGGGATTTTGTAGGCAGCAAAATGACCTGAGAATGTATTTTCCTTTTAGTTTACTGGTCTGAGTTGGATGGGTAAACAAAAAAAAGTAGCACGAGTGGGTCGGGAGAAAGAATGTAGGTCAGAAGAAAGGACACAGGTGGGGAAGCAACACTGAGGGAGGTATCACAGGGAAACAACTGGATGCTGGTGGGGAACAACACAGAAGGTGAGCAGCAGAAACACAGGTTAGAGGGTGAGGCAACATGAATGGTGTAGGTGGGGAAGCAACACAGTGGGTGAACGGGGCAAGCAACACAGAGGGTGAACGGGGCACACAACACGGAGGATGAACGGGGCAAGCAATACGGAGGGTGAACGGGGCAAGCAACACAAAGGGTGAATAGGGCAAACAACACGGAGGGTGAACGGGGCAAACAACACGGAGGGTGAACGGGGCAAACAACACTGAGGCTGCACGGGGCAAGCAACACAGAGGGTGAACAGGGCAAGCAACACGGAGGGTGAACGGGGCAAACAACACGGAGGGTGAACGGGGCAAGCAACTCAGAGGATGAACGGGGCAAGCAACACGGAGGGTGAACGGGGCAAGCAACACGGAGGGTGAACGGGGCAAGCAACACGGAGGGTGAACGGGGCATGCAACACGGAGGATGAACAGGGCAAGCAACACTGAGGGTGAACGGGGCAAGCAACACGGAGGGTGAAGGGGGCAAGCAATATGGAGGGTGAACGGGGCAAGCAACACGGAGGGTGAACAGGGCAAACAACACAGCAGGTGAATGGGGCAAACAACACTGAGGGTGAACGGGGCAAGCAACATGGAGGGTGAACGGGGCAAGCAACACGGAGAGTGAACGGGGCAAACAACATGGAGGGTGAACGGGGCAAGCAACACAGAGTGTGAACGGGGTAAGCAACACTGAGGGTGAACGGGGCAAGCAACACAGAGGGTGAACGGGGCAAGCAACACGGTGGGTGAACGGGGCAAGCAACATGGAGGGTGAATGGGGCAAGCAACACAGAAGGGTGAACGGGGCAAGCAACACGGAGGGTGAACGGGGCACACAACACGGAGGATTAACAGGGCAAGCAACACTGAGGATGAACGGGGCAAGCAAAACGGAGGGTGAACGGGGCAAGCAACACGGAGGGTGAACGGGGCAAGCAAAACGGAGGGTGAACGGGGCAAGCAATACGGAGGGTGAACGGGGCAAGCAACACGGAGGGTGAACAGGGCAAACAACACGGAGGGTGAACGGGGCAAACAACACTGAGGCTGAACGGGGCAAGCAACACGGAGGGTGAACAGGGCAAACAACACGGCAGGTGAATGGGGCAAACAACACTGAGGGTGAACGGGGCAAGCAACACGGAGGGTGAACAGGGCAAGCAACACGGAGAGTGAACGGAGCAAATAACATGGAGGGTGAACGGGGCAAGAAACACAGAGGGTGGCATCACAGTGGGCGGGGAAACAAAAGGATGGTGGGGGAAGCAACACTGAAGGTTAGCAGCAAGAACACTGAGGTGAGAGGGGAAGCAACACAGAGGGTGAACGAGGCAAGCAACACGGAGGGTGAACGGGGCAAGCAACACAGAGGGTGAACGGGGCAAGCAACACAGAGGGTAAACAGGGCAAGCAACACAGAGGGTGAACGGGGCAAGCAACACAGAGGGTGAACAGGGCAAGCAACACGAAGGGTGAACGGGGCAAACAACACAGTGGGTGAGCGGTGCAAGCAACACAGAGGGTGAACGGGGCAAGCAACACAGAGGGTGAACGGGGCAAGCAACACGGTGGGTGAACGGGGCAAGCAACACACAGGGTGAATGGGGCAAGCAACACGGAGGGTGAACATGGCAAGCAACACTGAGGGTGAACGGAGCAAGCAAACAGGGACAGAGCAGTGGAAGGGTTGAAAGCAAATAGACAAGAGAGAGAGCAACATGAAGTTAAATCGCATGCGGGAATAGCATGTGAACGCATACATAACTTTGAAGGACAAAGTTGTGGAAAATTAAGTTTTTATAATGCTATGGAAAAGTAATGTGTTGAGAGAAGCTTCCAAGCCCCCTGAATGATAAAAATGCATGCACTCTCGTGGAATGCTTATCAAAAGGAATGTGCTGGGAGAAGTGGGAAAACAGAGAGATTAGGGGAAACACATGCACTCTTGTGAAGTGTTTTTAGAAAAAGAAAAAAAGTTTCTAAAAAGCAGACTTTAGGAAGATAAAAAAAGGATAACATGAGCCATTGAAAGAGAGGGTAAACAGGCTATGCTCCACAGGCAGGACAATGAATGTTTGGATGGGCTAACACAAATTAAACCACTGAATAGTAAGCAAGAAAATGAGAGTGATAAAACAAAAACCCAATGAAAAGCAATGGGCGGTGACATTGCCCCAAAAAATCTTTTGCAACAGGCTGTGCTGTGCTGTCTGGCAGGCTTTGACCATCACACCCTTAATCAAGAGCTTGAATTTGAGCCTCAGTTGTTTTCTTTCTCTTTTCTTTTTGCCCTTCTTATATGGGAACACACCTGACCAATAAGGTCCATATAAGGTAGAAGTCTCTGCCGAGTTACCATGGTGGTAAAGCCTTTCAGAGAGACGTAAACTTATAAGTTTGTTTACAACCTGACAAGTCACTAATTTTATCAAAATAGGACATTGCAATAAAACTTCTGGAAACGGTCCCCTTCTGTGCCGCATAGTACTAAAAGGCCGTAGAAGGAAACCTCACAAATACATTAAAAAGCTTCTCCTTTAAAGACAACTACGTCATATAGCCAAGGTCGGGTTGGTCTGCCCGAAGGACTGGGCTTACAGATGAGTGTGTGAGCCATTTTTTGGCTGTTTGGGAGACTGTTTTATGGTCTGTTTGACCCTTTTTTGACTGTTGATATCCCTTACATTGCCACAAACATTGCCTGCAGCAAGCACACATTCATGCACTCCCCCATACCTTGGAAAACACATATATAGCGTGTCTTTAAAAGTTAAAAACTGGACCTATGAAACAAGCCACCGGAGGCTTGATCAGAGGTCCAGGGAGTGTCATAAGCCACCGGAGGCTTGTTCCAAAGGTCCAGGGAGCGTCATGAGCCACCGGAGGCTTGTTTCGGAGGTCCAGGGAGTGTCATAAGCCACCGGAGGTTTGATCAGAAGACCAGGGAGCATCATAAGCCACCGGAGGCTTGTTTCAGAGGTCCAGGGAGTGTCATAAGCCACTGAAGGATTGATCAGAGGTCCAGGGAGTGTCATAAGCCACCGGAGGCTTGTTTCAGAGGTCCAGGGAGCGTCATAAGCCACCGGAGGCTTGTTTCAGAGGTCCAGGGAGCGTCAGGGAGCGTCATAAGCCACCGGAGGCTTGTTTCAGAGGTCCAGGGAGTGTCATAAGCCACCGGAGGCTTGTTTCAAAGGTCCAGGGAGTGTCATAAGCCACCGGAGGCTTGTTTCAGAGGTCTAGGGAGTGTCATAAGCCACTGGAGGCTTGTTTCAGAGGTCCAGGGAGTGTCATAAGCCACCGGAGGCTTGTTTCAGAGGTCCAGGGAGTGTCATAAGCCTTGTTTCAGAGGTCCAGGGAGTGTCATGAGCCACCGGAGGCTTGTTTCAGAGGTCCAGGGAGTGTCATAAGCCACCGGAGGCTTGTTTCAAAGGTCCAGGGAGTGTCATAAGCCACCGGAGGCTTGATCAGAAGTCCAGGGAGTGTCATAAGCCACCGGAGGCTTGTTTCAACGGTCCAGGGAGTGTCATAAGCCACCGGAGGCTTGTTTCAAAGGTCCAGGGAGTGTCATAAGCCACCGGAGGCTTGTTTCAGAGGTCCAAGGAGTGTCATAAGCCACCGGAGGCTTGTTTCAGAGGTCCAGGGAGTGTCATAAGCCTTGTTTCAGAGGTCCAGGGAGCATCACAAGCCACCGGAGGCTTGTTTTAGAGGTCCAGGGAGTGTCATAAGCCACCAGGGAGCGTCATGAGCCACCGGAGGCTTGTTTCAGAGGTCCAGGGAGCATCATAAGGCACCGGAGGCTTGTTTTAGAGGTCCAGGGAGCGTCATAAGGCACAGGAGGCTTGTTTCAGAGGTCCAGGGAGCGTCATATGCCGTCCAGGGAGCGTCATAAGCCACCGGAGGCTTGTTTCAGAGGTCCAGGGAGTGTCATAAGCCACCGGAGGCTTGTTTCAGAGGTCCAGGGAGTGTCATAAGCCACCGGAGGCTTGTTTCAGAGGTCCACGGAGTGTCATAAGCCATTGAAGGCTTGATCAGAGGTCCAGGGAGTGTCATAAGCCACCGGAGGCTTGATCAGAGGTCCAGGGAGCGTCACAAGCCACCGGAGGCTTGTTTCAGAGGTCCAGGGAGCGTCATAAGCCACCGGAGGCTTGTTTCAGAGGTCCAGGGAGCGTCATAAGCCACCGGAGGCTTGTTTCAGAGGTCCAGGGAGTGTCATAAGCCACCGGAGGCTTGATCAGAGGTCCAGGGTTATGTGATGTATAGCTGATGCCAGGACTCAAAATGGGTTCCCCAGTCCGAAACTGACAGCTCTGGCCGTTAGGCTTCATCTCCTCCACTAATATGAGCATGTCCTGGGGCCAGCTAGGTGAACCGGCCTACTCAGAGGGACAAAGATTTTATTAAATATGAATGTCAGAAAATGCTTTTATGTATTGGAAATGCACAGCCAGTTTTAACACTGTGGGCTCCTCGTGCAACAATCTTATTAGGAAACCCCCTCCCCATGGCCTCGTCCTCGTATTCCCTCACTACCACCTGACAAAAGTGCCCCTCATCTCTCCATAGCCCCTCTCTCACATACTTTTGATTTGTTTTGAAGTGCTGGTTAAGGCTGGTTTTACCAATCCACTCAGCTATCCACATAAAATACAGATCTGTTCTTTGCAGCAGAAACATGAACAGTCAAAACTGACACTGGACAAAACTCTGATCTCTTTCCAGCAGGTGCATTGATTACAAGAGTTATCTTCACACTATTAGTGCTGCCCAAAAGACGGACTCACACAGAACTCTGCAGCAGGTGCTTTTAAATTGTAAGTTGTTGTAAACACAGTGCCTCCCCCTGAGGTTACTTGCTCCCCTTCCAGGTCAGCTCCCAGTGCAGCTGCACCGATCGCACCACTCTAAAGCTGGCCCTGTGGGCATGAAACCCAACCAAGCACTGTACTACTTTTACATTTATTACAGGATTGCTCTACATGCTCCTTTTTAGGTCAAAGCTACCAGAAAGCGTAAGTTGTTCAGTAGTAAAAAACCTATTACGGGCTCAGCAAGAACTTACAGGGGCTAAGAAACCTGCCAGTTCCTTACTACTGGTTGGCTTTATTGTCACTCTTATTTCCTTGCTTCTTATTCGGTGGCTTTCCTTAGCCATCTTGTGTTTGTCCCTCCCCTGGCCCATACCCCCTTCACCATGCTCTTGATTGGCTCACTTGTGTCCTTCTGCTGCTCACTTTTAGGGAACTACTTTGTTCTTTTTGTTTAACTCTGTGTGAAAGTGTACATATTTTCCAGCTGACTCTCTTGTGTACTAGTCTTCCACACCAGTGCTGGTTGTTGCTAGCTCTCACCCACCTGCTTCTCCTCCACCGTGCTTGGTTGGCTCTTCCATGCATGCATCTCCCCCCATTCTCATGCTTTTGTCTCCCATGTATACTTCTTCCCTGCCCTCCATATTTCCCCCACCCACATTCATTTTTACTGTCACTCCTTACCTCGCCTGCGCCCCTTCCCCATTGCCTCACCCCAACACAACAGGTCTTGATTTTAGTTCCTTTTTAGGGTTGAACCTGCGAGTGCATTCGCTAGCGCATGCGTCTCGCTGTGAGACTCTGCTGTGTTCAGTAAAGGGCTTGGAGCCCGCCTGTCACTCACCATTTGTTGATTTGCGTTGCACTCTTCCTTACAGTCTCATAATACGTCAAGGCATGTGTGGCATCACTTCTGTTTCTCTGTGTGGCGCAGGGATCAAGCACTAATTGCTGAAACTTAATTAGTGCCCGTCAGCTGTGTGATTGAGCTACTATTTGTTGTTTTTAACTTTGCGTGGCTTGCACACAGAAGACTTGTGACTGGCAAAAACACACCCAGCAGGCACAAAATTACAAAGTTTTATTTTTTAGAGAAAACTTTATTTTATTGTGCCAGGTCTTCTTTTCTCAGTTTCTTCTCATGTTTTTTTTTTGTTTTTGCTTGTGGGCAAGATTGTCAAAAGATGACAATTAACTTGTTCGAAATATGACAGACCGATTACATTGCAAATGCTTGTGTTTTTGGCAAGCTAGGCAGCACTTCTGCCGACCCCTCTGCTTTAAAAACCAAAAAAAACATGTTATGTTACATTGTTTACATTTTTTTATATTTCACGATATAACTTGTATAGAAAAACAAGAACAAGCATTTGCTATGCAGTGAGTTTCGCATTTGCTTGAGTTAGAGCTATTGGTGTTGTGAATTCATAACTGGACTTTTCTTGCCACATAAATTGGTCAACCCTGCCTCATAATTTGGTCCTTTCCTGCCATATAATTTCAGTGGCCCTGCATATAACTAAAGCACTTCCATTTACATCCTTCCTCTATCTGCAGTCAAAAATGAAAATGCTGCACTTAGCATCCTAATTTAAATCTGCCATGCTAATTCCAATAGAATACCACTTTCACCAACCAATCGTCAGAGTTGCTGTCTGGCTAACGCAGTTCCCCCCAAAAAGACACAAGACAACCACGGAGGAGTAACGAGAGAAATAAACTAGAAGGGTCACCTACACATATCAAGAGTGTTTGAACAGTCATAGTGTAATAAGGATGTTAAATTGACCTGAATCATGGTCATATTTGCAATAGGGAGAGATTAATAAAACATATGCAATTATCATATAAAAAGCAATAAAAACCTTTATCAGAAATGAACGTTTGGCACTGTAGTGCATTACACATTTTCTCGGCTAGGAGTCCTACGGCAATGACATTACAAACAAGACCCTTAAAACACAAACTGCTCCCAGCTGTACAACATAAGCTCCAGTCATGAGAGAGTTTAAAAAGACACTGAATGGAGAGAGGAGTTATTGTTTTGGGGTCCCCACTAATATAGTGTGGGGACCCAGAAATGATCTAGAGAGAAAGAGCAGGCTGTAGTGAAGGTGTCCCTTTCTGCACAAACACAATCCTGCTTACAACACAGGCACAGAGTACCTGCGTTTGTGCTAGGCCGCACAGCACCAGCACCAGGAAAAGGCAGGAATAGGCTGTATAATCTTAGATGTGGCAAATTCCTGCCCTTTCCCTGTCACACAGCTCAGCAAGGTTACTCTCCGTGCTGCGTGACATTTTGATAAATGTTCCTGCTGACAAAATAAAGCATAGAAAGAGAAGCATAATCGAAGCATCCAGTCCTGACATAGAATTAGCGCTTGATTCCTGCTCCACACTGTGGATCAGAAATGATGCCAGACATGCCTTGACGAATTACGAGGCTGTAAAGAAGAATGACACGCAAACCAACCAATGGTGAGCAACAGGCGGGGTCCGAGCCCTTTAGTGAACACAACAGTGTCTCACATGCAAGATGCATGTGCAAGCGCATGTACTTGCATGCTCGACTCTAAAAAAACTTCTTATTTCACAGGTGCTCTCATGCGTGCTAATGCATGTGCCTGCGTCATAAAGTATGCGCGCACATACGTCATCATGCGTACCTGCCTGTATAAAGTGACGCTGCCACTGGCGACTGCGTCATTGCGTCTCGCTGTACAGCATTGGCACAAGCATGCTTTTTGCTGGTGCTGTACAGCATCGTGTAAAGGCACTGACAAAGCCAGTAGGTCCTAAAGCAGAGCTATTGACTTTGCTCTGCCAGCAGTTGTTACATAGCGTCTGATGCCTTTTATATTAAATTATAACCACACTAATCTGACACTAGTTGGTGCAATATGTCTTCAAAATCATAGCTTTGCCAAAAATCTAGGAAGGAAAAGATAACTATAAGAGTGGATGAACAATGATTATATTTATCACAACAAGCCCTCAGATATGCAAATCCAGATAACAGAGAAGGTTCAGCCAATTACAGCAACTTCTGCTTTCTTTCAGGAGCCAGGATCATGGGAATGTACAGATTTGAAAGGTTCTTGATGCAGAAATTAGACCAAGTCTGTAACGTTGTCATGGTGACATTTAACACTGTACTAAAGCCTCTCATTGTTTGGAAGATGCCTTGAATCACACAGTATTGGTGGTGGTAACAGTAGTGGTACAAGTGGTATTGGTGGTGGTAATTCTGTTAGTGACAATGGTGGTGGTAGTACTGGTGGTATTGGTGGCGGTAATACTGGAGGTAATAGTGGTGGTGGTAATTCCATTAGTGGTAATGGTGGTGGTAGTACTGGTGGTATTGGTGGTGATAATACTGGTGATATTGGTGGTGGTAGTACTGGTGTTATTGGTGGTGGTTCTGTTAGCGGCATTGGTGGTGGAAGTAACTGTGGGATTGGTGATGGTAGTACTGGTGGTAATGCTTGTGGTAGTACTGGTTGTAATAATACTGTTAGTGGCAATGGTCGTAGTAACACTGGTGGTATTGGTGGTGGTAGTACGGGTGGTGGTAATTCTGTTAGTGGCAATGCTGGCAGTAGTATTGGTGGTACTGGTGATGGTAGTACTGGTTGTATTGGTGGTGGTAGTACTGGTGGTGGTAATCCTGTTAGTGGCAATGCTTTTGGTAGTACTGGTGGTATTGGTTCTGGTGGTATTGGTGGAGATAATACTGGTAGTGGTAATCATGTTAGTGGCAATGGTGGTAGCAGTACTGGTGGTAATACTGGTGGTAGTACTTGGGGTGGTAATTCTGTTAGTGGCAAAGCTGGTGGTAGTACTGGTGGTATTTGTGATGGTAGTACTGGTAGTGGTAATCCTGTTAGTGGCAATGCTTTTGATAGTACTGATGATATTGGTGGTGGTAGTACTGGTAGTGGTAATCCTGTTAGGGGCAATGCTTTTGGTAGTACTGGTGGTATTGGTGGTGGTAATACTGGTAGTGGTAATCCTATTCATGGCAATGGTGGTAGAAGCACTGGTGATATTGGTGGGGGTAGTACTGGTGGTGGTAATTCTGTTCATGGCAATGGTGGTAGTAGCACTGGTGGCAATGCTGGTGGTAGTACTGGTGGTATTGGTGGTGGTAATACTGGGGGTGGTAATCCTGTTAGCGGCAATGGTGGTGGTAGACCTGCAGGAGATAAGGACAAGGGCCTTCCCCTGGCTACAGGGAGGAGCTGGTACATCAGGCATCAGGCCTCCATGCCCTTCTCTCAGTGCACACTCCTGTGTGTAGATATCCGGCGGCCCAACACATTCTGAAGTGTGGCTGCTATGTGAGCAGACTTTACTTGCCTCACCATGAGCCATAAGATAGCTTGGTGGGTTGGCATGACTGATTGTGTGAGAAAACAGGGCTGATTGCAGAGGCCCCTAATTTTTTGCCCCCATTTTTCACTTTTTGTTGGTGTTTTCCTGACTCTGATGGTGCCCCGGGGACTGCTCTGTGCAAAATCAGTATGCAAATTAGGCTGATTATAATTGGCTAAATTGACCTACCCATAAGTTCCTAGTATATGGTAGATCATGTAGGTTTAGGGACCCCAGCATAGGTAGAGCAACCATAGGTGCACTGCTGAGGTGCCCAGTGTCATTTTAAAGGCAGGCCTGCCTTGCTGGCTGCTTTTAAATTAAAGTTACATGCAAATTCGACTTTGGAATTAAAAGTAGTTCCAAAGTCTTAAACTACCTTATTTGTACATATAAGTCACCCCTAAGGTGTGCCCTATGTGCCCCTAGGGCTGGGTGCCATGTAACTATTAGCAGGGACCTTATAAAAATAGTTTTATAAGCCCTGGTGAGGTAAAACAGCCAAATTTGTTTTTCCCTCATTGTAGTGAATGGCCTTCATAGGCTAGAATGGGGAGACTTTATTTTAATGTTAAAAATCCCCTTAAGCAACAGATACTGCAAGTTTGGTATCAAATTAATTGTTATAATAAATCCCACAACTTCCAGTTGTGGGATTTAATATAACTTGTTCAAGTAAAGAGTTTTAAACTTTACCTGAAAAGTTGCCAACTTCAGCCCTGCAGTGTTTTTGCTGCTTTGCTCTGATTGGCTAGCCTCTGGCAGCCTGGCCAGGCTGCCTTGATGAGGTGTGAAGTGGCCTGGCTCCACACAAAGATATGTGCCTGGGGGAGGAGATCTTCCCTCAGCAGATGGGGAAGCAGGAAGGGGGAGGGCTGCCAAACTTCTTTTCAAGGGCAGGGAAGGACATTTGGAGCAACCCAGCAACACCCTCACATCCTGCAACCCCAGACAATTAGGTGCCCCCTTGATTAGATTAGGCGAGGGCAGGAGAGGGGTGTGTTTAGGATTTTTAGCCACACCAGTGGGTGGGCTCAGCCAGATGTAACCTCCAAAAATCACTTTCAGCCAAGATGGATTTGTGAGGAATGTTGCTCCCTGGGATAGATTTTTGCCACACTTCCTAGGAAGTGGTCATCACAGGGGGAATGACCCTGCTCCTGATTGGAGAACCAAGACCCCCCTGATTTTCACCCAGGAGCAAGGATAAAACTGGCAGCCACACCTCAGTTCCCTACAAGATCCCTACCAGGAAGAAATACAGAAGAAGAAGGACTGCCCTGCTGGACCCCTGGCCTGCACCTGGACACTGCACTCTGGAGGACTGCACCAGCTGCACACTTGGTCTTCACCACAAGAAGGACTTTGCCTGGCTTTCACTGGTTCAAGGAGGGACTCCCTGTTTGCTACAGGTGAAAAATTGGTAACCAGAGTCCCCTGCACCAACTCCTGAAGAAACCAACCACCTGACCACTGTCCAGTGGCCAAAAAGGAGTTTGTGCCAGGTGCATTCTGGGAGTTGTAGTACGCACCCTCAAGGAGCATCTCAGAGCTTCTGGAACCTTTGGGTGAGCTGTGGACCTCAAAAGAACGTTAAAAGAACATCTGGAAGAAGATCCAGAAGTTTGGAGAACTTTTGAAAAAAAGCTCGGTAGAGTGACGGACCCGCCACGGCAACTCTAGCCGGCTTTCTGCCACCTGGCCTGACTTGCAGGTTCGTCCCAGTGAAGAAAATCTCCAAAAAAGTGACTAAGTCCGAATATAGGAAGTTGACCGGGACTTCCCAAACAGCGTATCCGAAAAGGGCTCCAAGGACGTCGGATCAAGATTCAGGTTTGCCCCGGTTGAAGGATTTTCACCTCAAAAAAACGACTACGTCCGAAGGTAAAAATCTCCACTAAGGGCTACCGCGACACATATCCAAAGAAGAGTTCCAGGAGGCTGGATTGGACTGGCAGGATTGTCCTGCTGAAGAAAATCTCCAGAAAAACTACTAAGTCCTAAGGTAAACTTTTGACCGAGGCCTCCCACGGGCTGTAGCCGAGCCGGGCTCCATCGCGGTCAGCCTTAAACTTTGACTTTACCCCGGTCGAGGTGCGACCAGATGACCAGATTGGCGTTTTTTGTTTCTATGCGCTAGAAAGCAATAATTCTTTAAAAATTCATATCTCCGGTTCCCCTTATCCAATTATATTTGTTTTGGTGTCATTTTAAAGCTAAAAATATTTCCTATTTTTATAAATTGATTTTGGATTTTTAAACTGTTTCTTGTGTTTTATTTAATTACTGTTTTGTGATATTTGAATGCTTTACGCTTTGTCTCCTAAGTTAAGCCTTGTCGCTCGTTGCCAAGCTACCAAGGGTTGAGCTGGGTTTAATTACTGAGACCTAACTCGACCTAAGTGGAGGTTAGTGGCCTATTGCTAAGTGTAGGTACTTACCTGCCCTTACCAATAACCAATTTTCCAACAGATTGCAGCCAGAACACCGCCCCGGACTCACTAAGGATGACGCTCTCAAACACCGAGGCATCCACATTAAGGCGCATTCCTGTCCTCTACATTTGACACAGCGCCACAAGTTGTCTTGCTGCGTTGCACTGCATCAAATAATTATAAATCTGGGCTTGAGGATTTTCATCTTTTGTCACCATCGTTCTACTTGAATGGCTACTTGCGTGGTTTGTGCTCCATCTGGACCACAACATTGGCACCACACAGGTAAGGAGCATCCTGACCTCTCATACTATCACATAGCCCTCTTTCTCAATGGGAGCTTTGTATCAAGGGAACATTCTGTAGGCACCAAATGGCACTGGATCCTCTCTGCCCTGTAATCCAAAAGGTGTGACGTTCTGTATATTATGTGATATGAACATACAAACATAAACCATTTGTTCATGTTGCTTGTACACTCTAGGACCCCGGGAGTATCCTTTTCAGGACACAAAGACCCCACCCACTGAGGTAGCATGCCTTATTCTCGGGTCGTGTTCCATGTTGGGTGGGCAGAGCAATATCCAATGGGCCCCTGGATGGGACACTTTGATGGAGATCTTTTCCTAAGCTAGCTCAGGTCAAGACGGAGCCTTTAATGCATGCCCTGGGAGGGATTGGTGAATCAGGGAGAGCGGTTGTGGTGGAGTGAAGATGAAACTACCTATGGACAACCAAAGTGGATTGTTTATTAAATCAACATGGTGAGATTAAAACACAAAAAGGACACTTAGGACTTAAGTGGTCAATGAGTCTGTGACCTGCTCTACATGTTCTGTGCCTTTCTTGCCCCTAAAGAGTCAGCAGCAATTCCTCAGGACCTAAATCAACCCCTAATATCTGCCAAGGGACACATGTGTAGGAGTGATTTTTATATGTCCCCAGGAGAGAAAAGTGCTGGCACTTCTATGAAAGTGCAATTGTCTCGATATCTGAAAGCTTTGTGAATTGGTTTTTCTTTACCACGACACTCATTTGGATGGCGGTGACCTGTCTTTACCTATGATTAAAGCATCAACCTGCACCATTCGGTACGGTATTTCCACTTAATTATTTTAATACCACTATCCCGAGTTACCTCATCTTTGAATTACTCTACCCTTGGGAGGCCCAGTCAAGTCAAAAAGAAAGATCATCCTGGAGTCATTCTGAAGTTGTATGATGACTTCAGCTGGGTTATTCCTGTAATCATCTAGGGCAGTCATCCCAAACCATCCCGAAGTATGTGTATAGGCCCCCCTACCCTGAAACAATGCACACCACAGTGGAATGCAGTAAACAGTGCCTTGAAGGGCCTCGTGGGACTCAGCAATGATGAGGACATCGGGCCCCCCCTAGAATGATGGACACTGGGTCCCCTGGAGACATCGAGGGGACATCCTGCAAGGCACCTGCCCCCCAAATGTAAGGGGTTTGAGACTGCATTGCCTGGCCCTGCAGGGCAGCACCATAAAGAGGACACTAAGTGAGCAGCTTGGCTGCCATTGAGCCAGCCTGGCCTGGAGAGACCCTGGCCAGGCCATGGTTAGTTGCACCAATGTGACCCGTTTCTTTGGTGCTGGGGTGGGTGTCACGCAGGACCCCCCCAAAAAAAAGACATAAGGAGACCAGTAATTGGGCTTTGAGGAGTCCCGGGGGTGACAAAAAGGAGATGGCACCAGAAACACAGTGAGTAAGAGGGGGAACACCACCTCCCTCTTCACCAAGTATTTTGCCAGGGGTGCCCCACTGGGATTCGTTTGGTATTGAGCTCAAGGGGAGAGGCAGAAGGCCCAGGTTGGAGCCCAGGGTACAAAGGAGCGCTGTGGGTACCAGACGATGGCCAAGAGGATGTCAAGAGATGTACCTGGGGAGCAGAGGTTGGGGAGCGTTGGTGTGTCCCCACCCTGCAATGAGACCCCACGACAATCTGAGGTGGCCCTGAGAATGCCTTAATTGGAATGCTACAGTAAGGCCTGGCCATAAACCCTATGGGGTCCTGTCTGACCATGCTCCTGGATCGGAGGGGGCAATGAATTCCAAAGAGATGAGAGTGGACAATTTGGTGTGCAACAAACTCATACAACGGCAGAAGGGCGAGGAAGCACCAGGCGTGATGGGGGTACTTGCCCAACAGCCGCGGTCAGCAGTGGAGAAGGGGTTAGAATCCCACATAGCGATTATCCTGGCATTGGAACAGAAAATTGAAATGGTGGCCCATGACGTGAACCTACTTCGGGAGGATCACAGGAAATTGTTTGAAAGAGTGTTGAGCACAGAAACGACTCTGGAGAAAACTCACTCAAAAGTTTTGGCTCATGACACCTGCATTACACAGCAAGAAAAAGAACTGTCAGTGTTGTTGGGAAAGATTAGTGATGTGGAGGGCTGCTCCCGGATGAACAACCTCAGACTTGTGAGCCTTCCAGAGAGAGTAGAAGGCCCGTCAATGGAGCTGTTTCTGGAGGATTGACTTGCAGTGTTGGTCCGGGAGGGGCAACCCTCCAATTGGGTCATGGTGAAGTGGGCTCACAGGGTGCTCGGCAAACTGCCAAAACCTGGGGCCCCTCCCAGGGCCCTGGTGGCAAAACTCCTGACTATAGAGACAGGGATGAGATCTTGCAAAGTGCTAGAACGCATGGGCCCTGGCTGGTGGAGGGGCCACTGTTAATATCTATCTGAACTGAACAACAATGCCGTAGAAGCAGAGAGAGATGTTCATAGCTGTCAAAAGGCACCTCAAAACCTTGAACATAAAATATGTTTTGTTTTTCCCTGCCACACTCTACATTATCTTGGACGGCAAAATGTACTTTTTCTCCAAACACTTGGAGACATGGGAATGGCTGGAGCATCAAGGATACTCACTCCCCAATGGGGCGCAAGAAGACCCGTCAACGTCAGAATGGAGAGAAGCTAAGTGACGCCGCAGACAGCATGGGAAAGCGTCCCTGAGGCCAACCAGGGATCAGACAGAGTCTGAGAGAGCAAAAGTGGTGGAGGTGCTTCACTGGCAATGGAGTAAGAACTTGGACACCAGGTGGAATGCCCTGTGGGGCAGCACAGGGGACTCAGGTGAGGAAACATTGGAGAATGGAGCCTCGGGAGGGGGGATACCACCACCTGTGGTAACACCAATGATTTGAGGGGAAATCATTTGAGATCAGCGGGACATATGGTGGATCTGGGGACTGGAGTAGAGGTTAACTCTTTCCTCGCCTGGGCAAGATGAAGGAGTGGATAATAAATGGTGGAGTGGGGAAGGATTATTACTATGGCTCACAGATCCCACCTCGTTGATGGGGACTTCAGGACATTGGCAGATTAAAACAGATTTTGTGTTGATGGGGCGAATGACGTACAGTGAATTAGTCAGTGGCCAGTTGTAACACTGTGGAACAGTAAGGTAGAGTAGAGTAGGAATTAAGGTAATGTTCAACAGTTTGCCATGTTTTGTGCTGTTGGGGTATGATTAGGGAGGTCTTTGAGCTTGAAGAGGAGTGGCACGAGGTGGCTGCTTGATCAATATCAGTAGGAATGGGTGTACGTAATCTTACTTTGTTGACATGGAAGTCCAGTGGGTTGGGCCATAAGAGTAAACGTGGGTTGGTGGAGAAGGCACTCACAAAATACTCAGCAGATGTGATATTCCTGCAGGGCACACAGATGAGGGGGAATCAGGCACCAGCTTTAGGGCGAGGGAAATATAAGGTGGTGGGACATGCAGGGTCCACTACTGGGTCCTCAGGGGTGGAAACATTGGTAAAAAGAAATCTCTATCGCTTACAGTGACTAAGGTATGGATAGATTCACTGGGTCGGTATTAGGGGAGAACAGTAAACTCCACTCCGCCACGGAGTTCACAGACGTTTGCCCACTCTACATGCTGTTTGGAGCACAGAGTTCAGCAAAAACTCTGCCAATTGCCACGTGGCAGAGTTCGTTAAGCTGCTAAAACAGGGTGACTGTGGGTGTGTTTGTGAATTAGGACAGTGTTTTCCGCTGCAAATGAGTGGCGAGCATACAAACACACACATAGAAATATATTGCACATGTGCACTGTAAGTTGTTTATCAGCGAGATGGATCGGAATTCCGTTACTCGCGGAACTCCATGGAATCTCATAGAGTTTTTAGGTAACTGCAGAATTCCATGGAGTGAAACCCTCCAAGTTCCACCCACCCCTATCAGTATGTTGTAGTCCTGGGGGACTGGGAGGGTGAAACACTAGCTTTGATTAATGCGTTACTTCCCTCCTGGGCTCCAGATGGAAATGCTCAAAGTGCTAAGCAATGTTATAGTGGAAGTCCGCAGGTCACGACCTTCCTAGGGAGCAATTTTAATATGATCATGGACCCACAAATGGACCGGACCTACGTTCAATCAATACAGCAGGCCCATAGGGGGAACTTGAAAGGATCTGTTAAGACGTTGAGCCTGGAGGATGTTCGAAGGTCCTGAAATGGGCACAATAGGGGTTACTCCTTTTACTCAGGGACTCATAATACTCATTCCCCAATCCATTATTTCTTTTCACCCATCTTGACCTTCCTTAGACTGATAGAGGCGGCCTTTAATGTGAGAGGAAGTTCGAATCATTCCCCCCTAGAAACTACTTTGACCATCCCATGCTCAAGAGGGTTGGATGAATGGTGGGTGGTGGACTGGTTGCTGACTTCCCAAGTGGCGGTGTCAAGGGTTACCAGGGCCACAGACCTATACTTTACAGAAAATGAGGAGGTAGCAAGCAGCACACCTCTCTGGGGAAAACCCCCGGACAGATGGGATTGGTGAGAAACTGAGTTGGTGGTTGACTGGGATATGAGCCCTGGTCAAGCAACAGCCACATTCTCTTGCAGAGTGAACCACAAAAAGTCACTCATTTAACCTGTGCCTAACTCTGGGATGCTTGGCACAAAAAGCAGTCAGGCAAAACTTAGAGGCAATGTGGTTAGTATGTATGCAGCACACAAACAGCAAAACAGTGAAAACACAAATATTCAAAACCAATTACGAAAAATAGAGAATTTTGTAATATATTATTTGACACCAAAACAATCAAAATGCAATTAGTTCAACCAGTTATGAATTTTCAACATTTAAGTGTAAAATAGCACTTAAAAGCAAAAAGCACCAACCACAGACATCTGGTTGCGCTTGACCAGGGCAAAGTTAAGGCCATCTGTGATGGAATATGATTTGGATACACAAAGTTGATTGGGCCAAGTCAGCGATAACCTTCCAACATAGAAAGGTTTTCAAGAAAAAGTCTTGGCAAAAGTAGAAGTTTAGTGGGGCACGGCTGCAGGAGTGTTCGAGCAGGATGTGTCATTGTCAAAAAGCCATGGAGTGAATCCATGGTAAAGAATTTTACCTTTCGACTTAGTTGTTGAGATGGTAGTCTAAAATCTCCAGTGGGACGAAGCAAAAGGCTGAAACAGAAGTTCCATGAGGTCAGATACCCCTTTCACGAAGGACTGGTAGAAAGGATTTGGTGCTGTGGAGAAGAACGTCGTGGGACAAGCCGCAAAGTTGACCAGACTGGCAATGCACGTCGCGCGGATAGGTGAGCAGGTTGGTCCCGGTCTCCTCCTGGTAGTCGGAGCTCTTTTTGGCCAAATTTTGTCTAAGTCCTCAGTTTGGAAATTGGCCACCTGGGCACCTTTAGCACCACAACCAAGGGTCCAGCAGTGAATGAAGACCACTTGGGGGGGGTCACGAGTCAGGCTGGGTCCAGGTGCTGGTTCAAGATGGTGGGATCCTGTTAGGTCCTGATGGCACTGAACAGGAGGCCAGCAAACTAGCCCTTGGAGTCACTTCTGGAAGTCTTAGGTCCAGGTGAGGATGCAGGACTCAACAACAGGGCTGGGCTCTTAGATTTCAAGCATGCCCCAGGCAGCAAAGCAGTTCTTGCAGGTAAAGCAGCTGTCTGGCAGAGTGCACAACAGGTCACAGCAGCAGGCAGTCCTCTGAGAGTACTTCCGAAGGTACAGTTGTGAACTGAAGAGTGGGTCTGAGAGCTCTATTTTGGTACCCTGGTGCCCTGCTCCTAGAAGGAAGTGGGGAAGACCCCCCATCAGTGACAGGGAAGTGATTCCCTGTCACTGATGGTGCCTACCGCCATGGTTTTCGTGGCGGTAAGGTTGCCACAAAAACCATGGTGTTAGGCGGTGTCATAATCCCGCGGGCGGGCGAGTGACAGCCGTCTGGCTGGAGACGGAAGTCTCCAGCCCGACGGTAATTACCGCTGTGGAGGACGGTGTGGTACATTGGCGGTTTGGCTTGAGCCAATCCGCTAATGTCATAATATGGAGAAAAATATCGCCAGCCTGTATTTTTCTCCATTTTACCGCCGTCCGCCAGGGTCATAATGACCCCCTAAATCTTCGGGGACTCCAGAAAAATATTGAGGCAGCAAAAGGGGTAGGGGTGACACTGGCAGTGGTCTCCCTTGATGCCAATGACACATTCATGTCATTGGCCTGGCCCTATCCATTTGCAATCCTGGAAAAGATGGGTTTAGGCTGATAGTTTGGACTCGGTTCATTTACTCTACAGAAATCCTAGAGCATGGTTAAGGTAAATTGGGTCCTCTGCACGGATTTCCCAATTGGGAGGGGACATGACAGGGCTACCCTTCATCATTGATGCTGCTTGCGCTGGCATTGGAATCACTGGCTGAGTGGGTGTGAGCTGATACGCATATTGAAGGTTGGAGTTGGGACCTGCTCTATGCAGACAAGGTGTAATTTTTCCTGACCAACCCTGTTCAGACTCTGGGAAGGATGGGACATATTTGCAATTTATGGAAAGGACTCAGGGCTGCAAATTAACTGTGAGGAATCCTTGATCTTCCCAGTGTGTACGTGGAGAGTGAGGCACAGCCTTCCCATGCCACTCAGGATTTAAGGGGGGTATTTTAAATATTTGGGATTACGGATATCAAAATTTTGCTCAAATTTGGATTTACCTTAAAGAAATGAAAGGCAAGAGGCATTCTGCAAAGCAAAAACAGTCCGTTTAATTAAACGCAGTGGTCAGGAGAGCGCAGCACAGATTAGGGGTCTGATGACTGTCTCTCAGAGTTCTAGTGTCCTTTGTTACAATTCTTGAAGGTTCATAAAACAATTCTATACATTCTTTGTGGAAAGGAATCCGGGCCTAGTCATGGTGCCGTAAATCTGACCATCTGATAAAGTGTTCAAGTGGGTCTCGACCTTGCGTGAACAAAATGAGGGCCAGTAGGTAACATGTCCAGATATCCAACATGGGGGTTGCATTATCGTTGCAAGTTTTGTGTGTGTGTTTTGTGTTCTGATTGGCTGAGGCTTCCGAACTTCATGTGGCATATGACTTTAATTGTGTTTTAGAAAATGTGTTTTAGGAATGTATGCCCCTTTGGCCAAATGTGTTTTATTGGGGGCAATCTCCTAGAACCTTTGTGGTGTTGCTGTCTATCTGGGGAATTGATCTGGGTTTTTCTTGTTTGCGTGTTTGTCTACGGGCTACGTGTTACCCCACCGGTGATCTGTTAATCAGTTGCTTCACGACTAGGTCTCAGGGCTTGCCTGACCACATATTTCTGACTCAGGATGGAGAGGTCATGTTGGGTGGATTCGACAACAGTGCTGAGAGTTCATTGTTATGCGCACTTTTATCATGGCATACATTAATATAACTTTTATGCTAATGCTATAATTTTGTATGCTAATAACATAGAGATGAGGACTCCCACTTCATCCATAATCTTGCTCCACTGCTTTGGTGATTGGAGGCAGATGTTGGGCACTGGGGAGCACTGCCTCTTCCTTGATGGGTAGAGTGGAGCTATTAAAATCGTGGCTTTGCCTCACTTTACATATATAGTTCAAAACAGCCTGTTTCGCATTCCAAACGGGTTTTTTAGAGGCAGTCGATGCACTGATGAAAATTTGTTGTTGGGGCGGGGGGTCTTCCTGAGGATAGCGTTGGCCACACTTCAGCATTCCAAGTATGAGGGAGGCATAGCGCTACTTAACGTTAAGCACTACTATGATCTTGCACAGATAAGTGTGATCAATAGCTGGGCATAGGCACAAGTAGAGGATTTTAATTTCCATTTGGATAGAGAGACAATGGGGGCAAAAGGGTACTTGCATGTTCTCTATGGTAGGAGAGTGTCCGAGGTTGCTCCCCCAGCAAAGAAGATGGTTGTGGCAATTTGGCATGGGGTGAATAGAAAAATGGGTTGGAATGGGCACCTTACACCCAGGACCCCACTGTGGCTGGGCAAACGGTTGAGGGAGGTGTTGATCTGTGCGACTTCCAAAAATGGGATGCAATAGGGATTAGTACACTGGCAGATATGTGGGATGTGAATGGGGTGGTACCATTTGACCATCTGAGGGTGGAATATGAGATGCCGTCCTCCCAAGTGTTTAAATACCTCCAACTACAGCATACGCTAAGGGCGAGGATCCCACCAGATGAGGACGTTATGGAGACCTCACCTCTGGAGTATAGAATTCTGGATGGCCCGGTGATTACCAAAACAATCTCTCTCACCTGTTAGACTTTGAGGAGAAACACACAGGAGGACTTAGAACCCCTGAGGGTTAGGTAGCAGAGGAATGTGGGAGAAATGGAGAATGAGGATTGGGGAGATGCGCCGCAGTTTCCAAGAGTGGTAGCAACTATGGTCCACTACACATTGGTACAGCTCAAGATCTTACATTGTGTATACTGTACCGGGGTCATCTTAGGTAAAATGGGTAGGGCACTGGATGAGAAGTGTTTGTGAGGCTATGGGCAGAGGGATATGTTCCTCAATACACTGCAGGATTGTCCGAATCTCGGTGAGTACTGGGAAGAGGTGATCTATAGGTTGGAGGACGCTGCAGACATTGAGGTGGACACAGGAGTATAACTGGAATTGTTGGAGATATGATTGGATCAGATGCATCTTCCTACCAGTGGCTTCAATTTATTCTGGCCTTTCTTCTGACTAAGAAAGTAGTGGCTCTTTAGTGGTACAAGTGGTGAGGAAATGGGAAAGGGAAATGGATATTTGTTATGCGCAGGAAAATGCGGTCGATAAGGGGAGAGGATGCATGAGATTTGGAATGGCTGGAAGAGTGAGGACTAAAGTAGTCCAAGCTTGTGGACTCAGTGGGTGGGCGGGGTACTGTTAATTGTTGCATAGGAATGCTGTAATGCTAGGCCTTGTGCCTAAGGCAGGCTGCATGCACAGAGGGCTAAGGGCAAGAACATGCCAACTTTCTAAAAGTGGCATTTTTAAACCTGTAATGATAAAATCACCTTTACCAATAAAGAGGGTCTATCATTACAAGTTCATAGATGCCAAGCATGACATATCTACCACCTCTGGTTTGAGAATTCTAGCTTATTAAATGTAATAAGAATCCCCAATGTTATCCTATGGGAGGGATAGGCCTAAAAGTAGTGAAAAGTGAATTAGAGAGTTTTTCACTACTAAGACATGCATAACTAAATAGTATATGTCCTACCTTTTAATTATATAGCACCATGCTCAATGGGCTATCAAGGGTCTACCTTAGGGACGATGTATTTGTAATAAACAGGGAGTTTAAGGCTTGGCAAGGGGTTTTAAATGCCAAGTCGGCATTGAAGTGGAACACTGCATTCAGGCTGCAATGGCATGACTGGGACATGTTTTAAAGTGCCACTTCAGTGGGTGGCACAATAAGTGCTGCAAGCCCACTGGTAGCATTACATTTACAGGCCCTGGATATATGATACTACTCTAAAAGGGTCTTACATGCCATTTAACTATGCCAATCAGGTGTACGCCAATCAAACCATGTTTAGGGGAGTGAACACAAGCACGTTAGCACTAGTTAGCAGTGGTAAAGTGCACAGAGTCCTAAGGCCAACATAGCAAAAATCCCAATTACAACATTGGCGGTATATACCGCCTACCGCCGTGGCGACGGCCGCCAAAAGACCGTTGCCGCGGCTACCAGCCGTCAGCCAGATTATGACCATAGCCGGATTTAAATCCGGCTTTGGCCATGCTGGCAGATGGTGGTAAGGTGGCGCTGCTACCAGCAGCAGCCCCACGCCAGTAGACCGCCGCTGGCCGTATTATGAGAATAATATGGCCTGGCAGTGTTCTGCTGGCAGATGCTGCTGCTGGCAGCAGCACCCCGTCCCGTCTCCTGCCGGAGGACCCCCTGACATCAGGTAAATTGGGTGCTCCAACAGGCGAGGGGGGTGTTGTGTGTGTGTGTGTGGGTGTGTGTGTGTATGTCTGTGAGTGCGTGTATGCGGGTGTGTGATGCGTGTTGTCTGTGTGTGCATGTATGGATGTGTGAGTGCGTGTATGTTGTGTTGTGTGCATGCGTGTATGCATGTATGTATGTCAGTGTGTATGGATGTGTGTATGAATGGATGTATGCATGCATGGATGAATGTGGGTATGAGTGTGTATATGCATGTGTACGTTGGTGAGTGAAGGTGCGTGTATGTCGTGGGGGGGTCTGCAGAGGAAGGGGGGCTTGGAGGGGAATCTGGGGATGGGGAGGGAAGCGGAGAAGACCCCCATCAGTGACAGGGAAGGAATTCCCTGTCACTGATGGTGCCTACCGCCATGGTTTTCGTGGCGGTAAGGTTGCCACAAAAACCATGGTGGTAGGCGGGGTCATAATCCCGCGGGCGGGCGAGTGACAGCCGTCTGGCTGGAGACGGAAGTCTCCAGCCCGGCGGTAATTACCGCTGTGGAGGACGGTGTGGTACATTGGCGGTTTGGCTTGAGCCAATCCGCTAATGTCATAATATGGAGAAAAATATCGCCAGCCTGTACTTTTCTCCATTTTACCGCCGTCCGCCAGGGTCATAATGACCCCCTAAATCTTCGGGGACTCCAGAAAAATATTGAGGCAGCAAAAGGGGTAGGGGTGACACCGGCAGTGGTCTCCCTTGATGCCCATAACACATTCAAGTCATTGGCCTGGCCCTATACATTTGCAATCCTGGAAAAGATGGGTTTAGGCTGATAGTTCGGACTCGGTTCATTTACTCTACAGAAATCCTAGAGCATAGTTAAGGTAAATGGGGTCCTCTGCGCGGATTTCCCAATTGGGAGGGGACATGACAGGGCTACCCTTCATCATTGATGCTGCTTGCGCTGGCATTGGAATCACTGGCTGAGTGGGTGTGAGCTGATACGCATATTGAAGGTTGGAGTTGGGACCTGCTCTATGCAGACAAGGTGTAATTTTTCCTGACCAAACCTGATCGGACTCTGGGAAGGATGGGACATATTTGCAATTTATGGAAAGGACTCAGCGCTGCAAATTAACTGTGAGGAATCCTTGATCTTCCCAGTGTGTACGTGGAGAGTGAGGCACAGCCTTCCCATGCCGCTCAGGATTGAAGGGGGGTATTTTAAGTATTTGGGATTACGGATATCAAAATTTTGCTCAAATTTGGATTTACCTTAAAGAAATGAAAGGCAAGAGGCATTCGTCAAAGCAAGAACAGTCAGTTTAATTAAACGCAGTGGTCAGGAGAGCGCAGCACAGATTAGGGGTCTGATGACTGTCTCTCAGAGTTCGAGTGTCCTTTGTTACAATTCTTGAAGGTTCATAAAACAATTCTATACATTCTTTGTGGAAAGGAATACGGGCCTAGTCATGGAGCCGTAAATCTGACCATCTGATAAAGTGTTCAAGTGGGTCTCGACCTTGCGTGGACAAAATGAGGGCCAGTAGGTAACATGTCCAGATATCCAACATGGGGGTTGCATTATCGTTGCAAGTTTTGTGTGTGTGTTTTGTGTTCTGATTGGCTGAGTCTTCCGAACTTCATGTGGCATATGACTTTAATTGTGTTTTAGAAAATGTGTTTCAGGAATGTGTGCCCCTCTGGCCAAATGTGTTTTATTGGGGGCAATCTCCTAGAACCTTTGTGGTGTTGCTGTCTATCTGGGGAATTTATCTGGGTTTTTCTTGTTTGCTTGTTTGTCTACGGGCTACGTGTTACCCCACCGGTGATCTGTTAATCAGTTGCTTTAGGACTAGGTCTCAGGGCTTGCCTGACCACATATTTCTGACTCAGGATGGAGAGGTCATGTTGGGTGGATTTGACAATAGTGCTGAGAGTTCATTGTTATGCACACTTTTATCATGGCATACATTAATATAATGTTTATGCTAATGCTATAATTTTGTATGCTAATAACATAGAGATGAGGACTCCCACTTCATCCATAATCTTGCACCACTGCTTTGGTGATTGAAGGCAGATGTTGGGCACTGGGGAGCACTGCCTCTTCCTTGATGGGTAGAGTGGAGCTATTAAAATCGTGGCTTTGCCTCACTTTACATATATAGTTCAAACCAGCCTGTTTCGCATTCCAAAAGGGTTTTTTAGAGGCAGTTGATGCACTGATGAGAAATTTGTTGTGGGGGGGGGGGTCTTCCTGAGGATAGCGTTGTCCACTCTTCAGCATTCCACGAATGAGGGAGGCATAGCGCTACTTAACGTTAAGCACTACTATGATCTTGCACAGATAAGTGTGATCAATAGCTGGGCAAAGGCACAAGTAGAGGATTTTACTTTCCATTTGGATAGAGAGACAATGGGGGCGAAAGGGTACTTGCATGTTCTCTATGGTAGGAGAGTGTCCGAGGTTGCTCCCCCAGCAAAGAAGATGGTTGTGGCAATTTGGCATGGGATGAATAGAAAAATGGGTTGGAATGGGCACCTTACACCCAGGACCCCACTGTGGCTGGGCAAACGGTTGAGGGAGGTGTCGATCTTTGCGGCTTCCAAAATTGGGATGCAATAGGGATTAGTACACTGGCAGATATGTGGGATGTGAATGGGGTGGTACCATTTGACCATCTGAGGGTGGAATATGAGATGCCGTCCTCCCAAGTGTTTAAATACCTCCAACTACAGCATACGCTAAGGGCGAGGATCCCACCAGATGAGGACGTTATGGAGACCTCATCTCTGGCGAATAGAATTTTGGATGGCCCGGTGATTACCAAAACAATCTCTCTCACCTATTAGACTTTAAGGAGAAACACACAGGAGGACATAGAACCCCTGAGGGTTAGGTAGCAGAGGAATGTGGGAGAAATGGAGAATGAGGATTGGGGAGATGCGCTGCAGTTTCCAAGAGTGGTAGCAACTATGGCCCACTACACATTGGTACAGCTCAAGATCTTACATTGTGTATACTGTACCGGGGTCATCTTATGTAAAATGGGTAGGGCACTGGATGAGAAGTGTTTGTGAGGCTATGGGCAGAGGGATATGTTCCTCAATACACTGCAGGATTGTCCGAATCTCCGTGAGTACTGGGAAGAGGTGATCTATAGGTTGGAGGACGCTGCAGACATTGAGGTGGACCCAGGAGTATAACTGGAATTGTTGGAGATATGATTGGATCAGATGCACCTTCCTACCAGTGGCTTCAATTTATTCTGGCCTTTCTTCTGACTAAGAAAGTAGTGGCTCTTTAGTGGTACAAGTGGTGAGGAAATGGGAAAGGGAAATGGATATTTGTTATGCGCAGGAAAATGTGGTCGATAAGGGGAGAGGATGCCCCAAAATGTTTGATGAGATTTGGAATGGCTGGGCGAGTGAGGACTAAAGTAGTCCTAGCTTGTGGACTCAGTGGGTGGGCGGGGTACTGTTATTTGTTGCATAGGAATGCTGTAATTCTAGGTGAACCATAGTAGCCAATGGCTGTAAGGGGCAATTTAAAACCCCCTTTATGTATATATATATTAAGGATGGAAAATAAATTGCACTCCTCCAATAGAGTTGGCAGAATTTTGACCACTCCGCGTTATGCTCGCAACAGAGAGTTCCAGCCAAATTCCACCTACTGCCATGTGGCGGAGTTTTTTCTTGCACACGATGCACAAATAGTGAGTTGGCAAGCACAAGCGGGAATTGGCATCCTCTCGTGCTACTTTTGGGTGCTAGGAGGGTACGCAGTGAAATCTTCCTAATATGTGCAGTCATGACTGTTCACAGTGAGAAACTGCCGCTCGAGTAGAAAATCTACTTGAGAGGCAGCAAAATCAATTTGAGAAGCAACAACCTCTTGCAAACCATGTAATGCCATTCATGCTGATATTTCAGCGCAGAACGAGCTCCCAGAACTAAAAATCGGAGTGAGCAGCATGATGTGCACCCATTCGTGGAACTCAGCAAAATCTCATGGAGTTTTAATTCCACAGAGGGAAACACAGGGAGTGCCGCCCACCCTTAATGTACATGTATGTTGTGTGGCGTGCCGTTTCCAGGCAGCTAAAGCTGCTTGCAAGTAAGGCCTAAAAACCGGGAAGAGTGAGAGGAATAGAAAGAGTTAACTGAGGCAAAGAGATGATGAGAACAGAGAAAAAAATGTGAGTGACAGAAGGAGTGTGATGAGTAGAGATAAAGAGACTGAGAAAGAGAGGAAGTATGATACAGGCAGTTAGTGGTTCAGAGAAATTGAGAAAAATAGTAGGCGAAAGAAAACAGCAAAAGAAAGAGAGAACAGACCAGAGAAAGGAACAGAAAGAGGAAGAGTAACCGTCGAGAGGGTACATAGAAAATGAGTAAAAGAAAAGGAGAGAAAGTAAAATAAAAGGAGAACAGATGAGAAAACAGATAAGGGGCATGGACGACAAAATGTGTGAGAGAGAAAAAAAAGGACGGAGTGAGGAAGAGGAAAATTAAGGGTAAAAGCAGATAGAGTTTGTAAGAGTGGAATTTGAGAGAGAGATCAGATAAAGAGTCAGAGAGAGAAAGAGGTGAAAGGGTAGGAGAGAAAGCAAGAGCAATAAGGATAGAGTAAGACAGTGAGGGTGTGACTGTGTGTTGAGAAAGAATTGAGCAATAAAGTAAAATAATAGCACAGATGGGGAAGTAAAGGGAAAAAATCAGCAAAGCATGCAGGATTCACTAACCAAGCAAACAGTAAAACTAGCTTGCAGATGTCAACTAGTTCCAAAGACGGTATCAAGGCAAGAGATTCCCCCAGCATCCTCAGCCCACCTCCTGGATTTGTGTACACAGACACCAACTGTTGGGTGCTCCAGGAAGCAGGTGCTGATGTCCTGCTAAGACCCGGTAGTCACTCCTGAGCACCCCCTCCAGTGTCTACCTTAAGATGCTCTCTAGGATGCATGTGTTCATGTCCTTCTCAGAGCCAGCAGCTTACACTCTGAGTGACCCCCTTGCAGTGCCCCCCTCAGTCACCCACCTTAAGATGCTGTCCAGGAAGCACATTCAGATGTCCTCCAAAGACCCAGCACACCAACCCCTGAGTTCCTGAAACCCCCCACCTTCCCAAGTAACCCACCTTAAGATGCTCTCTAGGAAGCAGGTGTTGATGTCCCCCTGAGACCCAGCAGCTCACACTCAGAGTGACCACCTCACTCCCTGCCCCCCTCAGTCACCCACCTTAAGATGCTCTCCAGGAAGGAGAGGTGAGGATGCAGGACTCAACAGCAGGGCTGGGCTCTTAGAGTTCAAGCATGCTCCAGCCATCAAAGCAGTTCTTGCAGGTAAAGCAGCTGTCTGGTAGAGTGCACAACAGGTCACAGCAGCAGGCAGTCCTCTGAGAGTACTTCCGAAGGTACAGTTGTGAACTGAAGAGTGGGTCTGAGAGCCCTATTTTGGTACCCTGGTGCCCTGCTCCTAGAAGGAGGGAGAAGTTTCCAAAAAGGTTCTTTGAGATTCCAGGAGTTTTCCGCCTCCCGTGCTCTGGCTCCTACCCAGCTGCACTGACAATACAGGGTCCTTAAGCCTATAGTGTGGTGGCAGAGCACATCCTATTCAGGTGCAAGTGGGGCTGGGCTCAGCTCTGCCACCCACTCCCATCCTACTGGTGGAAAAGCCATTCAGGCTCTGCTAATACCACTATTGTGTGACTGTCTGGAATGAATTCACAAAGTCTCAACTGCCAGTTGTACCCAGCCCTGGTGCCTAAGGCAGGCTGCATTCACAGAGGGCTAAGGGCAAGAACATGACAATTTTCTAAAAGTGGCATTTTTAAACCTGTAATGATAAAATCACCTTTACCAATAAAGAGGGTCTATCATTACAAGTTCATAGATGCCAAGCATGACATATCTACCACCTCTGGTTTAGGAATTCTAGCTTATTAAATGTAATAAGGAATCCCCAATGTTATCCTATGGGAGGGATGGGCCTAAAAGTAGTGAAAAGTGAATTAGAGAGTTTTTCACTACTAAGACATGCATAACTAAATAGTATATGTCCTACCTTTTAATTATATAGCACCATGCTCAATGGGCTATCAAGGGTCTATCTTAGGGATGATGTATTTGTAATAAACAGGGAGTTGAAGGCTTGGCAAGGGGTTTTAAATGCCAAGTCAGCATTGAAGTGGAGCACTGCATTCAGGCTGCAATGGCATGACTGGGACATGTTTTTCAGTGGGTGGCACAATAAGTGCTGCACGCCCACTGGTAGCATTACATTTACAGGCCCTGGATATATGATACTACTCTAAAAGGGACTTACATGCCATTTAAATATGCCAATCAGGTGTACGCCAATCAAACCATGTTTAGGGGAGTGAACACAAGCACGTTAGCACTGGTTAGCAGTAGTAAAGTGCACAGAGTCCTAAGGCCAACATAGCAAAAATCCCAATTACAACATTGGCGGTATATACCGCCTACCGCCGTGGTGACGGCTGCCAAAAGACTGTTGCCGCGGCTACCAGCCGTCAGCCAGATTATGACCATAGCCGGATTTAAATCCGGCTTTGGCCATGCTGGCGGATGGAGGTAAGGTGGCGCTGCTACCAGCAGCAGCCCCACGCCAGTAGACCACCGCTGGCCGTATTATGAGAATAATATGGCCTGGCAGTGTTCTGCTGGTGGATGCTGCTGCTGGCAGCAGCACCCCGTCCCGTCTCCTGCCGGAGGACCCCCTGACATCAGGTAAGTTGGGTGCTCCAACAGGGGAGGGGGGTGTTGTGTGTGTGGGTGTGTGTGTGTATGTCTGTGAGTGCGTGTATGCGGGGGGGTGATGCGTGTTGTCTGTGTGTGAGTGTATGGATGTGTGAGTGCGTGTATGTTGTGTTGTGTGCATGCGTGTATGCATGTATGTATGTCAGTGTGTATGGATGTATGTGTGAATGGATGTATGCATGCATGGATGAATGTGTGTATGAGTGTGTATATGCATGTGTACGTTGGTGAGTGAAGGTGCGTGTATGTCGTGGGGGGTCTAGAGAGGGAGGGGGGTTTGGGGGGGGAATCTGGGGAGGTGGAGGGAAGCGGGGAAGACCCCCATCAGAACAGGGAAGGAATTCCCTGTCACTGATGGTGCCTACCGCCATGGTTTTCGTGGCGGTAAGGTTGCCACAAAAACCATGGCGGTAGGCGGGGTCATAATCCCGCGGGCGGGCTAGTGACAGCCGTCTGGCTGGAGACGGAAGTCTCCAGCCCGGTGGTAATTACCGCTGTGGAGGACGGTGTGGTACATTGGCGGTTTGGCTTGAGCCAATCCGCTAATGTCATAATATGGAGAAAAATATCGCCAGCCTGTACTTTTCTCCATTTTACCGCCGTCCGCCAGGGTCATAATGACCCCCTAAATCTTCGGGGACTCCAGAAAAATATTGAAGCAGCAAAAGGGGTAGGGGTGACACTGGCAGTGGTCTCCCTTGATGCCCATAACACATTCAATTCATTGGCCTGGCCCTATCCATTTGCAATCCTGGAAAAGATGGGTTTAGGCTGATAGTTTGGACTCGGTTTATTTACTCTACAGAAATCCTAGAGCATGGTTAAGGTAAATGGGGTCCTCTGCATGGATTTCCCAATTGGGAGGGGACATGATAGGGCTACCCTTCATCATTGATGCTGCTTGCGCTGGCATTGGAATCACTGGCTGAGTGGGTGTGAGCTGATACGCATATTGAAGGTTGGAGTTGGGATCTGCTCTATGCAGACAAGGTGTAATTTTTCCTAACCAACCCTGATCAGACTCGGGGAAGGATGGGACATATTTGCAATTTATGGAAAGGACTCAGCGCTGCAAATTAGCCGTGAGGAATCCTTGATCTTCCCAGTGTGTACGTGGAGAGTGAGGCACAGCCTTCCCATACCGCTCAGGATTGAAGGGGGTATTTTAAATATTTGGGATTACGGATATCACATTTTTGCTCAAATTTGGATTTACCTTAAAGAAATGAAAGGCAAGAGGCATTCGGCAAAGCAAGAACAGTCAGTTTAATTAAACACAGTGGTCAGGAGAGCGCAGCACAGATTAGGGGTCTAATGACTGTCTCTCAGAGTTCGAGTGTCCTTTGTTACAATTCGTGAAGGTTCATAAAACAATTCTATACATTCTTTGTGGAAAGGAATCCGGGCCTAGTCATGGAGCCGTAAATCAGACCATCTGATAAAGTGTTCAAGTGGGTCTCGACCTTGCGTGGACAAAATGAGGGCCAGTAGGTAACATGTCCAGATATCCAACATGGGGGTTGCATTATCATTGCAAGTTTTGTGTGTGTGTTTTGTGTTCTGATTGGCTGAGTCTTCCGAACTTCATGTGGCATATGACTTTAATTGTGTTTTTGAAAATGTGTTTTAGGAATGTGTGCCCCTCTGGTCAAATGTGTTTTATTGGGGGCAATCTCCTAGAACCTTTGTGGTGGTGTTGCTGTCTATCTGGGGAATTGATCTGGGTTTTTCTTGTTTGCGTGTTTGTCTACGGGCTACGTGTTACCCCACCAGTGATCTGTTAATCAGTTGCTTCAGGACTAGGTCTCAGGGCTTGCCTGACCACATATTTCTGACTCAGGATGGAGAGGTCATGTTGGGTGAATTCGACAACAGTGCTGAGAGTTCATTGTTATGAGCACTTTTATCATGGCATACATTAATATAATTTTTATGCTAATGCTATAATTTGTATGCTAATAACATAGAGATGAGGACTCCCACTTCATCTATAATCTTGCACCACTGCTTTGGTGATTGGAGGCAGATGTTGGGCACTGGGGAGCACTGCCTTGATGGGTAGAGTGGAGCTATTAAAATCGTGGCTTTGCCTCACTTTACATATATAGTTCAAAACAGCCTGTTTCGCATTCTAAAAGGGTTTTTTAGAGGCAGTCTATGCACTGATGAGAAATTTGTTGTGGGGGGGGGCTTCCTGAGGATGCACAAATAGTGAGTTGGCAAGCACAAGTGGGAATTGGCATCCTCTCGTGCTACTTTTGGGTGCTAGGGGGTACGCAGTGAAATCTTCCTAATACGTGAAGTCATGACTGTTCACAGTGAGAAACTGCCGCTCGAGTAGAAAATCTACTTGAGAGGCAGCAAAATCAATTTGAGAAGCAACAACCTCTTGCAAACCATGTAATGCCATTCATGCTGATATTTCAGCGCAGAACGAGCTCCCAGAACAAAAAATCGGAGTGAGCAGCATGATGTGCACCCATTCGTGGAACTCAGCAAAATCTCATGGAGTTTCAATTCCACAGAGGGAAACATAGGGAGTGCCGCCCACCCCTAATGTACATGTATGTTGTGTGGCATGCCGTTTCCAGGCAGCTAAAGCTGCTTGCAAGCAAGACCTAAAAACCGGGAAGAGTGAGAGGAATAGAAAGTGTTAACTGAGGCAAAGAGATGATGAGAACAGAGAAGAAAATGTGAGTGACAGAAGGAGTGTGATGAGTAGAGATAAAGAGACTGAGAAAGAGAGGAAGTATGATACAGGCAGTTAGTGGTTCAGAGAAATTGAGAAAAATAGTAGGCGAAAGAAAACAGCAAAAGAGAGAACAGACCAGAGAAAGGAACAGAAAGAGGAAAAGTAACCGTCGAGAGGGTACATAGAAAATGAGTAAAAGAAAAGGAGAGAAAGTAAAATAAAAGGAGAACAGATGAGAAAACAGATAAGGGGCATGGATGACAAAATTTGTGAGAGAGAAAAAAAAGGACGGAGTGAGGAAGAGGAAAATTAAGGGTGAAAGCAGATAGAGTTTGTAAGAGTGGAATTTGAGAGAGAGATCAGATAAAGAGTCAGAGAGAGAAAGGTGAGAGGGTAGGAGAGAAAGCAAGAGCAATAAGGATAGAGTAATACAGTGAGGGTGTCATTGTGTGTTGAGAAAGAATTGAGCAATAAAGTAAAAGAATCGCACAGATGGGGAAGTAAAGGGAAAAAATCAGCAAAGCATGCAGGATTCACTAACCAAGCAAACAGTAAAACTAGCTTGCAGATGTCAACTAGTTCCAAAGACGGTATCAAGGCAAGAGATTCCCCCAGCATCCTCAGCCCACCTCCTGGATTTGTGTACACAGACACCAACTGTTGGGTGCTCCAGGAAGCAGGTGCTGATGACCTCCTAAGACCCGGTAGTCACTCCTGAGCACCCCCTCCAGTGTCTACCTTAAGATGCTCTCCAGGATGCATGTGTTCATGTCCTTCTCAGAGCCAGCAGCTTACACTCTGAGTGACCCCCTTGCAGTGTCCCCCTCAGTCACCCACCTTAAGATGCTGTCCAGGAAGCACATTCAGATGTCCTCCAAAGACCCAGCACACCAACCCCTGAGTTCCTGAAACCCCCCTACCTTCCCGAGTAACCCACCTTAAGATGCTCTCCAGGAAGCAGGTGTTGATGTCCCCCTGAGACCCAGCAGCTCCCACTCAGAGTGACCACCTCACTCCCTGCCCCCCTCAGTCACCCACCTTAAGATGCTTTCCAGGAAGCAGGTGTTGATGTCCTTCTCAGTGAAGCGCAGTGTCGCATTCACAGCCCGGGGATTCACCAGGCAGGGTGTGGCATTGAAGGTCTGGCGCTTTAGTTCTGAGGGGTCTTTCAGCCACTTCTTAGCCAAGTAGACTCCATCCAGCTTGTTCCCAAAGGTGCCCCCGCCGACAGCAACTCTGGTCACTGGCTTCAGGGAGACAGGCTTAGAGGCCATACCACAGTCCTTCTTCTCTTGGGATGCCATGCTAGAGGCTGCTGGTTGTGGAGAGTGGCATAAAAGGGAAAGAAGAGGGAGAGAAAAGCACAGTCCACAAAGATGCATGTTTAAAATATGTCCTTTCTGTACCCTGCTATCATTCCCTGACCGTCTCCCCTCTTCACTGCCAGCCGCAGCTCAAGCCTGTTCGCCTCTGGCCTCTGACTCAATGGATGAGGAATGATGCTCTGCAACACATTCTACCAAGCAGCTCAACCCATACTTGTGACCTCTGCAGGCTATGTGATCTAATAACTGTGGACACTCCCTGTGAGGAAAAGAAATGGCCGGACAACTATTTCACTAAAGGGACATCAGGGGCAGACAACTACTTCCTAAGGAATGGCAGAGGCAGGCAAATACTTCCCTAAGGAATGGCAGAGGCAGGCAAATACTTCGCTAAGGAATGGCAGAGGGAGGGAACTACTTCACTAAGGAATGCAAGAGGGAGGTACTCACTCTACTAAGGAATGGCAGAGGCAGAGTGAAGCTGATTGATGGAGTCCCTACACCCCATGCACTAAAACAGCACTGAGGGTCTGATTCATAAAAACAGTTGGAATCTCACTCCTCCTTGTGTCAAGTTTTTTATAAAGCGCTTCATCCTGCACATTTGCTCTTCTAAGCACAGTACATACCAGATGTTACTACTTCCCACGGTAATGGCACTTTAGGTACTGTCCTTGGAATGAAGGAAGGTTTGGTCTAACTCCCTGCGTATTAAACAGATGACTACAGATGACAATAGATGTCAATGGCGTGTGTTAATTCAGTAAACCAGCTTGCCCTAGCTCAGAGTTGCTTAAGGTTGGACCACGTGCCCTGTATCATGGCACATTTTTAGGATATTATCATATAGTAAATGTAAATAATATGACTAAATGGAATTCATTTACAAAGTCAGTGGTTATTTTGGAAATATACCTTGGTTCTGGGCTTCTTCGCACTATACTGACACCAGTGTTCCTCGGTTTACTCTTACGCTTGAGTACATTTCCAGGAGTTACTTTCTGGCATGAGTTACAGTTTCTTCAGAAAAGTATAACTATACATATAACTGCTCAATTTCAATGGTTTTGTATGGGTAAAACATCAACCTAACTATAACGTCACTGTAACCTTTGGTTGTCTCAGTGAATTTCTATGTTTTTTTAACATAAAGTAATAATCACATCACTGCATGTTAATACAACCACTGCTGTAGCCCAGGGAACCACCGCCTCCCGAGGCAAATTTGGGGACCACCACCTCCACAGGGCTCTCTTTGTTGGAGGAGGGCCGCGCATCCCCCCTCGAGGAGCCAGTGATGGCCCTGGGGACCGCCACTCTCTAGGGCCGCCTCCTGCTATGTCTAGGGTGCCTGGGGGAGCTGCCACCATGCCACAGCAAACACTCTGCTTGCAGAGGGGGCGAGCCATCAAACAGCTATCCCTTGCTGCGAGTGAGGTTCCCTCTGTCCCCCTGCCTGCAAAGATGCAGGCTGGGAGACAGAGGAAACAATTACCCTTCTCTGTACAGAAATGCTGGCTCCCACAGTAGGTGGGGAGCCGGATGGGACTGTGGGGGCCTTAAGGCTCCCCCCATGGTCCCCAACATTGTGACTGGGTGCTGTGGAGGGCACCCAGGTCACATGGCCAGGGCCTGAGGGTTGGGGTCCCCAGGGTTAAGATTTGCCTGGGAGGGGGCCGCATGGCCCCCCTGCCCTCCAAAAGAAACAATCATCAGACCACTCCCACAGGATGAGGTCCACAGGGCCGAGATCGGTCTGGGTAGGGGAGAGACAGGTTCCTGCAGTGTTCCTGCATGACAGGATCTAGCTTCCTGCCAAATTAGGTGTAATTCCGTTCAGCGGTTTGGGTTGTAGCCGTATCTAAAGGTCCTATGGAGAAAGGAATGAGGAAAACATGTTTGGGAACCCTCCTTTTTCTCAGCCCTTACTTGACAGATCACCCAAAAACTTTCAACACAGCAGCTGAACTGACAAAAGTATAAGTTTTGAAAATTTCACGAAGACTGGTCAAGCGACGCCAGCGTTATAGGCAAAACAAAAAAACACTCTGTCTATGGAAATTAGGCCCTAACTGGTCATATATATATATATATATATATATATATATATATATATATATATATATATATATATATATATATATAACCTACTAGCAATTACATAGAAAGCTAGCTCTAGCTCTCGTTCCAGAAAGATCATTTTTTGTTCTTTGGTGTACTGTAAATCCATTCAGTGGAGTTAATAAAAGAAAAACAATTGTATATCTAGGGACGCGGACCCTTCACGGATCCACTTGGGGAGGGTCTGTGGATCCTAAACCAAAAGTAAGGCTCTGATTGGCTGGCCGCAACCTGAGAGGAAAGTTGCAGCCGCTTTCTTCTTTGTCATATTGGGCCCGGGGGAGGCAAGAAGGGGGATTAAGAAACACACTATATGAGTCAAGATGCCTGTGTCTCATTGGAGAGATAGAGGGTCCGTCAAGGACCAAAACTGCCCAATTGTTTCCTTTGGCTGATTTGCAGATCCACCACAGCGCTCACCGTGACTCCCAGTGTAAATCTGCAATTGGCCCACGGATTAAAAAAATGAAAAAAATAAAAATAAACATATTAATATCTGCTGTGACGGCCAAAGGACATGCACTGCGTGGGGTTGGATGCATGCGGGGGTTAGCCGCACGCCCTGCAACCACCCCCCTGCATAGAATATCACAAATTCCCCAGGGAGGTGGCAGTCCCCTGGGCTGGGAGGAGGCTGCACCGGCCCCTACATACAATTAGACAAATGGCCCGAGTAGGTGGCGGTTCCTGGGGCATGGGGGTCCTCCGCAGGACCCCTCCCTACATTAGTTCAGGTATTTTGCCCCTTGGTGCTGGGTGGGGGAAGTGCGCCCCTGGGACCCCACCACCACAACCAACTGGTCAGGGTGACCCTACCCTCGTCCATTTTGCTTTTTTTCACATTTTGGGGGGACTCAGCTGAAGCATTTTTTTGCATTATTGCAGGAATTGTGTATGATGGTAAATACTATGTAATCATGGTGGACACTGAAAAGACATTTAAACCAAGAAAACACAGTTCTGTCTCGCTTGCCGTAGTTTCATCTACCAATGAGAACAGCTGTTTGCCTTTTAAAATTGACTAAATGAATGAAATCAGACTAACTTCACTCTGAATATAGCACTGAAAAAGGCGTTTTAGCTGAAATGCGTTTGCTGAATAAACAAGGAACATGTAATCCCGAGAATGCTCCGGCTTATTTTGTGATGTGCAAGTGAGAGCCACCCTCACCATTTGGAGGCAGCCATCCGAGTGGCGGGGGCACGAGTTATACTTACCTTAGGGTATGAGATATAGTTAGTTGTGATAACTCGAACTAACACTTGCACATTTCTAAGGTTTTGTACGTTTAAAATGTGAGCCTAACTATAACGTCTCTGTAACCTTTGATTTTTCAGTTAATTTCTATGATTTTCTTTTAAATTCTATCTCCTAACTGTAACGTCCCTATAACCTTTATTTTTTTTTTTAATTTCTATGGTCGCCACTAGGTATTTAGTTAGGTCCTAGTTTCCACAGAAAGAGCGTTTTTTGTGTTTTTTTTACCTATAACGTTGGCGCTGCTTGACAAATCTCAAAATTTTCAGAATATATACTTTGCTGAGTTTAGCTTCTGTCTTGAAATTTTTGGGGTGATCTGCCAAACGGGTTACCAAAAAGTTTTTGTTAATTTTTCCATAGGACCTTAGACACACCTACAGCCCAAACCACTGAATGGAATTACTCCAAATTTGGCATAAAGCTAGATTCTGTTACGCAGATCACAATTTTTGTGATTTGGTGTGAATCCATTCAGTAGTTTCAGATAAATTTAAGGCCAAAAAATGTAGATATATAGAGACTCAGATCACCTGCGGATGCAAATGTCCCCATGCTGATATCTGATTGGCTGGCAACACTTCAACAAGGAAGTGTTGGCAGTCATCCAGCCGAGTCCCAGAAAAAAAAAGACAAAAAAAGAAAAGGGGCCAGGGTATAGTCACCCTGACCCCTTAGCCCTGGTGCTGGGTCCCCAGGGCAAAAATATATATATTTGTTTTTAAAACATCGGAAAAATCCACGGATGTATCAGCAGATTTTTCTGAGATTTTTGTTTTTAAAAACACGGTCTCCCACACTTTTTTTAATTAGGCCCCAGGTGGGCCAGGTCCCGGGGCGTCATAGAGGATGCGCATGGGGCCCCCCTCCTTTGGCTTTAATAAGCCCCAGGGACCTCCACCTTCCCGGGTGAATGTGCAAATTTGAGCTGGGGGGGATGCGGCCACCGGAGACCACCAAAAATGCTTTAAAGTAGTTGGGGAAGGCCCGATGGCCTCCCCCATAGCCCTGGGGCTGTGGTCCCCCCGCACCCAATGGACCACGCCCCTGGGGCTACACTTTATTTGGAGTGGGGGTGCTGGCCCCGTTGCCCCGGGGACCACCACCCATGGGGCAACACTGTATTTAGAGTTGGGGTGAGCATGCGCCCCTGCTGCCCTAGGGACCACCACCCCGGGCTATTCTCGTTAGAGGGGAGCCGTGTGGCCACCTTCGTGGAGCCACTGATGGCCCCGGGGACCACAAAACCCCCAGGGCCGGCTCCTTCTATGTCCTGGAGGTGCTGGGACATAGCTGTTTGCTGTGGCTTGGCTGCAGCACAAACACTCTGCTCTTTGACAATGGGACCTTTAAAGCAGGTGTGAAAGGGACAGAGATAAAGTGCTTCACAAGCACGGAGGTGCTGTCTGTGCTTGATGAAGCATCGGCACTGCAGGAGAAACCTTTACGGCTTCCCCTGCAGTGCCAGATATCCCGTAAAGGGCTTTTTGTTTAGCAATAAAATAAATTACAAAATATATATATATTAAATATACAAGGACCATGGGGTAGCTCTTGAACTATCTGTTCAGTAGTTTTGCAGTTATTAAAGGAAAAATGAATGTTTATATCTAGGGATGTTGTGGGTCTGCAGATTCCAGTGATATCATGCTAAAATCTGGTTGGCTGCCAACACTTCATCCAGGAAGTGTTGGCAGCCATTTTGGGACTTGGCCTCAGGTGAGTCCCAAATAAAACATGAAACAAATGGGTCAGGGTAGGAATGCCCTGACCCCCTAACCTTGGTGCTGGAGCCTTCCGGGGACCCCACCAAGGCAAAAAAGCATATTTTTTCTATTTTCGCTCTTTCTTTGTGATAGTTCATCGATCCACTGCAGCGACCCATAGCCCCATAGTCTCACACACAGCAGGTGCCTTCCATGTTTGCCATTGCTTTTCCGCTCTCCACTTGCACATTTTGTACATCTTATACCTTGTATCCTCTGCAAAAAACTTCAGCAAATTTTGCAGCAAACAAGCTCATTGCAGCCCTTCAAAGCTTAGGTCATGTTGTTGCTGTGCCTTCTCTTCTGCCCTGAAGTTTGCACAAGTGCTCCAGCACTAACTAAAACATTTGAAAAACTGGACAAAACAGGTAAAAATAGGATAAGTATAAAGATGGCCCATGCAAGATAGAACAGGACAAAATATAAAAGGGGCCACGCCACTAAGTAGACAACCATCATGTGCTCTAGGATGGCCTACAGGGGAGCCCCAAACCCTAAGGCCATCAATGAGCACTCTAGAGAGCCAGGAGCAAGGTGGCACCTGAATTCACAGCCAGGCTGAGGATACAAGCTTAGGTCCTGTATATAGTTGAGACCCAGGCTCGCAGAAGTGGCCCTACCAAGGTAGGGTGCGGCTTGCAACCTGAGGACTCCTACTTTACCCTGCCCTCAGTGCTCCTGGTGCCCCAATGGTGATCTTGGGAGAACTCAGTGTGTTTGGGAGGTGTTCTAATAAAATATCAAGTGAAAAATGTTGAGTTGCAGAAATATTGAGTTTTTAATATCTTGACAAAGGAATACCATGTGCAAAAATATCATTGACAAAAATATAGATTTTTTTTAGGGTAGGAAATATTGTCTTTTCAGTTCCTTTCTGTGTTTAAATAATATTTTAATTGTATATGTTTTATATTGTTTTTGTAATTGTTGTTAATATTTGTAATTTTAAGTTATTTATATTTTTTATGTAATTGTAAAATAGTAGTTCATAGTGTTGTTGTAGGTTGTGAGGTTCTAGAGGTACAGGTTGGGAGGGTAATTAAGAATAATTAATGTATATACTTTTAAAATTAATATTAATAATGTTTTGATTATTATTTATGTAAACTGTGTAAAAAGTATTTGTAAGTTATATTTGAGGTGCGGGTTGTTGGGTTCAATGGGGTATAGGGAGGGAAGTTAATTAAATATTAATTGATTAATTAGTGATAGATTATTAATTAATTAATTAAATAATTGTTGATTAATTATGTAAATTGTTTAATTATTATAAATATTTAATTTAGATACATGTTAAATGTGTGCCTATGGTTTGGGAATTTATTGAATTAATAATTATTAATTATTTGAAAAGTTTATAATTATTTACATTTTTAATTGATTTTTTTATGTATATATTTAATTTTATGTTAATATTTTTATAATTGTAATGTACATATTGGTATTGTTAATGCATATATTACTATTATTAATGTATAATATTTAAGGTATATATTACATTTTATGTTATATATTTCCATTGATATGATTAAAGTATAATATTTAATGTAAATATTTAATTTTATGTTAATAGTTTTATAATTTTATGGAAGCAATTCTTGTATTAAAGTAAGGTATGTGTTTGAAGTGAAGTACTTTACCTACTGTTGCATTTATTGGAGTGGGGATAGTAAATTTTACCCTTCCTGAGTCCAACGCTTTTGCTACTGTTGCACAGAATGGAGTGGGAATAAACATTTTTACCCCTCTGGAGTCCAATGCTTTCTCTAATGTTGCACTGACGTGAGTGGAAATAGTACATTTTACCCCTCCAGAGTCCACTTTTTTCCATACTGGTGCACCAACTGGAGTGGGAACATTAAATATTAGCCCTCCTGAGTCCTGCACTTTCCCTACTGTTGCACAGATGGGAGTGGGAATATTAAATTGAACCCCTCGTGAGTCCAACACTTTCCATACTGGTGTAAAGACTGCAGTGGGAATAGTAAATTTTATTTCTCCTAAGTCCAACACTATTCTTACTGTTGCACCGACTGGAGTGGGAATATAAAATTTTACACCTCTTGAGTCCAACGATTTCCCTACTGTTGCACAGATTGGAGTGGGAATATTGAACTTTACACCTCCTGAGTCCAACACTTTCCCTACTGTTGCACTGACTGGTGTGGGAACATTACATTTTAGCCCTCCTGAGTCCAATGCTTTCCCTAATGTTACACAGACTGGAGTGGGAATAGTAAATGTTGCCCCTCATGAGTCCAGCGATATCTCTACTGTTGCACTGCCTCGAGTGGCAGTGCAACAGTAGAGATAGCCTAGATTTTTTTTCTTCCTAGAAACATATAGTTGTGTTTATATCCGGATTCCGCAAGAACCACAGCACGGAAACCGCCCTCATCGCATGCACTGACGACATCAGGACCAAAGTCGACAAAGGCGAGACCGTCGCACTCATCCTCCTAGACCTCTCCGCAGCCTTTGACACCGGCTGCCACCACACACTCTGCACACGCCTACACAACATAGGAATTCGCCACAAAGCCTTAGACTGACTCACCTCCTTCCTCACCGACCGGACCCAGAGAGTCCGCCTTCCACCCTTCCACTCTAACACTACCTAGATCACCTGCGGAGTTTCCCAAGGGTCCTCCCTCAGCCCCACACTCTTCAACATCTACATGATCCCCCTAGCCAACATCCTCTGAGCACACGGAATCACTATCCTCTCCTATGCAGATGACACCCAACTCATCCTCTCCCTCACCCGCAACCCCACCACCGCCAAAACCAACCTACACGCTGCTCTCCTCGACACTGCCAACTGGATGACCACTAACCACCTCAAGCTCAACTCCAACAAAACCAAGATCATCATCTTCGGCCCCAACAAAACCACATGGGACGACTCCTGGTGGCCCACTGCCCTAGGCCCCGCACCCACCCCCTCAAACCACGCACGCAACCTCGGCATCATCCTGGACCCCTCCCTCTCCATGACACAGTAAATCAATGCTCTAACCTCCTCCTGCTTCCACACACTCCGCACTCTAAAAAATCCTTCAAATGGATTCCCTCAGAGACCAGGAAGACAGTCACCCACACACTCATCAGCAGCAGACTGGACTACGGTGCCGCCCTCTACGCCAGCACCACACTCAAACTTAAACGCAAACTCCAGAGAATCCAAAACACAGCCCCACGCCTCGTCCTTGGCCTCCCCCGCCACGAACGAATCTCACCACACCTCAAATCCCATCACTGGCTCCCCATAGACAAGAGAATCACATTCAAGATCCTCATCCACGAACACAAATCCCTCCACAACACCGGCCCAACCTACCTCAAAGAAAGAGTGAACTTCCACACTCCCACTCACAACCTCCGATCAGCCGACCTCGCACTAGCCACAGTCCCCCGCATCCAACGCACCACCACAGGAGGCAGGTCCTTCTCCTACCTCGCCCCCAAAACCTGGAACACCCTCCCCACCAACCTTTGCAAAACCAAAGACCTCCTACTCTTCAGAAAGAACCTCAAGACATGGTTGTTCGATCAGTGACCCTCCCTGACCCCCCCTTGATTTTCTGCCCCCCCCAGCGCCTTGAGACCCTGGCGGGTGAGTAGCGCGCTCTACACATTTTTTTGATTGATTGATATTGTTCAAAATGATATTAGTAATATTATGTTTCTGTGTATTTTAAATTATATATTTTTTTAATTAGTAATGGTTGTCATATATAATGGATTTTTAGTAAAATTTATTTTTTTATATTGTTTACTTTTTATGTGTAATTAAATTGGCATGTTTTTTTATTTTTTCCAGTTTATTTGTTACGGTTTTAATGTATTTTATTTATAATTTAATTTATTTATCATACACACACACACACATATATATATATATATATATATTTGTCCCAAAGGGGTCCAATTAAGGCGCGCTTCTTTGTGTTGGTGCCTCGCCATGGAAGGACCTTTCCCTTAATTTCTTTGCACACCAGCTTGACCCTCCTGTCAATGACGCGACACTCCCAGGATTTTCACGAAATCTTCATTTAATACGAACAAATGATACCAGACAAACAAACACCAACGCGTTTCGACCTACACGGTCTTAATCACGGTAATTATCCAATCCATTAAGGGCCAGATGTATGAAATTGTTTTGCACTCACAAACGGTGCGAATCGCAAAATTCGGCCGTTTGCGAGTGCAAAAAAGTGGTCTGCGATGCATGAAAGGCATTTGCAGACCACAAATAAGAAATCACTAACATTGCGATTTCTTGCGTGGCGACCTGGTTTTGCGAGTCGCAATTTGCGATTCGCAAAATCCACATCGCAAGGAGATGCTGCGAAAAATCGCAATTTGCGATTTTTCGCAGAATGGCATTTTGCACATGCAAAATACCATGAAATGAAACCAGGTGGTAACCTGGTGCAAAATTTAAAAATGCATTTAAAATGCATTTTTAAATTGAACATGTAAAGCACACATGCCCTTTTGGCATGTGTGCACCTTACATGTCCCCAAAAATGTTTTTGGGGTGCAGAAGAAGGGGCCTTAGGCCCCCAGCACCCTGGGGTTTTGCATTTCCAAAATTGCGATTTCTGCTTCAGAAATCGTAATTTTGGAAATGCAAAAGATTCGCAGATATGGGCCAACAGGCCCATAGCTGCGAATGGGGCCGGTATCGCAATTTGCGATTCGGTAATAGCATTTGCGATTTTTAAGAAATCGCTATTATCGATACGCAAATGTGATACATGGCACTTTGCAAGTCGGAAATAGCGACTTGCCCACTCCTTGCTTCACTTGGTGTGCAGAGTTCTGGAAAAACTCCGCACAACAACACAAGTTTTTTCTTGATGCGAGTGAGAATGTGCGTTGCCTAGTGTGATTTTCAGGTGCTAGAACGCCTCCCGGCGAGATTTCTCAATGTGGGCCGTTGTGGCAGTGTTCAGAAAGCTGCCACTGAAATAGAAAATCTACCCGAGTGGCAGAAAGACGCAGCCCCCTCCAGCGCTCCGTGTGGTGCCATGCTGACTCTGGATGGCAGAACAAGCTCCTGGCGCCAAAAATCAGCACAAGCAGGGCGACATGCCCAAATACCACCTGCTCGCGGAACTCTGCTGAATCCTGCAGAGTTTTTATGTAACTCCGCAGAATTCCGTGGAGTAAAACTCCGCGAGTTTCCCGCAGGCCTAGTACATACATATTCACTTTGAGCCCCTTTCTTCCGCTGCACATGGTTGTTTCAGTGGAGTTACAAGCCTTTGTTACAAGGAGGCCCTGCCACCTCCATTTCACCTTTGTATAGTCACCTGGTTTCTCAGGGTTTAGCATCTTCTCTTGTCCAGGGATCCTCAGAGCAGGCAAGAAGACTCAGCCTCTGCCTCAGAATTAAAAACCTGCAGTGCATCACTCAGCTTCCCCCCTCTGGGGCCCTCGTTACGAGGGGCCCGGGGGCCACAGCTACTGGGCCCATTATGGGTTTAGTGGCCAACTGATGCTCAGTGGTAACCCACCGGGAGAAGTATCTGAGTGGAGTATTGTAGAAATACCTGTGCAGGTCTGCACAGTAAATCAGAAATCCACGTTATTCCCCAAAACTCACAATCCCTATTATCCCCCCTCCCTGGAATGACCTGGTCTCCCCTAATGGTTAATCCGGGGGGACAGGATAAAGGGAATTTTGTGCCACTAGACTTTTATTGCAGGGCTGGAGAACGCGTTTTCATCTTACTTAGTTCCTGAGGGGATCCACATGTTTCCTCCTAATTAAAACCCACCTGCCTCTCTCTGATGCAGTTTTTAGACGAGGTTCATGTGCCTGTGAGGAGGAATGGGAGAAGCTGAGTGGGAACAGGTTAAATAGCATCCGGCTGTCACTTTACACTTGGAGAAAGTTGGAAAGGATGGCATTTCGGTTCAGATATTATCATAATTTGTTTTTTATCAAAGCATGAAACGCTGAGCCATCCCAGCTCTGAAGTGGTATCTGTTTCTACCATGCAGAGAAAATAAACTCATGTTTTTTTGCCTTCAAAGGATGATGGCTTGAGATGCTCCGGATTCGACTCCTATCACATATCAGCTGCGGCAGCAAGCAGCGACCCCCAGAGTATATTACTGGCACTGCAATAGTCACCTCTGCATGTGTGATTTACACCCGGGTCTCAGCAGCAAGTGCACTCACCTGGCAGACTGCCTTACTGGAACCGAAAACTGTGACCTGAAGACTTCTCACAGGTGTCTGCTACATGTGCACAACCTCCTGTGCTATCTGGGTGATCTCTGGGCCTGTTAGCACAGGGTACACTCCTATCTCCGCAGCATGTGCTCATCTCACTGAGCTATTCGCTAGCTTATCTTACGCGCTCTTCACTCAGGCGTTCTTTCAATTCTATATAATACCGTGTTTTATTACAACCACTGGGAACAGATAACATAGGATTTTTTTTATAGCACATTTGAATTGATACATCAGTAAAAACAACTTTTATTAATAATAAGCTTAATGGTATTTTTATGGAATTTGAGCTAGTGAGTTTCACAGATCTCTGCAAGAGGTGCGTTGATCCCCTGAGCTATCTCACCAGGAGGAGAGACCACCCTGAAGTCCACACTGAAAGCCTTTGAGTCAGGTTCGTTAAGGATGCTGTCAGTGCCTGGGGATCAGTCCAGTACTGAGTTTTACTGAGCGCTGTAAGTCAGAAAAGATGTCGTTGTATCCTAGTCTGGATGTTCCCCTCTCCCTTGGTATCTCCCCTCCCCCCACCATTGTATTTACCGTGGAACATTCCCCAGAGCTGGCATCTGTCACTGCCAAGTGATCTAACATTCTCACTGAGGGGAGAGGCTGGTACTCTCCTGACATAATCCTTTTGAGTTCTGGAGTAGGTGCTACTCGCTGAAAAGTGCTTCAACGCTTCGTCAAGGATAGTAAGCGCTATATAAATACAATTACAATAATCCTGTTGCATTTTTCTACTGAGTCTGGTCTTTTCAACACTCGTGACGAATTCTGTGTGGGGCGGCATTGACAGGACCCCCCCCCCCAGTCTGCACACAGTCAGAATGTCACCTACCTCCATCTCAGGGCCGTAGCTCCTTAGAGGATGTTTGGGGTGTTACACCCTACTACAGATGTATTCTGTTGTAAATAATTGGGTAGAAGTGCTTTCAGTCGGATAATGAGAAGTGTCTGTGGTTTCCACTTGGGTTTTGGACATGCCCCCCAACACTCACACACACTCCATTCCATACTTTGAAGGCCTTAAAAATGTTGAATGGTTTGAAAAATATTGTTTAGGTACCCCTAACATTCTACTCTCCTGTCTCTTTCCGCTGCCCCTTAAGCTCCTCTCAAGTCCTGCTTCTTATCTAATGAGTTTTTACAAGATGTCCCAGCGTGATCGTTGGGAAATCTGACGCTCAACCACCCCCCCCAAAAAAAAAAACACCCCAATAATGGCAATGCTATGCCTTTGCTTCCGCTGTACATACCAGACTGCGTGTCTCACCTGGTGGAGTATCATATATTTACCTTCTGCTCTGGTCTTCAGCCCTGCCAACACTACTTCTGCCTTTCTTAATCTCAGCAGACTGAGCACTGGTCCAGGGATGGCTGGTGTTAAAGGGCGAGATGGGCATTGATGAAGCTGAAATGAAGGTTTTACATTTATTAGCGCTTAAACGTAGTGCTGCAATAATCAAGAGTGACTTTAACCGAACTAATAAAGATTGTACGGGGACAAAATGTGCCCTCAGAGTAGTTGCCAACATTTATAAGCGTGCTTTATATAACGTAATGTATTAGAAGTGCACTAATCCGACATAATCATAAACGTGTGCTATGATTTGCTTGTTTGAAATGCTTTAGCTTAGCATTACTTTAGTAGAGGCTTTGGCCTAGTTGCCTGGTCTCACGATTTAGATGCTCGTATTTTTCCAATGTGCTAATAAACGTGTATTTCTTGCTTGAAGCTGTACTTTTCCACTGAGATCGTTCACATGCTTATCTTAAGGTTTCGTGCCAGCCTGGCATTTTTCTCTTTGCTCCAAGGTCAATCTGCAGGTGCGGACAATGGAAGCTCTGAAAGTGAGTTAATTGGTATAAAATGTTGCAACTTGCGTACCCGTCTCCAAGGATAATGTATGCTTAAGTAAAAGCTTGAGAACTGTTGTTTTTGATTGGACAATTTGAAGCTAACCTATGAACCCTCCAATGGAAGACCCTACTGGATTTGAACTGTTGTCTATTTAAACCAGGTGCACAAGAAGAACGTAGCCATTACGGACATTACAGCTCATATACCCGCCATTTTGCAGGACATTGCAGATATTATGGCCCACCTTGCTGCGACGCCATTTTGAGAGACTTTGATGCTTTCTCTAATCGAGAGAAAGAGACTTAAATGATTCTTGCCCTAGAGACTTTAACTTTGATTTGCCCCTTTGCATGAAGTAGTAGTCTATCTTGCCGCCGTGAGGCAACTGCCCCGTCCACCCCTGCCCCTTTGCCCCGTCCCATGCTGATCGAGAAACGGTACCTGTGAGACGAAGACTTCCTTGAATGCTGATTGTAATTGGTAAATATGAAAGGAAATTGTACAATTGCATTGTGTTTCTTTTAGGTAACCAACTGCTGATTTTTGATAAGAGCCCTAGTTAGGAGTTTTTCTAAATTAATGTTGCTAAATTGTTTTTGCATGAAGACCCACATGCCAATGCTGATTTGAGGTTAGATGAGGATTCCTTTTGTTGCACGATGCAATTTGAGACCTTGTTATGCTGACTAAATGTATGCAATTAGCTCATTACAGATTATAGTTTTAGTGATTTGCATAGCTATCATCGAATGCCTTGTTATTCAAATGCTGCATAGATTGCACCTGTTTCGTCGTTATGGACAGCTATTAATGTTCATTTACGTTTATCATTTGGTGTTGAGACACATATATATTGTGCTAGCTTTGTTAATATAGGGAAATAAATTCATTAACTTTGAATAAACTGGTGTGGTTATTCATGACCGAAAGGTCATGGTTCGCCGAAATGTATTCTGGATTAATTGTTAAGTGTTATGTTGATCAGGGCATTGCTTACGTTCGTTATTGATTATTTGATTTGATTAAATTGACTGATCTCGGGTGAAGAGAGTCCCACTTAGCCAAAAGATCCATCGGCCAAAAGAGCGTCCAAGTACAGGTAAATTACTAGTACGGAACGCTCTATCAGTAGATGGTAGCAGAGGACGGTTTCGCCTTTTGGGACACCGTACTGTTAAAGTACATGGTGTTGAGTTAACGGTTACGCCCTTTGAGACCCCACTCGAGAAGTTGAATTAGATTTTTCTTGGGTAAAACAGATTGAGAGAATGATGATGGGCTAAGTCCACCGCGACTTTCCCGGGATCTCGGAGCTTGCGAATGAAGAGAATGGAGGTGTGAGGTCAGCGTTGGCGGTACTAGTGATGGTATGAGTGAAGTTAGGATTTTGCGCTTGCACAGCTTATTGCCGCAGATTGTGTGAAAAGGTTGCGAGGGTTTTAGAGAATAGCGGAGGTGCGACTCCGAGTGTAGAAGTAGGGAAGTCGTCGAACTTCATAGAAATAGCGGAGGTGCGACTCCGAGTGTGAGAGTAGGGAAGTCGTCGAACTTCATGTGCATGTGGCGCTTTGTGCAGAAAAAGGCCAACGTGGTTGTTGTTGTTGAGACGGGCCCTGCGAGGTCAAGAGACTCCGGAGTATGTTGAAAAGTGTATGAGACACTTGTTTTATGTTGTGGTCTGGTCGGTTTAGTAGGTTGATCGGGCGTGGTCAACAAGTCGGTACGTGTGTTAAGGGAGTGAAAGAAACTTCGACTTCGGGCTTTGACAAAATTCTAAGTGCACTAGAATAGATCACTGACAAGTTGAGAGCAGTCTGCGGGTCAGATTTGCTTGCGAACGTGGGGACCGAGAAAGATGGAATAACTGCCGAGGCTAGTGAAAAATCCCTAAGGTCCTGAAGCGATTGTGTTACCCCTCCTGTAGTAAACCGACAGATCTGTTTTATTATTATATTTTTTTTTGGTAGCTCGCGATACATGCCAGAAGTTGTTACGAGAGGAGCTGAGTGAAGGAGGACTAGCCGCGAGGCTTTGTCAGCCGCAGGGTGTGTGAGTGTGACGTCACTAGGAGCCGCGCTGGGATAGGTTGGTTGCAGAGAAGGGTCGCGCACGGATTGGACGCAGTCCGTGGGGCTCGATTGGAAGGGGAAAGGCAAGCGAAGAGTATTCCGGGAATTAAGGTCACTTATTGATTACAAACTTTGTGAAATAAAAGACGAGAAAATGAAATTTTTTAAAGCATTAAAGAGTGCGAAGAAGGGGGAGTCTTACATTAAAGCGAGCGTAGGAGAAGAAACGCCGCCCGAAGGCACACCAGCTTACATTGTAATGGAGGAAAAGGGGGTAGCTCCGTGCCTTTGGCTAAAGCAATGGCACAAATTGACAGAGAAACATGGGAGCGTAGCGTTCCCGATCCATGGGACATTCAATATAAGGATCCTAGAGAATTTGAGATTCGCGATGTACGACATGAAGGTACCTCCAAGGCCAGCACAGTTTGAGGCTCTAGCAATTTGGGAATTAATGGCTAGACAGCAGCAGCAAAATAAGTTCGAGACTAGGATAAGGAAGGTAGAAAAGACACTAGCGGACGCTAGGTGGGATAATGCACAGAAGGTGTGGAGGTCAGATGTATTGCAGGGGATAAAATTGTTTCCCGCAATTACTAAGGAAGAAGAGGAGACAGGTAAGAAAGCTACCTGTAAGACAAACAGGAGGTGTTCCAAGGAGAGAGAGGACGAGGAAAAGTTGAGAAGAGAAGAGGAGTTAGAGGATGAGGAGTTAATCATGCAATTGCTGAACGACCGTCCACCACCTTATGCAGAGAGCGGACAAGGTCCAAGTACCAGTTCTGCCCCTCCGGTACCGGTACAGAACAGTGAGACTCAGAGTTCAGGAGCATCATCGGGATCTAAGGACCAGAGTTTACTGTTCACCCCGCAGATACCGCAGGTTAGGAGAATATATCCAGATGTGCCCATGTTGAAACCAGCAGAAAATTATCAGCCGCAGATCCCAAGGTACTACAGCAGTGACAACAGTGCAGGAATGATTCTAGATCCAATCGCAATGGGAGGACAGAATGGTCACAACCCAACACTGGCACAAGCTGAATCAACCCAGTTTTTGATGCCTCAAAAGCAGATGCAGGGGGAAAACGCACATGCTCAGATGACGGGGAGTCAGATGGGCATGCCGGCAATGATGACCCATAGTGTGGGAATGAACATGTCTCAGAACATGGGAAATGGACAGAACCCAGATGCGATATCACTACCCATTACTGTAGGTCCACCGGTACCTCTGTACAGTCAGCCTAACTTAGGTATGAGCGGTCAGGGATCAATGCTGCAGAGTGGGACAGAAAGGAGGTGCATAGAAAACACTCCAGGGATAACTCCGATAGCGGCTCAGCCAACTGGATCTGGGTCCTTGATGGAGTTTAGTCCCATATGTGCTCAGTCGACAGTGGTGAGGTCGAGCCCCCCACTGATAATACCTTTGACATCGAACACTGAAAAGTTGCCGCAACCATCAATGGCAGTCGATGTGAATGCTACACTGATGGGGTTGAATGCGCAACAGCTGACACAGTGGTTCAACAGTCTGAATTCCACACAAAGCTCAGCCAGTGGGAAGGGAGAAGATTATCTGAATAGGTTCAGGTTGAACATGGAAGCACAAGAATTGGTGGAAGGGACTATGGGTGTGAATAGGTTAGAGTCCTACTCGGAAGAAGAGCTGAGGTATCTATGTCCCAGGATTACGAGAGAAGTGAACAAGGTACACAGAAGCTTGCAAGAAATAGCTGACAAAAACGGGGTTGATATAGACAAGACGAAACACTTGAGCAGGAGCTACAGGTTGGATTTCGGGACCACAGATTTTGAACACATGAGGTCAGCAGGCATGAAGGCGCACCTTAGGGAATTGTTGCAGAGTGCACAAGTGTGGAGGTGCTTGGACAAATGGGAAAACAGATGGGTAAAGAGAAAGGAAAAGAGGAAAGACAGTGTCCCAGAGCCCAACGAGAAAAGACCACAGAGTAGTGATGCAGTAACCATGTTACCAATGAGGGAGACAGCAGGGGGAAAATTAATACATGTACCATGGCACAGAAGCGACATTCAGTCTTTTACGGATGATTTTCCCAAACTGAGAGAGAAACCGATTGAATGGTATCAACAGACTGACAGGTTTGTGAAGCTTGCAAAATGTCTCTGGGAAGACCTGAACACTCTCTTTGAGATTGTGGTTCCGGCAGATTTGTGGGAGGATTGCAAAAGAGCTGTAGGTTGGCCGACAAGTGAACCAGAGAGAGACAGGGATACGGGTGCACCATCACCTATGGTGATGAGCCTGTACTATAAGGTGATTGAGCATTTGAAGACGAAGGTTGCCGCGAAAAATGTGGATTGGCAGAAGATCGATCGAACTGCCCAAGAGGCTAAAGAGTCGATTCATAGTTACTATGAGAGGTTGTTGAAAGCGTTCAAGAACTACAGTGGCACGGAAACAATAGAGGCGAAGGACATGCTTCATTTTGTGTTTAGATTTGTGGAAGGGCTGAGACCAGAGATAAGTCAGATGATAAAGTCGCATTTGATTTGTTGGCAGTCGAAGCCTATTGATGAGGTGTTGAATTATGCGAAATACTGTAGCGACGAAATTGAAGTGAAACAGAAAAAGTTGAAAGAGAAAGTGATGATGATGCAGCTTAAAGCAGCTCAGACAGGTCTGCAAGGTTTGCAAGGGTTGCAAGGGTTCCAACAACAGGTACCACAACCGCAGCCGCAGTTGCAGGGAAATATGATGTTTCAGCCACAGGCGAGAGGCAGAGGCAGAGGAGGTTTTGTGAATAATGGTCCGGATTTGAACACTGTTGTGACTCCGAATGGTGTGCAGGCATTGAAAAAGGTGATGCCGTGTCACGTGTGTGGAATTGTCGGTCATTGGAAACGCGAGTGCCCAATGGTGGTGCAGGAAGGTGCAGGTGTTGGTCAGCAAAACAATGATGTCAATGCATTTCAGACAATGAGGGGACCGAAAATGAGAGGTTCAAACCCAAATTTTCAGACCATAAATGAGCTACAGGGATTACAGCCCATGCAGCCGCAGCAGATGCAGATGCCCCGTATGCAGATGACGCAAATGCAGCCAATGCAACAGCAGTTTCCCATGGTACCTAATCAGCAAATGCAAATACCTTTGGCACCAATGAGTCAGCAGCAAGTGATGGTTCCTCCACAGGTCTCGGGTCAGGTAATGAATACGAATGGCACCGTACAACAGTTCCCATTACACAGTGAGAGTGGAATAAACAATGTATGGGAGAGTGAAAGTTCAGGAGAGGAAGGAGATTGTATGCTTGCAGCATCCTTGGAAGTTGATCAAAAGGGTCCGTACGTGGAGGGAAGAGTAATGGGTCATCGTGTCTCATTCTTGGTTGACACAGGAGCCACACGTTCAACTGTTAAGAGCATTGAAGTACCAAATTTGCCACTATCAGGGAGAACAGTTCAAGTGGTGGGAGTAGCAAACAGGCACCTGACAAACCCAATCACAGATCCAGTACCAGTCAGCATTGGTAACTATCAAGGGTTACACAAATTTGTGGTATGTGACTCAAGCCCGATAGCACTGTTAGGGAGAGACCTATTGTGCAAATTGGGATGTTCGATTATGTGTTCGAACGAGGGAATTAAAATTCAGACGAGCAGTGATGGGGAAGAAGAGGACAGTGTAGAGGGGGATGAGATGGAAACTGTTGATGAAGAGTATCCTCTGATTTGTCTTTTCCCGATGATAACTGAAGAAGATATTCCAGCCGAATTACGGGAAACAGTCGGAAAGGAAGTGTGGGATATGACAGGGAAAGAGGTGGGATTGATGAAAGGAGTGGAACCAGTGAAAGTGACTGTAAAGCCCAATGCAACCTTTCCCCAGACCCCACAATACCATATGGCACAAGACACCCTCATGAAAGTTGCCCAACTCATTGACGAATTTGTAAAGCAGGGAGTACTGAAAGAAGTGTTAAGCAGTCCATGTAATTCACCAATCATGGGACTGATAAAGCCGAGTGGAAAGGTCCGAATTGTACAGGACTTGAGGAAAATAAATGACATCATAATTAAATGTTGCCCTGTCGTACCAAATCCAGCTGTGATAATGTTTCAAATCCCTTGCGATGCCGAGTGGTTCTCAGTCATCGACTTGTCACAAGCCTTCTTTTCGGTGCCTCTCCATGAGGACAGCCAATTTCTCTTTTGTTTCAAATTTTTAGACAGAGTGTACAGTTGGTGTCGAATCCCTCAAGGGTTTTCTGAGTCACCGTCAATATTCAATCAGATTCTAAAGAAAGACTTGGAGGCATTAGAATTGCCATTCGAGTCAACCCTAGTACAGTACATCGATGACTTACTGATCGCATCTAAGACAGAAAGTGGGTGCACAGCCGATACCATTGCTCTGTTGAACCATTTGGGAAGGAATGGACACAAGGTGTCTCCTTCCAAATTGCAGTTCTGTCAGAAGAAAGTGAAATACTTGGGTCACCAGATAGAGAAAGGGTCACGGAGAATAATGAAGGAAAGAATAACGAGTGTACTTCAAATGAGTCCACCAAAGACAAGGAGGGAGGTGAGGAAGTTTTTGGGAATGGTGGGCTACTGTCGTCAGTGGATCCCCAACTTCTCAACTCTAGAAAAGCCTTTACTGAAGCTGACCCAGAAGGATGCCTTGGATCAAATTGAGCTGAAAGGAGATGAGATGGATGCTTTTATCGAATTGAAAGAATGCATGTGCAGGGCTCCAGCTTTAGGTATGCCTGATTACACAAAGCCTTTCACATTGTTTTGTCATGAACGTGATGCATGTTCTTTGTCTGTCTTGACCCAAGCCCATGGTGGCATAAACAGACCAGTAGCGTATTTTTCAGCTACTTTGGATCCGGTTGCAGCAGCACTTCCAGGGTGTTTGCGCGCCGTAGCAGCAGTTGGTATTAGCCTCACTCAGAGTGAAGGAATAGTGATGGGACACCCAGTAACAGTCATGGTCCCTCACTCAGTTGAGATACTTTTGACACGCTCCCGAACGCAACACATGACTGGAGCAAGACTCACAAGGTATGAAACGATAATTCTGGGCTCGCCGAATGTGCAGCTGAAAAGGTGCACTACGCTGAATCCAGCAACCATGCTTCCCGGTGAAAATGCTGAAATTGAGAACGCTGAAGACGTCGAGCATGACTGCCTTCAGGTGACTGAATTTTGCACAAAACCTCGACCTGACATTAAGGATACTAAGCTTGATGAAAATGACCAAATTGTTTTCGTTGATGGTTCATGTCTAAGAGATGGGATGGGAATTTTGAAAGCAGGATATGCTGTATGTACTGTAACAGGTGTCTTGGAAGCGTCCTGGCTTCAAGGAGTCTATTCTGCACAAGTAGCAGAACTTGTAGCCCTTACAAGAGCATGTCAACTGTCTGCATTGATGAAAGTCACCATTTACACCGATAGTCAGTACGGGTTTGGAATCGTGCACGACTTTGGGCAATTATGGTCACAGAGAGGTTTCCTGACTTCTTCAGGATCCCCAGTGAAAAACGGGGAGAGGATAAGGGAATTGTTACACGCCATTCAAATGCCAGCTGAAGTTGCAGTGGTAAAGTGTAGTGCTCATACAAAAGGACAGGACTATGTTTCTATGGGAAATGCATATGCGGATCAAGTCGCAAGATTTTGTGCCTTGAACTGTATATTACTCAGAGATGAATGGAATTCGATAAGTGAACCAGAACTCGAACCAGCTGAAGCATTTGCCTTGAAGGTCGTAGATACAATAGATGAACTAAAAGCATTACAGAATAACGTCAGGGAGGATGAAAGAGATTCCTGGATTAAATCACAATGTATAAAGAGACCAGATGAGTTATGGGTTTCAAATGAGGGAAAATTTGTTTTGCCAAATAGTCTCTTATCGCAGCTAGCGCGGTTCTATCATGGGCAGGCTCACCTAGGGAGAGATGCCATGATAAGATTGTTCAAAACTGATTGGTTTAACCCCAGATTTCGTCAAGCTGCAGAAGCAGTTTGCCATCGATGTGTCATTTGCCAGCAGATGAACCCAGGAAAGGGAACAGTTGTGAACGCGAGCCACATTGGCAGGGCCAGTGGCCCGTTTAGTAGAATGCAGATGGACTTCATTGAGATGCCTGTGCATGGAGGTCTGAAGTATGTGTTGGTGATTGTGTGCATTTTTAGTCACTGGATTGAAGCATACCCCACACGTAGAAATGACAGCCTTACAGTTGCAAAGCTATTATTGAGGGAGTTAATACCACGTTTCGGATTCCCGATCTCTTTAGAATCAGATAGGGGAAGTCACTTCAATAACGAGGTGATAAAGTTACTTTGCGCAGCGCTGAACATTGAGCAAAAACTGCATTGTAGCTATCGCCCTGAAGCCTCAGGACTGGTGGAACAAATGAATGGTACATTGAAATCAAGAATGGCGAAAATATGTGCATCGACAAATTTGAAATGGCCTGACGCATTGCCCTTGGTGCTAATGTCAATGAGAAACACCCCTGATAGAAAGACTGGATTGTCTCCGCACGAAATTCTCATGGGCAGGGCCATGAGACTTCCTGCAGTTCCCGCAAACGCGCTTTTGAATATTACAGATGATATGGTGTTAGACTACTGCAAAGGTCTGGCTGATGTGGTTCGCTCTTTCTCTCACCAGGTGGAAGCGACCACCTTGCCACCGATCCAAGGTCCAGGACACACACTGAAAGCAGGTGACTGGGTCGTGGTAAAGAAGCACATGAGAAAGTCGTGTCTGGAACCCCGTTGGAAAGGCCCTTTCCAAGTGATCCTGACGACCACTACCGCTGTGAAGTGTGCGGGAGTTCCCAACTGGATTCACGCCAGTCACACAAAGAAAGTGTTGTGTCCCACAGATGAGGAAGTTGAAGCGCTGAAACTGCCAGTGCCTGATAAAACAGTGCTGAGCGCTGAAACAGAGCAAAACCGAACTGAAAGCGAACAGGCAGGAACAGAAGAGAGAGAAATATTCTCTGAGGACGAAGCAACCGACTCACTTGGGGAAGACCAAGGAGAAACCTCAGACAGCGACGAAGCAGCTGAAGGTGACAAAGAACCTGAAGCAGCTGAGGGTAGCAAAGAGCGTGAAGCAGCTGAAGGTGACAAAGAGCCTGAAGCAGCTGAAAGTGATAAAGAGTCTGAAGAAAGTAACGGTGACGAAGGGCTCGAAAGAGGTGAAAAGACAAGAGAGCCTGATCAGAGGAGGGCTTTCCCAGAAGCAGACGATACAGCAAAAGAAAAGGAGAAGGTGATTGATTCCCCAGAAGGAGGGGACAAGGCAGAACAGAACGAAACAGTTCAAGCTTCCACAGAAAAGATCGCAGGTCCATCAAATGGACACGGTGCAAAGAGGAGACTAAGTATATCGCCAATAAAACAAAGGACTAAAGAAAATTTGAACGACGGAGAAAGGCCAAAAGTGAAAGAGAAAAGAAAGGAAGTGACTGTCGTGGTACCATCCTCAAGTGAAGGAAAAGACTTGGCCAAAGAGGAAAGTACCAGTGAGGCAGAATCGAAAAGAGAAGCAAAATTGAAAAGGAAAAGGATACCAAACAGGAGATATTCCGGTCCAGAATGGGCATATGTAGTCAATGACGATTGGACTGACGAATTTGTATCTCTTAGCCTCGAGAACGAAGAAGAAGAGATACCAATAGAAAAGAAAAGTTTTATGGACTCTGTCGATTGAAAGGGTAATAAATGATATTACTTGCTACAATCTAACGTGATACAACCAGCTGAGACATTGCTAAACAGGATAAGACACTTGCTGAACTGATAAAAGACTGAGTTATTGCCGAATTGAGACAAATGCTGCTAACCGATAAGTGACTGGCCTTTTGAAGAAAACTGCGTGAACATTGCGCTCGTTCAGCTTTGTAACTGAATTGCTAAATAGTTTCTTTTATAGGTGCTTCTAGCTCTCTGATTCTATACAGATCATGACACAAAACAGTAGAAAGAAATATTGTAAATATGCGTGTATAGGCTTGATAATTGCATGTGTACTAATAATAATGTCAATAGTGCTTGGAATGCATGGTAAGGGTGAGAATGAGAAAATTGATGCTTCTACTTTTGCTCCTGTTACTGTCACTGAACTAACCGCATTGAAAAGACTAGAATTAGATGAGAGACACTTGCATGATAAGAAAGAACTTTCGTATAATGTTTTCTATCGCTTGCTAACAGAATATGTTGAGACTATGGATGCGAAAGATTGTTATGTGTGTACACAGATACCGACATCAGTAAAGGAAGGGGTGACTTACCACCACATGCCTCTTACATACGGGATTACATGTAGTATAGTAATGTCTAGATTTTATGGTCAAACTAACATACAGTATTTTTATTCAAATTATGATGTTACCTTTGCATATGTTCCTATAATAGCGCAGCTAAGCCAGATTGCTAAAGATTGGGATGCTAAAATAATGAGGGAATTTTTTGAGCCAATGCAACCTTTTGAAACGGCTCACGCTCATAGGGAAAACCTTACCTGCTCACTCTCTGCAGTAGAAATAAGCTTTTTAGATCGCACAGATGATAGAAGGGCACAAATGAATGCGAAATTAGAAAAAGAGCTAAGTAAGAGGACTTCAGTAGATCATTATGATTTTGCCGCAATAAAGACACAAGGGAGAATAGCTTTAGATGCTTGGCATGTAGGGAAATTTTGTATATATCGAGGTGAATCCTACTATGATAACATTTTCGTAGGAGCGAGTGAGTGTAAACATACGTTTATCTTTAAGGCCAAATGGACATTCATGATGAACGGACTTGACCCTGTCATACCAGGTGTATATTACATTTGTGGGTATAATGCCTATTATCGTCTTCCGAAGGGATGGTGGGGAAGATGTTATTTGGGTATAGTGTTCCCAAAGGTTTATCAACTGGATGACCTATCGATGATTTCAAAGACATCTGGATCCCATCGTATCCAGAAAAGAGAGACCGCAGCTGCTGTGGTAGGAGATATATTTGGAGCTATGATTCCTTCGTTGGGAGTTGTGCTGAATTCCATCAAAATAAGAAAGTTGTCTACTATAATGGATAACATGTTGACAAAGTTTTCAGGTGCTATAATCCTGATAGACGCTGAACTTGCAGCGGAACGAGCTATGACTCTTCAAAATAGGCTTGCCTTAGACATTCTTTTAGCAAAGGATGGCGGCGTTTGCAAAATGCTTGGTGCGCGCCACTGTTGCACGTATATTCCCGACAACAGTGTGAAAATTAAAACTATGCTTGCTAATCTAACAAAGGAGAGTGCAGACTTGAAGGAATTGAAAGAACCAGGAGTGTGGGAGAAGGTTGGGAAAGGACTTGCTTCAGTGGGAAATTGGATTGGTGGAATTTGGAATGGAATATTACTAAAAATAATACAGGGAATTTTAATAGTACTGATTTGCATATTTGGAATTTGGGGAATAAAAAGGGGAATAATAATGATTATGGAAAGAATAAAAAGAAGGAAGGAAGAGAAAATGATGAAAAGAATGGCAGAAGAATATAAAGCGAAAACTAGGGGAATTAAAAGGAAAAGAGAACTGACAGAATTTTAATGGAATAAAATTTGTGGGCATGATTTGGTGTGATGACAAGTAGTCATCAGAGGAGGGATTGATGAAGCTGAAATGAAGGTTTTACATTTATTAGCGCTTAAAAGTAGTGCTGCAATAATCAAGAGTGACTTTAACCGAACTAATAAAGATTGTACGGGGACAAAATGTGCCCTCAGAGTAGTTGCCAACATTTATAAGCGTGCTTTATATAACGTAATGTATTAGAAGTGCACTAATCCGACATAATCATAAACGTGTGCTATGATTTGCTTGTTTGAAATGCTTTAGCTTAGCATTACTTTAGTAGAGGCTTTGGCCTAGTTGCCTGATCTCACGATTTAGATGCTCGTATTTTTCCAATGTGCTAATAAACGTGTATTTCTTGCTTGAAGCTGTACTTTTCCACTGAGATCGTTCACATGCTTATCTTAAGGTTTCGTGCCAGCCTGGCATTTTTCTCTTTGCTCCAAGGTCAATCTGCAGGTGCGGACAATGGAAGCTCTGAAAGTGAGTTAATTGGTATAAAATGTTGCAACTTGCGTACCCGTCTCCAAGGATAATGTATGCTTAAGTAAAAGCTTGAGAACTGTTGTTTTTGATTGGACAATTTGAAGCTAACCTATGAACCCTCCAATGGAAGACCCTTCTGGATTTGAACTGTTGTCTATTTAAACCAGGTGCACAAGAAGAACGTAGCCATTACGGACATTACAGCTCATATACCCGCCATTTTGCAGGACATTGCAGATATTATGGCCCACCTTGCTGCAACGCCATTTTGAGAGACTTTGATGCTTTCTCTAATCGAGAGAAAGAGACTTAAATGATTCTTGCCCTAGAGACTTTAACTTTGATTTGCCCCTTTGCATGAAGTAGTAGTCTATCTTGCCGCCGTGAGGCAACTGCCCCGTCCACCCCTGCCCCTTTGCCCCGTCCCATGCTGATCGAGAAACGGTACCTGTGAGACGAAGACTTCCTTGAATGCTGATTGTAATTGGTAAATATGAAAGGAAATTGTACAATTGCATTGTGTTTCTTTTAGGTAACCAACTGCTGATTTTTGATAAGAGCCCTAGTTAGGAGTTTTTCTAAATTAATGTTGCTAAATTGTTTTTGCATGAAGACCCACATGCCAATGCTGATTTGAGGTTAGATGAGGATTCCTTTTGTTGCACGATGCAATTTGAGACCTTGTTATGCTGACTAAATGTATGCAATTAGCTCATTACAGATTATAGTTTTAGTGATTTGCATAGCTATCATCGAATGCCTTGTTATTCAAATGCTGCATAGATTGCACCTGTTTCGTCGTTATGGACAGCTATTAATGTTCATTTACGTTTATCATTTGGTGTTGAGACACATATATATTGTGCTAGCTTTGTTAATATAGGGAAATAAATTCATTAACTTTGAATAAACTGGTGTGGTTATTCATGACCGAAAGGTCATGGTTCGCCGAAATGTATTCTGGATTAATTGTTAAGTGTTATGTTGATCAGGGCATTGCTTACGTTCGTTATTGATTATTTGATTTGATTAAATTGACTGATCTCGGGTGAAGAGAGTCCCACTTAGACCAAAAGATCCATCGGCCAAAAGAGCGTCCAAGTACAGGTAAATTACTAGTACGGAACGCTCTATCAGCGTCGCCCTCCCAACACCGGGGGAGTAACAAAAGGGCGAGAAGAAACACCGGGAGCTAGCAGTAAACTGCGCTTGTAAGTCTGAGTTTGTTTTGATGGGGTAGGGGTGGATATGCCTGTTGATGTCTTAGCCAGTCGAAAGTTTCCTGGACCTGGAGGCCTGAGTCAGGGCAGTGATGAAACACTAGTGGGCGTGGTGTGTGTTACTGCCAGGAATAGGCTTTTATTTGGGGCGTTAATCACATGGCCCACGGCAGGGTCGGAAGGCCTTCATTAACCCCAATGGCTAGGGGCAGGCTGTTTGGAACAAGGAAGGAATGGGTGTGTCAGTGGTCTCTGCCCCTTCCGCACCCAGCACCTCCTGTTGATTTTCTTAGGATAGGTGGGCTGGGGGAGGACGCCAGACGCTTCCTTTTTAGGGGCGAGCGCAAAGCGCTCCGTCCCTGTTGTAATCTCTCTTTGGGCTTCTAACCACTCCCATCTCACCTCAATCCCTTACATTCATTTGTGGGCTTGCCTTTTAAAATCCGCATTCTTTCATTAGTGAAAGGCATGCATACGTCATGCCTTGCCCGGTGTTTAGCCCTCCTTAAGAGCACCGACTAACTACTGAAAACATACGAGGCTCGATGTTTTCCGTTCGGTTTCTGGACTACTTTTTCTCTTCACTTCGCAGCGCGACCCAGCGCGATCGCGCTCGTTTTTTTCTCCAATTAATGTGGCAAGAATGGTCCAGTTAGCAGTTTACAACGCTAATAACTCTAACTCGTTTCTCTTTGTCTGTTCATTTATGTCTCAATTTCCATTTTTCTATGTCCTTGCGTTGATGTCAGTGCCTGTCAGTCCATCTGTCTCTACTTTTATCTTTTTGTCACGTCACTCTGTGCGTCAGTGTTTCTGTCTGCATCTCATTTATCTGTCGTTCCATTTGTGCCCTTCTGTCTGTCCATCAAAGTCTCTTCCTTCAGCTCTCAATCTAACAATCTAAGCTAGATAAAGTTAATGCATACGCCAGTGTGCGGTTCAAAGCACTTTTAGGGTTTGCTTTTTCTTAAGTGCCTGAATTGTTTTGGAAATCCACTATCTGGCAATACAGAAAAATTTATGGTGAAATTCGCCCAAATTAAATAAAAGGCAGTATCCTGTTGGCATGATGACATCTTCTCTAATAATTGATGGCACCGTAAAAGCTGTGCCAGCTCTTATAACTAGCTGTGTGTCAAGATGCATGCTTTGGTTTTCAGTTTGCAGTGCTTAATTTGTGATGGTGGGGGCCACCGGCACTTATTTTTGGGGACCAGCACTTGTTTTTCTTCACGAGAAATTTGCCGATAGCAAGAGAAGGAAAAACACACAAAGAGGAAAGACGAGGATGAGAAAGATGGAAAAACCGTCTCCAAAGGAGGAAACAGGAACCTGGAAGAGTGCGATAGCGGGGGAGGGGGTGTCTGGTGGTGGATTAAAGAGGCACGAGGCGAAGTGAACACTGCGCAGCATTGGCATTCCGTGCACTGACATTTAGTTGCACTGACCGCGGGCATCCGAGCAGAGCTTTGGGCACCGGCGCTCATGTATTTCCAAATCAAACACTGCCGGTTGTTACATTATTTTCACATTTACCTTGCTTCAACGTGTATTGGTCTCTTAAGGAACATGTTGTGTTCACACTTGTTACCATATCACTTCAGTGCAAGTTATTCATTTGAATGACGCCTCTGATCAGGTTAGCATGAGTTAGGAGCAATTGGTACTTTTCTCACTGAGATCCCAGTCCAGTATTTACTCAGTTTATTTTAACTTTCTCATGTTACTTCACATACTATGTGGTTTGTGCTTGTGTGTGTAGCAAAAGCGTCTTCTGTATATAAAAAAATACATAACAGAATTAATCTAAACATATGGAATTATTCTGCTATTGCCACTAATGCTGGAGGTTCACAACACGTTTCCTCCATGTTTGCAGAAAATGTGCATTTTTTGCACAGGTTCATACAATGACTATCTGTAGGCTGAACATGTGCTGCTATTTCAGTTTATGCCTCATCACCATGGAGTACAAAATTATAGATGATGGTAGAAATTTAATTTTTGCATTAATACACACAGGCCAAATAGAGATCTATTCATGTAACTGGTACTTTCAAGGGCGACATAGGTGCGTGGATGGGTGACGGATGGCATCAGGTGGCGGCCATGTATGTACGGAGTATTTCTATTGCACGAACGTAGCCGAAAGGCACAGAGAGATGTACGTAGGGAAAGACAACAATAAATTAAACTACTTATCGGATTGGTACCTGGTTTGTGGAGAATGTTATTGCACTGTGATGCAGTGTTCTTTAAAGACGCGCATCTGCAACTCTTTCCTTAATGGGAGCAGTTTTAGAGCACAACTGATGGATACGGGGATATTGTTCCAGGTACTGGATGCAGAGCTGGAATAGCCCTGTTGCTTGTTTTTTAGGTCGAGCATAGCAGCGCGCAAACGCTGCTTTTCCCAACGTGTAGTTATCTATTTGGGCTTTTAACCACGCCCACCTCACGCCCATCACGTTCACTCGCTCGTGGGCTTGCCCTTCAAAAATCCTTTGTTATCATTGGCAAATGCTTTACGTTTGTCCCTCCTCGGGGTGGTTTGGTTACTGCCTTGGCCATCGCCCCTGTTACATGGATAATTGCACTTTTGCCGATATGTTTGTCTGCGAGCGAACTTCTTTTTCCTTTTGTGTGTCTCCTTTACACTCACGCTCATGGCGGCCATCGGCTCGCTTATGTGAAACTGTTTTACTTTTCATTTTCAATTTACATTGCAAGAAAAGTCCGGTTAGGAGCCAAGAGCTCTAACTCGAGCAAATGCGAGACCCGTTGCATTGCAAATACTTGTCCTTTTGTGCAAGGTCAGTGCTGTCACCAGGCCCCAGGGAGAATAAGCAGGTGAATGAGTTCTGTGTGAAGTTTTCTTGCATCATTCATTCCGAGTTTGGGTGTGTTTATCTTATGTGTATGTTGGTGTTTCCTATCTTGATAATAACTAGGGCTCACAGATTTCTGGTATTTGTTTTACATTTCCTATATGTATTTATCTATATTTTTTCTCTGATTTAATCTGTTCTTATCTATATTTATTTGGGGTTTTGGGTTTGGTGAAAAATGAAGGTAAAACTAGTATATTTCCACATATGTAATCAATAAATGTATGCTCTTAATTGAATGCCTGGCAGGTTTCAATGACATGAACACCCAAGATGATAAATCAATACACATATATGTGCAGATGAACATTTTAGTGTCAACCTGGAGCATATCTGCAGCTGTTAGACCCTCATTACCTTTATTGTGCTATATTTATTACCCCCCCTTACCCGCCAATCCCCACCGCTACCGGCCTGGCACGCATTTAGAACCACTCAAGAAACACAACCTAATTTCCGTTTTTATTCAGGCTTAAAATTGAATACTGACAGGAAAAATATATTTTCTGTCTGAATTTATGTGTAAAAATCTGTAAAAATGGAAAGCGGGGAGCCTTAATAATAACTCCTAGGAGTGTGTCCTGTTGTCCGTGAGTGCTGACCCACAGCCTAAGGATGCGCAGATCTCCAGGCGGCCGCTCATTCAGGCCTCTCAAAGCGCCTACTGAGTGTGTATGTCCGTCTGTGTGTGCCTTACTGCAAACCATGTAGGTGTACGACATTAACAGTACGCGTCACCGGCGTGCGCACAGGTTCATTCTAGCGCCTGAAGCGCCGAAAAGATCTGATACTGATTTCCGAGACCGCACGAGGATTTGGGTTTTAAACTCAACTTCGAGATTTTTTATTCCATTTCTCAGCGCAAAATTAATGAAATGTGGAAACTCTGAATATAAACGGGGATATAAAACTGATTTTGGTTATATCTCGGAACCACGGGTGCCTAAACCACCTGTGGCTCAACAACGAGGTCGGAACAACGACCTCGTTCTAACCACTAATGCCTTTACCACGAATGCGTTTACAACCATTTTACCGTTGTAAATGCATTCCTGCTAAACGCATTAGCAATCAGCATGCACGACCCAGAATGCTTCCACCCCAGCCCCCCACCCCCCCCTTAAACCTAAACCCTGCCCCCCAAACCCTAATCACCCCCAGCCCCCGCCCCAAAAACTAAAAATACCCTGTGTCCCCACCCCCACCCCTAAAACCTAAACCCTGCCCCAACCCTAATCACCCCCAGCCCCCCCAAAAAACAGCCCCAGTCCCAGCCCAATTTATCTCCTCCTTCACCGCGTCCACTCCGACTCCCTTCTGTACTTTAACCACGCATGTACGTTGCTCAGACATGCGTGGTTAAGGTACCAAAACCAGGAAGTCGTGGAAAACAAAAGCGTTGTTTCGCTTTCGTTTTTCACAACCTCGTGGTTCCGGACTCGTTCTTCCGGGTGTTTCTCTACAGGTCCCTAGCGCCACCTTGCGCTGGCATATTGTCATTTTGTTTTTCTTGCTAAGGTGGCTTTTCCCCCGTGTCATATTTACAAAGTGGCGTGATGCTTGCAGTGCGCCACTTTGTGACCCCTTGCAACACATTATGCCTGCGCCAGGTATAATGTATGCAAGGGGGCGTTCCAACGCACGGAGGCCCGAAAAAATGTCCCAGTGAAATTTACAACATTTCAATGCGCCATTTTTTTTCAATCATTCTTAATGCCTGCTCAGAGCAGGTGTTGAAATGACGTGCTCCTTTTAATCAATTGGCCTCAAAGCGCCACAACAGCATCAAAGACTTTGACGCTATTGTCCTAATGATCGCCATGGTGCGTCATATTGTAAATGCAGCTCAACCATGGTGTCGTTAGGTGGGGAAAGGGCGACACAAGAAAAGTGGCGCATCGGGACCGGTACGCCGCTTTCTTGTAAATATGCCCCTGAGAGCGCGCACAAAAGTGAACCATAGAAGAGCAGCGTGATAACGTTATTTGCCAGTTTATCAAGCTCCTTAGCACAGCGCCCTGGCTTCAAACACCTTGAAGCTCCTCCCCTGCTGGTTCGGGCCGCCAGAACTGGATGAATTGCCTGATAATGTTTTTGGGAGATGTGGTAATTATGTGGAAGGTGGGTCTGCGTGTATGTTGAAAGTGTCTGGAACGCAAGCACCAGAACTGGTTATTTGAGGTTAGTCTTAGAATAGTTGGGAGTGGCTTCATAGTACTGTGTGATTAGCACCAAGTGATGGAGAGTGACCCTAGGAAGCTCATTGATGTCTGAGTCACAAGGAGTAGATAATGTCCCTAATGCCTATCTATCACCCTTAAGTACTGACCTAGTTGCATGAGGTAAGTGGAATGTGTCATCTGCTGCGGGCGTGTGAACACTGTTTTTAGAACTAGCTGGAAGAAGGCGAACAACATATTTAATCACTCATTCTATACATCCTTCCACAGCTGGTAGTGGGAGGGAAATAAAATATTAACATTTTTCTACAATTTTGTTTGAGACTCCAAGGTGCACTGGGCGTTTGTGAAATTATCTCCCAGTTTCACAAGGAATCAAATCAAATCAAATCAGGGAATCAGGGCCGGGAGAGCTGGGGCTCGCTCACACTTCCTGATTTTGCCCAGCACCACAAACCCGCCAGAAGACAATAGGTTAATTTTAACTCGAATAAAGCAAACCTTGTCCAAGTATTATAGTGCTTTTTTAGTTGACTCTATAAAAATGCAGATTTTATTCAGAGAAGAAGAAGTGCATACTTTTGGGAAGATCCCAAGGAATGTGGCAAACTACACCTCATGCCATCACCTGCTCTTCTAAGTGCCTTACGGATTTCAGACCTAAAGTGCAACGACCCACATAAAATGTCTGCTTCTTAAGGTACCATCGAGCTTGTGCACTTACAGATCTTTGCACTTTCCACTGGCGTAACAGGAGGAAGTGCTTCTGGTGAAGAGTTGGCATGCACTTGAAAGCTCCACTTTACTAAAGGACAGAATACAACTTGAGAACCTGCACCCTGCAAGGTATGTGCATGTTCCCCACACTCATGGAGGCTTCCTAGGTGAAAATGATAGGTTGCTGAGTTTCCCTCCACCCCAAAGACCAGGAGATCAGGTCTGTGACCCACCCTGCCCCTTGCAGGGGATGCACAGTCATGTGTTATACCTCTCACATGGACGGACTGAGGTGCATTGGCAGGGCTTTGTACTTTCACACTGGTGAAGCAGCAGGAGTGAGATGAGGTGCACTAGCACAGCTGTGAATTTACCAGTGATAGAATAAACAAGCCGATGCAAAGCGCCGCAGCTGCCATGAGCGTGAGCACGAAGGAGAGACACAAAAGGAAAAAGAAGTTTGCTTACATTCAAATGTATCGGCAATCGTGCAATTATCCATGTAACAGGGTCGATATCCAAGGCGCTAACAAAACTGCCCCAAGGAGGGACAAACATAAAGCATTTACCAATGATAACAAAGGATTTTTGAAAGGCAGGCCCATGAACGAGTGATAGTGATGGGTGTGCGGTGGGTGTGGTTAGACCCGACAGAATGGATTACAACATGTCAGAACGCTTGCGCACTCGACCTAAAGAGGATGTCGCTGCTGCAATGGCAGAGGGCTTTGTGTTCCCTTTTATGGATTGGAAGTCGCTGTTGGTAGAGTGAGCAGATAAGGGGCACTGGTAGAGCTGTACACAGACCCAAAGCACAAGATATGTTATTTTGCTGCTCCCGTGAGTGATTGAGGCGCATAGGCAGAGTTGTGTGTCTTGTGATTTGTGGGTGATGTGCTCTAGGGATGGGTTAGCTCCTGATCCTGCTGCTCTAAAAGCAGGGCCAATGGAATCACAGAGCAATTGTAGGAAGAAATTATGTGGCAAAGTTGACAAAATTTAGCATCAAGAAAAATTCACATTTTGTGTTAAAGAAAGGGAAGTTATTTTCCAAACTCTGGATTTATGCCAAATTAGGCAGCACACTTATGTGGAACTATTTTAAAACCTGTTGATTCAAAAGGAATACCCATACCATTGCGAATACACTGGCTTCTAAAGAAAAAAATATTGGCATTCAATACATACTGTTCAAATTGCTATTAACCAACTTGTTGAGATTGAGCCCCTCGTGAATGCACTATAATGCAGTTTTACATTACCCTTTCTTTGGAGTTTTATATGGTGCAAATACGCCCCAGAGTTATTGGGACATGAGCACCAGTTATATTGCACAAGTTCACATTCATCCTTTAGGCACAGGGAGATTAAAGGCCTGATTTAGAACTCGGCGGACATGTTGCTCCGTCACGATGGTGACAGCCCATCGGACGAAACCTAAATTCCTTAGACTATAATGGGATTTAGATTTCGGCGGACAGGTCCCATTCTCCAAGTTGTAAATCAGGCCCTATGTGATTTCCTTAAAATCACAGGATGTTGAGCTGATGCTGAAACAGGAACCTCTTGTCCCTAATTCCAAAGTCGGCAGCTCTGGCCATAACGCCAGCTCCTTTCTTGCTCCAAGAGTGAAATAAATTGTATAAAACATATACAATATTACACTCTGCAGAAAGTAAAACTGCTGGTTCCCGCTTACTGTAATAAAAGGTGTGTACGATGCCCACTCCAAGAAACCGGTCCTAGGATGCTTGTTTCCGGTCCAGAGAGGACCTGGCTTGGCAGTTCGGGCTGGACTGTTCCCATGGGGAACAGGGTCAAGATTGATTTGCATATGGCTGGGTCCAAACTGGGGTGGCTTGGGGAGCAAAAGAATGATGGATTAAACCCAGATCTGTGACTGGGGGTAAGTGTTTGAAAAGTTTCAACACTCCGTCCATCATCCTTTTGTGTTGCTAAAGTTGCCCTAAGTGGGAAGGGTATGCCCAGACGTGGGTCCCTTGCTCACTGTGCCATTGGATTCAAGCTAGCCTAGCTGATGAAGGGTGATACCCTGAAACCGGTTCTAGGATGCTTGTTTCCGGTCCAGGGAGGACCAGGCTTAGCAGTTCGGGCTGGACTGTTCCCATGGGGAACAGGGTCAAGACTGATTTGTATATGGCTGGGTCCAAACTGGGGTGGCATGGTGTGCAAAAGAACAATGGATTAAACCCAGATCTGTGACTGGGGGTGAGTGTTTGAAAAGTTTCAACACTCCGTCCATCATCCTTTTGTGTTGCTAAAGTTTCCCTAAGTGGGAAGGGTATGCCCAGACGTGGGTCCCTTGCTCACTGTGCCATTGGATTCAAACTAGCCTAGCTGATGAAGGGTGATACCCTGAAACTGGTCCTAGGATGCTTGTTTCCGGTCCAGGGAGGACCTGGCTTGGCAGTTCGGGCTGGACTGTTCCCATGGGGAACAGGGTCAAGACTGATTTGTATATGGCTGGGTCCAAACTGGGGTGGCATGGTGTGCAAAAGAACAATGGATTAAACCCAGATCTGTGACTGGGGGTGAGTGTTTGAAAAGTTTCAACACTCCGTCCATCATCCTTTTGTGTTGCTAAAGTTTCCCTAAGTGGGAAGGGTATGCCCAGACGTGGGTCCCTTGCTCACTGTGCCATTGGATTCAAACTAGCCTAGCTGATGAAGGGTGATACCCTGAAACTGGTCCTAGGATGCTTGTTTCCGGTCCAGGGAGGACCTGGCTTGGCAGTTCGGGCTGGACTGTTCCCATGGGGAACAGGGTCAAGACTGATTTGTATATGGCTGGGTCCAAACTGGGGTGGCATGGTGAGCAAAAGAACGATGGATTAAACCCAGAACTGTGACTGGGGGTGAGTGTTTGAAAAGTTTCAACACTCCGTCCATCATCCTTTTGTGTTGCTGGAGTCTATGTATAACCTGCCTTGCTCTCCATCGATTCCAGGGGAAGTCACTTTAACCTGGCAAAACACAAGTGAGTCTGCAGGGCTCGCTTTGCAATAGGAGCAGTTTCTTGGTGTCTGCTGTCTGAAATGTAAAGGGACAGTTTTACTATGAATTAAGGAGCGCAAAGATGACCGGACGCTGCCGGCCTTTCTCTGTGTGTAGTGTGTAAAACCTGCTTGAGTCCATAAACCGGCAGACATCATAGGCCAGTGCGGGAGGCCTCGGTGCACCCTCCAATCGTTCCCCACTCGGTTCACACTGCAGACCCTTGGCACCAGTGCTTCTCTGTGCTGTCCCAAGGTCAGTTTTCATGGTGACTAATGTCAAAGGCCTTTGGTGTTGCAGTTGCACTGACCGCAATTCGATCTTGTCTAGTGCTTTTTTTTAGCGCTTAAAGTTGGAGGCACACACACAAATCGTTTTGTGGTCGCAAATGGGCTGATTCTGCTAACAAGCCCATTTGCGAATGCTAAAAGGATTTTTTTAAATGCACAAAGCCCTATTTGGATTCTCTCACCTATTACAGAATCACAAATTGCATTTGCGATCCAGTATTAGGAAGGGGAATGTTCAGGGCGTCCCTTCCTAACACCGAATTGCAGTGGTAGGTATCAATGTTTTGTGACTGAAATGAGATCGTAAAACATTTGCATTTTACCAGCTAATTCGAATAGGTGGTAACCCACTCGCAAAGGGGTCCTTCCCTTTCATGAATATTTGTGAAAACTTATTTTAGGAACAGGCAGTGGTGCCAAGGACCACTGCCCACTCTTTAAACAATGAAAAGAAAACTTTTCATTTTATTTTTTAAATGCATCCTGTTTTCCTTTAAGGAAAATGGACTGCATTTAAAAAAAAAAAACAATAAAGATTGCTTTATATAAAAGCAATTACAGACCTGGTGGTTGGCTGACCCATGAGGCTACCATCCCTGTGATTTTTGCGATTCCCAAAGGTCGCAAACAGAGACCTACCTCATTAATATTCATGAGTTAGGTCTAGTTGTGACCCAGTGAGAATCACAACATGTGTCAAAGACACATTTGTATTTTGGTGTTACCAAACAGCGAATCACAAAAGTTACCTCTGTACATCTGACCCTAAATACCTTGAGTTGAGTTTGCGCTATAAAAAGTATAACAGCAGCGCATCTCCAGGTGTGCCTGCACAGACACGGCCGCAGTCACTTATCAAAGTGCACAGGGATCCACAATGTGCCTTCTGCCACCATTAACACACGAGGGGGGGCAAAGTAAAGTCATTTAACTACCCGACCCAAGCAGTCAATGATGGGCTACATGTACCTTTATTTTTAGTAGGTTCAATGAAGTGCCACTGAAATAGACAGCACTTTATTGGATTGCACAGAGTGAAGTCCAGGCTGCACATATATCTAAGCGCTAGTTTTAGGGCGCAGCACTGGGGCCAAGCTGGGCAGGATGGGGGTCCCCTTCTCACCCAGTGCTAGTTTTAGGGAGCAGCACTGGGGCTAAGCTGGGCAGGGTGGGGACGGCAGCTGTTTGAAACACCAATGGGTTAAAACCATCTGCTGCACAGATCCTTATGTTCTCAGTGGATAATAGCACCATTTAACCTGGAGAGGAGCTGCCAACTTTGCAGCTGAGGAACTAGGTTTGAGTCTGGGTGTCAGCTCAACACCCTGTGATTCTGGGCAAATCATTCAATCTCCACGTAACTACTAAGCGCTCCCATGCCTTCAGGTGAGTTTCCACTATACGAAACTGCAAAAAAAACTTTCAAGTCACGTAACTGTATTTTATGTGGATGGCGCAGTGGGTTACTGCTTTTGTTACAGAGTTCCCTTTGTTACCTGCAGTTCATAAGTTACAGTCCTAGTAAAGCACAGCGCGTTTGGAGCTTTCATCAAACAGCTGCATGCAAACTGCAAAGCACAGCTTCAGAACCTCGCAGGTGTTTTCCACAAATTTCTTTAGTCTAGGATTGCTAAAAAGGGTAAGAAAGTAGTACGTTCTTATTAGTTAAGACAAGCCCAATCACTGTGTTATGTTTTAAATCCCAATCACAAAGCTCTGTTTTAAATCCCAAGTTTGTTTTTCTCCAGACCATGCACTCTTGACATCTAATGCCCACCGGTATGGATGGCATGTGACTCACACATCTTGTCGTCCTCATTTGTTTTCGTAACATTTCCTTTATGTTGATTTACATACTTATATGATTCATTGTCTCTGTAATTTGTGTTTGATGTAATGCTCTCTGACACCCTACATTGGGATGAGTAGCGCTATAAAAGAAATCAATGAACAAAGTGATCATGGGGGGGCATTCAGTGCTACCAGCACTAAAGTAGACCGTGAGTGCAGGTATTTCTCTGATCAGTCTCCACTCGCCTATGCTGAGGGTTCGCGCACACTGCAATACATGTTGCCCTCCTGAGCGGGCAGTAACTTACCACCTGTCTGGGTCTTGATGACTTGATCAACAAATACAGTAAAGAGGCAGAGATTTGTTGCAGGTAGGAAACACTTAGAGTACCTAGTTTCATTGGTTGTATGTGCTTGGCTCGGGAGTCATTTTGCAAGTAGACCCGTTTTAGGACTGGGGAAATTTTGACTTGTTTCTAATGTTCTCTTCACACTTACACTTTAAAATGCTACACATTGACCCCCTTTTTTCAGCAATTGGTAAAAAATATGTGCTGTAAAATCCACCATTCTAGTCCATTTTTTCAAACATTTCTTGCGGGGGAGAACCCGCCTGCACCCTCCGTTTTCACTTCAGGCTTGCACGATCATTATACTTGCATATACATTTTCCACCCTACTACTTTGAAACTCCACCATCCACCACTGATACTCCCATCTTGCTGGCCAACTCCTCCTTCCAACATTTCCCACTAGCTACAAAACACTGTATGGTACCTTTAAGAACTTTGTTGAATCTCTCAATCATCCCGTTAGAATAGGGATGATTCAGTTCAGCCTTCATATGTACGGTCCCTTTACACTTCAGGAATTGTTGCATCTCCTTTGAGGTGAGCTGCATACCATTATTGTCAACAAAACTGAAGGATATCCTTCTCTATCAAAAACTTCCTTCAAGAAAGCAATCACAACACGTTTCTCAATAGAATTTGCAAATTTTCAGAACACTGAGAATGCATGTCTATGCAATTCAAATTGTACTCATCCACATTAGCTGTACGATTAGGACTCACAATGTCCAAACCTCTTCCCAGGGTCCAGATGGTAATCTGTGCAAACCAATTGGTTGTGTTCTACAATTTCAGATCTCATCACTACCCAGGCATTTCCTCAATCTTTCATTTTTGTTCTACCATTAAGTCCAACCTTGGCTACCAGTAATCCATACAAACACATTCCTTGGTCTTTGAAATTCCCCCTGTGGCTTTCATGTGCTATTGAAGTTATTCAGTTTTTCAAAGACACAGGATAAATCTGGCATTTTCCTCTCATCTATACACTGTCCTTCTCAGAAATTTCATCCTTTACATTCTTAAACTCCTTTAGATGTTCATCATACATGTTCATCGATGACCACCCATAAATTATTCAAACCAGCACGTTTTGCAAAATTTGGTAATTTTCAACTTCCTTCAACCACTCCTCCAATGAAATTATTCCACCCATTACTTTGCACACTTTCAATTCCTCATTATATGACTCTCTGTCCAAGATGGCACCAACATCTTCCACATCATCTTCCCCACGCAATTTTGAAAAACAATCTGCTAATGTGTTCTTCACACCTAGCACATAAAGTACATTGGACTCAAATTCTTGAACAGCCCCCACCCATTTATGTATTGTGAATGACACAGCATCAATACCTTTAGTTGTAAATATCTAGCCTCAAAGGTTTGGGGTCAGTCTTGACTTCTAATACACTTCCCCACAAAAATCATCTCAACTTTCTCACAGCCTAATAGATAGCCAAAGCCTCCTTCTCTATTACCAAGTATTTCAGCTCAGCACCCTTCAGACTCCTGAAAATCAATAAAAGTGTCCTTTCCACACCACCAATTAACTGCATAAGGACAGCCCTCAAACCTTTCAAGCTAGCATAGGTCATAAGGCTGTGTTTTTTTTACAAGGTTCAAACTACTAAAACAAGGGGCATTCCTCAGACATGGTTTCAAAAACTCAAATTCTCCTTCACATTCAGGATCCCATTCAAACTCTATTCCCATTTTTAACAAGTTCCTCATGTTTTTGCTTTTCTAAGCAAAATTGTCAACAAACTTTCAATAATACTCAGACATTCCCAGTAATTTTACCAACTCGTCCTTATTAGATGCACTCTGCATGTTGCTGATGACATTCATAAAATCATTCTTGGGCTGAATTCCCTTAGAAGACATGTAATGATCCAAATACTCAATGGAAGATACAATGAATTTGCATTCCCAAGCTTTAAGGTAAGACTGCTGGCTTCTAATCTTTGAATAACTTCTCTTAGTCACTCATCATGTTCTTGAGAATTAACACCATAAACCAACACATGGTCTTGACAAATTCTTACCCCTAGGGCAACTTTTGAAACACCTTCCCTCGCCCTTTGGAAGATAGAAGAAGCCGTAATCAAAGCAAATGGAATGCTGACATATTTAAAGGTACCGAAGGGGTTGACAAAGGATGTAAATTCCTGCAACAATGGATGCAGACTAAATTGATGGTATGCTGAAGCCAAGTCAAGTGAAGAGAAATGTTTAGCTTCCCCCAACGAGCTCAACATTTCAGTGATATTTGGTAAAGGACAATGATCCACAATCACACTGTTATTCAGTTCCCTGAGATCCACACTCAGACTTGCTTCTCCATTAGCCTTCTTTGCCATCACAATTGTAGACCGCCACTCAGAACCTTCTACGTCCTCAATTACCCCATCATTATTTGGTTGCTCTATTTCAAGAGCCATGTCATCTTTCACTTTGAGAGGAACATTCCTTACTTACAAACTCTGGGTATAGAATTAGGATTACGTTTAATGAAATAAATGTTATTTTTTAAGCAGCCTAATTCCTTCTGAAAACATTGGGAAAATCTTTCTCATAGTCCAATGCTGAAGATTAAACTTTAACAGAGTTTACCTTTTCTCTTAACCTGACAAATGGAGACTCATTGTGATGCAGATATACCATCAAGTCCCTCTGATAGGGCTAGATAATTATTGGATCTCCTTTTTGTTAAAACATAAACCTTCACTGCAACAAACCATAGAATTCCATGCACTCATTAAAATACCATAATAATTTAATAGGTTCACCACATATCATTTTAGTTTCATGTCAGGCTTGAATAATTTCCCTTTCCCTTTCAATTTAGACTCATAGAAAGCTTTTGGAATTAATGTAATCCTGACCCCAGAATCAGAAAGAATTTTAACCGGAGCATCCTCAACATAGACCATCAAAAGGCCCATTTTAATCTTTGGCTGGAACTTGAAGAAAAATCTCACTACAGTCTTCCTCAGAAGTGTAATCAATTTCTCTCACTTTTTGATTGTTCGCACTTGACTTGCAACTACTGGTAAAATTACCTTTCTTCTCACACTTTTTACAAACAACTTTCAACCTGGACAATCCTTAAAATTAGTCATATGACTGACACTCCCACATCTAATACTCTTGCCCTAATCTTTCTTAGATTCAGTGGGCTCATCTTTTTAATACTGTCTTTCTATAACAACTCACATTTTGTCACCACTGCCTAATTCCTGAAGAATTTTCTCTTTTGTAATAATTGCAACGCATGCCATCAAGTGTTCAGAAGTTTTGACAGTGGTCAATACATAATTTATTGAAGGATTATCCTTCTGCCATAAAGATTTGTTGTCCTTTTTTATGACACAACCTAACATGTACTGATCCCGAAGCTGTTCTTTGAAAGAAGAACCAAAATTACAAGTGGAAGCCAATTTGCATATTCACCAACTCCCTGCATGCGTTTTGCAAAATGTCAGAGTTCCAACACAGTACTAACCTTTGGTAGATAGTGAACATCTACCTTTTAAGCATTTTTTTTAATTAATTGAAACCCATGAGATCTTCTTTAGAAATGTTAGGCAAATGCTTGAATGCTTCTTGCCCTTTCCTCCCTCAACACTGCATAAGTAGAGATATTTTCTGTTCTGCACTCAGTAAAGTACCATACACTCTAGCATGGATTAAATACTTACTTCCACTTCCCCAATGCAAAACAGGTTCACCAGAGGTAGATTAAAAAAAATGGGGGAGCATTTACATTCTGCATAATAAAATATCCTGTCAGATGTGACACAAATATAGATGTTAATAGAAAGAAGAACAAAAATAAAAAAACACCAGTATCCAAAGAGATACCTGATACAGAAGAAATCACTTATATTTCATGCAATACATGAAATCTAATGTTTATAGTTGCAGTTTGTAAAGTGAGTAAGCACTGTTGAAGAATAGCATACTATTCATAAGAGAAGTGATCCAATCCAAAATGACCACTTACAACCGAAGACACTGCAAACGGTAAATCCTGAATAGTAATCAGTTGTAGTAAAATGTATGTTTCTTTTTAAATTTAGAAATCCACACATAGCAAACGATGACAGACCACAGCCGAAAATAAAGTAGCTAACCATAGTAGAAAATAATTACTATAAGGGCGGTCAAGACTCAGTTACTTCTCCAAAATTCTAAAATGAAATCTATCTAGAGAGAATTGAAGACAGCTTTGTGCAAGCAGATGGTATCTTTGAGATCCTTAGCCCAGATTGTGGGTCTGTTAGCCTTTTCTGTTCAGGCGATCTTTCCGGGTTCCCTTGACTACAGGGTTCTACAGAGGTTGAAGATCCATTATCTAACGAAAAGTCTGATGCAGGATTGTTGAGTTCCTTTGTCCCCAGGGGCTTAAGAAGAACTCCGGTGGTGGCTTCAGCACATGGAATCGTGGAACGGGAAAGCAATTTTCAGTCCTGTCTCTGATATCATAATAGAATCCTATGCCAGTCATTGGGGTTGGGGAGCAAAGTGCGGGGACTTTTCTACCATAGGTCGATGGTCTTCAGACAAATTCGGCATGCACATAAATCGCTTGGAACTCCTCAAGGGGTCCTTTGCAATAAAGTCCCTCTCTCCCAAGAATAGCAACTGTTGCCTCCTCCTTCGGATGGTCCGCAGTCAGGTACATCAACCGTCTGGGATGAACCTGGTCACGTCTCCTGGCAAACATCGCAAAGGAGTTCTAGTATTTCTGTCTCCAACAGAAGATTATAGTTATGGCAGAATATCTTCTGGTCAAAGACAACATCGTGCCAGAATGGAACTCCAGATTCCTGGTGGAGTATAGCAATTGGAAGCTCCATCCTCAAGTTTTCAAGATGATTCTGCAATCATTCGATCCGTGTCAGGTGGATCTCTTCGCTTCCAGACTGAATTGTCAGTTGAGCAAGTTTTACAGCTGGTGACGACCGGATCCAGCAGCGGGAATTAAGCCTTCCCTCCATTTGCTATGATCTCCAGAGTTGCAGTGCAGGTCCGGAGGCAGTTGGCGACAGTAGTTCTAGTCACTCCCGTTTGGAAGACTCAGCCTTGGTTCCCAGCCCTTCTGAAGTTGTCTGTCCCTTTTCTTCTTCCAGTTTTTCCTTCCTCCTGGTGTATTCAGTGGGCTCACTGAATCCTCTTCTTCTTCAAGGCCAACTGTTTCTCATGGCTTGTAAAATATTGGGAGACATGAGCAAGTCAATGGCATTTCAACGTCAGATGCAGCTTTTATACGAAAAGCTTGGGCTCCATCCACTCACCAGCAATACTCTTTGGCTTGGAAGAAGTGCATGGGTTGGTGCCATCAAAGGAATATGGCTCCCATGGCCTCAGGCCTGAAAGATATCCTGAATTTCCTTACCGAGATTGCAGATTCTGGTTAGTGTTACAGGTCAGTAAATCATTTTCCGTCAGCTTTATCAGCAGGTCATGGACATATTGATGGCAAGCCAGTGGGTATGCATCCTTTAGTTCGCAAACTGCTCAAAGGCATTACAGTGGCTAATCTGCCTAAGCCTAGATATGCTCAACTTTGGAACGTAAATTGTGTTCTGCCCACTTTTTGACTCCTGTCCGATTAAAGTGTATTTATCTATAAAGCAATTTGAATTATTGCATTTTTGGGGCATGGTTCAAAGTCTTTTGGGAAATGTAGTTTTTTATTTACTGTAATTTGATTGGCTCCTGTTTGGAGTAGTAAAGATAGAGAAAGCCTAATTCTCACCTCCGTATCCTTAATAGAATCTATAATTCATGTTTCATATGCTAGAAAAATTTCTATTCATGAAGAAGTGCGGCGAAGAACTCTTCAGAGTAAGCCATGAATTTGAAGATTTCACTTCCTCCCCAACTCTGCTGTCACTTCTTGTTTCAGGGGTTTAAGGCAGTTTAGAAAAGTGGTGAACTATTAGAAAATGTTTTTGATTGGCAAATTTACAAGAAGTCAAAGCATTATCAGTTAAGGGATAACTGTGCTACTCTTGAAAAATATTCCCACTTCAATGAGAATGAACATATGTTCATAGGGAAGGCTGATGAAACACAAAGGTGGTTGGAGGAGGCTTGCAGTAAGTCTAACCACTAGCAGAATTAGACACAGCCCAACACAAATCAACCTTGACCCAGCTCCAATAGGACCAGTTCATCCCGATTACCATGCCAAGCCCTCTTTTAACCAAAACACAGCAACCCAAAACCAGGTTTGCCCTGATTGAGGCTCTTCAGTAGGGTGCATCTTGGCTCTAATGGCACAGTGAGCAAGGGACCCACATATGGGCATTCCCTTGGTCACTTAGAGCTGTACATCAAACACACAAAAGGTGATGGAAGGATGCTTACAATACGTTTAACCACTGGAAATCGCTTGAGGTAGCCTTTCAACCCATTGTTCTTTTCCCCACCATACCACCCCAGATTAGATTCAGCCATATGCAAATCAGTCTTGACCCTGCTTCAATAGGAACAGTCCATCCTGAGGATCAGGGTCAAAGCTGATTTGCATATGGCTGGGTCTAATCTGAGGTGAAGTGGTGAGCAAAAGAATGATGGATTGGGGTGCTACCTCAAGCGATTGGCAGTGTTTACACTTATTACAAGCGTTCCTCCCATCACCTTTTGTGTGTTTGATGATGAAAATAACTTACATTATTCATGTCGCTGGCCCTCGTACAGCAGCCTTTGTAGAACTGGATTTCACTTTTGCTACAATTTTATTTCCAATGTAAGAAGCACAGAAAAAAAGAAAAGAAAAAAAGAAGCAGAATTCTGGCGAGTCTGGAATATAACATTATGTTATCCTGGTTATTCAAGAACAAACAATCTAATTAAAGTTTCATTTGCAAGACTACTTCTTGATTCTTGAAATAATATTCAGTATTTTTGGTTAGCCATTGTAGTGCCTCTCCGTTCTAATGATGTGACAAACTCCAACTTTACCTGAATTAACAGCGCCACCCTGTGGAGATGGAGCCAAATATCTGTGGTTCTCTTCAATGATCCACTATACCACATTAAGAGAGTGCTTTCAAGTGCAAGGTTAACCTCATGCCAACACTTCCTTAACCTTTGAGTACATGAAGTATGTTAAAATTAAAGACCTGTGCTTTATTGTGAAACAAACTTCAAACCTCCTCTTTACTCTTTAAATCAAGCTGCTCCTGCCCATGGATGTCAATTCACCAAAATGCCAAGGGTAGCGGAAGTGACATCAAACGCCATTTCATCTTTACGTTCACTCACGCCACACTCATAAACACACATTCACTCATATACACATGCACTCTTTTACAATAATATATTATTCGCTATTAGTGTAATTAAAAAAAACTGATTGAAAACAAGGAACTGGAGCCCCAGCAAGCTGCCCCTGTGTTACTGACACTGATTTTGCCACCTCTGAGGTAGGTCAGGGGGTCGCAGAGGCAGTGCCAGGGGTCGCACGGGGCAAGCTGTGGGTCGCGGCTGCGACCCCTGGCAACCCCTAAATGACGTCCATGCGTCATCAGCTGACAAACTTGTCAGCCGAGTACTGGTGTGTGGTGTTCTAGTGAGAACTTAAAAAAAGAGGTTTTCACTAGGTACAGTCTAATTGCATATTACTGAAAACATATATATTTTTTTAAAATGTTTTGCACTAAGGGGCATATTTACAGGACTAGTGACCTTGCTGCGCTGCCCTACACCACAGGGAAACGGCAGAAATGCACCGTATTTAAGAAATGCAGTGCATTCTGGTCCTTTCCCCCTTGTGCTGGCACCCCTGTTTCGGCAGTCTAGCGCCAATGCAGGCACCCTTGCACCAGGGTGCAAGGGTGTCTGTGTTGCATGCAGAATTATTTTTGTGCAGGAAGGGGCACCTTCCTGCACAAAAACAATCCATGGAGGCGTTTTCGTCATTCTATGTGTGCTGTAGAATGCAGCAGACATGGAAAAAGGGAAGTAAGAGGAGAAATAAAGATATTTCTCCTCATTATGCCTCCGCTGGGAGGCGTATGGTTTTGACGTATTCTCAGGTTTAGAAAGCCTTGTAAATCTGGGAATGCGTCAACTCCCATGGGTGTTGTGTGGGAAAAACACTGCAATGTCCATGGAACGCCCCCTGACGCAGAGTAAGGCAACACAGAGCCTTGCGCTCCATTGCTTTACACCATGTCTACAAGGCCATGAAAATCGACGCAAAGGAGCTCTGTGTGGCCTCATAGATGTGGGTCTGCATTACGCACTGCTGCAGCATAACCAAAATGATGTTCCAGTGGCAGACAGGGATTATAAATATGTCCCTAAATCTCTTTGCAGATTTGGCAGCAGCCTATCTTTCACTGTGCATAATATAATTCTAAAATGAAGACTTTTTTTCACAGTGCTTTCAGTTCTAGGCTGCGACCTCATAGCACTATGAATAAGTGTCACTATTCCCTAGTGCACCAACCAGGATTCAGTTCTGGAAATGGTTACACACACAGACATCTGCAGTGATTGGCTTAACCAACTCAGCTGTCATAACATAAAAGAACACATTTCCCACTGATTCCTTTAACTTTCATTTATTTTTCATGCACGGTGTGTGCATTATGTTCTCATGTATTTACCTAAAGGTGAAAGGCCAACAAAATACTTGTAGTTTGTTTTTTTAGCCAGTATCTAGCCCCTCTCCATTGTTCTCATGATCAGAGTTCCCATACTCTTTATGCACTTAAGCCTCTTGATTCAAAATGATTTGCAGGAGGCTGTCATTGAGGCCCCATCTCCACCCCAGCACACATTATTCAAAGAATTGTGTGTTTACTGGAAGCTGCAGCAGCCCGGGCTGAGACACAGGAGGGAGTTGGGGTGGGATGATTCCTCCCAATGGGCCTTTTCCACTGTTTTAGGCATCACTGATCACATGACAATGACACAATTACCCTTTAATCTCTCTGGACTTTAGGGGATATTTGGCAGGGTGTACACGACTACCCTGGGATTCCAACAACCACCAGAGGCACCCGCAGCTGGAATCCGATGGATAGAGCTGGCCCCATACCCCTGTGTGGGGTTTTAGTGGGGTCAGTGGGATAAGTCAAAGTACACTGAATGTTAATTTGAAGCCAAAGTTGGAATAGTTCTGGCTGCGGATCTTGGACTGCAGTAGACAGGCTGTCAGGAGGAAGTGGGCTGTCAGGGTACCACAATCATAGTGGGTTCATCAATTACGCCATCTCCCCTTGATTTTCATCTGGATTGCAAGGAGAGTCTCTGTCTCTGTATTGCATAGTGAGGGAGGAGGGGGCGGTTCCACAATTATTTATTTTGTAAACATATGTGTTTGCATGAGGAAGTGAGAAGGTGGCAGTGCACAGTTAGATCACATCGTGTACCATCTTATACCCTGGTGAGATGGCATCTTTTACAGCAGGGTAGGCACAATACACTGATAGGTGTCATCAATCATAGAGCCTGCCAACTTATATAGTCTAATATAACTTCTCTTACAGCTTGAGTGACATCACACACAGTCTATCAGCATCTAACTGCTGTGACATAATAGCTCATTCAGCTTGAGTGACAACACACACAGCCCATCAGCACACAACCATTGTGACATAATACTTTATTCAGCTTGAGTGACATAACACACGACCTATCAGCACACAACCATTGTGACACAATACTTTATTCAGCTTGAGTGACATAACACACGACCTATCAGCATACAACCATTGTGACATAATACTTTATTCAGCTTGAGTGACATAACACACGACCTATCAGCACACAACCATTGTGACATAATACTTTATTCAGCTTGAGTGACATAACACACGACCTATCAGCACACAACCATTGTGACATAGGGGCTCATTCTGAGCCCGGCTGGCGGCTGGAGCCGCCCGCCTGGAAGGAGCCGCCAAATGACCGCACCGCGGTCAAAAGACCGCGGCGGCCATTCAGACATTTCCTCTGGGCCGGCGGGCGCTCTCCAAAAGAGCGCCCGCCGGCCCAGAGGAAATGCCCCTGCAACGAGGACGCAGGCTCAGAATTGAGCCGGCGTAGTTGCAGGGGTGCGACGGGTGCAGTTTGCACCCGTCGCGTATTTCAGTGTCTGCATTGCAGACACTGAAATACACAGTGGGGCCCTCTTACGGGGGCCCCTGCAGTGCCCATGCCATTGGCGTGGGCACTGCAGGGGCCCCCAGGGGCCCTGCGGCACCCCCTACCGCCATCCTGTTCCTGGCGGGCGAACCGCCAGGAACAGGATGGCGGTAGGGGGTGTCAGAATCCCCCATGGGGGATTCCAAGGGCAGCGGAAAACCGGCGGGAGACCGCCGGTTTTTCTCTTCTGACCGCGGCTGAACCGCCGCGGTCAGAATGCCCTGCGGGGCACCGCCGGTCTGTCGGCGGTGCTCCCGCCGACCCTGGCCCCGGCGGTCTGAGACCGCCGGGGTCAGAATGAGCCCCATAATACTTTATTCAGCTTGAGTGACATAACACACGACCTATCAGCATACAACCAGTGAGACATGATACCTCATTCAGCTTGAGTGACAAAACACACGACCTATCAGCACACAACCATTGTGACATAATACTTTATTCAGCTTGAGTGACATAACACACGACCTATCAGCATACAACCAGTGAGACATGATACCTCATTCAGCTTGAGGGACATCGCACACACCCAATCAGCACACAACCATTGTGACATAATACCCTATTCAGTTTGAGTGAAATCGCACACAGCCTATCAGCACACAACCAGTGATGTGGAAGACTGTAGGCTCCTTCTTCCTGAAGACATTCTGAATCTGGATAAGGATTGGATCTTTGGCTGGAGCTTGAAAGCAACAATCCAAGCATAGATTGAAAAAGTTGTAATTGATGGTGAATGGGAGAGTTATGTTGTCAGAGACCACTTGTTCCATGGAGGATGGAAAATGCCAGAGTTTCAATGAGATCAAAATGAACCTGGTTCACATGAGCAGCTTGAGCTGCCATTAACAAGAGTTTTGTTTCACTGCAGATGGTTCCAAAACACAGCTATGACCCGCCTATGCCCTGACCCTCCTCGGGAGTCTCTTTCTTGTTATCACACACCTAAAGGTGATGAAAGGAAAATCAAAAGCAAAAAATTACCCTCTAGGGGATCCCTTATTATGGGACAGAAAACACCTCACTCACTATTTGTGGCATGCTTCATCATCGGACTGATTCTATACTCCCTGTGCTGCCCTTCAGGGAGGTGGAGCAAAATGGTTTTTGGGGTTCGAATGATGTATGGTGGGATCAGTATTTATTTGTAGTATATATGGGTAAATCTACCTTGGGGATACACCATCAATTCTCATCCTTTATTTTTTTAGGTTCCTCAAACAGGATTAACAGACTCCTCAATAAATGGTCTCTGGGCTTTATTATCCTCCCATCTCTTAAATTACAGTCAACCTTTTCTGGACATCCATCATGCACCACTCAGGGTCAGTAGCCTTCCTCACAACAATAAGATTCCTAAGTCTGAATCACTGTCGTAGTCAGTCATCTTGAAGAAAAGCAGAGTATTAATTGTTACACAAGTCAAGTACCTGACTCCTAGAATGAGTATATTGATGAAAGGAGTTAATCCCAAGTCTTCTCAAAGCCACTACACTTGCCCGTCCAGACCCTCCACCCATTGAGTGCTTGATGAATGTGTGACTACACGGCAATGCTCCCTTCCCACCACCCCCCCCACCCCGGGTTAGAAGTTGCTAACTAGGCGGCTGGAGATTAATTCCTTTAATCAATTTACTTATTCTAGAAGTAAGGTTCTTGCATGGTGCGACAAGTAACACATTGCTTCCCTCCCAACTGCGTCCCTCTCAACCACCTTTAGATAACATATTTTCTGTGGTGTGAAAGCTCACTGTCAAGGTAGCTGATTTTCTATGAAGTGGCCATTCTAACATCATCAAGCACATCTCACAAGTGCAGATAATTCATTCATAGAAAGGTGAACACTCTTGTGAGGCCAGAAATGACTCACAACTCCAGATAAGTCAGTCCTTGAGAAGTGACCACTCTTACTTCATCATACATGCCTCCTAGCCCCAGGTAATTAATGCCCTGAGAGGTGAGCACTCTTACATCATCAGACACTCCTCGCTGCCCCAGATAGTTCATTCACTGTGAGCTGACTAATCATTTAGCATCAGAAATTCCTCACAGCCCCAGGTAATTCATTCACTGTGAGGTGACCACTCTTACACCATCAGACACATCCTAGTGCCCTAGGTAATTCATTCACTGAGTGACAAATCTTATATCATCATATATCCCTCAGAGCCATATGACTCGCTCTTTGTGATCTGACTGCTCTCACACCCTGAGATATCCTTCCAGTTCCAGCAGGGGCACAGTCTGTGGGAGGTGTTCACTTGTATACCATCAAATGCCAACTTGTGGTCAAGATAACACATAGGGCCTCATTATGACATTGGAGGTAAGTGCGACTTACTGCCCTGCTCACTGCCGCCAACATACTGCGACCGTGGAGTTATACCGCTACGCGTATTATGACACACACATAGAAATCTGCCACTATACAGACACACACACAAGTCTGCCAGCGCAAAGGTCAGTGATAAAATGGCGGTACCAAAACCCACACCATTACGCCAACAGAAATACGCCCACAGCATCATGACCCACGAATCACCACGGCAGACATTCAACTGCGGTAAACCATTGGCGGTACAGACCGCCGCTCTCATAATACACACACACTAACAAAACACCACCACATTGGACAATTCAAATTACACACACCTGACATACATACATACACCACACCCACACCAACATAAAACACACACCCACACTACACAAAACCCTTTACGACCCAAAGATTTTGACAACTGAGAGAGGGACAAGCCAGGAGCACCCACTGAATCAGAGCCACAAAACACCATCACCCATACACCATCCACGCACCTCACAGCACACACCCCAACACATCACCCCACACACCCTCACACACACCACTCACACTACACCCATGACACCACAAAGACACCCCAGGTTCTCAGAGGAGGACCTAAGGGTCATGGTGGAGGAAATCATCTGGGTAGAGCCACAGCTATTCGGATCACAGGTGCAGCAGACGTCCATTGCTAGGAAGATGGAGCTATGGCGCAGAGTCGTGGACAGGGTCAACACTGTGGGACAGCACCCCAGAACAAGGGATGACATCAGGAAGAGGTGGAACGACCTACGGGGGAAGGTGCGTTCCATGGTTGCAAGACACCAGATAGCTGTACAGAGGACTGGCGGTGGTCCCCCCCTCCCCCCCCCCCACAACAAACAACATGGGAGGAGCAAGTCTTGGCGATCATGCATCCTGAGGGCCTGGCAGGAGTAGCAGGAGGATTGGACTCTGGTAAGTCAAATCTTTACTACTTTATCCCCCTCCCCACCTGCATGCCATCTCAAACCAATGCATGGACCCCAATCACAGCCCTGCATGGACACCCATCACCACAGCATGCACACTACTGACAATCACTTAGCCAACCAAATCACAAATCACACAAGCCAAAGCTGCCTTGCTAATAACAACCATAGATGGAAACATACCCATGCACAAGTTGTCACACGCAGAAACAATAACACTGCATTTATATCCCCACAGGACCCCCACACAACGTCACTGGAGAGGAGGTGCCAGCAACATCCAGTCCCCCCACAGAAGAGGCCCACAGTGATGACAGCAGCTCTGCACGCCTGGATCAGGATGACCAACCTGGCCCATCAGGGACCTCTGGACAGTCGGTGACCCAGCCACAGTCCCAAACCACCACAGAGCCTCCCCCTCAGGAAACACCACCACAGCGCCCACCCAGCAGTCCCATCCCTCTGTCCCCAGGACACGTCAATCAGCAGTGTGTCCACCACTACAGGGACCCCAGGAAACCCCACAAACACAGGACGATCAGGGACCTGGGGTCAGTGGCAGTGGGCACACGGTTCAGGGGACAGAGGCACAGGACAACAGGGAAGCTGGGAGGACTGCTGTGCGACAGGGGGAGGAGAGGCCCAGGGAACCGACTCTCCACAAGGCACTCACCAACATCTTGGGAGCATACCGCCATTCCCAGGAGACCATGGGCCAGATATTGGCCAAGCTGCAGGAGACCCAGCGGCTGCAGGAGGGACAGTACCTGGGGATCAGGGAGGACGTGAGAGACATCCACACCACCCTGGTCACCATTGCAAGGGTGCTGGCAGAAATGGCCAACACCATGAGGGAGGCAGTGGCACACCAACGGGCCCCTGACACTAGCCACACCGAAGAACAGCCCTCCACCTCCGACGAAGCTAGTGGACAGGAGGCCCCGCCACAGGAACAATAGGCCACCAGCACCCCTCCCTCTGCAGAAGGAGAACCACCCCGCAAGAGGTCCCTGCGATCCAGGCAGAAGCCAGAGAACATTGCCAAGACCCCCGCCAGGAAATAAGACTCCCCTGAATGTCACCCTTGTGTCCTACTCTGTCACCCTGTCCACCTTTAACTGACATTGCTCCACTTCCTATGCACCCTTGGACAATGCATCTGTGATACCAATAGACTGGACTCTTTCCTGGACATTTCTCCACCATCAACCCAGCCAATTGCAATACCCCCTACACTTATTATCACAGAAATAAACACCCTTCGAACTAATACAAGTATGGAGTCTGTCAATTGATTGAAATATGTATTAGTTTAACAAGCTGTAAACATTGCAATTCAAATGTACAGTCATATTTACATAGGTATGACCTGTAGTGGGCAGCAGTAAACACACCAGGAGCCAGAGCGGGGCACAGATATCTGAAAGTAGAGATGCCAAAGGGTACAGTAAGTGGCCATAGAAATAGGGAAATCAGGCTGCCATGTACAATGTCCAACACAAAACTGCAATGGAAGGTGAAGTTACAGTGTCTTACCTGTGTGTCACTGGAAGTACTGGGGAATTATAGTAGTTCTGTTGTCCACATCCTCTTCCTCTGCCTCCTCTTCGTCACTGTCCACAAGCTCCACCGCTGCCGCACGACCATCCCCAGGCTCATCCTCCTGCAGAAAAGGCACCTGGCATCTCAAGGCCAGGTTGTGCAACATGCAACAGGCAACGATGATCTGGCACACCTTCTTGGGTGAGTAGTACAGGGATCCACCTGTCAGATGGAGGCACCGGAATCTGGACTTCAGGAGGCCAAAGGTGCACTCAATGATCCTCCTTGTTCGCCCATGTGCCTCATTGTAACGTTCCTCTGCCCTTGTCCTGGCATTCCTCACTGGGGTCAGTAGCCATGAGAGGTTGGGGTAACCAGAGTCACCTGTAAATATCGAGGGATACCTGATAGCCACGCACTCACCCGTAGTGCCAACCCCACACCCATATACCTACATCAACTGGGTGGGAACCATGGGCTCACCTATTAGCCACACCCGGTGCCTCTGGAGTTGAGACATCACATATGGGATGCTGCTATTCCTCACGATAAAGGCATCATGCACAGAGCCAGGATACTTTGCATTGACATGGGAGATGTACTGGTCCGCCAAACACACCATCTGCACATTCAGAGAGTGAAAGCTCTTTCGATTTCTGAACACCTGTTCATTTCTCCGGGGTGGGACAAAGGCAATATGTGTACCATCAATGGCATCAATGATGTTGGGGATATGTCCCATTGCATAGAACTCAGCCTTCACTGTGGCCAAATCATCCACCTGGGGGAATACGATGTAGCTGCACATGTGTTTCATCAGGGCAGACAACACTCTGGTCAGCACGTTTGAGAACATAGGCTGTGACATCCCTTATGTAAAATGTAAAAATGTAAATTAGCACTTGTATAGCGCACTACTCACCCGTTAGGGTCTCAAGGCGCTGTACTCATACCGCTATGGAACCCCTCCTGGCTTTTCCCTGTGAGGCACCCACTCCTGAGCACCCCCAGGGTGAAGCCAGGCATCCAAGCGCTGTTGGGGCCGTTGTGGAGATTAAGCAAGCTATTGCCCAGAGTTGCAGAGTGGGACCCATGAATTAGATTAGGCACCGAGGCGAGAATTATCTGGTCAAGGGGATGGGAGAGATATGTTGGGCCATGAGTATGACAGTCCGGACGGTATGAATAATACCTTTTCTGCTGTATTTTTTCTGCAGGTCAGCGCCCATCAGAAAAAGGGTATTTGGCGTGCCATCGCCAAGGAGGTGCGGACCCTGGGGTTCTTTGACAGGCGGAGCACCCACTGCCGCAAACGGTGGAAGGACCTGCGCGGCTGGGCAAGGAAGATGGCGGAAGCCCAGCTGGAGCTGGCCTCCCAACGAGGAAGGGGTGCCCGTCGTACCCTGACCCCCCTGATGTTCCGCATCCTGGCAGTGGCCTATCCGGAGATGGGCACTTGAAGGCATCACAGCAGCCACAAGGGGGTGAGTACAGATTCAGATTCATGACTTTGCGCGCGTCAAGGTGTTACCTGGGTGGGGGATGTGGGCTGTGGGTGCCACTAGGCCAGGGCAAACATGGCAGGGTAGATTTCATGATGGGCAAGCTCAGATGCACTCCAACCCCAATAATGTTAGTGGACATCTACTACTGGGCAGGGTCCTGTGGGTTTCAGGTGTGCAGCTAATGGCGTTAGGCACTGTACCCCATGGGCTGGTGACTAGCATTGTAACTGGTAGTGCATGGCCTAGTGCTTAGGGCTGTTCCCTGTGAGTTGTGTATGCCAACGGTAGTGTTGTTGCTGGCACTGACCAAGTGTATCCTCTGTCTCTTACCCCCCCTTTTTGTTTTGTCACCGTGTCCTTGAATGCATCAGCATCATCTGGCTGAGGAGCAGAGGAACCGGCGACGGAGGGAGCTGCATCCCACATGGGCCTGGAGGCCGAATCCACCAACGGTGAGGGCACCAGTGGGATGGAAGGCGAGGGGAGCACCACGATGGAGACAGGAGGGGACAGTACTAACAGCGACTCCTCCTCCTTCGATGGAAGCTGTCTGGCGGTGGCGGACACCTCTGTGCCCACCCCAACTACAGGTACAGCCACCACCCCCTGTACCAGCACTGCCCTCCCAGCAGCCCCTCAGCGTGTTTTCCGGGCCCGCTCACCCAGGAGGGTGGGCATCTCCTTCACCCCAGGCACTTCAGGCCCTGCCCCAGTCAGCCCTGCTACCCTCAGTGAGGAGGATATTGACCTCCTGAGATCCCTCCCTGTTGGGCAGTCAACCATACTGAATGCCATCCAGGGTCTAGCAGGGCATTTGCAACAAACAAATGCATACCTGGAGGGCATTCACTCTGGCGTGGAGGCCCAAAAGAGAGCATTCCAGGCTCTGGCCAACTCACTGATGGCAGCCATTGTTCCTGTCTCCAGCCTCCCCCCTCCAACGTCCTCTACCCAGTCCCAATCCCCTCAACCCCAGCCTATCCCAAGCACACCTTCAGACCTGCATTCACCCAAATCAACACACAGAAGTGGCTCAGGCAAACACAAGCACCACACTTCATCCCACAGGCACTCACACAAGCACCATCCAGATGCAGACATACCAACATCCACTGCCTCAACTGTGTCCCCCTCCTCCTCCTCGTCCACCTCCCTCCCATTAGCGTCTCCACTCACACCTGCATGTACTACATCCTCATCCACTACCTCCATCACCAGCACACCTATTACTACACGCCTCTCACTGGCAGTCACCACCCCCTCATCCATGCACACGTCCCCTGTGTACTCTTCCACTGTGTCTGTGACCCCTCCTCCCAAAGTACACAAACGCAAGCACTCAGACACCCAACAGCTATCCACCTCACAACAGCATCCTGCCCATTCACCTACACCCAAACACAGCAGACAGACACCTCCTACAACCACTCCCTCTTCCTCCACTCCCAAACCTTCGCCCTCTTCCCACCCCAGTGCCCCTAAGAAGCTTTTCCTCCCCAACATTGACCTATTCCCTCCCCACCCGCCGTCTTTCACTTCGGGCCAGAGTGGCCAGAACCCAGCCCAGCACCTCAGCCACCCAGTCCACGGCCACTGTGTTTTCTGCAGCTACTGCAGGTGTGAGTGGCTCCAAGGAGGCACCCGTCAGCACAGCCAGTGTGCCAGCACCACCTGCCAAGGGCAAGAAGGGGCCGCCACCTAGCAAGGGCAAGAAGGGGATACCAACCAGCAAGGGGAAAGAGGCACCACCAGCCAGCAAGGGAAAGGAGGCACCACCAGCCAGCAAGGGCAAGAAAGGAACACCAGCTGGCAGAAGCAAGAAGGTACCACCATCTGCCAAGGGCAGAAAGGGGCACACAACACCAGCCATGGCACTGCAGCCATCCGAGGCTGCTGGGGGAAGAGCTGGAGCCTCCCCCCACCACTGACAGCACCGCCACCTGCACCGCGGCAACCACCGCCACCTGCCCTGCCGCCAGCACCGCCACCTTCACCGCCAGCAGCACCACTGCCAGCAGCAGCAGCCCCAGTGGGCAGCCGTCCGAGGCTGCAGGGGAAGGGCTGGAGCCTCCCCCCACCACTGACAGCACCGCCACCTGCACCGCAGCCAGCACCGCCACCTGCCCTGCCGCCAGCACCGCCACCTGCACCGCCAGCAGCACCACTGCCAGCAGCAGCCCCAGTAGGCAGCCATCCGAGGCTGCAGGGGAAGGGCTGGAGCCTCCCCCCACCACTGACAGCACCGCCACCTGCACCGCAGCCAGCACCGCCACCTGCCCTGCCGCCAGAACCGCCACCTGCACCGCCAGCAGCACCGCCAGCAGCACCACTGCAAGCAGCAGCAGCCCCAGTGGGCAGCCGTCTGAGGCTGCAGGGGGAGGGCTGGAGCCTCCCCAACACCACTGACACTACCGCCACCTGCAGCGCAACTTCCAGCCACTGAGCAGCCGTCACCGCCAGTGAGCAGTGTGTAGTTGTGACTACATGGGCTGCAGTGCGTCCTGGCCCCTGCAACACCTGTCGGTGTGACACCCAGGTGAGAGACTGTGACCTTGCACCATCCAGGATGAAGCACACTGGGCACAATGTCCCCTCCAGAACCAGTGGAAGAAGGCATCCACTCAGCCCTCCTTGGCAGGATGAAGCACACTGGGCACAAAGCCCCCCTCCAGAACCAGTGGAGAAGCCATCCACTACAGAGACTGTGGCTTTGCACTCCTCAGGACCAAGCAGTGGGCAAACCACCCACTAGAGAGACTGTGGCTTTGCACTCCCCAGGACCAAGCAGTGGGCAACCCACACACTAGAGAGACTGTGGCTTTGCACTCCCCAGGACCAAGCAGTGGGCAAACCCCCCACTAGAGAGACCGTGGCTTTGCACTCTCCAGGACCAAGCAGTGGGTATGTATCCCCCTCCAGGACAGTGGTGTTGTACCATCTTCTGGCTGAGGTGCCCCCCCATTCGCCATCCCCCTGAGGTGCCTATGTGTTTTTGACCTGATGCCCCTGCGGTGTTCTCTCCGTATTGAGGCAGGAGTCAAGTGTGGCCTTGGCCTATATGTTATGGCCCTGTGGGCCACGGACATTTTGGAGTTGGCATTGTCCCTCCTTTTGTATATATTGTACATACTGTTTATTGATTTAAGGACATGTTTATCTTAAATTGTACTATTATACTCACTTTAATCAATTCATTTTGTCCTTGCGTTATTCCTGAGTGTTACGGGGTGTATATGTCGTGTTGTTGCATCTGTTTGTGTGTATGGTGTTGGGGGTGAGGGTGGGAGTGGGGGTGTTGCGTGTGTGTGTCACTCTCTTTTTCCTCCCCCATCCCTTGTGTGCTAGGTGCAGTACTCACCGAGGTTGTCTTCGCTGGCGTTCGTGTTCCTGGTGTATGAGGAGGAAATTTAGCAAAGAGAAAGTCTATCCGTACATCAGAGAAGATTTTGAAATGGATACTGCATCACGATCCACAGATGAATCATTACCTTCCAGAAAAGACAAACAGAGGTTCAGCAACAGTTCATCCTCAGATGGTTGGAGCACAGATGAAGGGATTCCACATTCATACTATAGTTTCCCTCATTTTCCTATGTACCAAACTCCTACTTGGCAATCTCCATACCCTTTCTATCATCCACGCCCGATGCCTCCCTATGTACCTTTTTTAGGCCGAGGCTGGGGCAGAGGAAGAGGCAGGCGGAGAGGAAGAGGAAGACACGTTCACTGGGCACCACAGGAACCACAGATGGTAACCCGCAGCCAAGGGAAGAATCCTCCAATATGAATTTAGTTGTCAATTTGTCAACAAGACAACTTACTGTGGAAGAAAACACAGTTCTGAACAAAGGTTTGGGTTTTGTTCCCACCCCCGACAGATGACTTTTTTCAAATTACTTGCGAATTGACTCAATTTTTTTGAAAAATCAGACTACATTTTTTCTTTAAAGATACACCTACATAGTCTCAACAAGAAGACACAGTGCTTAGGACTCCATCTACCTTTATGCCTCCTTTAACATCTGTGCCTTGCGAGGTACTTGCCTTCGAAAAAGCAGTCATGATGGATGCACAACAGTTACATCCTAAACGTGTTTTTTGCAACATCACCACAAGAACAGCTTTGAAAACTCTCCGACAAGATCATACTATAGTTATTAAACCAGCAGATAAAGGTGGAGCAATTGTGATTCAAGACTCACTCACATATAGATCGGAATGTCTTCGACTATTGGGTGATTCCACCTATTACTCACCGATTTCACGTAATCCAGCTGAAAGATTGCAGCTACAGATTCGGACTTTGATCCATGAAGCTGCATCTAATTCATGGATATCCCAGAGAGAGGCCGATTTTTTGGACACCATTAATCCGCGTATCCCCTATTCTTACTGCCTCCTGAAAATCCACAAGGGTATTACACCTCCTCCTGGATGTCTGATAGTTTCGGGCATTGGGTCAGTATTAGAACCCCTTTCTACCTTTTGTGATTTCTTCTTACAACCCATTGTAAGAGAGTCATCCACTTCTTTGAAGGACACTAAGGAGGTCCTCAATTTGATCGAATCCATAAATGAGACAGAGACAGAACAAGCATTAATCACCATGAGGTAGAATCTCTGTATACCAATATTCCACAAAAAGAGACACTACGGGTACTTGAGACTGCTCTCTTAAACAGACCATTAAGTACAACTACACCTGTACATTTTATCATACAATGTGCTACTTTAGCACTCACCAAAAAACATTTTCAATTTGAAGACCAGCTGTACCATCAGACTTGCGGGACTTCCATGGGGAGTACCTTTGCCCCTAGTCTTGCTTGTCTGTATGTGTACGATTTTGAACAGCGCTGTATTCTTCATACTACCAATCCCTTCACTGATAACATCAGACTTTGGCGACAATACATTGATGATATCCTGATTGTATGGCAGGGAGACACTCAATTGGTCCCTCATTTTATCAATTGGATTAACAGCCTTGACCCTTTTTTAAGGATCCACTGAAGGTATTTATTTCTTGGATCTTACTGTTAGTATTAACGATGGCAAACTGCAATCTTGTACGTATCACAAAAAGACTGACTGAAACAGTTTATTATTACATGAAAGTTACCATCCAAAAGCCCTACAGGACAATTTACCATACAGTCAATTTCTGAGACTATGTCGCAATTGCAGTAATATTTATTTTTTTGACCAACAAGCTGATGACCTTACTAAAAAACTACTTGAGAGGCATTATCCAGCGAGAACTATTTATACAGCATGTAAACGAGCTCATAACAACAACAGAGAGGCATTGTTGTCTCCAACATCAAAGAGTCCTGCATCCCGTTTAACCTGTGTATCTACTTTTTCACCAGCTTCGAACTCTCGCAAGAAACTGATCAATAAACGTTAGTCAATCCTTGCGAGTGGAGGTGTCGACATACGTAGAACTTTATTTGCTTTCAAAAGCTCTCCCAATATTAAGGATTCTGTTGTGCACACAAGACCACTACTATTCAACAAGGACCCAGATCAAAAGACATTGTGGGCCCATCCACCTGTGAAAGGTAATTTTCCCTGCAGCAATTGGAATGTTTGCCCGCTTACTAAACGCATCCAAACAATCAACCTGGAACCTATTGGTCCTTGGAGACTTCTAAAACACGCCAATTGTAACACCTGCTATTGTATCTACATGATCATTTACCCCTGTGGCCTGCGATACATAGGTATGACCACAAGATCAGTAAAAATTTGAATAAATGAACACCGTAGCAACACAAGATGTGGACGTCTAACGACAAAATTGAGTATCCGCTATTGTGATGCACAACATATGCCAGACGACCTATGGTGGATTATTCTTGAAGTTGTTCAGTCACCCACGAGAGCGCTCTTAGAAATTGAACAACGTTGGGTGTATAAGCTAGGAACACACATCCAGGGATTAAATGATGACATCCCATGAATGAGTGTGGCAGTATGCATGAGGTAATCACCTCCCTCTTTAATTGCTACCAATCTACTACTGTGTCCTTTATAATTGTCGATATCAGAGAAGCTGTAACTTATAACATCTCTATAGGGGATATTGCCAAGTCCCTTTCCTTGCTTCTATTTTTTTATATATATATTTTTTTTTTTAAGTTGGTTTTCTCTTACAATAACTCTTTATGACATACATTATATTCACTGGGATAGACCAATGCCCATTACTTTGAGATTACAAAAATGTGTCTACTAACAACACTGTACCACGCAGGTTTGCGGGAATAACATTATATCTAATTGCCTGCTCTTTTCGTTGTCTCCTTTGTGATACCGACATACAACTTGTGCAGAGTATGTCTATAATTAACTGTCTGAATACTTCAAGGTGAGCTCTGGCAGTCCTTTCCTTTTGTTCGCTTGTACTGACGGCACTTGGCCCCGCCCACTTTCCTCCTGATTAGGCGCTATTTTCTGGCGTCCTTACTCTTTATAAATTCAGCGCAGCTTAGCGGTCTCATGAGGTGGACAAAATCTGGTCCCGAGTAGTGTCCAAGTAAGTTATTCTTCCTTTTAAGTGACCTTATCAGCACGCTGGCGGATTTGTATTTTGACTGCGACCTGTTTTTCTTCCCAGGTACGCGGCTTGCCTCTTACCTCACTTTTAACACTTCGGGGCAGCGTCACCCGAGAAAAGCGGTTTCTCATTTGGAGCGCTTTGGAATATTGTTAGTTCTACTCCGCACAGAGATTTCCTTTCAATCGCTTACCCGTGTTCAGGGCGCGCGGTCTCGCTTAGTTTTTCTGACATATTCTGTTTACCGATACGGCAAGTAATATTGATTCCCCGCGTTGCACTTTAAGCCAATGTGCACGCTAATTACTCCATTCCCTTCTCTTTGTCATATTGAGCCCTCCGATGTCTGCCATTCTACAATATTCGTTCCCCTATTCTGGATAGTCTCGGCTTATCTTTATTATTGATTTTGTCACAAGTAGTCATTACACAGATGTTCAGTTTAGCAACAGGTGTAGTTATCTGTTGGTCTGTTTACCCTTTGTGTCAGCATGGGTTCTATTGTTTGTTAATCTCCTATGTCGAACTGTTTGACAATAGTTATACTATGGATGAGTTTATTATGCAAGTTTTGTTTCTAATATGTTATTCTAGCAACAACGATTGATTGTATACTTGCGCCTCCTATGAAAACTAAATCAAGGATGGTAAGCATACCTTTATTTAACTGGTATATCTTCCTGTTGTTCCACTGTATTTATGTCCTTGATCACCATATTCTTTTGAAATGATTATCACTAATTGTGCTACTTCCCCGAAGAGAATAGTGAAATGTGTTATGTTTGTGTTTCTTTTTTATTTGACTACAGGTATGCGGCAGTTCCTCTAGATCGATGAGAACTGTTGTGAGTATAGTCTCACTGCTTTATGTTGCTCTATAAGTTTTGAACACATTGTACAGTTTCTTCACTATTTTTGGAGAAGATTTCATTTAGTCCTGATGAAGCGCCAAGAGATCTGGATGGACGTTAGAAGGCGCGAAACATGTTGACTTTTTGGAGTGGAAAAAGTAAAGTCTTTTTGGCCAATCGCTCGTTAGAGTAAAGGACCATTATTTCCATAACTCTTATTGAGTTTTTAACCTCGACCAGCACTTCCTCGTACTAATCAAATTGTTTTTTAAGGGAGTGTCAGAGTCGATTTAAATATTTTTTCTTTTCTCTCGATCTACGCTTAACCCTTTATCTCTTTGTGAAATTCTGGCATATTGGCCACCACAAGGGTCCCGTCAGACACTGCTGTGCCAGTCTGACGGGGAGCAAGCCCAATGATGATACATGAGGGCTTTTGCTTCTGAACTTATTCATACCTGCTATACTCAGATCTTTCTTGTGTTACGTTGTCTTTTTTTTGGAACAGTATGCCTTTTTGATTGATTCACTATGATGAGGGAGTTTGTACACTGGACCAGTTAATCTCCCAGTCCCCCCTTTTTTGACAAGTGTATAAGGAGGTACACCAGCATTGGAAAAAAGTGTAGCTCGGGCTCCATGGCGTCGTGGTTCTTCCTTGAGTGTCGAGAGGTGAGTCGTTTCCCTTCAGTGTACTGTTTCCGCTGTGCTTTTGATGGCGTTGGTACCGCCCAGAAAAGCTGGCGGATTGGCCTGTTGTAATAGTGTGGGCGGTACATTGTCTTCCGCCTGGCTGTTGGTGGTTACCGCCGCTGTGCTTGTTGATACCGCCGTGGTGGTCGGAGTGTTAAAGTGGCTGTCTGTGTTGACGGGTTCCGCCGTGGTCATAATTCCATTTTTTTACCGCCTGCCTGTTGGCAGCATTACCACAGCTTTATCATCGACTGCCAGGGTTGTAATGAGGGCAATAATCTCTTTGAAGTGACCACTTTTAAACTATGCTTCAGAGCCCCAAATAGCTTATTCACTCTGAAGTGACCATTGAAACTCCACTGACACCTTCTCATGCTTCACATAACTTATACTCAATGGGCTCTGCGCGTATCATTTCAGACCCCGTCCCAGCCCCATGTAATCCATTTTGGGGAAAGGACCCTTAGACACTATCAAAAACTGTCATATGCCCAGATAACTCACATACTCTGTAAGATGACAGTTTTAACTCCACAAAAGACCCCTCTAGGCCCCAGGTCACTCATTCCTTCCAAGGTGATCTTCTTTACACCATCAGTCATAACCCCTTGCTCCAGGTAATGCAAATTGTCTTCATGGTGATAGTTCTTACTCCATCAACCCCTCCTCTTGCCTCAGACAACTCATACAGGTGTGAAGTCTCTTTACACCATCTGTAGGAGTCTGGCCTGGTTTGTCGTGAGTAACCTAGGTACTTACACCTAATACCAGGTCCAGGTTTCCCTTATTAGTGAAATGTAGGCAGTGTTCTAGCAGCTTAGGCTGTCTAGAGGTAGCTGTAGCAGAGAAGCTTAGGCTGAACTAGAAGACATGCAAAGCTCCTTCAATACCACTATAGTTACACAGTACTTATACACAATAAAAGACAATACTCAGTGTTACCAAAAATAAAGGTACTTTATTTTAGTGACACATGGCCAAAAATATCTTAGATGCAATACTCCTTCTGGAGGTAATTATTATACACAATATGTACACTAGAGACCAAAATCAGGTAAGTAAATAGTCACAAAATAATGCACACAGTAGAAAATACAATAGAAAGCAATAGGCCTAGGGGCAACACAAACCATATACTAAGAAAGTGGAATGCGAAGCACAAGTTCCCCTCTAGGCAAGTGTAGTGTGTAGAGGGGCGATGGGAGTGTAAAAAAAATCCAAAGGTAAGTAAAGTACCTGTTAGACCTGACAGCCTTAGGGTAGTCACCCCTAACTTTTTGCCTGCCTCCCTCCACTTTTTGGACACTGTTTTTGCTGGTTTATAGACTCTGCGCACTTTATCCCTGCTAACCAGGGCTAAAGTGCATATGCTCTCTCCCCTAAAACATGGTAACCTGGAATCATACCTGATTGGACTATTTAATCTACTTATAAGTCCCTAGTAATGTGCACTACATGTGCCTAGGGCCTGTAGATTAAATGCTACTAGTGGACCTGCAGCACTGGTTGTGCCACCCACTTAAGTAGCCCCCTTAACCTTGTCTCAGGCTTGCCATTGCAAGGCCTGTGTGTGCAGTTTCACTGCCACCTCGACTTGGCATTTAAAAGTACTTGCCAAGCCTAGAACTCCCCTTTTTCTACATATAGGTCACCCTTAATGTGTGTGTAGCCGGGCGTCCGCCGCAGCTCGACATGACGCATCGGAGCAGGCCGATGCGTCATGTCCGCGTCTCCCCGTTGTCGGGGCAACGCGCTCCGACCGAGGCAGGGGGCAGGCCGTTGCCCGGGAAACCGGATGGGTTTCCCGGCGCGGCAAATTTAAAAGGGAGGACCCCACCGACAGGAGAGGAGAGAGGAGGAGAGCGGAGACGAAGGAGCGGAACGCCGAGGAGGAGAGACAGGAGGAGGACGAGGAGAAGAGGAGCCCAGAGGAGACCCAGAAGGAGCAGGAGCAGGAGAGGAGAGCCCAGGAGAAGGAGAGGAGAGACCAGGAGAAGGAGCAGGAGCAGGAGAGGAGAGCCCAGGAGAAGGAGAGGAGAGCCCAGGAGAAGGAGAGGAGAGACCAGGAGAAGGAGCAGGAGCAGGAGAGGAGAGCCCAGGAGAAGGAGAGGAGAGCCCAGGAGAAGGAGCAGGAGCAGGAGCAGGAGAGGAGAGCCCAGGAGAAGGAGACCCCGCAAGAGACGGAAGGAGAAGAGACCCCATCAGAGGAACGCTACAACGCCAGCCACGACCCAGGAGGGTCGTGGCTTACCAAGGTACGGTCCTTGTGGACCAAAACCAAGACCACTGTAGACTAAGGGAGGGGGAAGGGAATATCGCAGTGTAAAGGGAGGGGATAAAAAGGGCACGGTAACAAGCACATTCGGGCACACCACAAAATCTATCATTAGAGAGTGAGAGCACTTACACCCCCCCCTTTTTCTCCTCACAGACACCCTCCTTATCGTTCCTACCCATACCCAGACAGGACTACAGAGAAAGTGTGAAATAATCCGTTTGGTAAAACCCCATACTTACCCGGGTGTTGTGTCCCTTTTTTGTTTTCCGGTACCGAGAATCCATCTGAGGGAACCGCCAGACGTCTCCCAGGAAAAGAACCATTGCAACTATATCAACTATATCAACACTGCAGGAACTGTACCGCAACCCCTAAGAAAAACCCGGCCACTTGATTACCTAGCTTTAGTATTTGTCTTTATTCCACCTTAACCTTAGAATAAACTTCAACACAAACTAAAACGCATATCTCGTCGTCATTTGTATAGTGTTCGATCTGTCACAGTGGTGTCAGAAGTGGGATCAGACTCTGGATCCTCCTCGACAATCGAACGGTATACACAATGAGTGACACCCCCTCGCTGGAAGACATGATAAAACAGTTGGCCGAAGGCCAACGCCACCTACAATTGGTGTGGGAGGCCCACCAGAGGGAGGCTAAGGAGGACCGTGAGGCCTTACAGTCGGCTTTGAAAAGTCAGGCAACCATACTGGCCAATAATCAACTAGTCCACGAGACGGCCATGAAGAAGCTAACCGACACAATCGCTACCACTAAGGTACATCCCAATGTCCCAAGCTCCGTCCTACAAAAATATCAAGAAGGGGATGATCCCGATTCCTTTTTCACTAATTTTGAAAGGGTGGCCTCAACCGCGCAATGGCCAGAAGATAGATGGGGCCAGTATATCGCCCCATTGCTTACAGGAATCCTACAAGCCGCCTACCAAGCTGCGAATCCCGGGGGAACAACCCCATATTCCGAAATAAAAACCAGTATATTAGAGCGGGTGGGACATGACACAGAATATTATAGGATCAAATTCAGGAAAATCAAGTGGGGACCGAATGAGGATCCCCGAACCTTCTACTATCGGGTAAACGATTTGGCTTTAAAATGGTTGGGTCCGTCAGGGAATAGCCGGGAAGACGTAATCCAAACCATTGTTCTCGAACAATATTTAGATGCCTTGCCTACGGCCACAAAACACTGGATCCGTCAACATCCCAAGGTGAATACAGAGACGGCAATTGACTTAGCCTGTGCATACCACCGTTCGGCGGATGTACGAAATATGCCAACCCACCCCATCATAAAGCCAGGGCTCCCCAACCCCAAAAGCACTCCCAGAGTCCTTCCCGAAGAAACCGTCCCTCGCAGAACCTACGAGCATCCACCAGTACCGGGTCCCCAGTGTTATAACTGTGGGGAATGGGGACACATTGCCCGTATGTGTCCCCGGAAACAAGACACTAGTGAACCCATGGAGGTTGGAGTTACCCGACGACGGGTGCTGTGTACAGGCCAGGGCAACCCCAAGTTTAAACAGTCCTTAAATGTCAATGGTCGTATGGTTTACGCCCTTATAGATTCCGGATGCAGTCAATCCGTGATAAGGAGGGATCTCCTAACCCTAGCAGACCAGGAAGTCGATCATTGGGTGACTATTTGCTGCATTCATGGGGATAAGGAGAGATACCCCTTACAGGCCCTGACCGTAGAGTGGAGGAACTACAGGGATAGCCTTCCGATGGGTATAATCTCCGACCTGATAGAGGAATGTATTATTGGGACAGATTATGAACATTTTCAGGAGATCCTGGATCACGTTCGACAACCAATCCTGACCCAGGATTGGTGGAAGGGTGCCCCCTTCTCGGACAGCGACATAGAGCCCCCCCCTAACCGTAGGAAACTATCACGTAGAGAGAAACGTGTTGGAAAAGCAACCCACCGAGAGAACGAGGCACATAGCACCCCCTCAGGTCTGATTGCCGAGACACATGAAGTACCTGTCGGGTTTCCCCAAAGACAAAGAGAAGATCCTTCTCTCGCTCAAGCTTGGAAGTCAGCCAAAGCAGAAGAAACCGAAGAGGTGGGTCCCTACTTCTTAATTAGAAAAAACCTCTTATACCGCATAACCACTACTCGCTCTGGGGACCGTAAGCAACAGTTGTTAGTCCCCGAGCACTATAGAGAACATGTTTTAACCCTAGCCCACTGTCAACCCGGAGGAGGTCATTTCGGGAGGGAAAAAACAGAAGAGTATCTCCTCCGGCGGTTTTATTGGCCGGGGGTTTTTGCCCACATCCGAAAATTTTGCTCTCAATGTTCCAGGTGCCAACTTACCGAACCCGGTAGACCTAGAAAAGCACCTCTTATACCATTACCCATAATAGACGTTCCATTTAGTAGGATGGGGATGGACTTGATAGGTCCCATAGTACCTTCCACGAAAGGACACACCTATATCCTAGTCATGGTAGATTATGCCACCCGATATCCAGAGGCCATTCCATTAAAAAGTATGACAACCAAAACAGTAGCCCAAGCAATGATTAATGTATTTTCTCGAGTAGGATTTCCTCATGAAATACTCACTGATCAGGGAACCCCTTTCATGTCTACCCTCATGAAACAGATGTGCAAAACGTTAGGCATTTCCCAAATTCGCACCTCAGTGTACCATCCACAGACCGATGGCCTGGTAGAACGGTACAACCGTACCATAAAAACTCTGCTAAGAAAAGTAGTAGAGGAGTCAGGCAAAAACTGGGATAAAAAATTGCCCTTGGTATTGTATGCCATACGTTCCCATGAACAGGCGTCTACCGGACACAGTCCTTTCGAACTCGTGTTCGGAAGACAGCCCCGTTCCCTACTAGACATGGCTATAGAAACTTGGGAAGAGGAGGCGGAGGAAGGGGGGAAACCCTTGTTAGAATATGCCCACGACTTACGATCTCAGTTACAAGGGTTATGGGATACAGTTCGAGTAAATATGGAACATGCCCAACAGAACCAAAAGCAATATTACGATCGAGGGAGTAAATTAAGAGTTCTACTGCCAGGAGATCAGGTACTTATAATGCGCCCCACGTCTGAACGCAAATTGGTGGCAAAATGGCAGGGTCCACATAAAGTATTACGAGCCGTTACCCCAGTCACTTACCTAATTGAAATCTCGACCACTCCGCAGAAAACCCAGATTTATCACATAAATCTATTAAAAAAATGGGAAGAACCCGAGGGCTCTAACTCGACCGAAGCCGTGGGCCGGTTCCTATGTCCCAATGGGAGGGTTCAAATTGAATTTTGCCCGACCGAGACCACTATTGGGGAGAATCTACCCACAGTGAACTCCTCGTTAACAAAATTAGAGAGGGAACAGGTATTCAGCCTACTAGAACACTTCAGATCGTTTTTTTCCATAGTGCCAGGCAAAACCTCTTTGATCACCCATGAAATACGGACTGCACCAGGTACAATTGTCCGGTTACGACCATACCGTATACCAGAGGCCAGGAAACAGATTATGGAGGATGAGGTCCAAAAGATGCTAGAGTTAGGAGTAATAGAGCCTTCTACTAGTCCCTGGTGCTCCCCAGTTGTCCTGGTACCAAAACCTGATGGTACTATCAGGTTCTGCATCGATTTCAGGAAACTCAACGAACATTCCATGTTCGATACTTATCCGATTCCCAGGGTGGATGATGTATTAGAAAAACTAGGAAAAGCAAAATACATGTCCACCCTAGATTTAACTAAAGGATATTGGCAGATTCCACTAGCCCCAGAAGATAAAGAGAAAACGGCCTTTGCCACGCAGTCAGGCTTGTATCACTTCACAGTGTTGCCATTCGGACTACATGGAGCCCCAGCCACCTTTCAACGGCTAATGGATAGCCTCCTAAAACCCTTTCGACATTTTTCGGCTGCTTACTTAGATGACGTAGTTATTTTCAGTGAAACATGGAATGATCATCTACTACATTTGCAGCAGATATTCCACACTCTGAGACAGGCAGGGTTAACTGCCAATCCAAAAAAATGCGTTATCGGCCAGCCTGACATATTGTACTTAGGATACAAAATCGGTCAAGGGAACCTCCAGCCACAATCTAAAAAGGTAGAGGCTATTCTCAATGCACCTAACCCTGCAACAAAGAAAGATTTGCGTTCCTTCCTAGGATTGGTCGGCTACTATCGAAGATTCATTCCCAATTATTCCACCCTAGCCGCCCCCCTTACAGATCTTCTGGCTAAATCTCGTCCTAATCAATTAGCCCCTTTCTCGGATCAACAGGAGACTAGTTTCGAACAGTTAAAAGTCTTTCTGACTAGAGAGCCCATCCTACGATGCCCCGATTTCTCGATACCGTTCCATCTCTATACAGACGCCTCTGATGTCGGACTAGGAGGGGTACTAACCCAGCCCGATGGGGAGGGGAGGGATCATCCGATAGTATACATTAGCAGGAAACTGTTTCCTCGGGAAGGCCTTACCCCACGATTGAAAAAGAATGCTTGGCCATCAAATGGGCTGTAGACACCTTACAGTATTACCTTTTGGGTCGCCCTTTTATCCTCTATACGGATCATGCTCCCCTCACTTGGTTGTCGGCTCATAAAGATACAAATTCACGGATCTTGAGGTGGTTCCTTGAACTCCAACCCTTTTCGTTTCAGGTCCGTCACATCCCTGGTCCCCAACAGGTCCCAGCTGATTACCTCTCCAGGTACCCGGACTCTACCTCGGTCCTCGATCAGGACCGTTCTTGGGAAGGGGTGTGTAGCCGGGCGTCCACCGCAGCCGCAGCTCGACATGACGCATCGGAGCAGGCCGATGCGTCATGTCCGCGTCTCCCCGTTGTCGGGGCAACGCGCTCCGACCGAGGCAGGGGGCAGGCCGTTGCCCGGGAAACCGGATGGGTTTCCCGGCGCGGCGAATTTAAAAGGGAGGACGGCACCGACAGGAGAGGAGAGAGGAGGAGAGCGGAGACGAAGGAGCGGAACGCCGAGGAGGAGAGACAGGAGGAGGACGAGGAGAAGAGGAGCCCAGAGGAGACCCAGAAGGAGCAGGAGCAGGAGAGGAGAGCCCAGGAGAAGGAGAGGAGAGACCAGGAGAAGGAGCAGGAGCAGGAGAGGAGAGCCCAGGAGAAGGAGAGGAGAGCCCAGGAGAAGGAGAGGAGAGACCAGGAGAAGGAGCAGGAGCAGGAGAGGAGAGCCCAGGAGAAGGAGAGGAGAGCCCAGGAGAAGGAGCAGGAGCAGGAGAGGAGAGCCCAGGAGAAGGAGACCCCGCAAGAGACGGAAGGAGAAGAGACCCCATCAGAGGAACGCTACAACGCCAGCCACGACCCAGGAGGGTCGTGGCTTACCAAGGTACGGTCCTTGTGGACCAAAACCAAGACCACTGTAGACTAAGGGAGGGGGAAGGGAATATCGCAGTGTAAAGGGAGGGGATAAAAAGGGCACGGTAACAAGCACATTCGGGCACACCACAAAATCTATCATTAGAGAGTGAGAGCACTTACACCCCCCCCCTTTTTCTCCTCACAGACACCCTCCTTATCGTTCCTACCCATACCCAGACAGGACTACAGAGAAAGTGTGAAATAATCCGTTTGGTAAAACCCCATACTTACCCGGGTGTTGTGTCCCTTTTTTGTTTTCCGGTACCGAGAATCCATCTGAGGGAAGCGCCAGACGTCTCCCAGGAAAAGAACCATTGCAACTATATCAACTATATCAACACTGCAGGAACTGTACCGCAACCCCTAAGAAAAACCCGGCCACTTGATTACCTAGCTTTAGTATTTGTCTTTATTCCACCTTAACCTTAGAATAAACTTCAACACAAACTAAAACGCATATCTCGTCGTCATTTGTATAGTGTTCGATCTGTCACAGTGTGCCCTAGGTAACCCCTAGAGCAGGGTGCTGTGTAGGTAAAAGGCAGGACATGTACCTGTGTAGTTATATGTCCTGGTAGTGTAAAACTCCTACATTCATTTTTACACTACTGTGAGGCCTGCTCCCTTCATAGGCTAACATTGGGGCTGCCCTCATACACTGTTGAAGTGGCAGCTGCTGATCTGAAAGGAGCAGGGAGGTCATATTTAGTATGGCCAGAATGGTAATACAAAATCCTGCTGACTGGTGAAGTCGGATTTAATATTACTATTCTTGAAATGCCACTTTTAGAAAGTGAGCATTTCTTTGCACTTAAATCTTTCTGTGCCTTACAATCCACGTCTGGCTGGGCTTGGTTGACAGCTCCTTGTGCATTCACTCAGACACACCCCAAACAGAGGGTACTCAGCCTCACTTGCATACATCTGCATTTTGAATGGGTCTTCCTGGGCTGGGAGGGTGGAGGGCCTGCTCTCACACAAAGGACTGCCACACCCCCTACTGGGACCCTGGCAGACAGGATTGAACTGAAAGGGGACCTGGTGCACTTCTTAGCCACTCTTTGAAGTCTCCCCCACTTCAAAGGCACATTTGGGTATAAAACAGGGCCTCTGCCCTACCTCATCAGACACTTGCTGGAGAAGAAACCTGAACCAGAAACTACATCCTGCCAAGAAGAACTGCCTGGCTGCTCAAAGGACTCACCTGTCTGCTTTCTACAAAGGACTGCTGCCTTGCTGTTGCCCTGCTGCCTTGCTGAACTCTTGCCTGGCTGTGAAAGTGCTCTCCAAGGGCTTGGATAGAGCTTGCCTCCTGTTCCCTGAAGTCTCAGGACCAAAAAGACTTCTCTCTTTTATTTGGACGCTCCGTGCGCTGAAAATTTCAACGCACAGCTGGTTCCGCGGCGAGAAAAACGCCGCACACCGACGCTGATCGACGCGACGCTCTTGGGACGATCGAAAATCCGACGCACGGCCTCGCAAGGACAACGCCGCCCGACCTCTAGAGAAGAAATCGACGCGACGGCTGCCGTGAGATCGTAATTTCAACGCGCAGCCCCGCGGATCGACATCCAGAGGAGAAATCGACGCGACGACTGCCGTGAGATCGTAATTTCGACACGCTGCCCCGCCGACCGACGCACAGCCGGAGAACCAGCAGGAAAATCCACGCACAGACCCGGGACATCTGGTAATTCCCGCGATCCACCGAAAGAGACTGTCCGAGCGCCGGAAAACGACGCCGACTTCCCCGCGTGGAAAATAACGACGCAAGTCCGTGAGTGCTGGGGAGAAATCGACGCACACACCCTTTTTCCACGCACCTCTTCTCTGGTGGCCCTCTGAGGAGATTTTTCCACTCCCAACCAGGTACTTGTGCTTGAAAGAGACTTTGTTTATATTCTAAAGACTTAAGACACTTTGGGGGTCATTCCAAGTCTGGCGGGCGGCGGAGGCCGCCCGCCAGACTTCCCCCCTCCGAAATACCGCTCCGCGGTCGAAAGACCGTGGAGGGTATTCTAAGTTTTTCCCTGGGCTGGCGGGCGGTCGCCAAAAGACCGCCCGCCAGCCCAGGGAAAAACTCCCTTCCTACGAGGATGCCGGCTCGTAATCGAGCCGGCGGAGTGGGAAGGTGCGACGGGTGCTGTTGCACCCGTCGCGTATTTCACTGTCTGCCAAGCAGACAGTGAAATACTTGTAGGGGCCCTCTTACGGGGGCCCCTGCAGTGCCCATGCCAGTGGCATGGGCACTGCAGGGGCCCCCAGGGGCCACGCGACCCCCCCTACCGCCATCCGGTTCCCGGCGGGCGGACCGCCGGGAACTGGATGGCGGTAGGGGGGGGTCGGAATCCCCTCGGCGGCGCAGCTAGCTGCGCCGCCTTGGAGGATTCCAAAGGGCGGCGGTACACTGGCGGGAGACCGCCAGTGTTGCCAGTCCGACCGCGGCTTTACCGCCGCGGTCGGAATGCCCTTGGGAGCACCGCCGGCCTGTCAGCGGTGTTCCCGCGGTCCTCCAACCCGGCGGTGATTGACCGCCAGGGTTGGAATGACCCCCTTTATATCACTTCCCTGTGATATTTCTACAATTATCCTGATAAATATTATATATTTTTCTAAACACTGTGTGGTGTATTTTTGTGGTGCTATATGGTGGTATTGTATGATTTATTGCACAAATACTTTACACATTGCCTTCTAAGTTAAGCCTGACTGCTCGTGCCAAGCTACCAGAGGGTGGGCACAGGATAATCTTGGATAGTGTGTGACTTACCCTGACTAGAGTGAGGGCTTTTGCTTGGACAGAGGATAACCTGACTGCCAACCAAAAACCCCATTTCTAACAGTACCCCACCACAGAGCCCAGGAAAGTAGGAGTAAAGTACTGTAAGTTTCCTCAGGACACACTACAAGTCATGATTAGAGTTATCGCAAGAACCAAGCAAGACGGCAAGCAACAAACAGTGGATTCCTGGAGTTGAAGACTTGGGAAGAGAGGAGACCAAGTCGAGAAGTCACAGAAGATTCCAGGAAGGACAGGAGCCCCTGCCACCCTAGAAGAAGGTGCAAAAGAGGATTCTCCGGTTGGAAGAAGTCTGCAGAAGAGCACCAAAGAAGATGGCTACATTATGCAGGAGGTGTCCCACGCCATGAAGTTGCTTGCCGGCAGTTTTCATCACTGGATTCGTCCAACAAGCCTTGGTTCCAGCAAGGTCGCGATTTGCGTAAAAATGGCATTGCCTTGACCCAGGAGGGGCCTGGGGCCTCAACTCGGACTGAGGAGGCAGAGGAGATTCCCAACATTGGAGAGAGCCCACAGATGTCCAGGCAGCACCCCCAGGAGTCCCAGAACACGAGGACAAAGAAGATGCAAAATGCAGTTGGTGCAGCACAACAAAAGAAGGTCCCATGGTGCCGGAGAACAACTCAGCGAGTTGAGCGTCACAGGATGGAGTGCTGGGGACCTGGGCTATGCTGTGCATAAAGGATTCTTGCAAATACTGCAGAGAGGCCTCAGGAGCTGGAGATGACGCAATGCACAGGGGTAGTGTCGCAAACCGGGAAGGCAAGCTCTTACCTCTGCCAAATATGGACAGCTGGACCTTAGGGCAGTCTGGGTTGAAGGGGTCCACAACCTGTGGTCCAGGGAGCACGCTCGTCGTCAGGAGAGGAGTCCCAGAGAACCGGTCATCATCTTGGAAGGTGCCTGCTGGAGCAGGGAAGTGATTCTGTCACTCCACATGAGATTTCTTTGGTCCTCCTGGTGCAGGGTGAAGACAGGGAATCTTCAGAGCGTGCACACCGTGGAAACTGTTGCAGTTTGCTGGCTGGAGCTGAAGATGCAGAGCCACAGTAGCCTTCTTGGATACTTTGTTGCTGTTGCAGCAGTTTCTGGAGCAGTCTGCGGTTGATCCATCGGTCAGAGGATGAAGTAGGAGTTGCAGAGGATTCTGGTGAAAGCTTGCAAGCCAAATCTGAAGAGGAACCCGTAGGAGAGACCCTATATAGCCCTGAGAGGGGGATTGGCTACCTAACCAGGTATGCATCTATCAGGAGGGCTCTCTGACGTCACCTGCTGGCACTGGCAACTCCGAGGACTCCAGAGTGTCCCCACACCTTGGAATACAAGATTGCTAATGGCTGGGACACACTGGAGGAACTCTGGGCGCCACCCCTGGGGTGGTGATGGACAGGGGAGTGATCACTCCCCTTTCCTTTGTCCAGTTTCGAGCCAGAGGAGGGACTGGGGGTCCCTGAACCAGTATAGACTGTCGTATGTAAAGAGGGCACCATCTGTGCCCTTCAAAACATTTCCAGAGGCTCTGGGAGGCTACCCCTCCCAAGCCTGTAACACCTCTTTCCAAAGGGAGAGGGTGTAACACCCTCCTCCCAAAGGACATGCTTAGTTCTGCCTTCCTGGGGCTGAGCTGCCCAGACCCCATGAGGGCAGAATCCTGTCTGTGAGGTGGCAGCAGCTGTAGCTGCAGTGCAAGCCTCAGAGAGCTGATTGGCAGTACTGGGGGTCCATGTTGGAGCCCCCAGGATGCATTGGATTGGCCCCCAATACCAGATTTGGAATGGGGACAATTCCATGATCTTAGACACCTTACATGGCCATATTCTGAGGTACCATTGTAAAGCTACATATAGGCCTTAACCTATATGTAGTGCACGCGTGTAATGGTATCCCCACACTCACAAATTCTGGGGAATTGGCCCTGAACAACGTGGGGACACCTTTGCTAGTGCAAGGGTGCTCTCACACTTAGTAACTTTGCACCTAGCCTTCAGTAAATGAAGGTTAGACATATAGGTGACTTATAAGTAACTTAAGTGCAGTGAAGATGGCTATGAAGTAGTGTGTGCACTATTTCACACAGGCTGCAGTGGCAGTCCTGTGAAAGGGTTTGTCTGAGCTCCTTATGGGTGGCAAAATAAATGCTGCAGCCCATAAGGATCTCCTGGAACCCCAATGCCCTGGGTACTTAGGTACCCATCTACTAGGGACCTATAAGGGGGTACAGTGTGCCAACTGGAATTGGAATAGGAAGTCACTAAACTATAGTGACTAATTTGGAAGCAGAGAGAGCATAAGCACTGGAGTTCTGGTTAGCAGAGCTCCAGTGACACAGTTAAGCACCACTGACAACACACACATAGGCCACAAACTATGAACACTGGGGTCCTTGCTAGCAGGATCCCAGTGAGAAAGGCAAAACACACTGACAATTAAGGTTTTAACTATGAGCACTGGGGTCCTGGTTAGCAGGATCCCAGTGAGACAGTGAAAACACACTGACACACACTCCCAAATAGGCCAAAAGTGGGGGTAACCATGCTAGAAAGAGGCTACTTTCTCCCATAACCCCCCCCCCAAGCGAAGGGCAGTACAGCTTACTTTGGCCAGTTGACACTTTATTGTCTAAGTGGTGGTAAGTGGAGAGAAGATCTGCAATAGAGTGGTTACTCCCTTTATCATCCACTGTATGGTTACTTCCCTGTGGGAATGTAAACCACCCTGTTTGGAGATTTTTACCTAACCAACAGTGTGAGTGTAAATTCTCAGAGTTTCTATTAATATGTTTTGAAATTGGGCAGTGGGATTGGTCCACTAGGCCTATGTCAAATGAAGAGAATGCTAGACAGAGATGCTGTCTCAATAAGGCCATAGCTGGGCATAAAGTTGGTCCATATGGCTGTAAGAGAGAACAGGGTTGCTATTTCTCTTGAGTTGGAGGAGGGCAGGGCTGCTGTCCTATAAGCTCCACACTAGGACAGGACTGTTGTCCTAAGTGTTTAGAGGTAGTGCAGGGAAGCTGCACTAACGTTTCTCTGGGAGGGCTGGAGGGTTGCTCCATATTTACTCAAATGGTGCCATTTTGTACATCTGCTTTAGTGGTTCCACTGAGAGGTACTTTCACCTCTGGAAGTCCAGCTGTGATAGCTGAGGGCTCCCTTGGTACAGGTTCCACCCCAGGAGAGGTTTCTCCCACCACAGGAATGGTATCCTTAGTGGCAGGGTGGGTAAGGGATACTTTGTTACCCTTTTAGCTTGTTTGTGGAGAGGGATCCTGAGATTTCAGGCCTTTTTCTCTCCTTTGCTCCTTTCCTCCTTTTTTCATTTCACCTGAAATGAGAGGAAGCAATTCCTCAGGGATACCCAGCATGGATGCATGGGTCCTAAACTCTACCTCATCCCAACCTGAGGCCTGTAGGTCAATCCCTAAGAGACAAGCTACAGTTAAGCTAGGTGATACCACCACTTTCTTTGGGCCAGTAACTCCACCCCAACTAAGTTGAACTACAGCTAAGGGGAGAGACTGAGTGGCGTTATTGACATCAGTAACTTGGTACGTCTGTCCAAGGAGGAGGTGTGCAGGTGACACCAAGTTTTCAGTCACCAGATTTATACTGGCACCTGTGTCCCTGTAGGCCTGGGACTCAACAACATTTATTAAAATTGACTGCCTGTACTTATCCATGTTAAGGGGACAAGCAGCCAAGGTGGCAAGGCCATTGCCACCAGGTGTGACAGAAACTGTCTTGGGACTGTCTACCCCAGTTTCTATTATGGTACCAAAAGTGAACCCAACTACACCTTTATTTTGACTTTTGCCAGTAGTCCCACCACTACTACCACTACTGCTAAGGGCACTAGAGCTTGATGTATTAGTGGTGGTAGGCTCAGGGGCTTTACCTGGGCAGGACTTACCTCCGGCCAATGGCCTTCACCTCTGCACACATAGCACCAAGGCTTTTTAGTGTGTAGAGTGAGAAGAAGATGAAGAAGATGATTTATCCCCACCCCTAGAGGAGTGTTGGACCTGAAGAAGGATCGTTGCACTTACTTTTATCCCGATGCTTGTCTGGAAATTTTTCACCATCTTTCTTTTTGCTGTCCTTGTCACCCCCTGTATGAGTTTTTTTGCTCACCCTTGTTCTGACCCATTTGTCTGCCTTCTTTCCCAATTCTTGGGGAGAGGTAAGATAATTGTGCAACAAATCAGACACACAATTGTTCAATATATACTCTCTCAGAATTAAGTTATATAGGCTTTCATAGTCAGTCACCTTACTGCCATTTAACCAACCTTCTAGGGCCTTCACTGAACAGTCTACAAAGTCTATCCAATCCTGTGAAGACTCCTTTCTGGTCTCTCTGAACTTTATTCTATTTTTCGCAGTGGTTAAACCCAGACCATCCAAGAGTTCACTTTTGAGAATGTGATAGTCATCTGAGTCATCCTCCCCGACAATAAGGAGTCTGTATCTCCCCTTGCCAGTGAAAGACAACCACAGGATAGCAGCCCACTGTGCTTGAGGGACCCGCTGAACTTTACAGGCCCTCTAAAGTGCAGCAAACCACTTATAGATGTCACGCCCCTCCTTGTAAGGGGAAACAACCTTGTGCAGATTTCTGGAATCAAATGTAGGTTCCCTAACACTGGAGTTTCTGAAACTGCTGGTGCCACCATGGGGAACTAACCCCAACCCCTGCTTTCCCTTTCCACAGCCAGTGATTCCCTGTCTAAGGCGAACAGCTGCTACAGTAACCTCAGTCTGGCCTCCTCTTACCTCAGCTTTCTGCGTTCCTTATCTAGGGGCTGGTCCTCAGGGTTAGAAGTGAGGGACACTTCTGAGACAGAAGTGATATGGGAATTGGTAGAGGCAGATCTTTCCCTAACTGGACCCACCCTAGTTACCTGGCCTCTTGGTGTGAAGGGAGCCGTACCTGTGTGTGACCTCTTCTCACTCCCAGCTACACTAGGGGGTTTGTCGATGGAAAGATCAGTGGAAGGACCCTCACCAGGATCTTCAGAATGCTCTCCAGAGTCTACCTGATTTGAATCTCCCTCTACCTCCCCCTCTGACTGTACCTGACATGGGGTGTGTTCCTGGTCATCCTGCAAGAGGAGATTCAAGAGACATTCCTTGTTGGGGTTCTTCCCAATCCCTAAACTTCTTTCATTGCAGAGACCCCTCAGACTTTTAACGTTTAAAGTTTCATAAGTTGTCTGTACAGCTCTAGGGGTAGCCTCTACACCAGACATAATGACAGAAAGAGTTTAGGAGAAAGAGTGAAAAGTTAGTAACTAATAGGCCTAACTTTTTAGAGAAAAGAAAAATGTTTCAAACACTTTTAGAAAGTTTTTAGAAAGTTAGTAATGGCTTCTAGGTACAATTATGTATAGCTCCAAGTATTGGCGTAAGCTTTTCTTGTGAAAAGCACTAGTAGCAAAGTGGTAAAGCAATTGCAAGTACTTATCCCACCGCTGCTGCCAATGTAGGAGGCTGGCCTGGTGTGTAGTGGGTACCCTAGGTACTTACACCTTATACCAGGTCCAGTTATCCCTTATTAGTGAAATGTAGGCAGTGTTCTATTAGCTTAGGCTGTCTAGAGGTAGCTGTAGCAGAGCAGCTTAGGCTGAACTAGGAGACATGCAAAACTCCAGCAATACCACTATAGTTACAAAGTACTTATACACAATAAATGACAATACTCTGTGTTACCAAAAATAAAGGTAATTTATTTTAGTGACACAAGGCCAAAAATATCTTAGAGGCAATACTCCTTCTGGAGGTAAGTATTATACACAATATATACACTAGAGACCAAAACCAGGTAAGTAAATAGTCACAAAATAATGCAAACAGTAGAAAATACAATAGAAAGCAACAGGCCTAGGGGCAACACAAACCATATACTAAGAATGTGGAATGCGAATCACGAATTCCCCACTAACCAAGTGTAGTGTATAGTGGGGCGCTGGGAGTGTAAGAGAACACCAACGGTAAGTAAAATACCCCACCCCAGAGCCCAGGAAAGCAGGAGTAAAGTACAGCAAGTTTCCTCAGGAGAAGTTGGTTCTGGTGGTGGAGGGGTCGTCGGTGAGTGAGAGGATGAGTTGGCATTGGGATTTTGGAGCTGTAGGTTCTGCAGTAGAGAAAGAGTGGAACTAACATAATTGTAATCATAATTTTAATCAGTGAGACCCGGCCCATGATGTCTAGAGGGAGATTGTTCCAAGCGCCTCATCTATTTTTGGTCCCTTTAAGAAGGTGTACAAGGTTTACTATGTGGACCCCTAAGGAGCGATTTCCTCTGGTCTGCTTGCAGTCCTGCAGCCTCCTCGAAAAGTCAAAGGATTTCTAGTACGTGTGGGCCCAACACCTTGGGGTCAGCAAGAAACAGGAGGACATCATCCGCACATTTGAGTGTATGACCTTATTGTTCAGTTCTCTTAATCAGGTGATGCACTGTTTTCTAAGCTTCTTTTCTAAGGTGCAGTCTTCTGTTTGGCTTTATTTCTTAGGGAGGATAGGAAGGGTCTCTCACCTGGTCTGCTGGGTACCGAGAGGAAGCCTCAGGCACCCTACCCCTTTCTTCCGGGAACATAACAACACTACTGGGTGATATGGTTTTGTTATTCCCTTTTATTATTAGTAGGATAATGGTTGTACTATGCATGTTCTTTATGTCATATACATTACTCGGGTTGTACATACATGCAGATTTGTTTGTAGCGCCATATGATAAGTCATCAGTGGACTGTCTCAAGGCACTTTGCCCACTATGGGCAGTACGCAGTACATTTGAACATGTCTGACTACATCCACTATGTTGACACCAGATAGGATGTGTTATGGTGGGTGCAGGAGTAGGAAAGGGGATGTGTCACTGATAACACCATGAGGCTAGTGAACAAGCAGAACAGGTTAAGGGTGCATCAGGAATGTTGTCTCATAGAGCTGACGTGTCTATTCGACTTATAACTGTATAACCATTGAGATCACATTGAGTATATCAACATTCTGTCCTTTATAGCCCTTCTGGACTTCTCCTGTCTATCACAAGCTCTCCTTTCTGCTAAGCAGATTCCCACTGCACTTGCCTGACTCCAATATGGTGCATATATTTTTCCACCTTTGATTTACAGCATGTTGATATGAGTAACACTGTACTCCAACTGCATGGGTTTTCGCTGTGTATCATTTAGTTCACTGCATACTGTGATCTTATTACTATTTTAAAATGCGTGCACGCCTTTCCATATTACAACAGAACAACCAGTCCTTCGTCAGTTTCGCTGCTCTACTTCGTCACATTGTATTTAGAGCGTGGTATCACGCAGTGCTTAATTTGTAAAAAAAAAAAATAAGTGCAGGTGCCCAACATTTTTCTGAAGATGTGGCCACTCACCTCTTCCACTGACTGTCCCAGTGCTTAATTTGAGCCAGTGGTTTCCAGGTCGGGGCTCCGGCACTTATTTTTAGTTTCAGCATCAAGCATTTACTGTGAGCAAAAGATACATATGGGAAAGACAGAAGAAGAGAAAAACTAAAAAGCGTCACAAAGGTAGAGAGCAGAAAGCTGCAAGAGTGAGCTGAAAGGGCAGGGAGTGGCTGTAAATGGATTAAAGAGGCCAGAGATGGCCCACACAGTTAAATGCAGCAGCCACATGTTTCAAAAGAGTGCTTTGGGTACCAGAACAATTTTATTTACAAATTAAGCACCGGACTGCCCATTTCCCCTAGTGGTTCGGCCAAGTTCCTCCACTGGCTCTACACCTAATCCACTGACAGTCCACTTCTTTATCAGGCGCCAAGGAAAGCCAATAATACTGATGCAAACCTTTCTCAAGGCGGGTTTTGGGGGGCACCTTTTGAGCAGCATGCCCCCTACATGCCACATGAACCAATAGACTGTTGTCAACATGGATGCTCAATCATAAACACAGAGATTTCTAAGGCTGATCAAAAATATACTTTTAAAATGCATTGCACTCATGAACCGCTTTGTTTGCTCAGTGTGCCGGTACCTAGCTTTGGCAGCAGATAAACGCAACATGTGTTATTCTTATTTTGCTTGCAAAGCCCTTAGAAAGAGGGCCAACACACACCATGGCACACTTTCCATTTTACTACTGTAAACTGCAACTGGAAAGAAGGAAAGAGACGGGAGCGAGGCTGACATCCTTTCCTGACACAAACATGCAAGAGACAGACTATACACAAATCCCCTCCACATGTTTGAAAAGCGGTTCCCAAACCATAGACAAAGTGTACACATTGTCACTGATGTCAGATGCCTACAGGGGCACCTCAGGTACACCTGCGAGGTGGCAGAGATAAGAGACAAAAAGGGAAAGCTACATGGTGCAGTGAGAAAAAAAGAAACTTCAAATAAAACAGGAAGAGAGGTAAGGAACTCGATGTTTAGAGCAATGGAGAGCTGGGAAAAATAACTGAAAGTCAGACTCATCCTTGGCCTTCCTGCGACGAACCCACATCACACCCCACCTCAGGCAACTTCACTGGCTCCACGTACAGAAGACATGCGTATTCAAGCTGCTGATCCATGCACATACGGTTCTACACAACCAAGGACCCGCATACATTAACCACCACCTGAACTTCCACAAACCAGTGAGAAGACTACGCTGTGCCTCCCTTTCACTTGCCCACACTCCCCGCATCTGCTGAAGCAGAAATGGAGGACGCTTCTCTTACATAGCAGCCTCACCATGCACCTTTGGACCATCACCTCAGTGCTGGAATTCCGAATGGCCCTCAAGATTTGGCTGTCCAAATAAGCCGGTGGAACGTGCAAGCACCTGGATACCCTATCGGGTAATTAGTTGCGCTTTACAAATCCTGACTGATTGATTGATGGAATGGAGAGCTTCAGTGACACAATGGAAATTGGTAGTGCAAAGGTTTGGCAAAGGAGAGAAAAACAAAGAAAGCATGGCGTATGAGGAATAGAGGTGGGTGAGCTACAGAAGACTCAGTCTAGGTGCCCGACTCTGACTTGTCTTGAGATCCTTTTGAACCCTCAAGCCCAAAACGAGCCAAGCCTTCATGAATCCTCTTTTCCCACCGCAGCTGAAGTGCTGCCTGATCGGAGAGATGTTTAAGACCAGTGTAGTACTGTGAAAGCATTGATTATGCACATGATATTTTGAGTTTGCTATGAAATCAGCTGTTTGTTACTTTTAAGCCCTTTCACTGCACTCAGGGGGAAGGTCTTGACATCTGACCTGGCAGCCCCCTCGCCCCCACTAATGGTGATCAAAATGCAGACAGCCTGCTTGATATAAGCTCCTTGTGAGTCTGTCTGCAGCTAAGCTCTGCCCTGCACTGGAGTTGATGTGAAGATGTGCAAATACATTGGATCCCTGTGAACACTGCTTAGATCCCGGCTTTCACTTGAGAACATTGTCTGATCTTAGGCAACTACTTTTTTTGTGTTCTTGTCTACTTTGCTTTTGTTATTTCATCCACAATATCACTCAAGGCCAAACGTACATGGGGTGCACTCATAGATTCCACTGCGCCATTTTTGTGGGCCTCCTAATTGGGAAACGCCTCCCTTACATACATTATGCCTGATGCAGGTATAATGTGGCTCATGGGTTTACAAATTGGCACAATGCCTGCATCGCACAACTTTCTAAATATGGCGCTGCGTTTTTGCCACACTATCACCACATTAGCATAAAAAAATGATAGTTGGCACTAGGCCCTTCTTAAATTTGGCTTACATTTTCTCAGTCTCTGTTAAGTAATGACATTGTCATCGCTGCAGTTGGACAGGGGTCATGGCTGTTCCTAAATTCGTATTTAGAATCTATCATTTCTAAAATATTTTAATAAAATATGTCTCGTTATAAAGAAATACCCAGTTTTACAATTTAAAGTCTTTCATTAATGATTCAATCTGTGTTGTATGACCCTCCTCTGTGTATCGCCATCCAGTTTTTATTTATGATCAATACGTGCTTCCCTTGCTGTTCTTGTTCGTTCCACCTTTCATAGGTGGCTGAGCCAGTAAATTGATAGGGAGAGCTGAGCGTAGAGTCTGGCTTGGCTCAAAGAGCCTGAGCTCGTGCAAAGCCAGCAAAATAGGCCAAATCATATATATGGAATGTTGGGAGCTCCATTGCAGACAATGGAGTGCTCTGAGCTTCTACTGGTTGGTAAAAAGCTCAGAGCGTCAACATTCCAATGTTCTTTGTTCACAGCAACAGCTATGAAAAAGCCTTCATGGAGCCTGCGGGGATTTCAATCCCCTCGGGCTCCATGAGCCCTTTGTTTTATTTATTAGAACATTTTGCCCTCTAGTGGCAGAATGTTCTAATAGCCTTATAGCATTTCATAGCATTGGAATGTTGATGCTCCATCTTATACCAGCCATTAGAAGCCCGGAGCACTCCATTGTCTCCAGTGGTGCTCTCAACATTCCAATGTTCTAATGTGTATTTGTTCATTATGGAAACAACAGATGGCCATGGAGGCACGTTGCAACAAAAGTGAGGCGGTCCATCAAGACCTTTATTTGTGAAGACCAGTATACTGGTGAAGCCACACATGACTCGACCTCTTCATTCCCACTACGACTAGTTACCTATTGGGGATCAGGTTGCAGGTCATGATTTCAGCCGAGCTCCCAGTTCAGAGAGCACGAAAGTAGGCAGAACACAAATTGAAGTTATGTGGGCCAAAGACTAGGACTAGGCAGAGAGAAAAGCGCAAAGTAGGCACTTTTGCTTGCTCCTCACATGCTCTTCCAACCCGCTTTGTCCAGCACCCGCCTTTCATCCCGTCCAGCATCCCAGTTCAGCCATGACCCAGCCCATAGCTATAACTCTCCACTAGGGTGCTCAGGCAGGAGGGTGCAGCGCAGAGACGAATGAAGTAGTCTAGACAATGATTGATGATGACATTGAGCATGAAACAGCCATCTAGCCGGTACATCTAGCCTGTCGGATAACAAATTTACAGTACCGGCCCTATAAAATAACTCCTGGTGCTGAGCGCTGGAAACCACTGTTACAAAGTAAGAACTTGTATCATGTAATTTTCTCGTGCGGGCCAAGCCAGTGTTTGGCTGAAACGTGTCACAGGGGCTAGAGCACTTCAATAAATAACTTTTCATCCTTCCTGAGAGGGCTGAGAGCACATGGACTCATGTTTTGAGGCTGATGGAAACTATATTTGCTGGAAGCCACATCCAGCTTACACATGACACTCTATATATATATATATATATATATATATATATATATATATATAAAATGCTTAAAATTTCGTGTAGGTTGGCATCCAGCACGGCAGGCTGCGACAGGGTCATGAACCCCTATAAATCATCCAAAATGCTTCTTAAAAAGAAGACAGTGTCGCAGCCACTTACTTGCTACAGTCTCCGTATTCTTTATTCAGGCAGATAAGCACCATGAGAGACAAAACTATATTCACCAACGCGTTTCGGGAGACTCTGCTCCCTTGATCACAGAGGTATTCTGAAACCCTTTTCCCTTTCCATTATAACTAACATAATAAACATAAAGAATGGACTATATAAACAATCTGAAAACAGTGGCAGCCATCTTAACATTTTATCTTTCAGTGATCCAAAATACAATTAAAGTAAAATAAAATAAAATAAAATTAATATACTTTGCTTAAACCCACAATTCTACCTAAATATATATATACGCACATATTTGTGATACACCTTATTCATTTCCCAATGTTATAAACCAATTGTTACTTATACTCATACTCATACTTCAATTAGGTACTCATCTTATTTTTAACCATGTATTTGTGGGTAATTTCACAATACTCTGGAGATATAATAGCTCTTTTGCTTCTTATTAAATTTACATCATCTGAAAAGAAAAAAGGATAAAAATTAATTAATTAATTAAAAAATGGCAGAGCTTCGACGTATAATTTTAAATCTATTCAATTTTAAATACATTTATACTCCATAATCAGTCAATGTAAATGCACTGATAATTCCTCATCCTTGTTTAAACCCATGGGTTCCATTGTATTACAACTAATAATCAACCTTGATTCTAATTTTCCTAAGTCTAGCGTTCTGTTGCCGCCTCTTATTTTCAATGCAACCCTATCCAGGACCACAAATTGTAACTTCTTTTCATTTTTATTGTGGAATTCTTTAAAATGTCTCGCCACAGGATAGGTTTTATCCTCATTTTTAATTGCTCCTAAATGTTCCAAAATGCGCTTCTTTGCTATATGTATGGTGCTTCCTATGTAGAATTTATTGCAAGGACATTTCAGGGCATAGACACAATAATCTGATGTGCATGAAACATGCTTTCTTATTTTAAACAATTTGTTAGTCCCCGGAAATAATACCTCCTTACAATTGGAACTGAATTTACACACCTTACATTTACCACAAATATAAAAACCCTGGATGGGTTGTGTTGTCTCATTCTTAAATATTAAACTGTGACTTAATGTGTCTTTCAGAGATTTACCTCTTCTAAATGTAAAGGCCGGGTAATCGTCTAATACTTCACCTATATGTTCATCAGTCTTAAGGGCTGGCCAAAATTTAACAAATGCTTTCTTGATTTCATTTATTTTATCATGGTATGTAGTTATAAATCTTATTTTAATATTTTCCTTCTTCATGTTTGTTTCATTCTCAACCAATAAGTCCTCCCTTTTGGTCTGCCTGACCCTCTTCACAGCTTCATCTATTACAGCTTGTGAGTAACCTCTTTCTGTGAATCTTTTGGTCTTCACTTTAACCTCATTTTCAAATGCAGTATCCAAACTGGAATTTCTTCTGGCCCTTAATAGTTCCCCATAAGGGATACTATGGATCAAATTCTTTGGGTGACTACTCATAGCATGTAATAGACTATTACCTGCTGTATTTTTCCTGTATAGTTCACATTCCAATTTATCTTTTACTAACATAATTCTAACGTCTAAAAATTCCAATTCAGCTGAATCCATTGTACAGCTGAACCTAAGGTGCAAGTTGTTACTATTCAATTCCTCCACAAAGCTCAAAGCTGATTCTTTACTTCCTTTCAAAATACAGAAAGTGTTGTCAATATACCTCACCCACAGGACTGCTTGGTTTTCAAAACCAGAGATGTTCCAGACAACCTGCTCCTCCCACTAGCCAAGGTATTAACCCGCATAGCTGGGGGCGAAGCAGGTTCCCATTGCAGTCCCCTGGTCTTGACGGTATAAAATATAGTTGAACGTGAAAAAATTATAAGTCAAACATAACTGCACCGTATCTAATAGCATTTCTGTATGCAGAAGGTAAGACAGTGACCTCGCCCTTAAGAAATATCTCACTGCCTCAATACCCTTTTCATGAGGAATACACATGTATAGACTATTCACATCTAAACTTAGTAAAAGGTAATACTTTTCCCATCCATTTCCATTGATTATACGTAGAAAATCTCTCGTATCCTTAATATAAGATGGTAGAGTTTCCACAAAAGGACGCAAAAAGTAGTCTACATACTTAGAGACATTTTCCAACAAACTCCCCATAGAGGAAACAATAGGCCTCCCCGGAGGATTTTTTGCATTCTTGTGTAGCTTGGGTAAGAAATAGATAGCAGCTGTTATAGGGAATTCGACCTTTAAAAATGAATATTCATCCCAATCAATCAGTCCTGATTCCTTCCATTCATCTAATTTCTCAAAAACTTTCCTTTTAGCCATTAGCATTTCATTTCTATCCACCACAGAATAGTTGTCTTTGTCTTGCAATTATCTTAAACCTTCCTTAATATAATCATCCCTAGATAAAATCACAATATTTCCACCTTTATCAGATTTTTTATTTATATATATTAATGGAATGGCGCAAACCGGCGCTCAGCTAGCGTCAACTATAATGATGCTAGCTGTGTGGGGGTGGCGGTAGGGAAGGAGGAGGTTGTGCTCCAAAAAATGACGCTAGCCTGGTTAGAGGCAAAAAAATGCCTCTAACCAGACTAGCGCCATTTCCTGGCACACAACCACCAAAAATATGACTTCTGTCTTAGTAAAGACAGGAGTCATGACCACCACCCCAATGGCCAGCACAAGGGACAAGTGTCTCCTGGGCATGGCCTTTGCACCCTATGCCATGCAGGGGACCCCAAGTTAGGGCCCCCGATGGCACTTCACAAAAAAAAAAATACATACTTACCTATACTTAACCTACTTATCTGGGATGGGGTCCCCCATCCTCCCTCTGGTGTGGGTGGGGGTGTTCCTGGGGCTTGGGGAGGGCACCTGTGGACCCATTCCATGGTGTTTAACCATGGAAATGGGTCCACAGGTCCCCTAATGCCTGGTCTGACCCAGGCGTTAAATAATAGTGCTAAGCAAGCTCAGCACCATTATTTAGCCCCACCTCCCACCAGTGCGTCATTTTAGCATGGAGAGATAAATATGGCGCTATGGATATAGCACTGTTTTTGGGATCGGAACGCCTACCTTCCATCTTATTGACGCAAGGTAGGTTCACGCATCCAAAAAATGCTGCAAACTCTAATATTTTGACCCCAAACGTGTCTAGCGTCAAAATATAAATATGGAGTTAAGTTAAACCCGCATTTGCGTAAAAATAATGACGCAAATGTGGCGCAAAAAAAGTATAAATATGGGCCAATGTCTCTCTCTCGCTCTCACTTTCTTTCGCTTTCTCTGTCTCTCTTTCAATCAATTCTCCCACTCACACACCCACTCAGACACTTATGCACCCACTTATAGTCCAACTCAGACACTCACACACCCACTCACAGGCCCACTCAGACACTCACGGATCCACTCATAAACCCACTCAGACCACCATCATGCACTTACTCAGAGCCCCAGTCAGACCCTCGTGCACCCACTCAGAGTCACTCAGATAGTTACGTACCCACTCACAGACCCACACATCCACTCACATACCCACTGGCACCCTGATGCACCCACTCACAGACTCACTCAGCACCCAATCAGACCCTCATGCACCCACTCAGACTGTGGGCCTAATTTAGAGTTTGGCAGATGGGATTACTCTGTCACAAACATGACAAATATCTCATCAGCCGTATTACGATTCCATTATGTCCTACGCACATCATAATATAGCGGACGGGATATCTGTCAAATTTGTGATGAAGTAGCCCTTCCTAAGGTGGAACGAGGATCAGTGTATGGATTTTCTTTACAAAAACGTGCTGTGCAAGGATGATGGTGGGACTGAGTGATTTATGCGGGGGGGTGACGAAAAGTTGAACCAAGGGTGGAGGTGTTGAAATCAGGAGCCTGATTTAAATTCAACCTTCCGGTTTCATCTTTCAAGACGAGACCTGCTCCTTTACTAAAGTTGCCACCACAAGAAAGTGGCACATCGGCACCACTTTTCTTGCGTCACTTTTCTTGTGTCACCCCAACCCCTCCTAAAGATATCATGGTTGTGCCTTATTTACAATAGGGCGCACAATGGCGGTCGTTAAGACAATAGTGTCAACATTTGTGATGCTATTGTGGAATAGCTAATGCAGCAAAGTACAGGGAGGCCCATTGATTACAATGGGTTTATCATTTTAATGCCTTCTCTCAGCAGGTGTTAAAAATTACAGAAGAAATGGTGCAGTGAAATGTTGGACATTTCACTGCGCCATTTTTCGGGTCTCACTGTGATCAGTATAGGGAAAGGTGCGGAAGACATTGTGACGCGAAGGGTTAATTAGCTTGAGCAGTGTAGATGAGCGTGATGCCTGCTGAAACCCTCGAACAACGTGGAAAAGTTCATGATATTATTTTTAAGCTTGTTTGTGTAGGAGACTCCGTCTCAACCTTGAGAACGAGAGTACAGGGAGAAGATGGAATGAAAACAAAGGCTGGGGAAGGGCAGAGCAGCCAAGAGACAAGTACTGATAACATAGCTAGAAAATGCCAGAAGGAGATAGAATCCAAGCTTCTAGTTATTTAAGCACTGAAGTGCGGGTGAGGGATTTGAAGCTTGTAGATGGGGTTGTGAAAGCTGCCATGGCCCAGCGCTCCCTCCCTGTTTTGCTGTTCAGAGACCGTGACGCTTGAGGGGGAGAGAGGTCCAAGTAGGCGGTACAGGGCTTCCCAGCATTTTGTGGACTAAGTTAAGTTCTACACAGGGATGAAAGGCCTTTGTTTCTCTGCTCTATTATTATGATTGATTATTATGCTTGCACTGTGTTTATAATCTGAAGTATTCAGCTCATTTATATTTTGCTTTCTGAACATCGTAGTGTGAGCTTGCTGCAGTAATTGAAACATGCATTTTGGTATGCAGTTAATCAAAGCTAATCTGAAGTATTCAGCTAGTTTATATTTTTCTTTCTGAACATCGTAGTGTGAGCCTGCTGCAGTAATTCAAACATGGGCATTTTGGTGTGTAGTAAATCAAGGCTTATTTGAAGTATTCAACTCGTTTATATTTTGCTTCCTGAACATCGTAGTGTGATGCATTTTGGTATACAGTTAATCAAAGCTTATATCTGTCAATGAACTCTTTGCTTATATATATGCATAGATGCTCTTTGTATAGTACTCATATATAAATAGATGCTTTTCATTGCTATTCTTATTCTACTATTGTTGATGTGCTAAATACCTGAAATTCACCTGAAATTCTAGTAAAGCTAAATTGTATTCATAATTGGTGTGTGTTCCTTCATTGAGCGTCCTTATTGACTTATACCGAACAGGTGTCAACCAGTCACCTGAATAAGACACCCTGCATCGGAACCCCCCCCTTGCATAAATTATGCCAGGCGCAGGCATAATGTGGCGCAAGGGTTTACAAAGTGATGCAATGCACGCATTGCGCCACTTCGTTAATACGGTGCAGGGGAAAGACCTACTTAACGCCACCATAGCATTAAAAACAATTACGCTAGGGTAGCACAAGGTGGCGCTAGGGGCTTGTAAATATGCCCCTTATTGGTTTGTATAGAAGTTGGGAGAAGCCTGGCATGTGATTGGCTTTGCCCCAGCCCCTCTTTCTTTCGCAGCTTTGTGAGAAATATCATCGTAGCTGGATGGGGTAGTCCATTTGGCCCAATTAAATTCATTTGAAAATAAAAGGTTTACAAAGCTATTTTGTTCAGCGTGGCCCAGAAGGCGACACTCTGACCTGTGTCTTCAAGCCTCACCCTGAATTCAGCACAGATTCCCCGAAGCGAAGAACTGTAATAGGCCCTGCTATAAGCTGTGTCTCCAGTTGGCAGAGGTCTGCACCCTGTCCATGTAGGGACCACAAGCCTAGGTAGGGTAAGTCACAACACAATCCAAGTTTTGCTGTGCTCACCCTCTGGTAGCTTGGCACAGAGCAGGCAGGCTTAACTTAGAAGGCAATGTGTAAAGTATTTGTGCAGTAACTCGTACAGTAACACAGTGAAACCACCACACAAAGTACTCCACACCAGTTTATGTAAATAGGTAATATTTATCTGAATTAAATAAGACCAAAACAACAAAAATCCAATATGCGCAAGCAAAGATATGACTTTTTAAAGTTTTAAATGAGTCTCAGTCCTTAAGAATCAGTATTTGTATCATTTTAACACACAGTACCTGGGATGCGTCAAGAATAACAATGCAGAAGGCTGCAGAGGAGGAGAAGCTTTGAAAAGTAAAGCAATGCAGTGTTTTTTTCCGGCACGGGAAAGGCGACGCGTCGTTTCTTTCCATGTGCAAGGTGATGCGTCGATTTGCAGGAGCGCAGCTTTTGTTCCTCACTGCGATGCAGGAGTATTTTGACACCCAGGGACGATGCGTTGAAAGTCCAGAATGCGCTGGAAGGAAGGACCAGGCACTGCATCGATTTCTGCAAGTGGTGCATTGATTTTTCAAAGCACAGGACTTTCTTCTCTTTGGTGAAGTCTGTGCTGGCCCAGAGACTTCAGAACAGGAGGCAAGCTCAATCCGAGCACTTGTGGATGAAAGCAGAGTCTTTTCAGCAGGCTTTAAAATGTTTTTTTAAATGTATTGTTTTGAATTGTTCAATGGGAAATCTATTATTTTCTAACTCTTTCTGAATCACGAGCACTTGATCTTATTTGCACTTGGTTCTGTCCTGTTTCTTTTTTACTTTGGTGATACGATAGGGGACTGTATAAATTGCATTTATAGGAAGTAAAAATATATGTTGTACTTGTAATAAATAATGTGCTATGGAATGATTGAATGGTAATGCTGCATGTGTGGGTATGAGGGGTGAGGTGACTGTGGTCACAATTAGTTCGCAGGGGTTTCATGTTGTTTTTGTGATCAGGAAGATCCATCAGTATGCACATGAATGCAGCTGAGTATCCTGTGTTTATGGCTGTCTGAGTAGAATGCACAAGGGGAGCTGTCAACCAGCAATGACCAGATGTGTATTGGAGACAAGCTGTAAGGCACAGAGAGCAGTAAGGGCAGAGAAATGGCTGCTTTCTAAAAGTCAATATCACAAATTAAAATGATGGGCAGAGTGTTGAAACTTTTCAAACACTCACCCCCAGTCACAGATCTGGGTTTAATCCATCGTTATTTTGCTTGCCATGTCACCCCAGTTCGGACCCAGCTATATGCAAATCAGTCTTGATCCTGCTCCCAAAGGTAGAAGTCCACCCCGAACTGCCAAGCTAGGTCCTCCGTGGCCAGGATTCAAGCATCTTGGGACCGGTTTCAGGGTATCATCCTTCATCAGCCAGACCAGCTTGATTCCAGTGCCACAGTGAGCAAGGGACCCACATCTACCCTAGCCACTTAGGGTGCACAAGGCAATATCACAAAATAAAATGATGGGCGGAGTGTTGAAACTTTTCAAACACTCACCCCCAGTCACAGATCTGGGTTTAATCCATCGTTATTTTGCTTGCCACATCACCCCAGTTCGGACCTAGCTATATGCAAATCAGTTTTGACCCTGCTCCCAATGGGAGCAGTCCAGCCCGAACTGCCAAGCCAGGTCCTCCCTGGACAAGATTCAAGCATTGTGGGACCAGTTTCAGGATATCACCCTTCATCAGCCAGGCTAGCTTGAATCCAGTGGCGCAGCAAGCAAAGGACCCGTGTCTACCCTAGCCACTTAGGGTGCACAAGGCAATATCACAAAATAAAATGAAGGGCGGAGTGTTGAAACTTTTCAAACACTCACCTCCCAGTCACAGATCTGGGTTTAATCCATCGTTATTTTGCTTGTCACGTCACTCCAGTTAGGACCCAGCTATATGCAAATCCGTCTTGACCCTGTTCCCAATGGGAGCAGTCCAGCCCGAACGGCCAAGCCAGGTCCTCCCTAAACAGGATTCAAGCATCCTGGGACCGGTTTTAGGATATCACCCTTCATCAGCCAGGCTAGCTTGGATCCAGTGGCGCCCCCAGGGTTGCTTCAAACTTGCACTTCTCTGGGGGCAGCACATTCAGTTAAATACAGAGCAGCTGTTTACAAGCTGTGCTGTGTTGCAGCAACCCTGCACTTTAGAAAGGGGTCAGAGGTCCCCCTGCAGGTAGATGCATTGAGTGACTGCACCCACCTGATGCTGATGCTAAATGTGTGCCATCACTGTAGGTATTACAGAAGGAGCTGCACAAATGTGTGAGACCCCTTCTGTAATACCATAGTGCACAGGGGGCACAAAAAGTGCGTGCACATGCCTGTTGTGCACCAGCGGCACTGTGTGCTATGATCCCATGTTTACACCTACTCTACCAACTCAAACAACTCAGTGTTTGCCCTAGAACCAAGCCTGGGTCAGTGCTTAATTTCTAGTAAAATAATAAGTCCAGAAGCCCAAAGGTTTGCTCAGAAACCCACAGCCAATACTACTGTAGGTGATTGTACCAAACCCCAAGGCTGTGTGTAAAGAAATGTATTTTTTTGCACCCACAAGTTGTGGACTGATGCTGCTGATTTTTTGACTACGGGACTGCTTTGAGGCCTTCTAACCAGACCTCAATGCTTGTCTTCTAACCCATTACAAAAAGGTATGTTGAATTGGCCATCCCCAATTGATATATACTGACTTACATGTAAGTCCCTGGCATTTGTTACCAGCGTACCCAGGGCAGGTAAGACAGCGTGTCCACCCAGCGCTGCAGCCCTGCTTGTGTGACAAAGCATAGCATGGTTCCTAGCCTGCCCCTGCGGCCTGGAAGACCAGTTTTAAAGCTGCTACTTTGACTTTGCCATTCACACCAATGACAGAGCAAAGCCCCCTCTTCCCTTTACAATATCCGTAAGTCTCCCCTAAGTAAGGTCTACTGAGCCCTATGGTAGGGAGTTGTATATTAGCAAGTAGGACATATATATTTAATATGCCCTAACACCAAAACGCCCAAATTGTCATTTTTGCTGTGGAAGAGTTAGTAGCCCCATTGGCTAAAATAGAGTCACTGGCTGACCCCCTCAGACTAGCTAAATAGTGAATGAGACTAGTTAAATAGGTACTTTGAGTTATCAAAATAATCATGGCATTAAAACCAACTTGATGCCCAAGTCAAATTTAATATTAATTTTATAGAAAGGCAACTTTTATTACGTTGCCACTCTGCTGCCCAGTTGGTCCAGTGGCCTCACACATCTGTTGGCCACCAGAAAGTCTTCTGCCCTCCTGGGGAGTAGTGTGAACAACTCCCAGGCTCAGGAAAACTAGAGCCTGCTACAGGGAGAAGTGTTACCTCCCCCTGGCAGGAAGCCACTCAGGGTGTTGGCCCAAAAGGAGAGCTTCGGAGGCGAAGCCATCTTTGGGGGGCAAATGGCAATCATGCTCCTGAAGGGTTGCCAATTTGATCAGGTAGACAGGAGAGGGGAGACCAGTGCTCAAAATGGTTTTCCACTGTGCATGAAGCCCACAGGTAGCCACACCCCTAGGTTGGGATACAAATCTCAACTTCCAAAGAAGAGTTCAGACATCTTTGGAGTGGGTACAATAGTGCACCCTGGGATTGCTAGATTCCACACATAGCCAGACGTCATCACAGGGTGGGAGGGATGCTGATAGCCCATTGGCTAGTGACCACATCATCCCCTGAGGGCACTTTATGGGCATAAATATAGAACCATGAAACTCATATCATTGGACTGAAGAAAGGACCAAAGAAGGACTGCCCTTCTGACCCCTGGACCTGGTAAAGAGCGGCTGCACCATATTCTGGAGTGCACTTGCCGCACCTTGGGCTAGCGAAGAAAGGACTATGCCTGTGGCACCTGGCTCGAGGAAAAGATGCTTCAGAGCCCCAGACAAAAGATGTGACTCCAAGGGTCAGTCAGCTAGCACCCTGGAACCAGCACCAGGGACATCGAAGCTGGAGTAACCCAACTTGGCAAATCAGTAGGCACTACTGGAGAATCCCAACTGACTGCTACTGGGCTCACCAAGAGACCATTCCTCAATGGCATAGAAGAAACCTCCTGCTAATGAAGGCTGCCGGTTGCTCTAGGCCCTTTTTATTCAACAGGACTATGACTGCCCCCATACTGCCCTTAGGAGTGAGATGCTCTGAAGCGTCTGTCTGCATCATGATCTCCTTGGAACAGGCGGGAACCGTGAGTACAGGTTCTATACACATCTAAGTAGGCGGTACAAAAGGGCTCCTTTCCAGAGAGGACCCTGTTCACCAACCTCTGGAAGGAGGCAGGGGCATTCTTCAAGCAAAAGGGCATCATCCAAAATTGGTAGTGACTCACTGGGTCCCCTCAGTCAGAACAATCTACCCATAATCCTGATGTTTTGGCTTTGCCCAGCTTTCCAATGAGCAGTACCAAGCTTGCCAATGAGCTCATCAGCTCGGGGGACGAAGTGCGCATCCATCTTGGTGACAGAATTGAGTCCCCAGTAGCCCATGCACAACAAGGGTTCTAGTGTGGCACCCAGTGAGGCAGCTTTTGGTACCTGGCAGCAGGGCTGGAGCAGGGGCTACTGGAGGGCTCAATCACCCCTAATGCCAGCATCTTGGAGACCTCTTCCTTGATACTCGCCCTCACCTTGGGTTGCTCCCTCCCCTCCATGACAAGGCTCAGAGGTCCCCTAACAGAATGGCCTTAGAGGAATACAAAGGGACTGAACCGTACTCCTTTCTGTGGTACCTCCCTGTAGGTGAAGAGAAGGCATGGCAAGAGGTCATCCCACTTATGTTTCATTCATTCAGGTAAACCCATTATCATGCTCTTCAAGGTATTGTTGAACCTCTACACAAGACCATTGGTTTGGGGTTGATAAGGTGTAGTGAACTTGCAAGTTACACCACACTCATCCCACATGGACAAGTATGCAGGCATGAAGGTAGTGCCTATGTCAGACACTATCTCTTTGGGGAACCCAACATTGGCAAAAATGTCCATCAGAGCTCTAGCCACAACAGGTGTAGTCACTGACTTCAGAGGGATGGCCTTTGGGTTGTGAGTGGCATGGTCCACCAAGACCAGAACAAATCTGTTACCTAAGGCTGTCTTGGAATCCAAAGGTCCAATGAGGTCAATACCCACCCTTTTAAAGAGGGTGCTAATGACTGGTAATGGGAGCAGGGGAACTTTTTGCTTTCCCCCTGTCTTCCCACTGGCCTGTCAGGTGGGACAGAGCCTGCTGAATGCATCTGAGGCTGCCTTCATTCGGGGCTAATAGAAGTGGGTGACAAGCCTGGCAAAGGTCTTGTCTTGCCCCAAATGTCGTGGCAGAGCCAAATGTCCTGTGAGCCAAACCCAGTAGTTGGGGGACCACCAGCACATAGACTGCCCCAGTACCAGGTATGTAGGAGATCATTCTCCCAGTATATTAGGTGATCCGCAGAGGCTTCACCTGCTACATGGGCTGAGGCCTGCCACCTCAAGCCCTCAGGAGTGGGACATTCTTTCTGCACTTTGCAGAACTCCTCCCTCATCGGACCACCCTCAACCTGCCAGCCAGCAAACTCAGGTAAGTCACCTCGGGTGGCAATGTCCTCCTCAGTTGACTCAGGAGGCTCCTCCTCAGGTGCCCCATCAACCTCTACTGTGGGAACTTCAGGGGCTGGTTTCCCAAACCCCTTGCCCCTCTCCTTTTGCAAGCTGTCTGGGCTACTATTCCAGGGTCCAGACACCCTTGATTTCCTTCATGAGCCTCCTATTTGAAGCAGAGAGCTCGTTGGGTCATACCATTGTGCAGATCCTTGGGCTTTAGGAGTGGGATATGAGCCCTCAGGAACTTCAAATCAAATACCTATGGTAACGTGGCATGTGCAGTGGCGAAATTTCTGGAGGCTGTCTGGCCCATTACATGTAAAAATCTGAAACACTAATTACAATATATAGCATTATCACTGTTATGAGTCGGTGTTTCTAAATCGAAAACTAACATCTTAGTGAGGACTCATGAGATCTAGCTTTCAGTTGAGAACATGTGAGGTGCTGTGATGTCACAGTCATGATTTTTAACATTGTTTATTATAGTTTTAAAATGTTTTTATTATATTATATTATATTTTTCTAAACTAGTTTTTTATTTGTTAGAATTGATATATTTATTGTGTGTTTTTAGTAGTGAGAGATTTTATGATTTTCCTTTTTCTTATTATATTCTTAGATGAACTTATGTAATTGTCCATGTGCTTTTATGGTAATTTGTCTTACCGAAATAAAGCTATTACTACTACTACTACTCCTTCATGAGCAGCCATGGACCATGTGGCCATACATACCAACTCAGGCAATGCCAACACCCGTAGATGTGACCTGAGTTCTACCTCCCTCCAGGCTTTTCATGTATCTGAATAGCTGTCCCTCTACTACCTCTTTGGTAGCCTTCTTCCATTTGCTCTTGCTAATAATTATCAATTGTAAAAAGGAAGAAACTTGTTTTCTGAATTGGAATGAAGGAAAATTGCATAACGTGAAACCTGAAAACATATGATCAATCGTGGCTTGCCTTGTGTTTGATTTAATATACTATAATGTGGTCCATGTAAAATAACAACTCAGGTGACCCAGAGGGCTCCACATGACAACTTACTTGCCTCCTAGTTCACAATAGCCATTGTTGTCAGGATGGGGACGAATGAATGCTTCTATGTTAACTTTTGAAAACTATTACTTTAAAAAAAATCCTCTCAATGCCCTCCTATAATCTGATGTACTATGCTGAAACACTTCTGCATGTTAGTAAAATACACTTTTTTTAGTTTTTAGGAGACATTGTCATATTTTTACACATTTGTTGCAAGACTGAAAAATTGAAAGTGTTCCTAATGTTAAGTGGTGCGGATACCGCATTTATGTCTTTTTCCTTTCTTTTATTTGAGTTAGTGGTCACTAGCCAATGGGCTACCAGCATCCCTCCCTCTGGAAGGAGGCAGGGGCATTCTTCAAGCAAAAGGGAATCATCCGAAATTGGTAGTGACCCACTGGGCCCCCTCAGTCAGAACAATCTGCCCATAATCCTGATGTTTTGGCTTTGCCCAGCTTGCCAATGAGCAGTACCAAGCTTGCCAATGAGCTCATCAGCTCGGGGGACGAGGTGTGCATCCATCTTGGTGACAGAATTGAGTCCCCAGTAGCCCATGCACAACAAGGGTTCTAGTGTGGCACCCAGTGGGGCAGCTTTTGGTACCTGGCAGCAGGGCTGGAGCAGGGGCTACTGGAGGGCTCAATCACCCCTAAAGCCAGCATCTTGGAGACCTCTTCCTTGATACTCGCCCTCACCTTGGCTTGCTCCCACCCCTTCATGACAAGGCTCAGAGGTCCCCTAACAGAATGGCCATAGAGTAATACAAAGGGACTGAACCATACTCCTTTCTGTGGTACCTCCCTGTAGCTGAAGAGAAGGCATGGCAAGAGGTCATCCCACTTATGTTTCATTCGTTCAGGTAAACCCATTATCATGCTCTTCAAGGTATTGTTGAACCTCTACACAATACCATTGGTTTGGGGTTGATAAGGTGTAGTGAACTTGCAAGTTACACCACACTCATCCCGCATGGACAAGTATGCAGGCATGAAGGTAGTGCCTATGTCAGACACTAGCTCTTTGGGGAACCCAACATTGGCAAAAATATCCATCAGAGCTCTAGCCACAACAGGTGTAGTCACTGACTTCAGAGGGATGGCCTTTGGGTTGTGAGTGGCATGGTCCACCAAGACCAGAACAAATCTGTTACCTAAGGCTGTCTTGGAGTCCAAAGGTCCAATGAGGTCAATACTTTCAAAGAGGGTGCTAACGACTGGTAATGCGAGCAGGGGAACTTTTTGCTTTCCCCCTGTCTTCCCACTGGCCTGTCAGGTGGGACAGCGCCTGCTGAGTGCATCTGAGGCTGCCTTCATTCGGGGCTAATAGAAGTGGGTGACAAGCCTGGCAAAGGTCTTGTCTTGCCCCAAATGTCGTGGCAGAGCCATATGTCCTGTGAGCCAAACCCAGTAGTTGGGGGACCACCAGCACATAGACTGCCCCAGTACCAAGTATGTAGGAGATCATTCTCTCAGTATATTAGGTGATCCGCAGAGGCTTCACCTGCTACATGGGCTGAGGCCTGCCACCTCAAGCCCTCAAGAGTGGGACATTCTTTCTGCACCTTGCAGAACTCCTCCCTTATGGGTCCACCCTCAACCTGCCAGCAAACTCAGGTAAGTCACCTTGGGTGGCAATGTCCTCCTCAGTTGACTCAGGAGACTCCTCCTCAGGGGCCCCATCAACCTCTACTGTGGGAACTTTAGGGGCTGGTTTCCCAAACCCCTTGCCCCTCTCCTTTTGCAAGCTGTCTGGGCTACTATTCCAGGCTCCAGACAGCCTTGATTTCCTTCATGAGCCTCCTATTTGAAGCAGAGAGCGTTTTGGGTCATACCATTGTGCAGATCCTTGGGCTTTAGGAGTGGGATATGAGCCCTCAGGAACTTCAAATCAAATACCTATGGTAATGTGGCATGTGCAGTGGCGAAATTTCTGGAGGCTGTCTGGCCCATTAGATGTAAAAATCTGAAACACTAATTACAATATTTAGCATTATCACTGTTATGAGTCAGTGTTTCTAAATCGAAAACTAACATCTTAGTGAGGACTCATGAGATCTAGCTTTCAGTTGAGAACATGTGAGGTGCTGTGATGTCACAGTCATGATTTTTAACATTGTTTATTATAGTTTTAAAATGTTTTTATTATATTATATTATATTTTTCTAAACTAGTTTTTTATTTGTTAGAATTGATATATTTATTGTGTGTTTTTAGTAGTGAGAGATTTTATGATTTTCCTTTTTCTTATTATATTCTTAGATGAACTTATGTAATTGTCCATGTGCTTTTATGGTAATTTGTCTTACCGAAATAAAGCTATTACTACTACTACTACTCCTTCATGAGCAGCCATGGACCATGTGGCCATACAGACCTACTCAGGCAATGCCAACACCCGTAGGTGTGACCTGAGTTCTACCTCCCTCCAGGCTTTTCATGTATCTGAATAGCTGTCCCTCTACTACCTCTTTGGTAAGCCTTCTTCCATTTGCTCTTGCTAATAATTATCAATTGTAAAAAGGAAGAAACTTGTTTTCTGAATTGGAATGAAGGAAAATTGCATAACGTGAAACCTGAAAACATATGATCAATCGTGGCTTGCCTTGTGTTTGATTTAATATACTATAATGTGGTCCATGTAAAATAACAACTCAGGTGACCCAGAGGGCTCCACATGACAACTTACTTGCCTCCTAGTTCACAATAGGCATTGTTGTCAGGATGGGGACGAATGAATGCTTCTATGTTAACTTTTGAAAACTATTACTTTAAAAAAAATCCTCTCAATGCCCTCCTATAATCTGATGTATTATGCTGAAACACTTCCGCATGTTAGTAAAATACACTTTTTTTAGTTTTTAGGAGACATTGTCATATTTTTACACATTTGTTGCAAGACTGAAAAATTGAAAGTGTTCCTAATGTTAAGTGGTGCGGATACCACATTTATGTCTTTTTCCTTTCTTTTATTTGAGTTAGCTTGTAAATAAATGCTTTACTTTTATTGAACATCTTCCTGAATGTTCGTACCCTCTTAAGGATATACCAGTTTACCTGGTCATTCATCTGGAGGGGCCGCATCTCTAGGTCAGGAGTGCCGCAAGTGGTCCCCAGGCCATACTTTGAGTATCACTGCACTAGAGGAAGGTAACAACTACCTGCCCAATTTCTAGGCAACTGAATGTAGCCATACAGTCCACACGCAATCTAAACTCCAGGAATTACGTGAGCTTCTCCTGTAAGACGTTGAGTAGGGCCACCTAAAGGTTCCAATTCATGCTCACACACTCAATACCATATATCTCTTTCTTTCTGCTCTTGCCAGTTTATAAATACATAGGGGGTTATTCCAACTTTGGAGGAGGTGTTAATCCATCCCAAAAGTGACGGTAAAGTGACGGATATACCACCAGCCGTATTACGAGTTCCATAGGATATAATGGACTCGTAATACAGCTGGTGGTAAATCCGTCACTTTTCCGTCACTTTTGGGACGGATTAACACCTCCTCCAAAGTTGGAATAACTCCCATAATGTTCTTTTGTGTTGCCTATCCAATTTCAGCTTAGGGTATATTCCCTTCTTCCCATACACATTGTCCTCCTTTGTTCCACACATACTTCAAAGCATTTTCTCCTGCCATCGACCAAAGGTACATTTTGAGCCTTCTGGCCTCTACATCGTGGATCAACTGTTTATAGGACTCATAGCACCTGTGGGATTCAATCTATGGACACGATCAGTTTCAATGTTATGAGGGGGTGGAAAGAAATACCAAGCAGTCTTAGGTGTGGACTTAGGATTCTTGACAACAGGGGAACTTACCCTATTAATAAAGCAGCCATGACTATAATGGCAAAAATTAATATTCCAGCTATAACTAACCTACACTGGTCTCTGGTAGAGATACCAGTAATTGATCTACAGTGAAACCTTTACAATAGAATAGCACCACGTAGATGTATGGATTCTACAATGTTTCAATTTATGCAAATGGCAAAAGTAATCTTGCGATTACACAATGAGATAAGCTGTATGTACAGCAGTCTTTGTGAGGCATCCAGAGCCCTCCTCCACTTTCTTCTACATTGACAACTCTACTCTTCTACTGGAGCCTTGGCCCTAGGGAATCTTCGTCATTCAATAAATGCAAAGTTCGTCAAAACTCAGTCCATCAAAGTTCAATGAAGTTAGGTTCATTGACAAAGTTCACTACGTTGGTTACAATCAGTCCAGGAAATCAAAGGCTTTGCTGCGTGGGCACAAATCACAGAGGCTCAGTTTGCATGATTCCCTGATCACCCAAATCATACGTGGTCTGATCAAGTTCACAGTCAGGGTACTAACTCTACCCAGGCAGAGGATCCGACAAGGATCCTGACTCTTTTCTATCTCTTGAGTACTGACTGTTCTTCCTCACTGTCACTCAACCCACTTGAATCTGTCTTCTCTGTAACAACTTCTGTTCAACAGATAGGCTTTTTGGACCTCTTGGACACGCATCTCTCCCCTACTCACTCTTGGTCACATTACTCAGCCCCTCTCTAGGATATGCCTCACCAATCAGCTGTACATGAGGCTGGTTCACTATGGTCACTGCTGATCCACTCGCTACAGACTACCGGCTTGCCTCAGACTTTGAGTTACTTCTGGAACTTGGACAATGGGAGGACTCTAGACCTCTTGGGTTCTCACTTCACCCCCCTCTGCTCATATAGGGTACCCACAAGACTCTTCTTGCAGAACATAAGAGGACGCTACTACCTCCTCAGCCGGACTCCTTACCCACTGTGTATACAAGGCATGTACCAAGGGGCTCATTTACAAGCCCTGTTCAAAGCCGTTGGTGTTGGTTTTGCTCATACCTTCTCTTCCATATTCAGTTTGATACCTTCGGCTATACACTCTATTTTCTGAAGCATTTTTGGGGGTTTCCCGATTACTTTGGCTTTGTTGGCTGGAGTCTTGCTATTGTTGCTATTTTTTCGCAATGGCTGTCCCGCCACGACGAGATCCTGTATTGCTGCTCCCGTCAGCGCAGCTATGTCGTGAATGTATGATGCAGCATTTTGGAGCAACACTCCTGGGACATTTGGAGTGTGACTGGTCTCTATCATTCTGACCAGTTTTGGATTGTGTGTAACCCGTGTTTCGGTGCCTTTGGTGCTCGTTTGAACATGCACTGGCTTTCTGTCTCTCACTGCAGCGCCCTCCAGTGGTTGAAACTGATCTGTTGATGTTCCCGATTAGGGCTCATTCCCAGACTTGTGCACTACGGTTGCGTTTGCTTCGTGAGGCGGTTTATGAGATTCCCTTCCTGGAGGAAGATGGTGTTGTCTCATTCATAGGCCCTGCACGGGGTGCCGCCCTGAATGGATTTGGGGCTTTGGAACACACCTGCTCCATGGTACTTTGTGGCGTGGATCTTCCGATATTGACATATATCGAAGTGGAGGAGCTCCTACGTTCTATTGCTTCTGTCTGACAATTGGATTTTTTTCTCTCCTGCAAAATTGACACTATATTGAATTTGGCTTTATCGTCCTATGTTTCCTAAATTTATGACTTTGTTGTCTTCTGACCTTGTCGAAATATATAGTTTTATGTATTGTTTATATTTGGGGCATACTTTTATATTATTGGAACCACTTGCTACCGACAAGGGGAGGGTGTAGTGTGGTTAGTTTTACGTATCCTTTGCGCATTAGCATCAGGCTTTAGGCCTTTGTGCACTTTGCCCTGGATGTATTTTATTCATTTGCTTGCAGCTTAGAGCCTCTGTGCACTTTGCTCTAAATGCTTTTTATTAGGCTTCGTACTGTTATTTTTCAAATAGCCAGTTCTACGGTCTTGTTTTTTATTCATATCACACTGTTTAGCATACTTCAGCACTGGAGTTCTACATAACACATTCCTGTTCACTCTGTGCTTCAGTCAAGGATACAGTCTGGTACATTGCCGATAGACGTGATATGAGTTTAGTCTTTGGCATTCCAGCGTAGGGACATTTTGTGATCACGCTGACATATTAGTTATAAAATCACTTCCTTGTCCCAATACACACGAGAGGGAGATTCCGACCAGGGAACCACAACTAGACGCTGACTGCCTCGTTGCAGATGCTGAACCAAGATCACAGGCCTTTGCTCAGGTATGAGGGTTGATGTCTCCCTAGTGACTCAGAAAGGCAAGTTAGAAGCTTAACATGCTGTGCTCGAAATAGAACAAGCAGAGGGAGAGTAGAAACTATTAGACACGATGATCGCTTTGTTCTTATGTTTCACTCTCCTGGTGACTATTTCAATCCTACTGTGTTGTATGGTTCTGGTTATTGCGGCTCACGCCTTATTATCTAAAATACAGTCGTTTTATCAAAACATTATATAAAACTTATAATGCCTTTGTCATTTGTATATGAGATCATACTGTAAATGAGAGAGTTGGTTTGGATCTGAGTGACCACGACTTCCCTGAGAAGTTCCAAAGATGTCATGCGCTCGGCTGCCCAATCATCTCTTCCCCGTGGGAGAAATGAGGCACTGCTAGTTAGCCGGAGCAAAAACCAGATTTAGGGTGACAGAGTTCCTTACACATGGGTCAGACTCAGTCCCCCACACCGTTATCGATCCTGCTGCCTAGAAATCCAGTAGTCTCATTTAGGATAATGAGAGCCCACGCGACATGGCAAGCACCAAGGGGCTCATTTACAAGCCCTGTACACTACCGGAATGTCACATTTAATGTCGATCCAGTGATCCACAAGGCCACGTAAAACCACCCTGTGTGGCTTTTCATGGCCTTGTAGATATGGAGTGAGGCAATGCAGCACAAGTCGCTGCGTTGCCTTACACTGCTATAGGGAGATGTGCCATGGACGTTACAGTTGGTGTTCTGAAGTGACCCACTCCCAGATTTTCAACATGCTATAAACCTGGGAATGTGTCAAAAGTCTTTGCCTTCCCAGGACAGACGTAAGGGAGGCGCAACATGGAAAAATAACATTATTTCTCCTTGTTTTTTCCTCTATATGTGCTGCATTCTGCATGACATAGTAGGAGAAGAGCTTTCTACATGACATAGTAAGAGAAAATCACCTCTACCGATGCTTTTGTGTAGGAATGTGTCCCTTCCTTCACAAAAAACAATAATTCCTAAAACACAGACACCATTGCACCATGGTGCAAGAGTGCCTGCATTGGTGCATGGCAGCCAATTGTGTACCAGCACAGTGGAAGTGGACAGGAAGGAGCTGTATAATTTCTGCCCTTTTCCTTTGATGCAGGGCAGCGTACCAAGAAGCCTTGTGGTGCTGTCTAGTGCAAAAATATTGTAAATGAGGCCCCTGGTTCGGCAGTCCACCACACTTAACAGCAGAGTTAGTCCCTAAGGTAACCTGGTAAGACCCTTTCCAGTGGTGCTACAGACACAATATTCCAACATGCTTTTTGACAAGGACCCAGTCCTTTGGACTGAGATTATGGCACTGTTCCTGTCAAATAAGGGCAGTGGCAGCTTCAGCCTGGTCAGAGACAGAACACTCCACATCAGCCAATCATTTACAGTAGTGGAAAACCATATAATCTGTGATATTCACAAGTGCATTAGCAGGCCCTGCAGGCAATCTCATTGCTCTTCCCATTAGATTTTCTTGAGGAGGCAGTCCTGTTTGCCAATCAGGAGTACTTTGAAGACTCCTGAACACCAAGGGCAAAGCATCCAGGCCACTTCAAAGAGGTAGACACACATGCTCTGGTCAGTCAGGACTTTAATGTCCGATTTATCTGTTTCACAATGCCAGAAGCCTCAGTCACTTTTCCACCTGCAGAACCACACACAGCACTTTTAGGAATTAATTATTAAAATTAGTCCCTTGGTCGGACTTCAGAGAAACAGGGAATCCATACCTTGGTGTTAATTCATGCAACAGCAGTTTTTTTACAGTAAGAACTGTCATTCCTCTTAGTATGGTATGCTTTAACCCAACGGGAGAGATACACACTATAACCAAAATCCAATTGAATCCTGTTGTAAGGACTCCCTGATCTCCCTATGTGACTCATGGTAACTGGCTTTCTTCTCCCTACATTTATCTTCTGACAGACAACACATCTGTGACACATACTCTCAGCCATGATCCTAAACTGGGGATGGAACCAATTCTGTTTGAACAATTTCAACATTGCGACCCTCCCTATGTGTTCAGGGCAATGAAAACTGTCTGACAACACAGGTCTTGCATCTGACAAAAACCCAAATCTCATCCTCATTCTCATTCTTCACACATCCTGCTCTTTCCCAGTCCTGCTGTTCCACCACTGAAACTTCTTCCTGTCACTCTCTTAACTTCCTCCCAGAAAGCAGTATACAAATATTAACTGAAGGTAGTGTAATTTTCTGATTCATTTGAATATTCCCTGTAAAATGCACAGGACCCAAAAAGCAATACCAGGCTACTTCATCAGCGTAACGGTTACCAGCTGTTATGTAATTATTTCTGTTCCTGCGTGCTGCACATTTAACTACAGCAATCTCATGGGGCATCTGCAATGCCTCAAGCAGTCTTATAACATATTCCTCATTTTGGACCGGAGATCCTGATGACATCATTAATCCCTCTTGTGACCACAACTGTACAAAGTTATGGACAATACCAAAGCCATATTGACTGTCAGTAGAAATGGTAACTTTCAATTGGTCTGCAACACAACAAGCTCTAGTAAGAGTGACCGATCCAGCCACTTGCCCAGAAGGTACATTGCAAAGCCAAGGTGTTTCCACCACACCTTGGACATTCCAGACAGCATAGGCAGCTCTTAGATTTCCCTCATCGTCTCTCAAGCATAAGCCGTCCACAAACAATAGATCATAAGGCTCTGCAAGGAGTTTATCTTTCATATCACAATTCTGAGATATCGAGACAGTCATGCTCAATCCACCCCCGCAGATTCAGATTCAGGTAGGGGTAACAATGTTTGCAGGATTGAGGCTGCAACACCTCTTCAACATAATATTCTCAGCAGAGAGTATCATTTGCTCATAACGGGTGAGTCAGCTGTTGGTCAGATGTGTCTTAATACAGGTAAGCAATATTTCTACAGAGTGAGGTACAATTACTGTGAATCAATGGCCCATAAATATATCCTCACTCTGCTCAATGCTGACAGTGACCGCTTTGACCACTTTAGGGGAGTGTAAGAGTCACCAGATCCTCGGGGTCTCTACACGTTCCCAACACGTCCACCACTGAACAGCTCCAAGACTCTGAAAAGGGGATTAGGAAGGGAACAGCTGGGAAGGAGACCTGTAGTAAGAAAAAGGTTAGAACACACAATATGAAAATTATATCTCCTGAAATCAATACTAGACTATGATTCTAAGCCTAGTAACTCTGAAAACATGAACAATCTAAGATTTAAGTTTAAAATGACTAAGTTACAAGATAGCCGGATACCTGTAGGGGAATCAAGATGAATTAAATGAAAACTTTCTTATTCAAGTACTTTCCTTTACATGAGAATCAGAAAAAACATTCTGACTAAATTTTAAACCAGTCATATAAATCCTGTTTTGAGAATGTATACTAGGGCCACACAATATTGCATCTAGAAACTCTGGCCTTCTGTGTACTCTTAAAATGTTTCAACACAAATTGCGCATATTGTAGATATATATATATATATAGTAAACACCATAAAAGGATTGTGCACCATGAATAACACAATATGGATTCAGGAAACAAATCACATAACTTGTCAACTCAAATATTACATAACAAATATCTTAGAATAGTAGCATACAAACAACATGAATTAAACTCGAGGAGAGAATCGTGCGTCTTGCCAATTCGAGTGTTACCATGTAAAATACCAAGAAATGGTAGCACGCAATGAATATCAAAGTCAAATCATCATTAATCGAATCGCGCGTCTTGCCGATTCGTAAAACACGATGTAAATGTCAAGAAATAACAGCTCACAATAAATAACAAGATCAAAGTACAATGAAACGAATCGCGCTTCTTTTGCCGATTCTTAAGCCACCATGTAAAATGTCAAGAAATTGTAGCGCGCAATGAACAACAAAGTTAAATGCTCATGAAACGAGTTGTGCGTCTTGCCAATTCATAAAACATCATGTAAATGTCAAGAAATAGTAGCGCGCAATGGACAACAATGTTTAAACACCATAAAACGAATCGCGCGTCTTGCAGATTCATAAGCCACCATGTAAATGTCAAGAAATGGTAGCGCGCAATGAATAACAAAGTCAAACCTTTATGAAATATTTGTAAACTAACATATAAATGTCAAGAAATGGTAGCGCGCAAGTAATCTGTTACTCATTTAAGAATTTAAACCAAGAATATGAAAATTCTAAATAACGGTATCGGGACAGTCCAACCACTGTCTTACCGCCTGGAACAATGATCACCAATGAAGGATTAGGGCAGAAGACTGGAAGATCCAAATAGGCTGCCAGGACAGGAGCTCAGGAAGAAGCTGCTGCTCTGCACCGGGACCTCTGAATAGTGAGCACTGGGAGTTGGGCTGGCTCTCTTTTATAGAGTCTTGGCCCAGCCCAGAACCACGCCCAGGCATGTTGCAGGGAAAGTCTCTGGAAGGGGGCCACACCCTAACACACTCTGAAAACCTGCAGCAATACATTGCAAAGGAACAGTATTTGTAAGCATATTAAAAAATAAGTTTTCAGGATTGAACTCTGCAATGCAAAAGTTAAACCACAACATATCAGCACAATGCATAAATTACTTTGATTTGAGAGTGCTGGGTTTTTGCATTTTTGTCGCCAATAGAGCGCGTATTGCTCTGGTGTTGACAGGGAGCCGGGCAGTCCTGCAGCTACGGAATCAAGTATAGAAGGAAAGTAAGCAACAGGTTTTTGAGAATCGCCGTGCATTTGGGTAAGGACTGAGGGAGCACAGACCCCCCTATCACTGCAAGAGAATACACACTCTTTACTGTAATCTGCCATTTACAGAGCTGGGGTGCAACAGAGATTTTCTCTCAACTCTAGGAAGACTTTCATGCTGTTGTTGTCCCATGGTATCAGATCAGACACATCCTTGTGTGTCAACCTCAATAGAGGTAGGACCATTAGGGAAAAATTGGGTATCCATGGACGATAGTAGCCCAAAATTCCCCAGGAACATCTTGATTCTCTCTGTGTAGTGGGAATGTTTATTTTCAAACTAGCACAGATTCTCTCTTGCAACACCTACCTTACTCCCTTTTCAATATGATGTCCTAAATATAGGCCTTCTCTCTGACATTACTGCAACTTACTTGGGGACACCTTGTGCCCGTTCCCAGCCAAGTGATTCAACAGGAAAATTATGTCTTGTTTGCGTGCTTCTTGCGACATCTACTAATAGGTCATTTATGTTTTAGACATGGGCTGAGTTACACTGTAACTTCAGAGTCTCTAAATTACTTTTCAAGATCTGGTTAAAGATTGTGGGGCTTTCCGTATACCCCTGTGGATCTCAGCACCATGCCAAAATTCTATTTAGGAAACGAACCACAAAGAGAAACTAACTTTCTTCATGCAGCAGGATAGAAAACAACACTTGACATGTGCTTTGGGGCAGATGCTTACTGTGTTGCTGGGGGAACGAGGACCACACCCCCCAGCATACCCGGCACCTCCAGGCCCTTATCAGGGGCAGTGAACACCACAGCGCAGGACATGCACTGGCGAAGACCGGGCAAAGACAGGCCCATCTTTGCCCGTCATTGCCTGCTCGAGCCTGGGCTTGGCCATCCTCTGTGGTCTCAGAACACAGTGTCCCAGGTAAGGAGACACACGATTAACTCCATGGCATCTGTTTTATTCCTTCCCTTCTTTTTATAGAATCTTGAGTATTGCACACAAGTAATGGGGAAGCGAAAGGCAGACGATATTCCTGCACCTCACTCCGGTGTAAAAAAACATAAGAAGCGACTCAGTGGGAAAGCAGATGTTCGTTTCAATATCAGTAGGAATCAATTTAAAACTATTGATTCGTTGTTCGAGGAGGTTGAGGCAATACTAAGGAGCCCATCCATCTCTACCCTCCAAAACCCTGATACCTCCTTGAACAGGAAGATTCACGACCTCTTTAGAAAGAAACCACAAAAGCCCCATTCGATTGTTGAGGTGGACCTTCACTCCCCTCCTAAAACCCAGGTTGTAATTTCTCGACCATTGAAGAGACATGCTCTGCATGTGGAATCTGCTGAACGCACTAAAGCCAAGGACCTTTTGCCTCCAAGACACAAGACCTTAATCACTACTGATATTCCCTGTTCAAACAGATTTTCAGCTCTGTCCACTCTGAGTGAAAGCCCAGGACGTCCCCAGCTTTCAGCCCTAGATGAAACCAATATGGGGAAACAGGACTGGAAGATGCAACCCTATGGAGCACCTTAACTGGCAACCATTTCCCAGAAGCTGGATGATCTAAAGTCCCTGGTAGTAACAAGTTTAAATAACATTTCTGGACTACCTGAACAGTGGGCAGTATGCAACTGTAAATTGTCCAGTGAGGTTGATTATAATCCTGAGCAGATTGAGGGGCCAAGTATGTCAGTTGTAGCGGATATCGGAGACAAAGTGGCCATTCTCCCCACATGCCCAAAGCCCAGGGCAATGTCCGGAAGTACGGTGATGTACGGAAGGGCGATCGGCCCATCCGTTCCTGCCACCACTGGGTGAACACCCAACTTTGACCCAAATATAAATACAAACAAATACACACTCAGTTCAGGGGAACATAGTATTTCCCGTCAAATTGTCACTTCTAAGGATTCTAGAGTTCCACCCTTTGGTCAATCTAGACCAACACAGGTGCATGACACGAAAGGGAGATATGGTCGGAGAAAGAAAGGCGCCTACATATATATGACAGGGGTCCCCAGGATGCCAGCCGGCCACAGAGAGACGCACGAGACTCTTATTAATAAAGGCATCTACTGGATACGTATACAGAGGAAATGCCTCTCTGTCATCTGGTCTGACATCCTGGAGTAGTGCAGACATGGCCAACTTGGGTCAGAAACCGATTATATCTCCATTCTTTTTACCGATACTACCCTGGTTGACAATCTTATTGCCTTTGACATACGGACTGGCTCCTTGAGAGCTGGTAGAGAAGCTGGCATTGGTCTTTGTACGCATCTACCTGGGGACAAGACGTGCAGTTGTTGCAGTTCATCCAGTGATCGCATGGGAGGGGCTCAAGCTTTACTCAAGAGCTGCCCACCACCTATGACAGAGAATCCTTCTCCCTCGCTATCAGATTTGGACTGACTAAATGCTGCCCCTCTTGCAGGAAATCCCAATGTAGCTATCAAGGCTAGTAGAGAAGAACGACCTGGGAATTCAGAGTCTGTCCTATATTTGAGAACTAGGACAAGAACGCCCATGCCCCCTAAACTTACCATCATGTCTTGGAATGTTGCAGGAATAGAGAATAAGCTGGGAGATCCTGAGTGGACCAGTTTAATTAATAAGCAAGATATATGCTTATTTCAGGAAACTTGGGCTGAAGAGGTGATCCATGTAGACGGGTTCATAACTTATTTCTCCGCTGCTCAACCTGTCTCTGGGGGTTTTGCTAGACCGGTAGATGGGCTCATGATCTTGCTGAATAAAAGACAGACATGTGAGCACTCAGTAGTACACTTTAACTCATATGATTTACTGGGTGTTCAATTGACGTTTCAACCTGGTCTCACAGTGATTATGGTTAATGTGTATGCAAGGTCTGTCTCTCGAGACATAGGTGGTCATTCTGACCTCGGCGGTAAAAGGCGCCTACCGCCGGTCAGAAATCCTCCATAATCCCGCCGCGGTCGCGGAAACCCGCCACGGTCATTCTGACCCGCAGAAGGCAAACCTCCGAAAATCCGACCGCCACAACAGACCGCCAGACCAGCGGTCGGCGGAAAGGTGGAGGTGACCAAACCTCCACCGCCACGCCAACAGAAATACGCCCATGCCATTACGACCCACGAATCCACGCGGCGGTCATTCAAACGCGGTATTCCATTGGCGGGACACACCGGCGCGGTCAGAATACACACAAACGAACAAAACTCAGCCACATTGGACGATTTGAATCCCACACACCCGATACACATACACACACCACTCCCACACACACAATACAATATAAAACACCCACCCACATCACCCACAAACCCCTACGCTTAAAAATTCGTAAAGAAGACAAGAGCGAGACACCAGCATCCAAAACATAACAGCCACAGCCACTCAACACCATCACCCACACACTATCCACACACAAAACAACACACACCACCACACTCAACTCACTTAAATACACATACTCCACCCCACACATCATACACACCACCCCATGGCACCCCAAAGACAACCCCGCTTCACAGACGAAGAACTCAGGGTCATGGTGGAGGAAATCGTTCGGGTAGAGCCCCAGCTGTTCGGCACACAGATACAATACACCAGTATTGCCCGGAGGACGGAGCTATGGCAGAGGATTGTCGACAGGGTGAACGCAGTGGGACAGCACCCCAGAAATCGGGAAGACATCAGGAAGCGATGGAACGACCTACGGGGGAAGGTGCGTTCCATGGTATCCAGGCACAACATCGCCGTGCAGAAGACTGGCGGAGGACCCCCACCTCAACCCCCACAATTCACATCATGGGAGGAGGAAGTCTTGAACATCCTGCATCCTGACGGCCTCGCAGGAGTCGGCGGAGGAATGGATACTGGTAAGTTGAAGCTTCAATACTGCTTCCCCCCCACCTGCATGCCAAATCAGACCCCAACCCTCACCCCCATACTCGAACCCCACCCTCACCCCCACCCCCATCCTCACCCCCACCCTCACCCCCACCACCATCCTCACCCCCACCACCATCCTCCCCCCACCCCCAGCACACCTATTCCCCGCCAATGTCTCACCATCACAACCCACACATCCCAAAACCTAGGCCTGCATGCGTCCACTAAGCATGGACACCCATCACCAAAGCATGCCCAATGCATATACACATCCCCCCCACAAGCCACCCTCACCAAAGCCCCCACACACGAATGCCAGCACTTGGGGACACGAGAACCCACAGATACACCCATATGCGACACATTTAAACTATAACCATACCTCTATACCCCTGCAGGACCCGACCGTCAACACACCGCGGCGGAGGGGCCAGAATTCTCCACACCCCCCACCCAAGAGGCCGTCAGCGATGACAGCAGCTCTGTCGACCTGGACACCGATGACCAGCCCGGACCATCGGGGACCTCTGGACAGTCGGTTCCCCTCACACAGGCCCAGGCCACTACAGACCCAAACCCCTCTGGGAACACCAGCACAGCTCCCACCCAGCGGGCCCATGCCTCTGTCTCCAGGGCGCGTCAATCTGCGGTGTGTCTACCACTACAGGGCACCCAGGATAACCCACCACCCCAACAACAACAGGGACCTGGGGGCAGTGGTAGTGGGCACACCGGCCAGGGGGCAGAGGCCCAGGGAAACAGGGCAACTCGGCGGGCAGCTGTGCGACAGGGGGGGGAGGAGAGGCCCAGGGAACCCACTCTCCACGAGGTCCTCACCACCATCATGGGAGCATACAACCGCTCCCAGGAGACGATGGCGACGGTACTGGCCCGGTTCCAGGAGATCCAGGTGCTGCAGGAGGAACACTATCGGGGGTACAGGGAGGACATCAGAGCCATCAACACCACCCTGGTTACCATGGTAGGGCTGCTGCAGGACCTCGTAAACAGCAGGGCGGACACTGAACAACACCCAAGGGCCCCTGCCACTAGCCTGGACCAAGAACAGCCATCCACCTCCGCCGGCGCTAGTGGACAGGAGGCCCCCGCACAGCAGCAGCCCACCAGACCCCCCCCTCCTGCAGGAGAAGAACCACCCCGCAAGAGGGCCCTGAGATCTCGCAAGAAGACAGAGTAGGATGTCAAGACCCCCGCCAGCAAAGGATACCACCTGATGTCATCCCACTGTCCCACATTGTCACCCTGTCCATCCTTGAACTGCCCATGCTCCATCTCTCCACAGGCCTCTGGACAATGCACCTGTGTGACTGTTACTCTGGACTCTGCCATGGACATTCCTTCACCATAGCCCCCACCCACTTGAAACCACCCATCCCATTTTGAGCACTTCAATAAACACCTATTTTGCACCAAAATATCAGGAGTCTGGCTGTGATTTCAATAGATTGTAATTGACATGACAGTGCAAATATGTCCTTGTACATGGTGAAGTCAACAAACAGCTGCCACAAAGCTGTAGTCCATGGGGAAACGAAGCACAGGACTCGTAGTGGGGACCCCAGATCTGAAATAGGGAGGGAAAAGCCAAAACTCAGTCATCATACACTGGGGCAAATAGACAGGCAGCAGAGATGCTGCAGAGTAGTTAACATTTACTAAATTATCTTTGAAATGTTACCTGTGTCCTATTGGAAGTACTGTTCAATGATTCTGTCCCTGTTGTCTGTTTCAGCCCCGTCGTCTTCCTCCTCGTCACTCTCCTCAGGTTCCACCGCTGCCACAACACCACCGTCTCGACCATCCTCCTGCAGGAAAGGCACCTGGCAGCGCAAAGCCAGGTTGTGAAGCATGCAGCAGGCCACGATGATGTGACACACCTTCTTAGGTGAGTACATTAGGGATCCACCGGTCATATGCAGGCACCTAAACCTGGCCTTTAGGAGGCCAAAGGTGCGTTCGATCACCCTCCTAGTACGCCCATGGGCCTCATTGTACCGTTCCTCTGCCCTGGTCCGGGGATTCCTTACTGGGGTCAGTAGCCACGACAGGTTGGGGTACCCAGAGTCCCCCAATAGCCATACACAGTGTCTCTGTAGCTGTTCCATCACGTAAGGGATGCTGCTATTCCTGAGGATGTAGGCGTCATGCACTGACCCTGGGAATTTGGCATTTACATGCGAGATGTACTGGTCAGCCAAACACACCACCTGGATGTTCATTGAATGGTAATTTTTTCTGTTCCTGTACACCTGCTCCCTGTCTCTTGGGGGAACCAAAGCCACATGGGTCCCATCAATGGCACCAATTACGTTGGGAATATGTCCAAGGGCGTAGAAATCACCCTTCACTGTAGCCAATTCGCCCACCTCAGGGAAAATGATGTAGTTCCTCACGGATTTCATCAGGGCAGACAACACTCTGGATAACACCTTCGAAAACATGGGCTGAGACATTCCGGAAGCAATTCCCACGGTTGTCTGAAATGACCCACTTGCCAAGAAATGTAGTACTGACATGACCTGCACCAGAGGGGGAATCCCTGTGGGTTGGCGGATGGGGGACATCAGGTCGGGCTCCAGCTGGGCACACAGTTCATGGATAGTGGCACGGTTAAGACGGTAGGTCAGGATAATGTGGCGTTCTTCCATTGTCGACAGGTCCACCAGCGGTCGGTACATGGGAGGATTCATCCGTCTCCTCGCCCAACCCAGCGGACGGTGCCTAGGAAGGACAACATGGAGCACACAGTCAAGCAACCCACAGGTACGTACTCACAGCTAGCACAGTATACTATTCTCTATGCAGTGAATGGCGTGTCTGAGTGGCTATGCATGGCCTAGGCCTGTGTGACGCAGTTGAAATTGAGCCATGTGGGCCCTGGAAATGGCGGCTGCCTGACCTGTGAAGTGTGACAATGGGATGTGAGGTCAATGCGCTGGCGTGGCACACCGCGGCGGGCGGCGGGCGAAGACCGCGGCGCGAAGCCGCATTGGTTAACATTGAAGCCTATGGGTTTCAGGAGCCAATGGCGAAGGGCGCCGGCGGTGGCGGGACGCACCGCCGCGGTACGCACCGCCGCGGACGTGACCGCCATTTTCTATCTACTTATCCACTTGCGACTTGAACTTTCACAGGAGAGGACCTATACTGCAAGTGTTGCTGTGACCTCGGTCTGGAAGGGACAATGGCTGCTGCGACTGGGGAAAGGGCCCCTGCCTTCACTGGAGAGGAGTTGGAGAAACTTGTGGATGGGGTCCTCCCCCAGTATGCGCTACTCTACGGTCCTCCAGACCAACAAGTGAGTTTAATTCAATATGGATTTGGGGCCACTGGCTGGCTTGGGGGCCTGGCGGGGGGCCTGGCGGGGATGGGGGGCATGTTGGGGCTGGCGGGGGGCCTGGAGGGGGGCCTGGCGGGGATGGGGGGCATGTTGGGCATGGCGGGGGGCATGGCGGGGATGGGGGGCATGTTGGGCATGGCGGGGGGCCTGGCGGGGATGGGGGGCATGTTGGGCATGGCGGGGGGCATGGCGGGGGGCCTGGCGGGGATGGGGGGCATGTTGGGCATGGCGGGGGGCATGGCGGGGGCCTGGCGGGGATGGGGGGCATGTTGGGCATGGCGGGGGCATGGCGGGGGGCCTGGCGGGGATGGGGGGCATGTTGGGCAAGGCGGGGGGGCCTGGCGGGGATGGGGGGCATGTTGGGCATGGCGGGGGGCATGGCGGGGATGGGGGGCATGTTGGGCATGGCGGGGGGCCTGGCGGGGATGGGGGGCATGTTGGGCATGGCGGGGGGCATGGCGGGGGGCCTGGCGGGGATGGGGGGCATGTTGGGCATGGCGGGGGGCCTGGCGGGGATGGGGGGCGTTGGGCCACTGGAAAGGAAAATGCTGAGAAACTTGAACGTGGTATTTCTCCCTCCCTGTACGTGTCAAATAGGTCCGCGCCCATGAGAAGATCGGGATTTGGCGTGCCATCGCCAAGGAAGTCCGGGCCCTGGGGGTCCACCATCGACGGGGCACCCACTGCCGCAAGAGGTGGGAGGACATCCGCCGCGGGACCAAGAAGACCGCCGAGTCTCTGCTGGGGATGGCCTCCCAACGTAGGCGGGGTGCCTGCCGTCAACTGAGCCCCCTGATGTTCCGGATCCTGGCGGTGGCCTACCCTGAATTGGATGGGCGCGTGAGGGCAGCACAGCAGACACAAGGGGGTGAGTACAAGCATTATCTACTCTGTTGTCGCGCAGTGGAGGTGTCTGGGTGGGGGAGGAGGGCTGGTGGTCCCCCTAGGCCAGGGCGATATCTGTAGGCTGGGCACCCCCGTAAGCCCCTGTGTCCCCAGCCACCACCCTCAGTAGTTTGTCAGTACAGCCATCCCTGGGCCGTGTCATCCATGGGTGCAATTGTCAACTCTAGGCGTGTAGGCCATGTTCCACGGAATGCGTAGCGTACCCCAAGTGCGCAACTTAGTGCAGGGGGCATCTGTGTCTGTCATGTCCGCTAACTGTACCGGAGATCCATGTACTCAATATGCCTTTATTTCTCTCTCCCCCCCCCCCTTTTTGTTTGTCTTTCTGTGCTTGTGTGCATCAGCATCATCAGGCGGAGGAGAAGTGGCATCGGGGCAGGAGGGAGCTGCATCTCACATGGCCCAGGAGGGCCATGCCACAGAGTCAGACTGGACCAGTGAGACGGAGGGCGAGGGGAGCTCCACGACGGGGACGACTGGACCCTGCAGCGACACGGACACGTCCTCGGAAGGGGGCTCCCTTGGGGGGGTGGCACCATCCGTGCCCCCCGCCATTACAGGTACAGCCGCCACCCAGCGCACCATCTCCGCCCTCCCAGCAGCCCCTCCGCGTTCGCCCCGTGCCCGCTCTGCCAGGAAGCCGGGCATCTCCTTCGCCCCAGGCACCTCAGGCCCTGCCCCTGTTACCCCCGCTGCCCTCAGTGAGGAGGTCATTGACCTCCTCCGAACGCTCATTGTTGGGCAGACTACCCTTTTGAATGCCATCCAGGGGGTGGAGAGGGAGGTTCATCGCAGCAATGCGTACCTGGAGGGCATTCATTCGGGTCAGGCTGCCCATCAGCGATCGTTCCAGGCTCTGGCCTCAGCACTGACGGCAGCCATTGTCCCTGTCTCCTGCCTGCCTCTACTAACTCCCTCCTCCCAGTCTCCTGTTCCTCTGCCTGTCCCACCCACACCATCAGACCAGCCTGCACACACCTCAACACCCAAGAGAAGCTCATCCAAACATAAGCACCACAGATCACGCAGACATTCACACACGCAACATTCCGATGCAGACATGCCAACAGTCACTACCACCTCTGTGACCCCCACCTCCTCGTCTCCCTCCTCCCTCCCTGTGACGTCTACACTCACACCTCCATTCACCTCACCATCAGCCAGTGTTTCCATCACCAGCACACCCTCCACTCCAGTCCGCACACGTGCAGTCACCACCCCCACTGCCATTTACACGTCCCCTGTGTCCTCTCCCACTGTGTCTGTCACCCCCTCTTCCACACCACACAAACGCAGCCACCCACCCACCCAACAGCCATCCACCTCACGACAGCCTATCCCTCCTGCACCTGCACCCAAAGACAGCAAACGTGACTCACCTACAACCACATCCTCTCCCTCCAGTCCCATTCCCACTGTACCTACCACTCTCCATTGTCCCAAGAAGCTCTTCCTCGCCACTACTAACTTCTTTCCTGACCCTGAGCCCCCCCCTCCTTCTCGTCGGGGTAAGAAGAGCACCTCAGCCACCACCAGCCCTGCAGCCCCCTTGACAAGGGTGCAGGGGTATTGGAGCCCGCCAGCCCGCATGTCTGGATCTTCGCCCAGCAGCAAGGGGACAGCCAGCCCACCCCCTGGGAAGAGGAGCAGAAGGCGGAAGGGGGGCCGCAGGAGCCCGCCTTCTACATCCCCCCCGGACACCACCCAGAGACAGTCACCAGCCACAGCTCCAAAGGGAGGAAAGGGCCACAGGCCGACGACTAAGGAGGGCAAGGGCAGCAAGTTGGAGAGGTCAGGCAGCAGGCCTGCTGCCCAGGAGGAGCCCACAACCCCCATAGCCGCTGCCCCGGGAGGAACCGGCACAGCTGCCCCGGGAGAGCCCACCACCCCCATAGCCGCTGCCCAGGGAGGACCCAGCCCAGCTGGCCAGGAGGGCCCCACCACCCACAGCCCAGGTGGGCAGTGAAGGAGGACCATCCCCGCTGCCCAGGAGGGCACCACCAGGCAATTAGCAGTTGGCCATAGACCGTCCGCCGTCTCAAGAACCGTTGAACTGGGCCCTTCAAGGCAAGGACCGCTGAACTGGGCCCCGCCGTCTCAAGAACCGCTGAACTGGGCCCCGCCGTCTCAAGAACCGCTGAACTGGGCCCCGCCGTCTCAAGAACCGCTGAACTGGGCCCTTCAAGGCAAGAAGCGCTGAACTGGGCCCCGCCGTCTCAAGAACCGCTGAACTGGGCCCCGCCGTCTCAAGAACCGCTGAACTGGGCCCCGCCGTCTCAAGAACCGCTGAACTGGGCCCTTCAAGGCAAGAAGCGCTGAACTGGGCCCCGCCGTCTCAAGAACCGCTGAACTGGGCCCCGCCGTCTCAAGAACCGCTGAACTGGGCCCCGCCGTCTCAAGAACCGCTGAACTGGGCCCTTCAAGGCAAGAAGCGCTGAACTGGGCCCCGCCGTCTCAAGAACCGCTGAACTGGGCCCCGCCGTCTCAAGAACCGCTGAACTGGGCCCTTCAGGGCAAGGAGCGCTGAACTGGGCCCTGCCGTCTCAAGAACCGCTGAACTGGGCCCCGCCGTCTCAAGAACCGCTGAACTGGGCCCCGCCGTCTCAAGAACCGCTGAACTGGGCCCTTCAAGGCAAGAAGCGCTGAACTGGGCCCCGCCGTCTCAAGAACCGCTGAACTGGGCCCCGCCGTCTCAAGAACCGCTGAACTGGGCCCCGCTGTCTCAAGAACCGCTGAACTGGGCCCCGCCGTCTCAAGAACTGCTGAACTGGGCCCCGCCGTCTCAAGAACCGCTGAACTGGGCCCCGCCGTCTCAAGAACCGCTGAACTGGGCCCTTCAAGGCAAGAAGCGCTGAACTGGGCCCCGCCGTCTCAAGAACCGCTGAACTGGGCCCCGCCGTCTCAAGAACCGCTGAACTGGGCCCTTCAAGGCAAGAAGCGCTGAACTGGGCCCCGCCGTCTCAAGAACCGCTGAACTGGGCCCTTCAAGGCAAGAAGCGCTGAACTGGGCCCCGCCGTCTCAAGAACCGCTGAACTGGGCCCTTCAAGGCAAGAAGCGCTGAACTGGGCCCCGCCGTCTCAAGAACCGCTGAACTGGGCCCTTCAAGGCAAGAAGCGCTGAACTGGGCCCCGCCGTCTCAAGAAGCGCTGAACTGGGCCCCGCCGTCTCAAGAACCGCTGAACTGGGCCCCGCCGTCTCAAGAACCGCTGAACTGGGCCCTTCAAGGCAAGAAGCGCTGAACTGGGCCCCGCCGTCTCAAGAACCGCTGAACTGGGCCCCGCCGTCTCAAGAACCGCTGAACTGGGCCCCGCCGTCTCAAGAACCGCTGAACTGGGCCCTTCAGGGCAAGGAGCGCTGAACTGGGCCCCGCCGTCTCAAGAACCGCTGAACTGGGCCCTTCAAGGCAAGAAGCGCTGAACTGGGCCCCGCCGTCTCAAGAACCGCTGAACTGGGCCCCGCCGTCTCAAGAACCGCTGAACTGGGCCCTTCAGGGCAAGGAGCTCTGAACTGGGCCCCGCCGTCTCAAGAACCGCTGAACTGGGCCCTTCAGGGCAAGAACCGCTGGCCCTTTGGCAGACGTGGCAGGGCAGGATCTATCTCGGGCAGGGCTGCAGGATGTCCTCTGGCCAACTTGCCTCCTCCAGTGGCAGTGGGGTCTGTTATGGACTGTATGGACTATGGCTTTGCTCTCCCCAGGATGGCCCAGTGGGCAGGCCACCCACTGTATGGACTGTATGGACTGTGGCTTTGCTCTCCCCAGGATGGCCCAGTGGGCAGGCCACCCACTGTATGGACTGTATGGACTGTGGCTTTGCTCTCCCCAGGATGGCCCAGTGGGCAGGCCACCCACTGTATGGACTGTATGGACTGTGGCTTTGCTCTCCCCAGGATGGCCCAGTGGGCAGGCCACCCACTGTATGGACTGTATGGACTGTGGCTTTGCTCTCCCCAGGATGGCCCAGTGGGCAGGCCACCCACTGTATGGACTGTATGGACTGTGGCTTTGCTCTCCCCAGGATGGCCCAGTGGGCAGGCCACCCACTGTATGGACTGTATGGACTGTGGCTTTGCTCTCCCCAGGATGGCCCAGTGGGCAGGCCACCCACTGTATGGACTGTTTGGACTGTGGCTTTGCTCTCCCCAGGATGGGCCAGTGGTCATGGAGTCCCCTCGTGGATCTGGCGTCGTGTACTCAAGTGGCTGAGGTGCCCCCCCTTCCCTTCCCCCTGAGGTGCCTGTCCTATTTTCTTTCTGATGCCCCTGCAGTGTTCTCTCCGTGGAGTTCTTGTCGTGGGACTGGGCCTTGCCCCTTTGCACAGGACCCCTGTGATCCACGGACAGTGGTTGGACTACATTTAGTAGCTGTATATATTTTGTACATAGTTTATTTATTTATTGGGATTAATGGTGTACATATTTCAATATATCTGCCCGTTTATGATCTCTTCTTTTGGTCTTTGCATTATTTCGGAGGGGGGTGGTTTGTGGGTTGTGACAGTGATCTGTGGGAATGCATTGATGTGTGTGTTGTAGTGGGTGTGGGTGGGTGGGTGTGTGCCGGTAATCTTTTCCCTCCCCTGTGTCGTAGGTGCCGTACTCACCGATGTCTTCCGCGCCGCCGGGCGTGCTCCTGGTATATGAGCAGGAATAGGAGTGCGGGGATGACCTGCAACTCTGGCTCCATACTGCCGGAATCTCGCGTGGAGTGCGTAGAGGTGAGCGTTTTCCCGTTCGTAGTCTGTTTCCGCCGTGTTCTTATCGGCGGTGCTCCCGCCCCGGAAAAGGTGGCAGATTGGTGGGTCGTAATAGGGTGGGCGGTACTTTGTCTGCCGCCGGGCTGTTGGCGGGAACCGCCGCGCTGTTTGTTTGTACCGCTGTGGCGGTCGGAGTGTTAAGTTGGCGGGCTGTGTTGGCGGTTCCCGCCAGGGTCAGAATTGCATATTTTAGACCGCCGGCCTGTTGGCGGCTTGGCCGCCGCTTTATCACCGACCGCCAGGGTCAGAATGAGGGCCATAGAGTCTAGGGTAATTGTCCAGTTAGCCGAACATATGGAGCTCCTGCATCTATCCGACCATCTGGTGGTTTCGGGTGATATGAACTGTTCCTTTGTATCTAAGAACCTTATTAGTAGTTTGACAACAGAGGAAGATGTATCCCCCAATCGAAGGAGGATGTCCCCTGCATTGGCTCTTCTGTCGCTGTGCAGATGGCTTCCCTCTGCCTAAGATTTGGATTAAGAGAATGTAATGGTCGCACCGGTTTCAATGTAAATCGTGCTCCCACCTTTAAGCGAGGGCCTTCTTCTAGCACCATTGACTACCTCCTGGTGGATATCAGGCTTTGGTCAAGTACTCTAGATATGAAGGTAGAACCTCACTATGACAGCGACCATAAACCTCTGTGTCTCACCCTAACTAGTTACGTATTTGGAAGAGTCCAGCATTTAGAAATTACTGATGTGCCGACTCCTTGCCTGAACCATAGACAAACCTGTGTTAGTTGGCCTAAAGTAATATCAAACCCATACTTGATTAAGGAAATCTACTCATAGTTTCTAAAACTTTTTTCTAGCTTTGATGAGCAAGAGGTTGATATTATCCCAATCCTAACCATCCATGCAGAAATGGCAGGTATTTTACAAGGGATTTTTTATAAGGAAATTAATTCCAGGCATACCACTAAAACTATTCAATCTAGGGAATGGTTTAACAAGGAATGTGTCCATGCCAGGTCCAATTTAAAATTGGCCCTCAAAAAGCACTTACAGGGGGAGATCAGAAATGCTAGACTCAGGTATACCAAGGCTTTGGAACTAGCAAAAAAAAGTTGGGAATATGAGATCTGTCAGGGGATGCTGGATGCAGTCAATCGAGACAATGGTTCCTTCTGGAGGATGATGGCCAGTAGACATAGAGGGGGTAATGACACCATCAGTATGCATATTCAACCTGAAAGGTGGGTGGCCCACTTTTCTGAGATTTACGCTCCACCTGCACAACAAGATCTTGTGGGCTACGGGGGCGACAATTGCAGATTTCCCCCTGAGGGCTCAGCGGAGGACATCATTTTTACAATAGCTGAAACTACTGCAGCCATCAATTCCTTGAGGCCAGCCAAGGCGCCTGGTCCTGACAAGATACCGGGGATCTGTTTAAATCTGAACCAGTCATTTGGCCGTGGTACATAAACACACTGTCGAATACCGTAGCAGCAGGTGGCCCAATCCCGGACTCGTGGCTTGGGTGGAAATAATCCCTATATATAAAAAAGGTGATGTGGTCTTGCCCATTAATTATAGACAATCAGTCTCATCGACAACTTGCAAAAGATCTTTGCCAAGCAAGTTTTAGACAGGCTCATGGAATGGATCCAAGACAATCAGATACAATCCCCTATCCTGGCCGGTTTTCAATCAAAAACTAGCACCATGGACCAGGTCTTTAGGCTCTCCTTGTTATTCTGGGAATATGTTACTCTAGCCAAACAAAAATTGTACGTTGCTTTTGTGGATCCAAGATCTGCCTTTGACCTTGTCCCTAGAGATAAGCTATGGGAAGTTTTGAACAAAATTGGTGTTCCAAGGAATTTAGTGCATTTAACTAAAAGGCTACATGAGAATACCTATGCACAAGTGAGATGGGGCAACCAGGGGGAACTCACTAACCGAAAAGACATCAGACAGGGGTGCGCCAGGGCTGTGTCCTTGCCCCTATTCTTTTTTCCTTGTTTTTTAACGAGGTGGTGCAAGTTGTATCCGATTGCCTAAATGATGCGCCTTCCTTGAATAATCAAAAAATTCCTATTGTACTATTTGCTGACGACTCTCTTTTGATTTCTAAAACACCAATGGGGCTTCAGGTTTTAGTGGACAGGTTTAGTGTGTTTTGTGCAGATTATGGATTCGAGCTTAATTCTAGTAAGACCAAATTTATGACCTTTGGCGGTGGTCCCATTAAAAGATGTACCACCTTATTAAATGGGACCCCTCTAAGCAAGGTAAGTTCCATTGACGACCTAGGGGTAAGAATTAGCAACAATATGCAATGGGCCTGGGTTGATAAAAGCACAGCCCTCCTGTTACATAGATCAGGGGCCATTTTGCGTTTTTATAAATCCACTACTGTGAAAGTTGTCTTTCTAGCTAAAAAAATGTTTTAGCAAAGGCCCAGGGTGCCGCGGCCTATGGTGCAGAGGGTTGGAGTTTTCAAATACTAATAAACTATCCGTGGGGGAAAATAGCTTAGTAAGATCTCTTCTGCCCTCATAATACACCATTGATTCCAGTGTTTCTAGATCTTGGGTTCTCCCGCATTTCTGACGTAATAGCATTAAGACCCTTAATCTTTTGGGTACGTATTTGGATTGCCCCCAAACTAGTTGCATATAAGGAGTCTTTACAAGACATCCTAGATAGACCCAGTGCACTCTCTATTCCCTGGCTCAAGCATATTTCAAGATGGTTCCATATTCTGGGACTCAGTGACTTCTGGGGCCAACCGTATAACTTAAGGAGGATCCAGAAGCAACATCTGAAAACAGTCCGTTAGGAACAACTATCTGTCAAGTACATCACTCAGTAGACTGACTTCCCAATTTCTTGACTTCAAATGGTATCCCCACTTTGAACCCTTTCTTGATTTAATTCCTGACCAACTAAGCAAAATCTTGTATGTCTGGTTCAGGTACGGATGCTTACCTTTGATGTCCCTTACTAACACCTGTTGTCCCGCTTCGTCAACAGACTTCTGTCTAAGTTGTAATGATACTACGGAAACTATAGTACACTTTGGGGGTCATTACAACCCTGGCGGACGGTGTTAAAGCGGCGGTAAGACCGCCAACAGGCCGGCGGTAAAAAATGTGCAATTACGACCGTGGCGGAAACCGCCAACAAAGACAGCCACTTTAACACTCAGACCGCCACGGCGGTACAAACAAACAGCGCGGCGGTCACCGCCAACAGACAGGCGGGAGACAATGTACAGCCCACACTATTATGACAGGCCAATCTGACACCTTTTCCGGGGCGGATTCACCGCGGATAAAAACACAGCGGAAACAGGAATTTTGAAGGGAAAACGTTCACCTCATCACACTCCACAAGGAAGCAGGACACCATGGATCCGGAACTCCATATTCTTCCTGCGATAGTCTTCCTGCTCCTGTACCAGGAGCACCAACGCCTGCGGCGAAGACCGCGGTGAGTACTGCACCTACTACACAGGGGAGGGGGGAGGCAAAAAACAGGGACACACACATGCAACACCCCCACCCTAACCCACTACAACACACACACCAATGCATATCTATACATTACAGTTACAACCCCCAACCCCCCCGGAAGAATGCAAAGACAAAAGGAAATGAGTGGAACCACTGTAATATATCAAAATTCAGTAAGCAAATATATACATATATACACTATTTTCAAAATATAAACCAAGATCAGTAGTCCAGGCATTGCACCATTCATAGTCCGTGGACCACTGGGTCCAAAATGCATGGGCGAGGCCCACACACGACACCAGATCAAAACAGAGAGAACACTGCAGGGGCATCAGATAGAAAAACAAAAGGCACCTCAGGGGGAAGGGGAGGGGGGGCACCTCAGCCGGATGAGTGCACAACGCCAGATCCACGAGGGGGGTCCATGCCTATTGATGTATCCTGGGGAGTGCAAAGCCACAGTTTCTCAAGTCTCTACAGTGGGTGGGTTGCCCACTGTTCAATCCTGGGGAGTGCAAAGCCACAGTCTCTCAAGTCTCTACAGTGGGTGGTTTGCCCACTGTTCAATCCTGGGGAGTGCAAAGCCACAGTCTCTCAAGTCTCTACAGTGGGTGGTTTGCCCACTGTTCAATCCTGGGGAGTGCAAAGCCACAGTCTCTCAAGTCTCTACAATGGGTGGTTTGCCCACTGTTCAATCCTGGGGAGTGCAAAGCCACAGTCTCTCAAGTCTCTACAGTGGGAGGTTTGCCCACTGTTCAATTCTGGGGAGTGCAAAGCCACAGTCTCTCAAGTGTATGCCTCTCTCCACTGTTTCTGGAGGGGGCTTTGTGCCCAGAGTGCTTCATCCTGCCAAGGACTGAGGTAGTGGATGCATGTCTCCAGTGGTTCTGGAGGGGGCTTTGTGCCCAGAGTGCTTCTTTCTGCCAAGGACTGAGGTAGTGGATGTGATACTCCACTGGTTCTGGAGGGGGCTTTGTGCCCAGAGTGCATCACTCACCCCGTGACGGTCCCTGTTGCGTCAGTGCCCCTGCCGCTCATGGGCTAGCGGTGCTTGACTTGGTGGTGCTTGCCCTGTTCAGCGGTGCTTGCCTTGGCGGTCCTTGCCCTGTTCAGCGGTGCTTGCCCTGTTCGGCGGTGCTTGCCTTGGCGGTCCTTGCCCTGTTCAGCGGTGCTTGCCTTGGCGGTCCTTGCCCTGTTCAGCGGTCCTTGCCCCGTTCAGCGGTGCTTGCCCTGTTCAGCGGTGCTTGCCTTGGCGGTCCTTGCCCTGTTCAGCAGTCCTTGCCCTGTTCAGCAGTGCTTGCCTTGGCGATCCTTGCCCTGTTCAGCGGTCCTTGCCCTGTTCAGCGGTGCTTGCCTTGGCGGTCCTTGCCCTGTTCAGCGGTGCTTGCCTTGGCGGTCCTTGCCCTGTTCAGCGGTGCTTGCCTTGGCGGTCCTTGCCCTGTTTAGCAGTCCTTGCCTTGTTCAGCGGTGCTTGCCTTGGCGGTCCTTGCCCTGTTCAGCGGTCCTTGCCCTGTTCAGCGGTCCTTGCCCTGTTCAGCGGTGCTTGCCCTGTTCAGCGGTGCTTGACTTGGCCGTCCCTCATTGGGCAGTTGGGCTGGGGCTGGCGTTCCTTCATTGGGCAGCTGGGCTGTGGCTGGCGGGGCCCTCCTGGGCAGCTGGGCTGTGGCTGGTGGGGCCCTCTTGGGCAGCTGGGATGGGGCTGGTGGAGCCCTCCTGGGCAGCTGAGCTGTGGCTGGCGGGGCCCTCCTGGGCAGCGGGGATGATGGCGGTCTTCTCCGCCGGGCTGCTCCTCCCAGACTTGCCGGCTTTCTTCTTGCCCTTCCCCACCTTAGGAGGAGTCACAGCTGAGTCCACACTCCCCCCGGGACCCCTGGGTGCGGCTAGGGTGGCTTAAGTCTTCCCCCTCTCCCGCCGGGCACTGGCCAGCTTCTGGTGCTTCACGGGGGGGGACTGGCTGTGCTGTGGCTCTGTGCCACACTGGCTGTCCTGGTGGCCGGTGCACTCCACATACCTGTGACAACAGGCACCACAGGTCCCCTGGATTTTGTGGCTGAGGTGCTAGTTCGGGACCTATGAGTTGGACGGGGGGTGGTGGGAAATAGGTTAAGGGTGGACAGGAAAAGTTGTTTGGAGACACTGGGACGGGTAGCTGGAGGGGGTTTGGGAGTGGAGGAAGAGGTGGTGGTTGTAGGAGGTGTAAGTTTTGTGGTTTTGGGTGCAGGTGCATTCGGTGGAGGCTGTTGTGAGGTGGATGTATGTTGGGTGGGTGTGTGCCTGCGTTTGTGTATCTTCGGAGGGGGCATCACAGACACACTGGGAGAGGACACAGGGGACGTGTGAATGGTAGTGGGGGTGGTGAGTGCACATGAGCGGGGTGTGCTGGTGGGTGTGCTGGTGCCGGACGTAGTGGCTGTAGAGGTAGTGCATGCAGGTGTGAGTGTAGACGAGACTGGGAGGGAGGAGGAAGATGACGACGAGGGGGACACAGTGGAGGCAGTGGATGTTGGTGTGTCTGTATGTGTGTGATGCTTGCGTGAGTGCCTGTGGGATGTGTGGGGCTTATGTTTGCCTGAGCTTCCCTTGTGTGTTGAGGTGTGTGCAGGGTGGTCTGATGGTGTGCTTGGGATAGGCAGAGGTACAGGGGATTGGGTCTGGGTGGAGGAAGTTGGAGGGGGAGGCTAGACACAGGGACAATGGCTGCCATCAGTGCTGAGGCCAGAGTTTGAAATGTTCGGTGAAGGGCAGCCTGACCAGAATGAGTGCCCTCCAGGAATGCATTGGTTTGTTGCAACTCCCTTTCTACACCCTGGATGGCATTCAAAATGGTAGACTGCCCAACAGTGAGGGACCTGAGGAGGTCAATGGCCTCCTCACTGAGGGCAGCAGAGGTGACAGGGGCAGGGGCTGAGGTGCCTGGGGCGAAGGTGATGCCCACCCTCCTGGGTGAGCGGGCACGGGGCGAAGGCTGAGGGGCTGCTGGGAGGGTGGCGCTGGTAGGGGGGGTGGCGGCTGTACCTGTAGAAGTGGGGGGCACAGATTTTGACGCCACCACAAGGGAGCTCCCATCAGAGGACAAGTCTGTGTCGCTGGTTTCAGCTCCTGTCACCGCCGTGGTGCTCCCCTCGCCCTCTGTCTCACTGGTGTACTCAGAGTCCGTAGTGTGGCCCTCCATGGCCATGTGGGATGCAGCTTCCTCGTGCTCCGGTGCCACTGCTCCTCCGCCTGATGATGCTAATGCACACAAGAACAGGGAGACCGCAAAAAAAGGGGGGGGAACAGAAGAAAGACATGTTGAGTGCATGGCTTACCGCTACCGTTGGCGGACAAGACAGACACAGAAGCCCCCTGCACTACATCGCGCTCTTGGGCTCTAAGGTGCAATTCCTGGGGAATGGCCTACAAGGCTACGGACGACATATGCATACATAGATGACACAGGTGCATGAACAGCTGTAGTTGGCACTCTACAGAGCTGAGGTTGGGGGCCACAGGGCCATGCCTTACGAAGGGGCCTAGCCTACGGAACTCGCCCTGGCCTAGGGAAACCCACAGCCCTCCTCCCCCACCCAGACACCTCGACTGCGCGCAAAGTCAGCTGAATGAGAGTGTACTCACCCCCTTGTGTCTGCTGTGATGCCCTCCAGCGCCCATCCAACTCCTGGTAGGCCACCGCCAGGATCCGGAACATCAGGGGGGTCATGGTGCGTCGGGCACCCCTACCACGTTGGGAGGCCATCCCCAGCTGAGCCTCTGCCGTCTTCTTGCTCCAGTGGCGAATGTCCTCCCATCTTTTCCGGCAGTGGGTGCTCCGTCTGTGGTGGACCCCCAGGGTCCGGACGTCCTTGGCGATGGCACGCCAAATATCCTTCTTCTGGTGGGCGCTGACCTACATGAAATGTACAGGGGAAGAAGAGAAGTCATTACCAACTGCACCGTCAAAGTGAGTGGCCCCCATCCCTACCCTTGCCATGTGGCACATGCACCCACCGTCTTTCATTCACTCAGAACTCTGCCCCCTTCCTTCTTACAACCAGCCCTCTCCACACAGGCATAGCCCATACAAGATGCTCCCTATGTACTTACCTGTTGGTCTGGAGGACCGTGGAGTAGCGTGTACTGGGGGAGGACCCCATCGACAAGCTTCTCCAACTCCTCCGATGTGAAGGCAGGGGCCCTTTCCCCAGACGCACGAGCCATTGTCTCTTCCAGACCGAGGTCACAGCAGCACTTGCAGTATAGGTCCTCTCCTGTCAAAGATCAGGTATCAAGTGATTCAACAGATAGAAAATGGCAGTCACGTCCGCGGCGGTCACGTCTGCAGCGGAGCGTACCGTCACCGCCGGCGTACATCGTCATTGGCTCCTGGGACCAATAGGGTCCAATGTTAACCAATGCAGCATTGCGCCGCGGTCTTCGACCGCCTACCGGGATGGTGTACAACGCCAGCGCAGTTACCTCACATCCCATTGTCCCACTTTAGAGGTCCGACAGATGTCAGCAATCCGCCATCCCACAGGAATCCCCCCTCATGTGCAGGTGCTATCAGTGCTCCATTTCCTTGCTAGTGGGTCTTTTCAAACAACTGTGGCCATGGCATCAGGGATGTCCCAGCCTATGTTTTCCAACGTATTGTCCAGAGTGTTGTCTGCCCTGCTGAAACACATGCGGAGCTACATCGTGTTCCCTCAGGTGGAGGATTTGCCTACAGTGAAAGGTGACTTCTATGCCCTTGGACATATCCCCAACATCATAGGTGCCATTGATGGGACCCATGTGGCTTTGGTCCCCCCCCACAGGAGTGAACAGGTTTACAGGAACCGGAAGAGTTATCATTCCATGAATGTACAGATGGTATGTTTGGCAGACCAGTACATCTCCCATGTGAATGCCATGTTCCCTAGCTCAGTGCATGACGCCTACATCATGCGGAATAGCAGCATCCCTTATGTGATGGGTCAACTCCAGAGGTACCGTGTGTGGCTCTTAGGTGACTCTGGTTACCCCAACCTGTCATGGCTACTGACCCCGGTGAGGAATCCAAGGACAAGGGCAGAGGAACGCTACAATGATGCCCACGGGTGAACTAGGAGGGTGATCGAGTGGACCTTTGGCCTCCTGAAGGCCAGGTTCAGGTGCCTCCATATGACAGGTGGATCCCTATTCTACTCATCAAAGAAGGTGTGCCAGATCATCGTGGCCTGCTGTATGCTTCAGAACTTGGCTTTGCGACGACAGGTGCCTTTTCTGCAGGAGGATGGTCCAGATGGCAGTGTTGTTGCAGCTGTGGAGCCTGTGGACAGTGAAGACGAGGAAGCAGAGGAAGAAGATATGCAGAACAGGGACTCAGTCATCCAGCAATATTTCCAGTGAAACACAGGTGAGAATACATTTCTACCTACTACATGTACTTTTACACTTCTACCTCTATCCTGTCTGTCGATTTCACCCAGTGTATGGTCACTGAGCTGTCACTTTCCCTTACAGTTTCACAGGTGTGGGTCCCAACGTGTGTCATCTGCTTAGATTCCTCAGGGACTAGAGCTGTGTGACATAGGTATGTTAACATTAGAATTTCCAGAACTTTTTGTCACTGTAATTGCAAATACACTATTTCGAAATCACAGACAGACTCCTGATCTTTTGGTGCTTTAGGTGTGTTTATTTAAATGCAAAATAATTGGAGGGGGAAGTTAAATGGTGAGGGGTGATGGCGGAGGATTGTCCATGGCAGAGTCCATTCTATTAGTCTCACAGGTGCATTGCCCATATGGGCATAGGAAGTGGAGCTGGGGCTGCTTCAATATGGACAGGGTGACAAAGTGGGACAGTGGGATGACAATCAGGGTGGTCTCATTTCTTGGTGGGAGTCTTGGCATCGTTCTCTGTCTTGTTCCTGGATCTCAGGGACCGTTTGCGGGGTGGTTCTCTGTCTGCAGGGGGCTGGTGTGGTGGTCCTGTGGTGGGGCGTCCTGTCTACTAGCGCCGGCGGAGGTGGTGGGCAGTTCATCGTCCATGCTAGTGTCAGGGGCTCCTTGTAGTGCCACAGTGTCCCTCCTGGTGTTGAGTAGTTCCTTCAGCACCCCTACGATGGTGCCCAGGGCGAAGCTGATGGTTCTGAGTTCCTCCCTGAATCCCAAATACTGTTCCTCCTGCATGCGCTGGGTCTCCTGAAACTTGTCCAGTACCGTTGCCATTGCCTCCTGGGAGTGGTGGTATGCTCCCATGATGGAGGAGAGGGCCTCGTGGAGAGTGGGTTCCCTTGGCCTGTCCGCCCCCTGTCGCACAGCAGCCCTCCCAGTTCCCCTGTGTTCCTGTGCCTCTGTCCCCTGGACCGTGTGCCCACTGCCCCCAGGTCCCTATTGTTGTTGGGGTGGTGGATTATCCTGGGTTCCCTGTAGTGGTGGATACACAGCTGATTGACGTGTCCTGGGGACGGAGGTATGGGCCCTCTGGGTGGGTGCTGTGCTGGTGTTTCCAGAGGGGGGAAGGTCTGTGGTGGCCTGTGCCTGTGTGAGGGGAACCGACTGTCCCGAGGCCCACGATGGTCCGGGCTGGTGATCTAGATCCAGGTGGACAGAGGTGCTGTCATCACTGTTGGCCTCTTCTGTGGGTGGAGTGGAGATGTCTGGACCCTCCTGTCTGGTGATGTTGGGTAGTGGTCCTGCAGGGGTGGAAAGGCATGATTTTTGCATTTGTGTGTGTCATGGTGCGCAATGGGTGGGTGAGCGTGTACCCCAGTGCTGGCATTCCTGTGTGGGGGCTTGTGTGATGATGGTTTAGGGGGTTGTATGGGTATGTGCACTGGGCATGCTTTTGTGATGGGTGTCCATGCGTTGTTGTTGCATGCAGGGCTTGGTGTTGGGATGTGTGGTTTGTGATATTGGTACATTTGTGAGGAGTTGGAGTGATAGGGGTGGGGGCGAGGGTGGGGGTATGTGATAGCATGCAGGTAGGGTGGGGGATATGGTAGTTAAAGGTTTGACTTACCAGAGTCCATTCCTCCACCGACTCCTACGAGGCCCTCAGGATGCAGAATCGCCAAGACCTGCTCCTCCCATGTTGTTAGTTGTGGGGAAGGAGGTGGGGGTCCGCCACCAGTACGCTGAACCGCCAGGTGGGGTCTGGAGACCACAGAATGCACCTTCCCCCGTAGGTCGTTCCACCTCTTCCTGATGTCCTCCCGATTTCTTGGGTGTTGTCCCACTGCATTGACCCTGTCGACTATTCTTCTCCATAGCTCCATCTTCCTTGCTATTGAGGTGTGCTGCACCTGTGCACCAAATAGCTGTGGCTCTACCCGGACGATTTCCTCCACCATGACCCTGAGCTCCTCCTCCGAGAACCTGTGGTGTCTTTGCCGTGCCATGGGGGTGGTGTAGGTGATGTGTGGGGTGCTGTGTGTGGTGATAAGTGTGGTGATATGTAGTGGTGTGTGGTGTGTGGTGTTTTGTGCGTGGAAGTTGTGTGGGTGATGGTGTTGTGTGCCTGTGGATGCTAGTTTGTTGATGGTGGTGCCTCTCTCTGGCCTTCTCTCTGTAATAGTGATCGTAGGGGTTTGTGGGTGATGTGGGTGTGTGTTTTATATTGTATTGGGTGTGCGGGAGTGGTGTGTGTATGTGTCTCAGGTGTGTGTATTTTGAATTGTCCAATGTGGCAGTGTTTTGTGTATTTTGAGCGCGGCAGTGTGTACCGCCAATGGAATACCGCGGTTGAAAGACCGCCGCGTGGATTCGTGTGTCGCGATAGTGTGGGCGTATTTCTGTTGGCGTGACGGTGGAGGTTTTGTTTTCACCAGTTTATCACTGACCTTTGGTGTGGCAGACTTGTGTGGGTGTCTGAATTTTGATGGATTCCGAGATGTGGGTCATAATAGATGTGGCGGAATTCTGCGGCCGAGTTGGTGGTCTTCTGCACGGCGGTAAACAGCTTTTACCGCCAATGTTGCAATGACCACCTTTATGTTTATTTGTCCTGCTTATGGGACTGCCCGGCGGAAGTGGCTTCGTTCAGCTTGTAGGAATATGCTTATGAGACACTGTAAAGACGCTTTAAGGTTGATGATGAGAGACACCTCTACCCTTTTAATCCGTGCGGTCAGCAAGTTTCTTGAGGCTGCATGGCATATACTTACACGTCTCTTAAAAAGTCAAAATGATTTGTTCTTAGGTGAACATAATTCCTAACTTATTTATTTTTGATCTTACACAATAGTTTTATGATTACTGTGACCCTATGTCAGCTGTAAATCAGGAAGACAAAGAGAAATGATTCTCCCTCATATTATTAGTGGCTAGATAGCCTGGGGTGGATCCAGAGGAAGTATATTATGGATTTTATGTAAACATGTTTTTTTTTTTATTCAATCTCTTTTTATTCTTGCATCTATTATGTATTTATTGTAATTTTAGCTGCTGTGATGTTGTTTGCTTTGATGGTTAAATATGACCGAATAAAGCTTGTGTGATGATGATGAACACTTGACACAAATCAGTTACTGTGAAGCACTCAGTTTCACAAGTCATTTGGAACAAAATCACAGCAGGATTGGGTACCACAGGAAAACATGGATCAACAATGTTATAAGTCTATTACTGATCGTGCACAACATGGTACTCACAGCTGGTTCTGCAGGCCCATAATTGGGGAATTACATGGACTTCCTTTAATCTCCTTAAATATTCCCCATTTTCTCATGGACTCAGTGCCTGGGGCAATCCCAGCTATTGTTTCTGGTGTGAGTTTATATTGTGGTATTCACCACTAGGTTTAACGGTAATTTGGACTGATTTTAGACCTAGGAATAGTCTGATATCTTTACCCGAAAAATCTCATACTTCAGGCTTCACAGTGTCTTTCAGACCAGGGGGTAAGTCTTCCACAGTCATCAGTGGAAACAACCCAACAGCTGTTACCTGTTTGGCTATTATAGAATCAACATTGCCATCATGAGTCAGGTGTACAGTAAATCGTGCAGTTTAACTTGGACAGTAGGTGGGCATCGCCAAGATGGCGACCGGTATAGCAGCATAATTCTTGAGCTCCGCACCCGGCCGACGTAACTCCTGAATCCAGGCGATCGCCGGTTTTCCCCGGTCGATCAATATGATCCCTGTTGCCCTTGGGCCACCGCCGGGAGAGCAGCGCAGTTGCGGAGCATATTTTGGTGTGGTGGCGGAGCCGCTGCTGGGATGCGGCCTGGGCCTTGCTTTGGAGGCCTATGGAGACGAGGCACGCCGCCTCAGTGGGATGCATGGAGCGGCGCTGGTGGGGCAGGACATAGCCCCGATAGCGGTGAGGACCTCAGGGGCCCGGCTTGGGGACCTGATGTGGCCAGCGACAGCAGAGGCACGTGTTTTGGTGCCTGGGTGGCCTGAGATCTGGGACACCGGAGGTGGGCCCTCGGCGGCGCTACTCAGGCCGTGGCGGGCACTGTTCCCAGCAAGAGCAGAGCTGGCTGCTCCTAGTTCAGTTGATTGACGGTGCTTACCGCCCACTTTGAGGGGACCCAACGGACACCGCAGCGCTTGGCGCTTTGGAAATGCGGCTTCCGGGTCATTGTGAACTTTTGCTGGGCCTGACTGGGGGAGCGCGTTGGGTGGCCTGACCCCGGGGCCCGGTTTCAGGTCTCCTGACGGCGCTGCACTGAGGGGACCCCACAGGCTTACGTTGTCCTTATGTCTCTCCAGAGGAGCTGAGGTAAGCTCCCACGAAGATCTACCAATTAGTCTGAGCTGCGGATTGAGCTCCACGGTCCATTACGAGTGATGGACGCCACATGAAGTGTGGAACTTGACCAACGAGAATCCGGGGCCCCCGCCTAGATCCGTTGTTCGCCTGGGATTGCTTGCTTCCACCTTACTAGGCGAGTGCGGTCCACACTGCGTTATTTGGAGTGTTAATAGTAGTGCCACCCACCCATAGAGAGCTCTGGCATTTGGAGCTCAAAAGGGCAAACTGAGGCCTGCCCGGCTGCCGCCGGTGACCATGACTACCCCAGGTGCCCCACCTGCGAGCCCGGACGTGACCTCTCTGGGCCTTACAGCAAATGGATGCTACATTACACATACACACATTGCAGTTTGACAATGTGCTGCAGGCCATACTGGACACCAAAAACACTCGGGTAAAAGATTGATGCAGTGTCCCTAGATGTTAACCTTCTGAGAGTGGATCACCGCACGTTGTCTGAGAGAGTCACAGAGACAGAGAAAGTGGTGGCTGAGTGGCACCAGCCTTGAAGGAACTCCAAGAAAAAATGCTGTGCTATCTACGGAGGTAAACAGACTAAGACGCAGAGCGGAGGACGCAGAAGGGAGATCGCAGCGTAACAACATTCGCCTGGTGGGCTTCCCAGAGTGGGCAGAGGGCCCAAACGCAGAATTATTCTTGGAGCAATGGCTTTCTGACATGGTCCTACAGAACAAAATTCTAAAGATTTTTTCGGTGGAGCAAGGGCACCGAGTGCTGGTAAGGCCCCCTCCGCCAGGAGCGCCCCCCTACACCCATTGATTGCTCGCTTACTCAATTACCGGGACAGGGACCTGGTGCTGCAGCTTTTCCTAAAAGAGGGTCCGCAGAAATTTGAAATTTGAAAATTCAGGACAAATGCTCATCTCTGCTTACCCTGACTTTACCGCTGAAGTCCAAAAGAAACACAGCTCCTTCCACCAGGTGAAGCAATGCCTCCGTGAGCACAACATAAAGTACGCTCTCCTGTACCCTGCGAAACTGCACATACAGGTTGGCCCCAAGGTACATATCTTTGCCTCCTCGTAGGATGCCTGGACTTGGCTTCATGCTAAGGGGCTGGCTCAACCAACACGATCGGGGGGCTCGGAGGAGCAGTGGATATCCCCCAGGGGGACACGCCAGATGCGGATGAGAACCGGGCTCTCACCAGCCCAAGCGGTGGTGGACCACTCTTGCTTGCTGCTCGAGACTTCACAGTTTGTTTCCAACCCATTTACTGCCCTGTGAGACCCTAAGGTCACGGACAATGATCAGGGAGACCGCTCCGACTATGGGAGCTCCCCATGTGGTCCGATGCTCACCCCAAGATCTGCGGATGATACCTGAGTCATGCTTGTAGAGTTGTGTGGGGGCACGTCTTGGAGGTTTCCTTGGTCAACCAGCTGCTTGGAACTAGCCCAATCTTTGCAGGTTGCCGGAGGCTAGTATTGCCTCTCAGACCTGCCTGCAGAGGAATGTGGTGGTGCCATGAGACAACAGGCCTTGGGCTGACATTCGATGGGCCGGGTGCACAGACCTGGCTGCCAGGTTTTCACCCCCTGAGCCCCACTCCGTATGGACCAGTTGTTCCCCACGCCTGCTGTCAGGCTAATTTTTGTCCTTGTTCTTATGTTGTTAATAGATCAAGATGCTGTTCATCTGTTGGGCCTGCTTGGTTTCTCCTCTTTTTATTTTGTTGGGCTTGTTTTGTTATTGCCACAAATTATTCTACGTGAAATAGCAGGAGGGCATAGACATAGCATGTGGATCCGGACCACTTTCCCGGGGTGGGCACAGCCGAGTCCTGCTTGGTTGAGGGTGGCCCGGTCCTCTCGGGGTCTCCCACACTGTCACATTTTCATAGGGACATGGCCACACTGTAGAGAACACAAACATCATGCTATAACGTGACTACATGGAACGTCAGAGGTATGGCCACCCTATGCAAGTGACAGCGCGTTCATGTTTACTTGCGGCGACACTTAGTGCATATCGCTATGCTGCAGGAGACGCACTTATCGGAGGCCACCCTTGGGAGACTGCGTGCTAGCTGGAAGGGCCAGACCTTCGGTGCCACCTCATCATCCTTTGCCTGCGGCGTGGAAGTCTGGATTGCACCCGGAGTGCCTTCTGAGGTCGACCACACACAAGTGGACCCTGACGGTAAATATGTAGTTATAGAGGGCTGCCTAGATGGTGCTCCACTGTCCCTGGTAGCATTATATGCACCCAATTCTAACCAGGGTGGCTTCTTGTATACGATGTCTGCTGGGTTGCTTCGGGACCCCTCGGGAGAGAGTTTATGGGAGGGTGACTTTAACTGTGTTCCTGATGTCCATGAGGACCGCTTCTTCCTCCCATTTCCGACCGTACCAAGTAGGCACACTTCTCATGAGTTTGAGGTCTGGGGGGGCAAATAATCTATGCGACCTGTGGCATATGGGGCATCCTACTGATCATGAATATTCCTTTTATTCCCCTACCCATGCCCTCCACACTAGAATAGACCTTATGTTGCCACCGCCAGCAGTGATCCAAAGGGTTTGCAGCTCTGGTTACCTTGCACGCACTGTGTCCGATCACTGTCCATTGAGGGTGGTTTTAGGTAGGGGCCGTCTGAACGCATGGACATCTACATGGCGTTTACAGGTAGAGGCGCTGTCTGACTCTCCCCTTTTGCGCAGTTTAACACATGTTTAACCACGTATTTCACACTTAATACTAACACAACAGCGCTCTGTGCTACGGAATGGGACGCACATAAAGTGGTGGTGCGAGGCCATTGCATGGCTGTCTCAGTGGGGGTCTGGCGGACGTTGGTCCGGGAGCTGACCGAGTTGGGGTTGAGCATACGATTGGTTGAGACTGCCGTGGCCAGCGGTGAAATGCCTCCTGAGGAGCTTCACCCCCTGCGGACCAGATAGAGGGAGGCTGACGCCCGCCTAGGCAGGCACGATTATGGACACTACATGACACAACAATATGTGCAGGGTGACAGACCAGGCCGCCTGCTGGCTTGGCTAGTCCGCTATACCCCCACCATTCATCCATTGGGGCTATCAGGTTGGAATCGGTCATGATAGAGAACTCCCAGGCGGCAATAAATGAAGTGTTCTGCGTCTATTATAAGCGGCTGTACGCGCCCCCCCCTCCAACCCATCGTGGTGGGTGTCCACCTTCCTGAACTCTGCCCCCCTACAGCACATACAACCGGAGGGGGCAGCTGCGCTGGACGGACCCGTTAGTATGGAGGAGCTGTGTCTTGCACTTTCCCAAATGGCCTGAAACAAGGCTCCTGGCACGGATGGCCTGCCAATTGAATATTATGTGGCACAGGCGAGTCATCTCCTGCAGCCTATGCTGGATATATTTAATGAGGCGCACGATTGTGGACATCTACCCGGCTCTCTATGTGAGGCCTTGATAGCAGTGCTTCCGAAGGCTGGCCGTGATCCCCTAGATGTCAGGGCATAACGACTGCTCTCTTTGTTAAATACAGACTGTCAAGTATTGGGGAAGACTCTAGCCAACAGACTCCTCCCATTTATTCCATAGCTGACCCATGAAGATCAGTTCGGATTTGTCCCGGGCAAGAACACCTTCAAGAACATCAGGCGACTGCTTCGAATATTGCATAATAACTCGGGGACCTATCATCGGGGAGTAGCTGTATCACTGGATATTGAGAAGGCGTTTGAAACTCTTATCTGGGATTTCCTCATTAAAACCCTGGGTGCCATGGGATTCGGTAAGGAGTTCATTGCATGGATTACTACCTTATACTCTAACCCTTCGGCTCAGGTTAAAACTAGGCAGATTATTTCACTCCACTTCCCCATACACAGGGGCACTAGACAGGGCTGCCCACTATCTCCACTTTTGTTTGCCATAGCCATAGAACCCCTAGCCGCTAAGCTTTGTGAACACGGCCACCAATGGGACATCACGGAATTACATACATTCCATATTATATCTTTATATGCAGATGATGCCCTGATCTACCTACGGGACCATATGGTCTTCATGCCCAGGGTCATGGAGGTACTTGACTCATTTGCTGTAATATCTGGACTCCGAGTCAACTGGTCTAAATCCTGCATATTCCCCTTAATACCTGCCCCCCCTGGATCTTCAACCAGACCTACCGGTGTACCAATGGTCTTGGTGCCACACCACCTTTAAGTATCTGGAAATTCAGGTGTATCACACCATAGAGGACATTAAGGAGGGCAAACATAGACAAAGTCATTTATTTGTTCAATAAGATGCTCTCTTCCCTTCTGGGGTTCTCTCCCTTTGTCGCCCATGGGCAGAGTGGCCATAGCCAAAATGCTCATCGTCCCCAGACTATTATATCATTTTGGGGTGCTGCTGGTAGTTCTTGGTCCGCCTCGTTGTTTATCACAACGTAAGTATTTATATGTCATCATAGGCAGTACGAACTTGTTTGCCACTATATTTGGCGTTTCAGGGGGTATGATGGATCGCGTCTCCGTGCGGAACGGTAATCCGGATTCTTGCATTCGGGTAGGGTGACCGCTTTCACGATCTCAGTGACCCCCCGTCTTCTTCGACCTACGATAGCATGGCAAGTATTATAATTTGGAGGAGGCTTTCTTAGTTGGTATAGAATGTGGATCTCACGCTAACATCTAGAGGATAGCGTCTCCGACAATTACCCTTTATGAGACGTAACTGCCTTTCATTAGCATTGTATCTATGATCGGGTTGGACTCTATGAGCATTCTGCAATAGTTCATAACAATGGTTACAGTATTGTGAAGTGATCTTTTTTCTTTCCATCAATACTATGTTACTGATATCTATGAAATCAATACATAATAGTTCAAAGTTTTCTATGGTGTGTTTGGTTTCTTCTTTAAAGCTGGATTTTCCCTATTTACATAGCGTAATGAGCAAAGGTAATATGCTGTGTACCTTTACAAGTGACAGTTAGTAGATGTGGATGTGAGTAGGTGAGCGGCCATAGCCGTCATCTTTTGGGCTTTCCCTGTTATCCTTTTTGTTTTTGGCAATATATACTATACTAATTCTTTTCGGTTCATTTTTATTTTGTTTATTATATTGTATTTCACTATGGTGTTTGCATCGCACACTTTATTGTTGGTTTCTTTCACTCACCTTTTTTATCAGTCTATGGGTATATAAGGTAGTGTATTTTTTGTTATTTGTTTTTTTTTATTTTATCACTTGATGTGTGATGTATTGGTATATATTGGACTTTGGATTGAGCAGTTAATTTATGATTTATGATTGTCTTATTAATTTATTCAGATATTACTTCTATGGTTGGAAATTCTCTCTTTTTACATATTTTTTATTCAATGGATAATCAGTTTGCGCCATGAGGAAGGTGGGTGAGCTGTGGGCCACTTGACACTGAAACGTACGTCGGCGCGTCTGTTTACAAAGAGGAACTTGGAATTTACTGGATTGGATATTCGAATTATTGGATATTTACAATTTATAAAGTAAAGGAATACATATTGACTATAAAAAGAATGATTGAAAGAATATTTGAATTGGAGAAACATTTGAGGTCTCAGACAGACATTGAATACGGTACTTCATATATATGTATCATTTTATGTTGATAGATGTATTATTCCAGCATCTGTCTTCTTCCTTTTTATGTCATTTTTATTGATGGATGAGGTGTAATTGTGCATGAATGACAGTAGAGGGAGATGTTTTCAATTTATTCCTTTTTTTTTACTTTAGAGTGTTTGTTTATATATCTAATCAGTAGGCACTCTATGACAAATAATAAAGTATTGAATTTTCTCTGTATATAATTTGTATTTTCGTGTTTGTATATTTTAACATTTGTGCTCAAAGTTGATTATATTTTTCTAGGATTCTCGTTGGAACCTTTAATAGGAGTTGGGTTATTTTTCCTTTTTGCTGGCGGTAGTTCTTCCCCGCTCACTTTTTAAGTCCCAACAGAGCATTCTAACCGAACTGCTGTGGGGGACGAACAGACGTCGTGTAGCGTTAACCACGACACAAAACACACAGGACGATGGGGGTCTGGGTAAGTCTAACCTTGAACTATATTATTGCACTGGCAAACTAGCTGGCTGGGGGGTCACTACTTAGCTGAGGGGAAGGTGCTGATGGATTTGCTTGCCCCAACTCCACCGTTGGCTTGGTTATTGGATAGAACATGCCCACACCTCAGAGTCATATCATATTAGACACTGCTAAAACATGCTGGCTGCGACATGTTCATGGTAAGGGCCTTCACCTACCATACTCACAGTTGATCCCACTGCTACAATTGCCTAGAGCCCGCGACCTACTGGTGCACCAGAACATGGCCCCTTGGCGGGAGGTGGGGCTAGGGAACGTGGGCGACTTCTATTCGGAGGCCACACTACTGACGTTCATTGAACTGGGAGAAACCACCTGCGGGAGCCTTTTTGACATACTGTTCGATACGTCACTTACTGCGCCTCACTTGGGCCTCAGGGGATGACGAACCGCAGATGTCACAAATCCTCACGGTGATTCTTTCCTTCAAGGGCACCAAAAAAGTGATCTCACAGATATACAACAGGCTACTGCCGGAAGCCTGTCCGAGTTTGGGGCACGCTTATCTACACCACACTTATATGTCTCCCTCCCACATTAAACGCATGTTCCCCGCTTCAGACCCCTCATGCCCCTGATGTGCGAAGCCACTAGCAGACTTTTACGACATGGTCTGGGACTGCCCGTCACTGGTGGAGGTGTGGGGACATATCACTACTACAATAGCGGAAATCACTGATCATGCCTTGACTCCATCCCCGAAGTCCTGCTTGCTGGGGCTACGTCAAAGTGAGAAGGGAGACAAACATCTCCATAGATTCGTGGACTTGGCTTACATCACGTTTAAACGCCTTATATCGACTCATTGGAAGGCCCCACATGCCTCTGCACGTACACTGTTGCTGCAGGACTTGCTTCAGCGGTCCCAGGCAGAAGCACAAACCCTATGACTACTACATTCAAGGGGTCTGTCAGGTGGTGGTCATGAAATTTCGGATGCATTCATAGTACACATTGAAGCCAAAAATGGCACCTCCCCCAAAGGCTCTGAGTCTATCTCCATCTCCTTTTGAATAGTTACGAGGCCCCCCTCGCACTCTGGTCCACCATGCCCCACTGGGGTGCCTACGCTGGTGTTCCCTGAGTGTGCCTCCTGGCGGCGTGCGCGCCCCCACAACATGGACCGATACCCTGTCTCACACAATGGCCCCGTTCGCGCGTGCTGTGGGCGACTTTGTCCCCCACGGGTTCAGTTCCTCAGGAGTGTTTAGGCTCCTCTCTGGAGGCAAGTCCTTATGCTGTCTCACTATAACACATTAGACTTTGGTAATTAGATTGTTGCCCTCCCCCTCCCCATTTTACTTGTTGTTTGCATCTCCTGTAGGACTATTAATTTATGATACGTGGCATGGTTATATGTTGTATCTGATATTGTTTTGCCTTTGTTGTTTTTCCACCTTTTATCTATTGTTGTATGTGGTTATTTCTTGACTACGCTACTCTCAATAAACAGATATATGAAGAAAAAAAACTTCCACAGTAGGTCACGTCCTAGTAAATTGACTGGACTAGAATCACCAATCACAAATCGATGGTTCTCTTTAAAGGATTCTATTTTAACTGGTACCTTTTCTGACAGAGGGTTTACAATCTGTTTATTTGGAACACCTGCAGCTTGGATTTGTTTTCCCTGGAGGGGTAGGTTTGGGACTTGCGCTGTTCTAACAGTGGAACTGGTAGCACCAGTGTCTATTAACAAGGACACTGAGTGGTCATTTACTTCACCTCCACAAATGGAACACTCTGGTCTACACCTGAAACTGCACCAAATAGGCAATATTCCTCCCCCCTTAACCACCGTCATTGCGACTGATCAGAACAGTAACCATTAGAAACAACCTGTGTGTACCACAAATCAGGACTCTCCCTCAACTTTGGGAACTGAATTGTAAATGTAGCAAGATTACCTCAACTCCAGGGCACTTGCATGTATCTCCCTCCATGTACCTCTCTCAAAGGGTAAGTCTTAGTAGTAGTTCAACCTGAAGGTAATGATGGCATTTTTATCATCCCCCCCAGCTTCTTCCTTTCCCTTCCTTTTGTCACTTATCCTGGATCACCAGTCACTTAATGTAGCTGAGCTACTCCAATTCAGTATGCAACTGACTTGTTCCTTAACATGTAACGTCATCCCAGTGGTTCTCATGTTCACACTTGCTTTATCTAACTGAGCTCAAAAGCTCCTCTGCAAAGTATTGCTTCTTAAAATGTTTACAGCATACTCATTGGCCAATTTTGTTAACTTATCATGGGATTTAGCCGCATGGCATGTAATATCTTTGCTCAAATATATAAGTATGTTCTCCCGAGACCAGTCCACATAACTTGGGTCAAGGCTCCTCCTAACGAGCTCCTCTAATTCTCGCCCCAATCTGGAAATATACAGGGGTCCCAAACTTGACTGAACCACTGTTCATCTTCAACCATCTTGGTCCCTCAACTTTCTGAGGACTTCCCAAACAATTGAGGTAGCACTCCAAACTCAAAGAATCCCATGGCACCTTGGCCAACTGGGGTGCCCTAAAGGTCTTGAAAATTGTTTGGAACTCCAAATTGCCACTTGCAAATTCTGTGTAATAGGTGTAATAACAGTAGTAGGCATTCTAGCAGGTGCTCTAGAAACTATAGGCATCGTAGCCAGAGCTATCATGACAGTGGGAACAGTCAGTGCCTACATCGTTATTACAGTGCTCACCACTCTAGGGACGGGTACAACGAGGACAATAGTAACTGGGACAGTCACAACAATAGCTGTCGGTGCGGGAACTATCACAACTGGGGCTGTCGGAGCAGGTCCCCTTATCTGAGCTACATCTGTGTTAACTAGAGCAGTGGCACCATTACCACTATCAGCAGCACCACCATCTCCAGCGGGCTGGAAAATATTTTAAGATGGTGGTTGAGAGGACAGTAAATCCTCCAAGAAGTCATCACTAGAGTCACCGTCAATGCCAGACTTATTCTACGCCTCCTTATTTTCTCTCCCTGAGCGCAGCTCTGATGTTTTTCAGTTCTCAATACCGGGTACAACTAAGCTCCCCGTCATATCTCTTCTTCATATTTTCTGTTCTGTTTCCCATTTATCATCCACCCAGGTACAGACTGCCCTTTTAACCCTATTCTGGTATTTTTCTTCACCTTGTGCATGGGCAGCACAGTCCTAAGCATTCAAGGCTTCATATTACGCCTGTGTGGGTTGGGGTTTTGATTCATTTAAAACTCATCTCGAATTTCGATTATATTTATATTAGAGTTATCATATCTGGGAAAATTAAAGAACCCTTACTTCTCAGAGATCTTGTGCCAATATTCAAGCCAAATGCATGTGCGAAGTCCACCATTTATGGCCATATAAAGACCTGGTGGAGCTTCCTTGCCCTCTCGGACAGGGGCTCTCACATCACTCCTTACCAAATCTCTTAGTTCCCTAAAATATTTTATTCTTGCAATAATTTTAAGTTCAAGAATAAACAATGAATTAAAAAAGGTGGTGATTTCTACCAACTCACAATGCAATATGTAGCAGTACTAGTATCCAAGCTTAGAGAGGCACCTGATGTCACAACAACAACCAATATCCGTGCGACATCTACACCAACTGATCAGGACCAGCACAGCACCCCACGACGTAGGCTACAGCACCTTTCTCTCCCTCCTTCACAATTTTGTTGTGCAAACAGACTTTTACAACACCACAAAAGCAAGCACAAGAAACAAATACCTCTAGTCTGTTTCAATAAAGAAATTCAAAGTAACCACTCTCTCAGGGGGATCACAGGGGATAACGCTGTTCAATATTAGCACACATACAGGTGAAATCTTACCCAGTGGGAAATCACCTTGGTTTCTCTTCTGCGTAACAGGATCTACCACCACCAGTCACTACTAGTGCTTCCACAAAAATCAATTACAAATCGCTGTCTTAATTGTGCGGCAAATGATACCTCACAGACTGACACCACAAAGCTTAGCAGGCAAGTAAAACAACAATATACTTCTTATCTATTCTGGATCTTGGACTGCAACAAGCCTGATAACAAATTCAACTGCTCAACACTGAGTGCACTTGCACTGACACAATCGAAGCAAATAAATCATTACAACACAAACCACACAATGTCGACAACACTTCAAACGTGCCCTAGACAATTTGTGAAATACAACCCTATTAACACTCACAGCTTTGCCACTGCCTTTAGAACTGCCAAAACACTGCCAGTCCTCCAAGCTGGGCCATGAATTCTAGGGGCATGGACTGTACTTGAGCATGCTCTAAATCTTTTCCAGCGTATTTTAGCTCCCTACACCTCAGTGACAAACCATCCTTGGCGCTACCCTTGATGGAGCAGGGTTTTTTGAATCTCGATCTCTTTGTAAAATCATCAAAGAGAATCCCACGCTGGTCGTACGGACCTTTCATTGTCGACTTGAACAGCAAGAAGGGAGCTATCATCGGCAATACATTTAAATTACAGTGAATCTATAATGGCTCCCCAAGAATGGCAAAGAGGATGGTGTAACAAGTTCAGGTTACAAGTTAGATCAATCAGTAAAAATGAAAGAAAAATAGCATGCATTTTTATATGATCATGCAGTCGAAATTTGTATATAATCAGAAAAGTATACAAAATAGAATCATACACCGCAAGCAAAATATCAACCAGCAGGTTTGTATAAAGGAGCTTCCCTATTCTAAATAAAGCATTGAAAGTGGCAAGGGGAAATTCTATGAAGAAGATTAACGTTCAAGAGAAAGTATAAGTGCTCAAGCATGAGGATGAACACCATGGGCAGTGGAAGTCTGCAAAGACGAGAAGTCTTATCTCAGCGCAGTCAGGATAGGGTCTGCCCTACAGATCTAAAGATTCAATCAGGGAATTTGTAAAGCACACTACTCACCCATGAGGGTCTCAAGGCACTGAGTGGGGGTGAGATTACACAATTGAAGCTTGAAAGAAGATTCTAGAAGGCTTCTTCCTTTCAGTTTTCACCCAAAAAAACAATTGAAAGACAGTGTTCCCTGGAAGCAGGTACACTCCTTAGTTTCCCAGCTCTCAATAAAAGGAGTAACCATCCGAGCGACCTTGGATGTAACATCAATCTGGTCAGTCAGGTACGGAAGGGTCTGTCTCATGATCTCAGGCTCCATATCCGGGGTCAATTTCTAATTACTAATCTAATATGATGCACAGTAAGTGTACTCCAATTTAACCAGGTACATTGATAAGACTTTTGTAAAGAAGAGAAAAAACAAGGGGTCTGATTTGGAGATTGACGGATGGGTTATGCCATCACAAATGTGATGAATATCCTGTTTGCTTTATGACGATTCATTTAGGCTATAATGTGATCGTAAAACGGCAGACGGGATAGCCATAGCATTTGTGACGGAGTAACCCCTCTGCCAAACTCTCAATCAGGCCCAACGTTCTTGCAGACATTTTATGGAAATAAAACTTATGCAATTCAGGCCTAGTTACAAGTTAGGCCAACATCAGATTCAAAATAAAATACAAACGAGTACAGCTATCACAAGAAAATAGATCGAGTACATTTAAGAAGGAAATACATCCTCTTCTTATGACAAATACATTTATTGGAATTCCACTACATATAAGCCTGGCTCTCATCTACGTGGATACACAGCCACTCCATACAATCGATTAATAAAATACAGAAAGATTAATATGGTTAAACAAACATTGAGTATGTAGGTTACATATAAGGGGTGGGGCATTAAATTACGCTGCTCCAAGTATATATCTGAAACTAAAGCACCCTACTCCCACTGTACAGTCAAAGATCATGCAAAGGAGTGATATAGGTGATGAATGCTCCAGGGTGGGAAGCTCCGAGTTACTGCACTCACAGAGTCCACAGCTGCATTGTACTCATGAAGTCCACAGCTGGTGCACCCCTTCAGGGCCACTTGAGAAGTTTATTTGCCAAGAAAGGATATCAATTATCTGACAGAAGTGGGAGAGATACCAGACACTTGCTAAGGGTCACTGATAAAACTGCTGTAGCCAATGGTACCAAACGCGACAGCCATAGTCGCTGCTACATGGTGTACATCAATGGTGTCTAACATCAGATTGGAACTCTCACAAAAGATGATTGTCTTCTAAATGTATAGGCATTTGTCCCGGAACCCCTTTGAGGGCTTTAACAAGCAGGGCGGGGAGTGGGGGAGGGTGTCCCAGCTATGGCCCAGTAACGAGCAAGGCCTGTTGGGCACAAGGTGCTTTTTGAATAAAAGTGTACCCTGGTGTGTTTAAGACAATTTGGGGACTTCATCAACAAACGAATAATTATCTCTGAAATATCAGGGGTGAGGAACCTAAATTGAGAGAAGTTGGGGAATGAATCCAGATAATTTACAACATTAGGAGAGGGAGGATTCCTGATGCCGGTTTAGTGACTGGCCAACACAGGTTGTTGTTATCAATGTTATATGAGGTGCTCCTTGAAGAGGGCACTTTTGTAGCTACTTTCTGAATTATAGCAGTGAGAGTATACGCTGGATGTATGGACAAATGCAATAGAACCATAACGTAATAATGTACCATGTGCATTTATGAAATGCACGTTTACCCAAAATGGAATATTGGCGATGAATAAGACATGTTTATTTTTTTCAATGTTACTCATTTTATTGACTTCAAAAGGATGAAGACTGAGTGTACTTCCTGGGACTCAAACCTGTGAGCATTGGGTCATACACAGACCTTTGCAGCATCATATAAGGTCAGGAGCATCACATTTATGTTTACTTTCTTCCATGCTTTAGAAGAACAAGGGACCCAAGAGTCTGTTGTTGAGGTTTGGGAGAGCTACATCCTCAAATTATATACCACATTGACATGGCAGCAAGACTCAGGATGCACTTCACAGCGCTATTTCATAACTTGGATGGCAGGTATAGAGAATTTCAGCTTGTCCGTCTTCACAAAAGCAGCTTTCAAGATCTTCATCGATTGGTCGTTGACGAAGACGGGATAGACAGTTCTGTTCCCATTGTAGGGGATAATCTTCCCATCAAAGGACAGCAAAATAGGGTCTCCAGGTTTCTGTGGTAAGTAGTCTTTACCCTAAAGAAGAAGGAAACAGAAACACGATCTATGGTAGCGCTGCAATCAAAGAGACACATCAAGGACAGGTCTGCGAGTATTGATTTCAATCTGAAACCTTGGCCCTGGTTTACAGTTTGGCAGACAGGCTACTCCATTACAAATGTGACAGGTATCCTGCTTGCCTTATTACAACTGCTATAGGGTAATAATCCACTTATAATGTTACAGTGGCACCTACAGGTCAGTTCAGGGAGTATTGATACTATAGTGAAACATACATGCCGAGCCATGGAGTGCAGATATAACAGTGTCACCTACATGACACATCAGGGAGTGTGGATGTTTCTGTTGCACTCTGGCGATGATGATATTATAGTGACACCTACAGGGCACGTCTGAGGCTTCTGATATTACAGTGACATCTTTAAAGTGAGGTCTGGGAACGCTGATATTACAGTGACACCTTGTGGTTGATTCTGGGAGTGCAGCTGAAGGCAGAAATAACAAAGTACTGGTGTGACAGTAACACCTGCAGTTCATCCTATGAGGCCTACAATTGCACTGACACCAACAGGTAAGGACTTGGAAGGCTGACAACTACAGAAGCACATGTTGGCCGGAATGAAGGTGCCATAGAGGTAAAAGCCTCTAAGGAGAAAGAGGAAGAAAGTTAGAGTTAGAGAGATAAAGTGTGTTTGATTGTGTGTCAGCGAAAGAGAGAGAGAGTAGTATTACTTGTACGTCGACACCTGGTGGTGGACGCAAGGTCTACTGAAGCCAAACATTCCATGTATGAAGGAGAAATACATAATATTTTGTAGAAATATCTTGTGGCAGAGCCTGCAAAATCTGCCTGTCTTGCAAAACACGTCCCAGGATGGTCATGATTCGGAGACACAGCATTACATCAGACCTGTGGTCCCAATGTGGCATAGATTATTACATAAGCTGTACACTAACCCAAGGAAGGTAGAGGGCATTCCGGTCATGACCTTCATGGGACATTGTGAGAAGGTAGCCTCTTTCTAGCCTTGTTACCCCCACTTTTGGCCTGTTTGTGAGTGTATGTCAGGGTGTTTGTCACTGTTTTCACTGTCTCACTGGGATCCTGATAGCCAGGCCTCAGTGCTCATAGTGAAAACACTATGTTTTCAGTATGTTTGTTATGTGTCACTGGGATCCTGCTGGTCAGGACCCCAGTGCTCATAGGTTTGTGGCCTATATGTATGTGTCACTGGGACCCTGTCACACAGGGCCCCAGTGCTCATAAGTGTGCATGTATATGTTCCCTGTGTGGTGCCTAACTGTCTCACTGAGGCTCTGCTAACCAGAACCTCAGTGGTTATGCTCTCTCATTACTTTCAAATTGTCACTGACAGGCTAGTGACCATTTTTACCAATTCACATTGGCTTACTGGAACACCCTTATAATTCCCTAGTATATGGTACTGAGGTACCCAGGGTATTGGGGTTCCAGGAGATCCCTATGGGCTGCAGCATTTCTTTTGCCACCCATAGGGAGCTCTGACAATTCTTACACAGGCCTGCCACTGCAGCCTGAGTGAAATAACGTCCACGTTATTTCACAGCCATTTTACACTGCACTTAAGTAACTTATAAGTCACCTATATGTCTAACCTTTACCTGGTAAAGGTTAGGTGAAAAGTTACTTAGTGTGAGGGCACCCTGGCACTAGCCAAGGTGCCCCCACATTGTTCAGAGCCAATTCCCTGAACTTTGTGAGTGCGGGGACACCATTACACACGTGCACTACATATAGGTCACTACCTATATGTAGCTTCACAATGGTAACTCCGAATATGGCCATGTAACATGTCTATGATTATGGAATTGCCCCCTCTATGTCATCCTGGCATAGTTGGCACAATCCCATGATCCCAGTGGTCTGTAGCACAGACCCTGGTACTGCCAAACTGCCCTTCCTGGGGTTTCACTGCAGCTGCTGCTGCTGCCAACCCCTCAGACAGGCAGCTGCCCCCTGGGGTCCAGCCAGGCCTGGCCCAGGATGGCAGAACAAAGAACTTCCTCTGAGAGAGGGTGTGACACCCTCTCCCTTTGGAAAATGGTGTGAAGGCAGGGGAGGAGTAGCCTCCCCCAGCCTCTGGAAATGCTTTGTTGGGCACAGATGTGCCCAATTCTGCATAAGCCAGTCTACACCGGTTCAGGGACCCCTTAGCCCCTGCTCTGGCGCGAAACTGGACAAAGGAAAGGGGAGTGACCACTCCCCTGACCTGCACCTCCCCTGGGAGGTGTCCAGAGCTCCTCCAGTGTGCTCCAGACCTCTGCCATCTTGGAAACAGAGGTGCTGCTGGCACACTGGACTGCTCTGAGTGGCCAGTGCCACCAGGTGACGTCAGAGACTCCTGCTGATAGGCTCCTTCAGGTGTTAGTAGCCTATCCTCTCTCCTAGATAGCCAAACCCTCTTTTCTGGCTATTTAGGGTCTCTGTCTCTGGGGAAACTTTAGATAACGAATGCAAGAGCTCATCTGAGTTCCTCTGCATCTCCCTCTTCACCTTCTGATAAGGAAACGACTGCTGACCGCGCTGGAAGCCTGCAAACCTGCAACATAGTAGCAAAGACGACTACTGCAACTCTGTAACGCTGATCCTGCCGCCTTCTCGACTGTTTTCCTGCTTGTGCATGCTGTGGGGGTAGCCTGCCTCCTCTCTGCACCAGAAGCTCCGAAGAAATCTCCCGTGGGTCGACGGAATCTTCCCCCTGCAAACCGCAGGCACCAAAAAGCTGCATTACCGGTCCCTTGGGTCTCCTCTCAGCACGACGAGCGAGGTCCCTTGAATCCAGCGACTCTGTCCAAGTGACCCCCACAGTCCAGTGACTCTTCAGTCCAAGTTTGGTGGAGGTAAGTCCTTGCCTCACCTCGCTGGGCTGCATTGCTGGGAACCGTGACTTTGCAGCTACTCCGGCCCCTGTGCACTTCCGGCAGAAATCCTTTGTGCACAGCCAAGCCTGGGTCCACGGCACTCTAACCTGCATTGCACGACTTTCTAAGTTGGTCTCCGGCGACGTGGGACTCCTTTGTGCAACTTCGGCGAGCACCGTTTCACGCATCGTCGTAGTCCCTGTTTCTGGCACTTCTCTGGGTGCTACCTGCTTCAGTGAGAGCTCTTTGTCTTGCTCGACGTCCCCTCTCTCTTCAGGTCCAATTTTCGACCTCCTGGTCCCTCCTGGGCCCCAGCAGCGTCCAAAAACGCCAAACGCACGATTTGCGTCTAGCAAGGCTTGTTGGCGTCCTTCCGGCGGGAAAACACTTCTGCACGACTCTCCAAGGCGAGCGGGATCCGTCCACCAAAGGGGAAGTCTCTAGCCCTTTTCGTTCCTGCAGAAACCTCAGCTTCTTCTGTCCAGTCGAAGCTTCTTTGCACCCGCAGCTGGCATTTCCTGGGCATCTGCCCATCTCCGACTTGCTTGTGACTTTTGGACTTGGTCCCCTTGTTCCACAGGTACCCTAGATTGGAAATCCACAGTTGTTGCATTGCTGGTTTGTGTCTTTCCTGCATTATTCCTCTAACACGACTATTTTGTCCTTAGGGGAACTTTAGTGCACTTTGCACTCACTTTTCAGGGTCTTGGGGAGGGTTATTTTTCTAACTCTCACTATTTTCTAATAGTCCCAGCGACCCTCTACAAGGTCACATAGGTTTGGGGTCCATTCGTGGTTCGCATTCCACTTTTGGAGTATATGGTTTGTGTTGCCCCTATCCCTATGTTTCCCCATTGCATCCTATTGTAACTATACATTGTTTGCACTGTTTTCTAAGACTATACTGCATATTTTTGCTATTGTGTATATATATCTTGTGTATATTTCCTATCCTCTCACTGAGGGTACACTCTAAGATACTTTGGCATATTGTCATAAAAATAAAGTACCTTTATTTTTAGTATAACTGTGTATTGTGTTTTCTTATGATATTGTGCATATGACACTAAGTGGTACTGTAGTAGCTTCACACGTCTCCTAGTTCAGCCTAAACTGCTCTGCTAAGCTACCATTATCTATCAGCCTAAGCTGCTAGACACCCTATACACTAATAAGGGATAACTGGGCCTGGTGCAAGGTGCAAGTACCCCTTGGTACTCACTACAAGCCGGTCCAGCCTCCTACAGACATATGCTGCACGACAGGCAGTTTTGCTGGTGGTGATTTTCCAGCTCCCTGAAAGGATTGCCATCTACATTACAGGCCGATTTCTGATATTCCATCCAGGCATTGGGCTGGGGCCAATCCCTTATATCGGGTCAGGAACAGGGTTTCAACCACTAAGCTCTCAGTCATAGACAAAGGGTTAAGTAGGAATTTCTTGAACCTGTATAACATGTAGAACCACTTATATCATGGAAGAGGTATTCATTTCCTTTACCTTGATTGTAATGTTGATTGCCTTGATTTGTTTTATCTGCTTAATTATCACAGTACATGTTTTTTATATGAGATTGCGATTGTTCCAATAAATGTACTGAAAACGTATCTCACATCTCGTGTCTCACCTTGGCCTGCGTGAGTAACTGAGCGAAAGGGGTACAATCTGTTTCCATGACTTCCCTGGGGAGTCAGAGGGTCATGTTGAGGTTGCCATAATCACCACTTACTTCTGTGAGCTCTGTGGTATGGGCGAGGCAGTGTTAGCTAGCCAGGAGCTGGGTCAACATCTACTAATGGTGTAGGTTTCACTCAGGTTCCCACACTTGGCAGTGCTGTTGTCCTAAAAACGCAGTTCTGTGATCAAAGAAGGAACCGTGTAACATGGCTCCACCAATGTATCAAGGTCAGGTACAGATTTAAGGGATCTCCTGAGTAGTTGTCTCTTGTGTGTCTAAGGCACCCTGTTCACCTTCATACGCAGATGTCAGTGGTGTTAGGGAAATATCCTCCTCAGCTACATTTGGAGCACCTATATTCATCTGCAGATTGTTCAAGCCTAAACTCTTACAAGGACACCTCACTTGGTGTTTCAAATCTCTGATTTCTGTTTCACAAAATGGTGAATCCAGTTGGTATTCCATTAGACTGTAGACATGCTGTCACACAACACATACTTGTGAATGGGCTACCTAATGGGGGTGAAGATATTATGCTTGTGGTTGAGGCAAACAATGCGTGCAAAACTGAAACATTTTATTCATGGGCCAATTTTCATGCAGTCGATCCAAATTCAAACACATTTCATACATACACTGCAGCTAATACACCAGCACAATATAGAACAACCCTGATGAGATTGTTTGGAATAAAGTTCCATATGATATCTTTGGCCCTAGTGAAACTATTCAAATTCCATATGTTTTTTAAAATGTCTCTGAATTATATCATTATACCTGGTATTGTGTCCAATGATTGGGATGTAAAAACAGTTTATTCTATGGTTTTGGGGCTTGAATGTTACACTTTATTTGAAAGTGAAGATATAACCATGAACTCTGCAAACTCTGGAGAAATGCTCTGCTTCCATTATTACCTACACAGAGCTAGTACCACATGTACAGTTTTTAATTAAAAACACTTGGAACATTGATCATGATGCTACAGATCCTGAGTCATACTATTTCAAATTGCCAGCGACAAAAGCAATGAAGACCTTACTGATCAGCACTAAATAAATTTATTCAGATTCATTTGTTTCTCAACTGGCCATACAGGGCTATGAATATTGGAAGAAAACAATTGATTTAAAATCAGTTTGGGGAATGGGAGATTGGCAAGTACAGGGCGTAGATGCCTTATTTAAAGCATGTTTAATATCATTGCAAATTATTTTTCTGAACAATACTGTTCAACAAACAACTTGTCTTGGTATAAAAAAAGGTGAATGTGCCCAGCACTCCCTCAATTGCAAGGTTTGAAAATTGGCCAAATGTTGTGAATTATACCGAAGAACAGCTCAATAGTAGGGTTAAGAATGGTACATTTAATTCTACACTTTCAGGTCCCAACAGGCCAGTGGGCTCAAATGGTTGTCATGCTCATTGTATTAACTCTACACAAGGTTTTAAAGCAAGCAAATTGGACCTTTGTTCTGTCAATACACATCATACAGGTATAGTCACCACATATAGCGTGGGTAAGTAATGTCAACAATGGTTGCAACACTCCACTTTGACAGACGTAAAAGAGCACCTCTCCCTCCTCTCTGAGGACATAGATTTGCAAGCTTCCTGCTCAATCCAAGGAAACTGTGCTCAACAAGAATCCTGTATGCTATATACAATGAAATATGGAAGCTTCCACAAATGGAAGATGCTGCTCGTTTAAGGCAAATAGATCAGGCAGACTTGGAGAAAGCATTAGCCATTGTCAATAATGGCATGAGCACATTGTCCACTTGCATTTATACACTAAACAACATTGGCAATAGGAATTATACAAAATGACATGTTGTTATTACAACATTGACAGCCTCGGCTTAGGTTCATTATGCAACTGAGTTGGACTTCACAAGTTCTAAAATTGAACCATGTGCCCTGGAAGCATGTCATCTCCAAGGAATCATTTGCATCAAAACCTTCATTAAAAAGCAGTCTTGCTTAAATGAATAAAACATGTATAAAATTAGAATGAAGCACAAACCATAAAACTAAACTAAAACAGGGGTGCCCAACTAAAGGGCCCTTATGACACCTGCTGACAGAGCCTGGGTGTGCTGCTGAGGTAATCCTACACCAGCTGCCAGAGGCTGGGAGTGCTGTTTTAGTAACAGTTGTCTTGGGAGAAGAACTAAGGACTGTGCTTATAGTGACACCTTCTGGCACATGTTGGGAGTGCTAGTGAAGTAAAACATTCCATGGGAGGAGAAATATGTAACCTGTTTACAGTGACATATGTTGGCGGAGGCTGGAGGTGTTCTTGCAGTAACTTGCTTGTCTTGGGCTAAGGAGAATCAGTGACTGCCCTTACATCAACACCAGCTTGCAGAGGCAAGGAGTACTGTTGAAGTAACACATTTCATATGAGAAGGAAAAAAGTCTAACTGGTTAACAGCAGCATTTTCTGGCAAAGGCAAGAAGTTCTGTTGCATTAACACGATGGGAGAAGGAGAACCAGAGGCTGTGTTTACAGTGTCATCAACTGGCAGAGGAAGGGGGAGTCTAGGAGTGCTTATGAATTAACACAATCCACAAGAGAAGGCGAAACATGTCATGCATGTATAGTGACACCTGCTGGTGGAGTTATAGAATGCTGCTAAAATAACACCTGTCCAGGGCAAAGGGGGAAAGAAAGACTGCAAACACAGTGACCGGCTGGCAGAGGCATGGAGTGGTAATGTAGTAGCTCATTCTATGGGTAAAGGAGAAACATGTTTACAATGACACCTGCTGGCAGAGACAGGGAGTGCTGCTGAACGAACACATTCCATGGCAGAAGGAGAAGCATGCAGTATCTGCATAGGACGGTTTCCTTACCTGCAGGTTGGGGTGCACCATAGCTGAGATCTCGCCGTCAGAGTCGAGGGGGTAATACTCAAGGCCGAAAAACTGATATGCTTCAGTTTCAAATGCTGGAAAAGTGGTACCTGACAGAAAAGACAGAGGTCATGATCCTAGGAAAGACATTAAAGGAACAATAAGGTGGAGTGTCTGGATATGAAAGAGAAGGAGAGGATTTCGAAGGGGGCAGGTATGAGAGGACGGGGGAGAAGACTAGAGAGGCAGAAAGATAAAGGCCCTCATTACAACATTGGCGGTAAAAGCCGCTTACCGCCGTGCAGAAGACCGCCAACACACCGCCACACCCGCGGAAATCCGCCACAGCTATTATGACCCACAGTACGAAATCCGCCATAATTAAGAAACCCACACAAGTCCGCCACACCAAAGGTCAGTGATAAACTGGCAAAAACAAAACCTCCACCGTCACGCCAACAGAAATACGCCCACACTATCACGACACACGAATCCACGCGGCGGTCTTTCAACCGCGGTATTCCATTGGAAATCAAAATACACACACTCATACAAAACACAGCCACATTGGACAATTCGAAATACACACACCTGATACACATACACACACCACTCCCACACACCCAATCAAATATAAAACACACACCCACATCACCCACAAACCCCTACGACCACAATTGAGAAAGAAGCACAGAGAGAGACACCACCATCAACAATACTAGCATCCACAGGCACACCAGACCATCACCCACATAACTTCCACGCACCTCACACAACACCCCACTACATATCAGCACACTTATCACCACACACACCACCTCACACATCACCCATACCACCCCATGACACCCCAGGTTCTCTGAGGAGGAGCTCTGGGTCATGGTGGAGGAAATCGTCCGGGTAGAGCCACAGCTATTCGGATCACAGGTGCAGCACACCTCCATTGCAAGGAAGATGGAGCTATGGCGCAGAATAGTGGACAGGGTCAACACAGTGGGACAGCACCCAAGAAATCGGGATGTCATTAGGAAGAGGTGAAACGACCTACGGGGGAAGGCGCGTTCTGTGGTCTCAAGACACCACCTTGCGGTCAGCGGACTGGCGGCGGACCCCCACCTCCTCCCCCACAACTAACAACATGGGAGGAGCAGGTCTTGGCGATTCTGCATCCTGAGGGCCTTGCAGGAGTAGATGGAGGAATGGACTCTGGTAAGTCAAATCTTAACTATTTAATCCCCCACCCTACCTGCATGCCATCACATACCCCCATCCTCACCCCCATCACTCCATCTCCTCCCAAATGTCCCAACATCACAAACCACACATCCCAACACCAAGCCCTGCATGCAACAACAAAGCATGGACACCCATCACCAATGCATGCCCACTGCACAAACCCATACACCCCCCTAAACCATCATCACACAATGTCCCACACAGGAATGCAAGCACTGGGGTACACGGTCACCCACCCATTGCACACCATGGCACACACAGATGTAATAAACATCCTTTTATACACCTGCAGGACCCCTACCCAACGTCACCGGACAGGAGGGTCCACACATGTCCACACCTCCAACAGAAGAGGCCCACAGTGATGACAGCAGCTCTGTCCACCTGGATCTAGATGACCAGCCCGGCCCATCGGGGACCTCTGGACAGTCGGTTCCCATCACACAGTCACAGGCCACTACAGAGCTTCCCTCCTCTGGAAACACCAGCACAGCACCCACCCAGCGGGCCCATACCTCTGTCCCCAGGACACATCAATCAGCAGTGTGTCCACCACTATAGGGAACCCAGGCTAACCCACCACCCCAACAACAACAGGGACCTGGGGGCAGTGGCAGTAGGCACATGGTCCAGGGGATGGAGGCCCAGGAACACTGGGGAACTGGGAGGGCTGCTGTGCGACAGGAGGAGGACAGGCCAAGAGAACCCACTCTCCACGAGGCCCTCTCCTCCATCATGGGAGCGTACCACCACTCCCAGGAGACGATGGCAACGGTACTGGCCAAGTTTCAGGAGACCCAGCGCCTGCAGGAGGAACAGTATTTGGGCTTCAGGGAGGAACTCAGAGCCATCAATTCCACCCTGGGCACCATTGTAGGGGTGCTGAAGGAAGTACTCAACATCAGGAGGGACACTGTGGCACAACAAGGGGCCCCTGACACTAGCCTGGATGATGAACAGCCCACCACCTCTGCCGGCGCTAGTGGACAGGAGGCACCGCCACAGGACCACAACACCAGCACCCCACCCCCTGCAGATGGAGAACCACCCCGCAAGCGGTCCCTGAGATCCAGGACAAAGACATAGAACGATGCCAAGACCCCGGCCAAGAAATTAGACCACCCTGAATGTCATCCTTCTGTCCCACTTTGTCACCCTGTCCATCCTTAAACTGCCCCAGCTCCACTTCCTATGCCCATTTGGGCAATGCACCTGTGAGACTAATAGACTGGACTCTGCCATGGACATCCCACCACCATCACCCCAGCCCATTTTACAACCCCCTCCAATATTGAGCACTTAAATAAACACCCTTGAAGCACAAAACAATCTGGAGTCAGTCTGTGATTTCAGAATAGTGTATTAGCAATTACTGTGGCAAAAAGCTCTTTCAATTGTAATGTCAACATACCTATGTCACACAGCTTTAGTCCATGAGGAATCAAAGCAGATGTCACACAGTGGGACCCACATCTGTGAAATCGTAAGGGAAAGTGACAACTCAGTGACCATACACTGGGTGAAAACGACAGACAGTAGAGAGGTAGTAGTGTTAAAGTACATGTAGTAGGCAGGTTTGTCTTCTTACCTGTGTCTCACTGGAAATATTGCAGGATCACTGAGTCCCTGTTGTCAATGTCCTCTTCCTCTGCTTCCTCGTCTGCACTGTCCACAGCCTCCACATCTGCAACAACACCGCCATCTGGACCATCCTCCTCCAGAAAAGGCACCTGTCTTCACAAAGCCAAGTTGTGAAGCACACAGCAGGCCACGATGATCTGGCACACCTTCTTTGGTGAGTAGAATAGGGATCCACCTGTCATATGGAGGCACCTGAACCTGGCCTTCAGGAGGCCGAAAGTCCGCTCGATTATCCGCCGTGTTCGCCCATGGGCCTCATTGTAGCGTTTCTCTGCCCTTGTCCTGGGATTCCTCACTGGGGGCAGTAGCCATGACAGGTTGGGGTAACCAGAGTCACCTGCAAATGGCGAGGGACAACTGTTAGACACACACTAACCTGTAGGGATAACCCCAGACCCAGACAACCATTCCCACTGTCTTGCTTCCAGGTGCTCACCTAATAGCCACACACGGTGCCTCTGGAGTTGACCCATCACATAAGGGATGCTGCTATTCCGCAGGATGTAGGCGTCATGCACTGAGCCATGGAACTTGGCAATCACATGGGAGATGTACTGGTCTGCCAAACATACCATTGAAGGATAACTCTTCCGGTTTCTGTACACCTGTTCACTCCTGCGAGGGGGGACCAAAGCCACATGTGTCCCATCAATGGCACCTATGATGCTGGGGATATGTCCCAGGGCATAGAAATCACATTTCTCTGTAGGCAAATCCTCAACCTGAGGGAAAACGATGTAGCTCTGCATGTGTTTCAGCAGGGCAGACAACACTGTGGACAACACGTTGAAAAACATAGGCTGGGAAATCCCTGATGCTATGGCCACTGTTGTTTGAAATGACCCACTTGCAAGGAGATGGAGCACTGACAGCACCTGCACTTGAGGGGGGATTCCTGTGGGATGGCGGATAGCTGACATCAGGTCTGGCTCCAGCTGCGTACACAGTTCATGGATTGTGGCACGGTCAAGCCTGTATGTGATGATCACATGTCTTTCCTCCATTGTCGACAGGTCCACCAGTGGTCTGTACACCAGAGGATGCCGCCATCTCCTCACATTTTCCAGCGGACGGTGCCTATGAAGAACAACAGCGAGAACAGAGTCAACCAACTCAGAGGTACGTACCCACAGCTTACACAGAACACGATTCCTAATCCGAAAAGTGGCCTGTATGTGTGTTGAGTCTTGACCTAGATATGTGTGACGCAGTTAAAAATGAAGCCATGTGGGCCCCTGAAATGGCGGCTGCCTGACCTCTAAAGTGGGACAAAGGGATGTGAGGTAACTTCGCTGGCGCTGTACGCTGGCGCTGTACACCGTCGCGGTAGGCGGTCAAAGACCGTGGCGCAATTCTGCATTGGTTAACATTGGACCCTATGGGTCCCAGGAGCCAATGACGATGTACGCCGTGACCGCCATTTTCTATCTGTCCAATCACTCGGTACCTGATCTTCGACAGGAGAGGATCTACACTGCAAGTGCTGCTGTGACCTTGGTCTGGAAGAGACAATGGCTCGAGTGTCTGGGGAAAGGGCCCCTGCCTTCACATCGGAGGAGTTGGAGAAACTCGTGGACGGGGTCCTCCCCCAGTACACGCTACTCTACAGTCCTCCAGACAAACAGGTAAGTACACTGGGAGCATGCTGTATGGGCTATGCCTGTGTGGAGTGGGGTGGATGTAAGAAGGTGGGGGGAGATTGCGGCGTGCATGAAACGACAGTGAGTGCATGTGCCACATGGCAATGGTAGGGATGGGGGCCAATGACTGTGACGGTGCAGTTGGTAATAAGTTTCTCTTTCCCCTGTACAATTCATGTAGGTCAGCGCCCACCAGAAAAAATATATTTGCCGTGCCATCACCAAGGACGTCTGGACCCTGAGGGTCTACCACAGGCGGAGCACCCACTGCCAGAAAAGATGGGAGGACATTCGCCGCTGGAGCAAGAAGACGGCGGAGGCTCAACTGGGGATGGCCTCCCAACGTGGGAGGGGTGCCCGTCGCACCATGACCCCCCTGATGTTCAGGATCCTGGCGGTGGCGTACCTGGAGTTGGATGGGTGCTTGAGGGCATCACAGCAGCCACAAGGGGGTGAGTACACTCTCATCCTGCTGATTTAGCGAACAGTGGAGGGGTCTGGGTGTGGGAGGTGGGCTGTGGGTTTCCCTAGGCCATGGCGAGTTTACTAGGCAAGGTCCCTCCGTAAGGCAAGCCATGTGGCACCCCACCACACCTCTGTAGAGTCCCAAGTACACCTAGTCATGCCCCTGTGTCATCCATGTGTGCAGATGTCGTCCATAGCCTAGTAGGCCATTTCCCAGGGATTGAATAGTGGAGCCCAAGAGCGCGGCGTAGTGCAGGATGCTTCTGTGTCTGTCGTGTCCGCCAACGGTAGCGGTAATGCATGCACTGAACACGTCTTTATTCTGTTGTCCCCCCCTTTTTGCGGTCTCCCTGTTCTTGTGTGCATTAGCATCATCATGCGGAGGAGCAGTGGCACGTGGCACGAGGGAGCTGCATCCCACATGGCCCTGGAGGGCGAGACAACGGAGTCGGAGTACACCAGTGGGACAGAGGGCGAGGGGAGCTCCACGGCGGGGACAGGAGCTGACACCAGCGATACGGACTTGTCCTCTGATGGGAGCTCCCTTGTGGTGGCGGCAACATCTGTGCCCCCGCATCTACAGGTACAGCCGCCACCCCCCCTACCAGCACCGCCCTCCCAGCAGCCCCTCAGCCTTTGCCCCATGCCCGCTCAACCAGGAAGGTGGGCATCACCTTCGCCCCAGGCACCTCAGCCCCTGCCCCTGTCACCCCTGCTGCCCTCAGTGAGGAGGCCATTGACCTCCCCAGGTCCCTCACTGTTGGGCAGTCTACCATTTTGAATGCCATCCAGGGTGTCGAAAGGCAGTTGCAACAAACCAATGCATTCCTGGAGGGCTTTCATTCTGGTCAGGCGGCCCTTCAACGAGCTTTTCAGACTCTGGCCTCAGCACTGATGGCAGCCATTGTCCCTGTCTCTAGCCTCCCCCCTCCAACTTCCTGCACCCAGACCCAATCCCCTGTACCCCAGCCTATCCCAAGCACACCTTCAGACCGGCATGCACATACATCAACACACAAGGCACACATAAGCACTACACATCCCACAGGCACTCACGCAAGCATCAGACACATGCAGACACACCAACATCCACTGCCTCCACTGTGTCCCCCTCCTCCTCGTCTCCCTCCTCCCTCCCAGTCTCGTCTACACTCACACCTGCATGCACAACATCTACAGCCACTACTGCCATCACCAGCACACCCACCAGCACACCCCGCTCACGTGCAGTCACCACCCCCACTACCATTCACACGTCCCCTGTGTCCTCTCCCAGTGTGTCTGCGATGCCACCTCCCAAGATACACAAACGCAGGCACACACCCACCAAAAAGCCATCCACCTCACGACAGCCTCCAGCGCATGCACCTTCACCCAAAGTCACCAAACAAACACCTCCTACAACCACAACCTCTTCCTCCACTCCCAAACCCCCTCCAGCTACCCGTCCCAGTGTCTCCAAAAAATTCTTCCTGTCCAACCTTGACCTCTTTCCCACACCTGCCCCACCCCGCCCGTCTCCTAGGGCCCGACTCTCCAGGTCCCAACCTAGCACCTCAGCCACAACATCTCCAGGACCAGTGGTGCCTGTAGTCACCGGAATCTGGAGTGCACCGGCCACCAGGGCAGCCAGTGTGGCACGGAGCCACAGCACGGACAGTCCCCCACCTGTCAAGCATCAGAAGTTGGCCAGTGCCCGGCGGGAGAGGGGGAAGACTCCAGCCACCAAAGCCGCTTCCAGGGGTCCCGGTGGGAGTGTGGAGTCAGCTGCGACACCTTCCAAGGTGGGGAAGGGCCACAAGAAAACCGGGAAAGTCTTGGAAGAGAAGCACGGCGGAGGAGACCACCATCATCCCCGCTGGCCAGGATGCCACCACCATCATCCCCGCTGCCCAGGAGGCCACCGCCATCATCCCCGCTGCCCAGGAGGCCACAGCCATCATCCCCGCTGCCCAGGAGGCCACCACCATCATCCCCACTGCCCAGGAGGCCACCGCCATCATCCCCGCTGGGACAGAGAGGACCGCCAGCACAAGCCCCGCTGGGACAGAGAGGACCGCCAGCACAAGCCCCGCTGGGACAGAGAGGACTGCCAGCACAAGCCCCGCTGGGACAGAGAGGACCACCAGCACAAGCCCCGCTGGGACAGAGTGGACCGCCAGCAGCTGAGTCACTGCAAAGGAGCCCGCCGCCTCAAGCACCGCTGAACAGGGCACCGCCGCCTCAAGCACCGCTGAACAGGGCACCGCCACCTCAAGCACCGCTGAACAGGTCCACCGCCGCCTCAAACACCGTTGAACAGGGCACCTCTGCCTCAAGCACCGCTGAACAGGGCACCGCCGCTCAAAGCACCGCTGAACAGGGCACCGCCACTCCAAGCACCGCTGAACAGGGCACAGCCGCTCCAAGCACCGATGAATAGGGCACCGCCGCTCCAAGCACCGCTGAACAGGGCACCGCCGCCTCAAGCACCGCTGAACAGGCCACCGTCACACCAAGCACCGCTGAACAGGGCACCGCCGCCACAAGCACCGCTGGCCCACGAGCGCCAAGGGAACTGACGCTACTGAGTCCGTCACGAGCAGAATGAGGCACTCTGGGCACAGAGCCCCCTCCAGAACCAGTGGAGACTGTCATCCACTACCTCTGTCCTTAGCAGGATGAAGCACTCTGGGCACAAGGCCCCCTCCAGAACCAGTGGAGAGATATATCCACTACCTCTGTCCTTAGCAGGATGAAGCACTCTGGGCACAAGGCCCCCTCCAGAACCAGTGGAGACTGTTATCCACTACCTCTGTCCTGGGCAGGATGAAGCACTCTGGGCACAAGGCCCCCTCCAGAAACCAGTGGAGAATGTTATCCACTTGTGAGACTGTGGCTTTACACTCCCCAGGATGGAACAGTGGGCAACCCACCCACTGTAGAGACTTGAGAGACTGTGGCTTTGCACTCCCCAGGATGGAACAGTGGGCAACCCACCCACTGTAGAGACTTGAGAGACTGTGGCTTTGCACTCCCCAGGATTGAATAGTGGGCATGTGGCCCCCTCGTGGATTTGGCTTCGTGCACTCAACCGGCTGAGGTGCCCCCCCTTTCCCTCCCCCTGAGGTGCCTGTTTTCTTGCTCTCTGATGCCACTGCAGTGTTCTCTCCGTCATGGTCGGGGATCTTGTGTGGGCCTCGCCCATACCGTGTGTGCCCAGTGTTCCACAGACTTCATTGGAGCACTACCTGGACTACTAAGCTTGGTGTATATTTTGTTTATGGTGTGTATATATATATATATTTCTGCGTACTTGATTTTAATATATTACAATGGTTACACTCATTTTCTTTTGTCTTTGCATTCTTCCGGGGGGGTTGAGGGGTGTAACTATAATGTATAAATAAATATGTATTAGTGTGTGTGTTGTAGTGGGTGGGGGTGTTGCGTGTTGCGTGTGTGTGTCCCTGTTTTTTCCCTCCCCCTCCCCTGTGTCGTAGGTGCAGTACTCACCGTGGTCTTCGCCGCCAGCATTCGTGCTCCTGGTAGAGGAGCAATTAGATGAGGGCTGGCAGGAAGTGCAGCTCTGGTTCCATGGCGTCCAGATTCCTCATGGGGTGTGTAGAGGGGAGCGTTTTCCCTTCGAAGTCCTGTTTTTGTCCGCGGTGAATCCGCCCCGGAAAAGGTGGCGGATTGGTAGGTTGTGATACTGTGGGCAGTACTTTGTCTTCCGCCTGCCTGTTGGCGGTGACCGCCAAGCTGTTTGTCTGTACCGCCGTGGCGGTCGGAGTGTTAAAGTGGCTGTCTTTGTTGGCGGTTTCCGCCACGGTCGTAATTCCACATTTTTTACCACCGGCCTGTTGGCGGTCTTACCGCCGCTTTAACACCGTCCACCAGGGTTGTAATGACCACCAAAGTGAGGATAGAGGTTAGCAAAGAGCACAGGATGACAGGAATAAAGAAGAAGGGCGGGGAATAGGAGAGGGTCTCTGGAGCACAAACAGTATAGTACAAAGAGGAGGGGATTGAAATGAGAGGGGATTTTCCGTAAAACGGGATATGATCTGCAGGCATAAGGGCCGTATATGGGCCAGAACACCTGCACATCACACCAGCAGGACTTTGGATGTATATTAAGGATATCCTGCCACTTAAATTAAAAGCAGCCCACCATGACCACCAGGGCGCCCCCTCAACCCATCACATCAAAGCAGTAAATACAGCCCCACAACACCCGAAGGCACAGCACATAAAACTAGTATGTACTGCACGAGAAGCCAAGCACATTAAAGTATTTAAGTACAGAACCAGACACTCCTATTACCCAGTATATAAAATTAGGCTCCTCCCACAGTCCAGTACATCAGAGAAGCATGCCCTGCCCCCACAAATTCCCTATAGCCCAGCAGATCACATGCTGCTTTGCAAAGCAGAATTTCCCAGCCCCATGATATACCCACAGCCTAGGATCATGCACTGGCCCCACAATTCTCAGCACTTAAAAAGACTATGCACTGATCATTTAAGGAGTGCACACTGTCCCCACACTGTGCCAACAGCCCAGCACATCCATTATTTATTTGGCATTTCTATAGTAGGAATCGTGCTTCTAGGCTGAAGGCCTTAAGGTGCTATGCTCAGGCCAAACACAACCGAGACGGATGACACTGCAGAGTAATCACAGTGCGAGCAAAGGCCAAGCTGAGGGCAGGCAATGGCGCAGACTAGATGGGCTAGAGTGCCTTGCAGTATATGCAGTCAGAGCAGGTGTGCAACAATCTTGGGTGTAAAAGGGCTTCAGCCTCCCATCATCCATTCACACTCAGCTACATACACATAAAAAAGAATGGAATTAATGGGCTATATATCCTTTTATATTATGACATCTCAGTTGGTTGATGCTGCAAGGAGATGTCGATTGTTAAGGATTTTGCCTCACCCTCAGCGACTGTGACCAACATCGCTGCCTCCCAGCAACTCTACAACAACCTATCCAACTTCATCCATCACAAAATTGCAAACATCTGCAGCAACTTGGCACACCAATCTAACCCCAGAGAACTCGTTGCTAACCTACGCATTACCAAACAAGACGAGTGCCTGACCAAATGGACAACACTCACCAGAAACAACACAGCAGCAAACAGACTGACCATCCACACAGAGGCCCTAACAGACCCTTGCCCTCACCACATCTACAACCTGTGAACATGACCAATCAGCACCACCCTGACCCACATCATCAACTCCATCATGTTTGCCACTTTCCCGGATGAATAGAAACTTGGACAATTCAACGCCCTCCTCAAGAAGCCCACAGCTGACCCGAATAAACTCTGCAATGTCCAACCCATCTCCCTCCTTCCCTATCCAGCCAACGTGATTGAGAAAGCCATCAACAAGCAACTCACAACCCATCTCGAGCTTCACCATCTGCGAAACAACACTCAATCAGGATTCAGAAAGAACCACAGCACTAAAACATCACTCATTGCAGCCATCAATGACATCCGAATAATCCTAGACTGAGGAGAAACAGTGACCCTCATCCTGCTTGACCTCTCTTCGACCTTCGGCACAGTCTCCCATAACACCCTCTTCACAAGGCTCCACGAGATTGGCATACAAGGATCCGCTCTCAAATGGATCTCTTCCTTCCTCACAGGAAGACCCCAATGAGTCAAGCTGCCACCCTTCACATCAGAGACCAAGAAACTGTTATGCGGAGTCCCACAGGGATCGTCCCTCAGCCCCGCCCTTATCAACGTATACATGGCTCACCAACATCATCTGATGACAAGACATCCCTGTTGTTTCCTAAACTGATGACACCCAACTTATCCTCTCCCAGATGAACAAAAACAGAAACATTTAAGGCATGGGCAAAGTGGGCTCTGGCCCAGGGCCCCAGCCTTTCATAGGGGTCCCCTGATAGAGCCAGTTCTGTTCTGCAGAGACTCTTGCCCTAATGACCTTGAATAATTCTTAATCAGATTGTTTTCAAATAAAGTTTTATTTTAATTTATTTTAATGTGGGTGATGTGTGAGAGTACTACAGACATTTTGCAGAGAAATGTTGGTTATATGTTTCATGCAACAACCATAAAAAACATTTCTTTTAGATCAAAACAGGACCTCACATATAAGAAATGGGAGGGTGTCACAGAGATTATTTACAGTAATGTAGGTGAGCTGTTGCTATGTTAAATTTTTGAAAACACATTCGCCTACACTGAATATTTGATGTAAACTCATTTAGAATTTGGATGAGTGTGTCTGTGAACTGTCAGTGACCTGTCCAAACAGGGCATGAAGGAGCTGAAATTGGATCATAAGTTCAATGCTGTTCTGAACAGGGGGCCCTAAAATACTTCTGGCACAGGGCCCCTAAAATCCTTAAAATGCCCTTGGACAAAACAACCACCACCTGAACCAACTTCACCAACTGCACGACCATGGTAGCAGACTGGATGTGGACCACCTGCCTGCAGCTCAACTCTGACAAGGCGGGGGTATTGGTCTTCAGTAACAAGACCTCCCCATGGGACTCCACCTGGTGGCTGTCAGAGCTAGGTCCACCACCACAGATCATGCAAGAAATCTAGGTATCATCCAGACGACAAGCTCAACATGATGGCTCAAGTCAACTCAGTGTGCACCTTCTGCTTCCACATCCTAAGCATGCTGCAAAAAATCTTCAAATGTTTGCCTCAGAACTCCAGACAGATGTCACACAAGCACTCATCACCAGAAGGCTGGACTATAGCAACACTCTCTAATACAGAATCTGCAAACAACACCAACACAGAACTCCAGACTATCCAGAATACAGCTGCAAGACTCATTCTTGGCCTCCCACACATGCACCTACATCACACCGCCCCTCATGAACCTTTACTGACTCCCCATTCACAAGTGCTGCGAATTCAAACTCCTCAAGCACGCGTACATAGCCCTACACAACACAGGACCAGATTACCTAAACAGACGCATACACTTTTATCAAACCACCAGATACCTACACTCTGCCTTACTCCCTCTTGTACACATTCCCTGCATCTGCAAGAGCAAAAGTGGAAGTTGCTTGTTCTCCGACATTGCACCCAAGACATGAAATGACCTCCCTCAACACATCAGAGGCTCCTTCTCAGTTCATGAGTTCCACAAGAAGTTGAAGACCTGGCTCTCTGCATAAGCACCTTGGGGACCACAAACCTACACATGTGCCCAAGCGCCTGGATACCCTCTCAAACATTTAGGCGGTCATTCTGACCGCGGCGGGCGGCGGTAGCCGCCCGCCATGTGGTCACTGCCATTTGCCCGCTCCGCGGTCAAAAGACCGTTGTGGCCATTCTGGCTTTCCCGCTGGGCCGGCGGGCACCCGCCAAAGGAGCGCCCGCCGGCCCAGCGGGAAAGACCCTGCAACACAGAGGCCGGCTCCGAATGGAGTGAGGGGGCCCCTGCACTGCCCATGCCAGTGGCAGTGCAGGGGCCCCCAGGGGCCCCACGACACCCGTTCCCGCCATCCTGTTCAAGGCCGTGCAACCCGCCAGAAACAGGGTGGCAGGAAGGGGGTCGGAATCCCCATGGCGGAAACCGCCGGATCCCCTTTTCTGACCGCGGCTTTACCACCGCGGTCAGAATGGGCAGGAAAGCACCGCCAGCCTGTTGGCGGTGCTTTCCGTCGTTCACGGCCCTGGCGGGTTTTACCGCCAGGGTCGGAATGACCCCCTTAGTGTGCTATACAAATCAATATAACATAAGAAAACATACCATACCATGACATAGCATAGTTTAGCATAACGTAACATAACATAACAATGCAATCATTGAAGACATCTTTGTGTGTAACCAGACAGTCACAGACAGGGCCAGTCTTTCACAACTGAATCCTGGTTGGTGAACTGGGGAATAATTGTAGGAGGCTGGCCTGGCTTGTAGTGGGTACCAGAGGTACTTACACCTTGTGCCAGGTCCAGTTATCCCTTATTAGTGTAGAAGAGGTGTTTCTAGCAGCTTAGGCTGATAGAAGGTAGCTATGGCAAAGCAGCTTAGGCTGAACTAGGAGACATGTAAAGCTCCTACTATACCACTGGTGTCATATGAACAATATCATAAGAAAACACAATACACAGAAGTACTAAAAATAAAGGTACTTTATTTTTATGACAATATGCCAAAAGTATCTCAGTGAGTACCCTCAGTAGGAGGATAAGTGATATACACAAGATATATGTACACAAACCAAAATTATGCAGGTAATAGCAAGAAAAGTAATGCAAACAGTGTAGAATTACAATAGATTGCAATAGGAGCACATAGGTATAGGGGCAACACAAACCATATGCTCCAAAAGTGGAATGCGAACCACGAATGGACCCCAAACCTATGTGAGCTTGTAGAGGGTCGCTGGGACTGTAAGAAAACATTGAGGGTTAGAAAAATAGCCCACCCCAAGACCCTGAAAGGTAGGTGTAAAGTGCACCTACTACCCCCAGAGAGCACAGAAGTCGTGATAGGGGGATTCTGCAGGAAAAACAAACACCAGCAATGCAACAACAGTGCATTTCTGGACCAGAGTACCTGTAAGACAAGGGGACCAAGTCCAATAGTCGCGACAGTGTCGAGAGTGGGCAGGAGCCCAGGAAATGCCAGCTGAGGGTGCAAGGAAGCTGCCACCAGGTGGAAGAAGCTTGGAGTTCTGCAAGAAAGAAGAGAACTAGGAACTTCCCCTTCAGAGGACGGATGTCCCACGTCGCGATGAAGCTTGCAGACGTGTTTCCACGCAGAAAGGCCGCAAACAAGCCTTGCTAGCTGCAAGGGTCGCGGTAGAGGTTTTTGGGTGCTGCTGCGGCCCAGGAGGGACCAGGATGTCGCCACTTGGAGGAGGAGACAGAGCGGGCGCCCAGCAACTCAGGGAGCCCCCACAGAAGTAGGCAGCACCCGCAGAACTACCTGAACAGGCACTTGGAAGGAAAGTGAACGGGAGTCCACCCGAAGTCACAAAAGTTGGTCCCACGACGCCGGAGGACAACTCAGAAGGTTGTGCACTGCAGGAAGGAGTGTCGGGGACCCAGGCTTGGCTGTGCACGAAGGAAATCCTGGAAGAGTGCACAGGAGCCGGAGCAGCTGCAAATCACGCGGTACCCAGCAATGCAGTCTAGCGTGGGGAGGCAAGGACTTACCTCCACCAAACTTGGACTGAAGAGTCACTGGACTGTGGGAGTCACTTGGACAGAGTTGCTGAGTTCCAGGGACCACGCTCGTCGTGCTGAGAGGGGACCCAGAGGACCAGTGATGCAGTCTTTTGGTGCCTGCGGTTGCAGGGGGAAGATTCCGTCGACCCACAGGAGATTTCTTCAGAGCTCCTAGTGCAGGGAGGAGGCAGGCTACTCCCAGAGCATGCACCACCTGGAACAGTCGAGAAAGCAGGCAGGATGAGGCGATACAAGGTTGCTAGTAGTCGTCTTGCTACTTTGTTTGCGGTTTTGCATGCGTCCTGAGCAGTCAGCGGTCGATCCTTTGGCAGAAGGTGAAGAGGGAAATGCAGAGGAACTCATGAGCTCTTGCATTCGTTATCTGAAGAATTCCCCAAAGCAGAGACCCTAAATAGCCAGAAAATGAGGTTTGGCTACCGAAGAAGGAGGATTGGCTACTAAGAGAGGTAAGAGCCTATCAGAAGGAGCCTCTGACGTCACCTGCTGGCACTGGCCACTCAGAGCAGTCAAGTGTGCCCCCAACACCTCTGTTTCCAAGATGGCAGAGGTCTGGTACACACTGGACGAGCTCTGGGCACCTCCCCTGGGAGGTGCAGGTCAGGGGAGTGGTCACTCCCCTTTCCTTTGTCCAGTTTCTCACCAGAGCAGGGCTGGGGGATCCCTGAACCGGTGTAGACTGGTTTATGCAGAGATGGGCACCATCTGTGCCCATCAAAGCATTTCCAGAGGCTGGGGGAGGCTACTCCTCCCCAGCCTTCACACCTATTTCCAAAGGGAGAGGGTGTAACACCCTCTCTCAGAGGAAATCCTTTGTTCTGCCTTCCTGGGCCAGGGCTGCCTGGACCCCAGGAGGGCAGAAACCTGTCTGAGGGGTTGGCAGCAGCAGCAGCTGCAGTGGAGACCCCGGAAAGGCAGTTTGGCAGTACCCGGGTACTGTGCTAGAGACCCAGGGGATCATGGAATTGTCCCCCCAACACCAGAATGGTATTGGGGTGACAATTCCATGATCTTAGACATGTTACATGGCCATGTTCAGAGTTACCGTTGTGACGCTATACATAGGGAGTGACCTATGTATAGTGCACACGTGTAATAGTGTCCCCGCACTCACAAAGTCTGGGGAATTTGCCCGGAACGATGTGGGGACACATTGGCTAGTGCCAGGGTGCCCACATACTAAATAACTTTGCACCCAACCTTCACCAGGTGAAGGTTAGACATATAGGTGACTTATAAGTTACTTAAGTGCAGTGGTAAATGGCTGTGAAATAACGTGGACGTTATTTCCCTCAGGCTGCCCTGGCAGGCCTGTGTAAGAATTGTCAGAGCTCCCTATGGGTGGCAAAAGAAATGCTGCAGCCCATAGGGATCTCCTGGAATCCCAACACCCTGGGTACCTCAGTACCATATAGTAGGGAATTATATGGGTGTACCAGAATGCCAATGTGAATTGGTAAATTTAGACACTAGCCTGTTATTGACAAATTTTAAAGTAAAGTGAGAGCATAACCACTGAGGTTCTGGTTAGCAGAGCCTCAGTGAGACAGGCATCACACAGGGAATACATATAGTGCACAAACTTATGAGCACTGGGGTCCTGGCTAGCATGGTCCCAGTGACACATAACAAACATACTGACAACAAAGGGTTTTCACTATGAGCACTGGGCCCTGGCTAGCAGGATCCCAGTGAGACAGTGAAAACACCCTGACTTATACTCACAAACAGGCCAAAAGTGGGGGTAACAAGGCTAGAAAGAGGCTACTTTCACACAATAATGACGTGTAAATATAGTGCTACACAATTGTAGCACCACACACACATCTTTGCATCATGGTGCATATGTGGCTGGGTGCTGTCTAGCATACAGTTTGTACTGGAAGGTTACCCTTCAAGTACAAAATGCAATGTTCAGGCATACTTTAAAGCTTTTATCATATTATATGTGTGCTGGACAGTGCAGGACACATGCAATGTGGGAAAAGTTTAGATTAAAAAAAATACTTTTTTTTAATGCCTGCCTTGAGCTCAAGGATGTCTTATTTTTGGTATAAGGACCTTACTCCCATTGTTAGTAGACTGGGCTTTGCACTAAAAACCGTAGATGCAGCTGGGAACTTCTACGCTCCTCCTGTGGAATGCCCCTTTGATGTAAACCAGCACAACCTTTGCATAGCTTTATTGCAGAACTTTATTGCTACTTCTCAGCAGAAATAAAATTGTGCGCTGAAAAGTAAATCTCATTTGTAAACTCCAAGCTATTTTGTGCTGTGCAGAGTTTTAGGTTATCGGGGCATTTAGCGTTTAAGAGAAAGCAAGTGTTTTGAAAATATATATTTTTAGTAACATCCAATCAGACTGTTCCTATTGAAAAACATTTCCATCATAAGGGCACATTACAGAACTCAGCTGGTAACACCCTTACATTACCTCTCAGAAAAATGAACCTTTGTCACCATGCATCTTCAATAGGCTCCAGCAATTAAAGCTATATATAGGCTCCTAACCAGACTGGATTTACTGAATGAGCTATTTTTATTTTATAAAAACCTTTTTATTACAAATTGAACAGCAAGAAACCAAAGTTTAGAACAGAAATAATAAAGAAATAAGAAACAATGTAGCCTCGCGACATAGTCATATGATTCTGAATTATCTTCTGTAAATAGTTCCTCTCCCCCGTCTCCCCCCAGCACCCACAGTGCCAAGGATACATTAGATAGCCAGGTGCTCTCTGCGTCGGCCACTGTGACTGGTGGTCTCCAATGAGGTACACAGTTCACCACGATGCTCGTTCCATTTCCTGCAAATCTTTGTCCATTTGTGGGGACCGCCTCTGCTTTCATGAACTGTTCGTTCTGCTGTCATACACCAGTCCACATCTCTTTCATAGTCACACAGCTGTGGTATCCGTGGCGCTCTCCAGAGACGTACAATATATTTTGTTTGGCTACCATCAGACCTAATGTGAGCCAAATCTGATTCATCCACATAAGTTCATGGTCGTCCCAGACATTCATGAGACACCATTTAGCAGAAACCTCCCAATATTGTTGAAAGGCTGAGCAGTGCCATACCATGTGTAAAAAAGTCCCTTCTTGCCCACAGTTCCTCTGGCACAAAGCGGTCGGTGGCCTACCCATCCATTCCATTATAGCACAGTCAGAGTAACACCTGTGTAGTATCTTCAGCTGGACTTATCGAAAACTGTGGCCCTCATTTTGACATTAGCGGTAAATCCCACTTAATGCCACGCTGACGGCCGGCAACTTACCGCCACCATGGCGGATATCCATTTACCATATTCTGACCCACACATACCAATCTGTCAGTATTCAGCCACATACACAAATCCACCACACCAAAGGTCATTGATAAACTGGGGGTATCAAAACCCACACCGTTACGCCAACAGAACTATGCCCATCACATTATGACCCACAAATCACCACGGCGGACATTCAACAACAGTAAACCACTGGCGGTACATACCTCTGCGCTCACAATGGACACCCACAGACAAAACAACACCACATTGGATCATTCAAACAACACACACCTGACACCCATACACACAACACACTCACACACCCACACCACTATAAAACACACACCCACATTACCCACAACCCTTTACAATTAACAATTACTGCCAGGAGATTGATACCAAGTCCACTGACACAACTTGAGCCACACACTATTCACACCTATACACCATTCATGCACCCCAACACATTACCCAACACACCCTCACCAACACACCTCACAGAACACCCATGACAGCACAAAGACACCCCCGTTTCACAGAGGAGGAGCTAGGGGTCATGGTGGAGGAAATTGTCAGGGTAGAGCCACAGCTATTTGGAGCACAGGTACAGCACATATCTATAGCTAGGAAGATGGAGCTGTGGCAGAGAATCGTGGACAGGGTCAGCACCGTGGGACAGCACCCAAGAACTAGGGATGACATCAGGAAGAGGTGGAACGACCTACGGGAGAAGGTAATTTCCATTGCAGCAAGACACCAGCTCCTGATCCAGAGGACTGGCGGTGGACCCCACCTCCTCCCCCACAACTCACAGCATGGGAGGAGCAAGTCTTAGCAATATTGCATCCTGAGGACCTGGCCGGAGTAGGAGGAGGACTGGACTCTAGTAAGTCAACTCTACTATTATCACTCTCCTACCTGCATGCCATCACATACCCTCACCCTCACTCCCATCACTCCACTACTTCCCACACACCCCACCATCACATCTCACTCATCCTAATGCCAAGCCCTGCATGCTGTACCAATGCATGAACACCACTCACAGCCCTGCATGGACACTCATCACTAAAGCATGCACACCATAGAGAACTAACTATCCCACCATACACTAACATACACAAGTGAAAGGTGCCAGGGCAAATCCAACCATAGAGGGGAAACCACAGATGTACAATATGTCAGACACAGACACCATAACACATCATTTACGTCCCCACAGGTACCCCAGCCAATGTCTGCAGAGAGGAGGTGCCAGCAATATCCAGTCCCCCAACGGAAGAGGCCCACAGTGATGACAGTAACTCCGGCCTTCAGGATCTGGATGACCTAACTGGCTCATCAGGGACCACTGGCCAGCCGTTAACCCAGGCCCAGCCACACACCACCACAGAGCCTCCCCCATCAATAAACATCACGGCAGCACCCACACAGCGTACCCATACCTCTGTCCCCAGGACACATCAATCAGCAGTGTGTCTACCTCTACAGGGACCCCAGGGCACACCTCGCCCCCAAGACAATCAGGGACCTAGGATCAGTGGCAGTGGGCACATGGGTCAGAGGACAGAGGCACAGGCCAACAGGGACACTGGGAGGACTGCTGTGCGCTAGGGAGAGGACAGGCCTAGGGAACCGACTCTGCAGAAGGCTCTCTCTAAGATCCTGGGAGCCTACCAACATTCCCAGGACACGATGGGCCAGATTCTGGACAATGTGCAGAAGGCTGCAGGAGGGACAGTACCAGGGGATCAGGGAGGACTTGCAGGCCATTAACAAAACCCTTATCTCCATTGCAGGGGTGCTGGCAGACATGGCCAACATTATGGCGGAGGCAGTCTCACACCAGAGGGCCCCTGCCATTAGCCAGACATCTGAACAGCCTTCCACCTCCTCTGCCACTAGTGGCCAGGAGGCCCCGCCACAGGACTCACAGGCCACCAGCACCCCTCCCCCTGCAGAAGGTGAACTACCCCGCAAATGTTCCCTGCGATCCAGACAGAAGCCAGAGACACTTGCCAATCCCCCGCCAGGAAATGACTCTCCTGATTGTCACCCTTGTGTCCTACACTGTCACGCTGTCCACCTTGAACTGCCAATGCTCCCCTTCCTATGTCCCCATGGACAATGTACCTGTGCTACATCTTCACCCCATCCCATTGCACTTGCCCCTCCATACATTAGCAGTTCAATAAACACCCTTTGAAAAAAAAAACATTTCGGAGTATGTCATGTATATCAAATATGTATTCATTGTAACAGGTACAAACATTGAAAATCAACTGTACAGAGAATGAGCATAGATTAATGACGTATAGCTGGCTGTAGTGATCACACCAGAAGTATATATCAGGTCACCAACATCTGCAAAATGAATTGTCAGAGGGAACAGTAAGTGGGCCTAGAAGTTGAAAATATCAGCATGCCATTGCCACATAATTTTAAACAAATGTCATAGAAATTTGAAGTAGCACTGTCCTACCTGTGTGTCATTGGAAGTATTGTTGGATCACATTTGTTCTGTTGTCATCATCATCATCCTCATCTTCTGCCTCCTTAGCCTCACTGTCCACAGCGTTTACTGCTGCCACATGGGCACCTCCAGCCTCCTCCTCCTGCAGGAATGGGACATGGCATCTGAGGGCCAGGTTATGCAACATACAGCATGCCACCACTAACTGGCAGACCTTCTTTGGTGAGTAGCACAGGGATCCACCTGTTAGATGGAAGCACCGGAACCTGGCCTTCAGGAGGCCAAAGGTCCTTTCAATTATCCTTCTGGTTCACCCATGTGCCTCATTATAACATTCTTCTGCCCTTGTCCTGGCATTCCTAATAGGTTTGGGTAACCAGAGTCACCTGCAAACATTGAGGGACAAAATTTAGCCACACACTATCCTATATGGCCCTCATCATACCCATACACCAACATATACTGGGTGGGAACCCGGGATCACCTATTAGCCACACCCTGTGCCTCTGTAGTTGGCCCATCAAATTTGGGATGCTGCTATTCCTCAGGGCAAATGCATCATGCACCGACCCAGGATACTTAGCATTGACGTGGGTGATGTACTGGTCCGCCAAGCACACCATCTGAACATTCATAGAGTGGAAACTCTTACGATTCCTGAACACCTGTTCGTTCTGGCAGGGAGGACAAATGCATTATGTGTTCCATCAATCACACCAATTATGTTGGGGATACGTCCCATTACATAAAACTCTGCCTTCACTGTGGCCAAATCCTCAACCTGGGGGAAAACAATGTAGCTGCACATGTGTTTTATCAGGGCAGACAACACTCTTGTCAGCACTATTGAGAACATTGGCTGTGACATTCCTGTTGCCAAGCCCACTGTCACTTGGAAAGAACCAGTTGCCAGGAAATGGAATACAGATAGCACTTGCACAAGAAAGGGGATTCCCAGTGGGGTGACGGATAGCAGATATCAGGTCCGGCTCCAATTGGGCACACAGCTCTCTGATTGTGGTCCTGTCAAGTCTATATGTGAGGATAATGGGCCTGTCCTCCAGTGTTGCCAAGTCGACCAGGGGTCTGTGCACGGGGTATGTCTCCATCTCCTATTCATCCGCAGCGGTAGGAATCTAAGGGACACAAGAGTGAGGAGCCAGTCACAAACTGAACAATGGACCTAGAACAGAATTTTGCATCCTGTAAACATGAAATGGGTCATTGTGATTTGTCCAGTATGTGCTAATATCTCCTGAGACGCAGCATTATTCCAGGGCCTGCCCCCCCACCCCGAAATAGCGTCCGCCTGTCCTGTGTGGAGGGACAGATGAAAGTGAGGTAATTCCGCTGACGTTGTGCGTCGTTGCGGGAGGTGGTCGGGAACTGCCCTGCAACTCTTCAGTGGCAAACACTGGGCCCTACGGGTTACAGTGGCTAATGGTGATCTACGCCGGCGGTGACGGTATCACGGCCGCGGACATGACTGCCATTTTCTATCATATTCCTCACTTGTTATCTGACCTTCCATAGGAGAGGACCTACACAGCATGTGCTGCTGTGGCCTGAGTCTCGAACCAACCATGGCCCGTGTGACTGGGGAAAGGGCCCCAGCCTTCACTTCGGAGGAGTTGGAGAGACTGGTGGATGGGGTGCTACCCGAGTACGGACTGCTGTATGGGCCTCCAGACCAACAGGTGAGTACACTGTGGGCACGATGCATGTGGCATGAATGCATGGAGTTGTGTGTGTGAAGGCCTCGTGTAAGGGGGGGTGGGTGGATGTCCTCTTGGCAGTATACATGTTGTGTGCTGGTCCATGTGTGTGTAAATGGTGATGTGAAGGGGTATGGTGGGCCATATGTGTAACAGGCAGGACTGTTTATCTAAGAGTACCCACTGTCGCAAACGGTGGGAGGACCTGAGACGCTGGAAACAGAAGATGGATGAGGTCCAGCTGGGGATAGCCTCCCAACGAGGAAGGGGTGCCTGTCGAACCCTGACCCCCCTGATTGCCCGCTGACTGGCGGTGGCCTATCCAGAGCTGGATGGGCGCTTGAGGGCATCACAGCAGCCACAAGGGGTTGAGTACAGTGCCCATTATTATAACTTACGCATGGTAGGGTGGTATTCGGATGGGGGATGTGTGTCAGGGGGTGCACCTAGGCCAGGCCTGACATTGCAGCGTAGGCCCCGTGGTGGCTAAGGTTCAGAATGGAAACATTTGCTACCTAGCTCGTAGGCATCCACTACTGGATGCATATTGCGTAGGCCTGTTCCCTGTGTGTGAGTGTGCTGTGTACGCCAACAGTGGTGTTGGTGCAGCCATTGACCCAATGTATCCTTTGTCTCTTTCCACCCCTTTCTTGTTTTGTCATCCTGTCTTTATGTGCATTAGCATCATCTGGTGGAGGAGCAGAGACACTGGCGACGGAGGGAGCTGCATGCTGCAGGACCCAGGAGGCAGAGTCCACCGACGGTGAGGGCACCAGTGGGACGGAGGGCGAGGGGAGCACCATGGCGGAGACTGGAGGGGACAGTTCTGACACAGATACCTCCTCCGATGGAAGCTCCCTGGTAGTGGCGGACACTTCTGTGACCACCCCAGATACAGGTACAGCCGCCACCCCTGTACCAGCATCGCCCTCCCAGCAGCCCCTCAGCGAGTTGCCTGTGCCCACTCACCCAGGAGGGTGGGCATCTCCTTTGCCGCAGGCACCTCATGCCCTGCCCTAGTTAGCCCTGCTGCCATGAGTGAGGAGGCTATAGACCTCCTGAGATCCATCTCTGTAGGGCAGTCAACCATTGTGAATGCCATCCAGTGGCTGGCAGCCCAGATGCAACAATCTAATGCATTCCTGGAGGGCATTCACACTGGATTGGCGGGCCAACAGAGATCGATTCAGGCTCTGGCCTCCTCTCTTATGGCAGCCATTGTCCCTGTTTCTACCGTCCCCCTCCAACTTCCACTGCCCACTCCCCTCAACCCAAACCTATCCCAAGCAAACATACAGACAAGCATGCACACAAGACAACACCCAAGAGTGTCACAGACAAACACAAGCACCACACTTCATCCCACAGGCACTCACACAAACACCATTCAGTTGCAGACACACCAACATCCACTATTTCCACTGCCTCCCCCTCCTTCTCCCCTCCACCACCTCCCTCCCAGCCATGCCTACACTCACACCTGCATGCACTACATCATCATCCACTACCAGCATCATCACCACACCAAGCAGAACACACAGCTCACTGGCAGACACCTCCACAACAACCATGCACACATCACCTGTGTCCTCTCCCACTGTGTCTGCCCCCCCAAGGTACACAAACGCAAGAACTCATACACCCAACAGCCATGAAGCTCACAAGAGCATATAGCTGATGCACCTGCACCCAAAAGCAACAGACAGACACCTCCAACAACCACTCCCTCATCCTCCACTCCCATTCCTTCTCCCTCTTCCTGCCCCAATGTCCCTAAAAACTTTTCCTATCCACCATTGGCCTCTTCCCTACCCCTCCCCCCCCCCGTCCTGCACGTATGGGCAGGGTATCACAAACCCAGCCAAGCACCTCAGTCACACAGTCCACGGGCCCAGTCCTAACCGCACCCCCTCGTGGTGGAAAGGGATCCAGGCCACATGTACTGAGGGGAAGGAGCCTGCACCAGCCAGCCTAAAGGAGAGGGAGACTGCCCTGGCCGCCAAGAAGGGCAAGGAGCCTGCACCAGCAGGCAGGAAGGGCAAGGAGCCTGGACCAGGAACTGTGACGGAGTCCCCACCACCAACCATTGTTGTGCAGCCGTCCAAGGTTGCGGGGGATGGGGAGGAGCCTCCTCCCACCAGCGGCACCACCACTGTGCAGTCGTCCAGGGTTGAAGGGGATGGGCAGGAGCCTCCCCCCACCAGTGGCACCACCACTGTGCAGCCCTCCGAGGTTGCAGGGGATGGGCAGGAGCCTCCCCCAACCAGCAGCACCACCACTGTGCAGCCGTCCGAGGTTGCAGGGGATGGGCAGGAGCCTCCCCCAACTAGCAGCACCACCACTGTGCAGCCGTCACCGCCAGTGGACAGTATGTAATCCTGCCTCCATGGGCAGCTGTGCGGCCTGTCCACTCCGGAATCAGTGGGTATGACACCCACTCCAGAGACTGTGACCTTGCACTCCCAGGATAAAGCACTGGGCATGTTGCCCCCCTGCAGAATCAGTGGGTAAGACACCCACCTGAGAGACTGTGGCCCATCACTCCCCAGGATCAAGCACAGGACACATTGTCCCCTCCAGAACCAGTGGGTATGACACCCACCTGAGAGACTGTGGCCCATAACTCCCCAGGATCAAGCACAGGGCACGTTGCCCCCTCCAGAACCAGTGTGTAAGACACCCACATGCCCATCACTCCCCAGGATCAAGCACAGGGCACCTTGCCCCCTCCAGAACCAGTGGGCATGACACCCACCTGAGAAACTGTGGCCCATCACTCCCCAGGATCAAGCACAGAGCACATTGTCCCCTCCATAACCAGTGGGTAAGACACCCACATGCCCATCACTCTCTAGGATCAAGCACAGGGCACGTTGCCCCCTCCAGAACCAGTGGGCATGACATCCACCTGAGAGACTGTGGCCCATCAGTCCCCAGGATCAAGCACAGGGCACGTTGCCCCCTTCAGAACCAGTGGGTAAGACACCCACATGCCCATCACGCCCCAGGATCATGCACAGGGCACGTTGCCCCCTCCAGAACCAGTGGGTATGACACACACCTGAGAGACTGTGGCCCATCACTCCCCAGGTTCAAGCACAGGGCACGTTGCCCCCTCCAGAACCAGTGGTCTTGTTACATCTCCCAGCTGCGGTGCCCCCCTGCCCCCGTCCCCCTGAGGTGCCTGCCTATTTACCAACTGATGCCCCAGCAGTGTTCTCTCCGTGTTGAAGCAGGTGACAAGTGTGGCCTTGGACTTTGGCCTGTGGCCATGTGGCCCACGCAAATTGAGGACTGGGCTCTGTCCCTTTTTCTGTAAATTTGTATATATCTATTATCTTGCCTAACTTATTATTTCTACTGTGTTGATCTTATTACAAACACTTTGGCGAAATCGTTTTCTCCTTGCATTATTCAGCCGAGTTACGGGGTCAAATTGTTTTTTTAATGCATCTGTTGTGTGCACAGTGTGGGTGTGGGTTGTGCGTGTTTGTGTCACTCTCAGTTTCCTCCTCCCCTCTCCCTTGTGTGCTATGCGGCTGTATTCACCGTTGTCGTCTTCGCCGGCGTCGGTGTTCGTGGAGGAGCAGAACGTAGAATATCATAGGAAAAACATGCAGTGTGGGTTCCATGGCGGCGTGGTTCTTCCCTGTGTCTCCAATGGTGAGACCTTTCACTTCTGAGCTCAGTTTCCGCCAGGCTTTTGATGTCGTTGGTACCACCCCAGAAAAGGTGCCGGATTGTGTTGTTGTAATAGGGTGGGCGGAACATTGACTTCCGCCTGGCTGTAGGCGGCTCCTGCCGTAGTGGCTGTTGTTTCCGCCGTGGCAGTCGGTGTGGTACATTGGCTGCCTTTCGGAGATCTTTCCGCCATGGTCATAATTTGGTGGTATTACCGTCACTTTATCACAGGCCGCCAGGGTCATAAAGAGGGCCTATATCTTATAGCAACTTCTCGAGGGGCGGCTAGAGCTGAGAGCCATTCATCATCTTCTAGGCTACAGTTACAATTTTTTCAGTGTTTTTTTTCTTTCGCTGTAAGTCCCTCACTTGGCTTCACAGAACAGGAGATGCCCTACCTTCCCTTTCTGACAGAGATACCTATAGGTTGGCATTATCTGTTCAAGAACAGTTGTTTTAACAAAAAAGTATGTGAACTGTTATTGTAAAATTAAAATATATTGGAAGATGGTTTCCAATTGATCCCACACTCCAGCCATTGAGGTCATTCAAAAGACTTTTACAGGAAGATGAGACTTTATTTTTAATTTTGCATGTCACACCCTCTCTGTCTAATCCTACTGACTGCAAGATGTCCATAAAAGCCATGGCCACGAATGGGAAATGTGAGGAGCTGAATTCCATTCTGCACAATTATGACATCCAGTGTTCCTGAACCCATTTTTGTGCTAAGAAATAGTGTTAAATGCAGAATTACTCTTCTTGCATAAGTATTCACAATTTGGGGGACTTATTAGTTAATTCCACATGATTAGGGTACACTGAATTACACAAGTAAGGCTCACCCCTAATTGACAACTGATTGGTACTCACTTATTGAATGAGAGGAGGAATGGAAGAGGCTTTAGAATCAAACCTGAGTCTTGTCACACATCCCTCAAACCAGGTGCTGTAGCTCACTAACCTAATATTCAGAAACATGTACATGTGTTTCCTTAAACAAGCATACGTTGCCACGTCCACTCCTGACGAGCAGGATGAAAAGTGCCTTTGGCGAACTGTCAGACAGCAGCAGTCCTTTTCTAGAGATGGAATTCAAAATAATTCCTGCACTCATTGTCATTTAACAGAACACATTTTCGGAGAATTGGCAAAAAGCGTTTTCTAAAAATACCTTTGGCAAAACTTTTTGTAAAATGCTTTTTATTGAAATCTGTAGAAGCTGCGTTTTAGCTGTCAAATCACACATTCCCCCTTTAAGAGATGTTAGCAGCCCGTAAACATTGTCAAATCCACTAAAACATGTTTCTTGTGATTGTATTGGGTATGAGCAATTTATATAAAATGCACAGTTTGTTAATATTGGAAAAGTCGATGTGCACCATTACACGATCACATGTACCAACAAACTCACATCACTATTAGCTAATACACCTGAAATGAACTCTCCATTAACCCAGAATCCACAATACGTGGTCAGGCAGGCCCTGAGCCCTAGGCTTGGGATTACTGATTGACAGGTCAGAGGTGTGGCAGTACGTAGCCGGCAGACAAATGCGCAAACAGGAAACTCAGATCACAGATAGGCGCAGCAACACCACAATGGTCCCAGGAGATTGGCCCCAATAAAACACACATGGCCAGAGGGGTGCACACATTCCCAAATACCATAAAGTCAGATGCCACATGAAGTTAGTAATACACAGAAAATCAGAACACAGCACACGCAGGAACACACAGCAATCACGCGCCCCTCACGTCGGACATCTGGACACACTACCAGCTGGCCCTCATTGTGACCATGTAACATCGAGCCCCCACTGCATTTGTTATCAGGAACTTATTAATGACTCTAAGACAACTGTTCACATTCTATACCTCAAAAGGAATGTTGTAATTGTTTTATGGTACCCAGAGAAATGTATAAAACATCATTCAGAACAAATGTACCTTGAGACATTCCTCAGACCCCGGTTCTGTAACTGTTTTCCCGGCCGTAATGTTTAATTAAACAAACCTTTCCTGTTTTGCCAAATGCCTTTTGTATTTTGTTTTTTCAAGGTCAATTCACATTCGAGCAACATGTTTATCAGTTGGTCTTCTTGTATTGGTGCTAAGGAGTACTCTAGTCCTTTTCTTTAAGGTGTTAGCCCCGCCTCTATGAGTCAACCTGTTAGAGCCTGCTTATGTCCATGTGGCTGAAAAGAGCCTGTTTTGTGAAATGCCTCTTGTTTTCTGTTTTTTCAAGGTAAATTCACATTCTAGCAACAAGTTGGCAAGCCAGCCAGGAGCTGATTGTTTCCTCTGACCCAGCTGCAGCCGAAGGAGGAGGACCCCGCCCAGACGGATTCAAATTTGCGCAACAAGGAAAGGTGAGCAGACGCCGCAATTGATTGGAAGTTCTGCTGAATCTGTGGGGCGGAGGTCCATTCTGAAGCCACCGTCAGAAGAGTAAGAGATTACATCAGAGCCTTTGGGCCTGATTTAGATGTTGTGATGGTGGTAACAGTCCTGCGTTGACTTTTCGGCTGAAAACCACCCGCAGCCACCACGGTCTGCAAGCCGTATTTAGATGTTTGTCCCATTGAAAAAAGACTGCATTTTGACTGCCGTCTCTGCCAAGAAACACCGCCTGGGTCGACGGCGGGAAAGGGAAAAAGGGAATGCTGACGGGACCGCTACTAGCCTTCCCCCGTGCAGATTTAGATGTGCCTTACTGCCAAGGAAAAAGTGGAGGTCCGATCTCCATGTTTGAGTTGGTGGATTGAGGTGTATGTAAGCGGGTGAAAACTCACCTTTTTCCACTACACCCCGTCTTCCACTGGACGTGACTGGACAACCCTTGCCATCGCAGCTGCCACCAGAGCCATGAAGAAAACACAACCCCTCCTATCCCCCTTTGACGGACTACAAGGTAGGGACCTCGCATTGCTAGGGTATGTTGGGTGGGCACTGCACGGGAGGAGGGGACCAGAGGAGATATATACATGTCATAGTCATTTTTTTGTATCACTGTGAAATGCATGTGTCGGAGACACGAGCAGGGCAAACACGGATGGGGACACACGGGTACACAACACATTTCGCACACATACACAACTGTCATTATGGTGCATGTGTTCATTGGCAAATGAAAGCTGGCACCACAATGACAGTACATTCACATTGTGTCATTTTGTTTTCAGTTGCGTGATGATTGCTACATCTTGATGAGTGTACCACCACACAATGCACTGTTTATACAACAGAAAGACACATTTCATAAACCACAACAATCCCAGGGGTTGAGCTGTCATCGAACCTGCAGAGGGAGGCCAAACGCTGAATGGGAGCAGATAACAAACTTGGGGCCAGATATACAAAATTCTTATTTTGCACTTCCTAAATAGGGATTCCGTAGAAATCGCTATATCTGAAATGCAAAATGTTATGTATGAAATATCTGATTTTCTGATAGTGATTCCTATGAAGGATATCTCATGCCATTTGCTCCAAGGAGCCAGTTTAGCATTTCAAAATAGCGATTTCCTAATAGGAAATAGCTTATTTGAAAATAAAAAAACAAAAATCGATATTGGCATATGCCCCCTGTGATGCACGCTGAAAGCAGTGGTGCACATGTAGAGTGCACATATGCCCTAATGTCATGTGTGCGCTCAATCACACTTTTAAAAAAAGCATAATTGGGTGCTTTTTTAAAGTCGAGCGCACAAGCACTCCATCCCTGTGGTAATCTCTCTTTGGGCTTTTAACCACACTCATATCATGCCTGTCACTTTTATTGGTTTGTGGGCTTGATTTCATTAGTGAAAGGCATGCATATGTCATGCCTTTTCCGGTGTTTAGCCCTCCTCGAGTGCACCGGCCAACTACTGAAAACATACGAGGCTCCATGTTTTCAGCCTGGTTTCTGTACTGCTTTATATTTTTATTTTCCATGCAGCGTGATCGCGCTGGGTTTTACATAGCGCAATGGCACTCGGATTTTTGGCTTTCAATTTCAGCGTGAGTGAGCTGGGTTTTACATAGAGCGATCGCACTCGTTTTTTTCTTTCAATTTATGTGGCAAAAAAATTCAGGTTAGGAGTTTACAACGCTAATAGCTCTAACTCGGGCAAATGAGAGACCCGTTTCACTGCGCTCAGTGTAGCCTAGCGCCTACGCAGGAACACTTATGTCATGGTGTAAGGGTGCCTGCAGGATTGTTTTTGTGCAGGAAAGGAGTACCTCCTGCACAAAACAATTCTTAGTGTTTTTTTCTTCTTTCTGTGCGTGCTGCAGAATGCAAGACACTCAGAAAGCAAAAACAACGAGGAGAAATTAAGATATTATTCGTCATTGCACCTCTATCGGGAAGGCGTAGCATTTCAACGCATTCCAGGACTACCAGTCTTGGTAGGTCTGGTAATGCACCGAAAACCATGAGTGGATGCGTGGGAACACCCACGTTCCACACATGGAACATCTTCCAATTGTAGAGTAACACAAGGCAGCGACTTGTGCTGTCTTGCGTTATTCCAGATTTTCCAAGCAATCCAGTGCCAGGCAAGGTAGGCTCACAGTGCTTGGTAAATATGACTTAAGGATTGCGTTGCCCCTGTAACATCTTGCGCGATGCAAGGTCAGTGCAATCCAATGATAAATCTGGCTCAAAATGCATATTTTACTCCTGAGAGGCCAATAAGTGAATGGGCACAGTGACAGACTTCACCTCTCACCTTCAGAAAACAACACCCTCCCCTCCAATTGAGAGACCAAGGATTGACTGTACAGGCGTGCAAGAGACAAACTGAGCATCACTTTTATACCCCTGAAGTTCTGGATCCCACAGGGCCTGGTGCATGATGACCCAGCAGCTACCTTTGCCTCCTTACCTTTGTTGAACTTGTCCGTGAAGTCCAAGCAGCACTTCACCAGGTTTCGCATGTGCTTGAAGGCGTCGGCTCTTAGGATGTCCAGACCTACGGGTCCTATCTCTAGTGCTGTGGAGAGAGGAAGAGGGCTGTTATCAGAGAGAAGAGGTGAGAAAGAGAGTGGGGTGAAGCAGTTCACATTTGCAGACCCTGAACTTACCCAAGGATTTTACTTCTTGGTTCTGATAGGACAAAGCATAACAAAGCTGCAGTTCTAATATATTTCCAGCAGAGGGTAGAAGGAAGATCGCAGAGAAGGACATACCTCTATTTCTCACCTTTAACCAGAAGATGGCAGTATAGGACACAGATCTTGCTGTCATAGCTGGAGATGCCATCTTCCAACACCAGAGGGCAGAGTGCTTCATTGCTGGGTCCCAGTACTACCTAATAAGATGGCTGTATTTTTATATACATGTATGGGAGCGGTATTGAAAATGCCACATGAGGTACTCTGTTCAACAGTCTCAGCCTCCATCTCCCAATACATGACACCATTTTTATTTTGGGATTTCCGAACGTGGAGGCCATGGCCTAAGGGTGAGTGACAACAGGAAATATCTGGGCAGAAAACAAGAACAAATGAAACTGTCCACAACACAGGCAGGCTCCCTTTCTCAGTTTGAGAGTGCTCTTTATCATGACTTATTAAACTCCTGATGGTGTATGTAATAATGTGCTTCAGTGTTTACGGACCCTTATCCTGCTGGGCCATGAAAGCACTCAGGACACCTTGAACATTTACGAACCTGGGTCCTGCTAAGGGTTGTATGTCATTACAATGAATGTATTTGTAGGAATCTGGCCTAGTGTGTTGAGCACCTATGGTGTTATCACCTTATACCAGGTGTAGGTATCCCATATTAGGCAGTGTCTAAAAAGCTAGGGCTCTCTAGAGGTAGCTGTGGATGAGCAGCTAAGACTTATCAAGGAGACATGCAAAGCTTATGCAATACCAGTTTAGTCACACAGCACTACCACACATGAAAGAACCACACAGTGTTACAAAAATAAAGGTACTTTATTGGGGTAACACAAATACTAGAATACTAATAGACAATCCCCCAACTGGATGTAGGTAAACAAACTATTATAGACACATTAGCAATCAGTAAAAAGCATAAAAAGTAATAAGCATTGGCAAAAGCATTAGAAAATAGTGCAGGTCCTAGGGGAGGACCAAACCATATACTAAATAAGTGGAATACGAGATACAGTCCCCACCCAAGGATGTGGAATCATTAGAGGGGGGCTGGTGGAACTAGGAACCCCAAGAGGTGAGTACCAGGGTGAGCCCCAGCAACCAGGAGAGCAGAAGTACCTGGTTTTCCCAAACCAAACAGGAGGACTTTGGAAAAGGATTGTTCAAGACTCAAACAAGACTGGAAGAACCCAAAGGTGTATTCTGGCAGAAGAGGACCTGCAAAGGAAGGGTACCAAGTCCAGTTCCTGATGGAGTGTCCGGTTGTGGCAGGAGCCACTACTCACACTTCTGTGGATGCAGGACCAGGTTGACGAAGAAGACCAGCTGTGCAGCACCGGAGCTGAAGAGGAGTCCCTGAAGTGATGCAGTTGGTGTCCCACGTTAGCTGTCGGGTTGCAGTGGGTCAGTGGTGCAGGAAGACCACAAACAAGCCTTGGCAAATGCAAAAGAAGAAGACGACGAGTTGCAAGGCTGAAGAGGACCAGCAAGGCCCAGGGGACTCAACCCAAGGAGGAGAGTCCGGGGTGACCCTCAGCAGTTGGGAGAGTCACAAGAAGAGGAGGCAGCTCCCACAGGCAACCCACTGGTAGCAGGCACAGCAGTCGCAGTGAGGCTCACTCAGCACACCTGAAGAGGAGTCCCACATCACGTTAGCAGCAGAGAGGAAACTGTGCTTAGCAAGAAGACGTGCTGGGGACTGGGGCAACATGGAATCGGAAGATCCCTTGAACGAGGAGCAAACAAGCCTTGGTAGCTGCAAGGATCGCTGCACCCAGGGGTTCTGTCCTGCAAGGAGAGGCAAGGGCTTAGCATATCCCATCTTGGATAACTGGTAGATAGGACCAAGGGGACCACTCCAGACCACAAACTTTTATGCAGGATCCATGCAGTTAAGGAGGAAAGCAGAACCATGCAGCCGGTCATCGATGCAGTTGGTGCTTGCAGATGCAGGGGAGTGACTCTTTCACTTCAAGGGAGATTCCTTCTTACTTCTTGTGAAGGCTGAAGACTCGCCACCCTCAGAGGATGCACAGCTGGGAAAACATTGCGGAAGAAGCCAGAGAACATTTTTTACAGAGTGGAGTTGTCACTGAAGTCGCAGATTTTCGGTTCCTGGACGGTCCAGTTGCAGTCCCAGTGGCCAGAAGATGAAGTAAACGATGCAGAGGAGCCCTGCTGGAATCCTGCACATTGAATCTGAGGACCCACCCAGGAGGGAGACCCTAAATAGCCCAGGAAGGGGGATTAGTCACCTAGCAGGGTGACCACTTATCAGGAGGGGGCTGTAGGAGCCACCTTCCTGACATGGCCACTCAGATGCTCCGAGGGGCCTCTGCCCACCTTGGATTCAAGATGGTCGAATCAAGTGGCCACTTGGAGGAGCTCTGGGCACCACCCTGGAGTGGTGATGGACTCACCTTTCCTTTCTTGAGGTTAGCACCAGAGCAGGGACTGGGGGTCTCTGGGCTGGTGCAAACTGGTTTATGCACAGAGGGCACAAATGTGGCTTGGGGAGGTTACCTCTCCCAAGCCATGTAACACCCATTTCCAAAGGAGAGGGTGTTACTTCCCTCTCCCACAGGAAATCCTTTGTTCTGCCTTCCTCTGCCCGAGCTTGTCAAACAGCAGGAGGGCAGAAACCTGTCTGAGGGGTGGCAGCAGAGCGGGCTGCCCGGAAAACCCCAGAAGACTTGTAGGAGGAATGATGGGTGTCCTCTAAGGAGCCCCCAGAGTGCAAGGAATCATACAACCAATACTGGCAACAGTATTAGTGTATGATTATGACATGTTTGATACCAAACATGCCCAGGTTAGGAGTTACCATTATGTAGCTGGACACAGGTAGTGAACTATGTCCAGTACACAGGTAAAATGGCTTCCTCGTAATTATGAAGTCCAGTGTAGTGGAACTGGAGTTCGTAGGGGCACTTGTGCTCATGCAGGGGTGCCCTCACACACAGGGACCTGCACCCTGGCTTCTGGAATAGAGGGCCTACCATAGGAGTGACTTACAGTGACCTGGTGCAGTGACCTGTGGTGAAAGGGTGCATGCACCGTTTCACACAGGCTGTAATGACATGCCTGCAGACACATTTTGCATGACCTCCCATGGGTCGCATAATACATGCTGCAGCCCATGGGGAACCCCTGGTGCCCCAATGCCCTGGGTACCTAAGAACCATATACTAGGGACTTATAAGGGGGCACCAATATGGCAATTGTGGGGCGTGCAAAGTCCTAGGTAACCACATTTAGAGAGAGAGAGCAATCTTTGGAGTCCTGGTTAGCAGGATCCCAGTGAAAACAGTCTAAGCATACTGACATCATACATATAAAAATTCACCTGTTATAGTTTAAGTTATTACAAGTATAACTCGTGCCCTAAGGAAACTAGAACTCGCGCCACCGCCATGCACAGTTTTTTCGAGAAAAGTTTTACTAAAAATATTACATTGATATTATCAATGATGTTATCAAGGATGTCATGAGTGCCGTAATTTGTGGGGTGATTAGCAGTGCATGGTGAGGGCACGAGTTATAGTTACCTTAGGGCATGAGTTAAACTTACTTGAGGTAACTCTAACTGATGAATTTCTATGGTTTTGTACGTTGGAAATGTGAGCCTAACTATAACATCCCTGTAACCTTTCTTTTTTTAAGCGAATCTCAATGTTTTTTTTAAAATTCTATTTCCTAACTATAGCTTCCCTGTAACCTTTGTTTTTTTAGTGAATCTATATATGTATATAGATATTCAACACAGAATGTTCCTGAAATATCGAGGCTCTGTGTAGCAGTCTTGGCACGGGATCGGGAATCCCATTAAATTACATACAATCTTTCCTTATCCCATTTGAAGGAAAAACCAAGACACCTTCGGTAGTTGCAAAAATTATATTAACAGAAGCACAAAAAGACTTCCTCCCAACGCGTTTCAGCAGTAGCCTTGTTCACAGATGGGAGAGTACTCAATACAACATGCTTAAATACAAAACCCATAAACATAAAAAAGGACTCAATCTCCAATATATACATACAGTTGTTGAAAAGGTGGGCGCCATCTTGTAAGGACTTAAAAACATAATAGATTAATATAAGTGCTTAGATCAATCAGTTAAATAAGGCTTATAATTCATTCCAAATATATATAAATTCATAATCCATAATCAGATAAATCAAAGTTATTTCAATATTCCATATCACTAGTAATTAACTGGATCCAAACAGAGTCCCATAATCATAGTCAATATTATTGTCATTATTCTAATTAATATTTCCCACCACAATGTATATTTCGAGTCTAACAACCCCCAAATTAAACCCATAAAATACCATATATTTACAAGAAACATCAAAGAAGCTCGATTAGATTATTAGATATTGTCAAAAAAGAAAAAGAAGAAGAGGAAATATCAGGAAAACCTATTATCTACCAAGATGTGTGTTCATCTCTTCACTTAAATTCAAACCTCTAGGGGAGAAAGTCATAAAATGAATGATGTACTTAGATTCCAGAATACGTAACATTTTCTGTCTGTCACCTCCCCGAGAGTTTAATTTAATTTGATCACACACCAGATAGCTGAGTAACCTTTCATCCCCTTGATGCATCTCATGAAAGTGTCGGGCCACAGGGTAACTACGATCAAAATTACGAATAGCCCTTACATGTTCCAACATTCTCTTTTCCGCCTTGTGTATCGTACTTCCCACATATATTTTGTCACATGGACATCTCAAACAGTATACACAGAAGTCCGTATTGCAGGTAAAGAATCCCTTGATCTCATAATCCTTTTGTCCATTACCCAATCTTACATTTTTGCAATCATTACTATGCTTACATGCTTTACATTGATGACAACAGTAAAACCCTGTCACTTTAGGTCTTACATTATCAGAAACACGTGCCCCCCCCCCTCAGCAGCCTTATAAAATATTTTATTTTTTAGGGGAGGAGCGCCGCACGGCCCGCCCTCCATCGGCTGATTTTGGCTCTGGGGACCCAAACCGCAGATTCCGGCCTTCAGTAAATTGAGGAAGGTAGCCACACGGCCCCCTCTCCCCCAGCCGATTCCAGCCCTGGGGACCCAATCCCCCAGGTCCCAGCCATTTCTCCTGGGTGCCCTCCAGGACACCCAGTGTGCAGGGTAGGGACCACAGGGGGAGCCTCAAGGCCCACGTGCTCCCAGCCAACTTCCTGCCTCCTCCGGGAGCCGACATTGTGATCACAGACAGGAAGCTGCTAAATATGCAGCTCCCTGTCTGTGAGAACAATTGTTTAGCTGTTTCCCTGCCTGCATGTCTGCATGCAGGAAAACAGAGGAAACCTCTGCTCCCTGTAAGTGAGAGTTTTTTGACAGCTCTCACTTGCTGGGAGTGGAGTTGTGTTTGCTCTGACTTGGCGGGAGCTGTCAAAGCTCCTGCTAAGTCAGAACAAACAGCTATGTCCTGAGGGTGGACACCCAGGGACATGGCAGGAGCCGGCCCTGGGAGCTGGCGGTCCCCAGGGCCATTGTTGGCCCCCCTCCAACATTTAAACTGCCCCAGGGAGGTGGTGGTCCCCAGGGCTGGGGGTCCGCAACTCAAGACCCTCTTCATCATAATATACATCAGGCCCGGGGAGATGGCAATTCCCGGGGCGTGGCCCTCCTTAATGTCAATGAATTGCCCCGGGGAGGTGGCACTCCCTGGGGCTGGGGGGGCATGTGGCCCCCCAAATATAATTGAATGTTAGCCCCGGGGAAGTGCTGGTTCCCTGGGCTCGTGGGGGTTCGCTGGACCCCGGCTACTATAACCATGACATTTTCGCCCAGGGAGGTGGTGGTCCCCAGGGCGCGGGGGAGAAGCGTTATCCCTGCATACTGATAAATATAAGCCCCAAGGAGGTGGACTGTATAAAATACACACTGTTCTTAGTAGATTCTTTTGAATACTCTATGGTATATGTCCCCTGAGAATTTAACTGTTTGCAAACAGTGTGGTATAGAATCACCTCTGTTCATAGATTAAACCCTGTTTACGGTGCTCAGTTCTCTACTGATATGAACTTTATTTCTTAATGTAGCTTCGGAGTGTGCCTGAGGTTTGATACAGATAAAATATGTCCCTAGTGGAGCATTTATTTTGGAATTGGCTTTCACTATTTTAGCTTTCTGTGACCAGTTGTACAGATACTGAAAAACATGTGGAATGAGCGTTTCTCATATATCTGTGGTTGATTGATAATGTGAACTATGCTTCGTGTAAAGCGTATGGTATAGTGTCAATGTTGCACATAATGCTTGCTTTAAACACCTAAGGGCGTTGTTTCTGTGTTTGTAGAGATGATGCCTGATCTTGTCCTGAGCTACTTTGTACTTATGGTCAGACCTGTAATGCTATAGTAATTTATACACCTGTATGCAGGAAAACGAAGTTTGGATGATATCATCCAGAATGCCATCAGTGATGTCATCAATGAAGTCATTTGAGATGTCATGACTGAATTCATAAATGATGTCATAAAACATCTCATGAGTGATGTCATCTGTGACGTCCAAAACAGTGAATCGCAGGGACGCAAATTTCTTTTATTTTTTTAATTCAAAATGTTAACGTTGTCACTGGGAAATTCACCAATGACATTACGAATATATATACATTTATATATATAGATAGATAGATGGATGGATAGATGGATAGATGGATAGATAGATAGATAGATAGATAGATAGATAGATAGATAGATAGATAGATAGATAGATAGATAGATAGATAGATAGATAGATAGATAGATAGATAGAAAGATAGATAGATAGATATATCAGAGTGGCCGTAGCTGCTCTGTAGTTACAGTTGGGGCGACCAGAGACAGGGATTTGTGTGATTTTTTTGCCCCTAAATACCTTTGCACATGTTTGCTGAATGTCTGTGAAACTTTGCAGATCTGTGGCCACCATTCCATTATCAGAGTACTGAAGGTTTTGTGGCATTTGGTCAGGGGGGTGCACAGAAAAAAGTGTGGGGGGGGTTCCCAAAACGGGTTTGAAATCCACTGCCTTTTACAAAGACTTTTTTATTTCACATATCACAAAAATGGTCAGATTTTGCTGCAATTTGGCAGCATTAGATACTATGATGCACATGTGATTCTTTTTGGGTACTGCAGGTAAGTAGAGTAAGTGTTTCTTAAGGTATAAGGTTTTCAACGTAGTGAAATCTTGTATCACAATGCTAGTAAAAGTAGCAAGGAAGCCCAAAAAAACAGCTAGTCTGCAAATACAAAGTTTCAGATTTACAACATGAACGAGACCCATTTATGGTCACATGCTAGTGGAAACCTATAAACAAATACATAACTAATAGAATACATCTTAATCTACGTATCTTTTTTTTTGCATGTTCTCTGGCTCACAAAATAAAACTGCGCACAACAAGCCATACAAAAACGATCTTCCTTATGTACTCCTGTGCAACAAAATGGGAAAGTGACCCACCAGTGAGCTACATAAACTACTACTTGGAGGACCTGATAATTTGCCATTGGGTAAAAACATAGTAATTTTTATAACAAAAATAATTGGCTTTCAGTCGCTTTTGGCTTCATATGTAGCACGATTCTACGTAAAGTAGCAACGAAGCCCAAAAAATAAAGTAGACTGGATATGCAAAGTTTCAGGATTACTATATGAACAACTAAAAGACGTAGTTATAGTCACATGATGATATAAAACGGAAAAAAAAAATATAACAAATACAATCCATAAAAAGAAAGAAATCACATTAAGTCTGATTGCCACTCTGTAGTTGTAGTTAGTATTCCCAATGATAGGAATAACTTGGATATTATCCCCAATAACTTTCCACCCATTTCATGAATCACCACAAAACATTCTAGACCTGCAGCATTTTCTACATTTTGAGGTGATGTAACTGCTTGTGATGAATTATTAAGGGGGTGGAAAGATAAAAGGGGGGTCCCAAAAATCTTTTTTTTCACTAATGCATTTTCCATAGACTATTGTATTGACGTAGCGCGAAAATGGCGAAATGGATTTATATTACGTTTTGCAGGATTATACATTATGGTGCAGTGGTGATGCTTTTTGCAGTTATGTAGGGTAAGTATTTTTTAAGCTATGAGGCATTTAAACGTAGTGATATTTGTCACGGCAGTACTTTCATGGAATTTTACAAATGTTTGTGAAACTACCACGGTACACAGTTGTAAATGTATTTAAAAAAATATAAAAATATATAAATAAATTTCCCTACCTATTAACACTTTAATAAAGTTGTAATAGCTAGGGGCCTACTACTTATCTATATCTAAGTCCCTAAAACTGAACACAGCCAAAGTGTAGTAAAAACAATATGGCTGCCTTTTCATTCTCTAAAAACAGCCATTGTACAATTATATACTGCTTGTCATGGCCATGTACCACAGTGTACTGCAAAGTTATCATGGTATACCATGGCCCAAAATATAACTATTGCCTAGATGTTTTATTGGATTTTGGCTCCCTTGGGTCACTTATGATGTCACATAGGCAAAGATTTACAAAGGAATACAAGGCCACCATGCCTGGCCCTGTGTTGATTGTTAAATCTAGAAAGACGCAAGGCAGCACAAGCTGCTGTTTTGAGTTACTCTGCACACCACAATCTACATTGCTGCTAAATTTTGTATACATCCGTATACCACACCACTGTAGCCACTCCACTATAAACTATTCCACTCTGCACCACTCCACTCTTTCCCTTGTACGAGACTCCACTCTATGCTGTTACACTGTACGCAATACCACTGTACACAACTTCCGCCTACGTCACTCCACTGTACGCCAATCTACTGGATGCAACTCAACTATACGCCATTCCATGCTATACCATTGTAATGTACGCCACTTCACTCTACTCTGTGCCACTGTAAGCCACTACACTCTACAAAATCTCCACTGTATGCTATTCCACTGCATGCCACTCCACTATAACCTACGCCACTCCAGTGCATGGCACTCCACTCTACGCCACTTCATTCTACGCTACTCGATTGGACCCCACTCCAATGTACGCCACACCACGGTATGCTATTACACCCACAGGCCATTGTATGCCACTCATATCTACATCACATCAGTAGAAGCTGCTCCACTGTATGCTAGTCCACTATACACTATTCCACTCTACACCACTCCACTGTACAACACTCCACTCTACCCCACTCCACTTTACACTATTACACTGTACACAACTTTACTCTAAGCCACTCTGCTCTATGCTTTTACACTGTATGCAACTCCACTCTTCGCCTCTTTAGTGTATGCTAGCCCACAGTATGGTACTCCGCTATACGGTACTCCAGTATATGCTATTTCACACTATGCCATTTCACTGTATGCCACTCTACTCTATGCTATTCCACTGTGTGTCACTTCACTGTACGCTACTCAACTCTACGGCACTCCAGCGTATGGCACTCCACTCTACGCTCCTTCATTCTACGCTATTCTATTGAACCCCACTTCAATGTACGGCACTCCACTGTATGCTATCACACTCTACCCCATGCCACTCTACGGCAATCCAGTTTACACCACTCCATTATAAGCCACTCCATTGTACGCTAATCCACTGTACACTATTACCCTCTACGCCACTGCACTGTACAATACTCCTCTCTACGCCACTCCTCTCTATGCTATTACGCTGTATACAACTCATCTCTACCCCAGTCCAGTCGAGGCTATTGTACTGTATGAAACTCCACTCTTCGCCTTTCATTGTACGCTACTTCACTGTATACCAATTTGCTATATGTAACTCTAGTATATTCTATTCCACTCTATGCCATTCCACTGTATGCTACTCCACTCTACACCGCTCCGATGTATGCCACTCCACTTTAACCCACTCCACTCCATGCTATTTCATTGGACACCACTCCCCTGTCAGCCAATCCACTGTATACTATGACACTCTACCCCAATCCAATGTACTCCACTCCAGTCTACATCTCTTCACTGTATGCCCATGCACTGTACACTACTCCACTATCCTATGTTCCAGTCTACACCACTCCAGTATACACCACTCCACTCTATGCCACTCCATTCAAAACTAGTCCATTGAACGCCACTCCACTCTACGGGACTCCACTATGTGATATTTCACTCTAACCCTCTCCACTGTACACTACTCCAGTCTACATCACTCCACTGTACACCACTCCACTCTTCTACACTCCACTGTACAGTATTCCACTATACGCTATACGACTGCATGCTACTCCACTTTACTGCAATCCACTCTATGCCACTACAGTGTACACCACTAAACTCTATGCCGCTCCATTGCATGACACTCTCCTCCACTCCATATAACTCTGCTCTATCAAATTCTACCACACTTCATAGCACTCTGTGACACTCTACTTCACTATATGCCTCTACACTCCACTGCCAAACTCTATACTTCACTGTATGCACATACATGCCAATGTACAACACTCTATTCCACTATACAAAACTGTTCTATACGACACAGCACCACACTCTACTGTACGAGACCCCACTCTATTTTATAACAATTTACTACCTATGCTACGCCAGTGCACGCCACTCATTGCCACTCTACAATACACCAATGCATTCTATTGTACTTTACTCCACACTATGTTACGTTTCAAGTTTATTTATTAATGATTTGGAACTCCTAGGAGGTCCACATAAACAACACAGTATAATAAAAATGACAAAGTGCATAATCAATAGAATAAAATCTATATTATAATGCATATTACTTACAAATAAAGTGCATCTATATATCAGCCCACTTAGCCTTATTAAGGTACAATTCCTATGCAGTGCATCAATATATAAACTTCATGAATCCAGGAAGAAATACATTCTCTGTATAAAACTGCCTGTACTATAAAACAATCAATATACATTTAGAAAAGCCTGAAAAAAAGTTAAAACCCTAAAACAGAACATTTCATTCGGAGCGTTAAACAATAATTTGAGAGTTTCACCAACTGAGCGTATATTAAAATTCAAAAAGAGGGGTTTCAGCCATTTTTCCTCAGTAAAAGTAAAGAGGGACAAATAAATATAACATGCTTAAGGTCCTGAACATCCGCATAACACAGATCACACACTTTCAAAGTACCAAACCATTTATAGGTTGTATTTTAGGGGCAGTAAGTTCAGTCTCAGCAGAATAAAAAAGCCTCTCCCCCTGAGAAACATTCAAAAATATAAAAGGATGTGTTTTTTTCGGAATCACCAGGTTAATCAAAACATCAGAACATCAAATCTCCTCTTTTGGCTACAAAGCTCCATCTCTAACTGAAAACTTGTGTGCGTTGTAACCGCCTTTAAGCTCCTTTTGAATTGGAGAGGTGATGGAGCGAAAGTTAAATCAGAGTCAAGATCTAACACTTGTATGGCATATTTATAATTTCTCTCTCAGTATTCCAAAAATGTCTTTATGAACCAGATGCCTTAGGGAAAATTCATCACTATGAAATAGGCAAAAAGCCCTCCGAACCACCCCTGCTAAACCCTGCACAAAAGAACTCTTAATGCCAAATCCCGGCCTTAGGGCTGCAGTAGATCCCAAGGTATTGCAGGAAAGCAAGCGCCTTAAAATTTGATCTTCCGTTCTGTCTAAGAACTCCCAGTCTGCTGTCTTTATACATTCTATTGCGTACAACAAAGTTGCAGGAATCTCTACTTGATAAACTGACAATAGATGAGCAAAATGTCGCTGACCAACTGCCTTATAAAATGCACTTACTTCTTGTGCTTGAGAAAAGGCCTTTCCTACATTATTACATGTATGTTCATGGCCGCTGAGTGAACTACACATAATTTCCCCCAGAAAAGATAGGTCTTCACCCGCGCGAGCTTTTGAGGGCCCAAGAACCAAGAAAAATTAATTTTCTTATGTGATTTTATTCCCTAGAAAGCATACGACTTGTGATTTCAACACATTAATTTAAAAAAAAATGCTGATCAGTATAGAAATTAAGGGCTGCCAGGCGATTATTTAATCTTTTCGGAGTGAGGTCAAGCACCATAATATCATCAGCATACACTAGACAAGTTATCTGGCGCCCTCCGATTTTGGGCACAAAGCCCTCGCTTTTCTCTTCGGCGATAGGCAAGTCATACATGTACAATGAAAATAGCAGCGGTCCAGAAGACACCCCTGCTTTAATCCATTTTTAGTTGGAAATTCAACTGACAAACCCCGATCCCCACCTAAAAGTACTTTGCACCATGTGGAAGAATGCAAGGCTATGATCAAATGTAATAAATTTGCAGGGATGCGTAAGTTAAATAGCTTCCTCCACAGAATCTTGCGATCAACCCTATCGAAGGCTGTTAGAAAGTCTATAAAACACCACCCCTGGTCTGTACATATTTTTCATTTAAGAGTTACAATACTGAAATATTATCTGGAGTATTATGCCCCTTCCTAAAGCCAGCCTGTTCCAACGGAAGGACAGAATTTTTGTCGACCCAAGACTTTAAATGCTTTAATAGACTTTCGGCAAATACTTTACAACTGCATCCAATAATGCTATTTGACGGTAACTTAGTGAGGAAGTTATATAACCCTTCTTGTACAGGGGGACTTTAACACTCCCAAACCAAGACGCTGGAACTGCACCTTTTAGATTACAGAACTGAAATACAGGATAAAGGAGCTTTGCTCAAAGCAAGTGTTCCTGTTTAATTACTGAAATAGGGACCCCATCAGGACCCATTGATCCGGAAGCCTGTAAGGTCTGTAAAAACCCTTCAATCTCCAACACTGTAGGAGGACCATAACTGTCAATATCAGCATTACAATCCAGCGGACTGTCCATTTCACTCTGCTCGGTATCCAAGTTTTCTGCATAAAGGGAAAGTATGTAGTTTCTCCATCCTGCGTCAGCTATAGGAGCTGCGAGAGAAGATTTGCGAGTCCCGCAGCATTCTCAGATAATTGCCTAATATTTATGAGTGTTTTGTGATGCTGCAGCTTCTCTCAGGGCAACCCACCTCTGCTCGGCCTTCTCCTTTCTTATACCTGTCTTCAACCGCCCTCTTCTCCTCTTTAATAAGGAGATTCTTCTGCCCCTTCCCTTTGTATCCTGCACAAACTGGACTCTTACCAGCGTAAGGGTATTCCTTTCCCTATTCAGCAGCAGCACCGATGGCCTTATCTTCTTTTGGGGTGGCTTAGAACACCTCAACTGATTACACTGGACTATTTTACCCATAAATTCAGAATAACTATGAAGGAGGTCCCAACTCCAATCATCAATATGCAATATAGCCCTTTCGAGGGATTTTTTTAGAAAAATTATTTTATAAGATGCCAATGAGCTCTACCTGTTTTTCTGTTGAAATCCGCGTCTAGGCCTTTAATATCTCATGCTTCTACAGCTGACAAACTCAGCTTCGATGAAAGGCGAAGGATCTTATGATCACTAAACAAAGTATCTAAAATTGTTAGATGCCCCACAGATTGACCTGTAACGCAAGAGGCAACAAAATAATCGATGAGCGCCTCCTCTTCGTGATTTATGTGTAACCTCTGCTGGTGAATCCGAATGAAATCTCCCATTTAAAATCTCATAGCTAGATTCCCTCATTCATTTAAAAAGGGTGTATTCCCTTCTGTCAGTCCTAATTCTCGAAGGGAATGACAAAGGCAGAATATTAAAAAAGCAGATTCCCTCTCTGCATCACAAAATAGAGAAATAGATAAATTGGAAACTTTGCAGTTTAAGTCACCCATTAGCAACACCTCACATTCTACCTTCTCCCTTATCTGTGGGAATATATGCATTCACTGCTAAGATTGACACTCTCCTACCACCTTCCATAATAGGATTAACTCTCAATAGCTGATCAAAATTTGCAGGGACTGTAAAGCTTTCATATTCCCATTTTAATTTAATACTCAGAAGCATAGCAATTCCCCCTTTTGCATGACCTTTCTGCGAGGGCTGCGCCTTTTGGCACAACACAGTATAGCCTGGGTGAAAAAATCAGCTGTACACCAGGTCTCTTGGATGCAGATTAAATCAGCCTGTATGGAACAAACATGATCAAGTTTTTCAGTTTGATTCTCAATTCCAGCTGCATTCCATCAAATCACACAGAAATTATTAATTATTTTAGTCCTCATTTATAACAAAAGACAGGAGGTATCCAGGTTGTATTCAGACTCTAGTCAAAACTCCAACCAGGAGGTTAACACCTGAGAAATGGCCTCCACCAACAAGAGAAAAGAAGGAGGGAGGGGGATGGAGGAGAAGCAGTCCCTCACCCTCACTTCCTCCCTTATTTCTTAATCAATTGACTCTTACATACTCAGTTATCAAAGCAAAGTTATGGATCCCCCAGGCTAAGGACAGGAAAATTAACTGCGTAAAAGGATAAGAAGTGTTCCCACATTCTAAGGCATTTCTATGAACCATTACTGCAATCTAGGTCGTAAATTCTCTTAGTCGACAGTAGCCGATCCAAATGAGTAGGGAGAGATTTAGATATCCAGTTAATACAGATTTCCCTGCGGGTTATTAGCACCAAGTAAAAGATAAGATGTGCCTTAAGCTTCTCTAACTTATTGCATGGACTCATCCCAGATCCCTCATGCAAACCAAATACAGCCATTGATAGGCTTACCTCTATTCGTCTGTTCATTATGGCTGAAACCGTCTTACCCACTTTTTGGCAGAAGGTTTGAATTTCTGGACACTGCCACCAGAGGTGCACATCATCCGCATCATCCAGGGTGCACTTCGAGGAGGAACTCCTCCTTAGGGCTCCAATTTTAGCTAGTTTTCTAGGAGTCCAGTAGGCCCTGTATATGGTAAAAAAATGTTTCCTTCTTAGGGGTGCAGATTTCACAACAGACCAAAGTGCGCGAGTTGATACTTGCCAAAGATACGAAAAGTTGAGGGCCGGCGGGGCCACTTTCCAAACATCTTCCGGTAGTGAGAGAGAGGCATCTTCTGCTTGAACTAGTGACCAGTACCATCTTGATACCTCTTTCTTTAATTTCCATGTGTGTATTATTTCATTTTCCCAGTTTGTAATGAGCCCTACCTCGGATTCTCCTTGTGTCCCGCTTGATAAAGACACACAGAAGTTATTGTTAATGACCCGTTTATGGTGCATGCCCATCACCCGGGTACTATTTAGAGCTCCAGGCAGCCAGCTCAATTTTTCCTCATCATTGTCTATCCAGGGGAGGGGGAATCGCCCACATATTTTACAACTCTTTCTCCATTAAAAATGGAGACATTAAGATTTTCCAGAGAAGATCTTATTGGATCTTGCAAAGGACTTAGCCCACCTCCATACTGTTGTGGAACTGGGGAAGCAAGATATTTTTTGAGTGGATGCTCTTCTTTCCATATAGGGATCACATCTATACCTCTGCATTGCAGCTGTTCGCAATTGTCTAGAATCAATTTTGAAATAATTTTAGAATGAAACCAGACTCTTGTCTTTGCTACTCCTGGAGCATGCGTCAAATACACACAAGAAATATCTTTACATTCAATCAGTTTTAGCTCATCAATATGTGAAAAGCAAGATATTAAAAGTGTACGGTTCAAAATTAGATCTGAGTTAAATAATACTATAAACTCAAAACATGCAGTATTTCCAATGGCTCAAGTATAGCCAACTTCTGTGGGTACAATGTCCCCACCACCCTGATGACCAGACAAATAGTTAGATGAGTCAACATTTGGCTTCACAGTGTTAGAGACCAAATAGAAGGAATCAGCACATGGATTTAGGGAAGAGAAAGCCCTCCCTACAACAGAAGGTTTTTCCTGGGAGGGTCCTAACAAAGTGGTCTGCTCAAGGTCATCCATTGAAGGAGAAGCTCTTGAGGTTCCCAGTTCCAAGAATCTAACTTTCTTTAGTCTATTTTTCAAAATTCGACGCTTGCCCTTTTTCCAGACAGTTTTTTCACAATTTTTGTCCTTTTATTTTCATTCCGTTCAAAATTTCCATTATTTGCCAATGCCTCAGTATCAGTGTGTACTCTACCTGTTGATCGCTGTACAAAGAGGGGGGGGGGGGGTTGAGAAAAGATTCTTTAGTGAATAGACAGCACTATCTTCAAGAGAAACCTTCTTAGCATAAGTGGACTTACAGGGCCCTTGAGGCTTACCTCCCTGGGTTCCCTGATCAGAAAATAAAAAAATGCTTATGAGGGTATACTGCAGGCCGGATGTCCTGGTCCACTGAAGAGGGGCTGGTAACTGGACATCCCAGTTTTTTACAAGCCTCATTGGTGACCGACAAAAAATTCTCATCTGGACCTAACCCCACTTCCTTTTGACCTGCCAGTACTTTCAATATTACCAATAATATATTGTGTGTGTGGTCAGAGTTATTCACCGATTTTTCTAGTAAAGCCAAGATAGAAGATAAAATTCTTTCTAGACAGAGGCTCGCTGGGAAAGTTCCCAGGGAATGCAAGATCTGGGGTTAGAGTTGACTGTAGTGCTGAAGACACTCAATCAGATGGTGTACTGCTAAAAAGTCTCAATCCAGAGGATTGTTTTGTGCCAACTGGAGAATTAGTTCCACCGCAGGAAGGGGAACTTCTGGCACCTAGAGCTACATTAACATCTATGCCTGGAAGAATAAAGTCTCCTGCATCAGGATCACCTGGGACAGTACAAGCAAAATATATATTTCTCATTTTTTCTGCCACTGAAGTTAGAAGCTTTCCAGCTGGTAAGATTGGAAAGACATGCTTTTTGATAAAATCAGAGTCCCTAACAACAGTGTCTGCCAACAGTCCATCCTCCTTGACTACTAGCCTATCAGGCGACTCTTCCTGAATAAAGAAAATAATAGAATTAGTGCATATTACCTGCAGCTGGGCTATACCCCTATTTCTAAGTGGGTTGGACTTGGTCTTTTTATATGCTCTAGTAAGAAGAACTCTACCCATACAAAGACGCTTAGCTGTCATTCTGGAGCCAATAGATCTTTGGAGTCCAAGCCCAAAATAAAAGGGGAGCTGTAGGAAACTGGCAGACTATATATATAATATTAGGGGAAAGAGGTAACCCCAAATGCCTATCTTTGAAGCGACCTCGCGGTAAAGACCAGTGAGGGCGGGCCTCATTGGGGATCAGGCCACACTAGCTGCTTCTGCCCCACCAAAGGAAACCCACGGCTCTAAACCTTACCTCCCTGTCCTAAGCCTCCCGGGTCTCCTGGTCCCGTCCTGGTTCCAATACCACCAATGCCTCCTGGTACCAAAATCCAGGCTGTGAAGTCAACTTCTCTACACTGTTGTATCTCAACAGCAGTGAGCCAACACTGGCACCAGAACCTGGGCTGCTTAGCATACGTGACTGTGTCTGCTGAGTCTCCAAGATGAATTAATGGTAAGCGTAGAGCGGAAGGCACCAGACACGGTCCTGTCCAAATGGCCTTCATACAGGCCAAACGTGGTGACAATAGAAAACAGGGAGCAGGAAGATATGAACGGCAACTTGTAGCAGGCTTACTCAACTAAACCGTGGTGGGAAGGTCACTACACCACCACCACATGCCTCCACACACCACCTTGCACCTTTCCCGACTTCCCAACCTCTACGGCACCACCGCTCCACACCGTTCTGCTTGCGGCAGGCTTACTTGGCAAAACGGGAGGATGGGGGAGGGCCAGCACCTCTGCTCCACTCCGCTTCGGGGCTTCGCCGCTGGGCTGCTGGCCACGCTGTGTCACTGAGCCACACTGCACCGTGCTCCCGCCGGAAGCGGCTTCACTTCTGGAAACCGCTGCAGGGGGGCACGGATGCCGTGGGACACCGCTGCTGCTGAACCACTGAAAGTCCCTGGAAGTCATTGGAAGCTGCTAAAGGTTGCCGCAGTTCGCAGGCTTCGCTCCTGGCTCCTCCCCTTCCGCTTCCACGTCACGTCTTGCCTCTCACTCTCCTAATGCTATGGGACACTTTCATAGACAAAAACCATAGAGGCAAGAGGCAACACACCCCTAGAAAGCTAGTAGAAGATCTGGAGCTGGTGGCTGCATGAGCTATGTGATGTGTGGGCAGCTGACGGCGGTGTAGCGACAGTTACACCACTACATTTGACTCTACTCCACTGTACAAGATTTTGCCTCATTCTATGCTAGTGTACAACAAACCCACTCTACACAGTCCACTTTCACACACTACTTTACTCTATACAGCTCCACTTTACAACACTCTACTAAACTGTATGCTACTGACCAGCACTTTACTCCTGTCTATTCTTCTTCACTCTACTATACTGTACTGTATGCCATTGTATAACACTCTATTCCACTGTGCTCTACAATATTCTAGTCTACTATATGATACTGTATGCAACTCTTTGTATGCCACTTCACCCCACTTAATGCCACTTTACTCTGACACAGTACTCTACTGTACTCCACTACTTCACTGTACGAGACTCCACTGTACGCCATTTAATGATATTGTATTCTATAACACTGTATGCCAATTTACTCAACCACACTCTACAACACTGTACAGTACAGTACACCACTGCACTCTACAAAAATCAATTAGACTGTATGCCACTGTACTCTACTGTAGTCTATATCACTTTCCAAAACTGTACAATACCCCATTAACTGTACTGTACAACAGGGTACTCCAATTTTACTAGACTGTATACTACGCCACTCTTCTCTACTGCACTCCATGCCACTATAATCTATGACATGCCACTCCACTCTGACACTTTACCTGCACTATGCCACTCCAGTGTACTCTGCTCTACTATACTTCACTCTATGACACTTTATCTCTCTCTATGCCACTGTACTATGCTCTGCTCCACTGTCCAACACTCTACTTCACTGTATGCAACTCCACTCTATGGCACTGTACTGCACTCCATGCCACTCTATGACACTTTGCTCAACTCTATGACCGTCCATTCTACTCCACTGTAGTACACTGCATGACACTTAACAACATGACATTCAACTTCTCTCTAAGATATGCCACTCCACTATATGACATGCCACTCCACTCTATGGCACTCTCCTCCACTGTACTCCACAACACTCAACTTGACAATACTCCACTCTATGACACTCTATGTCACCCTACTCCACTCTAAAACACTCTCCTCTACTCTATGGCAGTATACGACACTCTACCCTACTGTGTGATACACCATCCTGCAGTACAACTTGCTGCTCCAGACTACAACACTAAAGAGACACTGTGACACTACTCTATAGAACAATTTACTACACTGTACATTATACTACTACACCCTTCTCTACTCCACTTGATTCCAATCTACAATGCTCCAGTCAATAGACTTTACAACACTCTCCTCTCCTCCATTGTACTGTATGAGCCTCCATGTAATAACTCTCAACTTGTGACACTGGACTCCACAATTTGAAACACATTTTTAATAAAGAAAATTTAAAAAACATTGAAATTCAATACAAACAAAAGTTAAAGCTTAGTTATAGTTAGGATTACTTATTTTACCCCATACAAATCAAGTTTAAGCTAAAAGTATAGTTATCATTTTCATTTACAATTTATCCACCGCCTTCAAATTATTATAAGTAGCAGACTTCGTTGCACACTTTTTTCAGGTTGCTAACCAGACAACACTAACTATAACTCACCACTCTACCATGGACTGTGTTGGGAGAAATAATGAAATTTGAGAAATTATAAGTGTTGTTATGAATGCTGTGATTTCACATACCATAAGTGATGTAGTATGCAAGAGTATAAACAGTGCATGGAAAAGGCATGAGTTATGGTTAATGTAGGGGAGTGAGGAGCCAGACTGTGGTCGGAGATACGTGACATAGTAATTTGAAGGTGATGCGTAAATTATAAATTGAAGTTATGATTAACATTATATGCTTGCACTGTCACAACTGGTGGATTTCCATTTATGTAAAAACATTGAACAATGATGTCAGGTACATTAATAACTTACTTATCCCACAACGGACAATGGTTGTGATTCTACCGGAAGTGTCCTTGGGTGCCATGTTTAGGTAGATGTAAGTCTTCAGAAAAGGAAAGTGATTCTGTGATGATTAGAAGAAAGTTACAGAAACATTTTAGATGAGGTCACACTGTACAGAGTTTCATCAGGGTGTTATCAGACACTGGTATGAACTTAAGAAGATCTACTTACGCTGTACATGCCACATATTGAGTACATGTCTCCCCATGTATATCAATGTGGTACCTACTGATTGGATATGTGAGAAGCACAGATTTGATATGATGCAAGGTTCCTTCATCACAGACTGGATAACTCCTAACAGAGGGCGTGATTTAGATCTTGGTGGATGGAATACTCCGTCGCAAAAGTGACAATATCCCTTCCACAGTATTACGATCTCCATAAGACATAATGGATTGTAATATGGCAAAAGCGATATCCATCAAGCTTGTGATGTAGTATTCCTCTCTGCCAGGATCTAAATCAGGCCCAGAATGTGTTTAGCCCCCAAACATGTACATGGGATCCTATGAAAGAAGCCTATGAAAAGAGGTGACAGTGGCAACTCTTTGATGGCCCGGGAATGTGGTTGAGGATATGGGTGAGGCGCAAACAGCTGCGGTAGCATCTTGCACTCCTTGATGCTGCAGGATAAACAGTTGAGAAGGTTTCCACTCTTCAGCATCACCAGACAGAAGCAGGTCCTTCCAACCAGGATACAGAGGGGAAACAATGGCTTGGAGCAGTCACTGACTTCTGTGGTGCCAACATTTCCTATTTTCTATCCTTAGTGGCGCATCAGACCTAGAAGTGGACCGCTTGCACCATTTTATTACAACATGTGATTCTCAGGTTATTCGCGATTACAGGTTTGGTGACTCATTACCCTAAATTAGTGTTCCCAGCACTCCCTGAGGGTGTTCAATAGATTCGTGGGACTTTCTGACTATGCCAGATCCCACTGGCCCCAGAATATCAAGACCGTGACTGGCAGGGAAAGAAATACTGGCCCCTGAAATTAAGCCACACTGGATACTATCCTGTATCACAATTGCTCAAGGCACCTGATCTGCCGGCTGTAAGTCAGAGGTCTGCCCCCAATGAAATGTGTTTGAGGCCAGCCTGGTAGGGAGAGTTAGGAAGTTTTTCTAAACCAGTACCTACATTTCCAATTTTTTCTTCAACTGCTCCTCCATCCTCTCCCACCGCCTCCACCCTAATGCCTGCCTACAGCACCCCAGTGGCCTTTTAGACCACTTTAATAAGTATGACTGTCTGTCTGCTGCAGACTTTGTAGGTTTTTGCAGAACCCATCGACTTAATTTGGAACTGGGTTAAGTTGCTATGGAAACTAGCTGAAACTAGCTGAAAACTCAGACATGCCCCAACAAACCTGTACCAATTATTGGCTAGTATGGATTCATTTACTGCCATTAAACTGTCAGGCTGGTGGTTAGCAGAAACACTTTTGTTGGTGGTATTTATTTCAGTGCTTTACTTCATGGGATAACATTTCGTATATTTACCTTTTACATTGCCCAACAATTACTTGGGATGCTTTTAATTTGCTGACTACTCATCAACCCTAAACTCCATCCACCCATGACTCCCATCTTAAACCCAGGACATGATTCATCCCTGCCACCAAAATATACCTCACCACACCTACACTACATCCATCCCTGAACCCTAAATGCCCTTTCTAATCCCAAACTACACCCATTCCTCAACCTTAAAACCCCTTTCTTCACCTAAGTCCCACCCAGCCCTCAACACTTAAAACCCCTCACTACCCCTAAACTCCACTATCCCTGAATCCTAAGAAAGTCCTTCACCACTACTAAACACCAGTCATACCTCACCGCTTCACCTAAAGCCCATCACCATCCTAAACCCCACCCGTCCCTGAACCCTTAAAACCTCTCACTGCCCTAAACTCCACCCATCCCTGAACCCTTAAAACCTCTCACTGCCCTAAACTCCACCCATTTCTGAACCCTAAAACTCTTTCTGCCCATAAGCTCCACCCAACCCTGACCCGAAAAGCCCCTTACCACCCCTAAACTCCACCGACTCCTAAACCCTAAAAAACCCTCACCAACCCTGAACTCTACTTATCATACCAAATTAAAAATCCCTAAACACCCAACCTTGAACCATAAAACCCCCTCACAATCTCTACACTCCACCCATCCCATAACACCTCACTACCCCTAAATCCCACTCATCTGTGAACCCTAAAAGTCACCCTCTCCTCCCCTACACCATGCTTATTCCTGATCCCTAAAAACCCTCACCGCCTCCAAACACCCACTGTCCCTCAACCATAAAACCCCTTTGAATGTCTGACCTCTACTCATGCCTGACCCCTAAAAACTACCCCTCTTCACTCCAAAACAGCACCCATCCTGAAACCCAAAAAAGCCACACAAGCCCTAAGCTCCACCTATGTTTAATGTAATCACAGATTATCATTAAAATTATCTTTCCTTTCAAATGCTTCCTTTAGTTTTCGATTTATTTGTATTTCCTTAAAATTGCCTTTTCGTAAAACTGCCTTTTCTTAAAATTGTATTTCCATAAAATTGATTTTCCATGATTTGGTTTCCCTCAGTGTGGGTTCTCAGTTTTCGTTTCTCTATTAATTAACATACATCTTAACTTCCAAATCCATTGGTACTTGCTTTTAGGCACTATAAGTGTTTCATTTCCAGAGGGACTTGGACTTTCCGGTTCGTGGAGAGCATCCTTATTTCTCACTGCTCTCTCTTGCTGATGCAGGGCTTGAAAAATGAACAAATTCCCACTACAGTCACAGGTCCAATCACTTAATAAAGGCTTAGAGTAGAAGTAAATGCACATTTTAGGCAACTGTAAAGGTTTCAAACATTAAATAATAGGCATTTTATATTGTTAAATTAATTGCACTTAACCTTCAAAATTTAAGGTGGTAATGCTGGGGTACAGCGAGTCACAGGTGATGGAGCTTTGAATGTGACTGACTCCGCCCCCACCTCAACCAACATCACAGTCGTACACCTGATGTGTGACTGACTGCTACAGACCTTCTAATCTTTCATGGACTCTGTTATCTGTAACCAGATCTGGATCAGACCAGCCCATCTTTCGGAGACCCTTCTGTCATGTGACTGACCCTGAACCTACCCTATCAGCCTTTCTGAGATCCTCTTAGCTTGTGTCCTGTCAGTCTAGTTTGGGTGATCATGAAAAGTGACTGAGTCCTCTCATCACTGTGCGCCTATCACAGATGTTCTTGACATGTGATTGCTGAGCTACCAGATGGACCTATGTCACTCACCAGCTCTGGATTTCTAGGTTGCATTGTCCTTGGAAAATCAGAGGAGGAATACTACAAGAAAAAGTCAGGGAATACACCTTTGTGTAAAAAGTCTTTTACACACAAAAGTGGAGCAAAGTTCTTATTTCTTGCCACCAGGGACACTTTAAGGATATTGGAGACCCTGGGCCAAACGTATTCTGGTGGGCTGTTAGAAATGGGGTCTCTAGGCAGAGGTATAACCTTTGTCCAAGTAGGGACCACAATCATAGTCAGGGTAAGTCACTCACAATCCATATTATCCTGTGCCCATCCTCTGGTAGCTTGGCACTGAACAGTCAGGCTTAACTTAGAAGGCAATATGTAAAGTATTTGTGCAATAAATCATACAGTAACACAGTGAAAACACCACAAAAATACACCACACAAGTTTAGAAAAATAGATAATATTTATCTTAATAAAATAAGGTCAAAAACGACAAAGATTCAATAAGCACAAGTTGAAATATCACCTTTAAAAGGTTTAAAAGAGTCTCAATCCTTAGAAATAAGCAGTTGTCTCTTTGTTACACACAGTATCTGGCATGCATAAAAAATAATGACGCACGGAGACAGCAGAGAAGGAGATGCGTGAAATCGAATTTTCCGACACGGCACAGACGATGTGTTGTTTCTTTCCACACTGCAAGGGGTTTGCATCATTTTTCGGCGCACAGTCTTGGTTCCTCACTGCGGTGCGCAGATATTTTGACACCCCGGGACAATGCAGGGAAAATCCTTGACGAGCTGGAAGAAGGCACGGGTGCTGCGTCAAACCGGTAGGCGAGGCGTCGAATTTTCCATCGCAAGGCAGGCGCTGCATTGAATTTCCAATTGGGACGCACAAGGAGTTTTCTGAAGAGATTAAGGGGGTCATTGTGACCCTGGCGGTAAAATCCGCCAGGGCCAGTGGCCGCGGGAGCACCGCCAACAGGCTGGCGGTGCTCCCTTGGGCATTCTGACCGCGGCGGTACAGCCACGGTCAGAAACGGAAAACCGGCGGTGTACCGCTGGTTTTCCGCTGCCCTGGGGAATCCTCCATGGCGGCGCAGCTTGCTGCGCCGCCATGGGGATTCCGACCCCCATACCGCCATCCTGTTCCTGGCGGTTTTGGCCGCCAGGCCCAGGATTGCGGTATGGGGTGTCGTGGGGCCCCTGGGGGCCCCTGCAGTGCCCATGCCAATGGCATGGGCACTGCAGGGGCCCCCGTAACAGGGCCCCACCAAGATTTTCAGTGTCTGCCATGCAGACACTGAAAATCGCGACGGGTGCAACTGCACCCGTCGCACCCCTTCCACTCCGCCGGCTCCATTCGGAGCCGGCATCCTCATGGAAGGGTGTTTCCCGCTGGGCTGGCGGGCGGCCTTCTGGCGGGCGCCTGCCAGCCCAGCGGGAAACCCAGAATACCCGCGGCGGTCTTTTGACCGCGCAGCGGTATTCTGGCGGTTCCAGCCAGGCCGGCGGCTTCCGCCGCCGGCCGGGGTCAGAATGACCCCCTAAGTCTTTTTGACCCTGAGACTTCATAAAACAGGAGGCAACGCAATCCAAGCCCTAGGAGAGCACCTTTGTGGAAGGCCGAGTCCTTCTCAGCAAAGTCAGAGGCCAGCAGGGCAGCATGGGAAAAGCAGGGCAGCAATCCCTCTTAGCAAAGCAGCCCAGATGAGCCCTTTGGGCAGCCAGACAGCTCCTCTGACAGGGTGCAGGTGTAGGTCCAGAAGTGTTTTGTTTGGTGGGATCAGAGACCCAGTTTACATAAACCAAAATGCCTTTGAAGTGTGGGAGACCTCAAAGAGTGGTTTTGAAATGCACAAGTTCCCCTTGTCTGCCAGGGTCTCAGTAGGGGGTTTAGCAGTCCATTGTGTGAGGGCAGGCCACTGGCCTTTGAAACATAAGTGTCAGGCCCACCACCCTTCCATCCCAGGAAGGCCCATTCAATATGTAGATGAATGCAGGTGTGACTTAGTGTCCTGTGTTTGTCTGGGTGAAATGTACAAGGGAACTGTCAACCAGCCCAGACCAGAAGTGGATTGGAGACAGGCTGTAAGGCACAGTTGGTTTGAAGTGCAGAAAAATGCTCACTTTCTAAAACTGGCATTTTTAAAATAGTAATATAAAATTCAACCTCACCAATAAGCAGGATTTTCTATTACCGTTCTGGCCATACTAAACATGACCTGTTTACCCCTTTCAGATCAGAATCTACCGCTCAAAAATTATATGAGGGCAGTCTCCAATGCTAGTCTATGAAAGGAGCAGGCCTCACAGTAGTGGAAAATGCATTTAGGAGTTTTCCACTACCAGGACATATAAAACACTTATGTACATGTCCTGCTTTTTACCTGCATAGCACTCTACCCTATGGGTTACCTAGGACCTACCTTAGGGGTGACATATATGTAGAAAAAGGGGAGTTTAAGGCTTGTCAAGTACTTTTAAATGCCAGTCGAAATGGCAGTAAAACTGCACACACAGGTCTTGTAATGGCAGGCCTGACACATGGTTAAGGGGCAACTTATGTGGGTGGCACAATCAGTGCTGCAGGCCCACTAGTAGCATTTAATGTACAGGCTCTGGGCACATGTAGTGCACTCTACTACGGACTTATAAGTAAATCAAATATGCCAATTGGGGATGAACTAATGTTACCATGTTTAAGGAAGGGGACATATGCGCTTTAGCACTGGTTAGCAGTGGTAAAGTGCGCTGAGACCTAAAGCCAACAAAAACAGTGCCAGAAAAGTAGAGAGAGGCAGGCAAAAAGTTGGGGGATGACCACCCTAAGGCAGTCAGGTCTAACAGAGGCCCTGTTCAGAACAGCTTTGAATTTATGATCCAATTTCAGCCCTTCCATGGCCTCTTTGGCCAGGTCACTGACAGTGAACAATCACACACATCCACATTTTAAGTGTGTTTACATCTAATATTCAGGGATGGTGAGATAATTTTTAGGTCAAACCTAGGCAGCGCATGCGCTGTCTCTTCGAGACATGCTGTAATCACTCAATGGGCTTGCAGCCCATCCACTGCTTTTATATTTGTCCCTTTGCTTTTCCTTTAAAAATACATGCTTGCTGGTGGGTAATCATTCCTGTTTGTCCCACCTTGTGCTCAATGGTTACCTCCCACAGAGCAGTGCCTAACTACTGCTATTGTTCCGCTTTGGTGCTTATTGCTTTGTGTCCCAGACTATGTTTTTTCTTTCTTTTCTGTTGTGGCAGCTTAAAGGCATAGTAAGCCTGAACACGCATCGTCACACTGCGTACCAGATGAACGGTAACCCCCTAACAGAGAGTGCATGCTGTGCAAGGCAGCCACAAAGCTCAAATTCACACACCGTGAATTACAACCATTCACGGTCTCCCAACATGAATTGAGGTACTGTTTCTTCCCTGCTCGCGCTCCATCTCAAGTTTTAATGCTCTCCCCACCATAGCAGGCCCCGTTGGCAACAGACCCTAGTGGTTCACAAAACAAAACCACAATTAAAATCCTCACTTCCACTCATGTTATGGAGGGAAGTATGCACCGAAGTGCTCATCAGTGTTTGTTGGCGTCCACTTCAGCTCTACGCCAAGCGAGAAATAGTATTTCAGGGAGAGGCTTTTCCTCACGTACAGAGGCGTGATGAACAGAGGCAGCATCAGGTTCTTGTTTATTTAATACCCAAGAACTTCCAAGCTCTCAGCGCAGCCTACTACACCACCGACACACACACTCACAGTCCTCACCCCTCCCGCCATGTTACTTGTTCTAACTCTGGTGATCTTGAACTACCGCTCCCAGGCTGCACCACGCTGATAAATAGAAAGCCCGCACTGGAGCTCTGTTGCTGATGACGTGTGGTATTGGCATTTGGTGAGTGAGTACTTGCCAGTCCATTGCAAGGACCACAGAGCTTTCAGGGCAGTTGACTCGGTAGCTACTCAGTTCATTATACTTGTCCATCTCTTTCTTTTGAGCTGTTAACAGAAACATTGTTTAAAAACGTCACAGCCGAAAATACAGCTTTCACAAAGAACACTAATAAAGATAACTTTATAGAGGAATGCACCAGTGAGATGGATGGGCTGGATTGAGGCAGATGGGCTACTCTTACACTGAATGATGTGTCCGGCTTTTGTGGTGCTGTTTTTCTGTCTCATGTTACACCTCTCCCCCCTGCACGTTTTCACTGCTATTTCAGTGACTGGAAAAGACTCGCGCACGGTGTGAATCACAATAAACATCACCCTTTCACTTTCTTATGTGTTATGTTTTTAGAGAGACACAGCCATGCAGGCTTTGCGTACTCCTCACCACACCCGGTCTCATTCCCATGGCCCACATAAATTATGGTGTAACTGTGCTGTTCACCATTACAGAACGTTTTATCAGCAATACATTTTTTTAAAATATATCCAGCTAAATCGACTGTATTGTGCCGTAGCATTTCCGGATAATTATGGATTTGCCACATAATCCATCACACATTGCATAATCTGCAGATTTTAACAAAAACTCTTGCTTCAAACTCAAACAAATGAAAAGTTACTAAAAATTCAGCAGCACCTGTTGCTGTGCAGTGGAAGGTAATTCACAAAGTTTGACTGATCTCGTCAGTTGCTCATTGCTGTGTTTGGTTGTTTCACTGGTACAAATGAGATGAAACCTTTGTCCAGACAGTGTTGACACGAGAAAAAACAACAACAAAAAGATGAAGTCATGCTATCAGAAAATGTGCCAAATTATGCCACATAATTTGCATTTTCTTGTTTAATTTTTTGAGTGAGAAAAGTTTTTGCTCACGTGGCAGAAGGAATGAAGATTCGTGCATGGTGCTAAATGTTGTACTGCCCCATTTTTTTGATTGAGAGTAAAGGTAGGCTTTGATGGTTGTCTGTATTGTTTCTGTAGATGCTACCCTTTTCATAAAGAGTTTCATAAGTTGTTTGCCAGACTGGGGTACTGATCTAGGATGTTATCAGCACCAGTAGTTCTGCAAATGCACCTTCCTGCTAAAGTTATCTTTTGTTCCACAAACTTACTCTGATCTTATGTGTCCTGTTTCTCCACGGTGCCCCCATGGTTTAATACGCCCTTAGATCACGCAGGTTGCTTGTGGTTGTCGGCAAACACAGTGAGTGCAAGCAGGTTCACTTGTTTCTTTTGCTTTCATTTTAGGAAAAGTCACTTCCAACTCTACCATACAGGTTATGACAGGGCAATATCAGTCGTACTGACAATTGGTGCTCTTGAAATTAAGCATTCTGGTGCATTAAAAGGCAGGATAATTATCTGGCCACGATCTGAAAAATAACCCACAAACGATAAATCAGGAGAGACTGCTGCCTATTAGCTTTGCCAATGCTTGTTTTTGTTGTCTGGGATCAGTGCCTATCTACTGGTAAGTTTCTACCGGTGTGCTAAAGTGCTTGGTTTTGGAACTGTTTTCTTTTTTCTCTGCTCATGTTGAACATGTATGTTTTGTTTGCAGCTCCTCCTTGCTTGGATCTGAATGAAATCTTTAAACTTGATAACACAATCCACAAACATACACTCCACAATATGCCACATAATTCCAATTAGCATAATTTCTCTCAATGCCATGCACTTCCACCCCACATAATTCAACTCTATCCATTTCCATTTCACACCACTTAATTTGACAACAAACACATAATTCAAATGAAAAACCCAGTTACAGAATACACCACATACATCCAATCCACACTACAGAATTCCAAAATCATGCCACAAAATTCAACTGCACACCACTGAATTAAAACCACTCCATAACACAAACACCATTCCACATAATTACAGTACACTCAATACCACATAATTACTATCAACATAATTCCACTGCACACCACGCCACATTATTCCACTACACAAATGCGCTCCAAACCACACAATTCCATCGCACACAATTCCACTAACAATTCCAATACAACCCATATAATTTCACTCCCCACCACATACCTCCATCCCACTCCAAAACAAAATGCATGAGTGAAAGACTTTGGTGGTCATTTTGACACTGGCGGTAAAAACCGCCTACCGCCACGGTGACGGCCGCCAACATACCATCCCTGCGGCTACCATCCGGTTGCCATATTATGAGCACTGTCGTACTTCCGCCACAAGAAGGGCTGCAATCCGGCAGTGCTCATGGTGGTGGACGTGGTAAGCTGCTGCTGCTACCACCAGCATAGCCACGCCAGTTGAACGCCGCCAGACGTATCATGAGCTGTGATACGGCCTGGCGGTGTTCAACTGGCAGTAGCAGCGCCCCTTCCCGTTACCTGCCGGAAGACTTCCCCGGACCAGGTAAGGTGATCATCCGACAGGGGAGGGGGGGTTGTTAGAGTGTGGGGCGTGTTGTCTGTGTGTATGTCTGGAAGAATGTGTGTATGCCAGTATGTGTATGAATGCGTTTATGGATGAGTCTAAGTGAATGGGTGTATGCGAGGTGCATGTGGGTGTCTGTGTGCGTGAATGGGGGTTGGGGGCTCTGTGGATGAATCGGAGGGGGGGCTTAGTGTCTGTATGGGGGTTGGGGGTGTATCTGTATGTCGGGGTGGGGGGTTAGTGTGTGTGTATGGGTGGTGGGTGGGGGTTCTGAGTTTGGATGGAGGGTGTGGGGGAGTCAGGTGAGGGATGGGGTGGTGGAGCCACCTACCGGTGACAGGGAAGGAATTCCCTGTCCCCGGTAGGGCTAACCACCATTGATTTTCATGGCGTTGCTAACACCACGGAAAACATGGCGGTAGGCTGGCTCAAAATGCTAGGGGCGGTACTCCGTCGTCCGCCTGGCTAGGGACTCACATTCCAAGGCCCGGCAGCTCATACCGCCATGGCTGTATGAATGGTAAATTTGCAGGTTGGCTGCAGCCAACCCACCAATTTAAATGTGGCGGTATGTACCGCCAGCCTGTTGGCGGTACTACCGCCACATTTGACCGCCAGGGATATAATGAGGGCCTTTGTCATTTACAAAACCAATATCTCTAACCTTCACAAATGTGAGACTGATTACATTGCAAATGCTTGTTTAATATTGTAACACAGCAGCAGCTCACTGACATTATTGCAAATAATCTCTGTGACAATGTCCAATTTCCGAAATGTGAGGTACTGTTTTGAACTAAATTAAATTTTTTTAATGATGTTTTAGGAAACATACCTCGTTAACGCTGAACTCTTCTTATGAGTTAGAATCCATCTTTGACTTCTGCTTGACAGCAGATGTAATTACTTACACCTGGCAAGGCAGTATTTAAACAAGCACTTGCAATGCAATGGGTCTCGCCTTTGCTTGAGTTAGAGCTATTAGCGTTGTAAATTCCTAAATCAACTTTTCTTGCCACATAAATTGAAAATCAAAAGTAAAACAGTTGGCATAAGCGAGCCGATTCAAAGCCTCATTGCCACCATGAGCATGAGTGCGAAGGACAGACACAAAAGGAAAAAAAAAAGTTTGCTAGAAGTCAAACATATCGGCACTCGTGCAATTATCCATGTAACAGGCTCGATGACCAAGGCGGTAACAAAACCGCCCCAAGGAGCGACAAACATAAAAACATTTACCAAAGATAACAAAGGATTTTTGAAAGGCAAGCCCATGAACGAGAGATAGTGATGGGAGTGCAATGGGTGCGTTTAAAAGCCCACAGATAGCTTACAACAAGCCGTAGCGCTTGCGCGCTCAACCTAAAAAGTAGACCGTAATCTTCCAAAAACGTCTGTGCAATTGTAATTTTTGCACTTTTGGATGTTACGGGAAAGATTTTTGCATATAGTTTATTAAAACTTTATACTACCTGGGCAGAAGCTGCTCAGCTTTCGCCACTTGAACAGTGTGGATTTCGTTAGGCAGGTTCCACAACAGATTATATTGTGTGTCTGAAAATGCTGAGTGAGAAGTATGTGGATCTTAGAAAGTGAAGGTTTATGTGGTATTTGTGGCCTTTAGCGCTCTTTTCATTCCATAGATAGACCCACACTCCAACGCTAACTTATAAAATTAGGTATTCTATATGAGTTTTTGTGCCCACTGTTGTCTCTTCACTCAGGAAATTTGTTAATAGTGCTTTTGGGCACCCGAAACGAATATTCTGATAGAATTTCTACTCATAATTGCCAAAACAGAGTTGTATGTTGGCCCCTTTGTTCTTTTCCTTATAGTTGTCTGATTTAACATTTTCACTAAGTAAATTGGTCACTGTTCTCCCAAATTTAGGATCGAAGGGGCGGCTCCTCCACTAAGGAGGAGGAGCATCGCCGCGCTGCTTTCAGCAGAAAAAAAATAAATGATAATAACAGATCGTTATTATCATTTTATTTTTTGCTGAGTCAGGATAGGGCGGGGCTGGAGGGGGCTAGAGGGAGGAGTGGTGGTATGTGCACCTTAACTGCGCATGTCTGTTTGGCCGGCCCTATTGGGCCAACCAAATGGACATGCGCACTTTGCATTTCTCCACCTGCCTGTATTTCACAGCTGGGAGGAGAACGTGCACTGTGTGCCACTCCCTCTGTGAGCGCTGAACCAGCTCCTTCACACCAATCACAGCGCTGCTGTCATGCTGGTGACCACAGCATCGTGATTGGCTGAGGGGAGTCTGGAAGCCTGCGTGATTCTGGATGAAGAGCAGGATGGAGAAGACAAACTCGTCTCCAGACCTGACCAGGTAAGTGGGTTTAAAAAAATATATGTATATATATTTTTTTAATCCCTGCCCGCCAACCTTGTTCAGTGGCAGCTGCCACTGCTCTGCTGTATGCTGATGATGTGGTTTTAATGTCTCACCTACACCTATCTGGGAGTGAGTAGCTCAAACACGCTCTCACAGGTTCATCAACATATAGTATAGTTCTCTACAACAAAGTCCATAGGCATGGGCTCACTACAATTTTTTAATATATGAAGAAAGAGAGATGTGCAATCGCTTTTAAAAGTTAATGTAGCAAATTTACCCTCTGTAGCACTGTGGTGTGGGGGCAAGATCCATGTCCTCCATTAACAATGTACCTCTCATAACTGCCAAGTTTCCTAGGTCCATGCGTGAGGTGCTGCTCCAATGCAGACTTTGCTAGGAATTCTGGAACTAGTAGTTCTGTTTTATAATGGAATAAACATGACTACAAGTCCCAGAATTCAAAGCAAAAACCTGGACTGCAGCAATAAATCATGCATGGACCTGGGACACTTGGCAGGGCTGCTTGTTTTGAATCTGATCTGTGGAAAGGATACCTTGGCATTCGTAAATCCAGCTTGAATGAAATGTTACTTCTTGAGTGACTGGGATCGAATATTGAGCCTGTTTTGATTACAAATAATATTGATTGGAAAAGGGAATCCATTTTGGTTTTATTATTTAAGAATACGGTTGTGTTCAGTAATATGTCGCTTTCTCTCACTTGTCGGACTGGTGCATGCACCATTTTGTCATTTCACTGGCTTGTCTAGGGTGCTTCTTCTGCACCTCTGACCACAAGGACTGCACTGATAAAGGTAATAACACAGTTAAAAGAGGAGTACAGCTCCCTCAGGGTCAACATCACTGCTGGGGGGAGACAGTTCACAACGTTTTGCACAATTAACTCCAGGAAACCTATCTAGGGTGGACAAGTTCTCTTCATTCATACAGGGTTTGGTCTTCATAACTACTGTGCCCTTCTGTTGTGGGAGAGGGCCAGCCTGAAATGACCCCTGACAACACTCCTCTGTGTCAAGCAGGAAAGGCGACATGTCAGTGCCTCAGTGAACATGGGAGAGTTCAAGGTTTCACACATCACTTTCTGGAGTGACTGTGTGTCTCAATACACGTTCTGTTGTATCCTTCTCTATATTATATGCCCTTTAGGGTTATCTGGCTCCAGTGTCGTGTCTTTTCCTTCCAGAGGAGCGAATACAGCATTGCGCTGTTAGCAGTTTCGACTGCTTGGTCCTTGTGGCTCGCTCAGCCCCTCTCCCCTTGCGGTGGAGGGTGTAGTCTGAGTTCGGCTCCACAGAAGGAATGGAGAAGGGGTTCCAGAATATTTGACACTCTGATGAAGGATGCGGGTGAGACATCATCGTCTTGAGTAGTCGTTTGAGGAACTTCAGCATGCCTGTCAGAGGTAGGGCTTTGAAGGTTGCCATTTGTTCAAATAAGTGGCCACATTTGCAAATGGGGCAGTTATTAACTTGTACAGACATGTTGTAAGAGTGGTTTATAAGTTATACAAGACTGCAGGCACTTGTACTTGCTACAGGCATACCCCCTAACCCGGAGATCGGAAAAACAGATGTCTCAGGAGCAGTGATTGCTTCTCTGGTGGACAGAAGGCGAGAGAACGAGCTGAAGGATAGCTAATTCCATCATCTTGGAAACACATGCCGAAAGTGATAGAGAGGGCTACCTTCTGTTCTTTGAAGGTAGCTGTATGAATGTCGAAGCATTTTTTGTGTCCTGATTACAACCACTCCGTGAGCTGCATTCACCACCACTGAGCTGTAGTCCACAGTTCAAGATGGCCGACACAGCTTATACCACCAGATGAATCCTGGAAGAGACTGAAAACCTATCAGGTGCATGAAATGGCTTGGCCCTGTCCTTCTAAAAGCAGGCTTTTACCGCCTCAGCTGCAACGTGAGATTAGCTGGTCGAGGTGGATTATTTCATTTAGAACTTTCTGTTTAACTATTGGGCAGAAGAACCTCTTCAAGAGAGCAACCATTTGGAAATATTTCCTTTTTGCCTGAGCCCTACATGAGCTTCAGAAGACATTGCAAGACCCACTGTTTCTTGCAAGAGCTGCCTATTCCATCTGAACTATGCCATCTGATCTCACTTCCAGGCATTAAAATAATATACAAGGCAAGGTTTGTTGCACAAAGAATTAAAGACGTATGGGACATAGGAAGAGGCTGTATCCTCAACCACCCACTTGCAGCAAGTGCCCAAGGTTACACGATCCCGTTGGGGGGGGGGATGTTGTTTTCTTACCAGGCCCCCAGACTCAGAAAATCCCCTTCCATTGGAAATACGTCAGCTTCCCAATGAACTGTCCTTTCGTAAAGCTGTGAAAACCTGGCTCTATTCCTTTCAGCACTTAGGTAAGCTCCCCTTACCTGGACTTTGTTCTAACGCTGGAGGCCTCTGGGTAGCTACACGCTCTACAAGAACTGATAGAATAGAATAGAATAGAATAGAATAGAAACACACTGAGAAGCACATAAACTTAGAATGAGCCACGCCTTCATACAATCTGAAACACATATGATTATCCTCATAACGAAAAGAATTAAGAAGGGAGTTAAAAAGTGCTAGTGGAAGGACAAAAAGCTCCTCCCCCTTTTTCAACCATATGAAGGTCAAAGTCTACAACAGATTCCATCATCCTGGACCTACACTGGCCATCACTACCGAAGTACGACCATAAGACATGGGACAATGTGTTAATGACTATTTTGTTGTTGAGGGAGGCAAGGTGAGCTTTATGCTAGAGCCTAAGAAGGTCTTCAGACGTATGCATCAGTGCAACTTTGTCCAAGCTTGGAGAGATGCCCTGATATTCACATAGGATGATGACCTCTCTTATGGTCATTACAGACACTGTTTACAGTCCTCCGCTTTCAAATGATAAACTAATACATTTTGGGCATTCCAGCCTTGTTTTATTCCATGAAACTCATTAGGCTGACACATCTGAAGTCAATGATTTGTAGGTGAAAAGTTCAGGATTCTAGACAGTGATAGCAATGACCTGGAGGGAGGTGGTCACCCAAAATTCACATGACTTCCTGAATAAGAGACTGTGGCAAAGCCATGTTGGATGGATGATACAGCAGCAGGAACTGCTAGTTCATTGCCATATAAAGACATATACATAATGATTTAATTTAGTACAAATTGCACAAACAGCATTAAAGTAACTAAAAAGGAGATACTCGGGGGGTTATTACAACTTTGGAGGAGGTGTTAATCCGTTCCAAAAGTGACGGTAAAGTGACGGATATACCACCAGCCGTATTACGAGTTCCATAGGATATAATGGACTTGTAATACGGCTGGTTGTATATCCGTCACTTTACCGTCACTTTTGGGACGGATTAACACCTCCTCCAAAGTTGTAATAACCCCCTCAGTCTTTGCCAGTTCTAAGTATAATAAATAACAGGTAATGTGATTGCCCAATTTACTGGTACTCAACATGAAAAGGGTGAAGGATCAGGTACCTTAAATATGAAGATGCCAGTGTGGTCACACTCACCTGCACGTAGTGTGCCATGTGCATGCCCAGGTAGTTCTCCGCATTATCCAGGATGATGGTGGCCCCTAAGTTAGAGGGGTTGGAGTGCATGTCCAGCAGCAGATCGTAGGCATTTGGTGAACCCTTGGGACCGAAGATTAGGTTAAGTTCCTTGGCTCTTTTTTCTTCATAGGGAGTGTCCTCTGTGTTTGGGGCGCTGAACAGGGCGAGCAGTTGAAGAGTGGAAACACAGAAATAAAAGACGTTCATGAGACTAACAAAGATAACACTGATACGGAAGTGAATCGTTTTAACATGGCTGCAGAGGGCCATCAGTACCCCACCCACAGGGCAATCAGTCACTGTTTCCTTTTCCATTTTTAATGCAGGTGATCATGGGCAAAGGACTTGTTGATCTGGTGCCAATTACCACAAAGTCAAAAGACATCTCTCAGTTATACAAAACCAGAGGAATCCTCCCTCTCATCAGAAAGATATTACATTTTTATCATCAATTGCACTCCTGTTTAGTTTATTGGAACTCCCACCATTCTGAAGCCAACATCTGATGGGCCATCTCAGCGAGTACAAAGCATCAGTGGAAGATTGTCTCTCCCCTTAAACCTGATGGCCAAAATATTAGCTGACGCCCCTCATCGGTTGGGATGGTGCACATGCACTTTTGTAACTTATAGATATAGCAATACACTCTGGGGGTCATTCTGACCTTGGCGGACGGCGGAGGCCGTCCGCCAAGGTACCGCCGTCAGAACACCGCACCGCGGTCGAAAGACCGCGGCGGTGATTCTGACATTTGCCCTGTGCTGGCGGGCGGCCGCCAAAAGACCGCCCGCCAGCCCAGGGCAAATCAACCTTCCCACTAGGATGCCGGCTCAGAATTGAGCCAGCGGAGTGGGAAGGTGCGACGGGTGCAGTTGCACCCGTCGCGTATTTCAGTGTCTGCTGGGCAGACACTGAAATACTTTTTGGGGCCCCCAGGGACCCCGCGGCACCCCCTACCGCCATCCTGTTCATGGCGGGAGAGCCGCCATGAACAGGATGGCGGTAGGGGGTGTCAGAATCCCCATGGCGGCGGAGCGCGCTCCGCCGCCATGGAGGATTCAGACGGGCAGCGGAAAGTCGGCGGTACACCGCCGACTTTCCGTTTCTGGCCGCGGCTGAACCGCCGCGGTCAGAATGCCCAGCGGTGCACCGCCAGCCTGTTGGCGGTGCTACCGCCGACCTCCGCCATGGCGGTAATTACCGCCATGGTCAGAATGACCCCCTCTGTATGTTCACAGCCAGATCCCCTTTTGTACCAAAAAACTGGAACCCATTCTTGTTTTGATGATTTCACAAAAAGCCATAAGGTTGTTAATGAGTGCTCCTTTCATGGCATGTGTAATGAGTTAACTTATCCTGAGTAGTGCGCTATATAAATGTTTCATGTTGATGACAATGATAATCCCCTTGGGCAGATCATTTGTTCAGATGCCAAAATTCAAGAAATAGACGCCAGCTTACCTGTGAAATTCAGTTCTCGCACTTTTGTGTTCTTGTGCTCCAGGCTTTATTTTATGTGTAGTCAGACTTAAATCTAAATTTCTGAACGGGCATGAGACCAAGTAACTGGCATCAATTAACTTGTTACAAGGAAGTAGATAATTCTGAATGTATCTCCATTAAGCCCACAGTCTGCTTGAATAAATGGTAACACTGACACTTAGTAGTCACCGACTGAAGGGTTTCCTCACTGGCAAATCAAACATGCAAAACAACACTTCATCAGAAAGAGGTAATATTTCACTTCTGGGGTTCTAAAACTGATCCTAAAAATGGTGTGGAGTGGAATAGTACCTCCTTGTTAAATCATTAAATTGAGCCCCTTCTCACAGGCTGATATCTTCCACACACTATCTCTTCCATGTACACATCTGTAAGCCAGTGTTTCTTTGTTCTTAGCTCTAAAGAAACCATCGGCAGACCCCAGCTAACTCAACAACTACTGACCAATGTCCCTGCTCCTTTTCCGGCAAAAGTATCAGAAAAGCCATCAACCAACAACTCTCCTCACATCTGGAACAGAGCCTCCTACTCGATGCCTCCAAATCCAAATTCGGCAGCAACCACAGAACGGATCATCATTCGGGACAACAAGCTAACCATGACGAATCAGGTCAACTCCATCTCCTCCTCCTGCTTTTTCATCCTCCCTATGCTTTGTAAGATACTCAAATAGCTCAAAGCTTAAGAGGCGCAACTACCCAGGCCCTCATCTCCAGCCGACTGAACTACAGCAACGATCTCTATGCAGGGATTGCAGCTCACTTCCTCTGACGACTACAGACCATACAGAACGTCCTAGCCAGACACAACCTAGACCTCCTTAATTGAACCCACATCACCTCCTATCTCAGGGAACTCCACAGTCTTCCTGTACAGCAAAGATACTTGTCCAAGCTCCTGACCCATGCATACAAACCCTACACAACTGTGGATCTGCCTACTTGAATCACGGCCTAAACTTCAATCAGCCCACCAGACACCTCTGCTCCACTACCCCTTCTCTAACCCTCACCCCTTGCATCCTACGTGGCAAATGAAGAATTTGCTCCTTCTCCTACCTAGCAGTGAAGACATGGAACAAGCTACCCTTTCTTCAACCGACCTCCACATCTCTTCCACAGTTCCAAAAGTCTTTGAATAGAAATCTACTGATGGATTGATTTATCTTGTGTGGGTGATCTACAATAACACAATTGTTGTAGCATGTTCACTGACTATAGTCCCAACCACTGCTTATGTCCTTAAATGATCAGATAGAGCATTTGAGATGAATGCTTTCTGATTGGTGGGAATAAATTCTGCCTTCAGGATTAAGTTAAGACACAGGGTTTGCTTCCTGGTAAAACTGACCAGCACACTAGCATACAACATTTAGGCGGTGCTCCAATGGGGATTCCGACCGCGGCGGTAAAGCCGCGGTCGGACCGGCACCACTGGCGGGCTCCCCCCAGTGTACCGCCGCCCCATTGAATCCTCCACGGCGGCGCAGCTTGCTGCGCCGCCGAGGGGATTCCGACCCCCCCTACCGCCATCCAGATCCCGGCGGTCCGACCGCCGGGATCCGGATGGCGGTAGGGGGGGTCGCGGGGCCCCTGGGGGCCCCTGCAGTGCCCATGCCACTGGCATGGGCATTGCAGGGGCCCCCGTAAGAGGGCCCCTAAATGTATTTCACTGTCTGCTGCGCAGACAGTGAAATACGCGACGGGTGCAACTGCACCCGTCGCACAGCTTCCACTCCGCCGGCTCGATTCCGAGCCGGCTTCATCGTGGAAGCCTCTTTCCCGCTGGGCTGGCGGGCGGCCTGAAGGCGACCGCCCGCCAGCCCAGCGGGAAAGTCAGAATTACCGCCGCGGTCTTTCGACCGCGGAACGGTAAGCTGACGGCGGGACTTTGGCGGGCGGCCTCCGCCGCCCGCCAAGGTCAGAATGAGGGCCTTAATGTGTAAGTAAGAATAAAAGGGCATGCAATGTCATTTTACACAAAGACACTGGTGTACCAAAAAATACCTGATCAGGTTACCTTCCAGTGACTGACTTCCATCCACCTTAAGTAGTGTATGAATGCTATAAAAACTGAGTACAGCATACAATACTATTGTTGTCAATTTCATGCAAAAAAATGAATAACAAACATATCCTAGTTAAATCAATGGCACATAGTGATTGTATCTATGTTTTAGAAGCATTCAATGACACACAATAATTGCATCTATAGTTTTAGAAACATAAAGATTGAGGAACAAACCAAATAGTTCTGAAAGTTTCCCATTCCACTGGTGCAAGAAACATCCTGGCAATGTGGGCAAAGCTTTCTCTACCCCATTGTCTAGATATGAATCTCAGCGAGGAAGCCTATGTTGTTAAGACTGTCTAAAGCCGTGAATAAGTTTGTTATACAAGGCCTTTGGAAATCTCTTTAAGTTACCCACTGTGCTTCAAAATGTGTTTAAGTGTTACTCTCGTAGCTTGTAAGAATTTTATTGTAGAGCATGTGTTTCTCTTCAATTAGTAGATCAGTTAATGGGATGGATTCTGACGATCCACAGAATTGCCAACAATAAATGTGACCTAGATATGTATAATGGTTAACGTAAGTAGTAATTTATAGTCCTGAACAACCAAGTGCCGAAACGTGTCGACTTATCCTTATGGGAAAAAAATGCACCTGTTCTTTCTCATGCAAATAGACATAAAGAATTGATTATTATATTATAAATACTGTTGAGCCCATCACTAACCAATTTTAGTATTTTTACCACAAGTTAATCCCACTGCAGTACCTTAAATCAGCAGTTCTTAACCTGTGGTCCATCGACCCCTGGGAGTCTGCAGTACCTACTCTGGGGGTCTGCGACTGCTTATAAAATATTTAAAAAATAACAGATTAATAAAGTGGATGTACACAAAAAACAATACTGATTAATTGGGGGTCCGCGGATTCCAGTAATTATTAGGTGGTAATCCATAGAATTCAAAAGGCGGCCCTCGCCACCATCCCACGGGTCCGCAAGACCACAGCTCGAGGAAGATCCCTCTCCTACCTCGAAGCGAAGACCTAGCACTCTCTTCCTCTTCATCTCAGGCAATCTCCCTATCTGCCTCAATTAAGGAAGGACCTCAATGCCTGACTCTTCAACTGATCCAGCCGTCCAGCACTTTGACTGAGCTGCAGTACCACGCTCTCAGCACCTTGCGACCCCAACGGACGATTAGCCACACACTATAAGAAACCTGATTGATTGATTGATTTCATAATATCACATCATGCTTTGTCATATCATGCTTTGTTCGTGCGCCAAGCAGTGCAAACATGTGAGATCACCTCATTCTCACGCTTGTAGATAGTCACACTGCATTTAAGCATCATATCAAAAAAATTCAAAGGACACACACAATAAGAGAAATCAATAAACGTGACAAACAGTAATTACATACACACACAACTGCCCAGTAAAGGTCTGTCCTGTGACCTACATATAGCGTGGACTATTTTGGCTCCATAAAGCACTGGGGCAGGCGATCCCTGCCATGCGATGCGCTTGCTCCGCGGGTGCCTGTGGCGTAGTGTTTCTTTAAGGCAGTCAGGAAATGTAGTCCTGCTCCATGATAGGGAAAGTTTAGATCTGAGACAATCTTTGACTAGATTTAGGTTGTGAAATATTAAATTGTATAATCTAAAGTGTATTCACATATTGAGATGTTTTCCCAATACTTCTTCCACTTCAATGATACTGCAACCAGGGGTGTCGTCATTTCGAAGGCAGTAGGGAGATGAAGTCCTAAGCTTGTGGAAGATTTTACATCAGGTTATTCGAATAGTACCCCCAAAAAAAGAACTATTAAAGCTCCAATATTAAGTTATGGTTGCTACATAGTCAAAGCGTTAATAAAGTCATAACAAAGTCGAAATCCCTGCGTGTGTTGATGCTCTTGATATAAGGTTGTAGCATGCTGGGAAATGTAGTCCCTATGAAGCTGCAACGTTAAAGTTCACGGTTTGGGCCAGTCATTTTCACATTATGTTGTGCTGGATGGGAACACACGGCCAACATATAGGGCCTGATTTAGGGTTTGGCGGATGGGGCCACTCTGTCACAAATGTGACAGATATCCCGTCCGCCGTATAACAATCCCAGTATATCCTATGGAAATTGTAATACAGTGGACAGGAAATCTATCACATATGTGACAGAGTAACCCATCCGTCAAACTCTAAATCAGGCCCATAGTTATTACTGCTGAATGCGTTGTCAAAATTTAGGATTAAAAGAGGAAATGCATATGAAAACAATGGTGAAGTGGGGGTGTTTTAACGCAGTTCAGTTGTTTAAAATTATCTCACACGACTATCTATGTCAGACTTGTGTAGTTAAAGGTGGAATAATAATATTGCAGTATGTTCCATCATGTAATTTCATCGTTCAACCCTTGTTTATGTGTGACGAGTTTATAAATCCATAGTTGCTCTTGCTCAAAAAGAACTTTCTCAATATGTCTATTGTCCACTGTTTCTTGTTCCAAGGCTGCCCATTTAAGGTCTTTACAGAGTGAGTCTTAACAATGAAGGGTTCAGCCATTTTTGTGGTGTTACGTTTGCAGTGGATATTGCTTCTGTGTTTTCATATCTTTGTCCTCATCTTCCTGGTCATCAACCCTATATTTGTTGAGGTTACACGGGCAGGTAGTCATATATATATATATAACCTGTTTTGTGTTGCAATTGGTGTGTCTTCTCAGTTGCCAGGGAAATCGTAAGCCCAGATTTAGTTCTTTTGTGGGTGTCGTTAGATGAGAGACACTGCACTGACCACATGGACAGTGTCCCACCACTCCCGGGAGGCCTAAGGCATTATGTTTATTATTGGTTGTCCTTGTTGTCTATTTGGGTCTTGTGTGTAGAAGGGTGTCTTTAAGGCATCTTGCTCCTTTAAGTGAAAAGAGGGGGCAGTCCCAGTGTCTGGGTCCTGTATTCAAAATGTGCTACTGTCTTTTTATGATTTTCTTTACACTGTCAGAGGCAATGCTGGGTGTCCTCACACATGCTAGAGGAGGGTTTTTAATTTCTCTCACTGCTGTGTCAAGTAATGACTCATGTTTTTGATTTCTGGCCCTTTTCTTCATTTTTTGGATAATCCACTCTGGGTAGCTCTGGACTCTCAGTTTTTGCTAAATTCTATATCTGTCTTTTGAAGTTGTTAATCAAACTACAATTCTGTTACAAGCAGAGGGACAGACCGTAGGGCAGGATCTCTCTCAAAGGGCGGGGATGGAAACTGTCAAAGCTCCGTAGGCTATTTTTGGCAGTCAGGTTGTGATAGGTATCAGTTTGTAGCATAGCTCCTTCAGGAAATATCTTTACATCTAGAAATGCCAGTGACTTTTAGCTGATGGTGTGAGTACATTTCAAGTTTCTGCCTTGTCCATGTGATGAAATTCAGGGCAATTGGTTCATCAGGCACTCAAGCTAGTACCCAAAAGGCAGATCTCCGGTGAAAAGGAGGAATCAAAGAGGCCACGGTCCAATGCTGGTTCTTCGGACAAGCAAAGCAACAGGTGTGAGGTGGTGTCTCTGGAGACTATAATAGTTGGAAACAAGCATTGGCAAAGCCAATAGGTCTCGAGTTTGGGACCTCTTGGCTTTGTCAATGGCTTTAGTCATGCTGCACAGCATCCGTAATGCTTTGCAACATGGCTTAAACAGGAAAAGATCCACTCTGCATTTTGTAGGCAGCAAAATCACCTGAGAATGTATTTTTTCTTTCTGTTTACTGATCTGTGTTGGATGGGTAAACAAACAAAAAGTAGCACAAGTGGGTGGGGAGAAAGAATATAGGTCAGAAGAAAGGATACAGGTGGGGAAGCAACACGGGGGGTGTTATCACAGGGGGCGGGGAAACAACTGGATGGTGGTGGGGAACAACACAGAAGGTGAGCAGCAGGGACACTGTGGTGAGAGGGGGAAGCAAGACGGATGGTACAGGTGGGGAAGCAACACTGAGGGTGAACGGGGCAAGCAACACTGAGGGTGAACGGGGCAAGCAACATGGAGGGTGAACGGGGCAGACAACACGGAGGGTGGATGGGGGCAAGCAACACGGAGAGTGAACAGGGCAAGCAACACTGATGGTGAACTGTGCAAGCAACACTGAGGGTGAACGGGGCAAGCAACACGGAGGGTGAATGGGGCAAGCAACATGGAGGGTGAACGGGGCAAGCAACATGGAGGGTGAACGGGGCAAACAACACAGAGGGTGAACGGGGCAAGCAACACAGAGGGTGGTATCACAGGGGGCGGGGAAACAACTGGGTGGTGGTGGGGAACAACACAGAAGGTGAGCAGCAGGAACACTTGGGTTACTGGGGGAAGCAACATGGATGGTGCAGGTGGTGAAGCAACATGCAGGGTGAACAGGGCAAGCAAACGGAGACAGAGCAGTGTGGAAGGGGAGGAAGCAAACCAGCAAGAGAGAGAGCAACATGAAATTAAATTGCATGCGGGAGTAGGTCAAAGGGCAAGTGAACGTGTACATAACTTTGAAGGACAAAGTTGTGGAAAATTTTGTTTTTATAATGTTATCAAAAGTGTTGAGAGAAGCTTTCAAACACTTTGAATGATAAAAGCGCCTGCACTCTCATGGAATGCTTATCAAAAGAAATGTGCTAGGAGGAGTGGGAAAACATAGAGAATGGGGGAAACACATGTACTTTTGTGAGGTGTTTTTAGAAAAAGAAAACAACGTTTCCGAAAAGCAGACTTTGGGAAGATAAAAAAAGGATAACATGAGCCATTAAAAGAGAGGGTAAACAGGCTATGCTCCACAGGCAGGACAAAGATTGGTTGGATGGGCTAAAACAAATGAAACCATTGAATAGAAAGCAAGAAAATAAGAGTGATAAAAACAAAAAGACAATGAAAAGCAATGGGCGGATGATATCACCTCAAAAAATCTTTTGCAACAGGCTGTGCTGTGCTGTCTGGCAGGCTTTGACCATCACACCCTTAATCAAGAGCTTCAATTTGAGCCTCAGTTGTCTTCTTTCTCTTTTCTTTTTGCCCTTCTTATAAGGGCCCACACCTGACCAATAAAGTCCATATAAGGTAGCAGTCTCTGCTGAGTAACCATGGTGGTAAAGCTTTTTAAGGAGACCTAAAATTATGTTTGTTTGCAACCTGACACGTCACTTATTTGATCAATAAGAAACATTGCGATTAACCTTCTGGAGATGGTCTCCTTCTGTGCCTCGATAGTACCAAACGCCAGCAGGAGGAACCCTCACAAACACATTAAAAAGCTTCCCCTTTGAAGACAACTACGCCATGTAGCATAGGTCGGATTGGTCTGTGGGGTAATCTGGGAATGCCCAAAGGACTGGTCTGACAGATCAGTGTGTGAATCGGTTTTCAACTGGTAGTGAGCCTGTTTATGGTCTGCTGGACCAGTTTTTGACTGTTGATATCCCAGATATTACCACAAACATTGCCTGCAGCAAGAACACATGGATGCACTCCCCCATACCTTGGAAAACACATATACAGCGTGTCTTTACAAGTTCAAGACTTATTTCGGAGGACCAAGGAGTGTCATAAGTCACTGGACACATGTTTCAGAGTCCCAGGGTGAAATGTTGTAAGCCATTTGAGGCTATTTTCAAAGTCCCAGGGTTACGTGATATATAGCCTATGCCAGGACTCGAAACGGGTTCCCCAGTTCCAAAATCGACAGCTCTGGCCGTTAGGCTTCATCTCCCCCACTAATATGAGCATGCCCTGGGGGTCAGCTAGGTGAACTGGTCTACACAGAGGGTCACATACTTTATTAAATATGAATCTTGGAAATGCTTCTATATATTGGAAATGCATAGCCAGCTTTAACACTGCTGGCTCCTCGTGCGACTATCTTTTTTAGCACACCCTCCCCATGACCTCGTCCTCTGATTCCCTCACTACCACCCTACAAAAGTGCCCCTCATCTTTCCTTGCCCCTCTCTCACATACATTTAATTTATTTTAAAGCAATGGTAAAGGCTGGTTTTACTAATCAACTTTTTTCGACATAAAATACAGGTCTGTTCTTTTCAGCAGGCATATTAGCCCTCTGCGCTACTTCATGCAGAGTCAAAAACGGCAGTAGACAAAACTCCCATCTCTCTCTCTCTCTAGCAGGAACATTAGTCACAAGAGTTATCTTGACTTTTTTATTGATGCCTGACGGCTGGACGCACTAGGAACTCTGCAACAGGTGCTTTTAAATGGTAAGTTATTGTAAACACAGAGCATCCCCCTGAGGTCAGTGCCCCTCTTCCAGGTCAGCACCTGGTGCGGCCCCACCAGTTGCACCACTCTAGAGCTGGCCCTGTGGGTGTGAATCCCAGCCAAGCACTGTGCTACTTTTACATTTATCATAGGAAATAATGGTAATTACTCTACATGCTCCTTTTTAGGCTACGCCTACCAGAAACCATGAGCCGTTCAGTAGTAAAAAACCTATTGCAGGCTTACCGAGAACTTACAGCAGCTTACAGACTGTCCGTTGCTTACTATTGGTTAGCTTTATTGTCACTCTTATTTCCTTTTTTCTTTTGATGGCTTTCCTTAGCCATTGGAGGAGGCTGGTATTCTATACAGTGAGTCAAAATAACGTGCACTATACAGAGAGCCCAGGCAACCCCACCTTGGTATCCAGAGGAAAAATAGACAACACAATGCTCTATTTTTGTGGTAGTGTGAGCAAGCAATTAGGCTTATCTAGGAGTCCTGCTAAGCATTTGTTGTACTCACAGTATCAATAAATGAAGACACACTCAAAAAAATAATTCAAGTCCAATTTACAAAAATAACATGGATCTTTATATAGTTTTTAAGGCCAAGAACTTTGTTACAAGGTAAGCACTTTTTAAAATTAAAATACTTTTCAGTTTCAAAACTTGAAAGTGCAATTTTCAGAATCTTCAATGTTATCCTACGGCAGCAAAACAAGGATGCAGTTTTGCAGGTAGGTAAATGACTTTCAAATCCAATTTTGGGGTTTTGAGGTCAACACCAGGCAAGGTTCAATCTCAGCACCAACATCCACAGATGCGGGTGGGTGCAGAGGTTGAATTCGGAGTCGGGTGCCCAATGTTAACTAATGGAGACGGGGGCACGAAGATGCACAGCTCACAGGTGAGTACAAGAGGCGTCAGAGGTTGGTCTCCGGAGGTCAAGGTAAGCACTATGAGGGGGGTCCAGGCAGCACCAAACTTACACCCTCAGTGGCACAGAGGCGGCCAGGTGCAGAGCGCCAATACAGTGTCGGCCACCCAATGTTAACCAATGGGGATGGAGGTAAGAGAAGATGTGCAGCTCCCAGGTGAGTAGAGCTGGGTCAGGGGTCGATCTCCTGGAATTGAGGTAAGTATAAGGGGGGCCATAAGGGAGCACCAAAGTTACACCCTCAAACGGCAGAGGGGCTGCTGGATGCAGAGTGCCAACACAGCATTAGGCACCCATCTTATCCAACAGAGGAGATTGGTTTCAGAAACAGGCTGCAGGCTCTGGCCAGGAGGCCAGGTGAAGACACCCTACAGCTGCCCAGATAAGTAGAGATGCCAGGGGTCATAAAGATACCGACAGTCCAGCTCCCCCAGGTCCAAAAGCTCCAGGTGTAGGGCAATCTTTTGCAGCTGGAAACAGCTTACCGGGCAGGTCACGGTCAGAGGGAGGCTTTGGATTGCGGCTACAGGCGTCTCTGTGGAGTCCAGCAGGGGTCAGCCCATGGTGGACTCTTGCTCAGGAGTGCTGGGGAACCTTCACAAGACTGGTGGGCCACTTGGACTCGGGTTGTGGGTGTCAGGTGCAGAGGTGGTTTCAGGGGCGGTTGTGCAGCTCCTCAGGCAGACATCTTCTTTAGAGTTGGTTTCTTTTGGACAGGTCAGTTGTCCACAGGAGATCTTGGTCTTTATACAAGGCAGGCAGTCCTACCAAGGCTTTGGAGGTCACTGGGCTGCAGGACAAGTCCTCTTTTGGTGCAGGATTTTTGAGGGCTGCAGACAGGCCAGTAGGGCTGGGGCCAAGTCAGTTGGTGTCTTCAGTCTTCTGTGCTGGTGCAACCTCTGTGGGGTCTGGCTCTTTTTAGGTCATCAGGAATCTAAAGTTCGGGTCAGGGAGGTCCACCTAAATACTATATTTAGAGAGCATTAGGGTGGTACATGGTAGTAGCCAATGGCTGCCTACCTTAAGGTGGCTACACCCACTATGTGGCCACCGCCTTTGGGAAGGGGACACAACCCTGACCCTACTTGGCTATTTTTCCTACCATCCAAGATGGAGGAAAATGAAATGGAGGGGTCACCTCACCTGCCACACCTGAGGGGTAGTGCTGGCTGAAGGTGGCCACTCCTCCTATTCTTTATAGTTTTCCTGCTGGTTTTCCCACCTAAAGTGGGGGCTAAACTGGGGGGTTGCCTTCTGCTGGTAGCAACAGAGGCTGCGGTCACATTTCAAAGTTGGCATAGCCTTTGAAGCTTCCCACCTGAGCAGGGTGCCTGCCTGGGGGAAAGAGGTGTGCCACCTCCGCCCAGGAAAGGCTTTGTCTTCTGGCCCCATTGAGCATAGGCTCTCACTCCAGGGGTCCAGAATCCTGTCGGGTGGTGGTAGGCTGGCTACGCCCAGTCAGCAACCATGCCAGGGCTGTTAGGTTTGCAGGGGGAACCTCTATGGTGCCCTCTGGATAGATTTTATAATAAATCAAACACTGCCACCAGTGAGGATTTATTATGCGGAGTTGTGTGATACCAAACAACCCAGGGTTCAGATAGGCCATCATGTAGCTGGGGAACTCGTAGTGACCAGTGTCCAGCACATGCACTTACTATGGCTTATCTGTAAACTTACTATGCCTAAGAATTGACAAAGACACATATTTGCTCATGCACGTATGCCCTCCCATGTAATATAGTGCACCCTGCCTTAGGGCTGTAAGGCCTGCTAGAGTGGTCACATCTATATTGCATGCAGTGTCAGGGGACACGAAACCCAGGCAGAGTGCCATGTTGTGTTTGCAATTTTGGGGACACCTTGTCATTCAGCCTGCAATGGCAGTCTGCATAAAGCTGATGTGGGGCCTCTCGGAGTGGCACAATTGATGCTGCAGCTCTGGGGGCCCTCTTCAGTATCCATGCCCTAGGTGCAAGGGGTACCATTTATTTGGAGCTTACAAGGATCACAGTACAGTTTTGGGGAAAGAGATCTGGCCCTAGGAACCTGTTTTGCAGGGGCCCAGGGCACTTATAGAACACATTATGTTCTAGGCAATATGGAGGGGGGCTAAGTAGGGGGGGCTAACCATGTCAAAACAGGAACTTTCTCACAGCCATCTACTTCCATCTTGTGTTTTCCTCTCCCTTGGCCCATATCCCCTTCACCATCCTCTTGACTGGTTCACTTGTGTCCTTCCGCTGCTCACTTTTAGGGAGCTACTTTTTTCTTTTTGTTCAACTCTCCATGAAAGTGTATATATTTTCAATCAATCAGGGTTCTTATATAGCGTGACTACTCACTCCTGAAGGTCTCAAGGTGCTGAGGGGGGGGTTGGATCTGTGGATTTGTTGAAGAGACAGGTCTTGAGGTCCTTCTTTAATTGCAGTAGCAATGGTGATTGACTGCAGTGCAGTTCCTGGTCTTCGCAGTGAAGTAGGAGAAGGATCTTCCTCCAGCCGTGGTCTTGCAGATCTGTGGGATGGTGGCCATGGCTAGTTGGGCAGAGCGGAGATGTTTTGTGGAAGTGTAGAAGGAGAGGGGGTGGCTGAGATATGCAAGTCTGGTGTTGTGGAGGGCTTTGTAAGCATGCATGAGGAGCTCAAAGGTAATTATTTGTTGATAGGTATCCAGTGAAGGTTTCTCAGGTGACTGGTGGTGTGGCTGATGCGTGGGATGTTCAGGATGAGTCTGGTGGAGACGTTCTGGATGTTCTGTAGTTTCTTTAGGAGTTTCCGAGCTGATTCTCTGGGGTATCGTGATACACTATTTTTCTTTATATCCAAGCATAAAGACTGATAACATCCATTGAAACAGACAAGCGTCTCTGCTGTAACGTAGTACAAAGTTGTCAGAATCCAAGCAACACACTGTCACACTTTCTGTAAGAAGACTTGGAATAAACCATGCGTCTTACACTGTAATGCAGCCCAATACTGCCAGTATTCAAGCAAAACACTGTCACGCTTGACGTAATCACGCTCCAGGCTCCAGACTTCCTGGTTAAAGAGAAAGCCTTAGACGTAGCTGAATTGACACATGAGTGTTCTCATGCAATTGGAAAATGTTTCGAGGTGAGCAGCGCGAGGATTTGAACGGTGACAGGGGCGGTTAGTAGAGAATTGGCAGTGTATTAAGATGTATTGTAGAAAATTATTACTGTGTACCCCAAAGTTTTTTATGAACGCGCTGAGGGAAAAAGGCAAGAACTTTCCTGAAGATAGCTTGTTTAGAGGGAGCGTTTTGCTGAAAACTGTTAGAAGTGAAGGTCTCTTTCCTTTCTCAGTTAATTTGAAAAAAATATCAACTCACCCGGAATTGTAGCCGAAAGGTACAGCTAGTAAACAATGCAAGGGATATTCCAATTCCTGTGCTGTCTCTTATTTTCCGTGTCATTTCCTTTCTCCTCCTATAGAATGATGTTGAGCTGTTTATATCTTTCGCAACCCGCTTGTAGTCAGTGTTGGTCGCCAATGTTGGTTGCAAGGGTGTGTAGTACTTTGTTGAGTGCTGGAAGGAGGACTGCATTGTTACTTCATTGTCTTGGTACAGAAGGGCAAGAAGTATTTCATCATCTTCCTGATGTGCCAGATAGTGAAGTGCTTGATCTTAACGGGTATGAAACATGTATACATAAATTAAACAGCATTATTTGCCCAAAGTAAGCACCATTTTAGAACGCTACTATTTAGTAAGAGAGAACAGAAAGAAGGGTAATCTATAAAAACTATGTAACGGAACTTAGATGACTAGCATCCTCCTGTAAGTCTAGAACATTACTAGATGAAAGAATAAGAGATCAATTCATGTTAGGTTGTCACATTGAGAAAGTACGAGAAGAACTATGGCTCAGAGATGAGCCTACTCTTGATGAAGTATTGTTAATTGCTAAAAAATAGAACATTCCCTGAAATGTGTAGAAGTGATGAAGAAAGACTCATCAAATGAAGTGCATACTGTAGTGACTGAAGGCAAGGAAAGAGAGACTGGCAAAGAGGGTGCGAGAAGGAAAGAAAATAAAGATAATAATAACATAAAAAAATAAAACTAAGTTAGAGAAGAAATGTTTCAGGTGCGATAAGATAGGACATTTTGCCAATGATAAAACATGTCCAGCTCTCAAAGCTGTGTGCAAATATAGCAAGAAACAAGTGCACTTTGTCTCAGTATGTAGAATAAGGAACATAACACAAAAAGTACATTAAGTTGATACAAGTGACAACGAAGAACATGCAGGGTCCGATTTTTAATGTGGACAGATTGTTCTACAATTGGTGAGTAAGAATAAGAATGGTCTGTTAGATTACATTGAAGTAGAAGGGGAAAAGACTAAAGTTTTATTTGACTCTGGGGCCAAAATCACCATTATATCAAACAAGATTTATGGAGAGAAATCTGAAGGAACAGTGACTTTACTGAAACCTGATATTAGACCTTGTACTTATGGTGGGTATTCAATTAAATTGCATGCCTATTTTATAGGTTTGATTGAATATGAAAATTTCTATACCTCTGGCAAGATATATGTCTCCAAGAACGGTGATGGCTTTAAACGTTGGTGGCATCAAAGGAATTTAGGGGTCATGCTAGATCCCCATAGTGAAAATCTATTTGTATTGAAGAACATTAATCATTTTAATACAGTAGTACAAGAAATTTAAACAAGTATCTTAAAACAGATACTGAATCACAAGGGGTGTTACAAAATTAATTTCCGTGTATATTCATTAAGGGTTTGGGTTGCCTAAAGGGATACTGTCACAAAATCAAATAAATCCCTGGATTAGTTCCCTGTTGTATTAAAGTACGGGGTGTTCGCATGAACATAAAAGAAGAGATGAGAGCTGAGTTAGACAAACTTAAAGATCAAGGGATAATTGAGGAATTTGAAGGAACTGCATGGCTAGCTCCAGTAGTTGCTGCCAAAAATCCAGTGGGGCTTTAAGGTTATGTATTGATCGTAGGCAATTCAATTAGTGTGTTTTAGTAGACAGATATCCATTACCTGATATTTCTGAATTATTAATGATGATAGGAGAAGCAAAAGTCTTTAGTACCATCAACCTTGCTTCAGCCTATCATCAAATACAGTTAGAGGAAATGTATAAAGACCTTACTTCTTTTATTATGCCGTTCGGAACATTCAGCTATACCAGAAGTCCGTTTGGTCTAATATCGGCAGCATCAGTTTTTCAACAGGTCATGGAAAAGATCTTAAATAGAATGGATGGGGTCTGTATATACCAAGATGACCTACTTGAATATGGAAAAGATACAAGAGTCCGACAAGTTTTAAGCAGGTTGTGTGATCCAAGATCTCACTATAAGATTAGAAAAATGCAGATTTGGCACTAATACCACAGATTATCTAGGCCATACCATAAAGGCGAAGGAGTAATACCCATAGAGGGGCTTATAGATACCGTTCAGAAAATGGTTCCGCCCACTACTAAGAAGGAACTAATGTGATTTCTAGGGATGACAGAGTATTATCATAAAATTGTAAAAAACGTTGCTGATATTACATAAAACATAAGGAATCTGTTGAGGAAGGGAGTCAATTTTTCATGGAATGCTGAGTGTGAGAGAGAATTTAATGAAATTACGTGCAAATTGTCACAGGCTTCCAAACTCAAGGATTTCAATCCAACAAAAAGTTCAGTTATTACCACTAATGTCAGCCTCGGGGTCTCGGAAGATTTTGCAACAAGGAGAATGTGGCCCTGAAAATACCATTATGTTATATCAAGGAATCTAAAAGGTGCAGAATACAAGTATTCTGTAATAGAAAGAGAGGCTCTTGCAGTTCAGTGAACAATTAAAAAATTTAAGAAGTTTTTGTGGGGAAGTACTTTTGTAGTAAGAACAGGTCACCAGCCTTTCTGTGAGGTGTTCAATAAAAAAGGAATTGACTCTATTTCTGCTAGAATCTCTAATTGCCTTGTAAATTTACAAGAATATAATTTTAACATGAAGTATATTCCAGGAGCAGAAAATGTAATAGCAGATACATTATCAAGATTAGTACATGAAGGAAAAGGTGACCAATATATTGATACTGACAGCGATCACACAGAATTTGTCTGTGAATTTGATTATGAGATAATATCAGAAGAAAGATGGTGTGAGAAGGTAAAGGGACATGAAACTTTGCAAAAGGTGATGAATCTTATCTGTACTGCCTGGAAAAACAAACAGCAAGGGCGCTTGGAGTGCAGAGATTTTTGGTTAGTGAAGGATCAATGATCCTCTAATGACGGTTTATTGTTACGATTAGTTCCTCCAGTTAAACTACGAGAAGAGTTGCTGGATCTAGCAGATTGGTGTCACTTAGGTATCTCAAAAACCAAAGAAAGATTACGGTTAAGTTGTTGGTGGCCGGGAATCGATGCACAAGTAGAACCTCTGGTGAGAAAATGCATGCAATGAGCTTTGGGTGACAAGGGCATGAAACCGAGGACTCAGCCTATGATAATCAGAAATTGGCGAGTGAGCCATGGAAAGATATTACTGTAGACATTCTAAGACCCATACAAGGGGGATGGCCATGAGAGTTATGCTATTGTTGTTATGGATTTGTACTCCTGATGGCCTAAGATATGTTTTTCCAAAGGCATTGAAACACATCATGTAATTAATTTGTTGAAAGATCTCATTGCAAGGGAGGACCTTCCAGAAACATTGTTTACAGACAATTGGTTTCCAAGGAGATGGAGAATTGTCTTCAGGGATGAGGAAAAGTACACAAGAAATGTGCACTATATCATCCCGAATCCAATGGAATAGTTAAAAGATTTAGGTGGTCATTATGACATTGGCGGTAAACCCCGCCTACAGCCGCGGTGATGCCCGCTAACATACCGCCGTGGAGGCGAACATCCGTTGGCCAAATTATGACACAAGCAAACAAATCCGACAGAATACTGCCACAAACACAAATCCGCCTGCCCAGCGGTAGGTGCTAAAGTGGCGGTACCAACACCCATATCGTTACGCCAACAACATAACGCCCACCACACTATGACCCACGAACACCATGGCGGACATTCAATGGTCGTAAACCATTGGCGGTACACACCGGTGCGCTCAAAATGGACACCCATACACTTAACTACACAACATTGTCCAATACCAAAAACACACACCTGGCACTCATACACACACCACACCCACCCACCCAAAGCACTATAATACACACACCCATGTTACCCACAACCCTTTACTAATACAAATTATTGCCACCAGACTGACACCAAGACCACTGCAATGACTAGACACACACACCATATACCCCCTTACATACCTAACGCACCCCACTTCAAACACCCAACCACAGTACCCAACACCCACATACTTACACACACCACACAACACCCATGTCCCCACAAAGACACCCCTGATTCACAGATGAGGAGTTGCGGGTCTTGGTGAAGGAAATAGTCAGGGTATAGCCACAGCTGTTTGGAACACTAAAGGCCCTCATTACGACTCCGGCGGTCGGCGGTAATTTGGGGAAAGGTACTGCCAATGGGCTGGCTGTACCTTTTCCCAAATTATGACATTGGTGATTTGGCTCAAGCCAAACCGCCAATGTACCACTCCACATCACACACCCCACCACATTACCCAACACACCCTCACCAACACACATCACACAACACCCATGGCACCACAAAGGAGGAGTTAAGGGTCATCGTGGAGGAAATTGTCGCGGTAGAGACACAGCTCTTTGGAGCACAGGTGCAGCAAATATCTATAGGAAGGAAGATGGAGCTATGACAGAGAATCGTGGACAGGGTCAACGCCGTAGGGCAGCATCCAAGAACAAGGGATGAAATCAGGAACAGTTGAAGTGACCTACGGGGGAAGGTACGTTCCATAGCAGCAAGGCACCAGCTCACCATACAGAGGACTGGCGGTGGACCCCCACCTCCTCCCCCTCAGCTCACAGCATGGGAGGAGCAAGTCTTGGCACTACTGCATCCTGAGGGACTCGCTGGAGTAGCCGGAGGACTGGACACTGGTGAGTCAAGATTTACTACTTATCATCCCCCATACCTGCTTGCCATCACACCCCCTCACCCTCACTCCCAACACTCCACTACATCCCACACACTGCACCTACACATATGACTAACCACAATGCCAAGCCCTGCCTCCTACAGCAATGCATGGACAGCCGTCCCAGCCCTGCATGGCCACCCATCACTAAAGCATGCACAGCATAGGGAAACTAACAATCACACAATACATCACCATACACAAGCAAAAGGTGGCAGGGCAACACCAACGATAGAGGGGAAGCCAGGGATGTACAATATGTCACAGACATAAAGCATAATACATCACTTACATCCCCCCAGGTGCCCCAGCCAATCCCAGCGGAGAGGAGGTGACACGACTATCCAGTCCCCCAACAGAAGATGCCCCCAGTGATGACAGTAACTCTGGGCTTCAGGATCTGGACCAACAACCTGGCCCATCAGGGACCACTGGACAGCCGGTCACCCAAGCCCACTCAAAGTCCACTCAAAGTCCACCATAGAGCCTCCCTATTCAGTATCCAACACCACAGCACCCACCCAGCGTCCCCACACCTCTGTCCCCAGGACACATCAATCAGCAGTGCTCCTACCTGTACAGGGACCCCAGTCCACACTTCACCCCCAAGACAATCAGGGACCTGGGGTCAGTGGCAGTGGGCACACCGTTCAGGGGACAGAGGCACAGGGCAACAGGGACACTGGGAGGACCGCTGTGCGCCAGGGGGAGGACAGGCCAAGGGAACCGACTCTCCAGGAGGCACTCACCAAGATCCTGGAAGCTTACCCACAATCCCAGGACACAATGGGCCAGATCCTTAACAACATGCTGGAGAACAAGCGGCTGCAGGAGGAACACCATCATGAGATCACAGAGGACTTGCAGGCTCTCAACACCACCATGATCTCCATAGCAGGGGTGCTGGCAGACATGGCCAATATCATGAGGGAATCGACAGCACACCAGCGGGCCTCTAGCACTAGCCAGTCTATTGTCCAGCCCTCCACTTCCGCTGCAGCTAATGGGCAGGAGGCCCCACCACAGGACTCACAGGCCACCAGCACCCCTCCCCTGCAGAAGGTGAACCACCCTGCAAACATTCCCTGCGACCAGACAGAAGACAGTGACACTTGCCAAGACCAAGACCACCGCCAGGAAATGAAACTCTCCTGATTGTCCCCCTTGTGTCCCACCCTGTCACCTTGTCCACTTTGAACTGCCTTTGCTTCCCTTCTTATGGCCCCTCGGACACTGGACCTGTGCTCAAACAGACTGGAACAATACCTTAGACTTTCCTATACCATTACCCCATTTCATTGCACTTTTCAGTCAATTATTTGCACTACAATAAACACCCTTGGACACTACTTGAGTGACACCGTTTTATGTGTTGAAAATGTGTATTTATGGGAACAGTCAAATCTAGTGCAAATGATCTGAACACTGTGATAGCATACAAATAATGACCAGTAGCTGTCTACAGTAAACACATCAGGACACTGTTGTCATATCACCAACATCTTTTAAATGACAAGCCATAGGTGACAGTAAGTTGAGATGCAAAGGAAGTGAATGCCTTCATGATACAGCTACACAGAAAACATCAATAGTCAGAGCAATGGTCAGTTCCACTGTCTCACCTGTGTGTCATTGGAAGTATTGTCGTATAACTGATGTTCTGTTGTCCTCATCCTCATCCTCTGCCTCCTCATCCTCACTGTCCTCAGGGTCCACTGCTGCCACAGGGTCATCTACAGCCCCCTCCTCCTGCAGAAAAGGCACATGTCCTCTGAGGGCCAGGTTGTGAAACATGCAGCATGCCACTGCCATCTGGCAGACCTTCTCGGGTGAGTAGCGCAGGCATCTGAACCTGGCCTTCAGGAGGCCGAAGGTCCTCTCAATTATTCTCCTGGTTCACCCAGGTGCATCATTATAACGATTCTCAGCCCCCGTCCTGGCATTCCTCACAGGGGTCAGGAGCCACAATAGGTTTGGGTAGCCAGAGTCACCTGCAAGTATTGAGGGACAAAATATAGCCTTACACAATGCTGTAGGGATAATACTTTAAGGCATACACTGACATACAGTGGATGGGGACTCTGGCTCACCTATTAGCCACACCCTGTGCCTCTGTAGTTGGGCCATCACATTTGGGATGCTGCTATTCCTCAGAACGAAGGCGTCATGCACTGACCCAGGATACTTGGCAGTAACATGAGAGATGTATAGGTCTGCCAGGCACACCATTTGCACATTGAGTGAATGGAAACTCTTCCGATTCCTGAACACCTGTTCATTCTGGCGGGGGAGGGGACAAACGCAATATGTGTCAATCGTCTCAATAATATTGGGAATATGTCCCATTGAATAGAATCCCGTTTTCACAGTGGTCAAATCTTCCACCTGGGGGAAAGAAATGTAGCTGCACATGTGTTTCACCAGGGCAGACAATATCCTTGCCAGCACGATTGAGAACATTGGCTGTGACATTCCTGCTGCCAAGCCCACCGTCACTTGGAAAGAACCAGTTGCCAGGAAATGGAGCACTGATAGAACCTGCACAAAAGGGGGGATCCCTGTGGGATGACGGATAGCTGATATCAGGTCAGGCTCTAATTGGGCACACAGCTCTGTGATTGTGGACCTGTCCAGTCTATAGGTGAGTATAATGTGCCTGTCCTCCAGTGTAGCCAAGTCCACAAGAGGTCTGTGCGTGGGGGTTTGTCTCCTCCTTCTATTCATCTGCAGTGTTAGGTGTCCAAGGGGCATAGGAGTGAGTAGGCTGCCACAATTTGTACAATGGAACCACCACCTCAGTGTGCATACAGCATTAATGTGATGGGACAGTGGGAATGGCAATGTATGTGCAATTTCCATAAATGACGCAGTTATGGAAGATCTGTATGTAGTCCACCACCATCAAATGGAGACCACCTGCCCTGTATCTAAGGACAGGTGGAAGTGAGGTAACTCCGCCGACTTTGGGCGTCGTGGCGGAAGACAGTCTTGCACCGCCATGCAATTCTTAATTGGCTAATGTGGGTCTCTATGGAGTACAGTGGCCAATGGGGATCAGCGTCGGCGGTGACAGTGTACACCGCCGTGGATGTAACTGCCATTTTCTGTCTATAACCTCGCTTGATTCCTGACTTTCCACAGGACAACACATACACTTCGAGCGAGTGCTGCTGTGACCTGTGTCTGGAACCTACCATGGCCCGTGTGACCAGGGAAAGGGCCCCTGCCTTCACTTCGATGGAGTTGGAGCGCTTGGTGGAAGGGGTCCTGCCCCATTATGGACAGCTGTATGGGCCTCCAGACCAACAGGTGAGTACATCTTGGCCACCATGCATGTGGGAGGGTTGCATGGAGATGTGTGTGCAGGCATCATGTCATATGTGGGGTGCTATGTCTGGTGGTAGTGTACATGGTGTGCACAGGGTGATGTGTGTGCCAATGGAGTTGGAAACTGGATTTGTGGGCCATATGTATGACAGGCTGGATTGTATGTGTAATGCTGTCCTCCTGTCTGTATTCCCTCTGCAGGTCAGTGCCCATCAAAAGAAGGGACTGTGGCGTTCCATTGCCAAAGACGTGCAGACCCTGGGGGTCTACAGCAGGCAGAGCACCCACTGCAGGAAACGGTGGGAGGACCTGAGACGCTGGGCATGGAAGACCGTGTAGGCCCAGCTGGGAATGGCCTCCCAACGAGGAAGGGGTGTCTGTCAGAACCTGACCCACCCTGATGGTCCGCATACTGGCGGTGGCCTACCCAGAGCTGGATGGGCACTTGAGGGCATCCCAGCAGCCACAAGGGGATGAGTACAGTGGGCCTTACTACAATAATTGTAAGGTGGGATGGGATCCGGGTGGCGGTTGTGAGTTAGTGGGTGCCCCTTAATGCCAGAAATTGCAGCGTGATCCAGCTAAAGAGTAATGTGTGTATGGCAAATTCAAGTAACCTAGCTCGTTTGCATTCCATGTCAGTCAGGGCTTTGTGGGTCCCAGGGATGTGCAGTTGGCAGTGTTTGGCCCAGGCACTTGCACCCAAGTCCAGCAGACTTGCTCCTCCAAAAGCCACTCCCTCAACCTCCACTCCCATCCCTCCTCCCTCATCCCGCCCCACAGTCCCTAAGAAGCTTTTCCTTGCCCAACTTGACCTCTTCCCTCCCCCTCACCCTGACCTGCCCGTAAAAGCAGGGTCCCAACGACCCAGCCCAGCACCTCAGACAAACTGTCCACAGGGACAGTGGAGGCACCTCCTGGTCGTGGAGGCTAGACAGTGAAGGTTCCCACTCCACCAGCCAGGAAAGGGAAGGATCCCACTCCACCAGCCAGGGAAGGGAAGGACCCCACTCCACCAGCCGGGAAAGGGAAGGATCCCACTCTACCAGCCAGGGAAGGTTCCCACTCAACCAGCCAGGCAAGGGAAGGATCCCTCTTCACCAGCCAGGAAAGGGTAGGATCCCACTCACCCACCAATGTCAGAAATGGTTCCCACTAAACCACCAATGTCAGAAAAGGTTCCCACTCAACCACCAATGACAGAAGAGATTCCCACTCAACCACCAATGACAGAAGAGGTTCCCACTCAACCACCAATGTCAGAAAATGTTCCCACTCAACCACCAGTGTCAGAAATGGTTCCCACTCAACCATCAATGTCAGAAAAGGTTCCCACTCAACCACCAATGACAAAAGAGGTTCCCACTCAATCACCAATGTCAGAAAAGGTTCCCACTCAACCACTGGTGACAGACAAGAAGCCCTCACCTCCAGCAGAGGCTGCCCCAGGAGACACCTCCCCCAGCAGGGACAATGCAGCCCTCACCTCCAGCACAGGCTGCCCAAGAGACACCTCCCCCAGCAGAGAGAATGCAGCCCCCACCTCCAGTAGAGGACATATAGGCCACCCTCCAGGGACTGTTGTACTAGGAGCCTCCTCTAGAACCAGTGGGCATGTTCCCAACCTCAGACTGTGACCTTGCGCTCCCCAGCATTGGGAAATAAACATGGAGCCCCCTCCAGGAGTGGTGGGCAAGTTCCCCACCTCAGAGACTGTGACCTTGCCTTCCCCGTCATTGGGAAATGAGCATGGAGCCTCCTCCAGGAGCAGTGGGCAAGTTCCCGACTTCAGCTGAGGTGCCACCCACCCCTCTTCCCCCTGAGGTGACTGTCCACTTCCGAGATGTTGCCCCTGCACAGTGTTGTGCGGAATTCGTCAAGATCAAGTTGGGGCTTGGACTGTGCCCTGTGGCCATGTGGGCCTTATGCACTTTGGATTGGGCATTGGCCCTTTCTGGACAATTGTTCATGTATCGTTGTTCTAAAATTGGTTCATATGGTGGGTGTTGCCTTGCTATTACAATGTCAGTGTTGCCGAACTGTAGTCCTTGTATTATTATGCCGTGCATTGTGTGCCACCGGTTTATGTCTGCAGCTCGTTGTGTGTGTGGTGTGTGTGTGGATGGTGTGTGTTGTGCGTGTGTGTGTCACTCTCCTTTTCCTCCCTCCCTCCCTTGTGTGCTAGGCGGCTGCACTCACCGTCGTCGTCTTTGTCGGCATTGGGGTTCCAGGTGGAGCATGGCGTAGAAGAGCATCTGAAGACTTGCAGTTCCGGTTCCATGGCGGCCTCGGTCTTCTCTGTGTTTCTGTCGGTGAGTCTTTGGTCTTCTGTGATGTGTTTCCGCCAGGCTTTTGACGGCGTTCGTACCACTCCGGAAATCGTGGCGGTTTTCAGTGTCATAATATGGTGGGTGGTACCTTGTCTTCTGCCTGCCTATTGATGGCTACCACCGTGGTGCGTGGTGTTAACACCCTGGCGGATGGTGTGGAACATTGGCTGTCTATGGAAGTTATCACCGTCATGGTCATAATTTGGCGGTAATTACCGCCAGCCTGTTGGCAGTATTACGGCCACTTTAGAAGTCACCGCCAATATCATAATGAGGGTCTAAATGAAACCATTTCTTTAAGCAAAGATAACTGCCTAGATTGGCAGAAAGAAGTATCAAGGAGGGCTGGAGTGCACAGGTTTACAGCTTACACCACCATGGGAATGTCCCCATGTGTTTTGTTTCATGGGCGACACCTCAATACCATTCTAGAACTGTCTTGAGTCAATACATTTTTAGGAGGTAAAACATTAAGGGCTTGATTACAACTTTGGAGGAAGGTGTTAATCCGTCCCAAATGTGACGGATATACCACCAGCCGTATTACGAGTTCCATAGGATATAATGGACTCGTAATACGGCTGGTGGTATATCCGCCACTTTTGGGACGGATTAACACCTTCCTCCAAAGTTGTAATCAGGCCCTAAATGTTGAATCCAAGCAATGGAGGGTGAGAGAAGATTTTAAATTAAGAAACAGTAAAATATGTTTTGATGAAAAACACTCTGTTAAAATAACAGATATAAAAGTTGGAAATATTTTCATGATAAGAAGACCAGGCTGGCATGTGAGTAGAAACAAACTGCCAAAACCAATGAGAGTTATCAAAATCTTCACGAATGCCATAAGAACTGAAGATCACCGAGTGTGGAATCTCAACAGAGTGGTGATATATAAAGGAAAGATGTTAGATAATGCCGAGTGCTATTCTCAGCAAGAGAGGGATGACAAGAAAAAGGATTTTGATGATGGTAGAATCAAAAATGTCTGACTTTAGGAAAAAGAATGATGATACTAGTATCAAAAACAAAGATGAGAGATTACTAAGGAGGTCTGATATGAAAGTACAAAGTTCAATTTATCTAAGTGGCTATGTTTAGTTCCCTATATTGATATGACTACAGTGTTTTTTTTGTTGTATAATGGTTTGGTTGTGCTAATATGTTAGTTACTGTATTTTATTCTGTATTGCATGGTGTATTGTTTGTCTTTCTTAAAATTTAAATAGAAGGGAGGTGCATTGTATCGTGAGCTGATGTCAGCAAGCCTGACTTCAGCTCAGAATGGAATTGTCAAGGATTCCATGGAATATAGGAAGAAATGATGACAAGGTGACCAACAGGAGGGTTGGATGGATGAGCTGTTTCTTCCAAGATACCTTCAAATAAATCCTTATGTTCTACTTAACCATCAGTGTGTACCTACTTCGATGCAAAACTCTCTTGTGTACTTCCCTTCCACGCCAGTGCTCTATGTTGTTCTCTCTGACCCATGTGCTTCTCCTCCAGAGTGCTCTTGGCTCTTCCATGCAAGCATCTACCCCCGCCTCCGTGATTTTCTCTTCCATGTGTGCTTCATCCCTGCCCTCCATGTTTCTCCCATCTTCATGTGTTGCTTTCCCCACCTACATTTACTTTTACCTTAACCCCTTCCCTCACCTGCTCCCTGGACCCAATTCTCCATTGCCTCACCCCAATGCTATAGTTCTTGATATTAGTTAATTTTTGTTTTTTGGAAGGCTATGCAGTACTTCTGCCAACTCCTCTGCTTTAAAAACAAAAAAAATGGTTTTGCGTTGCAGCGTTTTACCGATCTAACTTGATAGAAAAACAAGAAAAAAAGTATTCATGTTATTTCACAGGTGTGCACATGCGTAGTGATGCATGCAGTTGCATCATAACGCATGCCCACTCCCACGTCATTGTGCGTACCTGCCTATATAAAGTGAGGCTGCGATTGGTGGGTGAGTCAAGGGTGGAGGAACAGCTGTGATAGTCAGTACAAAAGTGAAGCATCATGAAATTGCACTACCACCAGTGGGGAGCATTGAAGCAACAGGTATACAGATTCAGACATCTGCAGGCCCTCTTCGACTGACTGCAACCTACTCACCACCAGACCAGGTATGCCCAAGCGACATAGATGCTCTACTGGACTCCAGCGTCCCAACATTAATTGGAGGAGACCTTACTGCCAAGCACCAATGCTGGAACTCTCGGACCGCAACCAGCAAAGGACATGCTCTTCTTACCCACTCAAGAAAGAAGAACTTTGTAGTTGCTGGCCCAACTCGTCCAACGCATGGCAGAAACTGGACATCCTGGACATTGCTGTCATGAAGAATCTTTCCCAGTCTATAGAACTAGAGACTTTAACAGCACTGACATCTGACCACAACCTGGTTTTGATCATCTTTGGAGACGAAATTGAATGCCAACAGCACTGGGCTAGGTACAACTACCAAAAGGCAGACTGGTACCTCTACAAGAGAAGCCTGGATGAAATCTTGACTCTTGATCCAATACGCTGTATCAGAGACATTGACTAAGCTGTTGACAGCTTCACAGATGCAGTCCACACTGCCACCAAATGCAGCATTCCTCAACAGAAACCTCAAAGCTGCTCCATCTACAAACTCCCATGCAGCATCAAGCAGTCAATAGCCAAGAAGAATAGAGCATGAAGACAGTGGCAGAAGTATCGTACCCCTGACCTGCTGAAGAAGTACATGTTGACAAAACTGCTAACGACACAAATAAGCCAGCACAGAGGTGAAAACTGGGAAGCAGCAACAGCTCATTTGAAGGATTCAGATAATTCTCTCTGAAGAATGACATGGCACTTGACTGGAAGAAAGGAACCTAACCCACTGATACAAGGAAAGACTCACCTGGCCTGCAGCAACAGAGACAAGGCAGAGGTCCTGGCTAACACCCTGGAGACATCCTTCAAGTCCAACCAGGTCATCAAATTGACAAGAGAAGTAGAGCAAGAAATCACCAAGCATTACGTGGAGCATCCACCGGAAACAGATGCTGCAACCATAGAAGAATGCTCAAGTGACGAAATACGAAGCCTGATAAAGAAGGTGAAAAATGGCATGGCCTCAGGAAAAGATGGAATAAGCAACCAAGCCATCAAGATGTTCCCAAATGCAGCAGTGGATCGCCCTACTGAAATCTTCAACGCATGTCTCCAGCACTTCCCTAAAGCCTGGAAAGAAGCAAGAGTCATTGTATTCCCTAAGGCTAGGAAGTCACTAAGAGATTCTGCAAAATATCACCCTATAAGTCTGCTAACTGGCCTATCAGAGCTCTTTGAAAAGGTAATTATTGCACGTCTCAGTGACTTTGCATCAAGTGAAAAGTTTTTTGCCAAAGAACAGTATGGGTTCCATCAACCTCTCAGAGTTGTGGACATTATTAGCCATGGATTCAACATCAACAAATCACTTAGCCAAAGCTTTCGACCAAGTATGGCATAGAGAATGACTCTACAAGCTTACTAAGCTGAGGTTTCCCAGCTGCCTGGTAAATCTGATGACCAAGAAGGACGCACTCTCCATGTGTCCATGCGTGAGGAATGCTCAATTGTACGCCCTATTCTTGCTAGAGTGCCTCAGGGATCAATTCTTGGACCGTTTCTCTTTAATATATTTACAAATGATATTCCCAAGGGCTTAAGAAAACAGACCTCAGTCTCTACGCCGATGATGTTGTAGTCATCACCCAATCTTTTAGCAAAAAGGAAGCAGCAAAGAACTTTGAAGCTTCGCTCAGTAATATCTCTGGATGGTACAGCGATTGGTGGTTGAACCTCAACATAAGCAAAACCACAGCAACATTGTTCACCAGAAAGCAGATCAAAAAGCATCCAAAGTTCCGCCTCAATGGAGAGGAGATAAAGTGGGAAAGGAGCAGCTCATACCTAGGGGTGACACTTGACTCTAAACTTAGGTGGAGAAACCACATTGTGAAGACATGCCAGAAAGCAACAACCAAACTGGCTGCATTGTACTCGCTTCTGAGAACAAAATCAATGCCTTTGCAGAGCAAAGTGCACACAATAAATGCAATTATTCAACCTACAATGACAGATGCTTCACCAGTGTGGAGCGGTTTCAAGCTGGAATATCGGAAGCCTCTGCAGACACTACAGAAAAAGGCCTTACGGATAGCTACAGGTGCTCCTTGCTTTGCAAACAGCAGACCTCCACAGAGATGTGGGCATCGAGATGTTGGACGACCATCTCCGCAAACTCAACGTGAAATTCCACAAAGGACTGGATCAAAAAGAAAACCCACAGATCAAGAAACTTGCTGACATTTCTGCAAACCCTTTTGACTGCTATCTGTGGCCCATCACAGTGCTGACCATGTGAACCAACTTCAACTGTGAAAAAGAGTCACAGATCAATAAGCAAACAAAACAGCGATTTAACAAGTCCAAAATCAAAATGTATATGGAGTAATGAGGCTACCGCCTTGGTATCCAAAACCAGTGCTTGATTTGTGCTTGTTGCACTTATGTTTGAGGCCCAGCACTTATTTTTCTGCCTCAAGCGTTCACTGAGAGCAAAAGACACATTTGGGAAATACAGAGGAAAAGAAAAACGAAAAAGCGTCACAATGGGAGAAAGCTGCAGGAGTGAGCTGAAGGGCTGAAGGGGCAGGGAGTGGCTGTAAATAGATTAAGGAGGCCCGAAATGGCTTCAGGATTACACTGCCTCAGTATTCTGTGCTCTCACATTTAATTGCAGCAGAGGCATGTTTGAGAGAAGGGATTTGGGCACCAGCACGTTTTTATTTACAAATTAATCACTGTCCAAAACACATAGCTGTCAGAAGGAATCTGACAGGCAGAGAAGAAAACTGTCATTACGACTTGTTTTTCCTCGGCATCCTCAAAAGGTACAGGCAAAGTTAGTAGGTCTCAAAGCAGACCGATTGGCTTTGCCCTGCCAGCACTTGCTACAAAGACAGTGTCTGATGTCTGCCTTTTACATTAAACTATAAACACATTAAACTATAAACACACTAATCTGACACTAGTTCGGTGAAATATTTCTTCGAAATCAGAGTTTTACCTGGGGATAAAATTATTGTTTTGATTCTTCCTCAGAACACAGAGTGACCTGCGCGCGCTAAGGCCTGGGGACCGGAAACGACCTGTTCTCAGACATCAGTGAAATGTTTATACAACCTGTTCGAATCTGAACATGGAAAGTTTAAGTAGACTTTCCAGAAAGGAAAGCATAAACATTACTCTTTAAAAATCTCAAATACGTGTTATCGAACTATAAATCAAGTAAAAAAATGCAAACTTAATGTTTTTAAATCTAAGCTCGAGAAACACAAAAAGCTAGACACCCAGGAAGGAAATCATAGGTAAACGATAAGAGGCGAGTGAGTGAGTAATTATTATATTTTGTCATAGCCACCCTCTCAGGTGTGTACATCCAGATAACAGAGAAGGTTCAGCCAATTACAGCAACTTCTGCTTTCTTTCGTGAGCGAGGATCATGGGATCACATAGATTTAAAGGTTCTTGATGCAGAAATTAGACCAAGTTTTAACGTTGTCATTGCGACATTTAACCAGTACTAAAACCTCTCGTTTTTTGGAAGATGCCTTGAATCACAGTGTTCACACGTGAGGAAGCCGGGCGGAGCTCCTTGTGGACAGCTGCCTGTCCAGTACTGGTTGTGTTAACAGTGGTGGTAGAAGTGGTAAGGGTGGTGGTAACGGTGGTGGTAATTCTGCTAGTGGCTATGGTGGCTGTTAGAAATGGGGTCTTTGGTTGGCAGTCAGGTTGCCCCCCGTCCAAGCAAGGACCCTCACTGTATAGAGGGTAAATCACACACAATCCAAATTATCCTGTGCCCACCCCCTGGTAGCTTGGCACTGAGCAGTCAGGCTTAACTTAAAAGGCAATGTGTAAAGTACTTGTGCAATAAATCATGCAATAACACAGTACAACACCTCAAAAATACACTACACAGTGTTTAGAAAAATATATAATATTTATCTGGTTAAATGCATGTCAAAACGATTAGGATTTGATAAGTACACTTTGAATTATCACTGTAGGAAATGATAAAAGAAGTCTTTAGTCTTTAAAAATTAACCAATGTCTCTTGCAAGCACAAAGTACCTGGTTTGCTTTCAAATTCTCCACAAGGGACAGCAGAAGAGGAGATGCGTGTAAAGCGGGGACGTGTGCGTTGATTTTTCTGGCACACACAGAAGGTGCGTTGTTGAGTTTTCAAGCAGGGCAGACTTTGCTTCGATTTCCAGAGCATGGACTCGGATCTTCTTTGGGTTGCGGGGTTTTTGGACGCCTTGGGGATGATGCGGAGAAATCCTGGGCGTGCAAGATGAAGTCACAGGGGCTGCGTCGATCCGGTGGGCGTTACGTGGAAACTTCTGTCGCACGGCAGGCGCTGCGTCGTTTCTTCTCGCAGGAAGTCGGGCTGTGTCATTCCGGTTCGGCTTTGCGTCGATCCAGTGGGCCGTGCGTCGAAGTTCCGGTTGCAACACTAGCGCTGCATCGATCTCCTCTTGGGCAGCCAGGCTGCGTCATTCCGGTTCGACGTACGATGATTTTCTCACCGCGATGCAGGCTGTGAGTCGTTTCTTGCAGGCTGTGTGTCAATTTTCGCTGCACAAGGAGTTCTTTTGCAGAGATGAAGTCTTTTTGGCCCTGAGACTTCAAGGAACAGGAGGCAAGCTCTATTCAAGCCCTTGGAGAGCACTTCTCAGCAGAGCCAGAGGGCAGCAAGGCAGCAGGGCAACAGCAGGGCAGGAGTCCTTTGCAGAAAAGCAGTCAGGTGAGTCCTTTGAGCAGATAGGCAGTTCCTCTTGGCAGGTTGCAGGTTCTGGTTCCGGGATTCTTCTCCAGTGGTTTCTTGTCCAGAAGTGTCTCAGTTGGTAGTGTCAGAGGCCCTGTTTAAATACTGAAATGTGCCTTTGAAGTGGGGGAGACTTCAAAGAGTGGCTTAGAAGTGCACCAGGTCCACTTTCAGTTCCATCCTGTCTGCCAGGGTCCCAGTAGGGGGTTTGGCAGTCCATTGTGTGAGGGCAGGCCACAGTCCTTTCAAATGTAAGTGTAAGGCCCTCCACCCTCCCAGCCCAGGAAGACCCATTCAGTATGCAGATGTGTGCCGGTGTGACTGAGCATCTTGTGTTTGGGGTTGTCTGAGTGAAATGCACAAGGGAGCTGTCAACTAACCTAGCCAGACGTGGATTGGAAGGCACAGAAGGATTTGAGTGTAGAGAAATGCTCACTTTCTAAAAGTGGCATTTCTAGAATAGCAATATTAAAGCCAACTTCACCAATAAACAGGATTTTCTATTCACATTCTGGCCATACTAAATATGACCTGGCTACTCCTTTCAGATCAGAATCTACCACTCAAACAGTATATAAGGGTAGCCCTAATGCTATCCTATGAAAGGAGCAGGTATCACAGCAGTGTAAAACGAATTTAGGAGTTTTACACTACCAGGACATTTAGAACACACATGTTCATGTCCTGCCTTTTACCTACATAGCACCCTGCCCTATGGGCTACCTAGGGCCTAGCTTAAGGGGTGACTTATATGTAGAAAAAGGGGAATTTAAGGCTTGGCAATTACTTTTAAGTGGAGGTGAAACTGCACACACAGGCCCTGCAATGGCAGGCCTGAGGCATGGTTAGGGGGCTACTTATGTGCGTGGCACAATCAGTGCTGCAGGCCCACTGGTAGCATTTATTCTACAGGCCCTGGGCACATGTAGTGCACTTTGCTAGGGTCTTACACGAAAAATAAATATGCCAATTGGGTATGAGCCAATGTCACCATGTTTTAGGGAGAGAGCATGTGCACTTTAGCACTGATTAGTAGTGGTGGTATTGGTGGTAGAACTGGTGAAATGGTGGTGGGAATACTGGTGGTGGTAATTCTGTTAGTGGCAATGGTGCTCATAGGAATTGCGGTTGTAATTCTGTTTGTGGCAGTGGTGTGGTAGTATTGGTGGTAACACTGGTGGTATTGGTGGTTGTACTGGAGGTGGTAATTCTGTTAGTGGCAATGGTGGTGGTAGCACTAGTGGTATTGGTGGTAATAATGGTGGTATTGGTGATGGTAGTACTGGTGGTACTGGTGGTGGTAATACTGATGGTAGCAATTCTGTTAGCGGCAATTATGGTGGTAGCACTGGTGGTATTGGCGATGGTAGTACGGGTGGTATTGGTAGTGGTGGTAGTACTGGTGGTGGTAATTCCATTAGTGGTAATGGTGTTTGTAGTACTGGTGGTAGTGGTGGTAGTACTAGTGGTATTGGTGGGGGTAGTACTGGTGGTGGTAATTCTGTTAGTGGCAATGCTGGTGGTAGTACTGGTGGTATTGGTGGTAGTAATACTGGGGGTGGTAATCCTGTTAGCGGCAATGGTGGTGGTAGACCCGCAGGAGACAAGGACAAGGTCCTTCCCCTGGCTACAGGGAGGAGCTGGTACATCAGGCCTCCATGCCCTGCTCTTGGTGCACACTTCTGTGTGCAGATATCCGGCTGACCCAACACATTCTGAAGTGTGGCTGCCATGTGAGCAGACTTTACTCGCCTCACCATGAACCATAAGAAAGCTCAGTGGGTTGGCGTGACTGACTGCAGCCAGAACACCGCCCCGGACTCACTAAGGATGACGCGCTCAAACACTGAGGCATCCACATTAAGGCGCATTCCTGTCCTCTACATTTGACACAGCGCCACACGTTGTCTTGCTACGTTGCACTGCGTCAAATAATGATAAATCTGGGCTTGAGGATTTTCATCTTTCATCACCATCGTTCTACTTGAATGGCTACTTGTGTGGTTTGTGCTCCATCTGGACCACAACATTGGCACCACACAGGTAAGGAGCATCCTGAGCTCTCATACTATCACACAGATGTCCTCCTCCATGGGAGCTTTGTATCAAGGGAACAGTCAGCAGGCACCAAATGGCACTGGATCCTCTCTGCCCTGTAATCCAAAAGGTGTGACGTTCTGTATATTATGTGATATGAACATGCAAATATGAAACATTTGTTCATGTTGCTTGTGCACTCTAGGACCCCGGGAGTATCCTTTTCAGGACACAAAGACCCTCACCCACCGAGGTGGCATGCCTTATCATCGGGTTGTATTCCATGTTGGATGGGCAGGTTACTACCCAATGGGCCCCTGGATGGGACACTTTGATGGAGATCTTTTCTTATGCAAGCTCATGTCCAGATGTGCCTTTGATGCATGCCCTGGTTCCCCTGGGGTAGGGAGGGATTGGTGAATCGGGGAGAGCGGTTGTGGTGGAGTGAAGATAAAACTACTTATGGACAACCAAAGTGGATTGTTTACTTAATCAACATGGTGAAATTAAAGCACAAAAGGGACCCCTAGGACCAAAGTGGTCCATGAGTCTGTGACCTGCTCTACATCCTTCGTGTCAGCAGTGGTTCCTGACCTGTGGTCTAGGGATCTCTGGGGGTCCGTGAAGCCTCCTCAGGGAATCCGCAACTGCTTAGAAAATGTAATAATATTAACAGATTAGGTCCCCAGCTTCCAGTAATGACTCAGTGGGGGGGTCCCCTGATTCCAGCACTGACTCCGTGTGGGTCCCCGGATACCAGTAATGATAAAGAGGGGGTGCACAGAGGTCAAAAGTTTCAAAACCACTGCCTTAAAGAGTGCACGGCAATTCCTCAGGACCTAAATAAAACCTTAATCTCTTCCAAGGGACATGATTGCAGGAGTTTTTTTACATGTCCCCAGGAGTGAAAAGTGCTGACATTTCTATGAAAGTGCAATTGTTTTGATATCTGAAACTTTTGTGACTTGTTTTTGATTACCATGACACTCATTTGGATGGCAGTGACCTGTCTTTAGTTATGATTAAACCTAGACCATTCGGGATAATATTTTCACTTCATTATTTTAATGCCACTATCACGTGTTGCCTGACCTTTCAGTTACACTGGACCAAGTTTTTATAGCAAAGACCAGTATCTGAGCAAATAATCAATAGTTAACGTGTGACTGGGGTCCTCTTCGCCTTGAGAAAGCCCCAAGCCTGGGCACCGACCAAGGGCTGACACACGTGTCGGCTGACCCTTGTCTTCTGAACATAGTATCAATATTGATATAAGAAATACCGGCATACTAAAACTCTGTATTATAGTAAAGCAGCATCTGTCTATATATGAAAATTGAACATACATTAAGAGATTCATCTTGACTACCCTGCACATACATACCTTGTCTACCCAGTGGCTTTCAAAATAGGTAAACAGTGACCTACTATGGAGCAGTGACAGCAGTCTAGAGTCTAAAACAGGCAGATGCAGAGCAGGGGAAACAAGTGGGGGCAACTGATGACCACGTTTAGGGGAAGAGACCACAGGCCAGGGACTGAAACCGGCAGTGGTACGCCTAAAGATCTCAAACACAGGAAAATAAAACTGAATTATTAACAACAAGTTATGGATTAAAACAGGTAAAGACGTAGGAGTACGAAGGAGTCATGATGCATGCGTATCGCCAGTGGTGCAATGGCAGCCATTTTGGTTTTTACCATGACAACAGTGCCCACAGATGTGTGGGAATGGCAAACGGGGTGAGATTAAGAATGCCAAGAGAGTGTGAAGGGCAGTGGACCCTCATTTAAAAATAAATACATACATAAACCTATTAAATAAATGAAAGTCAATAATCGTGTTTACTTCTTCTTTAAGTAGTTGATATCTGCGATATCAGGTGAACCATAGTAGCCAATGACGGAAAGCGGCAGCCTAACGCCCCCTCTATATATGCATACATCTGTGGTGTGCTGGTTCCAGTAGAGAAGGGCGAGCCACTGGGAGCTGGAGCCAGGCTGGAACCTGAAGCCTGGCTCTGGCTCAGCTCGAGGTCCTGTCGGAACCTCGGGTCCAAAACGAGTCGAGCTTTCATGTGTCTCCTGCTTTCCTTCCTCTGTCCATGATGTGGAATTAAGGTCATGGCAGACGACTGTGGAAGTGGGAGACAGGTTCGAGTATCGGTCTCGGCTCATTGTCCTGTGATTCTCGGCAAATCACTTAGGGCTACATGTACGTAGCATGTTGCGTATCGCAAACAGCGAATCAGGCCGTTTGCAATGTGCAAAATGCACTTCGGTATATTGGAACCCATTTTTGCGATTCAGTAAACTATTTACCAAATTGCAAAAGGCGATTGCGAGTCACAATTAGGAAGGGGTGTTCCCTTCCTAATTGCGAGTCGCAGTCCCATGTATGATTGTTTTGAGACCGTGAATGCGATCGCAAAACAATTGCAGTTAGCACCAGTGTCACACTGGTGCTAACCCATTCGCAAACGGGAAGGGGTCCCCATTGGACTCCTTCCCCTTTGTGAATGGCAGTAAAAACATTTTTTCAGAGCAGGCAGTGGTCCTGTGGACCACTGCCTGCTCTGAAAAAATGAAACGAAAACGTTTCATATTTTTTTTTTAAATGCATCTCGTTTTCCTTTACAAAAATGGGCTGCATTTAAAAAAAAAAACACTGCTTTATTTAAAAGCAGTCACAGGCATGGTGGTCTGCTGACCCCAGCAGGCCACCATCCCTGTGAGAGCGACCATTCCCAAGGGGGTCGAAAATTGCGACCTACCTCATGAATATTCATGAGGAAGGCCATTTGCGACCCCCTTGCGAATCGCAAAGAGTGTCATTCACACTGTTCAACATAAGGTTTTGCGACTCGCAAATTGCGAGTCGCAATACAATTTGTTCGTACATGAAGCCCTTAGTCTCCCTGCGCCTATAAACAATGCATGTGGCATATGTAATGTGGCTGGCACTCATGTAAAGCATCCAACACCTTTGGGTTGAGTTTGCACTGTTTCAGAAATTGCAGAAAATGCACTGAAAGGTGCAAGGCGTTAAGGTGCAAATCCTCAACATAATAAAAGACAAATAGACAACCACTTACTGGCTAATTTGTGCAAAGTGAAACCAGCAAACCTGGAAAAATCGCTGCTTCCCAACTTAAATTGTGTGATATTAAGCAAATATTTAATTTCACAAAAACCCTTTTTTCTTTATTATCAAATATGAATGCACTTTCAAATACGTGAGTTCAGACCACAAGTTGTACAGAACTGTCACGTTTAATAAGTACGTCTCCATGTAATCCTATAATGTGCTCTGTTAATATTAAAGCTTCTACATGTTAAGGGAATACACTTTTTAAATTTTTTTTTAACAAACTTTATAATATTTTAGGTGATGTTTGTTGTATGATTTACATAGCAAATATTTTCAGGGTCGGCTTGTGCACGGGCTCCAAGAGCCAAACCAGGCCATTGGCTCGGATCTGGCTTGGTTCTCCCTGTTAATTTGTTGGCTCTCCCACCTCTAGTTTCCAGACAGCTAAAGCTGCTGGGAATGGGACAAGTGAGAGGAATGGGAAGAGTTGATGAGAACAGAGAGATAAAAAATGAGTGAGAGAAGGAGAGTGAAGAGTTCGGATAAAGAGACCAAGAAGGAAAGGAAGTACGACAGACAGTTAGTAAAAAAAGCGACAACAGAGAACAGACCAGAGAAAGAAACTGAAAGAGGAAGAGAAACTGTGGAGAAGGAAAGACAATGAAGGAGGAGAGAGAAAGAAAAAAGCGAAAGAAAGAACGTATGTAGGAAAGAAACTGAGGTAGAAAGTATAACAGAGGCTAGGAGAGAAAACATAAAAAATGAGCATAAAAAAGGAGAGAAAGGAAAAAGAGAACTGGCGAGAAAACAGATAAGGAGACACGGGAAGACAAAATGGGAGAGAGAGAAGAAAAACGGACATTGTGTGGAACAGGGGAATTAAGAGTGAAAACAGATAGAGTTTGTGAGAGTGGAAGCTGAGAGAGAGAAGAGATAAAGAGTCAGAGAGAGAAAGAGAGGAGAAAGTGGGAGAGAAAGAGAGAGCAAGTAAGGACAGAGATACAGAGGGAGTTTGTGATTGTGTATGATTAAGAATTGGGCAACAAAGTAAAAGAGCAGCACAGATAGGGGGAAAAGGGAGAACATCAGCAAAGTGAAGGAGTCACTAACTGAGCGAACAATAATGCCACCGTGCAGATGTCTCCCTAGATCCAAACGCGAGGTTAAGGCAAGAGATTCCCCCAGCATCCAAAGCCCACACCTTGGATTTACATGTCCACAGACACTCACCCACCAATGGGTGTTCCAGGAAGCATGTGGTGTCCTCTAATGGCCCATCAGCCCAACTACTGAGTTCCCTGAACCCTTCACACCTCTCTGAGTCACCCATCTTAAGATGCTCTCCAGGATGCAGGTGTTTATGTCCTCCTAAGACCCAGCAGCTTCCACTCTGAGTTACCAGTTTGCCTTGCCCCCCCCCACCCAGTCACCCACCTTAAGATGCTCTCCAGGAAGCACTTTCTGATGTCATACAAAGACCCAGCACTCTAATTCTGAGTTCCCTGAGTCCCGTCCACCTCCCAGAGTCACCCATTTTAAGATGCTCTCCAGAAAGCAGGTGTTGATGTCCTCCTAAAATCCGTCAGCTTACACTCAGAGTGACCCCCCCATGCCCTGCCTCCCTCAGGCACCCACCTTAAGATGCTCTCCAGAAAGCAGGTGTTGATGTCCTTCTCTGTGAAGCGTGCCATGGCCTTCACAGCTCGGGGATTCACCAGGCAGGGTGTGGCATTGAAGGTCTGGCGCTGCAGTTCTGAGGGGTCTTTCAGCCACATCTTAGCCAGGTAGACTCCGTCCAGCTTGTTCCCAAAGGTGCCCCCGCCGACAGCAACTTTGGTCACAGGCTTCAGGGGGACTGACTTAGAGGTCATGTCAATGTCCTTCTTCTCTGTGGATGCCATGCTATAAGCTGCCAGCTGTGGAGAGTGGCATAAAAGGGAGAGAAGGGGGAGATAAAAGTTCAGTGTACACAGGTGCATGTTTGAAATAGGCCCTGCCTGTACCTTCCTTCTGTCTCCTGACTGCCCACTCTCTTCACTGCCAGCGGCAGCTCAGGTCTGTTCACTTCTTGGTTCTTATCTCATCGGGCTTCCCTCACTCGATGAAGGAGGATACTCAGAAACACACTGTACCCTCCTTCCAGGAATTCCAAGCAGCTCAAACCACACCTGTCACCTCAACAGGCTTATTGATCTCACATGTGTGGACACTCCCTGTGAGGAAAAGCAAAGGCAGGACATCTAATTCACTAATGAATGGCAAGAGGCAGGCAACCACTTCACTGAGGAATGGCAGAGGCAGAAAACTACTTCACAAAGGAATGGCAGAGGTGGGCACCTACTTCACAAAGGAATGGCAGAGGCAGGCAACTACTTCACTTAGGAATGGCAGAGCAACAGGCAACTACTTCACTAAGGAATGGCAGAGGCAGGCAACTACTTCACTAAGGAATGGCAGAGGCAGCAACTACTTCCCTAAGGAATGGCAGAGGCAGGCAACTACTTCGCAAAGGAACAACAGAGGCAGGCAACTACTTCACAAAGGAATGGCAGAGGCAGCAACTAATTCACTAAGGAATGGCAGAGACAGGCAACTATTTCACTAAGGAATTCAGAGGCAGGCAACTACTTCCCTAAAGAATGGCAGAGGCAGGCAACTACTTCACTAAGGAATGGCAGAGGCAGCAACTACTTCCCTAAGGAATGGCAGAGGCATCAACTACTTCACTAAGGAATGGCAGAGGCAGCAACTACTTCCCTAAGGAATGGCAGAGGCATCAACTACTTCACTAAGGAATGGCAGAGGCAGCAACTACTTCCCTAAGGAATGGCAGAGGCAGCAACTACTTCCCTAAGGAATGGCAGAGGCAGGAAACAACGTCACTAAGGAATGGCAGAGGCAGGCAACTGCTTCACTAAGGTACGGCAGAAGCAGGAAACTACTTCATTAAGCAATGGCAGAGGCATCAACTACTTCACTAAGGAATGGCAGAGGCAGCAACTACTTCCCCAAGGAATGGCAGAGGCAGGCAACTACTTCACTAAGGAATGGCAGAGGCAGGCAACTACTTCATTAAGGAATGGCAGAGGCAGGCAACTACTTCATTAAGGAATGGCAGAGGCAGCAACTACTTCACTAAGGAATGGCAGAGGCAGCAACTACTTCCCTAAGGAATGGCAGAGGCAGCAACTACTTCACTAAGGAATGGCAGAGGCAGGCAACTACTTCACTAAGGAATGGCAGAGGCAGCAACTACTTCCCCAAGGAATGGCAGAGGCAGGCAACTACTTCATTAAGGAATGGCAGAGGCAGGCAACTACTTCATTAAGGAATGGCAGAGGCAGCAACTACTTCACTAAGGAATGGCAGAGGCAGGCAACTACTTCACTAAGGAATGGCAGAGGCAGGCAACTACTTCATTAAGGAATGGCAGAGGCAGCAACTACTTCACTAAGGAATGGCAGAGGCAGCAACTACTTCCCTAAGGAATGGCAGAGGTCAGCAACTATTTCATTAAGGAATGGCAGAGGCAGCAACTACTTCACTAAAGGAACTGCAGAGGCAGGCAAATACTTAACTAAGGAATGGCAGAGGCAGGCAACTACTTCACTACGGTACATCAGAGGCAGGAAACTACTTCACTAAGGCATGTCAGAGGCAGGCAATTACTTCCCTAAGGAATGCAGAGGCAGGCAACTACTTCACTAAGGAATGGCAGAGGCAGGCAACTACTTCATTAAGGAATGGCAGAGGCAGCAACTACTTCCCTAAGGAATGGCAGAGGCAGGCAACTACTTAACTAAGGAATGCAGAGGCAGGCAACTACTTCACTAAGGTACAGAAGAGGGTGGTACTCATTTAACTGAAGAATGGCAGAGTTAGAGTGATGCTGATTAATGAAGTCCAAACATCCCATGCACTAAAACAACACTGAGGGTCTGAGACATAAAAAACAGTTGGAATCTCACTCCTACTTATGTCAAGTTTTTATACAGTGCTTCATCCTGCACATATGCTTTTCTAAGCACAGTAAATACCAGATGTTACTACTTCCCAAGGTAATGGCACTTTAGGTACTGGCCTTGGAATGATGGAAGGCTTTGTCTAACTCCCTACATCTTAAACACATGACCTTAGATGACTATTACATATCAGTGGTGAGTGTTAACTCACTAAGCCAACTTACCCTAGATTAGAGTCGCCCAACTTTGGTACAGGGTGCCCAATACCATGACATATTTTTAGAATATTATCATACAGTGAATGTAAATAATATGACTACATGGAATTCATTTAAAATGTCGGTGGCTATTTTGGAACTCTACCTCGGTCCTGGCCTTCTTCAAACTATATTGTCACAAGGGTTCCCCGGTTTACTCTGACACCTTGAGTAAATTTCTGTTTTGCAACTCACCAAGGTTTCCGGGAGTTACTTTTTGGCACGAATTATAGTTTCTTCAAATAAGTATAGCTATAAGTATAATTGCAGAATTTCCATGGTTTTGTACCTAACTATACTGTCCCTATAGCATTTGGTTTTCTTGGTGAATTTCTATGCTTTTTTAACATAAAGTAATAATGTAATTACCGCACATTAATACAACCACTGCCGTGCACAGACGAAACAGCGAGTGTTGGCCGCAGGGCATGTGGCTAAACCCCCTTGCATGTACCCCACCCCATGCAGTACTTGGCCTTTGGCTGTCACAGCAGGTATTAGTGTGTTTATTTTATTTTTTTTCATTTTTTTAAGTCCATGGACCCATTGCAGATTTACACTGGGGGTCGCAGTGAGCCCTCTGGTGGATCAGCAAATCAGCCGATAAAAAAATTGGGCAGTTTTTGTCCATGAGGGGTCCCTCAGGAACCCCTCTATCTCTCCAATGAGTTAGAGGCATCCTGACTTCTTACTATGTGTTTTTTAATCCTCCCCCACCGCCCAATATGACAAAATAAATGGCAGCTGCGAATTTCCTCTCAGGTTGCTGCCAGCCAATCAGGGTCTTACTGTTGGTTTGGGATCCACAGACCCCCCTGAGTGGATCTGTGAAGGGTCCGCGTCCCTAGATATACAAATTTATTTTTCCTTTATTAAATCCCAAACTACTGAATGGATTTACAGTACACAAAAATTACAAAAAGGGCTCTTTCTGGACCAAGACCTAGCTTTCTGCCAAACGTAATCACTAGTAGGAATGGAGCCTCTAGTTAGCAGTCGGTTTGAACCCCGTCCAAGTAGGGACCCTCACTCTAGTCCGGATAAGGAAGAGACCCGCTCAGATAACCCCTGCTCACCCCCTTTGTTTCTTGGCACAAGCAGTCAGGCTTATCTCAGAAGGAATGTGTAAAGTATTTGCACATAACACATAGTAGTAAATGAAAACCCTACAAAAGGCCACCACACCAGTTTTTAGAAAAAATATCCAATATTTATCTATATAAAATGAGACTAAATACGATAAAAATCCACCACACAGTATTAGATATATGAATTCTGCAAAATGTACACAAAAATACAGTTCCTTGAAGTGAATAGCTCCACCTGGGGCTATCACGGCGTCTTGATCAACAAAACCAACAGTTCAGGCCGGCCGCGGTGTCGTGGGCAAGCTACGGTGTCGGGAAGTCCCACAAACAGTACTTGGGATTTGCAGGGCGTTGTGATCCTCGCAGTGAGCTCCAGAGAGTGGCGTTGCGGTGTCAGTTCCAGAGTCGGTGCGTGTGTTGTCAGGCCCTTGAAGTCACACGCGTTGCGGATCGAAATTTGAGCTGATGAAGTCAGGAGCGTTGGCGTGGATGGCGTCGGGGCTGTGGTGCGAGGCGGGACAGTGCGACATGCAGTGTCCACAGGTCACAGTGCAGATAGTGGCTCACTGACGGTCATCCAGCAACGTTGGTTAGACCAGGGCTGCGGTGTGAATCAGGGCGGTGTGACTTGCCGTGTCCACAGGTCACGGTCCGGGCAGCGGTGTCATCATTGCTGAAGCGCTGTCATTGGCAGGCCCAAGCCAGCAGTGCGGGACAGGATGGGACGGTGCTTTGTGACTCTTACGAGCGGTGTCAACAGGCCACAGTGCAGGCAGGGATGCCTGGTGACGACATTGGAGTCAATGGTGCTGGTGTCGGTGGACTGGGACGGCTGTGCGGGACAGGACGGTGCTTCACTCTCCTCATGAGCGGTGTCCACAGGCCACAATGCAGGCAGTGGCGTCATAGTCAGCAGGAGTGGTGGGGTTGGGGATTCCCAGGCTGTGGTGAGAGCAGGCGATGCCGGAGTGCAGGGCCCACAGGTCACGGTGCGAGCAGCGGCTCAGTGAAGTCGTCCTATGACGGCGTCAGTGAAACCAGGAACACTGTGCGAAGTGGGGCAGTGCGCTCCATGCGGCGTCAGCAGGTTTCTCCTCTTGAACAGCACAAAACACACAGTTCCCAGTGCTGCAGGTCGAGGAAACTGACATCTTTGGTGTCCTTGAGAATTCCAACAGGAGGCAAGCTCTACTCCAAGCCCTTGGAGAATATTCTCAAGCAGGACACACAGCAACGTTCACCCTTTGCACTCTTTTCAGGCAGAAGCAGCAACTGCAGGCCAGTCCAGCAAAGCAACACAGCAAAGGGACAGTACTCCTCCTCCAGCTCTTCAGCTCTTCTCCTTGGCAGAGGTTCCCCTTGATTCCAGAAAGATTAAAAAAGTCTGGGGTTTGGGGTCTTCTTCTTATACCCCTTTCTGCCTTTGAAGTTACCAAACTTCAAAGCAAAGTCTCAAGTGTTTGTGAGATCCTTCTTTGTCCAGGCCAGGCCCCAGACACACTCCAGGGGGTCGGAGACGGCATTGTGTGAGGGCAGGCACAGTCCATTCGGGTGTAAGTGACCACTCCTTCCTCCACTCTAGCTCAGATTGCTCATTAGGATATGCAGGCTACACCTCAGCTCTCTTTGTGTCACTGTCTAGAGGAGAGGTGTGAACAGCCCAACTGTCAAACTGACCCAGACGGGGAATCCACAAACAGGCAGAGTCACAGAATGGTTTAAGCAAGACAATGCTTACTTTCTAAAAGTGGCATTTTACAACTTCACTAAAAGATGTATTTTTACATTGTGAGTTCAGAGACCCTAAACTTTAGATTTCTATCTGCTTCCAAAGGGAATCTGCACTGTAATAATATTTAAAGGCAGTCCCCATGTTAACCTATGAGAGGGATAGGCCTTGCACAGTGAAAACCGAATTTGGCAGTATTTCACTCTTAAGACATATTAAACACATTAGTATATGTCCTACCTTAAACATACAGTGCACCCTGCCCCTGGGGCTACCTAGGGTCTACCTTAGGGGTGCCTTACATGTAGTAAAAGGAACAGTTTAGGCCTGGCAAGTGGGTATAATTGCCTAGTTGAATTGGCAGCTTAAAACTGCACACACAGACACTGCAGTGGCAAGTCTGAGCCAAGGCTACAGAGCTACTAATGGGGGTGGCACAGCCGTGTTGCAGGGCCACTAGTAGCATTTGATTTACAGGCCCTGGGCACCTCTAGTGCACTTTACTAGGGACTTACTAGTAAATCAAATATGCCAATCAGGAATAAACCAATCAACAATAGCATATAACCCAGAGCATATGCACTTTAGCACTGATTAGCAGTGGTAAAGTGCCCAGAGTCCTAAAGCCAGCAAAAGCAGGTCAGAATAAATAGGAGGAAGGAGGGAAAAAGTTTAGGGATGACCCTGCAAAAAGGGCTATTTAACAAAATATAAGTATATGTATGTGGGTGTATATATATATATACATATATATATATATGTATGCATATATATATAAATATATATATATGTATACATAAAGAAAGTTGTCCTCGGATGAAAAGCGCACTCTCAACAGGTTTATTTTGGAATGCAGCAAAGCTAGCAACATACAAATAATTTTTTTTCATTTCTTCAGGACTCAGACATCCCCGTCCTTGATCATAGGCCAAATGTTAGAGTTCAGCAGATAATTGCAGGCACCTATTTACTCTGTCGCTTGACCAATACGTCACAATAATTTCAAAACTTATACTTCATCAGTTCTACTGCTGTGTTGAAAGTTTCAGGGTGATCCATTGTAATGATATGTGAGTTTTGATCACTGACTCCACGTTGCACTTAGCCTAGCAGTACACCGTCACATTAGTGACCACCAGCTTAATTTTGCCTATTGGCTTTATTTTAGCATTAGCCACTGCCACGTTAAAAGCTGCAAGTAGTTTTCCACATTGTACAATGTGCACATGTTTTTATTCTTCATGTTTTTTCCCACCAAGGGCTTAGGCTGATGAAGAACGTACTCAGACGCCAGGGGCAGTCTTGTTTTGAATTGGCACCTTGGGATTGTGGCCAAGTCCCGACATGTTATTTCCAAAGCTGGACTAAAGCAATCAGCATTTTTTGAAAAAATAAACTTCTGCAGGGAGAGGGATGTTCTAGACTTTTCCTCTCTTGTGTGTTCAAATTATAAGAGGCCGAGTCCAGATGGACCGGGGACAGAGAGTGTTTGCAGATCTCAGGCACATCTAGGACACTGAAGTGTGCCATACTTCCTATGAGGATAATTGATCTCTCTCTCCTCGATCGATTCTGGGATCTGGCGTTCTGATGCTGAATAGGAGGGAGATGAAGCAGTGATGCCTTTTTCTCCTGGTGATGCATATTTTTTAATTCATTATTTGCTCTGCATTATTATTATATAGATACATATATTTGCTATGTATATTGCAGTGGAGAATCATTTGTACATTCTGTCAACATCAGGACAGTGCACGCTCTACGGGAGACAAAAATGCAAAAACCCAGTCTTTCTGCAAGAGCATAATTCATGCATTGTGTTTATATGCAGTATGTTAACCTTTTACATTGCAGAGTTTAACCTTGAAAAGCACTAATAATGATGTTTGCAATAACTGTTCATTTGCAAGGTATTGCTGCAGGCTTACTGAGTATGTTAGGGTGTGGTCCCTTTCTAGGACCTTCTAGAAACTTTCCCTGCAGCATGACTGGGTGTGGTTTGTGGGCTGGCCTTGACTCTATATAAGGGAGCCAGCCCAGCTCCACGTGCTCACTATTCAGAGGTCCCGGTGCAGAGCAGCAGCAACTTCCTGAGCTCCTGTTCCGGAGGCCTACCTTGATATTCCAGGCCGGCCCTCATTATATTGGTGATCCCTGAGCAGGGCGGTAAGGCGGAGGTTGGGCTGGGCCCCCGATCCCCGTTCTCAAAGACATTCAAGTTTTGGGCCTAGTTGTGAAACTCTGGGTGCGTGAGTGTGATTTCATGGCATAACTAAAGCATTGTGCCCCGTTGTGCTGGGGGCGTGCCTCTGGGATGCCACCACCAGAGCTGACTAGTCTGGATGTCCCTACCCTGGCCCATTTTCCTTTTTTTCACATTTTTAAGTGGGACTTCGCTGAAGCATTTTTTTGCATTATTGCAGGAATTGTGCATAATGGTTAATACTATGTAATCATGGTGGACATGGAAAAGGAATTGAAACCAAGAAAATCCAGTTCTCCCTTGCTTGCCGTAGTTTCATCTACCAATGAGAACAGCTGTTGGCCTTTTAAAATTGACAGAATGAAAGGAAACGGACTAACTTCACTCTGAATATAGCACTGATAAAGGTGTTTTAGCCGAAACATGTTTGCTGAATAAACAAGGAACATGTAATCCCGGGAGTGCTTTGGCCTGTTTGTGATGTGTAAGTGAGAGCCACCCCCACTATTTGGAGGCACCCATCCGAGTGGCAGGGGCACGAGTTACAGTTACCTTAGGGCATGAGTTATAGTTAGTTGAGATAACTATAACTGGCAAATTTCTAAGGCGTTATATGTTTAAAATGTGAGCCTAACTATAATGTCCCTGTAACCTTTATTTTTTTCAGTGAATTTCTATGGTCGCCACTAGGTAGTTGTACTTAGGACCTAATTTCTGTAGAAAGAGCGTTTTTTATTTTGCCTATAACTTTGCAGCGCTTGACGAATCTTAACAAAATTTTCAAAACGTATACTTTGCGAAGTTCAGCTTCTGTCTTGAAAGTTTTGGGGTGATCTGTCAAGTGGGGGCCGAGAAAAAGGGAGGTACCAAAAAAAGTTTTCCCCATTTATTTTTCCATAGGAGCTTTAGACACGCCTCAGACTGAACCACTGAACGGAATTACAGCAAATTTGGCATGAAACTAGATTCTGTTATGCAGATCACACTTTTTGTGATTTGGTGCAAATCTGTTCAGTAGTTTTGGAGAAATTCAAGGACAAAAAATATAGATATTTAGGCATGCGGATCCTCCACGGATCCAACTTTCCCCATGCTGATTGGCTGGCAACACTTCAGCAAGGAAGTGTTGGCAGCCATATTGGTACTCGGCTTCAGCCGAGTCCCAGAAAAAAAAGAAAAAAAAAAAGAAAAGGGGCCAAGGAAGAGTCACCCTGACCCCTTTCCGTAGAGCTGGGGCCCCTGAGGAACCCGCCAGGGCTAAAAAGCATTTTTTTGAGAAAAAATAATTGGGAAAATCAGCGGATGGACCCACAGATTTTTCTGAGATAAAAAAAAACATGGTCTCCTGCACTTTGTTTTATTTGCCTAGGGTGGGCCAGGTCCCAGGGGCATCATAAAGGTGGGGGGGGGCACATGGGGCCCCTCCTTGGGCTTTAATAAGCCCTGGGACCTGCACCTCCAAAGGAGGAATGTTAAAATTTGAGACGGGCCCTGGCCCCCGTCACCCTGGGAACCACCACCGGGGAATTTTTTTTTTTTAAAGTAAGAGGGGGAGGCAAAATGGCCTCCCCCACAGCTCCAGGGATCACTATCTTCCCAGAACTATCCACTTAATTAATGCGGAGGGGCTTGTGCTCCTCCCGCACCCCAGGGACCACCACTACCTCTGGTCTACACTTTATTTGGAGTGGGGGCACGGCCCCCCTCGTTGCTCCTGGGACCACCACCCCCGAGGGCAACACTGTATTTGGATTAGGGGGGCACACTGCTGCCCCTCTGCCCAGGGGACCACTACCCCCGGGGAAAATATTTAAAAAAAGAAAGAGGGTGCCTATGGGACCCCAAGCCCCGGGGACCACCAAACCCGGGGGCTATTTTCATTGGAGGGTGGCTGTGCGGACCCCCCGCATGGAGCCACTGATGGGCCTGGGAACAGCCACACCGTAGGGCCGGCTCCTGCTATGTCCCAGCGGAGCCAATCCCCAGGACATAGCTGTTTGCTGTGGCATGGCTGCAGCGCTGCAGCCAAGCCACAGCAAACACTCTGTGGTTTGACCGCAGGACCTTTAAAGCAGGTCCCGTTGTCAGCAGAGCTTTCATGCGTGCAAGGGACAGAGATGAAATGCTTCAGCAAGTACGGAGCTGCTGTCAAGGGAGCTCTGTGCTTGCTGAAGCATGGGCACTGCAGTGCCAGGTAGCCTGTAAAGGGCTTTTTATTTAACAATAAAATAAATTTTAAAAAAATATATTAAGTATATAGGGACCACGGGGGAGCCCTTGAGGGCTCCCTTGCGGTCCCAGATAGCCCATAAAGAATTTTTTTTTTAATTAAAAAATCACAAATAAATAAATAAATATATAGGGACCGTGAGGGAGCCGGCACAGATAGCCCATAAAGGGCTTTAAAAAAAACTATAACTCAGTGTGGTGGTCGCAGACATTCACACTGAGCATTGGGGGTTCGAGTCCAACTGGACTCTTTCTCTCTTTTATTTTTTTTATGAAAAAATTATTATTCTTTTTTAAAATAATAAATGTATTTTTGTTTTTAAATTGTATACAAATATGTAATTGTAAGTATATCAGACATCAAACCCTAAAAAACTCTCTCTCTCTCACTCACTTTCTTTCTTTCTTTCTGTCTCTCACTCAATTTCTCCTACTCACACACCCACTCAGACACTTACGCACTCATTCACAGACCCAATCAGACACTCCTGCACCCACTCACACACTCACGCACCCAGTAACAGCCCCACTTAGACCCTCATTAACTCACTCACGGCCCCAGTCAGACCCGCACGCTCCCACTCACAGACACACTCAGACAGTTAAGCACCCACTCACACACCCACTTAGTCTGTCACACACTCACTTACAGACCCACTGACACCCTTATGTACCCACTCACAGACCCACGCACACACTGATGCACCGACTAAAAAACAGATGTAAACACTCTCACACACTGACAGACATTCTGACAGCCACTCTCACCGCCGTAGAACTCTGGGACCTCCTGGACTCCACAGCACCGGACGTCGCCTTCATCACGGAGACCTGGATGAACGCCTCCTCTGCTCCAGACATCGCCACCGCCACAAGATCTCCAGGAAAGACCGCACCAACCAAGCAGGAGGAGGTATCGCCATTGTCTTCAAAGACTCCATCAGCGTCACCACCTCCACCGAAGACACCCCTCTCGCCGCTGAACACCTGCATTTTCAGATTCGCACCGACCCGAGGACCACCCTCAGAGGATCCCTCGTCTACCGTCCTCCCGGACCACGCGCCCCTTTCAGCGACGCCATCGCCGACTTCATCTCCCCGCACGCCCTCGCCTCACCGGACTACATCCTCCTAGGCGACCTCAACTTCCATCTGGAACAAAACAACGACCCCAACACCACCACCCTGCTCGACAACCTCGCCAACCTCGGCCTCAAACAACTGGTGAACACTGCCACCCACATCGCCGGACACACGCTCGACCCTATCTTCTCCGCCAGCAAACACGTCTTCTTCAGCCACACCTCTGCCCTACACTGGACCGACCACAGCTGCGTCCACTTCACATTCTGACGCGAGACCCGCCACCTCCGCACTCAACCCATCCCTCGTCGACAGTGGAACAAGATCCCTGAAGAGCAACTCTTCTCCGCACTCGCCGCCAACCAACCCACCCTCACCACCGACCCCAACGACGCAGCCCTCAACCTCACAAACTGGATCTCCAACTGCGCAGACAACCTTGCTCCCCTCAAACGCACGCATCGACGAGACCAACACCAAAATACCTCTCTGGTTCTCTGACACCCTCAAAGAATCAAAGAAAACTTGTCGCGCCCTTGAGAAAGCCTGGCGCAAGGACCACACCGCTGACAACATGACCGCCCTCAAGAACGCTACCGGCGAACACCACCACCTGATCCGCGCTGCCAAAAGGAACTTTTTCACCGACAGACTGGACAAAAACAGCCACAACAGCAGAGAACTCTTCAGCATCGTCATGGAGTTCTCCAACCCCAGCGCCAACGCCAACGCCGTCACGCCCTCACAGGATTTGTGCGAATCCCTCGCCACTTTCTTCCATCGCAAGATCAGCGACCTCCACGACAGCTTCGGACACCAGACCCAACCAAACACCACCGAACCCGCATCCCCGGCCATCACCCTCAACAACTGGACCCACATCAACACGGAAGAAACCAAATCCATCATGAACTCAATCCACTCCGGCGCCCCTTCGGACCCCTGCCGCACTTCATCTTTAACAAAGCCGACGACATCATCGCCCGCACCTCCAGACCGTCATCAACTCTTCTTTTTCTTCTGCTACCTTCCCCGAATGCTGGAAACACGCCGAAGTCAACGCCCTACTAAAGAAACATACGGCTGACCCGAGCGACCTGAAAAACTTCCGCCCCATCTCTCTTCTGCCTTTCCCAGCCAAAGTAATAGAGAAGACCGTCAACAAACAGCTGACCACCTTCCTGTAAGACAACAACCTGCTTGACCCCTCTCAAACCGGATTCCGAACCAACCACAGCACTGAAACCGCCCTCATCTCAGTCACAGACGACATCAGAACCCTGATGGACAACGGTGAAACAGTCGCCCTCATTCTTCTCGACCTCTCGGCTGCCTTTGACACCGTCTGTCACCGCACCCTAATCACCCGCCTCCGCTCCACCGGGATCCAAGGCCAGGCCCTGGACTGGATCGCCTCCTTCCTCGCAAACCGTTCCCAAAGAGTTTACCTCCCTCCGTTTCACTCAGAACCCACCGAGATCATCTGCGGCGTACCTCAAGGCTCATCACTCAGCCCGACACTCTTCAATGTCTACATGAGCCCCCTCGCCAACATCGTACGCAAGCACGACATCATCATCACCTCCTACGCCGACGACACACAACTTACACTCTCCCTCACCAAGGACCCCGCCAGCGCCAAGACCAACCTACAAGAGGGTATGAAGGACGTCGCAGATTGGATGAGGCTCAGCCGCCTAAAGCTGAACTCTGAAAATAAGGAAGTCCTCATCCTCGGCAACACCCCGTCCGCCTAGGACGACTCCTGGTGGCCCACGGCCCTCGGCACCGCACCGACCCCCACAGACCACGCCCGCAACCTCAGCTTCATCTTGGACCCTCTTCTTACCATGACCAAGCAAGTCAACGCCGTGTCCTCCGCCTGCTTCCTCACCCTCCGCATGCTCCGCAAGATCTTCCGCTGGATCCCCGCCGACACCAGAAAAACCGTGACCCACGCCCTCGTCACGAGCCGTCTGGACTACGGCAACACCCTCTACGCCGGGACCACAGCCAAACTCCAAAATCGCCTGCAACGCATTCAAAACGCCTCAGCCCGCCTCATCCTCAACGTACCCCGCAGCAGCCACATCTCCGCACACCTGAGACACCTGCATTGGCTCCCAGTCAGCAAAAGGATCACCTTCCCACGCACACAAAGCCCTCCACGACAAGGGACCGGAATACCTCAACAGACGCCTCAGCTTCTACGTCCCCACCCGCCTCCTCCGCTCCTCTGGCCTCGCACTCGCTGCTGTCCCTCGCATCCGCCGCTCCACGGCGGGTGGGAGATCTTTCTCCTTCCTGGCGGCCAAGACCTGGAACGCCCTCCCCACCAGCCTCAGGACCACCCAGGACCACTCCGCTTTCCGGAGACTCCTAAAGACCTGCTGTTCGAGCAGCGATAACCCCCCCTTTTCCCCTAGCGCCTTGAGACCCGCACGGGTGAGTAGCGCGCTTTATAAATGTTAATGATTTGATTTGATTTGATTTGATATGCCCTCTCACACCTATTCTCACACCCAGAAAGGACTCGGGCAACTCCTGTCACGCACGGCCAAAAGGCAGTGCGCAGCAGGAGGTTAGGTGGTTAGGAAGGATGGCCACAGGGTCTGGTTGCAGCCAGGTTTTGCTGGCAACCTCCACTGCACATGGGTAAAGGCCGTGCATGGTGTAAGGTTAGGTGGTTATCGGGGGTTGCCCACAGGGTCTGGCCAAAGGCAGACCAGGAATGTATTGGTAAGAAGTGATACAAGAAGTAAGCAAAATGCCTGGCTACAACCATAAGCAGGCTTTTTATAAATGTAATAAATGTAAGGCTTGTAGACATAGAAGTAATTTTACATCTATAAAGACATCTCTGGGGCAGTAGTGGGAGATTTATAAATATCTAACTTGTAAGACCAATTATGCTGTGTATATGCTAAAATATGAGTGTAATAGAATGTATTTAGGTAGCACTATTTTACAAGCACACAAACGCATTTTGCGGCATCTTGAAAGAGATGTTAATAGATTGAAATATTCTGAGTTAGATACTATACCGAGAGGTCCCAGGGGTGGAAATAGAGAAAAGGCTTTGAGAAAGTTGGAGGCAAGCTACATCCTTAGGTTTGATACATTGGAGCTGAGGAGTCTGAATGTTGATACAGAACTACATGTGTTTTTATACTGTCTATGCGTTGTAACATGTTGCCTATTGTTTGCTCGTCTGCATGTAGATCTGTGGCACTGGATTTTAACATATGTGTTTATTTATTATTTTTTCAGTTTGCGAATGGACCAGTTTCAATGGATAGTGAGAACAGATAGCAATTTAGTGTAAAGAAAGAGTGATATGAGAGGAAATATTAGAAAAGGAGGAGAAATAGGCAAGATCTGAAATGAACTCCAAACTCACAGGGTGTTGGGTGGAATTGTTTATAAACCCAGTTAAATAGCCCATTGGGGCATGATTGTAACATCCTGTAAGGAGCGTGTAAATGGTGTTGTAGTAAGATCTAAGCATAACGATGTATTAATTATATTATTTTCATTTGTCATTTATTAATTTTAATTTTTTAATTTTTCATATTTGCAATAAATATATTTCTAATATGTTGTGAGAATTACTATGAAGTTTTTCTTCTGGCTGTCCTTTATGATGGCTAAAAATAATTATTTCTTGAAAATGATCTGTTCAAGATGACGCCATGCAAATAATGAACGTGAAGATACTGGCTGGCACATCGTTAATTTTGATGTCTTTTTTATGTTTAAGAGGAATTGGAAAATGTAATGTCTTCAACCGTGACAAAGGTCCTGTGTGGACCGAAACGTGTTGTTAATTAAATATTAATTGATTAATTATTGGTGAATTAATAATAAATGAATTGTTAATTAATTATGTACATTGTGTAATTATTATAAATATTTAATTTAGATGTATGTTAAATGTGTGACTATAGTTTGGGAATTTAATTAAATAATAATTAAATAACTTTTTGTTCTTATATTAATTCTTTAAAAAGTGTATAATTACTTAACTTTTTAATTGGTTGTTAATTTATTTATTTGATTTTATCTTAATATTTGTATAATTGTCATGTATATTTTGTTATTACTAATGCAGATATTGACATTATTAATGTTTAATGTATATATAAAATTGTATGTTATATATGTATGTTTATATGATTAAAGTATAATATTTAATAATGTATCTATTTAATTTTGTGTTAACTGTTTTATAATTTTATGAAATTAATACTTGTATTAAAATAAGGTATTTGTTTGAAGTGAAGTACTTTAACTACTGTTGCACAGATTGGAGGGAGAGTAATAATTTTTACCCTTCCTGAGTCCAACACTTTCCCTACTGTTGCAGCGACTGGAGTGGTAATAGTAGATTTAACCCCTCTTGAGTCCAGAACTTTCCTTACTGTTGCACCAACTTGAGTGAGAATATTAAATTCTACACCTCTTGAGTCCAACGATTTCCCTACTGTTGCATGGACTGGAGTGGGAATATTCAATTTTACACCTCCTGAGTCCAACGATTTCCCTACTTCTGCACAGACTGGAGTGGGAATATTAAATTTTACGCCTCCTGAGTCCAACACTTTCCCCACTGTTGCACAGACTCAAGTGAAAATGGTATATGTATCATTCCTAAAAGTGTATAGTTGTGTTTATATTATTTAAAATCATAATATTATTATGTTTCTGTGTATTTTAAATTATATATTTTTAAATTAGTAGTGATTGTAATATATAATGTACTTTTAGTAAAATGTATTTGTTTTATATTGTTCACTTTTTATACATAGTTAAATTGGTATTGTTTTTGATTTTTTTCCAGTTTATTTTTTACGGTTTTCGATATAAATATATGTACATTCACACACACACACACACATACATACAAACCTATATTTACATATACTTGTTATATTATTAAAACAAAAAATAGTAAATTATAATATAAATTAAAATTATGTCAATAATAGTTTCACATTACACATGTGCAAATAAACATACACACATACATATAAATGAGTGTGTGTTTGTTTAAATAAGTCTATATTTATATATTTTTGATATCATTTAAATATATTTAATTACATTATATTACTGTTACATTTACTATTTTTTACTATATATATCTTATTATTATTTTTTTTAATGTTAATGTAAAACAATATTGTTTTCGATATTTTTTTACTTACCATTATATGTATAGTAAAACTATATTTTTGACTAATATTTTTGTATTACAGTATTTGGGGTTCCTTATTTTTTCAGTGAACCTGTTTGGGAGACTCTTGAACCTTAACTATCAATAGTCTATCCAAAGTCTCTCTGCCACTCAGACTGACTAAAACGATTACGTTCTCTGGCCCCTATGTCTCCACCCAAGGCCCCCAGACACAAGATCACAGGGCAAAAGGCACAAGTGCCATCCAAACACCGGTGCGTGCTCATCCCTCTCCCCTGCTCCGACCAAGCAAGACCACACATCAAAGGGGAGGTGTGGTAGCTCAACGAGTCTAGATCGCAATCACAAACTAAGGGCCTCATTATGAGTCTGGTGGTCACTAGATTGCCAGACTTGCAGATGGCGGTTGGACCTAATCCGCCAGGGCAACGTTGCAAACAGCAATACTCTGGGGATTACGACCTCGTTCTCCGCCAGCCTTTTCATGGCGATAGCAACGCTGTGAAAAGGCTGGAGGACAACAGGTGCAGGGGGCCCCAGCGGGGCACCTGCACTGCCCATGTACTTACCATGGGCAGTGCAGCCCCCCCCGGCCAGCACCACCGCAATGTTCACTGTGTGCTTTGCAGTGAACATTGCGAGGGTGCTGGTGCACCCTGCTGGCTACTGGATTGCCGCTGGCTTGATTATGAGCTGGAGACAATGATGTAGCCTATTTACTGCTAGGCTGGCGGGCAAAACCTGAGCTTTCTGTCCGCTAGCCTAGCAGGAAACTCTTAATGGGTTCGGCAGGGTGATAGCCTGGGTGGCGGCAACCTAGCTTGAAAATCAGCTCATGAAACGCACAAGTACTAACAGACTGTGAAACCAAGGTGGCAGCCATAAACAAAATTAGGAAATGCGATCTTATCGCCTTACAGGAAACTTGGGCTCTCCATCTGTCCTCTGGCTGGATTTCACAGCCTATGAATTATTAGCAGTAGCCAAGTAGCCTCCGGAGGAGTATCAATTCACATGAATAATTATTTGGCAGCAACCGACATGACGCTTTGCAAAGGAAACAGTGATTACATCTTTATTAAACGTTCGCTAGCCAAGACCGACAATGTAATAACTGGGGTCACAACCATCATCATAGGGTGCATTTATCTTCATCCACCAAAAGCAAGAAGAGAGGCAAGTAAGCCACACTATTCCCTATTCTGAAAGATTGATCGGCCGCATACCCAGACGACATGTAGATCGAGATGGGTGATTTCAATGCGAACCTGTTACTTACAATGTTGAACTCTCCATTTGTAGTCCTGATAAATCAAATATGGACCATACTCCTGATTAGTAGGCAGCTCCAAAGACGTGATAAACAGGGAGTCATTTTGTGTCTATTCCAGCTAGGCCTGTGCTTATTAAATGGGAGATACAGCACAGACTCACCTGTGGCTTACACACATGTCATCTGTTTCAGAATGGCTACCCTAGATTACATCTGGGTGCCGGTGGCTCATTTCTGAAACATCACCAAGTTTGTTGTGATCTTTCCCTTGGCCAGCAACCATGCCATTCTTATCTGTGAGGTTCGGTCCCACGGCCCACCCACCCAAAAATAACTCTCCTTAGCACCCTGGCACAACTGGAGCATGTCAAGAAAGCAGAGTGGTCCACGGTGAACCAACAGAAGCAAGGGGAAATTGTGGATCTTTTCATGGACATGACCTGCGTAAGCATGCAGCGAAACTATCACCGTGCATTTCTGGGAGTCCCTGGCTGACCACCTCAAAAAAATAAACTGCCCATGTGTAGTAGAAAATGACAAGTCATCTGTACATTCCAGCTCAGCAGCCGACAAAAACATCAAATAATGACCTAAAAAAAGCAGCCTAAAGAAAACCCTGTGGATGTTCAGCATGGACAAGGGAGGAAATAAAGGGCTGTGGACCCAGATCACCACCCTTCACCATAAAATATAGAAAAGCCCTCCATACCCAAAGGAGGGAAGAGGCCATAAAATCCGAGGCCCAGAGAAACGTTTGGCTATGGGTCAACAAGTACTTCAAACGGAACCACCAGGCGACCGCTTCCAACATCGCTCTAGGCGAATGGGAAACCCACATCAAGGCTCTTTACGTGGACCCTACAGTGGTTCATAGCCTGCCCAGCTTGTCGGAAAAGAACTTTGCCCGCTCCCACGACACAACCTGATCTAGACTGAGAAGACATTCTACTAATACCATCTTGTGAAGACACACCACTAATAACCCTGGCTTAAGTAGCGCTTCCCATCAAGTCAATGTGAGCAGGCGGTGCGCTGCAGTATACAAGTGGGCTCCAGCTCGATGGGCCACAGTGATGGCGCCTCCATTCCGGGAGTGCCGATTAGGGGGATGCGTTCTGGATACATGGAAGGCTACACTTCTAGTCCTGATTCACAAAAAAGGGTAGCAATTGTGCCCGGGGAATTATCAATTGATCGCACTACTGGTTGTCGAAGGGAAGTGTTATGCCAGCATATTAAAACAAGAACTCCAGGCATGGGCGGAAGAAAGGAAGCTGATCCCCCATCACCAGCCGGCTTCCAAAATAGCTGCCACATTGAAGATAATCTAATCTGCATCTCCCATTTGATTGAAAACACAATAATAGCCAAGTGGTGGGGCTTCTATACTGGCTTTAGTCTCCTTCCAGTCTGCATTTGGCAGTGTGTCGTAGCCAAAACTTTGGTCAAAATTTAGCAACTGGGGCATCCCTCATAATTTACTAAAAGCAATTATCACCCTCTATTCGAACACTTGGGTAAAGATAAGGGTCAGCACTGGATTGGCCACCACGGGTAAAATCCGGACAAACAAAAGCTTGAAGTAAGGCTGTATACTGGCACCACTTCTATTTAATTTGGACAAACTTCTGGACCACTTGACATCAGTGAAGGCATTTCCACCCAAAATGGCCAGCCTCGAAATTCAGGTACTCCAGTATGTGGACGACACAGCCCTTCTAGATCAAACACCCACTGGCTTTCAGAGACTCCTCACAGCGCTGTCTATTGTAAGGCTAACTGCCTGAAAGAGAATACAATGAAAACAAAGGTGATGATAATCTCCTGGAAACTGGCAAAACATAGATCATGGTTCATCGAGGAAAAGGCCATTGAGGTGGTGACCACTTATAAATACTGGGGAGTCTGGCTGGACCATAGGGGTTGCTTAGCAGAACATGCTACTGCCCAACAGGGGGAATCCAAATCCGTAGTAGGGGCCTCCTGCAAAGCACAACAATCAGTGAACACTCCAGAGTTATCACAGTTTATGAGGGTGATAGGATGTAAATTCCTCCCCACAGTAGCCTATGGGGCATTGACCTTCAGAAACAGAATGGCAAACTGGATGGATAGAGCACAGTCGTCATGCAACCGAAGAGTATTTCTGCTTCCAAATTGTACTTCACATGCTCAAATCCAACCGTGCAGCATTGGCTACTAAAAGCCACGTCTCTTGCTTATAGCCTGAAAGCTAAGCAGGCACAGGAGCGCACACTCAAAAACTCCATCTGGAAATGAATAAGTAACCCAGCAACAAACTAGCATAAGTTTCTCACCCAGGCTTTGGAAGATTTAGAAGCGCGCACAATCTTGACAAGCGGGCTTCCGGTTCCCGTGCGGCTAAATTGTTGATCAAACAATCTAGGCTAATATCGGCAGACCAAAATACACAAGCAGTAAAAAATGGGGCATGCTAGTCTGGCTTAGATGCTGTATGAGCCAGGGTCTACCTCTCCTTGCCTTTCAGTCTATCTATAAAACAACAGCTTAAGGGCTTGCGCTTCGGGTTAGTCCCTCTGGAGGCAGAGGAATTCGGAGGAGGATGGGCAATGCCGCCTCTGTGCTAAGGCAGAAGAATCACTGACCCATGTGCTCTGTATCCGCGAGGAGCTGATCCCGCTAAGGAAGTTCTGGCTTCGACCGCTCTGGTGCACCTTAAACGTCAGGACGCGCCAAGGAGCCTTAGAGGTTTGCCTGAGAGGGGAATCGGCACAAGTGGCCGCCCACTTTGTGAAATTTATGAAAGCTGCAGTAGCACTGCTGTCTCCTCAGTAACTACAAGAGACAGTTCGCAGGCAGAACCTTCATAAACTAATAACATCCAAATGAAGAAAAATAGACTCACTAACCCCTCATCTCCCATCCGGACCAGATCAGTTTTCTGGCAGCCGGAAGGGGAGAATTCTAGAAGTTGGATTTATTTATGGGTGTGGTTTTATTTCCATTGCAATGGTTTTTACTAACATGTGAGGGTTTTTTAGATTGTGATGATTTTAAGTAATCATCCAATTAATCATCCAATTAATTTTTTTAATTTGAATTTTGAAAATTATTTTTGCCAAAATTCGTGGAGAATCCCCGAATCTGATGAAAATTTTAAAAAAGAGTGGTCACCCGCTCTTGTTCAATACTTTGCCCTCGGGTGGGCCACGTTCCAGGGGCATGTGCCATTATAAAATAAAGGAGGGGGGTGCAATGGGTCCCCCTCCAAGGACTCTTTTGAGCTCCTGGGACCACCTCCTCCTTGGGGCTTTCTTAAAATATTGAAGGAGGGCCATGCAGAACCCCCTTCACTTAGGCTCTTATGAGCCACGGGGACCACCACAAAGGTTACAGAGGTTTTATACTTATGGTTATCTCAAGTAACTATGACTTGTGCCCTAAGGTAACTATAACTTGTGTCCTCGCCATGCACTGCTAATTACCCCAGATATTACAGCGCTCATGACATCTTTTATAACATCATTGATATCAATGTAACATTTGCAGTAAAATTATTGATGAGATACCTGTGCATGGAGGGGGCATGTGTTATGGTCACCTTAGAGCATGAGCTATAGTTACTTGAGATAAGCATAACTATAACTGCTGAATTTCTATGGTTTTATGCTAGTGAATTGTGAACCTAACTATAGTGTCCCTGTAACCTTTGTTTTTTTAAGTGAATTTTTATGTGTTTTTTTTTAATTCTATTTCCTAAATATAACGCCCTGTAATCTCTTATGTTATATATATATATATATATATATATATATATATATATATATATATATATATATATATAGTAGACTTATTGCATTTGCACTTGTAAGTCAAACCAAAGTACTCCAATGGCTTGGTGTGCAAGGTCTGGTACATGAACCCAACCAGCGGAGTAAAACTCTACGCTCACCCCTACTCACGACTCCCAACTGCCTTGTTTAGAGAATTGCAATAGGCAATGGCAAATCTTGCTTGTGTTGCCAGCTCGCTTTTGTGTAGCCTTGAGGGGAAAAAAATTTCACCATGTGGCAAAAGGAGGAATTTGGCCAGAAATCCGCATTACAAGAGTAACACGCAGTTGACAAATTCTGCCAATTCCGTTGGCGGAATGAAACATTCTGCCCACCCCTGGTTTTCATTCAAACGAGTTTCCAAGGGTATGAATGGGCATCTGTGACTGTCACAGGCTCACAGGAGCTCCCTTGGGCTATTTGTGATTTCCCATTTACCCTAATGGCAAGGGGATTCTTATTAGTAATTTACACAGCAGACAAATATGCAGTTAAAGCATACTTGCACACATACAATTGCATTCAATAATCCCCTACACATCACTCATTTTGGAGGTATTCCCTTCGCATTTTAACCATTGAAAGTTACAGAAGAAAATACAACACCATTATCATAGTGAGAATGGAGTGAGAAAAAGTTTGTTACTATCCATAAATGTGCATATTTGTAGATGTTTCTAAACATTCAGAGCATTCACTTCTGGAAGCACCAGGGCTCCTGGCAGTAGATTTACTCACACAATTTATATTGTTTTATAGAACGCACAATTGCCCAAAGGCGACTTGGCGCTGGGGTCTGCAGATTAATCCAAAAGACCTCTAGTAAGGCAGAGAAGACAAAAACCGCCAAGTTTTACGCATTTTTGTAAATTGTGTAAGATTGGACTGAGCTTTGAGGAGCCAAGGAAGCTTCCACCATAATTTACAGGTGGAAGAGGAAAAAACTTCTTCCAGCCCAGGATACTTTGTAAATCTTGTGTATGAACTCGGTTTTAGATGTAGGTGATCAAAGAGGTCTCCCGGGGATGTCCCACCGGAATTTCTTCCTCAAATAATCTAGGATACTGGCTAAATTTGGGAATTCTGACAAGGAGTCGGGGTACTGCATTCTGCAGTACCTGCAATTTATTCAGTAGCCGTAGTTGAAGGGCCATATAAAGGGCATTTCAGTAATCCATCCTGGAAAGTACCAATCCAGTATTTACTGGTTTTGGGAGTTTGAAAGGAACAAATGGGAGGATCTTTCTTAAGGTTCTTAAAAGCAGAAAGCAGGAAACTTGATTAATCTGATCCGCAAAGTTGTTTTCCTTCAAAGATTACTGCCAGGTTCCTGGCTTTCGTGGCCTGCTGGACAAGGGGGTCCAGGTGTTGAGGCCACCAGGAAGGGATCAGAAGGAGGTGTCTTTCCCAAATAGGAGGAACTCGGTTTTATTGGATTTAATTTGAGACTATGGTCTCTCATCCATCCGACCACTTCTCTCATGCAGGTGTTACAAAGTTTTGCACCTTCATCGAGGTCACTCGAGATCAAAACTACAATTTGGGTGTCACCTGCATATGAGATTGTGGAAAAATAAAGAGGTACTACATATATATTGAAGAGCGTAGGGCTCAATGAGGACCCCTGTGTTTATACACTTGAAGTTGTATGTTATATGGCTGATGGCTAAACACCCATGTGCAGACAGGGGGCATTCCTGAGGGTGCATATGTTAGAGGTAATAATTAGAAATAATCTAGCCACTGGCATTCAGCAGACAGAGGGGTCCTACCTGTGTCTGGATGCCTCCTCTTGCCTTGGCGTCCATGTGTCCCCTGTACCCCTCCTTCTAGATTTCTTACCACGTCTCCTGATGGAAGAGGTTGGCAAATACAAACCTCCTGCTTCCAGGGCTCCAAGCACCTCACACAAAACCAGTGACCTGAGGAACGCCCTGACCTCACACCTGAAGACGCTCACTGTGAGGAGTGCCAGAGCCAAGCAACAACTTCACCCGCTGTGAAGAGTGCCAGAGCCAAGCAACAACTTCACCCGCTGTGAGGAGTGCCAGAGGCGGGCAGCAGTGCCAGTCAAGCAACCACTTCACCCACTGTGAGGAGTGCCAGAGGAGGGCAGCAGTGCCAGAGGCAGGGACCCACTTCACCCACTGTGAGGAGTGCCAGAGGCGGACAGCAATGCCAGTCAAGCAACCACTTCACCCACTGTGAGGCGTGCCAGAGTCAAGCAACCACTTCACCCACTGTGAGGAGTGCCAGAGGCGGGCAGCAGTGCCAGAGGCAGGGGCCCACTTCACCCACTGTGAGGAGTGCCAGAGGCGGGCAGCAGTGCCAGTCAAGCAACCACTTCACCCACTGTGAGGAGTGCCAGAGGCGGGCAGCAGTGCCAGTCTAGCAACCACTTCACCCACTGTGAGGAGGGCCATAGTCAAGCAACCACTTCACCCACTGTGAGGAGTGCCAGAGGTGGGCAGTAGTGCCAGAGGCAGGGACCCACTTCACCCACTGTGAGGAGTGCCAGAGCCAAGCAGCCACTTCACCCACTGTTAGGAGCGCCAGAGCCAAGCAACCACTTTTCCCACTGTGAGGAGTGCCAGAGGCGGGCAGTAGTGCCAGAGGCAGGGACCCACTTCACCCACTATGAGGAGTGCCAGAGGCGGGCAGCAGTGCCAGAGGCAGGGACCCACTTTACCCACTATGAGGAGGGCCAGAGGCGGGCAGCAGTGCCAGTGGCAGGCAACCACTTCACCCACTGTGAGGCGTGCCAGAGTCAAGTAATCACTTCACCCACTGTGAGGAGTGCCAGAGGAGGGCAGCAGTGCCAGAAACAGGGACCCACTTCACCCACTGTGAGGAGTGCCAGAGGCGAGCAGCAGTGCCAGTCAAGCAACCCTTTCACCCACTGTGAGGCGTGCCAGAGTCAAGCAACCACTTCACCCACTGTGAGGAGTGCCAGAGGCGGGCAGCAGTGCCAGTCAAGCAACCCTTTCACCCACTGTGAGGAGTGCCAGAGTCAAGCAACCACTTCACCCACTATGAGGAGTGCCAGAGGCAGGCACCAGTGCCAGAGGCAGGGACCCACTTCACCCACTGTGAGGAGTGCCAGAGTCATTCAACCACTTCACCCACTGTGAGGAGTGCCAGAGGCGGGCAGCAGTACCAGTCAAGCAACCACTTCACCCACTGTGAGGAGTGCCAGAGGTAGGCAGCAGTGCCAGAGGCAGGGACCCACTTCACCCACTGTGGGGAGTGCCAGAAGCGGGCAGCAATACCAGTCAAGCAACCACTTCACCCGCTGTGAGGCGTGCCAGAGCCAAGCAACAACTTCACCCACTGTGAGGCGTGCCAGAGCCAAGCAACAACTTCACCCGCTGTGAGGAGTGCCAGAGGCGGGCAGCAGTGCCAGAGCCAAGCAACCACTTTACCCACTGTGAGGAGTGCCAGAGGCGGGCAACCACTTCACCCACTGTGAGGAGTGCCAGAGGAGGGCAGCAGTGCCAGAGGCAGGGACCCACTTCACCCACTGTGAGGAGTGCCAGAGGCGGACAGCAATGCCAGTCAAGCAACCACTTCACCCACTGTGAGGCGTGCCAGAGTCAAGCAACCACTTCACCCACTGTGAGGAGTGCCAGAGGCGGGCAGCAGTGCCAGAGGCAGGGGCCCACTTCACCCACTGTGAGGAGTGCCAGAGGCGGGCAGCAGTGCCAGTCAAGCAACCGCTTCACCCACTGTGAGGAGTGCCAGAGGCGGGCAACAGTGCCAGTCTAGCAACCACTTCACCCACTGTGAGGAGGGCCATAGTCAAGCAACCACTTCACCCACTGTGAGGAGTGCCAGAGGTGGGCAGTAGTCCCAGAGGCAGGGACCCACTTCACCCACTGTGAGGAGTGCCAGAGCCAAGCAACCACTTCACCCACTGTTAGGAGCGCCAGAGCCAAGCAACCACTTTTCCCACTGTGAGGAGTGCCAGAGGCGGGCAGCAGTGCCAGAGGCAGGGACCCACTTCACCCACTATGAGGAGGGCCAGAGGCGGGCAGCAGTGCCAGTGGCAGGCAACCACTTCATCCACTGTGAGGCGTGCCAGAGTCAAGTAATCACTTCACCCACTGTGAGGAGTGCCATAGGAGGGCAGCAGTGCCAGAAACAGGGACCCACTTCACCCACTGTGAGAAGTGCCAGAGGAGGGCAGCAGTGCCAGTCAAGCAACCCTTTCACCCACTGTGAGGCGTGCCAGAGTCAAGCAACCACTTCACCCACTGTGAGGAGTGCCAGAGGCGGGCAGCAGTGCCAGTCAAGCAACCCTTTCACCCACTGTGAGGAGTGCCAGAGTCAAGCAACCACTTCACCCACTATGAGGAGTGCCAGAGGCAGGCACCAGTGCCAGAGGCAGGGACCCACTTCACCCACTGTGAGGAGTGCCAGAGTCAAGCAACCATTTCACCCACTGTGAGGAGTGCCAGAGGCGGGCAGCAGTGCCAGTCAAGCAACCACTTCACCCACTGTGAGGAGTGCCAGAGGTAGGCAGCAGTGCCAGAGGCAGGGACCCACTTCACCCACTGTGAGGAGTGCCAGAAGCGGGCAGCATTGCCAGTCAAGCAACCACTTCACCCGCCGGTGAGGCGTGCCAGAGCCAAGCAACAACTTCACCCACTGTGAGGCGTGCCAGAGCCAAGCAACAACTTCACCCGCTGTGAGGAGTGCCAGAGGCGGGCAGCAGTGCCAGGGCCAAGCAACCACTTTACCCACTGTGAGGAGTGCCAGAGGCGGGCAACCACTTCACCCACTGTGAGGAGTGCCAGAGGAGGGCAGCAGTGCCAGAGGCAGGGACCCACTTCACCCACTGTGAGGAGTGCCAGAGGCGGACAGCAATGCCAGTCAAGCAACCACTTCACCCACTGTGAGGCGTGCCAGAGTCAAGCAACCACTTCACCCACTGTGAGGAGTGCCAGAGGCGGGCAGCAGTGCCAGAGGCAGGGGCCCACTTCACCCACTGTGAGGAGTGCCAGAGGCGGGCAGCAGTGCCAGTCAAGCAACCACTTCACCCACTGTGAGGCGTGCCAGAGTCAAGCAACCACTTCACCCACTGTGAGGAGTGCCAGAGTCAAGCAACCACTTCACCCACTATGAGGAGTGCCAGAGGCAGGCACCAGTGCCAGAGGCAGGGACCCACTTCACCCACTGTGAGGAGTGCCAGAGTCAAGCAACCACTTCACCCACTGTGAGGAGTGCCAGAGGCGGGCAGCAGTGCCAGTCAAGCAACCACTTCACCCACTGTGAGGAGTGCCAGAGGTAGGCAGCAGTGCCAGAGGCAGGGACCCACTTCACCCACTGTGAGGAGTGCCAGAGGAGGGCAGCAGTGCCATTCAAGCAACCCTTTCACCCACTGTGAGGCGTGCCAGAGTCAAGCAACCACTTCACCCACTGTGAGGAGTGCCAGAGGCGGGCAGCAGTGCCAGTCAAGCAACCCTTTCACCCACTGTGAGGAGTGCCAGAGTCAAGCAACCACTTCACCCACTATGAGGAGTGCCAGAGGCAGGCACCAGTGCCAGAGGCAGGGACCCACTTCACCCACTGTGAGGAGTGCCAGAGTCAAGCAACCACTTCACCCACTGTGAGGAGTGCCAGAGGCGGGCAGCAGTGCCAGTCAAGCAACCACTTCACCCACTGTGAGGAGTGCCAGAGGTAGGCAGCAGTGCCAGAGGCAGGGACCCACTTCACCCACTGTGAGGAGTGCCAGAAGCGGGCAGCATTGCCAGTCAAGCAACCACTTCACCCGCCGGTGAGGCGTGCCAGAGCCAAGCAACAACTTCACCCACTGTGAGGCGTGCCAGAGCCAAGCAACAACTTCACCCGCTGTGAGGAGTGCCAGAGGCGGGCAGCAGTGCCAGGGCCAAGCAACCACTTTACCCACTGTGAGGAGTGCCAGAGGCGGGCAACCACTTCACCCACTGTGAGGAGTGCCAGAGGAGGGCAGCAGTGCCAGAGGCAGGGACCCACTTCACCCACTGTGAGGAGTGCCAGAGGCGGACAGCAATGCCAGTCAAGCAACCACTTCACCCACTGTGAGGCGTGCCAGAGTCAAGCAACCGCTTCACCCACTGTGAGGAGTGCCAGAGGCGGGCAGCAGTGCCAGAGGCAGGGGCCCACTTCACCCACTGTGAGGAGTGCCAGAGGCGGGCAGCAGTGCCAGTCAAGCAACCACTTCACCCACTGTGAGGCGTGCCAGAGTCAAGCAACCACTTCACCCACTGTGAGGAGTGCCAGAGTCAAGCAACCACTTCACCCACTATGAGGAGTGCCAGAGGCAGGCACCAGTGCCAGAGGCAGGGACCCACTTCACCCACTGTGAGGAGTGCCAGAGTCAAGCAACCACTTCACCCACTGTGAGGAGTGCCAGAGGCGGGCAGCAGTGCCAGTCAAGCAACCACTTCACCCACTGTGAGGAGTGCCAGAGGTAGGCAGCAGTGCCAGAGGCAGGGTCCCACTTCACCCACTGTGAGGAGTGCCAGAAGCGGGCAGCAATGCCAGTCAAGCAACCACTTCACCCACTGTGAGGCGTGCCAGAGTGAAGCAACCACTTCACCCACTGTGAGGAGTGCCAGAGGCGGGCAGCAGTGCCAGTCAAGCAACCCTTTCACCCACTGTGAGGAGTGCCAGAGTCAAGCAACCACTTCACCCACTATGAGGAGTGCTAGAGGCAGGCACCAGTGCCAGAGGCAGAGACCCACTTCACCCACTGTGAGGAGTGCCAGAGTCAAGCAACCACTTCACCCACTGTGAGGAGTGCCAGAGGCGGGCAGCAGTGCCAGTCAAGCAACCACTTCACCCACTGTGAGGAGTGCCAGAGGTAGGCAGCAGTGCCAGAGGCAGGGACCCACTTCACCCACTGTGAGGAGTGCCAGAAGCGGGCAGCAATGCCAGTCAAGCAACCACTTCACCCACTGTGAGGCGTGCCAGAGTCAAGCAACCGCTTCACCCACTGTGAGGAGTGCCAGAGGTGGGCAGCAGTGCCAGTAAAGCAACCACTTCACCCACTATGAGGAGTGCCAGAGGCAGGCACCAGTGCCAGAGGCAGGGACCCACTTCACCCACTGTGAGGAGTGCCAGAGTCAAGCAACCACTTCACCCACTGTGAGGAGTGCCAGAGGCGGGCAGCAGTGCCAGTCAAGCAACCACTTCACCCACTGTGAGGAGGGCCAGAGGTAGGCAGCAGTGCCAGAGGCAGGGACCCACTTCACCCACTGTGAGGAGTGCCAGAAGCGGGCAGCAATGCCAGTCAAGCAACCACTTCACCCACTGTGAGGCGTGCCAGAGTCAAGCAACCACTTCACCCACTGTGAGGAGTGCCAGAGGTGGGCAGCAGTGCCAGTCAAGCAACCACTTCACCCACTGTGAGGAGTGCCAGAGGCAGGCAGCAGTGCCAGAGGCAGGGACCCACTTCACCCACTGTGAGGAGTGCCAGAGTCAAGCAACCACTTCACCCACTGTGAGGAGTGCCAGAGGTGGGCAGCAGTGCCAGTCAAGCAACCACTTCACCCACTGTGAGGAGTGCCAGAGGTAGGCAGCAGTGCCAGAGGCAGGGACTCACTTCACCCACTGCGAGGAGTGCCAGAAGTGGGCAGCAGTGCCAGTCAAGCAACCACTTCACCCACTGTGAGGAGTGCCAGAAGCAGGCAGCAGTGCCAGAGGCAGGGACCCACTTCACCCACTGTGAGGAGTGCCAGAGTCAAGCAACCACTTCACCCACTGTGAGGAGTGCCAGAGGCGGGCAGCAGTGCCAGTCAAGCAACCACTTCACCCACTGTGAGGAGTGCCAGAGGTAGGCAGCAGTGCCAGAGGCAGGGACCCACTTCACCCACTGTGAGGAGTGCCAGAAGCGGGCAGCAATGCCAGTCAAGCAACCACTTCACCCACTGTGAGGCGTGCCAGAGTCAAGCAACCACTTCACCCACTGTGAGGAGTGCCAGAGGTGGGCAGCAGTGCCAGTCAAGCAACCACTTCACCCACTATGAGGAGTGCCAGAGGCAGGGACCCACTTCACCCACTGTGAGGAGTGCCAGAGTCAAGCAACCACTTCACCCACTGTGAGGAGTGCCAGAGGCGGGCAGCAGTGCCAGTCAAGCAACCACTTCACCCACTGTGAGGAGTGCCAGAGGTAGGCAGCAGTGCCAGAGGCAGGGACCCACTTCACCCACTGTGAGGAGTGCCAGAAGCGGGCAGCAATGCCAGTCAAGCAACCACTTCACCCACTGTGAGGCGTGCCAGAGTCAAGCAACCACTTCACCCACTGTGAGGAGTGCCAGAGGTGGGCAGCAGTGCCAGTCAAGCAACCACTTCACCCACTGTGCGGAGTGCCAGAGGCAGGCAGCAGTGCCAGAGGCAGGGACCCACTTCACCCACTGTGAGGAGTGCCAGAGTCAAGCAACCACTTCACCCACTGTGAGGAGTGCCAGAGGCGGGCAGCAGTGCCAGTCAAGCAACCACTTCACCCACTGTGAGGAGTGCCAGAGGTAGGCAGCAGTGCCAGAGGCAGGCACCCACTTCACCCACTGTGGGGCGTGCCAGAGGCAGGCAGCAGTGCCAGAGGGAGGCAAATACTTCACCCACTGTGAGGAGTGCCAGAGTCAGGCAACCACTTCACTCACTGAAAGTGATGGCAAGGCAGGCAGGCATTTCACTCACTGTGAAGGGTGATAGAGGCAGGCAACAGCTTCACTCACTGTGAGGTATGAAGGAGGCAGGCAGGCGCGTCCCTCAATGTAAGACAAGGAGGAGGCCGGCAGGCACTTCAGTCATTGTAAGATATGGAGAAAGCAGCACTGTAAGGAAAGCAGGAGGGATGTGGGCACTCACTCATTTAAAAGTATGGGGAAAGCAGCACTGCAAAGAATGGAGGAGGCAGGCACTTCACTCACTGTGAGGTACTGCGGAAGCAGGCAGGTACTTCAATCACTGTAGCTGTAAGGTATTGTGGAGGCAGACAGGCACTTCACTCACTGTGGGGTATTATGGACACTTTACCTTAGGAGGTTCCACTTCTGAGCTGACCTTGCATAAGTAACACCCCACCCAACATCAATTTAGCAGAAAAACATAATAAGTCACGAAGATCACTCAGTAACTCAGTTCTAGTCCAGGGAAAAGTTAAAGGGTTTCAATACGAAAATCTCAAGTCAAGCATTGCAGACTAATTGCAATAAAGGCTCAAATTGCAAAGTTAACGAAGAACAGACAAAAGTCAATAAACCATTGAAGTCTCAAAGAAGCAACACATTCAAGAAAAGAGCCGGACAGCATCCCCAATGAAACAGGGAACACTGCAAAGACAATCTCTGTCTCAGTCCCAAAATCAAGGGTTCATATATACAATTATTGCATAGAAAATGAGCTAAAAGCAGAGATTGAGCAGGGCAAGGTTTCATGTATCAATTATTTGGCAGATCAGAGTAAAGCATGTCAATGGCATTATATGTGGGCAGTGCCCCCCTTCCTAAGTGAGCAGGATGTTCATCCTTGATGCAGCCTCCCGGAGACATGAACATAACCTGAAACACAGTGGCATAACAAACCTTGAGAGGGGCCCCCTGCAAAGTTCCCTGAGGGTGCCCCCTGCCAGGAGCCTGCCACCAGTGGCCAGTGTACTGTGCTGAGGGGGGGCCCTAGAGCTCGGGGACCCACCCGCACCCCGGGGGCAGCGGGGGCCTTTGTTATGCAACTGTTGCAACAGCTACTTAAAGGCCTTCATGAAGATATGAAATTAACTGTTCCACGGAAACAGGGTGGAAGATCCCTTGACGGTTACCACTGTTCTATTACACTTGAAGATTCATTTTTAAAAGACCATTGTATGTAGAACAAGATAACACATTACATCACTTGTTTCCACTTTCTGTGGAGCCGAAGGGGAGAGAAGATGAACATGGGGACCTGATGGGATGCGTGAATGCAGGCGAGAAGACAGACAGACAGAAACAGCATCCAGTTCAACTAATGTGGCATTTTTCAACATGTCGCATAACTAAAATATATTAACAAACACACTTGGAAACCTTCTATTAAACTTATTTAAACTGCATATATACTATTTTATTCCTTATATATAGAATTCAACATGAGAATCATTAATACTCAAATAGATTTGCCACGTAAAAAATATGAACCTAAAAAAACCTTTCCTACAGACAAGCGCTTTGCTCAGCGCAGGCGTCCATCTTTTTGCGTCTGGTAGGGTATGCACTAGGGGTGGGTGGAAAATTCTGCTCCCCAGCAGAATTCACTCAGTTTTGCCCACTCCGTGCTTCACTTGGAGCGCATAGTTCTGGCAAAACTCCGCCAAGCACACACCAACACAAGTTTTTTATCATGTGCAAGTGGGATTTAGCATCCACAAGCAGGGCGACATGCCCGAATTCCACCTGCTCGCGGAACTCTGCTGAATCTTGCAGAGTTTTTATGTAACTTGGCAGAATTCTGTGGAGTGAAACTCCGCGAGTTTCCCCCAGGCCTAGTACATACATATTCACTTTGAGCCCCTTTCTTCCGCTGCACATGGTTGTTTCAGTGGAGTTACAAGCCTTTGTTACAAGGAGGCCCTGCCGCCTGCATTCTCCCTTCGTAGAGTCACCTGGTTTCTCAGGGTTTAGCATCCTCTCCGTCCAAGGATCCCCAGGGCCGTCCCCAATACTCGGCCTCTGCCTCATAGAATGAATGTCTACAGTGCATCACTCAGCTTCTCCCCCCTCGGGCCCTCGTCACAGCTACTGGGCCCTTCAGATTCATGAGTTTAACTGCTGCTCAGTGGTAACCCACCCAGAGATGTGCTTCAAGCAGGTGAGGTATCTGGGTGGAATACAGTAGAAATACCTGTGCAGGTCTGCACAGTAAATCAGAAATCCACGTTATTCCCCAAAACTCATGCTTCCATTTTCTTACGATAATGGCATTACTCCTAGTCCTACTCCCTCGCCTTCCTTTTAACCAATGAGGCCTCCTGCCTCCCCCCTAGACCCTCCCTTCCCCTTTCAAAAACCCCCCCCACCCTTATCCCCTCCTGTACAAAAACCAAGCCCAAGCCGCAACTCGGACAGTCCGTACCGGGAGGGTGGGAGGGAACGGAAAAGGAAGGCGAGGGAGTAGGACTAGGAGTAATGCCATTATCGTAAGAAAATGGAAGCATTACCTCCCGTCCCTCCCTCGCCTTCCTTTTAACCAATGAGACATAGCAAGAAAAACACACAGGAGACGGACATCGAGTTGCAAGACCCTTAGTTAATATCCTGCACCAAGAACATCCCAAACATTATCTCATAGAGGATAAGACCCGGTGACCAAACACCGACTCCAAACCACCCAAGTCCGACAGCCTATAATGACGCACAAACGCCGAAGGAGAAGCCCAAGTGGCGGCCCTGCAAATCTCCACCACTGAAGTCCCCTGAAGCTCTGCCACCGTCGCCGCCATGCCTCTGGAAGACCTCCCCTGAATCCCTAGAGGAGGAACCACCTCTTTCAAGGAATAGGCCAACAGAATCAAAGATCGAACCCACCGACTCAAGGAAGCCGTGGAAGGTTTCTCACCTTAGCGCGCCGGACCAAAAGTAACAAACAGTGAATCCCCTGTACGAAAAGGAGCCACCACCCGCAGATACTCCAACAAAACCCTACGTACATCCAACGAATGCAAACGGACCTCCTCCCCTGATGAGGGATCCGGACAAAATGAAGGAAGGATGACCGCCTGCCTGGAATGGAACGAAGAATTGACTTTTGGAATAAAGGAAGGCACCGGAACCAGAACCACCCTATCGGGAAAAATCTTACAAAAAAGGAAAGGAACATGCCAATGCCCCCAATTCCCCCAACCGATGAGCCGAAGTAATGGCGACCAAAAAGAACGTCTTCAAAGATAGACGTCGCAAATCACAGTCCCCCAATGGGTCAAAAGGGGCCCCCGTCAACACATCCAAAACCAAGGACAGATCCCATGAGGGAAAAGAACGTACCGGGCGAGGAAATAAATTAATAAGCCCCTGAAAAAATCCAGGCATCAATCGCCCTTCAACTTGAAGATTACGCCATGGTCCCTAAATGCCTGAATAGCCGCCCACTGTACCCGAAGAGAAGCCACTGACAACCCTAAACGAGCACCGTCCTGCAGGAACTGCATCACCTCAAAGAGAGAAGCGCAGGAAGGATCCAACTCACGACTTAAGCACCAAGACGAAAACACCTTCCACTGTCTACCATAAGAAAGCAAAGTTGAACGTCTCCATGAAGCCAGCAAGGTAGAACTCAAAGCCACTGGCACCTAACAGAAACGCCCTGAATAGTTGAAACGGAGGGAACGCATATAAAAGGCCCTGCGGCCAAGGACATGACATCCCGTCCACCTCCCATGCTTGGGGACACCGAAACCGGGAGCAGAAGCACTCCACTATCGCATTCTCTACTGACGCAAACACATCCAGCACTGGAAGACCCCAAAGCCGAACCAGATGCCGAAACAGAGACCTCCGGAGAGAGAAAAGTTGAGAGGAAGGAATCACTCTGCTCAGTAGATCCGCCCGAACATTTACCACTCTCGCCGAATGACATAAGCCTCGGCCACTAAGTCGTCTGTGCGAACCAGAACCGCCAACCCCCTCAGGGAATCCTGGAAATGGACCAGAGCCAGGAATATAGCCCGCAATTCTCGCCAATTAGATGACCGACTCGCCTCCCGAGGGGACCAAAACCCCCGAATCTGAGCTGACCCCATCCATGCCCCCCAACCGGAGAGGCTGGCATCCTTCGTCACCACCACGGGTCTCAGAGGTGACAAAGACACCCCTACCCTCAGGTGGTCTGCATCCAACCACCATTGCAACTCTCTGTGAATCAATCCGGACCCTGGAACCCCGTCCTTCAGAGAACCGGACCCTGGATCCCACCTACTCAAGAACCACGTCATCAAGCACAGGGGATGGAAACGTGCCCAAGAACCCAAAATATCACTGACGCCAAATGTGCAGTCGCAACCATAGAAGAGCTCGGGGAGCAGACAGTAACCATACCTTCTTTACCAAAGCCTGGAGAGCATCCAACCTTTTTTCGGACACAGTCACCAACCCTAGAATAGGCTGAAACCGAGCCCCTAGAAAAACCAGATCCTGGGACGGCACAAAGTCTGATTACACCCAATTGATCAAAAACCCGTGTTATTGCAGGACCCCCAGAACTTGGGCCACCTGCCTCTGCAAAAGGTCTCGTGAATGGGCATGAATCAAAATGTCGACTAGATAAGGGTGCAGAAACACCCCTTCTGAATGAAGCAAAGCCACTAGAGGAGCCAGCATATTCGTGAAAATTCGGGGAGAAGATTTCAGACCGAAAGGCAGAACGCAAAACTGGAAATGATCCTGCCCCACAGCAAACCTCAGGAACTTTTGAGAGGACCATGCCCCCGGTACGTGTGGGTAAGCATCCGGCAGATCCAGTGACACCAGAAAATCCCCTTGCCTGACCAATGGAAAAATAGTCCGAATGGACAGCATGCGGAAATGCACTGTCCTGATCCAGGTATTCACCTCCTTCAGATTGAGCACCGGTTGAAAATCCCCCTGAAACTTTCCGCACAAGAAACAAGACCGCATAAGTGCCCTGACCTCGGTCGTCTAGCGGAACATGGGAAATGGCCCCCATGACCAGTAAGTCCCGCACTCCGTCCAATAATGCTCCACTCCAAGACCCCTCTGAAGGCAGAGGTGTGGGATGCACCCCGGAATCTGGAGGAACCGCCACAAAATCTATGACATAACCATTGGTCACCATGTCTAGTACCCAATGATCGGTTACACTGTCCTCCCAAGCTGAAAGAAAGTGACACAGTCACCCCCCAACCGGCCCTCTGCCAGGCCCACAGCGAATGCCAGGACCCCTTCTTGAAACCACCCCGGGTCTCAGGAGTAGACTTCTTAGGTGAAAAACGCAGATGAAAACGCCGTCTCCTAAACTAAAAGGATTTAGCAACCCTAGTAGGAGAAGATCTGGAATGCTTCTTCCACCCTTTACCCGAAGAAGAAACCCCTTTATAAGGTAAGGCATGCTTCCGCTCCTTAAACGCCTTGGAAAGTATGGATGGTAATAGTTCTCCAAACAAGTTACAACCCTCAAACGGCAGTCTCAACAAGGCCGCCGTTTCCCCTGGATCAGCCTTCCATGAACGCAACCAGAGGGACCTACGAGCCCCAATCAAAGACCCAGATGCCAGAGCCGAAGTACGGACTATATCTGAAGACACATCCGCCAATAATCTGGCCAGCTGTTCCATACCAGCCAGGAGCTCCGAACACTCCGCCCCTTCCTGTACAGCCACCGCCAGTTTATCAAAGCCTTGAACCAATGATTGTGACGCATAAGCAGAATAAATCCCTGCCTTCAGCGCCAGATTCTCCGCCGCAAAAGCCCTCTTAAGACCTGAATCCACTTTACGGTCTGTGGCATACGTAGGCACACAATCCTCCGGATTGACTGCCGTTTTGCCAATTAGAGTAGCCAGAATAGAGTCCAGGCGTATTGAAGGAGGAAAAACCCCCTCACCCTCAAGTAAGTAAAGTTTCTGAAGGAATCGTGGAACCTGAGCCTTCTCCACATCCTTCCACTCACGAAACACCATATCCTTCACAGGACCCTGGAAAGGCATGGCAAACATAAAAGGCGTCTGATATTTGAGGAAATAAATGAGACTCTGAGTTTGTAGGTTGAAACACAGGGAAACCTAAACTGTCCCGAACATGTGTCATCACTTCCCACATTACCTCTTCTGGAAACCTATTTCCCCCCAGATGACGTTGATGGGGCCTCATCCTCACTCTCCGATGAGGATTTCCTTGCGTCTACCGATGAGTGCGCACGCTTAGACTGATCAGTCCTGGCCACGCCAGCTTGCAGTGCCCTGGTGACAGCCATTTCACCCATATCCTGCACTTCCTCACTAGACATGAGGGGAGTACCCCTGCCAGGTACCTGTGGGTTCTCAGGAAGAGCAATGCTACCCTCCCCTCCCACCTCCGAGGAGGAAGAAGAGACAACCACGTCTCTTTGCTGGAGCTTTAGGCATGGTAACCAAAATAACACTGCCTTTCATTCCAAAACACTACCCTACATATAGGACCCTGGTCCTCCCTAACAGGGCTCCACCAAACCCTAAAAAGGTCACAATCCTTGTAAAAATCCAAAAAACCACGGGCAGAACGCCCGTCCTACCTGACCAGCATCCAAAAATTGAAGTTCCTCGGTCCTCGCGGCTCCGCGGCGCGGAAACCCGGAAACTAACGCCCCAGCCACAGAGGGCCGGCTGACCCCGTCAGCCGGCCCCCAGTACACGCCTCTCGAGCAGCCATGCCGTTCGCTCAAGACGTGACCCAGCCGTAGCACTCCTCGCGGAGCACCGCGTCCCGAGGAGTGCCTCCATCGATGACCTCCAGGCCCCGCCGTGCAGGTAAGAAAGGGAAAGAAAACCGTCTAGCGTGGGCTAGACAAAAGAACAGGAGGGGATAAGGGTGGGGGGGGGGTTTGAAAGGGGAAGGGAGGGTCTAGGGGGGAGGCAGGAGGCCTCATTGGTTAAAAGGAAGGCGAGGGAGGGACGGGAGGTAATCCCTATTATTCCCCCTCCCTGGAATTACCTGGTCTCCCCTAATGGTTAATCCAGGGGGAGAGCATAAAGGGAATTTTGTGCCCCTAGACTTTTATCACAGGGCTGGAGAACGGTTTTTCCTATTACTTGCAGGGTTCACAGTTCCTGGGAGAATTCACAATATTTCCTCCTAATTAACCCCCAGAGTATATTACTGACACTGCAATAGTCACCTCTGCATGTGTGATTTACACCCGGGTCTCAGCAGCAAGTGCACTCACCTGGCAGACTGCCTTACTGGAACCGAACACTGTGACCTGAAGACTTCTCACAGGTGTCTGCTACATGTGCACAACCTCCTGTGCTATCTGAGTGAGCTCTGGGCCTGTTAGCACAGGGTACACTCCTATCTCCGCAGCATGTGCTCATCTCACTGAGCTATCCGCTAGCTTATCTTACGCGCTCTTCACTCAGGCGTTCTTTCCGTTCTATATAATACTGTGTTTTATTACAACCACTGGGAACAGAGAACATAGAAAACGCTTATAGCACATTTGAATTAAGTTACATCAGTAAAAAAAACTGTTATTAATAATAAGCTTAATGGTATTCTTATGGAATTTGAGCTAGTGAGTTTCACAGATCTCTGCAAGAGGTGCGTTGATCCCCTGAGCTATCTCACCAGGAGGAAGCGGCGGCCTCAAGACAGCACTGAAAGGGTTCGAGTCAGATTCCTTCGCGATGCCGTCCGCCCCTGTGCATCAGTACAGCACTGAAATGTTACTGCACTTTATAAAAAAAGATGATGTATCCCAGGCTCGGATGTTCCCCTCTCCCTTGGTATCTTCTTGCCCCCCCCCCCCATTGTATTTACCATGGAACATTCCACAGGGCTGGCATCTGTCACTGCCAAATGATCTAACATTCTGACTGAGGGGGGAGGCAGGTACTCTCCTGAAATAATCCTTTTTGGTTCTGGAGTTGAGTGCTACTGGCCGAAAAGTGCTTCGATGCCTCGTCAGGGGTTGTAGGCGCTAAATAAATGCAATTACAATGTTCTGGTCCCACTTTCCTTCTGAGTCTCATCTTTTTAACTCTAGGACGAGTTCTGTGTGGGGAGAGCATTGACATCAACCCCCTCCCCCCTCTCCAAATCTGCACGCGGTGAGAATTTCATCTACCTTCAACTCAGGACTGTAGCTCCATAGTGATTACCCAGAACAGGTGTTAAACTGACGCGGGGCTTTTTTGAACGCCCCCCCCCCCACCCCCCCACCTGGCATTGCTGGAGTAGCATCCAATTTACGCAAGTCCAGCAATGCGTCATTTTAGCGCCACAGATGTGTCACAGTTTCTCCCGCATGATGCACCAGGGGCCACTGTGCGCCTCTACGGCGTCATTAGGGGGACATCAGGCAGCGCAAGAAATCTGACGCATCGATGGCAATGCGTCAGGTTCTTGTAAATAAAAATAAGCCCCAATGTGTTCTAACAAGATGTTCCAGCGTGATAGTTGGGAAATCTGAAAGTCAGAACCACCATAAGGACCAAGCCACGCCCCTGCGTCAGGTGTTCAAACCAGACTGAGTCTCTCACCTGGTGGAGTGACATATATTTACCATCTGCTCTGGTCCTCAGCCCTGCCAACACTACTGCTGCCCTTCTTAATCTCAGCAGACTGAGCACTGGTCCAGGGATGGCTGGTGTTAAAGGGCGAGATGGGCGCCGCCCTCCCACCCTGGGGGAGTAACAAAAGGGCAGGAGAAACACCGGGCAGCTAGCAGTAAAGTCTGCTTGTAAGTCTGAGTTTGTTTGACGGGGCGGGGAGGCCTGTGGGTGTCTTAGCTCGCGAGGTTTTCCTGGAGCTAGAGTCGTAAATCAGGGCAGTGGCGACATTGGCGGGAGTGGTGTGTGTCAGCGAGGAACAGACTTTTTTTTAGGGGCGTTAGTCACGTAGCCCAGGGCAGGGTCAAAAGAGTCCATTCGTGGCAGTGAAGTCCACTCGCCAGGCCCCGGGGAGATTAAACAAGTGAGTGAGCTTTATGTGGAGTTTTGTTGTATCATTCATTCCGAATTTGGATGTGTTTATTGTACGTGCGCTTGGTGTTTGATATCTTAATAATGTCACAGGAGTGTGTCTTGTTGACCGTGAGTGCCGACCTACAGTCTAAGCATGCCCCCCAGCCCCCTCCCTGGAATTACCTAGTCTACCCTAATGGTTAACCCGGGGGGTAGAGGATAAAGGGAATTTGTGCCACTAGACTTTTATCACAGGGCTGGAGAACGGTTTTTCCTATTACTTACAGGGTTCACAGTTCCTGGGAGAATTCACATGTTTTCCTCCTAATTAACCCCCAGAGTATATTACTGGCACTGCAATAGTCACCTCTGCATGTGTGATTTACACCCGGGTCTCAGCAGCAAGTGCACTCACCTGGCAGACTGCCTTACTGGAACCGAAAACTGTGACCTGAAGACTTCTCACAGGTGTCTGCTACATGTGCACAACCTCCTGTGCTATCTGGGTGATCTCTGGGCCTGTTAGCACAGGGTACACTCCTATCTCCGCAGCATGTGCTCATCTCACTGAGCTATTCGCTAGCTTATTTTACGCGCTCTTCACTCAGGCGTTCTTTCAATTCTATATAATACCGTGTTTTATTACAACCACTGGGAACAGAGAACATAGAAAACGCTTTATACCACATTTGAATTCAGTTACATCAGTAAAAACAAGTTTTATTCATAATCAGCTTAATGGTATTCTTATGGAATTTGAGCCAGAAGGTTTCACAGATCTCTGCAAGAGGTGCGTTGATCCCCTGAGCTATCTCACCAGGAGGAGAGACCACCCTGAAGTCCACACTGAAAGCCGTTGAGTCAGGTTCGTTAAGGATGCTGTCAGTGCCTGGGGATCAGTCCAGTACTGAGTTTTACTGCGCTGCTGTAAGTCAGAAAAGATGTCGTTGTATCCTAGTCTGGATGTTCCCCTCTCTCTTGGTATCTCCTTGCCCCCCCCCCCCCACCATTGTATTTACCGTGGAACATTCCACAGAGCTGGCATCTGTCATTGCCAACTGATCTAACATTCTCACTGAGGGGAGAGGCTGGTACTCTCCTGAAATAATCCTTTTGTGTTCCGGAGAAGGTGCTACTCGCCGAAAAGTGCTTCGACGCCTCATCAGGGGTAGTAAGCGCTATATAAATACAATTACAATAATCCCATTGTGTTTTCCTTCTGAGTCTGGTCTTTTCAACACTGGTGACGAATTCTGTGTGGGGCGGCATTGACAGGACCCCCCCCCCAGTCTGCACACAGTCAGAATGTCACCTACCTCCATCTCAGGGCCGTAGCTCCTTAGGGGATGTTTGGGGTGTTACACCCTACTACAGATGTATTCTGTTGTAAATAATTGGGTAGAAGTGCTTTCAGTCGGATAATGAGAAGTGTCTGTGGTTTCCACTTGGGTTTTGGACATGCCCCCCAACACTCACACACACTCCATTCCATACTTTGAAGGCCTTAAAAATGTTGAATGGTTTGAAAAATATTGTTTAGGTACCCCTAACATTCTACTCTCCGGTCTCTTTCCGCTGCCCCTTAAGCTCCTCTCAAGTCCTGCTTCTTATCTAATGAGTTTTTACAAGATGTCCCAGCGTGATCTTTGGGGAATCTGACGCTCAACCACCCCCCCAAAAAAAAAAAACCCCAATAATGGCAATGCTATGCCTTTGCTTCCGCTGTACATACCAGACTGCGTGTCTCACCTGGTGGAGTACCATATATTTACCTTCTGCTCTGGTCCTCAGCCCTGCCAGCACTCCTGCTGCCCTTCTTAATCTCCTCAGCAGACTGAGCACTGGTCCAGGGATGGCTGGTTTTAAAGGGCGAGATGGGCGTCGCCCTCCCACCCTGGGGGAGTAACAAAAGGGCGAGAAGAAACACCGGGCAGCTTGCAGTAAAGTCTGCTTGTAAGTCTGAGTTTGTTTGATGGGGCGGGGGAGGACTGGCCTGTTGATGTCTTAGCTGGGCGACGTTATCCTGGACCTGGAGGCCTGAGTCAGGGCAGTGATGAAACACTAGTGGTCGTGGTGTGTGTTACTGCCAGGAACAGGCTTTTATTTGGGGCGTTATTCACTTGGCCCAGGGCTGGGGGCAGGACAGACTCTTTGGAACAATGAATGAGTGGGTGTGTCAGTGGCCTCTGCCCCTTCCAGACCCAGCCACTCCTGGTGATTTTTAGCTAAAGTCTGGGTTAATTGTTGGTGCCAGAGCGGTCCAGTCACCAGGCCCCAGGGAAAATAAGCAGGTGAGTGAGTTCTGTGTGAAGTTTTCTTCCATCATTCAGTCCGAATTTGGGTGTGCTTTTTTCATGTGTATTTTGGCGTTACTTCTCTTGCTAATACCTAGGTTCACAGTTTTATGGTAGTTTTTTTTTACATTTCCTTCTGTATTTATCTATTTTTTTTGCTAATTTAACCGGTTCTTATCCATATTTATTTGGGTTTTGTGAAAAATGAAAGCAAAACTAGTATATTTAATGGATAAATGTATGCTCTTAATTGAATGCCGGACAGGTTTCAATGGCATTAACACCCACAGATGATAAAGTAATACACATTTGTACACATGAAAATTTTAGTGCCAACCTGGTGCACATCTGCTGCTCATAGACCCCCCTTACCTTTATTCCGCTATATTTGTTGCCCCCCCCCCCCCCCCCCTTACCTGGCAATCCCCAAAGCTACCGGCCTGGCACTCGTTTAGAATCGCTGAAAAAAACCCAACCTAAATTCCGTTTTTAAGGTTTAAAATGAAATACTGGCAGGAAAAAAAATATTTTCTGCCTGAATTTATCTGTAAAAATCAGTAAAAATGGAAACTGGGCAATCTTAATAATAACTCCTAGGAGTGTGTCCTGTTGTCCCTAAGTGCTGACCCACAGCCTAAGGATGCGCAGACCTCCAGGCGGCGCTCATGGAGGCCTCTCAAAGCGCCTACTGAGTGTGTATGTCCGTCTGTGTGTGCCTTACTGCAAACCATGTAGATCAGTGGTTCCCACCCTTTTGACTTCTGTGGACCCCCTCTTTATCATTACTAGAGCCCTGGGACCCCTACTGAATCATTATTTGAATCCGGGGACCCCCACTGAGTCCTTACTGAAAGCTGGGTACATAATCTGTCAATATTATTTAATTTTCTAAGCAGTCGCGGACCCCCTGAGGAGGCTTTGCTGACCGCCAGGGTTCCCCGGACGCATGTTGGGAACCACTGTTGTAGGTAAACCAAATTAATAGTACGCACCAGCAGCGTGCGCACAGGTTCATTCTAGCACCTGAAGCGCCGAAAACATCTGATACTGATTTCCGAGACCGCACGAGGATCTGGGTTTTTAATCCAACTTCGAGATTTTTTTATTTTATTTTTCAGCGCAAAATTAATGAAAAGTGGAAAATCTGAATATAAACGGGGATATAAAACTGATTATCAATGTAATTATTTCTTGATGAGGACGGAGCGGCATTTTACACAGAGCAGCAGTAATATAATAAACAGGTCGGGTGGACAGATAGTGACCTACAGCAAGATGGGCTTCATAGCGCCTATTGCAGGGTGCCACAGCTCATCCAGCACAGTGCATTGTGGGACGTGTAGTCCTGTATCTACGGTAAGGGTATACTGGCCAGTAACACCTGACATGAGGCCACGCAATGGACTCTGGGACCCGTAGTCCTACGTTTACGCTCAGACACAAACTTGTAGTTTCCAGGGCACAAGATTTCATTCGGAAGTCCCTCCTCTGCCCTCCCCCTGCCCCAGGAAACGGCGCAGTCTCTCCTTTGTACCCGGTTAGCTCAGAGGCTAGGTAGGTGCACCCCTCCTCTCGGACAGAGATGCTCCCCACGGAGGAAGAGTGCGCTCTGATCCTCTCCCCAGGGTGGGGAGACAGTTTCTGACAGCTCAGGGGTGCTCAGTGGGGACAGACTGTCCCTGGGACCAAAGCCGGGAGGGCTGGGGCCAGCGAGGACCAACCTGGCGCACACCCTCCCAGCTATGGGACAGGAGATGTGTTTTCTAACACCGGCTCCCACACTTGACTCTACTGAGTGATCGTGAGTGACTCCCATGAGGGAGTGCGGGAGGCCGCCTCCATCCTATTGGGATCAGATAGACAAGGGTGACAGGCTTCACACCGACATACAGCTGTAGTGAAATGATGGCTACCGGTCACCCTCTAAGGTGCGCGCCGGGCGCCCGCGCAGCCTCTGTCTTCTTGCCGCACATGAACGGACCGATGGCATACTTACAAGCCCCTGAAGCAACTAGCGCCGCCATAGCTTCTTATTTTTTGGCGCTATGTTTTTTTTTATCCCGCGCCATATTCACAAAGTGGTGGAGTACATGCATTGCACCACTTTGCAACCCCTTGCGCAACATTATGCGTGCGTCAGACATAATGTACGCAAGCGGGGGCATTCTGATGCTGGGAGGCTAAAAAAAAATGGCGCAGTGAAATTCACAACCTTTCACTGCACCATTTTTTCCATCATTTTTAACGCCTGCTCAAAGCCGGCATTAAAAAGACGCAGCCATTCTAATCAATAGACCTCCTTGTGCTTTGTTGCACTTGCGTTAAAAATGTTGACGCTATTGTCCTAATGATCGCCATGGTGCGTCGTATTGTAAATGCAACGCAACCATAGTGTCGTTAGGGGGGGCAGGGGCGACGCGATAGAAGGGGCGCATCTGGACAGATACGCCGCTTTCTTGTAAATCTGCCCCTGAGAGCGCGCACAAAAGTGAACCATAGGAGAGCAGCGTGATAACGTTATTGGTCAGTTTATCAAGCTCCTTACCACAGCACCCTGGCTTCAAACACCTTGAAGCTCCTCCCCTGCTGGTTCGGGCGGCCAGAACTGGATGAATTGCCTGATAATGTTTTTGGGAGATGTGGTAATTATGTGGAAGGTGGGTCTGCGTGTATGTTGAAAGTGTCTGGAACGCAAGCACCAGAACTGGTTATTTGAGGTTAGTCTTAGAATAGTTGGGAGTGGCTTCATAGCACTGTGTGATTAGCACCAAGTGATGGAGAGTGACCCTAGGAAGCTCATTGATGTCTGAGTCACAAGGAGTAGATAATGTCCCTAATGCCTATCTATCACCCTTAAGTACTGACCTAGTTGCATGAGGTAAGTGGAATGTGTCATCTGCTGCGGGCGTGTGAACACTGTTTTTAGAACTAGCTGGAAGAAGGCGAACAACATATTTAATCACTCATTCTATACCTCCTACCACAGCTAGTAGTGGGAGGGAAATAAAATATAAACATTTTTCAACAGTTTTGTTTTAGCCTCCAAGGTGGAGAGCTGGGGCTCGCTCACACTTCCTGATTTTGCCCAGCACCACAAACCCGCCAGAAGACAAGAGGTCAATTTTAACTTAAATAAAGGAAACCTTGTCGAAGTACTATAGTGCTTTTTAGTTGACTCTCTAAAAATGCAGATTTTAATCAAAGAAGAAGAAATGCATACTTTTGGAAAGTTCCCGAGGAATGTGGCAAACTACACCTCATGCCATCACCTGCTCTTCTAAGTGCCTTACTGATTTCAAACCAAGGGACTCATTAGGATGTTGGCGGTCTTAAAACCGCCAGCCTCGCGGTGGTGGTCAGGACCGTCAGCCTCGCAGTGGCGGTCAGGACCATCGGCCTCGCAGTGGCGGTCAGGACGGCCGCTGCTGTGGCAGTCTGACCACCACATTAAGACGCTGGCAGTCAGACCGCCAGGGTTCCACCATCTACACCGGGATCGGTGATCCCAACGGGTTGACTGCTGGTGGAGGTCGCAATCCGCCAGCAGCACTGCATGCAGCAATGCCCTGCGGATTATGACCTCGTTCTCCGGCAGCCTTTTCATGGCAGTTTCACTTTGGCGGAGAACAGGTGCAGATGGCCACAGGGGGGGCCCTGCACTGTCCACACACTTTGCATGGGCAATGCAGGGGTCTCCCTGCCCAGCACCCTCACAATGTACACTGTCTGCTCTCAAGACAGTGAACATTGCGAGGGTGCTGGTGCACTCTGCGGGCTACAGCATTGCAGCTGGCTCGATTTTGAGCCAGAGACAATGCTGTAGCCTGTTTCCTGCTAGGTTGACGGGTGAAAACCTCAGTTTCTGCCCGTCAGCCTAGCGGGAAACACCTAATAGGTCTGGTGGGGTGGTCGCCACTACAGTGGCAACCCTGTTGAGAGTTTTTCAGATGGGTTTCCCATCCGCAAAACTCAAAATGAGGCCCCTAATGTGCAACGGCCCACATAAAATGTCTGCTTCTTAAGTTACCATTGTGCTTGTGCACATAAAGATCGTTGCACTTTCCACTGGCGTAACAGGAGGAAGTGCTTCTGGTGAAGAGTTGACATGCACTTGCAAAGCTCCACTTTACTAAATGGCAGAATACAACCTGAGAACCTGCTCCCTGCAAAGTATGTGCATGTTCCCCGCACCCAGGGAGACTTTCTAGGTGAAAATGATAGGTTGCTGAGTTCTCTCCACCTCAGAGGATGTACAGTAATTTGTTATGCTTCTGGTGTGGAAGGACTGAGGCGCATTGGCAGAGCTTTGTACTTTCACACTGGTGAAGCAGCAGAGGTTCTGCAGCAACTGAGGAGAGATGAGATGCACTACCACCGCTGTGAATTTACCGGTGATAGAATTAACAAGCCAGTTCAAAGAGCCATGGCTGCTATGAGCGTGAGCACGAAGGAGTGACACAAAAGGAAAAGAAGTTCGCTCGCAGTCAGACGTATCGGCAATCGTGCAATTATCCATGTAAGAGGGTCAGTGTCCAAGGCGGTAACAAAACCACCCTAAGGAGGGACAAACATAAACCATTTACCAATGATAACAAAGGATTTTTGAAAGGCAGGCCCATGAACGAGTGATAGTGATGGGCGTGCGGTGGGCGTGGTTAGAACCCCACAGAATGGATTACAACACGTCAGAGCGCTGGCGCACTCGACCTAAAGAGGATATTGCTGCTGCTCTGGCAGAGGGCTTTGTGTTCCCTGTCATGGATCTGAGGTCGCTGTTGGTACAGTGAGCAGATAAGGGGCACTGGTAGAGCTGTACACAGACCCGAAGTTATTTTGCTGCTGCAGTGAGTGATTGAGCGCACAGGCAGAGTTGTGTGTCTTGTGATTTGTGGGTGATGTGCTCTAGGGATGGGTTAGCGCCTGATCCTGCTGCTCTACAAGCAGGGCCGATGGAATCACAGAGCAGCTGCAGGAAGAAATTATGTGACAAAGTTGACGAAATTTAGCATCAAGGAAAATTCACATTTTTATTAAAGAAAGGGAAGGTATTTTCCAAAGAATGCGTTTATGGCAAATTAAACAGCATATTATATGGAACTATTTTAAAACTTGTTGATTCAAAGTCAAGACCAATGCCATTGCAAATACACTGCAATGTTGACATTCAATATATTATGTTCAAAATGTTATATAGCAACTTGTTGAGATTGAGCCCTTCATGAATAAACTATAATGCTTCTTTTACATCATCCTTTCATGAGAGGCCTGCGTGGCTGTGGCTGGACAGGGCCCAGGGTGCGGAGAGGGGGGCGCGGAGGGCACAGGAGAAAATGAATTAAAAAATAATTTAAAAAATCACTAACCTGCTTTGCTCCCACACCGCTCCTCTCCTGTCGCTGCTGAAGGCCCAGGCTCCCAGCCAGCCTGCTCCCAATCCTGACGCTGCTCAGAGCAGCGTCAGGATTCTCAAAGCAGCGTCAGGATTGGCTGGGAGTGCCCAGTGTGGACGCTCCCAGGCAGACTGAGAGCCTGTGCAGGCTCTCTCCAGCCCGGCTAGTCTGTTGCTGGACTGGCGAGAGCCCTGTGCGCATGTGTGTTTGGCCGGCCCGAGACAGGCAGCCAAACACACATGCACTCTGAGGGGAGTGCACTGTGTTGCACAGGCTCCCAGCCAGTCCTGGCGCAGCTCTGAGCAGCGTCAGGATTGGCCGCAGGGCAGGCTGGGAGCCTGTGCCTGCAGCAGGGGAGTGGAGCAGCAGCGGAGAAGGTAAGTGTGTTTTTAAAATTAAATTTAATGTTTATTTCCCCCATTTCCCCCTGCACGCCACCACGCCCCTTCCGCGCTCCGCGAGCTGCTCCTTATAAGGATAAGTTTTTCAAAACTGGATCACTTTTAGAAAGAGCAGAGAACATTCTTATTTAGCTGACAGTTGTTTTGTAGTCATTTCGGCTTGGCCCTTGTTAGACTTTTACCTCTGGCACACAACACCCTCCCCAACATCCCATAAAGGTGATAGGTCACTATGTGAGTGACAGCGGTGAGCAAGCTTTTGTTGGAGTGTAGTTTTATAATCAAAATTAACATGAAAAGTTTGCGAATTAATGCATGATGCCGCCTAGAAATTATATTAATGTGCTTTTACTAAACGTGTGTTTGAAATGTGCCCACGGGAAGTGGCCACCAAGGTATACGATGATAATTGAAACTGACTGTTGGACTTTTGCTTATGCAGGGTCATCCCCAGTCTGTTTGCCTCTTGCCTCCTATTTACTTGATTTACTAGTAAGTCCCTAGTAAGGTGCACTAGAGGTGCCAGGGCCTGTAAATCAAATGCTACTAGTGGGCCTGCAGCACTGGTTGTGCCACCCACATAAGTAGCTCTGTAATCATGTCCCAGACCTGCCACTGCAGTGTCTGTGCATGTATTTTTACACTGTAAATTCGACTTGGCAAGTGTACCCACTTGCCAGGCCTAAACCTTCCCTTTTCTTACATGTAAGACACCCCTAAGGTAGGCCCTAGGTAGCCCCCAGGGCAGGGTGCAGTCTATGGATAAGGTAGGACATATACTAATGTGGTTTATATGTCCTGACAGTGAAATACTGCCAACTTCGTTTTTCACTATTGCAAGGCCTGTCTCTCTCATAGGATAATATGGGGGCTACCTTTAAATATGATTAAAGCGTAGATTCCCCTAGAGAGTAGATGGACATGTGGAGTTTGGGGTCCCTAATCTCACAATTTAAAAATACATCTTTTAGTAAAGTTGATTTTGAGATTGTGCGTTTGAAAATGCCACTTTTAGAAAGTGAGCATTTTCTTGCTTAAACCATTCTGTGACTCTGCCTTGGTTGTGGATTCCCTGTCTGGGTCAGTTTGACAGTTGGGTTGTTTTTCACCTCACACTAGACAGTGACACAAAGGGAGCTGGGGTGTAACCTGCATTTCCTGATTAGCCATCTCTGCTAGGAGGAAGGGGTGGAGTGGTCACTCTCATCTGAAAGGACTGTGCCTGCCTCTGACAATGCCGGCTCCAACTCCCTGGTGTGTGTCTGAGGCCTTGCCTGGGCAAGGCAGGATTTCACAGGTAGGTGTGAGTCCCCTTTGAAGAACGGTGACTTCAAAGACTAAAATGGGTATAAGAAGGGCACCCAAATCTACAGACTTTAGAAACACGTCTGGAACCAAGAGGAACCTCTGCCTGGAGAAGAGCTGATAGCTGAGGAAGAAGTGCTGCCCTGCCTGTGACTGTGCTTTGTGGAGCTTTCCTGCAGTGCTGCTTCTGCCAGAGTAAGAGGGCAAAGACTGGACTTTGTGTGCCTTCCATCTTGTGAAGAAATCTCCAAGGGCTTGAGTTAGAGCTTGCCTCCTGTTGTTTGAAGTCTCAGGGACAGCAAAGACTTCTCTCTGCCAGCACCTGGAGTCTCTGGAGAGACTCCTGCCCCGACAAGTGGTGCCCTATCCAGTCCCTGGGCCCTTGAAAGGAAAGCTGGTGGAATCCAAGGAAATCGAATTCGGACGACTTCGGACCGACGCCGCTGCTGAATCCGGTAACGCCGCCTGCACCTGACGCCGTGACCTTCGCTGGAACGCGACGCTCTTTGCAGGTCCGACGCCGCACCAGCCATGCTGAAGTCCGCGACTCCGTGGAAGTCGCCGCACCACGTCATGACCGACGCCGCTCGAAGTGCACAGATTCAACGTTTCGCACAGACGCCGCGATTCCCGACTTCGCGCATCGGCTTGTTTTCACTCTTCACCAAAGGTACTGTACTTGGGGGTCTACACAACTCCGTGTCCGGCGCCGCTGGTGTCGGCTTGTTGGGAACGACTCCGTCACGACGCCGTGTTAACATCTCATCGAAGCATTTTTGTTTCTAAGCACTATTTTTGAGTTTAATCTTTAAAAATTCATAACTTGACTTGTGTATGTCGGATTTTTGTCATTTTGGTCTTGTTTTGTTTAGATAAATATTTCTTATTTTTCTAAACTGGTGTTGTGTCATTTTGTGCTGTTTTCATGAAGTTACTGTGTGTGTTGGTACAAATACTTTACACCTAGCGCTCTGAAGTTAAGCCTACTGCTCTGTCAAGCTACCAAGGGGGTAAGCAGGGGTTAGCTGAGGGTGATTCTCTTTTACCCTGACTAGAGTGAGGGTCCTTGCTTGAACAGGGGGTAACCTGACTGTCAACCAAAGACCCCATTTCTAACATTGGTGACCAGCGGTCGGGATTGGACTTGTATTTGTACTTGACATACAGTAATTAAGTGTACACTACTGTTTTGAGTTCAGACCACTACGTGACCACATACTACTTGTCTTGTGATTCTGCTTTTTGTTCTCTGATGTCCTCCTGGAAGTATTGATGATATTTTTGGACTTTGTTTTTTGGTTGTGAAGCCTTTGCAGAATGGAAGTCAATTTCTGGCACCTATTTATGAATAAAAAGTGGCAGCTTAAAGCATTCTGCATGGAAAGGGGACTGGCTGTGAACAAGAAATCCAGAAGGGAGGATCTTGAGTCAGCCCTGTTTCAGTATGAATTGAAACGTTGTCAGGCAACACCACCAAATGAGTCTGAGGAGGATAACTACTCTGAGGAGGAGGACTACTCTGAGGAGGAGGGCAGTGGCCCTGAGGAGGGAACAGAAAGAGATGATTGGCTCCTAGCTCGAATCCGGAGTCTGGAAGAGCTAGATGCAGAGCTTGAGAGGGCTGAGGAGAAGAGAGCCTTAGTCCTGGAAAAAGAAAGGATTACAGCTCAAGAGCTGAGCTGTGAAGAGCTGAAGCTGGAAGCCAGGAGGGCTGAGTCCAGTTCAGATGGTGGCAGCAAAAATCTTGTGTCCAGTACTGCTGAAGAAGTGCACATGCCCAGAGATGTGGTGCCCTACTTGAAGGAGGGAGTTAACACATGCCAGGAGGTTCAGGGGTATGAGGTAGCTCCAGTGATGCACAGGGTCCCTGAGGTGGATTGGGGAACTGGCATGGGGAGTCATATTCCTACTGGTGGGAGGGACACTCTACTGACTCTAGTTGAGAGTGACAGGGAGAGGGGTTCCCCCCAGGTAGAAGTCCTGGTTATGGAGTGTGAAGATATCCCAGAAGAGTGTGGGTTGAGTGTCAGGCACAGTCAGGTACTGTCTCACCAGTCTCAGGAGGGTGATGTGGGGTGCTTTCTCAAAGCAGAGTCACTGGATGGTTGGGTGAAGGGTACTTTGGTTAATTCATGTGAGGGGCTGAGTGATGTAATTGCTGGAGAGCATATGTCTAGTCCTTATTTACCAGAGCTACGCCAACACCAGGTGGAGTGTGAGTTCTCTGACACCAGGGAGCTTACAATGGAGGCAGACCTCTTGGTGAGTACCAGAGAGTCTGAAGAGGCATTTGGGGGGGCTCCTGAGAGGAGTGGTCTAGGTATTTCCCAACCAGGTGAGGTAGGGAAGGATTGTAGTGTCCCAGGTAGGTCCCAGTGTAGTGGGATGGGTGAGGGACCCCATGTCCAGTCTCTGAGGAGAGGGAATGGGGATGGGCTGAGGTCCAAGGTGCCCGAGATCCGGTCCCAGGTCCTGGAGGGTTCCATGAGGGAACACCAGGAGGGGAGCCTAGCCTGTACCATAGTGCCATCTGTTGAGGGAGATCCCAAAGTGTCAGGAGAACTTGGGGGGGGGGCGGCTGTAGCCAGCGTCCCACCAGTTCTGGTGTCTGGCAGTACCACTCCTAGTGAGGGGGTGCAGAAGTCCAGACAGAGGGTTGAGAGGGGGTTGCGGACCCCAGTGGAGAACCTGGAGGGTCAGGGGTCAGCTCTGAGAGCAGAACCCCCCCAGGAATGACCTTGGTGAGACCATTTCTGGGTTGGGGGAAATCCAAACTCTGTCAGATGGGCAGAGGTCAGGAGACCTGCGCCAGCCAGACTCTTGTGTGGCCCTTGGGGACAGTGTGTCCCTTGAGGGGGGTAAGTGTGCCCCCCTGGAAGTCCTGGTGTGCCAGGCAGTGGTTCAACCGCAGGGTGGTGACGCTGGGTTGAATGATCAGGTTCAGGAGGTAAACTCTGACCTGGTGGGGGGTAAGTGTGCTCCCAAGGAGGTCCTGGTGCACCAGGCAGTGGTTTAACCGCAGGGTGGTGACCCTGGGTTGGATGACCAGGTTCAGAGCGTAAACTCTGACCTGGTGGGGGGTAGGTATGCCCCCCAGGAATTCCTGGGTTGCCAGGCAGTGGTCCAGTCTGTGGGTACAGACCCTGGACTGGAGGATCAGGGGCAGGGAATAAACCCTGACCTGAAGGGGGGGCGGTTTGCCCAATCACCCCGCCTGGTGTGATTTCAAGGGGTACTCTCCATGAGGGGTGGGTGCAGAACCCTGAGAGTAGGGGAAGGGGAGAGAAAGACTCACCCCTGACCCCAGAGCAATCTAAGGGTACAGACCCTGGATTGGAAGGCCAGGTTCAGGGTGTCCCCCCTGACCTGGAGGAAGGGGCTACTGCTAACAGTGCCCCTACCATGTTGTCTTCTGGGGGGGGCACTCCTAGTTGGGTGGTTCAGGACCCCAGAAGAGAGGGCAGGGGGAGGGAAGCCTCACCCCTGGCCCAACCTGAAGGTACAGACCCCAGGTTGCAGGATCAGTTGCAGGTTAACATCCCTGCACAGGTGGAAGAATTGTGCAGGACTGCTTCTACAAGCACCCTGACAATTTTTTACTCTGGGGGTGCCGCTCCTGGAGGGAGGGTACAGAGCCCCAGAGGGGAGGACCAGGGTCAGGTTATCTTCTCTGACCTGGTGGAAGGGAGAGTGGTCAAAGGGTGTCAGCCACCTGGGGCTACCGCCCCCCACTCTCCACAGTCACAGTGGGTGGAGAGACCTGAGGTCAAGCTCTCATCCCTGACAGTCATCACGGGTCACTGTGGCTTGCTGTCCTGGTGGACAGAGTTGCCCCTGGGGGTGGAACGAGAGTCACACCCCAGGGGTGGAGTGGGCAACACCACTGTGTTGGCCCTGGTGGTACTATCTGCCCATTGCAATACATCTGTGAGCAAAGTAAAGTTAGGTGCTGCACAGATGGTGTCTGCAGATGTGGAGAAGGGTTCCCCATGGGTTAGCTTAGTGGGCCCTGAGAGTATGGACAGAGGGATCCAACTGGAGTCAGGAAGGCGTAGAACTGGAACATGCCCCTGCTGTTGTGGGCCTGGGTCCTTGTTCTATCGCCCCAATCAGGGAAGTACATCAAGGTATTGATTGTTCTCCCCTGGCTTTAGGCTGGTAGGGGGTCGTGTTGGACTTTTGCTTATGCAGGGTCATCCCCAGTCTGTTTGCCTCCTGCCTCCTATTTTCTTCTGACCTGTTGGTGTTGGCTTTTCAACTCTGAGCACTTTACCACTGCTAACCAGTGCTAAAGTGCATATGCTCTCCGTGTAAATTGTATGTAATTGGTTTATCCATGATTGGCATATTTGATTTACTAGTAAGTCCCTAGTAAGGTGCACTAGAGGTGCCAGGGCCTGTAAATCAAATGCTACTAGTGGGCCTGCAGCACTGGTTGTGCCACCCACATAAGTAGCTCTGTACTCTTGTCCCAGACCTGCCACTGCAGTGTCTGTGTATGTATTTTTACACTGTAAACTCGACATGGCAAGTGTACCCACTTGCCAGGCCTAAACCTTCCCTTTTCTTACATGTAAGATGCCCCTAAGGTAGGCCCTAGGTAGCCCCCAGGGCAGGGTGCAGTGTATGGATAAGGTAGGACATATACTAATGTGGTTTATATGTCCTGACAGTGAAATACTGGCAACTTCGTTTTTCACTATTGCAAGGCCTGTCTCTCTCATAGGATAATATGGGGGCTACCTTTAAATATGATTAAAGCGTAGATTCCCCTAGAGAGTAGATGGACATGTGGAGTTTGGGGTCCCTGAACTCACAATTTAAAAATACATCTTTTAGTAAAGTTGATTTTGAGATTGTGCGTTTGAAAATGCCACTTTTAGAAAGTGAGCATTTTCTTGCTTAAACCATTCTGTGACTCTGCCTTGTTTGTGGATTCCCTGTCTGGGTCAGTTTGACAGTTGGGTTGTTTTTCACCTCACAGTAGACAGTGACACAAAGGGAGCTGGGGTGTAACCTGCATTTCTTGATTAGCCATCTCTGCTAGGAGAGAGGGGTGGAGTGGTCACTCTCATCTGAAAGGACTGTGCCTGCCTCTGACAATCCCGGCTCCAACCTCCTGGTGTGTGTCTGAGGCCTTGCCAGGGCAAGGCAGGATTTCACAGGTAGGTGTGAGTCCCCTTTGAAGAACGGTGACTTCAAAGACTAAAATGGGTATAAGAAGGGCACCCAAATCTACAGACTTTAGAAACACTTCTGGAACCAAGAGGAACCTCTGCCTGGAGGAGAGCTGATAGCTGAGGAAGAAGAGCTGCCCTGCCTGTGACTGTGCTTTGTGGAGCTTTCCTGCAGTGCTGCTTCTGCCAGAGTAAGAGGGCAAAGAGGGGACTTTGTGTGCCTTCCATCTTGTGAAGAAATCTCCAAGGGCTTGAGTTAGAGCTTGCCTCCTGTTGTTTGAAGTCTCAGGGACAGCAAAGACTTCTCTCTGCCAGCACCTGGAGTCTCTGGAGAGACTCCTGCCCCGACAAGTGGTGCCCTATCCAGTCCCTGGGCCCTTGAAAGGAAAGCTGGTGGAATCCAAGGAAATCGAATTCGGACGACTTCGGACCGACGCCGCTGCTGAATCCGGTAACGCCGCCTGCACCTGACGCCGTGACCTTCGCTGGAACGCGACGCTCTTCGCCGGCCTGACGCCGCAGCAAACATGCTGAAGTCCGCGACTCCGTGGAAGTCGCCGCACCACGTCGTGACCGACGCCGCTCGAAGTGCACGGATTCAACGTTTCGCACAGACGCCGTAATTCCCGACTTCGCGCATCGGCTTGTTTTCACTCTTCACCAAAGGTACTGTATTTGGGGGTCTACACGACTCCGTGTCCGGCGCCGCTGGTGTCGGCTTGTTGGGAACGACTCCGTCACGACGCCGTGTTAACATCTCATCGAAGCATTTTTGTTTCTAAGCGCTATTTTTTAGTTTAATCTTTAAAAATTCATAACTTGACTTGTGTATGTCGGATTTTTGTCGTTTTGGTCTTGTTTTGTTTAGATAAATATTTCCTATTTTTCTAAACTGGTGTTGTGTCATTTTGTGCTGTTTTCATGAAGTTACTGTGTGTGTTGGTACAAATACTTTACACCTAGCGCTCTGAAGTTAAGCCTACTGCTCTGTCAAGCTACCAAGGGGGTAAGCAGGGGTTAGCTGAGGGTGATTCTCTTTTACCCTGACTAGAGTGAGGGTCCTTGCTTGAACAGGGGGTAACCTGACTGTCAACCAAAGACCCCATTTCTAACATTGGTGATCAGCGGTTGGGATTTGGACTTGTATTTGTACTTGACATACAGTAATTAAGTGTACACTACTGTTTTGAGTTCAGACCACTACGTGACCACATACTACTTGTCTTGTGATTCTGCTTTTTGTTCTCTGATGTCCTCCTGGAAGTATTGCTAATATTTTTGGACTTTGGTTTTTGGTTGTGAAGCCTTTGCAGAATGGAAGTCAATTTCTGGCACCTATTTATGTATAAAAAGTGGCAGCTTAAAGCATTCTGCATGAAAAGGGGACTGGCTGTGAACAAGAAATCCAGAAGGGAGGATCTTGAGTCAGCCCTGTTTCAGTATGAATTGAAACGTTGTCAGGCAACACCACCAAATGAGTCTGAGGAGGATAACTACTCTGAGGAGGAGGGCAGTGGCCCTGAGGAGGGAACAGAAAGAGATGATTGGCTCCTAGCTCGAATCCAGGAGTCTGGAAGAGCTAGATGCAGAGCTTGAGAGGGCTGAGGAGAAGAGAGCCTTAGTCCTGGAAAAAGAAAGGATTACAGCTCAAGAGCTGAGCTGTGAAGAGCTGAAGCTGGAAGCCAGGAGGGCTGAGTCCAGTTCAGATGGTGGCAGCAAAAATCTTGTATCCACTACTGCTGAAGAAGTGCACATGCCCAGAGATGTGGTGCCCTACTTGAAGGAGGGAGTTAACACACGCCAGGAGGTTCAGGGTTATGAGGTAGCTCCAGTGATGCACAGGGTCCCTGAGGTGGATTGGGGAACTGGCATGGGGAGTCATATTCCTACTGGTGGGAGGGACACTCTACTGACTCTAGGTGAGAGTGACAGGGAGAGGGGTTCTCCCCAGGTAGAAGTCCTGGTTATGGAGTGTGAAGACATCCCAGAAGAGTGTGGGTTGAGTGTCAGGGACAGTCAGGTACTGTCTCACCAGTCTCAGGAGGGTGATGTGGGATGCTTTTTCAAAGCAGAGTCACTGGATGGTTGGGTGAAGGGTACTTTGGTTAATTCATGTGAGAGGCTGAGTGATGTAATTGCTGGAGAGCATATGTCTAGTCCTTATTTTCCAGAGCTACGCCAACACCAGGTGGAGTGTGAGTTCTCTGACCGCAGGGAGCTTACAATGGAGGCAGACTTCTGGGTGAGTACCGGAGAGTCTGAAGAGGCATTTGGGGGGGCCCCTGAGAGGAGTGGTCTAGGTATTTCCCAACCAGGTGAGGTAGGGAAGGATTGTAGTGTCCCAGGTAGGTCCCAGTGTAGTGGGATGGGTGAGGGACCCCATGTCCAGTCTCTGAGGAGAGGGAATGGGGATGGGCTGAGGTCCAAGGTGCCCGAGATCCGGTCCCAGGTCCTGGAGGGTTCCATGACGGAACACCAGGAGGGGAGCCTAACCTGTACCATAGGGCCATCTGTTGAGGGAGATCCCACAGTGTCAGGAGAACTTGGCGGGGGGGGCGGCTGTAGCCAGCGTCCCACCAGTTCTGGTGTCTGGCAGTACCACTCCTAGTGAGGGGGTGCAGAAGTCCAGACAGAGGGTTGAGAGGGGGTTGCGGACCCCAGTGGAGAACCTGGAGGGTCAGGGGTCAGGGGTCAGCTCTGAGAGCAGAACCCCCCAGGAATGACCTTGGTGAGACCATTTCTGGGTTGGGGGGAATCCAAACTCTGTCAGATGGGCAGAGGTCAGGAGACCTGCGCCAACCAGACTCTTGTGTGGCCCTTGGGGACAGTGTGTCCCTTGAGGGGGGTAAGTGTGCCCCCCTGGAAATCCTGGTGTACCAAGCAGTGGTTCAACCGCAGGGTGGTGACTCTGGGTTGAATGATCAGGTTCAGGAGGTAAACTCTGACCTGGTGGGGGGTAAGTGTGCTCCCAAGGAGGTCCTGGTGCGCCAGGCAGTGGTTCAACCGCAGGGTGGTGACCCTGGGTTGGATGACCAGGTTCAGAGGGTAAACTCTGACCTGGTGGGGGGTAGGTATGCCCCCCAGGAATTCCTGGGTTGCCAGGCAGTGGTCCAGTCTGTGGGTACAGACCCTGGACTGGAGGATCAGGGGCAGGGAATAAACCCTGACCTGAAGGGGGGGGCGGTTTGCCCAATCAACCCCCCTGGTGTGATTTCAAGGGGTACTCTCCATGAGGGGTGGGTGCAGAACCCTGAGAGTAGGGGAAGGGGAGAGAAAGACTCACCCCTGACCCCAGAGCAATCTAAGGGTACAGACCCTGGATTGGAAGCCCAGGTTCAGGGTGTCCCCCCTGACCCGGAGGAAGGGGCTACTGCTAACAGTGCCCCTACCATGTTGTCTTCTGGGGGGGCCACTCCTAGTTGGGTGGTTCAGGACCCTAGAAGAGAGGGCAGGGGGAGGGAAGCCTCACCCCTGGCCCTGGTCCAACCTGAAGGTACAGACCCCAGGTTGGAGGATCAGTTGCAGGTTAACATCCCTGCACAGGTGGAAGAATTGTGCAGGACTGCTTCTACAAGCACCCTGACAATTTTTTACTCTAGGGGTGCCGCTCCTGGAGGGACGGTACAGAGCCCCAGAGGGGAGGACCAGGGTCAGGTTATCTTCTCTGACCTGGTGGAAGGGAGAGTGGTCAAAGGGTGTCAGGCACCTGGGGCTACCGCCCCCCACTCTCCACAGTCACAGTGGGTGGAGAGGCCTGAGGTCAGGCTCTCATCCCTGACAGTCATCAGGGGTCACTGTGGCTTGCTGTCCTGGTGGACAGAGTTGCCCCTGGGGGTGGGACGAGAGTCACACCCCAGGGGTGGAGTGGGCAACACCACTGTGTTGGCCCTGGTGGTACTATCTGCCCATTGCAATACATCTGTGAGCAAAGTAAAGTTAGGTGCTGCACAGATGGTGTCTGCAGATGTGGAGAAGGGTTCCCCATGGGTTAGCTTAGTGGGCCCTGGGAGTATGGACAGAGGGATCCAACTGGAGTCAGGAAGGCGTAGAACTGAAACATGCCCCTGCTGTTGTGGGCCTGGGTCCTTGTTCTATCGCCCCAATCAGGGAAGTACATCAAGGTATTGATTGTTCTCCCCTGGCTTTAGGCTGGTAGGGTGTCATGTTGGACTTTTTCTTATGCAGGGTCATCCCCAGTCTGTTTGCCTCCTGCCTCCTATTTTTTTCTGACCTGTTGGTGTTGGCTTTTCAACTCTGAGCACTTTACCACTGCTAACCAGTGCTAAAGTGCATATGCTCTCCGTGTAAATTGTATGTAATTGGTTTATCCATGATTGGCATATTTGATTTACTAGTAAGTCCCTAGTAAGGTGCACTAGAGGTGCCAGGGCCTGTAAATCAAATGCTACTAGTGGGCCTGCAGCACTGGTTGTGCCACCCACATAAGTAGCTCTGTAATCATGTCCCAGACCTGCCACTGCAGTGTCTGTGTATGTATTTTTACACTGTAAATTCGACTTGGCAAGTGTACCCACTTGCCAGGCCTAAACCTTCCCTTTTCTTACATGTAAGGCACCCTAAGGTAGGCCCTAGGTAGCCCCAAGGGCAGGGTGCAGTGTATGGATAAGGTAGGACATATACTAATGTGGTTTATATGTCCTGACAGTGAAACACTGCCAACTTCGTTTTTCACTATTGCAAGGCCTGTCTCTCTCATAGGATAATATGGGGGCTACCTTTAAATATGATTAAAGTGTAGATTCCCCTAGAGAGTAGATGGACATGTGGAGTTTGGGGTCCCTGAACTCACAATTTAAAAATACATCTTTTAGTAAAGTTGATTTTGAGATTGTGCGTTTGAAAATGCCACTTTTAGAAAGTGAGCATTTTCTTGCTTAAACCATTCTGTGACTCTGCCTTGTTTGTGGATTCCCTGTCTGGGTCAGTTTGACAGTTGGGTTGTTTTTCACCTCGCACTAGACAGTGACACAAAGGGAGCTGGGGTGTAACCTGCATTTCCTGATTAGCCATCTCTGCTAGGAGGGAGGGGTGGAGTGGTCACTCTCATCTGAAAGGACTGTGCCTGCCTCTGACAATGCCGGCTCCAACCTCCTGGTGTGTGTCTGAGGCCTTGCCTGGGCAAGGCAGGATTTCGCAGGTAGGTGTGAGTCCCCTTTGAAGAACGGTGACTTCAAAGACTAAAATGGGTATAAGAAGGGCACCCAAATCTACAGACTTTAGAAACACTTCTGGAACCAAGAGGAACCTCTGCCTGGAGAAGAGCTGATAGCTGAGGAAGAAGAGCTGCCCTGCCTGTGACTGTGCTTTGTGGAGCTTTCCTGCAGTGCTGCTTCTGCCAGAGTGAGAGGGCAAAGAGGGGACTTTGGGTGACTTCCATCTTGTGAAGAAATCTCCAAGGGCTTGAGTTAGAGCTTGCCTCCTGTTGTTTGAAGTCTCAGGGACAGCAAAGACTTCTCTCTGCCAGCACCTGGAGTCTCTGGAGAGGCTCCTGCCCCGACAAGTGGTGCCCTATCCAGTCCCTGGGGCCTTGAAAGGAAAGCTGGTGGAATCCAAAGAAATCGAATTCGGACGACTTCGGACCGACGCCGCTGCTGAATCCGGTAACGCCGCCTGCACCTGACGCCATGACCTTAGCTGGAACGCGACACTCTTCGCAGGCCCGACGCCGCAGCAGCCCCGCTGAAGTCCGCAACTCCGTGGAAGTCGCTGCACCACGTCGTGACCGACGCCGCTCGAAGTGCACGGATTCAACGTTTCGCACAGACGCCGCGATTCCCGACTTCGCGCATCGGCTTGTTTTCACTCTTCACCAAAGGTACTGTACTTGGGGGTCTACACGACTCCGTGTCCGGCGCCGCTGGTGTCGGCTTGTTGGGAACGACTCTGTCACGACGCCGTGTTAACATCTCATCGAAGCATTTTTGTTTCTAAGCGCTATTTTTGAGTTTAATCTTTAAAAATTCATAACTTGACTTGTGTATGTCGGATTTTTGTCGTTTTGGTCTTGTTTTGTTTAGATAAATATTTCCTATTTTTCTAAACTGGTGTTGTGTCATTTTGTAGTGTTTTCATGAAGTTACTGTGTGTGTTGGTACAAATACTTTACACCTAGCGCTCTGAAGTTAAGCCTACTGCTCTGCCAAGCTACCAAAGGGGTAAGCAGGGGTTAGCTGAGGGTGATTCTCTTTTACCCTGACTAGAGTGAGGGTCATTGCTTGAACAGGGGGTAACCTGACTATCAACCAAAGACCCCATTTCTAACACTGACTAAAAATGAAATATTAATGTACTAATGTATGATTTTGTATTAGTATTAAGAGTTATATGTTAAGGTTTTGCTAATTAATCACTAGGCGTTAGTTAGCATGAGTCGGGGCCTAGCTGTCCGGTTTCATATTAAATGTGTTTTTCTAACGTGCAATGTGCTGACTTGCTGAAGGACATGTAGCCGTACTTTTCCAGAAGACTAGAAGATGTGTGTAACCGTAGTAAATTCTTTCTCATGAGACTCGATTTGCTCAAGGAGCATTCTTGCGGAATGCAACAGTGTAAACTTGCAACAGGTACAAGGTCACCTGAACTGGTATAGACAATGGAACTACTGACTGGGACTGTGAGAGGACCGCGAGAACATGAAATTGTACCTGACATTCTGCCCGTTGGAGCCGTCAATTACAGAAGCCAATAAACTACGTGATAACTGTTATGAGGTGACAATCTTAATGAGGCGACAAGTAAACCATTGGATGGAGATAAAGGCGCACCAAAAAATTGCCCAATTGGAAATTAGGGAACTGTACAACAAGATCGATATACACAAGAAGAAATCAGCCATTACGTGCCTTTGCTATTACCTAGACGCTTTGTCACTCTGTCTTAAAGACTTTGCGGTTTATCTCTTCGAAACATCCTTATTCTGCCTGGCCCGATTCATACTTTCCTCCTTATGAGGGAAGTGTTCCTTATTGCCCCGTCTTGCTGAACTTTGCTGTGTTTCTTGGCTGATGGCGGATCAACTGATGTCCTGAGGACGAAGACTGACTCTGTATGCTGACCCATTATGGAGGGTAACTATATGATAATGGAATTGTAATTGTCTGTTTGCCTTTTCTTTCTAGGTACCAACTGCTATCTTTTGATAGAGACCATAGTTAGATATTTTCGAAATTTGTGTTGCTAAATTGTTTTGCATGGAGCCCAACATGCTAATGCTAATTCGAGGTTAGTTAAGGAATTCACTAAACGGACGCAAATAGACAAATGACTGAATCTATGATTTGTTGAATAATGCGCTAATGATACTCTGCTAAGATTAACTCATGTTGACGTTGTTGTTTGTTCTAATGTTTATGATTTTTGCATTGATTAGCCCTATTCGAGGTGCCATATTATTACTGTGTTGATGTGTTTTCTGGTGTTGAGACTAATAAACCTACTAGTAGAAGAGTAATCAATAGGGAATAAATCTCATAAATCTTACTAAATTCTGTGTGGTTATTCATGACTGAGAGGTCTTGGTGTGTTTTGATTCTTACTTATGCCATTATCCAAATTAAATTGATTTGCTATAGTGAATATTGATGATGTTATTGATCTATTGATTGCTAGGTTGATTAATTGTCTCGTCCTGAGGTGTCTTCAATCAGGGTCAAAAGATTAATTGGTCTAAAAACGAGTCCCAGACTAATTAAATTATCTAAGACGGACGCGTTATCAGTTCCACTATTCTCATTTCCGCACACAGTCAAGAAGAGTGTGTCCACGTCATCACAGAGGAAAACACTGCGAGGGAACCTTGCCTGTCACTGTCTGATCTTGGGCAAAGCGCTTTATACGAGTCGTTGGACTAACGGCTCCACTGCAGGGCATCTGACCCCAGTGTCACATGTCTCAACCCTAGCGGGTCCATGCAGACTTTCATCCTCACGAGGTCAATAGGATGGGTACCGTTGTGATGGGTAAAAACAAAACATCTGGTATTCTGTGCTAAGATGCCCACGGATGAATGTGAACTTTACAAGGACACCTTATATTGTGCCGGTGCCCTAGATTCCACAATTCAAAGTGGTAATTGTGGTTATGGGATAAAAACACATTTATATTCAACCACTTCCTGTCGATAGAATGGGGACTGGTTGAGGTCTCTTACAAAGTGCTGAAGGTTTAAAAGGTCATCGGATTTGCAGTCGCTCTCTGGGCCTTTCCTTGAAGTGTGTCTGGTGTGTAACAAAGGCCCCTTCATCCCCTGCTACTCAGCCCCGCCCACCCCCAATTCTTCTGGGCCCTCCCTGACATTCAGAGGGTGCCCAGTCAGCCCAAGACCAATGAATATTTGTGCGAGGTGGGACTCGGGGGCCCCTCATCGCACTCCACGGGGGGCAGGTGGGAGGAGTTGGGGGCGGGGGTTGGGCATCCTTTTGCTCACCCCACTGCATTTAAATTATTGTCTCTGAGGCTGGCACTGGAGGCAAGCTCACAGCTGGGTCCTGGGAGGGGCACGAGCCTCATTGCTCACAACTGGTAAACCCAGGGCTAAAAGAAGGCCGCTGTCCCTGTTAGAGGCCCGCCTGGAAGAGGCGCACGTATTTTATACTCAGTAGAGCCACTGAGTGGCAAGAGAGACCTCGCACCTACAGGAGTGGAATCTGGACCAGGAAGCGTCTCCGGGGGGCGGTTTGAGAGTTTGCATGTTGCATTTTTAGTTTGCTTGTACATTACTCTCCATTGTAAGTGCTCCCGAACGCCAGACTCTTGAGATTGCTTTTTCCTGTCAGCATCTTTTATATTAAGTAATAAAATGATTTAATTGGCATATAGTTTAATCTGTTTAATAGGAGGGCAGATCGCAGCATGCTGTCTGATAGAAATAGATAAAGGCTCGATAAAAAAAGGCAAACAATATTGGTGAGAGAGGGCCCCCTGGCGGGTGCCTCGGAAACCTTGTAATTTTCCCGCATCTGCAGCGTTTTTTTATAATATTGGCTTCCGCGCTCTGATACATCCTTTGCACCAATCCCCTGGTCTGGATGGAAGGACTCAAAATTTGGCTAAGATATTAATAGCGTTTCCCAGACCAGCTCTGCATCCAATAAAAGGACGACAGCAGGGATTCTATTAACAGAGAAATAATCTACACCCTCGGCTAGGAAATGTGTGGCTGCTGCCAACTGGCAGCAGCAACGAACCCATTCTGATCATGATGGATCGATTTGGCCGCTATCGGGTTAAAGCGGTTCGCCAAAAGCTTCGAGGTGATCCTATGATCAGAATTCAAAAGCGTAATGGGGCAGCATGAACTTGGACCTTCGCTATCTTTGTCTTTTTTTAGGAAGCTAATTATATTTCCTGCACGGAATGATGTCGGTATAGTGCCCCCTGCAACACTGAATTGGCAACCACTAAAACATAATCTGCCAAAACATCAATACAGGTATAAATAAGTCTACCAGAAGGTCCTCTGGACCACATACCTTTCCATTCAGGAGGGTTTTCACCACCTCCACCTGCTCAACCTTGGTAAAAGGGCAGGAGATCCCTTCCCTATCTTACTCGGAGGGAGTTGGGATAGTGAGCTCAGCTACGAACGTCCCTAGTGCTTCACTATCAACCATTTGATTCTGACTGTATATTTGTCTATAATCTTCTAGCAAAATTACCCCCAACTTGCTATGTTTCGCGTTTCTTATCCCGGAGGTCGGGCATTTCAATGCAGATATCCTATTGCTTGCGGCCTTCTCGCGTGTTTGCCGTGCCAAACATTTACCTGTAAAATTGGTTTCCTCATAAACCTTCTGCCTATAGGTCTGGTACAAAACTTCATATCTACTAACAAACAGATCGCTAAAAGCCTGCTTGGCCTGATCTAAAATGTTCTTATTTGTTCTTGAGGGGTGCTTGAAAAACTTTTCTAAACTCTCCTGCACCTTCTCTTCTAGGGTCCACTTCTGTTGTCTAATTCTGCAGCTGTTAGCAGCGTCCCTTGCTTTCACAAACCCTGTTATATATGCTTTCAGAGAGTCCCATACAATACTTGAAGGGGCAGTTCTGTGATTCCAACAGGGGAAATCTCTGATCTCCTCTTTGCAAGAGTCACAAGATCACCAGAAGAGATCGCACCAACGGAATCGGAGGAGCAATAGCCATCGCCCACAAAATCACCCTCAAAATCCACACCCACACGGACGACACCCTCAAGACAGCTGAACACCTACACTTCCGGATCCACACTGACCCCAACACCACCCTCAGGGGAACACTCATCTACCGACCACCAGGACCACGAGCACCCTTCAGCGACACCATTGCCGACCTCAGGAGCACCCACGCCCTCGCCTCTACGGACTACATCCTCCTTGGAGACCTCAATTTCCACCTGGAGAACAACAACGACGCCAACACCACATCGCTGACCGCCAACCTCGCCAACCTCGGACTCAGACAACTGGTCAACACACCCACCCACATCACCGGCCACACGCTCGATCCTATCTTCTCCGCAAGCAACCACGTCACCTTCAGCCACACCACCGAACTCCACTGGACCGACCACCACTGCGTCCACTTCACATTCAAGAAACACACCGAACACCACCGCACCCCACTACCTCCTCACCGCCGCTGGAGCAAAGTCACTGAAGACCAACTGACCAGCACCCTCGTCCAGGACCCGCCTACCGACCCTACCGACCCGGACACTGCCGCCATCAACCTACAACTGTGGATCCTCGACTGCGCTAACACCGTCGCACCACTCAAGAGGCCCACCGCCAACCAAGAAAAGAAAAAAGCAGCCTGGTTCACCGACGAACTCATCACCTCCAAACGCACCTGCCAGAAACTAAAGAAGAAATGGCTCCTCGAACGCACACCGGACAACCTGGCAACCCACAAGGAAGCCACCTGGTAGCACCACCAACTAATCCTACTCGCCAAACGTTCCCACCTTACAGAACGCCTAAACAACAACGCACACAACAGCAAAGAACTCTTCTGCATCGTGAAAGAGCTCTCCAACCCCAGCGCCAACGTCAACGACATCCCACCATCCCAAGAACTCTGCGACGCCCTGTCCACCTTCTTCTTCCAGAAGATCGCCGACATCCACGACAGCTTTAACACCACGCCTCCGCCTGACCCCACCTCCGAGAACTCCTCCTAGGCCAACCGCTTTACCGCCTGGACCCACGTAGACGACGCCGAAACTTGCAAGACCATGAACTCCATCCACTCAGGATCCCCTTCAGACCCTTGCCCACACCACATCTACAACAAACCCGACTCTACCATCGCCCCCCCCAACTTTGAAAGGTCATCAACTTATTCTTCGAAACTGCGACTTTCCCGGACACCTGGAAGCACGCCGAAATCCACGCCCTCCTCGAGAAACCCAAGGCTGACCCCAACGACCTCAAAAAATTCCGCCCGATCTCCCTCCTCCCCTTCCCGGCGAAGGTCATCGAGAAGATCGTCAACGCTCAGCTCACCCACCACCTCGAGGACAACTCCATCCTGGACCACTCCCAGTCCGGTTTCAGACGCAACCACAGCACAGAGACTGCGCTCCTCGCCGCCACAGATGACATCAGACTACTAATGGACAACGGCGAAACATCTGCCCTCATCCTCCTGGATCTCTCCGCTGCCTTCGACACGGTCTGCCACCGCACCCTACTAACACGCCTCCACGAAGCCGGAATACAAGAAAAAGCCCTCAAATGGATCTCCTCATTCCTTTCCGGCAGAACCCAGAGAGTCCGACTCTCACCCTTCCGCTCCGAAGCCACCAACATAATCTGCGGCGTACCCCAAGGCTCCTCACTGAGTCCGACGCTGTTCAACGTCTACATGGCCCCCCTCGCACAACTGGCCCGTCAGCACAACCTCACCATTCTCTCCTACGCCGACGACACCCAGCTCATCCTCTCCCTCACTAAAGACCCACACACCGCCAAAGCCAACCTCCATGAGGGATTGAAGTCCATCGCCGAGTGGATGAGAAACAGCCGTCTGAAATTGAACTCCGACAAGACGGAGGTCCTCATCCTCGGACGCACCCCCTCGGCCTGGAATGACTCCTGGTGGCCCACGCGATGGGACCCCCTCCAACGCCAGCCAACCACGCACGCAACCTCGGTTTCGTCCTCGACTCCGCCCTCACCATGTCCAAACAGGTCAACGCAGTTTCCTCCTCCTGCTACAACACCCTCCGTGTGCTCCGTATAATCTACAAATGGATCCCAACAGAAACCAGAAAAACGGTGACTCAGGCCCTCGTCAGTAGCAGACTAGACTACGGCAACGCACTCTACACAGGCATCCCAGCAAAAGACATCTGACGACTCCAACGCATCCAAAACGCCTCCGCCCGACCGGTCCTCGACGTACCCCGCCGATGCCACATCTCCCACCACCTGAAGGACCTCCACTGGCTCCCCGTGGACAAGAGGATCACCTTCAAGCTCCTCACCCACGCTCACAAGGCACTCTACAACGCTTGACCCACCTACCTGAACAACAGACTCAACTTCTACGTCCCCTCCCGCCAACTCCGCTCAGCCAGCCTCTCCCTCGCCATCGTTCCCCGCTTCCAATGCAAGACATCCGGCGGCAGATCCTTCTCCTACCTCGGTGCCAAAACCTGGAACTCCCTCCAGACCCCCCTGCGACAGACCCAGGACCTTCTCACCTTCAGGAGACTCCTCAAGACCTGGCTCTTCGACCAATAGCAGCTAGCCCCCCCCCCTCAGTGCCTTAGAACCCTAACGGGTACGTAGCGCGCTTTATAAATATTGTGATTGATTGATTGATTGATTGATTGCAAATCTGAACCCAGCCTTCCTCTTAAAGATGCTGCTTATTAAAAAACCACCCACTAGGTCGGGCGAATTCCTCTCCAACACAACTTCAAGAACAAGAAATGCATGATCTGAGAAACCATTATGCAGCATCCGCTGACCCTTAAAAGCTAAGGTTTTTGTTAATAGGAAAAAAGTACATCCGAGATGAGCTGTGAAATTGGCTGGAGAAGCATGTATATTCTACCTTAGATGGAAAATCTTCCCTCCAAGGATCACCAAGTGTCAATATGCGTAAATAAGTCCAAAAAACTCTCATGACTCATTTTCAACTACTGTTTCCCTTTTACTGAAGAAACCATACATGGGTCTTAGAGAAAATTAAAATCCCCACCAGTAATAATAATTTCACTGGGGACTTGTATTAGAGATTGAAAGAGTTCCTTGTAAGGCCCAGGGTATCTTCCACCGGGGCATAATAGCTCAAAAACGTAAGTCACTTGGAATACACAGAGCAATTCACCCAACATCAGCTACCATTTTTGTTGCTAATAAAATCTAGCAAATGCACCCCTAGTCCTCTGGCCAAGAAACCCGCTGTGCCCCCGTGTGAGACTTCAACAGTTGAAAATCCTCTGTAATCTGGGCAGTTTTTAAGCATGGTAAATTCCAGGAGCTTCTTAGCTGTAACATGTGTCTCTTGCAACAAAACTACAGAAGGATTCTCTGCCTTAACCCACACTTCTATTGCATCCCTCTTCTTCCTAATATTTAGGCCATTGACATTCAGAGAGACAACCTTTACTATGCAGTTTAATTCAGCCAGTCAGCCATTCCGAAAAATAAGCACTGAAACGTCGTTTTGACTTGTTGGCGTTTGCTGTACCTAGAAAACAATGTTAGGTGGAAAAATCAGAGTGCAAATATGCCTGCAGTGCAAGATACACATAACATGACTATGGTGCACAGTTACAATAAAGTGCAGACCGTCTATGTGCAATGGGGCACTGCCCCTACTACGTATACTCTCAAGAGATCGAATCAAAGTGCAAAAATGCATAAAGTGCAAAATGCACCTAAAGTAACTTTTGTAGAACCATCTACATGCTCTAAGGTATTTTCCCTGCTAATTATTTCCCTTACATGTAAGCTGCCAGGAGAATGCCCGGTAGACCTCAAGTGTCCGTACTGATGTATTGGGATCCTGTGCTGCCTAGTTGAGTAGCAGCAGGAGTAGACATTTAAAATGCGGCCTGCCCAATCCACAGCCCAGGCCAGCCCTATCACCTTTAAAGTGCATACAGTGCAGATGTACTGATCCAATCTCAGGGTTGCCCAGCAATTAAAGTACTCAACAAGTCTCCGACCCATTATCATCAGCCTCAATACTATCCATTTCTCACCCTACGCGCTTCTATAGATCTACTGCCCTGCTTTAAGAGAAAAGTCACTTAGATATATACGCTTCCTAGGTTTTGCCCCATGAACCCCCGCCTCATCCAATACATCATCTTTAGGATCTAATTTTTTCTCCCACACATTTTGCCCCATACCCATACCCTAACACCCCCATACTGCGTGCACCCACATCCCCCCTTCCTGCGCGGCCTATACCTGAGGTCCCCCCACCTAGGGACTCTAAGATCACTCTCCCCCCTCAACCCCTCCAAGTGCCCTTGCCTTGACCAACCCCACCAACTGCAACCCCCAGCACATACCCAAAAAAGGTGCCTTGACATGGCACCCTCATCGCCTAAGGCAACAGAGAGCATCTTAAGATCACATAATCAGAAACTATAGACATCCAACCTAACAACTTCCCGACTCAGCCTAAGTTCCACATTCTACTACCCTGACCCCTCATTTAAATTCCATATTGGGAGCAGGAGGGCTTTAGCAGCATCGACTGGTTAAAGTATATTTGCCCGTCCCTTGAAAAGAACTTTGGGGCAGATTTAAGAAAAGTGGTGCTGCACCCAGTGCACCCAGGGCAGCGCCACTGTTCTTGTGCCCCTTAGCGCCCCCCTACTGACACCATGTGTGCACCGTATTTAAAATATGGCACGCCATGGCGCAGGGTAGGGGGCCATAGCATCAACATTTTTAACGCTATTGATGTACTGTTCGAGGTTAGCGCCAACATTTTGGAGCTAACCCTGAACAGTACATAGGGGGCCATTGTAAGTAATGGTGTGCCCCCTTTTAATGCCTGCTTTAAGCAGGCATTAAAAGCAGCTGCAAAAAATGATGCAGCGGAATCTCTTAGATTCCACTGCACCATTTTTGCAGTCCCCCTAACGGGGGAACTCCCCTTTTGCATACATTATGCATGGCGCATGCATAATGTGGCACAAAGGGTTACAAAGTGTGCAATGCATGCGTTGTGCCACTTTGTAAATATGGCAGTGCTACTTTTGAAGCCTAACGCCACATTGGCATTAAAAAAATGACGCTAATGTGGTGCTATCGCTTTATACTTCTGGGCCCTTGAGTTTTGATTGTTGCACTAGTCCCGCAGAAGCCCCAACCTTTTGGAAATCAGGAATCAGCTCTTTGAGTTCACGCCACCTTGGTGCTGCAAGCGCAGACATGTCTGAAATTTTAGTAAATGTATAGTCCCCGAGGACTTGATAAGCCTTAGCCTTGATTGCCAGCGCCAGAATACACTCTTTGATATGATAATCCCCAAAGTTCACCAATATCATCCGAGGATATCTTGCGCCAGGGGGTCTGAACTGCTGGAACTCGATGAGCACGCATTATCGTGATATCCATGTTTCCGTTCGCTGATTCTGGGAAGACCTGCTGATTTATAAGATCTGACATTAATTTTATAACAGTCTGCCCATTCTCTCAGCCTCCTGGCACCCCAGTGAACCTTAAATTAGAGCGGCGTGATGGACTTCCGGTGTCATCTATTTGTATCTGTAGGTCCTGCAGTTCTGATTGACATCTAGAGGCTGAGGTTTCCAGGTGGGTCGCCCCATCTTCCAGATCCGATACCCATTGCTCTACCTCCTTAATACGAGTGTTCAATTGGTGCATATTGTTACTTATAAGATTTAATTGGGCTTCGGTCTTGCAATTCGCCTCTTCTTGTGACAGTTTTAAAGTTTTGAGTTCACCCAGAAATTGAAGAAGCAAGCTCTCCGTTGGCGTAGCACATTTTCCATCCTTCTCACCTTCTTTCTGGCTTTGAATAGCTAACTCAGGATGACCTGAGAGAGAGGTGCTCATATTTTCAGCCGTGATGTTGATTCCCTGCCGCTCTGTCTCAGTCCCCATTGAGCCAATGTGGACCGCTATTGGTATCCTGCTGGAAGAAATATAAGGGTCTGAGATGCGCCGGATATTGGACAGAGAGCATTGTGCCATGGGCACTGAATTGTGTCTGGCCTGCCGATCCCCTGATGAGAGATCAATTGACTGAATTAACTTGGGGGGGTTCCTTGAGCTCCTTGGATATGACTGTGGCAAATAGTGGGTAGGCCTGAGGACACTCACTCCTGTTTTGCTGAGTACAGGCATCGCCAGGCTTTCACTGTGGGCTACGCTCAAGAGACGTATGCTCTGCAATGGGCTGGTGTCTCCGTCTGCGATCCTGGACTCGCCCCCCACCTGGCTATACTTCGCTATCTCGCTGCGCTCAGTCATGTCGGGACACACATACAGTGACACCCATTATTAGTGTAAAAGGTCATTTATTAGGACAGGATTTAAACATAAATCAACTTCAAACTGTATCCCCCATTTTAACAAACCCCAACTTTTAAAGATTCCCTTGATCCTCTTTCTCTCTTCCAAAACCTCTCTTCGATTCTCCTCCCCTAGACACACCCCTATTCCTCTCATGCCCTCCTTGCTTGTAGCATACCCCCCCTACTCTGATCCTTCCTCTCCTTGTTTTTCCCCTTGGAAGGGTGGACAAGCCCGCATCTGGCTCTCCACCCTCCCCCATCTTCTGCCACCCAGCAAAACCCGCTTGGTGTTTTGCTGCCCCACCCCAGGAAAAACAAGCTTCCTCAGTTTTTTTTTTTTAATACTTGATTCCTGAACCACAGCTTCTCGCCCCATAACTCACCTAAAAGCAACCTTAACTCGGTCAAATAATATGCATTTCCCAACTGTGACAAATGTACCCCATCCGATCTGAACAATGTCTCGTCTTGCTCTTTTATGTCCTCATGCCTCAGGACCTTGATCCCCTGAGCCCAACAAAATACCCTCATGGCCCTGTTCAGTTTTTTGCGAGCCCGCTCAATGGCTCCATGATTAATTGCCCCTCTCCACACCCATCTGGGCAGAAATTCTGTCCACACCAAACATGTCCCGCATAACTTCTGTTTTAAAAGCTCCAAGTCTCTCTGCATGTGCTGTATCAATGTGAGCCCCGATAGCTTCACCGGATCATTTTCCCCCAGATGAATCAGCAATTAGTCTGGACATCCCCATTGCGGCAAATTAGCAGTGACAAATGGAAGCAAACTTCCCCACCTCATGCCACTCTTACCCCACCAACAAACTTCATGGTGTCTGCTAGGCAGTCCCATCGGCCTGCCGTAAATTTGTTTCTCTCCGAACTTCGCCGCCCAGTGAATGAAGGAATGGCCTACCAGCCATGTCACCATCTTGTTTTTCGGTGGCCCAGCCACACATCCTGCAAAGAAAAAACATTGTAAACACTGTCATGAGAACCTACACCCCCCCAGCCGAGTCTTCCATCTTTAAACCTCCCTCCTGACCCATGAACTACATCACGGCCTCACATAACGCTCGCAGCATCTTGATTTCCATCTACCTATGGCCTTAATTCTAGCCCAGTCCCAACCCAAATGAGCTGCCGCTGTAGCTGCGCCAATCCTAAACGAATGTGTGCCAAAATCCAAAGCACGCCGGCCTGTTCGCCCAAGGGCCATCCTCAAAACCTGCAACAGCTGATAGCTAGTAAGCTTCCCCCCGTCCCATGTACAAACACCCCACTTTATCCCGTCATGCGTAGCTTTTTCCTGAACGTCCTCCACTCCCTCACCGGGCATGCCAACTCATCCCCCCCCCTTGTCCAACCATACCCATTTTCCTTTCCCTAACTGATCCGTCTTTGAGCGCCTGAGCCAAATACCCAACCTGTCCCTATGCATGCAAACCTCCTTAACCCTCACTCCAATCTCTTTCCCTACCCCAGCAATTCAGATACTCGAAACGCACCAAAAAACACCCAAACCATACACAGGCGAAATAAAACCCACTTCATACTGATCCTTACAACATACTGGCAACACATGCAATAATTCCAGCAGTATTTCAAAAGTAATGTGTTCTCTTGCTGGTTTAACCACACTGGCCCTAACCCTGCCCCAACCTTTCAAAATCCTTCCTAACAGGTCATTACACGCTGGATCAGAACCAAAGAAAAGTTTCCCATAAAAGGAAACCCCAGCCAATTTCCCCCGATGGTAGCTGGGGATAAACCCTCTTCAATCAGAAAAAGCACAAAACGTAATGCCCGTGCCTCGAGGGCCTGTGGACATAGTGCCCAAAAATTGCCCAAAAACTCCTCAAAAGATTGAAACTCCAACCATGCAAGCCTGTAACTCTGCCGCGTGGATACCGCTAAAGACATCTCCACCAGCCCCGTGATCATCACACCCCCCACTCCCAAATGTCTGCCGGGACCGCAGTCTTGCTCCATTCCGCTCCAAGCGCCAACTCGCGAAAACGTCGCCACTGTGAACGAGACAGGGACTCTGCAATCTCATTGTAAACCCCGGGTATGTGTGCAGCTTTAAAAATAACATTTAAAGATAAACATCTAAGCATAAACTGGCGCAATAAGCGCAACACTCTGAGATCCCTGACCCGCTGTCTGTTGACCAATTCCACCACTGTCATGTTGTCCACCTGGAAAACCACTGCCCTGTTGGCCAATTCCTGACCCCAGACTGCCAGTGCAACTAACAGTGGAAAAAACTCAAGGAAAGCAATACTCCTCCCTTGCCGCAGCCATTGCGGTTGCCATGTCTCAGCGCACCACCTCCCGTCCCAATGAATACCGAAGCCCGAAGATCCCGCTGCATCAGAAAAAATTTGAACCTGCCACACTGTGTCAATATCACCGAAAGACATGGGTACCCCATTGAATTCTCTAAGAAAGGTTTCCCATACCCTAATGTCCTCTCTCAAAGCCAACGAAACCCTTATCCTGTGGTGTGGTAGCACTGCTCCTGACATGGATAGCCCCAGTCGCCTGCAAAAAGTTCTTCCTCCCCTCACCACCCTGCATGCAAAATTAAGGTAACCCAACAATTTTTGTGCCGTTCGCAAATCCATCTTGTGAAGAACCCGCACCCTTGCCAAGAATTCGAGTATCTCTGTCACTTTTGTTGCTGGCAATCTGGCCACTATGGCGTTTGCATCTAATTCAATGCCCAAAAAGGTCAAAACTGATAGCGGCCCCTCTGTCTTTTCAGGGGCCAAAGGCACTCCTGTCTGCTGCCCAAGTCTTTGAAAATCTGCCAGCGCCCGCCCACAGGCCTCAGAATTCGTCCATCCCCACAAATAAGAAATCATCTAGGTAGAGAGTCACCGTCCGGTGGCCTGTCATTCTGACAAACACCCACTGCAGGAAAGTGCTGAAAGTTTCAAATAAAGAGCATGATATTGCACACCCCATGGGTAACACCCTGTCTACATAGATGGCTCCATCCAACTGCATCCCCAGCAGGTAAAAATCCGCTGGATGAATGGGTAACAACCTAAAGGCAGATTGTATGTCACATTTTGCCATTTCCGCCTCCCTCCCGCACCTCAAGACTAACCTTAGGGCATCATCCACCGAGGCGTAGACCACTTTGGTGTCCTCTTGTGCAATTAAATCATTGACCGACGCGCCCTCAGGCCATGACAAATGGTGAATCAAACAAAATTTACCCGGTGCTTTTTTGGGACAACTCCCAAAGGGGATATCATCAGATGATCACTCGGCCAATCATCGAAAGGCTCCGCTATTCTTCCCAGCACCACCTCTTTTGCCAATTTGCCACGCACTATCTGAGGATGCTCCTTTGCAGACCGCAAATTGTCTGCCCACCTCCTTGTTTGGGGACCTTGGTAGCCCACCCGGAAACCTTTGCGGAACCCCCATTCCAACTGACAAGCCCTATGCGCATCTGGATAGATGCGCAACCAAGGCAGCAGAATCTCCAGCCTAATTGGCGTAGGACCCCTTTTGGAGCAGCAGCGCCTTGCGCACCCCGTCCTCTGGACGTCCTCCATTGCTCTGCCGGGCTTGAGAGGGAAAAACATTGAGTGACTGGGTTACGGCCCCCGCACTTGGAGCAGTCATGTTTGAACCTACACTGTTGTTGTGAGCAGAAACCTTTGTTGAAATTCCAACAAGCCCCCGTGGTGGGCACCGGGGTCTTGGTAATCGCACCCGCCCCTCACTGGGTGGGACGGGACTGAAAAGGCTTATACACTACTGGCAGACCACTTGTCGTATGTGTGGAGGCCGAGGATTGCGCCGATGCCATCCATTGCATCCATAATTCCGGGTCTACATCCCCCCAGGGCTTTTCGGGATTTACACTCACCCAAGCCCTAAACTCTTCATCATAACTCAGCCATGCAAAACCCCCGAAATGCATCTGTGCTTTCCGTATGGTGTCCATGTATTTAAAAAGTGCTATTGCCCTGTCTGGATATTTCTCGCAATATATACTGGCGAATATAAGAAAAGCGGACGTCCAATTGTCCATTGTGATAGGCACCCTGGGCCTGCGCGCTAATTCCCATTCCTCCTTCTTTCATCCCTCTTTGGCCTGTATGTCCCTTTGTAGAAGCTTAAAGACGTCTATGTACTCGTGCCTCCATATCCTTGCCTTTGTTTTGTCAGCCACATGGGACCCCAGGGGCATTGCCAGACCCATTTACGGGAGCCGCTTCCTATGACTTCCCCCCTCCTTGTCCTCAGTGCCTGTGTCATCCCCTGTCTTCTGACTGCCGGCCGCTATAACTGCTGTAGAAGAGGCCTCCTTGTCCTTATTCGCGTCGACTTCTGTCCTGTAACCAACCCAGTTGTCTCCAACACTGACCCGTCCCCCACACCAATGGATTTGCTCGTGCATGGTGCCTTAGTGTACCCCCCCATCACCCTAGACTGACCACCATCTCCCCTTACCTCCGTCTGCTTCCCCCAAATTGCGTGGCGTTCTCCTCATTGATCTACCACGTGGCATCGTTTGCCGCAATCCTGATGGCCCTTCAGCCACACCGGTGTCCTGTAAAACAAAAGTAGAGGAAGAGGTTGCGCCGCACTTGCGCCCTCGACCCCCCTTCTTGACACCGCTCACCTCCTCTTCCCGAATCTCTCCATCTTCCCAATCATCCCCGTCATCCTCATAGTCCAATTCTAACTCTTCTTTGCCTCCCCACTCACACCTGTTATCAACATACCCCTGTGTCTTTGTTGGCATAGCCGCTGTTGCTTCTTGACCCACATGGCGCAAACCATCCGTGTGGTACCCACGCTCCTGCGGTGTAGAGAAGGCCGCCGCAGACCCCTCTAGTGCTTTGGACCAACGTGCTTGGGCCGTGTTGTGCCCGGTTGGCATCGCCCTTCTTCTGCCAACCTCAGCTGTTGGCATTGACTTGCTTCTTCTAACGTGGCCGTGTGCGCCACTGGGGCTTCCCGCGCCGACCAGCCCTTCGGCCGCACCAGCCTCTTGTCCCCAAGACACCTCGACCTGTGGTACCCAGACCCAACTCCCTGCCCCTGAACTAGCTGCCTGTAGCCCCCTAGCGTCTGGGACCTCCCTATTCCTCTTACTCGCCTCAACCCGTGTACCTGCTGCTTCCCGGCCTTTGCACAACTGAACCCACCTGGCCTCAGTTTCCGCCACCACCCTACGCTGCTCACGGATCCTCGCTTCCAGGTCCCATGCCTCCGCATGGTCCCAGCCTCCCTGCACTGATGGCCCCGGGGACCCAAGGGCCCCTGCCTCCCCGCCTGTCTTGGGCTTTGCTGACTTGGCCTGCCTCGGGGTGGCCCTGGATCTGGCTGCCCCCCCTTGTTTTCCCGGTGTACTTACCTCTCTTTTTTGCTGGGGCCCCATGTCCCCCAGCGTTTTTGGGCTCCCCCTTTGGGTAGGACAGTTCTAAGGGGGCCCACTCACTGCTAGGCCTGGGTAAGGGCTGTTCCCCCTCCTCTGCTTGTAACTCAGGGCACCGCCCCTCACCATATCGCCTTTTTCCTCTAGGGGCCCCCCCAGTGATGCGCCTGGCTCACTCTCCCCTCTGGCCCCTTCACCTGCCCCCTGTATATCAGCGGCTTCCCCACTGAAAAGTATAGGGCTGGGCGCGCTAAGCGCCCCAACCCCCAAGTGTGCATCCTGTTCTTGTGGCCCCTCTCCCTTTCTAAATCAGAGTCTAGCGAATCACATGCGCCAATTGCAGCCGCTACCCGGCTCGACGCTACCAGCGTCAGCCGTGTCATTCCGACCCAGGCCTGGTCCAAAACCCCAGGCCTGAGCAGGTCGGAACGGCCGGCTTCGCGCAAAAGGCAAAGCACGGCCTCTACCGCCTCAGCGTCATGGCTGGTTGCCTTGGCGCTGTGCGGTCAGAGCGGCGAAACCGCGCGAAGGAGAAAAACGACGCGGGCCCGCCCTGCCTCCCTCACAAGCCGACACACCTGTCGCGCTTGCCAATTAAAGCACCGGGGCCGCAGAGCCTCGCGCTTCAGCTTATTTAATATGTGCCCTGTAACCCCACAGTGAAGCCGTAAATACACCCGGCCCAATTACACAGAAACTAAACTCCCACGGTCGGCGCGGAAAAGAGACCAACCCTCCCTCCCACCCCCCTTAAAACCCCACGCCCAGAGCCCACCCACTCTTACCTGCATCCAATCTGGCACCCGTGCGCCACTTCCTGTCCTCCCGAAAGAGCCCACGGAGAGACTAGAACAAGTCTCTCTCTCCGCGTGCCCCTCCATTCCGCAACCAAGCCAGTTGCGTCAGAAGTGAGGTAGAGGCTGACACTTAGAAGGGGGTAAGGAGCAGAGCCATCTGAAAGACTGATCCTTAGCCTGAAGTTTTGCCTAGCGCAGATGGACGTGCGTGCAGACTTAAAAGTTTTACTGGCAGAGCGTATTTTATACCGTTGTTCAGGTGCTGCTTGGAGGCCACAAACCACGCTCATGTCTTCCGTAGCAGTCCAAGGCTTCCACCGACCCAGTGCGAGAGCCTAATGCCACCCTCAGGGGGGAGGGTGCGCAGCTTAAAAACTTGACATCGTGAGGTATGTCCCCCTCCATTTTTCACCTCCCAACATTTCATTAAAAAAGAAAGCTTCCCATGGCAGTGCTTTTCTATTGAGCGCACAGAGTTCACTCACCGCATGCAGGCAGGCTCTGCAGTCACGCTATGTTGTACACCGTGCCTTATCGTGATCCTGTCTGCTGTTCCTCGTAAATACAGCGTGTCTCAATTTCAAGGCAGGTCCACAGGTTTCCTCAAATGAGCAAGAACGCACTCAGGAGACCAAATTAGGCACTGAGCCGGCGTCAACACTCAATGGGAATAGAGAGGGGGGTCAGGGACAGTACAAAAAGAAAACTTTAGAGTCGCCAGAAACTCGTAATGCTTGCCCGCATAGCATTCCGCTGCTGCTGCATGTCTAAAAACGCACACAGAGCTCCGGCAAAGCCGATCCGCAACATAGCCCGTCCTTGCGGCAATACGCTACCCCTCTGATGCTATGGACGATCAGCTACAGAGCATGACGGGAGCTCCCAACGTGGTCACCAAATGTTGTTAGCAGAATATGAGTAAACAAATTACATTCAAAGTCTATAACTCTTAAGATTGCTGTGTGCGTTAGGTGCAACCTGCAAAAATAATTCAATTTTTTTTATATTGCACATCAATCTTCCCTACTGACATTGTTAAGTACTTAAATATCCAATTTTACTCCTACTCAGTTTGATGTAATCACTTACCGACCTCCCGCCATGCTGTAGTGGATCTTGGGATGTGTGGGTCACTGCATATTTCAGTGGCCAGTATTCAGCTCGCTGAGCCATCCTGTCAGTTGGAGTCTTTGTATAACCTGCATGGCCCTCCATCGATTCCAGGTGAGGTCACTTTAACCTGGCAAAACACAAGTGAGTCTGCAGGTTTCGCTTTGCAATAGGAGCAGTTTCTTGGTGTCTGCTGTCTGAAATGTAAAGGGCCAGTTTTACAATGAATTAAGGAGGGCAAAGATGACCGGAGGCTGTCGGCCTTTCTCTGTGTATAGTGTGTAAAACCTGCTTGAGTCGATAAACCGGCAGACATCTTAGGCCAGTGCGGGAGGCCCTCGGTGCCACCCTCGTGCCCGCTCGGCTCACACACTGCAGAGCCTTGGCACCAATGTTTATCCCTGCTGTGATTTAGGTCAGTTTTCATGGTGACCACTGTCAAGGGCCTTTGGTGTTGCAGTTGCAATGGCCGCAACTATATCCTTGCTAGTGCTTGTTTTTAGTGCTTAAATATGAGGCAACATGTACAAAGCGTTTTTGTGGTCGCAAACCGGCTGGGTCTGGTAATTGGCCCATTTATGAATGCAAAAATGCTTTTTTAAATGCACAAAGCCCTCTTTGCGATTTGGTAACCTTTTACCGAATCGCAAATTGGATTTGCGATTCGGTAGTAGGAATGTGAACGTTCAGGGCGTCCCTTCCTAACACCAAATTACAGTGGTATGTATCAATGTTTTGTGACAGAAATGCAGTCGCAAAACATTTGCATTTTACCAGCTAATTCAAATAGGTGTTAACCCACTCGTGAAGGGGTCCCCAAGGGACCCTTTCCCTTTTATGAATGTTTTTGAAAACTAATTTTAGGAGCGGGCAGTGGTGCCACGGACTACTGCCCACTCTTTAAACAATGAAAAGAAAACTTTTCATTTTATTTAAAAAAAAATCCTGTTTTCCTTTGAGGAAAATGGGCTGCAATTAAAAAAATTAAATGAATAAAGATTGCTTTATGTAAAAGCAATCACAGACCTGGTGGTCGGCTGACCCCATCAGGCTACCATCCCTATGATTTTTACGATTCCCAATGGTTGCAAACGGAGACCTACCTCATTAATATTCATGAGTTAGGTCTAGTTGCAACCCACTGAGAGTCACAAAATGTGTCACAGACACATTTGTATATTAGTGTTACCAAACAGCAAATCACAAAAGTTACCTCTGTACATCTGTCCCTAAATACCTTGAGTTGAGTTTGCGCTATAAAAACTATAACAGCTGTTCGAAATGGGGTCTTTGGTTGGCAATCAGATTACCCCGTGTCCAAGCAAGGACCCTCACTCTAGTCAGGGTAAAAGAGAATCACCCTCAGCTAACCCCCGCTCACCCCATTGGTAGCTTGACACGAGCAGGCAGGCTTAACTTCAGAGTGCTAGGTGTAAAGTATGTGTACCAACACACATAGTAATTCAATGAAAACACTACACAATGACACAACACAGGTTTAGAAAAATAGAGACTATTTCTCTGAACAAAACAAGACCACAATGACAAAAATCCACACTACACAAGTCAAGTTAACAACTAAAAACCAAAAAGAGTCTTCATGTAATTTTAAACACAACGCTAATGCTGTTAATGTGGAAATGTAACTGGGTGCGTCAAAAATAACACCGCATGGGCGAGGGTGCGTCAAAAAGGGGTTGCAATGCGTCAATATCACTCACGAGCTAGACCGTGCGTCGTTTCTCCTTCAGTCGAGTCGTTGTGCGTCATTTCTTCTCTACGCAGGAGAGCGATGCGAGGATTCGAACCGCATTCTCGGGTCCGAGCAGGCCTTCCATTGTTTTTACACGCCCGCGATGTTTGCGTCGGAAATCCTGCCGCACGATGATCCGAAAACCACGCAGAGTGGGTTGCAATCTCACCAGCCTCCATCAGCGATGCTGCGCATCGTTTCTCCAGCCGCGTGCATCGATCTTTCAGTCATGCTGCAGACGAGTGTTGATTTTCATCTGCGAAGCCGGCGGCGCGTCACTTTTTCAGCCGCGTCTCGGAGTTGCGTCAATCTTTTCCCCACACGGTGGACTGTGCGTGGATTTCTCACTCTTGTTCTGCCAGTTTCTTGTTTCAGGGTCCCAGTAACTGGATGGGAAACACTTGGCAGAGTAGGAGGCTCAGCAGAGGCTCCAGGTGCTGGCAGAGAGAAGTCTTTGCTGTCCCTGAGACTGTGAACAACAGGAGGCAAGCTCTAATTCAAGCACTTGGAGAGTTCGTCACAAGAAGGAAGGCACCCAAAGTCCAGTGTTTGTCCTCTAGCACAGGCAGAAGCAGCAACTGCAGGATAGCTTCACAAAGCACAGTCACTGGCAGGGCAGCTCTTCTTCCTCAGCTCGTCAGCTCTTCTCCAGGCAGAGGTTCCTCTTGGTTTCCAGAAGTGTTCTAAAGTCTGTGGTTTTGGGTGCCCTTCTTATACCCATTTTGCCCTTTATAGTAGGCTTACTTCAAAGAAAAGTCTCTCTTGTTTGTGAAATCCTGCCTTGCCCAGGCCAGGCCCCAGACACACACTAGGGGGTTAGAGTCTGCATGGTGTGAGGGTAGGCACAGCCCTTTCAGGTGTGAGCGACCACTCCTCCCCTCCTTCCTAGCACAGATGGCTCATCAGGATATGCAGGCTACACCCAGCTCCCTTTGTGTCACTGTCTAGTGAGAGGTGCAACCAGCCCAACTGTCAAACTGACCCAGACCGGGAATCCGCAAACAGGCAGAGTCACAGAAATGGTTTAAGCAAGAAAATGCTCACTTCCTAAAAGTGGCATTTTCAAACACACAATCTTAAAATATACTTTAATAAAAGATGTATTTTTAAATTCTGAGCTCAGAGACCCCAAACTCCACATGTCAATCCGCCCCCAAAGGTAATCTACACTTTAATCATATTTAAAGGTAGCCCCCCGTAAGAAAGTACCATCTTGCCTGGCATGTTACCCCCATTTTTACTTGTGTGTCAGTTTGTTTTTGCCTGTGTCACTGGGATCCTGCTAGCCAGGACCCCAGTGCTCATAGTTTGTGGCCTATATGTGTTCCCTGTGTGGTGTCTAAATGTGTCACTGAGACTCTGCTAACCAGAACCTCAGTGCTTATGCTCTCTCTGCCTTTAAAACTGTCACTGCAGGCTAGTGACCATGTTTACCAATTCTGATTTGCACACTGGAACACCCTTATAATTCCCTTGTATATGGTACCTAGGTTCCCAGGGTATTAGGGTTCCAGGAGATCCCTATGGGCTGCAGAATTTCTTTTGCCACCCATAGGTATTGCCACCCATAACGTCCACGTTATTTCACAGCCATTTTACACTGCACTTAAGTAACTTATAAGTCACCTATATGTCTAACTCTGACTTAGTGAAGGTTAGGTGCTAAGTTACTAAGTGTGAGGGCACCTTGGCACTAGCCAAGGTGCCCCCACATAGTTCAGGGCAATTTCCCCGGACTTTGTGAGAGCACAGACACCATTACACACGTGCACTACATATAGGTCAATACCTATATATAACTTCACAAAGGTAACTCCGAATCTGGCCATGCAACATGTCTAAGATCATGGCATTGTCCCCCCATGCCAAATCTGGTATTTGGGTGCCAATCCCATGCATCCCCGTGGCTCCAGCATGGACCCTGGGTACTGCCAAACTAGCTCGCTGGGGTTTTCACTGCAGCTACCGCTGCTGCCAACCCACAGACAGCCTTCTGCCCTCCTGGGGTCTGGGCAGCCCAGTCCCAGGAAGGCAGAACAAAGAATGTCCTCTGAGAGAGGGTGTTACACCCTCTCCCTTTGGAAATAGGTGTTAAGGGCTGGGAAGGAGTAGCCTCCCCCAGCTTCTGGAAATGCTTTGAAGGGCACAGATCGTGCCCTCCTTGCATAAGCCAGTCTACACTGGTTCAGGGATCCACCAGCCCCTGCTCTAGCGTGAAATTGGACAAAGGAAAGGGGAGTGACCACTCCCCTGTCCGTCACCACCCCAGGGGTGGTGCCCAGAGCTCCTCCATTGTGTACCAGACCTCTGCCATCTTGAATGCAGAGGTGTGAGGCACAAGGGTGGCCTCTGAGTGGCCAGTGCCAGCAGGTGACGTCAGAGACCCCTCCTGATAGGTGCTTACCTGACTAGGTGGCCAATCCTCCTCTGAGGGCTATTTAGGGTCTCTCCTGTGGGCTTCTCTTGAGATAACGAATGCAAGAGCTCACCAGAGTTCCTCTGCATCTCCCTCTCCGACTTCTGCCAAGGATCGACCGTTGACTGCTCCAGGACACCTACTAAACTGCAACAAAGTAGCAAGAAGATTACCAACGACATTGTAGCACCTAATCCTGCCGGCTTTCTTGAATGTTTCCTGGTGGTGCATGCTCTGGGGGCTGTCTGCCTTTAACCTGCACTGGAAGCCAAGAAGAAATCTCCCGTGGGTCGACGGAATCTTCACCCCTGCTAACGCGGGCACCAAACTTCTGCTTCACCGGTCCTCTGGGTCCCCTCTCATCGTGACGAGCGTGGTCCCTGGAACACAGCAGTTGGATCCAAGTGACCCCGAGAGTCCAGTGGTCCATCTGTCCAAATTTGGTGGAGGTAAGTCATTGCCTCCCCAAGCCAGACAGTAATCCTGTGTACTGCGTGAACTGCAGCTGCTAGGGCTTCTGTGCACTTTTGCAAGGAATCCTTTGTGCACAGCACAGCCCAGTTGCCCAGCACTCCGTCCTGCATTGCTCAACTCTCTGAGTTGATCACCGGCTTCGTGGGACCCTCTTTTGTAGTCTTGAGATGACCGCAGTGCTCAATTTTCTTGAACCCGTGTTCAAGTACTTCTGCGGGTGCTACCTGCTTCTGCGTGGACTCTGTGTTGCTGAACGCCCCCTCTGTCTCCTCCTCCAAGGGGCAACCTCCTGGTCCTTCCTGGGCCCAGGCAGCACCCATTTTCTTCAAACGCGACCCTTGCAGCTAGCAAGGCCTGTTTGCGGTCTCTCTGCATGGAAACAACTATGCATCCTCCAGCACGCCGTGGGGCATCTTCTGTGCAAAGGAGAAGTTCCTGGCATCTTCCGTTGTTGAGGAATCTTCAGCTTCTTCCACCCAGAGGCAGCCATTTTGCACCTTCATTCGGGGTTTAGTGGGCTCCTGCCCCCCCTGGACACTTGGGCGACTCTTGGACTTGGTCCCCTTCCTTCACAGGTCTTCAGTGCTTTGCAGTCAGTTGTGGTCTTTGCAGAATCTCCTATCACAACTTTAGTGTGTTTCTGAGGAAGTAGGGTAAATTTACTCCTACTTTTCAGGGTCTTGGGGTGGGGTATCTTGGACACCCTTAGGCCCCTATTTATACTTTTTCAGTGCTGCAGTTGCATAATGTTTTGACGCAAAAGCAGTGCAAACTTACAAAATACAATTGTATTTTGTAAGTTTGCACTGCTTTTCCGTCAAAAACGAAGCAAATGCGGCGCTAAAAATGTATACATATGGGCCTTAGTGTTTTCTTACACTCCCAGCGACTCTCTACACACTACACTAGGCCTGGGGTCCATTCATGGTTCGCATTCCACTTCTGGAGTATATGGTTTTTGTTGCCCCTAGGACTATTTTCTCCTATTGCATTATTGTGTTCTACAGTGTTTGCACTACTTTTCTAAGTGTTTTACTTACCTGATTTTGGTTTGTGTGTATATTTTGTGTATTTTACTTAGCTCCTAAGGGAGTATATCCTCTGAGATATTTTTGGCACATTGTCACTAAAGTAAAGTACCTTTATTTTTAGTAACTCTGAGTATTGTGATTATTATGAAATAGTGCTATAAGGTACAAGTGGTATAGTAGGAGCTTTGCATGTCTCTTAGTTCATCCTAAGCTGCTCTGCTATAGCCACCTCTATCAGCCTAAGATGCTAGAACACTACTAATCTACTAATAAGGGATAACTGGACCTGGCACAAGGTGTAAGTACCATCAGGTACCCACTATAAGCCAGGCCAGCCTCCTACAGCTGACCAATACATCTCCCATGTGAATGCCAAGTATCCTGGCTCTGTGCATGACGCCTTTATCTTGAGGAATAGCAGCATCCCATATGTGATGGCTCAACTCCAGAGGCACCGGGTGTGGCTAATAGGTGAGCCCAAGGTCCCCACCCAGTATATGTTGGTGTCTGGGTATGGGGTTTTCCCTAAGGGTTAGTGTGTGTCTAACAGTTGTCCCTCGAAATTTGCAGGTGACTCTGGTTACCTCAACCTCTCATGGCTACTGACCCCAGTGAGGAATGCCAGGACAAGGGCAGAGGAACGTTACAATGAGGCACATGGGCGAACAAGGAGGATTATTGAGAGAACCTTCGGCCTCCTGAAGGCTAGGTTCCGGAGCATCCATCTGACACGTGAATCCCTGTACTACTCACCCAAGAACGTGTGCCAGATCATCGTTGCATGTTGCATGGTGCACAACCTGGCCTTGTGACACCAGGTGCCTTTTCTGCAGGAGGATGAGCCTTAGGATGGTCTTGTGGCAGCGGTGGAGCCTGTGGACAGTGAGGAAGAGGAGGCAGAGGAAGAAGATGTGGACAACAGAAGTAATATCATACAGCAGTACTTCCAGTGACACACAGGTAAGAAACTGTAACTTCACTTTACTTTTCAGTTTTCTGTTGGACATTGTACATGGCAGCATGATTTCCCTATGTCTATGGCCACTTAGTGTACCCTTTGGCATCTCTATTTTCAGATCTCTGTGCCCCACTTTGGCTCCTGGTGTGTTTACTGCTGCCCACTACAGGTCATACCAATGTATAAATTGCTGTACATGAATTGCAATGTTTTCAGAATGTTGTACTAATGCATATTTCAATCAATTGACAGACTCCATAATTGTATTTGTTCCAAGGGTGTTTATTTAAGTGCTAATAAGTAGAGGGGGATGTGAAATGGGCTGGGGTGATGGTGGAGTAATGTCCAGTTAGAGTCCAGTCTCTTGGTATCACAGGTGCGTTGTCCAGTGGGGCACAGAAAGGGGAGCAATGGCAGTTCAAGGTGGACAGGGTGACAGAGTGGGACAGAACAGTGACTATCAGGAGAGTTTTATTTCCTGGCGGGGGTCTTGGCAATGTTCTCTGGCTTCTGCCTGGATCGCAGGGACCGTTTGCGGGGTGGTTCTCCTTCTGCAGAGGGTGGGGTGCTGGTGGCCTGTTGTTCCAGTGGCGGGGCCTCCTGTCCACTAGTGCCGGCGGAGGTGGAGGGCTGTTCATCGGTGTGGTTAACGTCAGGGGCCCGTTGTTGTGCCACTGCCTCCCTCATGGTGTTAGCCATGTCAGCCAGCACCCCTGCAATGGTGACCAGGATGCCACTGACCCCATGCCCCTGATTTTCTTGGGTTTGTTGGGTTGCATGGGGTCCCTGTAGTGGTGGACACACTGCTGATTGACGTGTCCTGGGGGCAGTGGGATGGGCCCCGTAGGTGGGTGCTTTGCTGGTGTTTCCTGAGGGGGGAGGCTCTGTGGTGGTATAGGACTGTGGCAGGGTAACTGACTGTCCAGGGGTCCCTGATGGACCAGGTTGGTCATCGTGATCCAGGCATGCAGAGCTGCTGTCATCACTGTGGGCCTCTTCTGTGGGGGGACTGGATGTGGCTGGCACCTCCTCTCCAGTGACGTTGAGTGGGGGTCCTGTGGGGATGAAAATGCAGTGTTATTGTATCTGCGTGTGCCATCTTGTGCATGGGTGTGTGTCCCTGTATGGTTGTGATTGCCCTGTCAGCTTTGCCTTGTGTGCGTGGTGATTTTATGGGCTAGGTGATTCTCTCTAATGGGCATGCTGTGGTGATGGGTGTCCATGCATGTCTGTGATGGGGGTCCATGCATTGGTGTGGCATGCAAGGCTTGGTATTGGTATTGGGATGGGTGGGTTGTGATAGTGGGGTATATGTGAGGTGGTGGAGTGATGGGGGTGAGGGTAGGGATAGGAGTTTGTGATGGCATGCAGGTAGGGTGGGGGATATAGTAGTAAAGATTTGACTTACCAGAGTCCAGTCCTCTTGCTACTCCTGCAAGGCCCTCAGGATGCATGATCACCAAGACTTGCTCCTCCCATGTTGTTAGTTCTGGGGGAGGAGGGGGTGTCCACTGCAAGTCCTCTGTGCAGCTACCTGGTGTCTTGCAACCACGGAACGCACCTTCCCCTGTAGGTCGTTCCACCTCTTCCTGATGTCATCCCTTGTTCTTGGGTGCTGTCCCACGGCATTGACCCTGTCCACGACGCGCTGCCATAGCTCCATCTTCCTAGCAATGGACGTCTGCTGCTGCTGTGATCCGAATAGCTGTGGCTCTACCCGGATGATTTCCTCCACCATGACCCTTAGCTCCTCCTCTGAGAACCTGGGGTGTCTTTGGGGTGCCATGGATGTGGTGTGAGTGGTATGTGTGAGGATGTTTGAGGTGATGTGTTGTGGTGTGTGCTGTGAGGTGCGTGTATGGTGTATGGGTGATGGTGTTCTGTGGCTCAGATTGAGTGGGTGCTCCTGGCTTGTCTCTCTCTCTCTGTTCACAATCTTGTTTTCATTAAAAGGGTTGTGGGTAATGTGGGTGTGTGTTTTATAGTGGTCTGAGTGTGTGGGGGTGGTGTGTGTATGTGTGCCAGGTGTGTGTAGTTTGAATTGTCCATTGTGGTGGAGTTTTGTTAGTGTATGTATATTTTGAGGGTGGCGGTGTGTACCGCCAATGATTTACCACAGTTGAAAGACCGCTGCAGTGATTCATGGGTCCTGATACTGCGGGCGTAGTTCTGTTGGCGTAACGGTGTGGGTTTTGGTACCGTGAGTTTATCACTGACCTTTGGTCTGGCGGACTTGTGTGGGTGTCTGTATAGTGATGGATTTCTCTGTGTGGGTCATAATACCCGTAGCGGTATACCAACACGGTCATGGTATGTTGGCGGCCGTCAGCACGGCGGTAGGCGGCATTTACTGCCAAGGTTGTAATGAGGGCCACAGTCTTAGTAAAGCACAGCACGCTTTGAGTTATCATCAAACAGCTGCATGCAAACTGCAACACATAGCTTTAGAACCTTACAGCTTTTTTCCACTAAGTTTCATTAATCTAGGATTGATAAAAAGGGTAAGAAAGTAGTACGTTCTTATTAGTTATGACAAGCCCAATCACTGTGTTATGTTTTAAATCCCAATCACAAAGTTCTGTTTTAAATCCCAAGTTTGTATTTCTCCAGGCCATGCACTCTTGACATCTAATGCCCACCGGTATGGCTGGCATGTGACACACATCTTGTCATCCTCATTTGTTTTCATAACATTTCCTTTATATTGATATACATACTTATATCATTCATTGTCTCTGTAATTTGTGTTTGATGTAAAGCTCTCTGACACCTTACATTGGTATGAGTAGCGCTATAAAAGAAACAAATGAACAAAGTGATCATGGGGGGGTATTGGGCGCTACAAGCACTGAAGTAGACCGTGAGTGCAGGTATTTCTCTGATCAGTCTCCACTCGACCATGCTGAGGGCTCACACGCACTGCAATACATGTTGCCCTCCTGAGCGGGCAGAACCTGTCTGGTTCTTGATGACTTGATCAACAAATACAGTAAAGAGGCAGAGATATGTTGCTGGCAGGAAACACTTAAGAGTTCCTTATTTCATTGGTTGCATTTGCTTGGCTTTTTCAAGCAGATCAGTTTTAGGGTGGGGGACATTTTTGACTTATTTCTAATGTTCTCTTCACACTTACACTTTAAAATGCTATATCTGGATCCTTTTTTTTCAGCAGTTCATAAAAATATGTGCTGTAAAATCCACCACTTTAGTCAATTTTTTTCAAACTTTTCTTGAGGGGGAGAAACCCTCCTGCACCCTCCTTTTTAACTTCAGCCTTGAGCAATCATTATACTTGGGTATTAAGTTTCCACCCTACCACCTTGAAACTCCACCAACCGCCACTGATAAACCCATCTTGCTGGCCAACTCCTCCTTCCAACATTTCCTACTATCTACAGAACACTGTATGGTACCTTTAAGTACTTTGTTGAATCTCTCAATTATCCAGTTAGATTTGGGATGATCCAGGACAGCCTTCAAATGTGCAGTCCCTTTACACTTCAGAGTAATGCGCCAGCAGGGACTGGGTATTCTATTTCATATTGTAGAAATTCTTGAGTCTGCAGTTTTGGGTCAAATATGTAATCTACATCAGAGGCTGTTAAAGACGTAGCCCATTGTATCCATCGCGGGTGTAAAGCTTTCGAATTAGGAACACTCGCTTTAGTAACAGCCTCTAGGGCCGGAACCGGGGAAACGACAATGATGCGTTGGCCCTGGGCAAGTGGTCTTTCTTTAATCACAGCCATTTGTACTGCAGTGAGTATTTTCTCAGTCTGTGCAAAGCGTTGTTCTGCAGAAGAATACAAGTGAGACTTGTATGCTATCGGGACTGTCTCACCCTCATTAAAAGTGACATACGTAAACCCAACAGCCCCAGGTATTACCCTGATGACTAAATGTGTCGTATTGTCCTGTGTATGTAAGTGTTTGACCGATAAAAGATCAGTCTGTAATTCTTGCAATATCTGTGTATGTTCAGTCGTCCAAAATCTACTTGAAAAATTTGGGCGAATCAATTCGTATAAAGGTTTTATACGCGTAGCATATTCAGGAATGTACGTTCTGCCAAAATTCAGAAACCCCAACAATGACTGCAGTTTCCGAACCGTATTTGGAGGCTGCAATAAAGCACATTTCTCCAGAAAATGTGGAGCTAAGCTCTTGCCCTCACTTGACAACTCATATCCCAGGAAAATGACACTGAGGAAGGCAATTTTTGATTTTTTAAAATTAAACTTATAGCCTATATCTGCAAACCCTACAACAATGCGCGATACACGCCTTAGATGCTGTAGAATCTCATCGTCAGTCAGATATATGTCATCAACATATGATAACGCTTCAGGGTCCAACTCGTGCAGTATTTCAGTCACGCGAGCTGAAAACAGTCCTGGGCTGTTTTTATACCCCTGAGGCAAACGACAACATTTTTTCTGGGAGCCAAATGCACTGAAACTGGTATAGTCCCGACTTTCGGGCGCTATATTTTGGCAGAAAAACCCATTTGAGATATCAAACGTTGTTTTGTATTTTTTACGCATTATATTGTTCATAAGCGCTGCACTATGTGAATTTTGTATTGCATATGTGCGTGTATGACTATTCAAATGTCTGTAATCCACCACTATCCTATAGGAATGGTCCGGTTTAGAAACTGGAAATAAGGGATTATTCATCGGCCAGACACAGGGTTCAATTACACCCTGGTACTCCAATTCTATAAGAATTTGCCCAACCGATGCCCTAGCCTCAAATTTGATAGGATACTGCGGCTGTGGCTGAGGTTCGCCCCTTATTGGAATTACATGATAAGGTGATTGTTTATCCCACCCCACATTATTTCTATATAAGACGGGAGCTTGTGCCAGAGCCCACAATTTACTATAGGACTCCGCCAGTTCTCTCGGAACAAGTGGTGAGAAGGAAGGTGTAATAACATCCTCCCCAACCGAACAGTCGCAAACAAAGTCAGGTGGCCAATCCTGTTCGGCCAGTAGAACATCATATGATTTTACCATATGGTCCCAAAAAATGGCGTGTACAATGCGGTCAACGTCCCCTTCTAATCGCAGAGTCACTAAATATACTCTATCAGGATCAGAGACTCGCATATCCGCCGTTTCGACTTGTATGAAGTCATCAGTTGCTTTCACCTCCAGATGCTCTAGAAGACTCCGGCGAATTATTGTGACCTCTGCCGCGCTGTCTAACAGTGCTAACGCCCATGTCTTGTTCATCAAGAGAACTCTCTTCTTGAGCGGCATGTCTAACAGAGACTGCTGCCACCTTCTTCTTTTTAAACTGCTGTTTTTGTTGCAGCTGTTTCTCTTCTTGTTTAACAGAAACCTCCGCTGAGCGTTGTGAATCCTGTCTTGGTTTCACGTACTCTGTCCTCCGCTCTGACCGCCCACCTCTCTCACTTCTCTTCTCTGAGGAGTCCTGAAAGGAACGAGATTGGCGTGTATCAGTATATTGATATCTATCAGGCGTTTTCAAATTATCCCTATTCCTGAGATTATACCTATTCTGCGGGGTCTCCGGTTGCGGAGACTGTTCCTCATTTTGTTTAGGTGTTTGCTGTTTCTTTTCCCAGCGCTTTTTTGTACCCTCAGATTGCTGTTGTTTAGCATTATCTTTATTATTTTCACCCTGCAACTGGGGTTTTTGCGGTCTAGCCCCTAGGCTATCGCGACCGATACTAGAATAGGTTTCTGCTATTATTCTCGGAAGTTCCTGCTCTTGATTAATCTGTGGAATGTCCCGAAGACGCATTCGCACTGCTAGTGCTACAGCCACTCCCTTGAGATTACTCAAAATAATAGAAGAAACAGTGGCAAAATTGGCTAATAACTGCATACCCAAATCTAAGGCCGGTGCAGCTCCATATTCATCTTGAATTTGTTTAAGTACCTCCGGTAAATTAGCCAATGTCGGCGTACCATGTGCCGTTGTGTAGAGCGCGGCAAACACCGTGCCCCAGGTATTACAAAGGTCCACCGGAGGAACCATCCCATACGGCAAACACATCGTTAATATTCTATGTTTATCCTGAGGGCCCGTATGGGGAAACACCGCTTCCAGCGTATGAATTTTTTGCGCCAGCCAAAATGGAGTTTCCTCTCGTTTAGCCGGTATTTTACCCATAACTGAGTGCACAGTGGCCAGATTAATACCCGGAACCACCGCCTGTGGGTGCGCTGGAGCAGCTCGCGCTGCATTTGTATTCAAGCTTTGCATTACAAACTGAACTAACCATCTCTATGTATTTGTTAAGTCCATGTATAAACGACGGACATCAGCCACTGCCAAATTAGCAACCGCAGGATATGGTGTATAAGTGGCCAATAAAGGCCAGGTCGGACCATCATTATTCAACGGACCTAGCCTAACTTGTGCCACGGTGTGTGGGAGGGCGCCATCAAGCCAATTATGGTGTTCTTGATAAGAGAGAGGTATCTCTAAATATGCATAAGCCCCGTATTGTCCAGGGACATTCGCAACTGTATAATCATGAAATGTATTCGTACCCCCATCAACTGCTGGAAACACGACCCAAGAATAAAAAAGTTCTGTTCTATAGGCTGCATGGGCATCCACCACAAAAGTGACTGGACCCCCTTGGACAGTTAGTCCATGTGCAATCAGGTGTCCTGTGAGCGGGTGACGCATATTGTTAGCTATATTAACTACAATAGGATTCGCCATTAGTCAAAAAAATAGCCCGAGATCCAAAAAGGCACACCAATATCGGGGTTTTTCCTTTCAAAGTTCAAGCTTGAACAACCAACCACTATCGTGGTGGCGGAACCCTCAGCCCCACGGACGTCTCCGTTTACGGAACCGAGGAGTCAAAGTATATATGAGATCGACAGAGTCAGCCGGACCCAAACATTAGAGCCAGACCAAACGTTGGTGGCGCCATGTCGCGTGGGCTCTCATTATCCTAAATGAGACTACTGGATTTCTAGGCGGCAGGATCTATAACGGTGTGGGGGACTGAGTTTGACCCACGTGTAAAGAACTCTGTCACCCTAAATCCGGTTTTTGCTCCGGCTAACTAGCAGTGCCTCATTTCTCCCACGGGGAAGAGATGATTGGGCAGCCGAGCGCATGACATCTTTAGAACTTCTCAGGGAAGTCGTGGTCACTCAGATCCAAACCAACTCTCTCATTTACAATATGATCTCATATACAAATGACAAAGACAGTATAAGTTTTATATAATATTTTAATAAAATTTAAATAAATTCTATTTTAGAGAATAAGGCATGAGCCGCGATAACCAGAACCATACAACACAGTAGGATTGAAATAGTTACCAGGAGAGTAAAACAGAAGAATAAAGCAATCATTGTATATTCTAGTTTCTACTCCCTCTCCGCTTTGTTCTATTTCGAGCACAGCATGTTAAGCGCCTAGCTTGCCTGTCTGTATCACTGCGGAGACATCAGCCTTCATACCTGAGCAAAGGCCTGTGATCTTGGTTCAGCATCTGCAACGAGGCAGTCATCATCTAGTTGTGGTTCCCTGGTCGGAATCTCCCTCTTGCGTGTATTGGGACAAGGAAGTTATTTTATAACCTATATGTCAGCGTGATCACAAAATGTCCCTACGCAGAAATGCCAAGTCTAAACTCCAACCACGTCTATCGGCAATGTACCAGACTGTATCCTTGACTGAAGCACAGAGTGAATATGTTATGGAGAACATCAGTGCTGAAGTATGCAAAACAGTGTGATATGGATAGAAAAACAACACCGTAGAACTGGCTATCTGAAAATGACAGTACAAAGCCAAATAAGAAGCATGTAGAGCAAAGTGCACAGAGGCTCTAAGCTACTAGCAAACAAATAAAATACATCCAGGGCAGAGTGCACAAAGGCCTAATGCCTAAAGCTAACGTGCAAAGGATATATAAAACCAACCACACTACAGGATGATCCAGGACAGCCTTCATATGTGCAGTCCCTTTACACTTCAGGAATTGTTCCATCTCCTTTGAGGTGAGCTGCACACCATTGCCTGTCCACAAAACTGAAGGATATCCTTCTCTATCAAAAACTTCCTTCAAGAAAGCAATCACAACACGTTTCTCAATAGAATTTACAAATTTGATCTCAGAACACCGAGAATACGTGTCTACGGAACTCAAATTGTACTTATCCACACTAGCTCTACAATTAGGACTGACTATGTCCAGACCTCTTCCTAGGGTCCAGACGGCAATCCGTGCAAACCCATTAGTTGTGTTCTACAATTGCAGATCTTATCACTACCCAGGTATTCCCTCAATCTCTCACCATACTTCTACCATTAAGTCCAACCTTGGCTACCAGTAATCCATACAAACACATCCCTTGGTCTTTGAAATTCCCATGTGACTTTTATTAGCAATTGAAATTATTTGGCTTTTCTAAGTCACAGGATAAATCTGCCATTCACCTCTTATCAATACACCTTCCTCCTCAGAAAGTTCTTCCTTTACATTCTTAAACCCCTTTATATGTTCATCATAAGTATTCATCGATGAACACCCATAATTTATTAAAACCAGCACCTTTTGCAAAATTTGGTAATTTTCAACTTCCTTCAACCACTCCTCCACTGAAATTATTCCACACATTACTTTGCACACTTTCGATTCCTCATTATATTAGTCTCTGGCAAAGATGGTACCAACATCCTCCACATCATCTTCCCCACGCAATTTTGGAAAACAATCCACTAATATGTTCTCCACATCAAGTACATAAACTACATTGAACTCAAATTCTTGAAGAGCCCCTCCATTTATCCATTTATGTATTGTGAATGACACAGCATCAATACCTTTATTTGTAAGTACCTCCCTCAAACTGTGGTGGTCCGTCTTGACTTCTAATACACTACCCCACAAAAAGCTTCTCAGCTTTCTCACAACTTAATATATAGCCAAAGCCCCCTTCTCTGTAACTGAGTAATTCAGCTCAACACCCTTCAAGCTCCTGAAAATAAATAAAATTGTCCTTTCCACGCCACCAATTGTTTGCATAAGGACAGCCCCAAACCTTTCAAGCTGGCATAGGTCATAAGAGTGTTTTTTTACCAGGTTCAAAGCTACCAAAACAAGGGGCATTCCTCAAACATGATTTCAAAAACTCAAATTCTCCTTCACATTCAGGATCCTAATCAAACTCTATTCCCATTTTTAACACGTTCCTTGTATTTTTGTTTTTCTCAGCAAAATTAGCAACAAACGTTCTATAATACTCAGCCATTCCTAGAAGATTCACTAACTCATCCTGATTAGAAACACTCTGCATATTGCTGATGGCATTTGCAAAATCATTCTTGGGCGGAATTCCCTTAGAAGACATATAATGATCCAAATACTCAATGGACGATACATTGAATTTGCATTCTCAAGCTTTAAGGTATGACTGCTGGCTTCTAATCTTCAAAGAACTTCCCTCAATCACTCATCATGTTCTTGATACATTCTCACCCCTGTGGCAACTTTCAAAACACCTTCCTTCGCCCTTTGGAAAATAGAATTAGCCGAAATCATACCAAATGGAATGCTGACATATTTAAAGGTACCGAAGGGGTTGACAAAGGATGTAAGTTCCTGCAACAATGGTTGCAGTCTAAATTGATGGTAGGCTGAAGCTAAGTCAAGTGAAGAGAAATGTTTAGATTCCTCCACTAAGCTCAACATTTCAGTGATATTTGTTAAAGGACAATGATCCACAAGCACTCTCTTGTTCAGTTACCTGAGATCACCACTCAGACTTGCGTCTCCATTAGCCTTCTTTGCCATCACGATTGGAGACAACCACTTAGAACCTTCTACGTCCTCAATCACCCAATCATTATTTAGTAGCTCTATTTTAAGAGCCATATCATCTTTCACTTTGAGAGGAACATTACTCGCTTACAAACTCTGGGTATAGAATTAGGATTAAGTTTAATGAAATAAATGTAATTTTTTAAGCTGCCTAATTCCTTCCTAAAACATTGGGAGCATTTTTCTGATACTCCAATGCTGAAGATGAAACTTTAACAGAGTTCACCTTTTCTCTTAAGCTGACGGGTGGAGACTCACTGTGATCCAGATATACCATCAAGTCTCTCTGATAGGGCCAGATAATTATTAAATTTCCTTCTATTGAAATATAAACCTTCCCTGCAACAAACCTACCACAAAATGCCATGCACCCATTAAAATACCATAATAACTTAATAGGTTCACTGCCATATCTTTTTAGTTTGATGTCAGGTTTGAATAATTTCACTTTCCCTTTCAAGTTAGACTCATAGAAAGCTTTTTGAATTAATGTAACCTTGGCCCCAGAATCTGTAGGAATTTTAACTGGAGCACCTTCAACGTACACCGTCAAAAGGCCCACTTTTATCTTTGGCCTAAACTTAAAGAACAACCTCACTACAATCTTCCTCAGAAGTGCAATCAATTTCTCTCACTTTTTGCTTGTTCGCACTTGACCTCCAACTACTGGTAAAATTGCCTTTCTTCCCACACTTTTTACAAACAACTTTCAACCTGGACAATCCTTAAAATTAGAAATATGACTGACACCCCTACATCTAAAACACCTGCTCTGATCTCACTTAGATTCGTTGGGCTCATCTTTTTAATACTGTCTTGATTTAACAACTTACGTTTTGTCACCATCCCCTAGTTCCTGAAGAATTTTCTCTTTTGTAATCATGGCTATACATGCCATGGAGTATTCATAAGTTTTCACAATGGTCAATACAACTTCTATTGAAGGATTATCTTTCTGCCATAAAGATTCTTTGGTCTTCTCTATGACACAACCTAACATGTAAACTTTTAAGCATTTTTTAAATTAATTGAAACCCACACGATCTTCTTCAGATATGTCAGTATGTCAGGCAGATGCCTGAACACTTCTTTTCCTTCCCACCCTCAACAGTGCATAATTAGAGATATTTTCAGTTCTGCACTCAGCAAAGTACCACATGCTCTAGCATAGTGATTAAAGACATTCTTCCACTTCCCCAATGCAAAACCGGTTCACAAGAGGTAGATAAGTAATATGGGGAGCATTTACATTCTGCATAATAAAATATCCCATCAGATATGACACAAATACAGATGTTAATGGAAAGAAAAACAAAAATAAAAAAAAGTATCCAAAGAGATACCTGATACAGAAGAAAACACTTATGTTTGATGCGATACCTGAAATCCAGTGTTTATAGCTGCAGTTTGTAACGTGAGTAAGCAATGTTGAAGAATAGCACACTATTCATAAGGGAAGTGATCCAATTCAAAATTACCACTTACAACGAAATACACTGCAAATGGCAAATTGTGAATAGTAAGCCAGTTGTAGTAAAATGTATGTTTCTTTTTAAATTTAGAAATCCTCACGTAGCAAACACTGGCAGAGCACAGCCGAAAACAAAGCAGCTAACCATAGTAGAAAATAAATACTATGACTTCGGTCAAGACTCAGCTACTTCTCCCAACATCTGAAATGAAATCTATCAAGAGAGAATTGAAGACAGCTGTGTGCAAGCAGATCCTTAGCTCATATTGTGGGTCCACTAGAATCCTCTGTTCAGGTGATTTTTTGGGGTCACCTTCAATACAGGGCTCTGCAGAGGTTGAAGAGCCATTATCTTCAGAAAGGTCTGATGTAAGGTTGTCTAATTCCTTTTTCCCCCGAGGCTCAAGAAAAATTACAGTGGTGGCTTTAGCACATGGAAGCGTGGAACAGCAGAGCGATCGTTAGTGCGGTTTCTGATGTTGTGATAGAATCCTATGCCTTTTTGTTGGGGTTGTGGAGTAAAGTGTAGAGACTTTTCTACTGGAGGTCGATGGACTTCAGACGAACACAGCATGCACATAAATTGCTTGGAACTCCTCATGGGCTCCTTTGCAATAAAGTACCTCTATCCCAAGAAGAGGAAGTGCTGCATCCTCCTTCGGATGCTCTGCAGTCAAACCGTCTGGGAGGAACCAGGTCACATCCCCTGGCAAACATCGCCAAGGAGTTCTGGTATTTCTGTCTCCAACATAAGATTACAGTTATGGTAGAATATCTTCTGGGCAAAGACATCATTGTGCCAGATTGGAACTCCAGATTCCTGGTGGGTACAGTGTCTGGAAGTTCCATCCTCAAATTTTCTAGATGATTCTTCAGTCATTCGACCGGTGTCTGGTGGATCTCTTCACTACCAGACTGAATTGTCAGCTGAGCAAGTTTTACAGCAGGAGACAGGATCCAGCAGCTTTGGCGAGGGATGCCTTTCTAAAGGATCAGTTCAAGCAAGGGAATTATGCCTTCCCTCCATTCGCTATGATTTCCATAGTTGCAGTGCATGTCTGGAGGCAGTTGGCGACAGTAGTTCTAGTAACTCTCATTTGGTAGACTCAGCCTTGGTTCCCAGCCCTTCTGGAGTTGTCTGTCCCTCTTCTCTTCTTCTTCCATTTTTTCTATTCCTCCTGGTGTATTCGGTGGGCTCACCGCATCCTCTTCTTCTTCAAGGCCAACTGGTTCTCCTGGCCTGGAAAATATCGGGAGACATGGGCAAGCCAATGGCATTTCAACATCAGCTGCCACTTTTATACGTCAAGCTTGGGCTCCATCCACCCACAAGCAATACTCTTGGGCTTGGAAGAAGTGGGTGGATTGGTGCCATCAACGTGATGTGGCTACCATGGGCTCAGCCTTGAAGGATATCCTGAATTTCCTTCCTGTGATTGCAGATTCGGGTTAGTGTTACAGGTCAGTAAACAATTTTCTGTCATCTTTATCAGCAGGTCACAGACATATTGATGGCAAGCCAGTGGGTATTCATCCTTTAGTGTGCAAACTGCTCAAAGGCAATAGAGTAGCTAATCTGGCTAAGCCTAGATATGATCAATTTTGGAACGTAAATTGTGTTTTTTTCCTTTTTGACTCCTGGACAAATAAAGCAGATTTATCTATAAAGTAACTGTCAGCAAAATTGACCATGCACCTATGCTTAGTCTTCTGTCAGAGGGTTTCAGAACTTATTTTTCTGGATTTAACAGGTAGGTAGAACTAAGACTATGTCAAGATCTTTTGATTATCCAGCTTTTCCTCATGATGATAAATTATGTGTAGTCAAATGCTTACAGGTTTAAGAAGGTTGTACAATACCTCGTCAAACAGATCTACTGGGGCTTTTGCTCCTAGCTCTTAAAAAAACGTTGAAACCAAAATCAGCTGCGGCCCTCGCTCGTTGAGTCCACTGGGACATTGCAGAAGCTAGTACTGGCATCTCTATGCATGGAGCTCATTCTGTTCGTGGTGCTATGGCCTCAAGGGCTTTTGTGTTAGGCTGCAGATTAGAGGATGTTACATGCCGCTGATTGGAATTTGTGACTCTGTATTTAAAGCATTTTATTATAAACCTACTGTCCATGTTTCTTCTGTTGTTATAAGTCAGCTTTGAACCAGCATAATCAGAAACCTTTGGTCCTGACATAAATTAGGACATTTTGTAGCATGTGTGGCAAGAAATTTAGATTCTATTAAGGACACGGAGGTGACGATTATCCCACCCTTAGGACAAGTAAACTGTTGTTGATGTAATTTGGTTCAGTACTGTTTTCTATCACGTATTGACCACCCCCTTTTTCCTTTTTTTTTTTTTTTTTCTTCACTGTAAGTGACATTTGGCTCATATTCCTAGTCTATTGCAGCCTCTGATCCGAAACAAGAATGATGGCTTGTGGGAAGTCCCTTTCCTGATGACACCCGTTGGCTTCCGGTGTTATGAGAAGTTCCGTTAATCCTGATATGTGGTCCAGTGGTTCCGTTCCTGTTGTTATGGACTTCTTTCTCCTTATATTGGACTGTTAATCTTGCAAAGAAGCAGGCAATGAAGATCCTGTCTCTCTGTTTTATATATCAAAATCATAGGCGATTGGTGCATTGTTGGGACATGGTTCAAAGTCTTTTGGGAAATGTAGTTTTTTATTTACTGTAACTTGACTGGCTGTTGTTTGGAGCAGTAAAGATAGAGAAAGCATAATGCTCACCTCTGTATCCTTAATATAATCTAACATTCTTGTTGCTATGCTAGAAATATTTCTATTCATGAAGAAGTGTGGTGAAAAACTCTTCAGAGAAAGTGATGAATCTGAAACTTCCTCCCCGTCTCTGCTGTCACTTCTTGTTTCAGGGATTGACGGCAGTTCACAAAAGTGGGGATAGGCTAAACTGTTCCTGTGCAAAAACTGGCAAAATATTAGAAAATGATTTTGCTTTGCAAATTCACAAGAAGTCAAAGCATTGTCAATTAAGGAACCACTGTGCTATTCTTGAAAAATATTCCCACTTCAGTGAGAATGAACATGTGTTCATAGAGAAGGCTGATGAAATTATTAAAAACACAAAAGTGATGGAAGGGTGCTTGCAATTAGTCTAACGACTAGAAGTCACTGCGGAAGCATTCCAACCTATCATTTTTTTGTCCACCATGCCACCTCAAATTAGACCTGGCCTGATGCAAATCAACCTTGACCCTGCTCCAATAGGAACAGTTCATCCTGATTGCCAAGCCAGGCCCACTTTGAAGCAGAACACAGCAACCCAAGGCCAGTTTCACAATGATTGGGGCTCTTTAGTAGAGTGAAGCTTGGTTCCAGTGGCGAGCAAGGGACCCAAATCTGGGCATTCCCTTGGTCACTTAGAGCGGTACATCAAACACACAAAAGGTGATGGGAGGATGCTTACAATAAGTTTAACCACTGGCTATCGGTTAAGGTAGCATTTCAACCCATTGTTCTTTTGAACACCATACCACCTAAGATTAGAGTCAGCCATATGCAAATCAGTCTTGGTCCTGCTCCAATAGGAACAGTCCATGCTGAGGATCAGGGTCAAAACTGATTTGCATATGGCTGGGTCTAATCTGAGGTGGCGTGGTGAGCAAAAGAATGATGGGTTGGGATGTTACTGCGAGAGATTGGCAGTGTTTAGAATTATTACAAACGTTCCTCCCATCACCTTTTGTGTGTTTGATGACAAAAATAACTTACATTATTCATGTCGCTGGCCCTCGTACAGCAGCCTTTGCAGAATTGGATTTCACTTTTGCTTCAATTTTATTTCCAATGAAAGAAGCACACAAAAAAAAAAAGAAAAAAGTAGCAGCATTCTGGTGAGTCTGGAATATAACATTATGGCCCTCATCCTGACCTTGGCGGGCGGCGGAGGCCGCCCGCCAAAGTCCCGCCGTCAGGTTACCGTTCCGCGGTCGAAAGACCGCGGCGGTAATTCTGACATTCCCGCTGGGCTGGCGGGCGGCCGCCTTCAGGCCGCCCGCCAGCCCAGCGGGAAAGAGGCTTCCACGATGAAGCCGGCTCGGAATCGAGCCGGCGGAGTGGAAGCTGTGCGACGGGTGCAGTTGCACCCGTCGCGTATTTCACTGTCTGCGCAGCAGACAGTGAAATACATTTAGGGGCCCTCTTACGGGGGCCCCTGCAGTGCCCATGCCAGTGGCATGGGCACTGCAGGGGCCCCCAGGGGCCCCGCGACCCCCCCTACCGCCATCCGGTTCCCGGCGGGCGGACCGGCGGGAACTGGATGGCGGTAGGGGGGGTCGGAATCCCGTCGGCGGCGCAGCAAGCTGCGCCGCCTTGGAGGATTCCAACGGGCAGCGGAAAACCGGCGGGAGACCGCCGGTTTTCCTGCACTGACCGCGGCCAAAGCGCCGCGGTCAGAATGCCCTGCGGGGCACCGCCGGTCTGTCGGCGGTGCTCCCGCCGACCCTGGCCCCGGCGGTCTAAGACCGCCGGGGTTAGAATCACCCCCTATGTTATCCTGGATATTCAAAAATAAACTTACTCTAATTAAAGTTTCATCTGGAAGCCTGGCTCTTGATTCTTGAAATAATGTTCACGGCCTGATTTATACTTTTTTAGCATCGCATTTGCGTCATTTTCTGATGCAAAAGCGGCGCAAACTTACAAAATACAATTGTATTTTGTAAGTTTGCGCCGCTTTTGCGTCAAAATATGACCCAAGTGTGGTGCTAAAAAAGTATAAATCAGGCCCTCAGTATTTTCGGGCAGCTATTGCAGTGCAACTCCTTTCCAATAGTGTAGCTTTTTTGGTAGCTATTGAAGTGCCTCTCCTTTCTAATGATGTGACAAACTCCAACTTTACCTGAGCTAACAGCGCCACCCTGTGGAAAAGAAAGCCAAATATCTGTGGGTCTCTTCAATGATCTATGCCACATTAGGAAACAGCTTTCAAGTACAAGGTTAACCTCATACCTACACTTCCTTAACCTTTGTGTACATGAAGTATGTTAAAATTAAAGACCTGTGCTTTATTGTGAAACAAACTTCAAACTTCCTCTTTACTTTTCAAATCAAATTGCTCCTGCCTGAGCTGACACCCTCGTCAGACGAGTTCTGGTGTGTGCTGTTCTAGTGGGAACTTATTAAAAGAGGTTTTCACTAGGCACGGTCTAATTGTGTATCACTGAAAATATAGATATATTTTAACAAATGTTTTACACTAAACACAAGGGGGCATATTTACAGGACGAGTGAACTTGCTGCGTTGCCCTGCGCCACAGGGAAACAACAGAAATGCACCACATTTAAGAAATATGACGCATTCCTGTCCTTTGCCCCTGCGCTGGTGCTGTTTCAGCATCCTAGCGCCAACGCAAGATTGTTTTTGTCCAAGAAGGGACACCTTTCTACACAGAAACAATCCATGGAGGCGTTTTCCTCGTTCTATGTGTGCTGCACGCCCCCATGACGCAGAGCAAGGCAACGCAGAGACTTACGCTGCTGCGTTGCCTTACACCAGTGTTTCCCAACCTGTGGTCCGCGGACCCTCAGGGGTCTGTGACACATTCCCAGGGGGTCCGCAGGCCTGGACCGGAATGAAGGCACTTCTCCAGCTGGGCCCTCTCCAGAATCATGTGCGTGCTTTTTTATCTGGTTATTCATTGTGCAACAGCTTTAAAAGCACTGCAAAGTTCAGTGCAAGCTTTCTGACAAAAATAAAATTGTAAACTCTGGTGATTAATGTACCTGCTGGAGAGATGGGAGTTTGTCTATTGGCAGATTTGACTCATTGGAGGTAGTGCAGATGGTTAATATTGCAGATGCAAAGAACATGTATCATGCAATGAACCACATTTTATGTGCATAGCACAGTGGGTTACCGCTTTTGTCACAGATATTCTTTTGTTATTCTGCAGTTCATAGTTCACAATCATAATCTAGCACAGTGAGTTATGAACTCCCAACAAAGAACTACATGGAACAAATTAGAAAATTATATTTTTTTCCAATTCTTTCATTACTGCTAAAAAAAGGTTTGCTTGCATAGGAGTACGCTATTATTAAAGTCAAGGCTAGCCACTGTGTTATGTTCTGAATCCTGAGTTTGTGTTTCTCCAGGCCAAGCGCTCTTAGAAAATGCCTAACAGTGTGGATGAGGTGAATCCTACACCTTGTGGTCCCCTGTTAAGGATTTTGACACCCTACACTGGTATGAGAGGTGCTATAAATCAAATTAAATACATGTGACAGAGAGGCTCTGGAGAGATGAGAGGCCTTTATGGTTTTACTTCCTTTGCCCACCACACATTAAATTAAAAAGTTTATGTATCTAAAAAATACAAACAAAAATCGCTTGGGAAATGTAGAATGTGACTTGAGGATTCAGCTTTCCTAAATAAAACCAAACATTGAAAAGTTAGTCGCCAAGATGCAGCACCAACTTTCCCATTGAAGTTTTCCAATTTTTGCAATTTTTTTTTTCAATATAAAATAATGATATGTTTACTAATTTGAGTATTTGTTTGGCATGTACTTATTTGTGTATTTTTTGCAAATTACTTTTTTATTGTTTGAAATTTATATCGTACAAATTTCTTGGGGGTTCCTGGCTTCCAGTAGTGATTCAGTGGGGGTCCTCGTGAGTCAAAAGGTTGGGAAACACTGCTTTACACCATATGTATGAGGCTATGAAAAGCCACACACAGGGGCTTTGTGTGGCCGGTGTAAATATGCCCCTAAAACTCTTTGCACATTTGGCAGCAGCCTATCCTTTATTGTGCGTAATTTATTCACAGTGCTTTCGGTTCAAGGTTGGGACCTTGTAGCACTATACATATGTATCACTATTCCCCAATGCACCAACCAGGATTCACTTCTGTAAATTATTACGCACAGAGTCATTTGCAGTGATTGCATTAGCCAACTCAGCTGTCATAACATAAAAGAACACATTGCCTACTAATTCATTTTACTTTCATTTATTTTTCATTCACAGAGTGTGCATTATTATTACAGATGTTCAAAATGATTTGCAGGAGGCTGTCATTGAGGCCCCATCTCCAGCCCAGCACACAAAGAATTGTGTGTTTACTGGAAGCTGCAGCAGCCTGGGCTGAGACACAGGAGGGAGTTGGGGTGGGATGATGCCTCCCAATGGGCCTTTTCCACTGTTTTAGGCATCACTGATCACAAGACAATTACACAATGGCCCTTTAGTCTCTCTGGACATTAGGGGATATTTGCAGGGTGTCCATGACTACCCTGGGATTCCAACAACCACCAGAGGCACCTGTTGCTGTGATCTGATGGACTGAGCTGGCCCCATACCCCTGTGTGGGGTTTTAGTGGGGTCAGTGGGATAAGTCAAAGTACACTGAATGTTAATTTGAAGCCAAAGTTGGAATAGTTCTGGCTGTGGATCTTGGACTGCAGTAGACCGGCTGTCAGGAGGAAGTGGGCTGTCAGGGCACCACAATCATAGTGGGTTCATCAATTACGCCATCTCCCCTCGATTTTCATCTGGATTGCGAGGAGAGTCTCTGTACTGCATAGTGAGGGAGGAGGGGGCTGTTGTAAACATATGTGTTTGCATGAGGAAGTGAGAAGGTGGCAATGCACAGTTAGATCACATCGCGTACCATCTTATACCCTGGTGAGATGGCATCTTTTACAGCAGGGTAGGCACAATACACTGATAGGTGTCATCAATCATAGAGCCTGCCAACTTATATACAGTCTAATATAACTTCTCTTACAGCTTGAGTGACATCGCACACATCCTACCACCATTCAACCAGTGTGATATTATAGCTCATTCAGCTTGAGTGACATCCCACACAGCCTATCAGCACACAGCCAGTGGGACATAATACCTCATGCAGCTTGAGTGACATCCCACACAGCCTATCAGCACACAGCCAGTGTGACAGCCTATCAGCATGAAACGAGTGTGATATAATAATGTGTACCGAGGGAATTTCTTCATCAAACGTGTACACAATAAAATGCAGAACATTTGCATAACTTATAAAAAATCAGACAGAAAACATAAAATACAGTCAGTCTACATGAGTGAGCGCAAAATTTAGATATATAATCAATATGTTAAAATCTTAGAAGATGTTTCATTAGGTAAATTGCATACTGTCGGTCCTGATAATCACATTTGTTCTTCAGCAAACACCATGCTAAGAAAAGAAACACTGAGACACTAAACGCAATGGGGCCAATTGCGTACAATTTGAGTTTTCACAGATCTTTTGTGATGAACCAGGCCTCGCATGTGGCAAAGTGGACCCATCTCCCTCCACCAGAGGGCGTTGCCCTATAACTTGTGTGAATGTGCAGCCTGGGAGATAAAATGCACAACTTTTTCTCTGTGATGTAACCCTCTACACCATCAGACACCCCTCCCAACCATATATAACCTATAATCTCTGTGAGGTGACCACGTGTACCCAATAAAATAATCAGTGCCAGGGTCCAAAGCTCTGCTCAGCAGCCATGGCCGATACAACTAAATGTTAGTACACAAATACCAAGGCTGCAGAGCCTTAAATCCACCTCTGGCCTCTTCAATTCGCCACCAGAGCCTCCTTGCCCCGACATCTCATTATTGTAGGCTCCTGCTTTCTCCCTTTATAACGGTTTCTCCTTCTTTCCACTTCATTGGGTTTTCCCTCTCTTGGGAAATATTTAATGAGGAAAAATACGTGCTGGTCACCAAAAATGACTGCTGGTGGCCCCCAGTGGCAACCGCCGGCTCAAGTGAAGCACTGCCCTTCAGAGCTTCAGGTTCTTTGTGAGGTGATCTTGCATACTGTCAGGTTCTAGGTATGTAGACCAGCTGAGGGCCCTCCCCGCCCCTGAGCTACTATGCAAGTGAGGAACGTCAACTACTCAATAACAGCAGCGATCCGGGAACTGATGGGGAAGGTATATAGAGAGAAACGCTGGACTTGCATTAACTCTTAGGGCCTGATTTAGAACTCAGCAGAGGGTTTACTCCATCACAACAGTGACAGATATCCCATCTGCCAAAATCTAAATCCCATAAGATAGAATCGGGCCTTTAGCCTGGATTCTACATGGGTAGAGAGAGGTACGGGACTCCTCACTGGTAGGAGTATGAGAGTTCACTACACTAGCTGCAACATGATGTGAAACCACCAGTGAGCATGAGGCATGGATTTGTGGAATATGGGAGCTGCACAACCAAGACTCAGGCTTACCAGTTTCTGTGGTAGATGTTGCTATGATGAACCCCATACATGAAACATATATCACCCAATGCAGGACTTGTGTCTAAGAACTGCTCCAATTGCAAATTACCTTACTACTCCTTTCAGCAGAATGGGGAGATTTTCTTGGTCAAATGTATGATGGGCTAGATGATGGAGGAAAAGTCCTGTATTAATTGCAAGTAAAAATAGGCAAAACTGATGAGCCCTTGTACCTTCCTCCCTGGTCAGGGATCCAGTCATTCCAACACTGCTCTGACTGTGGGAGAGTCCATGGTGCTGTCTTGTCTGGCTGACTCAAAACCCAGAAAAGATATTCTGGACACCTGAAATAAGCATTTCTTGATCTTGGCATTTAATGAATGATTTGTCAGTCTGATTAGAATGCCTAAAAAATGAGCACAAGCTTGATCCAGAGTCTCAGAGCATATCAAGATATCATCCAAATAACCCACAATGTAAACATCCAGGACAGCATGGAAAGTATTGACAAAATGTTGAAATGCTGGATGGGTGTTACATTATCACAAAGTATTAAAGTCTGGTTCTGTTCAACCCCTTCTTATATTCACAGTTGATTGTAAACTCTTTGCAGATTTAGTTTGGTAAAAATGTTATTGGTCTTGATCTGTTCAAACAAGAGTGAAATGAGAGGAAGTTGACAACTGTTACTTATTGATGTCTCTATAATAGTTACATGGGCTGTGCTCCCCATTCGCCTTGCATACAAAGAATATAGAGTACCACCTGGTAGAGTGCCTAATAAAGCATTTGACTAAGATTACCTTCGGGCGTGGCATAGGATTTCATCCTCCTCGATGGTTATAGGATATATTTTTGGGTGCGGAATGGGTACATCTGGAATTAGCTCAATCGCACCATTGTATTCCGGATGTGGAAGACTGTAGGCTCCTTGCTGAAGACATCCTGAAACTGGATAAGGACTGGATCTTTGCCTGGAGCTTGAAAGCAACATTCCAAGCAGTATATTGAAAAAAACTGTAATGGATGGTGAATGGGAGAGTTATGTTGTCAGAGACCAGTTGTTCCATGGATGATGGAAAATGCCAGAGCTTCAGTGAGATCAAAAGGAACCTGGTTCACATGAGCAGCTTGAGCTGCCATTAACAAGAGTTTTGTTTCACTGCAGACGGTTCCAGAACACAGCTGTGACCCGTCTATGCCCTGACTCTCCTCTGGAGTCTCTTTCTTGTTATTACACGCCTGAAGGTGAGGAAAGGAAAATCAAAAGCAAAAAACTACCCTCTAGGGGATCCCTTATTATGGGACAGAAAACACCTCACTCACTATTTGTGGCATGCTTCATCATCGGACTGATTCTACACTCACTGTGCTGCCCTTCAGGGAGGTGGAGCAAAATGGTTTTTGGGGGTTTGAATGATGTATGGTGGGATCAGTATTTTTTGTGGTATACATGGTTAAAACTGGCTTGGGGATACACCATCAATTCTCATTCTTTATTTTTGAGGTCCCTCAAACAGGATTAACAGACTCCTCTATAGATGGTCTATGGGCTTTATTACCCTCACATCTCTTAAAAAACTAATAACATTTTCTAGACAGCCATCACGCGCCACTCAGGGTCAGTGGCCTTCATCACAACTATAAGATTCCTACATCTGAATCACTGTCGTAGTCAGTCAGTCATTCAGAAGAAAAGCAGAGTATTAATTGTTACACAATTCAAGTACCTTACTCCTAGTATGAGTATATTAATGATGTCCAGTCATTTCAGCACCACCACAGTTGCCCCTCCAGACCCTCCGCTGATCGAGCCCTTGATGAATGTGTGACTACAGGGCGATGCTCCTGCTCCCACCCTGGGTTAGGAGTTGCTAACCAGACGACTTAAAAAAAGACCTTCAGCCCAGACTCACAGATGCTGTTCTTAAATGACTCCCTTCAGCTCAGACCCACAGGTGCTGTTCTTAAATGACCCCCGTCAGCCCAGATTCACAGGTGCTGTTCTTAAATGACCCCCTTCAGCCCAGATTCACAGGTGCTGTTTTTGAATGACCCCCTTCGGCCCAGACCACAGGTGCTGTTCTTAAATGACCCCCTTCAGCCCAGAATAACAGGTGCTGCTCTTAAAAGACCCCCCTTAAGCTCAGACCCACAGATGCTGTTTTTAAATGACCCCCTTCAGCCCAGACTCACAGGTGCTGTTCTTAAATGACCCTCTTTAGCCCACACTCACAAGCGCTGCTCTTGCCAATGTTGTTGATGGAGGAGGTCTCCTCGCACCCAAGCTTGTAGATGTAAATGAGACACTAACTGCCCGCATAATTGAACTAATTAGATTAAAATTTAAGGGATCACTGACAGGACAGGAACCTGAAGTAATCTCAAAAAGGTATCTTTTGACTGTGTGATAAGTGTGTACTTCACAAGTACCCTAGGAGCATATACAAGTGGGCAATATTTTTACCCTCTACCCAGTACCACGGTCCAAGATGAAAAGCAGAACTTATGTACTCTGTTTCCACTAGTTTTTAACATTTCCTAAAACACTCAAAGAGAAAAAAGGAATCCTACACCCCTTAAGAGTAGCTGGAAAGTAATGCGAACCTCTTCATACCTGACGCGTATTAGCAGACTGGGGGAGGGGGACATATTGCACCAGAGCAGGTCTATAGCAGCGCTTAATTGGTGCCGGTGTACTACGGTACTCGGCACTGGCACTTAGTTCCTAACACCAGCAATTTTTTTATGAGAGGCCACCACACGGTGGCTGTCTGCCTATTTTTATAAGAGCATATCAGTTTAGCAGTTCAGTATACACTAATTAATTATGATAGTAGCGAGCACCAGTCATTAGTAGTGCCATTATGCAGCACTGGCAGGGGCATCGGGGTTGCAAGGTGAGGTGGCATCCTAAGAGGCACCTTGGGCACTGGTACTTATTTTTGCAGAAATTCAGTACTGTGCTATTTAAGAAAGATATGAGCAAGAGAGGGAGAAAGGAAATCCTGAAAAACCCTCACAAAGCGAGTAAGCAGGAGCCTGCAAGACTGAGATAAAGGGCAGGGAGTGTCTGTGGAGGATAAAGGAGGCCTGAGGTGGGTTGAAGCTGCACAGCCTTGATATTCGGTGCGCTGACATTTAATAGTAACTGCAACTACAAAGAAGGAAAGAGACGGGAGCGAGGCTGACCTCCTTCCCTGACACAAACATGCAAGGGACAAACTGTACACAAATCCCCTCCACATGTTTGAAAAGCTGTTCCCAAACCATATACAAAGTGTACACATTGTCACTGATGTCAGATGCCTACAGGGGCACCTCAGGTACACCTGCGAGGTGGCAGAGATAAGAGACAAAAAGGGAAAGCTACATGGTGCAATGAGAAAAAAGAAACTTCAAATTAAACAGGAAGAGAGGTAAGGAACTCAGTGTGAAGGGCAAAGGAGGGCTGGGAAAAATAATTGAAAGTCAGACTCATCCTTGGCCTTCCCCGACGAACCCACATCAAACCCACCTCAGGCAACTTCACTGGCTCCCCGTACAGAAGACATGCGAATTCAAGCTGCTGATCCATGCACATACGGTTCTACACAACCAAGGACCCGCATACATTAACCACTGCACGACCATCACCTCACTGCTGGAATTCCAAATGGCCCTCAAGAACTGGCTGTTCGAATAAGCCCCCGGGACCTGCAAGCGCCTGGATACCCTATCGGGTAATTAGCTGCACTTTATAAATCCTGATTGATTGATTGAATGATTGATTGGAGAGCTTCAGTCACACAATGGAAATTGGTAGTGCAAAGATACGTGAAAGGAGAGAAAACAGAGAAGGCTTGGCGTATGAAGAATAGAGGTGTGTGAGCCACTGAAGGCTCAGTCTAGATGCCCGACTCTGAATCGGCTTGAGATCCTTTTGGACCCTCAAACCAAAAACGAGCCAAATCTTCATGGATACTGATTTTCAACTGCAGCTGAAGTGCTGCCTGATCAGAGAGATGTTTAAGACCATTGTAGTGCTGTGAAAGCACCGATTATGCACATGATGTTTTGAGTTTGCTGTGAAATAAGCCGTTTGTGACCTTTAAGCCCTTTTGTTGCACTATGGGGGCTGGGGGGTCTTAACATCTGACCTGGAAGACCCCCCCCACTGATGGTAATAAAAATGCAGACAGCCTGCTTGATATAAGCTCCTCTGTCTGCAGCTAAACTCTGCACTGCACTAGAGCTGATGTGAAGATGTGCAACTATATTGGATCCCTCGAAACACTGCTTTAATCCCGGCTTTCACTTGACTACAGTGTCTGATCTTAGGCAACTACTTTTTTGTGTATGTATCTCCTTTGCATTTATCATTACATAAAAGCACCTTAGAATACATTCTTCGCGGGAGTGCATGCTTGTAAAACATCTCTTGTACATGGTGTAATAGACTCATGTTACTTCATCCATCATATCACCCAAGGCCCTACAGACATGGGGTGCACAAGACGATCACATCTCCTCAGTCTCTGTTCAGTAATGGCATCGTCATCGCTGCAGTTGGAGAGGGGTCATGGCTGTTCCTAAATTCGTATTTAGAATCTATCATTTCTAAAATATTTTAATAAAGTATGTCTCGTTATAAATAAATACCCAGTTTTAAATGTTGAAGTCTTTTTTATATATGTTTCAATCTGTGTTGCATGGTCCTCCTCTATGTGTATCCCCATCCAGTTTGTATTTAGTGTCAATACCTGCTTCCCTTGCTTCTTCTTGTTCATTCCACCTTTAAGAGGTGGCTGGGCCAGTAAATTAATAGGGAGAGCTGAGCGAAGAGTCTGGCTTGGCTCCAACACCCTGAGCTCTGTGCAAAGCCGCCAACACAGGCCAAGTCATGTATATTAGAACATTGGAATGCTGGGAGCTCCAGGGGAGAGAATGGAGCGCTCTGGGCTTTTATTGGCTGGTAAACATTCCAAATTGAAAGTGGCATAAGGGGTCAGGTTGAAAGTACTCTGACCTCAGGGGTGTGATGTAGGTGTGTTCTAGGTGACAATTATGGGTTTAAAATAATTTTGTATTGCCATGAGCAATATTTATAAAAATGTGTGAATTTTCATGAATTATTTTGCGAATATGGAAACATTTTAAAGAAAAACCATAGACTCATTCATACACTATTTCATTCACTCATACGGGCACTCAGAGACTCATCTGTCCACTCACACACCCACTCAGACATTCATGTACCCCTTCACACCCACTTTCAGACCCACTCACTCGCGCACCCACTCACAGAGACGGGCCCTGTGGCCAACCTGCGCTGCGCACGGCCATAGGATGTGTGTGGCATTGGGTGGTTATAAGGGTTTGGCTGCAGGCCAGGCCCTGCGACCAACCCCCGCTGCGCACGGCCAAAGTCTGTGTGCGGCGAGCAGAGTTTAACATATAGTAATTAAAATTGCTTTACATTACAAAACCACTGAAATTCACTGAAAAAAACAAAGGCTACAGGGACTTTATAGTTAGGTTTTGAATTTACTCGTACAAAACCATAGAAATTCAGCAGTTATAGTTAGAGTTCTTTTAAGAAACTATGGGCCAGATGTATGAAAATATTTTGCACTCGCAAACGGTGCGAATCAGTAAATTCGGCCGTTTGCGAGTGCAAAATAGTGGTCTGCAATGCATGAAAGGCATTCGCAGACCACAAAGTAGAAATCGCTAAAATTGCGATTTCTAGCGTTGCGACCAGGATTTTGCGAATCGCAATTTGCGATTTTTCGCAGAATGGCATTTTGCACATGCAAAATACCATGATCTGCAACCAGGTGGTAACCTGGTGCAAAATGTTAAAATGCAGTTAAACTGCATTTTTAAATTGAACATGTAAAGCACACATGCCCTTTTGGCATGTGTGTACCTTACATGTTGCTGAAAATGATTTTGGGGTGCAGCAGAGGGGGCCTTAGGCCCCCAGCACCCTAGCCTTTTGCATTTCCAAAATTGCGATTTCTGGTTCAGAAATTGCAATTTTTGAAATGCAAAAAATTCGCAGGTATGGGCCAACAGGCCCATAGCTGCGAATGGGGCCGGTATCGCAATTTGCGATTCGGTAATAGCATTTGCGATTTTTAAGAAATCGGTATTACCGAATCGCAAATGTGATACATGGCACTTTGCGAGTCGGTAATAGCGATTTCTTAAAAATCGATATTACCGAATTGCAAAGGACCGGGATGATACATCTGGCCCTATAACTCGTGCCCTAAGGTGAGGTATCCCTTCTCTCTACCTGTCACTCTACCCTCTCACTCTCTACCTTTCTCTCTAGCTCTACCCCTCTCTCTCTACCTCTTCCTCTCTCTTGCTCTATACCTCTAACTCTCTACCTTTATTTCTCTACCACTCTACCTATACCTCTACCTCTCTCTCTAGCGTTCTCTCTACCCCTATCTCTCTTCTTCTACCCCTCTCTCTACCTACTCTCTACCACTACCTTTATCTCTACACCTCTACCTCTCTAAACCTACCTCTCTATACCTCTACCTCTCTCTACACCTTAACTCTCTGAACACCCCTCTCTCTACCTCTCTCGCCACCTCTCTGCCTTTACTTCTCTACCTCTACACCTCTACCTCTCTACCTCTCTATACCTCTACCTTTACCTCTACTCCTGTCTCTCTCTAGCTGTACCCTCACTCTCTACTTCTACCCCCTCTCTCTCTTTACCGCTACCTCATCACTACCTCTCCCTCTCTACCTCTACACCTCTACCTCTCTCTACCGCTCTCTCTCTACCTCTCCTTGTACCTTTCTACACCTCTACCTCACTCTCTACCTCTCTATCTCTACCTCTCTACTTCTACCTCTCTCTACCTGTCTGTACCTCTACCTCTCTCTTTCTACCTCTACCCCCTCTCTCTACCTCTCTTTCTCTACCCCCTCTCCCTCTCTCTACCTCTCTCCCTAACTCTACCTCTCTCTGCATCTACCTCTCTCTCTATGTCTATCTTTCTCTCTATCTCTACCTGCTCTCTCTACCGCTACCCTCTCTCTCTACCCCCTCTCTCTACCTCTACTCCTCTCTCTCTATTTCTACCGCTCTCTCTCTACCGCTATCTCTCTCTCTCTACCTCCTGCTATGCCTCTCTCTCGCTACCCCTCTCTCTCTCTATTACTCCCGCTCTCTCTACCTCTTCCTCCCTCTACCTCTCTAAACAAAACATAATTTTCATGGTGGAACTGCACATTTGCACATTGGAAATGAAATGATGAAGACGCTTGAGGAACAATCAAATTCTCAAAGTTACAGGCACACACGGTCACTGGAGACATTTATTTAACATCCTTCATGCAGCTGTAGCGTAGGAGATGCACTGTACACTCACCCAAGGAGGTAGCACTCACTAATTCGCCAGTAGAACGTATTCCAGTTGGGTACACATTTTGCACAAAAAGGCGGCCTCTTCTTGAATAAATACGCCTGGCAGGATTCATTCTGGCACGACGCACATTTTACAAAAACTAAACCTCAGCGGCAAGCACTTACAGATACAAATCAGGTGCCCACATTCTGTAAAGTAATAATCTGCTTAACTTAGTGCGCATGGCTAAGGCAAAGCAAGTGTTTTTCCCTGCATTTCCAACTTGAAAAGTTGTTTGCATCTTTGCCCTTTTCGAGTGCAATATCTCATGTAGGGGCTGTGAAGACTGGGTTCTTTCTTGTCAACTGCTGGTAAGACCCAACCCCGCATTGCCCATGCCCTAAGGCTGTGCGTGATGCAGGATTGGGTGGTTATAGGGGGTTGGCCACCGGGCCTGGCCACATGCCAGTCCCTGCAGGGGAACCGACTGTCCCGAGGCCCACGATGGTCCGGGCTGGTCATCAGGATCCAGTTGGCCAGAGCTGCTGTCGTCACTGTGGGCCTCTTCTGTGGGTGGAGTGGAGATATTCTGGACCCTCCTGTCTGTTGACGTTCCGTAGTGGTCCTGCAGGGGTATAAGAGCATGATTATTGCATGTGTGTGTGTCATGGTGTGCAATGGGTGGGTGTGCGTGTACCCCAGTGCAAGCATTCCTTTATGGGGTCTTGTGTGATGATGGTTGGGGGGTGTTATGGGTATGTGCAGCGAGCATGCTTTAGTGAGGGGTGACCATGCTTAGTTGTTGCATGCAGGGCTTGGTGTTGGGATGTGTGGTTTGTGTTATTAGTACATTAGTGAGGAGTTGGAGTGATAGGGAAGGGGGTGAGGGTGTGGGTGTGTGATAGCATGCAGGTAGGGTGGGGGATATGATAGTTAAGATTTGACTTACCAGTGTCCATTCCTCCACCGACTCCTCCGAGGCTCTCTGGATGCATGATGGTCAAGACCTGCTCCTCCCATGTTGTTAGTTGTGGGGGAGGAGGTGGGAGTCTGCCGCCAGTCCGCTGAATCGCGATGTTGTGCCTGGAGACCACAGAACTCACCTTCCCCCGTAGTCGTTCCACCTCTTCCTGATGTCCTCCCGATTTCTTGGATGCTGTCCCAAAGCGTTGACCCTGTCCATGATTCTGCGCCATAGCTCCATCTTCCTCGCTATGAGGTGTGCTGCACCTGTGATCCAAATAGCTGTGGCTCTACCCGGATGATTTCCTCCACCATGACCCTGAGCTCCTCCTCAGAAAACCTGGGGTGTCTTTGGCGTGACATGGGGTGGTGTAGGTGAAATGTGGGGTGGTGTATGTGGTGAGTGTGGTGATGTGTAGTGGTGTGTGGTGTTTTGTGGGTGGAATGTTGTATGGGTGATGGTGTTGTGTGCCTCTGTGTGGTGGGGTTGTCTATTGCTGTGCTCTCTGTCTGTCACCTTCGTCTCTGATTTTGGGTCGTAGGGGTTTGTGGGTGATGTGGATCTGTGTTTTATATAGTATTGACTGTGTGGGAGTGGTGTTTGTATGTGTATCAGGTGTGTGTATTTGGAATTGTCCAATGTGGTGGTGTTTTGGAGATGTGTGTGTATTTTAAGTGCAGCGGTGTGTACCGCCAATGGAATACCACGGTTGAAAGACCGCCGCGTGGATTCGTGGGTCGTGATAGCATGGGCGTGTTTCTGTTGGCGTGACGGTGGAGGTTTTGTTTTCGCCAGTTTAACACTGACCTTTGGTGTGGCGGACTTGTGTGGGTGTCTGAATTTCGGCGGATTCCGAGATGTGTGTCATAATAGCTGTGGCAGAATTCCGCGGCCGTGGCGGTGTTTTGGCGGTCTTCTGCACGGCGGTAAGCGGCTTTTACCGCCAATGTTGTAATGACCCCCTTTGTTTGCTTTTTAAAGACTTAAGACACTTTGGGGGTCATTACAACCCTGGCGGACGGTGTTAAGGATGCGGTAATACCGCAAACAGTCAGACGGACAAAAAAAGAGAATTATGACCCTGGTGGAAACCGCCAACAAAGACAGCCACTTAAACACTTCGCCCGCCACGGCGGTACAGACAAGCAGCGCGGCGGTCACCGCCAACAGACAGGCGGGAGACAATGTACCGCCCACAGTATCACAACAGGCCAATCCGCCACCTTTTCCGGGGCGGATTCACCGTGGATAAAAACACGGCGGAAATAGCTTTTGCTATGGGAAAACACTCACCTTAACATATCCCACGAGGAACGACGACTCCATGGACCCGGAACTCCATATACTACCTGCCCTTGTCTTTCTGCTCCTTCACGACCAACAGCGACGTAGGCGCAGAAGATACCGGTGAGTACAGCACCTACGACACGGGGAGGAGGGAGGCAAAAGTTAGGGGGACACCCACCAAACACACCCACCCCCAGCCTCGCATATTACAACATACACACCAATGCAGTCACAAACATCACAGTAACAACCCACAATTCCCCCGGAACAATGCAAAGACAATGCGAATTTCGGACAAACTTTGTAATGTGCCAATATACATGTCATACAAAAATAAACAAATATATGTATACTAAAATCACTCTTATTTACATATATACAATCCGAGAAGTAGTGCAGATATGTACACAACAATGTCCGTGCACAAACAGTCCAAAAATGCATGGGTGAGGCCCACAATAGATACCTGACAAAAATCGGAGAGAACACTGCCGGGGCATCAGATAGAAACACTACAGGCACCTCAGGGGGAAGGGAAGGGGGGCACCTCAGCCACATAAACGCAAAGCCAGATCCACGACGGGGCTCCATGCCCATTGATGTATCCTGGGGAGTGCAAAGCCACAGTCTCTCAAGTCTATACAGTGGGTGGGTTGCCCACTGTCACATCCTGGGGAGTACAAAGCCACAGTCTCTCAGGTCTATACAGTGGGTGGGTTGCCCACTGTCACATCCTGGGGAGTACAAAGCCACAGTCTCTCAAGTCTATATAGTGGGTGGGTTGACCACTGTTACATCCTGGGGAGTGCAAAGCCACAGTCTCTCAAGTCTATACAGTGGGTGGGTTGCCCACTGTCACATCCTGCGGAGTACAAAGCCACAGTCTCTCAAGTCTATATAGTGGTTGGGTTGCCCACTGTTACATCCTGGGGAGTGCAAAGCCACAGTCTCTCAAGTCTACACAGTGGGTGGGTTGCCCACTGCCACATCCTGGGGAGTGCAAAGCCACAGTCTCTCAAGTTGATGCAGGTCCATACTGGTACTGGGGGGTGACTGGTGCCCAGACTGGATGAGTCTCCCCGTGAATGGTAGTGTCCTGTCACTGTCCCAGCTGCTCATGGGATAAGGATGCCTGATGTGGCGGGCCATTCATTCCTACCCGGTGCATTGCCCTCTTCAGCGGTGCTTTGACATGGCGGTCTTTGCCCTCTTCAGCGGTGCTATGACATGGCGGTCTTTGCCCTCTTCAGCGGTGCTATGACATGGCGTTTCAGGACTGTTCAGCGGTGCTTTGACATGGCGGTCTTTGCCCTCTTCAGCGGTGCTATGACATGGCGTTTCAGGACTGTTCAGCGGTGCTTTGACATGGCGGTCTTTGCCCCCTTCAGCAGTGCTTTGACATGGCGGTCTTTGCCCTCTTCAGCGGTGCTATGACATGGCAGTCTTTGCCCTCTTCAGCGGTGCTATGACATGGCGTTTCAGGACTGTTCAGCGGTGCTTTGACATGGCGGTCTTTGCCCTCTTCAGCGGTGCTATGACATGGCGTTTGAGGACTGTTCAGCGGTGCTTTGACATGGCGGTCTTTGCCCTCTTCAGCGGTGCTTTGACATGGCGGTCTTTGCCCTCTTCAGCGGTGCTATGACATGGCGTTTCAGGACTGTTCAGCGGTGCTTTGACATGGTGGTCTTTGCCCTCTTCAGCGGTGCTATGACATGGCGTTTCAGGACTCTTCAGCGGTGCTTTGACATGGCGGTCTTTGCCCTCTTCAGCAGTGCTTTGACATGGCGGTCTTTGCCCTCTTCAGCGGTGCTATGACATTGCATTTCAGGACTGTTCAGCGGTGCTTTGACTTGGCGGTCTTTGCCCTCTTCAGCGGTGCTATGACATGGCGGTCTTTGCCCTCTTCAGCGGTGCTATGACATGGCGTTTCAGGACTGTTCAGCGGTGCTTTGACATGGCGGTCTTTGCTCTCTTCAGCGGTGCTTTGACATGGCGGCCTTTGTCCTCTTCAGCGGTGCTTTGACATGGCGGTCTTTGCCCTCTTCAGCGGTGCTTTGACATGGCGGTTCTGATACGGACATTGGTGTGTGGCATGACGATTTCCACACTGGACATTGGTGTGTGGCATGACGTTCCATCATTGCCCAGCGGGGCTGTGGCATCCTGGCCCCTCCTGGGCTGTGACTCCGGCGGTGTTCTCTGGACCAGTGACGATACTTGAGCCCTCCTGGGCTGTGACTGTGGCGGTGTTCTCTGGACCAGTGACGATACTTGAGCCCTCCTGGGCTGTGACTCTGGCGGTGGTCTCTGGACCAGTGACGATACTTGAGCCCTCCTGGGCTGTGACTGTGGCGGTGGTCTCTGGACCAGTGACGATACTTGAGCCCTCCTGGGCTGTGACTCTGGCGATGGTCTCTGGACCAGTGACGATACTTGAGCCCTCCTGGGCTGTGACTCTGGCGGTGGTCTCTGGACCAGTGACGACGGTGCTGGCGGTTGTGTCTGGACCACCGGAAATGATGGCGCACTTCTCCGCCGTGACACTCACAACAGGCTGGGCAGACTTCCTCTGGACCTTCCCCACCTTTTTTGGAGTTACAGCTGACTCACCAATCACCTTCGATCCCATTTCACTTGTTGTCCCACCAGGAGTCTTGCCACGGTCCCGTCGTCCACTCTCCAATTTCGGAGCCTTTACAGGGGGTGGGCTGCCTGTGCCTTGGCTCCGGGTCCTACTGCCTGCCCTGGTGGACGGTGCACTCCAAAAACCTTGAACAGGCACCACTGGTCCTGGAGGCTTTTTGGCTGAGGTGCTACGACGGGACTGATGAATTGGAGGGGGGGGGGGGGCAAAAAGGTCAATTTGACAGAGGGACAGTTTCTGACGAACACTGGGATGGGTAGCGGGAGGGGGTCTGGGAGTGGAGGAAGAGGAGGTGGTTGTAGGAGGTGTCACTTTAGCTGTTTTGGGTGCAGGTGCAGGTACTGGAGGCTGTCGTGAAGTGGATGGATGTTGGGTGAGTTATTGCCGGCGTTTGGGTACTTTGGGAGTGGGCGTCACAGACACACTGGGAGAGGACACAGGGGACGTGTAAATGGCAGTGGAGGTGGTGAGTGCAGGTGAGCGGCGTGTGGTGCTGGGTGTCCTGGTGCGAATCCTAGTGCCTGTAGATGTGGTGCATGCAGGTGTGTGTGTAGACGAGACTGGGAGGGAGGAGGGAGAAGAGGAGGAGGGGGACACAGTGGAGACAGTGGATGTTGCTGTGTCTGTATGGGTGTGATGCTTGTGTGAGTGCTTGTGGTGTGTGTGGTGCCTATGTTTGCTTGAGCTACTTGGGTGTGTTGACTTGTCTGCATGCTGGTCTGTAGGTGTGCTTGGGATGGGCTGGGATACAGGGGATTGGGTCTGGGTGGAGGAAGTTGGAGGGGGGAGGCTGGACACAGGGACAATTGCTGCCATCAGTGCTGAGGCCAGAGATTGCAGGGTTCGCTGAAGGGCAGCCTGACCAGAATGAATGCCCTCCAGGAATGCATTACCGTGTTGCAACTCCCTTTCTACACCCTGGATGGCATTCACAATGGTAGACTGCCCAACAGTGAGTGACCTGAGGAGATCAATGGCCTTCTCACTGAGGGCAGCAGGGGTGACTGGGGCAGGGCCTGAGGTGCCAGAGGCGAAGTTGATGCCCACCCTCCTGGGTGAGCGGGCACGGGGTGAACGCTGAGGGGCTGCTGGGAGGGCGGTGCTGGTAGGGGGGGGTGGCAGCTGTACCTGTAGAAGTGGGGCGCACAGATGGTGCCGCCCCCACAGGGGACCTCACATCGGCGGACGAGTCTGTGTCGCTGGTTGGTGATCCGGTGGCCGACGTGAAGCTCCCCTCGCCCTCCGTCCCACTGGTGTATTCAGAGTCTGTGGTGTGGCCCTCCATGGCCATGTGGGATGCAGCTCCCTCGTGCTCCGGTGCCACTGTACCTCTGCCTGTTGATGCTGATGTACAAACGGACAGGGAGAGCAGGAAAAGGGGGGGGGGGGACAGAAGTAAGAGAGTTTTAGTACATGGCATACCGCTACCGTTGGCGGACAAGACAGACGCAGCAGCCCCATGCACAACGCCACGCTCCTGCCCTCTGCACATGCAATTTCATGGATATGGGCTACATGGCAATGCTGGAAATCTGCGCACATAGATGCCACAGGGGCAACAATACCTCAACTTGCTAGTTTTCTGAGGTGGGGTAGAGTGCCACATGACCTACATTACAGAGGGGCCTTGCCTAACTAACTCGCCCTGGCCTACGGACACCCACAGCCCACCTCCCCCACCCAGACACCTCCACTGCACGCAAAGTCCGCAGAATGAGTTTGTACTCACCCCCTTGTGTCTGCTGTGATGTCCTTAAGCGCCCATCCAACTCCGGGTAGGCCACCGCCAGGATCCGGAACATCAGGGGGGGTCATGTTACGACGGGCACCCCTCCCACGTTGGGAGGCCATCCCCAGCTGAGCCTCCGCCGTCTTCTTGCTGCAGCGGCGAATGTCCTCCCATCTCATCCGGCAGTGGGTGCCCCATCTCTGGTGGGCCCCCAGGGTCCGGACTTCCTTGGCGATGGCATGACAAATGTCCCTCTTCTGGTGGGCGCTGACCCACATGACATGCACAAGGGAAGAGGAACAGTCATTACCAATTTCACCATCAATGTGTGTGGCCCCCTCCATACTCTGACCATGTGGCCCATATATTCCCATGCTTTACTGTAGTATGACTTCTGCCCCTTCCCTCTTCCACCCAGCCCTCTCCACCCAGGCCTAGCCCCTACAACGTGCTCCCTGTGTACTAACCTGTTGGTCTGGAGGACCATAGAGTAGCGTGTACTGGGGGAGGACCCCATCCACAAGTTTCTCCAACTCCTCCGATGTGAAGGCAGGGGCCCTTTCCCCAGACGCAGCAGCCATCGTCGCTTCCAGAACGAGGTCACAGCAGCACTAGCAGTGTAGGTCCTCTCCTGTCGAAGGTCAGGTATCTAGTGATTGAAGAGATAGAAAATGGCGGTGACGTCTGCGGCGGTGACGTCCGCGGCGGGGCGCATCATCACCGCCGGCGCACCTGTTCATTGGCTCCTGGGACCCATAGGGTCCATTGTTAACCAATGCAGCATTGCGCCGCGCTCTACGACCGCCTACCGCGACGGTGTGCAACGCCAGCGCTGTTACCCCACAATCCCATTGTCCCAGTTTAGAGGCAGCCGCCATTTCAGGGGCCCACATGGATTCATTTTCAACTGCGTCACACATACTGAGGCCTACACTCAACACACATACAGGAAGGGTTTATTGTCTGGGGTAGTCTTGTGTGTGACTGTGGGTACATACCTGGAAGAATTGTGACTGTTTCTTCGCTGTTGTCCTTCGTAGGCACCGTCAGCTGGGACATATGAGAAGATGGCGGAATCCGCCGGTGTACCGACCGCTGGTGGACCTGTTGACAATGGAGGAGCGACATTTAATCGTGACCTACAGGTTTGACCGTGCCACAATCCAGGAACTGTGTACCCAGTTGGAGCCAGAGCTGATGTCACCAATCCGCCATCCGACTGGAATCCCCCCTGACGTGCAGGTGCTGTCAGTGCTCCATTTCCTTGCAAGTGGGTCATTTCAAACAACAGTGGCCATGGCATCAGGGATGTCCCAGCCTATGTTTTCCAACATCTTGTCCAGAGTGTTGTCTGCCCTGCTGAAACACGTAAGGAGATACATCATTTTCCCTGAGGTGGAGGATTTGCCTACAGTGAAAGGTGACTTCTATGCCCTTGGACATATCCCCAATGTCATAGGTGCCATTGATGGGACCCATGTAGCTCTGGTCCCCCCCCGCAGGAGTGAACAGGTGTACAGGAACAGGAAGAGTTATCATTCGATGAATGTCCAGATGGTCTGTTTGGCAGACCAGTACATCTCCCAGGTAAATGCTATGTTCCCCGGCTCTGTGCATGACGCCTACATCCTGCGCAATAGCAGCATCCCTGATATGATGGGTGAACTCCAGAGGCACCGTGTATGGCTATTGGGGGACTCTGGTTACCCCAACCTTTCCTGGCTATTGACCCCAGTGAGGAATCCCAGGACCAGGGCAGAGGAACGGTACAATGATGCCCATGGGCGGACTAGGAGGGTTATCGAGCGCACCTTCGGCCTTCTTAAGGCCAGGTTCAGGTGCCTCCATATGACAGGTGGATCCCTATTCTACTCACCGAAGAAGGTGTGCCACATCATCATCGCCTGCTCCATGCTCCATAACTTGGCTTTGCGACGCCAGGTGCCTTTTCTGCAGGAGGATGATCCAGATGACGGTGTTGTAGCAGCTGTGGAGCATGTGGAGCCTGTGGACAGTGATGAGGATGAAGCTGAGGAAGACGAAAACGACAACAGGGAGTCAGTCATACAGCAATATTTCCAGTGACACACAGGTGAGCACATTTTCTATTTTACCTTTACATTCACTTTCACACATCTACCTCTATCCTGTACCTCAATTTCACTCACTATTTGTTAACTGAGTTGTCCCCTTCCATTTCAGTTCCACAAGTGTGGTAACCTACGTGTCGACTGTTTGCATCCTTGAAGGGCTTGTGATGTGTGACATAGGTATGTTAGCCTTCCAATGGGTAACCCATTATGCAACTGTAATTGATTATACAGATTTACAAATCATTGACTGACTCCATTTTTTTGGGTGTTTGAAGGGTGTTTATTTAAGTGTACAAAAATGAAGGGGGGTTGTAAAATGGTGATGGGTGATGGAGGAGGAATGTCCATGGCAGAGTCCAGTCTATTAGTCTCACAGGTACATTGCACATCTGGGCATTGGAAGTGGAGCTGGCCCAGTTCCGATTTGGGCAGGGTAACAAAGTGGGACAGTGGGAGGACAATCAGGGTGGTCTTATTTCCTGGCGGGGGTCTTGCCATCTTGCTCTGTCCTGTTCCTGGATCTCAGTGCCCGCTTGCGTGGTGGTTGTCCGTCTGCAGGGGGTGGGGTGCTGGTGTGGTGGTCCTGTGGCGGGACGTCATGTCCATTAGCGCCGGCGGAGGTGGTGGGCAGTTCGTCATCCTGCCTAGTGTCAGGGGCCTCTTGGAGTGCCACGGTGTCCCTCAAGGTCTTTTGAATGTCCGTCAGCACCCCTACGATGGTGCCCAGGGCGGAGCTGATGGTCCTGAGCTCCTCCCTGAACCCCAAATATTGTTCCTCCTGCAGACGCAGGGTCTCCTGCAACTTGTCCAGGTCCGTGGCCATCGTCTCCTGGGAGTGGTGGTAGTCTCCCATGATGGAGGAGAGGGCCTTGTTGAGAGTGGGTTCCCTTGGCCTGTCCTCCCTGTGTCGCACAGCATCCCTCCCAGTTCCCCTATGTTCCTGTGCCTCCGTCCCCTGGACCGTGTGGCCACTACCACTGCCCCCAGGTCCCTGTTGTTGTTGGGGTGGTGGGTTACCCTGGGTGCCCTGTAGTGGTGGACACACAGCTGATTGACCTGTCCTGGGTAGGGAGGTTTGGGCCCGCTGGGTGGGTGCTGTGCTGGTGTTACCAGAGGGTGGCAGCTCGGTGTTGGGCTGTGGCTGGGCAAGGGGAACCGACTGTCCCGAGGCCCACGATGGTCCGGGCTGGTCATCAAGATCCAGTGGGGCAGAGCTGCTATCGTCACTGTGGGCCTCTTCTGGGGGTGGAGTGGTGTTGTCTGGACCCTCTGGTGTGGTGACGTTCCTTCGGGTTCCTGCGGGGGTATAAGTACATGATTATTGCATGTGTGTGTTTCATGGTGTGCAATGGTTGGGTGTGCGTGAACCCCAGTGCAGGCATTCCTGTGGGGGGGCTTGTGTGCTGATGGTTGGGGGGTGTTCTGGGTCTGTGCAGTGGGCATGCTTTGGTGATGGGTGTCGATGCTTAGTTATGTCATGCAGGGCTTGGGTTTGGGATGGGTGGTTGGTGTAATGGGGAGATAGGTGAGGATTTGGGGTGATAGGGGAGGGTGTGATGGTGGGGGTGTGTGATATCATGCAGGTAGGGTGGGGGTTATGATCGTTAAGATTTGACTTACCAGTGTCCGTTCCTCCACCGACTCCTCCGAGGCCCTCAGGATGCAAGATGGACAAGACTTGCTCCTCCCATGTTGTTAGTTGAGGGGGAGGAGGTGGTGATCCGCCGCCAGTCCGCTGTACCGCGATGTGGTGCCTGGATACCGTTGAATGCACCTTCCCCCGTAGGTCGTTCCACCTCCTCCTGATGTCCTCCCTATTTCTTGGGTGCTGTCCCACAGCGTTGACCCTGTTGACTATTCTTTGCCATAGCTCCATCTTCCTGGCTATTGATGTGTGCTGTACCTGTGAGCCAAATAGCTGTGGCTCTACCCGGATGATTTCCTCCACCATGACCCTGAGCTCCTCCTCGGAGAAGCGGGAGTGTCTTTGGCGCGACATGGGGTGGTGTGTGTGATGTGTGGGGTGGTGTATGTGTTGATGAGTGTGGTGAGTGTAGTGGTATGTGGTGTTTTGTGCGTGGATGTTGTGTGGGTGATGGTGTCGTGTGCCTCTGTGTGGTGGGGTTGTCTATTGCTGTGCTCTCTCTGTCGCCTTCAACTCAAATTTTTGGTCGTAGGGGTTTGTGGGTGATGTGGGTGTGTGTTTTATATTGTGTTGGGTGTGTGGGAGTGTTGTTTGTATGTCTCGCAGGTGTGTGTATTTGGAATTGTCCAATGTGGCGGTTTTTTGGAGATGTGTGTGTACTTTGAGCGCGGCGGTGTGTACCGCCAATGGAATACCGCGGTTGAAAGACTGCCGCGTGGATTCGTGGGTCATAATAGCATGGGCGTGTTTCTGTTGGCGTGGAGGTGGAGGATTTGTTTTCGCATGTTTATCGCTGACCTTTGGTGTGGCGGTATTGTGTGGGTGTCTGGATTTCGGCGGATTCCGTGATGTGTGTCATAATAGCTGTGGCGGTCTACCGTGGACGCAGCGGTGTATTGGCGGTCTTCTGCACGGCGGTAAGCACCTTATACCGCCAATGTTGTAATGACCCCCTTTATATCACTTTTCAGTGATAGCTCTACAATTTCACATTGCGTCTTTATTCGTTCTGACCTACAATTATCCTGATAAATATATATTTTTCTAAACACTGTGTGGTGTATTTTTGTGGTGCTATATTGTTATTGTATGATTTATTGCACAAATACTTTACACATTGCCTTCTAAGTTAAGCCTGACTGCTCGTGCCAAGCTACCAGAGGGTGGGCACAGGATAATTGTGGATTGTATGTGACTTACCCTGACTAAAGTGAGGGTTCTTGCTTGGACAGAGGGTAACCTGACTGCCAACCAAAAATCCCATTTCTAACACACACACACACACACACACACACACATTCATGCACACACCCCAACACACACACACAACACCCCCCAACACCCTCCCCTGTCGGAAACCCGACTTACCTGCATCCAGGGGGTCTTCCAGTAGGGGACGGGACGGGGCAGAACACCAGCAGAACACCACCAGGCCGTATTATTTTTCATAATACGGCTGGCGGCGGATTAGTGGCATTGCGCTACTGGTGGTAGTAGTGCCACCTTAAGACCGTCCACCAGCATAGCCACAGCCGGATTTCCACCCTTCTTGTGGCAGAAATCCAGCTGTCGTCATATTATGGCAGACGGATGTTAGCCACGGCGATGGTCTTTTGGCGTCCGTCGTCGTGGGGGTAGGCGGCACTTACCGCCATTGTTATAATGTGGGCCTTAGTCTGAGCAATGTGTGACCAACGGCCGTACGAGAGATATCACCGGAGTATCGCTGCCACTTCAGTAAACCAGGCATTCAATCAATCAATCAGGATTTAAAAAGCCCGACTAATCACCCAATAGGGTACCAGGTGCTTGAAGGTGCTGAAGGCTTATTGGAACAGCGGGCCTTGAGGGCCATTTGAAATTCCAGAAGTGATGTGATGGTCCGGAGTTACGTGGGGAAGCTGTTCCAGGTTTTTGCTGTGACATGAGAGGAGGAGCGTCCTCTACTTCTGCTTCGGTAGAGGAGGGGGGAGTATGGGTAAGTGAAAGGGAGGCAGAGTGTAGTCTAACCAACAGTTGGTGGAAGTTCAAGTGGTGATTAATGTACACGGGTCCTTGGTTGTGTAGAGCCTTTTGTGTGTGGGTCAGCAGCATGAATTGGCATCTCTTCTGTACGGGGAGCCAGTGGAGTTGCCTGAGGTGGGCGTGATGTGGGTTCATCGAGGAAGGCCAAGGATGAGTCTGGCTGCGGTGTTCTGTATGGTCTGAAGTCTCTGTAGAAGGTGCGTGGCAATTCCTACGTAGAGGGCGTTGCAGTAGCCCAGTCGGCTGGTGATGAGGGCCTGCGTTATGGTGCATCTCATGTGTACAGGTAGCCACTTGAAGTGAGGAAGCAGGCGGAGGAGACAGAATTGATCTGTGATTTCATGGTGAGCTTGTTGTCAATAATGATTCTGAGGTTTCTGGCATGGTCAGAGTGAGTGGGTGTGGGTCCTAGGGCTAATGGCCACCAGGAGTCATTCCATGTGTTGCTGCTTTTGCCAAAGATCAGTACTTCTGTCTTATCTGTGTTGCGCTGCAGGCAGTTGTTATTCATCCAACCAGTGATGCTTGACATGGATCTGTGGAAGTTGGTTCTGGTGGTACAGGGGTCGTCGGTGAGTGAGAGGATGAGTTCTGACTAAGATTTTGGAGCTGTAAGTTCTGTAGCGAGCAGAGAAAGAGTGAAAGTAACATCATTTTAATGAGTGAGACCCGGCCAATGATGTCTAGAAGGAGATTGTTCCAAGCGGCTGAGCCATTTTTGATTCCTTCAAGAAGGTGTACAAGGTTTAGATGGAGGGTGAGCCCGGCACTATTGCTATGTGGACAACGAACGGGTATACCAGACTGCCACTCAAGCATTCCGATATCCCCCTTTAAGGGGAAGAGGAGCAATTTCCCCTGGTCTGCCCACAGTCCCCAAGCCTCCTTGAAAAGTCAGGGGATTTCAAGTACATGTGGGCCCAACACTGCAGGGCTAGCAAGAAACAGGAGGACATCATTCGCACATTCAAGTGTATAGCCTTATTGTTCAGTTACACTTTTTTCAGAGCTTCTTTTCTAATATGCAGTTTTCTGTTTGGCTGTCTTAGGGAGGGAAGGAAGGGCCTCTCTCCTGGCATGTTGGTTACTGAGAGGAAGCCCGGCTTGGGCACCCTACTCTTTCCTTCCGGGAACCTCACAACACTGGGTGATAGGGTTTTGTTATTTCCTTTTTAATATTAGTAGGATACTGGTTGTACTATGCATGTTCTTTATGTCAAATACTTTACTCATCCGGTTGTACAGACATGCAAATTTGTTTGTAGCGCCATATGATAAGTCATCAGTGTACTTTCTCAAGGCGCTTTGCCCACTATGGGCAGTACGCAGTACTTTGAACATGTCTGACTACATTCACTATGTTGACACCAGATAGGATGTGTTATGGTGGGTGCAGGAGTAGGATAGGGGATGTGTCACTGATAACACTATGAGGCTAGTGGACAAGCAGGAAAGGTTAAGGGTGCATCAGGAATGTTGTCTCATAGAGCTGACGTGTCTATTCAACTTATAACTGTATTACCATTGAGACCACATTGTTGTATATCAACATTCTGTCCTCTGTAGCCCTTCTGGTCTTCTCCTGTCTATCACAAGCTCTCCTTTCTGCTAAGCGGATTCCCACTGCACTTGCCTGATTCCAATATGGTGCATATATTTTTTCACCTTTGATTTACAGCACGTTGATATGAGTGACACTATACTCCAACTGCATGGGTCTTCACTGTGTATCATTTTGTTTACTGCATACTGTGATCTTATTACCATTTTAAAATGCCGGCACGCCTTTCCATATTACAACAGAACAACTAGTCCATCGTCAATTTCGATGCTCTACTTCGTCACATTGTATTTAGAGCGTGGTATCACACAGTGCTTAATTTGTCAAAAAAATAAAAAAAAATAGGTGCAGGTGCCCAAAGTTTTTCTCATGGTGTGGTCACCCACCTCTTTCACTGACTGCCCCAGTACTTAATTTGAGCCAGTGGTTTCCTGTTCGGGGCACTGGCACTTATTTTTGAGGGCCGGCACTTAGGGCCAGATCTACAAGAAAGTGGCGCATTGGTCCTGATGCATCACTTTTCTTGCGCCACCCCGCCCCACCTAATGACACCATGGTTGCACCGTATTTGCAATACGGCGCACCATGGCACTCGTTTCCACAAGATAGTCATAATGTATGACCCTATTGTGGCGCTATGCTGGATTAGCACCATATATTATGATGCTAGTGCAGCAAAGCGCTAGGGAGGCCCATATGTTACTATGGGCCCGTCACTTTAACACCTGCCCTGAGCGTGATCGAAATGACAGAAAAAATGTTGCAGTGAAATCTTGTAGATTTCACTGCACAATCTTTTGTGGCCTCCCTGCGTGGGAACGCACCCCTTGCATACATTATACCTGACGCAGGTGTAATGTGGCGCAAAGGGTTACAAAGTGGTGCAATGCTAGCATTGCTCCAATTTGTAAATAAGGCGTGGGGAAATGTCCTCCTTAACGCCACATTAGCGTTAAAAACATGACCGTTCGTTTTCTGCATCAGGCGTTTACTGCAAGCAAAAGACACATATAGGAAAGACAGAGGAAGAGAAAAACGAAAAAGCGTCACAAAGGGATAAAGCGGAAAGCTGCAAGTGTAATACTGATGCAAACCTTCCTCAAGGCTGGTTTTGGGGGGCACCTATTGAGCAGCGTGCCCCTTACATGTCACATGAACCAATTGACTGTTGTCAACATGGATGTTCAATCATAAATACTGAGATTTCTAAGGCTGATGAAAAATATACTTTTAAAATGCATTGCACATGTAAACAACCTTGGGCATATTTACAAGAAAGTGGAGCATCATAAATGATGCACAACATTTCTTGCACCCCTCCTACTGTCACCTAACAACACCATGGTTGCAGTGTATTTACAATACGGTGCACCATGGTGGTCATTAGCACTATAGCATCAACATTTTTTATGTTATAGTGGCTCTTTACTACACTAGCGTCAAGAATTTGGTGCAGCAACGCACAGGTAGGCCCTCGCTCTGAGCAGGTTTGAAAAATGACGGAATAAATGGCAGAGTGAAATGTTGTAAATTCCACTGCGCCATTTTTTCAGGCCTTCATGTGCCAGAACGCCCCCCTCGCATACATTATGCCTGACGCAGGCATAACATGGTGCAAAAGGTCGCAAAGTGTCACAATGCAAGCATTGCACCCCTTTGTACATAAAGTGTGGCAGAAAAGCCACCTTAACACTGCTTTAGCATCAAATAAATGACACTATGGTGGCACCAGGTGCTTGTAAATATGCCCGTTAGTCTGCTCAGTGTGACTCTCCATCCACCGGTACCTAGCTTTGGCAGCAGATAAACGCAGCATGTGTTATTCTTATTTTGCCTGCAAAGCCCTTAGAGAGAGGGCCTACACACCATGGCACACTTTCCATTTTACTACTGTAAACTGCAACTACAAAGAAGGAAAGAGACGGGAGCGAGGCTAACATCCTTTCCTGACACAAACACGCAAGAGACAGACTATACACAAATCCCCTCCACATGTTTGAAAAGCAGTTCCCAAACCATAGACAAAGTGTACACATTGTCACTGATGTCAGATGCCTACAGGGGCACCTCAGGTACACCTGCGAGGTGGCAGAGATAAGAGACAAAAAGGGAAAGCTACATGGTGCAGTGAGAAAAAAAGAAACTTCAAATGAAACAGGAAGAGAGGTAAGGAACTCGGTGTGAAGAGCAAAGGAGGGCTGGGAAAAATAACTGAAAGTCAGACTCATCCTTGGCCTTCCCCGACGAACCCACATCAAACCCACCTCAGGCAACTTCACTGGCTCCCCGTACAGAAGACATGCGTATTCAAGCTGCTGATCCATGCACATACGGTTCTACACAACCAAGGACCCGCATACATTAACCACTGCACGACCATCACCTCACTGCTGGAATTCCAAATGGCCCTCAAGAACTGGCTGTTCGAATAAGCCCCCGGGACCTGCAAGCACCTATCGGGTAGTTAGCTGCATTTTATAAATCCTGATTGATTGATTGATTGATTGGAGAGCTTCAGTCACACAATGGAAATTGGTAGTGCAAAGATACGTGAAAGGAGACAAAACAGAGAAGGCTTGGCGTATGAAGAGTAGAGGTGGGTGAGCCACTGAAGGCTCAGTCTAGATGCCGACTCTGACTCGGCTTGAGATCCTTTTGGACCCTCAAGCCAAAAACGAGCCAAATCTTCATGGATACTGATTTTGAACTGCAGCTGAAGTGCTGCCTGATCAGAGAGATGTTTAAGACCAGTGTAGTGCTGTGGAAGCACTGATTATGCACATGATGTTTTGAGTTTGCGATGAAATCAGCCATTTGTTACCTTTAAGCCCTTGCACTGAACTATGGGGGGTCTCGACATCTGACCTGGCAGCTCCCCCCACCCCCACCGATGGTGATAAAAATGCAGACAGCCTGCTTGATATAATCTCCTTGTGAGTCTGTCTGCAGCTAACCTCTGCTCTGCACTGCACTGGAGCTGATGTGAAGATGTGGAACTACACTTCATCCCTGGAAACACTGCTTCAGTCCCGGCATTCACTTGACTACAGTGTCTGATCTTAGGCAACTATTTTTTTGTGTCTGTATCTCCTTTGCATTTATCATTACATAAAAGCACCTTAAAATACATTCTTCGCGAGAGTGCATGCTTCTAAAACATCTCTTGTACATGGTTTAACAGACTCGTTACTTCATCCATCATATCACCCAAGGCCATACATACATGGGGTGCACAAGACGATCACATCTCCTCAGTCTCTGTTCAGTAATGGCATCGTCATCGCTGCAGTTGGAGATGGGTCATGGCTGTTCCTAAATTCGTATTTAGAATCTATCATTTCTAAAATATTTTAATAAAGTATGTCTCGTTATAAATAAATACCCAGTTTTAAATGCTGAAGTATTTTTTTATATGTTTCAAACTGTGTTGTATGGCCCTCCTCTGTGTATCCCCATCCAGTTTGTACATAGTATCAATAAGTGCTTCCCTTGCTATTCTTGTTCGTTCCACCTTTTATAGGCGGCTGACCCAGTACATTATTAGGGAGAGCCGAGTGAAGGTTCTGGCCTGGCTCCAACTCCGTGAGCTCTGTACAAAGCCGCCAACACAGGCCAAGTCATGTATATTAGAACATTGGAATGCTGGGAGCCCAGGGGAGAGAATGGAGCGCTCTGGGCTTTTATTGGCTGGTAAACATTCCAAATTGAAAGTGGCATAAGGGGTCAGGTTGAAAGTACTCTGACCCCAGGGGTGTGATGTAGGTGTGTTCTAGGTGACAATTATGGGTTTAAAATAATGTTGTATTGCCATGCGCAATATTCATGAAAATGTGTGTATTTTCATGAATTATTCGTGAATATGGAAACACTTTAAAGAAAAACCACAGACTCATTCATACACTATTTCATTCACTCATACGGGCACTCAGAGACTCCTCTGTCCACTCACACCCCCACTCAGACATTCATGTACCTCCTTACACCCATTTTCAGACCCACTCAAACACTCACGCACCCACTCACAGAGACGGGCCCTGTGGCCAACCTGCGCTGCGCACGGCCAAAGGACGTGTTGGCGTTGGGTGGTTATAAGGGTTTGGCTGCAGGCAAGGCCCTGCGACCAACCTCCGCTGCGCACGGCCAAAGTCCGTGCGCGGCGAGCATAGTATAACATATAGTAATTAAAAGTGCTTTACGTTACAAAACATTGAAATTCACTGAAAAAAACAAAGGCTACAGGGACTTTATAGTTAGGTTCTGAATTTACTTGTACAAAACTATAGAAATTCAGCAGTTATAGTTAGAGTTCTTTTAAGAAACTATAACTCGTGCCCTAAGGTAAGGTATCCCTTCTCTCTACCTGTCTCTCTACCCTCTCACTCTCTACCTTTCTCTCTAGCTCTACCCCTCTCTCTCTACCTCCCTCTCTACCTCTTCCTCTCTCTTCTCTATACCTCTAACTCTCTACCTTTATTTCTCTACCACTCTACCTATACCTCTCTCTCTAGCGTTCTCTCTACCCCTATCTCTCTTCTTCTACCCCTCTACCTACTCTCTATCACTACCTTTACCTCTACACCTCTACCTTTCTAAATCTACCTCTGTATACCTCTACCTCTCTCTCTATTCCTCTCTCTGCCTCTACCCTTCTCTCTTTCTCTACCTCTCTATACCTCTACCTCTCTCTACACCTTAACTCTCTGCACACCCCTCTCTCTACCTCTCTCGCCACCTCTCTGCCTTTACCCCTCTACCTCTACACCTCTACCTCTCTATACCTCTACCTTTACCTCTACTCCTCTCTCTCTAGCTGTACCCTCACTACTTCTACCCCCTCTCTCTCTTTACCACTACCTCATCACTACCTCTCCCTCTCTACCTCTACACCTCTACCTCTCTCTACCGCTCTCTCTCTACCTCTCCTCGTACCTTTCTACACCTCTACCTCGCTCTCTACCTCTCTACCTCTACTTCTACCTCTCTGTACCTCTGTCTGTACCTCTACCCCTCTCTCTGTACCTCTACCCCCTCTCTCTACCTCTTTCTCTACCCCTCTCTCTACCTCTCTCCCTACCTCTACCTCTCTCTGCCTCTACCTCTCTCTCTATGTCTATCTTTCTATCTATCGCTACCCGCGCTCTCTACCTCTCCCCCTCTCTCTACCTCTACTCCTCTCTCTCTACTTCTATCGCTCTCTCTCTCTCTACCGCTATCTCTCTCTCTCTCTCTACCTCCCGCTATGCCTCTCTCTCGCTACCCTTCTCTCTCTCTATTACTCCCGCTCTCTCTACTTCTCCCTTCCTCTACTTCTCTAAACAAAACATAATTTTCATGGTGGAACTGCACATTTGCAGTTCTACATTGAAAATGATATGATGAAGACGCTTGAGGAACAATCAAATTCTCAAAGTGAGACACACAGAAGGTCACTGGAGACATTTAATTAACATTCTTTATGCAGCTGTAGTGTAAGAGATGCACTGTACACTTACTCACTAATTAGCCAGTAGAAAGTATTCCAGTTGGGTACACATTTTGCACAAAAAGTCGGCCTCTTCTTGAATAAATACACCTGGCAGGATTCATTCTGGCACGACGCACATTTTCCAAAAACTAAACCTCAGCGGCAAGCACTTACAGATACAAACAAAGCAGGTGCCCACATTCTGTAAAGTACTAATCTGTTTAACTTAGTGCGCATGGCTAAGGCAAAGCAAGTGTTTTTCTCTGCATTTCCAACTTGAAAAGTTGTTTGTAATCCTTGACGGGCGTGTTTGCATCTTTGCCCTTTTCGAGTGCAATATCTCATGTAGTGGCTGTGAAGACTGGGTTCTTTCTTGTCAACTGCTGGTTAGACCCAAGCCCGCATTGCCCATGCCCAAAGGCTGTGCGTGATGCAGGATTGGGTGGTTATAGGGGGTTGGCCGCAGCCAACCTCTACCCCGCACAGTTAACCCCCATGCGCCCTCACCATGCACTGCTAATTACCCCACAAAGTAAAGCACTCATGACATGTTTGATAACATCACTGATGATATCAATGTAATATTTGTAGTAACATTTTTCACGAAAAACTGTGCATGGTGGGGGCGCAAGTTATAGTTATCTTAGGGCATGAGTTATAGTTGAGATAACTCTAACAGATGAATTTCTATGGTTTTGTACATTTAAAATGTGAGCCTAACTATAACACTCCTGTAACCTTTGATTGATTTTTTAAGTGAATTTCAATGTTTTTAAAAAAATTCTATTTCCTAATTGTACAGGGTCATTTTAGTTGGGGTCAGATTTTGCATGCACAGAAACATAGAAATTGTGAAGTTATAGTTATCTCAAGTAACCATAACTCATGCCCTAAGGTAACTATAACTTGCGCCTTCACCATGCACTGCTAATTACTCCAGATATTACATCACTCATGACATCTTCTATGATGTCATTGATAACATCACTGTAGCATTTGCAATAAAATTATTGATAGGAAAACTGTGCATGCTATAGGTACCTTAGGGAACAAGTTATAGTAACTTGAAATAGCTCTAACAGCTGAATTTCTATGGTTTTCTGCATGTAAAATCTGAACCTAACTTTGTTGTGGGTCTCTCGTCATGGGAACAAGACTGCTGGATTTGGGAGGCAGCACCACGGCTTGTGGGTGACTGAGTCAAGCCTACACCATTTTGGTAGCTGTCGGCCTAACCCTTTCGGCTAGCTAGCAGCAACTCACCCAAACATAGAAAGTAAAGGTGATTTGTCTCAGCGTGATACATGACACTCTGTGACTCCTCAGGGAAGTTGTGGTCGGTAGATCTTACCAATTTTGTCTCGTTAGCACACGTCTCAAATGTAGGCAGACAAAGGGATACAGGACAGTTTTCAATGCATTTATTGAAAAGACTGCAATCTACAATAAAATATTTGGGCTGCAATTATTAGGAAGATGAGACAAGGCAGAATCAGGATTGTTATTACAAGTGAGAAGAAAATAAACAACCCCAGAATATTGGAATAATCGTGCTTAGGAAACCCACCCAACAGTCTAACTTCTAATGCAGTAGCCAAAATCTACCAATACTCAGTCCATGGAAGGAACAGCCGCCCCATTAACTGAAAACGGGGGTTGCAAAAACAGAGCGGAGGTCAGCAAGGTAGCAATGAAATGTCATGCGGCATGGATGGATTACCTGGCTGGAATGACCACTCTAATCTTCCTTGGCTTGTGTCATCAATCAATCAATTGAGTTATATTTATAGAGAGCGGCTTGTCACCCACGAGGTATTCAGGCACTTTGCTGTGAGTCTCATTCGAAGAGCCAGGTCTCTAACCCCTGTCTTAAGTCTGCCATTGAGGGCAAGGTGCAGAAGTGGAGGGGGTGGGTGTTCCAGGCATTGGCGGCGAGATGGCAGATGGAGCATCCTCAGGTGCGGCACTGGCATATGCAAGGGAGCTGTGCGATTGCAAGGTACTGCAAACAAGAGGTACCTAGAGTCGTGGTGTGGCCTGTGGTTCAAGTAGACAAGTCTCTGGTTGTGAAGGGCTTTTTAGGCAAGGGTCAGGAGCTTTAATTGGAATCTCTTCTGGACCGGCAGCCAGTGGAGGTCTTAGAGGTACTGGGTGATATGGGTTCTGTTGGGGAGGTTGAGGATCAGTCTGGTGGCTGCATTCTGGATCGAATGGAGTCTGAATGAGTTCATAGAGGTGCCTGGATAGAGTGCATTGCCATAGTCCAGTCGGCTGGTGATAAGGGCATGTGTCACTCTCTTCCTGGTGTCAATGTCAATGGGGAACCACTTGAAGATTTTGCAGAGCATGTGGAAGCAGAATGTGGAGACAGCGTTGACCTGTCATTTTATGGTGAGTCTGCTGTCTAGGATGATGCCAAAGTTGCGTGCATGGTCTTTTGGTGTGAGGGTGGGTCTGAGTTCTGACGGCCAACAGAGAGCAGTGTGTTTGCTGAATATGAGGTCTTTCGCCTTATCCATGTTGAGTTTTAGGCAGTTGTCCCTCATCAATGCTGAGACGTCTTTCATGCAGTTGTGGAAGTTGACCTTCATTGCGGAGGGGTTGGGGGAGAGTGATAGGACTAGCTGAGTGTTATCGGTCGTAGGAGATTTGATGTTTTCCATTCTGACGATGTCTGCGAGAGCAGTCATGTAGATGTTGAAAAGTGTGGAGCTGAGGGATGAGCATAAGGGGAACACCACATACAATGTGCTTGGCTTGCGATGTGAAGGGAGGAGGCGGACGTTCTTGGTGCATTCTGTGAGAAAGGATGCCATACATCTGAGATTGTTGTCTGTTATTCCAATCTGGCGTAGGCCATTGATGAGAGTGAGGTGGGAGACCGTGGGCGAAGGAAGTGGAGTGGGCGAGCAGGATCAGGGTGGCTGATTCTCCTCTGTCAAAAGCTGGCAATTAAGCTGGCAGCGGGGGGAGGTGGAAACAGCCTGTGATGTTTTTATAAGAAAACATGTTTGTATTCTGAGAAACAAGCCTGACGTGATCATGTGTCTAATTGTTGGGACTGTTTTCACATGCTTGTGACGGCAATACTAAACAGATTATCATGTACCAAGTTCAAAACCTAAAATATATATAAAATGTTGAAGTTGACAAGCAAGGCAGGCCAATAGACTGTCAAATCTGAAGGATGATTTAGAATTTAGAACAAAGAAAAGACACAGGATCTATTTCAGCGATAGTCATGGTCTTGCAGGAAATCTCAAATGTCATCAATGGAGATAGAGGCCAGGAAGGACTCTACTTCAGCAGGTGATAGGTAAACCAGCTCGTTAGATGAAGGATCCATGGAGCAAATGTGTGCAGATGCCTCAGCTCCAGGGCAGCCGAGGGAGCAGCATTCCCCTTAGTGCCAGCACGCCCACAAGGGACGGCTCATAGGATGGCTCACGCAACAACCGCAGTCTCAATGGGAATGTCTGTGAATAAACCCTCAGTGAGAACATTAACAGTTCCTTTTCCAAAGAAGGCACAGGCTGCACAGCAAGACACACCTTCTGTGAAGATTCAAAAAAGCACCACAAGCAATGGAAAATTGGCTGCACACAGTGATCAATTCAGCTACAGTTCCTGAAACAGTGAAGCTCTGAAATACTGCATCATGCAGTCAATACACAGGTGGGCTTGTGGGATCTCCATCACTCTGCTTTGTTGAGATGAGGGAGCCATTGTGAATCAAAAATAGTAACAGTAGGATACCGCACAATTAATGCACAAGTTATGGGGAATAAACCAAAGACACTCGAAAAAAGTGAAGGGATGGTTGATGTTATGATCTCAAATACAGTCTGAAAGATGCTAACGAATCCAGAATCAACAGCCTTAAAACAGTGTACAATCCCACTGTATTAGATGCATTAAAAATCCTGCTTGCCACTTCTCCAAAGTGTTTGGGGAAGGTGGTATTTAATGGGGACTGTGGCCTTAATGTGGCGGCATCTAAACACCCCCTCCACCCCTGATTCAAACACCCCCTCCGATACACGCCTTTACCCCCCACCCCCCATAAATTCACACACATGCAGACATGCACCCACCACACACCTGCCCCCACTCCCACAGCCACACACGCACACATCACCCCTCTCCCCCACTACAGTCACAGTGCCCCTCACCCCACACACCCTCTCCCTGCATACATGCACACAGACACCCAAACACACCACACATACACAATTCACGTACACTGGAATACACGCGTTCACTGGCATACACGCATTCACATACGCATTCGTCCAGACATACTCACACACAATCTTACACACAGACACACTGACATGCAGACACGCACTCACTTCACCATTCTTACACGCATTCACTCACATGCATACAACACACAGGCGCATTCACACACGCACTCAGACACACACACACAACACACCCCACCCTCCCACCCCCTCCCCTTTCAGACACCGACTTACCTTGTCTGGCAAGGAGGTCATCCCGCAGGGAACGGGAAGGGGCACTGCTACCGCAGCAGCGCCCCACCAGCAGAACACCGCCAGGCAGTATTTCTGCTCAAAATTCGGCTGGGGGCATTCTACTGGTGAGGCGGTGCTGATGTTAGGTCATCACAGTCCGTCAGTATGAACACTGCCAGATTTCCACCCTTATTGTGGCAGAAGTCAAGCAGTGCTCATTATCTGGCAGACGGATGGACGATGCTGCAGTAGTATGTTGGAGGCCGTCACCGCGGCAGTAGGCAGTTATTACTGCCAAAGTTATAATGTGGGCCTGCATCTCTACAGATGAACTTACTACTTGGAGGTCATAGGTCTCTCTGGCTGATGTCAGAGCCACATGTTTTTGAAACAATAGTCCCTTTTGTCTGCTCAGCTTGTCAAAATTTCCATTTGTAGTAGCGATGTGCAGCCACATTTCTGCTACTTTTATCTATTGTGTGGGGGGGAATAACACATGGTCATAGCAAGTAACGATTTGGGGAACCGAAATCACGCAGGCGATTCCAGACTTCATTCTGCAGCAGCCTTCATCACCCAGCATCGCATAACTTCCATTTGAAAATATCTGAAATACTGGGTGAATAATTACCCTTCAGGTAATAAGCCAAGTTTGCCATAGTCGCATTGCAAGTGCTGTGCAAGGACACCTGTTCACAGTTCATAGAATGACTAACAGCAGTCTGGCGTTCGCTTCCGCTAACAAAGACCTCTCTTTCGCCATTCAACCACATTCTAATCGGAAGGTAACCCTCACACCTCGAGGATGTAACTGTCCCCTATCCACTCAAATCTGCCAATAGCAAAATGTTTGAAACACTTGATGAACTGAAATGTAGAAATGGGCCGAATAATCCCTCCATGTATTAAACATACTGCTGATGGAATTTCCACTAAAGTAAAAGGCAACTTTTTAAACTTTTTAATGTTAAGCATGATGTAACATGCTTCTTTTTCAGCCATTATCTGTTCCTGTCTCATCAAATTAAATGTGGCAAGTAACTCTGAGGAGTTATCATGCTGTAAGGGCACGCAGACATTTTTAAGAACCTGCACCGTCCAACCCAACTGCATAATAGTTGGGTCTGCTCTTGGTAAAAAGGACATGTCAGTTTGAATAATGTCTATTGCAGATGACTCGATGTTATTTAGTGTGTAAATGCGGTAGCGCAATGTGTTCATATCATTATAGACAACAGCTAGAGCCTTCTCTTTTTTTTCTTTATCAATATGCCTTAAACGTGCAGCAGCTTCCGGTTGTGAAAGCTACCATATTTCTTTATATGTGGCATATAAAAAACGTTTGAGCGTGGCTTTCTAGGACCTAACAAGAAATCTTGTAGGTCGATATTTTCTAAAAGGAGACTATGGTTTTCTTTTACAGCTGTTAATGTGGAAAAGCATAAACACTGTTGGCACATTTTGCCCACACTATAAGTTGTGACATTACCTGAGTGTCGAGCTGCGAAGTGATGAGGGTCCGGTTGGCTAACTTTAAAACCCCGTGTGGAGTTTACAAAACATGCATGACAACCATTTGTGTCCACTGGCCACATTAACCACCCATTGGGACGTGAAAGTGGTCAATTAAAGGTACCATTCTGAACCCAACTATTGAACTGGTCTTCAATGACATTTAAAAGTATCTGCCAATTGTCGAATTTTGCAAAGGTGGAAATACTGGGCGCATTCAGCTCTTTTATTTTTACTAGCCCTAGGCAAGTTGTTTGATGAACAGTGCCATTTAAAATATAATTTGTGAAGAAATAAGGCATGCTCTAAATAAAGCTTCCCTACCCTGTATTTGCCAATCTCGTGTTCACCATACACTCTTTAAATCCGTTGTCTTCTTCCAAAACTCATAGCCCTCAATGGCCATCTGGGAAACAAAGGAATCTGAAAACATCAATTTGGCATCAGTTAGAAATATTTTTCTCATTTTAGAGGTAGGTACTTTGAAATAGTATGACTCAGCATTCCTAGCATCATGCCCAGTAAAATATGCAAACTTGTCCACATATGTTTTGGAGCTCCAAATTGGTGGAGTCGGACAATGATCCCATTGAGTGTAATTGTAAACTAATCTAGAGGGTACCAGCTTGGTGCAGAAAATAATGTCCATAATGATAATAACAGAACATTTCCCCATAATTTGCTGTTGACATGTAAACATCTTCACTTTCAAATACAATATAATAATCAAGCTCAGAAAGCATAGAATCAACCGTTTTTACATTTCAGTCATCAGAAACAACCCCCGGTGTAATAACATCATTCATAGAAACTTTGAAACATATGGAAATTGAATGACCTCAGAAGGTCTAAATATATCACATGGAACTTTATCCCAAATAATTCCATTGGTAATCAGAAAGCTGAAATGCTCACACGGGACAAGTCTCTTCAGACCTTATGGAAGGTGAGGTGAGGTGTCAAAACCTCATCCACCAGTTCAACAGCAGAGCGTTCAGGAAGACAGTGACCATTTATCAGTAGAGAGAATAAAATGACAAAACCAATCCAGAGCAGAAAGGCAAGCAATGTCCATAGTATCCACAGATAGTACCACGGACGAACCAAATAATTGTTTTTAACCCAAGAGTAAAGCTTACGTGTACTTGGTGCAGTTGTTGAGGCTGAAGTTGATGGTTCATAATAAACAATGTCATCCATTTTTTTTTGTACTGGAATGGTAGAGATCCACAATTTTGGACATTTCTTGTCGATGAAGTGGTGACAGAAATGAACAAAACCTCATTCTCTGCTCTCCCCAAGCTTGGTGAGACTATTGTAGCGTTGATACTTGTGGAAGCATTGTTGAGTGCGTGCAGATGTATATCCCATTGGGTAGTAAGAGAGGCAAGGGAACTACCCAGGAATCTTCTTGGTCTACTGAGCAGGATCGGCCACATGGTGCAATTTGGCAAATTCAAAATACATAATACATGAAATATTTTATTAGTAATATTTTCAGCGCTCACAATTCCATACCCCAATTCCCTCCCTCCTGTCCTCCATGGTCCATTTTGCTGCCACTCCCTTCTGCCCTTTATGCTCTGTTGTGCTGCAACTGCTCCTCGTGCCTACCCCATGTGGTCTGTTGTTAAGCTCCTTCCCTGCCCTCTCTTGCCTGTGTCCAGCCCCTGCCCATCCCTTCTGTCCTCCATGGTCCTTTGTGCAGACCCTGTCCCCTGCCTCTTGCCCACAATGGCCGTTGTGCTTACACTAACCCTCCTGTTTGCCATGCGCGGCCTTCTGTGCTGCCACAGCCCCTCCCACCAGCGCTGTATGGTCAGCTTGCTGCCCCTAACCCCCTTTCACGTTCGCTCAGTGTCTGTATATGCAATTACAGTCTCACTGTTGCCCTCCACCTGCGTGTCGCACTTCCATTGGCCATTCCGTCTGCCCTCCATTGTCAGCGTTTTGCTCCAGCCCTGCCCCCTTGTCTCCTGTCTTCCTTTTTTCCTTGTACAAGCCCTTATCCCCTCCCTCCTGCCTTGCCTGGTTTGTTTTTGTGCCCTTGCCCCCTGCCTCCTTCTCTTCATGGTCTGTTATGCTGTGACTGTCCCTCCTGTGTGTCCAGTATGGTCAGCTTGCTGCCTGTTACCCCTCTGCTCTCTGTTGTCCATGTGCATGACCCTGTCCCCTCTGTATTGCTTTCCAAGGTCTGCTGTACTGCACTGCTGTCCCGCTTGCCTTGTGTTGTGAACTGTGCTGCTCCAACCCCTGAAGCCTGCTCTGCAAGGTCAGTTTAGTGCCCCTGTCCATCTCCCTCCTGCTCTCTGTTATCCGAGTCCATGTCCCTACCACATTCCCCATTGAAAAAGAGGATATTTTAAGCAGGAGACAGATAAAATAAAGTCTGTTTGTGCTTACAAACATTGGGAATCTCCTGCCTGAATCAGGCCTGTTGGCATTTATGGTTGTCCTGCCAGTTCCACTTCCTTCTGCCCTCAATGTTCTGTTTTATTGCCACAGCCTCTCTTGCCTGTCTTGCATGGTTGGTTTGTTACCCCTGCACCCCTTTCCCCTGCCTGCCATGGTCCCCTCTGCTGCCACTGCCGCTCCCGCCTGCCCAGCATGGTCAACTTGTTGCCTCTGTATCACCCTCCCTGCCCTCAATTATCTGAGTCCGTCCCTCTGACATCTGCCTCCCCATAGTATTCTAATGAAAAACTAGATAGTTAACATTCTATATTTATTTCAAATGTGTGGCACGCCTGATGTCATCCTGATGTCATCAAAACTGGAAATTATAATAAAGAGAGGGTCTTATTCCCAAAGAAATTATGGTTAGTGTTCTAAAAAATTAAAATGAGGACATATTTTCTGAGTTCTCAAATAGTGACAAAACACTTTTAAATGATCTTGAAATTTTTTTATCCACTTGATTATATGTTGCACTTGGGGAAGAGAATGTGGAGTTGCAGCCAGAATTGCAGACTTTACAACTGGGGAACCAGGTTCAGGTTTCGGTGTCAGCTGACATCCTGTGATTCTTGGCAAACAACCTAACCCCTTGGGTGCAGCGGGCGAGCTGGTCCTACCACCCACCATTGTCTCATCTATACCAATAAAAATTCTGCTGCACTTGTCAGCCTAAAAATGTTTTTTTCCAAACTGCCCTTTTGGACCTACTTTGGTTCCCCCTCAATTTCGACATGTTTTTGGCTCTTCCCTGTCACAGACACTTGGCCCACCTACACAAGTGAGGTATAATTTTTCACCGGGAGACTGAGGGGAACATTGGGTGGTAGGAAATTTGTCCTGGTCCAGTGATCCCACACAGAAATGTGGGAAAAATTAGATTTTTTAGCTAGATTTGAAGTTTTGCTGAGGATTCTGAGTAAGAAAACATTGGGGGATCCACGCAAGTCACACCTCTCTCGAATCCCTCAGGTGTCTAGTTTTTAGAAATGTCTGGGTTTGGAAGGTTTCCCTAGATGGCTGCTGAGCCCAGGACCAAAAATGCAGGTGCCCCCGTAAAAACAGGTAGTTTTGTATTTGATCATTTTGATGTGTCCACATAGTGTTTTGGGGCATTTCCTGTCACGGGTGCTAGGTCTACCCACACAAGTGAGGTACCATTTTTATCGGGAGACTTGGGGGGGGGAACGCTGGGTGGAAGGAAATTTGTGGGTCCTTTCAGATTACAGAACTTTCTGTCACCGAAATGTGAGGAAAAAGTGTTTTTGGGCCAAATTTTGAGGTTTGCAAAGGTTTATGGGTAACAGAACCTGGTGAGAGCCCCAGAAGTAACCCCATCTTGGATTCCCCTAGGTGTCTAGTTTTCAAAAATGCGCAGGTTTGGTAGGTTTCCCTAATTGCCGGCTGAGCTAGAGGCCATAATCTACAGCTAGGCACTTCGCAAAAAACATGTCAGATTTCAATGTAAAAATGTGATGTGCCCATGTTGCGTTTCCTGTCGAAAGCATTAGTCCTACCCACGCAAGTGAGGTACCATTTTTATCGAGAGACTTTGGGAAACACAGAATAGCAAAACAAGTGTTATTGCCCCTTGTCTTTCTCTACATTTTTTTCTTCCAAATGTAAGACAGTGTGTAAAAAATACGTCTATTTGAGAAATGCACTGTAATTCACATGGAAGTATGGGCACCCCGAAATTCAGAGATGTGCAAATAACCACGGCTTATCAACACCTTATTGTGTGCCCATTTTGGAAATACAAAGGTTTTCTTGATACCTATTTTTCACTCTTTATATTTCAGCAAATGAATTGATGTATACCGGGTTTAGAATGAAAACCCACTGCAAGGTGCAGCTCATTTATTGGCTCTGGGTACCTAGGGTTCTTGATGAACCTACAAGCCCTATATATCCCCGCAACCAGAAGAGTCCAGCAGACATAACGGAATATTGCTTTAAAAAATCTGACATTGCAGGAAAAAGTTACAGAGTAAAACGTGGAGAAAATTGCTGTTTTTTTACCTCAATTTCAATTTTTATTTATTTTAGTTGTTATTTTGTGTAGGAAACCCTTGTAGGATCTAAACAAATTACCCCTTGCTGAATTCAGAATTTTGTCTACTTTTCAGAAATGTTTAGCGTTCTGGGATCCAGCATTGGTTTCACACCCATTTCTGTCACTAACTGGAAGGACGATGAAAGCATTAAAAAATCGTAAAAATTGGGTATGTCCCAGTAAAATGCCAAAAGTGTGTTTGAAAAATTGAGTTTTCTGATTCAAGTCTGCCTGTTCCTGAAAACTGGGAAGATGGTGATTTTAGCACCGCAAACCCTTTGTTGATGCCATTTTCAGGAAAAAAAACACAAGCCGCCTTCTGCAGCTCGTTTTTCTCTTTTTTTGAAAACAACAAAATGTTAGCTGTATTTTGACAAATTTCTTGGTCTCCTTCAGGGGAACCCACAAACTCTGGGTACCTCTAGAATCCCTAGGATGTTGTTAAAAAAGGACACGAAATTTGGCGTGGGTAACATAACTACAAGAGTCATCTTGACATTTTTATTACTGCCTCAAAGCTATATATGTGTGTATATATATATAGATATATATATATATATATATATATACACACTTGGAGAGTGCTCCTTTATGGCTGTGAAGTGGAGCCGTTTTTGTTGCTATGTCTTACATGCATGCCACTTGCACTGAGGAGGCACCCATCGTTAAGTGTTCGGGTATTTTTTGTGGCATTTGGAGAAACTTATAATTGTAATTGCCAGAACTGCCGCAGCCCTTTAATATTGAAATGCTTGCTGAGTTTTCAGGACATGACTACACGGATTGGCACTAGTCACGAGACCACTGCCTTTCGGTATGGAAATATTATGGACCCAAGACGGAGATGAAAAGGTTTACTTAATTATTTCATGAAAAGTCATTCGTATATTTCTACAACAATACAAAGGTTTCAGGCTGAAACGCTCCATTTACAATCAAAGTTTAAAGGTGCCCAGAATCAGGAGGATGTTAAAATCTATGACAGAGAGACTTTAACTGGGACTATAAAACTATTAATGACACAGGTTAAAATGGCAGCGTTCATAGCTACATGATTTATGGACAAATTGAAGTCCTTTCTCACTGATGACTAATATGGAAACTAACAATAAAGGGGAATTATTTAAACAGCTGAGTGCAAGTGTCTTTTTATGGTATTTGAGAAAGGCATTTAGCCGAAAGGCGTCAAGCTTATGTGGACAAAACGTTACGAGGGCCTAAGTGCGAACTGCCCCAAATAGACAAAAAAAGGGCCTGGCACCTGAGGGGGAAAAGGCCTGGCAGCGAAGGGGTTCATCTCTCCATGCCTAAAGCCCAAAAGAAATGTGTTCTTGGGTAATGGAACCGATCCGCATGTAAAGCACTCCAATACCTTTGGGCCAAGCCTTTGCTATATAAAACCACAAAAAACAAAATATGAGGGCCTTTTTTATGAAAAGTGGTGCTGCACATTGTGCAGGGCCACTTTTCTTGCACCCCCCCCCGCCCCCCAATGCCACCATGTGTGCACCGTACTTAAAATACGGTGCACCATAGTGGTAGTTAGGGGACTAGCACCAGACTTTTTTATGCTAGTCCGGGGCTTTGCAGGATTAATGTAAAAAAATCTGACACTAAACCTGCAAAGGACCCAGAGGCCTATTGTAACCAATGGAAGCCTCCTTTTAACACCTGCTCTGAGCAGGCATTGAAAGTATCAAAATAAATGGTGCATGGAAATCCATTAGATTTCCTTGCACCATTTTCTTAGGCCTCCCTAACGGGGGAACGCCCCCTTTGCACACAAACTTGTCTGGCACAGGCATAATGTAGTGCAAAGGATTACAAAGGGGCACAATGCATGCACTGCACCACTTTGTAAATATGGCAAAGTGTTTTTGGCCTTCTAATGCCACATTAGTGTCACAAAAATGATGCTAATGTGGCATTGGAATGGTGCTAGGGGCTCTTAAATATGCCCTAAGTGTTTTGCACACTTGTATCAATGGGCTATACTTGGGCTACATTTGGGTGATAATTGTGCTACATTTGGGCTCTTTTTTCTCTGGTGGCCATCTTGGGAAACTCCTTTGTTATGAGGCTCTCCCAATACCCTAATTTACTGCAGTATCCTCAAAAGAACATGCTTTCAGTTTTCCACTTCGATTCCATCAAAATGGCAATCAGATGTGTCACACTCTTGGCATTAATTCAGAAAGTGCATGCTTCAGTCTACATGTCAGAATGTTTTAATGAAATAGAAGAGGACGATATTTTAGGACTCACTGAAAATGTGTCCTAATTTTTCTTTCTACAGCACTAACCATCATTTCTATGACAAAATGAACCCCCACAATGTGTTGCTTTCTAAACTGAATGCTTTTGGTTTTACTAGTTTGACTCAATCAAGATGGCTTCAGGTGTGCCACACTTTTGTCATTAGGTAGACTGTTAGCGCTCTAGTTGTTCTTTAGAACACGCTGGGAGGCTGCAGTAGAACACAAGGGATCAACTGACAGGCTGCTCTGTTGAAGTACCACAGGACGATATTTGAGAGCTCACTAATTTTTCTTTCTACAGCACTAACCAGTATTTCTTTGACAAACTGAACCTCCTCAATTTGTTCCTTTGTAAATCAACCCCTTAGCTGCTGGGCCTTTTCCCCCCAGTGCTCAGCCCTTTTTTGGCTGTTTGGGGCAGTTCGTGGTTAAGGCTCCATAACCTTTTATCCACACAAGCTATTGATGCTAAATTTGTGTCCTTTTTTTCCCAACATCCTTGGAATTTTAAAGGTATCCAGGGTTTGTGGGTTCCCCTGGTCGGGAATGAGAAATTGGACAAGACACAGCTAAAATGTGGCTTTTTGGGGGGAAAATGGGAAAAAAGTGCTGTAGAAGAAAGCGTCTGTTTTTTTTTCTCCTGAAAATGGCATCAACAAAGGGCTTGCGGTGCTAAATCACCATCTTCCCAGCTTTCAGAAACAGGCAGACTAGAATCAGAAAAACACGTTTTTCAACACAGTTTTTGCATTTTACTGGGACATTCCCCATTTCACTATTGTTTGTGCTTTCAGCATCCTTTCAGTTAGTGATAGAAATGGGTGCTAAACCAATTTCTGAAAAGTAGACAAAATTCTGAATTCAGCAAGGGCCCATTTGTGTAGATCTGTTAAGGTTTTTCTATAGAAAATAACAGTTGAAATAAAAATATATTTAAATTGAGTTGGAAAAAACTGCCATTTCTGTCAATGTTTTCATCTGCAACTTTTTCCATCTATGGCAGATTTTAAAAAGCAATATACCGTTATGCCCCTGGACACTTCTGGTTGTGGGGATTTATACGGCTTTTAGGTCCACAAAGAACCCAAGGTACCCAGAGCCAACAAATGAGCTGCACCTTGCAATGGGTTTTCTTGTGTACCGGGTATACAGCAATTCATTTGGTAAAATATAGAGTGAAAAATAGGTATTGAGGAAACCTATGCATTTCCAAAATGGGCACAAGATTTGGAGTTTAGAAGCAGTGGTTATTTGCACATCTTTGAATTTGGGGGTCCCCATACTAGCATGTGAATTACATGGCATTTCTCAAAATGACTTCTTCCTTACACACTGTATTACATATGGAAATCAAAAATGCAGAGAAGGACAATTGGTATTCTGTGTTCCCCCATGTCTCGGTACCTCACTTGTGTGGGCTGGCCCAGTGCCCCCGACAGGAAACGACCCAAAACCCAACTTGGAACATCACATATTTCCACTCAAAACTGATGTGTTTTTTGCAAAGTGCCTAGCTGTGGATTTTGCCCTCTAGCTCAGTCGGCACCTAGGGAAACCTAGCAGACCTGTACATTTTTGAAAACTAGACACCTAAGGAAATTCAGGATGGGATGACTCCTGGGGCTCTCGCCAGGTTCTGCCATCCAGAATCCTTTGCAAGCTTCAAATTATGTCTAAAAAACACATTTTTCTCACATTTCGATGCTCCAAACTTATGGAATCTGAGGTTAGCCACAAACTTTCTTCCATCGAGCATTTCCCCAAGTCTCCCAATTAAAATGGTACCTCACTTGTGTGGGTAGGCCTAGTGCCCGCAACAGGAAGTGCCCCAAAACACAATGTGGACACATCACATTTTTACACTGAAAATGGGCGCATTTTTTGCAAAGCACCTAGCTGTGGATTTAGGGCAATAGCAAACTTGTACATATGTGAAAACTAGTAACCTATGGGCATCCAGGATGCAGTGACTTGTGGGGCTCTCACCAGGTTCTGTCACCCAGAAGCCTTTGCAAACCCCCAAATTTGGCTAAAAATCACTTTTTCTCTACATTTTGTTGATGGAAAGTTTTTTTAAAGGTATTTTTATTGTCATTTTGCATGTATGATCACATTTACAATTTCTCTTGACTTCGCTACATGTACCATATATAACATACGTTAAGTGAGTACCAACATTTCCTGACAAGTTCTCACCATGGCAACTTCTGGGTTAGTTACTTTCCCATCAAAGTGTGTCTTCTCAAATACATTTATTATATGCTATGGCAATGAAAAAGTTTTGTGGCAATGAGATTTCAATCTAACTCCCTAAACTGGCCCAAGCGCACGTGGGGCGTATACTATCCACATCATTATTGGTACGTGTAGCTGGTGATGGAAAGTTATGGAATCTGAGGAGAGACACAAACTTCCTTCACCCAGCATTTACCCATGCCCCCACTAAAAATGTCACTTCACTTGTGTGGGTAGGCCAAGTGCCAGCGACAGGGAAGGTCCCAAAACATATTGTGGCAATAAAGATAACTAAGGTGAGTTAATAATTAGTCCTGGGATCGGGAACCATTAAGGGAAACCTATGAACCCAGACATTTCTGAAAAGTAGACATCAAGGGGAGTCCAGAGAGGTATCGTTTGTGAGGATTCCCTAAAGGTTTTTTCCCCAGAATGCCCTGCAAATGTAAAACATTGAATAAAAGCACTATTTTTCCTTGCATCTCTGTGACGTATACTACAAGAATATGCAGGGATTCACAAACTGCCTACCACCCAGCATTCCCCAACTTGTCCCAATAAAACGCTACACCACTAGTGTGCCTGGGCTTAGTGCACGTGACAGGAATGGATCACACAACGGTCAATGGTAGTCCTCACATGAGGGCTACTGTTGATCCTGGGGTGATCCATTCCTGACCCAGGCACTAGGCACAGGCACACAAGTGGGGTAGCGTTTTCATCAGGACAAGTGGGGAAACGCTGGGTGGTAGGAATCCCATGACCTCCTCGTCAGATTCCCTCACTATCACCCAGCAAAAGTGCCCTTCATCTCTCCAAAGCCCCGCTCTCATATACATTTAATTTGTTTTAACGCGCAGGTAATGGCTAGCTTTATTAATCCACTCAGCTATTCACATAAAATACAGATCTGTTCTTTTCAGCAAGCAGATATACTGCCTGCCCTACTTTATGGCGTCAAAACTACTCTAGATAGAAGTCTGATCGCTTTCTCTACCAGGAACATAATTACAAGAGTCATCTTGACATTTTTATTGATGCCTAAAAGTTATAATATATATATATATATATATATATATACATATATATATATATATATATATATATACATATATACACATGCACACACATTTATACAAAATATATACACATACATATATATATAAATATATATATATATATATATATATATATATATATATATATATATATATATATAAATATAAAAGAGAGAGAATCCTTTCACTTGAAGGGGACGTGGCCTTGTGCCCAAAAGCACCTAAGAGGCACATTTCTTTTGCCCCCAATTTTACTATGGTTTTCACCTAATTTTCCCTGCCCTGTGTGATATCGGCTCCTCACTAGGAGACCGTGTGACGGGAGCCAATATCGTGTGTCACAGGGTGGCACCGTGTGAGTTGGCAGGTCTGTGAGAATGTCACACTTCATTCTCATGTGGCTGAGAAATATAGTGTGAATTTACAGAAAATATGCTCTCATTTTAGCTTCGAGAGCACCTTCCATCACCTCTATGGCAAAAACATGAGAAAACAGTTTTCTCTCAAACATGATTCATGAAATCCCAGCAGAAGGCTTTTTCACAGAGTAAAATTACCTTAGCAACAAATGATTTATAATGCAACTAAAATGTATTATCACTCCCTATACGTTCTCCTTTTTGTGACCCTCAAAACCTACCATTCACTACAATACATTTCAATGGGTGCTGTCATGTATATTGGTTGTAAGATGTCTTCCAGCACTTCATGGTTAAAATGCTAACAGCCAATCAGATCTAGCCATGAGATCTGTGCTTAGGCTCCACTCAGATATACACATTTATTTTTTCTTTAATAACTCAAAAACTACTGAACGAATTTACCCCAAATAACAAAAAGAGCCCTTCCTTGACCAAGAACTACCATCCTGCCAAACTTGGTATAATTCCGTTCATCGGTTCGGGCTGCAGTCATGTCTAAAAGCTCTATGGGAATTAGCATGGGAAACTCACTTTTTTTGACGACCCCTTTTTCTCTGCCCCAGCTTGACAGATTGCCCCAAAACTTTGTTTGCACAACAAGCCCCAAAAGACACTGTTTTTGGAAAATTTCATGAAGATTCATTAAACGGTGCAAAAGATAAAGCCAAGTCAAAAATCTCTTTTCCTATGGAAACTACGTCCTAACTATAACTTTGCATGGTTGGGAATGGCCTCATAGATAAGGAGGAAGGCAAGGCACCACAAATCGCTGTGTTGTCTTACTCTGCGCTAGGGAGGCGCTCTATGGGCATTGCAGTGGGTGTTCCCACGCAACACCCAGGGATTTTGATTTCTTCCCCAGATTTGCAAGGTCTTGTAAACCTGGGGATGCGCCAAAATCTTATGCCTCCACTGGGGAGGCACAATGAGGAGAAATATCTTTATTTTTACTAATTTTTCCTCTTTCTAGGTGTGCTGCATTTTGCAGCATACCTAGAAATGAGGAAAAAGCTTACCAGGATTGTTTTTGTGCAGGAAGTTGCATCTTCCTGCACAAAAACAATCCTGCCTAGAACACAGACACCCTTGCACCATGCTGCGAAGGTGCCTGCGTTGACGCTAGGAAGGCAAAAAGGCCCCATTGAGACCCTACGGGTGATAAGCCATACTTTAGAAATCACTGATTGATTGATTGAAAGGACAGGAATGTGCAGTATAGCATAGATACAACGCATTCCTGCTCTTTCCCTTTAATTCAGGGCAGTGCAGCTAGGTGATTTGCTGCACTGCCCTGCGCCAAAAGCCCATAAATATGGGACATAGAGTGTAAAGAGTGAAGTGGGACGTAAGGATCGAAATGTTGGGTTTAAGTCTCAATTTTTCATGTATTCACTGTGTGACTCTTGGGTTTTCCATTGCACATCCTTGCCTGGACTGCTGCTCTGCAACCCTCTAGAAAAGGTCTCCTGATCACTCCAGACCTTGGGGAAATTAGGCAGAAGTGACTAGGGCTTGGGAGCTGCCTCACCTAATAAGGCCCTGTATGGAGTGAAACTGACTGTAGGCAACACTATCCATTCCCTCAGCAGAGGAAAGTCTTTGCGCGATATATCCTCTTTTTTGTATCAGTAGTTTATTTAGATACATATATACTATGTATTATTTGACTGTTATGTGTACAACATGTGGCGTAGTTTTCTTCTGCCAGCTTTTTCTGTGATTTTGTGGTCCGAAGGAGAGGATGGGGCCGCTCAAATGTTATTTTCTAACGTGAACTGTTTTCTATTGTAATAAAAACAAAAGGATACAAAAGCACATAGATTTCCTCTGAGCTGCCTCAGTAATTTTATGTGTGTTCTTCTGTGAGGCCAGAGTTTTTAGACGTATGGAACTTTGTTGGACTGCTTTGGGTACATTTATATGCTGACACCAACCATTGTCTTTCAACAAATTGCTCATGTACCTCCTCATCCTTAGCCACCTTAAAAATTTCTGGATTCCCTATCAAGGATGCCAAAGTCATTGGTCCCAGCCTTGTTAGACCTCGGCTCCCAGAAATTTAGAAAAGAGCAAGGTTGCGCTTTTTTGGAAGTGCTCTCCTGTCAACTGAATCGACTCAAGGTCAAGTGAGGAACTATATGGTCAACTGGGCAACATCCACATCATGTCATGTCAGTGATTGTTGATTCAAAGAGACATCCTGTCTAATAATTCAGCGAAATATGCAATGTCCTAGTCTGCTGACTAAATCACAGTGAACTGAAGAGCTGCTCGGTCAACCATTCAACCAAGCAGTCAAAACGAAGGACCACACACTCAATTAGCCAGCGCTCACTTAAATAAATGCCTCAGTCAACTCAATATTCTCCAGTTTCAATTGCAAAGAACCCCAGTCAGCTGACCAACCTCCCAGTCAACCAAACCATCTCATAATAAACTCAAAGGCCTCCAAGAACATGTGAACGCCCTCACAGTCAAATTAACAATCTTCCAATCAATCAAATAACCTCAAAGTCAAAGTAATAATCCTTTGGTGTGCCAGAAAGTTTCTCAGAAATCTGGACAATGCCACAAGACAACTCAACAATTTTGCGTTACACTCCAGAATGACAATTCTCCACTTCGCATAAAGAGAGGATATTGATTTCATTAAAGACAACAGAGGCTAACATTATGCATAAACCTTTTATTGCTGCCCCAACATGCAGCCCTTTAAAGAACATTAAGCACATCACATACAAACATTCCATCTTGGAATTTTCAAAACAATATATAAGTCCATGTCATATAAGCACATTCCTCTTTAAGCTGCGATGAAACATAAGATGCTCCTTTGGCTTGATAACAAAAGAATCTTCCTGCAAAGAATTATCTGAAAGAAAGAAAAACAAAGTGATACAAAAAGAGTCTGTAAAGTAACATCAAGTTAATGATATTGTAACATTAAACCAAGTCAACAAATTGAGTTCATACAATTTAATAAGAAACAAATTGGGTAGTGAGGGTGGGATAATGTTAGCTTCCATTGTCTTTAATGAAATCAAGATTCTCTCTGTATGTGTAGTGTGGGACAAGGAAAGACGGACAGAAGAAGAGTCTTTTCATAAGCAAGATTTAAGTTATGGGCCACACAGTGCAAGCGCAGTCCGTGCTTCACTGTGTGGCCCATAACTACACTGCACTTTACACTCTGCCCAAAATGAAGATAAAGTTTGCCCTACGACAGGCAAGGTGACCCTTAGGTAAGGCTTTGCTTTCTGCCGGTCAGTGGCGTGGAGCTGCTGCTGAGGAGCTGCACCATACCAGCTCTGGATCCAGGCCTCCCTCCTTTTACTGTCCTCAGCAGCCCAGGAGTAGGGGGAAGAGAGCCAAGCCACTGGTACGGGGACCCTGGATCTAGTATTCAGGTCAGACCCTTGTTTTGCTTTTTCTTTTATGTGCACACAGGAGCCAGCACTGGGCATGCATAGGATTTTTGCATATTACGGAGGTCTGTGCTTGAAAAAAAAGGAGAAGTGTGGAAACGGGGAGGTGTGAGTCGGTTTCTCCGGGCACACACAGACGATGAATCGATGTTTTTCCACGCAGCAACGGCTTTGAGTTGATTTCCGGCGCACGGGCTTGGATCATCTTTGGGTTGTGGGTATTTGGATGCCCCGGGGACAATGCAGAGAAATCCTTGGTGTACAGGACAAAGTCACAGGAGCTACGTCGATCAGGTGGGCGAGGCAGGGAAATTTCTGTCACATGGCAGGCGCAGCCTCGATTCTTCCCGAAGGAAGTCGGGCTGCGTCGTTCCAGCTCGGCGATGTGTCGATCTGGTGGGCAGTGCATCGAAGTTTTTTTAAAGGTATTTTTATTGTCATTTTGCATGTATGATCACATTTACAATTTCTCTTGACTTCGCTACATGTACCATATATAACATACGTTAAGTGAGTACCAACATTTCCTGACAAGTTCTCACCATGGCAACTTCTGGGTTAGTTACTTTCCCATCAAAGTGTGTCTTCTCAAATACATTTATTATATGCTATGGCAATGAAAAAGTTTTGTGGCAATGAGATTTCAATCTAACTCCCTAAACTGGCCCAAGCGCACGTGGGGCGTATACTATCCACATCATTATTGGTACGTGTAGCTGGTGATGGAAAGTTATGGAATCTGAGGAGAGACACAAACTTCCTTCACCCAGCATTTACCCATGCCCCCACTAAAAATGTCACTTCACTTGTGTGGGTAGGCCAAGTGCCAGCGACAGGGAAGGTCCCAAAACATATTGTGGCAATAAAGATAACTAAGGTGAGTTAATAATTAGTCCTGGGATCGGGAACCATTAAGGGAAACCTATGAACCCAGACATTTCTGAAAAGTAGACATCAAGGGGAGTCCAGAGAGGTATCGTTTGTGAGGATTCCCTAAAGGTTTTTTCCCCAGAATGCCCTGCAAATGTAAAACATTGAATAAAAGCACTATTTTTCCTTGCATCTCTGTGACGTATACTACAAGAATATGCAGGGATTCACAAACTGCCTACCACCCAGCATTCCCCAACTTGTCCCAATAAAACGCTACACCACTAGTGTGCCTGGGCTTAGTGCACGTGACAGGAATGGATCACACAACGGTCAATGGTAGTCCTCACATGAGGGCTACTGTTGATCCTGGGGTGATCCATTCCTGACCCAGGCACTAGGCACAGGCACACAAGTGGGGTAGCGTTTTCATCAGGACAAGTGGGGAAACGCTGGGTGGTAGGAATCCCATGACCTCCTCGTCAGATTCCCTCACTATCACCCAGCAAAAGTGCCCTTCATCTCTCCAAAGCCCCGCTCTCATATACATTTAATTTGTTTTAACGCGCAGGTAATGGCTAGCTTTATTAATCCACTCAGCTATTCACATAAAATACAGATCTGTTCTTTTCAGCAAGCAGATATACTGCCTGCCCTACTTTATGGCGTCAAAACTACTCTAGATAGAAGTCTGATCGCTTTCTCTACCAGGAACATAATTACAAGAGTCATCTTGACATTTTTATTGATGCCTAAAAGTTATAATATATATATATATATATATATATATATATATATATATATATATATATATACATATATACACATGCACACACATTTATACAAAATATATACACATACATATATATATAAATATATATATATATATATATATATATATATATATATATATATATATATATATATATATATATATATATATAAATATAAAAGAGAGAGAATCCTTTCACTTGAAGGGGACGTGGCCTTGTGCCCAAAAGCACCTAAGAGGCACATTTCTTTTGCCCCCAATTTTACTATGGTTTTCACCTAATTTTCCCTGCCCTGTGTGATATCGGCTCCTCACTAGGAGACCGTGTGACGGGAGCCAATATCGTGTGTCACAGGGTGGCACCGTGTGAGTTGGCAGGTCTGTGAGAATGTCACACTTCATTCTCATGTGGCTGAGAAATATAGTCTGAATTTACAGAAAATATGCTCTCATTTTAGCTTCGAGAGCACCTTCCATCACCTCTATGGCAAAAACATGAGAAAACAGTTTTCTCTCAAACATGATTCATGAAATCCCAGCAGAAGGCTTTTTCACAGAGTAAAATTACCTTAGCAACAAATGATTTATAATGCAACTAAAATGTATTATCACTCCCTATACGTTCTCCTTTTTGTGACCCTCAAAACCTACCATTCACTACAATACATTTCAATGGGTGCTGTCATGTATATTGGTTGTAAGATGTCTTCCAGCACTTCATGGTTAAAATGCTAACAGCCAATCAGATCTAGCCATGAGATCTGTGCTTAGGCTCCACTCAGATATACACATTTATTTTTTCTTTAATAACTCAAAAACTACTGAACGAATTTACCCCAAATAACAAAAAGAGCCCTTCCTTGACCAAGAACTACCATCCTGCCAAACTTGGTATAATTCCGTTCATCGGTTCGGGCTGCAGTCATGTCTAAAAGCTCTATGGGAATTAGCATGGGAAACTCACTTTTTTTGACGACCCCTTTTTCTCTGCCCCAGCTTGACAGATTGCCCCAAAACTTTGTTTGCACAACAAGCCCCAAAAGACACTGTTTTTGGAAAATTTCATGAAGATTCATTAAACGGTGCAAAAGATAAAGCCAAGTCAAAAATCTCTTTTCCTATGGAAACTACGTCCTAACTATAACTTTGCATGGTTGGGAATGGCCTCATAGATAAGGAGGAAGGCAAGGCACCACAAATCGCTGTGTTGTCTTACTCTGCGCTAGGGAGGCGCTCTATGGGCATTGCAGTGGGTGTTCCCACGCAACACCCAGGGATTTTGATTTCTTCCCCAGATTTGCAAGGTCTTGTAAACCTGGGGATGCGCCAAAATCTTATGCCTCCACTGGGGAGGCACAATGAGGAGAAATATCTTTATTTTTACTAATTTTTCCTCTTTCTAGGTGTGCTGCATTTTGCAGCATACCTAGAAATGAGGAAAAAGCTTACCAGGATTGTTTTTGTGCAGGAAGTTGCATCTTCCTGCACAAAAACAATCCTGCCTAGAACACAGACACCCTTGCACCATGCTGCGAAGGTGCCTGCGTTGACGCTAGGAAGGCAAAAAGGCCCCATTGAGACCCTACGGGTGATAAGCCATACTTTAGAAATCACTGATTGATTGATTGAAAGGACAGGAATGTGCAGTATAGCATAGATACAACGCATTCCTGCTCTTTCCCTTTAATTCAGGGCAGTGCAGCTAGGTGATTTGCTGCACTGCCCTGCGCCAAAAGCCCATAAATATGGGACATAGAGTGTAAAGAGTGAAGTGGGACGTAAGGATCGAAATGTTGGGTTTAAGTCTCAATTTTTCATGTATTCACTGTGTGACTCTTGGGTTTTCCATTGCACATCCTTGCCTGGACTGCTGCTCTGCAACCCTCTAGAAAAGGTCTCCTGATCACTCCAGACCTTGGGGAAATTAGGCAGAAGTGACTAGGGCTTGGGAGCTGCCTCACCTAATAAGGCCCTGTATGGAGTGAAACTGACTGTAGGCAACACTATCCATTCCCTCAGCAGAGGAAAGTCTTTGCGCGATATATCCTCTTTTTTGTATCAGTAGTTTATTTAGATACATATATACTATGTATTATTTGACTGTTATGTGTACAACATGTGGCGTAGTTTTCTTCTGCCAGCTTTTTCTGTGATTTTGTGGTCCGAAGGAGAGGATGGGGCCGCTCAAATGTTATTTTCTAACGTGAACTGTTTTCTATTGTAATAAAAACAAAAGGATACAAAAGCACATAGATTTCCTCTGAGCTGCCTCAGTAATTTTATGTGTGTTCTTCTGTGAGGCCAGAGTTTTTAGACGTATGGAACTTTGTTGGACTGCTTTGGGTACATTTATATGCTGACACCAACCATTGTCTTTCAACAAATTGCTCATGTACCTCCTCATCCTTAGCCACCTTAAAAATTTCTGGATTCCCTATCAAGGATGCCAAAGTCATTGGTCCCAGCCTTGTTAGACCTCGGCTCCCAGAAATTTAGAAAAGAGCAAGGTTGCGCTTTTTTGGAAGTGCTCTCCTGTCAACTGAATCGACTCAAGGTCAAGTGAGGAACTATATGGTCAACTGGGCAACATCCACATCATGTCATGTCAGTGATTGTTGATTCAAAGAGACATCCTGTCTAATAATTCAGCGAAATATGCAATGTCCTAGTCTGCTGACTAAATCACAGTGAACTGAAGAGCTGCTCGGTCAACCATTCAACCAAGCAGTCAAAACGAAGGACCACACACTCAATTAGCCAGCGCTCACTTAAATAAATGCCTCAGTCAACTCAATATTCTCCAGTTTCAATTGCAAAGAACCCCAGTCAGCTGACCAACCTCCCAGTCAACCAAACCATCTCATAATAAACTCAAAGGCCTCCAAGAACATGTGAACGCCCTCACAGTCAAATTAACAATCTTCCAATCAATCAAATAACCTCAAAGTCAAAGTAATAATCCTTTGGTGTGCCAGAAAGTTTCTCAGAAATCTGGACAATGCCACAAGACAACTCAACAATTTTGCGTTACACTCCAGAATGACAATTCTCCACTTCGCATAAAGAGAGGATATTGATTTCATTAAAGACAACAGAGGCTAACATTATGCATAAACCTTTTATTGCTGCCCCAACATGCAGCCCTTTAAAGAACATTAAGCACATCACATACAAACATTCCATCTTGGAATTTTCAAAACAATATATAAGTCCATGTCATATAAGCACATTCCTCTTTAAGCTGCGATGAAACATAAGATGCTCCTTTGGCTTGATAACAAAAGAATCTTCCTGCAAAGAATTATCTGAAAGAAAGAAAAACAAAGTGATACAAAAAGAGTCTGTAAAGTAACATCAAGTTAATGATATTGTAACATTAAACCAAGTCAACAAATTGAGTTCATACAATTTAATAAGAAACAAATTGGGTAGTGAGGGTGGGATAATGTTAGCTTCCATTGTCTTTAATGAAATCAAGATTCTCTCTGTATGTGTAGTGTGGGACAAGGAAAGACGGACAGAAGAAGAGTCTTTTCATAAGCAAGATTTAAGTTATGGGCCACACAGTGCAAGCGCAGTCCGTGCTTCACTGTGTGGCCCATAACTACACTGCACTTTACACTCTGCCCAAAATGAAGATAAAGTTTGCCCTACGACAGGCAAGGTGACCCTTAGGTAAGGCTTTGCTTTCTGCCGGTCAGTGGCGTGGAGCTGCTGCTGAGGAGCTGCACCATACCAGCTCTGGATCCAGGCCTCCCTCCTTTTACTGTCCTCAGCAGCCCAGGAGTAGGGGGAAGAGAGCCAAGCCACTGGTACGGGGACCCTGGATCTAGTATTCAGGTCAGACCCTTGTTTTGCTTTTTCTTTTATGTGCACACAGGAGCCAGCACTGGGCATGCATAGGATTTTTGCATATTACGGAGGTCTGTGCTTGAAAAAAAAGGAGAAGTGTGGAAACGGGGAGGTGTGAGTCGGTTTCTCCGGGCACACACAGACGATGAATCGATGTTTTTCCACGCAGCAACGGCTTTGAGTTGATTTCCGGCGCACGGGCTTGGATCATCTTTGGGTTGTGGGTATTTGGATGCCCCGGGGACAATGCAGAGAAATCCTTGGTGTACAGGACAAAGTCACAGGAGCTACGTCGATCAGGTGGGCGAGGCAGGGAAATTTCTGTCACATGGCAGGCGCAGCCTCGATTCTTCCCGAAGGAAGTCGGGCTGCGTCGTTCCAGCTCGGCGATGTGTCGATCTGGTGGGCAGTGCATCGAAGTTCCGGATCGCAACGCTGGTGCTGCATCGATCTCCACTCGGGGAGTCAGGCTGCGTCGTTCCGGTTCAGCAGTGTGGTGATTTTCTCACTGCAGGGCAGGCTGTGTGTCGATTTTCGCCGCACAAGGAGTTCTTTGCAGAAATTAAGTCTTTTTGTCCCTGAGACTTCAGGCAACAGGAGGCAAGCTCAATCCAAGCCCTTGAAGAGCCCTTCTCAGCAGAGCCAGAGGGCAGCAAGGCAACAACAAAGCAGCAGTCCTTTACCGCAAAGCAGTCAGGTGAGTCCTTTGGGCAGCCAGGCAGCTTCTCTTAGCAGGTTGCAGGTTCTGGTTCAGAGTTTCTTTCCCAGGAGGTATCTTGTCAAGAAGTGCCTGAGTTGGTACAGATATACCCAAATGTGCCTTTGAAGTGAGGGAGACTTCCAAGAGTGGCTTAGAATTGCACTAGGTCCCCTTTCAGTACAATCCTGTCTGCCAGGGTCCCAGTAGGGAGTTTGGCAGTCCATTGTGTGAGGGCAGGTCACTGTCCTTTGAAATGTAAGTGTCAGGCCCTCCACACTTCCAGCCCAGGAAGACCCATTCAGTATGCAGATGTGTGCCGGTGTGACTGAGCATCCTGTGTTTGTGGTTGTGTGGGTGAAATGCAGACCAGCACAGCCATACGTGGATTGGTGACAGGCTGTAAGGCACAGAAGGATTTGAGTGTAGAAAACTACTCACTTTCTAAAAGTGGCATTTCTAGAATAGCAATTTTAAATCCAACTTCACCAATAAGCAGGATTTCCTATTACCATTCTGGCCATACTAAACATGACATGGTTCCTCCTTTCAGATCAGAACCTACCACTCAAACAGTAGATGAGGGTAGCCCTAATGTTATCCTATGAAAGGAGCAGGCCTCACAGTAGTGGAAAACGAATTTAGGAGTTTTACACTACCAGGACATATAAACCTCCCAGGTAAATGTCTTGCCTTATACCTACGTAGCACCCTGCCCTATGAGTTATCTAGGGCCTACCTTAGGGGTGTCATTTGTAGAACGAGGGGAGTTTAAGGCTTAGCAAGTACTTTTAAATGCCAAGTCGAAGTGGTGGTGAAACTGCACACTCAGGCCTTGCAGTGGCAGACTTGAGACATGGTTAAGGGCTACTTATGTGGGTGGCACAACCAGTGCTGCAGGCCCACTAGTAGTATTTAGCTTACAGGCCCTGGGCACATGTAGTACACTTTGCTAGGGACTTACAAGTAAATTAAATATGCTAATTGGGTATAAGCCAATGTCACCATGTTTTAGGGAAAGAGCATATGCACTTTAGCACTGATTAGCAGTGGTAAAGTGCCCATAGTCCTAAAGCCAGCAAAAATGAGGTCAGAAAAAAAGGAGGAAGGCAAAACGTTTGGGGGTGACCCTGCAGAAAGGTCATTTCCAACAATGGACCTCTCCATACTTCTGGCAATGTCTACTTAAGTGTCAGTTAAAGACGGGTTCTTACATGTCAACAAACATTCATGAATGGAAACAATTAAACACAAATTAGTTTCTAATATCCACATCCACATTATTATCAAATTCACAAGTTGAAGCCAATACTCTCAAAGTTCTATGTATTCCTTAACCGATTCTTTCCTGGATTGTTTGTGTTTGAAGAACTGTGTCTCTCTAGAAGCACACTTGAATCTTCTGAGTGTTGTCTACACATTCTTCTTTTACTTCTAGATAAACATCCCATTGCACATTTTCTTCAGTTGGAGCATTAGCAATTGGTAAATTGTCAAATACTCTCTGACTTGCTACACCTAGATGATTAAACAGAAGAGCTACTTTTCTTGAAGGTTCATAGTTACTTGCATCAATAGCTGTCAAGTAATTTTGAAAATGCCCAACCATGCCTTCCACTTTGTTTCTAGTTTACCAGCTGTTTGCAGGAATTGTGGCGGCTGTACCACACTTTGACTCATTACCATAACTATCACAAAGTATTACTTGAAAATGTCAAATAAATAGATGAAAACTCCTTTTGAAGTCCAAAGAGGGAACACTTTATTTCACACAAACAATCTTGTGTTACACGTGTTATTGTTCAGCAGAGTTCACCAGTTTTGCAACAGTGCGCCTTTTGTAGTAAATCTCCACTATATATAAACCATCAAAACTCACAATTTTGGGTAAAAAGTGAATCATGTAATGAATTTGTGTAAGGACAAAGTTGTTTTAGCCTAATAGAAGATGACTGCCAAAATTATCTCCACTAAAGTACTTAAAACATAGGTTGTGAGTTGCAACCAGTCCCAAAACGCGATTAAGTTAAAGGTGACCAGTGGCGTATGACATCAGACGCGCTGGATACCTCTGATGCTCTCACTCTGAACTGGAAGTCTTGTGAATGCGCATGTCAGCACAAGAATGAGTGGAGACTGCTTGTGGAACCACACGCGCAGTAGCCAAGCACAATGGCTGCAAGGGAACACAACGACTATCTTCTCTACCGCCAACCAGCCTGCTGCCCATAAAAATAAACAATCTCACTGCAAGCGATAGTCATGAGGGCTCAAGGCTGTAGATGGGCAGCCACCTCCACTGGACTCCATATCCTAGGGCACGGCATAAAACAACTATGTGCAGACAAAATTCCTCTATAGGGCTGTTCTTTGTTCAGTGGGTCTACAGAACTTCCTAAACTTGCTACCACAGATCTTACTCTAGTCCTGGTATCAATATATGTAGTGTGGGCAAGGAAATATTGACAGCAGTCTTTCATAAGCAAGATCTAATGCTCAAATAACAGAAGACCCACAACAGAGTAACCACAAGCAGGCAGGTGGAAGAGTGATCACTGACACTGTCGAAGTACTATCGAACCTATGTTCTATGCAACGTAAGTTTGGAATAAATATGACGTAATAAGGGCAACATACAGTACAAAAACTTTAAAGTGCAATAATATGCTAATTGGAGAATCACCATTTCATTACAAGACCATAGGCTACCATTATGTTTAAAGCTTTCCAGCGCCAGACTGCTCACATGCTCCTCTGGTTTTAGATAACATTTAGCAAAAGTGCTAGCACTTGACCAGTCTGCCACCTTTAGAATGTCAGTAAGTGTACCTCCCTGCTCAAAAGAATTTACTAGTCATCGCACCTCTAGAAGACTCCAAATCAGGACCAATCAATTTCAGCTTCAGACATCACTGCTCTTACCCACCGTGAAAAGGTAGCATTCGATAATGCCTCATATTTTTTCATGTAGGAAATTAACAAATGCTCTTCCCCATCTGCTCTGAATTCCAACATTCTTTGTTCATAAACTGTCATGCAGTTCACAACACACAATGTCTTGCAGTCATTGGAAAAATGGGTAAAAAAGGTTTTCCGACAAGATTTTGGTCCTTCGAAATATCAAAATAGGCACCATTGCAAACTTCTAATGTCTGAAACTCTTCTAGAGGGGATTAAACAGAGCAAGGTTGCTAATTTCCACAATATATGTCTCAAGGAAAGATATATATTATCTGCACAGGAGACAAAAAGGTCAAACTAGATTGACGTTCCATAAAGAGTCATATCTAGCCCTAGCAGGTCGTTTAAGCCTTATTCCTTTTATCACCCTGCTAACCAAGGAACGTCCTACTGAGACACCTGATCTGAAATAATTAATTGTTCTATAGGAAAGCTCTAAATTTAACAGCTCAGCAGGATAATTTGCCACTTCTAATGCAGGAGGTTCCACTAGATCCAAATTCCTCTTCATGTACCAACAACACCACTTTCTCCAAACTCCTCTGTACCTTTTCCTGGTACCTGTGACTTATTCAATACATTCTTAGCCTCTCCCGAAAGGCCACAATATACTAGATCCCTTGAAATCCTCCAAACAAGAGGGTTCATGTTCTCTTCTAGCAGTAAAGAATGTTCTGCTCCGTCCTGACCTACCGAAAGGCTTGGACTTACTGGTATCAAACGGGGAATTTCTACTGCAAGTTCCATTACTCCAGGGAACCAAACTTGTGAGGTCTAAAAGGGAGTACTAGAATAATGCTGCATCGTTCCCTTCACCTCTTCAACAACACTCTTTGAATCAGTGCAAAGGGAGGGAAACAACTACCCCCACCCGCAAATTCTGCACAAATGCATCCACTGCCAATGCTCTTGGGTCTGGCCTCCAAGTGTAATACCCTTTTACCTGAAATGTCAATCTGCTGTCAAACAGATCTACCTAGAAGGGAACCCATAAGTCCTGAATCCTTTTGAAAACACTGGATTCAGTTTCCCATCACTCGTATCCCTCACATTCTTAGAGTTCAAATATGCCCTCAGGTTCTGGTGACCTATGATGAATTCTGCTTTCAAAAGTATTTTTTGTTCCCAACAAAAATACAAAATTTCCCTGCCTAGGTCTGCAAGTTGTTTCAGTCTTGCTCCCCCTAAATGATTGATGGATGATATGGCTGTGAAGTTGTCCAACCGGATCACCACTACACTGTTTGCTAAAATAGTCTTGAAATTCAGCAAAGCATTAGGACCTTCTAGCATCTCCAGTCAATTTATGTGTAAAGATTGTTCCTTCTTGGACCATTTCCCTCCAGTTTCTGTACTTCCCAATCATGCTCCCCAGCCAAGGTTGCTTGCATCTGATTCTACAGCACATTCTGGAACGCTTCTGAATATTGTCTTGCCGTTCCAGCTCTCCAGGTTGTTCAGCAACCATTCTAGTCCCTTTCGAGCCTCCTGAGACAGGGGAATTACAACTGCATCCCTAAGTCCCTTCCTCAAACTTAGGGATTTTTGTCTGTGGAGATCCCTGTAATGGTCTGGACCTGGAGAAACGGCCTGAATGGAGGACGACAAACGTCCAACCACAACTGCCAGGTCCCTCAAAGTTACCACTTCCTTTGCTAGTACATGACCTACTTCTTTCTTTATTTTTGTTAATTTCTTTTGAAGGAGACATAACTGGGCCAAATTTGTATCTACCTGAAACCCCTAAAATTCAAAATTTTGTTTAGGAGTAGGAGTCATGATAGATTTCTTTACATTGATGATGAACCCTAAGGCCTCTTGGAGATCCGTTGCCCACCTGATATGCTTCAGGAATACCTCTTGAACTTGGGACATCAATAATATATTATCTAGATAAATTATTAAGCACACTTCCCTCTTTCTCCAGAAAGCTGCCACAGGGCGCAGTAACTTGGTGAAGCACCAAGGAGCTGATGATAGACCAAGGGGAAAACAGGATAATTGGTACAAAATACCACTTCATTGAATCACAAGTATTTCTGTGAATCTACATGCATATTGACTGTGAAGGAGGCATCTTTCAGATCTAACTTCACTAGCCAGTTCTTCTCCTGTAGAATGTCCCGCAAAAGATGGATTCCCTCCATCTTGAAATGCATGTACAATAAAAACTTGTTTAATTCCTTCAAGTTTATTATTGGTTGCCATCCTTTGCCTTTTTTCTTGACTAGGAAAACAGTGCTTACAAAACCCTTTCCTGAATCCACAACTTTTGAAATTGTCCCTTTGTGTATCATTTGGGTAACTTCTGTATCTACCAATACCATCTGATCCTGGTCTAAGGATAATTCCCTTGGTTGAAACATTTGGTAAGGAGTATCCCACAACTCTAAAAAACAAACTTTTGCAATAAAGAATCCTTTGTTATGACTGACTAGTTTTGGAGGAAACAATGCAACCTTCCCCCTACCTTTGTATGGGAAGAACCAAGTAAAAGATTGAAGCTTACCTTCATCTTCTGACCTTTAAGATCTACCCCTGCTCACACAGGAGTGAGGGGTTTGTCCTCTCTGCAGGAAGAAACCCATGTTGGAACGAACACTGCTTCCGTAGCCCCGCGGTTCTTGATAGTAGTAATGGGACTTTTGTGACCCATGGTTGTGTGTTGCTTTACTTCTGACTGGGCCAAATACACACACTGAAAGGAGTCGAAAAGATTCTCTGGAATGCACCTCTTAATCTGAAGAAGACATTTATTATATCTTTTTACAAGGCTCGTGAAGGAAGGCCTCTATAGCCAAAAGTGTACTTTTAAAATGTGCAACAATGAAGAAAGACCATGTACAAACACTCTTCAATATATAAACAGCAAATACATACATGCAAGGATACAAACACTTATATTGATATATGTATATATATTCATACACAATGCAAAGCAAATAACTAATAAAAATGCATCACCGTAGGACCTGTCTGGTGCTTCATCTTTCTCTTGCCAGCAAGCCGATGACCCCGTTCGACTGAAACAAGAAAGAGAGAACTCTACCTTCACGGGAAATATATCAGGCATTCAAAGTCTAAAATCCTGATTGTGGTCTCTGAATCTCCCACTGTCGACCTGGGTCTCTTATATATTTTAAACAAATGAGGAAGGAGCTTTCTGGAAAAACCCCTCCTGCTGCGCAAGCAGTATTAAAAAATGCTGGCTATTTTAGGTAAGCTTTGAAAGAAACACATTGGAACTTGGCCAAAATCCGGAGGTGTCTTATCCAAAAGTAAACCATTCCCTGCTGTACCATAAACATCAGTTGAGTACATCCTTATCTTGCTGACTCCTCCACCTTATGTCCCAGCTCTTCCGTGAGAAAAAGAACAGGCAGAATAGAAAACACCTTGCATAACATGTTTTGTACGGAAAACTACTCGCACCTTTAACGTGGCAGTGAAGCTAAGGCTAAGCTGAATACAAAATGGAGTCTGTAACTGGTGACCACTAATGTGACGATAGACAGCTAAGCCAAGTGCAAAGTGGTGCGACACAAAGTCAGTGGTCAAAACACCAATATCACTACAGGCTGATAGCCAGTCCCCTTCTGTCAGCCCTTCCAAAAGCTCTTGCATTAAAGATGCGTTGTATACTTGATTGGGCTCTACAAAAGACAGTGAACGTGGCCAAGTACTTGCCTAGGGTTTTACAAAATGTTAGCCAAAAAGCAACCCATTCTGGTCACCTGGTGCTTCCTTGTTGGCTAGATCACCCACTTTAGGATTCAACCTCAGGAGGATGGCCCTTCTCCTCTATGCAATTAGCCCGGCACATTGGCATTTCCAAGCAGGCATAATGCCTGCTGTCTCCATCCTCTGAGTAATTCCACATCTACGGGCATGAACTTATAACTTGCCTCTTCAGCCATGTATAACATCCTGGCTAGTGGACCCAGAAAGTCTAATAACTTATCCTGGCACTGCTTAAGGCAGCACTTCAGGCCTTTTCTAGAGTCCTTTCCTGATAAAAAAATAATAATAATTAATTCCTGATCCAATTTGGGAGTAATTCCTGATTTATTATCCAGGAATGATATTTGACATTCAGCCCTCATAAGATTGCAAGTCTCCTTATCAAAAGACTTCTGTATCCAGTACTTATTAAAGGTAGTCATTTGGTCCTTTGGCCACCAGTCTGAATCTTCCAGGTCCGTATTGAGGTTGGGATTAAACATATCCCCAGCCAATGTGTCTTTAATAGCCTTCGAGGTTGAAGGGTGTTCTAGGTCTTTGGCGGGGAAACTCAGTGTCCAAGGTCTCTTGTGGATCGACTACATATTTGTCCATCTGGTCTAGATCATCCTCAAATATATTGTCATCAGTATTTGTATTGCGGGAGTATTTACCATCTTTTGTACTATGAAGGCCACTCACTCTGCTTGTGCAGCGACATACACCCAACTCTATTGCTACAACATGGTTGCACCTGCTTGTTGTGCTGCTATGGACACCACGTTCTATTGTATTGCTAATGCTACCCTGTCTCAAGTCTCTATACTCCTCCCTTATCAGTTGTTTCGATTTTTTGAGACCTTACCTTCCCTTTTGGTAATTATTGGATAATCCTCCACAGACAATGAGGGAGGGTCTCTTTTCCTATCAGCATAAAACAGCTTCTACTCCATATTTAAGGGAAGATCTGAGTTCTCTGTTTATGTATCTCTTGAAAATATCCTCACTGAGGTCGGGGGAAGGGGTGGCCCTGTGTTGTTGAATCATCTGCTATAGTATCTCTATCAAATCCCCTTTCCTTGTAGTGAAAACTCCTTAAAAGAGCCAAAATAAACCTTGCTCTCCCTTTTTTCCTTTTTTAAGGTACAATGAGCCCTAATACCTACAATCTTTCTTCACTGAAGCTCTGTATCCAAACGGCAACACTTTAAACTTTGCTTTGCAATGGTGATGTTATGCGCATGCTGAACGTGTTGTAAGAAAGGCTTTAATTCCCAAGAAAGAATGGTGGCCAAACACAGAGTCCTCTTATTATGACTCAGGCCTCAGCAGTGTATCGGGAGTCCAATGGCAGTCATGGAAAGCTGGACCTTCCTTATAGGAAGACGTGTCCTCCCTAGCTCTTCGGTGAGCCGGAGGAGCACACTCCTTCAGTCCCTTTGAGAGCAGATTCCTAGCACCAGGTCTTTTAAATAGATGCCGCTGGCTAAGAGTGTACTTGCAACCCATGAGACGCGTGTCAGAGGCTGTTCCACTGCTACATGATGCTAGTGCCGCCTCCTTAGCCTAGAGAGCCATTTAGAGGCCCAGGCTTGGGTTAAAATACCTGCAAGCTTGAAAGAAAAAAAGCACAAAATCACGAAAATCACGAAAATAATGAAAAAAAAACCCTAGCCAAGAAAAAATTATGATTATGAAAGGAAGAACCCATCCACAAACTGGAGGGGCCAAATATAGACCACCTACCTACAAAGGTAAGGAGAATGTACTTCCGGCTAAGACCGTCCATAACATTGCAGATACCAGGAAGTCCTCTTGGTTTTCTCCCTAAGATACAGAAACATAAAAAGATATGTAAACAGTTAGAAAGGAAATGGAGAAAAACCTATGACGATGACTCTGAACATGAATATAGGGAAGCAATTAGAGACCATCATGCGGAAATTAAAACTGCGCAAGGACTGTTCTATGCTGCCAGATCAGAACAATCCTCCAATTCCCCTAAAGAAATCTTTACAATTTTTAAAGAAAATTCGGAGCACAGTAACAATTTGGCAGCTTTCTTTCGTGAAAAAGTTCTTGGTATTCAACAAGGCTACTCCCACCTCTCCGCGCAAGAAACCACTACGGCATTTCAAGACCTTTTGAATGTCACTTTCATAGCATTTCAGCCTCTGGCTGAGAACCTAGTTCTGGATCTCCTACACACTATAAAATCAGGCTCTCCCCTTGATCTGGTCCCACTATCTATATTAATCCTCGGCGCGGACATTACTGTGCCTATCCTAACTAGGATTCTCAATAATTCTCTCACCTCTGGTCAGCTTCCACAAAACTGGAAACATGCTGTCATCAAACCGTTATTAAAAAAGCCTAGGCTTGACCCTAGGTCATTGAGCAATTATAGACCAATTGCCCTTCTGCTGATAAAATCTAAAATTATCGAAAATCATGTTAACAAACACATTTCCGGTTTTCTTGAGGATTACAATCTTCTACATCACACTCAGATGGGTTTCAGACCTTTGCATAGCAGGGAATCTGCCCGGTAGCCGGTTACCGAGGACACCCGTCAACGCTTGGATTCAGGTGGCTATGCAGCAATTATCCTTTTGGATCTGAGTGCTGCATTTGATACTGTAGATCATAATATTCTCCTTCAGAGACTCTCTCGGATAGGCTTTTCAGGGACCCCATTTGAGTGGCTCTCTGACTTCCTGAAGGACAGGACTTTCCAAGTCCTAGATCAATCTTTTTTTTCTAAACCTCTGCCACTCAGTTGTGGGGTGCTGCAGGGCTCCTCTCTGAGCCCTACTCCTTTTAACATTTATATGTCCCCCTGGCAAGAATTATTGAGTCACATGGATTACCTCTAGTATCTTATGCAGATGATACTCAATTGGTCTACTCCTTCTCTGCTAAGAATACCCAAGAACAGGCTACCTTATCTTCCTGTCTATCAGATTATCGCCAGATGGATGATAGAGAGCAATCTTAGGCTCATCGATGGGAAAACAAGTTATAATTGTCGAGAATCCTTCCTTACTTAGGTCACTATCCTTAGCAATGAACTTGCCTAAGGATCTACCTCCGCCTAAAGATTCCATAAAAAGCTTGGGCTTTTGGCTAGACCCGTACCTTACAATGGAATGCCATTCCAAGAAACTGGCAGCTACCTGTTTCAGTTTTCTAAGAACCCTTATGAAAATCTTTAAATTACTTACATTTTCAGCCAGAAGACTTCTTACTCAGGGTCTGATACTTTCACGTCTCAATTATGGGAACGTACTGCTCCTGAGCTCTCCTTCGCATGTTCTAAAGAGACTTCAGGTGGTGCAGAACGCTGCTGGTCGCTTACTCACAGACACCCCCAGACATTCATCTGCCACTCCAGCTTGGCTTTCCTCCATTGGCTTCCGACTGAACAACGCATTATTTTTAAAGCTATGTGTTTTATTCACCTAGTCCTTCAAAATGAGGGTCCAGTCTTCCTCAGGTGAATGATCACTCCCTATACCCCCTGGAGAATACTCAGATGTCCTTCAGCTTTTTTATTTAACTCATTTTGTGCTAGAAAAGTTAGATGGGGGGATAGATACTTCGCCTGTAGAGCATCTAAGATCTTGAACTCCCTCCCCTTGCAACTTCGTCATGACATGTCAGAATCTTCTTTCCGTAGAAAATTGAAAAAAACTGTACTGTTCCTTGTTTGGGTCTGTTCCTCTTACCTAGTGATTTTCCTCAGAGCTGGGAGGCCTTCGGGTAGCCATGCGCTCTACAAATCCTCAAAACCTAACCAAACTACCTACAAAAGTAATTGAAAGTTGATAAAACACTTAGTAATAAATGTACCAAAGGCCATTGTACTTATCTTGTCAGGAGCAGCCAATAAAGAGAGAATGTGGTTATGTGACATAGACTTATATATTGTTTTGAAAATTCCAACATGGAATGTTTGTTTATGGTGTGCTTAATGTTCTTTAAAGGGCTTTATGTTGGGGCAGCAATAAAAGGTTTATGCATAGTGGTAGCCTCTGGTCTTGTAATGAAATCCTTTAGATGAACAAAACAATCTTCCAGCGCACTGAAAAAATGCTCCTAGAAACCCCACTCCTGGGGCTGAAGCATTCCTTATGTGGGGCCAACAAGTGGTGCCGCGAACTCCATTATCTGGGCCAGATAGTAGCAATGTCTTAAGGACCCCATCCCCTGGGACACTGCTGTTCCCTGTACACAAGAGCACGGGCAGGGAGAACTGCAAATCACTGCCCCGCTCTTGCAGACAAGGGCCTTAGGTTTGCTCCTGACCAGCGGGATCAGAAACCAAAGCTGCTCCTAGCTGAGTGGGAACACAGCCCGCTCCTGCTGGTATCGGATATTGGTGATGGCAGGTGGGGGCAGGTTGGGCCTCGGAGCATAGACCTTCCCCCGGAGCCCCCAACAGACAAAAATTATGTGGGTACTCGAGGTGGGCACCCACCACCAAAAAACACCTACAGCAGCACAAGAGTGGGCTCTCTGTCCTGCCATAGCAATAGAAAAAGGGCCTACTCCCGCCGGCACCCAACATCGATGCTGGCTGAGGAGCTGGCAGGGGCATTGGGCCACCCTCCCTCTCCACCCCCAGCTAAATTTAAACTGTTAGTGGTAGATTTATCAACAAGTTGTTTCACCTTGGCGTCGCCCTTGCGCTTTGCAGGATTAGCATCAAAAATATTGACGCTAATCCAACAAGGCACATTGAGGCCCATCGGAAACAATGGTGTGCCCTCCTTTAAATGCCTGCTCTGTGCAGGGGTTAAAAATGTCGCTAAAGTGGTGCAAATAAATCTTTTAGATTTCATTGCGGCATTCTTTTGGCCCCCCCTCATGGAGGAACGCCCCCCTTGCATATATTATGCCTGGCATAAACATAATGTGGTGCAAGGGGTGACAAAGTGGTGCAATGCATGCATTGCACCACTTTTTAAGTATGGCACAGAGATTTTGGCCTTGTTAGGGCACATTAGTATTAAAAAAAAATTTGCTAATGTGGCGCAAGGAAGTGCTAGGCACTCTTAAATCTGGGCCTAAGTGTTTTGCACACTTCTGTTATTGGGCTGTACTTGGGCAACATTTGGGGGATTTTGTGCTACATTTAGGGTCTTTTTTCTATGGTGGCCATCTTGGGAGACTTATTTGTTATGAAGATCCCTAATTTCCTCATTTACTGCAGTATCCTCAGCAAAAAATGCTTTCATTTTTCCACTTCTATTCCATCAAGATGGTGGTCAGATGTGCCACACTTGTGGCATACATTCAAAATGTTAGCACTCTAGTTTCTCATTAGAATACTGTAGTAAACTGCTGATCACCAGGCCGGGGAACTAACTGGCAGTCTGGTCCTAGTGTTGAAAGTGCATGTTTCAGTCTACATGTCAGAATGTTTTATTGAAAAAGAGGAGGAAGATATTTGAGAACTCACTTAAAACCTGTTCTAATTTTTCTTTCTACAACACTAACCATAATTTCTATGACAAAATCAAACCCCTCATTTTGTTCCTTTCTAAAGTACATGTTTTACTGACAATGTCAGACTTCACTCTCATATGGCTAAGAAAGTTGATGTGAATTTACTGAAAATATGCTCTCATTTTAACTTCTGGAAACACTTTCCAGAACCTCTATTGGAAAATCATGAGAAAACAGTTTTCTCTCAAACATGATTCAAAAAATCTCATCAGAAGGCTTTTTCACAGGGTAAAATTACCTCAGCAACAAATGATTTATAACGTAACTAAAATCTGTTATCACCCTTTATACGTTCTCCTTTTTGTGACCCTCAAAACCTGCCTGGTTGAAATGCTGACAGCCACTCAGATCTCATGAGTTCTCTGCTTAGGTTCCGCCCAGATGTGTTTTTCCTTGAATATCCTAAAGACTCATGAACAAATGTACACCAAATTAAAAGAAGTGTGATCTCCAGACCAAAAGCTACCTGTCTGCCAAATTCCGTGTAATTCTATCCAACGGTTCAGGCTGTATTCATGTTCAAAATCCCTATGGGAATTAAAATGGGAAACACACTTTTTTTGACCCTCCACCCCTTTTTCTCAACCCCCATCTGACAGATCACCTCGAAAATTTCCATGCACAACAAGACCTCAGGGCACACTTTGTTTTTTAAAATTTTGTGAAGATTCGTCAAACGGTGCCAAAGATATATGCAAGTCAAAAAATGCTTTTTCTATGGATACTAGGTCCTAACTATACCTACCAGTGACTGCCTGTAGGTAATACATAGATCTTATGGCTTAGCCAGTCTCTACATATGCCAGTTGGGTTATGTGATACTTCAACTTGATCACAAAACATATAGAACACCCCCAGCTGGTAATTAGACACCACCAGATGCCCCTCGGAAATTCTAAGCATACCTTAAGACATTGCCAGCTGGCCTTCCAAGATCCCCGGCCGGCATTCTGATGATCCAATTGATCAAAACTCTACCAGCTAGCCAACCCTAAATACTTGTTTAAGGTATATCTATACTACAGTACCCTTTTTTTAACCAAAAAGAATGAACAATTTGACCTTTGTAGCCTTTCCTCTATGCTGCACATTGACATTCTTAAGTGACTTTGCAGGCCTTCATCAAGAAAGGCGAACATCTACACTTAAGAAGACACTTCAGAACAGTGCTCCGGTGTCCCCGCAGGCGTGCGGAACTATTCAGTGCTTATGACTATCATGGAAATTTTCTACGAGAAAACCTAAGCACGCCCTTCAGGCCCTCTGCCGTTGTTTAAATACTCACAAGTTAGCCTTCACCACCCTAAATCAGCCCTCAGAGACCCTCAGCTCGTTATCAGAGACCTCACCTTAAACATTACTAGCTGACCCTACAAGACTTTACTATTATTTCAGAATCCCAGAACCCCCCCATCATGCCCATAGAGAACATGAGAGTGCCTTCAGAGACCACCAGCCGTCTGTCAGTCACCATAATCTGGTGCTTACACTCCTCTAGGTGGCCCTAAGAGAGTCTCAGTTAGCTAGTAGACTCACCTACTAAACCCTGAGAATGTCTCAGAGACACTGGACTGGTGTTAAGAAACCTCCTGCTACCAGAGATTCTCAGATCAGCTTCAGAAACAGCTAGCTGGCCATGAGAGGTGCTCAGCGAGTCTTCATGCAGCCACATCTGATCAATAAACATGCTCATTATACCCTAAAAAAGGTTCAAAGGAAGAAAAATGACACTCAGTCATGTACAGGTAGCCATCCAAGAGTGTCATCTCATTCTTAGTTGACAACGGCATTCTATCAGAAAGCCTCAGTTGTTCTTTCAGCACCCCCAGACTGCCTTCAGAGACACTTAGCATTGTCTTAGACACATAAGGCCCTGAGAGACCCTGAGGTAAGCAACATAAATCTTCAAACAGTGTTGAGACCCCCCTGCCCAGCCTTATTTCAAACAGCCATGGCCCACTCTCATTCTCCTGAAGCAGCCATCACTGATTCTTGGCAGACCCTCAGAGACACCTCAAGGATCAGCTCGCTTTCAGGCATCATTAGTTGATCATTAGTACGGCTCACTGGTTTCTGTTTTTATTGATTTTTACAGATAAACACAGACAGAAATCCATTTATTTTCCTGTCTGTATTTACTTTTAAAGAAGGAAAAATAAAATAATGACCCACCAGCAAACCGTATTGGTCATAATAAGTTGGAGTAATGACTGTCCAGAGAAAGGTGTGATTAACAGGTGCCTTGCTCTAAGGGGCATTATCCCATCACACATGTCATTATGCACTTTGTTGCAATAGGCACAGCCAGCAATATATACATCAGGTGTTGGTTCCAGTGGCGCTGAATTACACTGAATGAATTAATGAATGAATGAAACAGTTTATAGTACAACTGGTTAAAAACCATTACAATGAGTTAAAACTATTTTAATAACACTACACAGTTAGCAGCCTGCCCCAAAAGTGACAAGTTAAAAAATTGCAATTGCAATTCAGTAAGCATTAAAAGAAGTTCATCACAATTAAAATTACAAATAGAAGAAGGGTGCACAAACTGTCCCTATAACGATGTGACCCTGTCAGGTAAATCACCGGGTTGTAACAATTGCTCAGGGCCACAGTCGACCTCATGACACATAATGCAATGTCTCCCTTGTATTAAGGCTTGAACTTGGCCCCATTATTGTCCAGCTTTGTGAAGTCTTCATGAAACAGTGTAAGGGTAGACATTCAAAAGGCGTCAAAGCTGATGTGATGGTCTCAAGACTTTTTTTTCTTTTTGATGGCCATAGAACAATTTGGTGATCTGGCAGCTCATTTAGAAGTTGGAGCCTTCCAGACTGGCAAGGCTAAATAGAGGTTTTAACAAAAGGACTCTCTCCTTTACAAACCCTGAACAAACACACGAGATGGGGGATGTCTTATAACAATGCCCACAAAGTGTACAACTTTTGTATATATTATTTGGATACCAGGGAAGAGATCGATCCTTTATGGTATTAGACTAAATTGATATTGCAAGAATTTCATTTTCAGTGTGATGGAAACAGCTGACACTGAAAGCAATTTTGTCCTCAATGAAGGATATTATTTTAGCCAGGTGTTTTGCAGTTTTTTTACAGCAGCTGTGCCTTATTGGGTCCAGCCACAGATCTTCCAGCTCCAGCTCTAGCTGATTTAGTGAGAAGGTTAGTAGCTCATGCCATAGATTTGTTCCGGGCAAAGAGATGTTTGGATTTTTCTGTCAGGTGTAATAACATTATCTGTCTGATTTAAATGTATGCATTAGTTTGATAAAAGCAAGTTTCCTAATGAAGAGCTGGCTACGGAGTCCAAATTCTAACCTGATATGACTCTGAGCTGCATTTGGTGGGCAGCTGAATGCTTTAGTGATGATAAGGTTAGCAAAATTAGCAGTATCAATTGGCAGTGCAGTAATTCTGCAGTTTATTGCAGGATCAAGTTTACCTTAAATTGTTTTCAGGAGGAGTGGTTCCAGAGAATGATCCAGAAGTTTGGCGAGTAGCTGATTAAAAGCGCATGCTAGAGAATCTGCTTTATTTGCAATGACTCTTTATGATCTTTGAAGGAAACCTGATAATCAGACGTACTTTTTCTACTTTTTGGTTGTAGATAAACCAGGGTCTTTTTCTTGCTCCAGATTTGTTTCTAGACTATTGATAGAGCAATATGTTCAACGTTTGTCTAGTGGTTGTTGCAAACCAACAGGAGTTTTACTCATTTAGCAGCATATTATTTATATGTTGAAAGATGAGAGGATGCAGGTGAGTTATTTTTGGTGGATCACAAAATACTTTTCCAGGATCTCTTAAATCTGCAGTTAAAAGATTAAAGAGAGCTTGGGCCAATACATAACCCTGCATGAAGCTGTTATAAGCATGTGTTCTTGGGAAAATGCTCTTTGATTTCCAATTTTTCTTCTGACCAATGTGTTTGTGTATAAGGGCCTCTATGGCCTTGAGGATTTCTGGCAGGATAGTTTGGACCACAGCAGAAGTCTAGGAACTTTGGCAAAAGCTGTTGTAAGGTCACTAAAACTAGTACATAATGATTTTGTTTTAATGTTTTTTGCGATTAATGATGACGTAGTTATGATATTTTACACTTTCCCCATCCCTCGTCAGAAGCTCATTGGGGTCTCAGATTATATCCATTTGTTGATCCACTCCACTTGGTCTTGTAGAATAGCATGAGTAATATTTTGCTTAAATATCTAATGAGGCTATCAGCCTATAAGTTGAAGGGTTCGACACATCTCCCTCTTTATGGATGTGTAGCAAAGTTGAAGCTCGCCAAGAGTCAGGTATAGTGTGAAATGGAAAACATTTGCTTAACAGCTTATCAGACCAAGTTAACCAGAAAGGGGGTTTGGTCTTAGAAAGAACTGTAGAACGTCTTTTTTGGGGCCCAGGGATCCATGTTGTCTCCCTTTTACAATTATAGAATTATTCTGCTTATCATTTTCCAATACTTCAAGTGCCTGTGCTACTTGGTTGTTTTTCCATTGGTTCTGAATGAAATTTTTTGGTTTACGAGAAATTTAAAATAACTGAGGGTGATCTACATTGGTACAGAATAATGACTGAAGAAACAGGATACAACTTTTTTCAGTGATATTTTGTTTTTCTAATGCTGGCTGGTTATTTGCCAATTGTTTAATCAGGATCCAAAATTGTTTACGTTGACGTTTCTGCAAGCTTCAAATAGGTTAGACTAGAACTTTTCATATACTAGTGTTTTTGCTCCTTCCACAGAAAGTTTGTATTCTTTCTTTAGGTTTTTTATTTTTGTCACCTGGGTTTGATCCTATGGGCTTATGACTATACTTCTTATCTCACTACGGCAGTGCTTTTTCTTTTTTTTAAGTCTTTATTGAACCAACCATCTAGGTGATACATCTTTTTGTTGAACTTTCTATTTTTTGTTTTGTTTTCCTTCATACATGCATTATGGATTTTGTCAATATATTGTTCACAAATAATTGTGCAGTCAGATGAACAGCAGTCGGTAGATTGATGGAGTGCAACCAACTCAATGCAATTATGTCTGATTTACTTGAAAGGTCTTTTAAAAATAGCCTTTTAAGATTATCTGTATTCATTGAGGCTGCAGATAGGCTTACTCTTTCCAAGGAGTTAATTTTGTTTGATATAGAAATATCCTGGGGATAGTGGTCACTTTTTGTCTGATCGTCTATTCTGTATTTCATGATAAATGGAGAAAAGTCTAACATAACTACTGTATAGTTTAAAATGGCATTTCTATATACATGGATCAGTGGGTTGGGTTTGCTGCTGTCTCAACTGGGTATCTTCTGTTGAGTGTACTTAGGCCTGGTGATTGTAGGCTGCCTAACAGGCTTTCCCCTTTGGCATCTAATTTTTTTAACATATGTTCCACCAGTGATACTTCTAATGCTAAACAATGTTCTATCTGCGCACTCCTGCTTGGCTTTACTTCCTGCAATCTAATGTTCCAAATGTGTGCATTGTAACAACGTCATTACAGGTGATACATTGACATATCCCATTAAAGATCACACCATCAGGTTCACACATTCAGCTGACTGTAACAGTAAGCATGTGGTATACGCACTGAAGTGTCCATGTGGGAGAATTTATGTTGGCAAAACTGAGAGGAAAATTAAATTTGCATCTCTGAACACAAGATCAGCATTCGCAATAATATCAAGACATCGAGTGTAGCAGCACATTGGAGGGAGGCAGGCTACAATGTCTCACAATTGTTTTTCAGATTCTGGAAGTTGTCACTCTAAAGGTAGGAATGGATCATTCTAAAAGGGTGTTGCAATCAGAATATGTTTAGATTGTCAGATTGAACACTTTATAACCCTATGGGTTAAATGAGAAACTTGAACTTATGCTTTCTTTCATCAAATAAGGTCACTTTTTCATTAGTCATGATTGGCGTCACTTTCAGTTTTTGAGTAGTAAGATTGAAATGCATTAAGATGTGAATTGCATATGTTTCAGCACCTTCAGAATAAGTAGTTTTGTAGTGCAGAAGTTTCATTATTGTAATGCAGGATTCTGTCTATTAATTATGTGGTTATGATTTCACCCTCCTGAATATAGAGGCATAGTTCCGATTAATAGTGCGCTGCACGTCTCGCGAGCAGTCGGAGGTGTGGCATCTGTGGCTGCTTTGGCAGTCTGATTTCTAGTTGGCTTTGTGCCACTATGAGGCAAATGTGTGTCAGGTGTATTACCTATTTTCACAGAGGACTGGGTGGTGATTTATTTTGTTTCCTCATTGGGCCACGCCTGGCTTTTAGTTTTATTCTCACAGTAGCAGGGTTGATTGGGACTGAGCCGTAAGGTTGCTGGAGATTATATTTGAGCTCCGATTGCTGGGTAAGCACGTGGCTGAGCACAGAGCATATCAACACTAGCGGCTTCATTAAAGCATGCTGTGGGTGTTTTCCTGTCTTATTAACACACCTGTAGGGAACTTTTTCGCCGCATATATAAGGGAGCAGAAGGGTAAAGGTTACACTTCTGGGTGATGGGGCGCATCTCCACTGGAATTACAGCCACATTGTGCATGGTCTGTTGAGTGGATTACTGGCCTTGATCTTGTAAGTTGATTTCTTTTTTAGTTTGCTTTGTTAACTTTCAGTCAGGCTGTGGGGAATTCGGGAGGAGGCTTGCACGCACTGCAGGGTTATTGTTTCACACTTCAAACCTAGTTTATAGCATCCTGTCTCAGCTGGCATTTTCTACATGTCGGCAGTTGGGGAGCATATTTGGTGACAGTGTAATGACAGTGGGTGTGAGTTCAACGCACCACGGATTTTGTGATTCCTATACTTTTCATTTAGTCTTGAAGTTCAGGGGTGGAGTGATTTGTGTAAATATGTATATTTTAAATCAGCTGTTTCTTTGAGCTTGGTGATTTTTGTACATCTATATGGATGCTTCTAGCAATGTGGGACTGGACAATATTTTTTATCTTGCACGTCACTGCATGTTGAAATGAGCACTATGCATGTTCTGGATGGTAACACTTTGGTCTCCTCATACACTACTATTGTTTACATGAAGAACAGTCACTAGCTGGTGTTTACACATGTATACAGGTGTATTATTTGACTTTCTTTGTTTCAGTTTCGATGCTATCTACATATAGATTTATTGCTTGCTTCACAGAAACCCCCGAAGAAGAATTATGCATCCCGAAATGCATTGGTATGATGGGCCATTCTAGCATTCTAGCCAATTGTGTCATGAGGAGTTTTTTGATTTCCTGATGTATAGATGTTGAAAAGGCAGGAGCAATCCAGCCTGGTACGAAGATGATTTACAGTAGAATCACACTGAATAAACTAAGCTGCAACCAAATGGTTTGATTGGATGAGCCATTCAGTGATTATAAGTTCGAATAATTTGGAGGAACGTCTTGGTCCACAACAAAAGTGTGTCTAGGACTGGCCAGTGGCATCACCACTCACACATAGTTACGATATTTACCATAATATGTCCTGCGTGTTTTCTTAAACATCATCATGATAACACAGCATCAAGTTGAGATTTTAGTCTGCAGTGATGAAAACAAAAATCTTCAGGAAATCTGTGATTTAAACTGGTATTAGATTCCATGACATCCTTATATTTATTTTTTCCTGTTTGTAGCCTGGATTAATGTACACATTTATAATTAGCATACATAGCTTAGCGCTGCCCAGTGGCCAGTTCTGAATTCGAGCTACTTGCAAAGAGTCATTTTGAATATTAATAGGAGTTCCTCTTTTTAGGTTAGGTCAACTTTCATAGATAGAGCTAACCCTCCTTTTCATCTACCAATGCTGAGACCCTTTTTTGCAAATTGGAGTAATGTTTTGAAGCCAGCAATCTATATGTCAACCCCACTCTAGGTTTCTTGAAGACAAAGAATGTCAAACAACCATAAATAATATGTATTCATCTTGAATTAATTGCAACAGAACACACACATTCCAGGAGCATTAATTGTCTATTGTTCAGTGATCTGCTAACAAATTCCAATTATAAATGTTTTTAAGTTTTTTTTTTTTGGCCAAATATTGAGGTTTGCAAAGGATTCTGGGTAACAGAACCTCGAGAGAGAGAGCCACACGTTACCCCATCTTGGGTTCCCCTACATGTCTTGTTTTGAAAACTGCGCTGGTTTGGTAGGTTTTCCTAGGTACCGGCTGAGCTAGAGACCTGCAATCCACAGCTAGGCACTTTCCAAAAAACACGTCAGTTTTCAATGTAAAAATTTGATGTGTCCATATTGCGTTTTGAGGCGTTTCCTATTGCGGGCACTATGCCTACCAACACAAGTGAGGTATCATTTTTATCTGGAGACTTGGGGGAATGTTGGGTGGAAGGAAATTTGTGGCTGCTTTCAGATTCCAGAACTTTGCAGCACCGAAATGTGAGGAAAGAGTGTTTTTTATTTTGCCAAATTGAATTTTGGAGACTAATCTATTTATGGCTAATATGTAAAATGTTTATTATCTTCAAATGCTTTTTTCTTATATTTTAATTTTAATTTCTACACTATTTTTTTCTTCATTTTTAATAATTGTAAAAACAAAATTGATTAATTTGAATACTTATTAATTTTGGTTTTATTAATTGGGAAATGATAAAATATCTTTGGTAATATAAATATTTATATGTAGGTATTATGTGTTTTATAATTATATTTTTAGATGCATAATTACAAAAATATATTTTGTTTAAATATTAACGTCTGTTTCAATTTTATTATTTTATTTAAAAATCACAGAAATTATATTTTGCATATTTATTTTCTTTAATTCACTTACAGGGCTGAATTTTTTTTGCACCTATAGTAAAAACAATTCTCGTGCAAACATATTTAAAAAAAATGAAAAACACATTTTTTTTCAGATTTTTTGAAAATATTTTGTATTTAAAATAGTTTAAAAAATGCTAAAAATATTTTTATTCATAATCTAATATTTATATATTTTTACAATTTTTTTTCAAATGTATTTACATTTTTTTAACCCTTCTCAGTGGTATTTCTCTCTTTTCTATTATTTCCTGTGAGAAAAATAGTCTGTTTTCTATTTTTACTCTTTTTCTCTGTTTACGTTGCTTGACGTCTCTTTCTTCAGTCCGTGGGGCATTGTGGTCAAGACTGGATGGAAGCAGAGTATGGTTGAGGTTATTTTTATTGCAGAATTAGATAGCAGAGGTAGTTGTAAGGTAGGGAGTAGCTTTATGAAGCTTCAATTGTTTATAATGTTTAATTTTCGTTTCCGTACAGTTTAGCATTTGATACCGGTATCGGTTTAAAAAAAAAATATGTGAAGTATTGATGATTAGGTTAGTGATTGTTAGAAATATAATATACATGCTAGACTGTTAAGGTAGTCTGAAGCCACCATTAAAGGAAATTCTTGTATTTTAGCCAAAACAAATTCTGACATTTCTTTGCTTTTTTGGGTTGTGTGTGGGTTCAGGCTACCTGACAGTTACTGAGCAAGCCTCATTTCTTGGAAACTTTGCTCCTTCTTCAAAATTTCCATGAAATGATATAGGTTTGGTTGGGGTTTTCAAATTGCTTTGTTGAGGGAGTTCCCTCAATGGCATTATTAGTCTTTGCACCACCTTCTAAACAGGTCATGTAGCAGTTCCATCACTCTATTGGAAATCTTGTTTTTCTTCTGCGACCTGATCTAGGTGTCCAATCCAGGTTTCTTCGAAGTAATTTAGTAATGGTGCCATTTTGCCTTTATTTGCTGTGTAATAGTTAGAATCTGTGATACTTGTGTAGTATTCATCCACTTTGTCAGGTGGTACAAAGCATAATGCAGTTAGTTTCCTTAATTCAAATTGTAGTATGCAGTCTGAGAAATATTCTCTACTTTTGAATTCTACACCAATATGCCTGTGAAAAGTGTTAAGAAGCATCCTTGTATTTGTGTTTCTGGATATATTTTTATTATTTTGTTTATCATTGACAATTCGAAATCAATTACTTTTCTAGGTCTTTTATTCATTGTTTGGTTCTGATTACTGCTAAAAATTCAGTATAAGTAGAGGAATGTTTGTCAGGTAAAAATGCATACACTAGGGAGACTGTAGTGTTATTTTTTGTTGCATGTATAATGTAAATTTGGGTGAATGGATGGGGTGTAGATTTAAATGTTCCATCCATCATCCAAATGTCACTATTCTGTAGGATTAGTGAATTGCGGGTTGTGCTAAATTGTCATGCATGAGAAAAGTTTCATTCAAGAAGGTAAGTTTTAGTTCTGAGGGGATGTTAATACCTTCATAGGATTGCGGTGTTACATGTTGGGGGTTACTCGCCCGTTTTTCCCGTTGAAACATTTGTCTAAGATTCGGTATTGAAGGCATGCAACCTGCAACCTGTACGGGAATACCGTGCGCTACTTCCCTTAGTACCTGCCCGCAGGAATCATTGGAGGTGTGTGAAAAATGTTTTATTTTCTGTACATTTTCTCTTACCTCTATTTCTATTGCAGAGGCTTGTGGTTATGCTCTGTTGTCCTACCACAGTATCTTCCAGAGTAACAGCTCTGCCTCTGCAATGTGAAGAGAAGTATTGTACACACCTCCAATGACTCCTGAGTTCAACAAGTCTATCTCTGCAGTAAAGATACCCTTCAAATTTCAGAAGTTGGCATCCTGTGCGTGAGGTGATGTAATTTGCTTCACCCTGTGATGCCATTCTTTCAAAATCTGTAAATAATTCAAAAAGACAAATTTTTAAAATATGTTGACTTTTCATTGTAATTATCTGGTGGACTTGCTTACTAAATTTGCCACTTAGTCACTGTGCAGCACATGCCCTTTGTAAGTGTCCGATGGATTTGGATTACTAAATTTGGTCTCATGAACTGTGTAGAATCTGCTTTGATGTAAGTACTCAGTGGAGTTGGAATAGTAATTTTGCCCCTACAAACGCTTCCTTACCTGCCCTGAGGTAAGTACCTGGTAGAGTTGGAATAGTAATTGTGTCTTTAATCACTGTCCACCACCTGCCCTGATGTAACTTCCTGGTGGAGTTTGTTTAGTAATTTTCCCCTAGATACTGTCCATCACCTGCCCTGAGTACTTTGTGGAGTTCTAATAGTAAATTTCCTCTGTACTCACTGTCCAGCACCTGCCCTCACGTAAGTATTCGGTGGAGTTGGAATAGTAAATTTGGCATTTAGTGACTGTCTATCACCTGCCCTGAGGTAAGTACTTTGTGGAGTTCTAATAGTAAATTTCCTCTGTACTCACTGTCCAGCACCTGCCCTCACTTAAGTATTCGGTGGAGTTGGAATAGTACATTTGGCATTTAGTGACTGTCTATCACCTGCCCTGAGGTAAGTATTCGGTGGAGTTGGAATAGTACATTTGGCATTTAGTGACTGTCTATCACCTGCCCTGAGGTAAGTACTCGGTGGAGTTGGAATAGTAAGATTCGCCCAAATCACTGTCCAGCACCTGCTCTAAGATAAGTATCCACTGGAGTTGGAATAGTAATTTTGCACCCACACACTGTTCATTACCTGCCCTGAGGTAAGTACCTGGTGGAGTTGGAATACTATTTTTTTTAATCACTGTCCACCACCTGCCTTGACGTAACATTCTGGTGCAGTTCGTTTAGTAATTTTCCCCTAGATAATGTCCATCACCTGCCCTGAGGTAAGTACTTTGTGGAGTTGTAATAGTAAATTTCCTCTGTACTCACTGTCCAGCACCTGCCCTCACGTAAGTATTCGGTGGAGTTGGAATAGTAAATTTGGCATTTAGTGACTGTCTATCACCTGCCCTGAGGTAAATTCTCAGTGGAGTTGGAATACTAAATTTCGCCCTATTCACTGTCCAGCACCTGCTCTAAGTTAAGTACTTGGTGGAGTTGGTATAGTAAATTTGCCACTAGACACTGTTCAGCACCTACCCTAATGTAAGCATCCGGTGGAGTTGGAATAGTAATTTTGCCCCTACACACTCTTCATTACCTGCCCTGTGGTAAGTATCTGGTGGAGTTGGAATACTAAATTTGTTTTTAATCACTGTCTACCACCTGCCTTGCCGTAACTTCCTGGTGGAGTTCGTTTGGTAATTTCCCCCTAGAAACTGTCCATCACCTGCCCTTAGGTATGTACTTGGTGGAGTTGTAATAGTAAATTTGCTCCATACTCACTGTCTAGCACCTGCCCTCACGTAAGTATTCGGTGGAGTTGGAGTAGCAAATATGGCATTTAGTTACTGTCTATCACCTGCCCTGAGGTAAGTTCTCGGTGGAGTTGGAATAGTACATTTTGCCCTATTCACTGTCCAGCACCTGCTCTAAGGTAAGTACTTGGTGGAGTTGGTATAGTAAATTTGCCCCTACGCACTCTTCATCACGTGCCCTGAGGTAAGTACCTGGTGGAGTTGGAAAAATAATTTTGTCTTTAATCACTGTCCACCACCTGCACTGACGTAACTTCCTGGTGAAGTTTGTTCAGTAATTTTCCCCAAGACACTGTCCATCACCTGCCCTGAAATAAGTACTTTGTGTAGTTGGAATTCTAAATTTGGCTCTAAACACTATCCATCACCTGCCCTGACATAAGTACTTGGTGGTGTTGGAATAGTAAATTTGCCTTTAATCATTGTCCCATATCTACCCTGAGGTAAGTACTTGGTGGAGTTGGAATAGTAAACTTACTCTATACTCACTGTCTAGCACCTGCCCTGACATAAGTATTTGGTGCAGTTGGGGTAGTGTTTTTGCTTCCAGTCACTGTCCATCACTGGTCTGAGGTAGGTACTTAGTGGAGTTGGAATGGTAAATTTACTTTTACTCACTGTCCAGCACCTACGGTAAGGTAAGCACTTGCTGGAGTTGGAATAGTAATTTATACTTTTATCACTATCCAGCACCTACTGTGACATAAGTAGTCAGTGGAGTTGGAATAGTTATTTTGCCCTTTAGTCACTGTCAAGCACCTACCCTGAGATACATTCTATGTGGAGGTCTAATAGTAAATTTTACCTTGTATGTAGTGTCCACACCTGGCCTGTGGTAAATTGTTCATCTATATATACATTACAGTTATTGTTTATTTATTTTTTTCCTTAATATTATACTTACTTTATTTTTTTGGTCAGCTTCTTTATTTTCAAGATATTGTTTCTTTTCAGATTGTTGACGTCCTCTTGTGGTTATTTTCTTATTTGGAATCTAAAAGTAAATGGTAAAGAGTCTAGTATTTAGTCTTTTATTTTGTATTAATAATTTGGTTACTTTCCAACACTTGTGATCAGGTAAGTACTCAGTGCAGTTAGAGTACTGTATTTTTGTCCCATAGTCACTGATTGCACCTGCTCTTAGGTAAGTACTCAGCTGAGTTACATTTCTTTATCTGTCTCATGGTTGCTATTCTGCACTTGCCCTGAGATACGTACTCACTGAAGTACAACTATTATTTTTGCCTTCTAGTAGCTATTACAATTGTAATTTTTCCTCTGGTTATTGTGCAGCACCTGTTCGGTCAAAAGTACTCAGTAGTCTTAGAATAATATATTTTTCCCATGTTCCTTCTGTAGCACCTTCTCTTTCATAAGTACCTAAAGGAGTTACAATATTTATACTGCCATTGTAGTACTGTCCACCACTTGGTCTCATATATGTTCTTAGTAGAGTTAGAGTACCTTTTTTTTTCGGAGATCCTGTTCTGCTTGTTAGGAAAATAGTTTTATCAGATTATCACTGTCTAGTTCTTGCCCATAGCTATTTGTACATTAGAAAGTGCATTACATTTTTTTTGAAGATTATACTTACTTTTCTCTTTTTTGGGTGGATGGTCTTTAATAGATTTTTGCAAGACGTTTTTCAAACTCTTGATGCCCTTCTCTCATTTTTTTTCTTCTGTATTTTGAATCTATATAAACAAATAGAAAACAGTGTAGTAATTGTTTTCATTGTTTATTTATTGTTTGGTAGCTCTGAAGTATCTACTCAGTGTTATGTATCCAGTAAAAATTGTATTTTTATTTTACCTTCTCATTATTGTACAATACCTTGTATGAGGTAAGTACCTACTGTAGTTTAAAGATTTATGTTAGTCTCAGTTGCTATCCTGCACATGCAGTATGTTAACTACTCAGTAGATTTTTAGTACTCATTTCCCCCCACCTGTTGCTATCTCACATATCCTGTGAGGTAAGTACCTAGTGAAATTACACTAGTAATATTTCGCAAGTTCATATCTTTTACTTGTTTTAGGTATGTAACTAGCATAATATCAAAACTATGTTCTTCGTATGTTTTCTCTCTGGCATCCAATTTTGAGGTAAGTAGTATGTATCCTTTGAATTTTATTTGGTAGGTGAAGTCAATTTAATTTTTATTTCTCTACAGATGAATTTAATCGCATTGTAATTCTTATACTAATGTATATATAATCAGTTTTTAACAAATTTTTTAACGTTATATTCAAACTTTTTCAAAAAACAGAAATCATTTACCTATTATTGTAACGACGTTCTATTTTTTTTGTTAACTTCCTACAGAATATATCTCTGTAATTTTAAAGAGATGAACTGTAATATATTTCTTTGTTCTTTTTAGCTGTTGTATTGTAATTTATAAATATATATATATTTTACATATATTTTACCTTTTACAGTCAATAGATGGCGATGTTATACTAGATATCAATCGGTCTGTTTCCGTACCGCTACACACGTCTTCACTGTAAGGTGTTCTGTGTGTTCTTTGCACTTTTGATATGTTTTCCCTTCTTGTCATCATTTCATGAGGAGAAGAAATACATCCTGGATGCTGTAGACAGTTTTGTAGGACTAAGTTTTTATGGAGTGACGATTTTGTTATTGTTCTCCGTTTTATTCCATTGTTTAAAAATGCTTTATATAAAAATTGTGTTTACTTCACTTGTTTAGAATTTGTGCTGATTTTTTAAGTGTTTTATTAGCAAAAATATTGTTTTTATTTTCGCCATTTTTTTAAGTTACTACTGTAGTGGTTTTTGTATATGTTGTATTTGATGTCGTTGTTTAGGTATAGTCCTCTTTAATAGTATTTTTTCGTGGTTTAGACGTCGTTGTTCAGAAAGTCCTGGTTTAGACTTTTTCGTGGTTCAGCAGTAGTGGTTCAGCATGTCGTTGTTTAGGGGGTAGTTGTTCAGTCATATATTCATTTCTGTCACTAATTGGAAGGAGGCTGAAAGCACAAAAAATAGTAAAAATGGGGTATGTCCCAATAAAATGCCAAAATTGTGTTGAAAAATGTGGTTTTCTGATTCAAGTCTCCTGTTCCTGAAAGCTTGGAAAATTTTGATTTTAGCACCGCACACCCTTTGCTGATGCTATTTTCATGGGAAAAAACACATGCTTTCTTCAGCTGACCTTTTTTCCCATTTTTCTGAAAAAAAACAAAAAAAATGCGCTTTATTTTGGCTAATTTCTTGGCCTCCTCCAGGGGAACCCACAAACTCTGGGTACCTTTAGAATCTCTAGGGTGTTTGAAAAAAAGGACGCAAATTTGGTGGGAATAGTTTATGTGGACAAACAGTTATGAAGGCTAAGCACAAACTACCCTATTTTGCAAGGACAACACTATATTCCCATCAGGCAGGCATCAATACATATTATCCAAACACTATACTCACTTATATCACATTGCTCTGACTATGTATTGACCTCTGCTGTTGTTCTTAAATTATTTTTTCTGACAAATTAAGCTAAAATGAAATCATGATGTTAATTAGATGGTGGATTCCTCCAACTGAGACGTGAGGTGCCACTTTTTTGAATGAGTCCCAAGTGACATTATGTTTGGAAAATAAAATATTTTTGCACCACACAAACAGCGACACTGAAAAAAACAACACAAAAACTCTCACACCAATTTGGAAAAATTGAGTACATTTTAATAAATATTTGACATCAAAACAAGAAATATCCAATCACAAGCAACCTAAGACCGGTTTTGCCCTAATTATGGGCTCATCAACAGGAGAAAAATAACAATGGATTGGGATGCAGTCTGAGTGATTACCAATAACTGAGATTAATTCAATCACTCCATCCTTCACTGTTTTGTATACTTACTCAGTAGTAGGATCGAATCAGCGAAGTTCATTGGTCAATAGAGCTGCCATGGTTAGCTGCCGTATTTTTGGTGGTGGTGTACTTCCCGTGTGAAAGCAGAGTGGATAGGAAAGTGTAAGTTAGAAGGAGGGATAGCAAAAGGCAGGGTAGTAAAAGGGGTTAGGGGTACTCCAAGGTCCTGGCTGTGGGGAGAGGGTAGTTAAAGCGTATTCAGCTCAGGACCCAGATCGGGGGTGTATTGGTCTGTAACTAAGTGTCTAGGGGCAACCAAAGCTGTCTGGATCTGCTGTGGTTATAATTTTGGTTGAGAGTTATGTTGTCCGAGCTTCTTGGGAGGCATACCCAGGTCCACCAAGTGTGGTAGGAGATTGATTTAAAGTCTTGCCAATCACAAAGGATCATTTTGACCCCTAATGTGAGTAATAAGTCAAGTAATAGGAGTTCTGCTTTGTTTAGTGAGGAGGGAGGATAAGTTACTTACCTGTAAATCCTAGTTCTCTTCCAGGGGTATCCTCATCAAAGTCATAAACATTGAATATTCCCGCCCTTGTGCGGGGACCCCGGAGCATATATAAAATACACACATATAAAGTATGAAATATGCACGAAAAATATATATATAGCATTTTTAGTAGACAGATTTTCATACTAAACTCATACATACATGTGTAAAACAGCAATGCAGACTATAATCATAAACAGGCTAAAATGTTTTATTTCTATGGAGTTTTTTTTTTTTTTTTAAATAGTCCTTTTCAAAATTACAATAAGAGAAATAATATTTACCAAAGCCCCATAACTGGGCCTAGGGAAATAAGCAGTAGTAACATTAGAGAAAAAGAGGAAAAAACTACATTGAAAAACAATGGAGCATTCTTAGCCAATAGGCTGCATGCAGGTTAACACAGGAGAACCATAAAAATTCTGGCACTGTGCCTTTAAGACCCTGAGCACCTCCAGTATCCCACCATGCCTCAGGGGTGAAGGAGAGGTGACAGTTGGTTCACAGTTAGGTCAGTACTTTTTTACGGTGACAAGCTGTGTAGCAGATTCGAAAGATAGTTTGTCCTGCACTTCTAGGAGACGTGCGTCCGGGGAGGAGGGTGGGTTGTTTATGACTTTGATGAGGATACCCCTGGAAGAGAACTAGGATTTACAGGTAAGTAACTTATCCTTCTCTTCCAGGGGATCCTCACCAATAGTCATAAACATTGAATAGACTAGCAAGCCCATCCCTTGACTCTGCGGACTGTCCAATAGAAGTGCAGGAATAGATATGTATCATGCAAACAAATTTCTCAGAGAAGCTCGCCCAACTTGGGCGTCTGCTCTTGCATCTGAGTCCAAACAGTAATGCCTAGTAAATGTATGTACAGACTTCCATGTCGCAGCCTTACAAATTTCAGAGATTGGAACATTATTAAGGAGGGCAGCAGCAGCCGCCTTTCCTCTTGTCGAATGCGCCTTAGGTCTAGCAAGTAGTTGTTTGTTAGCCAATTGATATGCATTAACAATACAAGAAACTATCCATCTAGATATGGTTCTTTTTGATGCTGCCTCTCCTGTTCTCAAATTACCATAATTTACAAACAAGTGGTTGGAATGTCTAATTAGCTTGGTTTTGTCCAAGTAAAATTTTAGCACTCTTTTCAAATCTAGGGAGTGCAAAGCTTTCTCCGCCGGAGTCTCCGGATTGGGGAAAAAAGTTGGTAGAGAAATAGTCTGATTGATGTGAAATTCTGACACCACCTTCGTTAGGAATGATGGGTGAGTACGTAGTACCACTCTATTCTCGTGGAAGACTGTGTACGGTTCTTTGGAAGACAAAGCCTGAATCTCACTGACCCTCCTTGCGGAAGTAATGGCTACCAAAAAAGCTGTCTTCCACGTAAGGTGTTGCAAAGAGGCTTTGTGTATAGGTTCGAAAGGAGGGCCCATAAGTTTTGATAGCACTATGTTCAGCTCCCATGGAGGAGAGGGTTTCCGAACGGGTGGAAAAACTTTTTTCAAACCTTCTAAGAAATCCTTGACTACTGGTCTTGTAAAAAAGGATTCCTGAGAAGGTGACTTACGATAGGCTGTAATGGCAGATAAATGTACCTTAATAGATGATGCCTGCAGACCCGATTTTGCCAAATAGAGTAGGTAAGACAATATGACCTCCTCCTTAACCAGTATAGGTTTCTGACCTTGCTGACGACACCATATGTAGAACCTTTTCCACTTGAACGCGTAAGAACGCTGCGTGGAAGGTCGTCTGGACTCCTTCAAGATGTTCATGCACTCCTGCGAGAGCCCTAGGTGCCCATACTGCAGGAATTCAGGAGCCATGCCGTCAAGCTCAGAGAGGGTAGGTTGGGGTGAAGTATCCTGCCCCCCCAGCCTGCAAAGGAGATCCGGTCTGCACGGCAGCCTCCTGAGAGGTTGTTCCGATAGGTTGAGGAGATCTGTATACCAGAACTGACGAGGCCATTGCGGAGCTATGAGGATCATTCTGGTGCTGGATCTGTAAAGTTTGTTGATCACCGCAGGTATGAGGGGGATCGGTGGAAAAGTGTAGAGAAATATCCCTGACCAGTCGATCAACAGGGCATTCCCTCGAGATCCCGGATGGTAGAACCTAGACGTGAAGTCTGGGCATTTCCTGTTTACCTCGTCTGCGAAGAGATCCAATTGAGGCCGACCCCATTGAGCGAAGATCTCTTCGACGACTTCGTCGTGCAGGACCCAATCGTGGGCGTCCTCGAGGTGTCTGCTCAGGAAGTTCACCTCCACATTTTGTTGACCTGGTAGGTGAACCGCTGTAAGCAACATTCCTCTCGCTAGGAGCCAATGCCTGATTGTCTGAGACTCCCGAGATAGAGGCAGGGATCTCGTTCCCCCTTGTCTGTTCAAATAATACATTGTGGTCGTATTGTCCGTTTGTACTAGGAGAGATTTCCCCTGAATCGATGGAGCAAAAGACTTGAGAGCCAGATGGACTGCTCTGAGCTCCAGCAGGTTGATATGGTATTCTCTTTTGTTGTCGGACCACAGGCCCTCAGCTTGAAGGGAACCTAGATGAGCTCCCCATCCCTGAAGAGACGCATCCGTTACCAGAGTGTCGGAAGGCATTACCTGGTGAAACGGAGCTCCTACTGACAGGTGAGGTCTGTGCATCCACCATTGCAACAACTGTCGTGCTCCCATCGGAAGTCGCACTCTGTCCTCCCAGCGGCCTGTACTCTGGTTCCAGTTGTTTTCCAGCACCTCTTGGAGAGGCCTCATATGTAGCCTGGCATTCAGGACAATGAAAATTCACGAGGCCATGGAGCCCAGTAGAGATGTCACCTGACGGGTCGTAGGTGCGTCGGACTTCAGCAGGTCTTGACACTTTTTCTTTATTGATAATAGTCGTTCCTCCGAAGGATACACTCTTTCGAGTTCTGTATCCATCATTGCTCCCAGGTAGTGGAGATTTTGCGTTGGAATCAAGGTGGACCTGAAAACACTGAGTACAATGTCCCGATGGCTTCTCGGCCGTTCCGGAGAGGAGGCTTTCAGTAGCCAGTCGTCTAGGTATGGGTAAATGAAGATTTTTTGCTTCCTTAGATGTGCCGCTACCACTGCTACGCATTTTGAGAAAACGCGAGGGGCAGATTTCAGCCCGAATGGTAGCACCTTGAACTGATAGTGCTGTGAGGCTATCCGGAAGCGTAGGAATTTCTGATGCTTGGGAATGATCGGGATGTGAAAATACGCATCCTGCAGGTCGATGGAGCACAACCAGTCTCCCCGATGTAGCTGAGGGAAAATCTGGTGAAGAGCCAGCATCCTGAATTTTTGCTTATTTATGTACTTGTTTAGTAGTCGTAAGTCCAGAATCGATCTGAAAACTCCCTCTCGACCTTTTTTCGCTACCAGAAAATAACAGGAGTATACACCCTTCCCTCTGTGTGCGACTGGAACTTTTTCTATTGCTTTTTTCCGTAAAAGGGCGTGAGCCTCTTTGTGCAATAGGCTCATGTGAGACGGATTGCATTTGGTTGGTGGCAAGTGAGAAGTAGGTTGTCGGAAAAGTAGAGAGTACCCATTCTCGACAATGTTGAGCACCCATTTGTACTTTGTTATACCACGCCACTCGTGAATGAACTCTGTGAAACTTCCCCCCACCGGAGTGGTGCACCGGTGTTAAGGGAAGCAAGTCCTCATTGTTTTGCTGGAGTTTTGGGAGTGGACTGCTGTGGTCTACTTGACCCTCGGTCCCTTGTGGCCTTACGAGATTGAAAAAGTGGTCGTCCTTGCCTCTGCTGTGGCCTCTGGGACCAATGAGGGGTTTGAACCCTCTGCTGAAAAGGGCGCCTGTTGTAAGGCCTATACCTTCGCCTGAAGTCCATTTGTCTCTCCAGGCCTACTGCTCTCATGGTATCCACTTCCGTCTTCATGCGCGCCATCTCCTCATCTGTATGGGTACCAAACAGCGAGTTCCCATCGAACGGAAGATTTAGGATACGCTGTTGAGCTTCCTGCTTCAATCCTGTCAGTCTCAACCAGGAAGGCCTTCTTGCACAAACCCCATGTGCGTACCCATGTGCGGCTAAGTCTGCCCCATCTGCTGCTGCGCTGATGACCTGATTGGAGACCAGACATCCCTCTTGAAGGGTCTCCTGGAAATCCTGCCTGTCCTCCCTAGGCAATTTGTCTGCGAACCTGTTCAGAGAGTCACAGAGTGAACGGTCATATCTGCCTAGGAGTGCAGAAGCGCTGGAGACCTTCATCATGGAAGCCGCCGTGCTACACATTTTCCTCCCCAGAGAGTCTAGATGTCTGCTCTCCTTGTCAGGTGGAACCGTGGAGGATGATGCCACTGAGTGCGTTTTTCGGGCTGCGGCCAATATGAGTCCGGCAGCGGATCCGTCCTGAGAAACAAAGGATCTTGTTCAGGCGCTTTATATTTCTTCAAGATTCTAGCAGGAGCTGATCTGAGGGTGGCTGGTGCTAAAAAGGTGTCCATGGTTGGTTGTAACAAACCAGGCACTAGCGGCAGCAGCTTTTTTGAAACCCCCCTATGTTGCAGGGTTTCAAAGATGACGGATGAGGAGGTTGAAGGCTCTGGAACCTCTATGTTTAGTTTTTGTGCTCCCCTAAGAAGCACCTCGTTAAAGGTTGTGATGTCGTCCACCGGGGAAACTCTAGCTGGTGAAGAATCCGTTAAGGTGGGGGAGTATTGTCTGACAGAGGACCCCGACAATGACCAAGAGGGAGACCTTCTGTGATGGCGTGACCGTGACCTAGATCGTCTCTGGGAGCGTGACCTGCTCCGAGATGCTGTAGCAGAGCATCCAGGCCTCGCGTTCGACTGGTGAGAAGCAGAACGAGCCCGTCCTGCCCGCGCTGTTGGCGATGGTGTTCTCGGGAGAGAGGCAGAAGGAGAGTACATCCTCGAATACTGCGAGTCTGGGGAGGCAGTCGGTCTATTAAGGCTCTCCAACCACCTCGGTGACAAGTTGATGGGCGAGACATGCCCAGACGATACAGCTCTCGACCGAGATGAACCACTTCTTATGGAGACCACCGGAGATGTTGGAGTGGTCTTATCCACCGGCGGAAGCCGATGTTCTGCTCCCTGTAAGACAGGTAAAACCTGTGTCGACGTCGACAGCTGCAGCGACGTCGAAGGAGGTGCCGTAGGTTGCCCTGGCCTCGACGTCGAGTGTCTCAACGTTGACCGGTGGTCCCTTGACCGCGACCTGCTCGCCGCCGTGTGCCTCGCCGTCGAGTGGTAGGCCGCCGACGGCGGATGTCCTCGTTATCGCCTCTGAGGCGATTTCAACGTCGCCTTCCTTGACGTCGAGGGGTGCGAGGCCTTCGGCGGCGAATGGGCACGCCGGTGATGGCTCGACGTCGATCGGTGGGTTGCCGTCGACGGAGATCTGCCCCTGCGGTGGCCATGTTCTCTCGACGCCGTATCCTTCGACGTCGGTCGGGTCGCCGTCGACAGCGATCTATGACGGTCTGATGGGGGCAGCGATGACGTTGACGTAGAACAAACAGGTATCTTCCTACCTGCTGACGTCGATCTGGCCTGTCTCTCCTGAGAATGGCTTGTTGGCTGCCTGGGAAGCGAAGAGGATGATGTTTTCTACCTCTCATGAAGACCATGAAGCCTGATCTTCTCCCTGTCCTTCAGAGTTCTTTTTGACATGTTCTTGCAGTGCTTGCAAATGTCAGGGCAGTGACTCTGAGGCAAGCACACAATGCAGAGAGCGTGTGGATCTGACTGGGCCTTCTTCTTCCCACAGGAAGGGCACTTCACAAAAAGGGAAGGCATTTTTCAGTCAGGAAAAAACTTCCAGACTCAGAAAAAGATGTTAGATGTCGAGTAAAGGTGGAAAAACACTGTTCTGAAGTATTTTTCTGAGAAAAACTCAGAAAAACTGAGAGCTCAATGCTCCAGGATCCTCTCAGAAGAAGCCGGAAAAAAGAACTGACCTAACTGTGAACCAACTGTCACCTCTCCTTCACCCCTGAGGCATGGTGGGATACTGGAGGTGCTCAGGGTCTTAAAGGCACGGTGCCAGAATTTTTATGGTTCTCCTGTGTTAACCTGCATGCAGCCTATTGGCTAAGAATGCTCCATTGTTTTTCGATGTAGTTTTTTCCTCTTTTTCTCTAATGTTACTACTGCTTATTTCCCTAGGCCCAGTTATGGGGCTTTGGTAAATATTATTTCTCTTATTGTACTTTTGAAAAGGACTATTAAAAAAAAAACTCCATAGAAATAAAGCATTTTAGCCTGTTTATTATAGTCTGCATTGCTGTTTTACACATGTATGTATGAGTTTAGTGTAAAAATCTGTCTACTAAAAATGCTATATATATATTTTTCGTGCATATTTCATACTTTATATGTGTGTATTTTATATACGCTCCGGGGTCTCCGCACAAGGGTGGGAATATTCAATGTTTATGACTATTGATGAGGATCCCCTGGAAGAGAATTAGGAATAATCCAAGGGCCTAAACATGTTAGAACTGAGTCCAGAGCCACATTGCGGTGGACCATGTTGTTGATAGTTTTATCAATATCTTCCCAGTATGAGTGATGCATAAGACAGGAAAAAAAACATGTGTTCAAGGTTTCCTACTTCAGATAAGCAGTTCCAGCATTGGGCTGATTCTTGTAGTCTTAGTTTGAAGAATTTGTCCGGGTCCAGCCAATATTTACACTGAGATGATGGGGGAAATGTTAAGCTTAGTGACATGTTTCCGTATAAGGGACTAAAGCCCTCATTACAACCCTGGCGGACGTCGGTAAAATGGAGAAAAGTACTACCAACATGCTGGCGGTACTTTTCCCCATAATAAGACATTGGCGGTTTGGCTCAAGCCAGACCGCCAATGTACCACACCGTCCGCCAGACTGGAGACTTCAGTCTCTAGCCCGGCGGCCGTCACTAGCCTGCTTTCAGGATTATGACCCCGCCTACTGCCATGGATTTGTGTCTTCCTTACCGCCACGAAAACCATGGCGGTAGGCACTATCAGTGACAGGGAATTTCTTCCCTGTCACTGATAGGGATCTTCCCTGCCCCCCCTCCTCCTCCCACGGTTTCCCCCCCACCCCCCTTCCTCTCCAGACCCCCCCTTTATGCATGCAACTTCATTCACACACAAATCCACACACACTTGCATACATATAGGCATACACACAACACAACATACACGCACTCACACATCCATACATACACACACACAACACGCAACACACACCCGCATTCACACACGCACAGACATACACACACACACACACACCCCTATCCCCCTCCTGTCGGAGCACCCGACTTACCTTTTGTGAGGGGGTCCTCCGGCAGGAGACGGGGAGGTGCTGCCAGCAGAACACCGACAGGCCATATCATGTGTCATGATACGGTCTGCGGCGGTCTACTGGCGTGGAGCCACCTTACCTCCATCTGCCGCCATGGCCTCAGACGGATTTTCGCCATACTTCTGGCGGAAATCCAGCTGTGTTCATAATAGGTCGGATGGCTGGTAGCTGCGGCGACGATATTTTAGCGGCTCTTGCCGCAGTGGTAGGCGGTATATACCGCCAATGTTACAATGAGGGCCTAAGTTCTCTCTTCTAGGTGAATGTTTCTTATTTGAGGCAAGAGGCGGACCACTTGTTCTGTGATTTTTGTACGATATAGGAAATGTGTTCCTGAAGGATTTTATACATATTTTAAGCTTGGTGGCCTTGAGATACGATTAAAGTTTGCTTTCCTGAAATGCTTGGTATTTGCAGGCTTATAAAGACTTAGCAACGATTATTTGCAACGTTGAGATTAAGGAAATTGTAAAATTCCTTGTCAGGAATGTTAAAGTACATTTTGTAAGTGTGAGAAGGTTATCAGGTTGGCCCTATCGACCACACCCTTAATGTCCAAGGTGTTATGTGATGTCCAGGTGTGGCAATGGAGAGTTTTACCCTCAATATTTATTGGTGGGTTGTGCCACAGAAAGGTGTTGGAGGAGTGCTTGATCTTGACATTACATTTGTTGTCCAAGTGTTTAACTTCCATTATCATGTCTCTGAAGAACAAGTTACTTACCTTCGGTAATGCTTTTTCTGGTGGATACACTAGCTATCTGTGGATTCCTCACCTTATGAATTTGTCCTTGCGTCAGCATCCGACGGAAAGTCTTCTTCCTAGCTGTCCACGTCGACGAGGACGTCATAATGGCACGGCTCCACGTGACTCCATCTGACGTCAACGTGCCAATAAGAGGTCCTCGTCGGCGTACTGACGTCAGTTTCACCTCATTTTTTACATGCCTTTGAGGCGAACAGGTGAGAACCGACCCATCAAAAACCGTAAAGAAAGATATATATACACACACAATGACATCTTCCATTGAACTCATATATTTACACGGATACATAAAAATACATATATATATATAAATATATATATATATATACAAATAAATATATATCTCCAGATAAACAAAAATCAACCACTGCAAGATAACTGTGAAATCAGGCAGGCAACGGGGAGGCGGGAGGGACTGTGAGGAATCCACAGGTAGCTAGTGTATCCACCAGAAAAAGCGTTGCCGAAGGTAAGTAACTTGTTCTTCTGATGGATACAACTACCTGTGGATTCCTCACCTTATGAATAGAGTCCCAAAGCTGTACCGCACTCGGTGGTGGGTGCCCGCCTGATTACACCAAGAAATCTTGCAATACAGAACAAGCAAAATGGCCGTCCCTCCTCACTTCAGAGTCAAAACAATAATGTTTTACGAAGGTATGGAGGGACGCCCAAGTTGCCGCTTTGCATATATCTACTAATGGAACTCCTCTCGCTAGGGCCGAGGAAGTAGACTTAGACCTAGTAGAATGGGCCCTGATACCTTCAGGAGGGACTTTCTTCGCCAGAGAGTAACACATTTTTATACACAAGATGACCCACCTGGAGAGTGTTCGTTTCTGGACCGCTCGGCCCTTTCGCTGTCCAACATACCCTACGAACAGCTGATCATCCAAGCGAAAGTCTTTAGTCCTCTCCAGGTAGAAACTCAGCGCCCTCTTAGGGTCCAGCCTATGGAGCCTCTCTTCATCTTTAGAAGGGTGGGGAGGAGGGTAGAACGAGGGAAGGGTAATAGACTGCCCTATATGAAAAGGAGTGACAACCTTTGGCGAAAAGCCACCCTGGTTTTCAGCACCACTTTATCAGGGAAAAACATGATAAAAGGAGGTTTAACAGAAAGGGCTTGAAGCTCCCCAACCCTCCTAGCAGATGTGATCGCAATTAAGAAAACAGTCTTTAAGACCACGTATCTCAACGGGCATGAATGCAAGGGCTCGAAAGGGGAACCCATCAAAAGTGTTAATACCATATTCAAGTCCCACTGAGGCATGTGAAAGGGCGTGGGAGGAAACTTATTCACTAAACCTTTAATAAACCTATTTACAATTGGAGATTTAAACAAAGAAGGTTGGTCTGGAAGGCAAAGAAAAGCCGACAGAGCCACCAAATAACGTTTAACCGTAGCTAGCGTACAGCCTTTCTTTGCTAAACTAAGAGCAAACAAAAGAATATCAGAAAGGTGGGCCTTCAAGGGATCTTTTTGATTCTCCCCACACCAAACCACAAATTTTGCCCACCTGCCGGCATGAATGGATTTAGTGGAGTGTCGCCTGGACGATAGAATAACATCCACTACATCCGGTGGGAGAGAAAACTAACTCAGGTTGTCCCCTCCAATCTCCAGGCATGAAGGTGCAGGCTCTGGAGGTAGGGGTGTAGAACCTGCCCCTGCGACTGTGAGAGGAGGTCTGCCCTGAGCGGGAGATGGAGTGGAGGGCACTGAGAGAGTTGAAGCAGGTCTGTATACCATACCCTTCTCGGCCAGTCCAGTGCCACCAAGATGACTTGGGCCCGGTCTTGACGAACCTTCCTCAAAACCCGAGGAATCAAGGGTATAGGGGGAAATGCATAAAGCAACCGGCTGCTCCAGGACATCTGAAACACATCCCCCAATGCTCCTTGCAACGGATACTGGAGGCTGCAGAACAACGGGCAATGCGCATTCTCTCGAGTGGCAAATAAATCCATCTGAGGAGTACCCCACATCCTGAAGATGTGGAGGACCAGGTCTGGATGGAGACGCCACTCGTGATCTATCGAGAAGTGACGACTGAGACCGTCCGCACGTACATTCAGAACTCCGGCCAAATGATTCGCTATTAAGCAAATCTGATGGTCCTGAGCCCAGGACCAGAGTCGCAGGGCTTCTCTGCAGAGAAGGTACGACCCTACTCCTCCCTGCTTGTTTATATACCTCATCGCGGTAGTGTTGTCTGTTAAGATCTGAACTGACCGACCACGAAGGGAAGGGAGGAAGGCCTTGAGCGCCAAACGTACCGCCCGCAATTCCAACAGATTGATATGCAACATCTGTTCCGCTGGAGACCATTGACCCTTGATCTCCAGGTCCCCAAGATGAGCTCCCCACCCTAGAGTGGAAGCATCCGATATCACTGTGGCCACCGGAGGTGGCAGTGAAAACGTTTTTCCTTGGGAATGGTTGCCGTCCACTGTCCACCAATGAAGATCCGCTACAGCGTCCTTCGAGATCTTTATTGAATCCCTGAGATCTCCTTTGTGCTGGAACCACTGCCTGCGGAGGCACCACTGAAGAGCCCTCATATGCCAGCGAGCGTGAGTGACCAACAGAATGCAAGAAGCAAACAGACCTAGCAGGCGTAAGACCTTGAGGACTGGAACTGCCGCTCCAACTTGAAACAATGGAATCAGCGCCTGAATGTCCTGAACCCGCTGAGGCAGGGGGTAGGCCCGAAACATTGTTGTGTCCAGTACTGCCCCTATGAACAGGAGGCGTTGAGAGGGCTCCAAGTGAGATTTGGGCACATTTACAGAAAAACCCAGATCAAACAACAATTGGGTTGTCATTCGCAGATGAGACAACACAAGCTCTGGAGACTTGGCTTTGATCAACCAATCGTCCAGGCAGGGAAAAAACGCTACTTCCCTCCTTCTGAGATGTGCTGCAACAACCGCCATCACCTTCGTAAAAACCCGAGGTGCTGAAGTAAGTCCAAACGGAAGGACCGCAAACTGGTAGTGTTGCGTTCCGACCACAAACCGGAGATACTTCCTGTGCGACTTGATTATCGGAACATGAAAGTACGCAACCTGCAAGTCGACAGACACCATCCAGTCTCCTTTGTTCAATGCCAATAGCACCTGCGCTAGGGTCAGCATTTTGAATTTTTCCTGCTTGAGGAACAAATTCAAAATCCTCAAGTCTAGGATCGGCCTTAAACGACCGTCCACTTTGGGAATCAGGAAATATCTTGAATAACACCCCTGACCCCTTTCCTGCAACGGCACCAACTCTATAGCGCCCTTTGCCAACATGGTTACAACCTCCTGTTGCAACAACAGAAGATGGTCTTCTGAACAAAAGGAGGGACAGGGGGAAAGGGAGGAGGGAACTCCTGAAAGGGGAGAGCATAACCTTTTTTCCACAATTCTTAGCACCCACGAGTCTGTTGTAATCGACTTCCATTTCTGCAGAAAAAGACTCAATCTTCCCCCTACAGGAGAAGTATGGATGATAAAGTGGGGAAAACTAGGGCTGCTTCTGCTGTTGTCCACCAGAGGAGGATGATGAAGATAACAGCTGCTGGGCTGGCCCTCTAGCTCTACCCCTACCCCGCCCTCTAAAGGCACGATAGGGCGGATTGGCAGGCTGCTGGGCGAAGGACTGCGACCTCCGAAAGGCAGAGCCACGAGTGAACCCCCGAAACCTGCGAAAAGGTCTATAAGAAGTTGTAGCAGAGGTCTGTAAGCATAAGGACTTAGCTGTCGCCCGACAGTCCTTAAACCGTTCAAGGGCAGAGTCTGCCTTGTCCCCAAACAGCTATTCCCCATCAAATGGTAGATCCATTAAGGTGGATTGAACATCAGAAGAAAAACTAGAGGACCTTAACCAGGCATGCCTCCTAGTACCCACAAATGTTCCCATGGCTCTGGCTATTGAATCCGAAGTGTTCAGGCCAGATTGTATAATTTGTTGAGCAGCCGCCTGCGCATCCATAAAAAGGGATCCAAACGACCTCTGCATCTCCTGTGGCAGATCCTTTGCCATTTCCTTAGCGGAGTCCATAAGGGCGTGGACGTATCTGCCCAGCACACAGGTAGAATTAGTAGCCTTAAGCGCCATACTGCATGATGAAAAGATCTTCTTCGAAGACTGCTCCATCCTCTTGGACTCCCTATCAGTTGGGACTCCAGGGAATGTTCCAGGAGCAGACTTCGTGGAACATGACGCCTGGACTACTAAGCTTTCCGGAGTTGGATGTCCTGATAGAAAAAACGGATCTCCTGGTGCACCCATATGTCTCCTTGCCACTGCCCTGTGCACTGCAGGAGTTGTTACTGGCTTCTTCCATAAGTCCAATATAGGCTCAGCTAAAGCCTCATTGAAAGGCAGCAAAGGGTCAGCACTGGACGAAGAGGGATGCAGTAACTCTGTGAGCAGGTTAGTTTTCACCTCCGCCACAGACAAAGGCAAGTCCAGGAACTCTGCTGCCTTCCTCACCACTGTATGGAAGCGGCCTCTTCTGTAAACTCCCCTGGAGACGCAATGTTCCACTCCGGGGAAGTATCCAAACCACTTGCAGTGGCTAGACCCTGGAACTCATCCGAAGGCTCAATCTCTCCTTCCTCCAGCTGGCTAAATTCCTCGTCCTCCAAAAGTCTTAATGCCTTCCTCCGAGATCGAAGATGTGTCTCTAGGGCTGGCGTCGAGTCCATCAACGCCGACGACTTCGAACCTCGAAAAGGCTCAGGAAGAGATGGATGACTCCTAGTCTCACCCGGCGCCGGTACCGGAACCGACACGGAGTCCAACGAAGACCTCCGCAGAGTCGGTTGGCAGGAAGATGATGGAGCCGGTCTGGAAGGAGACATCATCGACGTCGGATGGCGCGGTGATGGAGTCGGCTGACGTGATGGAGGATCCACTGTCAGAAGAGGTGAAGTCCCGCTAGGGGATACCCTCGGCGCCGAACCGACAGTCTCCGTAGGGCAAAAGGGCATGAATGGAGCCACCTTGTACGGCGCCGGAGAGCCCAGATCAAACGCCAATGGCCCCGTGGGACCCACTGGTGCACCAGCAGGGACCATGGATTGAAACACGGCATACACTGCATTACAAAATGCAGCCAGATCCGTCTCTGGAGCCGGAAAAGCTGGGTATTGTTGAGCAGAGGTCTGCTGTACATCAGGCTCCCTCGACGCTGGCGAAAATTGAGGGCTACGATGAACGACCTCAAAGACAGATGGCACCGGCGACAACTCCGGACTCCTGGGCTGAGGCGTCACAGTAGAGCTCATCTCCCATGTCTTCTGGCGTCGAGAAGACCGAGACCTCGATTGGCTCCGCTCCAACCGGCGCCAAGAGTCATGACGGCGCAGAGAGTCATGATGACGCCGCTTCTTATGCCTCTTAGGTGAAGCATGGGAGGAATCCTTTTTATGGCCCTTCTTCTTCGTTTTTGCTAGGAAAAGCTTTGCCTCACGCTCTTTCAGAGCTTTTGGATTCATGCTCTGGCACGAAGAGCATCCTTCCACATCATGCTCTGAACTAAGGCACCAAATACAATCCGAATGGGGGTCGGTCACTGACATCCGACCCCCGCATTCTCTACACGGCTTGAAACCGGACTTTTTTGGAGGCGACATTGTAACCACCAAAAAGCGCTACAGTTATCAACGAGCCAGGAAGAAAAAACATTGGCGTCGAAGGCACGGAAAAAAGGAAAAACTGACGTCAGTACGCCGACGAAGGACCTCTTATTGGCACGTTGACGTCAGACGGAGTCACGTGAAGCCGTGCTATTATGACGTCCTCGTTGACGTCGACAGCTAGGAAGAAGACTTTCCGTCGGATGCTGACGCAAGGACGAATTCATAAGGTGAGGAATCCACAGGTAGTTGTATCCATCAGAATATATTTGAGGGGTGTAGGGGTTTGAAGTGTTTTATGGATAGCTGCTAAGGTGGTGAAAGGGGAAAAGAGTCCTCTCTCGATCTCTGCCCAGAAGGGGGGAGCAACAGATTTAACTGTACCTAATGAATAGATTGTTTGCATATAACTGCCAATTGGAGTTTGCTGAAGCTGAGAAGTACCGCTCCCCTTTTCTCTTTGTCCAGTAAGAGAATGTTGGTTGGGATTATGGGTCTTTTACTGTGCCAAATAAATTGTATGATGACCTTGTTGAGGAGCTTAAAAAAATTAATGGAGAGATACACTGGGAAGAAGCTTATGATGAAGTTTACCTGGGGCACTATCAGCATTTTGATGCAATCTAATCTGCCCTACCAAGCCATGTCTTATTGAAGTCTTATTTTTTTTGGGAGAGTGTTTTCAACATGAGCGCTGGGCTTGGCCAGAGATGTTTAGTTGTAGGTCTAGTTACTTAAGGTGATGATTGTGTCATTTGAGGTTACTATTCCCAAGAACTGCAGGTGTGCAGAGTGGGTTTAGAGGGAAGATCTCTGTTTTTTCCTTATTCAGTGTGTATCCCAAGGCTTTGGCGTAGCTTAGAACTTTGGGCCTGGCTTTGGCTGCATCTTTGATGAGGACGTCATCGGCATAGGCTGCCATCTTATAGCGTTTTGAATTGAATGTAATATCTTTTATGGTGGTATTATGCTGTAATTCAGTTAGGAGGGGTTCAATGTGTAGGAGAAAAAATAGCAGGGATAGGGGACAGCCTTATCTGGGTCATTTGAATAGTTTAAATCCATCAGATAGAGATCCATTTACCCTCACTCTGGCCAATGGTTTGCATAGAGTACAAAGACCATCCGCTCGAAGGCCGATCCCAGGTTGAATTTGATGATCATCAATCTTAAGAAGGGCCAGGTCACTTTGTCAAAAGACTTTTGGTGTCTCACGCAATAGCCATCTCTGGGAAATAAAGTAAGAGGTATTTTTTTAATATGTGAGCACGGAGTTTCATGCTGCCAGATGCAAGTCTTCCTTTTATGAAGCCAGTTTGGGAGGGATGTTGTACTGAGGGGAGTAGTGGGTGGGAGTGGGAGTGTATGTGTGAGCAGGGATGGGAGTGGGGCACCTGTGCTGGGAAAAAGCACACTGTAGTGGAGTGGAAACATGTAGCTATGTCAATAGATGTGTGTAGGGGCGTGCAGGAGTTATTGTGAGACTGGGGTTGAGAACATCAGAGAGCGCCAAACTATTGGGAGTGGCCAACATGGGTCTAGGAGGCTGAACATATTGCAATAGACAGGACATGCTAACATATATAGACATCAAGCATTAATCAAGATGAGATTGAAACGTTTTGAGTCTTAGCTGTTGGGATATTAAGCAGACAGGTAAACCCAACAGGGTTGTGTGGATGGTCATGTTATCATTTTCCCTCTGTGGGTGATTTTAAATCTGTTTGGTCTGATGAAGGAGAAGGTGAGGCTCAGCCATGCTAGGGAATATCTGAGGGCTAGGAAGCCTGTTCTACCGAACACAGACTCTTTTGCATAGCCTTGGGATAGTCCATTCCTGATGCCGTTCCAGGTTAGCGCTTTAGACTTCCTCATTTGTGCGAGTATCACCTCGGAATGCTGGAATCTAAGTGGCCTGAAGATGAGAAGGTGTGGAGTATTGGTGCCTGGGCTTGGTCTGGTTGGCACTCTATGTGCTCTTTTGATTTTGAATGGTCTCTTAAACTTGATGCCTAGAGTTTGTGGTATCCATTGTTCGGGTGAAGGAGGCACATGAGGTGACATGATTCTCTGAGCATCCAGGTAGGCCAAAGATTCTGAGGTTTCCCATTCTCTTTCTTTTTTCTAAGTCTGTTATGCTCCTGATTAGGATGTTTACTTTTTTAGTGGTGGGCTGTGATTTTTTTTTTGTCTTTGAGATGCTTATTCTCTAGATTGCTGATTCTGGATTTGGCTTCCCCTGTTCTTGTGGCGAGGGATTTTAAGTCATTTTGCAAGATGGAGATCCCTATTTGTAGTAGGTCGGTATTTGCTTTGTTGCTTTGTGTCAGTTCTTTAAGTGAGAAGAGGTCTTGTAGGATTAAATCCATTTTGTCATTAGTACCCAAGCTTTGTTTGTTTGGTAGCACACTAAAGGCAAAAGTCATAGAGCATCTTGTCATGAGGCCATCTTGTCATGAGGCCACTAATGTGGATTGATATAATTTGAGGAGAATGGATGCTCGTATTCTTCAGACACTATATTGAGGCAATGTACCGCCCACCCTATCACAAGATGCCTATCCGACACCTTTTCCAGGGCAGAACGCGAACAAAAACAAGGCGGAAACAGTACACAGAAGGGAAAACACTCACCTCTCCACACCCCACGAGGAAGTTCAAAATCCAGTAAACGCAATTATGTACACCAACTACACAAGTCCGGATAGTGCACCAATCATTATTCGTGGACCACTGGGCCCAAAATGCATGACTGGAAACAGAGAGAACACTGCTGGGGCATCAGATCAAAATGAAACAGGCACCTCAGGGGGAGAGGGGGCACCTCAGCCAGATGAACGCAGGACGCCACTGCTGCACAAGGGGGCTCCATGCCCATTGATGCATCCTGAGGAGTGCAAAGACACAAGCCCTCATTCTGACCTTGGCGGGCGGCGGAGGCCGCCCGCCAAAGTCCCGCCGTCAGGTTACCGTTCCGCGGTCGAAAGACCGCGGCGGTAATTCTGACTTTCCCGCTGGGCTGGCGGGCGGTCGCCTTCAGACCGCCAGCCAGCCCAGCGGGAAAGAGGCTTCCACGATGAAGCCGGCTCGGAATCGAGCCGGCGGAGTGGAAGCTGTGCGACGGGTGCAGTTGCACCCGTCGCGTATTTCACTGTCTGCGCAGCAGACAGTGAAATACATGTAGGGGCCCTCTTACGGGGGCCCCTGCAATGCCCATGCCAGTGGCATGGGCACTGCAGGGGCCCCCAGGGGCCCCGCGACCCCCCCTACCGCCATCCGGATCTCGGCGGTCCGACCGCCGGGATCTGGATGGCGGTAGGGGGGGTCGGAATCCCCGCGGCGGTGCAGCAAGCTGCGCCGCCGCGGAGGATTCAATGGGGCCGCGGTACACTGGCGGGACCCCGCCAGTGGTGCCGGTCCGACCGCGGCTTTACCGCCGCGGTCGGAATCCCCATTGGAGCACCGCCGGCCTGTCGGCGGTGCTCCTGCGGTCCTCCGCCCTGGCGGTCAAAGACCGCCAGGGTCAGAATGACCCCCACAGTCTCTCAAGTCTCTCCAGTGGGTGGGTTGCCCACTGCTTCATTCTGGGGAGTGCAGAGCCACAGTCTCTCAAGTCTCTCCAGTGGGTGGGTTGCCCACTGCTTCATCCTGGGGAGTGCAAAGCCACAGTCTCTCAAGTATCTCCAGTGGGTGGGTTACCCACTGCTTTATCCTGGGGAGTGCAAAGCCACAGTCTCTCAAGTCTCTCCAGTGGGTGGTTTGCCCACTGCTTTATCCTGGGGAGTGCTAAGCCACAGTCTCTCCAGTGGGTGGGTTGCCCACTGCTTTATCCTGGGGAGTGCAAAGCCACAGTCTCTCAAGTCTCTCCAGTGGGTGGGTTCTGGAGAGTGCTTCATCCTGCCAAGGACTGAGGTAGTGGATGCCTTTCTCCACTGGTTCTGGAGGGGGCTTTGTGCCCAGAGTGATTCATCCTGTCAAGGACTGAGGTAGTGGATGCCTTTCTCCACTGGTTCTGGAGGGGGCTTTGTGCCCAGAGTGCTTCATCCTGCCGAGGACTGAGGTAGTGGATGCCTTTCTCCACTGGTTCCGGAGGGTGCCTGCTGCCCAGAGTGCTCCACGTGCAGTGTGGCCGGGACAATTCCCTCACCTGGGTGCGTGTGCTACGAGATTGCTGAGGTATAGGTAGCATGATACGCCACAGAGGCACCGACATACCCCACACTGCTGCAGCTTCGCATTCCACCTGCAGGTGACAACAGTGATGACGGTAATGCTTCATGGAAGCTGCCCAGGGTCCTGGAACTCACCACCAGCCTCAGACGACTGACCACTGGGGATGGTAGGCATGTCTGCGGTGGTGCCACTGTCCGAGGACGTCGAGGGGCCGCTTGAGGCAGTGTCTGTCATGGCAGTGCTGGATGCGGGGTCTGTGGCGGCGATGCTGGCTGCGGGGTCTGTGGCGGCGGTGCTGGCTGCGGGGTCTGTGGCAGCAGTGCTGGCTGCGGGGTCTGTGCCGGCAGGGCAGGTGTCAGCACCTGCTGAGGGAGAAAGCAGGATGTCTCCTGCAGCCTTGGACGGGTGCCCACCCGGGAAGAGGCTGGGGACTGTTGCAGCGGTTGTAGACGTGCCGGAGGCGGTGCAGGTGGCGGTGTTCGCCGCCATACAGGTTGGCGTGGACGTGGACAGAAAGTGTGACACTGGTCCCTCAGTCTGTGCCACCATGCCCTCTCCTGACCTGCCCTTCAGTTTTTGGCCCTTCCCCACCTTTAATGGTGGCGCAGTTGTCTTGCCAATATCCCCTTTCGTTTTCGCTGACCCCTTGGTGGCTGGTGTTTTCGGCTTCTCCCTCCGGGATGTGGGCACCTTTTTCACCTTGGCAGGTGGCGGAATGTCCTTGCCCTCGCTACGTGGCACACTGGCAGCCGTGATGGTAGGCGCACTCCATGACCCAGCAGTTGCTGGTACCACTGTAACTGGGTATGTGGTGGCTGAGGTGCTGGGCTGGGACCTGGAAAGCCTGGCCCTAGGGGAAGGACAGAGGGGATGGGGGTGGAGGGGAGGTGAAGGGAGGAGGTCAAGGTTTGCCAGGAAAAGTTTTTTAGACACACTGGGATGGGTAGATGGAGGGGGTCTGGGAGTGGAAGAAGTGGTAGTGGTTGTAGGAGGTGTACGTCTGCTGAATTTAGGTGAAGGTGCATGGGCTGGAGGCTGTCGTGAGGTGGATGGCTGTTAGGTGGGTGTGTGCCTGCGTTTGTGTACTTTGGGAGGAGGGCTCACAGACAAACTGGTAGGAGGACACTGGGGATGTGTGAATGGTAGTGGGGGTGGTGATTGCACGTGAGCGGTGTGTGGTGATGGGCGTGCTGGTGATGCAGGTAGTGGCTGAGGATGTAGTGCATGCAGCTGTGAGTGGAGACGAGACTGGGAGGGAGGAGGGAGACGTGGAGGAGGGGGGACACAGTGGAGGAAGTGGATTTTGGTATGTGTGCATGGGTATGGTGCTTGTGTGAGTGCTTGTGGGATGTGTGGTGCTTATGTTTGCCTGAGCCACTCTTGTGTGTTGATGTGTGTGAATGCTGGTCTGATGGTGTGCTTGGGATAGGCTGAGGTACAGGGGATTGGGAGTGGGTGGAGGAGGTTGGAGGGAGGAGGCTAGACACAGGGACAATGGCTGCCATCAGTGCTGAGGCCAGAGCCTGAAATGCTCTCTGTTGGGCTGCCTGGCCAGAATGAATGCCCTCCAAGTATGCATTTGTTTGTTGCAAATGCCTCTCAACACCCTGGATGGCATTCAGAATGGTAGACTGCCCAAAAGTGAGGGATCTCAGGAGGTCAATAGCCTCCTCAATGAGGGCAGCAGGGCTGACTGGGGCAGGGCCTGAGGTGCCTGGGGCGAAGGAGATGCCCACCCTCCTGGGTGAGCGGGCACGGGACACACGCTGAGGGGCTGCTGGGAGGGCAGTGCTGGTAGGGGGGGTGGTGGCTGTACCTGTTGATGCAGTGGGCACAGAGGGGCCCGCCACCGCAAGGGAGCTCCCATCAGAGGAGGAGTCGCTGTCGCTGGTCTCTGCTTCTGTCCTCGCCGTGGAGCTCCCCTCGCACTCTGTCCCACTGGTGCCTTCAGACTCCGTAGCTTCACCCTCCAGGGCCAAGTGGGATGCAGCTCCCTCCTGCTCCGGTGCCAATGCTCCTCCGTCTGATGATGCTATTGCACACAAGAACAGGGAGACCACAAAAAAGTGGAGGGGGGGAGACAGAAGAAAAACATGTTCAGTGCATGCAACACCACTACCGTTGGCGGAGACAACAGACAGTGAGCAGCCCTCTGCACTACGCCATGCACTTACAGTTCCTAGATTAATCACATGCCCATGGGGTACAAGGCCTAAGCCCAATTGCTGCACACCTGGAAGTCACAGAAGCCTGACTAGGTGTAGATGGCTCTAACCACTAGTGGGGTTGCAGTGCCACATAGCCTGCCTCACAAGGGACCTTGCCTACCAAGATCGCCCTGGCTTAGGGGAACCCACTGGCCACCTCCCCTGCCCAGACACCTCGTAATGCGTGCAAAGTCAGCTGAATGAGAGTGTACTCACCCCCTTGTGGCTGCTGTGATGCCCTCAAGCGCCCATCCAACTCCAGATAGGCCACCGCCAGGATCCGGAACATCTGTGGGGTCATGGTGCGACGGGCACCTCTCCCACGTTGGGAGGCCATCCCCAGCTGGGCCTCCGCCATCTTCTTGCTCCAGCGGCGCAGGTCCTCCCATCTTTTCCGGCAGTGGGTGCTCCGTCTGTGGTGGACCCCCAGGGTCTGGAAGGCTTTGGCGATGGCATGCCAAATACCCTTCTTCTGGTGGGCGCTGACCTAGAGGAATGGTACAGGGGGAAAGGAAATTACTTACTCGTCGGACCGTCATACTCATTGCCCCCCCCATTCCCACCCTTGCCCTGACGCACATAAACTCACCATCCGCACATGCAGGCCTCAGCCCCCCTCCCCAATGTCTCTTCCATCCACACCACTCAAAGCAGGCATTGGCCATGCAGCATGCTCACAGCGTACTCACCTGTTTGTCTGGAGGACTGTACAGTTGCGTGTACTGGGGGAGGACCCCGTCTACTAGTTTCTCCAACTCCTCTGAAGTGAAGGCAGGGGCCCTTTCCCCCGACACCTGAGCCATTGTCGCTTCCAGACACAGGTCACAGCAGCACTTGCAGTGTAGGTCCTCTCCTGTTGAAGGTCAGGTATCAAGTGAGTGAACAGACAGAAAATGGCAGTCACGTCTGCGGCAGTGCATGCCATCACCGCCGGCGTACATCGTCATTGGCTCCTCGGACCCACAGGGCCCAATGTTAACCAATGCAGAATTGCGTTGCGGTCTTCGACCGCCCACCGCGACGTGTACAACGCCAGCGCAGTTACCTCATATCCCCTTGTCCCACCTTACAGGTCAGGCAGCCGCCATTTCAGGATGCCACATGGCATTAATAATAACTGCGTCACAACTATGTAGGCCTGGAATACACATAGTTACAGGCACATTGCGGATTAATAAATTTGTGCAAATGACATTTTGGGATACCTCAGTGTTGGCTGACTCTCTGCTCACTGTTCTCCTCCATAGGGCACATCTGCTGGGGCAGGTGATGAGATGGCGGTGTACAGACCGCTGGTGGACCTGTCGACAATGAAAGAGAGACACATAGGCCCTCATTCTGACCTTGGCGGGCGGCGGAGGCCGCCCGCCAAAGTCCCGCCGTCAGGTTACCGTTCCGCGGTCGAAAGACCGCGGCGGTAATTCTGACTTTCCCGCTGGGCTGGCGGGCGGTCTCCTTCAGACCGCCAGCCAGCCCAGCGGGAAAGAGGCTTCCACGATGAAGCCGGCTCGGAATCGAGCCGGCGGAGTGGAAGCTGTGCGACGGGTGCAGTTGCACCCGTCGCGTATTTCACTGTCTGCGCAGCAGACAGTGAAATACATTTAGGGGACCTCTTACGGGGGCCCCTGCAATGCCCATGCCAGTGGCATGGGCACTGCAGGGGCCCCCAGGGGCCCCGCGACCCCCCCTACCGCCATCCGGATCTCGGCGGTCCGACCGCCGGGATCTGGATGGCGGTAGGGGGGGTCAGAATCCCCGCGGCGGTGCAGCAAGCTGCGCCGCCGCGGAGGATTCAATGGGGCCGCGGTACACTGGCGGGACCCCGCCAGTGGTGCCGGTCCGACCGCGGCTTTACCGCCGCGGTCGGAATCCCCATTGAAGCACCGCCGGCTTGTCGGCGGTGCTCCCGCGGTCCTCCGCCCTGGCGGTCAAAGACCGCCAGGGTCAGAATGAGGGCCATAATAGTCACATACAGTCTTGATCGTGCAACAATCCAGGAACTGTGTGCCCAGTTGGAGCCAGACCTGATGTCAGCTATCCGCCATCCCACAGGGATACCCCCTCTAGGGCAGGTCCTGTCAGTACTCCATTTCCTGGCAAGTGGTTCCTTTCAAACAACAGTGGCCAATGCATCAGGGATGTCCCAGCCAATGTTTTCTAACGTGTTGTCCAGAGTGTTGTCTGCCCTGTTGAAACACATGCGCAGCTACATCGTGTTCCCTCAGGTGGAGGATTTGCCCACAGTGAAAGGTGACTTCTATGCCCTGGGACATATCCCCAACACCATTGGTGCCATTGATGGGACACATGTGGCATTAGTACCCCCGCAGGAGTGAACAGGTGTACAGAAATAGAAAAAGCTACCATTCGATGAATGTGCAGATGGTGTGTTCGGCAGACCAGTACATCTCCCATGTGAATGCTAAGTATCCTGGCTCAGTGCATGATGCATACATTTTGAGGAATAGCAGCATCCCTTATGTGATGGGGCAACTCCAGAGGCACCGTGTGTGGCTAATAGGTGAGGCCAAGGACCCAATACAGTGTGAATAGGTGTCTGGGTATAGGGTCCCTACGGGTTAGTGTGTGTCTAACACTTGTCCCTCGATATTTGCAGGTGACTCTGGTTATCCCAACCTGTCATGGCTACTAACCCCAGTGAGGAATCCCAGGACAAGGGCAGAGGAACGCTACAATGAGGCACATGGGCGAACTAGGAGGGTGATTGAACAAACCTTCGGCCTCCTGAAGGCCAGATTCCGGTGCCTCCATATGACAGGTTGTTCCCTCTACTACTCACCAAAAAAGGTGTGCCAGATAATCGTGGCCTGCTGTATGCTGCACAACCTGGCTTTGCAACGGCAGGTGCCTTTTCTGCAGGAGGATGGGTCAGCTGGTGGTCTTGTGGCAGCTGTGGAGCCTGTGGACAGTGAAGAAGAGGAGGCAGAAGAAGAGGATATCGACAACCGAAACAACATAATCATGCAATACTTCCAGTGAGACACAGGTAAGAAGATGTCACTGCCTCCCACATCTCATACAATTTCAGGAGCTAGCATAAGTCTGTCATATTCACTCAGTGTATGGACCCTGACTTGTCACTTTGCCTTTCCATTTCACAGATGTGGGTCCCACTTTGTGCCCTGCTATATTTCCTCCAGGCCTACAGCTGTGTTACATTGGTATGTACACAAGTAAATAGACATTGCTATATTCCATGGCTATTGCAATTGCACGTTTGTGAAAGCACAGACTGACTCCAGATTGTTTTGTGATTGAAGTGTGTTTATTTCTGTGCAAATAAGTGGAGGGGGTTGTAAAATGGGCTGGGGGGATGGTGGAGGAATGTCCATGGCAGAGTCCAGTCTATTTGTTTCACAGGTGCATTGTCCAAAGGGGCATAGGAAGTGGAGGAATGGAAGTTGAAGGATGGACAGGGTGACAAAGTGGGACAGAAGGGTGACATTCAGGGAGGTCTCATTTCCTGGCGGGGGTCTTGGCAATGTTCTCTGTCTTGTTCCTGGATCTCAGGGATCGTTTGCAGAGTGGTTCTCCATCTGCAGAGGGTGGGGTGCTGGTGTTGTGTTCCTGTGGCGGTACCTCCTGTCCACTAGGGCCGGCGGAAGTGGAGGGCTGCTCAACATCCAGGCTAGTGTAAGGGGCCCCTCGTTGTGCCACTGTGTCGCTCCTGGTGTTGACAAGGTCTTGCAGCAACCCTGCAATGGTGACCAGGGTGTTGTTAATGGACTTCAAGTCCTCCCTGATCCCAAGGGAGTGTTCCTCCTGCAGTCGCTGGGTCTCCTGAAACTTGGCCAGTACCGTTGCCATCGTCTCCTGGGAATGATGGTAAGCTCCCATGATGTTGTAGAGTGCCTCATGGAGAGTGGGTTCCCTGGGCCTGTCCTCCCCCTGTCGCACAGCAGTCCTTCCAGCTTCCCTGTTGTCCTGTGCCTCTGTCCCCTGAACCATGTGCCCACTGCCACTGCCCCCAGGTCCCTGATTGTCCTGTGTTAGTGGGCTTGCCTGGGTTCCCTGTAGTGATGGACACACTGCTGATTGACGTGTCCTGGGGACAGAGGGATGGGCCCGCTGGGTGGGTGCTATGTTGGTGTTTCCTGAGGGAGGAGGCTCTGTGGTGGCTTGTGTCAGTGTCAGGGGAACCAACTGTCCTGAGGTCCCTGATGGGCCGGGCTGGTCATCTTGATCCAGTTGTGCAGAGCTGCTGTCATCACTGTGGGTCTCTTCTGTGGGGGAACTGGATATGTCTGGCACCTCCTGTCCGGTGACGTTGGGTAGGGGTCCTGTAGGGGTGTAAAGGCATGATTATTGCACCTGTGTGTGCCATCGTGTGCAATGAGTGAGTGACCCTGTACTCCAGTGCTTGCATTCTTGGCTTGGTCCTTGTGTGATAGTTGGTTTGGGGTCTGTGTGGGTATCTGTAGTGGACATGCTTTGGTGATGGGTGTCCATGCATTGGTGTTACATGCAGGGCTTGTTTTTGGTATGTGTGGGTTGTGTTGGTGGGGTATCTGTGGGTTGTTGGGGTGATGGGTGTGAGGGTAAGGGTGGGGTATGTGATGGCATGCAAGTAGGGTGGGGAATAAAGTAGTAAAGATTTGCCTTACCAGAGTCCAGTCCTCCTGCTACTCCTGCGAGGCCCTCAGGATGCAGTATTGCCAAGACTTGCTCCTCCCATGTTGTTAGTTTGGGGGAGGAAGTGGGGGTCCACCGCCAGTCCTCGGTACAGCAATCTGGTGTCTGGAGACCACGGAATGCACCTTTCCCCGTAGGTCGTTGCACCTCTTCCTGATGTCATCCCGTGTTCTTGGATGTTGTCCCACTGCATTGACCCTGTTGACAATTCTGCGCCATAGCTCCATCTTCCTTGCAATGGAAGTCTGCTGCACCTGTGATCCAAATAGCTGTCGCTCTACCCGGACGATTTCCTCTACCATGACCCTGAGCTACTCCTCAGAGAACCTGGGGTGTTGTTGAGGTGCCATGATGTGGTGTGGGTGGTGTGTGTTGTGATGTGTGAGGGGATGTGTTGGTGTGTGTTGTTTGAGGTGCGTGGATGTTGTGTAAGTGATGGTGTTGTGAGTCTGTGGATGATGGTGTTGTTTTAGTTAGTGTCTCTCTGTGGCCTACTTTCAAATTTCTGGTAGTAAGGGTTTATGGGTGATGTGGGTGTGTGCTTTATATTGGATTGGGTGTGTGGGTGTGGTGTGTGTATTTCGAATTGTCCAATGTGGTTGTGTTTTGTATATGTGTGTGTATTTTGAGCGCGGCGGAGTGTACCGTCAATGGATTACCGTGGTTGAAAGCCCGCTGCGTTGATTCGTGCGTCGTGATACTGTGGGCGTATTCCTGTTGGGGTGACGGTGGAGGTTTTGTTATCGCCAGTTTATCACTGACCTTTGGTGTTGTGGACTTGGTGTGGTGGACTTGTCTGTATTAAGGTGGATTCCGAGCTGTGGGTCGTAATACCTGTAGCGGAATTCCGTGGCCGCAGCGGTATGTTGGCGGTCTTCTTGCACGGCGGTAAGCAGCATTTACTGCCATGGTTGTAATGAGGGCCTATGTGTGCCCCAGATTAATGCTGTTCAATGACTCTAGAATGAAAATGTCACTTACCCAGTGTACATCTGTTCGTGGCATCAGTCGCAGTAGATTCGCATGTTCTGCAATAGCTCGCCATCTGGTGTTGGGCCGGAGTGTTACAAGTTGTTTTTCTTCGAAGAAGTCTTTCGAGTCACGGGACCGAGTGACTCCTCCTTTTGTCTCCATTGCGCATGGGCGTCGACTCCATCTTCGATTGTTTTTCCCCGCAGAGGGTGAGGAAGGAGTTGAATTGTAGTAATAGTGCCCATGCAATGGAGTGACTAAGTATACACCTATTTAAGGTTGAGATGATACATATATAAATAATTGAAGGTAACTTCCAAACTGCTACAGGCTCCCGGGGAGGCGGGTGGGCACATGCGAATCTACTGCGACTGATGCCACGAACAGATGTACACTGGGTAAGTGACATTTTCAGTTCGATGGCATCTGTCGCTGTAGATACGCATGTTCTGCATAGACTAGTAAGCAGTTATTTCCCCAAAAGCGGTGGATCAGCCTGTAGGAGTGGAAGTAGTCTGAAATAACGTCCTTAATACAGCTTGACCTACTGTGGCTTGTTGTGCGGATAACACGTCTACACAGTAGTGCTTGGTGAATGTGTGAGGCGTAGACCATGTGGCTGCCTTACATATTTCTTGCATTGGGATGTTTCCTAGAAAGGCCATGGTAGCACCTTTCTTTCTGGTTGAGTGTGCCCTTGGTGTAATGGGCAGCTGTCGTTTAGCTTTAAGGTAGCAGATTTGGATGCATTTAACTATCCATCTGGCTATACCTTGTTTTGAAATTGGGTTTCCTGCATGAGGTTTTTGAAATGCAATAAAGAGTTGTTTAGTCTTTCTAATGTTCTTTGTTCTGTCAATGTAATACATCAATGCTCTTTTGACATCTAATGTATGTAGTGCCCTTTCAGCTACGGTATCTGGCCGTGGAAAGAACACTGGAAGTTCCACTGTTTGATTTAGATGGAACGGTGAAATAACCTTTGGCAAAAATTTAGGATTGGTCCTTAGGACGACTTTATTTTTGTGTAGTTGTATAAAAGGTTCCTGTATAGTAAACGCCTGAATCTCGCTTACTCTTCTCAGGGAAGTAATGGCGATGAGAAATGCCACCTTCCAGGTTAGGAACTGTATGTCGCAGGAGTGCATGGGTTCAAAAGGTGGACCCATAAGTCTAGTTAGGACAACATTTAGGTTCCATGAAGGAACAGGTGGTGTTCTTGGTGGTATAATTCTCCTAAGGCCCTCCATGAATGCTTTAATGACTGGTATTTTATATAGGGAAGTTGAATAGGTAGTCTGCAGGTATGCAGATATTGCTGCAAGGTGAATCTTAATGGAAGAGAAAGCTAGGTTAGATTTTTGTAAGTGAAGCAAGTAACCCACTACGTGTTCTGGAGTTGTGTGTAATGGTTGTATTTGATTAATATGGCAGTAGCAAACAAACCTCTTCCATTTACTTGCATAGCAGTGCCTGGTGGATGGCCTTCTTGCTTGTTTTATGACTTCCATACATTCTTGGGTAAGTTGTAAGTGCCCGAATTGTAGGATTTCAGGAGCCAGATTGCTAGATTCAGCGATGCTGGATCTGGGTGTCTGATCTTTTGGTTGTGCTGTGTCAACAGATCTGGCCTGTTGGGCAATTTGATGCAGGGTACCACTGATAGGTCTAGCAGCGTTGTGTACCAGGGTTGCCTTGCCCAAGTTGGTGCTATCAATATGAGTTTGAGTTTGCTTTGACTGAGTTTGTTTACCAGGTAAGGAAGGAGAGGGAGAGGAGGAAAAGCGTAAGCAAATATCCCTGACCAGTTCATCCATAGGGCATTGCCTTGGGATTGTTTGTGTGGGTACCTGGATGCGAAGTTTTGGCATTTTGCGTTCTCCCTTGTCGCAAACAAGTCTATCTGAGGTGTTCCCCAGAGTTTGAAATAAGTGTTCAGAATTTGGGGGTGAATTTCCCATTCGTGGACCTGTTGGTGATCTCGAGAGAGATTGTCTGCGAGTTGATTTTGTATCCCTGGTATAAACTGTGCAATTAGGCGAATTTGGTTGTGAATTGCCCAATGCCAAATTTTTTGTGCTAGCAGGCTTAACTGCGTGGAGTGCGTCCCTCCCTGCTTGTTTAGATAATACATTGTTGTCATGTTGTCTGTTTTGACGAGAATGTATTTGTGAACTATTATTGGTTGGAAAGCTTTTAGTGCTTGAAAAACTGCTAGAAGTTCTAGGTGATTGATATGCAGTTTTGTTTGATGTACATTCCATTGTCCTTGTATGCTGTGTTGATCGAGGTGTGCTCCCCACCCTGTCATGGAAGCATCTGTTGTTATTACGTATTGTGGCACTGGGTCTTGGAAAGGCCGCCCCTTGTTTAAATTTATGTTGTTCCACCACAGAAGCGAGAGGTAAGTTTGGCGGTCTATTAACACCAGATCTAGAAGGTGACCCTGTGCTTGAGACCACTGTGATGCTAGGCACTGTTGTAAGGGCCTCATGTGCAGTCTTGCGTTTGGGACAATGGCTATGCATGATGACATCATGCCTAGGAGTTGTAATACCATCTTTGCTTGTATTTTTTGTGTTGGATACATGCGTTGTATGATGGTGTTGAAATTTTGAATTCTTTGTAGACTTGGAGTGGCTACTCCCTTTGATGTGTCTATTATGGCTCCCAGGTATTGTTGTACCTTGCGTGGCAGAATTTTGGATTTTGTGAAATTGACGGTGAACCCGAGTTTGAAGAGGGTTTGTATGATCTGATTTGTGTGATTTGAGCACTGTATGAACGAATGGGCCTTGATTAGCCAGTCGTCCAAATATGGGAACACATGTATTTGCTGCCTTCTTAAGTGTGCAGCGACTACCGCTAGACATTTGGTAAAGACTCTTGGTGCGGTTGTTAATCCGAAAGGCAGTACCTTGAATTGGTAATGTATTCCTTTGAATACAAACCTTAGGTATTTCCTGTGCGATGGGTGTATTGGTATATGGAAATAAGCATCCTTGAGGTCTAAAGTTGCCATGTAGTCGTGTAGTTTTAGCAATGGCAATACTTCTTGTAGTGTGACCATGTGGAAGTGGTCTGATTTGATGAAAGTGTTTACTACTCTGAGGTCTAGGATTGGTCTCAGCGTTTTGTCCTTCTTTGGTATCAGAAAGTACAGTGAGTAAACTCCTGTGTTTATTTGTGTGTTTGGCACTAATTCGATTGCATTCTTTTGCAATAGTGCCTGCACTTCTATCTCCAGGAGATTGGAATGGTGTGTTGTTAAATTTTGTGCTTTTGGTGGTATGTTTGGAGGGAATTGTAGAAATTCTATGCAATAACCATGTTGGATAATTGCTAGAACCCAAGTGTCTGTAGTGATTTCCTCCCATGCTTTGTAATAATGACCTATTCTTCCCCCAACTGGTGTTGTGTGGAGGGGGTGAGTGACATGTGAGTCATTGTTTAGTAGTAGGGGTTTTGGGGCTTTGAAATCTCCCTCTATTTCTAGGGAATTGCCCTCCTCTATATTGTCCCCGAAAACCTCCTCTATACTGTCCCTGGTAAGTGGACGGTGTTGCTTGTGAGGTGCTGGCTTGTGTGCTTTGACCCCGAAACCCCCCTCGAAAGGGCGTTTTACGGAATGTGCTGTAATTCCCTCTGCTCTGCGGGGAGTAGAGTGCGCCCATGGCTTTGGCAGTGTCCGTATCTTTTTTGAGTTTCTCAATCGCTGTGTCCACTTCTGGACCGAACAGTTCTTTTTCATTAAAAGGCATATTGAGAACTGCTTGTTGAATCTCTGGTTTAAATCCAGACGTTCGGAGCCATGCATGCCGTCTGATAGTTACAGATGTATTAATTGTCCGTGCAGCTGTATCTGCAGCGTCCATGGAGGAACGTATCTGGTTGTTGGAGATGGTCTGTCCCTCCTCAACCACTTGTTTCGCCCTATTTTGGAAGTCCTTGGGCAGATGTTCAATGAGATGTTGCATCTCGTCCCAGTGGGCTCTGTCATAGCGCGCAAGTAGTGCCTGGGAGTTCGCGATGCGCCACTGGTTTGCAGCTTGTGCTGCGACTCTTTTACCAGCTGCATCGAACTTGCGGCTTTCTTTATCTGGGGGTGGTGCATCTCCAGATGTGTGAGAGTTGGCCCTTTTCCTAGCTGCTCCTACAACAACAGAGTCTGGTGGCAGCTGTGTAGTGATGAAAGCCGGGTCCGTAGGAGGCGGCTTATACTTCTTTTCCACCCTTGGTGTGATTGCCCTACTTTTGACCGGCTCCTTAAATATGTCTTTTGCGTGCCGGAGCATACCAGGGAGCATAGGCAGGCTTTGGTAGGAGCTGTGGGTGGAGGAGAGTGTGTTGAACAAGAAATCATCCTCGACTTGTTCTGAGTGGAGGCTTACGTTATGAAATTGTCCTGCTCTAGCCACCACCTGAGAGTACGCGGTGCTGTCTTCTGGTGGAGATGGCTTTGTAGGGTAGGCCTCCGGGCTGTTATCTGACACTGGGGCGTCGTATAGGTCCCATGCGTCCTGATCTTGGTCACCCTGGCTCATGGTGGTGTGAGCTGGGGAGTGAGATGGAGTTTGTGCTGGTGAAACGTTAATCACGGGCGGAGGAGAGGGTGGTGGTGTAATTCTTTTAACCACTTTTGGTTGTGGTGCTTGTTCCGTCTGGAACTCCAACCTCCTCTTTCTCCTAATGGGGGGAAGGGTGCTTATTTTTCCTGTCCCCTGCTGAATGAAGATACGCTTTTGCGTATGGTCCACATCAGTTGCTTGTAGCTCTTCCTCAAACCTATGCTTTTGCATTTGGGAGGTCAGCGAGTGCTCTTCTGTATAAGAGCCTGAAGCTGGGTCGCTTGCAGTTTGTTTCGGCGTCGAAACTTTGTCTGCGTGTTTTTTCGGCTCCGAGGTGACTTTTTTCCTTTTCGGGGCCGAAACCTCTCGGCGTCGATCTGTTTCGGTGCCGCTGTCTCGGCGTCGAGCCGTGTCCACACCGGCATCTCGGTGTCGAGGCTTGTCTCCAGCACTTTCTCGGTCCCGAGAAGGCTGCGTGCCGGTGTCTCGACCGGAGTCGGACGATCTCGGCACTGTTTTGGCCTTTTTCGGTGCCGACGGTCGGTCACCGAATTTATGGGTGGAGCCATGGCCTGGTGGCAGTGGCGTCCCCTGGGCCTTGTAAATGTTTCTTTGTGTGGTTTTCGACGTCTTACTCACGGTTTGTGTGTCGTCGAATCCTTCGGAGTCTGAGTCTTGGATCGAGAAGGTACCTTCTTCTTCCTGTTCCTCGAACTCCCGTTGGGCTGTCGGTGCGGACGCCATTTGAAGTCTTCTGGCTCGACGGTCTCGGAGTGTTTTTCGGGACCGGAACGCACGACAGGCCTCGCAGGTGTCTTCGCTGTGCTCAGGTGACAGGCACAGGTTGCAGACCAAGTGTTGGTCTGTGTAGGGGTATTTATTGTGGCATTTGGGGCAGAAACGGAACGGGGTCCGTTCCATCGGCGTTCTTCAGCACGCGGTCGGGCCGACCAGGCCCCGACGGAGGATCGAAAAACTACCCCGAAGGGCACCGGAGCTCTTCGATCTTCGATGCGGTGTGGAATCTAAGTACGCCGATCCCGAACGCAACAATACCGACGAAAATCTTCCGAAATTAGCTAATTTTCCGTTCCGAAACTCGGAGCGACAGGAACACGTCCGAACCCGATGGCGGAAAAAAAACAATCGAAGATGGAGTCGACGCCCATGCGCAATGGAGACAAAAGGAGGAGTCACTCGGTCCCGTGACTCGAAAGACTTCTTCGAAGAAAAACAACTTGTAACACTCCGGCCCAACACCAGATGGCGAGCTATTGCAGAACATGCGTATCTACAGCGACAGATGCCATCGAACATGTTGTTACTGAGATTCCTGGTAGTGGGAAGGCTCCTGTACTACTGTAGACCTGTACTGTTCCGAACCCGTTGTTTTGGTACCCTACTTCAACACCCTCTCAAATTCAATAGCAGCTGATGCCCTAGTTCCCACTTCACGGAAAAGTTTGGACACAGTTCCAGTTCACAAGAAGTGTTGCCGAAATGACCCTGAAAACTACCACACCATCAATCCGATTGACAAAATCCACAAGACTTTCTGTAAACAAGTCCTAGATAAACTGACAGTCTGCTTGCCTGAAATTAGGCCCTCAGTCATTTCCAAGTGGGGTTTAGACCCAAGATTAGCACGGCCAATCAGGTCTTCCAGTTTCTTATGATTAGATGGAAATCAATGGATATTAATCAAGGCAGATCTAAAGACCCCTTTCGACATGGTGACAAGAGGGAAATCGTTGGAAATCTTTAAGGTGCTGGGAGTTCCACCTAGACATTATAATACGTCGATACAAGTGTCACCTAAACACCATGGACCCAGCGTTTTTTACCAGAGTAATTCTGCTTAAAGAAAGGGGTTGGCCCAGCTTAAATGCCAAGCACAATCTTGTAGGAATCAGAACATAAACACCAATTTCTGCCTGTGTGCTCAAAAAGGTGCAAAGGGGAGTAATCCTCCCCACATGAGTTGCACATGCCTGTGGCATCAGTACTTTCCACAGGAGTCAGGAATACCAGGCTGTTTTCTAGCAGACTAACAATGAATAACAAGGGTAGGAGTTTAGAGTCCACCAACATCTAGAGATCAGCTATTGTTCTAGTGAATGCCAGTCCTATGGAATGGAAAGCCCTACTATTGCCAAGTCCTGGTCACTCACAATTCCTTACTAATTAAAATGATTAACTGGTGATGTGACCTGTGAAAATATTTGCTCTGCTCTCAACTTTCTATCTCAAATACAGTGTGAATACACAGAATGTCTAATAGAAGGAGTTTACGTACAGGAATTAAATATCAGAGGCTGCATTAGTGTAGTTAAGTACAAGCAATTATAACTAATAAGTAGATGATCTAAAACATGGCATCAGATGCAGATGCATGCTGCTTAAGTGCACAAGCAGATCTGTGTAAACTACATTACATAAACGTTGATTACCCAAGTGTTCAGGTTGGTAAGTGTTCAAAGGACAGGCTGAGCTTTTTCGGAGAAAGGATCTGAGATTGATTGGGAAGGTGGTGCAAACTCATTATGGAAGATTTTTTATTTGTCAAAAAAGGTTTACAAATAGGCAAAACGAGTACATATTCTTTTACCTGCTCTTTAGCCTAGAAATGACTGTGGCTAATAGATATATTAGCTGAAAAAGGTTCATAAATTCAAGCAAGACAAATATCTCTGACTTATGAAAATGAGAGGGCTCCTGGTAGTAAGGAACAGTAAAAATGACTACGTGTCCACCCATCCAATTTGGGTGACCAATTTTGTAGCCATTTCTCCGATGGCCCTTACGCCCCGGGCCGTCAGAGGGGATTTATCCCAGCGGAGGCAGGGTAGTCTCCACCATGATTAACCCCACGATCCGCCTGCATCTAAGTGCAGCGAGCGGTCTGCATTCATGGCGGTGAGGATACTCAGTTTCTCTTGCAACGGAGTACCCTTACCTCCAAGAATTAAATCGGGCCCATGGTGTTTAAATTCCTATATTTCTTGAATTTGTCCTGTTACTAATGTTATTTAAGTGATCTTTGTTGTCTTTCATTATATCACAAGTGAAAGTTCAAGAAACTTTAGTAAATTCCTTCTTATGCCTACTTCGCCTATTGGGGAGCCTCTGACACTCCTTGGCAGACTATGGGAATATTTTGAGAAGCACGTCTAAGTAATGACTGTGTTAAAGCTATCTCTTTTAAAATGCGAATGCCAGGCATTTCTAAAATCAAGAAAAGACGCCTTAGTTCTCTCTGGTTGGCTCAATTTCATTCCTGATATTTGGGAGATATGTTTTGTTATTTAGCATTTGTATAGCTAAAATTGCCACTGGTGTGGTGGCATCATGGCACTCCTACTGGTAGGAATGGTTACCTGTTAGACCTTATGCTTTGTTGGAGAGGTGTGTGGTTGTTGTATGTACTGTGTGGGAATAGTTGGCGTTGAGGTAGGGTGGCACGCAGACTTGTTCCGTTTCTTTGAACTTGACACTGCTAGAATCAGTGCTAATGTTTACAGAGTTATGTGAGAGAAACCTCAGAAGAGCATGTTTAATGCAGTATGTATTCTAAAATGCGTGACTGAGGAATTGTCAGGGCTATCTCCTCTCTGATGCTGGTGATGGTGCAACCCCAGAGAATCACTTAAACACCAGTGTATGGGTGCATGAAGTACACCCATGAGAGGTGAATAGGTGCAACCCAGGGCATACCACACACCACAGCAAATGGTCCATCCAGAATCCCAGATGGCATGACTCTAGGAAAACGAAAGGTAGTAAATGGGTCTTTGCTTGTGAATCACCACTGGCCCTAACTGTGGTGCTGCAGACTAGAGGCTCCCTAGGGCATTACACTACTCAACAGGGATGTTGCCCCTTTGTACACTTTCTGGCAGGCGCCTAAGTACAAATGCCTCTTCTGAGTAACCTACATCTGCAAAGTCTGTAGTCAGAACTTACTATACTGAAAGTAACATGCGTGAGAGACTTCAGATGCCTAACGAGGTGTAGCAAGTTGGTTATTCCAATAACATAGATCTTTCTATATGCCAACGCACACATAGTTTTTGCTCTTTTGCCTTTTTTGCATTATCTTCTGCCTATCTGCGAGCTTATCACCAAGTTTGACTTCCTCCGTTTTCTCTAATGCAGTTCTGCAATTTATATAAATCAGAAAACCCAGCGACCATGTATACTTCCTGCTCCATATCACCCAGAACTGATTACCTAAAGAGACAAACCTTGATTATTTGTTGAACTCTAACAGATGGGCAAAGCACTTATATTCATAATGTTTGAGGCCTATCACTTAATGTGTGTTGAAACCCATTACCAAGCTTTATGTTTCCTGGGGAATCGAAGGATTCCTTCAGATTGTGTGCTTTTGTGGCTGTTTTAGAAAAGAAATATTCTGCAGACAACCTGCAACAAAGAAAAATATGCAACGCCAAATAGAAAAAGATGTGTGGTGAAGGTAGGTGTCTGTTAAGAAGCAGCTAATGACAGAGGAGGAGGGCCATGTGCACTGGGTGATCATGTGTTGTGAACATTCTTTGCTGATGTGGTTATGATGTATTGTTGTTCTTTAAAGGGCTGCAGGTCGGGGCAGCAATAAAAGGAGATTGCATAATGTTAGCCTCCGGCCTTGTAATAGAATCTAAGCATTCCTTCAGATGTTGTGCTTTAGCGGTGCTCTTTCTGACATGGAAAATCTGCTGAGTTAAAGAGTCCATCAGAAATACAAAGTATTTACCTCTGGTATGGCCCATTCTGATGGATACTTGAGTATTTCCTCTACTGATTTTCATTATCTACTCAGACTTCTGATTTTTCCGAGACTATTCCCCTCCCTTCAGGGAGAGGAATATTTGTGGATGTTGGAGTGGTGGTATCATACGGATCTCCAGTGTTTTCACTTCCACGAAGCACTTCAGAGTACATCAGAGTACCACCATACCCCCGGTGAGTATGAATCTTCCGTAGCCACACATAAGCAGCTGGTCACATAGAGTGACTTGAAATATGCATGGAGAATTGAGCACCTTCCAGAAGTAATCCTGCTTTAGTATTTATGTGATCTCCCACCACCACGGGCTGCTCTGTTATATCATTGTGACTCACTTCAATATAACCACGAGCTTCAGCAGTTTCAGGAGTATTAAACTAGTAACTCTAAATTTGCCATAAGCAATTAGTAAGCAGCTATATTTTCTGTTGCTGGGGACCCTTACTGAGCCTTTAGGCCCTTCATAGCTGGCATGATGTGAGCAGGAGGCCTAGTTAAATGATTTCTCTGTCGTTTGTTTAATTGCATATATGTTGTTTGTGAGGAGCCATCAGCATCGCTTGGAGGGAGGTTTAGACCTGAACAGTTTGGTCATGAGCAGTCTCTTGAACATGGCAAGATACCATAGATAAAATAATATATGTACTGGTAGTATTCTAAAGATGGATCCACCTGCAGATGATGGACCACACTCTTGAGAATTACTACGAATGCCCTCATTTTTACTCATTCAGATGCAAACTCATTTTTGTACTCAAATCAGTATTTTGACTAGGGTGGAAACAGTATGCCACTAATGTTTTTGCAGGGTGATTTTTTACCGGATAAAATCAGGAGAAAAACATATGTTTGGGGTTTGCACACTTTGTAACAAAGGACCAGGGGAATAATTAGCGGCTATCCTCCGTTCCTTGATCTAAAACTCAGAATTGTGGGAAAATTGTACATCCAGTGATTACAATACCATTTGTTATTGCCTATGTTGGAGTGAGGGCGAAACTATCCAATCTAATTTACCAAACAATTTGGAGTATGCCAGGGAAGATACCAGTGGCGTACAGTTTCTGATAGCAAGTCTGCATGGAGTGGAGAAGGGAAACTCTTCAAGCTCACAGATACCTTTTGGATTTATGATTTTCTTCACATGAAGATGAGTTTCCTTGCAAAGTCTCCGATTCTCTGATGGACTCTAGAAAAATAGGGATATTGCAGCCTCACTTCCACAATTTCTACACCACCTTTGGCTGGAGCATTGAGGTGCAAATTGCAAATGAAAATGAGTGTCGAGGATGAATTAGTAATCCTAGTGGGACAACTTCTGTTACAGTTCCCTTCAAACTACATGCGTGTCAAAAAGATTTTTGTTGCTTAATTTCGTAATGTTGAGGCAATTCAATGCAAACTTGAAAGGACAGGGATACGTGTGAAAAAGTCTTCTAATATTAGAAGACATTTTTCAGAGAAATTGTGTGTTTGTTTGATGCAACAGCCATGAAAAAGTTTCTTTTTGATCAAAACAGGACCTCAACATATGAGAAATGGGGGGTGTCACTGAGATTACTTGCAGTAATGTTAGTGAGCTGCTGCTGTGTTGCAATGTTGTAAACACACGTCACTATCTCTGAATATTAGATGTAAACACTCTGAGGGGCATTAATGGAACAGTCACGCATCATGCATGATGCGTCACTTTTCTTGCGTCCCCTCTAACGACACCTACCAACACCATGGTTGCGCCGTATTTATGTTATGGGGCACCATGCCGGTCATAGGCACAATAGCATCAAACTTGTTAGCGCTATTGTGTGCGCTTTGCTACACTAGCATCAAAAATGTTGATGCTAGTGCAGGGAGGTTCATTGATTTCAATGGGTGCGTCATTTTACACCTCCTCTAAGCAGGCGTTAAAAATGATGGCAAAAATGGGGCAGTGAAATCTTCTAAATTTCACTACACCATTTTTTCGGTCCTCCCTGCGTTGGAACACCCACTTGCATACATAATACCTGGCGCAGGCATAATGTGGCGCAAGAGTTCACAAAGTGGCGAGGTGCACCCATTGTGCCACTTTGTAAATATGGTGCGTGCGAAATGCCACCTTAACACCATACTTACATTTTTTAAAATGACGCAAATATGATGCAAGGTGGTGCTAGGAGCATCATAAACATGGCCCTTAGAATTTGGACAAGTGGGTCTGTGCAGTGTCCGTGACCTGGTCAAGGAGGGCGTGGAAGAGCTGAAACTGGATCATAAATCAAAAGCTGTTCTGAACAGGGGCCCCCAAAATACATTTTGCTCAGGGCCCCCAAATTCCTTAAACTGTCCCTGACTCAATTAAGATCCTTATAGTTGGAATTTTGATATAATCCACACAACCAGATGCATCTAATGTTATTATCATAAACCAAAAACAGAAGGCTACATTAATAATGCTAAGAAGTAATGTAAATAATGTTATTTTTCCATGGAATTTCACATAATTGCTATATGGTATTATAAACGAATATGCTTTATATTAAAGGTAAACCCAATTCTATGCATGTGTTACATACGTGTTTTACTAAAGGGGAAGCATTTCCACAGGAGTTGAAGAGAAGTTTGACCTTTTACTGTGAAGAGAAGAGCATTAGAGAATGCACACCACATGAGTAATACTTTCAGAGGAATAAATCTAAAAGCAGAAACCATTTGAAACATATCCTGATAACAGGTCGTTTTAGGATCTTGATGGTTGGCCGGATCCTTGCCAGGGCACTTGCTCCACTTGCAGTAGGGGGTGTGGTATGGTTGTTTCATGCAGATATTATCACCCCTTTGTTAAATTATGTAGAACGGTCGAAGACTAAACAACTTTTTTCACAATTTTCTAATTTCTCTTTTAAAAAATTTGCCTTTACGCTGTAATTGGAATTTAGTTGAGCTGATTACACCTAATAAGAAACCCGCCTTCAAATGTTCCTTCAAAATTCCCAGAAATTAGCATGTTGTGAATTTTACTGTCAAAATCAATTCAATAACTGCCACTGTACTTCAGGAATTCTAACACAATTCAATTTTTGATAGATGTGATTATCTAACCAATATTATTATTTTAACAAGACTCCATATTACAAGAATGAGTTTGTATCTCTTTTATAACACTTGTACAAGCATACCTAGAGAAAAATAACAAATTTTTTGTAAAACAAAGAAACATTAAAAATCAACAGCATCATAATCGAACACTCTAAGAAGACATATTTCAACTAGGGAAGCACAATGGTGACTTTCACATGAACATACAAGTTGGGCAAATGTATTGCTTGAAGTGGTATGAAAAAGCTATACTGTTTTTACTGAAGATTGTTTATTGAGGCGTTTTATGAACTAATGTCATGTGGCCTAAAGTAGGTTTGGTGAAACCCAGCGCTAAATAGTAATCTGCAAGGAGACAAAAGACCTTATGGTAGTATTCAAGAAGTTAGACTTCACAGGCCCCGATTGGAACTGGCAGGAAAATGATCAATGCTCTGAAAACTATTGTTTGCAGGCAGATTGGAATTATGACCTATGCTGAGTTTACCACACCCAGTAGTAACATGATGTGATAAAGTTCTCACCCTTACAATTTTACCCATGTGCTCATTGGCATTTCAAACTTGCTCATAAGACATTTGGAAAGGAGGATTTTGGTGCAGAAAGCACCAAAATGTACAGGTTGTGCCCCATTTTCAAGGGGCAAACTTTTAATATGTGACGTTTATTGAACTCAATAAATACAGAATTTCCAGAGTTTAGGCAAGACATTTGCAAGCAATGCCTTTATATAGATAAAAAGAACAGTCAGACACCACCATCACATTAGTTAGGTCAGAACACCATGAAGTCTCACAAAGGAGCTCTCATCACTTCCATGTGTGTGTGAGATCACGTCATAACTAAACTGTACTCATAGACGAAACAGCAGAACTTTATAAACTTTATACCATTCATACCTGGATCTTCACAAGGTGAAATTTCTTGTCTCGGCTTCTACTTGGTGTACAGTACATATATTCCGGACTACGGAGAATGCTTTCCATAGATGTTAATAACTGCACAGTGAAAAATAGGTAAACTGATGATTTTCACAAGTGTCATACTATAGTGAGATGCTTTGACTGGCCTACTTATATCATTCATACACTAGAAAACATAGAAACAAACTTCATAAACTCATGCTTGTAGAGATTTTTCTTTTGTAAGATGGCAGATTTCGGCAAACTTTAGTATAACGTCATCAGCAACAGCTTCAACAAGAATAAACAGGTAGATCACTGTATTCTACTCTGGAGGAGGGCATAGACACAACGCTCCAGATATCTACTTAGAAAAATAAGGATGTAATAACACTTTTCTGCTTTTTGCATACCTGGGGAGGTAGATAATTGCCAAGAGGTTTTTGATTCTCTACAGGTTGATGATCCCTTGAATATTTCACATGCACAATGATGTGTTATTCACATTCTGCACATTTTGGTGCATTGCATCCAATGCAAATTGTACGACAACAATGACTTGGACATTAAAGCCATTACTTACTCCTCTTTATCAATGCATCTCACAAAACATGGCTTGCTGGTCTGATGCTCAGCTCTTTGAGTTTGGGAACATAAACCACAGTGTTCATGATTTTGAAGACAAAGGGGGAGTTTTTGTATGCAGTGAGGTGTAATTCCTGGGATTATTTACTGGTAATCTTCATTATTTCGATTCTTCTATATTCATCGCAGTATTCACTTATGGAGTAATAAACCCAGTCGGTGCTGAATCCTCGTCATGTTGCTACAAAGCACTTCTGTCAAAAAGGCTGATCACGGAAGTAGGATGAGGGGAAGGGTCACAGGTACTGGGATAAACATGGCAGAAGATACTAATGAGATTACAGTTAAGCAATCCAGGTTTAACCTCTTCTTCCCCATTCCTCATCCCAATCCTTACTCTTAGAGGATTAACCAAGCTACAAAGCCTTCATCAGCTGACAGAAGAAATGAAGCAGTCAGAAAAAAGTAAATTATCACACCTAGAGTGCAGCATACCAAACAACTGCGTTGTCTGGGTTTCTGCTAAACATTGAGAAAGTTAATCAAAACCCCAAAACATTTTCATTTTAACGAAAGGAAAGAATTGACTACTTAAGCAGATATGGGCTTCTCAACCAACTCTGATATGAATGCCAGCACAGAGCCCTGATCTACATGCAAACTATATTGTGAGCTAAAAGTGTAAGGGGAAGCCCAATTGGCAGTTCTGCAGCTACCCACAATCTCCTGCCCACTTTGCCCAGGAAGTTGCTATTCCCCTAGTGGAATGAGCCTTAGCTCTGTCTGGGAGTTCTATAACATAGTGCTTATGTGCCAAGGAGATTACAGATTTCACCCATGTCACTAAGGTAGAAGTAGATGGTTTTTCACCACCCTTTCCAAACCAAAACTAATGAACAGAGGGTCAGATTTACTGAATTCAGCTGATCTTTTTAGGTCCATCTTTACCGCACTCACAACATCCAGGAGACAAATCAAAGGATGAGTGAGAGGAATCTGTCTTTAGGGAAGGAAGGACCTCCTGATCTCTGTGGAAGGCTGAATTTATTATGGAGATGAATTTAGGGACTAAAACAGAGCAGCCAATCTTCAAAAAAGTTTAGATAAGGGTGTCAACACACAAGGGCAAAAAGATCAAAACTCATAGAAAGTCTTTTAAACCAGAGTATCTATTGACTAGAAAGCATCCCAAGGAGACCTGGATGCCTTAACAGCATGCCACTTCAGCCTAGGTGTAAACAATGATCATTTGTTGTTAAAACTGTCTTACAGGGATTGAAGAATATCTGCTCCTGAAACATCAACTGGAGACAAAGCCTTGGCTCTGCATCAATTATGGAAGGAAGTCCAATGGTGACTGTTGGACTTTTGCTTATGCAGGGTCATCCCCAGTCTTTTTCGCCTCCTGCCTCCTATGTTTTTCTGACCTGTTGCTGTTGGCTTTTCAACTCTGAGCACTTTACCACTGCTAACCAGTGCTAAAGTGCATATGCTCTCCTGTTTAAATTGTATGTAAGTGGTTTATCCATGATTGGCATATTTGATTTACTAGTAAGTCCCTAGTAAGGGGCACTAGAGGTGCCAGGGCCTGTAAATTAAATGCTACTAGTGGGCCTGCAGCACTGGTTGTGCCACCCACATAAGTAGCTCTGTAATCATGTCTCAGACCTGCCACTGCAGTGTCTGTGTGTGTATTTTTACACTGTAAATTCGACTTGGCAAGTGTACCCACTTGCCAGGCCTAAACCTTCCCTTTTCTTACATGTAAGGCACCCCTAAGGTATGCCCTAGGTAGCCCCAAGGGCAGGGTGCAGTGTATGGATAAGGTAGGACATATAGTAATGTGGTTTATATGTCCTGACAGTGAAATACTGCCAATTTCGTTTTCACTGTTGCAAGGTCTGTCTCTCTCTCATAGGATAATATGGGGGCTACCTTTAAATATGATTAAAGTGTAGATTCCCCTAGAGAAGAGTTGGACAGGTGGAGTTTGGGATCCCTGAACTCACAATTTAAAAATGCATCTTTTAGTAAAGTTGATTTTAAGATTGTGCGTTTGAAAATGCCACTTTTAGAAAGTGAGCATTTTCTTGCTTAAACCAACCTGTGACTCTGCCTTGTTTGTGGATTCCCTGTCTGGGTCAGTTTGACAGTTGGGTTGTTTTTCACCTCACACCAGACAGTGACACAAAGGGAGCTGGGGTGTAACCTGCATTTCCTGATTAGCCATCTCTGCTAGGAGGGAGGGGTGGAGTGGTCACTCTCATCTGAAAGGACTGTGCCTGCCTCTAACAATGCCGGCTCCAACCCCCTGGTGTGTGTCTGAGGCCTTGCCTGGGCAAGGCAGGATTTCACAAGAAGGTGTGAGTCCCCTTTGAAGAAAGGTGACTTCAAAGACTAAAATGGGTATAAGAAGGGCACCCAAACTTACAAACTTTAGAAACACTTCTGGAACCAAGAGGAACCTCTGCCTGGAGAAGAGCTGATAGCTGAGGAAAACGTGCTGCCCTGCCTGTGACTGTGCTTTGTGGAGCTTTCCTGCAGTGCTGCTTCTGCCAGAGTAAGAGGGCAAAGACTGGACTTTGTGTGCCTTCCATCTTGAAGAAGAAATCTCCAAGGGCTTGATGTAGAGCTTGCCTCCTGTTGTTGAAGTCTCAGGGATAGCAAAGACTTCTTCCTGCCAGCACCTGGAGTCTCTGGAGAGACCCCTACTCTGCTCTGTGGTGCCCTTCCAGTTCCTGGGACCCTGAAAGGAGAGGCTGGCAGCCTAAGGACAAAAATACACGCACCGAGCGCCGTGCGGAGAAAAGATCGACGCAAATCCGATCGCGGCTGAGAAAACGACGCGACGCCGGCTCCGCAGCTGAGAAACGACGCCGCAGGAAACGCGACCGGAGAATCGACGCCCGGAGCAGGAGAAACGACGCGCAGCATAGCTGACGAAGGCTGAGAGATCGCACCCTGCGCCGCGGGACTTTCGGACCGTCGCGTGGCTGGCTTTTTCGACGCACATCGCCGTGCCGAGTTGTTTTCGACGCATATAACCGTGCAGGGTTATTTTCGACGCACACCGCCCGTGCGGGGTTATTTTTGACGCAAACCAGGTACATTTACACGCTAGCAGCGCTAGTGTGTTGTTACAACTACCTAAAGACTCTTTTTATTTTAAACCTTTAAAAAATCATAACTTGACTTGTGTATGTTGGATTTTTATCGTTTTGGTCTTGTTTTGTCTAGATAAATATTTCCTATTTTTCTAAACTGGTGTTGTGTCATTTTGTAGTGTTTTCATTAAGTTACTGTGTGTGTTGGTACAAATACTTTACGCCCAGCACTCTGAGGTTAAGCCTACTGCTCTGCCAAGCTACCAAGGGGGTAAGCAGGGGTTAGCTGAGGGTGATTCTCTTTTATCCTAACTAGAGTGAGGGTCCTTGCTTGAACAGGGGGTAACCTGACTGTCAACCAGAGACCCCATTTCTAACATTGGTGACCAGCGGTCGGGATTGGACTTGTATTTGTACTTGACATACAGTAATTAAGTGTACACTACTGTTTTGATCTCAGACCACTACGTGACCACATACTACTTGTCTTGTGATTCTGCTTTTTGTTCTCTGATGTCCTCCTGGAAGTATTGCTAATATTTTTGGACTTTGTTTTTTGGTTGTGAAGCCTTTGCAGAATGGAAGTCAATTTCTGGCACCTATTTATGTATAAAAAGTGGCAGCTTAAAGCATTTTGCATGGAAAGGGGACTGGCTGTGAACAAGAAATCCAGAAGGGAGGATCTTGAGTCAGCCCTGTTTCAGTATGAATTGAAACGTTGTCAGGCAACACCACCAAATGAGTCTGAGGAGGATGACTACTCCGAAGAGGAGGAAACAGAAAGAGATGAGTGGCTCCTAGCTCGAATCCGGAGTCTGGAAGAGCTAGATGCAGAGCTTGAGAGGGCTGAGGAGGAGAGAGCCTTAGTCCTGGAAAAAGAAAGGATTGCAGCTCAAGAGCTGAGCTGTGAAGAGCTGAAGCTGGAGGCCATGAGGGCTGAGTCCAGTTCAGATGGTGGCAGCAAAAATCTTGTATCCAGTACTGCTGAAGAAGTGCACATGCCCAGAGATGTGGTGCCCTACTTGAAGGAGGGAGTTAACACACGCCAGGAGGTTCAGGGGTATGAGGTAGCTCCAGTGATGCACAGGGTCCCTGAGGTGGATTGGGGAACTGGCATGGGGAGTCATATTCCTACTGGTGGGAGGGACACTCTACTGACTCTAGTTGAGAGTGACAGGGAGAGGGGTTCCCCCCAGGTAGAAGTCCTGGTTATGGAGTGTGAAAACATCCCAGAAGAGTGTGGGTTGAGTGTCAGGGACAGTCAGGTACTGTCTCACCAATCTCAGGAGGGTGATGTGGGGTGCTTTTTCAAAGCAGAGTCACTGGATGGTTGGGTGAAGGGTACTTTGGTTAATTCATGTGAGGGGCTGAGTGATGTAATTGCTGGAGAGCATATGTCTAGTCCTTATTTTCCAGAGCTATGCCAACACCAGGTGGAGTGTGAGTTCTCTGACCCCAGGGAGCTTACAATGGAGGCAGACTTCTGGGTGAGTACCAGAGAGTCTGAAGAGGCATTTGGGGGTGCTCCTGAGAGGAGTGGTCTAGGTAGTTCCCAACCAGGTGAGGTAGGGAAGGATTGTAGTGTCCCAGGTAGGTCCCAGTGTAGTGGGATGGGTGAGGGACCCCATGTCCAGTCTCAGAGGAGAGGGAATGGGGATGGGTTGAGGCCCAAGGTGCCCGAGATCCGGTCCCAGGTCCTGGAGGGTTCCCTGCGGGAACCCCAGGAGGGGAGCCTAGCCTGTACCATCGGGCCATCTGTTGAGGGAGACCCCACAGTGTCAGGAGAACTTGGGGGGGCGGCTGTAGCCAGCGTCCCACCAGTTCTGGTGTCTGGCAGTACCACTCCTAGTGAGGGGTTGCAGAAGTCCAGACAGAGGGTTGAGAGGGGGTTGCGGACCCCAGTGGAGGACCTGGAGGGTCAGGGGTCAGCTCTGAGAGCAGAGCCCCCCATGAATGACCTTGGTGAGACCATTTCTGGGTTGGGGGGAATCCAGACTCTGTCAGATGGGCAGAGGTCAGGAGACCTGCGCCAGCCAGACTCTTGTGTGGCCCTTCGGGACAGTGTGTCCCTTGAGGGGGGTAAGTGTGCCCCCCTGGAAGTCCTGGTGTGCCAGGCAGTGGTTCAACCGCAGGGTGGTGACCCTGGGTTGGATGACCAGGTTCAGAGGGTAAACTCTGACCTGGTAGGAGGTAGGTATGCCCCCCAGGAAGTCCTGGTTTGCCAGGCAGTGATCCAGTCTGTGGGTACAGACCCCGGATTGGGAGGCCAGGTTAAGGGTGTCCCCCCTGACCTGGAGGAAGGGGCTACTGCTAACAGTGCCCCTACCATGTTGTCTTCTGGGGGGGCCGCTCCTAGTTGGGTGGTTCAGGACCCCAGAAGAGAGGGCAGGGGGAGGGAAGCCTCACCCCTGGCCCTGGTCCAACCTGAAGGTACAGACCCCAGGTTGGAGGATCAGTTGCAGGTTAACATCCCTGCACTGATGGAAGAATTGTGCAGGACTGCTTCTACAAGCACCCTGACAGTTTTTGACTCTGGGGGTGCCGCTTCTGCAGGGAGGGTACAGAGCCCCAGAGGGGAGGACCAGGGTCAGGTTAACATCCCTGACCTGGTGGAAGAGAGAGTGGTCAAAGGGTGCCAGGCACCTGGGGCTACCACCCCCCACTCTCCACAGTCACAGTGGTTAGAGAGGCCTGAGGTCGGGCTCTCATCCCTGACAGTTGTCTGGGGCCACTGTGGCTTGCTGTCCTGGTGGACAGAGTTGCCCCTGGGGGGGGGAGGACGAGAGTCACACCCCGGGGGTGGAGTGGGCAACACCACTGTGTTGGCCCTGGTGGTACTATCTGCCCATTGCAATACATCTGTGAGCAAAGTAAAGTTAGGTGTTGCACAGATGGTGTCTGTAGATGTGGAGAAGGGTTCCCCATGGGTTAGCTTAGTGGGCCCTGAGAGTATGGACAGAGGGATCCAACTGGAGTCAGGAAGGCGTAGAACTGGAACATGCCCCTGCTGTTGTGGGCCTGGGTCCCTGTTCTATCGCCCCAATCAGGGAAGTACATCAAGGTATTGATTGTTCTCCCCTGGCTTTAGGCTGGTAGGGGGTCGTGTTGGACTTTTGCTTATGCAGGGTCATCCCCAGTCTTTTTCGCCTCCTGCCTCCTATGTTTTTCTGACCTGTTGCTGTTGGCTTTTCAACTCTGAGCACTTTACCACTGCTAACCAGTGCTAAAGTGCATATGCTCTCCTGTTTAAATTGTATGTAAGTGGTTTATCCATGATTGGCATATTTGATTTACTAGTAAGTCCCTAGTAAGGGGCACTAGAGGTGCCAGGGCCTGTAAATCAAATGCTACTAGTGGGCCTGCAGCACTGGTTGTGCCACCCACATAAGTAGCTCTGTAATCATGTCTCAGACCTGCCACTGCAGTGTCTGTGTGTGTATTTTTACACTGTAAATTCGACTTGGCAAGTGTACCCACTTGCCAGGCCTAAACCTTCCCTTTTCTTACATGTAAGGCACCCCTAAGGTATGCCCTAGGTAGCCCCAAGGGCAGGGTGCAGTGTATGGATAAGGTAGGACATATAGTAATGTGGTTTATATGTCCTGACAGTGAAATACTGCCAATTTCGTTTTCACTGTTGCAAGGTCTGTCTCTCTCTCATAGGATAATATGGGGGCTACCTTTAAATATGATTAAAGTGTAGATTCCCCTAGAGAAGAGTTGGACAGGTGGAGTTTGGGATCCCTGAACTCACAATTTAAAAATGCATCTTTTAGTAAAGTTGATTTTAAGATTGTGCGTTTGAAAATGCCACTTTTAGAAAGTGAGCATTTTCTTGCTTAAACCAACCTGTGACTCTGCCTTGTTTGTGGATTCCCTGTCTGGGTCAGTTTGACAGTTGGGTTGTTTTTCACCTCACACCAGACAGTGACACAAAGGGAGCTGGGGTGTAACCTGCATTTCCTGATTAGCCATCTCTGCTAGGAGGGAGGGGTGGAGTGGTCACTCTCATCTGAAAGGACTGTGCCTGCCTCTAACAATGCCGGCTCCAACCCCCTGGTGTGTGTCTGAGGCCTTGCCTGGGCAAGGCAGGATTTCACAAGAAGGTGTGAGTCCCCTTTGAAGAAAGGTGACTTCAAAGACTAAAATGGGTATAAGAAGGGCACCCAAACTTACAAACTTTAGAAACACTTCTGGAACCAAGAGGAACCTCTGCCTGGAGAAGAGCTGATAGCTGAGGAAAACGTGCTGCCCTGCCTGTGACTGTGCTTTGTGGAGCTTTCCTGCAGTGCTGCTTCTGCCAGAGTAAGAGGGCAAAGACTGGACTTTGTGTGCCTTCCATCTTGAAGAAGAAATCTCCAAGGGCTTGATGTAGAGCTTGCCTCCTGTTGTTGAAGTCTCAGGGATAGCAAAGACTTCTTCCTGCCAGCACCTGGAGTCTCTGGAGAGACCCCTACTCTGCTCTGTGGTGCCCTTCCAGTTCCTGGGACCCTGAAAGGAGAGGCTGGCAGCCTAAGGACAAAAATACACGCACCGAGCGCCGTGCGGAGAAAAGATCGACGCAAATCCGATCGCGGCTGAGAAAACGACGCGACGCCGGCTCCGCAGCTGAGAAACGACGCCGCAGGAAACGCGACCGGAGAATCGACGCCCGGAGCAGGAGAAACGACGCGCAGCATAGCTGACGAAGGCTGAGAGATCGCACCCTGCGCCGCGGGACTTTCGGACCGTCGCGTGGCTGGCTTTTTCGACGCACATCGCCGTGCCGAGTTGTTTTCGACGCATATAACCGTGCAGGGTTATTTTCGACGCACACCGCCCGTGCGGGGTTATTTTTGACGCAAACCAGGTACATTTACACGCTAGCAGCGCTAGTGTGTTGTTACAACTACCTAAAGACTCTTTTTATTTTAAACCTTTAAAAAATCATAACTTGACTTGTGTATGTTGGATTTTTATCGTTTTGGTCTTGTTTTGTCTAGATAAATATTTCCTATTTTTCTAAACTGGTGTTGTGTCATTTTGTAGTGTTTTCATTAAGTTACTGTGTGTGTTGGTACAAATACTTTACGCCCAGCACTCTGAGGTTAAGCCTACTGCTCTGCCAAGCTACCAAGGGGGTAAGCAGGGGTTAGCTGAGGGTGATTCTCTTTTATCCTAACTAGAGTGAGGGTCCTTGCTTGAACAGGGGGTAACCTGACTGTCAACCAGAGACCCCATTTCTAACATTGGTGACCAGCGGTCGGGATTGGACTTGTATTTGTACTTGACATACAGTAATTAAGTGTACACTACTGTTTTGATCTCAGACCACTACGTGACCACATACTACTTGTCTTGTGATTCTGCTTTTTGTTCTCTGATGTCCTCCTGGAAGTATTGCTAATATTTTTGGACTTTGTTTTTTGGTTGTGAAGCCTTTGCAGAATGGAAGTCAATTTCTGGCACCTATTTATGTATAAAAAGTGGCAGCTTAAAGCATTTTGCATGGAAAGGGGACTGGCTGTGAACAAGAAATCCAGAAGGGAGGATCTTGAGTCAGCCCTGTTTCAGTATGAATTGAAACGTTGTCAGGCAACACCACCAAATGAGTCTGAGGAGGATGACTACTCCGAAGAGGAGGAAACAGAAAGAGATGAGTGGCTCCTAGCTCGAATCCGGAGTCTGGAAGAGCTAGATGCAGAGCTTGAGAGGGCTGAGGAGGAGAGAGCCTTAGTCCTGGAAAAAGAAAGGATTGCAGCTCAAGAGCTGAGCTGTGAAGAGCTGAAGCTGGAGGCCATGAGGGCTGAGTCCAGTTCAGATGGTGGCAGCAAAAATCTTGTATCCAGTACTGCTGAAGAAGTGCACATGCCCAGAGATGTGGTGCCCTACTTGAAGGAGGGAGTTAACACACGCCAGGAGGTTCAGGGGTATGAGGTAGCTCCAGTGATGCACAGGGTCCCTGAGGTGGATTGGGGAACTGGCATGGGGAGTCATATTCCTACTGGTGGGAGGGACACTCTACTGACTCTAGTTGAGAGTGACAGGGAGAGGGGTTCCCCCCAGGTAGAAGTCCTGGTTATGGAGTGTGAAAACATCCCAGAAGAGTGTGGGTTGAGTGTCAGGGACAGTCAGGTACTGTCTCACCAATCTCAGGAGGGTGATGTGGGGTGCTTTTTCAAAGCAGAGTCACTGGATGGTTGGGTGAAGGGTACTTTGGTTAATTCATGTGAGGGGCTGAGTGATGTAATTGCTGGAGAGCATATGTCTAGTCCTTATTTTCCAGAGCTATGCCAACACCAGGTGGAGTGTGAGTTCTCTGACCCCAGGGAGCTTACAATGGAGGCAGACTTCTGGGTGAGTACCAGAGAGTCTGAAGAGGCATTTGGGGGTGCTCCTGAGAGGAGTGGTCTAGGTAGTTCCCAACCAGGTGAGGTAGGGAAGGATTGTAGTGTCCCAGGTAGGTCCCAGTGTAGTGGGATGGGTGAGGGACCCCATGTCCAGTCTCAGAGGAGAGGGAATGGGGATGGGTTGAGGCCCAAGGTGCCCGAGATCCGGTCCCAGGTCCTGGAGGGTTCCCTGCGGGAACCCCAGGAGGGGAGCCTAGCCTGTACCATCGGGCCATCTGTTGAGGGAGACCCCACAGTGTCAGGAGAACTTGGGGGGGCGGCTGTAGCCAGCGTCCCACCAGTTCTGGTGTCTGGCAGTACCACTCCTAGTGAGGGGTTGCAGAAGTCCAGACAGAGGGTTGAGAGGGGGTTGCGGACCCCAGTGGAGGACCTGGAGGGTCAGGGGTCAGCTCTGAGAGCAGAGCCCCCCATGAATGACCTTGGTGAGACCATTTCTGGGTTGGGGGGAATCCAGACTCTGTCAGATGGGCAGAGGTCAGGAGACCTGCGCCAGCCAGACTCTTGTGTGGCCCTTCGGGACAGTGTGTCCCTTGAGGGGGGTAAGTGTGCCCCCCTGGAAGTCCTGGTGTGCCAGGCAGTGGTTCAACCGCAGGGTGGTGACCCTGGGTTGGATGACCAGGTTCAGAGGGTAAACTCTGACCTGGTAGGGGGTAGGTATGCCCCCCAGGAAGTCCTGGTTTGCCAGGCAGTGATCCAGTCTGTGGGTACAGACCCCGGATTGGGAGGCCAGGTTAAGGGTGTCCCCCCTGACCTGGAGGAAGGGGCTACTGCTAACAGTGCCCCTACCATGTTGTCTTCTGGGGGGGCCGCTCCTAGTTGGGTGGTTCAGGACCCCAGAAGAGAGGGCAGGGGGAGGGAAGCCTCACCCCTGGCCCTGGTCCAACCTGAAGGTACAGACCCCAGGTTGGAGGATCAGTTGCAGGTTAACATCCCTGCACTGATGGAAGAATTGTGCAGGACTGCTTCTACAAGCACCCTGACAGTTTTTGACTCTGGGGGTGCCGCTTCTGCAGGGAGGGTACAGAGCCCCAGAGGGGAGGACCAGGGTCAGGTTAACATCCCTGACCTGGTGGAAGAGAGAGTGGTCAAAGGGTGCCAGGCACCTGGGGCTACCACCCCCCACTCTCCACAGTCACAGTGGTTAGAGAGGCCTGAGGTCGGGCTCTCATCCCTGACAGTTGTCTGGGGCCACTGTGGCTTGCTGTCCTGGTGGACAGAGTTGCCCCTGGGGGGGGGAGGACGAGAGTCACACCCCGGGGGTGGAGTGGGCAACACCACTGTGTTGGCCCTGGTGGTACTATCTGCCCATTGCAATACATCTGTGAGCAAAGTAAAGTTAGGTGTTGCACAGATGGTGTCTGTAGATGTGGAGAAGGGTTCCCCATGGGTTAGCTTAGTGGGCCCTGAGAGTATGGACAGAGGGATCCAACTGGAGTCAGGAAGGCGTAGAACTGGAACATGCCCCTGCTGTTGTGGGCCTGGGTCCCTGTTCTATCGCCCCAATCAGGGAAGTACATCAAGGTATTGATTGTTCTCCCCTGGCTTTAGGCTGGTAGGGGGTCGTGTTGGACTTTTGCTTATGCAGGGTCATCCCCAGTCTTTTTCGCCTCCTGCCTCCTATGTTTTTCTGACCTGTTGCTGTTGGCTTTTCAACTCTGAGCACTTTACCACTGCTAACCAGTGCTAAAGTGCATATGCTCTCCTGTTTAAATTGTATGTAAGTGGTTTATCCATGATTGGCATATTTGATTTACTAGTAAGTCCCTAGTAAGGGGCACTAGAGGTGCCAGGGCCTGTAAATCAAATGCTACTAGTGGGCCTGCAGCACTGGTTGTGCCACCCACATAAGTAGCTCTGTAATCATGTCTCAGACCTGCCACTGCAGTGTCTGTGTGTGTATTTTTACACTGTAAATTCGACTTGGCAAGTGTACCCACTTGCCAGGCCTAAACCTTCCCTTTTCTTACATGTAAGGCACCCCTAAGGTATGCCCTAGGTAGCCCCAAGGGCAGGGTGCAGTGTATGGATAAGGTAGGACATATAGTAATGTGGTTTATATGTCCTGACAGTGAAATACTGCCAATTTCGTTTTCACTGTTGCAAGGTCTGTCTCTCTCTCATAGGATAATATGGGGGCTACCTTTAAATATGATTAAAGTGTAGATTCCCCTAGAGAAGAGTTGGACAGGTGGAGTTTGGGATCCCTGAACTCACAATTTAAAAATGCATCTTTTAGTAAAGTTGATTTTAAGATTGTGCGTTTGAAAATGCCATTTTTAGAAAGTGAGCATTTTCTTGCTTAAACCAACCTGTGACTCTGCCTTGTTTGTGGATTCCCTGTCTGGGTCAGTTTGACAGTTGGGTTGTTTTTCACCTCACACCAGACAGTGACACAAAGGGAGCTGGGGTGTAACCTGCATTTCCTGATTAGCCATCTCTGCTAGGAGGGAGGGGTGGAGTGGTCACTCTCATCTGAAAGGACTGTGCCTGCCTCTAACAATGCCGGCTCCAACCCCCTGGTGTGTGTCTGAGGCCTTGCCTGGGCAAGGCAGGATTTCACAAGAAGGTGTGAGTCCCCTTTGAAGAAAGGTGACTTCAAAGACTAAAATGGGTATAAGAAGGGCACCCAAACTTACAAACTTTAGAAACACTTCTGGAACCAAGAGGAACCTCTGCCTGGAGAAGAGCTGATAGCTGAGGAAAACGTGCTGCCCTGCCTGTGACTGTGCTTTGTGGAGCTTTCCTGCAGTGCTGCTTCTGCCAGAGTAAGAGGGCAAAGACTGGACTTTGTGTGCCTTCCATCTTGAAGAAGAAATCTCCAAGGGCTTGATGTAGAGCTTGCCTCCTGTTGTTGAAGTCTCAGGGATAGCAAAGACTTCTTCCTGCCAGCACCTGGAGTCTCTGGAGAGACCCCTACTCTGCTCTGTGGTGCCCTTCCAGTTCCTGGGACCCTGAAAGGAGAGGCTGGCAGCCTAAGGACAAAAATACACGCACCGAGCGCCGTGCGGAGAAAAGATCGACGCAAATCCGATCGCGGCTGAGAAAACGACGCGACGCCGGCTCCGCAGCTGAGAAACGACGCCGCAGGAAACGCGACCGGAGAATCGACGCCCGGAGCAGGAGAAACGACGCGCAGCATAGCTGACGAAGGCTGAGAGATCGCACCCTGCGCCGCGGGACTTTCGGACCGTCGCGTGGCTGGCTTTTTCGACGCACATCGCCGTGCCGAGTTGTTTTCGACGCATATAACCGTGCAGGGTTATTTTCGACGCACACCGCCCGTGCGGGGTTATTTTTGACGCAAACCAGGTACATTTACACGCTAGCAGCGCTAGTGTGTTGTTACAACTACCTAAAGACTCTTTTTATTTTAAACCTTTAAAAAATCATAACTTGACTTGTGTATGTTGGATTTTTATCGTTTTGGTCTTGTTTTGTCTAGATAAATATTTCCTATTTTTCTAAACTGGTGTTGTGTCATTTTGTAGTGTTTTCATTAAGTTACTGTGTGTGTTGGTACAAATACTTTACGCCCAGCACTCTGAGGTTAAGCCTACTGCTCTGCCAAGCTACCAAGGGGGTAAGCAGGGGTTAGCTGAGGGTGATTCTCTTTTATCCTAACTAGAGTGAGGGTCCTTGCTTGAACCTGACTGTCAACCAGAGACCCCATTTCTAACAGTGACGCTAAGCCTTATTAGAACATCTTCAACAGGTCTACAAGGAATCTGAGAAAGAACCAGGTGATCTTCTATTCAGGAAACCCTCTCTCTCACCTCCAAACCTGTAGTTTTGGATTGGCTTAGTGGTTTAGGGATAGAAGACAGTAACTCGGACGTGACTGAGACAAGGGAAGAATCCATTCCTAACCTACAGCCAGCAAAATGCCGTAGAAAAAGAAACCATGGTCTCCTTTTTCAAAAGATTAACACTACAGCATTTCCACTTATACAGCATAATTCCCCATCTGTAAATCTCAGATGTTGGTACCAAATGATTGCACCAATGATCAATGGATCTTGAGGTTACAGCTGAAAGTGTAACAAAGGAGATAGCATCTGATCAAATAAATTCGAAGTACAGTGAACCCATTTGGTTCCAAAGGAATGACAAAGAGGCTGGTTCCAAACTATAAAGGTTTTTTAACTAATTATTTAAGATACACATTTTATTCAATCAGTAAATCATTGTCAACTAGGCATCGTAATATAGTATGAATCATTAATCCAATGGAGTACAATTGGTAAATTATAGCACAAGTCATATGAGCAAAAAGTCTGATACAAAGCAAGAACAGTTTATATTTCTTGAAGGAACTTCCCTAAAGCTAATGTAGAATGGGAAAAAATATTACAGGGAAATTGTTAGCAGTCAATAGATGTTTAAAGTTGAACTAAGTGAAGATTCAAATGATGGAAGGCACATGTTTTCAAGAGATTAACTCAAGAACTAGAAATGCAAAATTCTTGAGTAAAGAGATGTGCACCATAGTCGAAGAAAGAGTTTCTCCCCTGCAAAGTCAGGGAAGGATCTGATCGGTTTATTCAAAGAACACACAATTAAAATACTGTACTGCAGTCTGGGAACGAGTCCCTGAACGACTTGGAGGAACTAAAGCACCTTCCAAGCATGCTCAATTGGTTTCCATGGTCGTTCCTCGTTGTTGCAGTTGTGATGCATGCCAAATGTGCCTAATCATTCTTCCTCACCAAATCCCAATTCAAAATTGCCCTCTAGCACCTACTATGTGCCCTTTATTGAAAACGGTGCCACTGTGGTACTATCTACGTGAGTGGTCCCAGAAGATGCCTGTGGTGCCCACCCAAGGGTACACCACCAATTTGCTTGAGCACTGAACTAAGGTGTGTTGGACAGAATGCGCTGCTCTGAAGTACCAAGCCGCTATCTTGAGGAACACTGTGATGAAGTGTGGCTGGCTGCCAAAGTGCTAGAGGTGTTTAAACAGAATATCAGAACAAAAATATCGTGGGACAAAATGCTGTGTCAAGAATATCGAGGACAACTTCTATAGGTAAGTAAAGTTTTACTTTATATAACTCAACAGCTATGTACCTCGACAATATATTTATCTTCAAGGTACGTAGATGTTGAGATTGGGGTGACTTGTGGGGCTCCCACCAGGTTCTGTAACCCAGAATCCTTTGCAAACCTCCAAATCTTGCAAAAAAACACTTTCTCCTCACATTGTGGTGATGGAAAGTTCTGGAATCTAGGAGAAGCCACAAATTTCCTTCCAACCCAGAATTCCCCCAAGTCTCTCGATAAAAATGGTACCTTACTTGTGTGGGTAGGCCTAGTGCCCGAGACAGGAAACGCACTAAAACACAACATGGACACATCATATTTTTCCAAAGAAAACTGACCTGTTTTTTGCAAAGTGCTTAGCTGTGGATTTTGGCTTCTAGCTCAGCCGGCAGCTAGGAAAACCTAGCAAACCTGGACATTTCTGAAAACTAGACACCTAGGGGAATTTAGAACACAGTGACTTGTGGGGCTCTCACCAGGTTCTGTTACCCAGAATCCTTTGCCAACCTCAAAATTTGGCCAAACAAACCACTTTTTCCTCACTTTTCGGTGATGGAAAGTTCTGGAATCTAATAGGAGCCACAAATTTCCTTCCAGCCGGCATTCCTCCAAATCTCCTGATGAAAATGGTACCTCACTTGTGTGGGTAGGCCTAGCACCCGTGACAGGAAATACCCCAAAACACAGCATGGACACATCACATTTTCCCAAGGAAAACTGACCTGTTTTTTTGCAAAGTGCCTAGCTGTGGATTTTGGCCTCTAGCTCAGCCGACACCTAGGAAAACTTAGCAAACCTGGACATTTCTGAAAACTAGACACCTAGGGGAATTCAGAATAGGGAGACTTGTGGGGCTCTCAACAGGTTCTGTTACCCAGAATCCTTTGCAAACCTCAAAATTTGGCCAAAAAAACACTTTTTCCTCACATTTCGGTGATGGAAGGTTCTGGAATCTAGTAGAAGCCACAAATATCCTTCCACCCAGCATTCCCCCAAGTCTCTCGATAAAAATGGTACCTCACTTGTGTGGGTAGGCCTAAACTTATTGTTGACCCATCAAAATGATCTATTACAAAACTACTTGTTTTTGCAGGGGTGGGCACCTGCGTTTTTGTTCCCGGATGCGGTGGTCATCTAGGGAAACCTACCAAACCCAGCCATTTTTAAAAACTAGACACCCAGTGGAGGCCAGGGGTGTGTGGCTTGCATGGATCCCCCAACATTTTCTTACGCTGACTCCTTTGCAAACCTGAAATATACAGAAAACAATCACATTTTCCACGCTTTTCTTTGTAGGAACACTGTGCTGGTACAAATTTACTACCACCCAATGTTCCCCCGGTCTGCCGATGAAAATGATACCTCACCTGTGTGGGTGGCCCAGGTGCCTGCAACAGGAAAAGGCCAAAAATGTGTAGAGATTGAGGGGATAGCACAGTGAGTTGATAAGCACAATCTTTTTTAATACATTTTTAGGCTGACTCTGCTTTTGGGACCCACACAAGTGAGGTATCATTTTACTTGGGAGACTGAGGGGAACGCTGGGTGGTAGGAAATGTGTGCTGGTGCGGTGATCCTACAAAGAGAAGTGAGGAAAATATGCTTTTTTAGGCAAATTCTGTGGTTTGCAAGGAGTATAGGTATGAAAATGTTGGGGGAGCCACGCAAGCCACACCTCCCTTGACTCCAACGGGTGTCTAGTTTTCAAAAATGTCTGGGTTTGGTAGGTTTCCCTAGATGACCACCGCACCTGGGACATGTGGCATGCTTCCTCATCGGGGTCCCACCCGAGACACCTAGCATGTCACAGGTGTTCTTCGACGCCTGATTACAGCAGAGCAGGTTTTGTCATTTTTACCACACATACTGGTTGGATTCGACACAAGGGTGAGAGATGGTTTAGTAGATCAAATTTTATTAGCAAGACATTTCGCAAAAATGAAATGCACTGTTAATAACTGAAAGGCCAAAAAACTGAACCAATGACTCACAGCTCGTGAGCTGTAAAGCCGCGTCAAGGTACCAACCGCTTTACAGTCCATTCACACACCTTTCATACATGACATGCACAAGACCATTCATGCAGCTAGCCACGTGCCCAGCACAATACAACACTTGCATCAACAGACAGCGCCATTTAAGGGCCCATCACTTTCATACGTCCACATGCCTGATAGAGCAATCACACCAGCTGGTAGGAGTGTGTGGACTGACGTTTGGCTAGCAGTGTGTTGCAGTGGCCAACAGCAAGTCACTATTTACACCGCCGGCCAAGCACCACTCCACACACACCGCCAGCCAAGCACCACTCCACGCACACCGCCAGCCAAGCGCCACTCCATGCACACCGCCAGCCAAGCGCCGCTCCACGCACACCATCAGCCAAGCGCCACTCCATGCACACCGCCAGCCAAGCGCCACTCCACGCAAACCGCCAGCCAAGCGCCACTCCATGCACACCGCCAGCCAAGCGCCACTCCATGCACACCGCCATCACTTATTTTTTTTAAACATCAAAGAAACCACTAACTAATTATAAATAAGTACAAAACTACAAACACAAAAGCCCTAACTGAATAAATGACAGTAATGCCAACCGTGAAACGGAACATATGAAAATATAAAACAGGCAGTTTACGCTCACAGTAGTTCCCAGTAATTCTTCTGGGTGTGGTAACTCCTGAAACAGCCAGCCACAGCTTTGAAGGACAATCCGAACAGTACATCAGGCTTTCCCTCCGGATACCTCTTCGGGCACAGGCGCTACATTTCTTAGTGGGCAAGTCTTTTTTGAGAGTTGGAGGAATGTGATCAGGAAAGTGGCGATCTTTCAATCTAACCACATTCTCCACCACTGCTAATCTAGTAACTCTTGCCTGTTCCACCGCAATAAGGCTCTCTATCACTGACTCCTGAAATGTAACTAATTTCATCCTTGACTCAGGGGAACAATCATTGAACACAATAAAAGCATTAAAAGTTGCTAAATTAAACAAATGGTTGGCCAACTTTTTATACCACACGTAAGACTTACGTAAGGTTCCAACATCTGATCTACTCTATCAACCCCACCCATGTGCTTATTGTAGTCCAAAATGCATGCAGGTTTGCCCACTTCCGTAACCTGACCCCAAACAGTCACAGGGGAAGTACTCTAAGATGGTAGCTAGCATGTACACATCCCTCCTGTCTGCAAATTGCAGAGCTAGCAGCTCATTATTACGCAAGGCAATGTACTGTCCCCTCTTAAGTTTTTTACAGACACGCTCCCTTGGATAGCCTTTGTGGTTAGAATAGATTGTGCCACAAGCAACAGTGTCCACTGTCAACAATTCCTTGAACAACTGCACTTCAGTGTAGAAGTTATCTACGTACAAATGGTGACCTTTGTTAAACCGTCATCTACCAAGTTCCCATAAAATGTTCTCACTAACTCCAAAACTAGGCAGACAACCAGGGGGGTCAATACTGGAATCCCTACCAATGTAGACCCGGAAATTATACACATATCCTGTACTAGTTTCAGACAGCATATATATCTTAATTCCATACCGTGCCCTCTTGCTAGGAATGTACTGCTTAAAAAACAAATGCCGCTTGAACAGGACCAAAAACTCATCTACAGATATTTCTTTCCCTGGAACATAGACCTTTGAAAACCGATCTACAAAATGATCAAGGACAGGCCTAATCTTAATAAGACAGTCACAATCAGCGTGACCTCATGGCAAGGCTAAAGCATTGTCAACAAAATGCAGCATACGAAGAAGAAGCAAATACTGATTAAGAGTCATGGTTGCAGGTAATATAGCCGTTGCCATCAAGGGAGTAGTAGAACGATCAGAAGCCAGTGACGGCTCCTTATCAACCTTATCAAAAAAGTCAAACCCACTCTACACCCTGTGAAACCAGTAAAGGCAGGCAACTGTGGCTGCTCCATGTCTGGGGCAACCCAGAGTTCAGGTCTTCCCATGGGAAAACTTTCAGCCCCAGGCTGCTTCACTATTGGCACATCAGTGTCCTCTAAAACAGGCCCTTCATCTGCACTGAAAGTGGCTTCCTCATGAGAAGGTTCTTCTCTGACAGATAAATTCACTGCCGGAATCTCTCACTTTCTCCTCTGCCTCAGATGTAATGTCAGTCTCATAATCATGGTCAGAAGACGACTCAAAAAGCATGCCAACAACCTGCTGAGCAGTCACTCTGCAGGTAGCCACGATCCTTACTAAGAAGTGTAACTTGATAAATGTGCCAATAAAAAACAGCTCTGTCTAAAATAAGTAATGAACAAAGTGTGGCTTTATCACAAAGAGCTATGTACTCAGAAACTACACCACTCACTTGCCTGAAAAGCTAGACTCACCAGCAACTACTCTGCACAGACACATCAATCACCAATGATATCCACTTAAAAGAAAAAAGAAAAGCAAATTAGACATAAGACAACAAAAATATAATTGTGCACAAATCTAAGAGCAATTTCACACACAATCCTGCATTTAGTACACAACCTACAAACATGTCATTCATGCATGGCAACAATACTCTTTTGGAGTAAATTGTTTTTACTTACCTAAAACATGCAACTACGCAAACCGCAGGTCAACCACTGCCAAAACCGCAAGGAGCTACAGCAAAGGAAGCAACAGCTTTGAATTAGAACAAAAAGGAGAAATAAACCAAAGGGGGCAGAAATGGCCAACAGTTGTATGCCCCCCTTGGGGGGGGTGACCATTGCCCAGAGGGCCGCCCCCCACACAAAAAAAACCTATAAACAAATCCCTGGTGTCTTCTGCCCCCCTTGGGCCTAATAAAATAGGGCGATCTGCCCCCAAGAGGGGCAGGAATGGCCATCAGTAAAGTGCCCCCTTTGTGGGGGGCGACCCTTGCCAAAGGGGCCGTCACCCACACAAAACACACACACACACAAGATCCCTGTTGCCTAAGTGGATTCTGCTCTTCTTGGGGGCAGAGGGGTAAAAAAACAAACAAAAAAAAGACCGATCTGCCCCCAAGGGGGGCATTAATGGCCAACAATTCTGTGCCCCCTTTGGGGGCGACTCTTGCCAAAGGGGGACCCCCCCAACACAAAAAAAACAAAGGGAAAAAAATCCCTGGCATCTTGGTGGCTTCTGCACCACATGGGGGCAGATGCACCTTAAAAAAAAAAAATAGGCCGATCTGCCCTCTTTGGGGGACGACCCTTGCCGAAAGGACCACCCCCCACACAAAACAGACACACACACAAGATCCCTAGTGCCTAATTTGATTCTGCCCCCCTTGGGGGAAGATGGGCCTAAGAAAATAGGCCGATCAGCCCCCAATAAGGGCAGAAATAGCCAACAGTTCTGTGCCCCTTTTGGGGGGTGACCCTTGCCGAAAGGGGTGCCCCTAAGACACAAAAAACACACAAACACACACACACAACACAATCCCTGGGGCCTAGAGGATTTCAAACTCACAGGAGGGAGATAGGCCAAAAACATAGCCGATCTAGCCTCAGGGGGGCCGAAATATACAAAAAATTCTTGCCCCCAGGGCAGCAAGGAGTCGCTGCACTAAAACATTATTCTAAACGTAATCCCTGGTTCCTAGTGGGTGTCGTCCCCCTGGGGGGTGGGGGATTGCGGGGGCAGACTGGCTGAAAAAACGGCCGATCTAGCCCCCAGGGGGGGGCCAAAACACAGATACAATAATGCCCCCAGGGGGGTGACCCTTGCCTAAGCAATTCCCCTTCCATCCTGACGGGGGTGTGCGGGTGGGAGGCCCATGGGGGGGGGGCGCTTTCCCCGTGGGCCGGGTGCAGGATGGGCAGGTCTCGTCCTCAGCACACAGGAACCGTGGCCGAGGGCGAGACCAGCTCATGCCAGGCACCCAAGGGGTTAATCAGGATCCAAAATTGTTTGAGTTGACGTTTCTGCAAATGTCAAATAGGTTAGAACTTTTCATATACCAGTGTTTTTGCTCCTTCCACAGGAGGTTTGTATTTTTCTTTAGTTTTTTTTTTAATTTTGTCACCCAGGTTTGATCCTAGGGGCTTATGACTATACTTCTTATAACACTATGGCAGTGCTTTTTCAATTTTTGGTAAGTCTTTTTTGAACCAACCATCTAATTGATACCTCTTTTCTTTGAACTTTCTATATTTAGTTTTATTTTCCTTCATACATGCATTATGGATTTTGTCAATATATATTGTTCCCAAATAATTGGGCAGCAGTCGGTAGATTGATGGAGTGTAGCCAGCTCAATAGAACTAGATCTGATTTACTTGAAAGGTCATTCCATTCCAAAATAGCCTTTTAAGATTATCTGTATTCATAAAGGCTGCAGATGAGCTTACTCTTTGTAAGGAGATATTTTTGTTTGATATAGAAATATCTTGGGGATAGTGGTCACTTTTTGTCTGATTGTCTATTCTGTATTTCATGAAAAATTGAGAAAGGTCTAACATAACTGTTGTATAGTTTAAAATGGCATTCCTATACAGATGGAGAAGTGGTTTGGTTTTGCTGCTGTGTCAACTGGTTATTTCCTGTTGAGTGCACTTAGTCCTAGTGATTGTAGGCTACCTAACAGGTGTTCCTCTTTGGTATCTCTTTTTTAAACATATGTTCCACCAGTGATATTTCTAATACTAAACAATGTTCTGTAGGTGCATTCCTGTTTGACTTTGCTTCTTGCAAGCTAATGTTCCACCTGTGTGCATTGTAACAATGTCATCACAGGTGATACAGTGACACATCCCACTAAAGGTCACACCATCAGGTTAAAGCATTCATCTGACTGTAACAGTAAGCATGTGGTATACGCATTGAAATGTCCATGTCGGAAAACCTATGTTGGTAAAATTGAGAGGAAATTCAAATTCACATCTCTGAACACAAGAGCAACATTCGCTAAATTATCAAGACATCAAGTGCAGCAGCACTTTGGGGGAGGCAAGCTACAATGTCTCACAGTTACGTTTTCAGATTTTGGAAGTTGTCACTCTAAAGGCAGGAATGGATAATTCTAAAATACTTTTCGCAATCAGAACGTTTTTGAATTGACAAGTTCAACACTTTAAAACCCTTTGGGTTAAATGACAAACTTGAACTCATGTTCCTTCTTTCATCAAATAAGGTCAATTTTTCATTAGTCATGATTGGTGTCACTTTCAGTTTCCAAGTAAGAAGCTGTAATGCGTTATGATGTGATTCAAATATGATTTTCGCACCTTAAGTAGGTTTTGATTGCTGAGGTTTCATTACTGTAATGCAGGATTCTGTCCATTATGTGGTTATGATTTCAGTCTCTCGAGCAGTTGGAGGTGGAGCATCTGGGGCTGCTTTGGCGATCTGATTACCGGTAGGTTTTCTGTCACTGAGGAAAATGTGTGTCAGGCTTATTGCCTATTTTCACAGACAATTGGGGTGTGTTTTATTTTGTTTTCTCATTGGGCCTTGAGTGGCTTTTAGTTTTCTCACATTAACATTGTTGACTGGGACTGAGGTATAAGGTTGCTGGACTTTAAATTTGAGCTCCGATTGTTGGGGAAGCACATGGCACAGCACAGGGCATATCAACACTAGCGGCTTCTTTAAAGCATGCTGTGGGAGTTTTCCTGCCTTATTAACAAACCTATAAGGAATTTTCCCACTGCATATATAAGGGGGGACCAGGGTAAAGGTTACACTTCTGGGTGATGAGTGCATCTCCATTGGATTTACGGCTGCATTGTGTGCGGTCTTTTGAGCGGATTATTGGCCTTGAGCTTGTAAGTTGATTTCTTTTTTAGTTGCTTTGTTAACTTTCAGTCACGCCGTGGGAAATTCAGGAAGAGGCTTTCACTCACTGCGACTGACCGTTTCACACAGCACACCTGTTTTATAGCATTCAGTCTCAGGTGTCATTATCTACATGTGGAAGAAGGGGAGCACATTTGGTGACAGTGTGAGGACAGTGGGTGAGTTCAATTCACCATGATGTCTGCAGTTTCTATACTTTGCAGTTACTGTTGTAGTGCACAAGTGGAGCGATTTGTATAAATTCATATATTTTAAATAGAAAGTTTCTTTCATCTTGGTGATTGTTTTACATTTATACTGATGCTTCAAGCTCTATGGGATTGGACAATACTTTTTTTTTATCTTGCACAACACTGCATGTTGAACCGGGCACTATGCATGTTCTGGTTGGAAACTCATTGGTATCCTGACACAGCACTATTGTTTACATAAAGGAGAATCGCTAGCTGGTATTTAAACATGTACATAGATGTCTTATTTGAGTTTGTTTGTTTCAGTTTCGGTGCTATCTACATATAGATTTATTGCTTGCTTCACAGAAACTCCTGAAGAAGGTTCATGCGACCCAAAATGCATTGGGTATGATGGGCCATTCTTGCATGAACAGTTGAGCAGCACAAGTAACCTCTTGGTACACAGCAAAAGTGCGTCTAGGATTGGCCAGTGGCATCACCACTCGCACATGGTTTTGAATTCCAGCAGTGATATTTGCCGTAGTATGTCCTGTGTGTTTACATTATCGTCGTCATGATAAGACTGCATCAAGTTGAGATTTTAGTCTCCAGTTATCAAAACAAATATCTATTATATTCCAAGACATCCTTATTTTATTTTCTGCTGTTTGTAGCCTGGATTAACGTTTACATTCATAATTAGCATACATAGCTTAGTGTTGCCCAGGGACCAGTTGTCAAATCAAGCTACTTTCAAAGATTTATTTTGAATATTAATAGGAGTCCACTTTTAGGTTAGGTCAAATTTAATAGATATAGCTAACCCACCTTTGAATCTACCAATGCTGAGACCCCTTTTTGCAAATTGGAGCAATGTTTTGATGCCAGCAATCTGTGGGTCAACCCCACTCTAGGTTTCTTGAAGACAAAGAATTTCAAACAACCCTAAATAACTTATGTCTTCATCTGGAATTAATCTCAACAGAAGACACAAATTCCAGGAGCATTAAATCATAGTTTGTTGTTCAGTGATCTTTCTTCATGCTGTTTCTCCCTCATTTAGCAGCAGAATTAACAAATCCAATTATCAGTTGTTGAGTTTTATTTTTTTTCATGATCATTCCAAAAGATTATTCTGATGTTTTGTGGTGTTGCGAATGGGTGGCTTGATTGATGCTGCCTACTGCAGCAGTTTTTTAAAGTATTGATTTTCTTTACTCAAACAAGTCATCTCCAGGTGGACCATTACAGCAAGGTGAGTGCCAAAGTGAACTGCCGACCTGATGACGTCTTCTAATGAAGATATAGGCAGGGGACCAATAGCAGTTTTCTGTTTGAAGACGCACATATGAACATCATTGACTAAGTGTCAATACCCCAATGCAACTCTTGCGTGTTCAGTTATTTCCTTGACTGTGTATGAAGACTCTCGTTGCACGCCTGGTCTTCTGCGTCACCAAGTAACAGGGTGAAGAGAAGTGGTGGTCCTCAGCTCTTTCTCCAACATTTACCCTGAAATGGAGAAAATATACTGCCATAAATAAGACATTCTAGAATATGCACTGTAAGGTGTCATGCGTACATTACCAATGCAGTTTATCATGCACAAATGAGCATGTATGGTTAAAACCCTCTACATGTCATACTTTACATGGGATTATACTAATGCATTATTTCATATTGTACTTCTAGAAGAGGGATTTGAACAGACCAACGCAGCTGCACATTCTACCTCATTTATGTTGTTTGAACTCCTACCACTAACCAGAAAAACAATACAAAAAAGGAAACATATGCCTTCATATCATATACCAACCTGCTGGCTATGACACAACCTTCCTTGAACACATCAACAAAGTCATCACTTTAATGAACAATCATTTGTCAATGCACGACACAATGATTGCTCATGCTGAACTCTTTTAGGACTTTTAGGAGTATATTTACAATTTTTTCATGCAATGCAACACACAGCCTTAGAGCACAAAATACCTTTTGCTTTGCAAAGTAAAAACCAATGCATCCCATTCTATCACTCTGCAATGACACAAAGTCTTAGAATATATGGGCTTTGGGGTGATCTGTTTAGTTCTACTGTACGACTGGAATCTTTATCACCAGTACTAATACTGAGTAAATATACAAAACAGTGAAAGATTGAATGCTTGAATTAATCTCAGTCACTGGTAATCACTCGGGACGCATCCCAAACCATCGGTATTTTGCACACCATGCCACCTCGGTTTAGACCCAGCTTTATGCAAATCAGTCTTGACCCTGCTCCAATAGGAACAGTCCAGTCTGAACTGCCAGGCAAAGTCCTCCCTAAACCACAACACAAGCAACCCAGGACCGGTTTTGCCTTAGTTATGGGCTCATCAGCGGGTTACAGCTTGGTTCCAGTGACTCAGTATGCATGGGACCCACGTCTGAGTATAACCGTCCTACCTACAGCAACACAAAACAGTGATGGATGAAATGCTTGAATTAATATCAGCCACTGGTAATCACTCTGGGCCGCCTCTCAATCAATCATTATTTTGGTGTCACTGGAACCAATCTGTGCCCTGCTGATGAGCCCATAATTAGGGCAAAACCGGTCCTGGGTTGCTTGTGGTTGGATATTTGTCGTTTTGGTATCAAATTATTCATTAAAATGCACTCTATGTTTATAAATTGGTGTGGGATTTTTTTGTCTTGTTTTTTTCACAGTGTTGCTGTTTGTGTGGTGCTAAAATATTTTACTTTCCAAACACAATGTCACATGGAACTCATTCAAAAGAATGGAACCTCACGTCTGAGTTGAAGAAATCCACCATCTACTTAACATCATTTCATTTTAGCTTAATTTGTCAGAAAAAAATAATTTAAGAATAACAGCACAGGTCAATACATAGTCAGTGCAATGTGATATAAGTGAGTATAGTGAGCATAGTGTTTGGATAATAAGTATTGTCGACTGTCCGATTACCAACGATTACCCTTCCATCGTTCTACTCCCCTCCTCAACCTTCAAAGGAGGAAGAGAGACTCCATTGATAGGACCCCAGAAGGGCTCTCAGTTTTTATATTGAGAGGACGAAGGACTTTCGCTTGGAGGATCAGCTGTTCGTAGGATATGTTGGACAGCGAAAGGGCAGAGCAGTCCATAAAAGAACAATCTCCAGGTGGGTCATTCTTTGTATCAAGGTTTGCTACTCGTTGGCAAAGAATGTTCCCTTTCTATCACCTCCAAACCAGTAGTTTTAGATTGGCTTAGTGGTTCAGGGATAGAAGAGAGTAACTCGGACATGACTGAGACAAGGGAAGAATCCATTCCAAACCTACAGCGAAATGCCGTTGAAAAAGAAACCATGGTCTCCTTTTTCAAAAGAGTAACACTACAGCATTTCCACTTATACAGCATAATTCCCTATCTGTAAATCTCAGATGTTGGTACCAAATTATTGCACCAATGATCAATGGATATTGAGGTTACAGCTGAAAGTGTAACAAAGGAGATAGCATCTGATTAAATAAATTCAAAGTACAGTGAAACCCTTTTGGTTCCAAAGGAATGACAGAGAGGCTGGTTCCAAACTATAAAGGTTTTTTACAGTTTATTTAAGATACACATTTTATTCAATCAGTAAATCATTGTCAACTAGACATCGGAATATAGTATGAATCATTAATCCAATGGAGTACAATAGGTAAATTATAGCACAAGTCATATGAGCAAAAAGTCTAATACAAAGAAAGAACAGTTTAAATTCCTTGAAGGAACTTCCCTAAAGCTAATGAAGAATGGCAACAAATAATACAGGGAAATTGTTAGCAGTCAATAAATGTTTAAAGTTGAACTAAGTGAAGATTCAAATGATGGAAGGCATATGTTTTCAAGGGATTAACTCAAGAACTAGAAATGCGAAAGTCTTGATTAAAGAGATGTGCACCATAGTCGAAGAAAGAGTCTCTCCCCTGCTAAGTCAGGGAAGGATCTGATCAGTCTATTCAAAGAACACACAATTAAAATACTGTACTGTAGTCTGGGAACGAGTCCCTGAATGACTTGGAGGAACTAAAGCACCTTCCAAGCATGCTCAATTGGTTTCCATGGTCGTTCCTCGTTGTTGCAGTTGTGATGCATGCCAAATGTGCCTAATCATTCTTCCTCACCAAATCCCAATTCAACATTGCCCTCTAGCACCTACTATGTGCCCTTTATTGAAAACGGTGCCACTGTGGTACTATCTATCTGAGTGGTCCGAGAAGATGCCTGTGGTGCCCACCCAAGGGTACCCCACCAACTAGCTTGAGTAGCTAGCCTAGCACTGAACTAAGGTGTGCTGGACAGAATGCGCCGCTCTGAAGTACCAAGCCGCTATCTTGAGGAACACTGTGATGAAGTGTGGCTGGCTGCCAAAGTGCTAGAGGTGTTTAAACAGAATATCAGAACAAAAATACCGTGGGACAAAATGTTGAGTCAAGAATATCGAGGACAACTTATATAGGTAAGTAAAGTTTTACTTTATATAACTCCACAGCTATGTGCCTCGACAAAATAAGTATCTTCAAGGTACGTAGATGTTGAGTGAAGAATAGTAAATCCATACTTACCTATTTGCACTTACCTTTTCAATATTTTGGTGCCCAATATTTTCGACACAATACTCTGTCCACACGATATTTTGTCTTCATATTTTGTGAGTGATCTGTGCTAGAGACCTACTCACCCAATCGGACATAGCTACCATGCTCCAAAGCACCATAAAGCGCCTTGAAGCTGTTATGGTTATGTCACCACATGAACCCAAAGCATGGAGAAGTGGACTAGAAGATCACTGTCTGCCACAAGAAGGCCATTGTTAGAGGTCAACCATTCCCACCACTGTCTTGAGGATCCTGTAGAGAGGCCTGTACCGGCCTGTGCTGCGTGGTCCCAGTACAACTTCAGTATGCCAGATAGTAAATGGAAGGCCTACTGTGGCCCTCTGCAGCCCAGAGTAGCGGGGGAGAAACTATTTGGTTGCCCTAAGCCAGAAAGAGACACTGGCCCATATGGACAAAAGCCTTTTGCATTTCTTAATGGACCAAATTGCAATTTTGGCCTGTAAGGAAATGTAAAACAGCCTTTTCCAATGTACAAAGAGCTCGTTGGTGTCACAAACAGAGTTCTTCCCTGTAGAAATCACATTTTGCGGTTACCAAACTAGGAAAACGGAAATAGGGATTTCTGATTTGCGATTTCCTAAGCACATCTACAAAGCATTTCCTAAATGCAAAATAGGCATTTAGGAAATGCTATTACTATTGAATCCATTTCAATGGTAACCATGTTCAAATCTAAAAAAGGCACCCAAGATGCACTTTTTGCAGTGCCTTGAAGTGTGCAACCGCCTCAAGGGCATGGGAGTGCTTTACAACAGCACCCCTCTTTCTTCCCTAGATTTAAGAGGGGCCTTAGGACCATAGGTAGGAATGGTTTTCCATTTCCAAACATGCAAATTCCTAATAGCGATTGCAACTCCATAGGAATCGCTATTAGGAAATAGCAATTTTAGTACATTCCAATTTGCATTTCCATCATAGTGATTTCTTAGGCTTCACTATTTAGGAAATGCCAATTGGACGTTTCATACATATGGCCCTATATGCTTACAGACGGCGAAAGCTGAACCTTCATTAGTAACTATGCTACCAGTACGAGAACTACTAGTAAAGGAGAAGGGGATACAGTGCATAGATGGGGCACCCTTGAAGCATACTGGACTCACACCCATATAGCTGATATGTGGGACATTTTGGGGCTTTGTGTAGCATTTTGTTTTACTGTAGAAATACTTTTCTTTTTTAATACAGAAGCACTAGGCTGGGCAATCACGTTATTGTGCTTCTTGGTTCTTTGTTGAGTCCTGAGCCCCTTGTACACCTCACATTATTCTCCCAGAGATGAGACCATCTGTTTGTCAACCTCAGAAGGAATGAAAAAAAATAAACTTTTAGTAGAAGTTTCAAATACTCAAAACCGGTGGAAATCACTTTAGTACTCTGGGTTCCAGGTGATAGCTTAGCATCTAATATGAACCACAGATTTTTAACTGAATTCAAAGGCGGTGGTAAAGTCCTCATAATATCAGGTATGCTTATTGATTAGAACCTCTGTTTTTGCAGAATTTAGATTTAAAAATGACCGGTCATTCAGTGGAAAAGCAAGTGCATGGTTTCTTGTACATCAGCGGCAAAACTTAACCCATCACCAACTGTGGTGGCGATAGATTTAACAGGATTTGTCTGTCATCAGCGTAAATATGTTTTGTAAAGAGAAAGTCAATAGACCATATTTATATTAAGCTATAGGTGCGATAGCACAGAGTCGTGAGGAGCACCACAATCGAGATGGTTAGGAGAGAATTTGAACCAAATGATACATGATCGATTTTTAACGATTCACCAGAAAAGACATAATCTATTTAACCACAATTTCTTTCTGAGCAAACAACTTAGTTCTTGAGAGTAGCATGATGTGATCAACTGTATCAAATGCTTGGTTTTGTACAGGAAGTGGCACTTTCTTGCACGAAAACAATCCTGAGAGGCTTTTCCTTCTTTCTATGTGTGTTTGATGGAAAAAGGGGAAAATGAGGAGAACTAAATATATTTCTCCTTGTTATGCCTCTACTGCGTCAAAATCCATGAATGTTGCATGGCAATACCGATGCAACACCCATGAAAATGCCTCCCTGGCGCAGAGTTATGTAACGCAGCGATTTGCACTGTGTTACATTACTTTGGATTTATGAAGTCACTTAAGGTTTGCGTCGCTCTTGCACCATCTTGTGGGATGCAACAGCAACGCAACCAGCCCATAAACATGGCCCTAAGTGTCTTATGTAGAGTTTGGTGCAATAGATACTCCATCAAACGTGCAGTGGATGTCCTGTTTGCCGTATTACATGTTCAATATGGGCAAATTCACTTTAAATGTGGCAGATGGGACATCCAGCACGTTTTAATGGAGTTTCTGGATTGCCAAACACTGAAAAAGGTCCAAAGGTATCACAACAAGAACCTACTGCATAATTATCCAAGTACCTCTCCAAACCTATAAGGGATGTGGATGATAACAATCGATGTTATCTTCTGGTTTTTAATGTTTCCAACATCATTCTATGAAGTTACAGAGACTGACTCCCTAACTACCTGATTATTGTGACTGCATGCATAAATGTGTGATTCCTAAGTCTCAATACTTCCAATTAATCCAAAAATGTTCTATGTAAATTGTTCAAGCACAAGAAGTTGGGCATTTATAGATGACCCACAGCTTTGCACCTACTCAGTATGTATCCATGCCCTCCCCCGGTGCAGAACACACTAAAAAGCAGTGTGGAATAGAAAATCAACCTGTCTTGTCATTTTATCCAATCCTATACACGACCAGCGGCCTAGGAGTTCCACAGTACTCCATTATGACATGCAGCATAGAGTCCCAAACACTGACAACAGGTGTACATGTGTTGGACCTGACGAGCAACCTATATGTTCCGCACATAGAATTTCTGACACTATGATAAATGTCAGTGTTGTTGCAATTTACTGAAAAGAGTTGCCTGAAATTCATTTGCTTCATCCTATGGAGAAGCGTCAGCAGATTGTATTACTTTTTACAAATAATTTGCATAATTCATTTTCTTGAAGACTTGCATATACATTTTCATTCACTATTAATAAAAACAATATGCTCAAAGCCATACTGAAATCTTTGGGAATGTGTTTCAAGCTCTCTCACAAAGAGTTGAAACTTTCTGGGAAACTTAAAAAGTTATATGCTTTCCATTAACTGTGCAGTGCAAAGAAAATGTTCATTTAAAATGAGAACTGTGCTAATGGTAGAAACTTTAAATCCATGTTTCCCTGGCCCCAAGATAGGCGGTTTCTGTACCTGGATGTCTGGCACCTGAACAAGTCGAATGAAAAAGTCATCTTCAGGACTTGATGTTTGTGGATGTTTGTGGATGTCCAGTCAGGACCTTGAAATCCTGTAAAATCAACCTTTTCAGCACATGCTAAAACCCATGCTTCCATTATTGTTTGGAAAAGTAATCTGTAAATTAATTACAAAAGGGTCTACAAGATCCTAATTTAATATATTTATTAGACATTATTTTAACCCCCATCTTTAAATTTGCAGATGACAATCTTAGGAGGCCCTGATATTAATAGTGCATGGATAATGTTGTAAAAATAAATAATATCACACCAATCGTGGTTGGTTTGCCTTACTGATCTCATATAGTAACTATTTTAGTAGCACCAAGTGCTGTGAAAGTACAGTTCTCTGTAAATTACCACATGCCCATATGGTAGTTAGTAACAAATGTTACATACAAGCTTGAAATGGAAAACATCTTTTTTCAGAGACAAACAGAATTTGGTCAGACTACGCAAAATATGAGATCACATTTCACTGTGCAAACCTTTTTAAAATCAAATAAAAAATCAGCATGTTAAAAAAATTAAATACATACGTTTTTCATGTCCTATTCTGTTTACATATATTATTGCTTCATTCATACCCAATAAATGCTTATCAACAATTACGCAAATCTTTTATTTGTATTTTTGAACAGGAAGAGAGCTGGATTGCCTAATAACTACGCCCACTAACTAATTACAAGGTGTGAAGCAAATGCTTCCCCTTTCCTTTGCCCACTTGCAGTAACTTGACGGTGTGGTAATTGCACGTCTGTGCTAATGATCACAATAAGCTCGACTCCTTAATATTTATTTTTTCAACCACACAAATCCATGCACCTAACATGACACAGAGATCATAACAGGATGAAACTGTCTTTGTTTCAGTAGAAATAATGAATACACAATACACTAGACTAAGGGCCTGGTTAGGACTTTGGAGGAGGGGATTACTCCGTCCCAAATGTGAGGGATATCCCGCCCACCGTATTACGAGTTCCATAGGATATAATGGATTAGTAATTCGGCGGGAGGGATATCCGCCACCTTTGGGACGGAGTGATACCCTTCGCCGAAGTCGTAATCAGGCCCTAAGACCTATAATTATCTATCTATCTATCTATCTATCTATCTATCTATCTATCTATCTATCTATCTATCTATCTATCTATCTATCTATCTATCTATCTACCTACCTACCTATCTATCTATCTATCTGTCTATCTATCTATCTATCTTATTGCTCTCCTGGTCTATCTGAAACCCAGTTCTCCCCTGCAGCCGCTCCTTTCACTGCCTGTGCTGTGCCTCCGACACGGAGCCACTAGTCCAAGAGTAACAGACAGCGATCAGAGATTGATGTCAGGAGGAGCAACAAGTCGAGATGGCCGAAGAAACAGGAACGTCTATATGAGCTCATGAGGACCAGGAGCCACCATGGGTGCAAATCCCTGCTATGCCCCAACCATCCTCCCACCACTGGACCCTTGGCAGATCACAAGAATGTAGAGGCAACATACCCAAAAAAAGAAGCCGGTCCTGAACAACAGCAGGAGTTGAGACACGATCTCAGCTGGAGAAGCAGTGACCCCTTCTCTGAGTCCCTGATCTGCCCTCAATCTGAGGGGTCAACTACCCAGGAGGTTCTTGGTGATCCACATCCTACTTATGTAGACACCCCTAGCTCCATTGTTAGAAGGGAATGGCCCTTAGTAATTGAAGAGACAGAGTTTAGGCTCCACAACCTCTGTGCACTGACCTCATCAATAGTCATTAAGGTCCTAGAGAGTTCCGCCTGATAATCCAAGAAGACAAGAAACTCATGTCAGAAATGACAGGCCACCCCAAAACCCCGCACACCTATACAACCTGAAACCCTATGGCCCAAACTCGTTCTCCATCACCTACCCCTCAACCTCTCGGCTAATGCCACCAAAAACATAAAACATACTGCTCAAACAACACCCGAAACACTCACTGCAGACCTTTACCATATCACAACTAGGAGACAATAGAAAAAAGATTGAATCTTCTACACCCCTGCCCGGAGAAATGGAGAACCAACCTAGCTAACTTCCTACAGATAATAAATACTACCAACATCCCAGACGGACAAAAAATGAACATTTCCAACTCACTCACCTTCAAAGGCAACGCTACCATAACTATATACAGCAACTGTAATGTCATGATCCAAGCCAACCTGTGCTCATTTGAACACATACACCTGAAGCTAAGCAACTCAATTTCCCGATCATCTAACAAACCTACATCAGCACAACCCGCCCTCCAGGGACCAACACAGTGAACATCACCCTCGAGATTCACCAGAAGCTCACACTCCATCTCTAATACTAACTTACACTCTGCCCTTGTGACATGCGCCTCCACTCATGCTGCCCCATCACTCACGACTCCACTAGTACCCCTTGCTCTCTTGTAGCAGACTGTTCAGCCAGCCCTGCCCTTCAACCAGAGCAGCGCCCAACACCACGCCATTCCTGGACCTCAGCCTAACAACCGCCTGACCAAAACTCTAAAATCATACCCTGCACCCATCCACACCATGGAAGAAACTTGTGATATTAAGACTCACATTCCCACTGATCTAAAACACCCACATTCCGAACAACACGCACATGCCAACCCTTAAAACCCCCTCACTCTCTCCATCGAACCTTATGTCCACAGTCAATCTAACTGAACGTCTAACTCACATGGAAAGATAACTCGAATTGCTTTCCCCATTGAACCTTATGCCTACAAATGGCATAACTGAACGTCTAACTTACCTGGAAAGACAACTCGCATAATAACGCATGACATCGTTAATATCCTTAAAGGCCTTAAAACATATACAGATCACACTCAACATCCACACCTCTCCTCCTCCAAAACCATCTTACAACCCCTACGGCTGTCGAAACCCAGCCGAACAGCTGGCACACAACCACTTTCAACAACCAATCCCACAGGCCGATAAGAGCAAGTCCTGAAATGTCCATGAAGGAGGTGACGAAAATAGCAAAAACGTATGACCATACGTCAACCCCCGAACGCTCCCACCTCCAACATCCAGATAATCACTAAAATTGGCAGAGACATTAACCCACCTAGACCACCATCACACTTCATTGTACTAGATGACACCCTCCTCCCAACAGCACACAAGCAGCAAGACAAACTGCATGCTCATAATCTGTAGGTAAGCAACCAAGCATTCAACGGAGCTGGCTACAGCCATCAGGTGCCATGACATTGACACTGCATTCATCGCACAAACTTGGCTAAATGAATCCTAATATTCGATCCTTGACCTTCTAGTCCCTCCAGGTTTCTCTATCATTAAGAAGGACAGAGAAGAACGCCAAGGTGGAAGCTTAGCCATCATCCACAAGAACAACATCACAATGGCAGAAGCAAATTCCCTATCCTATCCCTCATTTGAATATCTCGGTGCTAAAATAAAGTCAAAAGACAATAAAGTGGCTAAATTTCACCTCCATTACCACCCACCAGGAAACACGCTCGCGTTCGGTGAACACCTGTCAGATCAGATAACGCACTGCTCTCTCTCTAACAACAACATTATCCTAGTTGACTTCACCCTCCATTGGAATAACAAAAAGGACACACTAACCCGATCCCTAAATGAACTCTTACTCAGCAAAGATCTCATCCAACACTGCAGGGGTCAAACCCACAACAAAGGATCAACCATAGATACTATTATAGCCCAAAAAGAAGCTATAAGAATAGACAACATACTTCCAGTCTATTGGTCAGATAACCACATCATTCTGTCCTCATCAACATAGCAGAAGCACCCCTTAACCCATCTCAAAAAACTCTCTAATGGTCTAGAAACCTAAATCAGATCATCTTAACTGACCTGGATGAAAAATTGTCTTCTCTAGTACCCCCTCCTACAGACAACCTCACAACACATGAGCTTACAACTCACTACAAATCGACAATGAAAACCATCCTAGACCAGATAACCCCTGTTAGAAATGGGGTCTTTGGTTGGCAGTCAGGTTACCCCCTTGTCCAAGCAAGGACCCTCAATCTAGTTAGGGTCAGTCACACACAATCCAAATTATCCTGTGCCCACCCTCTGGTAGCTTGGCACTGAGCAATCAGGCGTAACTTAGAAGGCAATATGTAAAATATTTGTGCAATAAATCATGCAATAACACAGTAGAAACCTCACAAAAATACACCACACAGGTTTAGAAAAATATAAAATATTTATCTGAGAGGAATAAGGTCAAAATGATCAAGATTTGATAAGTACACGTTGCAATATCACTTTAGAAAACAATAAAAAAGGTTCTTTAGTTCTTAAAAAGCAACAAGTGTCTCTTGCACGCACAAAGTACCTGATTTGCGTCTAAATTACCAGCAAGAGACCGCAGAGGAGAAGATGCGTGGAAAATGGGGAGGTGTGCGTTGGTTTCTCAAGGGCGCACACAGATGATGTGTTGATGATTTTTCACGCAACAAGGGCTGTTCGACAATTTTTGGCGCGCAGACTTGGATCCTCTTAGGGTTGCGGGGTATTTGGACGCCCCGGGGACGATGCAGAGAAATCCTGGGCGTGCAGGACAAAGTCACAGGAGCTGTGTCAATCCGGTGGGCGATGCGGGGAAATTTCTGTTGCATGGCAGGCACTGCGTCGCTTCTTCTCGCAGAAAGTCGGGCTACGTTGTTCCGGCTCGGCTATGTGTCAATCCAATGGGCTGTGCGTCGAAGTTCCGGTCGCAACGCTGGCGCTGCGTCGACCTCCACTCAGAGAGCGGGGCTGCGTCATTCCGGTTCGGCGTGCAGTGATTTTCTCACCACAATGCAGGCTGTGCGTTGTTTCTCGTAGGCTGTGCGTCGAAATTTTGCCTCACAAGGAGTTCTTTGCAGAGATGAAGTCTTTTTGGCCCTGCTCTTGGAGAGCACTTCTCAGAAGAGCCAGAGGGCAGCAAGGCAACAGCAAGGCAGCAGTCCTTTGCAGAAAAGCAGTCAGGTGAGTCCTTTGGCCAGCCAGGCAGTTCCTCTTGAGAGGTTGCAGGTTCAGGTCCAGAAGTGTCTGGGTTGGTAGGGTCAGAGGCCCTGCTTAAATACCCAAATGTGCTTTTGAAGTGGGGGAGACTTCAAAGAATGGCTTAAAAGTGCACACGGTCCCCTTTCAGTTCCATCCTGTCTGCCAGGGCCCCTGTAGAGGGTTTGGCAGTCCATTGTGTGAGGGCAAGCCACTATCCTTTGACATATAAGTGTCAGGCCCTCCACCCTCCCAGCCCAGGAAGACCCATTCAGTATGCATATGTGTGCAGGTGTGACTGAGCATCCTGTGTTTGGGGTTGTCTGAGTGAAATGCACAAGGGAGCTGTCAACTAACTCAGCCAGACGTGGATTGTAAGGCACAGAAGGATTTAAGTGCAGAGAAATGCTCACTTTCTTAAAGTAGCATTTCTAAAATAGTAATATAAAATCAAACTTCACCAGTAAGCAGGAGTTTTTATAGTAATATTCTGGCCATACTAAATATGACCTATTTACCCCTTTTTAATCAGAATCTACCACTAAAACAGTTTATGAGGGTAGCCCTAATGTTAGCCTATGAAAGGAGCAGGCCTCACAGCAGTGTAAAACAAATTTAGGAGTTTTCCACTACCAGGACATATAAAACACAGATATAGGTCCTGCCTTTTACCTACACAGCACCCTGCCCTCTGGGTTACCTAGGGCCTACCTTAGGGGTGGCTAATATGTAGAAAAAGGGGAGTTTAAGGCTTGGCAAGTGCTTTTAAATGCCAAGTCGAAGTGGCAGTGAAACTGCACACACAGGGCTTGCAATGGCAGGTTTGAGACATGGTTAAGGGGCTACTTATGTGGGTGGCAAAACCAGTGCTGAAAGCCCACTAGTAATTTATTCAATTTACAGGTCCTGGGCACATGCAGTGCAGTTTCCTAAGGACTTACAAGTAGATCAGATATGCCAACTGGGTATGAACCAATGTTACCATGTTTTAAGGGAGAGAGCATATGCACTTTAGCCCTGGTTAGCAGTGGTAAAGTGCGCAGAGTCCTAAAAGCAGCAAAAACAATGTCAAAAAGTGGAAGGAGGCAGGCAAAAAGTTGGGGTGACCACCCTAAGGCTGTCAGATCTAACACTCATTGATTCCTATGGTGCGTAATTATACACGGAAACAGACATTTTCTAAACTTTGAAAAATTGTAACTTAAAAGATACTTACCTGCTTGTGATGATCTTGGTCTTAAGAATTTTATATAAATCTGAAGTATTTTTGTAAATTGGTCTTGAGCCATTCTTCCGAGTGTGTGTCCACATTTATTGATACTGTGAGTACAACATATGCTTAGCACATCTCCTGGATTAGCCTAACTGCTCAACCAAGCTACCACAAAAATAAAGCATTAGCTGATCTATTTTTGCCTTTGGATACCAAGATGTGATTGCTCGGACTCCCTGCACAGTGTACATCGTTTTTTTACACTATATAGAGAGCCAGCTTCCTACATATACTCCAAAACCGGTCCCAGGATGCTTGTTTCCGACAAAGCAGGGACCTGGCCTGGCAGTTCGGGCTGCACTGTTCCCATGGGGAGCAGGGTCAAGGCTGATTTGCACTTGGCCGCCTCAACGTAGAGCTCCGAGACTCCAGGGGATAAGGATTACCCAAAAAGCTGTCAAAAAGCCTCCTTGGAGTCAGAATGAAAGGAAATATACATGTGATAACAGCGACATAACTCTGAAGTTATTTTCCAAGTAAGAGATGCCAGTTAAAACTAAGTTCTTAATTGAAGCCCTGAAGCCCGGCTACAAATCACCTGAACACGGCCCCTCAGCTGAGCAAAGAACAACACTTTCTGTCAGGACACAGAGTCAGCTGCTGAAGAGATAAGGGTCTTTCTTCGTGTTCAAACTGGGAGGCTGCACCAGGGGAATTAAATTACTGTTGACCTTTGGTTGAACTCTCCACACAGCACAGGGAAGCCTCTTACAATTCTCAACTCTGAGGTATTTTTTCTTCACTTAACTGTTCAGACTCCATTACCTGGAGGGTGGAGCCAAGCACAGAGGAAGATGGCGGCTCAATTCTAGAGCCGGACGGAACGGGGAGAAAGAAGGGGACTAAGCATGCTTTTTCCCCGTCAAATCTTATAAAAAAGCCCAAAATATTTAATCGGAACCCCACAGGAAACTACTGAAACTGGAAACTTTGAATAAGACCCGCCTTATCTTCACTTCGATCGAAGTCTGCATGCACAGCCTTTACTGCTGTGGAGTTTTTTGACACCCCCTTGAAAACAAAGATACGGAAATCGGAGCACCAAGACAAAACGGTATTTATTTTTTTGCATTCTTCAATAACAAATAATGCTTGCCATCTGGATATCATCGGTCATGCACTCCACGCTAACCCCATAATGCAAAAAAAATCTTAAAATATACAGTGCACAGTGTAGAATAGGGGGAAATGTGGACTTGAACGACGCTCCCTTCAAATCGAAAGTCACGAAAGGAAATTCAGAAATGCAATGTAACTTTCCGATCCATAACTTTTGGATAATGCAACCACGATGCACCAGATATCGTCAAATAATAAAGACATACACACTCTGATCTTATGTTTGTATGACAATACTACTTCACGGTTTTTCTTTTTTTTTTTTTTAAAAAGAGGATAGAAACGAAGAAACAAAGGGAAAAGATATAATTTAAAGCTTATAAAAACGAAACGAATAACGTGGACTTATAGGCCTGAGACTTTCTCTGTCACCCTGGAAGGTTACTAAAATGTTCGGACATTGAATATAAGTGCTCTTCTTAATTTCAACCTCTGCAGTCAACATCTACATGGGTGATTGTATAAAGGATTCAATTTTTTTTTCCGTTTTTTTTTTGTATTCTTTTCCCTTCATTGGTCTCTCCTCCAGAGAAAATGCGTACTAAGACTGCATTAATAATCAACAAAGTTGCTTGTTCAGTTTTCTACAACTTAAATAATACTACTGTAATGTCGTAAATCATAAAATCTACATGACGATTAAACTTTGCAAAAATAAAATCCACTCCAGACTCATTATCAACAAATGATATATTGGTTCTTTATTCAAACGTGACACAAAGCGTTGCCTAAGCAACCTCGTATTTTTTTTTCTCTTCACAGCAGTAATGCTCTGTCAAATACATGGGTCTACACATCAAAAGTACAACTCTCTACAAACTAAATCTGGAAAAATCTTGCTCTCTTTTCTCATTGAAGGCACTACACAGTGGGCTTTACCTTATCAAGGCAACTTTGATACCAATCATAAATAAGTTTCTGGAACGTAATAGATACCATACATGTCAGATCCTAAAGTTGTGCGTCAACTATCATATAGTGCAGCCTTAAAAACCGTACCAGAGATTGCAAACTCACAGCACATAATGGCTGAATCCGCTGCTGCATCTACAACAAATATGGATACTATCTTGAAAGAACTTCTAGCCATAATATCGTCCATTTCCTCTTCAGAACACACAGTATCCACTAATACCACGGAAGTCCAAGGACTGAGGAATGAAGTTGTAAAATTCCAGATTAATATGCAATCAACAGATGCTCGTCTTTCGGCTGTTGAAAACCTCATCGACAAGATACCTGACAATAGTCAAGATATTGGATACCTGCAACAAAAAGTGATCGAAGCAGAAGGAATAATCTACGTATCATTGGCCTTCCGGAACAAATAGAAAAGGACTATATTTTGGACTTTTTGACCACTTTTCTTCCAACCTTAACGAAAATTACCTTTTCACAGCCACTGGATTTTCAAAGAACCCACCGTGTACGTTCACGTGGAATCACATCATCTACGAAACCTAGACATGTTTTGGCATGCTATTTACGTCATCAACAAGCCCGTCAAATCATAATGGCCGCCAAAAAACATGGACCTTATGAATATGACTCATCTCAGATAATTATTACAGCAGATTTTTCTGCTCCTACAAATTTCAAAAGGAAACAATTTCTAAATTTACGTACTAGGTTAAAGAAAAGAGAGATCAAATATGGCCTTTTGGAACCTGCCACCATGATTGTGACTTTTCAAGGGAAAACTAAAGAATACTTTGACCCTCACAATCTAGAATACTTTTTGAATGACCTTGATGATAAAGATACTGAAATGGAACATAAATCTACCTCAAATACAGACATTATAGAACCCACACCTTCTATCTCTACAGAGGATACAGATCAAGGTGAATGGATACCTGTGCAGCGACAATGGACACAGGGTGGTAAATTTAAGGCATGGAAAACCAATCACCCAAGAGACAAATCCAGATCTCCCATCAAACCATGAGTAACGTTCAGTATATTAATCCTATAGGGGTGGTTTGTTATATCTATGAAGTAGGAAAATATATTCTATGTCCTAACAATAGTGTTCCCTCTCCTTTTCCTCTTTTCTATCTTCCTTTCACAGCTCCCAGGCATCTATCCCCTGATTAAAGTTTAATCACTCAGTGTACATACTGTCTTATCTATTAAGTTGGACAGTCCAGTAATAATCGACTCTTCCGATAAGTGATACTTTCCTGTTACTACATTTTCAACGAATCCATATTGAGTTAAAGATTCAAATCTCATATAATTACATAACTATAATCCTAATATTCTAAATTCCTTTTTTCTTCTCTCCTCATATTCTTTTCTCTCAGCTCTTCGATTTCTTTTATCTATTTTCATAGATTGGCATTATATATTTCTATTTCTTGGTTTTTTTTTCTATATTTTTTTTATATCGTTATAATATGTCTTCTAACAAGTTAAAACCTCTGAATGTTGTATCTTTAAATGTTAATGGTTTGACGCACTTTATGAAGAGAAAAAAGATAATTAGTTATCTTAGTCAACAAAAAACAGATATTGCTTTATTACAAGAAACACATCTCACTGAATCAGAAAGTGAGAAATTGCAGAGAGACTGGATAGGTCAAGTAATACACGCCAATATAATTCATAAAAATCCTATGGATACTGCCACGCCCATCCGGAAATGTGGGGTGGCTATCCTTTTCAATAAAAACCTACCATATAAAATCTTACAAACTTGGACAGATGATGAAGGCAGATATGCATTCGTTAAAATACGTGTCAGAAACTGCCATATGATTATAGGGTCAATATATGCACCTACTGATTCCAAAACGATATTTATATCAAAAATTACTAAATTACTTTCATCTTTTGGACCCACCAAAGTACTGATTGGTGGAGATTGGAATGTTACAATAGACCCATTTATTGACAAATCTGGTAAACCAGATACCCATCATTCCACCGACAGATATATCCTGAAAGATCTTATGGATGACTTTGCTCTACAAGAACCTTGGCGTTTACTGCATCCACATGATAGAGACTATACTTTTACATCCTGTGCACACTCCATTCGTTCTAGAATAGATTATTTTTTAACATCACCAACATTGATACAGTCAATTTCACATGCAGGAATTACTCCTTGTAGTATATCTGATCATGATTTAATAGATTTGCACATCAATATTGGACTTACTCAATCTCCTAGAACTCATTGGAGATTTAATACTTCAATGTATAAAACACCACAAGCTAAACTAGATCTATGTCAACATGTGGATCAGTTTCTAGATGAGAACAAAGATTCCGTCACAGATGCTAGCGTATTATGGGGTCCAGGCAAGGCTGTCATTAGAGGAATGATTATGAGGGATTCTTATCTACTTAAAAAAAAAATTAACGCAGAGAGGATCTCATTGGAACAAGAAGCTCAATCGCTTACAAAAGATTATAATAAATCAGAATCACCTATCCTTCTAAAAAAATTACTATCAGTTAAGTTTAGACTTAATAATTTATATACCTCTCAAGATGAAAAATGCTTATTCCTAAAACGACAACGTCATTATGAAATAGGGGAGCAAGCAGGACGTCTCTTAGCTTATCAATTACGCCAACAAGAATTGTCTAGAACAATTTCTGCTATTAGGAATTCTTCAAATGACTTACTTACCCTACCTACGGATATAATAACCCAATTTCAACAAAACTATGAAACACACTACACCTCCTTGAACTGTGAAGATACATTAGTGGAAGATTAATTCTTTAAAAAATGTAAAATCCCAAGATTGACTCAAGAACAGAAACAAAAGATTAGAAGGACATATATCAATAGAAGAGATAGCTAAAGCTATTGAATGTCTAGCTACAAATAAAGCCACGGGAGAAGATGGCTTCCCCATAGAATTCTATAAAATCACAAAAACTCAAATTATTCCAATTCTACACTCCTTTTTTTAATGAATCTCTAATCAAAGGTCACTTCCCACCTGAATTTCTAAGAGCGCGCATTACGGTCCTTCTTAAACCTGATAAAGACCCTTTGGAATGCTCCAGGTATAGACCCATATCTTTAATAAATTCTGAAATTAAAATCTTGGCCAAAATATTAGCGACAAGATTAAATTCAGTCATCACGTCTCTCATACATCCCTCACAAGTGGGATTTGTTCCATCGCGTTCCTCCTTTAACCATCTACGAACCATTCTGCACTTGTTATGGCAACAACGTAATAAACTAGGACGCTGAAAAGGCATTTGATAGAGTAGAATGGGGATATTTATTCCGTACCATGGATAGAATGGGTATAGGTCAAGATTTTATTACGCTTGCTAAAGGAATGTATAACTCCCCTACAGCTGCGATTACTTGCAATGGCTTCACTTCCCCCTACTTTAAAATCTCACGTGGAACCCGTCAAGGATGTCCTCTCTCTCCCTTGTTATTCCTCATAGCATTAGAACCCTTAGCTATTGCAATCAGGCAAAATATTGACATACAGGGTATCGCTACCTTATCCGGTGAGATTAAAGCTTTTTATTATGCTGATGATATTCTACTCACATTATCCGACCCAAATACCTCAATTAACACTCTGATTGATTTATGAACTCACTTCTCGGCATTCTCTGGATATAAGATCAACTGGTCTAAATGTGAAGCTTTGCCAATGAACACCTGTACCACTTCAACAATCTTAGGGGATCTACCTTTCAATTGGAAAACATCTCAATTGAAATATCTTGGGATCCTTCTCAATACGGGACTAAAAAATATTGCGATGGATAATTTAAACCCCATTATAGACAAACTTAAAAGAGATTTTGTTAGATGGTCTCAACTGAATCTGTCATTATGGGGAAGAGTGCAGATTATTAAAATGAACACAATTCCGAAATTTAATTATGTTTTTAACACGCTATCACTCCCCCTTACTTCGATTTTTTTTAAGAATACAACCTCTCTAATAAGCTGTTTCATTTGGGGAGGGAAAACCCCCCGTATAAGTGGTGTGAAATTACACTCATCCTCCCTAAAAGGTGGCCTTAGACTCCCACACCTGGAAACTTACTGGATAGCACAGCAATTATCTCATTCGACCTCCATGATATCTGAGAAAGACAAGATACCTATATGGGTCAAATTGGAACAACATTTATTGAAAACTACCACTTCTTGCGATTTATTATACTAAATGTCCTAAATTCTCCCCATCCTCCAATCCAATCATTTATTCATCCCAATTAGCATGGCAAAAAGCACATAAAATTATAAACTGTAACGTCCATATACATTTAAATGCTCCGTTATGGAATAACTCAGCGATTATACATAGAGGAAAAGAGCTAAATTGGTTTATCTGGAAAAAATGTAAAGTCAACAACATATCAGACTTATATAATCAAAACAATTCTTTGAAATCATTTATACCCAAGGTCTAGGCACACTTTCCTCACACCTATACAGATGGCATTCTACTGCAATTAGTGTAGCCAAAGTTAATATATTGCTTTTTTGGAAATCTAATGTTTTACCATCTACTCAAATGTGGTTAAAGGATATGTTTGATATTGCCCAGTTTGAAAGAATGCTATATACATTAAATGATAACTTACAACAATTTGACCAAATGTGGAATGTATTCTTGACTAGCTAATAATTTCACTTCTCTTGTTTATTTCTTTAAATGTTCAATAATTCATAAATAATACCTCATGCCTTTATTATATTTCCAATATTATTGACAATAACCTTTTTTTTCTAGTTAGGTTGTAGACAAGTGTAACTTTGTAAGAATATATTTTATCATTTTGACATAATATATATTTGTTTATTACTTCTCTGTCAGGAATATCAGATATAATATAATTAACAATGTTTTATTTATGGAAAATATCTAAACATCTCACTGTACACTGGAATCTCTTTAATGTGAATCTACGTTCTTTTTTTCTCTTTTTGTACAATCTATAATTATTTGTTCACTTATAAAAGTTTAATAAAGAATTGAAAAACAGACTCCATTACCTGAATGTGTGAGCACAGGATTTTCTTGTCAGCCGAGTGTGTGGAGCAAATGCAGTTCGGAAAGTGAGTGTTGTACACCATTTCTGCAGCTGAGAGAGTCTGTGAAAGTTACTCATTCTGTGAGGAAATACAGCCAGTTTCTTAACAGATAAGTGGAATTCCCTTTCTTGAAAGTTGAAAGGCTGCTGTAGGGGAAACATATGGACTTTCACTTCTGAGGTATTTCTCTTCATTTGACAGTTTAGAGTCTGCTACGCAATTAAGTAAATGCTGGAATTCCTATCAGCAGAGGGTGTAAAGCGAATTTGGATAGGCAGGCAAAACATGTGAGCTATTTCTGATGCACTGATTCTCAGGGACACCTGTCTGAAAGCATTCAGTCATTATTTTTTTAAATTATAGAAGTCTGTGGCAAAGACTAATTCTGTCAGGAAACACAGCCAGCTGCTGGTGAGATAAGTGAAAAGGCTGCTGTAAGAGAAGCCTCTGACAACTCTCAACTCTGAGGTATTTCTCTTCACTTGACTCTTCAGGATCCATTACGTGATTATGTAAGCGCAGGAATTTCTTGTCTACAGGTGTGTGGCATAAATACAGTTTGGCAAGTGAGTGTTGTAAACCATTCCTACAGCTGAGAGAGTTTGTAAAAATTACTCATTCTATCAGGAAACACAGACAGTTTCTGAAGAGATATGTGAAATTAATTTCCTTGAATGTCGAAAGGCAGCTGTATGAGAAGCATATAAACTTTCACTTCTGAGATATTTTTCTAAATTTGACAATTCAGACTCTACTACGAAATTAAATAAACGCCGGAATTCCTATCAGCAGAGGGGGCAAAGTGAATTTGGGTAGGCAGGCGAAAACTGTACAACATTTCTGATGCACTGTTTCTCAGCGACACCCACTTGAAAACAGATAGCCATAATTTAAAAATCCCCGATGTCTGTCACCATTTACAGTGTTAATATCTACCTACTTTGTGAGTCAATTGGATATCATATTTGATTACTAAGCTGTACTTATTTATTGTCTTCTCTAACATTAAAATATAACAGTATGGCCAGTGGAAAATCTAATAGAAAGCCTCTGTTTACACAAATAGTAGGGAACACTGTACCTCCAGGCACGCCTACTATTGTCCCACAAGACATTGCTTCTATGGACCTTATTTTAAGAGAGATCTCTGCCGTGGGGCAAAGATTGGGATCTATGGATGTAAAAATGTCAGATCTCGCAACAGAAATTAAGACAATACGGATGGATCTAAACTCTTTCCATACCAAAGTGGAAATTTTAGATCAAAGAACCACTCTTTTGGAAGATAAATTAGATAATGCAGAGCATTGGGGTCCGGATATCTGGCACCTAAAACAAAAAGTTATAGATTTGGAAGACAGGGCCCGAAGAAATAAAATTCGTTTTTATGGAATTCCAGAAAAAATTGAAGTCAATAATGATGTGAAGAATTTGCTACTAACGTTAATACCGCGGCTACTGAACATATCTTTTGAGCATCCCCTTGAGTTGCAGAGAGCTCACAGAATTCCATCAAGAACTTCAACTTCAACTCTTGAATCTAGACCTAGAACGATTATAGCATGCCTCTCACGTCATGAACAGGTCCGCCAAATATTAACAGCTGCTCGTAAACATGGTCCGTATGGCTTTGAAGGCCATAAAGTATTTATTGCTGCAGACTTCTCCACTGAAACCAATGCCAAACAAAAAGCGTTCCTGCAACTTAGGCCAAGACTTCGCAAATGGGATATCAAGTATGGTCTTTTAGAACCTGCCACAATTAGGATCACAATGGATGGGAACTCTAGGGATTACACAGAGCCTGAGGATCTGGTACGCTTCCTGGACAGTTTGGATGACCAACATATGGACTCAACGCCACTGAACAAAACATCTAAGAACAGTCCGCTTCAATTACAGAAAGATCCACAAAGCCATCGCACCAGTAGATTACACGTCCGTACCTTTAAGAATCAGTTTGACAGAGATAAAGCAGTCCACTGCGTAAAGTCACTCAGACAGGAAAATCCCGGAGACAAATCGAGATCACCTCTAAAGTCACCCACGTCCTTTAATAAAGTAACTGATGCTCAACCTTCCACTATCACTTCTTCCAGTCAGATGAGTATATTTATACATGCTATGTATTAATATAATGTTATTACTGTTTTACTACAGTTATTAATTCTGATGGATATGATTTATTTCCTATCCTCATATATTGCTGTTCAATAACCATGTACATTTACTACTGTATTTGTATTTGCAGATTTTCTCTTGGATAGATTTTATAACTCCATGGAGTGGTTTTTCTTATAACCTATTTACCATGAGTGGTTTTCCTTTCCTCCCCTCCAGAGTCTGGGTTTTGAATTGAGGTTTAGACCCACCGACGAAAGATACATATTATTTGATCTGCAGTGTTCTTTTACATTCTAGCACTTAGAACGGTGTACTTACACCATTTAGAGTTTAGTGTTAACAATATTTTATGATTATAGTTCCACATATTGGTTTCAGGTTTACTATACTCCAGATAGTTTTTTTCCCCCTCCAGTAAGTTCTCATTATCACATTACCATATAATTTATCTACTTCCTTTTCCCTTTTTTAGCATTTTGACTCAGTTTCACACAGTACAAATATACTCTAACATTTTTAGTCAGCATCATGACAACAAGTCCTATGCAAATTGTCTCTCTCAATGTCAATGGCTTTACTAATTACATTAAAAGGAAGAAAATTCTTTCCTATTTAGCCTTCAAACATACTGACATTGCTCTCATCCAGGAGACTCATCTATCTGATGTAGAATCAGAAAAATTAAAATGAGATTGGGTAGGCCAGATTCTTTACAGCTGTAAATCCCCTCCTCACATATCAGGAGATGCTACATCCCACACTACTACTAGAAAAAGTGGTGTAGCCATTCTAATACGCAAAACACTGCAATGCCAAATACTTCAGTTATGGTCAGATGAGGATGGTAGATTTATTTTAGCGAAGCTTAAAGTTGGTAACAATATATTAGGAGTGGGTTCCATTTATGCCCCTGTTGGGACTAAAGCCCCCTTTTTCCTGCATCTAAATAGAATTCTAACAGAAATGGGAATTTCCAGAATAGTTTTGGGAGGCGATTAGATTCTTGCGCCAGATGTGGTCTTAAACAGAACAGGTCCCCTGGACACAACTCATGGTAGAGATAGAGCCATACTGGGAAACATCAGAGAAGATCATGGTTTGATTGATGTCTGGCGTTTACTACATCCATCAAATAAGGGGTTTACATATCACTCGATAGTACATGATTCCCATTCTAGAATAGATTACTTCCTTATTTCACATTCTATTACACCACAAGTACTAGATTGTGATATTTTAGAAATTGCACTGTCAGATCACGCTCCTATCAATCTCCAACTTGAATGGGGTCTGAAACGCCCTTGTAGGAAACCATGGCGATTAAACATATTGCGCTACAAACTACCGGCAGAAAAGTCACAATTACAATCACATTTGACTACTTATATGAAAGATAACAAAGGATCAGTTTCTTCTCCACAAATCTGATGGGCAGCCGCAAAAGCCGCTATTAGGGGGCAAATTATGAGGGATTCTGGCATAACAAATAAACGCAGAATAGAACAACAGGCCATTTTGGAAAATGAAATTAAAACACTGACACATACTCATTTTAGTAATCCAACTGAAGCTTCCAGATGCAGATTGGAAAAAGCTAAGATGGAAGTTAATACACTATATACTTCCAAAGCAGAATATATGCTATATAGACTTAAGGCTCGCAATTATGAACAAGGAGAAAAAGCAGGCCGTTTACTAGCGGCACGATTAAAACAGCGAGAAGCTATGACAGCTATTCCAGCTATATAAAACCCTGAGGGTAAACTAATAACTGAGACTCAAGCAATAGCTAATACGTTTGCAGATTATTATACCAAGTTATATAGTTCAGAAGTTGATGATGGCCTCCTCAAAGAACAGGAATTCTTTGATAAAATAACACTCCCCTGTCTCAATGAACAGCACCGGCTCATACAGACGGGCGAAATAACAAAGGATGAAATTGCGCAAGCAATCTCCAGTCTCCCATACAATAAAGCACTGGGAGAAGATGGTTTTCCTGGGGAATTTTACCGTTGGGTAAAACCAGAAGCAATAGATGCCCTTTATGAGGTTTATAAAGAATCAGAAGAAACTGGTAGTCTCTCCTCACTCTCAAATAAAGCTATCATAACTGTCCTTCCCAAACCTGAGAAAGATCCATTATACTGCAGTAACTATCGTCCGATATCTCTTCTGAATACAGATTCAAAGCTATTAGCCACCATTCTTGCCAAAAGACTCAAACAAGTTATCTCTAAACTCATACATAATTCTCAAGTTGGATTCATGCCAGGCAGAAACTCTCGTAGCCATCTCCGCACTTTGGCTCACATACTTTGGTTTTCCAAGGATGCTGGAGAAGACGGAGTAGCATTATCCTTAGATGCCGAGAAGGCCTTTGACTGCATTGAATGGAGCTATATGTTCCGTACATTGCATAGGTTGGGATTAGGTGATGATTTTATCTCTAAGGTTAAATGGTTATACAAGACACCATCTGCACAAGTGAATTGTGGGGGTTTCCTTTCAAAAACCTTTTTAGTGCAAAGAGGTACCCGCCAGGGTTGCCCTTTATCGTCCCTCTTATTTCTTCTTGCACTTGAACCACTGGCTGCAGCAATAAGACAGTGTTCACAAATAGCAGGCATTCCTACACCAGCAGGCATCTCAAAAACTACTTCTATACGCGGATGACATATTACTCACACTTACAGATCTACCTACTTCACTCTCAGCACTCATGTCTACTATTTCTCACTTTTCAAACATTTCTGGATACGAAGTCAATTGGAATAAGAGTGAAGCTCTCCCATTGTCCCGGGGCACAACAAAAGCAGCTATCTTAGGCTACAATTTTCAATGGAAAGCGGATCGCCTGAAGTATCTAGGTATTTATATCAACACTGGTTTAGAACGTATGATTCAAGATAACTTAGATACACTCATTGCTAAAACGAAGTCAGAATATGAAAAATGGTCCCATCTTAATCTGTCCTTTTGGGGTAGAGTCCAGGCAGTGAAAATGATTATAGTGCCTCGTTTCACATATGTTTTGGTATGTTACCTTTGACAGTTAAAATATCAATACTGCGAGACATTGACAAAGGTATTAAAACCTTTATTTGGGGATCTCTGAGACCTAGACTCAAAATCTCCAAACAGATTGCTCACAGGCGATCTGGTGGCCTTAGTTTACCATGGATTGAACATTACTATACAGCCCTCCATTTATCTCAATTGGTTTATCTTTGGCCAATACAGGATGACCCCCCACTATGGGTTCTTATTGAAAAGCAATCTTTACAGGTATCTTCAGGTTTGCAAATGTTTTATACTCATAAATCCCCTGCTTTACAAAGTTCTAACCATATTATTCAGTCTATGCTTAAGATTTGGATACACTCCGACAAACTCTTTAAGAGTAATCCGAGGCTACATAATAAGGCTCCCATATGGCATAACGCTAATATTAGAATAGGGAAACAGACAATTTCCTGGGATACATGGGAGAGAGCAGGTATTCTAATGCTGGATCATTCATTCACTTTAGAAGGCGAGCTTAAAACCTTTACGATGCTTCAGATAGAATTTCAACTCCCTAGCTCTCAAAAGGGGAAATACTTACAATTGAAACAAGCTCTACTTAGTAGACTAGGACCATTTTCGTGGATACCTGAGGATTCCCCAGTCGTATAATACTTAAAAACTTGGGGGAAATTGAAAGGAGCGGTCTCTGGATTTTATAATCTCATTGTGCATAAACTACATTCATCACCATTACTAGCACAACTCCACGTCAAATGGCAAGGATTACTTAATGTAGCGTATTCCAATGAGGACTGGACGGATGTTGTTTTGAACATGGATAAAGGAATCAGAGAGGCAAGAATGAAATTTACTCTTTTCAAAATTCTTCATAATTAGTACTGGTCACCACAAAAACTCAAGGCAGCAGGTTTACTACACCATTCTACCTGTTGGAGGTGTCCTCATGAGGACTGTGATATCCTACACATTTTATTTCGATGTAAAGTTTTGACGGAATACTGGTCTTCTATAACTTTCTCTCTACACAGAGCTAGACATGTGCCCATTCCTTTAACAGAAAAAATAGTTATATTACATGATGTTACTGATCTCCCAAATCTAACAAACCATACAAGACGATTGATTGCTATTGCACTCACTGTAGCAAAAATGTGTATATTACGACATTGGAGAACACCACAACGTCCTACACATGATGAATGGCTTATTGAAATGTATAACATGGCATCATATGAAAAGCTGATTTACAGATTGCAAGACAATGTTGGGATTTTCATCCAAATTTGGAAACCCTTTCTAGCTAATACATATTCTATTAATATTCACACTTAAATGTTTTCTCCTTCTTTGTCTCCTATCTTTATTAAGACATTTTTATTATTGTTTTGAGTCATGCTGTTATTAAGACAATTGACATCTCACCCATTAACACTGTTATTTTAAGTAGGACTTACTGTTCACCAATTCAACACTGTTGAATTGGCAGGAATATCTCCATTTGAAATGTTATATATGTGGATTTGTATGATATTACTATCTCGACTGTCTTCTAACAACCTATAATATATGGTTTAATACATATTGCATAATTCTTTCTTTCCAGATTTTCTGTTATAGGTCTACTTCTAAGAGTTAATGCACAGTTGGATGCCTTATAAATAATCTCATATATTGCATTTATTGATATATGTATAATGTTTTTTTGTTTTTTTGTGTGTTTATAAATCTGAGAAGTTAATATTTCATAATATTTTTCATATATGACCATGATTTGATGTATTGTTTCTCTATTTAACACAGTTTGTATATTGACATGTACTTCTCAATAAATATATACAAAAGTAAAAAAAAAAAAAGATATGTATATAGGCTGTGTTAAAAACGTGTTAAAAAAATCTGTTCATGCAAGTTTACATAGCCTACCATTTATTGAAATGTATATGGGGTATACACTCATTTCATTTTTCCAACCTGCCCCTTTCAGGTAGGATCTGAAAATCTACCAAGAAAGGCAAGGCAGAAAAATGAAGTCATGCAAGTCTCAGCGTTGCATATCATAGACAGAACTTCTAGACAAATCATACATGCTCATATGTTGATATTGGGCAATTTCGTAAGGCATTCAGTGCCACAGAGCATACAGAGTAACTATGCGTATGACGTTACTGTGGGTCTCTATCTGTGTTATGAGAATTTCAGTGGATTTTGAAAGTGACAAGAAACATTTTCCACTCAGAGTCTATTCTTGCCCTCTGTAGCTTTGGATGCAACCGATCACATAGCCAATAAGACACCACACAAAATTAGTCACTGTGTAACTTAATAGCAGATTGAGTAACATATGACAACATATTCACAACATGCAATTTTATAATTGTGAAATGTGTGTACAGCAGACAGTGCACTTGACCCAGCAGACATGGGGGCATGTATTAGACAAAGAAACAGACACATCTTTGTTGTACATGATTATCATTCACTCTTCAAGCTTGGTGTAAAATAAGAATGTGTGTGTGCATGTTTCAAAGAATTGAATACAGATGTGTGGATTACAAACTTTTTGTGGTGGAACTATTGTACCACTTTGCTCATAACAAAGATAGAGCTTGGAGCACACACCTTTAACACTGTAGTATGAAAACAGATTCATGAAAGTGGTAATGTCTTCTTCTACTCGTCTTACACCGTAATATCTTACATCTTCCTCTACCCTGTCCTCATCACCTTCCTCTCCCTGTCTTTCCTACTCCAGATAACTGCCTCTTCCTCCTCCCTTCTGCTAACAGCTCTCCCTCACAAATGCTCCCCATGCCCTCATCAGATGCAGGCCTTCTTTATCTTTCCACCCAGGATCTTCAATGGCATCCTTGTAAACATCAGCACCCCCAAACCTGCTTCAAATGTGGAAGAGCTGCTGAGACAACTCTTCAAACAAAACTACTTCACAATGCAGGAAGAATCCACATTCACTCTTAGATACCAGCCACCCTTCCAATAACACATTGAGGGGATCTTTGGCCTTGACCCTGTGCAGGGCTTGTCTACCTTTTGGGTAGGTTTTGCAACAGAAATGCCTACTTACATACAAACTCACATACATACCTACTTATATACAGACATACATGACTCTATATGACACAATGTAGATGTAGCAGAATAAAAGAAGAGCATATTCCAACTTAAGCAATCTCATTACATTAAGTATAACACAACTTGAAAGCAAATTATTTCAGTTCATAAATTTCCGTAGTACTTGTGCTCTAAACTGGAAAGACTATGAGCTCCACTTCAAAACATGGGAAAATGTCACTGTTAAATGGTGGCAATCTGCTACAACAGTAGAATACAGTGCAAAACAAGCAAAAATAAACACAATGAAACAGGTTAATTGCACATTTCAAAATCAAGCAGAATCCAATTTCAGATAGCATTTACAACTCAGTTAATAATCTCTAAACACTGCCTCCTTTAGAGAGATCTGTGTCAAAGCAGGAAGAAATCGCCAAGTGCATGAATACCACACCGCACTTAGGGCCTGATTTAGGGTTTGGTGGAAGGGCTACGTGACAGATATCCCGTCCGCCATATTACAAGCTCCACAGGCTATAACGGAATTGTAATACAGCAGACGGGATATCCTGCACGTTTGTGACCAAGTAACCCCCGCCAAAACTCTAAATCAAGCCTAAAATGTTTCCTGATTTAGACTTGTGAAAAAAATTAAAGAATATGATACAGCGACACATTTTTGCACATGTAATTTCTATGAATAATCACCATATTCTTCCTGGTGTTAACAGCTCATAAATATATCACTATGGGTGCAATCTAATGTGCTTAGAGTGTTATATGGAAAAATATACAAAAATCAACTTACTTCATGCGACTTATGAACAATGCTAAAACAGATTACTGCAGACGACATGAATGCTCAACACTTTACACAGAAGAGACTTGGCTGTATTCAATTACAGAGGTACTATTTTTTACACCCTACGAAAGGTACATGGATGAGTCAGCATTCATAATTCTATTGGGCTGCTTGGAGATTTGAGCACCTCGCCCAAGTATCTATAAGTTACGAGGCCAACACTTTCCATAAACGACTTCCTCTAGTTTTTCCTTTCTTTTCTGTTTTATTCATTTTGCTGTATTTCTGTTTGTTTCTCTCTTTGACTTTATACAGAAAGAAACATGCATTTCCCTTAAATATGCTATCAAAATAGATTATACATTTTGAATCATTGGTCGAAAACAAAGGGCCTACAATCCAAAAAGATGGAGAAAAACAAGCAGGGGTACATGTATGGCAATCACTTGTAGAGATGGTTAAACTTCCTCAAGCCCCAAGCTTGCATGACTTACACCACCAACTTACAATTGTCGAAGGCTTGCATGACTTACACCACCTACTTACAATTGTCGAAGGTTTGCTGATTGTGCTTATTTTATCCTCTGTACCATAACACTATGTAAACAGACCGTATAATATCTGGGTTTGCCAGACTCTGAAATGACAAAGTTAAATTTATGATGTTTTTTCTTCACATAGGAGATATTTGTTCATGGGAAGATAAACCTTTCTCTAAGCCTACTGCTATAATTCTTGCCCCAAACTTACAGATCTACTTACACATCTCCAAATGCAAATAAACAAATAGCAACAACTGCAATGAAGCATAGATTGCAAATAACTCTAGTCCATGTGTCCGAAGATTGTGACAAATCTTCAACGCTGATATTCTCTTTGACACTAAAGGTCTAAGGGTGTTGATGATTGCAGAAAATCACATCGCGTTCACTTGTAGACGAATGCAATTACTCTTTTCATAAGATAACACAAGAAATATGTTAAATTGATATTTCACAAATCTTTACTTATCAGTGCTTCCATCATTCTCCCTCCAGGGAGTACAATCTTGGAAAGACCCAGTTGATAATAAAGAGAGCTATAAGAGATTGCTAAATTAGCAAGTCTTTCCTTATAACCCCCCAGGGGGCAAATCCTATAAGGAAATGAGGCAGACCAGGAGAGTACTTGACCCTCATGACATCATGGATGCAGAGAGGTCCTCATTGTTGTACATCAGCTTAACATCACAAAGCACAGTGAATACGACAATGTTAATCGAGAGAAACTGTGGATGGTCATGTTAAAAATGGGGGTGGTAAGGACATAATTGTCTTACTTAGCAGACTCCACGCATGCATCTCAGCATGAGTCCGCTACTCCCAGGAGGGTGATCTAACAGAGAAGTTTGCTTCATTAAAAGGGGTAAGACAGAGCTGCGTGCTGGCCCCCTTTCTTTTTCTTCTTTATATAAATGGCCTAAAGAAATTCCTCTCTGAGATGGGGAAGGATCTTCCAAGTATTAACAACTCCCCAATCCCAGTACTGCTTTATGCGGATGATGCTGTACTCATTTCAAGGACAGCAAATGGTCTTCAAATTTTATTAAACGCTTTTAATGATTTTATGGGAAATCTTGGTCTTAAAATCAATCGATTAAAGTCATTTGTGATGAAGAGTGGGCCAAAGTTAGCAAAAACTAAAAAATGTGTTCTGGAGGGGGGAGGAAATATCTACGGTTACACATTTTACGTATTTGGGGGTTCCTATTGATGTTGATTTTAATTGGAAGTTTTTAGTAAATGTACGTCTTACACAATTTCAAAGAGCTATAGATGCTGTTTTTAGATTTTCTAAAACGTTGGGGCACAAACCTATAAAAGAGATGATGACTGTATTCTCTAGCAAATGCCTTTCTATTGCGACATTTGGAGCAGGGGTCTGGGGCTATGTTGATTCATCAAGTATCCAGGTTGTAGAAAATAAGTTTTTAAGGAGGTTATTAGCAGTCCCGCAATCAACTTCGGTAAAGTTTTGTCATGATGAAGTGGGCTTGAGGGTTATATCCGACTATATAAAGCTTCAAACAGAATTACTCTGGTTAAAAATCTGGGCAAATCCGGAAGTTCACTTATGTAGGAAGGTGATACAGGATTGCCTTTTGTTAACAAGATCACTGGATATACACTGGCTAAGATATGTGCGTTCTCTGTTTTTCTCCCTTGGAGTAGGGGAGCTCTTTTCTAAGCCGAATTCTGTAACAAAGCGGGATATAAAAAAGGTAAAGAAAATATATTGGCAGCAAATATGGGATCAAGAGCCAAATTCATTCTTAGAGAGAAATCAGGAAACGACCCAACATCAGCAATTACAACCAATGTTATATCTGGTTATTACTAGCTCTGAGCGGCAGAGGTTTTTACTTACCAGGTTTCGCCTGAATACATTGCATTATTTGGTAGCATTTCCTTCCTGTGGAACTTGGTTTAAGAACCTCCCACAATGTTGCTGTGATGAAAAATCATCTCAAAGCACGTTGCACTTTACACTTTTTTGTAATTTTTATATTATACCAAGAAAACAGTTTTTACGCCCTGTCTTTTTAGCCAAAAGTATTAGATCTAGTCAGCTCGCTTATTCATATTTGCACAAGTTGGGAGAAGGAGAGACAATACAAGCTATGCTGAATTATATATATGCTGCTCTTGGAATTCGGAATTTGCATTAATGTTTTATCTGTTCTTGAACTCTGTATGGTTGAATTTATTAAATGTCTTTTATGGTCTACTTGCACTGAATAAAGTATTAAAGAAGAAGAAGAATACTACAATATTGACTGCACTCGGGAAACTTGCCCCATAATGCTTTGCACGGCATACATTTACAAAATTTGCTCATAACTCAGTATGTGGTGGTCCTAGGACAATGGGACCACCACCAAAACGTCCAGCACAACACACTCTGTCTGTCCACTTCATCTCTGGGTCCCCACACTAGGTTAGTGGGGACCCCAAAATAATAACCACTTCTTCCATGCAGTGTCTTTTTTAAGCACTCTCATGGCTGTGACATTTGTTTTTACAGCTGGGAGATTTGTTTTAAAGGCCTTGTTTATAATGTGTGCGCAGTAGGCCTGCTAGATCTAAAATGTCCACTCTATGGTTACACTGCATTACTTTATCCTGTTTTTTTCATGGGGCTATGCTCTCTAAGGGCTAACAATATGGTTACATGACCATGTTTCTTACAAATAATATTTGTGTTATGGTGCCCTCTATGGGCTGTTTTGAGCATTACAGTCTAATGCCTAAAGCATTTCTGATAAAGGTCTATATGATATTTGTATGTTTCAATAATCTCTACAATTATGCCCATGATTCAGGCCAACTTGATATCGTTAGTACACTATGACTGTTTGAGCACTCTTGATGTGTTTGGGTGATCCTTTTAGTTTATTTCTCCTCTGTCGCTGGCTTGTGTCTTATTTTGGGGGAACTTTGTTAGCCAGCCAGCAACTTTGATGGTGGGGTGGTGAAAGTGGTATTCTATTGGAATTAGCATGGCAGATTCAAATTAGGATGCTAAACGGCAACATTTTCATTTTTTTGCTGCAGATAGAGGAAGAAGGTAAATGGAAGTGCTTTAGTTATATGCAGGCCCACTGGAATTATATGGCAGGAAAAGACAAAATTATGACAAAAGGCCTCTTTTGTCATGGTTAGGCCCATTTTTTGCCTGTTGTTTGATGTAGTCTGGGCCAGATCTCTTTCCCTAAAACTGTTGTGATGCACTGGCACCATTAGCTGCCACTATAGGACCCTAGTAAATGGTACTTAGGTACCCAGGGCATGGGGTACTAAAGGTAGGCCCCTTAGGGCAGCCACACAGACTGTGCCACCCTCTAGGGCCATGCATCAGGAAGCACTCAGCACTGCCATTGGAAGCTGAGTGTTCTGATGCAATCCTAAAAGACAAACTCAACATCCCCTGGACTGCCTCCGTTACGACTCTGAGACCCTTCTCCGCCTCAACACTGGATGTCTCAACAACTGTTGCACCATCTCCCCCAAGGACACCCACGGACCTTTCACCTGCAGGAACTGCAACTACTGCGCTAACCTCAACAAACTGAAGGTACTCTCCGCACACAAAGAGACCAACAACCTCCACAACTCCATTGACTGCCTACTCCTGAACATCTGCTCCGCCACAAACACACCACCGAACTCTGGGACCTGATCGACACCACCCAACCGGACATCGCCTTCCTCACCGAGACCTGGACCAACACCACCTCGGGTCCAGACATCGCCAACTCCATTCCCAAAGGTTACCCCATCCTAATGCGAGACCGGCCCTCCCGTCCAGGTGGAGGACTCACCATCGTACACACGTCCTCACTATGTGTCAAGGCCGTTCAAGAAGATCACTGCACCACCATGGAACACCTTTACTTCGTGGTCCACTCCAACCACAACTCCTCCATCTGCTGCACCCTGGTGTGCAGACCCTCCCGGCCCCCGCCCAGACGATGTTGTAGACATCGCTACCCCCCAGGTCCTGCGACAGTCAGATACCTCTTCCTCGGTCACCTGAACTTCGACCTCGAGGACCGCACTGACCCAAACACCACTGCTCTACTTGAAAACCTCGCCACCCTCTGCCTTAGACAGCTGGTCTCCACACCCACACACATCGCGGGACACACACTGTAACCCATCTTCACCTCAAGTGACTGATCACCATCAAGACTATCTCCACTCCAGACTGGACCGACCACTGCTGCATACACTTCACCATCACCGCACCCAGCAGCGGCACCCACACCTACAGGACCACTACAGAAAATGGAACAAAATAAACAACGGGCAACTCACGTCCTCGATCGCCAAATCCCTTCCTCCCCCTTCTGACGACGCCAACACAGCAGCGTGCAATCTCAACACATGGATCACCGAATGCGCCAACACTCTGTAGTGTGGTCAGTTTTACGTATCCTTTGCGCATTAGCTTCAGGCTTTAGGCCTTTGTGCATTTTGCCCTGGATGTATTTTATTTCTTTGCTCGCAGCTTAGAGCCTCTGTGCACTTTGCTCTAAATGCTTTTTATTCGGCTTCGTACTGTTATTTTTCAAATAGCCAGTTCTACGGTCTTGTTTTATATTTCATATCACACTGTTTAGCCTACTTCAGCACTGGAGTTCTCCATAACACATTCTTGTTCACTCTGTACTTCAGTCAAGGATACAGTCTGGTACATTGCCGATAGACGTGGTAGGAGTTTAGTCTTTGGCATTCCTGCGTAGGGACATTTTGTGATCACGCTGACATGTTAGTTATAAAAACACTTCCTTGTCCCAATACACGCGAGAGGGAGATTCCGACCAGGGAACCAAAACTATACACTGACTGCCTCGTTGCAGATGCTGAAACAGATCACAGGCCTATGCTCAGGTATGAGGGCTGATGTCTCCCAAGGGATTCAGAAAGGCAAGTTAGAAGCTTAACATGCTGTGCTCGAAATAGAACTAGCTGAGGGAGAGTAGAAATTGTTACACACCATGATAGCGTTATTCTTATGTTTCACTCTCCTCGTGACTATTTCAATCCTACTGTGTTGTATGGTTCTGGTTATTGCGGCTCACGCCTTATTATCTAAAATGCAGTCGTTTTATTAAAACATTATATAAAACTTATACTGCCTTTTGTCATTTGTATATGAGATCATACTGTAAATGAGAGAGTTGGTTTGGATCTGAGTGACCACGACTTCCCTGAGAAGTTCCAAAGATGTCATGCGCTCGGCTGCCCAATCATCTCTTCCCTTTGGGAGAAATGAGGCACTGCTAGTTAGCCGGAGCAAAACCGGGTTTAGGGTGACAGAGGTCCTTCCAAGTGGGTCCGACTTGGTCCCCCACACCGTGCCCGATCCTGCTGCCTAGAAATCCAGTAGTCTCATTTAGGATAATGAGAGCCCACGCGACAACTCTAGCCCCTCTCTGGCTGACATCGGCCAAAAGCATACTTAAGAAGGCCAACTGGTTCACCACTGAACTCCAAGAATCAAAGCGTACCCGCAGACGTTTAGAGAAAAATCAAGAACACAAGGAAGGATGCACTCCGGGAGCTCAACAACTTCTCTGCACACAACTCGAAGGAACTCTTCTGAGTCATCAACGAGTTCACAGATCCCCCCTCCGAAGCCACCAGCATCGCACCTCTGTGACAAACTTGCCTCCTTTTTCCACCACAAGATCCAGGACATCTACGACAGCTTCCTGTCACCTTGCACCAGAACCTGCAACCGACCAATCCCCCCAAAACCCGTTGAGACCATCCACAACTAGTCCACACTCACCACAGAGGAAACAGTCAACATCATGAACAGCATCCACTCCGGAGCCCCTTCAGACCCCTGCCTGCACCACATATACATCAGAGCCAGCGCATCCATCTCCCCCGAGCTTCGTAACACAATCAACTGCTCCATCAGCAAGGACATCTTCCCTCAGGACTGAAAACACGCCAAAATAGGTTCCTCTCTTGAAGAAACCTTTGGCCAACCCATCAGAACTAAATAATTTCCGGCCCATCTTGCTGCTACCCTACCCCACCAAAGTACTAGAGAAAGCAATCAATGCACAACTACGGAATTTTATCGAGGACAAAAACTCCCTGGACAGCTCTCATTCCGGCTTCCGCAGCAATCACAGCACAGAGACAGCACTCCTGGCAGCCACCAACAAAATCTGATTACTCCTAGACCGCGGGCACACGGCAGCACTCATATTCCTCGACCTTTCAGCAGCTTTCAACATGGTCTCCCACAGCCCTCTGCACACCACTCCACGACATAGGAATCCGCGGAAGAGCCTTGGAATGGATCCACTCCTTCCTCTCTGGGAGGACGCAGAGGGTCAGACTCCCACCCTACACCTCCAGACCCACAGGAGTCAACTGTGGAGTTCCGATGCCAAGGGCACACAACTCATCATTTCCCTCACCGAAGACTCGGACCCGGCCAAAAGTAACTTTCACGCAGGAATGGAGACTGTCGCCACCTGGATGAGAGAAAGCTGCCTCAAGCTCAACTCCGACTAGACAGAGCTCATCATCTTTGGAAGCACCACCTCAGCTTGGGAGGACTCCTGGTGGTCCACATCCCTCAGCGCCCCCCCCTGCACCGACCGAACACACCCGCAACTTAGGAATCATCCTCAACTCCTCCCTATCCATGACTCACCAGGTAAACTCTGTCACCTCCTCCTGCTGGCACACACTCCGCAAACTCCAGAAGATCTTCAGACGGATCCGAGCAGACTGTCGCAGGCCAGTCACCCACGCCTTAGTCACGAGCAAGCTCGACTACGGCAATGCATTATACGCCGGCACCTCAACTAGGAACATCACAAAACTTCTACTCATCCAGAACGCAGCTGCCAGACTCATTCTGGATCTCCCTAGCCGAGAACACATCTTCCAACACCTGAGATCTCTCCACTGGCTACTGGTCGAGAAGCAAATCAAGTTCCAGCTTCTCACCCACACGTACAAGGCCATACAGAATGCAGAACCAGCCTACCTGAACCACTACGTCTCCTTCCACACCCCTGCCAGATTCCTCTGCTCCATCCAGATGGCCCTGGCCACTGTCCCTCACATCCGCAAAACCACCGTCGGAGGACAACCTTTTACATACACTGAAGTGAAGAGCTGGAACAACCGCCCCCTGCACCTCAAAAAAAGCCAGTCGCTCACCATCTTCAGGAAGAACCTCAAGACGTGGCTCCATTCGGAAGAGGCCCTTCCCTCCCCCCCCAGCGCCTTGAGACCCTCATGGGTGAGTAGCCGTGCTTTACAAATATTGATTGATTGATTGATTGTTTGACATGGCACACAGCCTGTGTGCCCTGTCCACTACACACTGCATGCACTATAGATAGGCGACCCCTCTGGAAGTCCTTACAGCCATAAGGCAGGGTGAACTATATTGTATGTGTGGGAATAGATACATGAGCAATATGTCACTACTGTACCTTGCCAAACCTGGGACATAGTAAGTAAACAGAGCAGCCATTTTAATACGTGTGCTGGACACTGGTCATTACAAGTTTCACAGCTACATGATGGCTACTCTGGACCCTGGGTTGTTTGGTATCAAATAATTCAGAATGATAAATCCAAACTGGTACCGGTATTAGATTTATTACCAAGTGTTCCTACGAGTCACTTTAGAGGTGCCGCCTGCAAAAGCTAACTACCCTGGCATGACTGCTGGCCTGTCACAACCAGCCTGCCATCACCAGACAAGATTCTGGAACCCTGGGGTGAAAGATCCTGCTCTCTGGGTCCCGGAACAAAGCCCTTCCTGGGTGGAGTTGCAAAAACCCAATCCCTCAGGAATGTGCACTACCCTGCTAACTAGCTTCAAAGGGATTACTGCCCTTGAAATTCAACCCCCAAGCCTGCTGCTAGCAGCAGATGGACACCACTGTTGCAAACCCCCATATTTGGTGTGAGCAACAATGGGAAACCACACAAAGAACAGGAGGTGTTGCATGTGAGATGACCCCTCGATTTCATTTTCCTCCATCTTGCATAAAAGGAAATAAGCCAATCAGGTGTAGGGAAATGACATCTGCCCAGAGGAAACGGTCACTTAGTGGGTGTAGCCACCCTTAGGAGGATGACCCATTGGCCACTACTAGGTACTCCCCTAAATGCCCACTAAATACAATATTTAGTGGGCATCCCTAGACCAACAAATCAGATTCCAAGGGCAAAATAAGAGCAGCAACAAGAAAGACCCAAAGCTCGAGAACTGAGGTCCTGCTGCACAAAGAAAAGGTGCCAAACCCTGCCTGCTGCACCCAGGACTCAACAGTCACCACTAAGGGGTTGCTTGGACATTGGACAGACACTACAAACCCCCAGAGGACCTCCACTCTTCATAAATCACCAAAGATCTCCCTACAGAGTGAAGCCATCATTCTACTGCAACAAGGAACCAAAGACCCAGTGAAAGCCACTTCGCTGACTGGCTGCTGACCAAGGAACTGGATCCCACAGCCAGACCAAACTCCACCCGACGAACCGTGAGGACAAACCTTGCAAGCGTGCAATAGCCCTAGGTACTGGTCACCTCACATCGGACACCAAGAAGGACAGTCCACCCTCGACTGTAAAAGGACCAGTAGGAAGTCCCAGTCGAGGGACTTCAGAACCCATCAGGACTTCCCACTAGAGTGCACCTGCTGACCTGCAAGCGCCCTAAAAGAGCCCTACCTCCTGCTTCCAAGGGCACCTTTGCGCACAGTTCCTGGCTCACCGATGCGCTCTGCACCCGGCCGCCCTTTGCCCTGAACCGAAGATCCAGCAGTGCCCTAAGGGCCCCCCACCCCTTGCGATCTCAAAACTCCACCAGGACCCACCGGACTTACCTTTAAGTCCACCTGTGATGTGCTTTTTCAAGTGGTCCCCCCGTGTGGTCTGGCACCAGCTCTAACAATTTTCTGCAGCTGCTCCCGCCAAAACCAGGAGCCGCCTGAACTTATCCAGCTGGTCCATAGCGCCCACTGACAACCTCAACATGCCTGCAAATGAAACATTGGTAAATGCATTGCCTGATTTTAACCCCTTCCCCGCCACGGACGTAATGGTTACGTCCATGGCAGCGCCCGTGTGGCGCCATGGACGTAACCATTACGTCCGCAATGCTGCCCTCGGGAGAAGCGCTAGCGCTCCTCCCGAGGGCCACCCCCCTAGGTCAGGGCTGACCGGGGAATCCCTTCCCCTTCAACCCCCGACCCCCCCCCCCCACCCCCCCTGTGACGTCAGCGCGCGAGCGCGCGCTGACAATCACACAACCTCCCCCATCGCGCTGGAAGCAGAGCTTCCAGCGCGATCGAAAGAGAAATGCTCAGCATTTCTCTTTCGATCACGTGGGGGAGGCCCGGAGGGGCTTCAAAGGGAAGGAAATGTATTTCCTTCCCTTTGAAGTCTCTCCGAGGGTTTCAAAAGCCGGATTGCTTGCAATCCGGCTTTTGAAACCCCACTAGACACCAGGGATTTTTTTTTTTTTAGATGAAATTGACAGAAGGGAGCGACCCCTTGGGCAAGGGTCGCTCCCAGGGGGTCATTTTTTTTTAAGCCCTTTTCTGCCCCCCCTGGGGGCAGATCGGCCTAATAATAGGCCGATCTGCCCCCAGGGGGGGCAGAAACCTCTAGACACCAGGGATACTTTTTTTTTTTTGATTTGTTTTCTTTTGTGTTTTAGGTGTGGGATGCGACCCCTTAGGCAAGGGTCGCTCCCATAGGGGGGAAATTATATTTAGGCCATTTCTGCCCCCTTTGGGGGCAGATTGGCTTATTTTTATGAGGCCAATCTGCCCAAGGGGGGCAGAAACCACTAGACACCAGGGAGTTTTTTTTGTTTGTTTGTTTTTCACGTAAGGGGAGCGACCCCTTAGGCAAGGGTCGTTCCCATGGGGGGCAAATTTATTTTAGGCCATTTCTGCCCCCCATGGGGGCAGATCAGCCTATTTTTATTAGGCCGATCTGCCCCCACGGGGGGCAGAAACCACTAGGCACCAGGGATTTTTGTTGTTGTTGTGTTTTACAGATGGGGAGCGTCCCCTTAGGCAAGGGTCGCTCCCCTGGAGGGGCAAATTGTATTTAGGCCATTTCTGCCCGCTTTGGGGGCAGATCGGCCGATTTTAGGTCAATCTGCCCCCAAGGGGGGCAGAAACCACTAGGCACCAGGGATCTTTTTTTTACGCCGTCACGCAAGGGGAGCGACCTTGTAGGCAAGGGTCGCTCCCCGGGGGGGGGGTGAGGGGGGCAAATTCGGCCTATTAGTATTAGGCCGATCTGCCCACAGGGGGGGCAGAAACCTCTAGGCGCCTGGGCAAATAGTTTTCTTGTGGTTTTTTTTTGTTTGTTTGTTTTTTTAGAGATGGGGAGCGACGCATTAGGCAAGGGTCGCTCCCCTGGGGGGCAAATTGTATTTAGACCATTTCTGCCCCCCTTGGGGGCAGATTGGCCGATTGTAGGTCAATCTGCCCCCAAGGGGGGCAGAAACCACTAGGCACCAGGGATCTTTTTTTTGCGCCGTCACGCAAGGGGAGCGACCTTGCAGGCAAGGGTCGCTCCCCGGGGGGGGGTGGGGGGGCAAATTTATTTTAGGCCATTTCTGCCCCCCTGGGGGCAGATCGGCCTATTGGTATTAGGCCGATCTACCCCCGGGGGGGGCAGAAACCTTTAGGCGCCAGGGCAAATTTTTTTTTGTGTGGGTTTTGTTTTTGTTTGTTTGTTTTTTTAGAGATGGGGAGCGACGCATTAGGCAAGGGTCGCTCCCCTGGGGGGCAAATTGTATTTAGACCATTTCTGCCCCCCTTGGAGGCAGATTGGCCGATTGTAGGTCAATCTGCCCCCAAGGGGGGCAGAAACCACTAGGCACCAGGGATCTTTTTTTTGCGCCGTCACGCAAGGGGAGCGACCTTGCAGGCAAGGGTCGCTCCCCGGGGGGGTTGGGGGGGCAAATTTATTTTAGGCCATTTCTGGGCAGATCGGCCTATTGGTATTAGGCCGATCTGCCCCCGGGGGGGGCAGAAACCTCTAGGCGCCAGGGCAAATTGTTTTTTTTGTGTTTTTTTGTTGTTTGTTTTTGTAGAGATGGGGAGCGACCCATTAGGCAAGGGTCGCTCCCCTGGGGGGCAAATTGTATTTAGACCATTTCTGCCCCCCTTGGGGGCAGATTGGCCGATTGTAGGTCAATCTGCCCCCAAGGGGGGCAGAAACCACTAGGCACCGGGGATTTTTTTTTTGGCACCAATGTCACGCAAGGGGGGCGACCCCATAGGCAAGGGTCGCTCCCGGGGGGGCAGGGGGGTTGGGGGGTGGGGGACAAATTTATTTTAGGCCATTTCTGCCCCCCCTGGGCCCGGCTGAGCTAGAGGCCAAAATCCACAGGTAGGCACTGTTTTCTATGAAAAAATGTGATGTGTCCACGTTGTGTTTTGGGCCATTTCCTGTCGCGGGCGCTAGGCCTACCCACACCAGTGAGGTATCATTTTTATCGGGAGACTTGGGGGAACGCTAGGTGGAAGGAAATTTGTGGCTCCTCTCAGATTCCAGAACTTTCTGTCACTGAAATGTGAGGAAAACATGTTTTTTTAGCCAAAATTTGAGGTTTGCAAAGGATTCTGGGTAACAGAACCTGGTCAGAGCCCCACAATTCACCCCATCTTGGATTCCCCTGGGTTTCTAGTTTTCAAAAATGCGCTGGTTTGCTAGGTTTCCCCAGGTGCCGGCTGAGCTAGAGGCCAAAATCCACAGGTAGGCCCTGTTTTCTATGAAAAAATGTGATGTGTCCAGGTTGTGTTTTGGGCCATTTCCTGTCGCGGGCGCTAGGCCTACCCACACAAGTGAGGTATCATTTTTATCGGGAGACTTGGGGGAACGCTGGGTGGAAGGAAATTTGTGGCTCCTCTTAGATTCCAGAACTTTCTGTCACCGAAATGTGAGGAACATGTGTTTTATTAGCCAAATATTGAGGTTTGCAAAGGATTCTGGGTAACAGAACCTGGTCCGAGCCCCGCAAGTCACCCCTCCTTGGATTCCCCTAGGTCTCTAGTTTTCAGAAATGCACAGGTTTGGTAGGTTTCCCTAGGTGCCGGGTGAGCTAGAGGCCAAAATCTACAGGTAGGCACTTCGCAAAAAACACCTCTGTTTTTTTCCAAAATTTAGGATGTGTCCACGTTGCGCTTTGGGGTGTTTCCTGTCGCCGGCGCTAGGCCTACCCACGCAAGTGAGGTATCATTTTTATCGGGAGACTTGGGGGAACGCTGGGTGGAAGGAAATTTGTAGCTCCTCTCAGATTCCAGAACTTTCTGCCACAGAAATGTGAGGAACATGTGTTTTTTTAGCCAAATTTTGAGGTTTGCAAAGGATTCTGGGTAACAGAACCTGGTCAGAGCCCCACAATTCACCCCATCTTGGATTCCCCTGGGTTTCTAGTTTTCAAAAATGCGCTGGTTTGCTAGGGTTCCCCAGGTGCCGGCTGAGCTAGAGGCCAAAATCCACAGGTAGGCCCTGTTTTCTATGAAAAAATGTGATGTGTCCAGGTTGTGTTTTGGGCCATTTCCTGTCGCGGGCGCTAGGCCTACCCACACAAGTGAGGTATCATTTTTATCGGGAGACTTGGGGGAACGCTGGGTGGAAGGAAATTTGTGGCTCCTCTTAGATTCCAGAACTTTCTGTCACCGAAATGTGAGGAACATGTGTTTTATTAGCCAAATTTTGAGGTTTGCAAAGGATTCTGGGTAACAGAACCTGGTCCGAGCCCCGCAAGTCACCCCTCCTTGGATTCCCCTAGGTCTCTAGTTTTCAGAAATGCACAGGTTTGGTAGGTTTCCCTAGGTGCCGGGTGAGCTAGAGGCCAAAATCTACAGGTAGGCACTTCGCAAAAAACACCTCTGTTGTCTTCCAAAAATTTAGGATGTGTCCACGTTGCGCTTTGGGGTGTTTCCTGTTGCGGGCGCTAGGCCTACCCACACAAGTGAGGTATCATTTTTATCGGGAGACTTGGGGGAACGCTGGGTGAAAGGAAATTTGTGGCTCCTGTCAGATTCCAGATCTTTCTGCCACAGAAATGTGAGGAACATGTGTTTTTTTTAGCCAAATTTTGAGGTTTGCAAAGGATTCTGGGTAACAGAACCTGGTCCGAGCCCCGCAAGTCACCCCTCCTTGGATTCCCCTAGGTCTCTAGTTTTCAGAACTGCACAGGTTTGGTAGGTTTCCCTAGGTGCCGGCTGAGCTAGAGGCCAAAATCTACAGGTAGGCACTTCGCAAAAAACACCTCTGTTGTCTTCCAAAAATTTGGATGTGTCCACGTTGCGCTTTGGGGCGTTTCCTGTCGCGGGCGCTAGGCCTACCCACACAAGTGAGGTATCATTTTTATCGGGAGACTTGGGGGAACATAGATTAGCAAAACAAGTGTTATTGCCCCTTGTCTTTCTCTACATTTTTTCCTTCCAAATATAGGAGAGTGTGTAAAAAAGACATCTATTTGAGAAAAGCCCTGTAATTCACATGCTAGTATGGTCACCCCGGAATTCAGAGATGTGCAAATAACCACTGCTCCTCAACACCTTATCTTGTGCCCTTTTTGGAAATACAAAGGTTTTCTTGATAGCAATTTTTTACTCTTTATATTTCAGCAAATGAATGGCTGTATACCCGTTATAGAATGAAAACGCACGTCAGGGTGCAGCTCATTTATTGGCTCTGGGTTCCTCGGGTTCTTGATGAACCTACAAGCCCTATATATCCCCGCAACCAGAGGAGTCCAGCAGACGTAACGGTATATTGCTTTCGATAATCTGACATTGCAGGGAAAAGTTACAGAGTAAAACGTAGAGAAACATTTATGTTTTTTTCACCTAAATTTCAATATTTTTCTTTTTCAGTTGTTATTTTCTGTAGGAAACCCTTGTAGGATCTACACAAATGACCCCTTGCTGAATTCAGAATTTAGTCTAGGTTTCAGAAATGTTTAGGTTTCTGGGATCCAGCATTGGTTTCATGCCCATTTCTGTCACTGACTGGAAGGAGGCTGAAAGCACAAAAAATTGCAAAAATGGGGTATGTCCCAGAAAAATGCCAAAATTGCGTTGAAAAATTGGGTTTTCTGATTCAACTCTGCCTGTTCCTGAAAGCTGGGAAGCTGCTGAGTTTAGCACCGCAAACCCTTTGTTGATGCCATTTTCAGGGGAAAAACCACAAGCCTTCTTCTGCAGCCACTTTTTCCAATTTTTTTGAAAAAAACAAAATTTTCCCTGTATTTTGGCCAATTTCTTGGCCTCTTTCAGGGGAACCCACAAAGTCTGGGTACCTCCAGAATCCCTAGGATGTTGGAAAAAAAGGACGCAAATTTGGCTTGGTTAGCTTATGTGGACAAAAAGTTATGCGGGCCTAAGCGCGAACTGCCCCAAATAGGCAAAAAAAGGCCTGGCACAGGAGGGGGAAAAGGCCTGGCAGCGAAGTGGTTAAAGGCATTTTCAAAGTATTTTCTCAATTGATTCCTATGGTGCATAATTACGCACAAAAAGACTATTTTTATTAATACTTAAGAAATTCAAAACTTAAAAAGTACTCACCTGATTTTGATGATCTTGCTCTTAAAATATTTATAAAAATCTGAAGTATTTTTTGTAAATTGTTCTCAAGTTATTCTTTTGAGTGTGTGGTCTCATTTATTGATACTGTGAGTATAACATATGCTGCCATACAAATTAGACCACTAGGTGGTCTAGTTTTTACCTCTGTAAACCAATGTGTGGTTGCCTGGACCTCCTACACAGTGTGTCTCGTTTTGCACACTACAAAGAGGAGCAGCCTCCTGCAGCAGCGTTGACCAAATTATGTGGCAAGAAAAGTCCAGTTATGAATTTACAATCCTAATAGCTCTAACTCATGCAAATGCAAAACCTATTGGATTGCAAATGGTTGTTAAATATGTTACCACTGTCTGGTTACTGGTTGCCGCTTATTAGTACCAGTTAAATCCCCAGATATAGGCATAAGCAACAGAAGGTGACCAGTTAACCTTTGCAAAGAGCCTACCACTGCGCAGAAACATGTGCCGCTGCGTTTTAGTAACTCTTGAACTATTTGAGTTAAACTCAATGGATTAAGTGGCAAACCTATATTTATACATAAATCGCCACAGCTGCACAATTGCATAATTCTAGTGGCCATTATCGTAAGTATAATTTCCTATAACCTGGTTTACACGCTTACACTCTATTGTCTCTGTATAATATGTGCGTGATATGATTCACTCTGGCACCCTATTCAATCGCACATACTTGGGATGAGTAGCGCTGTATATGAATTATATACACATGAGAGCGGCGCTACATAGTGAGGAGGGAAAGCATTGAAGGGTGGTACTGATTGAATCCTTGGAGAAGTTGGTCTTGTGGGGACACAACAACGATTCTCACGTCATCCAACACTAAAGCCAACCTTGTCAGGGGGGTTGTTACATCTCCTGCACCCTGTTCGGTGCCCCAGACCCTGAGGTAAAAGAACTTCAGCTGATTATGGGATGGGCTGGTAGAAAGGTGCTATGGAAGAAAGGATTTAATTTTATCATAATTGGTGTTTCTGTAAAGTTTTTATTTAAACATTTTCCGTTAATGGATAATGAAGAGCACAAGTAGAACGACCTACAATAATGACCTAAGTGTTCTAATCCCATCATCTTCTAGTCCCACACTGTAACCTGCCAGACAAATCCTTTGGGCTGGAACCTTGGATGGATTTCCCCCTCACCCTTTAAAAAATAGCCTTTTCTTAACAGTGATTTTCTTTTTGTATGTACATGTCGTTTCTGTAGTGCAGTGCTTAATTTGTAAATAAAAACATGCCGGTGCCCAAAACTCTCCTTCGAAATTTGAGGCTGCTTCAAGTAAAATATGCGAGCACAGAATACTGAGGCAGCGTAATCATGAGGGCCATCTCGGGCCTCTAAAATCCATTTACAGCCACTCCTTGCCCCTCCAGCTCATTCTTGCAGCTTTCTGCTTTCTTCTTTTGTGACGTTTTCTTATTTTTCTCTTCCGCCGTCTTTCCCATTCTCTTATGCTCGCAGTAAAGGTCTGATGAAGAAAAATAAGTGCCGGCCCAAAAAAATAAGTGCTGGTGCCCCCCCACCGGCTCAAATTAAGCACTGCTGTAGTGGGACTCTAGCTAAAAGGCGGAGGAGCACTGGACAAGCAACACAGCACAGCAAGTGAAGTCGCTGTGTTGTGTTGCGTTGCGTCAAAGGGAACAAGTAGAGGAGCACTATATTTTCAAAGATATGGTGCACTGAATATGGTATTGAAAGATTTTGCATACAAGTTACAAAGTGAACCCTCACATCATTTCACTACTCATTTCGTATTCAACCTCTTCATCTCTCAGTTCCCATTTCTCTCTCCTTTCGCTCCTCTGTCCTACCTCGCCATTCGTCTCTGCCTCTCACACTCCCCCACATGCTTCCGCTCAGTTCCCTCTACCTTGTGTTCTCTTTCTGTCTTCTCTCTGTCACCCTCAACGTCTTTCTGTGTCTGTTTTTGCTCCTTTCTCTTCCCCATATTTTGTTGTCTTCTTTTCTCTTTTCACTATCTGCTCTTTCTGTCAGCTTGCAGATCCTCATTTACTTTACTCTTCTCCCACTATTCACTCTCATTATTCAAAACATCTGCCTCTCCCTCTCAGTATATAGCCCTCCCCTCCTTTCTCACCATCATTTCTCTCATTTTTCAAACTCTCTAGTAGTGCTACTGCCTGTGAACCATAAGCCTATGTTCAGCAACAAAGTGCTGCTTCTGACATTGTCATTCATGGTACCAGGGTAGGTTTGTCAAAACTACCCCTTACCTTGACTGCCAATTCTGCTTGGAGCGTATATGTTTGATAATTTTCTCATCTTTAAATCTCTCCAGTCATATGTGAATGTTTGCCCAACACTTGAATGTTCAAAACAAACTAATCTATATAAAAGAACTTTAGCTTGTACTTTTGTCAGCTGTCTATTTTATAATCGTGCAACACCCGATGTGACTGTAAAAATGACCTTTTGTCCTGAATTTGGAACCTTTGTCCTGAATTTTACTGTCACTGTCCTGAATTGGCCTTCCAACAAGGTGGTCACCCTATGGGGGTGATCTAAAGTAAAGTTTCCAATTTCAATTTCCTTTCGAGTTTTTGTTGCTGGGTTTTGTATGAATCTGTCTAGTACTTTGGGAGAAGTGTCTTACGAAAGCAGAATGGGCTTCAAAAGGATAATCTTTTATTTATGCAAATTTTAATTTGCAAATTATCTGCAAATTCCTTTTTAAAAAGGTCAGTACACTGTGCGAGAAACCCGAAAATATTTGTCGCTCTTGCTTTGCAGGAAAAATAGAATGCCCTGACCCCAAGGAGGATAAGTGCGGATTACTGAAGAGCAAATTCTGCACTCAACACTAAAATAAATAATTGTGCGTTACGGATTCTAGTTATCGCTGGTGGAAAGGAGGGGGCGTATCTTGGATGTGTGGCGCTCATATAACATGTTTTGAAGAAAATTTTAAAAAAACTAGCAAGCCTCTAGTCTCCAAAGAGACACTCAAAGCTGGGAGACTAGAACCACTGCGTGCCAGAGACATGGTTGAAGGCTATGTTTAATGGTAATTGATTTCAGGGGATTCGTAAATGATATAATTTGGAAGGAGCCACAGTGCCCTGTCGTGGACAGTGATATCTCCATGTCATGTGCCCACAACACGCAGAGCACTGACTGCCTTTGGCCACGGAGAGAATGCTGGGCTTAGATTCCACTGCTATGAGAGGCACCACCATGCACCCACCCCACATGCCCACAGGACCCACTGTGCACTGCCTTTGGCCACGGAAGCAGGCTGGGCTTAGACTTCACCAGTCTAGGAGGCACCGCCATCACCCACCACGCATGCCCACAGAACTCACTACACACTGCCTTAGGCCATGGCAGCAGGCTGGGCTTAGACTGCCTCTGCCATGCAGGCTGCCTCTGCCATGCAACCATCCCCGCATTTCCACAGGACCCACTGCACACTGCCTTAGGCCATGGCAGCAGGCTGGGCTTAGACTTCACTGGTCTAGGAGGCACCGCCATCACCCACCACGCATGCCCACAGAACCCACTACACACTGCCTTAGGCCATGGCAGCAGACTGGGCTTAGACTTCACTGGTCTAGGAGGCACTGCCATCACCCACCACGCATGCTCACAGAGCCCACTACACACTGCCTTAGGCCATGGGAGCAGGCTGGGCTTAGACTTCACCGGTCTAGGAGGCACCGCCATCACCCACCCCGGATGCCCACAGCACCCACTACACACTGCCTTAGGCCATGGGAGCAGGCTGGGCTTAGACTTCACTGGTCTAGGAGGGACCGCCATGCACCCACCCCTGCATGCCCATAGGACCCACTACACACTGCCTTAGGCCATGGGAGCAGGCTGGGCTTAGACCTCACAGGTGTGGGAAGCACTGAAGTGCACCCGCCCCGCATGCCCATAGGACCCACTGCCTTACGCCATGGCAGCAGGCTGGGCTTAGACTTCACAGGTCTAGGAGGCACCGCCTTACACCCACTTCGCATGCCCACAGGACCCACTGCACACTGCCTTAGGCCATGGGAGCAGGCTGGGCTTAGACTCACCGTTCTAGGAGGCACCATCATCACCCACCCCGCATGCCCACAGGACCCACTGCACACTGCCTTAGGCCCTAGGAGTTGGCTGGGCTTAGACTTCACTGGTCTAGGAGGCACTGCCATCTACCCACCCCCGCACGTCCACAAGACTCACTGCAAACTGCCTTGGGCCATGAGAGCAGGCTGGGCTTAGACTTCACTGGTCTAGGAGGCACTGCCATCTACCCACCCCCACACGTCCACAGGACTCACTGCACACTGCCTTGGGCCATGGGAGCTGGCTGGGCTTAGACTTCACTGCTGTGGGAAGCACTGCAATGCACCCGCCCCGCATGCCAACAGAACCCACTGCATTGAGCTGCGTGTAACAAAACCTATTGTACTCACCCAAAGATAAATGTGAGCGACTATGTCTGTCTATTACTGAAGGGCAGCAGGGGTCTCTTTCCTCTTCTGCTCCTGGGAGGCAAATCTGGGGGTGTCTTCTTCATCTTTTATGTGTAACAGAATAATGTCTCCTCCTGTTAAATGAACAATCAGAGTTAAGTATCACATTAGGATGTACTATTATTATAATATAGGTTTAAATACTACTGATAGACAGGTGTGAAGGTGACACTTTTTCCTAAAACGATCTGTATATTGTGGTGCCCTGGGCTCAAGGGGTCAACAGGCTACAAGCAGTGAACTATCAAGTGCTGCACTATGACCCCCCCCCCATGTCCATCAAAGGCCTGTTCGTAAGCCTGGGTTAAGAAGGCATCTTCCCTGACATGAAGTGTTTGCTTAAATGAGGTATTTCAAGTGCTACAAGGAAGGGATCAGTGGCTACTCATGGTGTGTCATGACTCAAAGAGCAATCCCAGGTGTTCGCAGAAGATCTTCTAAGTGTGGTGGGACAGCTGGAGGTGCAAATACATCAAACAAGGAGGATGCTTTCTAGAATGGAGTTAAAAAATTGGTCAAAACTCACCTGCGCAACAACTTAAGAGCAGACTTGTAACTTCTCTGAACAGGAGAGAGAGCAGAGGAGACACCTCCAAATGAGCCAACACAGGATGAACTGAACAAACTGATGTGCAGAAGAAGAGATTTTTGCAACTTGCTGAAAAGAGATCAATAAAAGTCCATTTGCAGCAGTGAGTCAATCAGGTGTCTTAATGACATCTGAGAAGTGATTAATAGCTAGCCAAAATAATTTATTAAATTGATTTACAAAACACTGGGCTGAGGCCACTTCCTAGCACTATTCAAATTAGATGCACTAATCAAAAATATTCACTATTAACAACTGAGCAGAATATTAATTTGAAATTGATTTCACATGTTGATGTTAAAATTACACTATTGCAATTGAAACAATTTAGGTATGACTCGTGAAAATGTGTTTTCTTTGCTTTATGCCTCAACGCCATCTTGTCCAAAATGGATGTCTCATCATTTACATGGTTAGTTGTATTTTCCCTTGCACGTAGTCATGCAAAATGATGATCTGTTTATTTCTGAGTGACACTGGTCTTGAGGAAGAATCTTTAGAATTGGGCTCACTATTGTGACTCTTCCTCAAGGGCCTTCCCCATGCAAGGTGCATCGCATTCATGCACAATGGTTCACTGATGTTTATGTAACTAGTTTGCTCTGACACCTCCGGATGACATTAGATCACAGGGGATGAATCAATATTCACTTAGGGGGTTAGTGCTTGGGTGGTAAGGCTGTGTGGTGATTTTAAGGTCTGTATTCTGATTTGTTAAAAATGTATTTATTTTGCTAGGACCACACTGACTTTGCACTTTTCATACTTCTCTATGCTGGAAACAGTTATACCAACCCTTGAAATTGGGAATAAGCCAGATGGCTTTGGGTTCTACCAGGGATACTGTCCAGTTTCTTACTGATGTTGCTCTACATATAGGACTCAACATTTCTTAGATTTTTGTCACTATTTTGTATTATTCTGCATTGATGGTTTTTATCGCAATTGCTTTTATTTATTGCTGCAGCTTCTGCATTCCTTTACTTCTGTATTGTTCTCTTTTAAGTGGGAGGGGGAGTGGCTGGAGTATAGGTGTGCTTACATTGGAGGGGTCTAGGGACACGTAAGGAGGAGGCCAGAGAGGGTCTTGGGGAGGGACATTCACCCACCCACAACAGGGTAATCCCACTACTGTTCACAAACTGTATTTCTAAAGTTACTACTGTAAAAGTACTCAAGCTCAGAGCTGAAGTAAGTCCAGCACCACACATCGCCCACCATTGGTGCTGTAAGGCAGGGTGGAAATGTAGGACAAGGGTTTCTCCAAAGGAAAAAAACAGCAATAGTATTTGCACTTACTTGAGGTTTTTTACCCAAACAAATGTGCCAAGGTTTATAGGTTCAAATGGAGTATACCCAGAGTGCTTCTGGGAGTATTGTGTGCACTTGAGTTCTCCTGGAAACCTTAGTGAATTTACTTAAGGTGTAAGAGTAAACTGGGGGACCCTGGTGTCAATATAGTTTGAAGAAGGCCAGAATCGAGGTACAGTTCCAAAATAACAACAGACATTTTAAACAAATTCTATTTAGAGTCATATTAAATACATTTATTGTATGATAATATCCTAAAAATGTGCCATGATACAGCGCACCTTATGCCAACCTTGAGCAACTCTGAGCCAGGGAAAGTTGGTTTACTGAATTAACACACGCCATTGACATCTATTGTTATCTGAAGCCATGTTTTCAAAATGTAGGGAGTTAGACAAAGCCTTCCATCGTATCAAGGACAGTACCTAAAGTGCCATTACCTTGGGAAGAAGTAAAATCTGGTATTTACTGTGCTTAGAAAAGCAAATGTGCAGGATGAAGCGCTTTATAAAAACTTGATGTAAGTAGGAGTGAGATTCCGACTGTTTTTATGAATCAGACCCTCGGTGTTGTTTTAGTGCATGGGATGTAGGGACTTCATTAATCAGCTTCACTCTGTCTCTGCCATTCCTTAGTAGAGTGATTACCTCCCTTTGTCTTTCCTTAGTGAAGTGATTACCTTCCACTGACGTTCCTTAGTGAAGTCGTTGCCTGCCTCTGCCATTCCTTAGGGAAGTCATTGCCTGCCTCTGCCATTCCTTAGGGAAGTAGTTGCCTGCCTCTGCCATTCCTTAGTGGAGTAGTTGCCTGCCTCTGCCATTCCTTAGTGAAGTAGTTGCTTGTCTCTGCCATTCCTTAGTGAAGTAGTTCCCTGCCTCTGCCATTCCTTAGTGAAGTAGTTGCCTGCCTCTGCCATTCCTTAGTGAAGTAGTTGCTCGTCTCTGCCATTCCTTAGTGAAGTAGTTCCCTGCCTCTACCATTCCTTAGTGAAGTTGTTGCCTGCCTCTGCCATTCCTTAGGGAAGTAGTTGCCTGCCTCTGCCATTCCTTTAGAGGAGCAGTTCCCTGCCTCTGCCATTCCTTAGTGAGTTAGATGCCCTGCTTTTCTTTTGTCCACAGATATGAGATCAGTCAGCCTTTAGATGCCACAGGTGTGGTTTGAGCTGCTTGGAATTCCTGGAAGGAAAATAAACTGTGTTTCTGAGTGTCCTCCCTCATCCAGTGAGGGACGCCCAATGAGGTCAGAGCCAAGAGGTGAACACACCTGAGCTGCTGCTGGCAGGGAATAGGGGAGGCGGTCAGGATACAAAAGGAGGGTACAGGGAGGACCTATTTTAAACATGCACTTTTTGTGCACAGCGCTTTTCTCTCCCTCTTCTCTCCCTTTCATGGCACTCTCCGCAGCTGGCAGCCTCTAACATGGTGCCCAGGAGGAGAGGTTCTGTGGCATGGCTTCTAAGCCAGATTCCCTGAAGCCTGTGATGAAAGTTGCTGTCAGCGGGGGCACCTTTGAGAACAAGCTGGCCAGGGTCTACCTGGCTAAGAATTGCATGAAGGACCACTATAAAGTTTTTATTTAAACATTTTCCGTTAATGGATAATGAAGAGCACAAGTAGAACGGCCTGCAATAATGACCAAAGTGTTCTAATACCATCATCCTCTAGTCCCACACTGTAACCTGCCAGACAAATGCTTTGGGCTGGAACCTTGGATGGATTTCCCCCTCACTCTTTAAAAAATAGACTTTTCTTAACAGTGATTTTCTTTTTGTATATACATGTCGTTTCTGTAGTGTAGTGCTTAATTTGTAAATAAAAACATGCCGGTGCGCAAAACTCTCCTTCACCCCTGAGTCATGGTGGGATACTGGAGGTGCTCAGGGTCTTAAAGGCACGGTGCCAAATTTTGTGGTTCTGCTGTGTTAACCTGCATGCAGCCTATTGGCTAATAATGCTCCATTGTTTTCAATGTAGTTTTTTCTCTTTTTTCACTTGTGTTCCTACTGCTTCTTTCCCTGGACCCAGCTATGAGGCTTTGGAAAGTTTTTTCTTCTTGTAATTTTGAAAGGGAGTGTTTAAAAAAAAAAAAAAAAAAAAACTCCATAGAAATAAAGCATTTTAGCCTGTTTATCAATACAGTCTGCATTTCTGTTGTACACATGTATACATGAGTTTGGTATGAAAATTGTCTACTAAAAATGCTATATATTTTTCGTGTATATTTCATACTTATACATGTGTGTATTTTATGTATGCTCCGGGGTCCCCGCACGAGGGCGGGAATATTCAATGTTTGTGACTATTGATGAGGATCCCCTGGAAGAGAAACCTATGTCCAGCAACAAAGTGCTGCTTCTGACATTGTCATTCATGGTACCAGGGTAGGTTTGTCAAAACTACCCCTTACGACGACTGCCAATTCTGCTTGGACTGTATATGTTTCCTAATTTTCTCATCTTTAAATCTCTCCAGTCATATGTGAATGTTTGCCCAACACTAGAATGTTTAAAACAAACTAAACTGTATAAAACAACTTTGGCTTGTACTTCTGTCAGCTGTCTATTTTATAATCGTGCAACAACCGATGTGTCCGTAAAAATGACCTTTTGTCCTGAATTTTGAACCTTTGTTCAAAATTTTTCTGTCGCTGTCCTGAATTGGCCTTCCAACAAGGTGGTCACCCTGTGTGGGTGATCTAAAGTAAAGTTCCCCATTTTAATTCCCTTCCGAGTTTTTGTTGCTTGGTTTTGTATGAATCTGTCTAGTACTTTGGGAGAAGTGTGTTACGATAGCAGAATGGGCTTCAAAAGGATAATAATCTTTTATTTATGTAAATTTTAATTAGCAAATTATCTGCAAATTCCTTTTTAAAAAGGTCAGTACACTGTGCGAGAAACCCGAAAATATTTTGTCGCTCTTGCTTTGCTGGAAAAATAGAAAACCCTGACCCCAAGGAGGATAAGTGCGGATTACTGAAGAGCAAATTCTGCACTCAACACTAAAATAAATAATTTTGCGCTACGGATTCTAGTTATGGCTGGTGGGGAGGAGGGGAAGTATCTTGGATGTGTGGCGCTCATATAATATGTTTTGAAGAAAATGAAAAAAAAACTAGCAAGCCTCTAGTCTCCAAAGAGACACTCAAAGCTGGGAGACTAGAGGCACTGCGGGCCAGAGACATGGTTGAAGGCTAGGTTTAATGGTAATTGATTTTAGGGGATTCGTAAATTATATAATTTGGAAGGGCCCACAGTGCCCTGTCTTGGACAGTGATATCTCCATGTCCTGTGCCCACAACCCGCAGAGCATTGACTGCCTTTGGCCACTGAGAGAATGCTGGGCTTAGATTCCACTGCTATGGGAGGCACCACCATGCACCCACCCCACATGCCCACAGGACCCACTGTGCACTGCCTTAGGCCATGGGAGCAGGCTGGGCTTAGACTTCACTGGTCTAGGAGGGACCGCCATGCACCCACCCCCGCATGCCCACAGGACCAACTGCACACAGCCTTAGGCCATGGCAGCAGGCTGGGCTTAGACTTCACTGGTCTAGGAGGCACGGCCATCACCCACCCCGCATGTCCACAGGACCCACTACACAGTGCCTTAGGCCATGGGAGCAGGCTGGGCTTAGACTTCACTGGTCTAGGAGGCACTGCCATGTACCCACCCCGCATGTCCACAGGACCCACTGCACACTGCCTTGGGCCATGGGAGCAGGCTGGGCTTAGACTTCACTGCTGTGGGAAGCACTGCAATGCACCCGCCCCTCATGCCAACAGAACCCACTGCGTTGAGCTGCGTGTAACAAAACCCATTGTACTCAACAAAAAAATAGTGAGAGCGACTATGCCTGTCAATTACTGAAGGGCAGCAGGGGTGTCTTCTTCATCTTTTATGTGTAACAGAATAATGTCTCCTCCTGTTAAATGAACAATCAGAGTTAAGTATCACATTAGGATGTACTATTAATATAAAATAAGTTTAAATACTACTGACAGACAGGTGTGAGGGTGACACTTTTTCTTCTAACGATCTGTATATTGTGGTGCCCTGGGCTCAAGGGGTCATCAGGCTACATGCAGTGAACTATCAAGTGCTGCACTATGACCCCCCCCCCATGTCCTTCAAAGGCCTGTTTGTAAGCCTGGGTTAAGAAGGCATCTTCCCTGACATAAAGTGTTTGCTTAAATTAGGTATTTCAAGTGCTACAAGGAAGAGATCAGTGGCTACTCGGGGTGTAACATGACTCAAAGAGCCATCCCAGGTGTTCGCAGAAGATGTTCTATGTGTGGTGGGACAGCTGGAGGTGCAAATACATCAAACAAGGAGGATGCTTTCTAGAATGGAGTTCAAAAATTGGTCAAAACTCACCTGCGCAACAACTTAAGAGCAGACTTGTAACTTCTCTGAACAGAAGAGACAGCAGAGGAGACACCTCCAAATGAGCCAACACAGGATGAACTGAACAAACTGATGTGCAGAAGAACAAGTTACTTACCTTCGGTAACGCTTTTTCTGGTGGATACACTAGCTACCTGTGGATTCCTCACCTTATGAATTCGTCCTTGCGCCAGCATCCGACGGAAAGTCTTCTTCCTAGCTGTCCACGTCGACAAGGACATCATAATGGCACGGCTCCACGTGACTCCGTCTGACGTCACCGTGCCAATAAGAGGTCCTCGTCGGCGTTCTGACGTCAGTTTCACCCCATTTTTTACGTGCCTTTGAGGCGAACAGGTGAGAAACGACCCATAAAAAACGTAAAGAAAAATATAAATACACAAGAACACTTCCCATAATTGCATATATTCACATGGAATATAAGTATTAGATTACACACATATATACATATATATACATAACTACATATAAACTATCGCAAGATATCTGTGCAATCTGGCAGGCAACGGGGAGGCGGGAGGGACCGTGAGGAATCCACAGGTAGCTAGTGTATCCACCAGAAAAAGCGTTACCGAAGGTAAGTAACTTGTTCTTCTGATGGATACAACTACCTGTGGATTCCTCACCTTATGAATAGAGTCCCAAAGCCGTACCGCACTCGGTGGTGGGTGCCCGCCTGATTACACCAAGAAATCCTGCAATACCGAGCATGCAAAATGGCCGTCCCTCCTCACCTCAGAATCCAAACAGTAATGTTTTGCGAAGGTATGGAGGGACGCCCAAGTTGCCGCCTTACAAATGTCCACTAATGGAACCCCTCTTGCTAGGGCCGAAGTGGCCGACTTAGCCCTAGTGGAATGGGCCCTGATACCCTTAGGAGGAACTTTCTTCGCCAGTGAGTAATAAACTTTAATACATAGGATGACCTACCTGGAGATTGTTCGTTTCTGGACCGCTCTGCCCTTCCGCTGTCCAACATACCCCACGAACAGCTGATCATCCAGACGAAAGTCTTTTGTTCTCTCCAAGTAGAAACTAAGAGCCCTTTTAGGGTCCAATCGATGGAGCCTCTCTCCATCTTTAGAGGGGTGTGGAGGAGGGTAGAAAGAGAGCAGGGTAATAGTCTGTCCCATATGAAAAGGAGTGACAACTTTTGGCAGAAAATCTGCCCTGGTTTTCAGCACCACTTAATCAGGGAAAAACATGGTAAAGGGGGGTTTAACGGAAAGGGCTTGAAGCTCCCCAACCCTTCTAGCAGAGGTAATTGCAATCAAGAAAACAGTCTTTAGGACTAAGGTGGTCATTCTGACCCTGGCGGTCTTTGACCGCCAGGGCGGAGGACCGCGGGAGCACCGCCGACAGGCCGGCGGTGCTCCAATGGGGATTCCGACCGCGGCGGTAAAGCCGCGGTCGGACCGGCACCACTGGCGAGGTCCCGCCAGTGTACCGCCGCCCCATTGAATCCTCCGCGGCGGCGCAGCTTGCTGCACCGCCGCGGGGATTCCGACCCCCCCTACCGCCATCCAGATCCCGGCGGTCGGACCGCCGGGATCCGGATGGCGGTAGGGGGGGTCGCGGGGCCCCTGGGGGCCCCTGCAGTGCCCATGCCACTGGCATGGGCATTGCAGGGGCCCCCGTAAGAGGGCCCCTACATGTATTTCACTGTCTGCTGCGCAGACAGTGAAATACGCGACGGGTGCAACTGCACCCGTCGCACAGCTTCCACTCCGCCGGCTCGATTCCGAGCCGGCTTCATCGTGGAAGCCTCTTTCCCGCTGGGCTGGCGGGCGGTCTGAAGGCGACCGCCCGCCAGCCCAGCGGGAAAGTCAGAATTACCGCCGCGGTCTTTCGACCGCGGAACGGTAATCTGACGGCGGGACTTTGGCGGGCGGCCTCCGCCGCCCGCCAAGGTCAGAATGAGGGCCTAAGTATCTTAACAGACATGAATGCATGGGGTCGAAAGGCGAACCCATCGGAAATGTCAAAAACAGGTTTAAATTCCACTGAGGCATGTGAAAGGGCGTGGGAGGAAACTTATTAACTAATCCCTTAATGAACCTATTTACAATCAGAAATTTGAATAAGGAAGGCTGGTCCGGAAGGCAAAGAAAAGCCGACAGAGCCGCTAAATAGCCTTTAACTGTAGCTACCGCACAGCCTTTCCTTGCTAAATCAAGAGCAAACAAAAGAACATCTGAAAGGTGGGCCTTTAAGGGATCTTTTTGATTCTCTCCGCACCAAACCACAAATTTGGCCCACCTACCTGCATAAATGGATTTAGTGGAGTGTCGCCTGGATGATAGAATAACATCCACTACATCCGGTGGGAGAGAAAAGGAACTCAGGTTGCCCCGTTCAATCTCCAAGCATGAAGGTGCAGGTTCTGGAGGTGGGGGTGTAGAACCTGCCCCTGCGACTGTGAGAGGGGGTCTGCCCTGAGTGGGAGACGGAGCGGAGGGCACTGAGAGAGTTGAAGCAGGTCTGTGTACCACACCCTTCTCGGCCAGTCCGGTGCCACTAAGATGACTTGGGCCTGGTCTTGACGAACCTTCCTCAGAACCCGAGGAATTAATGGTATGGGGGGAAACGCGTAAAGCAACTGGCCGCTCCAGGACATCCGAAACACGTCCCCCAACGCTCCTTGCAACGGATACTGGAGGCTGCAGAACAACGGACAGTGCGCGTTCTCCCGAGTGGCGAATAGATCCACCTGAGGTGAACCCCACATCCCAAAGATGTAGAGGACCAGGTCCGGATGGAGATGCCACTCGTGATCTACTGAGTAGTGACGACTGAGACTGCCCACACGTACATTCAGAGCTCCGGCCAAATGATTTGCTATTAAGCAAATCTGATGGTCCTAAACCCAGGACCAGAGTCGCAGAGCCTCTCTGCAGAGGAGGTACGACCCTACCCCTCCCTGCTTGTTTATGTACCACATCGCGGTAGTGTTGTCCGTCAGGACCTGAACCGACTGACCACGAAGGGAAGGGAGGAAGGCCTAGAGCGCCAAACGTATTGCCCGCAACTCCAACAGATTGATGTGCAACATCTGTTCCGCTGGAGACCAATAACCCTTGAACTCCAGGTCCCCCAGATGAGCTCCCCACACTAGAGTGGAAGCATCCGATACCACTGTGGCCACCGGCGGTGGTAGCAAAAATGGTTTTCCTTGGGAAAGGTTGCCGTCCACCATCCACCAATGAAGATCCGCTGCAGTGTCCCTGGAGATCCTTATCGAATCCCCAAGATCCCCTTTGTGCTGGAACCACTGCCTGCGGAGGCACCACTGAAGAGCCCTCATATGCCAGCGTGCGTGAGTGACCAACAGAATGCAAGAAGCAAACAGACCTAGCAGGTGTAAGACTTTGAAGACTGGAACTGCTGCCACATTCTGAAACATTGGACTCAGCGCCTGAATGTCCTGAACCCGCTGAGGCGGGGTGTAGGCCCGAAACAATGTTGTGTCCAGTACTGCCCCTATGAACAGGAGGCGTTGAGAGGACTCCAGGTGAGATTTGGGTACGTTTACCGAAAAACCCAGATCGAACAACAACTGGGTTGTCATCCGCAAATGACACAGCACAAGCTCTGGAGACTTGGCTTTGATCAACCAATCGTCCAGGTAGGGAAATACCGCTACTCCCTTCCTTCTGAGATGTGCTGCAACCACTGCCATCACCTTTGTAAAAACTCGAGGTGTTGAAGTAAGTCCAAACGGAAGGGCCGCAAACTGCTAGTGTTGCGACCCCACCACAAACCGGAGATACTTCCTGTGCGACTTGATTATCGGAATATGAAAGTACGCATCCTGCAAGTCGACAAACACCATCCAGTCTCCTTCGCTCAACGCCAATAGCACCTGCGCTAGGGTCAACATTTTGAATTTCTCCTGTTTGAGGAACAAATTCAAAACCCTCAAGTCCAGGATCGGTCTTAGACGACTGTCCGCTTTGGGAATCAGGAAATATCTTGAATAACACCCCTGGCCCCTTTCCTGCACCAGCACCAACTCTATTGCGCCCTTTGATAACATGGCCAGAACTTCCTGTTGTAACAACAGAAGATGGTCTTCTGAACAAAATGAAGGACGAGGGGGAAAGGGAGGAGGGGACTCCTGAAAGGGGAGAGCATATCCTTTTTCCACAATCTTTAACACCCAAGGGTCCGTTGTTATCGATTCCCACTTGCGGAGAAAAAGACTCAGCCTTCCCCCTACAGGAGAGGTATGAACGATAAAGTGGGGAAAACTAGGGCTGCTTCTGCTGTTGTCCACCAGAGGAAGAGGATGATGATGAAGGCTGCTGGACTTCCCCTATAGCTCTACCCCTACCCCGCCCTCTAAAGGAACCATAGGGCGGATTGGCAGGTAGTTGGGCCAAGTACTGGGACCTCCGAAAGGCAGAACCACGTGCAAACCCCCTGAATCTGCGAAAAGGTCTATAAGATGTAGCAGTGGTAGTCTGTAAGCCCAAAGACTTAGTCGTTGCCCGACTGTCTTTAAACCTCTCAAGGGCAGAATCCGCCTTCTCTCCAAACAGCTTCTCACCATCACATGGTAGATCCAACAAGGTGGTTTGAACGTCCGAGGAAAACCCAGAGGACCTCAACCAGGCGTGCCTCCTAGTAGCCACAGATGTCCCCATGGCCCTGGCTACCGAATCAGTCGTTTCCAGGCCAGACTGTATAATCTGTTGTGCAGCCGCCTGCGCATCCGAAAAAAGCGACCCAAAGGACCTCTGTACCTCCTGCAGTAGATCTCTGACCATCTCCTTAACAGAGTCCATAAGGGCGTGGACATACCTGGCCAGCACACAGGTAGAATTTGCAGCCTTGAGCGACATGCTACAGGATGAAAAGATCTTCTTAGAAAACTGCTCCATCCTCTTGGACTCCCTATCAGTTGGAATCACAGGGAATGTTCCAGTAGCAGACTTCGCGGAGCAAGACGCCTGGACTACTAAACTTTCACGAGTCGGATGGCGTGACAGGAAATCCGGATCCCCGGGTGTGCCCCTATGCTTCCTCGCTATTGCCCTGTTCACTGCCGGAGTTGTAGCCGGCTTCCTCCACAGATCCAGAATGGGCTCAGTCAACGCCTCATTGAAAGGCAGTAAAGGATCGGCACTGGACGTAGAGGGGTGCAACACCTCAGTCAGCAGGTTGGTTTTCACCTCCGCCACAGACAAGGGCAAGTCTGGAAACTCTGCTGCTTTCCTGATCACCGTATGAAATGATGCTGCATCCTCTGTAAACTCACCCGGAGATGCAATGTCCCACTCCGGGGAAGTATCCAGGCAGCTTGCAGACCCCAAACCTTGGTACTCATCACAAAGCCCAATCTCACCCTCTTCCAACTGCCTGTACTCTTCCTCTTCCAGGAGTCGTAATGCCTTTCTTCGAGATCTAAGGCGTGTTTCCAAAGTCGACGTCGATAACGAATCCACCGACGCCGAAGACTTCGAATCCCGGTAGGGCACAGGAAGAGATGGATGACTCCCAGCCTCACCCGGCGCCGGCACCGACACGGACTCCAATGACGTCTTCTGCGGAGTCAGCTGGCAGGAGGGCGTTGGGGCCGGCCGGGAAGGAGACATCATAGACGTCGAATGACGTGGTGATGGCGTCGGCTGACGCGATGATGGAGCCACAGACCCAGCTGGTGAAGATCTTCCACGAGGAGACAACCTCGGCGTCGATCCGACACCTTCAGCAGGGCAAAACGGCATAAACGGAGCCGCCTTATACGGCGCCAGAGAGTCCCAATCAAACGCCAATGGCCCGTGGGACCCACCGGTGCACCAGCAGGAGCCATGGACAGGAAAACGGCATACATTGCATTAAAAAATGCTGCCGGATCCGCCCCTGGAGCCGGGAAAGCAGGATATTGAAGAGTAGAGGACTGTCCTTGAGCCTGCTGCACATGAGGCTCCTGCGACGCCGGTGAAAACTGAGGGCTATGATGAGTCACCTCATAGACCGATGGCGCCGGAGATATCTCCGGACTCCTGGGCTGAGGCGTCACAGTAGGGCTCATCTCCCATGTCTTTTGGCGTCGAGAAGACGGAGACCTCGACCTCGATCGGCTCCGCTCAGACCGGCGCCGAGAGTCATGTCGGCATCGTGAATCATGGTGATGTCGCTTCTTATGCTTCTTTGGTGAAGCATGGGAGGAATCTCTCTTATGACCCTTCTTCTTGGCTTTTGCCATGAAAAGCTTGGCCTCTCGCTCTTTTACGTCGTGCTCAGAGCTAAGGCACCAGATACAATCCAAATGTGGATCGGTCACTGACATCCGACCACCACATTCCCTACAGGGCTTAAAACCGGACTTCTTTGGAGGAGACATTGTAACTACCAAAAACGCAACAGTAATCAACGAGCCAGGAAGAAAAACCGTTGGCGTCGAAGGCACGCAAAAAAGGAAAACTGACGTCAGCACACCGACGAGAACCTCTTACTGGCACGGTGACGTCAGACGGAGTCACGTGGAGCGGTGCCATTATGACGTCCTCGTCAACGTGGACAGCTAGGAAGAAGACTTTCTGTTGGATGCTGGCGCAAGGACGAATTCATAAGGTGAGGAATCCACAGGTAGTTGTATCCATCAGAAGAAGAGGTTTTTTCAACTTTCTGAAAAGACATCAATAAAAGTCCATTTGTAGCAGTGAGTCAATCAGGTGTCTTAATGACATCTGAGAAGTGATTAATAGCTAGCCAAAATAATTTATTAAATTGATTTACAGAACAGTGGCTTCTGGCTGAGGCCTCTTCTTATCACTATTTAAATTAGATGCACTAATCAAAAATATTCACTATTTACAACTGAGCAGGATATTAATTTACAATTGATTTCACATGTTGATGTTAAAATTACACTATTGCAATTGAAACGATTTAGCTATGACTCATGAAAATGTGTTTCCTTTGCTTTATGCCTCAACGCCGAAAATGGATGTCTCATCATGTACATGGTTAGTTGTATTTTCTCTTGCAAGTAGTCATGCAAAATTTTGATCTGTTTATTTCTGAGTGACACTGGTCTTGAGGAAGAATCTTTAGCGTGGGCTCACTATTGTAACTCTTCCTCAAGGGCCTTCCCCATGCAAGGTGCATCGCATTCATGTACAATGGTTCACTGTTGTTTATGTAACTAGTTTGCTCTGACACCTCCGGATGACATTAGATCACAGGGGTTGAATCAATATTCATGTAGTGGGTTAGTGCTTGAGTGGTAAGGCTGTGTGGTGATTTTAAGGTCGGTATTCTGATTTGTTAAAAATGTATTTATTTCGCTAGGACCACACTGACTTTGCACTTTTCATACTTCTCTATGCTGGAAACAGTTATACGAACCCTTGAAGTTGGGGATGAGCCAGATGGCTTTGGGTTCTACCAGGGATACTGTCCAATTTATTCCTGATTTTGCTCTACATATAGGACTTAACATTTCTTTGATTTTTGTCACTGTTTTGTATTATTCTGTATTGATGGTTTTTATCACAATTGCTTTTAATTAATGCAGCAGCTTCTGCATTCCTTTACTTCTGTATTGTTCTCTTTTAAGTGGGAGGAGGAGTGGCTGGAGTATAGGCGTGCTTACATTGGAGGGGTCTAGGGACAAGTAAGGCGGAGGCCAGGGAGGGTCTTGGGGAGGGACATTCACCCACCCACAATAGGGTAATCCCACTACTGTTCACGAACTGCATTTCTAAAGTTACTACTGTAAAAGTACTCAAGCTCAGAGCTGAAGTAAGTCCAGCACCACACATTGCCCACCATTGGTGCTGCAAGGCAGGGTGGAAATGAGGACAGGGGTTTCTCCAAAGGAAAAAAACCTTCCCATTAGACAAAACAGCAATAGTATTTGGACTTACTTGAGGTTTTTCACCCAAACAAATGTGCCCAGGTTTATAGGTTCAAATGGAGTATACCCAGAGTGCTTCTGGGAGTATTGTATGCACTTGAGTTCTCCTGGAAACCTTAGTGAATTTACTCAAGGTGTAAGAGTAAACTGGGGGACCCTGGTGTCAATATAGTTTGAAGAAGGCCAGAATCGAGGTAGAGTTCCAAAATAACGACAGACATTTTTAAACAAATTCTATTTAGAGTCATATTAAATACATTTATTGTATGATAATATCCTAAAAATGTGCCATGATACAGCGCACCTTATGCCAACCTTGAGCAACTCTGAGCCAGGGAAAGTTGGTTTACTGAATTAACACACGCCATTGACATCTATTGTTATCTGAAGCCATGTTTTCAAAATGTAGGGAGTTAGACAAAGCCTTCCATCGTATCAAGGCCAGTACCTAAAGTGCCATTACCTTGGGAAGAAGTAAAATCTGGTATTTACTGTGCTTAGAAAAGCAAATGTGCAGGATGAAGCGCTTTATAAAAACTTGATATAAGTAGGAGTGAGATTCCGACTGTTTTTATGAATCAGACCCTCGGTGTTGTTTTAGTGCATGGGATGTAGGGACTTCATTAATCAGCTTCACTCTGTCTCTGCCATTCCTTAGTAGAGTGATTACCTCCCTTTGTCTTTCCTTAGTGAAGTGATTACCTTCCACTGACGTTCCTTAGTGAAGTCGTTGCCTGCCTCTGCCATTCCTTAGGGAAGTAGTTGCTGCCTCTGCCGTACCTTTGTCAAGTAGTTGCTGCCTCTACTATTCCTTAGTGAAATAGTTTCCTTCCTCTGCCATTTCTTAGGGAAGTAGTTGCCTGCCTCTGCCATTCCTTAGTGAAGTAGTTGCCTGCCTCTGCCATTCCTTAGTGAAATAGTTGCTGTCTCTGCCATTCCTTAGTGAAGTAGTTGCTGCCTCTGCCATTCCTTAGGGAAGTAGTTGCCTGCCTCTGCCATTCCTTAGTGAAGTAGTTGCCTGTCTCTGCCATTCCTTAGGGAAGTAGTTGCTGCCTCTGCCATTCCTTAGTGAAGTAGTTCCCTGCCTCTGCCATTCCTTAGTGAAGTAATTGCTGCCTCTGCCATTCCTTAGTGAAGTAGTTGTCTGCCATTCCTTAGGGAAGTAGTTGCCTGTCTCTGCCATTCCTTAGGGAAGTAGTTGCTGCCTCTGCCATTCCTTAGTGAAGTAGTTGCTGCCTCTGCCATTCCTTAGTGAAGTAGTTGCCTGCGTCTGCCATTCCTTAGTGAAGTAGTTGTCTGCCTCTGCCATTCCTTAGGGAAGTAGTTGCCTGTCTCTGCCATTCCTTAGGGAAGTAGTTGTCTGCCTCTGCCATTCCTTAGGGAAGTAATTGCTGCCTCTGCCATTCCTTAGTGAAATAGTTGTCTGCTTCTGCCGTTCCTCTAGAGTTGCAGTTTCCCTTCCTTTGCCATTCCTTAGTGAGTTAAATGCCCTGCTTTTCCTTTGTCCACAGATGTGAGATCAGTCAGCCTTTAGATGCCACAGGTGTGGGTTGAGCTGTTTTGAATTCCCAGAAGGAGGATAAGGTATAGTTTCTTACCTGTAACTCCAGTTCTCTCGTAGGGGTGTTTCCATGATAGTCATAAGCGTTGAATATTCCCCGCCCGCCTGCGGGGACCCCGGAGCACTTTTTCCAATATAACTTCTTAAGTGTCCATGTTTGCCTTACTTCAGATAAGGCCTGCCAAGTCACTTAAGAATGTTCCTATGCAGCCTATAGGAAGGGCTACAGTGTTCAAACTTCTTCATTCAGTTTGTCCTTGAAGTAAATGCATTTAAATGCCCGAACAAATTAATATATTTTTTAGAAAAATTCCTTCACAAACCTTTTTTATATCAGAAAACCCCTATGAAGGAGTGCAGAGCAGTGTAGCCCATAGGCTGCCATTAGTAATGAAGAAAAAGGAGACTATGCCTTTAAGAACAGCCAGTCCTCCAGTATCCCATCATGCCTAGAGAGGCAGTTACCTCAGTTCTTTTTGTAGGCAGTTTTTAGCTGATAATAATGATTAACCTAATAAAGCAAACTATCTGCTCCCCCGGGGAGGTGGGAGGGTTGCTTATGACTATCATGGAAATACCCCTACGAGGGAACTGGAGTTACAGGTAAGAAACTATACCTTCGCTCGTAGGGGATTTCCATGTATAGTCATAAGCGTTGAATAGAATAGCAAGCCCATCCCATAACACGCGGAGGAGCAGATAGAATAGTCAGAAAATACTCTCTCAAGCAAAGAGGTTCGTAAGAGAAGACTGTCCTACTTGAGCATCTGCCCTAGCATCTGAGTCAAGGCAATAATGTTTGGTAAAGGTGTGAACAGATCTCTAAGTCGCAGCTCTGCAAATGTCTGCTAATGGAGCATTCCTCAATAAAGCAGTCGTTGCCGACTTGGAATGCACTTTTGGTTTACTCTGAAGAGTTTTCTTAGCTAGTTCATAGCAAAATAAAATACAGGAGACTATCCATCTCGATATTGATTGCTTGGAGGTGGCTAAGCCAATACGGAGCGTTCAATAATTAACAAACAGTTGTGAAGTTCTCCGTAGGGGATTAGTCTTATCTAGATAAAATGTTAACACCCTCTTAACATCTAGAGAATGGAGAGCTCTCTCTGCTGGGGTAGAAGGGTTTGGAAAGAAAGTAGGTAAGGAAATCGACTGATTGATGTGAAAGTCAGATATAACCTTCGGCAGAAATTTAGGATGTGTTTGCAGGACTATTTTAGAGGAGTGAAATACTGTGTAAGGCTCATAGGTACAGAGGGCCTGGATCTCGCTAACCCTTCGTGTTGAAGTGATTGCCACTAGAAAGGCCGTCTTCCAAGTTAGGTGTTGGAGAGATGCCTTGTGTATGGGTTCGAATGGATGTTGCATTAGACGTGAAAGGACCACATTAAGTTCCCAAGGTGGAGAAGGGTGCCTAACTGGAGGAAAGACCTTCTTTAACCCCTCTAGGAAATCTTTGATAACTGGAATCCTAAAGAAAGAGGTTTGCGAAGGAGTTTTCCTATAAGCAGTCAAAGCTGCCAAATTAACTTTTATTGAAGAAAGTTGCAGGCCAGATCGTGCCAATTGTAACAAGTATGGGAGAATGACATCTTCCTTGCAAGATGTAGGGTCTATCCCCTTAGAGGAACACCAGAAGCATAATCTTTTCCACTTGAAAGAGTATGCTGAACGAGTAGATGGACGCTTCGTCTCCTTTAGGATTTCCATACAATCCTGTGGAAGGTTTAGATGTCCATACTGGACTAACTCAGGAGCCATGCTGCCAAATTCAAGGAGGAGAGATTGGGATGTCTCATTTATCCTCCGAACTTGGTCAGGAGGTCCGGTCTGCAAGGTAGCCTGAGATGTGGCCGGAGTGATCGGTGAAGGAGATCCGGGAACCACTATTGTCTCGGCCACTCTGGTGCAATGAGGATCATCATGGTTGACGTCATCGAGAATTTAATGAGGACTGCTGGGATCAGCGGAATTGGTGGAAAGGTGTACAGAAATGTGTTGGACCAGTCTATCCGCAGAGCATTCCCCAGCGATTCTGGGTGGTAAAACCTGGCAGCGAAGGTGCAGCATTTCCTGTTTTCTTCTGTGGCGAAGAGGTCGATAGAAGGTGTGCCCCACAAACTGAAAATGTCTTGAGTAACGCCTTCGTTGAGCACCCACTCATGGTTCTCTTCTAGAACTCTGCTGAGGGCATCCGCTTGCATATTCTGAACCCCTGGAAGGTGGGTTGCCACTATGCTCAATTTCCTGGCTAGGAGCCAGTGCCATATTGTCTAGTACTCTTGAGACAAGACTCTGGATCTGGTGCCCCCTTGCTTGTTCAGATAGTACATAGTGCTGGTATTGTCTGTCTGTACCAGCAAGTTGTCAGTGGTGATTGAGGGGAGAAATGCCTTGAGAGCTAGGTGTACCGCCCGTAGCTCTAGGAGATTGATGTGGTACAATGATTCCTTGTGAGACCATCGACCTTGTATTTGCAGATGATCCATATGAGCTCCCCATCCAAGGAGAGAGGCATCTGTCACAATAGTCTGCGTTGGAGGCTGAGTACGGAATGGCATCCCCTTTAGGAGATTGGCTGGAGAACACCACCAAGTTAGAGATCTGATTGCATGGGTGGACAGACGAATTCGGTCTTCCCAGTTCCCCGACAGTTGATTCCATTGGTCCTCCAGGCATTCCTGAAGCGGTTGCATGTGGAGGCGAGCGTTGGGTGTCAGAAAGATGCAGGAGGCCATGGAGCCGAGAAGTAAGGAGACTGTTCGCACTGTTTGGTAACGCATTGATCAGAGAGCCCGACACTTCCGGAGAATGGATAAGCGTCGTTCCTCCGAAGGACACACTTTTGCCTGCAGTGTGTCTATGGTAGCTCCTAAGTAGTGTAACTTCTGGACAGAAACTGTCGTTGACTTGTGAAAGTTGACATGAAGGCCTAGCTGATACAGGAGATCGCAGGTCATCTGGAAATGCAGTTTGGCTTCTGCATAAGTGGATGCTTTGATTAACCAGTCGTCCAGATATGGGTATATGAAAATTTGTTTTTTTCTGAGATGAGCTGCCACCACTGCCATGGACTTGGAAAAGGTTCCTGGTGCTGACCTGAGACCGAATGGTATGACAGTGTATTGGAAGTGATCTTGACCCACCACAAACCTCAGGAATTTCCGATGCTTCTTCGCAATGGGGATGTGAAAATACGCATCGTGTAGATCCACTGAGCAAAGCCAGTCCCCTTGCTGAATCTGAGGATATATCTGGTGTAAGGATAGCATCCTGAACTTTTCCTTTCGGACCCATTGGTTGGCAATTTTGAGGTCTAGAATGGGTCTGAATTCCCTCTTGTCCTTCTTTGGGATGAGAAAGTATTTGGAGGAAATGCCCTTCCCCGTTGGTTGAGGGGAACCAATTCCACTGCTCTCTTTTTGAGGAGGATGGAAACTTCCGCGTTTAAGAGGTCGAGGAGCGCAGTTGAGTGTTTTGGCAGAATAGTCAGAGGCGGTGTGGAAAACCTGAGACAATATCCATTCTGTACAATGTTTAAGACCCAAGCGTCTGTTGTAATTCTTTGCCACTCTACCAGGCAATTGGTAACGCTTCCCCCCACCGGAGTGGTTAACGAAGTTGGGGGGGAGGAAATTATCAGGGTTTTGAAGTTGTAGGTTGTCGGGAACTCTGAATGGGCTGATGGGTCGATCGTCCTCTCTGTGCTTTACGCTGAGGCTGATGGGCTCGTTGGTACTGCGGGTGAGATCTTGTAGGGGGACCATTGAGGGGTTTGAACCCTTTGCGTGGTGTAGCGGCGTTGGAAAGGTCGGAAGGACCGACGTTGCTCCTTAGGTTTGTCAAGACCCACTGCTTTTAATGTGCCTTCATCCTTGCCATTTCATCATCTGCATGGGATCAGAATAAAGTGGAGCCTGAAAATGGCAGATTTATAATGCGTTGCTGAGCATCCAACTTCAATGAAGTAAGCCGCAGCCATGAATGTCTCCTCAGTGTCACACCATGGCAATAAGAATGAGCTGAGAGTAAAGACGCGTCCGCCGCTGCACTGATGATCTGATTTGAGACCATCGCACCCTCCTTGGCTATTTCGAAGAAATCCTCTCTGTGATCTCTCGGGAGATGCTCTGCAAACTGTAATATGGAATCCCACAAGGACCTATCGTACCTGCCCAAAAGGGCTGTGGCGCTTGCAGTCTTCATAGATGATGCAGCCGAGCTGCTGACTTTACGCCTTGTTGAATTTAGCCTTTTACTCTCTTTATCCAGGGGAGAGGTGGAAGACGGAGAGGTAGCGTGAGCTTTGCGAGCCGCCAATATAACCACTGAATCGGGTGGAGGGTCGGAACGCAAAAACACAGGATCTTCTTCAGGAGGACGAAACTTTTTCTGCAGTCTAGATGGTGCAGGTCTTGTTGTAGCCGGCGTGAGGGAGACTTCCATAGCAGGCTCTAAGAGGCTAGATACTAGAGGTAGTAAAGGTCTGGCGGCTGAACGCTGTTGTAGAGTTTCAAATATGACCGACGTAGATGGTGTAGGGGCAACCATCGGATTGTTTAGTTTTGATGCACCTCGGACCAGCACTTCATGAAAGGTGTTAATATCATCAACCGGCAAAGACCGAGGTGGGGGTGAGTCCGATAAGGTAGGGGAGTAGTCTCTGGTAGAAGACCAAGAATCTCTCTCACGACCCCTTGAACTTGATCTATGTCTAGATCTGCGGTGAGATCTTGAGCGGGATGAATCATGGCCATGACGTGAACGGCGGCGCGATGTAAATCGCGGTCTTGCTGGGACACTAATCGGCACTTGAGGCACTGGAAGTGGTGCAGGTTGCGTTAAATCCTAATCCATAGGCCACGGTGTCTGTGACTGAGGTGAAGTTGGCGGCAGATCTGGTGGAGGAGAGGCATGAGGAGATGCATGAGTAGAAGGCGACGAGGGAAGCAGCACTCAGATCGCTGAGGAAGAATAAATTCTTCTTCGCTTGTGTCTCCTCAACGTCGTGTGTCGTGGAGTCTTCGACGTCGTGGGGTGCTTTGACGTCAAACGGCGACTCCTATACGACGTCGAGCCGGACTTCGACGGCGAGCATGTCGGCGCCGTAACTCCTCTCGACGTCGACCTTCTCTACTTCGACCGGGACTGATAGCGTTTTTGACCTAAAGAAGGCCTGTCAGACCTTCCACGACCACTGGAGGCTGAGGTATGAGCCCTGGTGGAAGACTGACCTTCCCCTCGCTCAGAAGTCCCACTGGTTCCTTGGCGTCTTCTCTCTGCTCTTCCTTGAAAACGAATCTTCTCTCTATCAAGCAATGTGCGCCTGGAAAATGTCTTGCAGATCTTACAGGAGGCAGGTATGTGTGAGGACGGCAGACAAATGATGCAGACCTCATGAGAGTCTGTTTTGGCCTTTATTCTGCCACATTTTTGGCATTTGTCGAACAGGGAAGGCATTTTTTGTGTAAAAAAGCCTTAATTCTTGTCAGAAAAATTCCAAATCCAAGAGAGAAAGTCAAAAGACGTTGAATAAAGTCTTTTCTCTCAAAGTTTTTCTATATTTTTGAAGAAAAAAACCTAAATAGGTCGAGCTCAATGGTCCAGGGTCCTGTCAGCAGGTGCCGGAAAAAAGAACTGAGGTAACTGCCCCTCTCTAGGCATGATGGGATACTGGAGGACTGGCTGTTCTTAAAGGCATAGTCTCCTTTTCCTTCATTACTAATGGCAGCCTATGGGCTACTCTGCTCTGCACTCCTTCACAGGGGTTTTCTGATATAAAAAAGGTTTCTGAAGGAAGTTTTCTGAAAAATATATTTATTTGTTCAGGCATTTAAATGCATTTACTTCAAGGAGAAACTGAATGAAGAAGTTTAAACACTGTAGCCCTTCCTATAGGCTGCATAGGAACAAGTTATATTGGAAAAAGTGCTCCGGGATCCCCGCAGGCGGGCAGGGAATATTCAACGCTTATGATTATACATGGAAATCCCCTACGAGAGAAACTGTATTTCTGAGTATCCTCCCTCATTCAGTGAGGGACGCCCAATGAGGTCAGAGTCAAGAGGTGAACAGACCTCAGCTGCTGCTGGGAGGGAATAGAGGAGGCGGTCAGGATACAAAAGGAGGGTACAGGCAGGGCCTATTTTAAACATGCACCTTTTGTGCACAGCTCTTTTCTCTCCCTCTTCTCTCCCTTTCATGATACTCTCCGCAGCTGGCAGCCTCTAACATGGTGCCCAGGAGGAGAAGTTCTGTGGCATAGCCTCTAAGCCAGTTTCCCTGAAGCCTGTGACCAAAGTTGCTGTCAGCGGGGCACCTTTGGGAACAAGCTGGCCAGTGTCTACCTGGCTAAGAAGTGGATGAAGGACCACTGTAAAGTTTTTATTTAAACATTTTCCGTTAATGGATAATGAAGAGCACAAGTAGAACGGCCTACAATAATGACCAAAGTGTTCTAATCCCATCATCTTCTAGTCCCACACTGTAACCTGCCAGACAAATGCTTTGGGCTGGAACCTTGGATGGATTTCCCCCTCACTCTTTAAAAAATAGCCTTTTCTTAAAAGTGATTTTCTTTTTGTATGTACATGTCGTTTCTGTAGTGTAGTGCTTAATTTGTAAATAAAAACATGCCGGTGCCCAAAACTCTCTTTCAAAATTTGCGGCTGCTGCAAGTAAAATGTGCGAGCACAGAATATTGAGGCAGCGTAATCCTGAAGCCATCTCGGGCCTCTAAAATCCATTTACAGCCACTCCCTGCCCCTCCAGCTCACTCTTGCTGCTTTCTGCTTTCTTCTTTTGTGACAGTTTCTTATTTTTCTCTTCCGCCGTCTTTCCCATTCTCTTATGCTCGCAGTAAAGGTCTGATGAAGAAAAATAAGTGCTGGTCCTCAAAAATAAGTGCAAGTGCCCCCCACTGGCTCAAATTAAGCACCGCTGTAGTGGGACTCTAGCTAAAAGGCAGCGGAGCACTGACCAAGCAACACAGCACAGCAAGTGAAGTCGCTGTGTTGTGTTGCGTTGCGTGAAAGGGAACAAGTAGATTAGCACTATATTTTCAAAGATATGGTGCACTGAATTAGGTAATGAAAGGTTTGGCATACAAGTTACAAAGTAAACCCTCACATCATCTCACTACTCATTTCGTATTCAACCTCTTCATCTCTCAGTTCCCACTTCTTCCTCCTTTCGCTCCTCTGTCCTACCTCGCCATTTGTCTCTGCCTCTCACACTCCCCCACATGCTTCCGCTCAGTTCCCTCTACCTTGTGTTCTCTGTCTGTCTTCTCTCTGTCACCCTCAACTTCTTTCTGTGTCTGTCTTTGCTCCTTTCTCTTCCCCATATTCTGTTGTCTTCTTTTCTCTTTTCACTATCTGCTCTTTCTGTCAGCTTGCAGAGCCTTATTTGCTTTACTCTTCTCCCAATGTTCACTCTCACTATTCAAAACGTCTGCCTCTCCCTCTCAGTATATAGCCCTCCCCTCCTTTCTCACCATCATTTCCAACTTTTTTCAAACTCTCTAGTAGTGCTACTGCCTGTGAACCATAAGCCTATGTTCAGCAACAAAGTGCTGCTTCTGACGTTGTCATTCATGGTACCAGGGTAGGTTTGTCAAAACTACCCCTTACCTTGACTGCCAATTCAGCTTGGAGCGTATATGTTTGATAATTTTCTCATCTTTAAATCTCTCCAGTCATATGTGAATGTTTGCCCAACACTTGAATGTTCAAAACAAACTAATCTATATAAAAGAACTTTAGCTTGTACTTTTGTCAGCTGTCTATTTTATAATCGTGCAACACCCGATGTGACTGTAAAAATGACCTTTTGTCCTGAATTTGGAACCTTTGTCCAGAATTTTTCTGTCGCTGTCCTGAATTGGCCTTCCAACAAGGTGGTCACCCTATGTGGGTGATCTAAAGTAAAGTTTCCCATTTTAATTCCCTTCCGAGTTTTTGTTGCTGGGTTTTGTATGAATCTGTCTAGTACTTTGGGAAAAGTGTGTTACGAAAGCAGAATAGGCTTCAAAAGGATAATCTCTTATTTATGTAAATTTTAATTTGCAAATTATCTGCAAATTCCTTTTTAAAAAGGTCAGTACACTGTGCGAGAAACCCGAAAATATTTGTCGCTCTTGCTTTGCTGGAAAACTATGGAAAGCCTTGACCCCAGGGAGGATAAGTGCGGATTACTGAAGAGCAAATTCTGCACTCAACACTAAAATAAATAATTGTGCGTTACAGATTCTAGTTATCGCTGGCGGGGAGGAGGGGAAGTATCTTGGATGTGTGGCGCTCATATAATATGTTTTGAAGAAAATGAAAAAAAAGCTAGCAAGCCTCTAGTCTCCAAAGAGACACTCAAAGCTGGGAGACTAGAGGCACTGCGGGCCAGAGACATGGTTGAAGGCTAGGTTTAATGGTAATTGATTTTAGGGGATTCGTAAATGATATAATTTGGAAGGACCCACAGTGCCCTGTCGTGGGCAGTGATATCTCCACGCATGCCCACAGGACCAACTGCACACAGCCTTAGGCCATGGCAGCAGGCTGGGCTTAGACTTCACTGGTCTAGGAGGCACCGCCATGCAACCACACCCGCAATTCCACAGGACCCACTGCACACTGCCTTAGGCCATGGGAGCAGGCTGGGCTTAGACTTCACTGATCTAGGAGGCACCGCCATCACCCACCACGCATGCCCACAGAGCCCATTATACACTGCCTTAGGCCATGGGAGCAGGCTGGGCTTAGACTTCACTGGTCTAGGAGGCACCGCCATCACCCACCCCGCATGCCCAGAGGACCCACTGCACACTGCCTTAGGCCATGGGAGCTGGCTGGGCTTAGACTTCACTGGTCTAGGAGGCACTGCCATCTACCCACCGCCCCACATCCACAGGACTCACTGCAGACTGCCTTAGGCCATGGGAGCAGGCTGGGCTTAGACTTCACTGGTCTAGGAGGCACCGCCATCACCTACCCCGCATGCCCATCGGACCCACTGCACAGTGGCTTAGGCCATGGGAGCAGGCTGGGCTTAGACTTCACTGTTCTAGGAGGCACGGCCATCACCCACCCCGCATGCCCACAGGACCCACTACACACTGCCTTAGCCCATGGGAGCAGGCTGGGCTTAGACTTCACTGTCTAGGAGGCACCACCATCACCCACCCCGCATGCCCACAGGACCCACTACACACTGCCTTAGGCCATGGGAGCAGGCTGGGCTTAGACTTCACTGGTCTAGGAGGCACCGTCTTACACCCACCCCGCATGCCCACAGGACCCACTGACCACTGCCTTAGGCCATGGGAGCAGACTGGGCTTAGACTTCACCGGTCTAGGAGGCACCACCATCACCCACCCCGCATGCTAACAGGACCCACTACACACTGCCTTAGGCCATGAGAGCAGGCTGGGCTTAGACTTCACTGGTCTAGGAGGTACCGCCATGTACCCACCCCGCACGTCCACAGGACTCACTGACTACTGCCTTAGGCCATGGGAGCAGGCTGGGCTTAGACTTCACTGGTCTAGGAGGTACTGCCATGTACCCACCCACACACGTCCACAGGACTCACTGCACACTGCCTTGGGCCATGGAAGCAGGCTGGGCTTAGACTTCACTGCTGTGGGAAGCACTGCAATGCACCCGCTCCACATGCCAACACAACCCACTGCGTTGAGCTGCGTGTAACAAAACCCACTGTACTCAACCAAAGATAAATGTGAGCGACTATGCCTGTCAATTACTGAAGGGCAGCAGGTGTCTCTTTCCTCCTCTGCTCCTGGGAGGTCAATCTGTGGGTGTCTTCTTCATCTTTTATGTGTAACAGAATAATGTCTCCTCCTGTTAAATGAATAATCAGAGTTAAGTATCACATTAGGATGTACTATTAATATAAAATAAGTTTAAATACTACTGATAGACAGGTGTGAGGGTGACACTTTTTCCTAAAACGATCTGTATTGTGGTGCCCTGGGCTCAAGGGGCCATCAGGCTACAAGCAGTGAACTATCAAGTGCTGCACTATGACCCCCCCTACCCTCCCCACCCATGTCCATCAAAGGCCTGTTTGTAAGCCTGGGTTAAGAAGGCATCTTCCCTGACATGAAGTGTTTGCTTAAATGAGGTACTTCAAGTGTTGCAAGGAAGGGATCAGTGGCTACTCATGGTGTAACATGACTCAAAGAGCCATCCCAGGTGTTCGCAGAAGATCTTCTAAGTGTGGTGGGACAGCTGGAGGTGCAAATACATCAAACAAGAAGGATGCTTTCTAGAATGGAGTTCAGAAATTGGTCAAAACTCACCTGCACAACAACTTAAGAGCAGACTTGTAACTTCTCTGAACAGGAGAGAGAGCAGAGGAGACACCGCCAAATGAGCCAACACAGGATGAACTGAACAAACTGATGTGCAGAAGACGAGGTTTTTGCAACTTGCTGAAAAGAGATCATCAATAAAAGTCAAATTGTAGCAGTGAGTCAATCAGGTGTTGTAATGACATCTGAGAAGTGATTAATAGCAAGCCAAAATAATTTATTAAATTGATGTACAAAACACTGGCTTGTGGCTGAGGCCACTTCTTAGCACTATTCAAATTAGATGCACTAATCAAAAATATTCACTATTAACAACTGAGCAGAATATTAATTTGCAATTGATTTCACATGTTGATGTTAAAATTACACTATTGTAATTGAAATGGTTTAGCTATGACTCATGAAAATGTGTTTTCTTTGCTTTATGCCTTAACGCCATCTTGCCCAAAATGGATGCCTCATCATGTACATGGTTAGTTGTATTTTCTCTTGCACGTAGTCATGCAAAATGTTGATCTGTTTATTTCTGAGTGACACTGGTCTTGAGGAAGAATCTTTAGCGTGGGCTCACTATTGTGACTCTTCCTCAAGGGTCTTCCCCATGCAAGGTGCATCGCATTCATGCACAATGGTCCACTGTTGTTTATGTAACTAGTTTGCTCTCACACCTCCGGATGACATTAGATCACAGGGGTTGAATCAATATTCATGTAGGGGGTTAGTGCTTGGGTGGTAAGGCTGTGTGGTGATTTTAAGGTCTGTATTCTGATTTGTTAAAAATGTATTTATTTCGTTAGGACCACACTGACTTTGCACTTTTCATACTTCTCTATGCTGGAAACAGTTATACCAACCCTTGAAGTTTGGGATGAGCCAGATGGCTTTGGGTTCTACCAGGGATACTGTCCAGTTTCTTACTGATTTTGCTCTACATATAGGACTCAACATATCTTTGATTTTTGTCACTATTTTGTATTATTCTGCATTGATGGTTTTTATCGCAATTGCTTGTATTTATTGCTGCAGCTTCTGCATTCCTTTACTTCTGTATTGTTCTCTTTTAAGTGGGAGGGGGAGTGGCTGGAGTATAGGTGTGCTTACATTGGAGGGGTCTAGGGACACGTAAGGAGGAGGCCAGAGAGGGTCTTGGGGAGAGACATTCACCCACCCACAATAGGGTAATCCCACTACTGTTCACAAACTGTATTTCTAAAGTTACTACTGTAAAAGTACTCAAGCTCAGAGCTGAAGTAAGTCCAGCACCACACATCGCCCACCATTGGTGCTGCAAGGCAGGGTGGAAATGTAGGACAAGGGTTTCTCCACAGGAAAAAAACCTTCCCATTAGAAAAAAACAGCAATAGTATTTGGACTTACTTGAGGTTTTTCAGCCAAACAAATGTGCCCAGGTTTATAGGTTCAAATGGAGTATACCCAGAGTGCTTCTGGGAGTATTGTGTGCACTTGAGTTCTCCTGGAAACCTTAGTGAATTCCAAAACAGAAATGTACACAAGGTGTAAGAGTAAACCGGGGGACTGTGGTGTCAATATAGTTTGAAGAAGGCCAGAATCGAGGTACAGTTCCAAAATAACCACAGACATTTTACATGAATTCTATTTAGAGTCATATTATATACATTTATTGTATGATAATATCCTAAAAATGTGCCATGGTACAGGGCACCGTATGCAAACTTGAGCAACTCTGAGCCAGGGCAAGTTGGTTTACTGAATTAACACACGCCATTGACATCTATTGTTATCTGAAGCCATGTTTTCAAAATGTAGGGAGTTAGACAAAGACTTCCATCATATCAAGGACAGTACCTAAAGTGCCTTTACCTTGGGAAGCAGTAAAATCTGGTATTTACTGTGCTTAGAAAAGCAAATGTGGAGGATGAAGCGCTTTATAAAAACTTGATATAAGTAGGAGTGAGATTCCGACTGTTTTTATGAATCAGACCCTCGGTGTTGTTTTAGTGCATGGGATGTAGGGACTTCATTAATCAGCTTCACTCTGTCTCTGCCATTCCTTAGTAGAGTGATTACCTCCCTTTGTCTTTCCTTAGTGAAGTGATTACCTTCCACTGACGTTCCTTAGTGAAGTCGTTGCCTGCCTCTGCCATTCCTTAGGGAAGTAGTTGCCTTCCTCTGCCATTTCTTAGGGAAGTAGTTGCTGCCTCTATCATTCCTTAGGGAAGTAGTTTCTGCCTCTGCAATTCCTTAGTAGAGTGATTACCTCTCTTTGTCTTTCCTTAGTGAAGTCATTACCTTCCACTGACGTTCCTTAGTGAAGTAGTTGCTGCCTCTGCCATTCCTTAGGGAAGTTGTTGCCTGCCTCTGCCATTCCTTAGGGAAGTAGTTGCTGCCTCTGCCATTCCTTAGGGAAGTAGTTGCTGCCTCTGCCATTCCTTAGTGAAGTCGTTGCCTGCCTCTGCCATTCCTTAGGGAAGTCGTTGCTGCCTCTGCCATTCCTTAGTGAAGTCGTTACCTGCCTCTGCCACTCCTTAGTGAAGTGGTTGCCTGCCTGTGCCATTCCTTAGTTAAATAGTTGCCTTCCTCTGCCATTCCTTAGGGAAGTAGTTGCTGCCTCTGTCATTCCTTAGTGAAGTGGTTGCCTGCCTCTGCCATTCCTTAGTGAAGTAGTTCCCTGCCTCTGCCATTCCTTAGGGAAGTAGTTGCTGCCTCTGTCATTCCTTAGTGAAGTGGTTGCCTGCCTCTGCCATTCCTTAGTGAAGTGGTTGCCTGCCTCTGCCATTCCTTAGTGAAGTAGTTGCCTGCCTCTGCCATTCCTTAGGGAAGTAGTTGCTGCCTCTGTCATTCCTTAGTGAAGTGGTTGCCTGCCTCTGCCATTCCTTAGGGAAGTAGTTGCTGCCTCTGCCATTCCTTAGGGAAGTAGTTGCTGCCTCTGCCATTCCTTAGTGAAGTAGTTGCTGCCTCTGCCATTCCTTAGGGAAGTAGTTGCTGCCTCTGCCATTCCTTAGGGAAGTAGTTGCTGCCTCTACCATTCCTTAGTGAAGTCGTTGCTGCCTCTGCCATTCCTTAGTGAAGTCGTTGCTGCCTCTGCCATTCCTTAGGGAAGTAGTTGCTGCCTCTGTCATTCCTTAGTGAAGTGGTTGCCTGCCTCTGCCATTCCTTAGTGAAGTGGTTGCCTGCCTCTGCCATTCCTTAGGGAAGTAGTTGCTGCCTCTGCCATTCCTTAGGGAAGTAGTTGCTGCCTCTACCATTCCTTAGTGAAGTCGTTGCTGCCTCTACCATTCCTTAGTGAAGTCGTTGCTGCCTCTACCATTCCTTAGTGAAGTAGTTGCCTGCCTCTGCTGTACCTTAGTGAAATAGTTGTCTCATTCTGCCGTTCCTTTAGAGTAGTAGCTGCCTGCCTCTGCCATTCCTTAATGAAATAGTTGCCTGCCTCTGCCATTCCTTAGTGAAGTAGTTCCCTGCCTCTGCCATTCCTTAGTGAAGTAGTTGCTGCCTCTGCCATTCCTTAGTGAAATTGTTGTCTCATTCTGCCATTCCTTTAGAGGAGCAGTTCCCTGCCTCTGCCATTCCTTAGTGAGTTAGATGCCCTGCTTTTCTTTTGTCCACAGATATGAGATCAGTCAGCCTTTAGATGCCACAGGTGTGGGTTGAGCTGCTTGGAATTCCTGGAAGGAGGATAAACTGTGTTTCTGGGTATCCTCCCTCATCCAGTGAGGGACGCCCAATGAGGTCAGAGCCAAGAGGTGAACACACCTGAGCTGCTGCTGGCAGGGAATAGGAGAGGCGGTCAGGATACAAAAGGAGGGTACAGGCAGGACCTATTTTAAACATGCACCTTTTGTGCACAGCGCTTTTCTCTCCTTCTTCTCTCCCTTTCATGACACCCTCCACACCTGGCAGCCTCTAACATGGTGCCCAGGAGAAGTTCTGTGGCATGGCCTCGAAGTCAGTCTCCCTGAAGCCTGTGACCAAAGTTGCTGTCAGCGGGGGCACCTTTGGGAACAAGCTGGCCGGGGTCTACCTGGCTAATAAGTGGATGAAGGACCCCTCAGAACTGCTGCACCAGATCTTCAATGCCACCCACTGCCTTGAGAAGTGGGCTGTGTAGGCCATGGTGCGCTTCACTGAGAAGGATATCAACACCTGCTTCCTGGAGAGCATCTTAAGGTGGGTGACTCAGGGAGAAGGGGTTCAGGGAACTCAGTGGTTGGGGTGCTGGGTCTTTGGAGACATCAGAAAGTGCTTCCTGGAGAGCATCTTGAGATGGATGACTAAGGAGGGCAGGGATGGGGTCACTTTGAGTGTAAACGTCTTGGTCTTAGGAGGACATAGCCACCTACCTCCCGGAGACCATGTTAAGGTGGGTGACTCAGGGAGGTGAGAGTGGTCACAGAATTCAGTGGACAGGGTGCTCTGAGAAGGAAATCAGCAAGGGCTTCCTGGAGAGCATCTTAAGGTGGGTGACGGGGGGAGGTGAGAGGGGTTCATGGAACTCAGTGTTTGGGGTGCTGGGCCTTTGGAGGAGATCAGCACCTGCTTCCTGGAGATCATCTTAATTCCTGAAGCACGTAACGGTGGGTGTCTATGCAGACGGATCCCAGGGGTGGGCTGCAGATGCTGGGGGAATCTCTTGCCTTGACTCCGTTTGGAACTAGGGAGACTGAGAGCTGGTATTACTATTCACTCGGTTAGTGATTCCTTAACGCTTTGTTGATTTTGTCCCTTTTCTTCCCCTTTCTGTGCTATCCTTTTGCTCATTTTTGATGTTCTCGCTCTCCCTCCCTGTTACACTTTCAATCTTAGTTTCTTTCCTTCATATTTTCTTTCTTCCTCTTCTTTCTTCTACCTCTTTCCTCCTTCATTGTCTTTTCCTCTCCATTGTTCTTTTCCGCTTTCTTTCTCTGATCTGCTCTCTGTTGCTTTCTTTCTCTCTCTCTCTGTCCTGTCTTTTTCCGTTCTCTATCTCCTTCTTTTTCTCTCACTTTTTCTGATCCCATATCGCTTTTCTCACTTTTCATATCATACGTTCTGTTTCTCGGTCTCTTTTTCTGTACTCTTCATGCTCCTTCTCACACTCATTTTTTCTCTCTCTGTTCTCTTTGTTTGTTATCCTCTCTTACCCTTTCCCCTCCTCTTACTCTCGCTGTTTTGTAGGTCTTACCTACAAGCAGCTTTAGCTGTCTGGAAACTAGAGGTGGGCGAGGCAATAAATTAACATGGAGAACCAAGCCAGAGCTGAGCCTATCGTCTGGTTCGGATCCACCATCCAACTCCTGTCCTCCAAAAATTGTTAACGGCATTGCAGGAATGGTTAATCCTACCCTAGCTTTGTTATTGAACACTAATATTGACTCACAAGTTTCCTACCGAGCTGAAAAAGGCCTCTATCCTTCCATTGCTGAAATAATCTTTGCTAGATCCAAAAGATGCAAAGAACTACCTTCCTATATTTCATCTACCCTTTCCAGCAAAGATTCTGGAGAAGCACAATGTATCAGGATTTCAGTGAGTGGGTCCACGTAAAGATTGAAGAGCCTCGCTACTATTGGAGTCATATAAACTTGCCCACTCCTGCAGAGCCATAGTAGGACAAGCCCCCCGTCACTAGTGTCAAATGACCTCAACCACAATTGTTGGGGCACAGTTGTTCCTGTCTGCCCTCTGGCCCCCTGAAAGGAGTCTGACAATAAGAAGGAAAAAGGCACAGCAAAGACCTTGAATCAACAAGAACATTTGCATCAGTCTCAAGCCTACCTGCAGTGTTCAGGCCAGAACCAAGTGAGCATCCTCCAGGGAAGAGACACCTTGCTGCCCTGGGAGTGCTGGGTCAGAGCTGCAGTGCATGGTGTCTACCATACGATAAATGCTATTCTTCAGGGTCTCTCTTTACTGATAACCCTAAACTCCTGGCGGCGTGGTCCCCCTTTTACTACAAGCAAGTATGGATAGGTCACGTATACCCTGGACAGTGTAGACAGGTGAGTTGCAGAGCTGGCAGCACAGGCAGTAACAGTGCACTCAGCTCAGTCAGTGACAGTGCAGTGAAGTGCAGGTAGCTAAGGCTGTGACTGAGCAAGGCAGGTAGCTCAGACACATGAAAGAGTGGCACTGCAAAGAGCTCAAAACATGAAGGAGTGGCACTGCAGGGAGCTCAGACACATGAAAGAGTGGCACTGCAGGGAACTCAGGCACATGAAGGAGTGGCACTGCAGGGAGCTCAGACACATGAAAGAGTGGCACTGCAGGGAGCTCAGACACACGAAGGAGTGGCACTGCAGGGACCTCAGAGAGCGACAGTGCAGGGAGCTCAGACACACGAAGGAGTGGCACTGCAGGGACCTCAGAGAGTGACAGTGCAGGGAGCTCACACACATGAAGGAGTGGCACTGCAGGGAGCTCAGACACATAAAGGAGTGGCACTGCAGGGAGCTCCCATAGCGACAGTGCAAGGAGCACACAGCAACAGTGCAATGCAGTGCAGGTAGCTAAGGGTGTGACAGAGCAAGGCAGGTAGCTCAGACAATTGAAGGAGTGGCACTGTAGGGAGCTCAGAAAGTGACAGTGAAGGGAGCTCAGACAACTACAGTGCAGGTTGCTCACATACAAACAGTGGAGTTAGCTCAGTGGCAGTTCAGATAGCAACAGTGCAAGCAGCTCAGACAGAGACAGTGCAGGCCGTTCAGACATCAGAAAGTGGTATTGCTGGGAGCTGAGACAAGCAGTGCAGTGCAGTGTAGACAGCTCAGATAGCAACAGTGCAGGTAACTCAGGCAGTGACAGTGCAGGGAGCTAAGATACCAACAGTGGAGTTAGCTCAGGCCACAATAGTGTGGCTAGCTCAGAGAGCAACAGTGCAGGTCGCTTAAATATCAACAGTGTAGTCAACTCAGGCCATGATAGTGCCAACAGTTGATAGCAACAATGCAGGTACCTCAGACAGTGCAGGTAGGTCAGATAGCGACAGTGCAGGTAGCGCAGACAGTGCAAGTAGGTCAGACAGCCCAGGTTTCTCAGATGACAGTGGAGGTGGCTCAGGACTCAATAGTGGAGGTAGGTTAATGACAGTGGAGATGGTACAAACAGTGCAGGTAGCTCAGGCTGCAACAGTGGAGGTAGCTCAGATATGGACAATACAGTTAGCTTAGACAGTAACAGTGCAGATAGCTCAAACAGCGACAGCTCAGGTAGCTAAGACAGTGATTGTTCATTCAGCGACAACAGCTCCATTTCCTGCTCTTAAGGTCGGACTGGCCATTCTGTTGCACTGATATTTCCCAGATGGTGTGCAGTGGAGCAGGGTAGGTTGCCATGGCACAGCCATGCCCACTTGCTCCTTCTCTAGCAGCCACTGGCCACCCTCAGTGAGGCACCAGTGTGTACATTTAGGCCTGGTTTAGCTTCCTAATCCAGCCCTGTTCTAAGCTACACTGTAAATAAAATCGGCCTTCCCTAAATTAGAGCTAAACCTTTAAACTGCATTAAAGTCTGTAAGTATTATTTGAAGTGTGGGATCTATCAAAGTAATTCATGGCTTTTAAAATAGCTGCCCTTTCATCTTGCGGTCTCCACTTGGGATTACTGAGCCACTGGAAACGCACTTCACAGAACGGTTTGACCACAGGATTGACATCCTGCGTGCCTTTAAAAGTTCATCACCTGTAATTTTCAGTTTAATGACATATGCAGCTAATCTGCCTACTAATTACTGGGCCTTGAAAACCAGTAGCTCAACATGTGTAAAGTACAATTAAGGTGCCACAAGCAGCAGGCTTGGCAGAGATTGGTTAATTTGCTGTTAAATTGGTTGACGCGTTTCAACAGCAGACTTCTCCTTTCTGGCCTGCCCTCGTAATTGTGATATAACATTGGCTATAATGGTGGTAGTCTTGGTAAGACTCATGGTAATCGTAATCCTGTTAGTGGCATTCGTGGTAGTAGAATTTATGGTATTGGTGATGGGAGCACTGGTGGTGGTTATTCTGTTTGTGGTAGTACTGGTGGTAATGATGGTAACTCTATTAGTTACAATGGTGGTAGTAATTCTGTTATTGCAATTGGTAGTGGTATACCTGCTGGAGACAAGGTCCAGCCCCTGGCTACAGATTTACTGGGAGGAGCTGGTATGTCAGGTCTCCATGCTCTGCTCTTAGTACACACTCTTGTGTGTAGATATGTGGGTGGTCCAACACATTCTGAAGTGTGGTTGCCATGTGAGCAGACATCCCTTGCCTCACCATGAGCCATGTCTGGTTTCCATTGGATAGATGAAACAAACATGTACGTCGGTGTTCACATCAGTTTTCTTGACAAATGATGTCTTTATTGTCGAAAGCGTTGTATTTTACTAAACAAAGTACTTCACTGCAGACACAGCCAACACGTGTTTCGTCACGCTAGTGACTTTTTCAAGGCTATTTGGGCGTGATGATGGCACGACAAAGTCAATAAGTCAATCATGAAGGTAGTGTAAGTCTTTGCATCTGAAATTGGGCTATCCGAAATCGGAAGTTCTAGTGTGCGAAAATGTCCAAGGTAGAGACAGGTTAGTCAGTACGGTGGACCATGATAAGTCCAAGAACAAGTTCGTAGCGGACAGGTGTCTGAGGTCACAAGTGCTGTGGTCGTCGGCATGGTGCTTACCTTCCTAGGAGTGCGGCCACTTTCACCCTTACTACCCCCTTGATTAGCTGTAATTATCTGGTGAAGTCATCCCAAGCCATCACAAAGTATGTGTATAGGGCGAAATATTTAAATGTGATTATCGTATAAAGTCATCGTAAAAACTGCTGTGGGATGATGTTCTGTTGACTTCCCCTGACAGTGATTGATTGGTTACCTCTTACAGCTTTTGTGAATACTGACAACTTCTGGATGAGTCTGAATTACTCCAGGATGGCCTCAAGACAATTTTACGATAACTGTTGATTACTCCAGGATGACTGTAAGATGATTTTAGGATGACTGTGAATTATTCCTAGAAGATCCTATCACCACTTCAGTATGGCTGTTGATTGCTCTGAAATGATTCCATTACTATTTCAGGAATAGTGGATTACTCCAAGATGATTTAATGACAACCACAGAATGGGTGTAGATTACACTACAAAGACTACATAATGACATTCAGATGGTGGTGAAATACTCTTGAATGATTTCAGGAATACCACATGGCCAGTCCAAAGTATTTCTGGGTGATTTAGTGAATAGCTTTGGATGGCTAATAATCACTGATAAATCATTAAAGGCAATTCACGTGTACTAGCTGACTGCCAGTATCCCTTTGTTAAGTCCAGCTTGTAGTTTAGTAATATGGATTTGAAGGTACACAATTTGAGGACCACCTCCTCATGCACCTTCCTATTCAAAAGAGAATTCCACTTGGATGTAATGTGCCTTCTTTCACAATAGCATTAATTATTTGCAATGCCACGAGTTCTAAATAACTAAGAGTCAGATTAATACTCAATTGCTTTGGGAAGGTTACTGTACAAACTCTACCATGAGGTGAGCACCAATATAAAATAAACCTGAGAACGTTGCTTTTTTACTGGGTCTGGGCTATAGAAATACCATATAGAAATTCAATATTTGCAAGAACGTCATACTTTGCATTAAAAATACAAAATAAAAACTTAGAAACCTTTGCCTCTCCTTCTGCAGTCCTGGCTTACTGGGCCTTGTGATACTTCAAGGTAAAGAGCATCATCTGAAGCGGTTTACATGGTGACCAGTGGCAGAAGAATGAACAAAACTGTGGTTGAAGTAAATATAATGCAAAAGGATGTCAAAAGTTAATTTTATTAACCAAAAGCACACATTTGGCCTTATAGAAACCAGAATACCAAACAAGATAAAAGGAAAGCCCAGCACACTGTTCAAGAGAACAAATAGAAAGGCCAGTGTACTGCACAAGAGAACAAAACAATGAAAACCAGCAACTTTGTTGTTTGTTTCCGGCTTCAGAGTTTTCTTTAGTCCACTTCTGGCACTGCAGATCTTTATTCCAAGCTCCCTTCTCTTACCTCTCTTGTCCAGTGATGGGCAGCTGTTGGCCCTGCACAGACTTCATGAACCTTAAAAAAAGAAAAAACAAAAACATAAATCAGTATCATATTACAACCACCATTTTAGGCTTCTTATAGGACTGGTCTGCCCTTAAAACGTTCCAAGCCCAATATTTCATATTGCATGCATGATGGTGACAAAGGTTCATAATTGTAACATGAAGTGCACTTTAAGGTGGAGTGGCCTAAGAGGCATAGGTGAGAACAGAGCATTCATGAACAGGGGGAGAAAGTGAAGAAAGAAAATGTTCCTTCATGAACTGTAGGAGTGATGAAGCAAGTTGTAGATTCAGGAAATAAATTCCAGAGTTTCAAGATAAGTCCAGAAAAGTTCCATCTACAACAGAGGTCTTCAAATGTTTTTGCTGTGAGCCCCTTAAGCTAAATGTTTTGAAGTTGGGCTCCACTCCCAAAATTTATAGCAAGACTTGGGGGAGTGGCAGGGGTGAGCGCAGGGGGTGCAACTTATGAGAAAATTTCAGGAGCACTTTTCTGTTGATCAAAATCCACACTGGATGTGAGTTTTAAAAGAGCAAATGTGTCAGAGATTGATCACAAAACACTACCAACATAACTGGGGTGTTGATCTCCTTAAACTTGAGGGTCCCAATGCAACTGCTGCACTAATAACAGTTGCAGTCTTCTTCCATCCCTTTCTCCCTGTCCCCGGTCATCACTGCAATGCTGCAAGACTGTCCTTTTCAGAAAAAAGTGAGCTCCCATTTGTTGTCCCCACTTTGTAGCAAGGTTTCCTGAGTTCCAATGCAAGAAAGGCCATGACTTATTTTGTAAAGTTAGACATGATGTGAGGTTGGGGGTGGGAATGCTTTGACATCCCCGGTCCCTAGTGCCACTTTACCCTATTCACTAATGATAGCTAATGCCTTGCAAAGCAGCCATTCTACTCTTTGTTAAAAACATGGAACCTGACTTTGCCCCATCCTCCTCTGTCAACTGAGCCCCCTTACACTCCTCTACTTTAATAGTCCCCCCCACCAGTTGGCACAGCACAGATGCTCTTATACATGAAAGGATAATAAACAGCCATAACTGGGGGCAGGTTGGCCCCTCGCGCCCCTGGGACTCACTGCCACTGCACGATCAATGATACCTATAGCTCTAGGGAGTAGGCTTCCTCCTCTGCCTACTCAAAAGGACTATCACTCCTAGAATTGAGACCCGAACTACACTCCTTTGTGTAATATGGAAAGAATAAAAAATGCCCCACATCTCGACCCTCTGTAGCGTGGCCCCTGTTCCCTGTGCAACATGGATGACCTGGATTCTAAAGCTAGCAAGGAAAATGGGGTCCAGTCCATGTTTTGCTAGTAAGACAACTGGGGTGCAGCGCCCCCACGCACACCATTGGGTCCTAGTGCCACTGCACGTACCGCATTGATGTAGTAAAGGTCGTTTCACACAAAAAAAAAAAAAAACAGAAACAAACCTCATATCTTGCCAAATTACCAATGCGTCTCGGAAAAAGCAGTCTCTGTCTAGTGCTGAACCCTTTTTTTGTTTTGTTTTTAGTAGTTTAGAGCTAAGTTTGTATACTTTTTTTTGTTAGTTAGTGGATTCTCCTAGTGGGGACCAAGAAGAAAAGTTTGAGTTTTATGAGAAAAATAGGAAAAAGTGCTCTGGGCAAAAGGACTGGTTATTTCCCCTAAAAATGGTATCAGCGAATGGTTTGCTGTGCTAAAATCACCTTCTTCCCAGCTTTCAAGAACATGCTGAACTGAGTAAAAAAAAAAACATTTTGTACCACAGTTTTGGCAATTTTGAAAGGAGGAGCCCCATTTTCCTTATTTTCATGCTCTCAACCTACTTCCAGCTTGCGCTGGGAACCAGTGGGAAACCCAGGGGTGATGCAAAAAAGCTATACATTTCTGAAAATTAGACAAACCTCTGAATTCAGCAAGGGGTCATATGTGTAGATGCCTCAAGGTTTTCCCAAACAAACAAAAAAAGGGTTGAAAAACAATATACTGAAAATCAGTAGGGAAAAAAACAGCCATTTGTGACATATTCATCTGTAATTCTTGTCACTATGGCCGCTTTACAAAAGCAATATCTCATTATGTCAGTTAGACCCTTCTGGTTGCGGGGATACACAGGGTTTGTAGGTTCTCCGAGAACATAAGTTAGCCAGAGCCAACAACTGAGCTACACCGCACAATGGTTTTTCATGGTGTGCCGAATGTAGACCAATTCATGTGGTGAAATATGTAGAGTGAAAAATGGGTATAAAGAAGACCTATGTATTTCTGAAATGGGCACAATAAATGGAGTTTAGAAGCAATGTTTATTTGTACATCTCTTAATTTGAGGGTACCCACACTAGGTGATTTAGATGGTATTTTTCAAAATGTATTCTTACTTATACACTGACCTACGTTTGGAAGGCACCAATGCGGTGATAATCCACGTGGTAATGACTAATGTTCTATTATTCTATTCTCCCCACATGTCTTCTGATAAAAATGGTACATCACTTGTAGGCCTGGAACCAGCGACAGGAATCCGCCCAAAACATTACATAATTTTCCACTGAAAACTAACCCTTTGTTCTCTCCAGTATGGTTATTGTGGAATATGGGCCCTTGCTCAGCCAGCACGTAGGGAAACCTAGCAAACCTGAAAACTAGACACTGGGGGAAGCGGGGTTGAGATTGTCTACCTGTGCGACATGAACTTTTGATTCTATTGAGGACACAGATGCAAGGATTATGCTTTCTCTCTCTTTGTTACTCAAAACTGCAACCAATGAAAAATGTTACAAAAATACATAATGAACCATAGCTCATGAACCATTGAACCACACACCCCTACCACAGTCCACCAATCTTGTCCATCAGTAACCTCCAAAACTGTGAGACAGCATCTTGACTGCTTCTTTCTTTGCAAATTTCCAAAGCCCAACCGGACAAAAAAATCCAGAACGTCATCTTCAAAGAAGCCGTAAACAGCTGCAAACACAGTCTGAAACTAAACCCTCTCCAAGAACATAGCAGACCATCCGAGACCACCATGAACATGCGGCCAACATCGAATCACTGTTGTTTTTGGTCTGACACTGAAATCAGAAATCTTGCATGAAACCATACTTCAAAATAAATAAAAGGGTGGGCAATCATACAGTAACATTCATTTATTTATCATGGTGTATAACATAAGAACTAGACAGAAAGTGTCCATAAACAACTTATTTGCCTCAAAATAGGTGGAATAAAAAATTCTTGTCACAAAGTTGGAAACTTTTTTATTCCTTGACAGGATCAGAGGCTCAGATTATGCAGGTTCAAAGCTGATTTACCACAGCAGGGGATGCATGAATAGGTTTGTAATAAAATGTTATATAGAATCAGACAACCAACCGGCCACCTGCAGCATATCTTTTAACCTAGACCCTAACATAAAAGCTTTAAAACCATAGCCGCCGCACCCTCCCACCCCCGCAGCTGAGTGAGCCCATACCTGGAAATATCAATTCCAGCCTCTGCCAAGACCCACCTGGCCAAAATCGAAGCAGACACTGGCTTGAACAATTTCTGAATAGCCAATAGTAACTGACCGAAGAGATCTGCACGACAAGCCAACGTGCTATCCTTACAGGCTCTCATACATTTAACTACACAGTTTATCATTGTGAGAAAAAGCTATATAGTCGATACAGCTAGACGTAGTTTTTGTCTGTTTCGAAATAGTAAATGATACCTACAGGGGAAAATAACCTGCCTGCTAGATCTATGGCCCTCACGTCGGATACTTGACTACAGGATACAAGGCAAAATAGTACTGTCAACTTAGCAGAAAGTTGCTGTTAGACTTGGCAGCCTTATTTATGGTGGTCTTCCCCCAACTTTTTGACTGCCTCCCTCCATTTTTCTGATCTGTTTTTTTGCTGGTTTTAGAACTCTGCGCACTTTACCCCTGCTAACCAGTGCGTAAGTGCTTGTGCTCTCTTCCCTATATATGGTAACACTAGCTCATACGCAATTGGCGTATTTAATTTACTTGTAAGTCCCTAGTAAAGTGCACTACATGTGCCCAGGACCTGTAAATTAAATGCTACTAGTGAGCCTGCAGTGCTGATTGTTTCATCCACATAAGTAGCCATTTAACTGTGTTTCAGGTCTGCCATTCCAAGGCCTGTGTGAAGTTTCACTGCCATTTCAACTTGGCAATTACAACTGTTTGCCAAGCTTTAAATTCCTGTTTTGTTACATATAAGTCACTCCTAAGGTAGGCCCTACGTAACCCATAGGGAGGGTGCTATGTAGCAAAAGACATGACATGTACTTATAAGTTTTACAAGTCCTGGGAGTGAAAAACTCCCAATGTCGTTTTTCACAACTGTAAAGCCTGCTTCTCTCATAGACCAGCACTGGAAATTCCCTTATATACTTTTTAAGTGGTAAATTCGGATCTGAGAGGAGTAACCTTGTCATGTTTGTTATGATTGGAATGGTAGTAAGAAATCCTACTTACTGGTGAAGTTGGATTTTACGGTACGATTTTAGAAAATCCACTTTTAGAAAAACAAAACTGTGACAGCCTCTTTAGTCAACCATGTCATAAGCAAATGTCACACAGAGAAAAATGTCCAATGGACAGTACTGAGCGTTATCCAACCAAGTTCAAGAGGTGGAGATCTACAAGTCAGATTGATGACAAAGGAAGCATACCTAATTGTAAAATTCAATACAATGAATGATGGATTAAACGAAATGTCAGAATTAAACAGACTGTAGGCCTTAATTATGGACTATTGTTGCAATCTTGGAGCGGAGGCAGCAATTCAAAATCATCAGTATGAAATGGCAGAGCCTGGCAATTTTTATCCAGCTTAGGTACAGGGAAGTGCACCAGGCAACTTAAAACACACGTCTACCTTTTTGCAGAAAGTCATATGTGAACAACAATCTTCAGCAAACGGAGGGCCGATACGATGAGTGATTCATCACACACGACTTCCAGGAATGTTTTAAAGTTTTAATGACAACGGAGATTGGTTCAATAGTCCTTGTAACTATATGTGAAAAATGTGCACTACATCTTCCAGCATGCACTAGTGCAAAGTGATGGGTTTTCTACTACTCATGTCTGAATGAAGAACTTCCACAGAGAAACATGGGTATTAGACAAGAGCAGGAACTGGATAGACGACAAAAACCAAAGGAATTTGAACAAGTACGTTTGTAACATTCACGTTACCAAATAAACAGGGATGACATGAAAATTATCTACGATGCCCTTTGACCCCTGGGGGCTTGCATGTTACCCTTTACATTCGAGTTGCTCAGGTCGCTTTAATTGTATAGAAGTGACGCATTCCACAGACAGGTGGTTTTGTAAACAGAAAGGCCTGTATTAGCTTCACAGTCTCAGCTCCAAATGAAGAAACTGATTACATTTTCAGAGGACTTTCCAAGCCTTCAACTCATTTTGAGTATTTTAACTTTGCGAGCTGCAAGTGCAAGCCTGTCTCGGGAAAATAGAACGTAACAAAAACCAGCAACACTAGTGGAAAAAAGTATTAAATGCTTTAGTAGCTACAGGCTCAAAACAAGAACCTGATTTTAATGAAGTCTTCAAGGCATCAACCACTTTAATGTCCATTCACACAACTTTCATGCGCGCCACACAATACCATTATATATTGCCTGCCACAGACCAAACAAACACATCAACAAACTGACACCATTCAAGGGCCCATCACATTCATACACCAACTGGACTAAAACACCAATTGCACTGCCTGTCAACGACTCATCAACATATTATAAAAGCACACCTCTTACAAACAGTTAGAAATGGGGTCTTTGGTTGGCAGTCAGGTTACCCCCTGTCCAAGCAAGGACCCTCTCTGTAGTTAGGGTAAGTCACACACAATCCAAATTATCCTGTGCCCACCCTCTGGTAGCTTGGCACTGAGCAGTCAGGCTTAACTTAGAAGTCAATGTGTAAAGTATTTGTGCAATAAATCATACAATAACACAGTACAACACCACACACATACACCACAAAGTGTTTAGAACAAAATATACTATATTTATCTGGATAAATGGAGGTCAAAACGATCAAGAATCAATAAGTATACGTTGAAATATCACTGTAAAAATTATATAAAGTGTCTTTAGTCTTTAAAAAGCAACAAGTGTCTCTTGCAAGCACAAAGTACCTGGTTTGCGTTCAAATTCTCCGCAAGGGACGGCAGAGATGCATGGAAAATGGTGAGGTGTGCGTCGGTTTCTCGGGGTGCCCACAGACCTGTCGATAATTTTCCATGCAGGGAAGGCTTTGCGTCAATTTCCGGCACGCTGACTTGGTACCTCTTTGGGTTGCGGAGTTTTCAGACACCCCAGGGACGATGCGTTGAAATCCTGGGCGTGCAGGACTAAGTCACAGGGGCTGCGTCGATCCGGTGGGAGATGCATGGAAATTTCTGCCACAGGGCAGGCCCTGCGTCGATTCCTCTCAGGAAGTCAGGCTGCGTTGTTCCGTCTCAGCTTTGCATCGATTCTGTGGGCCGTGCGTCAAAGTTCCGGTCGCAATGCTGCCGCTGCATCGATCTCAACTTCGGGGAGCTGGGCTGTGTCATTCCGGTTCGGCATGCAGTGATTTTCTCACCGCAATGCAGGCTGTGCGTTGTTTCTTGCAGGCTACGCGTCAAATTTTTTGCTGCACAAGGAGTTCTTTTGCAGGGTGGTCTTTTTGGTTGCGAGACTTCAAGAAACAGGTGGCAAGCTTTGTCCAAGCCCTTGGAGAGCACTTCTCAGCAGAGCCAGTGGGCAGCCAGGCAGCAGTCTGTTGCAGAAAAGCAGTCAGGTGAGACCTTTGGGCAGTCAGACAGTTCCTCTTGGCAGGTTGCAGATTGTGGTTCAGGGATTTTTTTCCCGTGGTATCTTGTCAATAAGTGTCTGGTTTGGTAGGGTCAGAGGCCCTGTTTAAATAGCCAAATGTGCCTTTGAAGAGGGGGAGACTTCAAAGAGTGGTTTAGAAGTGCACAAGGTCCCCTTTCAGTTCCATCCTGTCTGCCAGGGTCCCAGTAGGTGGTGTGGCAGTCCTTTGTTTGAGGGCAAGCCACTGTCCTTTGACATGTAAGTGTCAGGCCCTCCACCCTCCCAGCCCAGGAAGACCCATTCAGTAAAAAGATTTGTGCAAGTGTGACTGAGCATCCTGTGTTTGGGGTTGTCTGAGTGAATGCTCAGAGGAGCTGTCAACTAAACCTAGCCAGACGTGGATTGTAAGGCACAGAGGGCCTGATTCTGACCCTGGCAGCCGGTGACCGCCAGGGTCACCGGCCACGGGAGCACCGCCGACAGACCGGCGGTGCTCCGAAGGGCATTCTGACCGCGGCGGTTCAGCCACGGTCAGAAAGGGTAAACCGGCGGTCACCCGCCGGTTTACCGCTGCCCTTCTGAATCCTCCATGGCGGCGGAGCGCGCTCCGCCGCCATGGGGATTCAGACACCCCCTACCGCCATCCTGTTCATGGCGGGAAACCCGCCATGAACAGGATGGCGGTAGGGGGTGCCGCGGGGCCCCTGCAGTGCCCATGCCAGTGGCATGGGCACTGCAGGGGCCCCCGTAAGAGGGCCCTGCAAAGTATTTCAGTGTCTGCTATGCAGACACTGAAATACGCGACGGGTGCCACTGCACCCGTCGCACCTTCCCACTACGCCGGCTCAATTCTGAGCCGGCGTCCTCGTGGGAAGGTTGATTTGCCCTGGGCTGGCGGGCGGCCTTTTAGCGGCCGCCCGCCAGCCCAGGGCAAATCTCAGAATCACCGCAGCGGTCTTTCGACCGCGGTGCGGTGTTCTGACGGGGTTACTTTGGCGGGCGGCCTCCGCCGCCCGTCAAAGTAAGAATGACCCCCAGAGTGATTTAAGTGCAGAGAAATGCTCACTTTCTAAAAGTGGCCTTTCTAAAATAGTAATATTAAATCCAACTTCACCAGTCAGCAGGATTTTGCATTACCATTCTGGCAATACTAAATATGACCTTGTTACTCTTTTCAGATCAGAGCTTACCACTCAAACAGTATATGAGGGTAGTCCTAATGTTAGCCTATGAAAGGAGCAGGCCTCACAGCAGTGGAAAACGAAATTAGACACTGCCAGGACATATAAACTACACAGGTACATGTCCTGCCTTTCGACCTACATAGCACCCTGCCCTATAGGGTATCTAGGGCCTTCCTTAGGGGGGACTTATGTGTAGAAAAAGGGGAGTTTAAGGCTTGGCAAGCACTTTTAAATTCCAAGTCAAAATGTAAGTGAATCTGCACACAGGCCTTGCAATGGCAGGCCTGAGGCATGGTTAAGCTGCTACTTATGTGAGTGGCACAATCAGTGATTCCAAATCCAGGTTACAGTTTGACTACTGATTAGGCACAGAGACTTTTTTCTCAATTGCCTTCAGCACACTAACTTGAAACTCCTTTCATTGCGTGGAAGTCAGTTGGGGGTGTCCGAGGACAGCTTTTTGGCTCATTCCTCAGTGTCAGCCAATCTACCTTTGAAAATGGAGGTGCACATTCTGTGGCAGACTATACTAAGAGTCTGATTTAGATTTCAGCAGACAGGGTAACCATCACAAACGTGACCAATGTCACATTACAAGTGCAGTAAATCCTATGGCACTTAATTCAGCAGACAGGATAGCTGTCATGTTTGTGATGGACTACCCCATCATGAAAATCTATATCAAGCCCTAAACTCCCTAAAGAACACAAACAGAAAGACTAAGGATGTTAGGATTTGGTGGACAGGGTACTCAAGTCAAAACAGGACATGTCCTGTTGCCCATTATGGACAGTGTACTAACTGAAATGCATTTTTAGGGTGGAGCGTGCGTCCGTATCGCTAGCGAGATGCTTTAGGTATTAGAAAAGGGTTCGGAGCCCCGTCAACGTCACGTCAGTGTCTTTCATTGGCATGTTGGTTTGCCTGTTAGAATCCGCTTCCTTTGATCAGTGGAAGGCATGCATACGTCATGCCTGTTCCGGTGGTTAGCCCTCCTCGAGCACAGCGACTAAGTACAGAAAACATGCAAGGCTCGCTGTTTCCCATCAGATTTGTGGACTACTTTTTCTCTATTTTCACAGCGCGATCTCGCTGGGAAGAAGTCGAGCGATTTGCATACTATCGACCTTGTTACAGAGTTAATTGCACTTTTGCCGGTTACGTTCATAATTGCACTTTTGCCGATAGGTATTATAACTGTAGCAGCACGATTGCAGTTTTTTTCTTTTAATGCAAGAAAAATCCAGTTGGGAGTTTACAACTGGGAATAGCTGTAACTGACAAATGCGAGACCCTAATGCATTGCAAATGCTTGTTAATACTGCGGACAGAGCTTTCACCACATTTTTGAAGAGATAAAGGTGGCAAGCAGACAAAAACAAGACCAGTGTGCCTCTTTATTGAAGTCAATAAATACATGTTGGCTCAAATCTAATTTAGAAATAAAAAGTCTTTGATTAGAGTTCTTCTTTTAAAATTAGATGCACTAATTTCCAAGGCTGCACAGCTAGTCATTTAACGGCCTATGAATTATTATGTATCTATCACTAATCATTTGGGGCAGATAGTAACTCCTAATCTACATGCTCAACTTCAGTCAGATTCCCAGAACTTCACTTTTGTGTGGTACAAGGTGAAGCAAGTTCCCAAACACAGGCCAGGCTGAGATGGGCACTGGGTACAATAATATCTGTTCACCTTCCTCTTTCCTTGCCAAGCACAGGTATGGTATATAAGAGACCTTGGTCGGCTTTGGGTGAACCGGTATGAAGAGACCTGAAGTGAGGTAGTGGGTGCAGTGTATGGTGGCAGAGGGAGAGTGGCCCTACATTGGAAGGGAGTGACGAGTGAAGTCTTCGTGAAGGGGTAGTAGGCTGCTGTGAGCCATGCTGTGGTAGCACTGTGAGATAACAGAGAGGGTCCGTTGAAGGCACTGTACACGGGGGGAGAGGGGGTAGACAGGCCATGGGACTAAGGCAGTGGAGAGGACCCCACACACTATTCTGTATCCATCGGTAAGAACTGTGTACACAGCAGATTGTGGTCTTCATTGGGGATTCCATTTCCAGTTCAATGGTCGAAGCTCAGCAGATTCCCGGCACTAGGAATGAGGCCGACCTCCACTGTGATCCCTAAAGAGCTGAGGGTAAAAGGGAGAGGGCAACCACATTGCTAATTGTGCAAAACAAGAACACAGGGGGCTAGCAGGGGTGGGGGGTCACTACCCCCTATCCCTAAACACTTTTTTAAAGCCAGTAACCACATGAGATGTAAAGGATGGGTTACAAGACTGAAAAACACCACTCCACTGCCCCGACCCCTCCTTTAAACCTCTCTGCAGTATCACACATTCTCTGGGTGCCCCGACTGCCAAACCTGTTTTTAAATGGACGGTACCCCGGCCCAGCCGGTCAACAACCTCTAATGGACATTCAGCCTCTTCCTGCTGTATTTATTTAACCCCAGACACTTTTTGCCGTCTTTCCCGGCCCCTCAGGGCCCATACCTTGGTTAGGCCAGTGGTCGAAGTGGGCAGGATTGGAGAGGCACGACGTGCCCATACTTTTCTGATTTATGGGAAGCCGTTCCCCTACTCCTTGTAAAAAAACGACCGTCCCAGGATGGTTAATTTCTATATTTTAAATGATTCCACTGAAGCGTCATGCAGTAAATCTCCTGTGAAACCGAAGCCAGCAGGCAGCTAAACAAACATTTCTGCAGGAGTGCCTGCTTCCCTGAAACAAATGCAAACGTGTGCAACTAATTAGTTTTCAAATGTATATGGTAATCTGCAAATGTGAAGGATGCTTGGGAGCAGGTACTGGCTTTAACTGATCAAATCACTCAAAGCTGTAATGACAAAGGTTTATTTTTTCAGTGGTTGAGCAAAGAATTAACAAATGAGCTGTGAAGTTATATTTACATAGTTTACAACCCTTGAAGAGGTGCTAAAGGGACAGTCATGCAAAAACTTTGCATTACGATCAGTCTGGGTATTTCAAAAATGTATGTTGTGGAAGCACCATTTAACCTTAAACTTTTTTGTGCATTTTGAAGCAATCTATACGATACTTGTGTAATCCAAGTTTAAAATAATTATTTACATATTCACACAGTGTAGGACAATGCCACTGTTGGTATGGTGACTACCCACTTTTTGCCTAAGAGTTGATGCCAGCTTTGATTGGAAGTGTGCCAGGACCCTGCTAACCAAGCACCAGTGTTCTTTCCCTAAAACTATACCGTTGTTTTCACAATTGGCACAGCCCTGGCACACAGTTAAGTCCCTTGTAAAAGGTACCCCTGTTACCAAGGGATCTGTGGCCAGGGAAATTCTCTAAGGGCTGCAGCATGTCTTTTGCCACCCTGGGGACACCTCACTCAGCACATGCACTACCTCACAGCTTGTGTGTGCTGGTGGGGAGAAAAAGACCAAGTCGATATGGCACTCCCCTCAGAGTGCCATGCCCACAACCCACTGCCTGTGGCATAGGTAGGTCACCCCTCTAGCAGGCCTTACAGCCCTAAGGCAGGGTGCACTATAACACAGGTAAGGGCATAGTTGCAGGAGCACTTTCCCCCTACAGTGTCTAAGTCAATTCTTAGACATTGTAAATGTAGCCATACTGAGTATATGGTATGGGAGTTTGTCAAAAACGAACACCAGAGCTATTGGTATCAAACTTCTCCGCACAATAAACCCACACTGATGCCAATGTGGGATTGATTGAGAAATGCACACAGAGGGCATCTTAGAGATGCCCCTTGTATGTTAGCCCAACTGTTAGTGTGTGACCGACCTGTCTGTGCCCGCCTGCCAATTCCAGACGAGTTTCTGGCCAAATGGGGTGAGTGCCTTTGTGCACTCTGGTCAGAAACAAAGCCTGTCCTGGGTGAAGGTGATTCACACCTCCGCCTGCAGGAACCGTAACACCTGACTGTGAGCCTCAAAGGCTCAAGCCTGGTGTTACAATGCCCCAAGACACTCCAGCTAGTGGAGATGCCCGCCTCCCCGGACACAGCCCCCACTTACAGCGGCAAGTCTGGGGAAATAATGAGGAAAACAAGGAGTCACCTCTTCAGCCAGGTCCACCCCTAAGGTGACCAGAGCTGAAGTGACCCCCTCATTGGAAAATCATCCATCTTGTTTTGGAGTATTAACTCAATAGGGATAGGGATGTGCTCCCCTCCTCCAAAGGGAGGGAGCACAAGGAGGGTGGAACCACCCTCAAGGACAGTGGCCATTGGCTACTGCTCCGTGACCCTAACACACTCCTAAATTCAGTATTTAGGGGCGGCCCTGAACCCAGCACTTTAGATTCCTGACAACCTACAAAGAAGAAGGACTGCTGACCTGAAAAACCCCATAGAGAAGAAGGAAGACGACAACTGATTTGGCCTCAGTCCTACCGGCCTGTCTCCTACTTCAGAGACCCTGCACCACAGCGACATATCCTGCGGGCCTAGCGACCTCTGCCGACTCAGAGGACTGCCCTGCAACCAAGAAGGGTCTTGTAGACAGCATACCTGTCCAACCAAGAAAGAAGAAACCATCTATAAAGGGACTCCCACCTCACTCCAGAAGCGCGAGTCTCCAACACTCTGCACCCGATGCCCCCGGCCTGTGTCCAAAGAAACCAAATATCCAGAGATGATCCCCAGGCGACTCCGGTTATGTGTCCACCCTGGGCTAACGTCCCTGCACCCCCACAACAACGCCTGCAGAGGGAATCCTGAGGACACCCTAACCACGACTGCCCGGGACAAAGATATCAGACACCTGGAAGAAGTACTGCACTCAAGGTCCCCAGCCCTGTGAGAAACTGACCACCAGTGGAGCAACGACCACCAGGTGGCCCTCACCCTTGCCCAGTCAGTGGCTTGCCCGAGAGGCCCCCCTGTGCCCTGCCTGCAGCACCTAAGTGATACCAGGGTCCCTCGATAGAATTCTATTGAGAACCCAACGCCATGTTGGCAAACTGCACCCGTGCCGCTGAGGTTGTGGTTTCTGTGCCTATTTGGGGCACTCAGGTACTCTTCCAACCCTCCCCCCAAGGTCTGCCCCCCGAGAACGCGGGTACTTACCTGCCAGCAGACTGGAACCAGAGTTTACCTCCCCCAGGAACTGTTGAAAATTGCAGTGTCCACTTTTAAAATAGCTTTGTCATTTTAATGGCAACTGTGTACAATACTTGATTCTATTCAAAGTCTCAATTATTACTATGCAAAGTACCTTTCATTTAATGTACTTACCTGCTAAATGAATCTTGTGGTTCTAAAAATAAATTAACAAAATAATATTTTTCTATATAAAATCCCATTGGTCTGGAGTTAAGTCATTGAGTGTGTTTCTTCTATTGCTTGAGTGTGTACAACAAATGCTTAACACTACCCTCTGATAAGCCTACTGCAGCTCGACCACACTACCACAAATAGACCACTAGTATTATCTATTATTGCCTCTGTCAAGCCTCTTGGGAAACCCCTGGACTCTGTGCACACTATATCTCATTTTGATATAATATATACAGAGCCAGCTTCCGACACATGGGATCTGACCTCGTAGCACTTAAATACATCACTATTCTGTATTGCACCAACCAAGATTCTGTGGCCTTCCAGTAACACAACAACCTCTGCAGCACATTAACTAAGAGGTTCCATTATATAGTGCATTTTCCACTAACAACTTTTTTAATTTATTTTTCATTTAAACTGTGCTATTTTAAATGTAGCTACCCAGCATTGAAAGGTCAAAAGAACCTACAGAATATTTAGTTTTTTTGCCACACCTTTGACCCCACTCCGTTGCATGTAGGGTCCCAGTTCCCATGTTTTTTTTTAATGCAGTTCAAGTACTGGGTGGTGGTGACCAGACTGTTCTAGGACCCCTAGGCTCCTTATAAATCTCACAACTGGCTCCAGCCCGGACCCCCTTCCCTCTGGGTGCAGTAACTACCTGCAGTACCCATAAACTCCCAGCCTGGCTCCTCAGCTTCACAAATACTGGCGAGGAGAGGGGCCAGGGGAAGGCACACTCTGCATTTGTTTATGCCGTTTTATTTGGCGCTAACTTGAACTGAAGGCAATGGGGAGCTTTACATGAGGCCCGGTTACACAAGGACACATTCACTTTGGTGAGCAGAGGAGATTATGTGATTTGCCCAGGATCACAGGATGCGGAGCCAGCGCCGAGACTCGAACCAGGTTCCCCAGCTCCAAAGCCGGCAGCTCTGGCCCTTAGATACCTCACATCCTTTCCCTTAACTAGCTCCCGTCCTGACTCCGAAGCTCACACAGGGGAAACGCCCCCTGACCCATCAGGACCCCGCAATAGAAATACACCCCGTCCATGGCGGGCGAGGAAAGCGTAAACGGCGGAGCGCGAGGCAGACCTGTCGCACGCCTTCCCCTCGACGGACCGCACGCGCCCTCGTGGGATTCTAAAATGGCGGTGACGCTCACCCATGTCACTTCCGGCGCGACCGCCTGTGCGTCAAACTTTGCGGCCAGCACGCATCCTCCGCCTGTCATTCCATTGTGGGTTGAAGGTGAGCGTTGACCAGAGGTGTGAGGCTCCTCCGGCCCTGATCACCTTCAGGTGCTGCGGGTGAGAAGGAGAAACCCTTGCCACCGGGAGGCGTCATTCGCTTCACTCCTCGACTGAATTATTCCACTTGCTGCGAAGAACCTACTTTATTTGTTGATAATATCATCGTTTATAGCGTTTAACGCAGAGCAAATTATGTATTCCTTTATATTGCATTGTTCATTTTACCGACACTGCAACATTGAAAGGCTAATTTCCTCCGCAGGATGAGCTCGGACTGGTTTCTCAGGGAGACCGCTCAATACCAGGCGTGCTTTGAGAGACTACGTTTGCTTTGCATCCACATTTTTTTCTCATGTATTGTTCATGCTTTTGACGACGCTGTATACTCCAAAAAGCATTGGCAAAGCAAGTAGGTCTCGGCAATCCAAGAACTATATGCACTGGCAATGTTAATTCATCTGTGTACTGCTCTGGGGCAGTTTTTCTTGATACACACAAATGCATAAACATTGCCAACGCCTATAACTCGGATTGCTGAGACCTCTTTGCTTTGCCAAGGCTTGTCCTTGTTTGCACTAAGATCCACAGCATCCTTGCATGCAAGGAAAATACGATTCACCCCTTGGTTTTGTTGCTCGTGACCAGAGCATCCTACTCCACCTGTTCCCACTTCCCTACCAACTGGGAAATCCCACAGCGCACACTGCTTGGAATTTGAAACAAAGGCTAGGGTGCCGGGCATCGCGCATGGGCAAGGGGCAGTGCTTTAAATGGGCTGGTACTGTCCGTTACGGAGTACCAGCACTTTTTTTATTTTGAGAGGGAGAGTACCAGCACTTCTCAAGAAACACGTAATACTTTTAATTGGAGAGTACCGGCACATCTCAGAAATAATCAGGTACTCTAGTACAGAGTACCTGCACTTCTATTTTTTTCATTTCAAGCACTGGCAAGGGGGCTGGGTCTGAGATGTGTTGTGGGCAAAGGGTGCTAGGACCTATATTATTGGGGTCTTGGATGAGAAAGTGGCACCTCTGTTTCATGAAGTATAGACTTAATTTCCCAGTGGTGCCCTGCTGGTTATGGCAGGGCAGGCTGTGCAACACAAACCTGTAAAGCTCGGTGTAGATAGAAAGCGAGGGAGAGGGCAGACACAGAGATATATAACAAGCATTTGCAATGCAATTGGTCTCGCATTTGCTTGAATTAGAGCTATTAGCATTGTAAACCCGCAAACTGGACTTTTGTTTGCCACTTATATTGAAAATGAAAAGTAAAACTGTTTCATATAACTAACCGGACTTTTCTTGCCATATAAACTGAAAAGTAAAAGTTTCAGGTAAGCGAGCCGATGGCCGCCATCAGCACAACCCAGACACACAAAGGCAAATAAAAGTTCGCTTGCAGTGAAACCTATCAACAAAAGTGCAATTGTCCATGTAGCCGGCAAAAGTGAAATTATCTATGTAACTGGCTGTAGGAAAGTACCATCTTGCCTGGCATGTTACCCCCATTTTTCACTGTATATATGTTGTTTTAGTTGAATGTGTCACTGGGACCCTGTTCACCAGGGCCCCAGTGCTCATAAGTGTGCCTGAATATGTTACCTGTGTAGTGACTAACTGTCTCACTGAGGCTCTGCTAATCAGAACCTCAGTGGTTATGCTCTCTCATTTCTTTCAAATTGTCACTAACAGGCTAGTGACCAATTTTACCAATTTACATTGGCTTACTGGAACACCCTTATAATTCCCTAGTATATGGTACTGAGGTACCCAGGGTATTGGGGTTCCAGGAGATCCCTATGGGCTGCAGCATTTCTTTTGCCACCCATAGGGAGCTCTGACAATTCTTACACAGGACTGCCACTGCAGCCTGAGTGAAATAACGTCCACGTTATTTCACAGCCATTTTACACTGCACTTAAGTAACTTATAAGTCACCTATATGTCTAACCTTTACCTGGTAAAGGTTAGGTGCAAAGTTACTTAGTGTGAGGGCACCCTGGCACTAGCCAAGGTGCCCCCACATTGTTCAGAGCCAATTCCCTGAACTTTGTGAGTGCGGGGACACCATTACACGCGTGTACTACATATAGGTCACTACCTATATGTAGCTTCACAATGGTAACTCTGAATATGGCCATGTAACATGTCTAAGATCATGGAATTGCCCCCTCTATGCCATCCTGGCATTGTTGGCACAATTCCATGGTCCCAGTGGTCTGTAGCACAGACCCTGGTACTGCCAAACTGCCTTTCCTGGGGTTTCACTGCAGCTGCTGCTGCTGCCAACCCCTCAGACAGGTTTCTGCCCCCCTGGGGTCAAGCCAGGCTTGTCCCAGGATGGCAGAACAAAGGACTTCCTCTGAGAGAGGGTGTTACACCCTCTCCCTTTGGAAAATGGTGTGAAGCCAGGGGAGGGGTAGCCTCCCCCAGCCTCTGGAAATGCTTTCTTGGGCACAGATGTGCCCAATTCTGCATAAACCAGTCTACACCGGTTCAGGGACCCCTTAGCCCTGCTCTGGCGCGAAACTGGACAAAGGAAAGGGGAGTGACCACTCCCCTGACCTGCACCTCCCCTGGGAGGTGTCCAGAGCTCCTCCAGTGTGCTCCAGACCTCTGCCATCTTGGAAACAGAGGTGCTGCTGGCACACTGGACTGCTCTGAGTGGCCAGTGCCACCAGGTGACGTCAGAGACTCCTGATAGGCTCCTTCAGGTGTTAGTAGCCCATCCTCTCTCCTAGGTAGCCAAACCCTCTTTTCTGGCTATTTAGGGTCTCTGTCTCTGGGGAAACTTTAGATAACGAATGCAAGAGCTCAGCCGAGTTCCTCTGCATCTCTCTCTTCACCTTCTGCCAAGGAATCAACTGCTGACCGCGCTGGAAGCCTTCTAAACTGCATCATAGTAGCAAAGACGACTACTGCAACTCTGTAATGCTGATCCTGCCGCCTTCTCGACTGTTTTCCTGGTGGTGCATGCTGTGGGGGTAGTCTGCCTCCTCTCTGCACTAGAAGCTCCGAAGAAATCTCCCGTGGGTCGACGGAATCTTCCCCCTGCAACCGCAGGCACCAAAAAGCTGCATTACCGGTCCCCTGGGTCTCCTCTCAGCACGACGAGTGAGGTCCCTTGAATCCAGCAACTCTGTCCAAGTGACTCCCACAGTCCAGTGGCTCTTCAGTCCAAGTTTGGTGGAGGTAAGTCCTTGCCTCCCCACGCCAGACTGCATTGTTGGTAACCGCGACTTTTGCAACTTCTCCGGCCCCTGTGCACTTCCGGCGGAAATCCTTTGTGCACAGCCAAGCCTGGGTCCACGGCACTCCAACCTGCATTGCACGACTTTCTAAGTTGGTCTCCGGCGACGTGGGACTCCTTTGTGTAACTTCGGGTGAGCACCGTTTCACGCATCCTCGTAGTGCCTGTTTCTGGCACTTCTCCGGGTGCTACCTGCTGCTAAGAGGGCTCCTTGTCTTGCTCGACGTCCCCTCTACCTCCTGGTCCAATTTGCGACCTCCTGGTCCCTCCTGGGCAATAGCAGCATCCAAAAACGCTAACCGCACGATTTGCAGCTAGCAAGGCTTGTTGGCGTTCTTTCGGCGGGAAAACACTTCTGCACGACTCTCCACGGCGAGAGGGATCCGTCCACCAAAGGGGAAGTCTCTAGCCCTTTTCGTTCCTGCAGAAACCTCAGCTTCTTCTGTCCAGTAGAAGCTTCTTTGCACCCACAGCTGGCATTTCCTGGGCATATGCCCATCTCCGACTTGCTTGTGACTTTTGGACTTGGTCCCCTTGTTCCACAGGTACCCTAGATTGGAAATCCATCGTTGTTGCACTGTTGGTTTGTGTCTTTCCTGCATTATTCCTCTATCACGACTTCTTTGTCTTTGGGGGAACTTTAGTGCACTTTGCACTCACTTTTCAGGGTCTTGGGGAGGGCTAATTTTCTAACGCTCACTATTTTCTAATAGTCCCAGCGACCCTCTACAAGGTCACATAGGTTTGGGGTCCATTCGTGGTTCGCATTCCACTTTTGGAGTATATGGTTTGTGTTGCCCCAATCCCTATGTGTCCCCATTGCATCCTATAACTTGTGTATATTTGCTATCCTCACTCTGAGGGTACACTCTAAGATACTTTGGCATATTGTCATAAAAATAAAGTACCTTTATTTTTAGTATAACTGTGTATTGTGTTTTCTTATGGTATTGTGCAAGTGACACTTGTGGTACTGTAGTAGCTTCACACGTCTCCTAGTTCAGCCTAAGCTGCTCTGCTAAGCTACCATTATCTATCAGCCTAAGCTGCTAGACACCCTCTACACTAATAAGGGATAACTGGGCCTGGTGCAAGGTGCAAGTACCCCTTGGTACTCACTACAAGCCAGTCCAGCCTCCTACATTGGTTGTGCAGCGGTGGGATCAGTGCTTTGAGACTACTTACCACTCTTGTCATTGTACTTTTCATAAGAGAAAAATATACAAAACAAGTTCAGTGTGTGTACACATAGCTAAAAAGTTTTACTTTTCCTCTTTTCACTCTTTTCTAAAGTGCTGAAAAGTACTTCTAAACTTTCAAAAAGTTCTTAAAAGTTTAAAAAGTTTTGTTTCTGTCTTTCTAAAAAAAGTTCTGAAAACTTTTTTCTCTTTTTCTATCACTTTAACTCTCTCTAAAAATGTCTGGCACAGGCCAAAATGTTGACCTGTCTAAGATTGCATATGATCACCTTAGCTGGAAAGGAGCAAGGAGTCTCTGCATAGAGAGAGGTTTGAGTGTAGGGAAGAATCCTTCCTTAGAACTGTTACTTAACATGCTTAGAGAACAAGATAAGGCTAAAAGTGCCCCATCTGTTAAAAAAGTAGCTAATGGTTCTCAATCTGATCCAGGGACTCCCCAAGGAAAAGGTTCAGGAAAGAAACTTCTTAGCCTTCCCATTACAAGACAGTCTAGCATAGTTGTTACTGAGGTGGAGTCACATCATACAGATGATGTGCTCTAACATTACACTGTCAGCCAAGCTGTTAGGGTGCCCTCTGTAAGGGACAGGTCTCCTTCTGTTCATTCCCATCATACCTCTGTATCTAGAAATGTCCCTCCCACCAACCCTGATGACAGAATGTTAGAAAGGGAACTCAATAAGTTGAGAGTGGAACAAACCAGACTGAAGCTTAAAAAGCAACAGCTGGATTTGGATAGACAGTCTTTAGAACTAGAGAAGGAAAGACAGAAGTTGGGTTTTGAAACCCATGGTGGCAGCAGCAGTATTCCCCATAGTCATCCTGTAAAAGAGCATGATTCCAGGAATCTGCACAAGATAGTTCCCCCTTATAAGGAGGGGGATGACATTAACAAGTGGTTTGCTGCACTTGAGAGGGCCTGTGTTGTACAGGATGTCCCTCAAAGGCAGTGGGCTGCTATCCTATGGCTATCATTTAGTGGAAAAGGTAGGGATAGGCTCCTTACTGTGAACGAAAGTGATGCCAATAATTTTACAGTACTTAAGAATGCACTCCTGGATGGTTATGGCTTAACCACTGAACAATACAGGATAAAGTTCAGAGAAACCAAAAAGGAGTCTTCACAAGACTGGGTTGATTTAATTGACCATTCAGTGAAGGCCTTGGAGGGGTGGTTAAATGGCAGTAAAGTGACTGACTTTGAAAGCCTGTATAACTTGATCCTGAGAGAGCATATTCTTAATAATTGTGTGTCTGATTTGTTGCACCAGTACTTGGTGGACTCTGATCTGACCTCTCCCCAAGAATTGGGAAAGAAGGTAGACAAATGGGTCAGAACAAGGGTGAACAGAAAAGTTCATACAGGGGGTGACAAAGATGGCAACAAAAAGAAGGATGGTAAGTCTTCTGACAAGGGTGGGGACAAATCTAAAAATGAGTCTTCATCAGGCCCACAAAAACACTCTGGTGGGGGTGGTGGGTCCAAATCCTCCTTTAATCAAAACAAAGAAAAGAAACCATGGTGCTATTTATGTAAAGTAAAAGGCACAGATCTCAGTTGTCCAAAAAAAAGCACCAAGCCTCCTACCACTACAACCCCTACTGCTACACCTAGTGTCCCTACTAATAGCAGTGGTGGTGGGAGCAAACCTACTAATAGCCAATCCAAGGGAGTAGCTGGGCTCACTATTGGTAACTTAGTTGGGGTTGGCCTTGTTAGGGAGGCCACAGAGGCTGTGTTAGTCTCTGAGGGGGCTATTGATTTAGCCACCTTAGTTGCTTGTCCCCTTAATATGGATAAGTACAAGCAGCTACCCCTAATAAATGGTGTTGAGGTTCAGGCCTACAGGGACACTGGTGCCAGTGTGACTATGGTCATAGAGAAACTGGTCCACCCTGAACAACACCTACTTGGTCACCAGTACCAAGTAACCGATGCTCACAACAACACACTTAGCCACCCCATGGCTGTTGTTAATCTCAACTGGGGGGGGGTTACTGGTCCAAAGAAAGTTGTGGTAGCCACAGATTTACCTGTAGACTGTCTACTAGGAAATGATTTGGAGACATCAGCTTGGTCAGATATGGAGTTAGAGGCCCATGCAGCAATGCTGGGCATCCCAGGGCATATTTTTGCTTTAACCAGTGCTCAGGCCAAAAAGCAAAAAGGTCAGGGAAGCTTGGATCCTGGAACAATGGACCAAGTGCTCCCTAAAGCTAGGGCTAGTAGAAGCAAACCACTTCCTACTATCCCTCCCTCTACAGTGGATTCTACTTCTGAGGAAGAAGAATTCCCTCCATGTGCAGAACCTACACCAGAGGAGCTGGAAGCAGACACTGCTGAGCTTTTGGGTGAAGGGGGGCCTGCCAGGGAGGAGCTGAGTGTGGCACAGCAAACCTGTCCCACATTAGAGGGTCTCAGACAGCAAGCTGTCAAACAGGCTAATGGGGATGTCAGTGACTCTCACAGAGTTTACTGGGAGGACAACCTCTTGTACACTGAGCATAGGGATCCTAAACCTGGAGCTGCCAGGAGATTAGTGATTCCTCAGGAGTACAGAAAGTTCCTCCTAACTCTTGCCCACGACATTCCCCTAGCTGGGAATCTGGGACAAATGAAAACTTGGGACAGGCTTGTTCCCTTGTTTCATTGGCCTAGGATGTCTGAGGACACAAAAGATTTTTGTAAGTCCTGTGAAACCTGTCAAGCCAGTGGCAAAACAGGTGGAACTCCAAAGGCACCCCTTATTCCACTGCCTGTGGTTGGGGTTCCCTTTGAAAGGGTAGGGGTTGACATAGTTGGCCCCCTTGACCCTCCTACTGCTTCAGGCAATAGATTTATCTTGGTGGTAGTGGACCATGCCACAAGATATCCTGAAGCTATTCCTTTAAGGACCACTACAGCTCCTGCAGTGGCAAAGGCCCTCCTGGGAATATTTTCCAGGGTGGGCTTCCCAAAGGAAGTAGTATCAGACAGGGGAAGCAATTTCATGTCTGCATACTTAAAGGCCATGTGGAAGGAGTGTGGTGTAACCTATAAGTTCACAACACCCTATCATCCACAAACAAATGGACTGGTGGAGAGATTTAACAAAACTCTCAAAGGCATGATTATGGGTCTCCCTGAAAAACTCCGCAGGAGATGGGATATCCTTCTACCATGCCTCCTTTTTGCCTACAGGGAGGTACCCCAGAAAGGAGTGGGCTTCAGCCCCTTTGAACTTCTTTTTGGACACCCTGTTAGGGGTCCACTCACACTTGTAAAGGAGGGTTGGGAACAGCCTTTAAAAGCTCCTAAGCAGGATATTGTGGATTATGTACTTGGCCTCAGATCAAGGATGGCTGAGTATATGAAAAAGGCCAGTAAAAACCTTCAGGCCAGCCAAGAGCTCTAGAAGCAATGGCATGATCAGAAGGCTGTTTTGGTTCAGTACCAACCAGGGCAGAAAGTGTGGGTCTTGGAGCCTGTGGCCCCAAGAGCACTCCAAGATAAATGGAGTGGACCCCACACAATTGTTGAGAAAAAGGGTGAGGTCACCTATTTAGTTGACTTAGGCACTGCAAGGAGTCCCCTTAGGGTACTCCATGTAAACCGCCTGAAACCCTACTATGACAGGGCTGATCTCACCCTGCTCATGGCAACAGATGAGGGACAGGAAGAAGACAGTGATCCTCTACCTGATCTCTTCTCTTCCACAGAACAAGATGCTCTGGTGGAAGGTGTAGTTTTGGCTGATTGTCTTACTGCTGAGCAGAAAGACCATTGCATAAATCTCCTAGATCAATTCTCTGAACTCTTCTCTACTGTGCCAGGTACCACTTCTTGGTGTGAGCACACTATAGATACTGGAGACAGCTTGCCTGTCAAAAGTAAGATCTATAGGCAGCCTGACCATGTCAGGGACTGCATAAAGCAAGAGGTCCAGAAAATGTTAGAACTAGGAGTGGTTGAGCACTCTGAAAGTCCATGGGCTTCTCCTGTGGTACTTGTACCAAAACCCCATTCCAAGGATGGAAAGAAGGAAATGCGGTTTTGTGTAGACTATAGAGGTCTCAACTTGGTAACCAAAACTGATGCTCACCCTATACCCAGGGCAGATGAGCTCATAGATACACTGGCATCTGCCAAGTATCTAAGCACTTTTGACTTGACTGCAGGGTATTGGCAGATCAAATTGTCAGAAGATGCAAAACCTAAAACTGCATTTTCAACCATTGGAGGACATTACCAGTTCACTGTGATGCCTTTTGGTTTGAAAAATGCACCTGCCACTTTTCAGAGGTTGGTGAACACAGTCCTGCAAGGGCTGGAGGCTTTCAGTGCAGCATATTTGGACGATATAGCTGTCTTTAGCTCCAGCTGGGATGATCACCTGGTCCACCTATGGACAGTTTTGGAGGCCCTGCAAAAGGCAGGCCTCACTATCAAGGCTTCAAAGTGCCAGATAGGGCAGGATAAGGTGGTTTATCTGGGACACCTTATTGGTGGGGAACAGATTGCACCACTTCAGGGGAAAATCCAAACAATTATTGATTGGGTTCCCCCTACCACTCAGACTCAGGTGAGAGCCTTCCTAGGCCTCACTGGGTATTACAGGAGGTTCATTAAGAACTATGGCTCCATTGCAGCCCCTCTTAATGACCTCACATCCAAGAAAATGCCTAAAAAGGTATTATGGACAGCAAACTGTCAGAAAGCTTTTGAGGAGCTGAAGCAGGCCATGTGTTCTGCACCTGTCCTGAAAAGCCCTCGTTACTCTAAAAAATTCTATGTCCAAACTGATGCATCTGAATTAGGAGTAGGGGCAGTCCTATCACAACTTAATTCTGAGGGCCAGGATCAACCTGTTGCTTTTATTAGTAGGAGGTTGACCCCTAGAGAAAAGCGTTGGTCTGCCATAGAGAGGGAGGCCTTTGCTGTGGTCTGGGCTCTGAAGAAGTTGAGGCCATACTTGTTTGGCACTCACTTCATTGTTCAGACAGACCACAAACCTCTACTTTGGCTAAAACAAATGAAAGGTGAAAATCCTAAATTGTTGAGGTGGTCCATATCCCTACAGGGAATGGACTATACAGTGGAACATAGACCTGGGAGTAGCCACTCCAATGCAGATGGACTCTCCAGATATTTCCACTTAGACAATGAAGACTCATCAGGTCATGGCTAGTCTTATTGTCCTTCGTTTGGGGGGGGGGGTTGTGTAGGAAAGTACCATCTTGCCTGGCATGTAACCCCTATTTTTCACTGTATATATGTTTTAGTTGTATGTGTCACTGGGACCCTGTTCACCAGGGCCCCAGTGCTCATAAGTGTGCCTGAATATGTTACCTGTGTAGTGACTAACTGTCTCACTGAGGCTCTGCTAATCAGAACCTCAGTGGTTATGCTCTCTCATTTCTTTCAAATTGTCACTAACAGGCTAGTGACCAATTTTACCAATTTACATTGGCTTACTGGAACACCCTTATAATTCCCTAGTATATGGTACTGAGGTACCCAGGGTATTGGGGTTCCAGGAGATCCCTATGGGCTGCAGCATTTCTTTTGCCACCCATAGGGAGCTCTGACAATTCTTACACAGGACTGCCACTGCAGCCTGAGTGAAATAACGTCCACGTTATTTCACAGCCATTTTACACTGCACTTAAGTAACTTATAAGTCACCTATATGTCTAACCTTTACCTGGTAAAGGTTAGGTGCAAAGTTACTTAGTGTGAGGGCACCCTGGCACTTGCCAAGGTGCCCCCACATTGTTCAGAGCCAATTCCCTGAACTTTGTGAGTGCGGGGACACCATTACACGCGTGTACTACATATAGGTCACTACCTATATGTAGCTTCACAATGGTAACTCCGAATATGGCCATGTAACATGTCTAAGATCATGGAATTGCCCCCTCTATGCCATCCTTGCATTGTTGGCACAATTCCATGGTCCCAGTGGTCTGTAGCACAGACCCTGGAACTGCCAAACTGCCTTTCCTGGGGTTTCACTGCAGCTGCTGCGGCTGCCAACCCCTCAGACAGGTTTCTGCCCCCCTGGGGTCAAGCCAGGCTTGTCCCAGGATGGCAGAACAAAGGACTTCCTCTGAGAGAGGGTGTTACACCCTCTCCCTTTGGAAAATGGTGTGAAGGCAGGGGAGGGGTAGCCTCCCCCAGCCTCTGGAAATGCTTTCTTGGGCACAGATGTGCCCAATTCTGGATAAACCAGTCTACACCGGTTCAGGGACCCCTTAGCCCTGCTCTGGCGCGAAACTGGACAAAGGAAAGGGGAGTGACCACTCCCCTGACCTGCACCTCCCCTGGGAGGTGTCCAGAGCTCCTCCAGTGTGCTCCAGACCTCTGCCATCTTGGAAACAGAGGTGCTGCTGGCACACTGGACTGCTCTGAGTGGCCAGTGCCACCAGGTGACGTCAGAGACTCCTTCTGATAGGCTCCTTCAGGTGTTAGTAGCCCATCCTCTCTCCTAGGTAGCCAAACCCTCTTTTCTGGCTATTTAGGGTTTCTGTCTCTGGGGAAACTTTACATAACGAATGCAAGAGCTCAGCCGAGTTCCTCTGCATCTCTCTCTTCACCTTCTGCCAAGGAATCGACTGCTGACCGCGCTGGAAGCCTGCAAAACTGCAACATAGTAGCAAAGACGACTACTGCAACTCTGTAACGCTGATCCTGCCGCCTTCTCGACTGTTTTCCTGGTGGTGCATGCTGTGGGGGTAGTCTGCCTCCTCTCTGCACTAGAAGCTCCGAAGAAATCTCCTGTGGGTCGACGGAATCTTCCCCCTGCAACCGCAGGCACCAAAAAGCTGCATTACCGGTCCCTTGGGTCTCCTCTCAGCACGACGAGCGAGGTCCTTTGAATCCAGCAACTCTGTCCAAGTGACTCCCACAGTCCAGTGGCTCTTCAGTCCAAGTTTGGTGGAGGTAAGTCCTTGCCTCCCCACGCCAGACTGCATTGTTGGTAACCGCGACTTTTGCAACTTCTCCGGCCCCTGTGCACTTCCGGCGGAAATCCTTTGTGCACAGCCAAGCCTGGGTCCACGGCACTCCAACCTGCATTGCACGACTTTCTAAGTTGGTCTCCGGCGACGTGGGACTCCTTTGTGTAACTTCGGGTGAGCACCGTTTCACGCATCCTCGTAGTGCCTGTTTCTGGCACTTCTCCGGGTGCTACCTGCTGCTAAGAGGGCTCCTTGTCTTGCTCGACGTCCCCTCTACCTCCTGGTCCAATTTGCGACCTCCTGGTCCCTCCTGGGCAATAGCAGCATCCAAAAACGCTAACCGCACGATTTGCAGCTAGCAAGGCTTGTTGGCGTTCTTTCGGCGGGAAAACACTTCTGCACGACTCTCCACGGCGAGAGGGATCCGTCCACCAAAGGGGAAGTCTCTAGCCCTTTTCGTTCCTGCAGAAACCTCAGCTTCTTCTGTCCAGTAGAAGCTTCTTTGCACCCACAGCTGGCATTTCCTGGGCATATGCCCATCTCCGACTTGCTTGTGACTTTTGGACTTGGTCCCCTTGTTCCACAGGTACCCTAGATTGGAAATCCATCGTTGTTGCACTGTTGGTTTGTGTCTTTCCTGCATTATTCCTCTATCACGACTTCTTTGTCTTTGGGGGAACTTTAGTGCACTTTGCACTCACTTTTCAGGGTCTTGGGGAGGGCTAATTTTCTAACGCTCACTATTTTCTAATAGTCCCAGCGACCCTCTACAAGGTCACATAGGTTTGGGGTCCATTCGTGGTTCGCATTCCACTTTTGGAGTATATGGTTTGTGTTGCCCCAATCCCTATGTGTCCCCATTGCATCCTATAACTTGTGTATATTTGCTATCCTCACTCTGAGGGTACACTCTAAGATACTTTGGCATATTGTCATAAAAATAAAGTACCTTTATTTTTAGTATAACTGTGTATTGTTTTTTCTTATGGTATTGTGCAAGTGACACTTGTGGTACTGTAGTAGCTTCACACGTCTCCTAGTTCAGCCTAAGCTGCTCTGCTAAGCTACCATTATCTATCAGCCTAAGCTGCTAGACACCCTCTACACTAATAAGGGATAACTGGGCCTGGTGCAAGGTGCAAGTACCCCTTGGTACTCACTACAAGCCAGTCCAGCCTCCTACATTGGTTGTGCAGCGGTGGGATCAGTGCTTTGAGACTACTTACCACTCTTGTCATTGTACTTTTCATAAGAGAAAAATATACAAAACAAGTTCAGTGTGTGTACACATAGCTAAAAAGTTTTGCATTTCCTCTTTTCACTCTTTTCTAAAGTGCTGAAAAGTACTTCTAAACTTTCAAAAAGTTCTTAAAAGTTTAAAAAGTTTTGTTTCTGTCTTTCTAAAAAAAGTTCTGAAAACTTTTTTCTCTTTTTCTATCACTTTAACTCTCTCTAAAAATGTCTGGCACAGGCCAAAATGTTGACCTGTCTAAGATTGCATATGATCACCTTAGCTGGAAAGGAGCAAGGAGTCTCTGCATAGAGAGAGGTTTGAGTGTAGGGAAGAATCCTTCCTTAGAACTGTTACTTAACATGCTTAGAGAACAAGATAAGGCTAAAAGTGCCCCATCTGTTGAAAAAGTAGCTAATGGTTCTCAATCTGATCCAGGGACTCCCCAAGGAAAAGGTTCAGGAAAGAAACTTCTTAGCCTTCCCATTACAAGACAGTCTAGCATAGTTGTTACTGAGGTGGAGTCACATCATACAGATGATGTGCTCTCACATTACACTGTCAGCCAAGCTGTTAGGGTGCCCTCTGTAAGGGACAGGTCTCCTTCTGTTCATTCCCATCATACCTCTGTATCTAGAAATGTCCCTCCCACCAACCCTGATGACAGAATGTTAGAAAGGGAACTCAATAAGTTGAGAGTGGAACAAACCAGACTGAAGCTTAAAAAGCAACAGCTGGATTTGGATAGACAGTCTTTAGAACTAGAGAAGGAAAGACAGAAGTTGGGTTTTGAAACCCATGGTGGCAGCAGCAGTATTCCCCATAGTCATCCTGTAAAAGAGCATGATTCCAGGAATCTGCACAAGATAGTTCCCCCTTATAAGGAGGGGGATGACATTAACAAGTGGTTTGCTGCACTTGAGAGGGCCTGTGTTGTACAGGATGTCCCTCAAAGGCAGTGGGCTGCTATCCTATGGCTATCATTTAGTGGAAAAGGTAGGGATAGGCTCCTTACTGTGAACGAAAGTGATGCCAATAATTTTACAGTACTTAAGAATGCACTCCTGGATGGTTATGGCTTAACCACTGAACAATACAGGATAAAGTTCAGAGAAACCAAAAAGGAGTCTTCACAAGACTGGGTTGATTTAATTGACCATTCAGTGAAGGCCTTGGAGGGGTGGTTAAATGGCAGTAAAGTGACTGACTTTGAAAGCCTGTATAACTTGATCCTGAGAGAGCATATTCTTAATAATTGTGTGTCTGATTTGTTGCACCAGTACTTGGTGGACTCTGATCTGACCTCTCCCCAAGAATTGGGAAAGAAGGTAGACAAATGGGTCAGAACAAGGGTGAACAGAAAAGTTCATACAGGGGGTGACAAAGATGGCAACAAAAAGAAGGATGGTAAGTCTTCTGACAAGGGTGGGGACAAATCTAAAAAGGAGTCTTCATCAGGCCCACAAAAACACTCTGGTGGGGGTGGTGGGTCCAAATCCTCCTTTAATCAAAACAAAGAAAAGAAACCATGGTGCTATTTATGTAAAGTAAAAGGCCATTGGACAACAGATCTCAGTTGTCCAAAAAAAAGCACCAAGCCTCCTACCACTACAACCCCTACTGCTACACCTAGTGTCCCTACTAATAGCAGTGGTGGTGGGAGCAAACCTACTAATAGCCAATCCAAGGGAGTAGCTGGGCTCACTATTGGTAACTTAGTTGGGGTTGGCCTTGTTAGGGAGGCCACAGAGGCTGTGTTAGTCTCTGAGGGGGCTATTGATTTAGCCACCTTAGTTGCTTGTCCCCTTAATATGGATAAGTACAAGCAGCTACCCCTAATAAATGGTGTTGAGGTTCAGGCCTACAGGGACACTGGTGCCAGTGTGACTATGGTCATAGAGAAACTGGTCCACCCTGAACAACACCTACTTGGTCACCAGTACCAAGTAACCGATGCTCACAACAACACACTTAGCCACCCCATGGCTGTTGTTAATCTCAACTGGGGGGGGGTTACTGGTCCAAAGAAAGTTGTGGTAGCCACAGATTTACCTGTAGACTGTCTACTAGGAAATGATTTGGAGACATCAGCTTGGTCAGATATGGAGTTAGAGGCCCATGCAGCAATGCTGGGCATCCCAGGGCATATTTTTGCTTTAACCAGGGCTCAGGCCAAAAAGCAAAAAGGTCAGGGAAGCTTGGATCCTGGAACAATGGACCAAGTGCTCCCTAAAGCTAGGGCTAGTAGAAGCAAACCACTTCCTACTATCCCTCCCTCTACAGTGGATTCTACTTCTGAGGAAGAAGAATTCCCTCCATGTGCAGAACCTACACCAGAGGAGCTGGAAGCAGACACTGCTGAGCTTTTGGGTGAAGGGGGGCCTGCCAGTGAGGAGCTGAGTGTGGCACAGCAAACCTGTCCCACATTAGAGGGTCTCAGACAGCAAGCTGTCAAACAGGCTAATGGGGATGTCAGTGACTCTCACAGAGTTTACTGGGAGGACAACCTCTTGTACACTGAGCATAGGGATCCTAAACCTGGAGCTGCCAGGAGATTAGTGATTCCTCAGGAGTACAGAAAGTTCCTCCTAACTCTTGCCCACGACATTCCCCTAGCTGGGAATCTGGGACAAATGAAAACTTGGGACAGGCTTGTTCCCTTGTTTCAATGGCCTAGGATGTCTGAGGACACAAAAGATTTTTGTAAGTCCTGTGAAACCTGTCAAGCCAGTGGCAAAACAGGTGGAACTCCAAAGGCACCCCTTATTCCACTGCCTGTGGTTGGGGTTCCCTTTGAAAGGGTAGGGGTTGACATAGTTGGCCCCCTTGACCCTCCTACTGCTTCATGCAATAGATTTATCTTGGTGGTAGTGGACCATGCCACAAGATATCCTGAAGCTATTCCTTTAAGGACCACTACAGCTCCTGCAGTGGCAAAGGCCCTCCTGGGAATATTTTCCAGGGTGGGCTTCCCAAAGGAAGTAGTATCAGACAGGGGAAGCAATTTCATGTCTGCATACTTAAAGGCCATGTGGAAGGAGTGTGGTGTAACTTATAAGTTCACAACACCCTATCATCCACAAACAAATGGACTGGTGGAGAGATTTAATAAAACTCTCAAAGGCATGATTATGGGTCTCCCTGAAAAACTCCGCAGGAGATGGGATATCCTTCTACCATGCCTCCTTTTTGCCTACAGGGAGGTACCCCAGAAAGGAGTGGGCTTCAGCCCCTTTGAACTTCTTTTTGGACACCCTGTTAGGGGTCCACTCACACTTGTAAAGGAGGGTTGGGAACAACCTTTAAAAGCTCCTAAGCAGGATATTGTGGATTATGTACTTGGCCTCAGATCAAGGATGGCTGAGTATATGAAAAAGGCCAGTAAAAACCTTCAGGCCAGCCAAGAGCTCCAGAAGCAATGGCATGATCAGAAGGCTGTTTTGGTTCAGTACCAACCAGGGCAGAAAGTGTGGGTCTTGGAGCCTGTGGCCCCAAGAGCACTCCAAGATAAATGGAGTGGACCCCACACAATTGTTGAGAAAAAGGGTGAGGTCACCTATTTAGTTGACTTAGGCACTGCAAGGAGTCCCCTTAGGGTACTCCATGTAAACCGCCTGAAACCCTACTATGACAGGGCTGATCTCACCCTGCTCATGGCAACAGATGAGGGACAGGAAGAAGACAGTGATCCTCTACCTGATCTCTTCTCTTCCACAGAACAAGATGCTCTGGTGGAAGGTGTAGTTTTGGCTGATTGTCTTACTGCTGAGCAGAAAGACCATTGCATAAATCTCCTAGATCAATTCTCTGAACTCTTCTCTACTGTGCCAGGTACCACTTCTTGGTGTGAGCACACTATAGATACTGGAGACAGCTTGCCTGTCAAAAGTAAGATCTATAGGCAGCCTGACCATGTCAGGGACTGCATAAAGCAAGAGGTCCAGAAAATGTTAGAACTAGGAGTGGTTGAGCACTCTGAAAGTCCATGGGCTTCTCCTGTGGTACTTGTACCAAAACCCCATTCCAAGGATGGAAAGAAGGAAATGCGGTTTTGTGTAGACTATAGAGGTCTCAACTTGGTAACCAAAACTGATGCTCACCCTATACCCAGGGCAGATGAGCTCATAGATACACTGGCATCTGCCAAGTATCTAAGCACTTTTGACTTGACTGCAGGGTATTGGCAGATCAAATTGTCAGAAGATGCAAAACCTAAAACTGCATTTTCAACCATTGGAGGACATTACCAGTTCACTGTGATGCCTTTTGGTTTGAAAAATGCACCTGCCACTTTTCAGAGGTTGGTGAACACAGTCCTGCAAGGGCTGGAGGCTTTCAGTGCAGCATATTTGGACGATATAGCTGTCTTTAGCTCCAGCTGGGATGATCACCTGGTCCACCTATGGACAGTTTTGGAGGCCCTGCAAAAGGCAGGCCTCACTATCAAGGCTTCAAAGTGCCAGATAGGGCAGGGTAAGGTGGTTTATCTGGGACACCTTATTGGTGGGGAACAGATTGCACCACTTCAGGGGAAAATCCAAACAATTATTGATTGGGTTCCCCCTACCACTCAGACTCAGGTGAGAGCCTTCCTAGGCCTCACTGGGTATTACAGGAGGTTCATTAAGAACTATGGCTCCATTGCAGCCCCTCTTAATGACCTCACATCCAAGAAAATGCCTAAAAAGGTATTATGGACAGCAAACTGTCAGAAAGCTTTTGAGGAGCTGAAGCAGGCCATGTGCTCTGCACCTGTCCTGAAAAGCCCTTGTTACTCTAAAAAATTCTATGTCCAAACTGATGCATCTGAATTAGGAGTAGGGGCAGTCCTATCACAACTTAATTCTGAGGGCCAGGATCAACCTGTTGCTTTTATTAGTAGGAGGTTGACCCCTAGAGAAAAGCGTTGGTCTGCCATAGAGAGGGAGGCCTTTGCTGTGGTCTGGGTTCTGAAGAAGTTGAGGCCATACTTGTTTGGCACTCACTTCATTGTTCAGACAGACCACAAACCTCTACTTTGGCTAAAACAAATGAAAGGTGAAAATCCTAAATTGTTGAGGTGGTCCATATCCCTACAGGGAATGGACTATACAGTGGAACATAGACCTGGGAGAAGCCACTCCAATGCAGATGGACTCTCCAGATATTTCCACTTAGACAATGAAGACTCATCAGGTCATGGCTAGTCTTATTGTCCTTCGTTTGGGGGGGGGGGGTTGTGTAGGAAAGTACCATCTTGCCTGGCATGTAACCCCTATTTTTCACTGTATATATGTTTTAGTTGTATGTGTCACTGGGACCCTGTTCACCAGGGCCCCAGTGCTCATAAGTGTGCCTGAATATGTTACCTGTGTAGTGACTAACTGTCTCACTGAGGCTCTGCTAATCAGAACCTCAGTGGTAATGCTCTCTCATTTCTTTCAAATTGTCACTAACAGGCTAGTGACCAATTTTACCAATTTACATTGGCTTACTGGAACACCCTTATAATTCCCTAGTATATGGTACTGAGGTACCCAGGGTATTGGGGTTCCAGGAGATCCCTATGGGCTGCAGCATTTCTTTTGCCACCCATAGGGAGCTCTGACAATTCTTACACAGGACTGCCACTGCAGCCTGAGTGAAATAACGTCCACGTTATTTCACAGCCATTTTACACTGCACTTAAGTAACTTATAAGTCACCTATATGTCTAACCTTTACCTGGTAAAGGTTAGGTGCAAAGTTACTTAGTGTGAGGGCACCCTGGCACTTGCCAAGGTGCCCCCACATTGTTCAGAGCCAATTCCCTGAACTTTGTGAGTGCGGGGACACCATTACACGCGTGTACTACATATAGGTCACTACCTATATGTAGCTTCACAATGGTAACTCCGAATATGGCCATGTAACATGTCTAAGATCATGGAATTGCCCCCTCTATGCCATCCTTGCATTGTTGGCACAATTCCATGGTCCCAGTGGTCTGTAGCACAGACCCTGGTACTGCCAAACTGCCTTTCCTGGGGTTTCACTGCAGCTGCTGCTGCTGCCAACCCCTCAGACAGGTTTCTGCCCCCCTGGGGTCAAGCCAGGCTTGTCCCAGGATGGCAGAACAAAGGACTTCCTCTGAGAGAGGGTGTTACACCCTCTCCCTTTGGAAAATGGTGTGAAGGCAGGGGAGGGGTAGCCTCCCCCAGCCTCTGGAAATGCTTTCTTGGGCACAGATGTGCCCAATTCTGGATAAACCAGTCTACACCGGTTCAGGGACCCCTTAGCCCTGCTCTGGCGCGAAACTGGACAAAGGAAAGGGGAGTGACCACTCCCCTGACCTGCACCTCCCCTGGGAGGTGTCCAGAGCTCCTCCAGTGTGCTCCAGACCTCTGCCATCTTGGAAACAGAGGTGCTGCTGGCACACTGGACTGCTCTGAGTGGCCAGTGCCACCAGGTGACGTCAGAGACTCCTTCTGATAGGCTCCTTCAGGTGTTAGTAGCCCATCCTCTCTCCTAGGTAGCCAAACCCTCTTTTCTGGCTATTTAGGGTTTCTGTCTCTGGGGAAACTTTACATAACGAATGCAAGAGCTCAGCCGAGTTCCTCTGCATCTCTCTCTTCACCTTCTGCCAAGGAATCGACTGCTGACCGCGCTGGAAGCCTGCAAAACTGCAACATAGTAGCAAAGACGACTACTGCAACTCTGTAACGCTGATCCTGCCGCCTTCTCGACTGTTTTCCTGGTGGTGCATGCTGTGGGGGTAGTCTGCCTCCTCTCTGCACTAGAAGCTCCGAAGAAATCTCCCGTGGGTCGACGGAATCTTCCCCCTGCAACCGCAGGCACCAAAAAGCTGCATTACCGGTCCCTTGGGTCTCCTCTCAGCACGACGAGCGAGGTCCCTTGAATCCAGCAACTCTGTCCAAGTGACTCCCACAGTCCAGTGGCTCTTCAGTCCAAGTTTGGTGGAGGTAAGTCCTTGCCTCCCCACGCCAGACTGCATTGTTGGTAACCGCGACTTTTGCAACTTCTCCGGCCCCTGTGCACTTCCGGCGGAAATCCTTTGTGCACAGCCAAGCCTGGGTCCACGGCACTCCAACCTGCATTGCACGACTTTCTAAGTTGGTCTCCGGCGACGTGGGACTCCTTTGTGTAACTTCGGGTGAGCACCGTTTCACGCATCCTCGTAGTGCCTGTTTCTGGCACTTCTCCGGGTGCTACCTGCTGCTAAGAGGGCTCCTTGTCTTGCTCGACGTCCCCTCTACCTCCTGGTCCAATTTGCGACCTCCTGGGCCATAGCAGCATCCAAAAACGCTAACCGCACGATTTGCAGCTAGCAAGGCTTGTTGGCGTTCTTTCGGCGGCAAGACACTTCTGCACGACTCTCCATGGCGAGAGGGATCCGTCCACCAAAGGGGAAGTCTCTAGCCCTTTTCGTTCCTGCAGAAACCTCAGCTTCTTCTGTCCAGTAGAAGCTTCTTTGCACCCACAGCTGGCATTTCCTGGGCATATGCCCATCTCCGACTTGCTTGTGACTTTTGGACTTGGTCCCCTTGTTCCACAGGTACCCTAGATTGGAAATCCATCGTTGTTGCACTGTTGGTTTGTGTCTTTCCTGCATTATTCCTCTATCACGACTTCTTTGTCTTTGGGGGAACTTTAGTGCACTTTGCACTCACTTTTCAGGGTCTTGGGGAGGGCTAATTTTCTAACTCTCACTATTTTCTAATAGTCCCAACGACCCTCTACAAGGTCACATAGGTTTGGGGTCCATTCGTGGTTCGCATTCCACTTTTGGAGTATATGGTTTGTGTTGCCCCTATCCCTATGTGTCCCCATTGCATCCTATTGTAACTATACATTGTTTGCACTGTTTTCTAAGACTATACTGCATATTTTTAGTACTGTGTACATATAACTTGTGTATATTTGCTATCCTCACTCTGAGGGTACACTCTAAGATACTTTGGCATATTGTCATAAAAATAAAGTACCTTTATTTTTAGTATAACTGTGTATTGTGTTTTCTTATGGTATTGTGCAAGTGACACTTGTGGTACTGTAGTAGCTTCACACGTCTCCTAGTTCAGCCTAAACTGCTCTACTAAGCTACCATTATCTATCAGCCTAAGCTGCTAGACATCCTCTACACTAATAAGGGATAACTGGGCCTGGTGCAAGGTGCAAGTACCCCTTGATACTCACTACAAGCCAGTCCAGCCTCCTACACTGGCAAAAGTACAAATACCTATGTAACAGGATCGATGTTGTGCAAATCGCTGGACTACTGCCCAGCCAGATTGCGCTTGCGAAATAAAGAGAAAAAGTAGTCCAGAAACCAGACGGAAAACATCAACCCTCGTATGTTTTCAGTAGTTGGTCAGTGCGCTCGAGGAGGGCTAAACACTGGAAAAGACATGAGGAATGCATGCCTTTCACTAATTAAATCAAGCGAATTTTGAAAGGCAAGCCCACGAACCAATGAAAGTGACGGGCGTGACAGGGGTGTGGTTAAAAGTCCACAGAGAGATGACAATAGAGGACAGAGCTGTCAACGCAGAATCTGCACTGTCAAATTAAACACATCAAAAAGCAGCTAGTAAGTTTGCAAGAAATATATTAGAATTAGTTTAATGTAAGCCAGGTTAAAAACATTCTGTGGCTTTGATTGTGTAGAGGCATGAAGAGATCCTATCTACCTTGCAAATGTCTAGTAAAAAAATGTAAATAAGCTGCCATGAATATCTCATTTATTTTGATCACTGTTTCTTTTTTCCCTGTATCTGCTCGGTGATCTGCCTTTCACCCTGGCAGCAGGCATTGTGACATCAGAACTCAACTGTAATAACTTATTACAGTTGAGCAGCTATGTCACCAGTCGCCTGTAAAAAGGGAAACAGAGGCAGGCTCCAATGTATTCTAGTAAACTGATACCCGTAAATACATTTTAATTTCCCAGTTAATGAGAAGTGTGCTTGGAGTGCGCAGAGTAAGTTTACTGTCTCTATTTACACAAATGTACTTAAACGACAGAATATGCCTCCATGCTCGGAAGACCCTTATAAAACAGCTTTATTGAATATTTATTGATAAATACTACTGTTGTGGTCTGTCGTTATGCTCTCCCAGTCTCTGTTTAACCCCATGGATGCTACTCTCGCCTACTCCCTAGCAGCTGCCTGCATCACTCTGTCTTCCAGGGCCTACTTGCTAAACCCACCACCTCTCCCCTGGCAGAGGCACACATGCAATGGAAAGAAAAAACACAGCTGACAATGCCTTCTATTAAGAAAGAAACATAAGGGCGCGACGTACCAAAACTAAAACTATTTATAAACAGACCAGAAACTATTGTCAAGAGAAACGTACAGCAGACTGTATCAGGGCTTAATTTGTGCTTGTTGTTTTCGGTGCGGGGCACCCTCACTTATTTTGGGGGGCCGGCACTTATTTTTCTGCCTCAAGCATTTACTGCGAGCAAAAGACATATGGGAAAAACGGAGGAAGAAAAAAACTAAAAAGCGTTGCAAAGGGAGAAAGCAGAAAGCTTCAGGAGTGAGCGGAAGGGGCACGGAGTGGCTGTAAATGGTTTGAAGAGGCCCGAGATGGCTTCAGGATTACGCTGCCTCAGTATTCCTGGCTCGCACATTTAATTTCAGCAGCTGCGTGTTAAAGAGGTGGGCTTTGGGCACCGGCACGTTTTTATTTACAAATTAAGCACTGCTGGATATACGGTAATAAAAGGGAAACACGTCCTTTAAGGGAAGATACAGTTTCCTGATATGGCTGGCGTGGTTCCCGGTCAAAAGCCATAGATACGCGGGCCTGCTGTGCACCGTAAGTCATGTCAGCCGCTATAAGGCAAATAACACTGACTGTATTGTACGCTCGCCCCCTCCTACACGGTCTTTTTGCATTTTCTTGCAAAATTTGCAAACTGGGTTTTCTTTTTTATGCCCTACCACTCCAGCATTCTTTCTCCATGGTTTCCAACTCCAGCAAGAGTTACTTGTTGGAACTCACTGGAGTAAGAGCTACAGGACGTGGGGTCCTCGTTGCTAATAAACTCTTTTTATGAAGTTATCAAACTCCTGCCTGGCGTAGGCCTCACGTCCCAGCACTAGCACACACTGCCCGGCGAAAGCATTTCACTACAGTTCAGGGCCCTGGCGCCTTCACCCCCTGCACAAACCCCCCAGCGCTGCATTTGTTAGAGGGAAATCTATTAATAAAATAAAACAAATCATTTTGACACAATAATATAAGTTTAATCGATTTTCAGCTGGGAACAACAGGCAGTCTCACATAGAGGCCATGACTGAAGTTCAAAGTTCTGGTTCAAACACCAGTAGCATTTATACTGTAAAAACCACAAAAAACTGTGGTGAAGAGTTCAGCATTTACGTAAGAAACTACAACCAGTACAGATAAGATAATGAGGTGCCTCTGGAAAGAAGCACTTGCACTTGTTGGCCTCATGGGTGGGCAAGTTACACTGACGTCATTCACCATATCTATCTTTCTGCACAACAAGAGTTTATATGTTGCGTGCTGCTCATGGTAGCCCTGCCTTGCAAATACTTATCTGACCCTTTACACAATTCCCCTTAACACGATATGAATGACTTGTGGTTTTTAGGACCCCTGTGCTAAGGAAGGATACACCCTTCTGTTCCACCCTGTTCATGCTAAGTGAACATTATGAAAGCAACAGTTGGTGCAGCTTTAAAGAAAAACTCTCATTCTAATGTGGCTGGGGCCTCTTGTGTGTTTCAGCACAGCTAACTTAACAATGCAGCATGTATATATGTTTCCTAACTAATAAGTGTTTGTTTGTCCTAAATATGACCTGCCTTTTCTATTGAACCCACAGTCTGTCTTTTTTTAACATGTCATGTATTAAGCCTTTCACTACTTACATTGGTTTACAACTATCTAGCCTAAAATGTTTGTATTGGGATTTGGGAACTTATGTTTGTTTGTATGTGATGTATTCCTATTCTTCCTACATCATTCCTCCCTCTAGTTGATTATTCAACTACTTTTCCTACCTTCCCATCTACTAATGAAACTAGGGGAATCATCACATACCCACTACTCTGTCCCTCCCAATTTAGCTGTCATCCTTTTGCAACATGCGATTATTACCTGAAAAATAAGACACATCAAAAGCAACAACACAATCAAAGGCAACAAGGCCTTGAACAACCCCGACATCCAGGACGGCACCCATTCGATCCAGCCCTCGAACCCCCAATCAGGGGCACCCCCCTCATCGATCATTTTCTTTTGTAGATCATGCAATGTCTGAATGGCCTGAGTTAATGTCCCATTGTCCGCATCATTGGCTGGCACATAAAGATCCAATCTTCTTACACACCCCTCCTTCCATGGCCATCATTAAATCAAATACATATCTGTGTTGCATTAACATCAGCCTAAGGGCTCGAAGTTCTTCCTTGATAGCATTGAACCCATCTTCAATTGCATTTATGGTCTTCATCAATTCAAAGCGCGTGATCTGCAGCCAGCTTGCAGTTGCCTTCGCCTGAATGAATGGTAGGATGCTACCAAAAAAGATTTGGGCATCATTAAATAGTCTGTGTTCCTGTGGAACATCTTTCCACACTTCAGTACCAAGAAACTCAGCAGCTCGTTTTGTCAGATAATGGTGAAGCAAGGTTGTTGGATGGCTCATGGGATGGTCATGTAACTGAGAGATGTCCACACCTGGTATCACCAGGGAGGGGATGTGCAAAGTCACTAGGGAGTAAAGGCCATTCCAGTTCGGGGGTAGTTGCATGTGGAGCTGGGCCCCACACATCCAGTAGTGATCCATCAGGCTGGAGGTGCCGCCCTGCATATCAGCGTTGTAGGTGGTGATGTTGCAGTTGAGGTTACTCCCCACCTTCACTGTCCCTTTCCCTCTGAAACAAAGAGAAAACTGTGTTAATTTCATTGCTATTCTAGGGTGTATGGTAGTCCCTGTCCATGTATATCTCTGTATGTTCGCATCCCATATTTCCTGACATTGACCTATTATCTTATTAAAGCTTAGTGGACCTTGTGTCTTGGTACCATTCCATAATGATATTGCTCTACATGAGAACCTGGCCTCGGTATGCCATTTATCATGGGCAAATACTGATCCTGTGATACTAAGAACTGGCCTGCCTGCGCAATCAGGGGGCAGGGGTTCAGCTAAATAGTTGCTACATTCAGATGATGGGTAAGACCTTCCAAAAATACCTCGACGTAATACCCAATTTTCCCAATCTGGGTGAAACATTGTTTGCCCTGCTTCCTTCATTCTTGATATCTCTTCCATTATCTCTTTTTTTCTGTCAGGACTTGTAGGACTTCTGGGGTGGTGTCAAATCTAGTTGTGATAACTCGTGCAGTAGCAGGACTAACCTGAGTTGGCTGTAGCTGTGCTCTCATTCTGCATAAAAACAGGTGCAGGAGACAATGTGTAATGTTTGGGGATACCTCTTTAGGGAGATGCAATTTATCTACTCCAGCAGCATGGGAGTTGAGAGAGCATACATAGCAACTAGTGTTGGATGTGGATGTGCCTATACTGTGCATGTGCTGATACCACACATTGTCAAACAAAGCAATATGGAGAGGGTGATGGTCAGTATCATTATCAACAGTTCTACGCATGCGTGTAATAATTGATATAGGATAAAATAAATTAAAATATCCAAGGGCTAAACGCAGCAAAATCAGTGCAACGAGGAGGAAAAACAAACATAAAATACATAACTTAAAAGAAGAATTGTCTAAGATTGAAGCTTTAGAGGGGGGCTTTACTCCGGTTACTTCTCCTGTTCCCCCCCCCCCTTTTTTCTGCTCGGTGTCCAAAGGGATGGATGGCACTGGGAAGGGTCCATTAAATCTGCAGTCCTTCCATTGTCTTGCAAAATTGCTAAAGTTCCCAAAGGTAATGGTGTTTGTTGATCCTTTACAGGAGATGCGTTGGCCCGATCTTGGCTGCACGTGTAACCTGTTTAGAGAAGAACTTCGCAACTTTGGTTAGCTCAGACATGTATTCATTCATTTCAGTTTGTACAACTTTAGGTGCACTCTCAGTCTCCAACTTATGTTTGGTTGGTGGCACAAATGTGCTCATTGTTCTACCTGTCACTATTTGATGAGGAGTCAAATAGTGCTCTGATCCTGGGGTATTTCTCAAAGCAAAGAGGGTTAAGCATTATGGTGAACACAAGGTCCTGCTTCAATCCACCTTGAGAATGGGAAGACTACAACTATAAGATAGCGATAATGATTGCATCTGTCAATCATATCAATGTAGTCAATGTGCAGTTCCTTAAAGGGACCTTGTGGGCGAGGTATTGTAGAAGCTATTACCTTAGAGGTGGGATTTGGTGAATACTGCTTGCACACTGTGCAGGTGTGTGTGTACATTATAATAATCTCATGTAAGTAAGGGACAAACCAATCCTGACGTATTTGGAGGGACATATTGTCTTTAGCAGTATGTGAAGGAAGATGTAGCTGGTTTAGAGCTATCAGTAGCAATGCTTGGGGCATGACAGGCTTCCCTGTTGATATTTGTCTGTATATTAAATCTGTTCCTGTCTGTGTGCATACTCTGGCTTCCCACAACTGTTTCTCATGCTCTGGTGCATTTTCTTGTATCTCTCTTATATGCAGGTGAGCTGTCTCTGTGTAATGTCTGGATGCATTCAAAGGGTCTGAAGATGTCAATGTTTCACTAGCTAACAAAACTGTGGTATGTGTATCACTAAGAGGGCGTGTTGCTGCATCTTTGGCTGCCCAATCAGCCAGGACATTTCCACGGGATACAAAATCCTGAGCATTAGTGTGGGCTGTGCATTTCACTACTGCAACTGCGTGTGGCAGTGTTAAAGCTTGTATCAAGTCCTCTAAAAGGGGGCGGTGCATGACAGGGCTTCCATCAGACTTGAGAAATCTCCATCTATTCCACCGCATAATGCTGGAATGCACTGTTGTAGTGACATAGGCTGAATCAGAGTATACTGTTATTGTTTCTCCTTCCCCTTGTTTGAGAGCTGCCCCTAAAGCTACTAATTCAGCAGCCTGGGCGGAATATTGAGATGGCAAAGTTATCTGTTCAGTTATCTGCAGTGTGTCTGAAGAGTTGTGCTGCATCGCTCTGACTACTGCAGCACCTGTATGTCTTACCCCTGTGTCCTGATCTATTGTGAAAGTTTCATCCACAAAATATACAACACTACCTGGAATGGGGGTCTTCTGTTGCTTGGCTACATGCATCTGGAGTATATGTGGCACAATCATGGGCATCATCATCAGTGTCTGAAATGGGGTGTGCAAAGAAGGTAGCAGGATTGATTTGTGTGGCATTTAACCACCTTCAAGGATGTTAGTGATAATATTATCTCATAGCCTGATACTCTCCTTGTTGTTAATGTTGTTTCTGCTTTCTGAATTATTGCAAACACAGCATGTTCAGCATACAGGGTCAAGGGTGCACCCATGACAATGGGAGCACTTTTCTCTACTACAAAGGCTGCTGTGGCTAGTGATTGTTCACAAGGGTAATGACCTTTCATGACAGAATCAAGTAGGCCACTAAAATATGCAACTGGTTTGTAGCCTAAAGGATACTTTTGGGTGAGGACAGCCGTCATCACCTGGCCATTACAGTGGCAATTCCTTCCTCTGTTTTCTTGGCTAGTTTCTGCTAGCCCAATTTAGCTGCTGCTTTCTCTATTTTATCTTTCTCTCTCTTTTCCTTTTCTTGTCTCTTCTTACAAAAATTTATTATGTGTGCTTGTATCTCTGTCCATGGTTTGGCCTCTAAGGCAACTATATTATCTAATTGATCCTGCACTTCAGCTGGCAGACACTTTTTCACTACATTGAAAAATAGTAATGCATTCTGTCCAGTGACATCCCAACTCTCCCCCACTTCCTGTGTCCATTTTGCCTTCATTCTGCTAAGGAATTGGGCTGGGTCCTCATTTGGCTGCATTGCTTGTGCCATAAGGGACCCAATGTCTGGCCTGTCTGGATACCTTTTCCTCAGTTGTTTCCAAACAATTCCCCTTACTCTATTAAAGGGTGCCCCATCACATTTTGGGTTAGTCAATGTCACATCCCTTTACTCCTTCCTTTGTGAACAGTAGGTCTGTCTCATCTCCTGTAAGGGAACTTAGTAAACTCTTAATGTCCCCTATTGCAAGAGTAATCCCTGCAGTATGTTTCTCCAGAGCTGCTATCCATTTCCCAGCACCCTCAGCAAGTTGTGGCAACTATTTTTAAAGATTTTCTTTGTCCATCTGGGGCCATGGTATATATTGAGGCACCCCTGGGCCCTTGAATATCAAGGGCAGTTGTGACAGGACTGTAGTCCTATTGCCAGTATGGTGACGAGAGTCATACTTATAAGCATATCTCTGCCACACTCTTAGGCTTTTCTGCATATAGGGATAATCCCAGTAAGGATCCACTGTGGCCTAAAAAATGCACATTTCTGCATTAGCCATGTCTCAGGGTTCAAAGGAACCCTCTTGCTGCCATGGTGTCATCTGTGATGCCAATCCTTCTGTCCAACCTGCTAGGTTGTCAGTAAAAGGGACAACATTATACCAACTATTTTCATACTGAGCTACTATTTAATTGGGTGTCAAATTATTGCCAGGGCATACAGGGAATGCATGTGCCATGTCTTTCCTCAGTGTCATTTTTGCTGCCTTATCAAATGTTCCCTTTCTCTCATATGGGCGTGCATGCGCCCCATCAAATACTAATCTCTGTAATTCTCTTGGCTTCTTTTGTAAAGTCTGTCCTGTCTTATTGTTTTCTTCTCCCTCACAGGCATATTGTGACTGTTCCTTGTTATGATCCTCAAGAAGGGACATTCTTTTAACATGTTCAGTGATGTCATCTAATGCCCCCTCTGATCCTTTGTAAGATTTTTCTAAACCCATATCTTCTTCATCTAAGCTGCTATGTGTGGAGACTGTCTCATCTAATCCTTTCTTTGTTCAATCATTTGTGGGCTAGTGTGGGCCCTTGACTGCCTCAAGGGCCCTTCCTCCTTTTCCCAAGTCGCTCTTTTGTCTACCCGTCCATCTTCCTGCTCTGTGATCCACTTGCCTACACTATTCTCTTCTGCTCCTGGGTGCATGAACCTCCAGCACCCTGTGGGAGGACTTTCTGGTGTGAAAGCTAACCTTCTTGTCTTATTTTTAATATTGGTACTCGTTTTTTTTCAAAACACCTTCCTTTTTTCTAACCCCATCTTTTCTCTGTGCCTCTCTTGATCCCTCATTAGGTATACCTTTATTTTTTCTAGTGGGGGACATCTCGTCCTCTAAATAAAGTGTAAATGTGGCATCTAGTGTCCCTATGTATTTAGTACTGTCCCCACCTGACATTTCCCTTGGTGTACTTGCCATTTGAGGACATGGAGATGGGTGAACATATTCTCTATGTTTAGAAAAAGATTCTAATGGTGGGCTATACTCTGGGTCTGTATATCCCACAGCAGGGGGATGTGCAGAGGTGGGTGTGGGGCACCAGGTTGCAATGTATACATGCCCTGTACCTTTGCACTGCCTAACCTTAATTGCACATCTTGATAGGGGGATGGAGGAGCTGAAGGGAGGGTCTGAGGCTTTGTATTTGACTCATTCATATTTGTTTCACAAAAGACCCTCCATAGGTCTAGTGTGATCTTCCTTTTCTCTAGTTTATTTCCATTTAATTTACTCTGTAGGAAGGTGGCCATGTGTTCTATTGTTGTATTATCAAATGTGCCCACTTTGGGCCATACATGTGCAAGTTTTAATGTTGCTTTGTGCCATTCCTTACAGTATTTTCCTATCCTTTCCCTGTCTCAAGAGAACACTTTAACCATGTGTTCTAAAGGAGACCCCATGTCTGTTTAGTGAACTTAATCTTCTGTACTATATGTTTTACACTCTAAATGGGCTTCTATTTACTTCCTATGGTATTTCCAGACTTCACATAAACTATTATTAGGCTGTGAAGGTGAACATCAGATATATATATATCCCTAATCTCTGAAAGACTTTGTTCATTTATATATAGATATATATGGTAGGTGCATTTATGTGTGGCCTAAGTGGTTTGTTTGCCTGACACAACAAACAATAATGTTATTGTGATCTATATACATGTTTATTAATTACTCATATCCTAAATTCCACCCTGGGAGGTCCCCAATAAATGCATACAGTAGGAGGTCAAATACTAAATCTGAGTCTGTTTATTATTGCAGGGAATTCATGTGACTGTTGCCCATGGTTCCACTGAAAAATTGCAGTAACTTCAATATATTCACTTTCTGGCCACAATGTGGCTCCAGTGTCACACATGAAAAAATTAAAACAAAATGTATTTATTTTTAGAGGCCTTCAAATGAGTGCCTTTCTCTTGGAAAGACAACTGCAACAGGTTTTGTACATTTCAAAATAAACTCTTTTATTCTAATTATGTGAAGATCCTGTTCACATTTATCTGAAAGGTAGTTAAATATATTTGTATGTATATTAGCTGATAATTCTCCTACTATTTGTATACCTTCAATATATATGTGTATGTCCCAGTCTATACTATTTGATAATTCATCTAGCCTCCAATCTTAAGGCTCTATAGTTTCATAATGGGGATAATAGTAGTGTCAATATTTGTTATGGGGTTCATGAGGCTAGTACACTACTTTTAACTTGGAAAATAATGTCCTTGTATTAGTTCTTTGAATATTTTTTATAATTGTCTAATAGGCATTTCTCTTATGTCAATGTAGGTTGTTTTAAGGCCTAGAGGTGATATGCTATAAATACCTAGGCATTCATAAAATTCTGACTTAAAAAAAATGATTCTATGTTATTGATATTGCTGATCTACTAAGGTCAGTTCTGTTGCAGAGGGCGACAGCCTGACTGTTATAAACATTTATAATTAATTCAGGGATGTGGAATTAATTAGTTGACTTTTTGGGACCTGCCCAATCCAGTCAATTACTTTACTTTTGAGTATGCTATTATAACTTAACCTTCATAAGAATAGGAGGTCTGATACTTATTCCTAAATTATGCACTAAATAACAAACTTATATATTGACATTATTATGTGGCCACATTTCTGTCTATACATGCATATACATACACAGTAAATTTTAATATACATACACAGTAATTCTTAATTTCATACTAGGGCAAACAAAATACTACTGGTCACTTCCCTCTGGATTCATAGAGGGGACAACTTTTCACTATTTTCAACAAAAAAGTGACTTCCAGATTTAATATCTGGGTTAGGTTGACATGAGTGTTCTTTAAAACATACACTGATTGCTCAGCCCCCAAGTCCAACACTACTCCTGACCACTTTTGACTTACTTAGTCAAGCTCCCTGTATCTTCCGGACTTACCACAAGGATCCCTTAATATTATCTCAATTTATACACAATCTTGCATGCAAACACAAAAATTACATATATTACAGTGTCAAAATTGTAAATGTCTTTATAAAATAAAAGGAACAGACCTCGTACTTTGTCCACCTCACTACCTTCCACTGAGACCCATCTGTCCCCACGAAATCAGAGATTTTTACATAAATGTAGGCATCCCCCTTACCTCTTTAAAATGTGCACAAATCACCTCGTGGAGACAGGCAGGGCCCCCAGTTCAGCAGTTGGTGAGATCAAAGTAGAGCTCCTGGCTGGCTCGCCAATATGTTAGAGGGAAATCTATTAATAAAATAAAACAAATCATTTTGACACAATAATATAAGTTTAATCGATTTTCAGCTGGGAACAACAGGCAGTCTCACATAGAGGCCATGACTGAAGTTCAAAGTTCTGGTTCAAACACCAGTAGCATTTATACTGTAAAAACCACAAAAAACTGTGGTGAAGAGTTCAGCATTTACGTAAGAAACTACAACCAGTACAGATAAGATAATGAGGTGCCTCTGGAAAGAAGCACTTGCACTTGTTGGCCTCATGGGTGGGCAAGTTACACTGACGTCATTCACCATATCTATCTTTCTGCACAACAAGAGATTATATGTTGCGTGCTGCTCATGGTAGCCCTGCCTTGCAAATACTTATCTGACCCTTTACACAATTCCCCTTAACACGATATGAATGACTTGTGGTTTTTAGGACCCCTGTGCTAAGGAAGGATACACCCTTCTGTTCCACCCTGTTCATGCTAAGTGAACATTATGAAAGCAACAGTTGGTGCAGCTTTAAAGAAAAACTCTCATTCTAATGTGGCTGGGGCCTCTTGTGTGTTTCAGCACAGCTAACTTAACAATGCAGCATGTATATATGTTTCCTAACTAATAAGTGTTTGTTTGTCCTAAATATGACCTGCCTTTTCTATTGAACCCACAGTCTGTCTTTTTTTAACATGTCATGTATTAAGCCTTTCACTACTTACATTGGTTTACAACTATCTAGCCTAAAATGTTTGTATTGGGATTTGGGAACTTATGTTTGTTTGTATGTGATGTATTCCTATTCTTCCTACATCACATTAAATGGCCTGTAAATGTCTTAGTCACAACCTCATTGGTTTGCAGTGAAACGAATCCAGCCAAGTCCTTAACTAAACTTCCGAAAATGTACAGTCCTTTACTTATATTTAACCCCTTTTATGAGTTCAAATGTCAATTTGACTGAAAACGATATCCACTGAAACAATCCAAACGTGTTTTCAGGAGAATCTTCTTTTTCAAGGCGCTGCCCAAGAGCAGGAAGGGAGAACCGCGACCACATGGAAAGTCGAACGACCAAAAATGAGGTGCCAGAGTCCGTATGGTCAGTTCCAGGGGCACCATTAACCCGCGCCACAAACACAGCACAACGGAAAGAGCGTTAAACTGATATCAGGCAGCTCGAGACTCCCTGGTGCAGTTACCCAGTCTATCTACCCACGAAAACAAGTTGCCAAGGGCAGACTTTGCTCTCTCTGCGGTTTCATACGGGACCTGGTAGTAGCTGGATTAATGTTGCACTTACATGTAAGGCTAGGGTGGCCGGGTGCTTGACCTGCCAAGTTATTGTGACATCACATTTTCAATTCTGGAGATTCATGTAATACAATAGTGCACTCCGGGAGCTGAAGTCTTGTTCCGTTGAGTTGAACCAACTGACCTCATGCACCAGATAGCAATGATTTTTTGAAGGGAATTCCAGGAATTTGGAAGGGTTACATTCTAGAGAAATTGCACCATATTTTCACCCTGTTCAAGGCATGCATGCACCCTGCCAGTCTTCTTCGGCAGGGCAGAACCGACTTTTCATCCTACTGAGGTCGATGCAGTCGGTGTCGCTGACTAGGGCAGTAGTGGCTCTTGAAATATTCCCAGCTTTGCAGATTTCATGTAAACAGCATTTAAATCATCTTTGACCTGAACACTGAACTGCTTTCCAGCTGCAGGATGCGCCATCCTTAGGTATATGAATGGACAGGCTCAGGGCAGTGCAGGGGCTGGAGTGTGTTTTTCAAGCTCTGTGGAAGGTGCATATGGCTGAGAGAAAGTGTCTTTGCAAGAGAGAAAGAGAGGGTAGTTGGAGCACAAATATGTTGCCACGCTTTGGCTTGGGCTGTGATAAAGGGTCATGCCGGTGATAGAGTCTCTAACTGGGGACAGCTGCCAAGTGGCACCAGTTCACCAAGTGAAGCTCATACTAAATGGACTGTTTTCTGTTGCTGTCTCGAAAGGACACAGAAATTACTCTTTCTGAATTTTAAAATAAGACGTAAATTTCACACACCCCTAGTTAATTTGTCAAGGTTGCCAGAGAGCACAGAACACCATTATGTGCCTTTCCGTGCCACATAATTAAGTTAACCCTGAAGCTGTGTTCTCAAATCTAATGCTAGCAATTCTCAATTTGCAACATCATTAATATTGTGTATTGCTTATTATAACACTTTGGGCCACATGTGCGAATCGGGCCGTTTGCGACAAGAAAAAAGCATTTAGTGATACACAAACCCAGTATTACGATCAGTAATCTCTACCAAATCGCGCATAGGGTATGCAAGTCTTAATTAGGAAGGGGCGTTCCCTTCCTAATGGCAAGTAGCAGTGCGATATAGGATTGTTTTGTGACAGTGAATGCGATCACAAAACAATCGCAGTTAGCACTAATTTCAAATTGGTGCTAACCCATTTGCAAAAGGGTAGGGTTCTCCATGGGACCCCTTCCCCTTAGTGAAAGGCTAGCAAAAATATATTTTCAGAGCAGGCAGTGGTCACATGGACCACTGCCTGCTCTGAAAAAATGAAACGAAAACTTTTCATTTATGTTTTTAAAATGCATCCCTGTAGGAAGGTAGCCTCTTTCTAGCCTTGTTACCCCCACTTTTGGCCTGTTTGTGAGTATATGTCAGGGTGTTTTTACTGTGTCACTGGGATCCTGCTAGCCAGGGCCCAGTGCTCATAGTGAAAACCGTATATTGTCAGTGTGTTTGATATGTGTCACTGGCATCCTGGTAGCCAGGACCCCAGTGCTCATAGGTTTGTGGCCTATGTGTGTTCCCTGTGTGGTGCCTAACTGTATCACTGAGGCTCTGCTAACCAGAAACTCAGTGTTTATGCTCTCTCTGCTTTTAAAATTGTCACTGCAGGCTAGTGACTAATTTTACCAATTCTGATTGGCACACTTGAACACCCTTATAATTCCCTACTATATGGTACGTGGGGTACCAGGAGATCCATAGGGGCTGCAGCATTTCTTTTGCCACCCATAGGGAGCTCAGACAATTCTTACACAGGACTGCCACTGAAGCCTGAGTGAAATAACGTCCACATTATTTCACAGCCATTTTACACTGCACTTCAGTAACTTATGAGTCACCTATATGTCTAACCCTCACTTAGTGAAGATTAGGTGCAAAGTTACTTAGTGTGAGGGCACCCTGGCACTAGCCAAGGTGCCCCCACATTGTTCAGGGCAAATTCCCTGGACTTTGTGAGTGCGGGGACACCATTACACGCGTGAACTACATATAGGTCAATACCTATATGTAGTGTCACACTGGTAGCTCCGAACATGGCCATGTAACATGTCTAGGATGCATGGAATTGTCACCCCAATACCATTTTGGTATTGGGGGGACAATTCCATGCATCCCTGAGGCTCCAGCATAGAGCCCGGGTACTGCCAAACGAACTCTTTGGGGTTTTCTCTACAGCTACCGCTGCTGCCAACCCTCAGACAGGGTTCTGCCCTCTGGGGCCTGGGCCTGTGTTTCTTGAGCTTAGATTTAAAAACATACGTTTGCATTTTTTCTTCCTCATGTATTATTAGCTAAGACCTCTTTCAAATTTATAAAGAATAATGTATATTCGTTCCTGTCTGGGAGTTCTACTTAAACTTTCCATGTTCAGATTTGAACAGTCTTTGTAAACATTTCACTGATGTCTGAGGAACATGTTGTTTCCGGCCCGCTTGCCTCAGCGCGCGCAGATCCCCCTGTGCTCTGCGGATGAATCAAAACAATATTTTTAACCCCAGGTAAAACTCTGATTTCGAAGAAATAGTTCACCAAACTAGTTTCAGATTATTATGTTTATAATTTAACATAAAGGTTATCAGACACACTGGCTATATAAACATCTCTGTGTAACAAATGCTGGCTAAAGCAAAGCAAGCATTGACAAAGCCAATAGGTCTCGCCAGTGCCTTTTGGCATGTGCTGTGCAGCATCAGAAAATGCATTTGTTGCCAATGCTGTGCATCATGACCGAAACTGAAAAGAAGGCGCAATGATGCAGCCACCAGTAGCAGGGTTACTTTATAAGCAATATGGCGAATGTGTACGCATGCGTTATGAAGAAAGCTCACGCATCACCACTCATACATGCACCTGTAAAATAACATGGACACTATATTTTCTTATTTTCCTATATAAGTTAGATCAGTAACTATAAAAAACAAGCATTTGCAATGCAATGGGTCTCGCATTTCTCTGAGTTAGAGCTAAGAGAAGCTGTAAACTCCCAAATGGACTTTTCTTGCCACATTGAATGGAAAAATAGAGCGCGATCACCCTACTACAGTTCACTCGTAGTGGAATCTATCGGCTAAAGTGCAATTATCCACATAACCGGCAAAAGTGCAATTAACTATGTAACAGGGTCGATGTCATGGAAAGTGCTCGACTTCTGCCAAGCGAGATCGCGCTGCGTAGAAAGAGAAAAAGTAGTCCACATACCTGACGGAAAACAGAGAGCCTCGCATGTTTTCAGTACCCGGTTGCTACGCTCAAGGAGGGCTAACCACGCGGAAAAGGCATGACGTATGCATGCCTTCCACTAATGAAAGCAAGCAGATTTTAAAAGGCAAACCCACGAACCAATGAAAGACACTGATGTGACATGGACGGGGCTCCAAGCCCTTTTCTAACTACTAAAGCGTCTCGCAAGCGAAACGCATGCAGAAGCGCATGCGACGCAGGCTTGACCCTAAAAATGAAACAAGGAAATGTACTGCCTTACGTTCCAAAAAAAAGTTAAAAGCAAGACTGGTTGTGTTGTGGGTGGACCAATTGGATGAGTGTTTCCAGGGAGCAGGTGGCCAAGGGGGGTTAAAATAAATGTGGTTGGGGGAAAGCAATACATGAAGAAGGGAGAAACATGGAGAGCAAGGAAGAAGCACACCAACGAGAGGAAATCACAGGGTCGAAGAGAGAAGCAAGCATGGAAGAGCGCAACAGAGAACGTGGTGCGGGAGAAGCATATGGATGAGAGAGCAGAGGGGTGGAAGGGAAGTACATGAGGGAGATATCTGGAAAACACATACACTTTCATGTATGTTCCCTGAAAGTGGGCAGTGGAAGGACACAAGTGATCTAATCAAGAGGATGCTGAAGTGGCAATGGCCCAGGGATGGGACAAACACAAGATGGAACAAGACAGCTAAGGAAAACCACTGAATAAGAAGCAAGGAAATGAGAGTGACAATAAAGCCAACCAATAGTAAGCAACGGGCGGGCTGTAAGCCCCTGTAAGTTCTTGGAAATCCCACAATAGTTTTTTTTTACTACCAGACTACCGCCTGCTTTATGGTAGATGTGACTAAAAAGGAGAATGTAGAGCAATTAACATTACTTCCTGTAATAAATGTAAAAGTAGCACAGTATTTGGCTGGGCTTCATGTCCAAATACACAGAAGCGTTTTCTGAGATTCATATTTAATTAAATCTGTGTCCTTGTGGGTTGATTGTCTTGCCTATCTGACCACAGGACATGCTCATATTAGTGGAGGAGATGTAGCCTAACGGCCAGAGCTGCCAACTTAGAAACTCAGGACCCTTTTTCGAGACCTGGCTTTGGCTATGTATCACATAACCCTGGGTCTCTGAAATAAGCCTCCGATGGCTTGCAACATTTACCACTGGGGCTCTGAATCAAGCCTCTAGTTGCTTACACACTCCCTGGATCTCTGATCAAGCCTCCAATGGATTGTTTTAGAGTTCCAGTTTTGAACTTGTAAAGACACGCTATAGGTGTTTTGCAAGGTATGGGGAGTGCATGCATGTGCGTTTGCTGCAGACAACATTCGTGATAATATCAGCAATTTCAACAGTCAAAAACCGGTTCAACAGATCATAAAACAGGCCCCTAAACAGCCATAAAATGAGCCCACACACCGACCTGTCAGACCAGTCCTTCTAGCATTGCCAGGTAGCCCTACAGACCAATCTGACCTTGACTAAAAGGCCTGTTTTTTCCGAAAGACCTGCACTTGAAGGCTTTTTAAGGTCTTTGTAGGATTTCCTTCTGGCTTGTTTGGTATTATCGAGGCTACAGAAGGGGGCATTCTCCAGAAGGATGCCCCCAATGTCTTATTTTGATCAAATAAGTGACTTGATAGTTTGAAGACAAGCAAATATTATAGGTTGCCTAGAAGGCCTTTGCTGCCATGGTAACTCCTCAGGGACTGGTACCTTCTTTGGGACCTTATTGACCAGGCCAGGACCCACCTAAGAGTGGAAGAAAGAAAACAACCAAGGGTAAAAATTGAGCTCTTGTTTCAGGGGTACGATGACCGAAGCCTGCCAGACAGCACAGCACAGATGGTTGCAAAAGACTTATTGAGGACATGTCATCCACCCAATGATTTCCATTGGCTTTTTGTTTTAGCACTCTTATTTTCTTGCTTTATATATATTGGTTTTATTTGTTTTAGCCAATTTATCTATTCTATGTCTGGCCTGTTGAGCATAGCCTGTTTACTATCTCTCTCAATGTCTCCTTTTATCCTTCCACTAGCCTGCATTCCTGATACTTTTTTCCTTTTTAGAAAAGCACTCCATAAGATTGTGTGTGTTTTCCCTGTTCTCTACATTTTCCCACTTCTTGCAGCACATTAATTTTCATAAGAGTGCATGCATTTTTACCATTCAGCGTGTTTGCCCGCTTCTCTAAATACATTTCTTTTCATAATATTATAAATATGTAACTTTCCACAACTTGTCTTTCGAGATGCTCTTACCTACGCTTTCAGTTGCCCATTGAGCTACTCCCTCATATGTTGCTCTCTCTCTTGTTCACTTGCTTCCACCCCCTCCACATTGCTTTGTTTCTGTTAGCTTCACCCTAGATCCCTTTGTTAGTTCTCCCTCACACCCCAGTGTTTCTTCTTCCCTCCCTCTTTGTTAACCCCCCCACCCCCACCGTCCTGTTGCTTTCCGGACCTCTGTGTTGCTTCCCCCAACAGCATACTTTCCCCTGAACTGCATTCTTTCTCCCCACCAGCTTGTATTCCATTCCTCCTTTTCCCCACAGATCTGCCTTCCAGGTACTAGGTTGATTGGCTGAATTCCAGTTGTTCTTAGCATCCTGTTTTCACCAGCACAGAAGGGGTGTTATCCTTATCCTGGTAAGAAAATGGAGAGGAGAGTGACTGTGGTGATGAGCTGCTGTGCTCACCAGGGACCCCAACACACATGCTTTTCAGGATACATGGATACATTCCTCTGTACTTCTGCTAGAGTTGGCTGAGACAGTGTAGCTTCTGCAAGGGTTCATCCTTATTTCAGGGGGAGGGTTCAGCACTGATCTATATTACCACCCCTTGACAGGCATGTGCATGCTCCAGTAGTCTGCTTTAATATGCAATGCATGGCCTGTACAGTTATCAGGGGCCCATGCACAGCTCATGTGTCAGACACAGTCTTGTATGCCAGATACAACATATTGCTGTCACACGGTGACTTCACCCTGAGCCGCGTGTCATGATGTATCTAGTAGAGACTCACACGTCCTTGTACTCCAAGGAGAAGCTGTGGCCTTATGACCTAATCTGACCTTTGTAATGTGATGTGATGGTTATGTAAGGTGCTCTGCTGTCCTTGGTACAAGGTCCCAGGCTCTATTAGCAGGTGACACTGCAAACACAGTCCTTGGTTCTCCTGTCTCCCATGGTATGCCACTTCAGCAGCACTCCCAGGCTCTGTTAGCAGGTGACGCTGTAAACACAGTCCTTGGTTCTCCTGTCTCCCATGGTATGCCACTTCAGCAGCACTCCCAGGCTCTGTCAGCAAGTGATGCTGTAAACACAGTCCTTGGTTCTCCTGTCTCCCATGGTATGCCACTTCAGCAGCACTCCCAGGCTCTGTCAGCAGGTGACGCTGTAAACACAGTCCTTGGTTCTCCTGTCTCCCATGGTATGCCACTTCAGCAGCACTCCCAGGCTCTGTTAGCAGGTGACGCTGTAAACACAGTCTTTGGTTCTCCTGTCTCCCATGGTATGCCACTTCAGGTTCTCCCGTCTCCCATGGTATGCCACTTCAGCAACACTCCCAGACTCTGTCAGCAAGTGATGCTGTAAACACAGTCTTTGGTTCTCCCGTCTCCCATGGTATGCCACTTCAGCAACACTCCCAGGTTCTGTCAGCAAGTGATGCTGTAAACTCAGTCTTTGGTTCTCCCGTCTCCCATGGTATGCCACTTCAGCAGCACTTCCAGGCTCTGTCAGCAGGTGATGCTGTAAACACAGTCTTTGGTTCTCCCGTCTCCCTTGGTATGCCACTTCAGCAGCACTCCCAGGCTCTGTCAGCAGGTGACGCTGTAAACACAGTCCTTGGTTCTCCCGTCTCCCATGGTATGCCACTTCAGCAGCACTCCCAGGATCTGTCAGCAGGTGACGCTGTAAACACAGTCCTTGGTTCTCCCGTCTCCCATGGTATGCCACTTCAGCAGCACTCCCAGGCTCTGTTAGCAGGTGACGCTGCAAACACAGTCCTTGGTTCTCCCGTCTCCCATGGTATGCCACTTCAGCAGCACTCCCAGGCTCTGTTAGCAGGTGACCCTGTAAACACAGTCCTTGGTTCTCCTGTCTCCCATGGTATGCCACTTCAGCAGCACTCACAGACTCTGTCAGCAGGTGTCACTGTAAACACCGTCCTTGGTTCTCCCGTCTCTCATGGTATTCCACTTCAGCAACACTCCCAGACTCTGTCAGCAGGTGACGCTGTAAACACAGTCCTTGGTTCTCCCGTCTCCCATGGTATGCCACTTCAGCAACACTCCCAGGCTCTTTCAGCAGGTGACGCTGTAAACACAGTCTTTGGTTCTCCTGTCTCCCATGGTATGCCACTTCAGCAGCACTCCCAGACTCTGTCAGCAGGTGACCCTGTAAACACAGTCCTTGGTTCTCCCGTCTCTCATGGTATTCCACTTCAGCAACACTCCCAGGCTCTTTCAGCAGGTGACGCTGTAAACACAGTCCTTGGTTCTCCCGTCTCTCATGGTATTCCACTTCAGCAGCACTCCCAGACTCTGTCAGCAGGTGACGCTGTAAACATAGTCTTTGGTTCTCCTGTCTTCGATGGTCTGCCACTCCACTCTCACTCCCAGCCTCCACCAGCAGGTTCCAATGTAAGGGCAGTTCTTGGTTCTTCTTCTCCTTTGACAAGTTTTACTCAAGCTCTGCCATAAGGTCTTTCTACAAAATATTACACGTTTCTCCTTCACACATGGAATGTTTGACTTCAGCACCACTCGTTGCGTCTGCCACCATGAGTCACTGCACAGGTAGTACTACTCTCTCTGACACAGAAACACACCATATCTCTTTAACTCACTCACTTCCTCTTTCTCTTTCGAGGCTTTTACTTCTGTGGCACTTTCAGCCCGGCCAACATGTGCCTCTGTAGTTTGCAGACCATACCTGTTGGTGTCAGTGTAAGTGCAGGCCTCACAAGATGAACTGCGGGTGTTACTGTCACACCAGCACTTTGGTCTCACTGCCTTCAGCTGCACCCCCAAAACAAACCTCAAGGTGTCTCTGTCATATCAGCAGGCCCAGACCCCAAGGTGTCACTGTAATACCAGAAGCCACAGGCATGCCCTGTATGTGTTGCTATAATATCAGCATTGTCAGATTGCCTGTTGGGCCACAGAAACATCTGCACTCCCTGATGTGTCATGTAGGTGACATGCTAATATCGGCACTCCATGGCCCAGCGTGTACATTTCACTACAAATTTGCAAGAGAGACAGGGACCAGGGCACTCAAATGTCTATGTAATGAATATGCTGTCCAAAAACAGTAGAATTGCAAAAAGTTGTTTAATCCAAGATCAGAAAACAGCCAACACGTGTTTCGTCCTAGCGGACTTTTTCAAGGCTCATAAATTTAGGCTTTGATGAAGAGTAGTCCCACTAGGGCTGTTGTAGCCCCTAAAATATAACATAGGCTCCACTATTTAATAAAGGTATTGCCATAAATTCTGGCAAGTATTCCTGTCTTTGACCCAATGCGGATTGACAAGTTCGTGGATGTCTTGCCTGTGGTGTATCTGTAGTTGCATGTAAAAAATGGGGTCCCAAAAGGCCCAAACTTTCTTTTGAGAGTCACTGTCCAGAAGATCGGATGTACAGCAGTAAAGGAAATCTAACAGGCAGCGCGTGATAACGCTGTCGTTTTGCCCGTGTGTTCAGGCTGAACTCTCCCGTCTCTCATGGTATTCCACTTCAGCAGCACTCCCAGACTCTGTCAGCAGGTGACGCTGTAAACATAGTCTTTGGTTCTCCTGTCTTCGATGGTATGCCACTCCACTCTCACTCCCAGCCTCCACCAGCAGGTTCCAATGTAAGGGCAGTTCTTGGTTCTTCTTCTCCCTTGACAAGTTTTACTCAAGCTCTGCCATAAGGTCTTTCTACAAAATATTACACGTTTCTCCTTCACACATGGAATGTTTGACTTCAGCACCACTCGTTGCGTCTGCCACCATGAGTCACTGCACAGGTAGTACTACTCTCTCTGACACAGAAACACACCATATCTCTTTAACTCACTCACTTCCTCTTTCTCTTTCGAGGCTTCAGGCTGAACACACGGGCAAAACGACAGCGTTATCACGCGCTGCCTGTTAGATTTCCTTTACTGCTGTACATCCGATCTTCTGGACAGTGACTCTCAAAAGAAAGTTTGGGCCTTTTGGGACCCCATTTTTTACATGCAACTACGGATACACCACAGGCAAGACATCCACGAACTCGTCAATCCGCATTGGGTCAAAGACAGGAATACTTGTCAGAATTTATGGCAATACCTTTATTAAATAGTGGAGCCTATGTTATATTTTAGGGGCTACAACAGCCCTAGTGGGACTACTCTTCATCCAAGCCTAAATTTATGAGCCTTGAAAAAGTCCGCTAGGACGAAACACGTGTTGGCTGTTTTCTGATCTTGGATTAAACAACTTTTTGCAACTCTACTGTTTTTGGACAGCATATTCATTACATAGACATTTGAGTGCCCTGGTCCCTGTCTCTCTTGCAAATTTGTATTTCACAGCACAGGACATAGGTGGTCCTTCTCGGGGTTCCATTTGTGAAATCTGTGCATCTTTAAAACCCTTGGTGGTTGGGTTTCTCTGACCAGGTTGGCACCGTGCATAAATACACGCTACGCAACTTTAAATTTGATTGGCAACAGATGTGCGACAATAGCATTAACCACCTCCTCTATATGTATGTGTACTAAATACATTTCACTACAATATCAGCACTCCCTGAACTGACCTGTAGATGCTACTATACCATTAAAAATGCATTATTTCCTATGGTAGTTGTAATAAGTCTAACGGGATATCTGTTACGTTTGTGACGGAGTAGCCTGTCCACCAAAGTCTGAATCGTGCCTAAGTGTCACCTTGAGGTCAACACTCCCAGACCTGTCCTCGATGTGTCACTTTGATGGCAGCTCTACCATTGATCATGTTGCTGTTTCTTTCTTTTTTGGGGGTAATAACTACTTACCACAGACGTCCGTAGACCTTATTTTGCTGTCCTTTGATGGGAAGATCATCCCCTACAAATGGAACTGACCTGTCTATCCTTTTTTCACCGACATAGCTATGACCAGCAAGAAAGTTGCTTTTGTGAAGACAGACAAGATCAAATTCTCTATTCCTGCCATCCGAATGATGAAATAGCGCTGCAAAGTGCATCCTGGGATGAAGTCTTGCTGCTGTGTCAATGTGCTATATTTCGAAGTTATGGCTCTCCCAAACCTCAAAAACAAACTCTAGGATCCCTTGTTCTTCTAAAGCATGAAAGAAAGTAAGCATAAATGTGATGCTCCTGACCATACATGATGCTGCAGAGATCTGTGTATGACCCAATGCTCCTAGGTTTGAGTCCCAGAAACTACACTCAGTCTTCATTCTTCTGAGGTCAAGAAAGTGAGTAACATTGAGTTGGATAACAATACATTTCTCTTATTCATGCCAAGATGACATTTTGGGTGAATGTGCATTTTACAAATGCACATGTTACGTTATTATGTTTTGGTTCTATAATTGCATTACAGCATACATCCAGCTTAAACTCTCTCTCTCCTATAATTCATGAAGCAGCTAAAAAGTGCCCTCTTCATGGACTACCTCATGGACCATCGATAATGACAGCCTGTGTATGTCCAGCCACTAGTCTGGCATCAGGAATCTTCCCTCTCCTAATATTGTAAATGAGCTGGAATCATTCCCTGACTTCTCCCATCTTAGGTTCCTCACCCCTGGTATATCAGAAGTCATTAATTATTTGTTGATGCAAGTTCCCAAAGTATCTTACTCAAAACATCACATTTGTGCTAAGAGGCCTTGCGCATTACTGGTCCGTAGCTGGGACATCCACCTCATGAAAGCCCTTAAAGAGGTTCCATGACAAATGCTCACACATATGGAAGAGAACCATCTCTTGGGAGAGTGTGAATCTGATGTTAGACACCATCGAAGTACAGGATGGGGCTGACCACCATGTGGCGGTGACTATTACTGTCATGTTCGATACCATCAACTGTAGCAGTTTTATCAGTGACCCGCAGAAAGTGTCTGGTGTCTCTCCCACTTCCACCAGTCAATTTAAATGCAAATAAACTTCTCAAGTGATCCCGTAGGGGGTGCACCTACTGTGAACTCCACGAGTGCAGTACTGCTGTGGACTCCATGAGTGCAGTAAAGCTGTGGATTCCATGAGTGCAGTACCTCACAGTCCTGTCCCTTCCCAGAAAACCTGGGCATTCAGCACCTATTGTTGCAAAAAATATAATGTTTCTAGCTCAAACAGATCAAAAGTTACAAAAAACTGTGGTTATGTGGGCTCATGCACAGTAGAAGGCCCTTTGAAAAGGTTAAGTGGTAATTTTTCAGTTGTTTTTTTCTGTTATTTGGTTGTTAAACTGGTATTAATGAGTGCAGTACCTCAAAGGCACTCGGGGGTATTCAGCACCTATATCCAGCCCTTGCATGAACCTTGGCTGTACAGCAGGGGCGGGGTGCTATGGTTTCAGATATGCACTTGGAGCAGCATAATTCAATGCACCACCCCTTTATGTGTAACCTACATACCCAACATGTTTAACTGTATTAATCTTTCTGCATTTTATTAATCACTTGTAGGGAGTGGCTATGTATCCACGTATATGAAAGACACCCATACATTTAGTAGAAGTATAATAAATGTATTTGTCATAAAAAGGGAATGTATATCCTTCTGAAATGCACTCAGTATATTCACTTATGCTGACTGTACTCGTTTAGAATTCATTTTGAATCTAATGTTGGCCCCACTTGTAACCAGCCAGAGATGCACATATTGCGGTTTGGTAAAATGTCTTGCAAGTACTTTGTTTTTTCTCTGCTTAGGAGGTGTCTTATCACGCGCCTCGTTAAATTAGAATAGGCTTATTGTGCATTATGTTAGATTAGTAGATTATTAAACTTTTAATTAGAAGTTGGCCTCAGACTGGGCGTTTGTTCTACACTGGATAGTCCCTTTGAGAGCTGTTATGGTCTACGTGGCCTAGATTGCGTTGGGATTTGTGCACATGACTGCCTTTGGGCTTTCTAACCATTGAGTCTTGATGTTTTAAATGTTTTGAACTTTTTAATCTTATATTTTTGTCGAACATATTTCACAGATTTGATCTGTGTGTAGGTAGGCCCCTGTACCACAGACCGACCTACCACCCACGGGTGGGTGAAATCTGAATGTCACCCAGGAAGTTCACAAACCTTACACTGTGCAAAGATTCCAAGCATTGTCTACTTTACAGTTCGGACACCCGACAGCACCACCACAAACAGAACCTCCTTTGGCCTGATGTACTTAGTGCAGTATTTGCTTATCACACATTACCTTTTTATTGCTGCTATTCACCTCCTTTTGGGGATTCATAGTCGTATTATCCTTTTTCATTGTCTTCCTTTCATCATTGCCTACACCTACAGACCTTTTTTGAATTGCTCCAATATAATCTTGCAGCTTCCACCCTGACCAACAGTTATCCTTACCTTTTGGCAATTTCTTCTGTTTAGCATGTTCATCTTGTTTGAACTCCCAGATGTTTCTTTTTCTCTGTCGGTTGTTTTTCTCAGTGAGTACTTGTTCCACTCCAGACGTCTGCAGTAGACTACACACTAAAGACTTCCTCTTGTCTGTTAACTCCCTTTACCTTCCACCCAGTTTGTCCATTCCATTTGAAATCCAATTCCACTCGTCCTCTCTCAGTTCCCCTTCTTCCAAATCATCACTGTCATCCCCAGAGTCTAACTCCAAAACATCCTCTTCATCAAACATTCTCCCACCACTTACTTCAGAGGACTCTCCATCACCCACGCCACCATCATACACTCTCCACTCTCAGATCTTGTAATGTCCTTCATAGAAGGAAAAGCTGCAGGTAATCTTTCCTTTCCTTTCCCTCAAGCCAACATCTTAGAGCTGCCAAATGCTCAGTTGACATCTGCATCCATTCACTGGCTTTCAGTTCCATCTTGGATCAATCCACACCTCTCAAGCTGCTTTAACTTAAAGGCGGTCCTTTACTACACTTCCCACACTCCATTCCAGCTTTCCTATCTTGACTGTAACAAGCCCTATCCTCTTTTACTCATACCCATGTACCTGTTCTTTTATTTTTTAAACTCTCTCTTCAACAGAAACTACTCTAAACCTTGCCAGGCATTCACCCATTCTAGTCTTAAGGGGAGTTTCAGTATGTGTTTCTAAATCTACTTCAGCCTCAATAATATTCTCTTTAACTTCACTCGTAGCTAATCCTGTCTTTTCTAACCTCATGTAACCTATTATCATATTTTTATTGCTTAGAAATTTGTTTTTTGTATCTATATTTTTCTCAATTTTCCTTTCTTCTTCCATTTGTACTGACAGGACTACAAATCCTACTATGTCCCCAGTCTCCATTCATTCCATATTTAATTCCCCCTTGGTTCTGTTAACATGCGCCTTCGCGGCCCTTACAGGCTCATTTTGACTTGAGGCCTTGTATTTCCTTTATCTTTTTGCCTGCTTCATGGGTGCCTCCCCGACTCCGCCTACAATCTTTTCCCCTTCACCTGCTCCAGCCTTCTTTGGCAAGAAAACAACAAAGCTTCTGTCCGTTAAACTTTCAGCCCAGGGGAGTTACTGTCCTTATCAGCACTTTGTTCCAATTTTTAGTTGACTCTGCTTGCTTTTTACAATGGCATTCACCTACCATTGTTTCTGAGGTCTTTTTTAACCTCATTTGACCCTTTGGCGGCACGCAAGCAACAGCCACCACTGCCATTCTTCCTGAAGCTTTTCTTTGGGGCCTAAACATACCCACCCAAGCTTGGCCGGGAATTCCAAGCTTAAACAAATCCTCCCTCCCCACCTCATGCAGTTTGGGAATTGCCTCCCTAACTGCTTGCCCGCTGTCCATCACCTTTCTTTGCAGGTGAATCTTTGTATAATATTCTCCTCAAGATATCGTTAGACTTACCACAATTATGCTGCCTCAAAATATCCTAGACTGTCTGCCTGTGTGCCCAAAATTCTAAACACTCTGCCTTGTAAGCACTATTCCTCCTCGCCCCGCGTTTCCCTTCCAACCTATCCTAAAGACGCTTGCACAAAGCTACCCAGTGAGAGACAGGCTGTTGCCGTGCTCCCCCTGGGTCCCACATTGGGAAGCAACTTTAAATTAACTTTTAGCAGCTACTGGATAGACATATCTTTCACTAAAAAACAATGACAAAGTCATACACATTTTTGGCAGTTTTCAAAGAGATTAATGTTTGTGGCTATCTTTTTACAAACTCTTCTTAGCAACGCTTAACACAGAAAGCTGCGACCAAAAGTCATTTCTGGATGTAGGTGTGTCAGCTTACTGTATGTATGATTTGTGCGCAGTTCAACAATGTCTTCATTGGCAAGAAGTTCCAGAGGGCCCTGCAGAATGTGAGAGTGATGAGAGGAGCAGACGTGGCGTCAGACCATCACCTTGTCATGGCCAGGCTAAAGGGAAAGCTGAAGAAAGCATGGATGGAACAGACAAACCAACACCAGCAACATAGCACCACCCTCCTCAAGGATGTACAGATACACAGTGAATACTCAGTCACCCTCAGTAACAAGTTTCAAGTCCTTCAAGAACTAGAGGACAACAGAGACCCAGTAGAAAGTCAGTGGGAGAAGATCATAGAAACAATGACATCAACCTCCCAGGAGATACTGAGCCCCAAGAAGCACCAGCATGAAGAGTAGATCTCCACTGAGTCTCTCTGCAAAATCCAAGAGAGAAAGGAAAAGAAAGCTGCAGTCAACACATGCCGAACAAGATCAGAATAAGAAAAAGCTCAAGACAAATGCACCAAAACCAACAAGAAAGCAAAGAGAAGCTAAGGAGAAGACAAGCAAAGATTCATCGGAGGTCTTGCCTCAGAAGCCCAGGACTCAGCAAACCATGAAAACTTGAAAGATCTCTAAAACATAACAAGGGAACTCTCCAGCAGATACAACAAGCCAGAAAAACCTGTTAAAGACAAAGCTGGGAGTGCAATCATGGATAACGAAAGCCAAAAGTAAGGATGGGTAGAGCACTTTGAAGAACTGCTGAACCAGCCTGTGCTGCAGTCTCCACCAGACAGACACCCAGCTGACAAGGACTTGCCAATCAACTACAGCTGAGCAACTAGGAGAAGAGGAACGGCAAGCCATCAAACATCTGAGAAGTGGGAAGGAAGGCTGTAGGACCTGACAACATTTCTGCAAAGGCACTGAAGTCAGACAGTGAAGCATCAATAGGCATGCTCTACCCCATGGTTGGGAGGATATGGGAAGAAGGAAAAGTGCCATCAGACTGGAAGGAGTGATATCTCATCAAGATCCCCAAGAAAGGTTACCTGAATAATTGTGCAAACTACAGAGGGATAAGTCTTCTATAAACCCCAGGCAAAGTGTTCAAAAGAGTCATCCTAAACAGAATGAAGGAACAAGTCAATGCGCAGTTGTGAGTCCAGCAAGCTGGGTTTTGCTAAAATATATTCTGCACAGACTAGATTGCAACACTGCAAAGCATCATTGAGCAGTCGATAGAATGGAACTCCCCCCTCTATGTCAGTTTTGTTGACTATGAGAAGGCATTCAACAGCGTGGACAGAGAGACGCTTTGGAAACTCCTCTGCCACTATGGTGTGCCAGCTAAACTCGTAAGAATCATCAGAAACTTTTACAAGGGAATGGCCTTGTAGATAGTCCCTGGTGGACAACTAATGGAAGGCTTCCAAGTGAGCACTGAAGTCCACCAGGGTTGTCTGCTCTCGCCCTTTCCTTCCTGCTGGTCACAGAATGGACCATGAAGACATCCACAGCATCTAGAAGAAGTGGGATCCAGTGGACACCTTGGACATAGCTCCACGACCTGAACTTTGCAGATGACCTGGCTCTACTCTCCCATACTCATCTGTAGATGCAAGAGAAGAGTGACAATGTGGCAGTCTCATCAACACAACTTGGTCTCAGCATCCACAGGGGTAAAACAAGATCCTGAAGGCTAATACGGACAGCATAACTGCAGTCACTCGTGCAGTCGATGCACTGGAAGAAGTTGAAGCCTTCACCTACATGGGCAGTGTGATAGACAAGCAGGGCAGCACAATTGCTGATGTCAAGGGAAGAATCAGCAAAGCAAGGGCTGCCTTCATTCATCTAAAGGAGATCTGGAGCTCTAAGGATCTAACGCTGCAAACCAAGATCAATCTTTTTAACACCAATGTAAAATCGGTCCTTCTGTATGGAGCAGAAACTTGGAGGACAACATTGACCCGCCACCAACAAAGTCCAGTCCTTCATCAACACCTGCCTGAGGAAAACCATCCACAGTCATGACCTATGGCAGCAGACTTTCCAACTCCCTACTCATGAAGAAACAATGAAAAGACGCAGGGTGGAGAGGTCACACCCACTGCAAGCCTACATCAAACACCACCAGGGAAGCCCTGACCTGGAGTCCACAAGGGAAAAGAGGAAGCCCAAGAATCACCTTGTGCCGCGGCCGCGAGACTGACTGTAAGGGGATGGGTTACACCTAGAGTCAGACTGAAAGAAAGGCCTGGATAGAGATGGCTGGAGAGTCCTGGTTGATGACCTCTACCCCTGGAGGGGCAATAGACATAAGTAAGTTAGTATATTTTGGGCGTGTGTAGTAATAACATTTAGCAGATGTTTATCTTCTCAGATATACACTGACCTGGTTTAGTATCTTCTCCTGTTTGTATAATTTAAGGATGTGTAAAATGACAACTCAATCGAGAATGATCTCAGGGTGTTAAGAGCCCAGATTGGTACCTGGGATGCTTTTCGGCTCTAAAAACCATTAAAGTACTTAAAAAAACAGTAAACGTATCATTTAAAATCATGAGTGGTTCTACTGAGTTCAGACAGTCTCTGATTGTGTCTATGAAATTGATGTTTAAAATCTGCTTATGAGTCCTGGTCTTTCGACAAGTTAAAACCAAAGGCACTGATATTAAAAACTAGAGGGATTGTCAGAAGCAAGGCTGTCTAAGTATTTTCAAATAACTCTTAATTAACTGCGCTCAGCTTCAGACCTTTTTGCCAGTACTTGTTGGAAACCAGGAAGAAATCTATTGAACCTTCAGTTCAAGATGGGGATTGTCAGGGCTTAGACGTGCAATTATGGTCTGTCTCCAGGTTCGTATCCTTTTTTAATTAAATGCTGTTCTCAATAGAGTTATTTGTAGGACCATTAAAATTGGCCAAATACAGACCAGGTGAAGTAGATCCTCTTTCAGTGACCCGCATAGGCGACAGGCAGAGCTCCCCTCAGCTTTCCATGATGGTTGCTCCACTAGGAAAGGAAACACTTCAAGTTGGAGAATGAAAAATGTGTGCTTCATGAGAGCTGCATATGTTTGGCTGAAATGTAAGGTCGGTGTGAGATGCTTGTAGCCATCGGCTGGCATCCATGTGTGGGATCTCTTTGTCCAAGCTAATTTATCCTCAGAGATGTTTTCTTTACACTTGCACTTAGAGACCTTTTGAAGGTCTGGTAAGACAGTGACTGGTCCCATAAAACGTGTACTTGGAGTTCTACCAAGGAAATATAAAAAAGACTTGAATAATGACGCCGAGGTGGTGGTTATCACAGACCAGAGTATTTTGTTGAGTGTGTTGTCGCAGGTGCACCTCAGCCTAAAAGAGCATTTGATAAAAGCACTCTGCCTTGCGATCGTTTGTCATGTGAGGCCAAATTCAATGTGAATCTGTGCTGGGGCCACATATTTTGGATTGTTAAAAAATGATTTGTAAGCCTTAGTAAGGAACCCATTCAGAGTGGTTGCATCTCAGCATTGAAGTCCCTCACTCCCATAGGTGATTGACAGAAGACATTTTGCTGCCATAACAGTTAGCAGTTGCTGAGAGCGTGGGCCACAAGTAGTTTGATAGAGTGCAGAAAGATGAACTCAGTGCATTCCCCATACTTATTTGTGTCTGTCTTTGGGGCAAAAGGTGCCTTTTTCATCTATGACGACGCCCATGTATTTGTATGTCTCCACGTGCTTGTTCAGGAGCCATGTTCCCTTCTTTCTTCGTCTTGGGATGGACATAACATTGACTTACTTCTGTTGACTTCCAGTGCATTTTCACTGGCATAGTGAGATAGTGTGTCTATTAATCTCTGTAGAATGTTTTTTGTAGACCTTAGACCTGCAGAGGAAAACACTGTCTGCCTACAGAAGACAGCTTAAGGTGAAAGGGCGAAAGCATGGGGAGTGACTATTGGTGGTAAGTAACTTTGTCAGGTCTCATAAGAAAAGGTTGAAGAGAGCCTTGTTTAAGGCCCTGTTTTGTGGAAATTTTCCTGTACAGGCGGGTCCCATAGCCTATTTTAATTCTGGTTCAGGTATTTGTGTAAAGCAATCACATTCCTCTCAATAGGGGGGGCCGGTATGCCCCAAACTGCGAGCTTTGTGCACAGCTTACCTCCATCCACACCGTCAAAGGCTGATCTGAAATCGATAAAGCATAGATGAAGTGGAATTTTAGATTTCTTTTGTTTGGTGAGAGCTAAACCCAAGATGCTTGTTAAGGTGCTGGTACCCTTAGAAAACCCTGTTTGATTGAGGGGTATGGTATTATTTGCGCTAGATCATGCAGTCAGATCAGTCAACAGTGCTGTGGAAAAATATTTGGCCTCGTTGTTCAATGGGGCTATTCAGTGATAGCTTTGTGGCTTGTACCCATCTCCACCTTTAAGAAACCGATTTATAATTTACCATCCAGTATTGACCCTGATGCAAATACATACTACACAATGACAGGCCATGCAATACTATTCAATGACAAGCCATGCCATACCATAATCTACAATGGCATACCATATGATACAATGATAGGCCACACCACACCACACAATACCATACCATACAATACCAAACCATACCACACCATGCAATACCATACCATACAATACCAGACCATACCATACAATGACAGGCCATACTATATCATGGGAAACAATGAAAAGCCATATCATACCATACAATGACAAGCCATACCATACCATACTATACAATAACAAACCACACCATACCATACCATACAATACCAAACCATACCATACTATACCATACCATACAATACAATACCAAACCATACCATACAATACCAAACCATACCACACCACACCATACTATACAATGCCATACCATACCATACAATACCAAACATACCATACTATACCATACCATACAATACCAAACCATACCACACCATACCATACAATACCAAACCATACCACACCACACCATACCATACCATACAATACCATACCATACAATACCAAACCATACCACACCATACCATACCATACAATACCAAACCATACCATACCATACAATACCAAACCATACCACACCATACCATACCATACCATACAATACCAAACCATACCATACCATATAAAGACAGGCCATACCATATCATGGGAAACAATGAAAAGCCATATCATACCATACAATGACAAGCCATATCATACCATACAATGACAAGCCATACCATACCATACTATACAATAACAAGCCACACCTTTCCATACCATACCTTACCTTACAATGATAAGCCAAACCATACCATAGAAAACATTGAAAAGACATACCATACCATACCATACAATGACAGCCATACCATACCATACCATACAATACTACAGGCCATACCATACCATACCATAAGATACAATGACATGCCATACCATAGGATAGAATGACATGCCATACCATACTATATTGTACAATAAAACGCCATGTCATATACCATACCGTACAATGAGAGGTCATTATGTACCATTCTATACAATGGCATACCATACCGTACAACACCATACCATACTGTACTGAACCAAAACTACAAAAGAATTTGACAAAATCCAATAGATCTCGCAAAGGTGAGACCTATTGGCTTCACCAATGCTTCTTATTTTCCACACTGTAGTGTTGAAAGTTTGCGGTCGCTATAACCATTAGCATATTTGCACACTTTTTAAAGTGATCGTAAAATTGCGTAGAATTGGAGACTCTGACAAGGGTCTGTACTACAGATAGTGGCTTGGGGACATAATGTGCTTGAACTACTTTTTGAATAAATGGGGCACTTCAACTGTGAGGTCCACAGAGGTGCACCAGTTCTATCCCAAGATGGCGTTCCCTCATTTGCATGGGGGCGTGGCTCAGTACAAATGAGAGAAAGTCGCACTGTTGCTTACAGATGCAACCACAAAGATGTTTTCGAGCGGCGCGCTGATTGCCCGTGCTGTAAATCCCATCTTAAGCAAATTGATGAATGGCTCCTTGGACCTGGCCCTTGTTCACAAGAGCTGGAAGCAAGCCTTGCTGCTTCTTTTGGTAAAAAAACCTTCTGCAAATCCTAAGGTACTTTGCAACTTTAGACCGATTACGCTCCTTCCCAGAACTGCTAAACTTCTGGAGGAGATTGTCAACAGACAGCTATCTCATCTCCTAGAGGTCAGTCATTTCTTGCATGATTCCCAATCGGGCTTCCGTGTGGAATACAGTCTGCCCTGCTTGAGGTATCAGAGTTTATAAAGGAAAATCTGGACCAGAACTCGCCTGTTATGGTGATGTTACTTGACCTGTCCTCGGCATTCCGTCCTGTTTCCCACTCCATTTTGCTTGACAGACGCAAGAGGATTGATATCAGAGATCAGGCTTTGCTATGGATAAAATCTTTCACCAAAGACCATTCTCAGGCAGTTTTCCTTACTCCTCACACCTCCTCCCTCAAACCACTTGAGTGTGGCCTCAGGGTCAGCACTCAGTCCCAACCTTTTTAATATCTATCTGGAACCCCTGGCGAAATTGGTTGAGTCTTGGGGTGTGCGGGTGGTCTCTTATGCAGATGGCACCCGGCTCCTTTTGTTTTTTCAACAAAACATGCCAGTACGTTTGAGTTCCTTTAAGCTCGGCTTGAAGGAACTGGTTGAATGGATGATTGTAAGCTGTTTAAAGCTTAATTCAGAAAAAAATGAAATTTTCTTGTTTAGCACCAAGACTTCTCCGGATTCCTGAAACTGGTAGCTGACAGAATTTGGGGTGCTCCTTCTTCCGACACCTAAGGTGAGAAACCTATGTGTGCAGTTTGATTCTAATCTTTCATTTGAGCCCCAAGTTAAGGTTATCTTGGCCATCTGTTTTGCCTCCTTAGGTCACTCAAAAGGATGCTCCACCTTATCCTGGAAGACCTTTGCATGCTGATTTGCTATGCCTTGGTCACGTTCAAACTGCACTATGTGAATAGCTTGTATTTGGGTTTGTCTGCATATCTAAGTCAACGCTTATATACAGTTCAGTACTCCTCTGTTCGCTTAACATTGAAGATACCAACCCCCCTATAGCAGCTCCAGTGGGGGTGGGGTTTTTGATGGCCTATTCTGTCAGCAACCTGGCAGACAAAGTCTCATAATTAAGGCGAAAGGGTTGTGAGTGAGTAAAAAGATGGATGGGTGGGTGGGTGGAAAGAAGAGTGAAATGATGGGTGGGTGGGTGACTGAAGGGGTGGATAGATACACAGATAAATGAGTGTAAAGATGGCTGAATTATTAGGAGGAAGGATGACTGAATGATTAATGCATCCGTGAAAGGGTGGATGGATCCATGATAACAAAGGATAGATGGACGAGTGTCTGAAACAATGACAGACGAATAAAAGGGTAAATGTATAGTGGATGGATGGTTGGATGGATGTGGATGTATGGAAAGCCTGGATGGATGGACAGGTTGAAAGGGTGGAAGGATGATGGAAAGGATGGACTGATGAGCGAAAAGATGGGTGAATGGGAGGGAGGATAGATGGATGGCTGGATGAAAGAGTGAATGGATGGGTGAATGAGCTAAAGGGTGGATGAATGAGCTAAAGGATGGATGGATGAGTGAAATGATGGATGGATGGATGGATGGTTGGACGGATGGATGTGTGAGTGAAATGGTGGATGTATGGGTGAGTGAAAATGTGGATGAATAGATGCATGGATGAATGAGTGAAAGGATGAATGTAAGGATGGATGTCTGAAAGGGAGGATTATGGATGCGTGAAACGGGGAATGAATGGATGGAAGAGTGAAAGGTTGGGTGGATGAATGCATGGATGGATGATGAGAGGAACGATGGGTGAGTGAAAGGATGATTAATGAGTGATGGATGGACAGGTTGAAAGGGTGGATAACGGATGAGTAAAAGGATGGCTGGATGAGTGAAAGGATAGATGGAAGGAAGGATGAGTGAGAGAATGGATGGATGAGTAAAAGAGAGGATAGATGGATGGCTGGATGAAAGGGTGAACTGATGGATGAGTGAAAGAGTGAATAGATAGATTGGTGCATAAATGAGTTAAAGGGATAGCTGCATGGTTGAGTGAGTGAAAGGATGGATGGATAAGTGAAACAGTAAAAGGATGGATGAGTGGATGGATGGGTGGCAGGGTGGATGGATGAGTAAAAGGATGGATGGCTGAGCGAAAGGGTGAATGGATGCACAAGTGAAAGGGAGGTGAATATGTGGAGTAAAACGATGGATGGATGAGTGGAAGGATGGATGGATGAGCAAAAGGATGGATGAATAAATGAAAGGGGGATTGTGGCGCTAGGTATGGAATGTCGAATGTAGAATGGTCGGGGTTGGCCGGGGAACGGAATGTCAGTGGAGACGGTTGGAGAGGTGTCGGCACCGCTTCTGTGTTTATTCTTGTTTACCGAATAAACTCTTCATTTGAACCTACCATGGGTGAAGTTATTCCAACAGTGGCGACGAGCACGAGCTTCGTAGCGGTGCCAGCATTCCTTGAATCTGTGCCTTCATGTTGAAATTCATCAAGGGACGCAGAGCGGTTTGCTGGAGTGTGTCGACACCGATGATCTTGTAGTGGGCGTGACATACTCTTTGGTTCCTTTGACAACGTCCGGCCTGTGTGGGCTTGTCAGCCTGATTTTTTTCTCAAAATTGTGTGCAGTACAGAGAGGCACGGTCAAGCACATTGCGGTTACCATAGCAACGCGTTAAACATGTTGAATGGGTTTTTTTCTTGCCAAGCCGGCAGAACGCGACTTTGAACACGCATCTGTTACTATGGTTGCCATTGTAATACAGTGAAGCGTGTAGACTGTTTTTTTTTCATATTGAGTCCAACCGTGCCTTTCTCAAAGCAATGTCTTAATGTGTACTGTGTTGCTATGGCAACGAATTGGTTGACGCGAGTGGCACACCATTTCTACAGTTTTGGTTGTATCTCTTGGATCATTCTTCCAGCCATTCTGAGTGAAGAGAAATTGGAAGGAAGGTGGTAGTACTAGGAAAAATAAAGTACAAAAAAACGTTATTAATATATATATATATTTTTCTTCTTCTTCCTTCACTCATTTCTCAGTCACAACTGCAATGTCTAGTATTCAACTTCCACGTTCTTCTTATCTGAACCTGGCAAACCACCCATACAATCGGAATTGTGGATTGATATGTTTGAAGCGTACATGGAGGTTTTGGAAGATCAAGAATGTTCCCCAGAAATATATTTAGCATTATTGAAGCACAGACTTGGTGCGGTTGGTTTACCTGAATTTAAAAACCTACCGCAGATGGATAATACTGGGGAAGTGGATGTATACCAGCTTGCTAAGAAACAACTGCAAGAACGTTATGGCAGGAAGATTAATGTGATGCTGGAACGAAATAAGTTCTATTCGAGGATGCAACAGGATGATGAATCTATTGATCAATTTGTGGCAGCACTTAGAGGATTAGCCATCACTTGCAAATTTGAGCAAATATCTTACGACCAGGTTTTAAGAGACCAATTACTAATGAAAACCAAATCTCGCAAAATACAGGAGAAATTATAGTCATGTAGCAGTGACCTAACTTTGAGGGGTGCAATTGAAGCGGCAAGAACTATTGAAGTATCGGGGAAGTGTGTTCAAACTGTCAGAAGGGACTTTAGTGATTCTGAACTGGGAGCAGTCGCTGACAGTTCTGTGAACAAGGATTTTAATTGGTGTGGGAAGAAATTGGATTGGAAAAAAATGGTGCAAAGCAATGCTATAGGTGTGGTGCTGGGGATCACCTACCAAATTTTAAGAAATGTCCGGCTCTAAGTAAAATATGTAATGCATGCAAAAAAGTAGCCCATTTCAGCAAAGTATGCAAAAATAATACAAGTGGTATTAGTTATGTGTCTGAGCATGATGAAAGGGATGATAATAGGATTCAAGATGTTGTTTTGAGTGTCCTTGAGGATGATAGTGGTGTTGAGTGTAACCCTTCCAAATTAACTACGTGCAGACTATTTATTGATGCAATTGAAGTAACAGCAATGGTTGATTCATGTGCTTGGTTCACTATTATGCGTGTGGATATGTTTAAGAAATTATGGCCTGGTAGAGAATTGCTTCCAACTGATGTGAACCCAGGTAGTTATACAGGTCATAGAATTCCCATATTGTGTTATGTAAATGTACACATTCAATTTCAGGGTAGGAAAAGTAAAGGTAAATTGTATGTGGCTGAGAAGGGATAGTTAATTCTTGGTGGGCCACATATAAAAAAATTGGGTATAAAAATTGACTCTACAAAAACAACTCCAGTGTATACTGTAGTTGAGCACGATTTAAAACAGGAATTGATTTATGATGAATTAGAAAAGAGTTTTCCTGCGGTGTTTTCAGAATCCTTGGGTAAGCTTAATGGATTCAAACACCAAATCATATTGCGAGAAAATGCAAGTACTGTAAGACATAAGGTGCGGAACGTGCCTGTGAATTATAGGTCTAAACTTAAGGAAATTTTGAAGGATTTGTGTGGAAGGAATATCATAGAACCTATCGAGAGTTCAGATTGGATTTCGCCTCTGGTGATTTCTCTGAAAGCGAATGGAGATCTTAGGTTGTGTGTCGATTTGAGATCTTTGAATGAAGCTATTTCGGTCGACACATTTCCGCTGCCAAATCTACAAGAATTGGTATCATCTGTAAGCCAAACCTCAGTATTTTCTACCATAGATTTATCCAGCGCCTATCATCAGATTGAACTGGATGATAGTTCTAAACATTACACTGCATTCATAACAACGGAAGGTGCATTCCAATACAGAAGAATGCCTTTTGGCCTTGTTAGTGCCTCTGCTGTTTTCCAGAGGGAGATGAATAGAATTTTCAGTGTGGTGCCGAATGCAAGGGTATTTCAAGATGACATTTTGATTTATGGCAATGATAGATCTGAACATGACAAAGGGGGTCATTACGACCCTGGCGGAAGGCGGAGAAGCGGCGGTAAGACCGCCAACAGGCTGGCGGTCTTTTTTTTTTTATTATGACCATGGCGGTTACCGCCATGGTCATCCGCCGCTTCTCCGTTCCGCCCGCCGAGCTGGAGACCCGGGTCTCCAGCCCGGTGGCCGTCACTATACCGCCGGCGGTATTTTGACCCGGCTTACCGATGTGGATTTCCTACGGTTGGGACCGCCATGAAATCCATGGCGGTGAGCACTATCAGTGCCAGGGAATTCCTTCCCTGGCACTGATAGGGGTCTCCCCCACCCCTCACCCCCACCCCGACTCCCTCCCCTACACCCCCCACCACCCCTGCCACCCCCCAAAGGTGGCAGGGCCCCCCTCCCCACCCCGACCCCCAACATCACAGAACACACATGCACGCAGGCACCACCAACACACACACGCACACACACCGACATACATGCCTACATCCACACACAGAGTCAGACACGCACACCCATATACAAACATACATGCACACATCCATACAGACATACATAGAGACATACACGCACTCATTCCCAAAACACGCAACGCCCCCGCAAGCATCCACGCACTCACACACCCCCTCTACATACACAGACGCACACCCCCATGCACCCACACAACACACAACACCCCCCCACCCCCCTCCCCTAATGGACGATCGACTTACCTGTTCCGTCGATCCTCTGGGAGGGTACGGGAGCCATGGGGGCTGCTCCGCTGACACCACACCGCCAACAGAACACTGCCGCGCCGAATCACAGGATGTGATTCGGTGGGCGGTGTTCTGTTGGCGTGGCGGTCCCACGGCGGTCCCTCTGCGGTCTTGTAAAAAGACCGCCGAGGTTGTAATGACCACCATAGTGTTGAAGGATGTTTTGGTCATACTTCAGGAGAATGGGTTGACTGTGAGGAAGGAAAAATGCTAATTTGGCCAAGGACAAGTAGAATACTTAGGTCACATTATTTCTTAAGAAGGGATTCGTCAGAAAATAGGTCATGTAAAGGCTATTGTGGATGCTCCTGAGCCAAGTAGTATGGAGCAATTGATGTCATTCTTGGGTCTCACGGAATTTTATTCTCGTTTTATAGAGAATTATGCAACCAAAATATAGAGTCTGAGGAAACTATTGAGAAAAAATGTTCCGTTTGTGTGGGGTAAGGATCAATCTTTATGTTTCAAATGTATTAAGCATGAAATATTACAAGACCTGTGTTTGAAACCTTTTGTAACTAATATGGATTGTGAAATTGCTGTTGATGCTAGTAGTTATGGTATTGGGGCCGTTCTTTCCCAAAAGAAAGATCATGAGAAATGGATTGTGGCCTACGCCTCTCGAACACTCTCGCAATCTGAAAGGAACTATTTAGTGATCGAGAAGGAAATGTTGGCAGCAACTTGGGCTGTGCAAAGATTCCGGTTGTACATTTGGGGGAAAAAATTCAAATTGTGCACGGATCATAAACCGTTGGTGAATATTCTACGTCCTGCTGGAGGGAAGAATTTGTCACCAAGACTTGCAAGACTTGCTTCTGAGTTACAAATTTATTTTTTTGAGGTGGAGTACATACCTGGGAAGTGCAATGTTGTGACTGATGGTTTGTCACGTTTGCCAATTGAGGGTGAGAATGCTGATGTGGAGTGTGATGTTGCATTTACCAATGAGGATGTGCTGTTTGGTTTGGAACCCCATGAAGGACCGGAACAAGGAATTTTGACGGAACAGGAATGGGATTGAGAAATGATGAAAGATAATGAAATGCAGGTGGTGAAAGGTTACATATTGAATGACTGGCCTAGCGAATGTGTGTTGAGAGGTGAAAGCGCTACCTTATGAAAGTTGAAGGATGAGCTCAGTGTTTGTGGTGAAGTGATTTTGAGAGGTGATAGAATTGTTCCTCCAAAGGGATTACGAGAAGTTATTGTAAGAAAAAGTCATGTTGATCACAGTGGTATGTCAAGGAATAAACGGAAAGTGAAGGATTTTTTCTGGTAGCCTGGAATTGATGTAATGATTGACAGATTTGTAAGGAATTGTTCAGTTTGTGCACAGAGTGATAAAAGTGCGAAAACACTTTTGATTCCCGTGGAGTTACCTGATAGGCCTTGGAGAAAGTTAGGAATTGACTACGAGGGGCCATTTTCCACTTTGCCAGCTAATGAAGCTCATGCTATAGTTTTGGTGGATTATTTGTCGAAATGGACTGTAGTGGAATTTGTGAAAAAAAATTCAACGGAAATTGTAACTGAATTTTTGGAGAGTGTATTTTCCAGGGAAGGGGTGCCAGAAATTCTAGTATCGGACAATGGAGTACAATTCACTTCTACAAGGATGTCACGGTTCTTGGTACAGTATGGAATAAAACATGCCAGAGTTGCTTTATGTAATCCTTCTTCGAATGGCCAAGTTGAAAGATTTAATAGGGTAATTAAAGAAATGATACAGTTGGCTCTAAAATCTGGCATTCCATGGAAATGATCTTTACGAGACATGCTTACATCGTACAGAGTGACTCCTCATTCTGTGACTGGCAAAATGCCTTTTGAATTGTTAAGAGAAAGGAAAACATCTACCAGTTTGGTTCTGTGGTGGTTGATGGAAAGGAATCAAGTGAAATTTGGTGTAGAATGCAATAAGGGGATGAGAGACTTGGTACGGACTTATCAGTTGCGCACCAAATCGTATCATGATGTCAAATCTAGTGTGTGTGAGTTGTCGGTGGGACAAAGTGTTCGAGTTAAGTTACCATGGAATGTTGATATGGGAAGGCCATGTTGTTCGGAGCAAAGGAAAATTGTTAACGTTTTGAGAAACGCAGTTAAGTTGGATGATGGCAGAATCTGGAATGTGAGATGGTTGTCTATCTGTAGGTATGAAGATGGAATTGATGACGGATGTTCAGGAGGATGTAATGGGTACCTAATGGAGGGTGTCTGGTGGGGTGGATAGTAATGTTGAAGATGGTAATGGTGGTTGTGAGAATGGTTTGTTACGACGTAGTGGAAGAGAAAGGAATACACCAGCCTATTTGAATGACTATGTGACTCATTAGTTTATCATACAAATACTGTTATTTTGTACTGTATGTAATGCAAATATTGGGAATTTCGTATCTTATATTCATCTATGACCAATTGTATTTTAATCTTTAGTATTAGGATTTGTTGGGGGGAAGGTGTGTGGTGCTAGGTATGGAATGTTTGAATGTAGAATGGTCGTGGTTGGCCGAGGAACGAAATGTCGGTGGAGACGGTTGGAGAGGCGGAGGCGGATGCATATGGGTGTTGGCACCGCCTCTGTGTTTATTCTTGTTTACCGAATAAACTCTTCATTTGAACCTACCACGGGTGAAGTTATTCCAACAGGGATGGATAAGTGAAAGGATTGATGACTGAGTGAAAGGATGGACATGTTTGATGGATAGGTTTGAAGACAGATGGATTGGTTTGGATATGGATGGGCAAACAGATGGACGGAATGGTGACGGACTAAATGTTGGATGAAATACTGAATGGCTGGCAGAATGTAAAAGTGAAATGGTGATTATCAGCGGGTGGATGGAAGGATGAAAACATGAATGTATAGATGCTTGGATGGAAGAGACAAGCAAGCTGTTCTGGTGGGGTCGCAATGACTTGTTTCGCTTGCTTGGTGCCGTAAGAGCTTTAGTTCAAAGTGAGCTTTAAAAAAATGTTCTGGCTACTCTCTAGTCCACGAGTTCCGGTGTCACGTCCCCCAAGCTTTTTTCACTGGCTCCCACTTGTCAAGAGGATCCAATTTAAGGCTCCTATTTTTCCCTTAAGGGCCTTTATGCCAAAAGTCCCCTCTGTCTTGGTAGGAGATTTAAGCCCTATTGCCCAGTCAGATCTCCAAGATCTAATAACCTCAAACTCTTTCAACAGCCTCGCATTCGTAAGGCCAGAAGTGGCAGCAGATCTTTTGCCTTCTTTGCTTCCAAACTGTGCAAAGCTCTTCCTCCCAGTTTGAGGTGTAGCTTCTTTGAATTTGTCTTCAGAAAGAATCTTAAAACTCTGCTTTTTGAGTCCAGTCTTGAGGGCGTATAAGCCTTGGCCATCAGTCCTTCTCTTGTTTGACCTCTGCCGCTAGCGCCGGTAAGCCTCTTTAGAGGCTGGTGGGTGCTCCACAAGTGGCTTGTATTGTATTGTATTGTATTGTACTGTGGGCCCCTCGAAAGCAACACTTGAGAGGCGGCCAAATGGGTCCAAGGATCCTCTCGTATTCCCCATCAGCAGGTGCAGATAACTTTGCATACTGCCCTCAAAGGGATTCGTTATCGACCCTTGAATTAAGGACGTGTCTGATGGCAGTGAGAGACAGCCACAGTTTTCCAGCGAAAATCTTTCTCTTCCTGGGCCAATATTTTACATAGAAAGCACTTTCCCTGTTTCCCTAAGGGTGTACTTTTTAAAAGGTGCGCCTGGTGCAAAGGTGGGCGATCCACCAAGTTAGCAGGGAGATCTGAGCAAAGTTCAAAAAAGTGTATTTCTTAAACATGTGAAAGTATTGACATAAATAGGGCTCATTATAGCACTGAACTGAGAAGTACTTATTAAAAGCAATAGTTTTGAACAACTAGTAAACTGAACAACAATAAGAAAAAAGAGTTTTGGTCAAATAAAATGTTCACCTAAGATCGCACAACTTAAGCCGGGAAGCCTGTAGAAATCAGACAGTAAATGGTTACATTTGTTTTTCCTTGTGTTAAGGCATTGTTTGTACCTCTGAGTGCATTCTTCTGCAGTTTTTAAAATATGGCGCAAACTCGACCTGAAGATGTTGTTACAATTTACATGAGCACCAGCTACATTACAGAGGGTCACAGGCATTGTTTATAGGCATGGGGAGATTGACGGCCTGATTTAGAGTTTGGCGGAGGGCGTTACTCTGTCTCAAACGTGACGGATATCTCGTCCGCCGTATTATGATCCCATTATATCCTATGGGAATCGTAATATGGCGGACAGGATATCCGTCATGTTTGTGACAGAGTAACCCGTCCGCCAAACTCTAAATCAGGCCCTAAGTGATTTGCCCAGAATCACATGATGTTGAGCCACCGCCGAGAATCAAACTTGGTTCCCGAGTTCCATAGTCAACAGCTCTGGCTATAATACCCCATCGAGGGCCCAGGTAGAGGAAGGGAATCAGAAGCCATGTGAAATCCCAGCTGTTTATGAGCTTCAGGTTCCAATAGGACCTTGAGCTAAGTCAGAGCCGGTCTTCAGACTCGAGCTTGGCTCAAACTTTCAGTGGCTCACCCACCTCTACCTGGCACAGACTGGGAGAGTGCATCCTATTATAATGAGTGTGCAGCACCCAGGGTGGGCGCAAACTTCCTCTGATCTGGGGGCAGCACATTCAGTGAAATACAGAGCAGCTGGTTACAAGCATTAGCGGCTCGTGGGCCGCAGAAGGGGTGGGGCGGGGAGGCGTGGGAGAGGGGGAGGGAGGGAATAAACATTTAATTTTTTTTTTTTTTAAATCACTCATCTCCTCCGCCTCTCTTCTGTCCCTCAATGCTCCTCGCTGCAGGCACAGACTCCCAGCCTGCCCAGCGCCAATCCTGACACTGCTCAGAGCAGCATCAGGATTTGCTGGGAGTGCCCAGCCAGGGCGCTCCCAGGCAGACTGGGAGCCTGTGCAGGTGCTCTCCAGCTCGGCAACTGTGTTGCTGGGCTGGAGAGAGCCTACAGCGCATGTGTGTTTGGCTGGCCCGAGATGGCCGGCCAAACACACGTGCGCTGTGATGGGGAAGTGCTGAGTGCATGTCACCCCAGTGGCGCGCCCCTTTCAAACAAAACGATAATAAACACAGTTTATTATCGTATTCTTTAAAAGGTTTTGCAGCTGCCGCTGCTGGTCAGGGGCAACTTTCCTCTGCTCAAACAGAGGAGCCGCCATTGGTTACAAGATGCTCTGTGTTTCTGTATGCAGGCGGCAATCCTGCACTTTAGAAAGGGCTCGGAGTTCCCCCTGCACAGGAGGCACATCAACAGCGTCCATAACACAGGATCAGAGTTAAAGGGATTCCCTCATTTGTTTGGGGCCACGTCTCCATGCAATGAAAGGACTATTCTCTGATAATAGCACTGACCCTACATGTGTGCCATCGCTATCAGAATTACAGAGGGGGCTGCACAAACACATGCGTTTTCTTCTGTAAAACCGTAGGAGCCCGGGGGCACAAACAGCATGCGTACACACCTGTTAGGCGCCCAGGGCACTGTGTGTAATACAGCCCCTCATGCGATCTTGTGAGCACATTTTGTTCCTTGATTCGGCACATGGTCCCTGTCTCAGCCAGATGTGCACCATACAGGTAATTGACAGTCTAATCTATGGTCCCAATTTTACACTTAGGGGGTCATTACGACCCTGGCGGCCGGCAGTAAGGTGGCGGTAACACCGCCAACAGGCTGGCGGTGTTCTGCCAGCAATTATGACCGTGGCGCAATAGCCACGGCCATACCGCCGGCCCCTCCAACATACCGCCAGGCTTCCGCCTGACCGCCAGCCTGTCTGTGGTGGTAAACACCGCCATGGAATGGCTGGCGGTAAGGGGACTTGGGTTGCCCCTGGGCATAGCCCCGTCGCGCATTTCACTGCCCGAATTTGGGCAGTGAAATGTGCGACGGGTGCTACTGCAACCGCTGCACATCAGCATTGCCGCCGGCTCTATTACGAGCCGGCAGCAATGTTGATGTGACTTTTCCGCTGGGCCAGCGGCAATGTCATAATAGGGAGCCAGGAATACCGCCGGCAATGGCGGTATTCTGGCTCCCGCAGCCTCAGCGGTCTTTTTGCAAGACCGCCAAGGTTGTAATGAGGCCCTTAGTCTATTGGGTCAAACATCTCAGGGTTTGCCATGGACCAAGCCTGGTTCAGTGCTTAATCTGTAAAACAATATTCAGTCCAGGGGCCCAAAGTTTTGCTCTGAAGCCCACGGCCAATGCTATCATAGATCAATATACCAAACCCCAAGGCTGTGAAGTTTTGATTCCACCTCATGTCTCTTTCATCCTCCACCAGACACTCCCTGCCTTTTTATCTTATGAATCCGAAGGATGTCTACTCTTGATTCCACCTCATGCCTCTTTACTCCACCACCAGACACTCCCTGCCTCTTGATCTCATGAATCCCAAGGATGCCTACTCTTAATTCCACCTCATGTCTCTTTACTCCACCACCAGACACTCCCTGTCTCTTGATCTCATGAATCCCAAGGACGCCTACTCTTGATTTCACCTCATGCCTCTTTCATCCTCCTTCAGACACTCCCTCCCTCTTTATCTCATGCATCAAAAGGATATCTACTCTTGATTCTATTCTACCTCATGCCTCCTTCATCCTCCACCTGACACTCCCTGCCCCTTTACCTAATGGATCTCAAGGATGTCTACTCTTGATTCCACCTCATGCCTCTTTCATCCTCCGCCAGACACTCCCTGCCCCTTTATCTCACGAATCCCAGGGATGTATGCTCTTGATTTCACCTCATGCCTCTTTATATTCTCCACCAGATACTCCCTGTCTCTTTATCTCATGAATCCCCAGAATGACTACTCATGATTCCACCTCATGCCTCTTTCGTCCTCTGCCAGTCACTCCCTGCCCCTTTATCTCACGAATCCCAAGGACGTCTACTCTTAATTCCATCTCATGCCTCTTTCGTCCTCTGTCAGTCACTCCCTGCCACTTTATCTCATGAATCCCAAGGACGTCTACTCTTGATTCTACCTTTCATCCTCCACCAGACACTCCTGCCTCTACATCTCATAAATCCCAAGGACGTCTACTCTTGATACCACCTCATGTCTCTTTCATCCTCCACCAGACACTCCCTGCCCTTTATCTCATGAATTCCAAGGACTTCTACTCTTGATTCCACCTCATGCCTCTTTCGACCTCCCCCAGACACTCCCTGCCCCTTTAGCTCATAATTTCCAAGGATGTCTACGCTTGATTCTACCTCATGCCTCTTTCATTCTCCGCCAGACACTCCCTGCCCCTTTATCTCATGAATCCCAAGGATGTCTACTTTTGATTTCTCCTTATACCTCTTTCATCCACTGCCATACACTCCCTGCCCCTTTATCTCATGAATCCCAAGGATGTCTACTCTTGATTCCACCTCATGCCTCTTTACTCCACCACCAGACACTCCCTGCCTCTTGATCTCATGAATCCCAAGGATGCCTACTCTTAATTCCACCTCATGTCTCTTTACTCCACCACCAGACACTCCCTGTCTCTTGATCTCATGAATCCCAAGGACGCCTACTCTTGATTTCACCTCATGCCTCTTTCATCCTCCTTCAGACACTCCCTCCCTCTTTATCTCATGCATCAAAAGGATATCTACTCTTGATTCTATTCTACCTCATGCCTCCTTCATCCTCCACCAGACACTCCCTGCCCCTTTACCTAATGGATCTCAAGGATGTCTACTCTTGATTCCACCTCATGCCTCTTTCATCCTCCGCCAGACACTCCCTGCCCCTTTATCTCACGAATCCCAAGGATGTATACTCTTGATTTCACCTCATGCCTCTTTCTATTCTCCACCAGATACTCCCTGTCTCTTTATCTCATGAATCCCCAGAATGACTACTCATGATTCCACCTCATGCCTCTTTCGTCCTCTGCCAGTCACTCCCTGCCCCTTTATCTCACGAATCCCAAGGACGTCTACTCTTAATTCCTTCTCATGCCTCTTTCGTCCTCTGTCAGTCACTCCCTGCCACTTTATCTCATGAATCCCAAGGATGTCTACTCTTGATTCTACCTTTCATCCTCCACCAGACACTCCTGCCTCTACATCTCATAAATCCCAAGGACGTCTACTCTTGATACCACCTCATGTCTCTTTCATCCTCCACCAGACACTCCCTGCCCTTTATCTCATGAATTCCAAGGACTTCTACTCTTGATTCCACCTCATGCCTCTTTTGACCTCCCCCAGACACTCCCTGCCCCTTTAGCTCATAATTTCCAAGGATGTCTACGCTTGATTCTACCTCATGCCTCTTTCATTCTCCGCCAGACACTCCCTGCCCCTTTATCTCATGAATCCCAAGGATGTCTACTCTTGATTCCACCACATGCGTCTTTACTCCACCACAAGACACTCCCTGCCTCTTTATCTCATTAATCCTAAGGACGTCTCCTCTTGATTTCACCTCATGCCTCCTTACTCCACCACCAGACACTACCTCCCTCTTTATCTCATGAATCGCAAAGACGTCTATTCTTAATTTCACCTTATGCCTCTTTCGTCCTCCGCCAGACACTCCTTGCCTCTTTATCATACTATTGCTGGTTCTTTTGCATCAATCTTTTTCTCTTTATCAAGGTTTTCACGTCCTTCTCTTCTTCCTCCTTTCCTCCTTTTGTTTCTACTCCCTCTTGCTCCAAACAAAGTTGTATATAGAAAAGTAATTGGTGGTCGCCAAAAATGCATGCTGGTGGGCCCCACCTACAACCACCACCTCCAGTTAACCACTGACCTGGGTGAAACTGAGCAGTCCTGTCCTAATCAGTGGGAAACTGAAAACCTGAACAAGAGAAAAATAATGTACACCAGCCCCCTGTTTACATAGCCTTCTAGCAGGATGCTGGGCCTTCCCAGGAAACCACAGGGAAGTTGAGAGCAGTCTTCAACAATTATACCTGTATTTCAAAACCTATTTAGTCACGTAGCTCATTATTTACAATATCTTTGTAGCATCATATTGTCCACACTTGTACTCATATGAGTAGATTTACTGAAAGGTAGCAAAGCGCAGCGTATGTGCTGTCTGGCATAGGTTTTGTAGTGGAAGGACATGGTACAAAATACTGTGCTTAGACCAATTTTTAACATTTCACACATTGAATGCATGCTGTACAGTGCAGTACACATCCAATGACTGAACTTTTTAAACTGTTAAAATTCAAACATTTCTCTTACTTAATGCATGTTTCGAAGAGACATAGGCCCTCATTCCGACCCTGGCGGTTTCAAACCGCCAGGGTGGAGGGCAGAGGAAGCACCGCCAACAGGCTGGCGGTGCTTCCAGGGCCATTCTGACCGCGGCGGTAAAGCCGCGGTCAGAAAAGAGGAACCGGCGGTTTCCCGCCGGTTTACCTCTGGCCCAGGGAATCCACCAGCGCCGCCATGGGGATTCCGACCCCCTTCCCGCCATGCTGTTCCTGGTGGTTTTTACCGCCAGGAACAGGATGGCGGGAACGGGTGTCGTGGGGCCCCTGGGGGCCCCTGCACTGCCCATGCCACTGGCATGGGCAGTGCAGGGGCCCCGTAACAGGGCCCCATAAAGATTTTCAGTGTCTGCTTTGCAGACACTGAAAATCGCGACGGGTGCCACTGCACCCGTCGCACCCTTGCAAATCCGGAGCCGGCTTCCTCTTTGCAGGGACTTTCCCGCTGGGCCGGCGGGCGATCTTTTGGAGATCGCCCACCGGCCCAGCGGGAAAGTCAAAATGACCCCCGCGGTCATTTGACCGCGGTGCGGTCTTTGGGCGGTTTCCGCCCGCCGCCCGCCGGGGTCGGAATGACCCCCATTATTTCTTGACCCAAAGCCAGGTCTGGCAATCTTCATAGATCTGGCTTTGCGTCATAAATATGGGTTGTAGCGTTGTAATGCCCAAGTACCACCGTCGGACTACGTAAGGTAGTGCGAGGTGCTACTTGAGATACATTACGTGCCAGTGTAGAACAGTTCTGCACTGAAAAATGCAAAGTTTCTCAACACTTTGCTCCACTTTGCATCATTTTGCATCACTTTGCATGAGTTTGTGGAGGCAGTAAGTGTTGATAAATCTGCCCCATGCATCCAGAGTCCCCGATTCTAACATTACCACCTTACATCATTTAAATATAGGAGGACCTGCTAAACAAGGAGACTTGGCTCATCATGAAGCCAAACCAGCAGACTGCACCACTCTCATACTGCACTAGACACATCCAGTTAAAGGGAGAATATATTTGTGTTGGTGCTGCCAGGGTGTGCGAACTCTAAAGGAGACAATGCTTGAAACCTTTGCATAGTGTAAAGTTTGTGAACTTTTCAGTTGACATTCAGACTTCCCTCTTCCTTAGGTCTTAGGTCAGTCTGTGGCACAGGGCGCAGCCTACTCACACATCAAATCATTTGTGAAATATGTTCCACAAAAATATACGGTTAAAAAGTAAAAAAAAAAAAAACTCATCAGACCACAATGGTTACAAAGCCCAGAATCATTCTTCATGGGCACCAATCCTAACGAAATATAGGCCATTGACCGTAAAAATTAAAAGTTCAATAATCTACTGATCTAATACAATGCACAATTAGCTCATTCTAACTTAATGCAGCACACAATAATACACCTGCAAAGAAGAGAAAAAACAAAGTGCTTGCAAGACATTTTATGGAAATGCAACATCTGCAACATTGGCCTGGTTACAAGTTTGGCCGTCATTAGAATCAAAAACTAAATTCTAAACGAGTACAGTTAGCATAAGTGAATATATTGAGTTCATTTAAGAAGGATACACATTCCCTTTACATTACATTACATGACACCAGATTTATAAAGCACATGGCAACCCGAGAATGGGCTTCCCAGCGCTAGAGAGGGAACAATGAGCCACAAGCAACTCTACTTAGGAAAGAGGTATGTTTTTAAGTGCTTATGACAGTGCAGCCAACTGTTTTCACTTCTCGATTTGACCAGAAGCGAGGTTCACCGCTTGGGGGCTAAATAGGCAAAAGACCGACCGACCGCCACCCCTGGATCTTTTTATCCTGGGTATAACTAGAAGGTCCAATACATCGGATCTGAGAGACCCACGAAGAGTCAATCAATTGATGATGAATTTTGGGACCATGCTCATATCTAGCGCGATGAACCAGGCAAAGTCCTTTAAACTGAATTCTGCTGCTCATAGGTAACTAGTGAAGTGTTGTGAGTGCTTCACTTGCCGAATGAAATTTTGGAAACTCCAAGAGAATCCGAGCTGCAGCGTTCTGGATTACTTATAAATTCCCGATCACCACTTTCGGGCTGCCTAAATAAACTGAATTCCCGTAGGCCAGGTGTGAAAGTATCAATGCCTGGACCACAATTCTTCTGGCCTCCAGTGGGAGAGTGTAGGAAAGTACCATCTTGCCTGGCATGTTACCCCCATATTTCACTGTATATATGTTGTTTTAGTTGTATGTGTCACTGGGACCCTGCCAGCCAGGGCCCCAGTGCTCATAAGTGTGCCCTGTATGTGTTACCTGTGTTATGGCTAACTGTCTCACTGAGGCTCTGCTAATCAGAACCTCAGTGGTTATGCTCTCTCATTTTCTTTCCAAATTGTCACTAACAGGCTAGTGACCAATTTCACCAATTTACATTGGCATACTGGAACACCCTTATAATTCCCTAGTATATGGTACTGAGGTACCCAGGGTATTGGGGTTCCAGGAGATCCCTATGGGCTGCAGCATTTCTTGTGCCACCCATAGGGAGATCTGACAATTCTTACACAGGCCTGCGTTTGCAGCCTGAGTGAAATAACGTCCACGTTATTTCACAGCCATTTACCACTGCACTTAATTAACTTATAAGTCACCTATATGTCTAACCGTTACCTGGTAAAGGTTGGGTGCTAAGTTACTTAGTGTGTGGGCACCCTGGCACTAGCCAAGGTGCTCCCACATTGTTCAGGGCAAATTCCCCGGACTTTGTGAGTGCGGGGACACCATTACACGCGTGCACTATACATATGTCACGACATATGTATAGCGTCACAATGGTAACTCCGAACATGGCCATGTAACATGTCTAGGATCATGGAATTGTCACCCCAATGCCATTCTGGCATTGGGGAGACAATTACATGATCCCCCGAGTCTCTAGCTCAGACCCGGGTACTGCCAAACTACCTTTCCCGGGGTTTCACTGCAGCTGCTGCTGCCGACAACCCCTCAGACAGGTTTCTGCCCTCCTGGGGTCCAGCCAGGCTTGGCCCAGGAAGGCAGAACAAAGGACTTCCTCAGAGAGAGGGTGTTACACCCTCTCCCTTTGGAAAAAGGTGTCAGGGCTGGGGAGGAGTAGCCTCCCCCAGCCTCTGGAAATGCTTTGATGGGCACAGATGGTGCCCATCTCTGCATAAGCCAGTCTGAACCGGTTCAGGGATCCCTCAGCCCTGCTCTGGCGCGAAACTGGACAAAGGAAAGGGGAGTGACCACTCCCCTGACCTGCACCTCCCCTGGGAGGTGCCCAGAGCTCCTCCAGTGTGCTCCAGACCTCTGCCATCTTGGAAACAGAGGTGCTGCTGGCACACTGGACTGCTCTGAGTGGCCAGTGCCAGCAGGTGACGTCAGAGACTCCTTCTGATAGGCTCCTTCAGGTGTTGCTAGCCTATCCTCTCTCCTAAGTAGCCAAAACTCCTTTTCTGGCTATTTAGGGTCTCTGCTTTGGGGAATTCCTTAGATAACGAATGCAAGAGCTCATCAGAGTTCCTCTGCATCTCTCTCTTCACCTTCTGCCAAGGAATCGACTGCTGACCGCGCTGGAAGCCTGCAAAACTGCAACAAAGTAGCAAAGACGACTACTGCGACCTTGTAACACTGATCCTGCTGCCTTCTCGACTGTTTTCCTGGTGGTGCATGCTGTGGGGGTAGTCTGCCTCCTCTCTGCACTAGAAGCTCCGAAGAAATCTCCCGTGGGTCGACGGAATCTTCTCCCTGCAACCGCAGGCACCAAAGAACTGCATCACCTGTCCCCTGGGTCTCCTCTCAGCGCGACGAGCGAGGTCCTTGAACTCAGCAACTCTGTCCAAGTGACTCGCACAGTCCAGTGACTCTTCAGTCCAAGTTTGGTGGAGGTAAGTCCTTGCCTCCCCACTCTAGACTGCATTGATGGGAACCGCGTGTTTTGCAGCTACTCCGGCTCCTGTGCACTCTTCCAGGATTTCCTTTGTGCACAGCCAAGCCTGGGTCCCCGGCACTCTAACCTGCATTGCACGACCTCCTGAGTTGTCCTCCGGCTTCGTGGGACCCTCTTGTGCAACTTCGGGTGAGCTCCAGTTCACTCCACTTCGTAGTGCCTGTTCCGGCACTTCTGCGGGTGCTGCTTGCTTCTGAGTGGGCTCTTTGTCTTGCTGGACGCCCCCTCTGTCTCCTCACGCAATTGGTGACATCCTGGTCCCTCCTGGGCCACAGCAGCATCCAAAAACCCTAACCACAACCCTTGCATCTAGCAAGGCTTGTTTGCGGTCTTTCTGCACGGAAACACCTCTGCACGACTCTTCATGACGTGGGACATCCATCCTCCAAAGGGGAAGTTTCTAGCCCTTGTCGTTCTTGCAGAATCCACAGCTTCTACCATCCGGTGGCAGCTTCTTTGCACCCACAGCTGGCATTTCCTGGGCATCTGCCCACTCCCGACTTGATTGTGACTTTTGGACTTGTTCCCCTTGTTCCACAGGTACTCTTCCCTGGAAATCCATCATTGTTGCATTGTTGGTGTTGGTCTTTCCTGCAGAATTCCCCTATCACGACTTCTGTGCTCTTTGGGGAACTTAGGTGCACTTTGCACCCACTTTTCAGGGTCTTGGGGTGGGCTATTTTTCTAACCCTCACTGTTTTCTTACAGTCCCAGCGACCCTCTACAATGTCACATAGGTTTGGGGTCCATTCGTGGTTCGCATTCCACTTCTAGAGTATATGGTTTGTGTTGCCCCTATCCCTATGTGCCCCCATTGCATCCTATTGTGACTATACATTGTTTGCACTGTTTTCTATTGCTATTACTGCATATTTTGGTATTGTGTACATATATCTTGTGTATATTTGCTATCCTCATACTGAGGGTACTCACTGAGATACTTTGGCATATTGTCATAAAAATAAAGTACCTTTATTTTTAGTATATCTGTGTATTTCTTATGATATTGTGCAAGTGACACTATTGAAAGCTTAAGATCTAAAATGAAGCCCAAACTTTTTACATCAGTTTTTGGTCCCTTCTTATGACAAATTCATTTATTATAATTCCACTACATATACGGGCGGCTCTCTTTCTGATTGAGAGTGTTATGTGCCTTTCTAAAGCCTGCTTGTTCCACGGGTAGAATTGCATTTTCCTCAACCCATCTTGTTAGGTGCATTAATATGCTTTTTGCAAATATCTTACCCACTGCATCTAACAAAGCAATTTGCCGATAATTTTGGGGTATCGATCTATCTCCCTTTTTAAATATGGGGACTATAAAACTCCCAGTCCAAGAATCCAGAACACTACCTTGAAGATAGCAAGCACAGAAAACCAGATGGAGGATCCTTGCCCAAAGTTGGGGTTCTCGTTGAATGACTGCCGTCTGGACCTCATCAGGGCCCATGGCGCTGGATGCCCGAATGGACTCTATGATACCCTCTATCTCTTGCACGGAGGTAGACAAGTCCTCTTCCCCTATCTTCAATTCCCCATTTTCTGCATAGAGGGCAAGAATTTACTCTCTCCAATCTTCCTCTGCTATTGGGGGGGCCGTAGGGGATTTACGATTTCTACAACCGTCGGGATAATAGCCCAAAATTTGCTAGAGTTTCTAGACACAGCAGCTTCCCTCAAAGCGACCCATTTCTGGTCAGCCATCTTCTGCCGGAGAGCCACCTACATCCAAGCTCTTCTTCTTTTTAGGAGGGTTATTTTCCTACCCTTATCCTTAGACTCCCACATGTGCTGCTGCCTTATCAATTATTAATTTAGCTGTTTAGCTTTAGGATGGAAGACTGAACCCTCTTATGGGTAGGCTTAATACGCTCAGGCTGACTATTAGCAATAATGTGTCCCATAAATGTGGTGAAATAGTTTAATGGGTCCCCCCCTCCATGCGTCAATGTGTCTCACCGTTTTTTCTAGTGATACTTTCGCAATTAATGTTTTAGCTGGTGTCCAATACAATCTCCCAGGTTTCCCATTAATACTAAGATTTTCACCTTTTAGGTTCCAGGACTCTATGGAAGGCAACCGAATTTTTAACTTTAGTTAAGGATCATGTGATCACTTAATGAGGTGTCAATAATTGTCATATCCTCGACTAGTTGTACAATATTATAAGAAGCAAAATAGTAGTCTATGATAGAGCTACTCTGAGATGACAGTCGTAGTCACTGCCACATGGTGATCAGCGCCATCCTGTACTTCGATGGTGTCTAATATCAGATTCCGAATCTCCCAAGAGATGATTCTCTTCCATATGTATGGGCATTCATCCTGGAACCATCTTGAGGGCTTTCATGAGGAGGATGTCCTAGATATGGACCATAAATGCTCAAGGCCTGTTGGGCACAAATGTGTTTTTTTGAGTACGATACTTCGGGGGCTTGCATCAACAAATAATTAATGATCTCTGATCTATCCGGGGTGAGGGACATAAGTTGGGAGAAGTCGGGCAATGATTCCAGATCATTTACAATATTAGGAGAGGGAAGATTCCTGATGCCAGGCCAGAGGCTGGACAAACACAGGTTGTCATTATCAATGGTCTGCGAGGTGCTCCTTTTAGCTACTTTATGAAATATAGGAGAGAGAGTATAAGCTGGATGTACGGAGGAATTCAATTATAGAACCAAAACATAATAACGATATAGCACATCGATGTGGCAGCAAGACTTCTTCTCAGGGTGCACTTCGGATGGCAGGGATAGAGAATTTGAGCTTGTCCGTCTTCACAAAAGCAGCTTTCTGGAGGGTAACAGCTGGGTCATTGATGAAGACAGGATAGACAGCTCTGTCCCCATTGAAGGGGATGGTCTTCTCATAAAAGGACAGCAAAATAGGGTCTCCGGGCTTCTGTGGTAAGTAGTCTTTATCCTAAAATAGAAGGACACAGAACCAGGATCACTGATACAGCTGCCATCATTGTGACACATCGAGGACAGGTCTGGGAGTGTTGATATCAACGTGACACTTAGGGCCTGATTTAGACTTTGGTGGACAGGCTACTCTGCACAAGCATAACAGATATCCTGTTAGCCATATTACAACAGCCATAGGGTAAAATGCACTTGTAATGTTATAGTGGCACCTACAGGTCAGTTCAGGGACTGCTGATATTGTAGTGAAACGTAAATTCTGGGCCATGGAGTGCGGATATTAAAGTGTCACCCACATGCCACATCAGGTAATGCGGATATTGGTGTGGCCCAACAGGCAATCTGGCAATGTTGATATGACAGTGGCACCTACAGGGCATGCCTGAGGCTTCTGATATTACAGCAACACCTACAGTGCACATCTGAATATAACAGTGACACCTCGAGGTCGGTCTGTGCATACTGATATTACAGTAACACCTTGACGTTGGTTCCGGGAGTGCAGCTGAAGGCAGAAAGAACAAAGAACTAATGTGACAGTAACACCTGCAGTTCATCCTGTGAGGCCTGCAATTACACTGACACCAACAGGTAGGGTCTGCGAAGGCTGCCAACTGCAGAGGCACAAGTTGGGTGGGCTGAAAGCGCAATTGAAGTACAGTTAGAGAGATACAGTGTGTTTGTGTGAGAGAGAGAGTAGTACTACTTGTACAGTGACAGCTACAGGTGGACACTCCAAGTGCTGCTGAAGTAAAACCAAGGATGGTGTTTACAGCGACACCTGCTGACAGACCCTGGGAGTGCTGATAAAGTGGCATACGATGGAAAACGGGAGAACCAAAGACTGTTTACTGTGACACCTGCTGACAGTCTGAGGTAACACATGATGCTGGGAAAGGAAAACCAGTGACTATGTTTACAGTGACACCAACTGGCCGGGGCTGGGAGTGCTGTTACAGTAACACTTGTCATGGAAGAAGGAGAACCATGGACTACACTTACAGTGACACCTCCTTGGGAAGGCTAGGAGTGCTGATGAACTAACAATCCACGAGAGAAGGAGAAACATGTCTTGTGTTTATAGTGACACCTGCTGGCGGAGTCAGGGAGTTCTGCTAAAGTAACCTTTGTCATAGTGGAAGGAGAAGCGAGGACTGCCTTGACAGTGACTCCTGCTGGCAGGGACAAGGATTGCAGCTGAGGGTACACATTCCATGGGACAGGGAGAAACATGCAGTATCTTTATTGGATGGTTTCCTTACCTGCAGGTTGGGGTGCACCATAGCTGAGATCTCTCCGTCAGCATCAATGGGGTAATCCTGAAGACCAAAATACTGATATGCTTCAGTTTGAAATGCTGGAAAGGTGACACCTGAAAGAAGAGACAGAGGTCATGACTCTGGGAAGGACATTAGAGGAGCAATAAGGTGGAGGGCCTGGACAATAAAGAGAGGAAAGAGGGAGAACATGTCAAAGGGGCAAGAATGAGGGTGTGGGTAGAGGGAGCGAAGGGCAGAGAGTGACAGGAATAAGTAGGGGAATACGAGAATGTCCTGGGACAGAAAAGGTATAAGGGAAAGGGAGAGTTGAAATGGGAAGGAAATGTACATGAACTAGGATATATTCTGCAGGTATAAGGACTGCATGTGAGTCAAGACACCTGCACATCACATCAGCAGGTCTCTAGAAATATATGAAGGAAATCAAAGTAAAAGCAGCCTGCCCGGACCCCAATGCACCCCCACTGCCCATCACATCAAAGTAGTAAGTACAGCCCCACAACACCTTAGGGCAAAGTGCATAAAACTAGTATGTACTGCAAGAGAACACCCCCACAGCCCCTCACATCAAAGTAGTAACTACAGCCCCACAACACCTTACGGTACAGTGCATAAAACTAGTATGTACTGCACAGGAACACCCCCACAGCCCATCACAACAAAGTAGTAACTACAGCACCACAACACCTTAGGGCACAGCACATAAAACTAGTATGTACTAGTATGTACTGCACAGGAACACCCCCACAGCCCATCACAACAAAGTAGTTAAGTACAGCACCAGACACTCCTACGGCCCAGTGCATAAAAGTGGAACCCTACCCACAGTCCAGTACATAAGAGCAGCATGTCCTGCCCCCACAAAATCCGCACATCCCAGCAGCGTGCCCCACCCCACACTATCCCCACAGCCTAGGAGCATGCACTGGCCCCACAATACCCAAGGCCCAGCACTTCAAAGGACTATGCACTGCCTCACCACACCTCTCTAGCCAATCATTTTAAGGAGGGCGCACTGTCCCCACACTGCTCCAGCATGTATGTGGTATTTCTATAGGAGGAATAATGCTTCTAGGCTGAAGGCCTTGAGGCGCTATGCTCAGGCCTAACACAGCCCAGGCAGATGACACTGCAGAGTGATCATGGTACAAAGGCCAAGCTGTGGGCAGGGAATGGCACAGACTAGGTAGTCAGTCAACCACCCCCTCACCCCAGTCCCCCTACAGGTAAATACATATAAAATATAATAATGCAACCAGTGGGAAATGCATTCTTTTATCCTATGACATCTTAGTTGGTTAATGCAATCACTGAAGACATCTCTGTGTGGAACCAGATCACAGAGAGGGCCATCATTTCACAACTGAATCCTGAATCTGATGCACTAGGGAACAGTGACATGTAATTATAGTGTTATAAGGACCCAGCCTGAGACTAAAAGCACGGTGAATATGCGAATCATTATTCTTTCAAAATTATACTATGCTCAGAGGAAGCAAACTCTGCAAAGTGCTTCAAGCTCAGATTTTAGATTTTCATCCAAAGCAGCAAACAAAGTTGCGCTGTGCTGTGTTCCATGAAATCGAGAGAAGAGGACACCACCATATCTACAAACACATGTCGCTCCTCCTCTCCTCCTGAGCGCTGGCGCACAAAATGGCTGACTAGTGCCACACACACATCTTTGCACCATAGAACATGCACGCGTGCGTATGTTGAGGCATACTTTAAAACTTTTCTTTAATTATATGTGTGCTCCACAGTGCAACACACATGCAATATGGAAAAAGTTTGGATAAATAAAAATATCCTTTTTAACACCTGCCATGAACTCAAGGAGGCCTTATTTCTTGGTGCAAGGCCCTTGCCATCATTGTAAGTAGTTTGGGCTTTGCGTCAAAAACTATAGGTGTAGCGGGGAACTTCCATATACCTCCCATGTGATGCTCCATATAACTTAGGGCTACTTCTCAGCAAAAATATAGTTTTGCGCCGGAAAGTATTTGTAAATGTTGTGCTACTTTGTGCTGCACAGAGGTTTAGTTTATCAGGCCATTTTGTATTTAAGATAAAGCAAGTGTGATGAAAATATATATTTTTAGTGATACGCAACCAGACCGTACCTAATGAAAAGCTTTTCCATTATAAGGACACACTACAGAACTCAGCTGATAACATCCTCAAAACGCCACCACTCAAAAATAATGAATCTTTGTCACCATGAATCTTCAAATGACTCCATCAATTGAAGCCAAATACTGGCTCCCAACCACACTTTGGATTTACTGATTAACCAGTCTTTGCACACAGTTACAATTCTTTCAAATAGTGCGCTCCCTGGCGGGAAGGCTTGTTTTTTCTTTTGCTTTCAGTTCCTCATTTTAGACCCCTTACCTTCCCGTTCTGCCATAACAAAAAGTATGCAAACTGTTCTTGTAAAATTAAAAAAATGGGAACATGATTTCCAATTGATCCCACTCTCCAGCCACTGAGGTTCTAAAAAAGACATTTGCAGGCAGCTGAGTCTTTGTTCATTTTTCTTTGCGTTGTGATGTCACTCCCTCTCTGCCTAATCAGCCCACTTGCAAGGTGTCCATAAAGGACATGGCCACCTTGGGAAATGTGAGGAGCTGAATTCCATTCTGCACAATTATAAGACATCCAGTGTTCCTGAACCCAGATTTTCTCGGTACCGGAACAACAACCCAATGTTTACAGTGTGGAAAACCCTGCAGGTTACACCAATATGAGAAAAGGCTGTATTGTCGCCGGGCCCCTTCTATGATCACTGCTTAAACCTCAGACAAGACACAAGCAATCTTCACCCTGCTTACTCCCTTCACCCCTGAATTACCACAGCCCCGTACGTTTCTACCACAGTTCTCTGTGCGTCCTCTTCCACTCGCCGGAGAGCAGGTGGTAAATGTGTGTGGTAAACCCCACAGAAAAGGGAACACCATGTGGCAGGCTTGAGGTAGTCTAGGAATATCTGGTTGAGGTCACGTTAACAGGTTAATAGAAACAGGGCTGCAACCCAGCTTTGTATGTAAAAATATATACAATTTTGTACTTAGTAGAACACAGACTTGTATGTTCACACAAACACTTAGTGGACTTTGAATGCACCACATATATGCCAGTCACTCATATATTACAACTTGTCTTTTGCTGTAAGACCTATTTATTTTTCAATTTGGATTTCTCCGACCTACAACTTCCTAAGGGCTCTTTTCCAGGCAGTCTCTCATCTCCCCCGTCTACCCTGTGTCAAAATGATTCACCCACCCTCCTCCCTCCAGGTTGTTTATGACAATTTGGCCTCTTTTTCTATGAGAAGATCAGGGTCGTGGATGACTTTAAGGCCCAAGTAATGGTTTCATCCTGTCTTATGCAGCATGTTTACAAGCATTTACACTTTTTTGTCACTTGTCTCACATCGATCCCAATGATTAAAGAAGAAAAAGAGGTTTCCTCCTTGCTTACCTCTGTGAAGTCCACAGATGACGCCTGTCCAGTCTGGACTCTCAATCAATCATAATTTACAGGGAGCAACTAATCACCTGTAAGGGTCTCAAGGCGCTGTGAGGTGTTGGTCTTCTGTACTTCAGTCAAAGAGCCAGGTCTTGAGGTCCTTCCTGAATTGAGGTAACAATAGTGACTGCCTGAGGTGGAGTGGCAAGGTATTCCAGCTCTTTGCTGAGAGGTAGGCGAAGGATCTTCCTCCAGCGAAGGTCTTCCATAAGCGGGTTACGGTGGGTAGTGCCTGTTGAGCACAGCAGAGAGGTCTGGTGGGGGAGTGGAAGGTGATGCCGTGGTTGAGGTAGGTGGGTCCAAGGTCGTGGAGAGCCTTGAAAGCATGGACGAGGAGTTTTAAGTTGATTCTTTTCTCAACGAGAAGCCAGTGGAGGTCTCTAAGGTGTCTGGTGATGTGTTCGCAGCGAGGGATGTCCAGGATGAGTCTGGCAAAGGCATTTAGGATGTGTTGTAGTTTCTTCAGGTTCTTCTGGGTGGTGCCGTCGTAGAAGGCATTGCCATAGTTGAGTCTGCTGATGACCAGGGCGTGGCATCAAAATGCATGCAAAAGATTATTCTACTGTCAAACATAGGGGGTCATTATGAACACGGCGGTATTTCTCACCGTGTTCATGCTGGCAGTCTAAACATAGACCGCCAGCCCCCTTGAGACCCCGCCGGCCATATAAACAACATTCCACTGGGCCGAAGGGCGGAAACAGTGTTTACGTCAGCCAGCCCAGTGGAATGCTGGGCCAAGATATTGCCGACGGCTCCACATGGAGCCATCATCAATGCCGCAGTGCGGTGGGTGCAGCAGCACCCGTCGCGCAGATCATACGGGCAGTGACCTGCGTGACAGGGCTGTACACAGGGGCCCCTGAGCACCCCTTCCGCCAGCCTTTCCCTGGCAGGGAAAACTGCCAGTGAAAGGCTGGAGCAACAAGGGTTCTCAAGCTGCGCCGCCCTGTCGGATAGAGAATTCCGCCATCGTCAGGCTGCCTGTCGGCGGAAGCCTGGCGGTGGCGGAGGGCCGCCTGTGGCGGTCTTCCCTTGTTGGTCATATGGCAGTCCAGACCTCCATGCCGTGGCGGTAATTTCTGCCACCGCCGGCATGGCGGTCTGGACCACCATGTTCATAATGAGGCCCGTAGTCTGGGTATTTCATTCGGATACAGTGTGTAATAGGTAACCAATCAAAAGCACTGCACAATGAAAGCGCTGCTGTGTGCAGTGATTCAATTACAAACGGGTAACCATCTTGTCAGCGTGGTACCTCTCTTCTGCCCCATTCAAGGAGGTCCCTTTCATTGCCCAGGCTAGGCTGACTGCTGTAATCAGTATGGACATTTAAGTGCATTGATTATGTAGAATATGGGAAAACTTCTTGAAGGCATTTTGGAGAAATGTATAACAAATGATGCATTTTATACTGCACACTGCCTCTGCAGGATTTAAAACCAACATTGATATTATAGAGGGTTTGACTCTGTTCTGTGGGCTTCAGAACAGAATTGAAGCATGGCTGTTGTTAGTGTAACATACGCTATTAAGGGGCACAATTTCTGTCTCTGTTGAAGTGACACATGCTAAGTGTTCTGGAGGGAAAAGGAACACTTGTATCGTTGGCATGCTAGAACACCATTCATTGCAAAGGTATTTCAAGACATCCACCTTTTTTCACAGTTTTTTAGGCATGGTGGCTTCGTGTGAGGGAGTGGCTCAGTTATCTAATATGAAAACTGATTAATATGGGGTGCTAAGAAGATCAATTTTATCTTGATTTAAAATAGCACAGAGTAATTCACAGGAGGTGATGTTGCCAGAGCAGAATTCCAGTTTCGGAGTCGGTCTGTAATCAGACTAATTTCAGTGATTCTGTTTTACCCTGTGTCGTGGGAATACAGATAACACAAATTACTCCTGCTCGCATAATTAAGAGTAATTTGGGGGAGCATCCTAATGCAAGAGCACATTTAGCGAGCGAGAGCAGCTGCTCAAGCTCACTATTTCTGTCCTGCTGTACTTAACGCTATTTCTTAGTGCAAAATGCGGAAAATATTGCTAAATGCAGGGAGAAAGTAGAGGTTAATCCTACTCCGAAAGCACATTTAGCGAGTGCGAGCAGCTACTCACGCTAGCTATTCGTGTTGTGTTGCATTTATTTCTATCTTTTAGAATGAAATGCATCCTCCCATCCATTTTGGATGCAAGCGGCTATTTTTATGCCAAGAAATAGTGCTAAATACAGAATTACTCTTCTTGTGTAATAATACGTAATCTTGCGGGATGATTAAGAAATTCCACGTGATTACTCTACACTGAATTACGTGAGTTACACCCACCCCTAATTGTCAACTGATTGGTACTCACTTATTCAATCAGAAGAGGAACAAAAGAGGTATTAGGAATAATACCTGAGACTTGCCAGTCACACATCCCTCACACCGGGTCCTGTAACCAACTAAACGTAATATTGTGAGACGGGTACATGTGTGCAGCCTCAAACAAGTATATGTTGCAACATCTAGATGAGTTGAAGGAAATGCGCCTTTAGTCAACTGTCAGACAGCAGCGCCTTTCTGGAGATGGAACTAAAAATAATTCATGAGCCTATTGTCAATTAACACAGCAGATTTTCTGACAATTTGCAAAAAGTATTGTTTTCTTGAAATAACCTTGGTAATTGAAATCTGTAGAAGCTACTGTTTAGCTGTCAAATCACTCATTCCCATAAGGGGGGAATGAGTGTCAGCAGATTGTAAACATTGTCAAATCCACTAAAACATGTTTTTTGTAATCCTATTGAGTAAGACCCATTTATAAAAAATACACAATTTATGACTTGATTTTGTTGCATTTGCACTAATTGCCCCATTGTTTAAAGTGTTTACAGGCACAATGTGTGGAATCGGTACTTCTGACGTCACGTTGTGGTAAACCGCGCTAGAGCCCGCTTAGTGCCTTCATTTCAAAATGCCCATTTTAACTTAGCATTTCTTTTCTGATGGTGACATTTTACATGTTTTTTCACTCATGCTATAACGTACTGATAATTCATTGTACATGCAGCTTCTATCTTGCAAGCGTTGCTGCCATCCAGTCTGTACACTTCATCCAAGGTTAAGCACACAAAATGCGATACACAAGTATTGTGATTGTCCATGGAGACAGCTCCACACTTGCAGACATGTCATAGAGCCTGCACCTCTGACACAGTGCGACACGAACGGCGCTTCTATTATAAAAACTGTCCATGCGCTACATTCAGCAGAGGAGCACTTCGGCTAGAACTATCCCGGAACGGGGCTCACAATGGCCGAGATGCAGTTTTGCTGACTCTGACCTCTATCCTGCACAGGACGATAGCCTACACTACACCAGACCAGCTTCCTGGCGTCCTGCTACATCTTACTGAGGCATGGAGGGGTCGACTTATCCCAATTGATCTGGCAGAGGATACTCTCACATTGCTACCCATAGAGCAGGTAGTAACAGGTAGGAGTGTACCAACATAATGTCACTATCGTGGTTGAACTTTTTATCTTTTTCACCATTTTCGTAATTTTCGTAACGCTAACGTGCTTTGTCTTTTTTGCCTAATAATCACAGTCCATGTTTTGTATGCAAGAATAAGATTGTTGCAATAAATGTTCTGAAAGTAATTTTCGCATCATTCCTCTGCCTCAGCTTGGGTACGCAGTGTGATAACGAAAGGGTAGATCTGTTTTCACGATTTCCTTGGGAATCTGAGTAGTCATGTTTGAGGTTGCAGATACCCTCTGGTACCGCTGTGTTTAGGGGCACAGATGGGCCACTGTGAGCTAGTTAGGAATTGTGTCAACATTTCCTAATGATATAGGCAGACTGAGTCCCTATGCACTGGTGTTTATGTTGACAAGATACAAGGTCCTACTTGATTCTTAGGAACCATAAACAACGTCACCTCTGGGCTAGGTAAGACGACCTGAGCAAACTGGCGTTCTTTGAAGAACTCATGAATGAGAATCAACTGTAGCAACCCAATAAAATATCTGGAAATACCAGTTACTAACAGGCTTGGACTCACTCTCAATTGTGTTGTTCACATACACACTGGCGTATTTACCTTTGATAACAAACCCAGCCAACAAAATGGATGACGTGTTAAGGCATGAGCCAAAATTGGTGTGTCATTTTGTTTTCAGTCGTGATAATTGCTACTTCTTGATGACTACACAATGTCCTGGGCACATAACAAAAACACACATTTTATAAACCACAAGGATGCTAGGGTTGGGCTGTCATCAGACCTGCAGAGAGAGGCCATACATTGAATGGGTGCAGAGAATGAACTTAGTGAACAGCGAAGCACTGCGTACAGAGGCACTTACTCCTAGTATTTTAAATAAAACCCAAGGACAAAGCACTACACGGAGTAGGCAAAGATCCCCCCTGCTTTTCTATCACCCTAGAGACAGGACCCCAAAACAGAGAGGCCAAGAATAGTTTGAGCAAATTAAATAAACCCTTCTTAGCACCTTGATGGACACCACTCAAGAAGAGAGAGCAAGGGAGGTTAGAAACTATTTTCACCTAAACCGGGGGAACCTCTTGTGGTCAGATGAATGACTTACAGGGGCTCGGAGAATTATCCCCGTGCTGGCGACGTGTTTTGATATAGATATATGTTGAACCCCCAGCCCCCCCACCTCATCTAGTCCTCGCATTCAACTTACTGCCACAACACGTACAACTCTGCTTTGTCTCCAGCTGTGTCTTTAGTCTTGTAACACAACTGCTCTTCTCTGTCTATGCCAGGCCTTTATTAAAAAAAAAAATACATCTGCTGGTAATATTTAACCTATGACCTCATGGGTAGTGCTGGAAATTAGATCCAGACGTATACATGCTTCTGTGAAGAACTTCCTTACTTCTCTACTGAGGCCAGTAACCTTTCTCATGATTCTTGTTGTATTGCCAGGGCTCTGAACTGTCCTGCTATATATGCATTGCTACTCTATTGGAATAAGCCCATCGATTCGCCCTCCCTTATTACAGACTTGGGATCAGATTTATTAAACTTTGACGAAGTGCAGTAGAGTCTAAATCAATCCTTGGAGGAGGCGTTTTCCCTGATCTAAGAATACGTAGAAAGAGGAAACTTCATGGAGAAATAACAATATTTCTCCGCATTCCACCTCTGTGGGGAAGGTGAAGCACTTTGAAGCACTTTGAAGCATTCCCAGGCTTACTAGTCTTGCTAAATCTGGGAATGAGCCAAAATCCATGGGTAGATACATGGGAACGCCCACACTCGACCCATGGATTGCCTTCCCAACGCAGCGCTGCCTTGCATTACTCCAGGTTTACCAAGCAACGCAGGTCCATGGAAGGTGGCCTTGTGTCACTTGATAAATCTTATTTAAGGATTACGTTGACATCAGGCGTGATGCAAAGGCAACACAGTCCAATGATAAATCTGGCCCAAAATGCATATTTTACTCCTAGGAGCCAGTAAGTCAGTGGACACAGTGACTGTCTTCATCTCCCAACCTCAAAAAACAGCACATTCCCCACCAACTGAGAGGCCAGGGAGTGATGTGCAGACAGGAAAACAACGGACTGGCCATCAGTTTTAAAGCCATGAAGTTCCAGATCCCACAGGGCCTCGTGCATGAGGGGCCAGAAGCTATCTTTGCCTCCTTTCCTTGGTTGAACTTGTCAGTGAAGTCCAGGCAGCACTTCACCAGGTTCTGGGTGTAATTGAAGGCGTCGGCTGTTAGGGTCTCCACATTTACGGGCCCAACCTCTAGCGCTGTGGAGAGAAGAAGAGGGCTGTCATCAGGGGGAAGAGGTGGGGGAAGAGTGTTGGGTGAAGCAGTTCACATCTACAGACCCTGGACTTACCCAAGTGTCTAGGATTTAACTTCCTAGATCTGACATAAAAAAGCAGGACATAGCTGCAGTTCTAATATCGTTCCAACAGAAGGCAGGGCAGAGGAAGATGAAAGAGCGGGTCATACATGTGTTTCTCACTAGTAGACAGCAGTATAGGACACAGCTGTCACTCTTAAATTACCCATTAGATGTGAGAAAAGATCATAGCTGGAGTTGACATCTTCCACCACCAGAGGGCAGAGTGCTTCACTGCTGGGTCTGGGTACTGCTTGTTAAGGTGGCTGCATTTTATATATATGTCTATGGTCTATTGCAGTGGTATTGAAAATACCAGCAGAGGAATTCTATTCAAGAGTCTCAGAGTCCATCTCCTAGTACATAGCAGCATTAATTTGTGATTTCTGAAAGTGGACGCCAGGGCCTGAAGGTGGTGGCAGCAGTTAATATCTGGACAGCATTCAAGAATAAATGGAATTATTCACATTGCAGCCAGGCTCCCTTTCTCAGTTTGAGAATAAGCTCTTTCACCTGCTGGTGTATGCAATACCATGCTTCACAGTTTACGGACCCCTATCCTGCTGGGCCATGATTGCACGTAAGCCTTCTTGAGCATTCATGAACCTGGATCCTGCTGGACCAATATAGCATCCTAAACAGCTCAGGCATTTACAGACCTGTCCTTGTGGACTTGGATCCTGTTGCACCATGCCAGCATCAACGCCAACTCAAGTATTTAGGGACCTGGATCCTGCTGGGCCTCGACAGCACTGCAGCAAACTAGACCGCCATCTACTACAAGCTCAGCCACTAGAGCTGACCCAAGTCTTGCTTCAGTGATGCAATATTTGATAACCCATATGATCCTGAACATTCCTGAGATCAGGACTGCGGTTGCTCCCTCTTTTTGAGATGTTTGAAAGGAGCAATGGTTGAGACGAAGGAGGGTATTAAGAGGATGGCATATGCAGGATATTTGCCAATTTTTGAGGGATGTCCCGATGTCTTAAATGTAAATTGCACAATAACGCCATCAGCACTGAAAGGAGAAGAGTACAGGGGAAATGATCCCAGGATCACTCGCAGTCAAAAATAATAAACAAGCAAAAACTCTTGGGAGGACACAAGCGGAATGAGATTCTGACTTGAGTTCAGGAAAAATCAATCTTATGGAGTAGGTAGCACATGAGAATTTCCCAATAGCGCTGCTCCGGGGGCTTCAATACCATGGGGAAATAGCAATCGAAAATAGGGCCGAGCACTCACACGAGGATTTAACAGGTGAGAGGCAACACCTCAACATATAATGTTAAACAACACCTTGGCTTCTCATCATTCATGTCTCCCAGGCTTTGGCAAAGGTGCAAGGAGGGAAGATAAATGTTCTAAACACAAAATGTTTTCTCCTGACTAATAAAATGATTGTGACCCTATTGGATAGATAAATATCACAGGGCACTCTACTCAAAAGGGAATAAAAAACATGGGGTAGGTTTCTGTCCATGAAACAAAATGTTCATTTTGATGTCAACACCATTTTAAAAACAACTTTATTTGTATGGGCTAATTCATGACAATCAGCGTGTTTCACTGCTGTGGTCGCATTCATCAGGACTAAAATCCCTTTTAGACTGAAGATGCCTGATATCAGTGCCCTCGCTGCTATCTAGTGAGACTTGGTGTCTCAAATAGAGAAATCTTTTCAATGCTGATATTCCAATTCTTGGCGTATGTTTTGGGGAACTAGCCCTCCATATCATCCAAATGCAGATAGCGTTCTAGCATACCAGAGGCACCAAGAAAAATCAGTGATGCATACAACATGAAAACTCATCCAAGTAAGCAGAATATGCTTTAGATATGAGTCTGCACTAAACACCACCAGCATAGGTTTTCATGACCACACTGGCGTTGTTCTCCCATCGGGGCTACTCTACTTCATGGCCGTGACTACGAACGAGCAGGTGCTGGTGTTCAGATGGGAGCTTTCATCTTCTTATGTTCTGGTGCATATCTTCATGCAGGAACATGTGTCCGTAGAATTTTAGTGATGGCTTGCAGAGTTCACTACAGGTGAGACTGGTTCATCAAAGTGTCTTTCAGTTCACCCAGGTCTTCAAATAGATTGTGAGAAAGCCTGGGCAAATGAGGAGCATGTGCGACCCATGTGTGAATGCTTTTACACTGGATGGCTCTAACTGAATACCTTCAGAGAGCTCAGCAAATGTTTTATCAGTCATGGAGTATGATTGCTCCCCTGCTTATGGGGGCTTGAGCCCAGTGCTTAATTTGTGCTGGTGGTTTCCGGTGCTCGGTACCTGTGCTTAGTTGTCAACACCAGCTCTTATGCCAGTCTGCCACATGGTGGTGCTCTTTTGTAATTTAAAGATGAGCATAACAACTGTTGCCAAATATACACATTATGCATTAAAAATGACTATTGCCTATCTCCAAAACCCTTGTTATACCTTTGTGGGACTGGAATAGTCTGAATTGCCCCACTTGTAGGAGTGTTATGTTTAGTAGTTGTGCACGTGGCTGAGCTGGCAGGGCAGTGGGTGGTGCAAGCTGCAGTGGCCTCCTGATGAGGGTCCTGTAACTTTTTTATTTTTTTTTATTTTTACAAATTAAGCACTGAACCAGGTGTAGTAAATGATGGATGTTTGTGATAGTTGCATTCCCTCACCTGTTTAAGCAATTCCTTTGAGCTGTTGCCATTTTACTGCACCCATCTCCATCTTGCCTCATGCTCCCCTCTTCATGCTAGCCATTCTGTGCCCCTCCACAGGTATTTCAACATTTTGAATCTCTGTGCCTTGTTTTTCATAGTTTCAAGTTACTGGTGCTCTGTGGTCTTGTATTAGTGACTATTGTCTCTGATGTTCCTTACATAGCCTGAAGCTCGGTTCAGCTACCAGAAAGGAAGGAGCTACAGCTGAGGTTATCTGAACCTTTCTTTGTAGATTATGGGTGTGATTGAAGGAGACCAGAATTCCCCCCTTGGTCTCCTTAGAGGGAGAAGTGAATCTCATGCACAACTGTGATCTGTACCTCTTAACATTTTTCTTAAATGAAATATAACTTCCATGTATTACCCTAGAGTAGGGTAATGTATGTGCCCGTGCCATCACAACTGGTAGATTTCTATTTAAGTAAAAACATAAAAAATTATGTTAAGTATATCAATAACTTACTTATCCCACAGCGGACAATGGACGTAATTTTCTCGGAAGCGTTCTTGGGTACCATGTTCAGGTAGATGTGAGTCTTCAGAAAAGGAAAGTTATTCTGTAGGGTCAGAAGAAAGGAGTATGAAGGAAACACTGCAGGTGAAGTCACTCTGGACTAACTTACGTCAAGGTGTTATCAGACACTGGCATGGAGATCTACTTACGCAGTACATGCCACACATTGAGTACGTGTCTCCTCATGTGTATCCTTGTGGTACCTACTGGTTGGATAGGTGAGAAGCACAGATTTCATACGATGCAAAGTTCCTTAATCTCAGACTGGATATCTCCTATCAGAATGGGTTTGGCCACCAAACAACTACATGTGATCCTAGGACAGAAGTCTATGAGAAGAGGTGACAATGAGCTCCTATTGATGCTCCTGGATTGTGGGTGAGGATACAGGTGCAGTTTAAACAAACTCTGCAGCATCTTGCGCTTCTTGATGCTGCCGGACAAACAGTTGAATGAGGGTTTCCACTCTTCAGCAGGACCAGGCAGAAGCGGGCCCTTTGAACCAGGATACAGAGGAGAAACAATGGAGTGGACCAGTCACTGACTTCCTGTGGTCCCTGCATCTACTGTTTTCTAGCCCTAACAGTGTACCACTTACACCATCTAATTACAACATGTGATTGTCAGGTTATTCCTGGTTACAGGTTTAGTGACCCATGACCCCTGGTAGTGAGAGTGAGTAAGTTTATCTAAACCTGCACCTACATTTCTGTTTCTTCTACAACTCCTCCTCCACCCCCTCCAGCCGCCCCATTCCACTGTTATGCTTGTCCACAGGAACCCACTGGCATTATTGACCACTTTAATCAATGAGTTGATGCCTGCTGCAGGCTTTGCACAACCCACTCAGAGAGCTGCGCACCACAAATACACATTATGTAAGCATGTCAGTTTCCTCTGAAAGCCTACTGGGGTCAGCGGCAAAACCAGAAGATAAAGGGCCCATTTCACAAAGGTAAACTTAGACCTGAAGCCTACGTTTAGACCTAAAGTCTAACTTTAGACCTGAAGTCTAAGCTTAGACTTCACATCTAAAATTAGACTTATCGACTAAAGTTAGACTTATGGACTAAAGTTAGACTTCAGGTCTAAATTAGGCTTATGGTCTAAAGTTAGACTTCAGGTCTAAAGTTAGACTTATGGTCTAAAGTTAGACTTCAGGTCTAAAGTTAGACTTATGGTCTAAGCTTAGACTTCAGGTCTAAAGTTAGACTTATGGTCTAAAATTAGACTTCAGGTCTAACGTTAGACTTATGGTCTAAGCTTAGACTTCAGGTCTAAAGTTAGACTTATGGTTCAAAGGTAGACTTCAGGTCTAAAGTTAGACTTATGGTCTATAGTTACAGTTCAGGTCTAAAGTTAGACTTATGGTCTAAAGTTACAGTTAAGGTCTAAAGTTAGACTTATAGTCTCAAATTAGACTACAGGTCTAACGTTAGATTTATGGTCTAAGCTTAGACTTCAGGTCTAAAGTTCGACTTATTGTCCAAAGGTAGACATCAGGTCTAACGTTAGACTTATGGTCTAAGCTTAGACTTCAGGTCTAAACTTAGACTTGAGGTCTACGTTTACCTTTGTGAATCAGGTCCAAAGTGTATTTCGACTCCATTGCAGATGGTATAGGATTTAATTGCACTGGAAGGTGTAAGAAGACCAGCAATGGGGCCAGCACACATCCTTACTTATGACAATTGTTACCTTATTAGCACATTGAATACAGCAGCAATAGAGGGGAAATGAGGGGATCAGTACAACAGACTAATAATATTTCGAGCACCCGCGCATTTATATAAAGTATCCACTAAATCCATATTGAAGATCAAGGCTTTTGTTCCATACTCAACAACAGTGAGTAAAGCATGTGAAATATAAGCAGGAACAACATGGATTACCTTAACGTTCTTTTACACTTATTGTTCAGAAGTCGATCAGAGTTTTTGCATGAAAAGTTAAGGACATGGAACATGGCCTGAAAGGGACCCTGTTTCAATGTCAGTTTCAAATGACGATCTTTGCAGAGACCTGGAGGGACCTGGCCCACTTAAAGCCCTGGAGATAGCCACTATTCTTTTATACTCATGAGGTATGTAATATACTTGAGGTGGTTACCTCTCTGGTAGGCTGAAGGTGAGAGAACAAGGGGGAACACAGTCTATTTCTGTAATTATGCTGAAAATGGGAGAGAGGGCTACCTCGTGTTTTAAGGTACCTCATGAATGTATAGGCAACTGTCTGTCTTGCATACGCTACTCTCCAACCAATCTGCAAGCTGCACTCACTGCCACTGAGCCGTAGTCCCCAGTTCAAGATGGCCGACGCGGCCTATGCCCCCCCAAAAAACCACAGGAACAGATGGGAAACCAAGGAGGTGACTGAAATGGAGCTGCCCTGTTCAGTGCTTAATTTGTAAATAAAAACAAGCCAGTGCCCAAAATTCTGCTCTTAAACATGCAGCTGTTGCAATTAAATGTGCGAACACAGAATACTGATGCAGCGTAATCCTGAAGCCACCTCGGGCCTCTTTAATCTATTTAAAGCCACTCCCTGCCCCTACAGCTCACTCTTGCAGCTTTCTCCTTTCTCCTTTGTAACGCTTTTTCATTTTTCTCTTCCTCTGTCTTTCTCATATGTCTTCTGCTCGCAGTAAATGCCTGATGCAGACAAATATGGACCGGCCCTCAAAACTAAGTGATGGTGCCCTGCACCGGAAACTATCGGCTTGAATTAAGCACTGGCCCTGTTCCTCTTGAAAGCAGGCTTCTACTGAGGCAGTACCTGAGATCTTCTGGGCCCAGGCCGATTAGTTAATCTACAACTTCCCATTCAATCCTGGGGTACAAGCACTGCTCCTGGAAAGTAGCAATTCAAAAACTGTGGACCTCTTTTAGGCCCCCCCCTGTGACCCCTGTCTTGCACCTTGTGACCCCTGCCACTGCCACCCCTACTTCAAAGGTGGCAAAATTAGTACCAGGAACACAGTGGCAGCTCATCCTTATGAAGGTTGGTTTAGGCCCCAAACTCCTTCTTTCTCAATGTTTTTCCTACACTAATACTGAATATTGTTTCATTATTCATTGTTAATGTAGTAAAAAATACAATTGGCTGGAATATGACCTTCCCCGGCAGCTGAGGTAAGTAAAAAAATGCTTTTAAATGTATGATGAGGTCAAAGGGCATGTGATGTCAGTTCCACTAACCCAGGAATTTTGGTGGATTGATGTTCATGTCAGAAATATGCCTTTTCAGCAGAGGCCTGCATTTGCGCGCCGTGCAAACCTTCTCGTGAGCTTAAGAAAACACTGCATGACTTACTGTTTCTTACAAGAGTTACCCACTTTCTGACTTTTCCATGTGAACTGGGCTAATTGACTTCACTTACAGGCACTGAAATATTACACTATGCAAGGCTTATGCATATAGGCCAACATTTTAGAGCAGACAAGTGGGAAATTAAAAAAAAATTGTCAAGAGAATGTATTTTTCCCACTGACTTTTATTGAAGCAGAGGCAATCTGCCTGACCCGGATCTTTTGGTATGTATGGTGACCGACAATCAGCATTTCATATTTGACAGTTGAATTACATGGCTCAAACAAAAACAGAGTTTTAATCTGTGGCAAACAAAAATAAAATGTTGGAATCTTCCCCTCCAAGAATTATGGAGGAAGTGTTAACCTTTGATGTCAGAGGTCATGGAGAGGTGAGCGTGTGTGACAGGCATCAATATCAATGCTTTATTTTTGGCAGTTTTGCAAAACTCCAATCGGGTTTCTGCATGCAGGAATCAGGAGGAGGGAGACTAGTCTTGAAATCGGTGGTCTACCTCATGAAATGGGAGGGTTGGTATGTATGCTTATAACTCAAGATAGACTTTGAGGCATGGGTTGCAAAACACTCATAGGGCCACATGTATGAACACATTTCCCCATAGACACAAAGTGGGTAAAACCCTTTGATACATCTGGCCTATAATCGCTTAAACTCAGAATAAGCCAAGCCTTCCTTCTATCTGCAGCACACACTTCTCAGAACTAAGAGTCTGGAAGGGGGACAAACTGTCCTCTTTTTCAGCTGTGAATAGATCATAGTCTGCAACGGATTTCACCATCTTGGACCACCACTGCCGAAGTGCGATCATATGATATGAGAGTGTGACCCACTACTTTCTTGTTGAGGGAGGCGAGGTGGGCAGTATGCTAGACCCTAAGAAGGTCTTCAGACGTATGCATCAGTGCAACTTTGTCCAAGCTTGGAGAGATGCCCTGATAATCACATAGGGTGACCACCTCTCTTACAGACACTGTTTCCAGTTCTCCACCCTCAAGTGATAAGCTAATACATTTTGGGCATTTCAGCCTTGTTTTATTCCATAAACCGTATTAGACTGACACACCTGAAGTCAATGATTTGTCAGTGAAAAGTTCAGGACTCTAGACAGTGATAGCAATGACCTGGAGTGAGGTGGTCACCCGGTAGTCACAGGGCTTCCAGAATAAGAGGCTGTGGCAAAGCCAGGTTTGATGGATGATACAGCAGCCCTTACAGCACGATTATTGCCAGATAAGGACACATTTATAAATATTTCAGTAAGTAGCAAATGGTACAACAGATACTATGGGGCATGTTTACAAGAAACTAGTGCATCAGCACTGCTTGCGTCACCCTTGCCACACCTAATGACACCATGCGCGTGCCATATTTACAATATGGCGCACCATGGAGGTCATTAGGACAATAGTGTCAGAATTGTTGAGGCTACTGTGGTGCTTTGTTGCACTAGCGTAAAAAAGTTTGACGCTAATGCAGCAAAGTGCAAGGAGGCCCACAGGTTACTATTGGTGCCTCATTTTAACACCTGCTCTGAGCAGGCATTAAAAATGACACCAAAAATGGCACAATGAAATGTTGTAAATTTCACTACACCATTTTTGCAGGCCATCTAGTGCCGGAACACCCCCTTCATACATTATTCCTGACGCAGGCATAATATGGCGCAAGGGGGTGCAAAGTGGCGCAATGCATGTATTGTACCACTTTGTAAATATGGCGTGGTAAAAATACCTCCTTAACACTACATTAGTGTAAATAAATGATGCTAATGTGGCACAAGGAAGTACTTGGGGCTTGTAAATATGCCCCCCATGTTTTTCCAGTCCTAAGTAACGCAAATAGCAGGAAATGTGATTGCCCAGTTTACTGGTACGCAACCTGAAAATGATGAAGGTCAAGTACCTTAAAGATAAAGATGTCAGCGTGGTCACACTCACCTGCACGTAGTGCGCCAGGTGCATGCCCAGGTAGTTCTCCGCATTATCCAGGATGATGGTGACCCCCATGTTAGAGGGGGTGGAGTGCATGTCCAGTAGCAGATCGTAGGGATCGGGTGAACCCTTGGGACCGAAGATTAAGTTAATCTCCTTGGCTCTTTTTTCTTCATACGGTGTGTCCTCTGTGTCTGGGGCACTGGAACAGGGCGAGCAGGTGAAGAGTGGGAACAGAGAGATAATACGCTTTCATTAGACTAACAAGTAAAGTAAATTGACTCTCCCCCTAAACCTGATGGACCAAATATCAGCTGACATCCTTCATTGGTTGCAGATGTGGAGATACGCTTTTGTGACTTACAGACATAGGGCTCAATCTAAACAAAGGTTTAGACCTAAAGTCTAACTTTAGAGCTGAAATCTAAGTTTCCACCTGAAGTCTAACTTAGATCTGAAGTCTAATCTTGGATCGACCTTAGCACTTGCACCCAAAAACTGGAACTCGCTCTCAGAACGTTTCGAGGACTTCGGAAAAGTCATTGGACCTGATTACGATCTTGGCGGAGGGGATTATTCTATCACAAACGTGACGGATATCCCGCCCGCTGTATTACAAGTTCCATTATATCCTATGGAACTTGTAATACGGCGGACAGGATATCCGCCACGTTTGTGATGGATTAATTCCCTCCACCAAGGTCGTAATCAGGCCAATCATGTTGTTTATGAATGCCTTTCTCCTGATTTGTGCAATGAGCTAACGTGTCCTGAATACTGCGCTATACAAGGTTTTTATGATAATGATGATGATGGTCTCCCTGGGAGAACCATTCACTCAGTGGCCTGCATGTTCAAATCAGATGCTAGCCTAGTTGTGAAATTCACTTTTCGTGTCAGACTTTTGTGTTCTTTTGTCCTGGCGTTTGTGTTATGCGAAATCTGCATTATCGTGGCCAGAGCTACCTCCACTGCCGGTATCTGAGCTACCTGAAAACGTTAGTGTCTGAGCTACCTGCACTGTTGGTATCTCACCTACCTACACTGTCTGACCTACCAGCACTGTTGCTATCTACTACCTACAGTACTGCGGCCTGAGCTAACTCCACTGTCAGTATCAGAGCTACCCGCACTATCGCAGCCTGATCGAACGCCACTGTCAGTATCAGAGCTACCCGCACTATCGCAGCCCGAGCGAACTCCACTGTCCGTATCAGAGCTACCCGCACTATCGCAGCCTGAGCGAACTCCACTGTCAGTATCAGAGCTACCCGCACTATCGCAGCCTGACCTAACGCCACTGTCAGTATCAGAGTTACCCGCACTATCGCAGCCTGAGTGAACGCCACTGTCATTATCAGAGCTACCCTCACTATCGCAGCCTGAGCGAACTCCACTGTCAGTATCAGAGCTACCCGCACGATCGCAGCCTGAGCTAACTCCACTGTCAGTATCAGAGCTACCCGCACTATCACAGCCTGAACTAACTCCACTGTCAGTATCAGTGGTACCCGCACTATCGCAGCCTGACCTAACTCCACTGTCAGTATCAGAGCTACCCGCACTATTGCAGCCTGAGCTAACTCCACTGTCAATATCAGAGCTACCCGCACTATCGCGGCCTGACCTAACTCCACTGTCAACATCAGAGCTACCCGCACTATCGCAGCCTGAGCGAACTCCACTGTCAGTATCAGAGCTACCCGCACTATCACAGCCTGAACTAACTCCACTGTCAGTATCAGAGGTACCCGCACTATCGCAGCCTGACCTAACTCCACTGTCAGTATCAGAGCTGCCCGCACTATCGCAGCCTGAGCTAACTCCACTGTCAGTATCAGAGCTACCCACACTATCGCGGCCTGACCTAACTCCACTGTCAATATCAGAGATACCCGCACTATTGCAGCCTGAGCGAACACCACTGTCAGTATCAGAGCTACCCGCACTATTGCAGCCTGAGGGAACTCCACTGTCAGTATCAGAGCTACCCGCACTATCGCGGCCTGACCTAACGCCACTGTCAGTATCAGAGCTACCCGACTATTGCAGCCTGAGCGAACGCCACTGTCATTATCACAGCTACCCGCACTATCGCAGCCTGAGCGAACTCCACTATCAGTATCAGAGCTACCTGCACGATTGCAGCCTGAGCTAACTCCACTGTCAGTATCAGAGCTACCCGCACTATCACAGCCTGAACTAACTCCACTGTCAGTATCAGAGTTACCCGCACTATCGCAGCCTGACCTAACTCCACTGTCAATGTCAGAGCTACCCGCACTATCACAGCCTGAGCGAACACCACTGTCAGAATCAGAGCTACCCGCACTATCGCAGCCTGAGCGAACTCCACTGTCAATATCAGAGCTACCCGCACTATTGCAGCCTGAGCTAACTCCACTGTCAGTATCAGAGCTACCCGCACTATCACAGCCTGGGCTAACTCCACTGTCAGTATCAGAGCTACCGCACGATCGCAGCCTGAGCTAACTCCACTGTCAGTATCAGAGCTACCCGCACTATTGCAGCCTTAGCGAACTGCACTGTCAGTATCAGAGGTACCCGCACTATCGCAGCCTGACCTAACTCCACTGTCAGTATCAGAGCTACCCGCACTATTGCAGCCTGAGCTAACTCCACTGTCAGTATCAGAGCTACCCGCACTATCTCAGCCTGAGCTAACTCCACTGTCAGTATCAGAACTACCCGCACTATCGCGGCCTGACCTAGCTCCACTGTCAGTATCAGAGCTACCTGCACTACCGCAGCCTGAGCCAACTCCACTGTCAGTATCAGAGCTACCCGCACTATCACAGCCTGAGCTAACTCCACTGTCAGTATCAGAGCTACCCGCACTATTGCAGCCTGAGGGAACTCCACTGTCAGTATCAGAGCTACCCGCACTATCGCGGCCTGACCTAACGCCACTGTCAGTATCAGAGCTACCCGACTATCGCAGCCTGAGCGAACGCCACTGTCATTATCACAGCTACCCGCACTATCGCAGCCTGAGCGAACTCCACTATCAGTATCAGAGCTACCCGCACGATTGCAGCCTGAGCTAACTCCACTGTCAGTTTCACAGCTACCCGCACTATCACAGCCTGAACTAACTCCACTGTCAGTATCAGAGTTACCCGCACTATCGCAGCCTGACCTAACTCCACTGTCAATATCAGAGCTACCCGAACTATCGCAGCGTGAGCGAACACCACTGTCAGTATCAGAGCTACCCGCACTATTGCAGCCTGAGCTAACTCCACTGTCAGTATCAGAGCTACCCGCACTATCACAGCCTGAGCTAACTCCACTGTCAGTATCAGAGCTACCCGCACTATCACAGCCTGAACTAACTCCACTGTCAGTATCAGAGTTACCCGCACTATCGCAGCCTGACCTAACTCCACTGTCAATATCAGAGCTACCCGCACTATCACAGCCTGAGCGAACACCACTGTCAGAATCAGAGCTACCCGCACTATCGCAGCCTGAGCGAACTCCACTGTCAGTATCAGAGCTACCCGCACTATCACAGCCTGAACTAACTCCACTGTCAGTATCAGAGTTACCCGCACTATCGCAGCCTGACCTAACTCCACTGTCAGTATCAGAGTTACCCGCACTATCGTGGCCTGACCTAACTCCACTGTCAGTATCTGAGCTACCCGCACTATCGCAGCCTGAGCGAACGCCACTGTCAGTATTAGAGCTACCCGCACTACCGCAGCCTGAACGAACTCCACTGTCAGTATCAGAGCTACCCGCACTATTGCAGCCTGAGCTAACTCTACTGTCAGTATCAGAGCTACCCGCACTATCGCAGCCTGAGCGAACTCCACTGTCAGTATCAGAGCTACCTGCACTATCGCAGCCTTAGCGAACTCCACTGTCACTATCAGAGCTGCCTGCACTATCACAGTCTGAGCGAACACCACTGTTGGTATCTGAGCTCCCAGCATGGCCGCTGCCTGAGCTAACTGCGTTGTCACTGTCTGAGCTACCTGCCCTGTCACTGTTCGAGCTACCTGCACTGTCACTGTCTGTGCTACTGTCTCTGTCTGAGCTACCTGCACTGTCGCTCTCTGAGCTACCAGCACTCTCACTGTCTGAGCTACCTGCACTCTCACTGTCTGAGCTACCTGCACTCTCACTGTCTGAGCTACCTGCACTGTCACTGTCTGAACTACCTACACTGTCACTGTCTGAGCTGCCTGCACTGCACTGTCACTGTCTGAATTATCTGCACTCTCACTGTCTGAACTACCTGCACTCTCACTGTCTGAGCTACCTGCACTCTCACTGTCTGAGCTACCTGCAATCTTACTGTCTGAGCTACCTGCACTGTCAAGGTCTGAACTACCTACACTCTCACTGTCTGAGCTACCTGCACTGCACTGTCACTGTCTGAACTACCTGCACTCTCACTGTCTGAGCTACCTGCACTGTCACTGTCTGTGCTACTGTCTCTGTCTGAGATTCCTACACTGGCACTATCTCAGTGACCAGCACTGTCGCAGCCTGAGTTAACTCCACTGTTGGTATTTGAGTGACCTGCCAACACTGTCGCTGTCTGAGCTGACTGCGCTTTCTGAGCTCCCTGCAGTGCCACTCTTTCATGTGTCTGAGCTCCCTGCACTGTCACTGTCTGAGCTACCTGCACTGTCGCTCTCTGAGCTACCTACACTATCGCGGCCTGAGCTAACTCCACTGTTGGTATCCAAGTGACCTTCCAACACTGTCGCTCTCTGAGCTGACTGCACTGTTGCTATTTCAGTTGCCTGCACAGTTGCTGTCTGACGCACTATCACTGTCTCAGCTACCTGCACCATAATTATCTTAGCTGTCTACACTGCACTGCATGTGTCAGCTCCCTTCAGTACCACTCTCTGATGTGCTACCTGCACTGTCACTGTCCAAGCTACCCTCACTGTTGCTGTCCGAGCTACCTGCACTGCCGCTCTCTGAGCTACCTGCACTGTCGCTGTCTGAGCTCCCTGCACTGCCGCTCTCTGAGCTACCTGCACTGTCGCTATCTGAGCCACCTGCACTGTTGCTGTCTGAGCTACCTGCACTGTCGCTATCTGAGCTACCTGCACTGTCACTTTCTGAGCTCCCTGCACTGCCGCTCTCTGAGCTACCTGCACTGTCGTTCTCTGAGCTACCTGCACTGCCGCTCTCTGAGCTACCTGCACTGCCGCTCTCTGAGTTACCTGCACTGTCGCTCTCGGAGCTACCTGCACTGTCATTGTCTGAGCTACCTGCGCTGCCGCTCTCTGAGCTACTTGCACTGTCGCTCTTGGAGCTACCTGCACTGTCACTGTCTGGGCTACCTGCACTGGCGCTATCTGACCAACCTGCACTATCGCTATCTGAGCTACCTGCGCTGTCGCTATCTGAGCTACCTGCAATATTGCGGCCTGAGCTAAATCTAATATCGATATCTAAGCGACCTGCACTGTTGCTGTCTGAGCTGCTTGCACTGTCTGAGCTCCCTGCAGTGCCCTCCTTCATGTGTCTGAGCTCCCTGCAGTGCCACTCCTTCATGTGTCTGAGCTCCCTGCAGTGCAGTGCCACTCCTTCATGTGTCTAAGATCCCTGCAGTGCCACTCCTTCATGTGTCTAAGCTCCCTGCAGTGCCCTCCTTCATGTGTCTGAGCTCCCTGCAGTGCCACTCCTTCATGTGTCTGAGCTCCCTGCACTTTCGCTCTCTGAGGTCCCTGCAGTGCCACTCCTTCATGTGTCTGAGTTACCTGCAGTGCCACTCCTTCATGTGTCTGAACTCCCTGCAGTGCCACTCCTTCATGTGTCTGAACTCCCTGCAGTGCACTCCTTCATGTATCTGAGCTACCTGCAGTGCCACTCCTTCATGTGTCTGAGCTCCCTGCACTGTCGCTCTCTGAGGTCCCTGCAGAGCCACTCCTTCATGTGTCTGAGTTACCTGCAGTGCCACTCCTTCATGTGTCTGAGCTCCCTGCAGTGCAGTGCCACTGCTTCATGTGTCTGAGCTCCCTGCCTTGTTCTGTCACACCCTTAGCTACCTGCACTGCATTGCACTGTCACTGAGTGAGCTGACTGCACTGTTGCTGTGTGTGCTCCTTGCACTGTCGCTGTGGGAGCTCCCTGCATTGTTGCTGTCTGCACTATCGTTGCCTGAGCTCCCTGCAGTGCCACACCTTCATGTGTCTGAGCTCCTTGCAGTGCCCTCCTTCATGTGTCTGAGCTCCCTGCAGTGCCACTCCTTCCTGTGTCTGAGCTCCCTGCACTGTCGCTCTCTGAGGTCCCTGCAGTGGCACTCCTTCATGTGTCTGAGCTCCTTGCAGTGCCCTCCTTCATGTGTCTGAGCTCCCTGCAGTGCCCTCCTTCATGTGTCTGAGCTCCCTGCAGTGCCACTCCTTCATGTGTCTGAGCTCCTTGCAGTGCCCTCCTTCATGTGTCTGAGCTCCCTGCAGTGCCCTCCTTCATGTGTCTGAGCTCCCTGCAGTGCCACTCCTTCATGTGTCTGAGCTCCTTGCAGTGCCCTCCTTCATGTGTCTGAGCTCCCTGCAGTGCCACTCCTTCATGTGTCTGAGCTCCCTGCAGTACCACTCCTTCATGTGTCTGAGCTCCTTGCAGTGCCCTCCTTCATGTGTCTGAGCTCCCTGCAGTGCCACTCCTTCATGTGTCTGAGCTCCCTGCAGTGCCCTCCTTCATGTGTCTGAGCTCCCTGCAGTGCCACTCCTTCATGTGTCTGAGCTCCCTGCAGTGCCCTCCTTCATGTGTCTGAGCTACCTGCCTTGCTCAGTCGCAGCCTTAGCTACCTGCACGGCATTGCTCTGTCACTGACTGAGCTCCCCGCACTGTTGGTGCCTGAGCTGCCAGCACTGCAACTCACCCGTCTGCACTGCCCTGTGTGCCTGTGGCTGTGCTTGGCTGTCACTGCCTGAGCTGTGGTGTTCTTCAACAGGTTTGGTCGATATCAGCTCGTCTGTATTATTGTTCATTTTTGATATCGCCTACATCTGGCCAAAGTGACGAATCTTTGATTAGAAGCCAGGTTTCTGGTTAGGGTTTCTAGGAAGCCATCACTGCGACTAGAACATATCACTTCTGCATGACCACGAGTGACCTGTCTTGACACTCTGAGAAATAGGTCATGTGTGGAGAGGTCCTTGTTCATTTAAGTGAAGTGATTAACTTCCCTGGCAGTTTGAGGGCAAACACCTGGGAGGTCACCAAAGGCTGCCAGGTGTGTCCTGGCGCGCCTATTGCTCACTGCCTCCACACATCCAAGGCATATTCTAAAGATCCTATCCTGTTTACTCATGCATGTGTGACCTTCTACCCATCCATGCTCCTAGTAAGAAGGGGGACTGCACCATCAACGAGTTTAGGGTTTCCAGCCAGGAGAGACCCTGAGGAATAGCATTTATCGTATGGTAGAGACCATGCACTGAGGCTCTGACCCAGGACTCCCGGGGCAGCAAGGTGTCTCTTCCCTGGAGGACGCTCACTTGGTTCTGGCCTGAACACTGCAGGTAGGCTTGAGACAGATGCAAATGTTCTTGTTGATTCAAGTTCTTTGCTGTGCTTTTTTCCAATCTCTCTTTTAGTTCCAGACTCTATTCAGGGGGCAAAGGGCAAACAGGAGCAACAGTGCACAAAACTTTGTGGTTGAGGTCATTGGCCACTGGTGACCGGGGGCGTGTCCTACTAAGGCTCTGCAAGCTTGGCCAAGTGCACTTGACTCTCAGAGTATCTTTGTCAATGTCCCAAGGCATCCCAAGGAGGTAGTGTGTCAGACAGAGACACAACATTCAAATAGTCACACAACACATGCAATAATGTAATGTTCAGCCGAATGCTTGTCTGTTTCTTAAAAGGTTTAACTATTTTATCACAACAGAACGTAATATGTTACAAATGGAGTAAACAATTCTACAAGGAGGCACTACAAGGTTTACAGGTTTCTCTACAGAATGAAAGTATAGGAGTGTTCATGTCTAAAACTGAAGTGAATGCTCAGTACGTTCCAGTGGAGCAGATTTGTAAATGCTATCAATCTGAAAGGTAATAAGGCAACCCTGTGTTGGTCTATGGGAGAGATAGGCCTTACAACGGTGAAAAACGACTCTGGACCACAGATGGGGCACGTTGATGGAGATCTTTTCTTATGCAACCTGAGGTCCAGAATGGGCCATTGATGCATGCCCTGGTTCCACCAAAGCAGGAAGGGGATTAGTATCAAGGAGAGAGATTGTAGTGGAGTGAAGATAAAACTACCTATGGACAACCAAAATTGATTGTTTTATTAAGGGAGCGGTATTCCTAAAGATGCCTAAAGATCCCAAACACAGGAAAATAAAACTGAACCAGTAGCAGGAAGCTAGGGATGAAAACAGGGAAAGACCGGGGGTACGTAGGAGTCATCATGCATGTGTACTGCAATAGTGCAATCGCAGCAATTGTGAATATTACCATGACAACAGTGCCCACAGATGAGTTAAAATGGTAAACGGGGAGAGATTAAGAATGCCAACAGCCTGCACAGAGCAGGGGACCCTCATTTAAAAATAAATACATACATAAGGCTGATAAAAAAAATGAAAGGCAATATCTGTGTTTACTACTTCATTAAGTAGTTGACATCTGCGATATCAGGTGAACCACAGTAGCTTACACTCTGAATGACCCCGTTCGCCATGCACCCCGTCAGTCACCCACCTTAGAATGCTCTCCAGGAAGTACTTTCTGATGTCCTCCAAAGACGCAGCATCCCAACTACTGTGCTCCCTAACCCATTCCACCTCCCCGAGCTACCCACCTTAAGATGCTCTCCAGAAAGCATTGGTTGATGTCCTCCTAAGACCCAGCAGCTTACACTTAGAGTGATGCTCTGCCCCCCTCAGTCACCCACCTTAAGATGCTCTCCAGAAAGCAGGTGGTTATATACTCCTAAGACCCGGCAGCTTACACTCAGAGTGACTCCCGTGCCCTGCCCCCTCAGTCACCCACCTTAAGATGCTCTCCAGGAAGCAGATGTTGATGTCCTCCTAAGACCCAGCAGCTTACACTTAGAGTGATACCCTGCCCCCCTCAGTCACTCACCTAAAGGTGCTCTCCAGAAAGCAGGTGGTTATGTCCTGCTAAGACCCAGAAGCTTACACTCAGAGTGACCCCCCTACACCCTGCCCCCCTCAGTCACCCACCTTAAGATGCTCTCCAGAAAGCAGTGGTTGATATCCTCCTAAGACCCAGCAGCTTACACTTAGAGTGATGCCTTGCCCCCCCTCAGTCATCCACCTTGAGATGCTCTCCAGGAAGCAGGTGGTTATATACTCCTAGGACCCAGAAGCGTACACTCATAGTGACCCCCGTGCCTTGCCCCCTCAGTCACCCACCTTAAGATGCTCTCCAGGAAGCAGGTGTTGATGTCCTTCTCAGTGAAGCGCACCATGGCCTTCGCAGCCCGGGGGTTCACCAGGAAAGGTGTGGCATTGAAGGTCTGGCGCTGCAGTTCTGAGGGGTCTTTGAGCCACAACTTAGCCAGGTAGACCCCGGCCAACTTGTTCCCAAAGGTGCCCCCGGTGACAGCAACTTTGGTCACAGGCTTCAGGGAAACTGGCTTAGAGGTCATGTCACTGTCCTTCTCTGTGGATGCCATGCTAGAGGCTGCCAGCTGTGGAGAGTGGCATAAAAGGGAGAGAAGGGGGAGAAAAAATCGCAGTGCACAAAGGTGCATGTTTGAAATAGGCCCTGCCTGTACCCTCCTTTTGTATCCTGACCGCCTCCCCTATTCCCTGCCAGCAGCAGCTCAGGTCTGTTCACCTCTTGGTTCTGATCTCATTGGGCTTCTCTCACTGGATGAGGGAGGATACTCAGAAACACACCTTATCCTCCTTCCAGGAATTCCAAGCATCTCAAACCACACCTGTCACCTCGACAGGCTGACTGATTTCACATGTGTGGACACTCCCTGTGAGGAAAAGCAGAGGGAGGACATCTAATTCACTTATGAATAGCAAGAGGCAGGCAACCACTTCACTGAGAAATGGCAGAGGCAGGCAACCACTTCACTAAGGAATGGCAGAAGCAGGCAACTACTTCACTAAGAACTGGCAGAGGCAGGCAACTACTTCACTAAGGAATGGCAGAGCCAGGCAACCACTTCACTAAAAAATGGCAGAGGCAGGCAACTACTTCCCTTAGGAATTGCAGAGGCAGGCAACTACTTCCCTTAGGAATGGCAGAGGCAGGCAACTACTTCACAAAGGAATGGCAGAGGCAGCAACTACTTCCCTTAGGAATTGCAGAGGCAGGCAACTACTTCACAAAGGAATGGCAGAGGCAGGCAACTATTTCACTAAGCAATGCAAGAGGCAGACAACTACTTCATTAAGGAATGGCAGAGGCAGGCAACGATTTACCTAAGGAATGCAGAGGCACGCACTTTTTCTACCTGTGCCGGCACTACATTTGCTGCCAACTCAGCCACCCTTGTGCCATGGTGCAAGGATGACTGAGTTGAGGGGGAGATATTTTTTGTGTAAGAAGGAACACCTTCCTGCACAAAAACAGTCTTAAATGGCGATTTTCTCTTTTTATGTGTGCTGCAAAATGCAGCACACATAGAGAGAGTTGCAGCACACATAGAGAGAGCAAAACACAAGGAGAAATTAAAGCATTTCTCGTTGTTGCGCCACTCTAACCCCACCCTTGGGGTGGCGTTAGATTTTAGGGCTGCCTCAGGTTTGCGAAATATAAGTCTGAGACAGCGTCAAAATGCAATTGGTGTTGCCGTGGCACGCCCACAGCAACACCCATTGCACGCCCCTTCCACGCACAGTGATGCGTGTGAAGGGGCCGTGACGCTCCGGTGGCGATAGGGCCTTGTGAATCTATAGATCTCTTCCATAGCTGCTTTGTGCAAACACAGAACTAAAAGGGGGAGTAACAAGCTGAGCATACGTCTCACTTACGCACACATTTCAGTAGCTCATGCGCCAGTATGACACACTCCACATGATGGTACGTTTTTTACATGACGAGGCAGAGTTTGATTTGAAAATCAAAGAGAAGGCTTGAAGTCTGCACCACAATGTGAAGCAGGTTTTTAATTTTTATCATCCAGGCGTTATGTATCAAAGGTCAAGGAAGCCTTAACATGAGCTAAACTTTGGTTTAAAAGCCATCTCTTAATTTGCCAGCACTGCCTGTTGCCAGCTGCATTTAGGGGAGGCGACCATATAGCCCAGGCTAGCCAGAATGGCACTTATTATCAATGCTTTCACTTCTTGTAGAATTGCCCATCATAAACATGTTGTAATATATCACCAGTCAGTAGATGACCCTTAGTGCAAGCAAGGAAACTGGGCCCAACCGCTGCCTGGTTACTGGCTCAGCTTATTAGGATCGGTGCACTACACCTGCTGCACTATTGATAGCTATGCTCCTGACTTAGTCCAGCCTCTTCCTTTGTGGAGTCGTAAGAGGAGTCTCCTCCCAGAATACCTATATCTCACCTGTCTCTTCATGGAGACAGGTGCCTTGGCCAGTGGCTCTTCCTGCTTAACTGGAACCCCTCCGCTTCCCCCTCCCGTGCCTTCCATCTCCCGGTGGCAAGGGAGGCATGAACACCAAGGGGCGTGAAGAGGGGCTCCTCCTAGACTCAGGGCGGCAAGTGGTGGATGCAAAAACAGCCAGGTGATGGATGGAATGCTGAATTAATTTCAGCCACTGGCAGACACTCAGACAGTATCCCAATCCATTAGTTTTTTGCCCACCATGCCACCTCAGTTTGGACTCAGCCATATGCAAATCAGTCTTGACCCTGCTCCACAGAGGAACAGTCCAGCCCAAGCTGCCAGGCCAGCTCCTCCGTGGACTGGGAAATAAAAGCATCCTGGACAGGTTTCAGGTGTCACCCCTCAACATGGGCACAGTGAGCCCAGGACCTACATCTGGGAATCCAAACTCCCACTTAGGCTGACAAATGCAAAAATAACAGATGATGGACAGAATGCTGAACAATGTCAAACACTCACCCCCAGTTACAGATCTGGGCCGAAATCCATCTTATTTTGCCTGCCACGCCCACCCCAGTTTGGACCCAGCCATATGCAAACCAGTCTTCACCCTGCTCTCCACAGGAACAGTCCAGCCCGAACTGCCAAGCCAGGTCCTCCCTGGGCTGGGAAAAAAGCATCCTAGGGCCGGTTTCTGGATATTCGTGCCCCTCCAGAGCAGCCTGTCCATTGGCTACAGAAGTCAGAGTTGTTGTGAGAAGCTAGGCTTGCCTTAGCTGAGTTTCTCCAGCGAGGTGGTCATGGTAGTCCACTACCTTAGAGTATACTGGAATTGATGCTCTAGTGTGGCGATGTGGCTCGGATTGTCCAGTTTTTCCAGAAGGGGTTCAAGAAGTTCTTAGCAGTTGAGTGGTCTGTGATCGACTTGTGAATTGCACTTGCCAGTACTGGGAGGAGAAGACAATGGTGCTGCCTCCACCCCCAGTGGCATTCAATAAATGCAGATTTTTATATTTTATTTGTATTATTGCGTTTGAACAAAAAGGCTCATGTTCAGCGAATGCAGAAGCAGAGAGGGGGATCTGCTGTTCCTTGCAGGCCCCCAACTTGGCATTTGCCGCCATTGTCTGAGAGTCGTGAAATGATTCCTGACACATTATTATGGGTAAGGCGTAAGTGTTTACAACACCCCACCAACGTGCATTTTACGCTGTGAATGATTAGCACTGCAGTGTGAAATGTAGGTGGTGTCACAAAGGAGTCGATATGCAGAAAACACCAACTCTCGCGACCCCACCTCAGTACATTCTACACAAGTTCTCTAGTCGTTGGATGACCCAACTCTATTTCTTTGGGTGTAGCATTCTTTTGTTTATTTACCTTTAACCAGGTAAGTGAAACTATGCAGGTCACGGCCTCTTCTGAGCTCAAACCTATATTTACCTGTAGCAGACTGTCCTGTGCAGTGAACCCAGACAGGGTGTCACTGACACATTTACACGTGTGTAGACTCCTCTGGTTTGAGCCTGAACTGCAAGGTGCTGCCCTGAACTTTGAAACCATGATTACCAAAGTTCTAGTAAATCTCAACCAGTAATTGAGGGCCTTTCTTTCTGTTTTTATCCTATTTGACTTCTGTATCCGTGAGATTTCGTGCACTGCCACACTTCTCACTCCCACTTGGCACTTTCATCCTTTTCACTAGTGTGAGCACAGAATGTCTCGCTCTTCTTCACAGGTTCTTCCTCTCATCCACCGGTGTCATGATTGAGGAAGGCAGATTAGCTCACTGAAGGACAGTCATCAGCTTCAGAGACCTGGAGCATGCCCTTTTCTAACCTGAAGGCTGTCCCTCCAAACATCTGTACACAGCTGTGATGCTGTTATGGATTACACAAAGTACTTTCTTAATTCACCCGTGCAGAGCATTGTGGGAAACTCTTGGAAAGGCCATTCTTGCATAAAATGTTGAGCAAATGGTACCATTTATATTGATTTTTACTCACACTTTTGAATCATTATTTTACCAGAGTTGAGGGATATGTTAACTAAAATCACTTACGGAGTAAGGAAGTGGTCACTTCCGCAGCGTCACAGAAATTAGTCCTGGATGCCTTAATAACCGGACGAAAATTCCTTTAAATTTTAAGGACGCTCTCTAGATGCTTTTATAACGGCTTCGGACATGGCCCCTGTGATGTGAATAGGGTGAAATGTCACATGATGTCATTTCCTGTGGTGTTTGTCTCTGTAAGACGTTGCATGATGTCATGTCCTGTGTTGTTCAGCTTTGTAAGACGTCACATGATGTCGTGTCATGTGGTGTTAATCTCTGTAAGACGTCACATGATGTTGTGTACTGTGGTGTTCATCTCTGTAAGACGTCACATGATATTGTGTCCTGTGTTGCGCGTATCTGTAAGAAGTCACATGATGTTGTCTCCTATGGTGTTCATCTCTGTAAGATGTCACAACGTGTTGTGTCTTGTGTTGCTCATCTCTTTACGATGTCACATGATATTGTGTCCTGTGTTGCGCATATCTGTAAGAAGTCACATGTTGTGTCCTGTGTTGCTTACCTCTGTAAGACTTCACATGACACAGTGTCCTGTGGTGTTCATCTCTGTAAGACATCATATAATATTGTGTCTTGTGTTGCTCTTCTCTGTAAGATGTCACATGATGTTGTTTTCTGTGTTGCTCATCTCTGTAAGACGTCACATGACTTCAGGTCTTATGTTGCTCATCTCTGTAAGACGTCACATGATGTTGTGTCCTGTGTTGTTCATATCTGTAAGAAGTCACATCACGTTGTGTCCTGTGTTGCTCATCTCTGTAAGACGTCACATGATGTTCTGTCCTGTGTTGCTCATCTCTGTAAGACGTTACATGACATCAGGTCTTGTGTTGCTCATCTCTGTAAGACGTTAGATGATGTTGTGTCCTGTGTTGCTCATCTCTGTAAGACCTCACATGACATCAGGTCTTTTGTTGCACATCTCTGTAAGACGTCATATGACGTTGTGTCCTATGTTGTTCATCTCTGTAAGAGGTCACATGATGTCATGCCCTGTGTTATTAATCTCAGTAAAAGGTCACATGATGTCACTTCTTCAGATGTCTTCATATACACTGTGCTTTTATCCATTATATGTGTATAACAAATAATTCAAAATAAGTGAGAAATAGAGAAAGAGAGAGAGAGCTAGAGAGGAAGAGAGAGGCAGGAGATGGAGAGCAACAGAGTAAGAGGGGAAAGGACAGATGGGCAGAGAAAGAGACAGAGAGAGAAACAGAAAGAGAGAGGAAGAGAGGGAGAGAGGGTCGGAGAGAAAGATGAAGAGAGTGGCAGAGAGAGAAAGAGTGGAATGGAGAGAGAAGAGAGAGAGAGAGAGCGAGAAAGAGAGTGAAATGGAGAGAGAGGAACAGAGAGAAAAAGACAGAGCGGGAGAGCGAGTGAGGAGGAGACATTTGGAGAGAGGCAGAGAGAGACACAGAGAGAGAGTTTATCAGTAGACTGAATTCTATGTCAGGACCGGAGACTTCGGATTACGCTTCTCTTCACTTTACTGACAAATACAGCAGCCAATAAAAAGTGTAACAATTCAAAAACTGCAAGTCCCATGAACCCCAGTCCACCAATCATGGCTCTATACTGTCCATAAATAGCCTGAGCGCTATAGTCCTTCCTCTTTCTTTGCTGCTCCAGCAGCCAGATAAGTGAAGCGCACTATTGTGCTTGTGTTTGTGTGATTTATTGCCTTTTTAGCAGCACGAACGCGAGCGCGTTTGCAAGCGTGTTTTTTTCTTGTATTTAATTACAAACGTTATATATACTCTAATCGCTTATTGGTATTCCCCCCCTTTTTACCCTTTGCCGGGGTGGAGTGGGAGCAGGCCGTTCTCGGTGAGCTTAGGCTCACCGTGAAGAGGACGCTGTCCTCTTTCTACTCCCATGCTCGCGCACGCACGTTGAGAGGATCGGAGGTTTTTTCTTCCGACCGGCTTCTCAACGCGTGTGCCTCGGTGGGGATTCAGACTGAAATAACAGTCATACGGCCAGCTATCGCCCGTAAGGGGCTGTAATAATACATTGAGAGCCTTGCTCAGGGGGCATTGTAAGATATTGATTTTACGGTCATAGTCAGCACCCTCGCTTACAATCTGGTGACCCATCTAACTTCCTGCAATCCTCGCATTCCAGCTATCATGATCCTTCCTCCTCAAAGTCAGACTCAGAGGATTCGCAGGCAGACCCCAAACCACGCAAAAAGCAATGCAAGACGCGGCATAATATGCCCAAGAGCAACCTCCCACAAGGCAAGAACCTCTTATTCTCACCCGAGGATATTATCCACCCTCGCTCCACCGAATGGATTCCTAACCAAGAGGTCGCCAGTTACGTCCAAGATAGGCTACGTAAAAGTTTTGAGAAGGAGGTGCGCAACACCCTTAGGTCAGAGTGCCCTCGCCCCTCCCTTCTCGGTAAGGTGGCAGAAACACCCGAGTTGGACCCCAGCATGGCGACTTTTCTCTGGAAATTCGCCAAGGACCTGAAGAAGGGTCGAGATCGTGCCTGGAGAGGGTGCCAGGACAAATTACTGGACGTGTCCGGTCCCTTAACAAAAATATTAGATTTAGCTATACAATCTAAATAAACGGAGACTCCGTTGGATACGGAGGCGATATTACAATGGGCTCAGAGAGCAATCTGCCTGCTTGGCAATGCCAACTGCACCATGTCAACGGAGCGCAGACAATCCTTTTTTCATTCGTTTGGATCCAAAACTTGCGGAATTAGCCAATAATGAGGCAGGCTCATCGGCCAATGGTATGCTCTTTGGAGATAAATTTATTTCCAATTTGAGCAAATATGTTGCTACCTTTACAGCCCTCGACAAAGCCCAACCCAACATCAAAAAGTTATTCAACAACGCTCTTTTTATCCGGGCCGGACGTTTCAGAGGCCGAGCGTCAGGCCGAAGATATCAGGCTTCCAGATACGCCTCCCAGGGTAACCGTGGGAGTTATTCAGACCAGCATAACTTCTACCCCAATCGCTACAGGGGACGTGGTCGATCCTCCTGAGGATATCGTGGAGGTAACTCCAACCAAGACAACTCAAACTCAGGTGAGAATTATCCCTCCTTCGGAGGTCATATTGGGGGGCAGGATACAGCATTTTCTCCCAGCCTAGAAGTTAATTACACAGGACCCTTGGGTTCTTCAAACAGTTCAGGGTTTCCAACTAGAGTTTTACGCCCCCACGAGGTAAACAAACCCTCCTATGCCTATCCTTTTTTCCCTCGCAGATCGCAAATTTATAGAAGAGATACTCTCATTCAAAAAGGAGCTGTAATGCAGTCCTATCCTCATCCACGAGGCTTCGCCAGCACAATCTTCTTAGTCCAAAAGAAGGGCGGCGGCTCCAGATTGGTCCTGAACCTCAAACATTTCAACTCTTGGATGGTGTATCGCCATTTCAAGATGGAGGGCATCCACCTCCTCAGAGACCTTTTAAGGGACAAGGACTGGATGGTACGTCTGGACCTCAAAGACGCTTACCTCTCAGTTCCAATTTTTGCCCCTCACAGACATTTCCTACAATTCCAATGGGGTCCCCATTGGTTCGAGTTCAGGGTTCTTCCTTTCGGCCTCTCCTCAGTGCCCTGGTGTTTCACCAAACTCTTGTGCCCAGTGGTACAGTTTTTAAGATAACGAGGAGTGCGTCTAATTATTTATATGGACGACATTCTTAATATGGCCCAAGACAAAGATCTTGTTCTGACTCACCTAAATTGGACAATGCAGTTACTTCAAGACCTCGGGTTTGTCATAAATTCCGAGAAGTCTTGTCTAATACCATCTCAGAATGTAGAATTCCTAGGGTTCCAAATAGACTCTTTGGCAGCCTTACTAATTCTGCCGATCAACAAACGGAATCTCATCAAGAAGGAGTTGAGGAGAGCGCTTGCCTCTCCGACTATATCACTGAGGACGCTAGCGCGCCTTGTCGGGCTCTTAGCATCGTCCATTCAAGCTATTTTTCCGGGCCCCCTACATTACAGAGCCCTTCAGAGATTGAAGATTCTCCACCTTCAAAAAGGCCTTCAATAGTCAGAGCTAGTTCCCCTGTCGGAAGAAGCCAAGACAGAGATGTCATGGTGGCTAGACCACATGGATGCATGGAATGGCATAGCGATTTTTCCTTGCAGTCCGGATGTGGTGATAGAGTCAGATGCCAGCCGTTGGCGCTGGGGGGCATGTTGCGGCCCTGTGGAGACCGGGGGACGTTGGTCTCCGGGGGAGCTAGCATACCACATCAACTGCCTGGAACTCCTTGCGGGAGTGTTTGCCATCAAATCCCTTGCCCCTCGCCGGGCTCATTGTTGTATCCTTCTGCGGATGGACAATGTTTCCGCAGTCAGGTACATCAATCGCCTAGGGGGGACCAGGTCTCGTCTCCTAGCAGAGATAGCGAAGGAATTCTGGCACTTTTGCCTCAGTCAGAAGATTTTGTTGGTGGCGGAATACATTCCAGGCATTACCAATACAACAGCGGATTGGAACTCTCGATTCCTTCGAGATGGCAGCGACTGGAAGCTCAATCCGCGCATTTTTCAAGCTCTCCAACTTCGTTGGGGGACATGTCTGATGGTTTTATTTGCCTCCCAATTGAACAGTCAGGTTCCTTGTTTCTTCAGTTGGAGGCCGGATCCTCAGGCGAAGGGGACGGATGCTTTCCTACAGTTGTGGCTGAAGGAGCTTCTTTATGCCTTCCCTCCTTTTGTGATGATTCCTCGCGTCCTGGCACAAGTACATCGCCTCCATTGTGGAGTGCTCAGCCCTGGTTCCCTTCTGCAATTAACCTGTCATGCGACCTTCCGGTGAAGATTCCATGGTCTGTGGATCTTTTCACGGACCCGTTGAACAGTTTTCGCCCTCTAATTCTGCAGGGATTGTTAACCCTGATGGCCTGGAGACTTTCACGCGACAATGGCAAATGCCTGGAGTTTCGGAATCGGCGATGTTTTTCTTATCCCAATCTTGGGCCCCTTCCACTCAGAAAAGATACGAACAAGCCTGGAGGAAGTGGGTACATTGGTGCAATACAAGGAGTTTGGATCCCCTGGGGTCAGAGATTCATGTCATAGCCAATTTTCTTTCTGAGTTGGCCTCCCAGGATTTGGCATATAGGACAATTAATAATTGTCGCTCAGCCCTTTCTGCAGGTCACCCTCATATCCAGGGGAAACCAGTAGGAGAACACCCCTTAGTTTGCAAATTGCTTAGAGGTATTCGTATGGTAAAACCTCCTCAGCCAAAATATAATTCCTTATGGGACGTTAACATTGTCTTACGTTTCCTTAGAAATTGGCTGGATAATGAAGGCTTATCTCGCAAACAACTATCTGCATTATTGACAATGCTATTATGTTTGCTTTCCTGCAGAAGAGTCTCAGATGTTAAAGCTCTGGATTTATCAGGTAGAGTATTTACTCCGGATGGAGTGTCTTTTTCCATTTCTAGATGTACAAAAACCTCATCTAAATGTATTTCATACCCCTCTTTCCCGCACAATAAGAAACTGTGTTTTGTTCAGTGTTTGAAAGTTTACGAAGATGTCACAAAAGAATTCAGACAGAATGTTTTTGAGCAATTATTGATTTCGTTACAAAAGCCTTTTTGTCCAGTCACTGCAGTAACTTTGGCTCGTTGGGTTAAGTGGTTATTGGCCGAAGCTGGTATTGATATAAGTGTTTTTTGGAGCTCACTCGGTTAGAGGAGCCATGGCCTCGAAAGCTTTTGCTACTGGAGCCAGATTAGAGGATATTATGGCTGCGGCAGACTGGTCAAATGATTCCACTTTCAAGGTTTTTTATCACAAACCCATTGTTGATGTAGTGTCAGAAGTAGTAAATAGACTTTAAACTACCATAATCCGAAGCCTCCGGTCCTGACATAGAATTGCACATTTTCTAGCTATTGCGTCAAGAATTTTAGATTCTATTAAGGACACGAAGGCGAGGATTATCCCACCCATTATGCACATTTTATTGCAATGGTGTTATAAATATTGAATGGCTATAGCATAAAATGTGTATGAAATACCCTCTCAAGATATATCTCAATATTAGTTTGATCTTTTGTCTCATTCAGGAGCCTCTAACACGACTTTGTGAGTTTCTCCGGTGGATCACCGCAGGTGCAGTTCAAATCTTTAACGTCTATGGAATCGTTTCAGAAGACCAGGAGAGAGTTCGTTGTCAAGTTCTGCAAGTTTTAATGCATGTTTGAATTGGTTTCGCAAAGAAAGAGGAAGGACTATAGCGCTCAGGCTATTTATGGACAGTATAGAGCCATGATTGGTGGACTGGGGTTCATGGGACTTGTAGTTTTTGAATTGTTACACTTTTTATTGGCTGCTGTGATTGTCAGTAAAGTGAAGAGAAGCATAATCCTCGCCTCCGTGTCCTTAATAGAATCTAAAATTCTTGACGCAATAGCTAGACATTTTTTAATCCATACATAAATCTCACACAGTGACACGCTCGGTGTGTGTTCAGCAGTCGGAGGGGCGCATTCTCTGTGACACCCAGGATGATCTGCCCTTGAATAGCCCCTCTCCCTTCCAGAGGGTTTCATGTGGAGCAGGGGAGATAAACTTCGTAGTGTTTAAGTGCTTCAGTGCGCTTCCTCTTGTAATAAAACAAGGCAAGTGGCCCTAATTGCAGCCATAAAACGTCTCTCAAGCAGCATTTAGGTTTGTTAATGAGCCTTTGTCTCTCCTAGTGCTTCCTGTGCTGCCCTGGTCAGCAGGAGGGGAAACAGCTCCATTTGTTTCTAGGAGCTATCCTGAGCTTTACTGTATCAGGGGCTTCTTCTGTGTCCCCTGGGGGAGGGGTGGAATCGATCTTAGCCTCTGGCAATAAAAGCATCTATTGTGCCTCATGGCAACGGAGACAAACATTGAAACAGTGCTGTATTTTTAAGAAAGAAAACAGAATGACAATGAGCTTCCCTCCCATGGCCCACCAGTAATGTCTTTACAGAGGTCCCCTACCTGCACAAGCTGTCTGCTTGTGAAAGATCTATTCTGAACTTACAGTGGGCGTATAGCCCGCCATATGCTTACTGTTGGTTGGCTTTATTGTTACTCTCACTTGCTTGCTTATTATTCGTTAACTTCCCTCATCTTCTTGTGTTTGTCCCTCCCCTGGAGCATAGCCTCTTTGCCATCCTCTTCAGAGGCTGGTTTGTATTCTTCCAGTGCTCACTTTTAGGGAATTACTTTTTTCTTTTTGAGTTAAACAGTCCATGAGATACCATCTTGCCTGGCAATTTACCCCCATATTTCACTGTATATATGTTGTTTTAGCCCTTGTGTCACTTGGTCCCGGCCATGCAGGGACCCAGTGCTCATAAGTTTGTGGCCTATAAGTATGTGTTCCCTGTGTGATGCCTAACTGTCTCACTGAGGCTCTGCTAACCAGAACCTCAGTGGTTATGCTCTCTCTGCTTTCCAAATTTGTCTCTAACAGGCTAGTGACTAAATTTACCAATTCACATTGGCATACTGGTACACCCATATAATTCCCTAGTATATGGTACTGAGGTACCCAGGGTATTGGGGTTCCAGGAGACCCCTATGGGCTGCAGCATTTCTTTTGCCACCCATAGGGAGCTCTGACAATTCTTACACAGGCCTGCCAGTGCAGCCTGCGTGAAATAACGTCCACGTTATTTCACAGCCATATACACCTGCACATAAGTAACTTATAAGTCACCTATATGTCTAACCTTCACCTGGTAAAGGTTGGGTGCAAAGTTACTTAGTGTGTGGGCACCCTGGCACTAGCCAAGGTGCCCCCACATCGTTCAGGGCACATTCCCCGGACTTTGTGAGTGCGGGACACAATGACACGCGTGCACTGTACATAGGTCACTACCTATGTACAGCGTCACAATGGTAACTCCGAACATGCTGCCAACCCCTCAGACAGGTTTCTGCCCTCCTGGGGTCCAGGCAGCCCTGGCCCAGGAAGGCAGAACAAAGGATTTCCTCTGAGAGCGGGTGTAACACCCTCTCTCTTTGGAAATAGGTGTGAAGGCTGGGGAGGAGTAGCTTCCCCCAGCCTCTGGAAATGCTTTGATGGGCACAGATGGTGCCCATCTCTGCATAAGCCAGTCTACTCCGGTTTAGGGATCCCCCAGCCCTGCTCTGGCGCGAAACTGGACAAAGGAAAGGGGAGTAACCACTCCCCTGACCTGCATCTCCCAGGGGAGGTGCCCAGAGCTCCTCCAGTGTTTCCCAGACCTCTGCCATCTTGGAAACAGAGGTGTCTGTGGCACACTGGACTGCTCTGAGTGCCCAGTGCCAGCAGGTGACGTCAGAGGATCCTTCTGGTAGGCTCTTACCTCTCTTGGTAGCCAATCCTTCTTCCTAGGTAGCCAAACCTCCTTTTCTGGCTATTTAGGGTCTCTGCTTTTGGGGATCTCACCAGATAACGAATGCAAGAGCTCATCAGAGTTCCTCTGCATCTCCCTCTTCACCTTCTACCAAAGGATCGACTGCTGACTGCTCAAGACGCCTGCAAAACCGCAACAACGTAGCAAGACGACTACTAGCAACCTTGTATCGCTTCATCCTGCCGGCTTTCTCGACTGTTTCCAGGTGGTGCATGCTCTGGGGGTAGCCTGCCTCCTCTCTGCACCAAGAGCTCTGAAGAAATCTCCTGTGGGTCGACGGAATCTTCCCCCTGCAACCGCAGGCACCACAAACCTGCATCACTGGTCCTCTGGGTCCCCTCTCAGCACGACGAGCGTGGTCCCTGGAACTCAGCAACTCTGTCCAAGTGACTCCCACAGTCCAGTGACTTTTCAGTCCAAGTTTGGTGGAGGTAAGTCCTTGCCTCCCCACGCTAGACTGCATTGCTGGGTACCACGTGATTTGCAGCTGCTCCGGCTCCTGTGTACTCTTCCAGGATTTCCTTTGTGCATAGCCAAGTCTGGGTCCCCGACACTCTACCCTGCAGTGCACAACCTTCTGAGTTGCCCTCCGGCGTCGTGGGACTCCCTTTTGTGACTTCGCATGGACTCCGGTTCACTCTTGTTCCAAGTGCCTGTTCAGGTACTTCTGCAGGAGCTGCCTGCTTCTGTGAGGGTTCCCTGACTTGCTGGACGCCCCCTCTGTCTCCTCTTCCAAGTGGCAACATCCTGGTCCCTCCTGGGCCACAGCAGCACCCAAAAACCTTTACCGCGACCCTTGCAGGTAGCAAGGCTTGTTTGCGGTCTTTCTGCGTGGGAACACCTCTGCAAGCTTCATCGCGATGTGGGACATCCATCCTCCAAAGGGGAAGTTCCTAATCCTCTTCTTTCTTGCAGAACTCCAAGCTTCTTCCATCTGGTGGCAGCTTCCTTGCACCCTCAGCTGGCATTTCCTGGGCTCCTGCCCACTCTCAACACTGTCACGACTATTGGACTTGGTCCCCTTGTCTTACAGGTACTCAGGTCCGGAAATCCACTGTTGTTGCATTGCTGGTGTTTGTTCTTCCTGCAGAATTCCCCTATCACGACTTCTGTGCTCTCTGGGGGTAGTAGGTGCACTTTACACCTACCTTTCAGGGTCTTGGGGTGGGCTATTTTTCTAACCTTCACTGTTTTCTTACAGCCCCAGCGACCCTCTACAAGCTCACAAAGGTTTGGGGTCCATTTGTGGTTCGCATTCCACTTTTGGAGTATATGGTTTGTGTTGCCCCTATACCTTTGTGCTCCTACTGCAATCTACTGTAATTTTACACTGCTTGCATTACTTGTCTTGCTATTACCTGCATAATTTTGGTTGTGTACATATATCTTGTGTATATATCTTATCCTCATACTGAGGGTACTCACTGAGATACTTTTGGCATGTTGTCATAAAAATAAAGTACCTTTATTTTTAGTACTTCTGTGTATTGTGTTTTCTTATGATATTGTGCATATGACACCAGTGGTAAAGTAGGAGCTTTACAAGTCTCCTAGTTCAGCCTAAGCTGCTTGGCCATAGCTACCTTCTATCAGCCTAAGCTGCTAGAAACACCTCTTCTACACTAATAAGGGATAACAGGACCTGGCACAAGGTGTAAGTACCTCTGGTACCCACTACAAGCCAGGCCAGCCTCCTACAGTAAACCACATGCTGTGCTTGCATTTTAAGTGTTTAAGTGCTTCAGTGCGCTTCCTCTTGTAATAAAAAAGGCAAGTGGCCCCAGTTGCAGCCCTAACATGTCTCTCAAGCCGCATTTAGGTTTGTTAATGAGCCTATGCCTCTCCTAGTGCTTCCTGCGCTGCCCTGGTCAGCAGGAGGGGAAGCAGCTCCATTTGTTTCTAGGAGCTATCCTGAGCTTTACTGTATCAGGGGCTTCTTCTGTGTCCCCTGGGGGAGGGGTGGAATCGATCTTAGCCTCTGGCCAATAAAAGCATCTATTGTGCCTCGTGGCAACGGAGACACACATTATGCTTGAAACAGTGCTGTGTTTTTAAGAAAGAAAACAGAATGACAATGAGCTTCCCACCCATGGCCCACCAGTAATGTCTTTACAGATGTCCCCTACCTGTACAAGCTGTCTGCTTGTGAAAGGTCTATTCTGAACTTACAGTGAGCGTACAGCCCGCCCATTGTTTACTGTTGGTTGGCTTTATTGTTACTCTCACTTGCTTACTTATTATTTGTTAACTTCCCTCATCTTCTTGTGTTTGTCCCTCCCCTGGAGCATAGCCTCTTAACCATCCTCTTCAGAGGCTAGTTTGTATTATTCCATTGCTCACTTTTAGGGAATTACTTTTTTCTTTTTGAGTTAAACAGTCCATGAGAGTGCACGTGTTTTCCAGCTCTCTGCTTCATGTTCTTCTCCCCCACTAAATACCCTCTCCTGCACTCTGTGTTGTTCTTTCTTTCTTTTACTGCTCACTGTCTCTCATTTACTTACATCCCAAACTCCCTTGTGTTCTGTATTGCTCTCTACCACGTGTACTTCTCCCCCACCCTCGTGTTGCTCTCTCCCTCATGAGCTGCTCACTCTCTTTCTCTCCCTTGTATGCCTCTCCCTCCCAACATTCCTCACCCACAAGCCTCCACATTGCTCTCTCCATCCTTTACTTCTCCGTCTGCCTCCTCCTTTCCTGGTTTTCTCCTACCCCACCCACCCACTACCTCCACCTGTTCTTCTATTGCACCTCCCAAATGCCATGTGGGTCTTTTTTATTTTTATCTTGTGTTTTCGCTCTAAAAAAAGTATTTTTCTCTGATTTTTATTTAGCAATCCAAGATAGCAGATGCTCTTTGGTGCAGTAAATAAAAAATAAAAAATGGTGTCAACGTAATTCTGTAAGTGTGCACATAAGTGGTGACCCATGCACCCGCCTACAAATGCAAACAGTAACAGCAGTCATTTCACCTTTTTAAATTCTTCTTCTTTTTTTTGTGAATGCTGTGCAGCATCGCCAATAAACATTTTGCTTTTTGCCAATGCTGCAAGGCATTGGCAAACTGCTCTGACAAAGTCAATAGGTCAAGATAGGGCGAGAACTATTGGCTTTGCCAGTGCGTGTCATGTCCTGGATGGAAGTAAGTGCTAAATTTGCGGGAGGTGGGGGGATTTAATTAACCCTCAGTTTCCCTCCTCTATTTATGATAAAGGATTACACTGTGCATACTTCTACACTTTTGTATTTGTAAAAAAGAGAATATACCTGCAAATTGAGAAAGATGTTCAGATGTTACCATTTTATACAATAATTATGAGAAATCTGTTTACCATTTTGGAGGGGGGCAATGATTTTCTTTATACACGGGCGGCCTGGCATTTAAATGTTAAGAATATTGTTCTATTTCAGCTTCAAGCATGTCAAGCTCTTGCCATTAGGGAATGGTTGTTTTGTAGAAATAGTCTTGATTTTACTAAGTACATAATAAAGATACATGTAAGACTTTAATGTGTTAACATATGTAACACTGGCAACGGCAAATGCTGTTTTGTGTGTTGCAGGCCCAAACTCATTCTATCAGTTTAAGACAAACCTGTTGACTTTGTCCGTTGTGTGGAAAAAAGCAGCTACTAAGGATTCTTTTCTGCGTCTAACGAATTGATGATGTAAAATATTGAATGTGACGAACAGTGGGGTTATCGTGTGCACTTTTCAGATGTAAAATAGTTCCTCAATGTAGGAGGCTGGACTGGCTTGTAGTGAGTCCCAAGGGGGTACTTACACCTTGCACCAGGCCCAGGTATCCCTTATTAGTGTATAGGGTGTCTAGCAGCTTAGGCTGATAGATAATGGTAGCTTAGCAGAGCAGCTTAGGCTGAACTAGGAGACGAGTGAAGCTCCTACAGTACCACTAGTGTCATATGCACAATATCATAAGAAAACACAATACACAGTTATACTAAAAATAAAGGTACTTTATTTTTATGACAATATGCCAAAGTATCTCAGTGAGTACCCTCAGTATTAGGATAGCAAACATACACAAGATATATGTACACAATACCAAAATATGCAGTAATAGCAATAGAAAACAGTGCAAACAATGTATAGTCACAATAGAATGCAATGGGGGCACATAGGGATAGGGGCAACACAAACCATATACTCTAGAAGTGGAATGCGAACCACGAATGGACCCCAAACCTATGTGACCTTGTAGAGGGTCGCTGGGACTGTAAGAAAACAGTGAGGGTTAGAAAAATAGCCCACTCCAAGACCCTGAAACGTGGGTGCAAAGTGCACCTAAGTTCCCCAAAGAGCACAGAAGTTGTGATAGGGGAATTCTGCCAGAAACAACAACACCAGCAATGCAACAACGATGAATTTCCTGACGAGAGTACCTGTGGAACAAGGGGACCAAGTCCAAGAGTCACGATCAATTCGGGAGTGGGCAGATGCCCAGGAAATGCCAGCTGTGGGTGCAAAGAAGCTGCCACCGGATGGTAGAAGCTGTGGATTCTGCAAGAACGACAAAGGCTAGAAACTTCCCCTTTGGAGGATGGATGTCCCACGTCGTGAAGAGTCGTGCAGAAGTGTTTCCGTGCAGAAAGACCACAAAGAAGCCTTGCTAGCTGCAAGGGTTGCGGTTAGGGTTTTTGGATGCTGCTGTGGCCCAGGAGGGACCAGGATGTGGCCAATTGCATGAGGAGACAGAGGGGGCGCCCAGCAAGAGAAGGAGCCCACTCAGAAGCAAGCAGCACCCTCAGAAGTGCCAGAACAGGCACTACGAAGTGGAGTGAACCGGAGCTCACCCGAAGTTGCACAAGAGGGTCCCACGAAGCCGGAGGACAACTCAGGAGGTCGTGCAATGCAGGTTAGAGTGCCGGGGACCCAGGCTTGGCTGTTCACAAAGGAAATCCTCCGTGAGTGCACAGGAGCCGGAGTAGCTGCAAAACACGCGGTTCCCAGCAATGCAGTCTAGCGTGGGGAGGCAAGGACTTACCTCCACCAAACTTGGACTGAAGAGTCACTGGACTGTGAGAGTCACTTGGACAGAGTTGCTGAGTTCAAGGGACCTCGCTCGTCATGCTGAGAGGAGACCCAGAGGACCGGTTCTTTGGTGCCTGCGGTTGCAGGGGGAAGATTCCGTCGACCCACAAGAGATTTCTTCGGAGCTTCTAGTGCAGAGAGGAGGCAGACTACCCCCACAGCATGCACCACCAGGAAAACAGTCGAGAAGGCGGGAGGATCAGCAGTACAATGTCGCAGTAGTCGTCTTTTCTACTTTGTTGCAGTTTTGCAGGCTTCCAGCGCGGTCAGTAGTCGATTCCTTGGCAGAAGGTGAAGAGAGAGATGCAGAGGAACTCTGAGGAGCTCTTGCATTCGTTATCTAAGGAATTCCCCAAAGCAGAGACCCTAAATAGCCAGAAAAGGAGGTTTGGCTACCTAGGAGAGAGGATAGGCTAGCAACACCTGAAGGAGCCTATCAGAAGGAGTCTCTGATGTCACCTGCTGGCCCTGGCCACTCAGAGCAGTCCAGTGTGCCAGCAGCACCTCTGTTTCCAAGATGGCAAAGGTCTGGAGTACACTGGAGAAGCTCTGGGCACCTCCCAGGGGAGGTGCAGGTCAGGGGAGTGGTCACTCCCCTTTCCTTTGTCCAGTTTCGCGTCAGAGCAGGGCTGAGGGATCCCTGAACCGGTATAGACTGGCTTATGCAGAGATGGGCACCATCTGTGCCCATCAAAGCATTTCCAGAGGCTGGGGGAGGCTAACCTCCCCAGCCCTGACACCTTATTCCAAAGGGAGAGGGTGTAACACCCTCTCTCTGAGGAAGTCCTTTGTTCTGCCTTCCTGGGCCAAGCCTGGCTGGACCCCAGGACGGCAGAACCCTGTCTGAGGGGTTGGCAGCAGCTGCAGTGAAACCCCGGGAAAGGCAGTTTGGCAGTACCCGGGTCTGTGCTAGAGACCCGGGGAATCATGGGATTGTCTCCCCAGTACCAGGATGGCATTGGTGGGGCAATTCCATGATCTTAGACATGTTACATGGCCATATTCGGAGTTACCATTGTGAAGCTATACATAGGTAGTGACCTATGTATAGTGCACACGTGTAATGGTGTCCCCGCACTCACAAAGTCCGGGGAGTTGGCCCTGAACAATGTGGGAGCACCTTGGCTAGTGCCAGGGTGCCCACACACTAAGTAACTTAGCACCCAATCTTTACCAGGTAAAGGTTAGACATATAGGTGACTTATAACTTACTTAAGTGCAGTGTAAAATGGCTGTGAAATAACGTGGACGTTATTTCACTCAGGCTGCAGTGGTAGGCCTGTGTAAGAATTCTCAGAGCTCCCTATGGGTGGCAAAAGAAATGCTGCAGCCCATAGGGATCTCCTGGAACCCTAATACCCTGGGTACCTCAGTACCATATACTAGGGAATTATAAGGGTGTTCCAGTATGCCAATGTAAATTGGTAAAATTGGTCACTGGCCTGTTAGTGTCAATTTGGAAAGAGATGAGAGAGCATAACCACTGAGGTTCTGATTAGCAGAGCCTCAGTGAGACAGTTAGTCATAACACAGGTAACACATACAGGGCACACTTATGAGCACTGGGTCCCTGGTTGGCAGGGTCCCAGTGACACATACAACTAAAACAACATATATACAGTGAAATATGGGGGTAACATGCCAGGCAAGATGGTACTTTCCTACACTCATGCCTTAAAATGGAAGCCCTTCCTAGAAGGTGGACAGATACAACAAAGAGACAAAGCATGAGATAAAAGAATAACACTCCTCTGGGTGGAGCCAAAGCCCACTCTATGTATATTTGAAAGAACTGGTAGCAATATGTCTTGCAGACAGCTGAGCTATCAATCCAGACCTAAAACCAAGAGAATGTTGTTCCCAAAAGATTCTGCATGGTTGATTTCTTCCCTGTTCAAATGTCTTTTTTACATTTACTCTCTCCATTCTCCCAGCTCCATTTCTCCTTCTCTCACTTTTGTCTGTTCTTTCATCCCTGCCCTTTCATTCCCTTTTCACCCTCGTCGGTCTCTCCTATACTCTCCCAGCTCCTCTCCTACTTTTCTCTTCAAACTCTCCATATCTCATTAATACTGCCTCTCCTGCCTTTCTCTCTTCTTCCCTTTTCCAGAATCAGCCTTTCCAGCTTTTGAAATGGAAGTCTACATGTCCTCGGCTAGGAAGACTTCCCTCAACACTCGGACGGAGAGATCTTGGGGGTCATCCACCACAAACTGCAGGTCAGTCTAAGTTCTCTCTAGTTTGTGTCTGTTGAGGTGTTTAGTGAGTGACGTAGCTGAGGCACACAGATGACATCAGTCCTGGACCTTCTTTTTACAACCTGTTGTTTTTAGATCTGTAAGTCCAATTGGTTCATTAGTACTTCTAGAACTACAGCTTTCAGAATGCTTCAGTACTGGTGTACGGATATCTTGTGGCATGGACCAAGTGGCCTATGCCCACTAACCAATGAGAGAAAAATGGCAGCATTTGGGTCTTGTTGTAAACAAGCGTGTTGTAAGGCAAGTAAAAAGTACATCACATCCTTTTCAACATACCTCTGAGGGTGTAAAACCCACTGTTTTTGGGGTGATGTACGTAATACAAGTACCAGCCTGTGCCAGGTCCTCTTGGAGATATTGTGACATTTTCTGGTCCCGACAGTAGTTCCTTGGGGAGCTGGGCAGACAGCTGTGAGTACCTGGGAAGAATGTGTGACTACACAACACATGCAATTAACATCCATACATTTTCCATGAAGCATTTATCATGCACATACCTTTGCCACCCATGTCATTACCACACATAGTCCTCCAGCAGACACTCCATGCCCCTTTATCTCATGAATCTCAAGGACATCTATACTTGATTCCAGCTCATGCCTCTTTCATCCTCCACCAGACACTCCCTGCCTCTTAATCTCAGGAATCTCAAACGCGTCTACTCTCAATTCCACCTCATGCATCTTTCATCCTCCAGCAGACACTCCCTGCCTCTTTATCTCATGAATCCCAAGCATGCCTCTAATAGCGCGTCCCTCTATGATAATTTATTACACATTAGAACTCGTTTTAGGCCAATGAATCTTTTGACCCAGTTGAGAGACACCTTAGGACGAGATAGCTAATCAATATGTCAATCAATATATCAATAATGTCATCAATATTTATTACAACAATGCATTTCACTTTAGTCAAAGACATTAATCAACTGTTGACAACACCATGACCTTGCAGTCATGAATAACCACACCAGTTTAGTGGAGTTTTATGAAATGTATTCCCTATTGATTACAATTCTAAAAGCAGGTGTGTTAATCTCAAAACCAAAACACTCAATATCTTGGTCGTAATTTGGCAACTTGAATAAGACTTAAACAACGCAAGGAATGCAATTATTAGAAAATAACACAGTGTTAACATAGGTCAGCTTTAGCAGAGTGTCATCAACGCGTCAGTCCAACAAAGCATAGATTCAGTCATTTGTCTATTTGTGTCAGTATAATGAACCCCTGTCCTAACCTCTGATTAGCATTAGCATGTTGGGCTTCATGCAAAACAATTCAGAACACCAATTTGGAAACCATCTAACTATGGTCCCTGTCAAAAGTAAGCAGTTGGTACCTAGAAAGGAAAAGCAAACAGACAAATCGTCATTGTCATAGTTTCGCTCCCCCGTCAGCTTCGCTCAGCCAGCCCCGCCCTCGCCACCGTCCCACGCATCCGCAGAACCACCACAGGAGGAAAATCCTTCACCTACCTGGCAGCCAAAACATGCAACTCCCTCCCCACACACCTAAGAACTACCCAGGACCATCTTGCCTTCAGGAAGCGCCTCAAAACATGGCTTTTCGAGCAGCAGTAACCCCCCCCCCCCTCCCCAGCGCCTTGAGACACTCTCGGGTGAGTAGCACGCTCTATAAATGCTTTGATTGATTGATTGACCCTCCAAGGTTTAGGTCAGCACTCAGGTTCAGTCTTCGTCTTCAGGACATCAGTCCATTCGCCATCAGTCAAAACTCAGCTCCCAGGGAAAAGGAGAACTTCCCTCATAAGGATCTAAAGTGTAAAATGGTCAATCTAAGGAAGAGGATGGTTCTAAGTAAAAATCAGCAAAGTCTCTAGGCAAAGTGACAAAGTCTCTGGATCAAAACCGACAGCATTTCCCTAACCAATCTCCGATGATTCCCCGTGTCATGGGTTTTTATCCCTTTTTCGTTGTTCATTCCCCTAAAACTTAATTGGTCAAACGTTATACCCCACTATCTCTAGCCAATTAGAAAACGGGTTATGTCATTAATCTTTCACCCGACATTAGTTCACAGATATTTTATTGGTCCATATGATTGACGTCTTCGGAGGTAGCACGTCCGGTATGATTTCATCCTTCTGTAATTCTTGCACATCTTTTGGTCAGTAGCTCCATTGTCTGTACCGGTTTGAACAACCTTGTACATTACATTAATCTACACTGTTGCATTTTTGAAAAAAAATTCTACCAGCAATATGAATTTCATGAGAACGGATCTACTATGGTTACATTCAGCTTCTAGTTTGAAGAAAACAAGGGGTCATGTCCTTTTGCGCGTCAGCACACTGCACGTTTAGAAAACACATTTAATATGAGAGCCAGGCAGCTAGGCTTGATTGCACCTCATGCATCTTTCATTCTCCACCAGACACTCCCTTGAAGCAATAGATCAAAGAACATCAATATGAATCATGAGCATGTGAAGACAAAATCCCTCACTAACCGCTAATTAGCATTAACATGTTGAGCATCATATAAACATTTTAGAAACACAAATTTAGAAAAACATACTGTTAGAAATGGGGTCTCTAGTTGGCAGTCGGTCGCCACCCTGTCCAAGTAGGGGCGCTCACTCTAGTCAGGATAAGGGAGATACCTTCTCAGATATCCCCTGCTTACCCCCTTGGTAGCTTGGCACAAGCAGGCAGGGTTATCTCAGGAGCAATGTGTAAAGCATTTGCACATAACACACAGTAATAAGTGAAAACACTACAAACGAATACCACACCAGTTTTAGAAAAATAGCCAATATTTATCTATATAAAACACAACCAAATACAATAAAAATCCAACATACAGTAATAAAAATATACATTCTGCAAGATTTACTCAAAAATACAGTTCTTTGAAGTCGATAGTTCCACCTGGGGCTATCACAGTGTCGTGATCAACAAAACCAACAGTTCAGGCTGGCCGCAGCATTGCGGGCCAGCTATGGTGTCAGGAAGACCAGCAAACAGTACCTTGGATATGCTGAGCGTCGTGATCCGCGCGGTGAGCTCTGGAGAGCGGCGTCCCTGACGTCGCAGTGTTGGTTCCGGAGTCGGTGCAGGAGTCGTCGCGCCCTTTAGGTCACACGCGTTTCAGAACGAACTCTAGGCTGATGAAGTCAGGTGCGCCGGCCTGGGTGGCGTCGGGGCTGCTGTGCGAACCGGGACGATGCGACATGCAGTGGCCACAGGTCATGGTATAGGGAGTGGCTCGGTGGCGATATCCAGCGGCGTCGGTGAGACCAGGGCTGCGATGTGAAGTGGGGCGGTGCGAGGTGCAGTGTCCACAGGTCATGGAGCAGACAGTGGCATCGTCGTTGTTGAAGCGCTGTCGTCGGTAGGCCCAAGCCAGCGGTGCGGGACAGGACGGTGCTTCTTGACCCTCATGAGCGGTGTCCACAGGCCACAGTGCAGGCAGGAGGCCTGGTGACAACACAGGAGTCGATGGTGCTGGAGTAGGTGGACCGAGGCTGCGGGACGGGATGGGACGGTGCTTCGTGTACCTCACGAGAGGTGTCCACAGGCCACAGTGCAGGAGCGTCGTCGTCGGGGATGCCCATGCTGCGGTGTGAGCAGGCGATGCCAGAGTGCAGGGCCCATAGCAGCAGCTCAGTGCAGTCGTCTGATGACTGCATCGGGGAGACCAGGCTTGCAGTGCGAAGCGGGGAACTGCGACTCCGTGTAGCGTCAGCAGGTCAAGGTGCAGGCCAGCGGCATCGTTGGCAGCGTCGCAGTGGTTTCTCCTCTTGAACAGCACAAAACACACAGTTCCTAGTGCTGCAGGACGAAGAAACTGAAGTTTTTGGTGTTCCTGAGACTTCCAACAGGAGGCAAGCTCTACTCCAAGCCCTTGGGGAATTTTCTCAAGCAGGACACACAGCAAAGTTCACCCTTTGCACTCTTTTCAGGCAGAAGCAGTAACTGCAGGCCAATCCGGCAAAGCAACACAGCAAAGAGACAGTACTCCTCTTCCAGCTCTTCAGCTCTTCTTCTTGCAGAGGTTCCTCTTGATTCCAGAAAGATTCTCAAAGTCTGGGGTTTTGGGTCTTCTTCTTATACCCAGTTCTGTCTTTGAAGATGGCAAACTTCAAAGTAAAGTCTAAAAGTGTTTGCAAGATCCTTCCTTGTCCAGGCCAGGCCCCAGACGCACACCAGGGGGTCGGAGACTGCATTGTGTAAGGGCAGGCACAGTCCTTTCAGGTGTGAACGGCCACTCCTTCCTCCTCTCTAGCTCCAATGACTCATTGGGATATGCAGGCTACACCCCTACCCCCTTATGTGTCACTGTCTAGAGAGGTGCAAAACAGCCCAACTGTCAAACTGACCCAGACAGACAATGCACAAACAGGCAGAGTCACAGAACGGTTTAAGCAAGAAAATGCCTACTTTCTAAAAGTTGCATTTTCAAACGGACAATTTAAAAACCAACTTCACTAAAAGATGTATTTTTAAATTGTGATTTCAGAGACCTCAAACTCAAAATTTGTATCTGATCTCAAAGGGAATCTGCCCTTTAAGGATATTTAAAGGCAGCCCCCATGTTAACCTATGAGAGAGATAGGCCTTACACAGTGAAAACCAAATTTGGCTGTATTTCACTGTTAGGACATATAAAACACACTATTATATGTCCTACCTTAAACATACACTGCACCCTGCCAATGGGGCTACCTAGGGTCTACCTTAGGGGTGCCTTACATGCAGTAAAAGGGAGGGTTTAGGCCTGGCAAGTGGGTAAACTTGCCAAGTCGAATTAGCAGTTTAAAACTGCACACAGAGACAATGCAGTGGCAGGTCTGAGCCATGTTTACAGGGCTACTACTGTGGGTGGCATAACCAGTGCTGCAGGCCCAGTAGTCGTATTTGATTTACAGGCCCTGGGCACCTCTAGTGCACTTTACTAGGGATTTACCAGTAAATCAAATATGCCAATCATGGATAAACCAATCAACGGTACACTTTACACAGAGAGCATATGCACTTTAGCACTAGTTAGCAGTGGTAAAGTGCCCAGAGTCCTAAAGCCAACAAAAACAGGTCAGAAAAAATAGGAGGAAGGAGGCAAAAAGACTGGGGATGACTCTGCAAAAAGGGACGTTTCCAACACATACTAACTCAGGTTATATCAAAAATAATATTATTATTTATTTGCAGCAATTAATTCACGAGTTGCAGCTGGTACCTGCAAAACAAAAGGCACATATAACAATTCACAATTTATACATTACCCATAAGATAACAACAGGAAGATAGCTTCAGTAAGCGGACACCATCAGTAGGAACGTACTATAAATCCCCCAAGTCTACTTAACTGCAACACTCCCCATTAATCTAACTCTGTAAATATCACTGGAATGTCTCTGGAAAATCTCGTATGGTCTGGTCTGACTCGTCTCTTCTCTCTTTCTCTTTCTAACCCCAAGAATAAGTGACAGAACACTATATTAACTTTCACAAAACTCATGATTGGTCAGGACATTGGGTGTTGTACATTTAGCCAATAAAACTAAGGTTAGATAACTAAAAGTTACACATTCTTAGTACACTGAATTCTCATTCGACAATTTCTCATTGACTAAATCATTAGCTAAACACAATATATAACAATTTCTTCTTCTCTTCCGTCTCGCTTGTGGGTCCATTGTTTCAACTCGTCAGAATCTCAGGTTCAGGAAAAAATGTCTAACAATGTTGCATCTACTTCCATCCTCGAGGAAAAACCACATGTTAGTGACATTTTCTAAACAATAGTTCAGTCAAACTCTAGCAATTTCCTAATAAATCTGACCTTGTAAGACATAACACAAAATCCCACTAGAGGTAGCATTGAGAAAATGAAAAACCACTCTATTACCACTAACGTTAGTCTAAGTAAAAAAACAAAATGGATTATTGTGACCATTTACAAAAGTCACCCGTTTTGTTAGCATTCATTAGGAAAAATCACACATTAGTTCATCAATGATCAGTACATTATCAATTATAAATGTCATCAGTAAAATCTATGCTCCTGCAATCGCAAGGATGTGTACTCTTGATTCCACCTCATGCCTCTTTCATCCTCTGCCAGACACTCCCTGCCCTTTTATCTCATTAATCCCAAAGATGTCTACTCTTGATTCCTCCTCATGCCTTCTTCATCCTCTGCCAGACACTCCCTACCTCTTTATCTCATGAATCCCAAGGATGTCTACTCTTGATTCCACCTCAAGCCTCTTTCATCATCCACCAGATACTCCCTGCCTCTCCATTTCATGTATCCCAAAGACCTCTACTCTTGATTCCTCATCATGCCTCATTACTCCACCACCAGACACTCCCTACCTTTTTATTTTATGAATCCCAAGGATGTCTACTCTTGATTTCACCTTGTGCCTTTTTACTCCACCACCAGACACACACTGCCTCTTTATCTCATGAATCACAAGGATGTCTACTCTTGATTTCACCTCATGCCTCTTGTGTCCTCTGCCAGACACTGTCTACGTCTTTATCTCATGAATCCTAAGGACATCTACTCTTGATACCACCTCATGCCTCTTTAGTCCCCCACCAGACACTCCCTGCCTCTTCATCTCATGAATCCCAAGGATGTCTACTCTTGATTCCACCTCATGCCGCTTTACTCCACCACTAGACACTCCCTGCCCCTTTATCTCATGAATCCCAAGGACGTCATCTCTTGATTTCATATCATGCCTCTTTCATCCTCTGTCAGACACTCCCTGCCCCTTAATCTAATGGATCCCAAGGATTTCTACTCTTGATTCCACCTCATGCTTCTTTCATCCTCCGCCAGACACTCCCTGCCCCTTTATCTCATTAATCCCAAGGATGTCTGCTCTTTATTCCACCTCATGCCTCTTTACTCCAACACCAGACACTCCCTGCCTCTTCATCACACTATTGGTTGTTATTTTGCATCAAGCTTTCTCTCTTTATCAAGGTTTTCACGTCCTTCTCATCTTCCTCCTTTCCTTCTTTTGTTTTTCCTCCCTCCTGCTCTGGGTCAAAGTCGGATATGGAAAGTAATTGGTGGTCCCCAAAAATAAGTGCTGGTGGGCACACCTACAATCACCACCTCCAGTTAAGCACTGACCTGGGTGAAACTGAGCAGCCCTGCCCTAATCGGTGGGAAGCTGAAAACCTGAACAAGAGAAAAATAATGTACACCAGCCCCCTGTTTACATGGCCTTCTAGCAGGATGCTGGGCCTTCCCAGGAAACCACAGGGAAGTTGTGAGCAGCCTCCAACAATTATAACTATATTTCAAACCCTATTCAGTCATGTAGCTCATTATTTACAATATCTTTGTAGCATCACACTGTCCATACTTGTACTCATATGGGTAGATTTACTAAAAGGTAGCAAAACGCAGCATATGTGCTGTCTAGCATAGGTTTTGTAGTGGAAGGACATAGTACAAAATACTATGCTTAGACCAGGTTTTATCATTTCACACATTGAATGCATGCTGTACAGTGCTGTACACATTCAATGATTGAACTTTTTAAACAGTTAAAATTCAAACATTTCTCTTACTTAATGCATGTTTCGAAGAGACGTTATTTCTTGACCCAAAGCCAGGCCTGGCAATCTTCGTAGATCTGGCTTTGCGTCATGAATATGGTTTGTAGCGTTGTAATGCCCAAGTACCACCATCAGACTACGTAAGGTAGTGCGGGTGCTACTTGAGATACATTAAGTGCCAGTGTAGAACAGTTCTGCACTGAAAAGAACAAACTTTCTCAACACTTTGCTCCACTTGGCATCATTTTGCATCGATTTGCATGAGTTTGTGGAGGCAGTAAGTGTTGATAAATCTGCCCCTATGCATCCAGAGCCCCCGATTCTAACTTTACCACTTTACATCATTTAAATATAGGAGGACAAGCTAAACAAGGAGACTTGGCTCATCATGAAGCCAAACCAGCAGACTGCACCACTCTCACACTGCACTAGACACATCCAGTTACAGGGAGAATATATTTGTGGTGCTGTCAGGGTGTGCGAACTCTAAAGTACACAATGCTTGAAACCTTTGCACAGTGTAAAGTTTGTGAACTTTTCAGTTGAAATTCAGACTTCCCTCTTCCTTAGGTCAGTCTGTGGCACAAGGCGCAGCCTACTCACACATCAAATCACTTCTGAAATATGTTCAACAAAAATATACAGTTAAAAAGTTAAAAAAATAAAACTCATCAGACCACAATGGTTACAAAGCCCAGAATCATTCTTCATGGGCACCAATCCCAACGAAATATAGGCCATTGACCGTAAAAGTTCTCAACGTAAAGGGACTATCCAGTACAGAGGAAAAAAAACAGTCTAAGGCCAACCTTTAATTAAAAGTTCAATAATCTACTGATCTAATACAATGCACAATAGGCTCATTCTAACATAACGAGGCACCCAATAATACACCTGCAAAGAAGAGGAAAAACACAGTGCTTGCAAGACATGGACAAGGAAAATGGCCTCTCTAAATGGCCACCCCAAAGTTTTTGCCTTCCTCCTCTTCTTTTTCTGATCGACTTATTGCTGACTTTAGGACTCTGGACACTTTACCACTGCTAACCAGTGATAAAGTGCATGTGTTCTCTTCCTAAAAACATGGTAACATTGGTTCATACCCAATTGCCATATTTAATGTACTTATAAGTCCCTAGTAAAGTGCACTACATGTGCCCAGGGCCTGTAAATTAAATGCTACTAGTGGGCCTGCAGCACTGACTGTGCCACCCACATAAGTAGTCCCTTAACCATGTCTCGGGCCTGCCACTGCAAGGCCTGTGTGTGCAGTTTCATTGCCTCTTCGACTTGGCATTTAAAAGTACTTTACAAGCCTTAAGCTCCCCTTTTTCTACATATATGTCACCTCCAAGGTAGGCCCTAGGTACCCATAGGGAAGGGTGCTATGTAAGTAAAAGGCAGGACATGTACATATGTGTTTTATATGTCCTGGTATTGAATAACTCCTAAATTTGTTTTCCACCACTGACAGGCCTAACATTAGGACTGCCCTCAAATACTTTTTGAGTGGTAGATTCTAATCTGAAAGTGGTAACCAGGTCATATTTAGTATGACCAGAATGGTAATAGGAAATCCTGCATATTGGTGAGATTGGATTTAATATTACTATTGTAGAAATGCCACTGTTAGGAAGTGACCATTTATCTGCACTTTCAACCATCTGTGCCTCACAGCCTGTCGCCAATCCACGTCTGGTCTCTGCTGGTTGACAGCTCCATTGTGCATTTCACCCAGACGACCACAAACATAAGACAATCAATCACATCTGCATTCATCTGCATTCTGAATAGCTCTACCTGGGCTGGAAGTGTGTAGGGCCTGTCACTTACATTTCAAAGGCCATTGGCCTGCCCTCACACAAAGGACTGATAACCCCCACTGGGACTCTGGTACACAGGACTGGGCTGAAAGGGAACTTGTCTACTTCAAAACCACTCTTTAAAGTCTCCCCCACTTCAAAGGCATTTTTAGATATATAAACTGGGTGTCAGACCCCACCAACTCAGACACTTCTGGACCTACATCTGCACCCTGTCAGAGGAGCTGCCTGGCTGCCCAAAGGACTCATCTGGACTGCTTTGCTGAGGAGGACTGCTGCGCTGCTGCCCTGCTGGCCTCTGGCTTTGCTGGAAGGAATCTGCCTTCCCCAAAAGTACTCTCCAAGGGCTTGAAGTGCGCTTGCTTCCTGTTTCTGAAGTCTCAGGGCCAACAAAGATTTCAACTCTTCAAATCAACACAACACCTGCAGAAATCAATGCAAAGCCTACATTACGGCTGAGAAATCGCCACACAGCCGACCAGAATGATGCAGCCCTGACTTCCCAAATGGAAATTTGATGCAGCGCCAACTTTGCAAAGGAAAATTCAACTCATCGATGCAGCACCTGTTCCTTCTCCCATTGAATATATTGAGTGCATTTAAGAAGGATATACATTCCCTTTACGTTACATTATATTGCACCAGATTTATAAAGCGCATGGCAAGCCGAGAATGGGCTTCCCAGCGCTAGAGAGGGAACAATGAGCCTCAAACAACTCTACTTAGGAAAGAGGTATGTTTTAACTGCTTATGACAGTACAGCCAACTGTTTTCACTTCTCAATTTGACCAGAAGCGAGGTTCACAACTTGGGGGCTAAATAAGCAAAAGACCGACCGACCGCCACCCCTGGATCTTTTTATCCTGGGATTAGGTAGAAGGTCCAATAGGACGGATCTGAGAGACCTACTAAGTCGGTCAGTGATGAAGAATTTTGGGCAATGCTTATATTTAGCGCGATGAACCAGGCTAAGGGGGTCATTCCAACCCTGGCGGTCGGTGTTAAAGCGGCGGCAAAACCGCCAACAGGCTGGCGGTAAAAAAATGCAATTCCGACACTGGCGGAAACCGCCAACAGAGACACTTTAACACACCGCCCTCCACGGCGGGACAAACAAACAGTGCAGCGGTCACCGCCAACAGACAGGCGGGAGACAATGTACCGCCCACCCTATCACAACCCACCAATCCGCCACCTTTACCAGGGCGGTAGCCCCGCCGATAAAAACACGGCAGAAAACAGACATTTCAAACGGAAAACGCTCACCTCCATATACCCCACGAGGAATCTGGACAGCATGGAACCCGAACTCCACATCCTACCAGCCATTGTCTTCCTGCTCCTCTACCAGGAGCACGAACGCCGGCGCAGAAGACAACGGTGAGTACTGCACCTATGACACAGGGAGGGGGGAGGAGAAAATATTACGGGGACACACATACGTGACACACCCTCCCTCACCCTCACCCACTACAACACACACATCAATGCATAGCAACACATCACAGTTACCCCCCCCAAACCCCCTGGAAGAATGCAAAGGCAAAAGGAAATGATTATAAATTTAGAATTATATTGTAAGACTGAGTATAAAATATATCACACATCAATAATTTTATATACATAAATTGTGCAGTCCGATATGTCTATCAGCCATTGTTCGTGGGCCACTGGGCCAAAACACATGGGCAAAGCCCACACAGGATACCTGACTCCAACGGAGAGAACACTGCAGGGGCATCAGATAGGAAAACTACAGGCACCTCAGGGGGAAGGGAAGAGGGGGCACCTCAGCCAGATGAGTCCACGACGCCAGATCCACGAGGGGCCTCCATGGCCACTGTGCCATCCTGGGGAGTGCAAAGCCACAGTCTCTCAAGTCTCTACAGTGGGTGGGTTTCCCACTGTGCCATCCTGGGGAGTGCAAAGCCACAGTCTCTCAAGTCTCTACAGTGGGTGGGTTGCCCACTGTGCCATCCTGGGGAGTGCAAAGCCACAGTCTCACAAGTCTCTACAGTTGGTGGGTTGCCCACTGTGCCATCCTGGGGAGTGCAAAGCCACAGTCTCACAAGTCTCTACAGTGGGTGGGTTGCCCACTGTACCATCCTGGGGAGTGCAAAGCCACAGTCTCTCAAGTCTCTACAGTGGGTGGGTTGCCCACTGTGCCATCCTGGGGAGTGCAAAGCCACAGTCTCACAAGTCTTTACAGTGGGTGGGTTGCCCACTGTACCATCCTGGGGAGTGCAAAGCCACAGTCTCTCAAGTCTCTACAGTGGGTGGGTTGCCCACTGTGCCATCCTGGGGAGTGCAAAGCCACAGTCTCTCAAGTGGATAACAGTCTCCACTGGTACTGGAGGGGGACTAGTGCCCAGAGTGCTTCGTGCAGCCCTGCCCGACACAGATGCGGGCCTGCCCCTTCCGCCAATGGGCCAGCGGTTCTTGAGATGAAGGGCCCAGTTCAGCGGTGCTTGAGACGGCGGTGCCCACCGGAGCAGTGCTTGAGACGGCGGTGCCCTGTTCAGCGGTGCTTGAGATGAAGGGCCCAGCGGAGCGGTGCTTGAGATGAAGGGCCCAGCGGAGCAGTGTTTGAGACGGCGGTGCCCACCGGAGCAGTGCTTGAGACGGCGGTGCCCTGTTCAGCGGTGCTTGAGATGAAGGGCCCAGCGGAGCGGTGCTTGAGATGAAGGGCCCAGCGGAGCAGTGCTTGAGACGGCGGTGCCCACCGGAGCAGTGCTTGAGACGGCGGTGCCCTGTTCAGCGGTGCTTGAGATGAAGGGCCCAGCGGAGCGGTGCTTGAGATGAAGGGCCCAGCGGAGCAGTGCTTGAGATGAAGGGCCCAGTTCAGCGGTTCTTGAGACGGCGGTGCCCAGCGGAGCGGTGCTTGAGATGAAGGGCCCAGCGGAGCGGTGCTTGAGATGAAGGGCCCAGTTCAGCGGTGCTTGAGACGGCGGTGCCCTGTTCAGCGGTGCTTGAGACGGCGGTGCCCTGTTCAGTGGTGCTTGAGATGAAGGGCCCAGTTCAGCGGTGCTTGAGACGGCGGTGCCCTGTTCAGCGGTGCTTGAGATGAAGGGCCCAGCGGAGCAGTGCTTGAGATGAAGGGCCCAGTTCAGCAGTTCTTGAGACGACGGGCCTAGCGGAGCGTTGCTTGAGATGAAGGGCCCAGCGGAGCGGTGCTTGAGATGAAGGGACCAGTTCAGCGGTGCTTGAGACGGCGGTGCCCTGTTCAGCGGTGCTTGAAATGAAGGGCCCAGTTCAGCGGTGCTTGAGACGGCGGTGCCCTGTTCAGCGGTGCTTGAGATGAAGGGCCCAGCGGAGCGGTGCTTGAGATGAAGGGCCCAGCGGAGCAGTGCTTGAGACGGCGGTGCCCTGTTCAGCGGTGCTTGAGATGAAGGTCCAAGTTCAGCGGTGCTTGAGACGGCGGTGCCCTGTTCAGCGGTGCTTGAGACGGCGGTGCCCTGTTCAGTGGTGCTTGAGATGAAGGGCCCAGCGGAGCGGTGCTTGAGATGAAGGGCCCAGCGGAGCAGTGCTTGAGACGGCGGTGCCCTGTTCAGCGGTGCTTGAGATGACGGTGCCCAGCAGAGCGGTGGGGCCCTCCTGGCCAGCTGGCCTGCTGCCGGACTTGTTGGGCGTGCTGCCCTTCCCACCCTTCCCTGTACGCTTGTGGCCCTTTCCCACCTTTGGCAGTGTGCCAGGTGGCACCCGACTTCCTGCCGGAGCCAATGTAGGGATTTTGGTCCCTGGGGTCTTTGGTCTCTATCGCCGGGCACTGGCAATCTTCGGATGCTTTTCCGGGGGTGGGCTGGCCGTGCCTTGGCTCCTAGCTGAACTGGGTGCCCTTGAGGGTGGGGGACTCCACAGTCCATGGCAAACAGTCTTTACAGGTCCCGGTTTTGTGGTGGCTGAGGTGCTGATTGGAGTCTTATGAGATGGACGGGGTGGGGGAGTTGTAGGAAAGAGGTCAAGTTTGGAAAAGAAAAGCAATTTGGAAAGAGAGGGACGGGTAGGTGTAGTGGGTATGGGAGTGGAGGAAGAGGATGTGGTTGTAGGAGTGTGAAGTCTGGTGTCTTTGGGTGCAGGTGCTTGGGCTGGAGGCTGTTGTGAGGTGGATGGCTGTTGGGTGGGTGGCTGCCTGCGTTTGTGTAGTTTGGAAGAGGGGGTGACAGACACACTGGGAGAGGACACAGGGGACGTGTAAATGGTAGTGGGGGTGGTGACTGCACGTGTGCGGAGTGTTCTGGTGGGTGTGCTGGTGATGGACGTAGTGGCTGAAGATGTTGTGCATGCAAGTGTGAGTGGAGACGTCACAGGGAGGGAGGAGGGAGACGAGGAGGAGGGGGACACAGTGGAGGCAGTGGCTGTTGGTATGTCTACATGTGGATGTTGCTTGTGTGAATGCTTGTGTGATGTGTGGTGCTTATGTCTGGATGAGCTTCCCTTGGGTGTTGAGGTGTGAGCAGGCTGGTCTGATGGTGTGTCTGGGATAGGCAGAGGTACAGGGGATTGGGTCTGGGTGGAGGAAGTTGGAGGGGGGAGGCTAGAGACAGGGACAACTGCTGCCGTCAGTGCTGAGGCCAGAGCGTTGAACGATCGCTGATGGGCAGCCTGACCCGAATGAATGCCCTCCAGGTATGCATTACTCTGGTGCACCTCCCTTTGTACACCCTGGATGGCATTCAAAAGGGTAGACTGCCCAACAATGATGGTCCTCAGGAGGTCAATGACCTCCTCACTGAGGGCAGCAGGGGCGACAGGGGCAGGGCCTGAGGTGCCTGGGGCGAAGGAGATGCCCACCTTCCTGGGTGAGAGGGCACGGGGCAAACGCTGAGGGGGCTGCTGGGAGGGCGGTGCTGGTGCGCTGGGTGGCGGCTGTACCTGTTGTTGCGGCGGGCACGGATGTTGCCGCCACCACAAGGGAGCTCCCTTCAGAGGACGAGTCGCTGTCACTGACATCAGCACGAGTCCCCGCTGTGGAGCTCCCCTCGCCCTCCGTCCCACTGGTATATTTGGACTCCGTTGCATGGCCCTCCAGGGCCATGTGGGATGCAGCTCCCTCGTACTCCGATGCCACTTCTCCTCCGCTTGATGATGCTAATGCACACATGAACAGGAAGACCACAAAAAAGGGGGGGGGGAGAAATAAAGACATGTTGAGTGCATGCATTGGCGACACCGTTGGCGGAGAGGACAGACACAGAAGCCCCCTGCACTACGCCGCGCACTTGGGGTCCACTACGCAATCCGTGGGACATGGCCTACAAGCCTATGGACGACAACTGCACACATAGATGACAGAGGGCCATGGATACCTGTACTTGGCACCCTACAGAGGTGGGGGGCGGGGGCACAGGGCCATGCCTTACGGAGCGGCCTAGCCTACAGAAATCGCCCTGACCTAGGGATACCCACAGCCCTACTCCCCCACCCAGACACCTCCACTGCGCGCAATGTCAGCAGAATGTATTTGTACTCACCCCCTTGTGTCTGCTGTGATGTCCTCACGCGCCCATCCAAATCGGGGTAGGCCACCGCCAAGATCCGGGACATCAGGGGGGTCAAATGACGACTGGCACCCCTCCTACGTTGGGAGGTCATCCCCAGCTGAGCCTTCGCCGTCTTCCTGCTCCAGCTTCGGATGTCCTCCCACCTCTTCCGGCAGTGGGTGCCCCGTCTGTTGTGGACCCCCAGGGTCCGGACGTCCTTGGCGATGGCACGCCAAATCGCGACTTTCTGGTGGGCGCTGACCTATGTGACATGTACAGGGAGAGAATACTTGTCATCACCTTCTGCATGCTCGATGTGAGTGGGACCCCATCCCCACCCTTGCCATGTGGCACATGCTCTCATCTGTCGTTTGATGCATGCCTCAATCGCTCCCCTCCCCACCATCTTTCATCCACCCCACTCAACCCAGGCATTGCCCACTAAGCATGGTCCCAGTGTACTTACCTGTTGGTCTGGAGGACCGTAGAGTAGCGCATACTGGGGGAGGACCCCATCCACAAGTTTCTCCAACTCCTCCGCAGTGAAGGCAGGGGCCCTTTCCCCAGTCGCATGAGCCATTGTCTCTTCCAGACCGAGGTCACAGCAGCACTTGCAGTGTAGGTCCTCTCCTGTGGAAGATCAGGTATCGAGTGATTAAGCAGATAGAAAATGGCGGTCACGCCCGCGGCGGTGCGTACCGCGACCGACGGCACACATCGTCATTGGCTCCTGAAACCCATAGGGTTCAATGTTAACCAATGCGGCTTTGCGCAGCGGTCTTCGACCGCCTACCGCCGCGGTGTGCCACGCCAGTGCATTGACCTCACATCCCACTGTCTCACTTCACAGGTCAGGCAGCCGCTATTTCAAGGGCCCACATGGCTTAATTTCTACTGCGTCACACATACCTAGGCCTTGCACCAACACTCATACAAACCTTTCAATGCATTGGGAATCATGTTATGTGCAAGCTGTGGTTACGTACCTGTGGGTTGATTGACTCTGTGCTCGCTGTTGTCCTTCATAGGCACCGTCCACTGGGACATGCGAGGAGATGGAGGAATCTTCCCATGTACAGACCGCTGGTGGACCTGTCGACAATGGAGGAACGACATGTCATACTGACATACAGGCTTGACCGAGCCACTATACAGGAACTGTGTGCCCAGCTGGAGCCAGACCTGATGTCACCCATCCGCCAACCCACAGGGATCCCCCCTCTAGTGCAGGTGCTGTCAGTACTCCATTTCTTAGCAAGTGGGTCATTTCAAACAACAGTGGCCATATCATCAGGGATGTCCCAGCCCATGTTTTCCAAGGTGTTGTCCAGAGTGTTGTCTGCCCTGCTCCAACACATGCGGAGCTACATCATTTTCCCTGAGGTGGGGGATTTGGTAACAGTGAAAGGAGACTTCTATGCCCTTGGACATATTCCCAACATCATTGGTGCCATTGATGGGACACATGTTGCTTTGGCCCCCCCTAGCAGGAGTGAACAGGTGTACAGGAACCGGAAGAGTTATCATTCCATGAATGTACAGATGGTGTGTTTGGCTGACCAGTACATCTCCCATGTTAATGCCAAGTTCCCTGGCTCAGTGCATGACGCGTACATCCTGCGGAATAGCAGCATCCCGTATGTGATGGGTCAACTCCAGAGGCACCGGGTGTGGCTATTAGGGGACTCTGGTTACCCCAACCTGTCATGGCTACTGACCCCAGTGAGGAATCCCAGGACAAGGGCAGAGGAATGGTACAATGAGGCCCATGGGCGGACCAGGAGGGTGATCGAGCGAACCTTTGGCCTCCTGAAGGCCAGGTTCAGGTGCCTCCATATGACAGGTGGATCCCTAATGTACTCACCAAAGAAGGTGTGCCAGATCATCGTGGCCTGCTGTATGCTTCACAACCTGGCTTTGCGCCGCCAGGTGCCTTTTCTGCAGGAGGATGGTCCAGATGGTGGTGTTGTAGCAGCTGTGGAGCCTGTGGAGAGTGAAGAGGAGGAAGCCGAAGAGGACGACATAGAGAACAGGAACACAGTAATACAGCAGTATTTTCAATGACACACAGGTAAGAGTACACACCGGCATATTACATTTACTTAAAGACTCCTACCTCTCTACTGTCTGACTTTTTCCCCCAGTGTATGGTAACTGTGTTGTGACTTTCCCTTCCGTTTTCAGAGATGTGGACCCCACTGCGTGACATCTGCTTTGTTTCCTCATGGACTACAGCTGTGTGACAGCGGTTTGTTGGCATCACAATGTGAATTAACATTTTGACACGGTCATGTCTAATACATTTGTTCTAAATCACAGCCAGACTCCAGATTGTTTTGTGCAATAAATGTTTTTATTCAAGTGCTCTAAATTGGATGGGTGGTTGCAAATCGGTGAGGGGTGATGGTGGAGGATTGTCCATGGCAGAGTCCAGACTATTAGTTTCACAGGTGCATTGTCCAAATGCCTGTGGGAAGTGGAGCAGGGGCAGTTTAAGGTTGGACAGGGTGACAATGTGGGACAGTGGGATGACAATCAGGGCGGTATCCTTTGCTGGCGGGGGTCTTGACATCTTACTCTGTCTTCTTCCTGGATCTCAGGGCCCGCTTGCGGGGTGGTTCTCCTTCTGCAGGGGGTGGGGTTCTGGTGGCCTGTTGGTCTTGTGTCGGGCCTCCTGTCCACTAGCGCCGGCGGAGGTGGTAGGCAGTTCTTGGTGCATGCTAGTGTCAGGGGCCCTTTGAGGTGCCACAGTGTCCCGCAATGTGGTGACTACCTCATTCAGGGCCACTACGATGGTACCCATGGCAGAACTTATGTTTCTTAGTTCCTCCCTGAACCCCATGTACTGTTGTTCCTGCAGAAGCTGGATCTCCTGAAACCTGGCCAGGACCGTTGCCATCGTCTCCTGGGAGTGGTGGTATGCTCCCATGATGGAGGAGAGGGCCTCGTGGAAAGTGAGTTCCCTGGGCCTGTCCCCCCCCTGTCACACAGCAGCCCTCCCAGTTCCCCTGTTTCCATGGGCCTTTGTCCCCTGGACCGTGTGCCCACTACCACTGCCCCCAGGTCCCTGTTGTTGTTGGGGTGTTGGGTTAGCCTGGGTTCCCTGTAGTGGTGGACACACCGCTTATTGACGTGTCCTGGGGACAGAGGGATGGGCCCGCTGGGTGGGTGCTGTGCTAGTGTTCCCAGAGGGGGGAAGGTCTGCTGTGGCCTGTGGCTGTGTGAGGGGAACCGACTGTCCGAGGTCCCCAATGGACCGGGCTGGTCATCTAGATCCAGGGAGACAGAGCTGCTGTCCTCACTGTGGGCCTCTTCTGGGGGTGGAGTGGACATTTGTGGACCCTCCTGCGCGGTGACCTGGCGTTCGGGTCCTACAGGGGTATAAAAGTATGGTTATTGCTTCTGTGTGTGCCATAGCGTGCAATGGGTGGGTGCCCGTGTACCCCAGTGCTGGCATTCCTTTGTGGGGGCTGTTGTGACGGTGGTTGGGGGGGGGTTGTATGTGTATGTGCAGTGGGCATGCTTAGGTGATGGGTGTCCATGCTTTGTGGACGCATGCAGGGCTAGGTGTTGGGATGGGTGGGTTGTGATGGTGAGACATTTGCAAGGAGTAGGTGTGATGGGGGTGCGGGTGAGGGTGGGGGTATGAGTTGGCATGCAGGTGGGGTGGGGGGAAGAAGTAGTGAAGGTGAGACTTACCAGAGTCCATACCTCCAGCTACTCCTGCGAGGCCCTCAGGATGCAGGATGTTCAAGACCTGCTCCTCCCATGTTGTAAATTCTGGGGGAGGAGGTGGGGGTCTGCCGCCAGTCCGCTGCACCGCGATGTTGTGCCTGGATACCATGGAACGCACCTTCCCCCGTAGGTCGTTCGACCTCTTCCTGATGCCGTCCCGATTTCTTGGGTGCTGTCCCACAGCGTTGACCCTGTCGACTATTCTGCTCCATAGCTCCATCTTCCTGGCAATGGTGGTGTGCTGCACCTGTGCCCCGAACAGCTGTGGCTCTACTCGTACAATTTCCTCCACCATGACCCTGAGTTCATCATCAGAGAACCTGGGGTGTCTTTGCGGTGCCGTGGGGTGGTGTGGGTGATGTGTAGGGTGGATTGTGTGGTGCTAAGTGTGGTGATGTGTATTGTTGTGTTGTGTGAAGTGCGTGCAAATATTGCTGGGTGACAGTGAATTGGGCGTCTGGGTGCTCGGATGTCTTTTCTTGGTGCGTGTTCACGAATCTCTAGGAGTGGAGGTTTGTGGGTGATGTGGGTGTGTATTTTATATTGTAATGGGTGTGTGGGAGTGGTGTGTGTATGTGTATCAGGTGTGTGTATTTTGAATTGTCCAATGTGGTTGTATTTTGTAAGTGTGTGTGTATTTTGAGCGCAGCGGTGTGTACCGCCAATGGAATACCACGGTTGAAAGACCGCTGCGTGGATTCGTGTGTTGTGATAGTGTGGGCGTATTTCTGTTGGCGTGACGGTGGAGGTTTGGTCATCGCCAGTTTCTCGCTGCCCTTTGGTGTGGCGGACTTTTGTGGGTGTCTGTATTTTGGCGGTTTGACTGTTGTGGGTCAGAATGACCATGGCGGTTTACCGCGGCCGCGGCGGTGTTATAGCGGTCTTCTGAACGGCGAGGTTGGAATGACCACCAAAGTCTCTTGAACTGAATTCTGCTGCTCATAGGTAACTAGTGAAGTGTTGTGAGTGCTTCACTTGCCGAATGAAATTTTGGAACCCGAGCTGCAGCGTTCAGGATTACTTGTAATTTCCTGATCACCACTTTCGGGCTGGCTAAATAAACTGAATTCCCGTAGGCCATGCATGAAAGTATCAATGCCTGGCCCACAATTCTTCTGGCCTCCAGTGGGAGCCATTCCAGGGTTTTCCGAAGCGCTCTCAAAAGACCAAAACAGGGGCCCGCAATCCTTTTCACTTGGGAGCCCATTGAAAGTTTATGATCTAAAATGAAGCCCAAACTGTTTACATCATTTTTCAAGTCCCTTCTTATGACAAATTCATTTATTATAATTCTGCTACTTGTACGGGCGGCTCTCCTTCATGTGGAGATACAGTAACTCCCTACAATTGATTAATAAAATGCAGACAGATTAATACAGTTAAACACACGTTGGGTATGTAGATTACATATAAAGGGCCGGGGCATTAGTTTAAGTTCCTCCAAGTGCATATCTGAAGCCATAGCACCACACCCCTGCTGTACAGCCAAGAATCATTCAAGAGCTTGGTACAGGTGCTGAATGCCCCAGGGTGGGAAGATGTGAGGAACTGCACTCATTAGTACCAGTTTAGCAACCGAATACTGAAAAAGCAACTAAATAATGACCAGTTAGCCTTTGCAAAGGGCCTTCTACTACGTGTGAACCCAGATTGCCAAAGTTTTCACTAACTTTTGATCTGTTCGAGCTAGAAACATATTTTTTGTTACAATCTGCAGATTGTGCAGTTGATGATGGATTAAGTGCCAACTGCAGCAAATCTATACTTGTGCAAAAAAAAAGCCACGGGCACAGAATCACATAATGTCATTGGCCATGGCCATAACATGCCATAGAATATAATGATAAGCCATACCATACCATTCCATACCATACCACACCATACAATGACAGGCCACACCATACCATACTACCATCCCATGCCACACCATACAGTGACAGGCCACACCATACCATACTACCATCCCATACCACACCATACAGTGACAGGCCACACCATACCATACCATACTACCATCCCATACCACACCATACAGTGACAGGCCACACCATACCATACTACCATCCCATACCACACCATACAATGAAAGGACATACCATATCATAGGATACAATGGCAGACCAAACCATACCATGCCATATAATGACAGGCCACACCATCCCCTACTACCATACCATACAACACCATACAATGAAAGGACATATCATACCATTCCATACCATACTACACCATACAATGACAGGCAACACCATACCCTACTACCATACCATACAACACCATACAATGAAAGGACATATCATACCATTCCATACCATACTACACCATACAATGACAGGCAACACCATACCCTACTACCATACCATACAACACCATACAATGAAAGGACATACCATACCACACCATACAATGACAGACAACACCATACCCTACTACCATACCGAACAACACCATACAATGACAGGACGCACCATACCATAGGATACAATGGCAGACCATAAAATTCCATATTATACAATGACAAGCCATAAAATTCCATACCACACAATGACCAGCCATACCATGCCAAGGTCTACAATGAGAAGCCATACCACACCATACCATGCCCTATAATGACAGGTCATACCACACCATAGGATACAATGACAGGCCATACCATACCATACCTTACTTTACAACAGGCCATACCCCACCATACTATACAATGAAAATCCATACCATATTATACAATGCCAGGCAATGCCATACCATGCAATGCAATAACAAGCTGTACCATACCATTCAATGACCGGCCATACCATACCATGCCATACTTTACAACAGGCCATACATACTATATAATGACATATTACACAATAGGCCAAACCATACCATACTATATAACAGGCCATACCATACTATACAATGACAGCCCATACCATACCATACTATACAATAACTAATATACAGACAATGGATAAACTGAGAGATGGCCCTGCTCCCTCACCCACAAAATGAACATTTAGTGCATTTCAGACAGGGAATTGAGGGGAGAAAAGAATAATTAAATAAACCAAATTCATAACATGAAATGCACCACAAGAGAAAAATGCCTGATGAAATGTTTTTATATTCTATTAGTGCAAATAAGCATAAATATAACACTTCATAATACACCCTCTTTCCTCCATAGTATACATAATATTCCAATGTATTCATCAATGACATCCATTCCAATTCAAAGTTGATCACATTTTTTGACAAATCATTTTCCATTGGTTTCCCATTGTAGTTGCCATCTAGGCACTGTAGTAATGCACATCCTTAGCACCGAAGTAGCCAACATGTGTTTCGCCGGAACTCGGCTTCTTCAGGGCAAAACCAAATATAAAATCAAAATGCCAATAGCGTCTTCTGTGTGGATGATATACGCATCAATCGCCATCACATCTGGTGTGTCTCAGCACCAGTACCATTCGGTCAAAAGCAAAACCAAATTTAATATAGGTACATCTTCTTGGTCCTCTCACTTCTAAGAATACAAATGTTATGTCTCAAAAGCAATCTAAATCACTCACAGGACAAAATTCTTTGTGACTTCTCCGTACAGAAATATGGAATCACGTTTCCGTATAAGCCTCCTCATCTGACTAACCAAAAAAAAAAAACATGTTGGACTTTTTCCCTTTTGAAAGGTTATCTCCAGTCTTTTTGCCTCCTTCCTCCTAGTTTTTCTGACCTGTTGTTGTTTGCTTTGCCAGGACTCTGGGGACTTTACCACTGCTAACCAGTGCTAAAGCGCATATGCTTTCTGTGTAAATTGTATTGTTGATTGGCTTTCCATAATTGGCATATTTGATTTACTAGTAAGTCCCTAGTAACGTGCACCAGAGGTGCCTAGGGCCTGTAAATCAAATGCTACTAGTGGGCCTGCAGCACTGGTTGTGCCACCCACATTAGTAGCCCTGTAAACATGGCTCAGACCTGTCACTGCAGTGTCTGTAGTTAAACCTTCCCTTTTCGTACATGTAAGGCACCCCTAAGGTAGGCCGTAGGTAGCCCCATGGGCAGGGTGCAGTGTATGTTTAAGGTAGGTTAATGTGTTTCATATGTCCTGACAGTGAAATACTGCCAAATTCGGTTTTCACTGTTGCAAGGCCTAGCTCTCCAATAGGTTAACATGGGGGCTGCCTTTAAATATTATTTAAACGCAGATTCCCTTTGGGAGCAGATAGATATGTGGAGTTTAGGGTCTCTAAACTCAATTTAAAAATACATCTTTTAGTGAAGTTGGTTTTTAGATTGTGTGTTTGGAAATGCCACTTTTAGAAAGTAGGCATTTCCTTGCTTAAACTATTCTGTGACTCTGCCTGTTTTTTGTATTGCCTGTCTGGGTCAGTTTGACAGTTGGGCTATTTGCACCTCTTTCTAGACAGTGACACAAAGGGAGCTGGGGTGTAGCCTGCATATCCTGATGAGCCATCTGCACTAGGAGGGAGAGGAGCAGTGGTCACTTACACCTGAAAGGGCTGCGTCTGCCCTCACACAATGCAGTCTCCAACCCCCTGGTGTGTGTCTGGGGCCTGGCCTGGGCAAGGCAGGATCTCACAAATAAGAGAGACTTTCCTTTGAAGTAGGCCTACTTCAAAGGCAGAAAGGGGTATAAGAGGAGCACCCAAAACCCCTCAAAATTAGATCACTTCTGGAATCAAGGGCAACCTCTGCCAAGGAGAAGAGCTAAGAGCTGAGGACAAGTGCTGCCCTGTCTGTGACTGTGCTTTGTGGAGCTATCCTGCAAGTGCTGCTTCTGCCTGTGGAAAGCGACAAAGACTGGACTTTGTTGTGCATTCCTGCTTGTGAAGAATCTCCAAGGGCTTGAACTGAGCTTGCTTCCTGTTGTTCAAGTCTCAGGGCCATCAAAGACTTCCCCTGACAGCACCTGGACTCTCTGCTGAGACTCCTGCCCTGCCAAGTGGTGCTCTATCCAGTTCCTGGGCCCTTGAAAGGTGAAGCTGGTAGACCAAGTCTGAAAATCCATGCACACCCCGCTGTGCAGGGGAATTTTCGACGCACCTTCCATGACGTGGCTGAAAAAACGACGCGGCGCCAGCTTCGCTGTTGAAATCAATGCTCCACCTGCATCGTGGCTTGAAGATCAACGCAACACAGCTGGAAAAACGACACCCAATACCTTTTAACGGAGGCTTATAATGATGCAAACCCCACGCAGCGCAGTTTTGTGATACCGTGTGACCAGATTTTCAACGCAACTCCGGAGGAGGAACATCGCACGGTCTCACTTGTGAGTTAGAAAGTGATGCATCACTGCCCTTTCCGACACACACTCATCCGTGCGGTGTTATTTTGACGCTACCCGGGTACTTTAAAATGCTAACAACATTCTCTCTGTTTTCTAAAGGATTTAAGACTTTTTTGCTTTTTAAATTCATAACTTGACTTGTGTATGTTGGATTTTTGTCGTTTTGGTCTTGTTTTGTTTAGATAAATATTCTCTATTTATTTACATGGAATTACTGTGTGTGTGGGTACAAATACTTTACACATTGCTTCTGAAGTTAAGCTTGCCTGCTCGAGCCAAGCTACCAAGGGGGTGAGCAGGGGTTAACTGAGTGTGATTCTCCTTTACCCTGACTAGAGTGAGGGTCCTTGCTTGGACAGGGGGTAACCTGACTGCCAACCAAATACCCCATTTCTAACAAGAAAGGATATACACTCCCTTCTTATGACAAATACATTCATTATAATTCCACTATATGTATGGGCGTCTTTCATCTATGTGGACACATAGCCACTCCCTACAACTGATTAATAAAATGCAGAAAGAGTAATACGGTTAAACACATGTTGAGTATATAGGTTACACATACGCAAGGCTGGGGCATTAAATTAAAAGCTCCACGTGTATTTCTGAAACCATAGCCCCCCCACCCCTGCTGTACAGCCAGGGATCATGGAAGGGCTTGACGTAGGTCCTGAATGCCCCAGGGTGGAAACTGTGAGGTACTGCACTCATGGAGTCCACAGCTGTACAGCACCCATGGAGTCCACAGCTGTACTGCACCCATGGAGTCCACAGCTGTACTGCACTCATGGAGTCCACAGCTGTACTGCACTCATGGAGTCCACAGCTGTACTGCACTCATGGAGTCCACAGCTGTACAGCACCCATGGAGTCCACAGCTGTACTGCACTCATGGAATCCACAGCTGTACTGCACTCATGGAGTCCACAGCTGTACGGCACACATGGAGTCCACAGCTGTACTGCACTCATGGAGTTCACAGCTCTACGGCACACATGGAGTCCACAGCTGTACTGCACTCATGGAGTTCACAGCTCTACAGCACACATGGAGTCCATGGCTTCACAGCACTCATGGAATCCACATGTGTACATCACTCATGGAGTCCATAGCTGTACAGCACTCATGGAGTCCACAGCTGTACAGTACTCCTGGAGTCCATGGCTTCACAGCACTCATGGACTCCACAGCTGTTACACCCTCTTGAGGACCACTTTAGAAGTTTAGTTGCCAAGAAAGGATTCAGATTGACTGATGGAGGTGGGAGAGACACCAGACTCGTGCTGCGGGGCACTGATAAAACTGCTGTAGTCAACAGTATCAAACATGGCAGTCGTAGTCACTGCTGCACGGTGGTCAGTGCCATCCTGTACTTCAATGGTGTCTAATATCAGATTCAGACTCTCCCAAGAGATGATTCTCTTCCATATGTGTGGGCGTTTGTCCTGGAATCACCTTGAGGGGCTTCATGAGGAGGGTGTCCCAGCTATGGGCGATTAATGCTCAAGGCCTGTTGGGCACAGATGTGTTTTTTTAGCACGATACTTTGGAGACTTGCAGCAACAAATAATTAATGATCTCTGATATATCCGGGGTGAGGGACATAAGTTGGGAGAAGTCGGGCAATGATTCCAGATCATTTACAATATTAGGAGAGGGAAGATTCCTGATGCCAGGCTAGAGGCTGGACAAACACAGGTTGTACTTATCAATGATCTATGAGGTGCTCCTTTTATCTACTTTATGAATTATAGGAGAGACAGTAGAAGCTGGATGTACGGAGGAATTCAATTATAGAACCAAAACATAATAACAATATAGCACATCGATGTGGCAGCAAGACTTCTTCTCAGGGTGCACTTCGCAGCGCTATTTCCGTGCTCGGATGGCAGGGATAGAGAATTTGAGCTTGTCCGTCTTCACAAAAGCAGCTTTCTTACTGGTCATAGCTGGGTCATTGATGAAGATGGGATAGACGGCTCTGTCCCCATTGTAGGGGATGGTCTTCCCATCAAAGGACAGCAAAATAGGGTCTCCGGGCTTCTGTGGTAAGTAGTCTTTACCCTAAAATAGAAGGAAACAGAACCAGGATCAATAATCATTGCTGCCATCATTGTGACACTTCGAGGACATGTCTGGGAGTGTTGATATCAACGTGACACTTAGGGCCGGATTTAGACTTTGGTTGACAGGCTACTCTGCCACAAGCATAACAGATATCCTGTTAGTGTTACTATAACAGCCATAGGGTAAAATGCACTTGAAATGTTATAGTGACACCTAGAGGTCAGTTCAAAGACTGCTGATTTTCATAGTGAAACGTACATTCTAGTCCATGGAGTGCAGATATGAAAGTGTCACCCACATGCCGCATCAGGGAATGCAGATATTTGTGTGGCCCAAAAGGCAATCTGGAAATGCTGATATGACAGTGACACCTACAGGGCATGTCTGAGGCTTCTGATATTACAGCAACACCTACAGGGCACATCTGAAGCTTTGAATATTACAGTGATACCTTGAGGTCGGTCTGGGCATACTGATATTACAGTGACACCTTGACGTTGGTTCTGGGAATGAAGCTGAAGGCAGAAACAACAAAGAACTGATGTGACACTAACAACTGCAGTTCAACCTGTGAGGCCTGCAATTACACCGACACTAACAGGTACGGTCTGGGAAGGCTGCCAACTACAGAGGCACGTGTTGGCCAGCTGAAAATGCCATGGAAGTAACAGCCTCTAAAGAGAAATAGGAAGTGAGTTAGTTAGAGAGATACAGTGTGTTTATGTGTCAGAGAGAGAGAGAGTAGTACTTCTTGTACAGTGACAGCTACAGGCGGACACTCCGAGTGCTGCTGAAGTAAAACCAAGCATGGTGTTTACAGCGACACCTGCTGACAGAGCCTGGGAGTGCTGCTAAAGTGGCATAACATGGGAGACGGGAGTAACAAAGACTGTGTTTACAATGACACCTGCTGACAGCCTGAGATAACACATGCTGCTGGGAAAGGAAAACCAAAGACTGTGTTTACAGTGACACCAACTGGCAGGGGATGGGAGTGCTGTTACAGTAACACTTGTCATGGAAGAAGGAGAACCATGGACTACACTTACAGCGACACCTCTTGGGAAGGCTAGGAGTGCTGATGAAGTAGCACAATCCACGAGAGAATGAAAAACATGTCTTGTGTTTATAGTGACTCCTGCTGGCGGAGTAAGGGAGTTCTGCTAAAGTAACACTTGTCATGGTGGAAGGAGAAGCGAGGACTGCCTTGACAGTGACACCTGCTGACAGGGACAAGGATTGCAGCTGAGGTATGCAGTATCTTTATTGGATGGTTTCCTTACCTGCAGTTTGCGGTGCACCATAGCTGACATCTCTCTGTCAGCGTCGATGGGGTAATCCTGAAGGCCGAAATACTGATATGCTTCAGTTTCAAATGCTGGAAAGGTGACACCTGAAAGAAGAGACAGAGGCCATGACCCTGGGAATGACATTAGAGGAGGAATAATGTGGAGCTTCTGGACAAGAAAAAGAGGAAAGAGGGAGAAAATGTCAAAGGTGCAGGAATGAGGGCACGGGGAGAAAACTAGAGAGGCAGAAAGATAAAGTGTCAATAGAGGGAGCAGAGGGCAGAGAGTTACAGGAATAAGGAATACGTAAGTGTATATCAGAGGGTCCTGAGACAGAAACAGTATAAGGGAAAGGGAGGGTTGGAATGGGAAGGAAATGTACATGAAGTAGGATATATTCTGCTGGTATAAGGGTTGCATATGAGCCAAGACATCTGCACATCACACCGGCAGGTCTGGGGAAGTATATTAAAAACATCAAAGTAAAAGCAGCCTGCCCGGCCCCAAGTGCGCCCCCACAGCCCATCACATCAAAGTAGTAACTACAGCCCCACAACACCGTAGAGCACAGCACATAAAGCTAGTGTGCACTGCACGAGAACACCCTCACATCCCATCACATCACAGAAGTCACTGCAGCCCCACAACACCTTACAGTACAGTGCATAACACTAGAATGTACTGCATGAGAGCACCCCCACAGTCCATCACAACAAAGTAGTAACTACAGCTCCACAACACCTTAGGGCACAGCACATAAAACTAGTGTGTACTGCACGAGAACACCGCCGCAGCCCCTCACAACAAAGTGATAAAGAGAGCCCCACAACACCTTAGGGCACAGGGCATAAAACTAGTGTGTACTGCATGAGAACACCCCCACAGCCCAACACAACAGAGAAGTAACTACAGCCCCACAACACCTTAGGGCACAGTGCATAAAACTAGTGTCTACTGCACGAGAACACCCTCACAGCCCCTCACAACAAACTAGCAACTAACGCCCCGCAACACCTTAGGGCACAGCGCATAAAACTAGTATGTACTGCACAAAAGCACCCCCACAGTCCATCACAACAAAGCAGTAACTACAGCCCCACAACGCCTTAGGGCACAGCGCATAAAACTAGTATATACTGCACAAGAGCACCCCCACAGTCCATCACAACAAAGCAGTAACTACAGCCCCACAACACCTTACGGTACAGTGCATAACACTAGAATGTACTGAATGAGAGCACCCCCACAGTCCATCACAACAAAGTAGTAACTACAGCTCCACAACACCTTAGGGCACAGTGCATAAAACTAGTGTCTACTGCACGAGAACACCCTCACAGCCCCTCACAACAAACTAGCAACTAACGCCCGCAACACCTTAGGGCACAGCGCATAAAACTAGTATGTACTGCACAAAAGCACCCCCACAGTCCATCACAACAAAGCAGTAACTACAGCCCCACAACGCCTTAGGGCACAGCGCATAAAACTAGTATATACTGCACAAGAGCACCCCCACAGTCCATCACAACAAAGCAGTAACTACAGCCCCACAACACCTTACGGTACAGTGCATAACACTAGAATGTACTGCATGAGAGCACCCCCACAGTCCATCACAACAAAGCAGTAACTACAGCCCCACAACGCCTTAGGGCACAGCGCATAAAACTAGTGCTCCCCCACAGCCCAACACATTAGAGTAGTAACTACAGCCCACAATACCTTGGGGCACAGCGCATAAAACTAGTATATACTGCACAAGAACACCCCCACAGCCCATCACAACAAAGTAGTAACTACAGCCCCACAACACCTTAGGGCACAGCGCATAAAACTAGTATATACTGCACAAGAACATCCCCACAGTCCATCACAACAAAGTAGTTAAGTACAGCACCCAACACTCCTACGACACAGTACATAAAAGTAGAACCCTCCCACAGCCCAGTACATAAGAGCTGCCTTCACAAAATCCGCACATCCCAGTAGCGTGTCCCACCCCACACTATCCCCACAGCCTAGGAGCATGCACTGGCCCCACAATACCACTAGGAGCAGCACTTAAAAGGACTATGCACTGCCTCACCACAGCCCTCTAGCCAATCATGGTAAGCAGTGCGCACTGTCGCCACACTGCTCCAGCAGCCATGCACACATATGGATGTGGTATTTCTATACCAGGAATCTTGCTTCTAGGCTGAAGGCCTTAAGGCGCTATGCTCAGGCCAAACAGCCCAGGCAGATGACACAAGAGTGATCATGGTGCGAGCAAAGGCCAAGCTGTGGGCAGGGAATGGCGCATATTGGGTAGTCAGTTAACCACCCCCACCATATCTACAAAGACATGGCACCCCTGCTTTCTTCCTGAGAGGTGTCCCACAAACTGGCTGACTAGTGGCACACACACATTTGTGCACCACACAACATACGTGGGAGCGTGGTGTCTAGCATACGTTTTGTACAGAAAGGTCCTTTAAGTACAAATATGACATTGAGGCATACTTTAAAACTTCTATCTCATAACAAGTTTGGATAAATAAAAATATTATTTTTAACTACTGCCATGATCTCAAGGAGGCCTAATTTCTTGGTGCAAGGCCCTTGCCATCATTGTAAGTAGTTTGGGCTTTGCATCAAAAACTATAGGTGTAGCGGGGAACTTCCATATACCTCCCATGTGATGCTCCTTATAGCTTAGGGCTACTTCTCAGCAAAAATAAAGTTTTGCGCTGGAAAATAACTCTAATTTTTAAACTTTGTGCTACTTTGTGCTGCACAGAGTTTTAGTTTATCAGGCCATTTTGTATTTAAGATAAAGCAAGTGTGATGAAAATATATATTTTTAGTGATACGCAACCAGACTGTACCTAATGAAAAGCTTTTCCTTTATAAGGACACACTACATAACTCAGCTGATAACATCCTCAAAATGCCACCACTCAAAAATAATGAATCTTTGTCACCATGAATCTTCAAATGACTCCATCAATTGAAGCCAAATACGGGCTCCCAACCACACTTTGGATTTATTGATTAAACAATTTTTGCACACGGTTACAACTCTTTCAGATAGTGCGCTCCCTGGCGGGAAGGCTTGTTTTTTCTTTTGCTGTCAGCCTCCCCCTTGGCTCACACAACAGGAGAGCCCCTTCCTTCCCTTTCTGCAGGTGACACTTAAAGGTTGGCATTATCCATTCCGGAACAGTTGTTTTAAACAAAAAGGATGCAAACTTTTATTGTAAAATTTAAAAAATGAGAACATGATTTCCAATTGATCCCACTCTCCAGCCACTGAGCTCCTCCAAAAGAAATTTACAGGCAGATAAGAATTTATTTTTTTCTTGGCATGTGTGCTTCGTAATATCACGCCCTCTCTGCCTAATCAGCCCACTTGCAAGGTGTCCATAAACAACATGGCAACCATAGGAAATGTGAGGAGCTGAATTCCATTCTGCACAATTATAAGACATCCAGTGTTCCTGAACCCAGATTTTGTCGGTCCCAGAACAACAACCCAATTTTTACAGTGTGGAAAATCCTGCAGGTTGCACCAATATGAGAAAGGACTGTATTGTCGCCTGGCGCTTCTGTGATCCCTGCGTAAACGTCAGACAAGACACCAGCATTCTTCACCCTGCTTACTCCCTCCCTGCACCCCTGAATTACAAGCGCCCCCATACGTTTCTACCACAGTTCTCTGTGCGTCCTCTTCCACTCGCCAGAGAGCAGGTGGTAAATGTGTATGTGGACAGGCTTGAGTTAGTCTAGGAATATCTGGTTGAGGTCAGCTTAACATTTTAATAGAAACAGGGCTGCATCCCAGCTTTGTATGTTAAAAATATATACAATTTTGTATTTAGCAAAACACAGACTTGTATGTTCACACAAACATGTAGTGGACTTTGAATGCACCACATCTATGTCAGTCACTCATGCATTATAACTTGTCTTTTGCTGTGACTAAGACATCTTTTTCCAGTTTTGATTTCTCTGACCTACAACTTCCTAGGAGCTCTTTTCCAAGCAGTTAGTAATCTCCCCCGTCTATCCTGTTCAAAATGATTCACTCCCCCACCCTAGGTTGTTTGTGACAACTATGAGAAGATGAAGATCATTCATGATTCTAAGGCCCAACTTCTGGTTTCATCCTGTCTCGTGCAGCATGTTTACAAGCATTTACGCTTTTTTGTCACTCGTCTCACATCGATCCCAATGATTAAAGAAGAAGAAGAGGTTTCCTCCTTGCTGACCTCTGTGAAGTCCACAGAAGATGCTTGTCCAGTCTGGACTCTTAACATCTTTATCTGTGTTGGTTACACCTACTTTTACCTTCATTCTTAACACGTTTTCATCTGGCACTGTCCCTAGTGGGTGGACGAAAGGGGTTGTGAAAACCCCTTCTGAAGATGTCAAACTTAGACCCAATGGCAAAATCCAAGAAAACCCTCATTTACTTCAGTCAGAAGTCACCAACTTCAGCTTTATAAACATCTTAACACCATTAAGTAGAGTGTGGCCGGAGGAGTTTAAGGCCTGGTTTAGGCCCAGGGACTGCCCCTGGCGCTGTACTGAACAACGCCAGGCAAGGTTACAATGATGGCGTTTCCACCGGCCGCATCTGGCTCTTGAGTTGTCCTCTTACTTCCAAATGAGGATCTTGATGAACAACCTTCCTTTTACTCTGTGCTACCCGAAACTTGTGTTAATGGTACCATCACTTTAAGACTGAGCTATCACTACGTTGCTCTTCCTAAGTCAGCTATTTACAAGCTTCAAAGCGTTCAGAAGATGGCAGTGCGACGTCATGGATTTCAGAACGTTGTTCCGGTTCTCAGAGGCTGGTGGTGAGCCCCAGGAGCTGCCAGTTCCTAGAAGGAGCCATTATAAGGGGCTCTGCTTTGCCCACAGAGCCCGTTATGAAGCGGCCTCCACGCTGCTGATGTGTTGCTACCAAGTCTCAGTGACCCCTTCTCTTTGGCTCTTTCTGCTGCTCTCACCCCCTGTTTTAGAAGGATTCAGTGAGAGTTGAGGGTAAGGGAGTAGGGCATAGTCAGTCTCTTTTGTTGAGTTCTCTATTAGGAATGCGTTCCGTCTTGGTCGGCACAAAATAAAGGACCATTCTATGTTTAGGAAGGCTGTTAAAATCCATCTATTTTATTGACTCTCCTGTAACTTTTCTGGTGTTCGTTTAGTGCCAGGCTGCTTTTATGACATTTGATGCACTTTATAAGTAACTGTTGAGCTCAACGTATATTCTGGATGTATAGGTTTTCAATATATTTAGTGGGGCAGGTGGTAATTTTAGAAGAAATCAGGCAGAAACGAAGGGTTCTGCCTCTTGTCCTTTAAAGATGGAGTATTGTCACCCAAGGGATAGCTTATGTGTTGTAAGCTGGCCTAGGGGTGGACTGAGAGATAGCTCAGCTATGCGAAGCCCAAACATATCATTCACGTCTAACCAGGGCCATACCTCTGCCACCTAAACAAAATGGCTCATTGATCAGTTTATCAGAGTGAAGTGCAAGACAAATGTAGAATGGGCTTTACCTTCTGCCCAGTGTGGGTTATCTCCTGGATGAGGGCTCTGCACAGGCAGTACATCTGCACTTGTGTAGGTATTGCATAGCTGTGCCCTGCCTCTCCACAATAGGGTAGTTTAATAGTGTGGCATCAAAATGCTTGCAAAAGATGATTCTGCTGTCAAACGAAGTCCTGGGTATTTCATTCGGATACAGTGTGTAATAGGTAACCAATCAAAAGCACTGCACAATGAAAGCGCTGCTGCGTGCAGTGATTCAATGACAAACGGGTAACCATCTTACCAGCGTGGTACCTCTCTTCTGTCCATTCAAGAAGGTCCCTTTTATTGCCCAGGCTAGGCTGACTGCTGCCATCAGCATGGACATTTAGTGCATGAATTATGTAGAATATGGGAAAACTTCTTGAAGGCTTTTTGGAGAAATGTATAACAAATGGAGCATTTTATACTGCACACTGCCTCTGCAGTGGGTTTGACTCTATGTGCTGTGGGCTTCAGAATTGAAGCATGGCTGTTGATAGTGTAACATACGCTATTAAGGGGCACAATTTCTGTCTCTGTTGAAGTGACACATGCTAAGTGTTCTGGAGGGTAAAGGAACACTTGTATCGTTGGCATGCTAGAACACCATTCATTGCAAAGGTATTTCAAGACATCTACCTTTTTTCGCAGTTTTTTAGGCATGGTGGCTTCGTGTGAGGGAGTGGCTCAGTTATCTAATATGAAAACTGATTAATATGGGGTGCTAAGAAGATCAATTTTATCTTGATTTAAAATAGCACAGAGTAATTCACAGGAGGTGATGTTGCCAGAGCAGAATTCCAATATTGGAGTTGGTCTGTAATCGGACTAATTTCAGTGCTTCTGTTTTACTCTGTGTCGTGGAATTGCCGATAACGCAAATTACTGCGGCTCGTATAATTAAGAGTAATTTGGGGGAACATCCTAATGCAGGAGCACAATTAGCGAGCGCGAGCAGCTGCTCAAGCTCACTATTTGTGTCCTGCTGTATTTAGCACTATTTCTTAGTGCACAATTCATACTCACATCCATTTTGGATGCAAGAGTACATTTTGTGCTAGGAAAATATTGCTAAATGCAGGGAGAAAGTTGAGGGAAATCCTACTCCAAAAGCACATTTAGCGAGTGCAAGTAGCTACTCACGCTAGCTATTCGCGTTGTGTTATATTTATTTCTATCTTTTAGCACAGAATGCATCCTTGCATCCATTTTGGATGCAAGCGGGTATTTTTATGCCAAGAAATAGGGTTAAACACGGAATTACTCTTCTTGTGTAATAATCTTGCAGAATGATTAGGAAATTCCACATGATTACACAACACTGAATTCCGTGAGTTACACCCACCTCTAAATGTCAACTATTGGTACTCACTTATTCAGTCAGAGGAGGAACGGAAGAGGTATTAGGAATAATACCTGAGACTTGCCAACCACACATCCCTCACATAGGGTCCTATAACCAACTAAACGTAATATTGTGAGACGGGTACATGGGTGCAGCCTCAAACAAGTATATGTTGCAACTTCCAGATGAGTTGAAGGAAATGCGCCTTTAGTCAACTGTCAGACAGCAGCGCCTTTCTGGAGATGGAACTAAAAATAATTCATGAGCTTATTGTCAATTAACACAACAGATTTTCTGACAATTTGCAAAAAGTATTGTTTACTTGAAATAACCTTGGTAAAAACTAGTTGCTTTTTATTGAAATCTGTAGAAGCTACTGTTTAGCTGTCAAATCACACATTCCCATAAGGGGGAATGTGTGTCAGCAGATTGTAAACATTGTCAAATCCACTAAAACATGTTTCTTGTAATCATATTGAGTAAGACCCATTTATATAAATTGCACAATTTATCACTTGATTTCCTTGCATTTGCATTAAGGTGATCTCTACCCCATTTCTTAAAGTGTTAGCCCCGCCTATACTAGTTGTCCTGTTAAGGTCAGGGCCTGTTTCTGTCCGTACGGCTGAACAGAGCCTGTCCCTTTACAGGCACAATGTGCGGAATAAGTACTGCTGACGTCACGTTGTGGTAAAGCACGCGCGGGCCCGCTGAGCACCTTCATTTTATAATGCGCATTTTAATTTAGCATTTCTTTTCTGATGGTGACATTTTACATGGCTTTTCAATCACGCAATAATGTACTGACAATTCATTGTACATGCAGCTTGTTTGTTGCAACGGTTGCTGCCATCCAGTCTGTACACTCCACCCTTGGTTCAGCACACAGAATGTGATGCACAAGTATTGTGATTGTCCATGGAGACGGCTCTTCATGTGCAGACATATCATAGCGCCTGTACCGCTGACATGGTGCCACACAAACAGTGCTTGTATTACAAAAGCTGCCTCTATGATACATTCAGCAGAGGAGCACTTCCGATAAGACTAATCCGGAACGCGGCACACAGTGGCTGAGATGCAGTTTTGCTGACTCTGACCTCTATCCTGCACAGGACGATAGCCTACACTATACCAGACCAGCTTCCTGGTACTCCCACTATGCTCTCAATAGAGCAGGTAGTAACAGATAGGAGTGCACCAACATAATAACACTATCATGGTTGAACATTTTATCTTTTTCACCATTTTAGTGATTTTCATAATGCTGGTTGCCATGCTTTGTCTCGTTTGCCTAATAATCGCAGTCCATGTTTTGTATGCAAGAATAAGATTGTTGCAATAAATGTTCTGAAAGTAATGTTCGCATCATTCCTCTGCCTCAGCTTGGGTACGCAGTGTGATAACGAAAGGGTAGATCTGTTTTCACGATTTCCTTGGGAATCTGAGTAGTCATGTTCGAGGTTGCAGATACCCTCTGGTACTGCTGTGTTTAGGGGCACAGATGGGCCACTGTGAGCTAACTAGGAATCGTGTCAACATTTCCTAATGATATAGGCAGACTAAGTCCCTATGCACTGGTGTTTATGTTGACCACATACACAGTCCTACTTGATTCTTAGAAACCGTATAATAACGTCACCTCTGAGCCAGGTAAGACGACCTGAGAAACCTGGCGTTCTTTGAAGAACTCATGAATGAGAATCAGCTGTAGCAACCCAATAAAATATCTGGAAATACCAGTTACTAACAGGCTTGGACTCAATCCCAATTGTGCTGTTCACATACACACTGGCGTATTTACCTTTGATAATAAACCCAGCCAACAAAGTGGATGACATGTTAAGACATGAGCAAAAACTGGTTTGTCATTTTGTTTTCAGTCATGTGATAATTGCTACTTCTTGATGACTACACAATGCCCTGTGCACATAACAAAATCACACATTTCATAAACCACAAGATCCTAGGGTTGGGCTGTCATCAGACCTGCAGAGAGAGGCCAAACATTGAATGGGTGCAGAGAACGAACTTAGTGAAAAACACTGCGTACAGAGGCACTTACTCCTAGTATTTTAAATAAAACCCCAGGACAAAGCACTACACTGGGTAGGCAAAGATCCTCCCTGCTTTTCTATCACCCTAGAGACAGGACCCCAATACCGAGAGGCCAAGAATAGTTTGGGCAAATGGAATAAACCCTTTTCAGCACCCAGATGGACATGACTCAAGAAGAGAGAGCAAGGGAGCTTAGAAACTATTTTCATCTAAACAGGGGGAACCCTTTGAGGAAGGATGAATGACTGTCGGGGGCTCGGAGAATTAGCCCCCTTGCTGGTGACGTGTTTTGATATAGATATGTGTTGAACCCCCAGCCCCACCTCATCTAGTCCTCCCATTCAACTTACTGCCACAACACGGACGGCTTTGTAACACAACTTCTCTTGTATGTTTATGCCAGGCCTTTTTAAGAAAAACAAAATACATGTGTTGGTAATATTTAACCTATGACCTCATGGGTATTGCTGGAAATTAGATCCAGGCGTATACATGCTTCGGTGGAGAATTTCCTTATTTCTCTACTGAGGCCAGTAACCTTTCTCATGATTCTTGTTGTATTACCAGGCCTCTGAACTGTTCTGCTGTGTATGTATTCCTGCGGTATTGGAATAAGCCCATCAAAGCTCCATCCCTTATTACAGACTTGGGCTCAGATTTATTAAACTTTGACGAAGTGCAATGCAGGCACACATACATCATGGTGCAAGGGTGCCTGAGTTGCCGGACAGATTGTTTTTGTGTAGGAAGGGACTACTTAGAGTATAAAAACAATCCTTGGAGAAGGCTTTTTCCCTGATCTAAGAACACTTAGAAAGAGGAAACGTCAAGGAGAAATAACAATATTTCTCTGCATTACACCTCTATTGGGAAGGTGTAGCACTTTGAAGCATTTTGAAGCATTCCCAGGTTTCCTAGCCTTGCTAAATCTGGGAATGAGCCAAAATCCATGGGTAGATACGTAGGAACGCCCACACTCGACCCATGGAACGCCTTCCAAATGCAGCGCTGCCTTCCATTACTCCAGGTTTACCAAGGAACGCAGGGCCATGGAAGGTGGCCTTGTGTCACTTGATAAATCTGACTTAGGGAATGCGTTGGCATCAGGCGTGATGTAAGGGTAACGCAATCAAATGATAAATATGGCCCAAAATACATATTTTACTCCTCGGAGCCAGTAAGTCAGTGGACACACTGACTGTCTTCATCTCCCTACCTCAAAAAACAGCACATTCCCCACCAACTGAGAGGCTAGGGAGTGATGTGCAGACAGGAAAACAACGGACTGGCCATCAGTTTTACAGCCATGAAGTTCCGGATCCCACAGGGCCTCGTGCATGAGGGGCCAGAAGCTATCTTTGCCTCCTTACCTTGGTTGAACTTGTCAGTGAAGTCCAGGCAGCACTTCACCAGGTTCTGGGTGTAATTGAAGGCATCGGCTGTTAGGGTCTCCACATTTACGGGCCCAATCTCTAGAGCTGTGGAGAGAAGAAGAGGGCTGTCATCAGGGGGAAGAGGTGGGAAACAGAGTGGGGTGAAGCAGTTCACATCTGCAGACCCTGAACTTACCCAAGTGTCTAGGATTTCACTTCCAGGTTCTGAAACAAGCAGGACGTAGCTCCAGGTCTAATTCCGTTCCAACAGAAGGCAGGGCAGAAGGAAGATGAAAGAGCGGGTCATACATGTGTTTCTCACTTCTAACAAGTAGACAGCAGTATAGGACACATCTGTCCCTCTTAAATTACCCATTAGATGTGAGAAAAGATCATAGCTGGAGTTGACATCTTCCACCACCAGAGGGCAGAGTGCTTCACTGCTCGGTCAGGGTACTGCTTGTTAAGGTGGCTGCATTTTTATATGTATTTCTATGGTATATTACAGTGGTATTGAAAATACCACCAGAGGAATTCCAATTAAGAGTTTCAGAGTCCATTTCCTAGTGCATAGCAGCATTAATTTGTGATTTCTGAGAGTGGAGGCCAGGACCTGAAGGTAGTGATAGCAGTGATTATCTGGGCAGCATACAAGAATTAATGGAATTGTTCACAATGCAGCCAGGCTCTCTTTCTCAGTTTGAGAATAAGCTCTTTCATGACTTGTTAGACTCCTGGTGGTGTATGAAATACCATGCTTCACAGTTTACGGACCCTTATCCTGCTGGGCCATGATTGCACGTAGGCCTTCTTGAGCATTCATGAACCTGGATCCTGCTGGACCAAGATAGCATCCTAAACATTTACAGACCTGTCGTTGTGGACTTGGATCCTGTTGCACCACGCCAGCATCGAAGCCAACTCAAGTATTTAGGGACCTGGATCCTGCTGGGCAGCGACAGCACAGCAGCCAAGTAGACCGTCATCTACTACGAGTTCAGCCTCTAGAGCCAAAGTGTGATATGTGTCTTGATTCACTGATGCAATATTTGAGAACCCATATGATCCTGGACATTCCTGATATCAGGACTGTGGTTGCTCCCTCTTTTTTTAGATTTTTAAAAGGAGCAATGGCTAAGACGTAGGAGGGTATTCAGAGGATGGCATATGCAGGATACTTGCCAATTTTTGAGGGATGTCCCGAAATCTTAAATGTACAAGGCACAATAATGCCATCAGCACTGAAAGGAGAGGAGTACAGGTGAAATGATACCAGGCTTCTCATCATTCATGTCTCCCAGGCTTTGGCAAAGGTGCTGGGAGGGATGATAAATGTTCTAAACATGAAATGTTTTACCTTGACTAATAAAATGACTGTGAAGCTATTGGATAGATAAATATCACAGGGCACTGTGTGCGAAAGGGAATAAAAACCATGGAGTAGGTTTCTGTACATGAAACACAATTTTCATTTTTATGTCAGCACCATTTTAAAAATAACTTTATTGTTCTGGGCTAATTCATGACAATCGACATGTTTCACTGCTGTGGTCAGGACTAAAATCCTATTTAGACTGAAGATGCCTGATATCAGTGCCCTCATTGCTACCTAGTTAGACTTGGTGTCTCAAACAGAGAAATCTTTTCATTGCTGATATTCCAAGTCTTCGCGTTTTGGTGAATTTTTGGGGGAACTAGCCCTCTATATCATCCAAATGTACATAGCGTACTAGCATACCAGAGGCAACTAGAAATATCAGCGATGCATATAACGTGACCACGCAACCAAGTAATTGGAATATGTTTTAGATTTGAGTCTGCACTAAACACCACCAGCATCGGCTCTCATGACCACACTGGCGTTGCTCTCCCATCGCGGCTTCTCTACTTTATGGCCATGCTTAAGAACGAGCAGGTGCTGGTGTTGAAATGGATGCTTCCATCTTCTTATGTTCTGGTGCATATATTCATGTAGGAACATGTGTCCGGTCACTACAGGTGAGACTGGTTCATCAAAGTGCCTTTCAGCTTCCCCGGGTCTTCTAATAGATTGTGAGAAAGCCTGTGCGACCCCTATGTGAATGCTTTTACACTTGATGGCTCTAACTGAATACCTTCAGAGAGCTCAGCAAATCAGTCATGGAGTATGATTGCTCCTCTGTGTATGGGGGCTTGAGTCCAGTGCTCAATTTGTGCCGGTGGTTTCCGGTGCTCGGTACCTGTGCTTAGTTGTCAACACCAGCTCTTATGCCAATCTGCCACATGGTGGCGCTGCTTTTGTAATTTAAAGATGAGCATAACAACTGTTACCAAATATACACATTATGCATTACAAATGACTATTGCCTATCTCCAAAACCCTTGTTATACCTTTGTGGGCCTGGAATAGTCTGAATTGCCCCACTTGTAGGAGTGTTATGTTTAGTAGTTGTGCACTTGGCTGAGCTGGCAGGGCAGTGGGTGGTGCAAGCTGCAGTGGCCTCCTGACAATGGTCCTTTAACATTTTGTTTTTTTGACAAATAAAGCACTGCTTGAACCAGGTGCAGTAAATTATAGACGTTTGTGACAGTTGCTTTCCCTGACCTGGTTAAGCAATTCTTTTGTGCTGTTGCCATTTTACTGCACCCATCCCCATCTTGTCTCATGCTCCACTCTTCATGCTAGACATTCAACATTTTGAATCTCTAAGCCTTGTTTTTCATAGTTTCAAGTTACTGGTGCTCTCTGGTCTTCTATTAGTGACTATGGTCTTTGGTGTTCCTCACAGCAGCCTGGAGCTCGGTTCAGCTACCAGAAAGGAAGGAGCTACAGCTGAGGTTATCTGAACCTTACTTTGTGGATTATGGGTGTGATTGAAGAAGACCAGAATTCCCCCCTTGGTCTCCTTAGAGGGTGAAGTGAATCTCATGCAGAACTGTGATCTGTACCTCTTAACATTTTCTTAAATGAAATATAACTTCCATGTATTACTCTAGAGCAGGGTAATGTATGTGCCTGTGCTCTCACAACTGGTAGATTTCTATTTAGGTAAAAACATTGAAAATTATGTTGTGTATATTAATAACTTACTTATCCCACAGCGGACAATGGATGTAATTTTCCCGGAAGTGTTCTTGGGTACCATGCTCAGGTAGATGTGAGTCTTCAGAAAAGGAAAGTTATTCTGTAGGATGAGAAGAAAGGAGTATGAAGGAAACACTGAAGATGAAGTCACTCTGGACTGACTTAAGTCAGGGTGTTATCAGACACTGGCATAGACCTAGGGAAACCTACTTACGCTGTACGTGCCACACATTGAGTAATTGTGTCTCCTCATGTGGTACCTACTGGTTGGATAGGTGAGAAGCACAGATTTTGTACGATGCAAAGTTCCTTAATCTCAGACTGGATATCTCCTATCAGAATGGGTCTGGCCACCAAACAACTACATGTGATCCTAGCACGGAAGTCTATGAGAAGAGGTGACAATGAGCTCCTATTGATGCTCCTGGATTGTGGGTGAGGATACAGGTGCAGTGTAAACAAACCCAGCAGCATCTTGCTCTTCTTGATGCTGCAGGATAAACAGTTGAATGAGGGTTTCCACTCTTCAGCAGGACCAGGCAGAAGCGGGCCCTTTGAACCAGGATACAGAGGAGAAACAATGGCGTGGACCAGTCACTGACTTCCTGTGGTCCCCGCATCTACTGTTTTCTAGCCCTAGCAGAGTGCAAGACCTAGGAGTGGATCGCTTGCATCATCTTATTACAACATGTGATTGTCAGGTTATTCCTGGTTACAGGTTTAGTGACCCATAACCCCTAGTAGTGAGAGTGAGTAAGTTTATCTAAACCTGCACCTTCATTTCTATTTCTTCTACAACTCCTTCCACCACCCCGCCCAGCTGCCCCATTCCACTGTTATGCTTGTCTACAGGCATTATTGACCACTTTAATCAATAAATTGATGCCTGCTGCAGGCTTTGAATAATCCACTTAGAGAGCTGCGCACCACAAATACACATTATGTAAGCATGTCAGTTTCCTCTGAAAGCCTACTGGGGTCAGCGGCAAAACCAGGATACAGTCAGTGGACATTAGAAGATAAAGGGCCCATTTCACAAAGGTAAACTTAGACCTGAAGTCTAATTTGAGATCTAAAGTCTAGATTTATGGATTAAAGTTAGACTTATGGACTAAAGTTCGACATCAGGTCTAAATTAGGTTTATGGTCTAAAGTTAGACTTCACGTCTAAGGTCAGGCTACATTTCAGGTCTAACGTTAGACTTATGTCTAAGCTTAGACTTCAGGTCTAAAGTTAGAGTTATGGTCTAAAGTTAGACTTCAGGTCTAAAGTTAGACTTTTGGTCTAAGCTTACACTTCAAGTCTAAGGGTAGACTTATGTTCTAAAATTAGACTTCAGATCTAACGTTAGACTTATGGTCTAAGCTTAGACTTCAGATTTAAAATTAGACTTATGGTCCAAAGGTAGACTTCAGGTCTAAAGTTAGACTCATGGTCTAAAGTTAGAGTTAAGGTATAAAGTTAGACTTTCGGTTTGAACCAAGACTTCAGGTCTATGTTTGCCTTTGTGAATCAGGTCCAAAGTGTATTTCAACTCTATTGCAGATCGTATATGATTTAACTGCACTGGAAGGTGTAAGGAGACCAGCAATGGGGCCAGCACACATCCTTACTTATGCCAATTTTTACCTTATTAGCACATTGAATACAGTAACAATAGTGGGGAAATAAAGGGATCAGTAGCACAGACGAATAACATTTCGAGCACCCACGCACTTATATAAAGTATCCACCAAATCCACATTGAAGATGGAGGCTTTTCTTCCATACTCAACAACAGTGAGTAAAGCATGTGAAATATAAGCAGCAACGACATGGACTACCTTAAAGTTTTTTTTACACTCATTGTTCAGAAATCGATCAGAGTTTTTGCATGAAAAGTTTAGGACATGGATACATGGCCTGAAAGGAACCATGTTTCAATGTCGGTTTCAAATGTCGATCTTCGCTGAGACCAGGAGGGACCCAGTCCACCTAAAGCTCTGGAGAGAGCCACTATTCTTTTATACTCATGAGGTATGCAATATACTTGAGGGGGGAAAAATAGGGAGAATGCATTTTTACCACTGACTTTTATTGAAGCAGAGGCAAGCTGCCTGACCCGGATCATTTGGTGTGTATGGTGACAGACAATCAGCATTTTGTATTTGACAGTTTCATTACACAGCTCAAACAAAAACAGAGTTCTAATCTCTGCAAACAAAAATAAAATGTTGGAATATCCCCCTCCAAGAATTATGAAGGAAGTGTTAACCTTTGATGTCAGAGGTAATGGAGGGGGGAGCGTGTGTGACAGGCATCAATGCTTTATGTGTGGCAGTTTTGCAAAACTCCAATTGGGTTTCTGCAAGCAGGAATCAGGAGGAGGGAGACTAGTCTTGAAATCGGTGGTCTACCTCCTGAATCAGGAGGGTTGGCATATATGCTTATAACTCAAGATAGACTTTGAGGCATGGGTTGCAAAACACTCAGAAGCACTTTAACTCAGAATGAGCCAAGCCTTCCTTCTATCTGCAGCACACGATTCTCCTCAAAACTAAGAGTCCGGAAGGGGGACAAACTGTCCTCTTTTTCAACTGCGAGAAGATCAAAGTCTGAAATGGATTCCACGATCGTGGACCATCACCGCCCAAGTGATCATATGATATGAGACTGAGTGTGACCCACTACTTTCTTGTTGAGGGAGGCGAGGTGGGCAGTATGCTAGACCTTAAGAAGGTCTTTAGACGTATGCATCAATGCAACTTTGTCCAAGCTTGGTGAGATACCCTGATAATCACATAGGGTGACCACCTCTCTTTGAGACACTCTTTCCAGTTCTCTACCTTCAAGTGATAAGCTAATACATTCTGGGCATTTCAGCCTTGTTTTATTCCATAAACCGTATTAGACTGACACACCTGAAGTCAATGATTTGTCGGTGAAAAGTTCAGGACTCTAGACAGTGATAGCAATGACCTGGAGCAAGGTGGTCACCCGGTATTCACAGGGCTTCCAGAATAAGAGACTGTGGCAAAGCCAGGTTTGATGGATGATACAGCAGCCCTTAAAGCAACTTTATTGCCAGATAAGGACATATTTATAAATATTTCAGTAAGGAGCAAATGGTACAACAGATACTATGGGGCGTATTTACAAGAATCTGGTGCAGCAGCACTGATGCGCCAGTATTCTTGCATCACCCCTACCCCACCTAATGACACCATGGGTGGGCCGTATTTACAATATGGCGCACCATGGCGGTCACTAGGACAATAGTGTCAGAATTTTTAACGCTACTGTGGTGCTTTGCTGCACTAGCGTCACAAAAATGTTACGCTAATGCAGCAAAGTGCAAGGAGGCCCACAGGTTACTATGAGTTAACACCTGCTCTGAGCACGCATCAAAAATGACACCAAAAATGGCGCAATGAAATGTTGTAAATTTCACTGCGCCATTTTTGCAAGCCTCCTAGTGCCGGAACGCCCCCCCTTCATACATTGTGCCTGACACAGGCATAATGTGGCTCAAGGGGGTGCAAAGTGGTGCAATGCATGCTTTGCACCATTTTGTAAATATGGCGTGGCAAAAATACCTCCTTAACACTACATTAGTGTAAAAAGAAAATGACACTAATGTGGCACAAGGGGTGGGGGCTAGGGGCTTGAAATATGCCCCTGTGTTTTTCCAGTTCTAAGTACGGCAAATAGCAGGTAACGTGATTGCCCAGTTTACTGGCACGCAACCTGAAAATGATGAAAGTCAAGTACCTTAAATATAAAGATGTCAGCGTGGTCACACTCACCTGCACGTAGTGCGCCAGGTGCATGCCCAGGTAGTTCTCCGCATTATCCAGGATGATGGTGACCCCCATGTTAGAGGGGGTGGAGTGCATGTCCAGTAGCAGATCGTAGGGATTGGGTGAACCCTTGGGACCGAAGATTAAGTTAATCTCCTTGGCTCTTTTTTCTTCATAGGGTGTGTCCTCTGTGTCTGGGGCACTGGAACGGGGCGAGCAGGTGAAGAGCGGGAACAGAGAGATAATATGCCTTCATTAGACTAACAAGTAAAGTAAATTGACTCTCCCCCTAAACCTGATGGACAAAATATCAGCTGACATCCTTCAATGGTTGCAGATGTGTAGATACGCTTTTGTGACTTACAGACATAGGGCTCGATCTAAACAAAGGTTTAGACCTAAAGTCTAACTTTAGAGCTGAAGTCTAAATTAAGACCGTCCTTAGCACTTACACCCAAAAACTGTAACTCGCTCTCAGAACGTTTTGAGGACTTCGGAAAAGTCACTGGACCTGATTACGACCTTGGCGGAGGGGATTACTCTGTCACAAACGTGACGGATATCCCGCCCGCTGTATTACACGTTCCATTATATCCTATGGATGGCACTGTTGCTATCTACTACCTGCACTATCGCAGCCTGAGCGAACGCCACTGTTGGTATCAGAGCTGCCTGCACTATTGCAGCCCGAGCGAACGCCACTGTTGGTATCTGAGCTCCCGGCATGGCCGCTGTCTCAGCTAAACTGCGTTGTCACTGTCTGACCAACCTGCACTGTCGTTCTCTGAGCCACCTGCACTGTCGCTCTCTGAGCTACCTGCACTGTTGCTGTCTGAGCTACCTGCACTGTCACTATCTGAGCTACCTGCACTGTCGCTATCTGAGCTACCTGCACTGTCGCTATCCAAGCTACCTGCACTGTCGCTCTCTGAGCTACCTGCACTGTCGCTGCCCGAGCTCCCTGCACTGCCACTCTCTGAGCTACCTGCACTGCCACTCTCTGAGCTACCTGCACTGTCGCTATCTGAGATACCTGCACTGTCTCTCTCTGAGCTACCTGCAGTGTCACTGTCTGAGCTACCTGCACTGTCGCTCTCTGAGCTACCTGCACTGTCACTGTCTGAGCTACCAGCACTGTTGCTCTCTGAGCTACCTGCACTGTCGCTGTCTGAGCTACCTGCAGTGTCACTGTCTGAGCTACCTGCACTGTCACTGTCTGAGCTACCTGCACTGCCGCTCTCTGAACTACCTGCACTGTCGCTGTCTGAGCTACCTGCACTGTCGCTCCCTGAGCTACCTGCACTGTCGCTCCCTGAGCTACCTGCACTGTCGCTCCCTGAGCTACCTGCACTGTCACTGCCTGAGCTACCTGCACTGTCGCTCCCTGAGCTACCTGCACTGTCACTGTCTGAGCTACCTGCACTGCCGCTCTCTGAGCTACCTGCACTGTCACTGTCTGAGCTACCTGCACTGCCGCTCTCTGAACTACCTGCACTGTCACTGTCTGAGCTACCTGCACTGTCGCTCCCTGAGCTACCTGCACTGTCACTGTCTGAGCTACCTGCACTGCCGCTCTCTGAGCTACCTACACTGGCACTATCTGAGTCACCAGCACTGTTGCGGCCTGACCTAAATTGACTACTGGTATCTCAGGTACCTGCACTATCGCGGCCTGAGCTAACTCCACTGTTGGTATCCGAGTGACCTGCCAACACTGTCGCTCTCTCAGCTGACTGCACTGTTGCTATTTAAGTTGCCTGCACTGTTGCTGTCTGACGGCACTATCACTGTCTCAGCTACCTGCACCATAATTATCTTATCTGTCTACACTGCACTGCATGTGTCAGCTCCCTTCAATACCACTCTCTGATGTGCTCTCTGCACTGTCACTGTCCAAGCTACCTGCACTGTCACTGTCAAAGCTACCTGCACTGTCACTGTCACTGTCTGAGCAACCAGCACTGTTGCTGTCTGAGATAGCTGCACCGTCGCTGTCTGAGATACCTGCACTGTCACTGTCTGAGCTAGCTGCACTGTCTCTCTCTGAGCTACCTGCACTGTCGCTTTCTGAGCTACCTGCACTGTTGCTGTCTGAGCTACCTGCATTGTCACTGTCTGAGCTACCTGCACTGTCACTGTCTGTGCAACCAGCACTGTCGCAGTCTGAGCTAGCTGCACTGTCTCTCTCTGAGCTACCTGCACTGTCACTGTCTGCGCTACCTGCACTGTCACTGTCTGAGCTACCTGCACTGTCACTGTCTGAGCTACCTGCACTGTCTCTCTCTGAGCTACCTGCACTGTCACTGTCTGCGCTACCTGCACTGTCACTGTCTGAGCTACCTGCACTGTCACTGTCTGAGCTACCTGCACTGTCACTGTCTGAGCAACCAGCACTGTCGCTGTCTGACCAACCTGCACTGTCGCTGTCTGAGCTATCTGCAATATTGCGGACTGAGCTAACTCCACTGTCAGTATCTGAGCAACCTGCACTGTCACTGTCTGACCAACCTGCACTGTCGCTCTGTGAGCTGCTTGCACTGTCGCTGTCTGAGCTACCTGCACCATCGCTAATTAAGCTACCGACACTCTCCCTGTCTGAGCTACCTGCACTGTATGAGCTCCCTGCACTGTTGCTGATTAAGCTACCTACATTGTCGCTGTCACACCCTTAGCTACCTGCACTGCAATGTCACAGAGTGAGCTGACTGCACTGTCGCTGTGGGAGCTCCTTTATGTGTCTGAGCTTCTTGCAGTGCCACTCCTTCATGTGTCTGAGCTCCCTGCAGTGCCACCCCTTCATGTGTCTGAGCTCCTTGCAGTGCCCTCCTTCATGTGTCTGAGCTCCCTGCAGTGCCACTCCTTCATGTGTCTGAGCTTCCTGCACTGTCGCTCTCTGAGGTCCCTGCAGTGCCACTCCTTCATGTGTCTGAGCTCCCTGCAGTGCCACTCCTTCATGTGTCTGAGCTCCTTGCAGTGCCCTCCTTCATGTGTCTGAGCTCCCTGCAGTGCCACACCTTCATGTGTCTGAGCTCCTTGCAGTACCCTCCTTCATGTGTCTGAGCTCCCTGCAGTGCCACTCCTTCCTGTGTCTGAGCTCCCTGCACTGTCGCTCTCTGAGGTCCCTGCAGTGGCACTCCTTCATGTGTCTGAGCTCCTTGCAGTGCCCTCCTTCATGTGTCTGAGCTCCCTGCAGTGCCACTCCTTCATGTGTCTGAGCTCCTTGCAGTGCCCTCCTTCATGTGTCTGAGCTCCCTGCAGTGCCCTCCTTCATGTGTCTGAGCTCCCTGCAGTGCTACTCCTTCATGTGTCTGAGCTACCTGCCTTGCTCAGTCGCAGCCTTAGCTACCTGCACGGCATTGCTCTGTCACTGACTGAGCTCCCCGCACTGTTGGTGCCTGAGCTGCCAGCACTGCAACTCACCTGTCTGCACTGCCCTGTGTGCCTGTGGCTGTGCTTGGCCGTCACTGCCTGAGCTGTGGTGTTCTTCAACAGGTTTGGTCGATATCAGCTCGTCTGTATTATTGGTCGTTTTTGATATCGCCTAAATATGGCCAAAGTGATGAATCTTTGATTAGAAGCCAGGTTTCTGGTTAGGGTTTCTAGGAAGCCATCACTGCGACTAGAACATATCACTTCTGCATGACCACGAGTGACCTGTCTTGACACTCTGAGAAATAGGTCATGTGTGGAGAGGTCCTTGTTCATTTAAGTGAAGTGATTAACTTCCCTGGCAGTTTGAGGGCAAACACCTGGGAGGTCACCAGAGGCTGCCAGGTGTGTCCTGGCGCGCCTATTGCTCACTGCCTCCACACATCCAAGGACTATTCTAAAGATCCTATCCTGCTTACTCATGCATGTGTGACCTTCTACCCATCCATGCTCCTACTAAGAAGGGGGACTGCACCATCAAGGAGTTTAGGGTTTCCAGCCAGGAGAGACCCTGAGGAATAGCATTTATCGTATGGTAGAGACCATGCACTGAGGCTCTGACCCAGGACTCCCGGGGCAGCAAGGTGTCTCTTCCCTGGAGGACGCTCACTTGGTTCTGGCCTGAACACTGCAGGTAGGCTTGAGACAGATGCAAATGTTCTTGTTGATTCAAGTTCTTTGCTGTGCTTTTTTCCATCTCTCTTTTAGTTCCAGACTCCATTCAGGGGGCCACAGGGCAAACAGGAGCAACTGTGCACAAAACTTTATGGTTGAGGTCATTGGTCACTGGTCACTAGTGACCGGGGGCTTGTGCTACTATGGCTCTGCAAGCTTGGCCGAGTGCACTTGACTCCCAGAGTAGCTTTGTCAATGGCCCAAGGCATCTCAAGGAGGTAGTGTGTCAGACAGAGACACAACATTCAAATAGTCACACAACACATGCAATAATGTAATGTTCAGCCCAATGCTTGTCTGTGTCTTAAAAGGTTTAATTATTTTATCATAACAGAACGTAATATGTTACAAATGGAGTAAACAATTCTACAGGGAGGCACTACAGGGTTCACAGCTTTCTCTACAGAATGAAAGTATAGGAGTGTTCAAACTCAAACGAAGGCACAATACGTTCCAGTGGAGCAGATTTGTAAATGCTCCCAATCTGAAGTTAGCACTTTTTAAAGGTAATAAGGTAACCCTGTGTTAGTCTATGGGAGAGAACAGTGGAATATGACTATGGACCACAGATGGGGCCCTTCGATAGAGATCTTTTCTTATGCAACCTGAGGTCCAGAATGGGCCATTGATGCATGCCCTGGTTCCACCAGAGCAGGAAGGGGATGGTGTATCAAGGAGAGAGACTGCAGTGGAGTGAAGATAAAACTACCTATGGACAACCACAATTGACTGTTTTATTAAGGCAGTGGTATTCCTAAAGATGCCTAAAGATCCCAAACACAGGAAAAAAAACTAAACCAGTAGCAGGAAGCTAGGGATAAAAACAGGGAAAGACTGGGGGGTACGTAGGAGTCACGACACATGCATACTGAAGGTGGTGCAATGGTAGCCATTTTGGCTTTTACCATGACAACATGGCCCACAGATGAGTTAAAATGGTATACGGGGAGAGATTAGGAATGCCAACAGACTGCAAAGGGCAGGGACCTTCGTTTAAAAAGAAAAATATACATAAACCTAATAAAATAAATGAAAGGCAATATCTGTGTTTACTACTTCTTTCAAACGTTGACATCTGCGATATCATGTGAACCACAATAGCTTACACTCTGAGTGACCCCCCTCGTCGTGCACCCCCCTCAGTCACCCACCTTAAGATGCTCTCCAGGAAGTACCTTCTGATGTCCTCCAGAGACCCAGCACCCCAACGACTGAGTTCCCAGAACCCCTTCCACCTCCCCGAGTCACCCACCTTAAGATGCTCTCTAGAAAGCAGGTGCTGATGTCCTCCTAAGACCAGGCAGCTTACACTCACAGTGAACCCCCACACCCTGCCCCCCCCCCAGTCACCCACCTTAAGATGCTCTCTAGAAAGCAGTGGTTGATGTCCTCCTAAGACCCAGCAGCTTACACTTAGAGTGATGCCCCCCCCTCAGTCACCCACCTTAAGATGCTCTCCAGAAAGCAGGTGGTTATGTCCTCCTATAACCCAGCAGCTTGCACTCAGAGTGACCCCCGTGCCCTGCCCCCTCAGTCACCTACCTTAAGATGCTCTCCAGAAAGCAGGTGGTTATATACTCCTAAGACCCGGCAGCTTACACTCAGAGTGACTCCCGTGCCCTGCCCCCTCAGTCACCCACCTTAAGATGCTCTCCAGGAAGCAGATGTTGATGTCCTCCTAAGACCCAGCAGCTTACACTTAGAGTGATACCCTGCCCCCCTCAGTCACTCACCTAAAGGTGCTCTCCAGAAAGCAGGTGGTTATGTCCTGCTAAGACCCAGAAGCTTCCACTCAGAGTGACCCCCCTACACCCTACCCCCCTCAGTCACCCACCTTAAGATGCTCTCCAGAAAGCAGTGGTTGATATCCTCCTAAGACCCAGCAGCTTACACTTAGAGTGATGCCTTGCCCCCCCTCAGTCACCCACCTTGAGATGCTCTCCAGGAAGCAGGTGGTTATATACTCCTAGGACCCAGAAGCTTACACTCATAGTGACCCCCGTGCCTTGCTCCCTCAGTCACCTACCTTAAGATGCTCTCCAGGAAGCAGGTGTTGATGTCCTTCTCAGTGAAGCGCACCATGGCCTTTGCAGCCCGGGGGTTCACCAGGAAAGGTGTGGCATTGAAGGTCTGGCGCTGCAGTTCTGAGGGGTCTTTCAGCCACTTCTTAGCCAGGTAGACCCCGGCCAGCTTGTTCCCCGAGGTGCCCCCGCTGACAGCAACTTTGGTCACAGGCTTCAGGGAGACTGACTTAGAGGTCATGTCACCGTCCTTCTCTTCTGAGATTGCCATGCTAGAAACTGCCAGCTGTGGAGAGTGGCATAAAAGGGAGAGAAGGGGGAGAGAAAAGCTCAGTGCACACAGGTGCATGTTTAAAATAGGCCCTGTCTGTCCCTTCCTTTTGTCTCCTGACTGCCCACTCTCTTCACGGCCAGCCGCAGCTCAGGTCTGTTCACCTTCTGGTTCTGATCTCATCTGGCTTCCCTCACTGGATGAGGGAGGATACTCAGAAACACACTGTACACGCCTTCCAGGAATTCTAAGCAGCTCAAACCACACTTGTCACCTCTACAGGCTGACTCATCTCACATCTGTGGACACTCCCTGTGCGGAAAAGCAGATGTAGGCAACCACTTCACTAAGGAATGGCAGATACAGGCAACCACTTCACTGAGAAATGGCAGAGGCAGGCAACTACTTGACTAAGGAATGGCAGAGACAGGCAGCTACTTCACTAAGGAATGGCAGAAGCAGGCAACCACTTCACTAAGGAATGGCAGAGACAGGCAGCTACTTCACTAAGGTAGGGCAGAGGCACGCACTTTTACCCCCTATGCCGGCACTAAATTTGCTGCCGAGCGCCAATGCAGTCATCCTTGTTCTACCGTGGAAGGATGACTGAGTTGAGGGGGAGATTGTTTTTATGCAGCAAGGGACACCTTCCTGCACAAAAATAATCTTAAATGGCGAGTTGCTATACAGAGAGCAAAAAACGAGGAGAAATTAAAGCATTTTTCGTTGTTGCGACATTCTAACCCCACCCCTAGGGGTGGCATTAGATTTTGGCGCTGCCTCAGGTTTACGAAATATCATAAATCTGAGGCAGCGTCAAAATGCAATTGTTGTTGCTGTGGCACGCCCACAACACCCATTGCACGCCCTTCCACGCACAGTGATGCGTGTGAAGGGGCTGTGACGCTCTGGTGGCAATAGGGCCTTGTAAATCTATAGATCTCTTGCATAGCTGCTTTGTGTAAACACAGAACTAAAAGGGAGAGTAAACAAGCTGAGCATACGTCTCACTTACGCAGACATTTCAGTAACTCACACACCAGTATGACACACTCCACATGATGGTATGTTTTTACATGACAAGGCATAGTTTGATTTGAAAATCAAAGACAAAGCTTGAAGTCTGCACCACAATGTGAAGCAGGTTTTTAATTTTAGCATCCAGGCGCTATGTGTCAAAGGTCAAGGAAGCCTTAACATGAACTAAACTTTGGTTTAAAAGCCATCTCTTAATTTGCCAGCACTGCTTGTTGCCAGCTGCATCTAGGGGAGGCGACCATTAAACAGGGGTACCGGGCCATAGCGGGTTCCCTCCCACCGCACAGAGGTCGCTGCAGCGCTGGTTATTACTTGCAAGGAAGGATGTATCCTTAATCACTGAATGTAGGACTTTAAACCAATAATTCCCACTGTATGGAACCTAATTCATAGGACAAGCAGGTATTTTGTCCACAGGGCGGCGCTGTTGTTTCAGGTAAAGTTAGAGTTTGTCACACTATTAGAAAGGAGCGGTCCTGTAGTATTTGCCTGAAAATACTGAACAGTTTATCTTTTCACGAATAACCGAGCATTTTTGGAGGTAACACTTTAATTAGGCTAAGTATATTCTTTAATATCTCCATTAACATCATATTATGGCCCAGGCTAGCCAGAGTGGCGCTTATTATCAATGCTTCACTTCTTGTAGATTTGCCCATCATAAACATATTCGAATATATCACCAGTTTTTACTCATCTTCCTTACGTAGCCTGTCTCCACATTTGCGAAATGGCTTGAACCCCTGAAATAGGAGGTGACAGCAGAGGCGGATAGGAAATTACGTCTTCGAATTCAGGACTTCCTGTAAAGACTTTTTTGGCACAGTTCTTCATATCTGAGGTGGACCCGCACCTTGAAAGAAAGCCAGTTCTCACCTTAGCCTCGTGGCACAGGAGGAGTAGATGACCCTTAGTGCAAGCAAGGAAACTGGGCCCAACCGCTGCCTGGGTACTAACTCTGCTTATTAGGATCGGTGCACTGCACCTGCTGCACTATTGATAGCCATGCTCCTGACTTAGTCCAGCCTCTTCCTTGGTGGAGTCATAAGAGGAGTGTCTTCCCAGAATACCTGTATCTCACCTGTCTCTTCATGGAGACAGGTGCCTTGGCCAGCGGGGCTTCCTGCTTAACTGGAACCCCTCCCCTGCCTCCCATCTCCGGGTGGCAAGGGAGGCATGTACACCAAGGGAGGGGCATGAAGAGGGGCTCCTCCTAGACTCAGGGCGGCAAGTGCTGGACTTAGAGAAATAAAAATGCAAAAACAACCAGGTGATGGATGGATTGCTTGTATTAATCTCAGCCACTGGCAGACACTTAGACAGTATCCCAATCCATTATTTTTTTGCCCACCATGCCACCTCAGTTTGGACCCAGCCATATGCAAATTAGTCTTGACCTTGCTCCCCATTGGAACAGCCCAGCTCAAGCTACCAGGCCAGCAATTTCCTCTACTGGAAAAAAAAGCATCCTAGACAGGTTTCAGGTGTTACCCCTCATCAGGGGCACAGTGAGCCCAGGACCTACATCTGGGAATCCCCGTCCCACTTAGGCTGACAAATACAAAAAGAACAGATGAGTGACCGAATGCTGAACAATGTCAAACATTCACCCCCAGTTACAGATCTGGGCCTAAATCCATCTTTTTTTGCCTGCCACGCCACCCCAGTTTAGACCCAGCCATATGCAAATCAGTCTTCACCCTGCTCTCCACAGGAACAGTCCAGCCCGAACTGCCAAGCCAGGTCCTCCCTGGGCTGGGAAAAAAGCATCCTAGGGCCGGTTTCTGGATATTCGTGCCCCTCCAGAGCAGCCTGTCCATTGGCTACAGAAGTCAGAGGTGTTGTGAGAAGCTAGGCTTGCCTTAGCTGAGTTTCTCCAGCGAGGTGGTCATGGTAGTCCACTACCTTAGAGTATACTGGAATTGATGCTCTAGTGTGGCGATGTGGCTCGGATTGTCCAGTTTTTCCAGAAGGGGTTCAAGAAGTTCTTAGCAGTGTATTGGTCTGTGATCGACTTGTGAATTGTACTTGCCAGTACTGGGAGGAGAAGACAATGGTGCTGCCTCCACCCCCAGTGGCATTCAATAAATGCTGATTTTTATATTTTATTTTATTTTTTATTATTTCGTTTGAACAAAAAGGCTCATGTTCAGCGAATGCAGAAGCAGAGAGGGGGATCTTCTGTTCCTTGCAGGCCCCCAACTTGGCATTTTCCGCCATTGTCTGAGAGTCGTGAAATGACTCCGGCCTCATTATTATGGGTAAGGCGTAAGTGTTTACAACACCCCACCAATGTGCATTTTACGCTGTGAACGATTAGCACTGCAGTGTGAAATGAAGGTGGCGTCACAAAGGAGTTGATATGCAGAAAACACCAACTCTTGCGACCCCACCTCAGTACATTCTACACAAGTTCTCTAGTCGTTGGATGGTCCAACTCTATTTCTTTGGGTGTAGCATTCTTTAGTTTATTTACCTTTAACCAGAAACTGAAACTATGCAGGTTGTGGCCTCTTCTGAGCTCAAACCTATATTTACCTGTAGCAGACTGTCCTGTGCAGTGAACCCAGACAGGGTGTCACTGACACATTTACACATCTGAAGACTCCTCTGGTTTGAGCCTGAACTGCAAGCTGCTGCCCTGAGCTTTGAAACCATGATTACCAAAGTTCTAGTAAATCTCAAACAGTAACTGAGGGCCTTTCTTTCTGTTTTTATCCTGTTTGACTTCTGTATCCGTGTGATTCCATGCACTGCCGCACTTCTCACTCCCACTTGGCACTTTCATCCTTTTCACTAGTGTGAGCACAGAATGTCTCACTCTTCTTCACAGGGTCTTTCTCTCATCCGCCGGTGTCATGATTGAGAAAGGTAAATTAGCTCACTGAAGGACACTTATCGGCTTCAGGGCCCTGGGGAGATTGACTTACTAGTCCCTCTGAGTCTAGGGTAACAAAACTATCTTACCTCAGGGGTTAACTGTATGACGGTAACTAAACAGGTTACTTGAGGTCCATTGTTGTCCTCGCTTTCACCCATCTTCCTTCACCAATCAATCAAGACGCATTTAAAGTCTAAATGCTCCCCTAAGAGTCAAAAATAAAATATTTTTTTCCTGAAAAAATGTTTAAGTTCTATACAATGCCACTTTGGTGCACTTGCCAAATTATAGCATGCCTAGAATGTCTACAAAATCTAACCTGGAGTGTTTTAAGTCCAGCACTATTGGGTTTCTCAAATTACCTTTCAAAGAGTAGGTTTTATCCTCAAGAACTATGGCCCTCACTAGGACCCTGGCAGTCCATGGACCGCTGTGGTGACCATATTACGACCGCAGCAGTTTGGCCGCTGCCAAACCGCTGCGTCCCCGCCCGCCCCGCCGCTTTACAGGAGCCCACCGGCCTGGAGGTTTCCACCAGCAGCCAGCCCAGCAGGAGTCGGATAACCGCTGAGGTTATTCTGACTAGGGACTCCGTCAGCATTTCCTGGTGTTCTCTGCCACAAAATGCTGGGGGAAAGGTATTCAGACAACAGAACTTACGTTCCTGTCATGGGGATACCCCCACAACACCTCCGCACACACACACGCATGCACCCACACACACACAATCAGACACACCCCACTCACACACGCACTCACAACATTCACCCCCATAGACAAGCATACATACCCATACAAATCACACACGCACGCATACACTCACCATCCCCCACCCCCTTCTTCAACTACATACATACATACACAACCCCCAACCCTCCTCACTCATCTTCATACACGCCCATCCCCCATCCACATCCATACACACATGCATCATCATCACCACATTTAAACACAGGCACACATGCACGCACAGACACTCACCCTCCCTCCTCCCCACACTCATGACACGCATACACACACTCACACATACACACACCCATTCACACCCTGTCGCCCCCTCCCCTTGCGGATTACACTTACCTCGTCCGACGAGGTGCTCCTCCGTGAGGGGATGGGACCCGACGCTCCCACCGCTGGCACCACCATGCCACCAGAAGACTGCTACACAGAATTACTGGTTGTAATTCTGTGGGAGGTCTTTTCTGGCAGGGCAGTGCCGGCAGTGGAACCACCTAAGCGGCGCTGTGATGAATGCCCCTGGATATCCGACGACCGGCGGTGCGGATATCCAGTGGCAGTCATAATACGGCAGTCGGAAGACCGCCAGCACTGGTGGTCTTCTGGCAGCCGCAGCTGTCTTGGCAAAAGACCGCCGCAGTCATAATGAGGGCCTGTATCTGGTGTCCTCAAAAGAAGAGAGCTCCCTCTGTTGTATTGTGGTTATGCATTCATGGACCAGATGACTTCTGACACAGTGCATGCCCTGACAGCAGTACAACAAAAGTTCAGGGTATTCAGAGGCCATAAAGGTTTAGTGCAGTAACACCTGTCGACCGTATTCACAGAAATCACTACCAACAAGATCTGTGACTTTAATTGGTGCAAACACACCTCTAGTAATGTCTTTATCGTGATGCCAGGCACGGTTGCAGCAGCCGAGTAGAGTGTAGGTTTGTAAAACTCTTAGGCCCATATTTAAGAAAAAGTGGCGCATCACAGATGCGCCACTTTTCTTGCACCCCCCTAAGGCACCTAACAATGCCATGGTTGCACCATATTTATAATACGGTGCACCATGGCGGTCATTAGCACAATCGTTTTAAACTTTTTGACACTGTTGTGGCGCTTTGCGACACTAGCATTAAAAATGTTGACGCTAGTGCAACAAAGTGCAAGGAGGCCCATTGATTTCAATAGGTGCGTCATTCTAACGCCTGCTCTAAGCAGGTGTTAAAAATGAAGCCAAAAGCGGTGCAGTGAAATCTTTTACATTCACTGCACCATTTTTGCGGGACTCCTAGCACTTCTCTGTAAGAAGTCAAATGACGCTGTGTCCTGTGTTGATCATATCTGTAAGAAGTCACATGATGTTGTGTCCTGTGTTGCTCATCTCTGTAAGACTTCACATGACGTTGTGTCCAGTGGTGTTCTTCTCTGGAAGACGTCACATGACGTCGTGTCCTGTGTAGCTCATCTCTGTAAGACATCACATGACGTCGTGTCCTGTGTTGTTCATCCCTGTAAGAGGTCACATGTCGTGTCCTGTGTTGTTTATCTCTGTAAAAAGTCACATGATGTTGTGTACTGTGGTGTTCATCTCTGTAGGACGTCACATTATATTGTGTCCTGTGTTGATCATATCTGTAAGAAGTCACATGATGTTGTGTCCTGTGTTGCTCATCTCTGTAAGAATTCACATGACGTTGTGTCCAGTGGTGTTCTTCTCTGGAAGACGTCACATGACGTCATGTCCTGTGTAGCTCATCTCTGTAAGACGTCACATGACGTCGTGTCCTGTGTTGTTCATCCCTATAAGAGGTCACATGTCGTGTCCTGTGTTGTTCATCTCTTTAAGAAGTCACATGATGTTGTGTACTGTGTTCATCTCTGTAGGACGTCACATGATATTGTGTCCTGTGTTGCTCATATCTGTAAGAAGTCACATGATGTTGTGTCCTGTGTTGCTTATTTCTGTAAGCCATCACATGACGTCGTGTCCTGTGGTGTTCATCTCTGTAAGACGTCACATGAAGTTGTGTCCTGTGGTGTTCGTCTCTGTAAGACGTCACAGGATGTCGTGTCCTGTGGTGTTCATCTCTGTAAGACGTCACATGAAGTTGTGTCCTGTGGTGTTCGTCTCTGTAAGACGTCACAGGATGTCGTGTCCTGTGTTGCTCATCTCTGTAAGACATCACATGACCTCGTGTCCTGTGTAGTTCATCTCTGTAAGAAGTCACATGACGTTAGGTCTTGTGTTGCTCGTCTCTGTAAGACATCATATGACATCACTTCTTCAGATGTCTTCATATAGACTGTGCTTTTATCCGTGATATGTGTATAACACATAATTCAAAATAAGTGAGAAAGAGAGAGATAGAGGTAGAGGGAGAGGTGGGAGATAGAAAGCAAGAGAGTAAGAGGGGGAAGGACAGATGGGCAGAGAAAGAGACAGAGAGAGAAACAGAGAGGGAGAAGAAGAGACAGCGAGGGAGAGAGGGAGGGCGAGAGAGGGAGAGAGAGAAAGAGTGAAATGGAGAGAGCAAGAAAGAGTAAGAGAGAGAGGGAAAGAGAAAGAGAGTGAAATGGAGAGAGAGGAAGAGAGTGAAATGGAGAGAGAGGAGGAGGGAGAGAAAAGACAGAGAGACTTCACATGACGTTGTGTCCAGTGGTGTTCTTCTCTGGAAGACGTCACATGACGTCATGTCCTGTGTAGCTCATCTCTGTAAGACGTCACATGACGTCGTGTCCTGTGTTGTTCATCCCTATAAGAGGTCACATGTCGTGTCCTGTGTTGTTCATCTCTTTAAGAAGTCACATGATGTTGTGTACTGTGTTCATCTCTGTAGGACGTCACATGATATTGTGTCCTGTGTTGCTCATATCTGTAAGAAGTCACATGATGTTGTGTCCTGTGTTGCTTATTTCTGTAAGCCATCACATGACGTCGTGTCCTGTGGTGTTCATCTCTGTAAGACGTCACATGAAGTTGTGTCCTGTGGTGTTCGTCTCTGTAAGACGTCACAGGATGTCGTGTCCTGTGGTGTTCATCTCTGTAAGACGTCACATGAAGTTGTGTCCTGTGGTGTTCGTCTCTGTAAGACGTCACAGGATGTCGTGTCCTGTGTTGCTCATCTCTGTAAGACATCACATGACCTCGTGTCCTGTGTAGTTCATCTCTGTAAGAAGTCACATGACGTTAGGTCTTGTGTTGCTCGTCTCTGTAAGACATCATATGACATCACTTCTTCAGATGTCTTCATATAGACTGTGCTTTTATCCGTGATATGTGTATAACACATAATTCAAAATAAGTGAGAAAGAGAGAGATAGAGGTAGAGGGAGAGGTGGGAGATAGAAAGCAAGAGAGTAAGAGGGGGAAGGACAGATGGGCAGAGAAAGAGACAGAGAGAGAAACAGAGAGGGAGAAGAAGAGACAGCGAGGGAGAGAGGGAGGGCGAGAGAGGGAGAGAGAGAAAGAGTGAAATGGAGAGAGCAAGAAAGAGTAAGAGAGAGAGGGAAAGAGAAAGAGAGTGAAATGGAGAGAGAGGAAGAGAGTGAAATGGAGAGAGAGGAGGAGGGAGAGAAAAGACAGAGAGGGAGAGCGAGTGAGGGTGAGGGATTGGGAGAGAGGCAGAGAGAGAGAGGGAGAGAGTTTACCAGTGGACTGAATCCATCCATAAATCTCACGCAGTGACGCTCGGTGTGTGTTCAGCAGTCTGAGGGGTGCATTCTCTGTGACACCCAGGATGATCTGCCCTTGGATAACCCCTATCACTTCCAGAGGGTTTTATGTGGAGCAGGGGAGATAAGCTTTGTTGCTACATTTAAGCTCCTGTTTTGACTGAGTAAACCACATGCTGTGCTTGCATTTTAAGTGGCAATGCTTCAGTGCGCTTCCTCTTGTAATAAAACAAGGCAAGTGGCCCCAGTTGCAGCCATAAAATGTCTCTCAAGCAGCATTTAGGTTTGTTAATGAGCCTATGTTTCTCCTAGTGCTTCCTGTGCAGCCCTGGCCAGCAGGAGGGGAAACAGCTCCATTTGTTTCTAGGAGCTATCCTGGGCTTTACTGTATCAGAGGCGTCTTCTGTGTCCCTTGGGAGGGGTGGAATCGATCTTAGCCTCTGGCAATAAAAGCATCTATTGTGCCTCATGGCAACGGAGACAAACATTATGCTTGAAACAGTGCTGTGTTTTTAACAAAGAAAACAGATTGACAATGAGCTTCCCTCTCATCGACCACCAGTAATGTCTTTACAGAGGTCCCCTACCTGCACAAGCTGTTTGCTTGTGAAAGATCTATTCTGAACTTACAGTGGGCGTACAGCCCGCCCATTTTTTCTGTTGGTTGGATTTATTGTTACTCTCACTTGATTACTTATTATTCGTTAACTTCCCTCATCTTCTTGTGTTTGTCCCTCCCCTGGAGCATAGCCTCTTTGCCACCCTCTTCAGAGGCTGGTTTGTATTCTTTCATTGCTCACTTTTAGGGAATTACTTTTTTCTTTTTGAGTTAAACAGTCCATGAGAGTGCATGTGTTTTCCAGCTCTCTGCCTCATGTTCTTCTCCCCCACCAAATACCCACACCCGTACTCTGTGTTGTTCTTTCTCTCTTTTACTGCTCACTGTCACTCATTTACTTACATCCCAAACTCCCCTGTGTTCTGTATTGCTCTCTACCACGTGTACTTCTCCCCCGCCCTCGTGTTGCTCTCTCCCTCATGTGCTGCTCACTCTCTTTCTCTCTCTTGTATGCGTCTCCCTCCAAACCTTCCTCACCCACAAGCCTCCACATTGCTCCCTCCATCATTTACTTCTCAGTCTGCCTCCTCCTGTCCTGGTTTTCTCTTTCTCCCCCACCCTCTCCTTCCACCTGTTCTTCTATTGCACCCCCCAAACGCCATGTGGGCCTTTTTTATTTTTAATTTGTGTTTTCGCTCTAAAAAATGCATTTTCCCCTGATTTTTATTTATCAGTCCAAGATAGCGGATTCCACTTGGAGCAGTAAATAAAAAATAAAAAATGTTGTCAACGTCATGCTGTAAGTGTGCACATACGTGGTGACCCATGCACCCGCCTACAAACGCAAACAGTAACAGCAGTCATTGCACCCTTTTTTCTTCTTCTTCTTTTTTTGTGAATGCTGTGCAGCATCACCAAAAACATTTTGCTTTTTGCCAATGCTGAAAGGCATTGGCAAACTGCACTTGCAAACTCAATAGGTCAAGATAGGGCGAGAACTATTGGCTTTGCCAGTGCTTGTTCCTGTCATGCCCTGGATGGAAGTAAGTGTTAAATTTGAGGGCCCGGATGGGGGGTTCTAAATAGCCCTCAGCTTCCCTCCTCTATTTATGATAAAAGATTACACTGTGCATACTTCTACACTTTTGCATTTGTAAAAAGTGAACGTAACTGCAAATTGATAAAGATGTTCAGATGTTACCATTTTATACAATAATTATGAGAAATCTGTTTACCATTTTGGAGGGGGGCAATGATTTTCTTTATACACGGGCGGCCTGGCATTTAAATGTTAAGAATATTGTTCTATTTCACCTTCAAGCATGTCAAGCTCTTGCCATTAGGGAAGGTTGTTTTGTAGAAAAAGTATTGATTTTACTAAGTACATAATAAAGATTGGCAAAACCAACAGGTCTGACTTTAATGTGCTAACACATGTAACACAGGCAACGACAAATGCTGTTTTGTAGCAGTTTAAGCAGTTTAAGCCAAACCTATTGACTTTGCCTGTTCTGTGAAAAAAACAGCTACTGAGGATTCTTTTCTGCGTGTAACGAATCTATGATGTAAAAGATTGAACGTGACGGACAGTGGGGTTATCGTGTGCACTTTTCAGATGTAAAATAGTTCCTCATGCCTTAAAATGGAAGCCTTTCCTAGAAGGTGGAAGGATACAACAGTGACAAAGTGTGAAATAAAAGAATAACACTCCTCTGGGTGGAGCCAAAGCCCACTCTATGTATATTTGAAAGAACTGGTAGCAATAGGTCTTGTAGATCTTGCAGACAGCTGAGCTATCAATCCAGACCTAAAAAAACAAGGGAATTTTGTTCCCAAAAGATTCTGCACAGTTGATCTCTTCCCTGTTCAAATGTCTTTTTTTACATTTACTCTCTCCATTCTCCCAGCTCCATTTCTCCTTCTCTCACTTTTGTCTATTCTTTCATCCCTGCCCTTTCACTCCCTTTTCACCCTTGTTGGTCTCCCCTCTACTCTCCCAGCTCCTCTCCTACTTCTCTCTTCAAACTCTCCATATTTCATTAATACTGCCTCTCCTGACTTTCTCTGCTCTTCCCTTTTCCGGGATCAGCCTTTCCAGCTTTTGAAATGGAAGTCTACATGTCCTCGGCTAGGAAGACTTCCCTCGACACTCGGACGGAGAGATCTTGGGGGTCATCCACCCCAAACTGCAGGTCAATCCAAGTTCTCTCTAGTTTGTGTCTGTTGAGGTGTTTAGTGAGTGACGTAGCTGAGGTACACAGAGGACATCAGTCCTGGACTTTCTTTTTACAATCTGTTGTTTTTAGATCTGTAAGTCCAATGGGTTCATTAGTACTTCTAGAACTACAGCTTCCAGAATGCTTCAGTACTGGTGTACGGATATCTTGTGGCATGGACCAAGTGGCCTATGCCCGCTAACCAATGAGAGAAAAATGGCAGCATTTGGGTCTTGTTGTAAACAAGCGTGTTGTAAGGCAAGAGGAAAGTACATCACATCCTTTCCAACATACCTCCGAGGGTGGAAAACCCACTGTTTTTGGGGTGATGTACGTAATACAAGTACCAGTCCGTGCCAGGTCCTCTTGGAGATATTGGGACATTTTTGGTCCCCACAGTAGTTCCTTGGGGAGCTGGGCAGAGAGCTGTGAGTAGCTGGGAAGAATGTGTGACTACACAACACATGCAATTAACATCCATACCTTTTCCATTAAGCACTTATCGTGCACATACCTTTGCCACCCATGTCATTACCACACATAGTAAGTATATGTAAGGTAAGTATAACTTAATATATAAAAATATTTATTTGATAATATGTATATATAGGAACCCCCACCCATGTTTTTAATTTCCTCCAAACTTCCTTAAAATTACCTTACGTCCCTTTACCACTGCACACCCCAAACATTAAAATTGTCCTTACCTCTTTTTACCACTGCCCACCCCTAAACCTTATAATTGCCCTTACCATCCTTTACCACCACCCCCATAACTCTAAAATTGTCCTTGTCTCCCTTTACCACTACCCACCTAAAAACCTTAAAATTGCCCTTACCTCTCTTTATTCCTACCCAACCCTAAATCCAAACCTCATTTGAAAATGACCCTTACCTGCCTTTACTATAGCCCACCCCAAAACTTTAAAATTACCCTTACCTCCCTTTACCACTATCCACACCTTAACCCTTTTTTAAACTAGCATACTAAATATTTTATTTAAAGATCATTATACCTGCGTGTGTGATAAGGGTCCAGATACTTACCTGCATGGCACTTACCTGTGTGGTAAAGGCTGTGTGGTAAAGGTTGTGTGGTACTTATCTGCATGGTAAAGGCTGCGCTGTAAAGGCTGTTTCCCATGTGGGTATGGCACAGTATCTGGGGTGGTATCGCTGGATTACGCTGGCTCACTGTTCTTCTCACTACCTTGTATTTTATTTATTTATTTAAACATGTTTTATTACATGTTTATACATACCTCCCATGGGCATCATTTGTCGTGTTTTCACTACCACAAGGAGTGGCGAGACAGAGTTTGAGGTGGGAACACAGCACAGGCCACTTGGCACTCTTCTACGATGAATAAGGATAAAGTTACTTTAATCCTATATTACAGAGGATTTATTTTCCCGCTGGTGACACAGAATCAATGTCATGTGACCCAAGCAGTGACCCTAAGCACGAAGATGATGATCCAGATTGGTATGACTACATGTGAGAATTATTTGGGTTCATTTTTAGGTTGTGTCTCAAACCACCACCTGTTCCTGTCATTCATGATGGATCTAAAATCATGGGCAGTCAAAATGAGAGTCTCAAAAGATACACAACTTTGTTCTAGTAGGATCAAAGTCCTCTCTGTGTTAACACAGGTCCAGTTCACAGAAGATCACCTTCACAGGTACATCCGGGGCTCCTTCATTCCTCTATGTACATGGTCGCCAATGTTTCTAGCTTACTCTTGCGCCTGCAGTTCTAACACATGTCCACCACTTTCTTTGTGCCAACTTAACTCAATACAGCTCAGGTGGAAAAAAACTATACTTGCTTGTTAAAAATAATAATTCCATATGCATATTTATGACTGCACCCTTTGTATGTGTGAACGTGCCTTTCACAAAACTACCCAGTGAGAGACAGGCTGCTGTCGTGCTCCCCCTGGGTCCCATATTGGGAATAAACTGTAAGTTAACTTTTAGCAGCCACTGGATACACATATCTTTCACTAAAAAACAATTACAAAGTTGTACACATTTTTGACAGTTTTCAAAGAGATTAATGTTTGTGACAATCTTTTTCCAAACTCTTCTAAGCAACGCTTTACACAGAAAGCTGCAACCAAAAGTAATTTCTGGACATAGGTGTGTCAACTTACTGTATGTATGATTTGTGCGCAGATCAACAATGTAGTCATTGGCAAGAAGTTCCGGAGGGCCCTGCAGGATGTGAGAGTGATGAGAGGAGCAGACGTGGCGTCAGACCATCACCTTGTCATGGCCAGGCTAAAGGGAAATCTGAAGAAAGCATGGATGGAACAGACAAACCAACACCAGCAACATAGCACCACCCTCCTCAAGGATGTACAGAAACAGAGTGAATACTCAGTCACCCTCAGTAATAAATGTCAAGTTATGCTAGAACTAGAGGACAACAGAGACCCAGTAGAAAGTAAGTGGGAGAAGATCATAGAAACAATGACATCAACCTGCCAGGAGATACTGAGTCCCTAGAAACACCAGCATCAAGAGTAGATCTCCACTGAGTCTCTCTGCAAGATCCAAGAGAGAAAGGAAAAGAAAGCTGCAGTCAACACATGCCGAACAAGATCAGAAAAAGCAAAAGCTCAAGGCAAATGCACCAAAACCAACAACAAGGCAAAGAGAAGCTAAAGAGAAGACAAGTAAAGATTCATCGAAGGTCTTGCCACAGAAGCCCAGGATGTAGCAAACCATGAAAACTTGAAAGAACTCTACAACATAACAAAGAAACTCTCCAGCAGATACAACAAGCCAGAAAAGCCTGTTAAAGGCAAAGCTGGGAGGACAATCATGGGTAACGAAAGCCAAAAGTAAGGATGGGTAGAACACTTTGAAGAACTGCTGAACCAGCCTGTGCTGCAGTCTCCACCAGACAGACACACAGCTGACAAGGACTTGCCAATCAACTACAGCTGACCAACCAAGGAAGAGGTACGGCAAGCCATCAAACATCTGAGAAGTGGGAAGGAAGGCTGTAGGACCTTGCAACATTTCTGCAAAGGCACGGAAGTCAGACAGGGAAGCATCAATAGTCATGCTCTACCCCATGGTCGGAAGGATATGGGAAGAAGGAAAAGTGCCATCAGACTGGAAGGAGTGATATCTCATCAAGATCCCCAAGAAAGGTGACCTGAATAATTGTGCAAACTACAGAGGGATAAGTCTTCTATAAACCCCAGGCAAAGTGTTCAAAAGAGTCATCCTAAACTGAATGAAGGAACAAATCTATACTCAGTTGTGAGTCCAGCAAGCTGGCTTTTGCTATTCTGCACAGACCAGATTGCAACACTGCAAAGCATCATTGAGCAGTCGATAGAATGAAACTCCCCCCTCTATGTCAATTTTGTTGACTATGAGAAGGCATTCGACAGCGTGGACAGAGAAACACTTTGGAAACTTCTCTGCCACAACGGTGTGCCAGATAAACTCGTAAGAATCATCAGAAACTCTTACAACGGAATGGTCTGGAAGATAGTCCCTGGAGGACAACTAATGGAAGCCTTCCAAGTGAGCACTGGAGTCCGCTAGGGTTGTCTGCTCTTGTCGTTTCCCTTCCTGCTGGCCACAGACTGGATCATGAAGACATCCACAGCAAGGAGAAGAAATGGGATCCAGTGGACTCCTCGGACAGAGCTCTACGACCCAGACTTTCCAGACGACCTGGCCCTACTCTCCCATACTTATCTGTAGATGCAAGAGAAGAGTGACAATGTGGCAGCCACATCAGCACAACTTGGCTTCAACATCCACAGGGGAAAATAATAAGAACTTAAAGGCAAATACGGCCAGCAAAACTGCAGTCACTCATGCAGGCAATGCACTGGAAGGCTGAGGCCTTCACCTACCTGGGCAGTGCCATAGACAAGAAGGGCGGTACAAGCACTGATGTCAAGGCAAGAATCAGTAAAGCAAGGGCTGCCTTCATTCATCTAAAGAAGATCTAGAGCTACAAGGATCTAACACTGCAAACCAAGATCAGGCATTTTTAACACCAATGTAAAATGGGTCCTTCTGTATGGAGCAGAAACTTGGAGGACAACAGTGTACCCCCACCTACAAAGTCCAATCCTTCATCATCACCTGCCTTAGAAAATCTTCTAAATCCGCTGCCCAAAACCATCCGCAGCCATGACCTATAGAAGCAGCCTTTCGAACTCCCTGCTCATGAGGAAACCAAGTAGAGACGCAGGGTGGATAGGTCAAACCCTCTGCGAGCCTACTTCAAATACCACCAGGGAAGCCCTGACCTCGAGTCCACAAGGGAAAAGAGGAAGGCCAAGAAACACCTGGGACAGAGGCCTCGAGGCTGACTGCAAGGAGAAGGGTTACACCTGGAGTCAGACTGAAACAAAGGCCCAGATAGAGATGGCTGGAGAGTCCTGGTTGATGGCCTATACCCCAGGAGGGGCAGTAGGCATAAGTAAGTAAGTATGTTTTGTGAGTGTGTACTGATAACATTTAACAGATGTTTCTCTTCTCAGACATACACTGACCTGGTTTAGTATTTTCTCATGTTTGTATAATTTAAGGATGTGTAAAATGACAACTCTATCGAGAATGATCTGGGGGTGGTAAGAGCCCAGATTGAGACCTGGGATGCTTTTCGGCTCTAAAAACCATTAAAGTACTTAAAAAAACAATAAACGTATCATTTAAAATAATGAGAGGTTCTACTGAGTTCAGACAGTCTCTGATTGTGTCTATAAAATTGATGTTTAAAATCTGCTTATGAGTCCTGGTCCCTCGACAAGTTAAAACCAAAGGCACTGAAACTAAAAACTGGAGGGATTGTCGGGAGCAAGGCTGCCTAAGTATTTTAAATAACTCTTAAATAACAGTGCTCAGCTTCAGACCTTTTTGCCAGTACTTGTTGGAAAGCAGGAAGAAATCTATTGAACCTGCAGTTCAAGATTGGGATTGTCAGGGCTTGATGCAATTATGGCCTGTCTGCAGGTTTGTATCCTTCTTGAATTAAATGCTGTTCCCAATAGAGTTCTTTGTAGGACCATTAAAATTGGCCAAATACAGACCAGGTGAAGCAGATCCTCTTTCCGTGACCCACATAGGTGACAGGCAGAGCCCCCTTTAGCTTTCCATGATGGTTGCTCCACCAGGAAAGGAAACACTCCAAGGTGGAGAATGAGAAATGTGTGCTTCATGAGAGCTGCATATGTTTGGCTGAAATGTAAGGTCGCTGTGAGCTGCTTGTAGCCATCGGCTGGCATCCACATGTTGGAAACTCTTTGTCAGGGCTTATTTATCCTCAATCAGAGATGTTTTCTTTACACTTGCATTTAGAGACCTTTTGAAGGTCTTGTAAGGCAGTGACTGGTCCCATAAAACGTGTACTTGGAGTGCTACCAAGGAAATATAAAAAATAGTCTTGAATAATGACATCGAGGGGGTGGTTATCGCAGACCAGAGTATTTTGTTAAGTGAGTTGTCACAGGTGCACCTCAGCCTATAACAGCACTTGATGAAAGCAGTCTGCCTCGCGATTGTTTGTTGTGTGAGGCCAAATGCAATGTGAATCTGTGCTGGGGACACATATTTTGGAGTCTTAGAACCTCTTTTGTAAGCCCTAGTTAGGAACCCATTCAGAGAGGTTGCATCTCAGCCTTGAAGTACCTCACTCCATAGATGATTGACGGAAGAAATGATGATGTCATAACAGTTAGCAGTGGCTGAGAGCTTGGGCCACATAGGTTGTCTGATAGATGTGAGATACTGGCTCCTTGTTGTAGTACCCCCCCCACACACTTTTTGCCTGGTTTCTGAATGCACCTTGGACTGGAGTGCACTGGGATCCTGCTAACCAGGGTTCCAGTGCCAGTGTTCTTTCCCTAATTATCATAAAAGTAATTGGATACACCTTTAGCTACCACTATAAGTCCCTAGTAAAAGGTACTTAGGTACCCAGGGCATGGGGTACTATGGATAAGCCCCTGAGGGCAGCAGCACTGATTGTGCCACCCGCAAGAGCTATGCATCCAGATGCACCCAGCACTGCCATAGCAGGCTGAGTGTCCTAGTGCAAACCTAAAATACAAACTGGACATGGCACACTCCCTGTGTGCCCTGTCCACCATGCACTGCACTTGTTATGGGTAAGTCACCCCTCTAGCAGGCCTTCCAGCCCTAAGGCAGGGTACACCTTACTATATGTGAGGGCACAATTCCATGAGCAATATGCCCCCACTGTGTCCTTGCCAAACCTGGGACATAGTGAGTGAACAGAGCAGCCATTTTAATATATGTGCTGGACACTGGTCAATAAGAGTTTCCCGGCCACATAATGGCTACTCTGAACCCTGGGTTGTTTGGTATCAAACAACTCAGAATGATAAATCCAAACTGGCACCTGTACTGAATTTATTATAAAAAAAAAGTACCCAGGGGTAATATTAGAGGTGCTCCCTGAAAAAGCTAACTATCCTGGCATGGTTGCTGACTGGTTCCAGCAAGCCTACCACATCCAGACAGCCAATACACAAAAACTGGGGGAGAGCCATGTCTCTCTGGTTGTAAAACAATGCCCTTCCTGGGTGGAGGAATTAACGTCCCCTCACTCAGGAATGTGCACTGCCCTGGCAGTGAGCTTCAAAGGGCTATCTCCCTTGAAACTCGACCCCCAGGCCTGCTGCTAGCAGCAGATGGCCTCCCCCTTTGCAAACTCCCATTCTTGGAGGGAGCAAAAGTGGGAAACCACACAAAGGGTAGGGGAAGTGGCCTCACTGAGCATGCACCACCCCTAGGGACTTGCAGGTGAATTGGACCCTTCATTTCATTTTCCTCCATGTTGGATGGCAGGATATTAGCCAATTAGGTTTAGGGAAGTGACCCTTCCCACAGGAAGTGGTGACTGTAGTGGGTGTAGCCACCCAAGGGTTAGCATCCCATTGGACACTACCAGGTTCCCCCTAAAACGTCCACTAAATTCGGTATTTAGTGGGCTTCCCTAGACCAAGAAATCAGATTTGAATAGGATTTGAAGAAACAAAGAAGACCAGCACCAAAGAAGATCCAAAGCAAGAAAACTGTGGACCTGCTGCACAAGAATAGGCGCCACACCCTGCCTGCTAAACCCAGGACCCGAAAATCGCAGCTGAGGAGGAGCTGGACACTGGACCGACCCCAAGAAAACCCAGGAGACCTCCAGGCTTCAAGAATCATCCCAGATCTCCCTTCTGAGTGGAGGCACCACTCAAAAACAAAGCAAGAACCAACAAACTGGTGAGGGTCACTTCATCGAACAGCCGATATATCCAAAACTGGTAATCACAGCCGGACCTGACAGCACACCGATGACCGCCTGGACTTGACCTACATGTGTACCAAGTTTGGTGGTACTGTGCCCCCTAGTGGCCGAGTTACGCCAGTACCCATGGTACTGGTCAGTTTACGTTAAACACCAGAAAACAAGTCTGAAGTATTTTTATAAATTCTGGTCTCTAGTTATTCATTGAGTGTGTGTGGTGCATGATTGGATTTGTGAGTACAGCAAATACTTAGCACATCTCCTGTATTAGCCTAACTGTTTGACCAGCTACCTTAGAAATTGGAGCATTAGGTGGTCTAATTTTTTACCTCTGGAAACCAACGTGTGGTTGCCGTTGCAGTAGTCTAGGCACACTATGCAGTGGGGTCCAGGCAAAAGCTCTGAAAAAATGAAACCAAAACGTTTCACTTTTTGTTTTTGAAATGCATTTTGTTTTCCTTTTGCATTAAAAAAAAAAATGCTTTATTGAAAAGCAGATCTGTGACTGGGGGTGAGTGAGTGAAGCACTCCGTCCATCATCCTTTTGTGTTGCTAAAGTTGCCCTAAGTGGGAAGGGTATGCCCAGACGTGGGTCCCTTGCTCACTGTGCCATTGGATTCAAGCTAGCCTGGCTGATTAAGGGTGAAATCCTGAAACCGGTCCCAGGATGCTTGTTTCCAGTCCAGTGAGGACCTGGTTTGGCAGTTCGGGCTGGACTGTTCCATGAGGAACAGGGTCAAGACTGATTTGCATAGGGCTGAGACCAAACTGGGGTGGCATGGTGAGCAAAAGCACAATGGATTAAACCCAGATCTGTGACTGAGGGTGAGTTTTTGCATTGTTCAGCACTCCGTCCATCATCCTTTTGTGTTGCTAAAGTTGTCCTAAGTGGGAAGGGTATGCCCAGACGTGGGTCCCTTGCTCACTATGCCACTGGATTCAAGGCTAGCCTGGCTGATGAAGGGTGAAACCCTGAAACCGGTCCCAGAATGCTTATTTCCAGTCCAGTGAGGACCTGGCTTGGCAGTTCGGGCTGGACTGTTCCCATGAGGAACAGGGTCCAGACTGATTTGCATGTGGCTGGGTCCAATCTGGGGTGGCATGGTGAGCAAAAGAACGATGGATTAAATCCAGATCTGTGACTGGGGGTGAGTGTTTGCATTGTTCAGCACTCCGTCCATCATCCTTTTGTGTTGCTAAAGTTGTCCTAAGTGGGAAGGGTATGCCCAGACGTGGGTCCGTTGCTCACTATGCCACTGGATTCAAGCTAGCCTGGCTTATGAAGGGTGAAACCCTGGAACCGGTCCCAGGATGCTTATTTCCAGTCCAGTGAGGACCTGGCTTGGCAGTTTGGGCTGGATTGTTCCTATGAGGAACAGGGTCAAGACTGATTTGTATATGGCTGGGTCCAAACTGGGGTGGCATGGTGAGCAACAGAACGATGGATTAAACCCAGATCTGTGACTGGGGGTGAGTGTTTGCATTGTTCAGCACTCCGTCCATCATCCTTTTGTGTTGCTAATTTTTTACCTCTGGAAACTAACGTGTGGTTGCCGTAGCAGTAGTGGTGGGAACAACAGTAGTCATTCCAAAAGTGTAGATGGGCGCACCCTAGGAACTGTAGTAGGATCTTGGCTAGTTAGAGAGACCACTAAGGCTGTGTGTCAGAGGCTGGCCCTCTATGTAGTGTGCAAAACTAGGCACACTATGCAGGGGGGTCCAGGCAAAAGCTCTAAAAAAATGAAAAAAAACTTTTCACTTTTTGTTTTTGATTTCAAAAGCATGTCGTGTTCCTTAAAGGAAAACGGGCTGCATTAAAAAAAAAAAAAACTGGTTTATTGAAAATCAATCACAGACATGGTGGTCTGCTGTCTCCAGCAGACCACCATCCCTGTGAGGGTGGCCATTCCCAAGGGGGTCGCAAATTGCGACCTACCTCATGAATAATCATGACACTATACAACATTCGATTTTGTGAATCGCAAATTGCGAGTCGCTCTGACTTGCAATTTGCGAGTGACAAAACCAAACGTTTGGTACAGGTGGCCCCAAATGAGGTTGGTTCAGAAACTATGCTAAAAGAGAGCCATGGGGTGGAGGATTTGAATGATGATAAAGAGTTTTTGTTAAGAAGAGAGAGATATAAACCTACTTGGGACAAGGGCTATGTAATGGAGAAAGTTACAAACTACAGACTTAAATAAGTCATGAATTGGAAGAATTTTGTTAAATAAGGGAACCTTCTACTGTTATGCATAAAGTGAGGGTATGTATATGGATATAATATGTTTCATTTTCTTTTTGCACACATCTGATTTCCATGATGTAATTTGTTTCATTAGAAGCGTATTATATTAATATAGATTTTTAACTGTTGTGTTCTGATATGATATTATCAGGAAGGGGAGATGTGTTGTGGTTTCCACTAGATCACTTGGCTGGAATGCGGTGACAATCACTTTGAAGTCACAGCATTCCAGGGAGTGTCAAGCTTCTGGGGGGGATTTGAATGTGGTGACTTACGATCGGTTCGCTGCCTGAGGAGGTTGAATAAACATGCTACGAACCTGATAAAGGTTTATGAAGGACCTTTGAAGTGAAAAGCGTATTCTTAACAGTCAGGTCTGATAAGAAAAGGTTGACGAGAGCTGGTGTCAACACACACCCTGGTTCAAGGCTCTGGTTTGTGGGACTCTTCCTGGATAGGTGGGCGCCGACCCCTATTTGAATTCTGGTTTAGGTATTTGTGTAAAGCAATCACATTCCTCTCAATAGGGGGGGGCCGGTATGCCCCAAACTGCGAGCTTTGTGCACAGCTTACCTCCATCCACACCGTCAAAGGCTGATTTGAAATCGATAAAGCATAGATGAAGTGGAATTTTAGATTTCTTTTGTTTGGTGAGAGCTAAACCCAAGATGCTTGTTAAGGTGCTGGTACCCTTAGAAAACCCTGTTTGATTGAGGGGTATGGTATTATTTGCGCTAGATCATGCAGTCAGATCAGTCAACAGTGCTGTGGAAAAATATTTGGCCTCGTTGTTCAATGGGGCTATTCAGTGATAGCTTTGTGGCTTGAACCCGTCTCCACCTCTAAAAAACTGATTTATAATTTACCATCCAGTATTGCCCCTGATGCAAATACATACTATACAATGACAGGCCATGCCATACTATTCAATGACAAGCCATACCATACCATACTCTACACTGGCAGACCATGCCAAACCATATGATACAATGATAGACCATACCACACCACACCATACCATACAATCCCAAACCATAACATACCATACCATACCATACAATACCAGACCATACTATACAATACCAGATCATACCATAACATACCAAACCATACAATGACAAGCCAAACCATATCATGGGAAACAATGAAAAGGCATATCATACAATAAGAAGCCATACCATACCATACTATACAGTAATGCCACACCATACCATACAATACAATGACAGGCCATACCATACAATGACAGGCCATACCATGCAATAATATATAGCAGCCCACACCATACCATATTATTTAATGACCGGCCATACCATACCATACTACACAATAGGGCCTACCATACCATATAATTAGTGCTCCCACTTTTATAGTATTTATTTTTTTAACATTTCCATCTATGTTTTGGCCATTTGTTTGCTATTTATCCATATTTATTTTGTGGTTTGAGACTAAATGGAGTAAATTTCCATATTTATTTAACTGATAAACATGTACTCATACATTGATATGCCTGTTGCACTTTAGCAAATTAAGCAAAACGCTACATCCAGAGGTAAATATTAGCATTATACACAAATGTATGTTAATTTATGCCTGTATTTTGGGAATCTCATCCTGTTTTTAACATCTCATGGAGTCTATCTGCTCAGCAGCTGGTCTGAAATGTGTGAAGTACAGTGTGGGGAGTCACTCACGAGAAGAGCTATTGTCAGTACTGTTCCGCTTTTAAAAATGAATACAAACAGGAAACAGATTGCTTTCTGTCTGCATTTATCTATGAAAATCAGTAAAAACGGAAAATAAGGAGCTTTATATATAATGGCAGGCCATACCATACCATATGATACAATGGCACGCCATACCATAGGATACAATGACATGCCATACCATACTAAATTGTACAATAAAATGCATGTCATACCATACCACACCATACAATGACAAGCCATACCATACCATACCATACTATACAGTAACATACCACAACATACCAAACCTTACAATGACAGGCCATACCATACCAAACCATCCATACCATACCATACGACAGGCCATACCATACCATACCATACCATAACATGCCATACCATACAACGACAGGCCATACTATACAGTAACCAGCCACACCATACCATACCATACCTTACAATGACAATCCATACCATACCAATCCATCCATACCATACCATACGACAGGCCATACCATACCATACCAAACCATAACATACCATCCCATACAACGACAGGCCATACCATGCCATAATATACAGTAACCAGCCACACCATACCATAACTTAGAATGACAGTCCACACCAGACCAAACCATCCATACCATACCGTACAACGACAGGCCATACCATACCATACTATATAACAGGCCACACCATATCATACTATATAATGACAGGTCATACTATACCATATCATACCATGCCATACAATGACAGGCCATACCACACCAAACCATCGATACCATACCGTACAACGACAGGCCATACCATACCATACTATATAGGTGGCCACACCATATCATACTATATAATGACAGGCCATACCATACCATACAATGACAGGCCATACCATAACATACCATACCATACAACGACAGGCCATACCATGCCATACTATACAGTAACCAGCCACACCATACCATAACTTTCAATGACAGTCTACACCATACCAAACCATCCATACCATACCGTACAACAACAGGCCAAACCATACCATACTATATAACAGGCCACACCATATCATACTATATAATGACAGGTCATACCATACCATACCATACCATACCATGCCATACAATGACAGGCCATACCATACCATACCATACTATACAGTAACAATCCACACCATACCATACCTTACAATGACAGTCCATACCATACCATACCAAACTATCCATACCATTCCATACAACGGGAGGCCATACCATACCATACAATACCATACCATACAATGACAGGCCATACCATACTATACAACAACAGGCCATACCACGCCATACTATATAACAGGCCACACCATATCATACTATATAGTGACAGGCCATACCATACCATACCATACCATACTACACAATAGGGCCTACCATACTATATAATGACACGCCATACCATACCATAGGATACAATGACAAGCCATACCGTAGGATACAATGACATGCCATACCATGCTATATTGTACAATAAAATGCCATGTCATATCATACCATACCATACAATGATAGGCCATTATGTACTGTACCATACTATACAATGGCATACCATACTGTACCACGCCATACCATACTGTACTGAACCAAAATTACAAAAAAATGGACAAAATCCAATAGATCGCGCAAAGGTGAGACCTATTGGCTTTACCAATGCTTCTTATTTTCCACACTGTACTGTTGAAATTTTGCTTGTCACTATAACATTTTGCATATTTTCACACTTTTTAAAGTGATCGTAAAATTGCATGAAAATGGAGACTCTGACAAGGGTCTGTACTACAGATAGTGGCTTGGGGACATAGGGGTTCATTCCGCGCCAGGGCCGGGGACCACGGAAGCACCGCCAACAGGCTTGCGGTGCTTCCAGGGCCATTCTGACCGCGGCGGTAAAGCCGTGGTCAGAAAAGGGGAACCAGCGGTTTCCTGCCGGTTTTCCCCTGGCCCAGGGAATCCACCGCCATGGGGATTCCGACCCCCTTCCCGCCAGCCTGGTTCTGGCGGTTTACACTGCCAGAACCAGGCTGGCGGGAACGGGTGTCGTGGGGCCCCTGGGGGCCCCTGCACTGCCCATGCCACTGGCATGGGCAGTGCAGGGGCCCCCTAACAGGGCCCCATTAAGATTTTCACTGTCTGCTTTGCAGACAGTGAAAATCGCGACGGGTGCTACTGCACCCGTCGCACCCCTGCAACTCCGCCGGCTCCAGTCGGAGCCGGCTTCATTGTTGCAGGGTCTTTCCCGCTGGGCAGGCGGGCGCCCTTTTGGCGGTCGCCCGCCGGCCCAGCGGGAAAGTCGAAATGACCCCCGCGGTCTTTTGACCGCGGTGCGGTCTTTCGACGGGGTTACTTTGGCGGGCGGCCTCCGCCGCCTGCCAAAGTTGGAATGACCCCCATAATGTGCTCTTGAACTGCTTTTTGAATGAATGGGGCACTTTGGTGTTAAAAGGGTGCTGTGCGCTGGTGCGCCCCCTTCTGTAACTTCAACTGTGAGGTCCACAAAGGTGCACCAGTTCTATCCCAAGATGGCGTTCCCTCATTTGCATGGGGGCGTGGCTCAGTACAAATGAGAGAAAGTCGCACTGTTGCTTACACATGCAACCACAAAGATGTTTTCGAGCGGCGCTCTGATTGCCCATGCTGTAAATCCCATCTTAAGCAAATTGATGAATGGCTCCTTGGACCTGGCCCTTGTTCACAAGAGCTGGAAGCAAGCCCTGCTGCTTCTTTTGGTGAAAGAAAATCTTCTGCAGATCTTAAAGGACTTTGCAACTTTAGACCGATTACGCTCCTTCCCAGAACTGCTAAACTTCTGGTGGAGATTGTCAACAGACAGCTATCTCATCTCCTAGAGGTCAGTCATTTGTTGCATGACTCCCAATCGGGCCTCCGTGTGGGACACAGTCTGCCCTGCTTGAGGTATCAGGGTTTATAAAGGAAGATCTGGACCAGAACTCGCCTGTTATGGTGATGTTACTTGACCTGTCCTCGGCATTCCTTCCTGTTTCCCACTCCATTTTGCTTGACAGACTCAAGAGGATTGATATCAGAGATAAGGCTTTTCTATGGATAAAAGTGTGACAGGGTTTGGTGCTTAGTCCCACCCTTTTGAGTTTCAGTAAGTTTGAGTTCCTCTAAGCTCTGCTTGAAGGAACTGGTTGAATGGATGATTGCAAGCTGTTTAAAGCTTAATTCTGAAAAAAATGAAATTCTCTTGTTTGGCACCAAGACTTCTCCGGATTCCTGAAGCTGGTAGCTGACACAATTGGTGGTGCTCCTTCTTCCGACACCTAAGGTGAAAACCTATGTGTGCGGTTTGATTCTAATCTTTCATTTGAGCCCCAAGTTAAGGTTATCTTGGCCATCTGTTTTGACACACTTAGGTCACTAAAAAGGATGCTCCACCTTATCCTGGAAGACCTTTGCATGTTGATTTGCTATGCCTTGGGTATGTTCAAATTGGCTATGCGAGTAGCTTGTATTTGGGTTTGCCTGCTGTGTATCTAATTCAAGGCTTGCATACAATTCAGCATTCTGCTACTCACTTACCATTGAAGATACCTCCACGAGGAGGGGCGTCGTCAACCCCCTGATATAGCAGGGTGAGGTATTTGATGGCCTCTTCTATCTGCAACTTGGCAGACAATGTCCCATAATTAAGGCGAAAGGGTGGTAAAGTGAGTGAGTGAAAAGATGGATGGATGGGTAGAAAGAAGAGTGAAATGATGGATAGGTGGGTGACTGAAGGGATTGATAGATACACGGATAAATGAGTGTAAAAGATGGATGAGTGAATGGGAGGAAGGATGGCTGAATGATGAGTGGATGTGTGAAAGGGTGGATGGGTCCATGATGAGAAAGGATAGATGGATGAGTGACTGAAACAATGGCTGACGAGTGAAAGGGTAAATGGATAGTGGATGGATGGAGTGAAAGCCTGGATGGATGGACAGGCTGAAAGAATGGATGGATGACAGAAAGGATGGATGGATGGATGGATGAGTGAAAGGATGGCTGTAAGGGTGGATGAGTGAAAAAATGAGTGAATGAAAGGGAGGATAGATGGATGGCTGGATGAAAGGGTGGATGGATGGATGAGCGAAAGGGTGGGTAGATGAATGAGCTAACAGATGAATGAATGAGGTAAACAATGGATGGATGAGTGAACGGATGGATGGATGGATGAATGGATGGATGTGTGAGTGAAATGGTGGATGGATGGGTGAGTGAAAATGTGGATGATAGATACATGGATGAATGAGTCAAATGATGGATGTAAGGATTGATGACAAAGGGAGGATGGATGGATGAGTGAAATGGGGAATGAATGGATGGATGAGTAAAAGGTTGGGTAGATGAATGTATGGACGGATGATGAAAAAAGGATGGGTGGGTGAATGAAAGGATGATCAATGAGTGAAAGGGTAAATGAATGGATCAGCGAGTGGATGGATGGACTGACCGAAAGGGTGGATGATGGATGAGTGAAAGGATGGATGGATGAGTGAAGGGATAGATGGAACGAAGGATGAGTTAAAGAATGGATGATTGAGTAAAAGAGAGGTTAGATGGATGGCTGGATGAAAGGGTGAACGGATGGATGAGTGAAAGGGTGACTAGCTAGATGGATGCATACATGAGTGAAAGGGTGGATGAATGGATGAGTGAGTGAAAGGATTGATGGATGAGTGAAAGGGTAAATAGATAGATGGATGAGTGGATGGATGGGTGGCAGGGTGGATGGATGAGTGAAAGGATGGGTGGCTGAGTGAAATTGTGGATGAGTGTATGAGTGAAAGGGACATGGATGTGTGGAGTAAAATGATGGATTGATGAGTGGAAGGATGGATGGATGATGGATGAAAGGGGGATGCATAACTGAAACTTTAAAGATGGATGACTGAGTGAATGGATGGATATGTTTGATGCATAGGTTTGAAGATAGGTGGATTGGTTTGGATATTGATGGGCAGACAGATGGACGGAATGGTGACAGACTAAGGGGGTCATTATGAACCCCGGCGGTTCATGCCACTGGCATGGTGGTCTGAACTGCCATATAATACACACAGGGAGGGCCGCCCGTGGCGGCCCTCCACCACCGCCAGGCTACCGCCGACAGGCAGCCGGATGATGGCGGATTACATTATCCGACAGGGCAGCGGTGCAAGCAGTGCTGCCCTCTGGATAATGTACCCTTTGTCCCCCAGACTTTCACTGGCGGGTTCACCCACCAAGCAAAGGCTGGTGGAAGAGGTGCTCTGGGGCCCCCGTGCAGTGTCCCATCGCGCAGGTCACTGCCCGATTTATGGGTTGAAATTCAGATTTCCCTGTTCCCTAGGTCTTAGGTCAGTCTGTGCAAAGGGAGCAGCCTATTCACACATTAAATCACTTGTGAAATATGTTCCACAAAAATATACGGTTAAAAAGTTTAAAAAATAAAATAAAATAAAACATCAGACCACAATAGTTACAAAGTCCAGAAGCATTCTTCATGGGCACCAATCCCAGCGAAACATAGGTCATTGACCATAAAAGTTCTCAACTTAAAAGGACTATCCAGTATAGAGAAAAAAAACAGTCTAAGGCTTTTAATTAAAAGTTCAATAATCTACTGATCTAATACAATGCACAATAAGCTTATTCTAACTTACACCTGCAAAGTGCTTGCAAAACATTTAATGGAAACGCAACATCTGTGTTGGAAAATAGCCTCTCTAAAGGGCCACCCCAAAGTTTATGCCTGCCTCCTCTTCTTTTTCTGACCTCATTTTTGCTGGCTTTAGGACTCTGGACACTTTACCACTGCTAACCATTGATAAAGTGCATGTGTTCTCTCCCTAAAAACAAGGTAACATTGGCTCATACCCAGTTGGCATATTTAATGTACTTATAAGTCCCTAGTAAAGTGCGCTACATGTGCCCAGGTCCTGTAAATTAAATGCTACTAGTGTGCCTGCAGCACTGATTGTGCCACCCACTTAAGTAGCCCCTTAACCATGTCTCAGGTCTGTCACTGCAAGGCCTGTCTGTGCAGTTTCACTGCCTCTTCGACTTGGCATGTATAAGTACTTTCCAAGGCTTAAGCTTCCCATTTTCTACATATACGTCACCTCTAAGTTAGGCCCTAGGTACCCATAGGGTAGGGTGCTATGTGGGTAAAAGGCAGGACATATACATATGGGTTTTATATGTCCTGGTAGTGAATAACTCCTAAATTTGTTTTCCACTACTTAGAGGCCTGCTCCATCCTTTCATAGACTAGCATTAGGACTGCCCTCGGATACTTTTTGAGTGGTAGATTCTGATCTGGAAGGAGTAACAAGGTCATTTTAGTATGGTTAGAATGGTAATGAGAAATCCTGCATATTGGTGAGGTTGGATTTAATATTATTATTTTAGAAATGCCACTTTTAGAAAGTGAGCTTTTCTCTACACTTAAAACCATCTGTGCCTTACAGCCTGTCTCCAATTAACTTCTGGTCTGTGCTGGTTGACAGCTCCCTTGTGCATTTCACCCAGACAACTACAAACACAAGACACTCAGTCACATCTGCATTCATCTGCATACTGAATGGGTCTTCCTGGGCTGGAAGGATGGAGGGCCTGGCACTTACATTTCAAAGGCCAGTGGCCGGCCCTCACACAAACGACTGAAAACCCCCAATGGGACCCTGAAATACAGGACTGGGCTGAAAGGGGAACTTGTGTACTTCAAAACCACTCTTTAAAGTCTCCCCCACTTCAAAGGCATTTTTGGATATATTAACTGGGTCCCTGACACACACCAACTCAGACACTTCTGGACCTACATCTGCAACCTGTCATAGGAGCTGCCTGGCTGCCCAAAGGACTCATCTGGACTGCTTTGCTGAGAAGGACTGCTGCTCTTCTGCCCTGCTGGCCTCTGGCTTTGCTGGAAGGAATCTGCCTTCCCCAAAACTGCTCTCCAAGGGCTTAGACTGACCTTGCCTCCTGTTTCTGTAGTCTCAGGGCCAACAAAGACTTCACCTCTTCAAGAAATTTCTTGTGCATCGAAAATCAACACAACGCCTGAAGAAATCGATGCGAAGCCTACATTGCGGCTGAGAGATCGCTGCACAGCAGACCGGACTGATGCAGCCCCGACTTCCTGACTGGAAATTTGATGAAGCGCCTACTTTGCAAACGAAAATTCAACGCATCACCTACCGAATCGACGCAGTGCCTGTTCCTTCTCCCAACGCGTCAAAGATTTTCAACGCATCGTCCCTGGCCGTCAAAATATCCCTGCATTGCAGTGAGGAACCAAGACTGTGCACCGAAAAATGACTCAAACCCCTTACAGCGGTGAAAGAAACAACGCATCGTCTGCGCCAAGTCAGAAAGTCTGACGCAACACTTCATTTTTCCACACATCTCCTCTGCGGTCTCCATGCGTTGTTATTTTGACGCATACCAGGTACTGTGTGTGTAACAAAGAGACAACTGTTTATTTCTAATGATTGAGACTCTTTTAAACATGATATTTCAACTTGTGCTTATTGGATCTTTGTCTTTTTGACCTTATTTTATTCAGATAAATATAATTTATTTTTCTAAACCTGTGTGGTGTATTTTTGAGGTGTTTTAACTGTGTTACTGTATGATTTATTGCACAAATACTTTACACATTGGCTTCTAAGTTAAGCCTGACTGCTTGGTGCCAAGCAACCAAAGGGTGGGCACAGGATAATTTGAATTGTGTTGTGACTTACCCTGACTAGGATTGTGGTCCCTACTTCGACAAGGATGTATACCTCTGCCAACTAGAGACCCAATTTATAACAATCTGCAACTTGGGCCTGGTTACAACTTAGGCCAACATTAGATTCAAAATAAACTCTAAATGAGTACAGTTAGCATAAGTGAATATATTGAGTGCATTTAAGAAGGAAATACATTCCCTTTACATTATATTACATTGCACCAGATTCATAAAGCGCATAGCAACCCGAGAACGGGCTTCCCAGTGCTAGAGAGGAAACAATGAGCCACAAGCAACTCTACTTAGGAAAGAGGTATGTTTTTAACTGCTTACGAAAGTACAGCCAACTGTTTTCACTTCTCAATTTGACCAGAAGCAAGTTTCACAGCTTGGGGGCTAAATAAGCAACAGACAGACTGCCATCCCTGGATCTTTTTATCCTGGGTATAACTAGAAGGTCCAATAGGACATATCTGAGAGACCTACTAGGTTGGTCATTGATGAAGAATTTTGGGCAATGCTTATATTTAGCGCGATGAACCAGACAAAGTCCCTTAAACTGAATTCTGCTGCTTGTAGGTGAAGTGTTCTGAGTGCTACATTTGCAGAATAAAACTTTGGAATCCCCAGGAGAATCCGAGCTGCAGCGTTCTGGATTACTTGTAATTTCCTGATCACCTCTTTTGGGCTGCCTAAATCAATTGAATTCCCATAGGCCAGGAATGAACGTATCAACACCTGAACCACAATTCTTCTGGCCTGCAGCGGGAGCCATTTCAGGGTTTTCTGAAGCGCTCCCAAAAGCCCAAAATAGTTGCCTGCAATCCTGTTCACTTGAGACGCCATTGAAAGCTTATGGTCTAAAATGAAGCCCAAAATTTGTACATCAGTCTTCAAGTCCTTTCTTATGACAAATTAATTTATTATAATTCTACTACATATACGGGCGGCTCTCACCCACGTGGAGACACAGCCACTCCCTACAACTAATTAATAAAATGCACACAGAATAATACGGTTAAACACACGTTGGGTATGTAGGTTACATATAAAGGGGTTGGCCATTAAATTGCGTTGCTTCAAGTGTATATCTGAAGCCATAGCACCCCACCCCCGCTGTACAGCCAAGGATCATGCAAGGGCTTGATACAGGAGCTGAATGCTCCAGGGTGAAAAGCTGTGAAGAACTGCACTCATAAGTACCAGGTTAGCAACCAAATACTGAAAAAAGTAACTGAATAATGTCCAGTTAGCCTTTGCAAAGGGCCTTCTACTACGTGTGAATCCAGATTGCCAAAGATTTTACTAACCTTTGATCTGTTTGAGCTAGAAACATTATTTTTTTTGTTACAATCTGCAGATTATGCTGTTGATGATGGATTAAGTAGCAACTGCAGCAAATCTATACTTGTGCAAAAAATGCCACAGGCACAGAATCACATAATGTCAGTGGTCCTGGCCATAACATACCATTCCATACCATACCACACCATACAATGACAGGCCACACCATACCATACAACCATCCCATACCACACCATACAATGACAGGCCACACCATACCCTACTACCATACCAAACAACACTATACAATGAAAGGACATACCATATCATAGGATACAATGGCAGACCATACCATACCACATTACACAATGACAAGCAATAACATTCCATACCACACAATGACCAGCCATACCATGCCAAAGACTTCAATGAGAAGCCATACCATACCGTACCATATAATGACAGGTCATACCATACCATAGGATACAATGACAGGCCATACCATACCATACCTTACTTTACAACAGGCCATACCATACCATATTATACAATGCCTGGCAATACCATACCATGCTATGCAATGACAAGCCATACCATACCATGCCATTCAATGACCGGCCATACCATACCATGCCATGCTTTATAACAGGCCATACATAGTCTATAATGACAATCTATACCATACCATACAATAAGCCATGCCATACCATGCCATACTACACAACAGGCCAAACCATACCATACTATATAACAGGCCATACCATAGTATACAATAACAGGCTATACCATACCATACTATACAATAACTAATATACAGGCAATGGATAAACTGAGAGATGGCCCTGCTCCCTCACCCACAAAAGTCAGTTTATCCTACTGAGGAACATTTAGTGCATTTCAGACAGGGAATTGCGAGCAGAAAAGTATAATTAAATAAACCAAATTCATAACATGAAATTCACCACAAAAGAAAAATGTCTGATGAAATGTTTTTATATTATTCTATTATTGCAAATAAGTATAAATATAACACTTCATAATACACCCTCTTTCCTCCATAGTATACATAATATTCCACTGTATTCATCAATGTCACCCATTCCAATCCAAAGTTGATCACATATTTTGACAAATCATTTTCCATTGGTTTCCCATTGTAGTTGCCATCTAGGCACTGTAGTAATGCACATGCTTAGCACTGAAGTAGCCAACACGTGTTTCGCCGGAACTCGGCTTCTTCAGGGCAAAACCAAATATAAAATCAAAATGCCAATAGCGTCTTCTGTGTGGATGATATACGTGTCAATCACCCTCAGATCTGGTATTTCGCAGTACCAGTACCAATCGCTCAAAAGCAAAAGCAAATTTAGTATATGTACCTCTTCTTGGTGTTCTCACTTCTAAGAATACGAACATCATATACCTTGTCGTTTGTTCCATCTCAAAAGCAATCTAAATCACTCACAGGACAAAATTCTCAGTGACTTCTTCGTACAGAAATATGGGATCACGTTTCTGCATAAGTCTCCTCATCCGACTAACTAAATAAAAAATAAATACATGTCTTTTTTCCTCCTTCCTTCTATTTTTTCTGACCTGTTGTAGTTGGCTTTAAGACTCTAGGCACTTTAACTCTGCTAACCAGTGCTAAAGTGCATATGCTTTCTGTGTAAATTGTATTGTTAATTGGGTTTCCATGATTGGCATATCTGATTTGCTAGTAAGTCCCTAGTAAAGTGCACTAGAGGTGCCTAGGGCCTGTAAATCAAATGCTACTAGTGGGCCTGCAGCACTGGTTGTGCCACCCACATTAGTAGCCCTGAAAACATGGCTTAGACTTGCCACTGCGGTGTCGGTGTGTGCAGTTTTAACCTGCCAATTCGACTTGGCAAGTGTACCCACTTGCCAGGCCTATACCTTCCCTTTTCTTACATGTCAGACGCCCCTAAGGTAAGAGAAGCGGTCAATTACACCTGAAAGGGCTGTGCTTGCCCTCACAAAGTGCAGTCTCCAATCCCCTGGTGTGTGTCTGGGGCCTGGCCTGGGCAACGCAGGATCTCACAATCAAGAGTGGCTTTCCTTTGAACTAGGCCTACTTCAAAAGCAGAAAGGGGTATAAGAAGAGCACCCAAAACTCCTGAAAATTACATCACTTCTGGAATCAAGAGGAACCTCTGCCAAGGAGAAGTGCCGAAGAGCTGAGGAGAAATGCTGCCCTGCCTATGACTGTGCTTTGTGGAGCTATCCTGCAGTTGCTGCTTCTGCCTGTGAAAGGTGACAAAGACTGGACTTTGTTGTGCATTCCTGCTTGTGAAGAATCTCCAAAGGCTTGAGCTGAGCTTGCCTCTTGTTGTTCAAGTCTCAGGGCCATCAAAGACTCCCCCTGCCAGCACTTGAACTCTCTGCTGAGACTCCTGCCCTGCCAAGTGGTGCCCTATCGAGTTCCTGGGCCCTTGAAAGGTAAAGCCGGCAGACATAGACTGAAAATCCATGCACAGACCGCTGTGTAGGGGAATTTTCGATGCACCTTCCGTGACGTGGCTGATAAACGATGCACAGCCAGCTTCGCGGCTGAAATCAACGCTCCACCTGTATCGCGGCTGGAAGATCGACGCAACGCGGCTGGAGAAACAACACAATACACCTGCTAACAGAGGCTGATAACAATGCAAACACCACGCAGAGCGGTTTTGTGATACTGTGCAACCGGATTTTCAACGAAACATTGTTGAGTGTGGAAAAACAACGCAAAGCCTGCCCGGACCCAAGGCGCCTGTCCGGATCGACGCATCAATCTCTTGTGGTAGAGAAGAAATGACACACGCCGACCCGACCGGAGGAGGAACAACACAAAGTCTCACTTATGAGTGAGAAATCGACACGTGGCTAGCCCTTTCTGATGCACACTCGCTCGTGCGGTGTTATTTTGACGCTACCCAGGTACTTTTGTACACTAACAACATTCTCACTGTTTTCTAAAGGATTTAAGACTTTTTTGTTTTTTAAATTCATAACTTGACGTGTGTATGTTCGATTTTTGTTGTTTTGGTCTTGTTTTGTTTAGATAAATATTCTCTATTTTTCTAAACCTGTGTTGTGTCATTTTGTAGTGTTTTTACTGAATTACTGTGTGTGTTGGTACAAATACTTTACACATTGCTTCTGAAGTTAAACTTACGTGGTCGAGCCAAGCTACCAAGGGGGTGAGCAGGGGTTAACTGAGTGTGATTCTACTTTACCCTGACTAGAGTGAGGGTCCTTGCTTGGACAGGGGGTAACCTGACTGCCAACCAAAGACCCCATTTCTAACAAGAAAGGATATACACTCCCTTCTTATGGCAAATACATTCATTATAATTCCACTATATGTATGGGCGTCTTTCATCTACGTGGACGAATAGCCACTCCCTACAACTGATTAATAAAATGCAGAAAGAGTAATACGGTTAAACACATGTTGAGTATGTAGGTTACATATACGCAAGGGTGGGGCATCAAATTAAAAGCTCCACGTGTATTTCTGAAACCATAGCCCCCCACCCCTGCTGTACAGCCAGGGATCATGGAAGGGCTTGACGTAGGTTCTGAATGCCCCACGGTGGAAACTGTGAGGTACTGCACTCATGGAGTCCACAGCTGTACAACACTCATGGATCCCACAGCTGTACTGCACTCATGGAGTCCACAGCTGTACAGCACCCATGGAGTCCATGGCTTCACAGCACTCATGGAGTCCACGGCTTCACGGCACTCATGGAGTCCACAGCTGCACAGCACTCATGGAGTCCACAGCTGCACAACACTCATGGAGTCCACAGATGTACTGAACTCATGGAGTCCACAGCTGTACTGCACTCATGGAGTCCACAGCTGTACAGCACTCATGGAGTCCACAGCTGTACTGCACTCATGGAGTCCACAGTTGTACTGCACTCATGGAGTCCACAGCTGTACTGCACTCATGGAGTCCACAGCTGTCCATCACTCATGGAGTCCACAGCTGTACATCACTCATGGAGTCCACAGCTGTACTGCACTCATGGAGTCCACAGTTGTACTGCACTCATGGAGTCCACAGCTGTAGAGCACCCATGGAGTCCACAGCTGTACATCACTCATGGAGTCCACAGCTGTACATCACTCATGGAGTCCACAGCTGTACTACATTCATGGAGTCCACAGCTGTACATCACTCATGGAGTCCACAGCTGTACATCACTCATGGATTCCACAGCTGTACTGCACTCATGGAGTCCACAGCTGTACTGCACTCATGGAAACCACAGCTGTACTGCACTCATGGAGTCCACAGCTGTACTGCACTCATGGAGGCCACAGCTGTACATCACTCATGGAGTCCACAGCTGTACATCATTCATGGAGTCCACAGCTGTACTGCACTCATGGAGTCCACAGCTGTACACCACTCATGGAGTCCACAGCTGTACTGCACTCATGGAGTCCACAGCTGTACATAACTCATGGAGTCCACAGCTGTACTTAACTCATGGAGTCCACAGCTGTACATCACTCATGGAGTCCACAGCTGTACATCATTCATGGAGTCCACAGCTGTACATCACTCATGGAGTCCACAGCTGTACATCACTCATGGAGTCCACAGCTGTACATCATTCATGGAGTCCACAGCTGTACTGCACTCATGGAGTCCACAGCTGTACATCACTCATGGAGTCCACAGCTGTACATCACTCATGGAGTCCACAGCTGTACTGCACTCATGGAGTCCACAGCTGTGCATCACTCATGGAGTCCACAGCTGTGCATCACTCATGGAGTCCACAGCTGTACTGCATTCATGGAGTCCACGGCTTCACAGCACTCATGGAGTCCACAGCTGTACTACACTCATGGAGTCCTCGGCTCCACAGCACTCATGGAGTCCACAGCTGTACTGCACTCATGGAGTCCACAGCTGTACTGCACTCATGGTGTCCACAGCTGTACCGCACTCATGGAATCCACAGCTGTACAGCACTCATGGAGTCCACAGCTGTACTGCACTCATGGAGTCCACAGCTGTACTGCACTCATGGAGTCCACAGCTGTACTTCACTCATGGAGTCCACAGCTGTACAGCACTCATGGAGTCCACAGCTGTACTGCACTCATGGAGTCCACAGCTGTACTACACTCATGGAGTCCATGGCTTCACAGCACTCATGGAGTCCACAGCTGTACTGCACTTGTGGAGTCCAAAACTGTACTGCACTCATGGAGTCCACAGCTGTACTGCATTCATGGAGTCCACGGCTTCACAGCACTCATGTAGTCCACAGCTGTACAGCACTCAGGGAGTCCACAGCTGTACTGCACTCGTGGAGTCCACAGCTGTACAGCACTCAGGGAGTCCACAGCTGTACTGCACTCGTGGAGTCCACAGCTGTACTGCACTCATGGAATCCACAGCTGTACTGCACTTGTGGAGTCCACAGCTGTACTGCACTCATGGTGTCCACAGCTGTACTGCACTCGTGGAGTCCACAGCTGTACTGCACTCATGGAGTCCACAGCTGTACAGCCCTCATGGAGTCCATGGCTTCACAGCACTCATGGAATCCACAGCTGTACTGCACTCATGGAGTCCACAGCTGTACTGCACTCATGGAATCCACAGCTGTACTGCACTCATGGAGTCCACAGCTGTACTGCACTCATGGAGTCCACAGCTGTACTGCACTCGTGGAGTCCACAGCTGTACAGCACTCATGGAGTCCACAGCTGTACTGCACTCATGAAGTCCACAGCTGTACAGCCCTCATGGAGTCCACAGCTGTACTGCACTCATGGAGTCCACAGCTGTTACACCCTCTTGAGGACCACTTTAGAAGTTTAGTTGCCAAGAAAGGATTCAGATTGACTGATGGAGGTGGGAGAGACACCAGACTCGTGCTGCGGGGCACTGATAAAACTGCTGAAGTCAACAGTATCAAACATGGCAGTCGTAGTCGCTGCTGCATGGTGGTCAGTGCCATCCTGTACTTCGATGGTGTCTAATATCAGATTTGGATTTTCCCAAGAGATGATTCTCTTCCATATGTATGGGCATTCTTCCGGGAACCATCATGAGGGCTTACATGAGGAGGGTGCCCCTGCTAGAGACCATTAACGTGCAAGGCCTGCTGGGCACAAATGTGTTTTTTTGAGTAAGATACTTCGGGGACTTGCATCAACAAATAATTAATGATCTCTGATCTATCCGGGGTGAGGGACATAAGTTGGGAGAAGTCGGGCAATGATTTCAGATCATTTACAATATTAGGAGAGGGAAGATTCCTGATGCCAGGCTAGAGGCTGGACAAACACAGGTTGTCATTATCAATGGTCTATGAGGTGCTCCTTTTATCTACTTTCTGAATTATAGGAGAGAGAGTATAAGCTGGATGTACGGAGAAATTCAATTATAGAACCAAAACATAATAACGATATAGCACATCGATGTGGCAGCAAGACTTCTTCTCAGGGTGCACTTTGCAGCGCTATTTCCGCGCTCGGATGGCAGGAATAGAGAATTTGAGCTTGTCCGTCTTCACAAAAGCAGCTTTCTGGAGGGTAACAGCTGGGTCATTGATGAAGACGGGATAGACAGCTCTGTCCCCATTGTAGGGGATGGTCTTCCCATCAAAGGACAGCAAAATAGGGTCTCCGGGCTTCTGTGGTAAGTAGTCTTTACCCTAAAATAGAAGGAAACAGAACCAGGATCAATGATAAGGCTGCCATCATTGTGTCACTTAGGGCCTGATTTAGACTTTGGTGGACAGGCTACTCTGCCACAACCATAACAGATATCCTGTTGTCCTTATTACAACAGCCATAGGGTAAAATGCACTTGTAATGTTATAGTGGCACCTACAGGTCAGTTCAAGGACTGCTGATATCATACTGTTACCCACATGCCGCATCAGGATATTTGTGTGGTCCAACAGGCAATCTGGCAATGTTGATATGACAGTGGCACCTACAGGACATGCCTGAGGCTTCTGACATTACAGCAACACCTTACACCTTATTACAGCAACAGGGCACATCTGAATATTACAGTGACACCTCGAGGTCGGTCAGGGCATACTGATATTACAGTGACACCTTGACGTTGGTTCGGGGAGTGCAGCTGAAGGCAGAAAGAACAAAGAACTAATGTGACACTAACAACTGCAGGTCATCCTGTAAGGCCTGCAATTACACTGACACCAACTGATACGGTCTGGGAAGGCTGCCAACTATGCCATAGAAGTAACAGCCTGTAAAGAGAAAGAGGAAGTGAGTTAGTTAGAGAGATACAGTGTGTTTGTGTGTCAGAGAGAGAGAGAAACTAGTACTACTTGTACAGTGACAGCTACAGGCGGACACTCCGAGTGCTGCTGAAGTAAAACCAAGGATGGTGTTTACAGCGACACCTGCTGACAGATCCTGGGAGTGCTGATAAAGTGGCATACCATGGGAGACGGGAGAACCAATGACTGTGTTTACAGTGACACCATCTGGCAGGGGATGGGAGTGCTGTTACAGTAACACTCGTCATGGAAGAAGGAGAACCATGGACTACACTTACAGCGACACCTCTTGGGGGAGGCTAGTAGTGCTGATGAACTAACAATCCACGAGAGAAGGAAAAACATGTCTTGTGTTTATAGTGACTCCTGCTGGCGGAGTAAGGGAGTTCTGCTAAAGTAACAATTGTCATGGTGGAAGGAGAAGCGAGGACTGCCTTGACAGTGACACCTGCTGACAGGGACAAGGATTGCAGCTGAGGTATGCAGTATCTTTATTGGACGGTTTCCTTACCTGCAGTTTGCGGTGCACCATAGCTGACATCTCTCTGTCAGCGTCGATGGGGTAATCCTGAAGGCCGAAATACTGATATGCTTCAGTTTCAAATGCTGGAAAGGTGACACCTGAAAGAAGAGACAGAGGCCATGACCCTGGGAATGACATTAGAGGAGGAATAATGTGGAGCTTCTGGACAAGAAAAAGAGGAAAGAAGGAGAAAATGTCAAAGGTGCAGGAATGAGGGCACGGGGGAGAAAACTAGAGAGGCAGAAAGATAAAGTGTGAATAGAGGGAGCAGAGGGCAGAGAGTTACAGGAATAAGGAATACGTAAGTGTATATCAGAGGGTCCTGAGACAGAAACAGTATAAGGGAAAGGGAGGGTTGGAATGGGAAGGAAATGTACATGAAGTAGGATATATTCTGCTGGTATAAGGGTTGCATATGAGCCAAGACACCTGCACATCACACCGCCAGGTCTGGGGAAGTATATTAAAAACATCAAAGTAAAAGCAGCCTGCCCGGCCCCAAGTGCGCCCCCACAGCCCATCACATCAAAGTAGTAACTACAGCCCCACAACACCGTAGAGCACAGCACATAAAGCTAGTGTGCACTGCACGAGAACACCCTCACATCCCATCACATCACAGAAGTCACTGCAGCCCCACAACACCTTACGGTACAGTGCATAACACTAGAATGTACTGCATGAGAGCACCCCCACAGTCCATCACAACAAAGTAGTAACTACAGCTCCACAACACCTTAGGGCACAGCGCATAAAACTAGTATATACTGCACAAGTGCACCCCCACAGTCCATCACAACAAAGTAGTAACTACAGCTCCACAACACCTTAGGGCACAGCACATAAAACTAGTGTGTACTGCACGAGAACACCGCCGCAGCCCCTCACAACAAAGTGGTAAAGAGAGCCCCACAACACCTTAGGGCACAGGGCATAAAACTAGTGTGTACTGCATGAGAACACCCCCACAGCCCAACACAACAGAGAAGTGACTACAGCCCCACAACACCGTAGAGCACAGCGCATAAAGCTAGTGTGCACTGCACGAGAACACCCTCACATCCCATCACATCACAGAAGTCACTGCAGCCCCACAACACCTTACGGTACAGTGCATAACACTAGAATGTACTGCATGAGAGCACCCCCACAGTCCATCACAACAAAGTAGTAACTACAGCTCCACAACACCTTAGGGCACAGCACATAAAACTAGTGTGTACTGCACGAGAACCCCGCCGCAGCCCCTCACAACAAAGTGGTAAAGAGAGCCCCACAACACCTTAGGGCACAGGGCATAAAACTAGTGTGTACTGCATGAGAACACCCCCACAGCCCAACACAACAGAGAAGTAACTACAGCCCCACAACACCGTAGAGCACAGCGCATAAAGCTAGTGTGCACTGCACGAGAACACCCTCACATCCCATCACATCACAGAAGTCACTGCAGCCCCACAACACCTTACGGTACAGTGCATAACACTAGAATGTACTGCATGAGAGCACCCCCACAGTCCATCACAACAAAGTAGTAACTACAGCTCCACAACACCTTAGGGCACAGCACATAAAACTAGTGTGTACTGCACGAGAACACCGCCGCAGCCCCTCACAACAAAGTGGTAAAGAGAGCCCCACAACACCTTAGGGCACAGGGCATACAACTAGTGTGTACTGCATGAGAACACCCCCACAGCCCAACACAACAGAGAAGTAACTACAGCCCCACAACACCTTAGGGCACAGTGCATAAAACTAGTGTGTACTGCACGAGAACACCCTCACAGCCCCTCACAACAAACTAGCAACTAACGCCCCGCAACACCTTAGGGCACAGCGCATAAAACTAGTATGTACTGCACAAAAGCACCCCCACAGTCCATCACAACAAAGCAGTAACTACAGCCCCACAACGCCTTAGGGCACAGCGCATAAAACTAGTATATACTGCACAAGAGCACCCCCACAGTCCATCACAACAAAGCAGTAACTACAGCCCCACAACACCTTACGGTACAGTGCATAACACTAGAATGTACTGCATGAGAGCACCCCCACAGTCCATCACAACAAAGTAGTAACTACAGCTCCACAACACCTTAGGGCACAGCACATAAAACTAGTATATACTGCACAAGTGCACCCCCACAGTCCATCAGCACAAAGTAATAACTACAGCTCCACAACACCTTAGGGCACAGCACATAAAGCTAGTGTGCACTGCACGAGAGCACCGCCGCAGCCCCTCACAACAAAGTGGTAAAGAGAGCCCCACAACACCGTAGAGCACAGCACATAAAGCTAGTGTGCACTGCACGAGAGCACCCCCACAGCCCATCACAACACAGTAGTACAGCACCCAACACTCCTACGACACAGTTCATAAAAGTAGAACCTTCCCCACAGCCCAGTACATAAGAGCTGTCCCACCCCGCAGTGCATGCTCCACAGCCTAGGAGCATGCACTGGACCCACAATACCACTAGGAGCAGCACTTAAAAGGACTATGCACTGCCTCACCACAGCCCTCTAGCCAATCATGGAAAGCAGTGCGCACTGTCGCCACACTGCCCCAGCAGCCATGCACACATATGTATGTGGTATTTCTATACCAGGAATCTTGCTTCTAGGCTGAAGGCCTTAAGGCGCTATGCTCAGGCCAAACAGCCCAGGCAGATGACACAAGAGTGATAATGGTGCGAGCAAAGGCCAAGCTGTGGGCAGGGAATGGCGCAGACTGGGTAGTCAGTTAACCTCCCCCTCACCCCTGTTCACCTACAGGTAAATACATAATGAAATCAGTGGGTACTCTTTTATAATATGGCATCTCAGTTGGCTAATGCAATTACTGAAGACATCTATGTGTGCAACTAGACAGTCACAGACAAAGCCAGAATTTCACAACTGGATGCTGGTTGGTGAACTGGGGACAGTGACATGTAATTATAGTGTTATAAGGACCCAGCCTGAGAATAAAAGCACTGTGAATATGCAAGTCATTATTTTAAAATTATACCATGCTCAGTAGGAAGCAAAATCTGCAATGTGTTTTAAGGGCAGGTTTTAAATTTTCATCCAAAGCAGAACCAAAGTTGCGCTGTGTTGCGTTGTGTGAAATGGAGAGAGCAGGACACCACCATATGTGGAGCCAGCCTCTCCCTTGGCTCCACAGAACAGGAGAGCCCCTTCCTTCCCTTTCTGCAGGGGACACTTAAAGGTTGGCATTATCCCTTCTGGAACAGTTTTTTTTAAACAAAAAGGATGCAAACTTTTATTGTAAAATTTTAAAAATGAGAACATGATTTCCAATTGATCCCACTCTCCGACCACTGAGGTCCTCCAAAAGAATTTTACAGGCAAATGAGAATTTATTTTTTTCTTTTCTTCGTGATGTCACTCCCTCTCTGCCTAATCAGCCCACTTACAAGGTGTCCATAAACAACATGGCCACTTTGGGAAATGTGAGAAGCTGAATTCCATTCTGCACAATTATAAGACATCAAGTGTTCGTGAACCCAGATTTTCTTGGTACCGGAACAACAACCCAATTTTTACAGTGTGGAAATCCCTGCAGGTTAAACCAATATGAGAAAAGGCTGTATTGTATCCGGGGCCCTTCTGTGATCCCTGCTTAAACTTCAGACAAGACAGCCAGCATACAGAGGCACTTACTCTTACTATTTTAAAATACAACCTCATGGGTATTGCTGGAAATTAGATCCAGGCGTATACATGCTTCGGTGAAGAACTTCCTTATTTCACTCCTGTAGACAGTAACCTTCCTCACGCCTCTGAACTGTTCTGCTATAATTGCAACCCTGGGGTATTCGAATAAGTCCATCAAATTTCCCTCCCTTGTTACAGACTTGGGCTCAGATTTATTAAACTTTGAAGCAGCACCATGCAGGCACACATACATCATGGTGCAAGAGTGCAGGAAGGAAGGACTATTTAGAGTCTTAAAACAATCCTTGGAGGAGGTATTTTCCCTGATCTAAGAACACTTAGAAAGGGGAATCGTCAAGGAGAAATATCAGTCTTTCTCCGCATTCCACCTCTATCGGGAAGGCGTAGCCCTTTGAAGCATTTTGAAGTATTCCCAGGTTTACTAGTCTTGCTAAATCTGGGAATGAGCCAAAATCCATGGGTAGATACGTAGGAATGCCCACACTCGACCCATGGAACGCCTTCCCAACACAGCGCTGCCTTGCATTACTCCAGGGTTACCAAGCAACGCAGGACCATGGAAGGTGGCCTTGTGTCACTTGATAAATCTGACTTAGGGAATGAATTGGCATCAGGCGTGATGTAAGGGTAACACAATCAAATGATAAATATGGGCCAAAACACATATTTTACTCCTGAGAGCCAAAAAGCCAGTGGACACAGTGACTGTCTTCATCTCCCAACCTCAAAAAACAGCACATTCCCCACCAACTGAGAGGCCAGGGAGTGATGTGCAGACAGGAAAACAACGGACTGGCCATCAGTTTTAAAGCCATGAAGTTCCAGATCCCACAGGGCCTCGTGCATGAGGGGCCAGAAGCTATCTTTGCCTCCTTACCTTGGTTGAACTTGTCAGTGAAGTCCAGGCAGCACTTCACCAGGTTCTGGGTGTGGTTGAAGGCATCGGCTGTTAGGGTCTCCACATTTACGGGCCCAACCTCTAGCGCTGTGGAGAGAAGAAGAGGAGTGTCATTAGGGGGAAGAGGTGAAGCAGTTCACAACTGCAGACCATGAACTTACCCAAGTGTCTAGGATTCCACTTCCAGGTTCTGAAAAAAGCAGGACACAGATCCAGTTCTAATATCGTTCCAACAGAAGGCAGGGCAGAAGGAAGATGAAAGAGCGGGTCATACATGTGTTTCTAACTTCTAACAAGTAGACAGCAGTATAGGACACATCTGTCCCTCTTAAATTACTCATTAGATGTGAGAAAAGATCATAGCTGGAGTTGACATCTTCCACCACCAGAGGGCAGAGGGCTTCACTGCCGGGTCTGGGTACTGCTTGTTAAGGTGACTGCATTTGTATATATATTTCTATGGTCTATTGCAGTGGTATTGAAAATACCACCAGAGGAATTCTATTCAAGAGTCTCAGAGTCCATGTAGCAGTAAATAGCAGCATTAATTTGTGATTTCTGAATGTGGAGGCCAGGGCCTGAAGGTGGTGTCAGCAGTGACTATCTGGGCAGCATTCAAGAATAAATGGAATTGTTCACAATGCAGCCAGGCTCTCTTCTTCAGTTTGAGAATAAGCTCTTTCATGACTTGTTAGACTCCTGCTAGTGTATGCAATACCATGCTTCACAGTTTACGAACCCTTATCCTGCTGGGCCATGATTGCACGTAGGCCTTTTTGAGCATTCATGAACCTGGATCCTGCTGGACCAAGATAGCATCCTAAACAACTCAGGCATTTACAGACCTGTCCTTGTGGACTTGGATCCTGTTGGACCACGCCAGCATCGAAGCCAACTCAAGTATTTAGGGACCTGGATCTTGCTGGGGCTCGAAAGCACTGCAGTCAGTTGCCTACAATAAGTTCAGCCTCTAGAGCCGACCCAAAGTTTTATATGTGTCTTGATTCACTGATGCAATGTTTGATAACCAATATGATCCTGGACATTCCTGAGATCAGGATTGCGGTTGCTCCCTCTTTTGGAGATGTTTAAAAGGAGCAATGGTTGAGACAAAGGAGACTCTTCAGAGGATGGCATATGCTGGATATTTGCCAATTTGTGAGGGATGTCCCCGTCCCACAAACTCTAAATAACCCCCGAAGCCTTGAATGTACAAGACACAATAATGCCATCAGCACTGAAAGGAGAGGAGTACAGGGGAAATGATCCCAGGATCACTCTCACTGAAAAATAATAAACGAGCAAAAACTCCTGGGAGGACACAAGCGAATTGAGATTCGGACTTGAGTTCAGGAAAAATCGAAATCTATCTTATGGAGTAGGTAGCACATGAGAATTTCCCAATAGCGCAGATCCTGGGGGCTTCAATACCATGGGGAAATAGCAATCGAAAATAGGGCCGAGCACTCACACGAGGATTTAACAGGTGAGAGGCAACACCTCAACATATAATGTTAAACAACACCTTGGCTTCTCATCATTCATGTCTCCCAGGCTTTGGCAAAGGTGCAAGGAGGGAAGATAAATGTTCTAAACACAAAATGTTTTCTCCTGACTAATAAAATGATTGTGACCCTATTGGATAGATAAATATCACAGGGCACTCTACTCAAAAGGGAATAAAAAACATGGGGTAGGTTTCTGTCCATGAAACAAAATGTTCATTTTTATGTCAGCACCATTTAAAAAATAACGTTATTGTTCTGGGCTAATTCAAGACAATCAACATGTTTCACTGCTGTGGTAGGCTTCATCAGGACTAAAATCCCTTTTAGACTGAAGATGCCTGATATCAGTGCCCTCACTGCTATCTAGTGAGACTTGGAGTCTCAAACAGAGAAATCTTTTCATTGCTGATATTCCAAGTCTTCGAGTTTTGGTGAATGTTTTGGGGAACTAGCCCTCCATATGATCCAAATGTACATAGCGTACTAGCATACCAGAGGCAACCAGAAATATCAGCGATGCATATAACGTGACCACGCAACCAAGTAATCAGAATATATTTTAGATTTGAGTCTGAACTAAACACCACCAGCATCAGCTCTCATGACCACACTGGCGTTGTTCTCCCATCGGGGCTACTCTACTTCATGGCCGTCACTACGAACGAGCAGGTGCTGGTGTTCAGATGGGAGCTTTCATCTTCTTATGTTCTGGTGCATATCTTCATGCAGGAACATGTGTCCGTAGAATTTTAGTGATGGCTTGCAGAGTTCACTACAGGTGAGACTGGTTCATCAAAGTGTCTTTCAGTTCACCCAGGTCTTCAAATAGATTGTGAGAAAGCCTGGGCAAATGAGGAGCATGTGCGACCCATGTGTGAATGCTTTTACACTGGATGGCTCTAACTGAATACCTTCAGAGAGCTCAGCAAATGTTTTATCAGTCATGGAGTATGATTGCTCCCCTGCTTATGGGGGCTTGAGAACCAGGTGTAGTAAATTATGGATGTTTGTGATAGTTGCATTCCCTCACCTGTTTAAGCAATTCTTTTGTGCTGTTGCCATTTTACTGCACCCATCTCCATCTTGTTTCATGCTCCCCTCTTCATGCTAGCCATTCTTTGCTCGTCCACAGGTATTTGAACATTTTGAATCTCTATGCCGTGTTTTTCATAGTTTCAAGTTACTGGTGCTCTCTGGTCTTGTATTAGTGACTATGGTCTCTGGTGTTCCTTACAGCAGCCTGGGGCTCGGTTCAGCTACCAGAAAGGAAGGAGCTACAGCTAAGGTTATCTGAACATTACTTTGCGAATTTTGGGTGTGATTGAAGCAGACCTGAATTCCGCCCTTGGCATCCTTAGAGGGAGAAATGAATCTCATGCACAACTGTGATCTGTACCTCTGAACATTTTCTTAAATGAAATATAACTTCCATTTATTACCGTAGAGCAGGGTAATGTATGTGCCTGTTCCATCACAACTGGTAGATTTGTATTTAGTTAAAAATATTAAAAATTATGTGTATATTAATAACTTACTTATCCCACAGCGGACAATGGAGGTAATTTTCCCAGAAGTGTTCTTGGGTGCCAAGTTCAGGTAGATATGAGTCTTCAGAAAAGGAAAGTTATTCTGTAGGGTCAGAAGAAAGGAGTATGAAAAACACTGCAGATGAAGTCACTCTGGACTGACTTACGTCAGGGTGTTATCAGACACTGGCATGGACCTACGTATGCAGTACGTGCCACACATTGAGTACGTGTCTCCTCATATGTATCATTGTGGTACCTACTGGTCGTAGGTGAGAAGCACAGATTTCATATGATGCAAGGTTCCTTCATCTCAGACTGGATAACTCCTATCAGAATGGGTTTCATCACCAAACATTTACATGTGATCCTAGGACATAAGTCTATGAGAAGAGGTGACAATGAGCTCCTATTGATGCTCCTGGATTGTGGGTGAGGATACAGGTGCAGCGTAAACAAACCCAGCAGCATCTTGCTCTTCTTGATGCTGCAGGATAAACAGTTGAATGAGGGTTTCCACTCTTCAGTGGGACCAGGCAGAAGAGGGCCCTTTGAACCAGGATACAGAGGAGAAACAATGGAGTGGACCAGTCGCTGACTTCCTGTGGTCCCTGCATCTACTGTTTTCGAGCCCTAACACTGTACCACTTACACCATCTAATTACAACATGTGATTGTCAGGTTATTACTGAATACAGCTTTAGTGACCCATGACCCCTGGTTGTGAGAGTCAGGAAGTTTATCTAAACCTGCACCTACATTTCCGTTTCTTCCACAACTCCTTCCTCCACCCCCTCCAGCTCCACCCCCCATTCCACTGTTATGCTTGTCTACAAGAACCCTCTGGCATTATTGACCACTTTAATCAATAAGTTGATGCCTGCTGCAGGCTTTGCACAGCCCACTTAAAGAGCTGCGCACCACAAGTACACATTGTGTAAGCATGTCAGTTTCCTCTGAAAGCCTACTGGGGTCAGCGGCAAAACCAGGATACAGTCAGTGGACATTAGAAGATAAAGGGCCCATTTCACAAAGGTAAAGTAAGACCTGAAGTTTAAGTTTAGACCTAAAGTCTAACTTTAGACCTGAAGAGCTTAGACTTTGCATCTATGTTAGACTTATGGACTAAAGTTAGACTTCAGGTCTAAAGTTAGACTTATGGTCTAAGCTTAGACTTCAGGTCTAAAGTTAGGCTTATGTTCCAAAGGTAGACTTCAGGTCGAAAGTTAGACTTATGGTCTAAAGTTAGAGTTAAGGTCTAAAGTTAGACTTTAGGTCTAAACTTAGACTTCAGGTCTACGTTTACCTTTGTGAATCAGGTCCAAAGTGTATTTCGACCCCATTTCAGATTGTATATGATTTAATTTCACTGGAAGCTGTAAGGAGACCAGCAATGGGGCCAGCATACATCTTTACTTATGACAATTTTTACCTTATTAGCACATTGAATACAGCACCAATAAAGGTGAAATAATAGGGATCAGTAGCACAGACTAATAATATTTCTAGCAACTAGGCACTTATATAAAGTATCCACCAAATCCACATTGAAGATCGAGGCTCTTCTTTCATATGCAACAACATTGAGTAAAGCATGTGAAATATAAGCAGCAACAACATGGATTACCTTAATGTTCTTTTACACTCATTGTTTAGAAATCGATTAGAGTTTTTGCATGAAAAGTTAAGGACATGGATACGTGGCCTGAAAGGGGCCCTGTTTCAATGTCCGTTTCAAATGACGATCTTTGCTGAGGCCCGGAAGTCCCTGGATCCAGATGGACCCCTGAGATGTGAAACATGCTGACCCACTTGACAGGGGTGTGAGATAATTCTCTCCTCCCTTCTGATTTATGATTGTGAGAGTGAATGGGCATCACCTCAGTCCTCACTCTCCTCCGAGTTTTAACATTGACCATGACTCTGCCTCTATCAAATAAAAGTAGTGGTTAGGTGGTAAGGTTCTTGGGCCAATTTTAATTTCTTTCTTTTTGCTCTCCTGTTTCCTGGTGTGCCCATACATGGTGCACCATTTTGCCACTACTCTCTGGCTTGGGCACTCGATTATTAAAAAGATCTCCGGCAAAGAGCCCCCTTTTGGGGTGCCCGTCAGACATTGCAACGCCGGTCTGACGAGGAGCTTGCCCAATGATGAAGCATGACATCCGAATGGATGTGTAAGGGCACTTTGCTCCTAACAAGAGGATTGTCCTGTGGCTTTATATTTTTCTTGTGCTTGGAACGGTGTATTCATATCTATTAAGTGTTATATTTGGGAGGTTGTAGACTGGACCTTTAATCTCCCAGCCACCCCCCTTTTTTGGAATACATGTCAGAAATATGCCTTTTCAGCAGAGGCCTGCATATGAGCGCCGTGCAAACCACTGCTCGTGAGCTCAGAAAACACTGCATGACTTACTGTTTCTTACAAGAGTTACCCACTTTCTGACTTTTACATGAGACCTGGGCTAACTGACTTCACTTCCAGGCACTGAAATATTACACTATGCTGGTTTATTCATACAGGCCAACACTTTAGAGCAGGCAAGTGGGAAATTAAAACAAAATATTCGGGAGAATGTATTTTTCCTACTGATTTTTATTGAAGCAGAGGCAATCTGCCTGACCAGGATCATTTGGTATGAATGGTGACAGACAATCAGCATTTCATATTTGACAGTTTCATTACATGGCTCAAACAAAAACAGAGTTCTAATCTCTGGCAAACAAAAATAAACTGTTGATGCCTGTCACATGCTCAAAATTCCCCCTCCAAGAATTATGAAGGAAGTGTTAACCTTTGATGTCAGAGGTAATGGAGGGGGGAGCGTGTGTGACAGGCATCAATGCTTTATGTGTGGCAGTTTTGTAAAACTCCAATTGGTTTTCTGCTTGCAGGAATCAGGAGGAGGGAGACTAGTCTTGAAATTAGTGGTCTACCTCCTGAATCGGGAGGGTTGGCATATATGCTTATAACTCAAGATAGACTTTGAGGCATGGGTTGCAAAACACTCAGAAGCACTTCAACTCAGAATGAACCAAGCCTTCCTTCTATCTGCAGGACAAGATTCTCCTCGAAACTAGGAGTCCGGAAGGGCGACAAACTGTCCTCTTTTTCAACTGTGAGAAGATCAAAGTCTGCAATGGTTTCCAGCATCCTGGACCATCACTGCTGAAGTGCGATCATATAATATAAGACAGAGTGTGACCCACTACTTTCTTTTTCAGGGAGGCGAGGTGGGCAGTATGCTAGACCCTAAGAATGTCTTCAGTCGTATGCATCAGTGCAACTTTGCCCAAGCTTGAAGAGATACCTGATATTCACATCAGAAGACCACTTCTCTTCCAGACACTATTTCCAGTTCTCCACCCTCAAGTGATAAGGTAAAATAATTTGGCCATTTCAGCCTTGTTTTATTCCATAAACCGTAGTAGACTGACACACCTGAAGTCAATGATTTGTAGGTGAAAAGTTCAGGACTCTAGACAGTGATAGCAATGACCTGGAGCGAGGTGGTCACCCGGTAGTCACAGGGCTTCCTGAATAACAGACTGTGGCAAAGCATGGTATGATGGATGATACAGCAGCCTTTTCAGCAAGTTTATTGCCAGAAAAGGACATATTTATAAAAATTTAAGTAAGGAGCAAATGGTACAACAGATACTATGGGGCATATTTACAAGAAACTTGTGCATCAGCACTGATGCGCCAGTTTTCTTGCGTCACTCCTGCCCACCTAACGACTCCATGGGTGCACCGCAATTACAATATAGCACACCATGGCGGTCGTTAGGACAATAGTGTCGAGGAGGCACATGGGTTACTATGGGTGCATCATTTTAACGCCTGCTCTGAGCACACATCATAAATGACACAAAAAATGGCGCAATTAAATGTTGTAAATTTCACTGCGCCATTTTTGCAGGCCTCCTAGTGGCGGAACGCCCCCCTTCAAACATTATGCCTGACGCAGGCAAAATGTGGCTCAAGGGGGTGCAAAGTGGTGGAATGCATGCATTGCGCCACTTTGTAAATATGGTGTGGTAAAAATGCCTCCTTAACACTACATTATTGTAAAAACATGATGCTAATGTGGCAGAAGAAGGCATTAGGGCCTTGTAAATATGCCCCCCATGTTTTTCCTCTTCTAAGTACAGCAAATAGCAGGTAACATGATTGTCCAATTTACTGGTACGCAACCTGAAAATGATAAAAGTCAAGTACCTTAAATATAAAGATGTCAGCGTGGTCACACTCACCTGCACGTAGTGCGCCAGGTGCATGCCCAGGTAGTTCTCCGCATTATCCAGGATGATGGTGACCCCCATGTTAGAGGGGGTGGAGTGCATGTCCAGTAGCAGATCGTAAGGATTGGGTGAACCCTTGGGACCGAAGATTAAGTTAATCTCCTTGGCTCTTTTTTCTTCATACGGTGTGTCCTCTGTGTCTGGGGCGCTGGAACGGGGCGAGCAGGTGAAGAGCGGGAACAGAGAAATAATATGCTTTCATTAGACTAACAAGTAAAGTAAATAAATTGACTCTCCCTCTAAAGCTGATGGACAAAACATCAGCTGACATCCTTCATTGGTTGCAGATGTGTAGATACGTTTTTGTGACTTACAGACATAGGGCTCGATCCAAACAAAGGTTTAGACCTAAAGTCTAACTTTAGAGCTGAAATCTAAGTTTACATCTGAAGTCTAAACTAAGACCGACCTTAGCACTTGCACCCAAAAACCTGAACCTGCTCTCAGAATGTTTTGAGGACTTCAGAAAAGTCATAGGCCCTCATAATGATATTGGTGGTAAAAGCCAAAATACCGTTGCCGCAGCTACCAGCCATCCGCCGTATTATGACCACAGCCAGATTTCCGCCAGAAGGATGGCGGAAATCCGGCTGCGGCCATGCTGGCAGATGGCGGTAAGGTGGTGCTGCTGCCACCAGTAGCGCCACACCAGTAGACCGCTGCCAGCCGTATTATGACCCATAATACGGCCTGGCGGTGTTCTGATGGCAGACACTGCTGTTGGCACCAGTGCCCATCCCGTCTCCTGCCAGAGGACCCCTCGAACACAGGTAAGTGGGTGCTCCTACAGGGGAGGGGGGTGGGGAGGTGTTGTGTGTGTGTGGGGGTGTGTGTGAATGTTTGTGCGTGAGTGTATGCAGGTGTGTGTTTTGTGTTGAATGTGTGTGCATGTACAGAGGTGTGAGTGCTTGTATGTTGTGTTCTGTGAATGCGTCTGCGTGTATGTATGAAAGTGTGTGAGCGTGTGTCTGTGAATGGATGTATGGATGCTTGGATGAATGTGGTAATGGGTGTGTGTATGCTTGTGTGAAGAGGGCGTGAATGGAGGGGGAGGGGGTTTGGAGAGGAACAGGGGTGGGGGGAATCTGGGAAGGGGTAGTGGGGTGGAGAAGACCTCTATCAGTGAACGGGAAGAGATTCCCTGTCAACGATAGTGCCTACCGCCATGGTTTTCGTGGCGGTAAGGGAGCCACGGAAACCATGGGAGTAGGCGGGGTCATTATCCCGCAGGCAGTACAGTGACAGCCGCCGGGCTGGAGAGCCAAACCGCCAATTTCATAATATGGTGGAAAGTACCACCAGCCTGTTGTCAGTTCTTTCCACCATATACCCGCCGACCGCCAGGGTCGTAATCAGGCCCATCATGTTGTTCATGAATGCCTTTCTCCTGATTGGTGCAATGAGCTAACGTGTCCTGAATAGTGCGCTATACAAGGTTTTTAGGATAATGATGATGATGGTCTCCCTGGGAGAACCATTCACTCAGTGGCCTGCATGTTCAAATCAGATGTTAGCCTAGTTGTGAAATTCACTTTTTGTGTCATACTTTTGTGTTCTTTTGTCCTGGCATTTGTGTTATGCAATATCTGCACTATCGCGGCCTGAGCTACCTCCACTGCTGCTATCTGAGCTACCTGAAAACGTTAGTGTCTGAGCTACCTGCACTCTCACTGTCTGAGCTACCTGCACTCTCACTGTCTGAGCTATCTGCACTCTCACTGTCTGAACTACCTGCACTCTCACTGTCTGAGCTACCTGCACTCTCACTGTCTGAGCTACCTGCACTGTCACTGTCTGAGCTACCTACACTGTCACTGTCTGAGCTACCTGCACTGTCACTGTCTGAACTACCTGCACTCTCACTGTCTGAGCTACCTGCACTGTCACTGTCTGAGCTACCTCCACTGCCGCTATCTGAGCTACCTGAAAAGGTTAGTGTTTGAGCTGCCTGCACTGTTGATATCTCACCTACCTACACTGTCTGAGCTACCAGCAGTGTTGCTATCTACTGCACTATCACAGCCTGACCTAACTCCACTGTCAGTATCAGAGCTACCTGCACTATCACAGCCTGAGCTAACTGCACTCTCAGTATCAGAGCTACCCGCACTGTCGCAGCCTGAGCGAACTCCACTGTCAGTATCAGAGCTACCCGTACTGTCGCAGCCTGAGCGAACACCACTGTCAGTATCAGAGCTACCCGCACTATCACAGCCTGACCTATCTCCACTGTCAGTATCAGAGCTACCTGCACTGTCGCAGCCTGAGCTAACTCCACTGTCAGTATCAGAGCTACCCGTACTGTCGCAGCCTGAGCGAACACCACTGTCAGTATCAGAGCTACCCGCACTATAGCAGCCTGAGCGAACTCCACTGTCCGTATCAGAGCTACCCAGACTGTCGCAGCCTGAGCAAACGCCACTGTCAGTATCAGAGCTACCTGCATTATCCCAGCCTGAGCGAACTCCACTGCCAATATCAGACCTACCCGCACTATCACAGCCTGAGCAAACGGCACTATTGGTATCTGAGCTCCCGGCATGGCCGCTGTCTCAGCTAACTGCGTTGTCACTGTCTGACCAACCTGCACTGTCGCTCTCTGAGCTACCTGCACTGTCTGAGCTACCTGCACTGACATCTGAGTGACCAGCACTGTCGCGGCCTGAGCTAAATAGACTACCGGTATCTGAGCTACCTGCACTATCGTGGCCTGACCTTTGTGGTTGAGGTCATTGGCCACTGGTGACCGGGGGCTTGTCCTACTATGGCTCTGCAAGCTTGGCCAAATGCACTTGACTCTCAGAGTAGCTTTGCCTATGGCCCAAGGCATCTCAAGGAGGTAGTGTGTCAGACAGAGACACAACATTCAAATAGTCACACAACACATGCAATAATGTAATGTTCAGCCCAATGCTTGTCTGTTTCTTAAAAGGTTTAACTATTTTATCACAACAGAACGTAATATGTTACAAATGGAGTAAACAATTCTACAGGGAGGCACTACAGGGTTTACAGCTTTCTCTACAGAATGAAAGTATAGGAGTGTTCAAACTCAAACGAAGGCACAATACGTTCCAGTGGAGCAGATTTGTAAATGCTCCCAATCTGAAGTTAGCACTTTTTAAAGGTAATAAGGTAACCCTGTCTATGAGAGAGATAGGCCTTACAACAGTGACAAACGACTCTGGACCACAGATAGGGCACTTTGATGGAGATCTTTTCTTATGCAACCTGAGGTCCAGAATGGGCCATTGATGCATGCCCTGCTTCCACAGGAGCAGGAAAGGATGGTGAATCAGGGAGAGGGGTTGTAGTGGAGAGAAAATAAAACTACCCATTGACGACCAAAACTGACTGTTTTATTAATCAGCGTTATCCATGGTGAGATTAAAACACACACAAAAAGGGCCCTTAAAACTCACGTGGTTCATGAGTCTGAAACTTGGTCTACATGTTTCAAGGCTTTCTAGCCCTTAAGGGGTCAGTGGCAATTCCTTAGGATCCAAATCAAACCCTAATCTCTGCCAAGGGACACAAGTGTAGGAGTGATTTTAATATGTACCTAAAAGTGAAAGGCGGGGGAACTTCTATTAAGGTGCAATCGTTTTCATACCTGAAACTTTTTTGACCTGTTTTTGATTACCAAGACTCACATTTGGACCGCAGTGCCTTTCTTTACTTTTGATTAAGGTATCAACCTGGACTCATCGGATGGTATTTTCACTTCATCAATTTAATACCTCTATGGTGGCTTACCTGACCTTTGAATTACACTCCTCCTTGGGAGGGCCTGCTCCAACCACAAAGCTGGACTAAGTTTTTACAGCCTAGACCGGTATCCATCACTCTTGAGCAAGTAATCAATAGTTAGTGTGTGACTGTGGTCCTCTTTGCCTTGAGAAAGCCCCAAGCCTGGGCACCGACCAAGGGATGAAACGTGTTGGCTGGCCCTTTTCTTCTGAACATAGTATCAATATTGATAGAAGAAATAACTCCATGAGAAATCTGCGTATTAAGGTAAGGCAGCATCTGTCTATCTATAAAAACTGTGCATTAAGATATTCATCTTGAATACCCTGCACATTCATACCTTGTCTACCCAGTGACTTTCAAAATAGGCAAACAATGACCTACTATGGAGCAGTGACAGCAGTCTAGAGTCTATAACAGGCAGATGCAGAGCAGGGGAAACAAGCGGGGGCAACTGATGACCACGTTTAGGGGAAGAGACCTCAGGCCAGGGACTGAAACGTGCAACAGTATTCCTAAAGATCCCAACCAGAAGTAACTAAAACTCAAGCAGTCACAGCAAGCCAGGGATTAAAACAGGGAACTGCATGCTGTCAGTGGTGCAATGGCAGTCATTTGGGGTTTTATCATTCAAACATGGCCCACAGATATATTAGATTTGTAAACAGGGAGACATTAAGAATGCCAGCAGACTGCAAATGCCAGTGGGCCCTCATTTAAAAACAAATACATACATACACCTAATAAATAAATGAAAGGCAATATGCATGTTTACTTCTTCTTTAAGTAGTTCACATCTGCAATATCAGGTGAACCACAGTAGCCAGTGACTGAAAGGGGCGGCCTAAAGCCTCCATTTATACATGCACACGTGTTGTGTGGTGTCACCAGTAAAGGTGGGCGAGACACTGAACGGTCGAGCCATGTTCGAGCCTGAAGCCTGACTCCGGCTCCGCTCGAGGTCCAATTGGAACATTGAGCCCAAAACGACCCGAGCTTTCATGTGTCTTCTGCTTTTCTCCCTCTTCCCATGATGTGGCACTATGATCAGAGCAGCCGACTGTGGAAGTGGGAAACAGGTTCGAGTCTCAGTCTCGGCTCAACGTCCTGGTATTCTGGGCAAATCACTTAATCTCCCAAAACCTATAAACAATGCATGTGACCTTATGTAATGAAGCTGGCACTCATGTAAAGCACTCCAATACCTTTGGGTTGAGTTGGCACTATTTTAAAAAAATTGCAGAAAAATGCACTGAAAGGTAAATACAAAGCCTTATCATAACGAAAGACTCATAGATACCCAATTTCTGGTGAATTACAGCAAAGTGAAACCAGAAAACCTGGATAAATTGTGGCTTCCCAGCCTAAATTGTGTCATCTTAGTAAAACATTTAGGGGGTTATTACACCTTTGGAGGAGGTGTTAATCTGTCCCAAAAGTGACGGTAAAGTGACGGATATACCACCAGCCGTATTATGAGTCCCTTATATCCTATGGAACTCGTAATATGGCTGGTGGTATATCCGTCACTTTACCGTCACTTTTGTGATGGATTAACACCTCCTCCAAAGTTGTAATAACCCCCTTAATCTCACCAAAACTCTTTTCTCTTCATTAGTGAATATGACAGCACTTTCTAAAACATGAGTTCAGACTCCCAGTTGTACAGAACTATCACTTTTAATAAGTATTTCCCTATGTTATGCTATAATGTGCCCTATTATTATCAAAGGTATATGTTGTATGATTTACGTAGCAAACATTTTCAAGACTCGGCTCGTGCACGGGTTCTAAGAGCCGAACCAGACCACTGGCTCGGCTCTGGCTTGGCTCGCCCTGTCAATTTGTTGCCTTACCCACCTCTAGTTCCCCGACAGCTAAAGCTGCTTGTAGGCAAGACCTAAAAACCTGGAAGAGTAAGAGGAGTGGAAAGAGTTTACAGAGGGAAAGATATGTCAAGAACATGGAGAAAAAAGTAAGTGAGAGAAGGAGCATAAAGAGTACAGATAAAGAGACCGAGGAAAAGAGAAAGTATGATATAGACAGTGATAAAAGTGATATGGGATCTGAAGAAGTGAGACAAAAAGAAGAAGAAAGAGAATGACAAAAGACAGAATAGAGGGAGGGAGAAAGAAAGCAACAGAGAGCAGACAAAAATGTGAAAGAAAATAAAAGAGAGAAGGAAAGTATGAAGGCAATAAAGAAACCAAGGCAGTAAGAATAACAGAGGCTCGGAAAAAGAACATAGAAAATAAGCAAAAGAAAAAGAGAAAAGGGAAAAGAAAAGGAGAACTGCTGGGAAAACACTAAGGAGACACAGAAAGAGAAAATGAGAAAGAAAAGAAAAATGAACGTAGAGTGGAACAGAGAAATTAATAGTGAAAACAGATAGAGTTTGTGAGAGTGGAAGTTAAGAGAGAAAAGATAAAGAGTTAGAGAAAAAGAAAAGAAGACAGAATGAGAGAGAACAAGTAAGGACAGAGTTATAGAGTGAGTGTGTGAGTGTGTATGAGAAAGAATTGGGTAATAAAGTAAAAGAACAGTACAGATAGGGAATGAAAAGGGAGAAAATCAGCAAAGTTAAGGAGTCACTAACCGAGCGAACAGTAATACCAGCTCTCAGTCTCCCTAGTTCCAAACAGGGTGTAAAGGCAAGAGTTGTCCCCAGCAGCCGCAACCCCCCTGGGTTTGTGTGTCCACAAACACACACCGTTGGGTTCTCCAGGAAGCAGGTGCTGATGTCCTCCTAAGACCCGGGAGCGACCCTCTGAGCGCCCCCTCCAGTCACTACCTTAAGATGCTCTCCAGGAAGCCCCTACTGATGTAATTCTCAGACCCAACAACCAGTCACCTGAATTCTGTGACCCCTCTCACCTCCGAGTCACCCACCTTAAGATGCTGTCCAGGAAGTAGGTGGTTATGTCCTCCTAAGACCCAGCAGTTTACACTCAGTGACCCCATCCCTGCCCCCCTTAGTCACCCACCTTATGATGCCCTCCTTAATCCAGGTGTTTATGCCCTCCTAAAAACCAGCAGATTACACTCTGAGTGACCCCCTAACTCTGCCCCCCTCAGTCACCCACCTTAAGATGCTCTCCAGGAAGCAGGTATTGATGTCCTTCTCAGTGAAGCGCACCATGGCCTTCGCAGCTCGGGGGTTCACAAGGCAGGGGGTGGCATTGAAGGTCTGGCGCTGCAGTTCTGAGGGGTCTTTTGTCCACTTCTTAGCCAGGTAGACCCCGGCCAGCTTGTTCCCAAAGGTTCCCCCGCTGACAGCAACTTTGGTCACAGGCTTCAGGGAAACTGGCTTAGAGATCATGCAACAGTCCTTCGCCTGATGGGATGCCATGCTAGAAGCTGCTAGCTCTGGAGAGTGGCATAAAAGGAGAGAAGAGGGAGAGGAAAGTTCGGTGCACATTTTTAAAATAGGCCCTGTCTGTACCTTCCTTTTGTCTCCTGACCGCCACCTCTCTTCCCTGCAAGCTGCAGTTCAGGTCTGTTCACCTCTTGGCTCTGACTTCATTGGGCGTCCCTTACTGGATGAGGGAGGATACTCAGAAACACACTGCACCCTCCTTCCAGGAATTCCAAGCAGCTCAAACCACACCTGTCACCTCGACAGGCTGACTGATCTCACATCCCTTGACAAAAGAAAAGCAGGGCATCTAACTCACTAAAAAATGGCAAAGGCAGACAACTTCTTCACTAATCAATGGCAAAGGCAGGCAACTACTTTACTAATCAATGGCAAAGGCAGGCAACTACTTCACTATCAATGGCAAAGGCAGGCAACTACTTCACTAATCAATGCAGAGACAGCAACTACTTCACTAATCAATGGCAAAGGCAGATAACTACTTCATTAATCAATGGCAGAGGCAGATAACTACTTCACTAATGAATGGCAAAGGCAGATAACTACTTCACTAATCAATGCAGAGGCCGCAACAACTTCACTTATCAATGGCAAAGGCAGGCAACTACTTCACTAATCAATGCTGAGGCAGGCAACTACTTCAATAAGGTACGGCAGAGGCAGCAACTACTTCCCTAAGGAATGGCAGAGGCAGGCAACCACTTCACTGATCAATGGCAGAAGCAGGCAACTAGTTCAGTGAGGAATGGCAGAAGCAGGCAACTACTTCACAAAGGAATGGCAGAGGCAGGCAAGGGCTTCACTAAGTAAGAGAAGAGGCAGGCAACTATTTCATTAAGGAATGGCAGAGGGAGGTAATCACTTCACTAAGGAATGGCAGAGGGAGGTACTCACTTCACTAAGGAATGGCAGAGGGAGATGTCCCACCACACACAGAAGATCTTCTGCTAACACCTGGGATGGCTCTTGCAGTCATTTTACACCATGAGTAGCCACTGATCCCATCCTTGTTGCGCTTGAAAGGCCTCATTTAAGCAAACACTTCATGTCAGGGAAGATGCCTTCTCCTTAACCCAGGCTTACGAACAGGCCTTTGATGGACACATGCTCAATTATGAGAACCAATCATGATTAGAGGTATGGGGGTTAGTATGGTGCGGGGCTTGATAGCTCAGTGCTTGAGGCCTTATGACCCCTTGAGTCCAGGGCACCATGTTATATAGATCTTTTTAAGGAAAAGTCACCCTCACACATGTATGTCTATCTGTAGTTTATAAACTTACTTTATATTAATATTACATCATAATAAGTTACTTAGATCTGTTTATTCATTTAACAGGAGGCAACATTTTTCTGTTACACATAAAAGATGACGAAGAAACCTCTACATTGGCCTCCCAGGAGCAGAGGAGGAAAAAGACCCCTACTGTCCATCAGGTGATTGACATGCACAGTCTTTAACATTTATCTTCAGTTGAGTACATTGGGTTCTGTTACACAAAGCTGAAAGCAGTGGTTTCGTGGGAAAGCGGGGTGGGAGCATGGTGGTGTCTTCCAGAGCAGTGAAAACTAAGCCCAGCCTTCATAGCCTAAGGCAGTGCGCAGTGCGTTCTGTGGGCATGCGGGGTGGGTGCATGACAGTACCACCAAGAGCAGTGGATTCTGAACGCAGTCTGCTCCCAAGGCAGTGCACACTGGGTTCTGTGGGCTTGTGGGGTGGGTGCATGGTGGTACAAACCAGATCAGTAGAATCGGAGCCCAGCCTTCTGCCCATGACTCAAGGCAGTGCGCAGTGTGTTCTGTGGGCATGCGGAGTGGGTGCATGGCGGTACCACCCAGAGCAACAGAATCTGAGTCCAGCCTGCTCCCATGGCCTAAGGCAGTGCACAGTGAGTTCTGTGAGCATGTAGAGTGAGTGCAAGGCATTTCCTCCCAGAGCAGTGATATCTAAACCCAGCCTTCATGGCTCAAAGCAGTGTACGGTGGGTTCTGTGGGCTTGCAGGGTCAGTGCAAGTCATTGCCTTCCAGAGCAGTGAAATCTAAGCCCAGGCTTCATGACTTAAGGCAGTGCACAGTGGATTCTGTTGGCATGTGGGGTGGGTGCTTGGCAGTGCCTCCTAGAGCAGTGAAATCTAAGCCCAGCCTGCTCCTAAGGTCCAAGGCAGTGCGTAGTGAGTTCTGTGGGCATGCAGAGTAGGTGCATGGCGGCATCACCCAGAGTAACAGACTCTAACCCCAGCCTTCTTCCCATGACCCAAGGCCATGTTCAGTGTGTTCTGTGGACATGCGGGTGGGTGCATGGCAGTACCACCCAGAGCAATAGAATCAGAGCCTTCTGCCCATGACCCAAGGCAGTACGCTGCAGGTTCTGTGGGCATGTGGGGTCAGAGCATAGCAGTGCTTCTCAAATCAGTGAAAACTAAGCCCAGCCTTCGTGGCCTAAGGCAGTGCGCAGTGGATTCTGTTGGCATGCGGGGTGGGTGCATGGCGATGCCTCCCAGAGCAATGGATTCTGAGCCCAGCCTGCTGTCCATGGCCAAGGTAGTGCGCAGTGGGTTGTGTGGGCATGAGGGGTGGTTGCAAGGCATTGCCTTTCAGAACAGTGAAATCTAAGCTCAGCCTTCATGGTCCAGGGCAGTACACTGCAGGTTCTGTCGGCGTGAAGGGTGGGTGCATGGCAATGCCTCCTAGAGCAGTGAAATCTAAGCCCAGCCTTCATGGCCCAAGGCAGTACCGGAGCAAGAGGGCTGTAGTCTACATAAGCAGCTGCAGCGAAGCAATCAGCATACAGTGGTGGTCATCTGGCTGGAATCTCCCTCTAACATACATGGGTCAAAGAGGTGTTTTTATAATAAAACAGCTGATGTTCCAAGAAAGGATCCCCACGTAAGAGTGTGTATGTTTCTGTGAACATTGGAGACAAAACGTACCACTTTTGCCGGCAACCTAACTTACTACAGCCTTGAGAAAAGCACAGAGTGAAAGAAATGGCTTGTTTAAGAAAGCAATGCTGGCCTATGCAAAGAACAGCTAGATAGAGAAAATAAAACAAGACCACAAATGTGGCTGTTGTTAAAATAATAAAACAAAGCCGAATAAAATCTATCTAGGTTAAAGTGCATAACGGCAGGCCTAGTTTGCTAAAATAACGTGTATAAAGCTATAGCTAAAATGGCTGCACAACAGTTTCTGTGGGCATGCAGGGTTGGTGCATGGAAGTGTCTCTCAGAGCAGTTGGTTCTGAACCTAGCTATCTGCCTATGTCCAGGGTTGTGGGCACAGGACATGCATCAATCTCTGTGTACAACCATGGCACTGTGGGATCTTGCAAATGATATCATGAAATAATCCATTGAAATCAGTTTCTGGCTCTAAAGACCATTAGACAGAGCCTTCAACCATGTCTTCAGCACCGTTTTGAGTGTCTCTTTGGTACTGGAGGTTTGCTAGAATTTTGTCTTCATTTTCTCTACACAAGTTATTTGGTTGCCACACATTCAAGATACCAACCCCCTATTCCCGAGGACAACTAGACTCTATAATGCAAAATAATTTATTTTAATTTTGAGTACAGAATTTGCCCTTCAGTAATCCACCCCCATCCTTCCTGGAGTCAAGGCTGTATTTTTTCAGCAATGCAGGAGAGACAAATATTTGTGAATTCCTTGCACAATGTACTGACCCCTTTGGATAGGAATTTGCAGATAATTCACAAATTACACTTCACATACATAAAAGATTATTCTTTTGAAGCCCGTTCTACATGTTTATCTTTTTGTAACAAACTTCTACCAAAGTACTACACAGATTCATACAAAACCAAATCAATAAATAGCCTGAAGGGAACTCAAATGGGAAATGCTACTTTAGATGACCCACAAAAAGGTGCCCCCCAATTGATCACTGTGCATAAAATTCCACATAAAGGTGTACCCCATTGACCAATATGCATGTAATTCCACATATAAGTGTACCCCATTGACCAATCTGTATGAAATTCCACATAAAGGTCCCCCCCCATTGGCCAATCTATATGACATCTCACATAACGGTGTACGTACCCCCACTGACCAATCTCTATGAAATTCCACATAAAGGTGCCCCCCCATTGAAAAATCTGCATGAAATTCCACATAAAGGTGCCCTCCAATTGACCAATCTGTATGAAATTCCACATAAAGGTGTCCCCCTCATTGGCCAATCAATCAATCAATTTGTAAAGCGTGCTACATACCTGTGAGGGTTTCAAGGCGCGGGGGCGAGGGTGCTGCTACTGCTCGAAGAGCTAAGTCTTGAGGAGTTTTCTGAAGGAAAGAAGGTCCTGGGTCTGTCGTAGATTCGGCGGGAGGGTGTTCCAGGTCTTGGCGGCGAGGTACGAGAATGATCTGCCCCTGGAAGATTTGCGTCAGGTGCGGGCGATGGAGGCGAGGGTGAGGTTAGCGGAGCGGAGATGCCGGGTGGGGGTGTAGAAGCTGAGTCTGTTATTCAGGTATGATGGTCCGGTGTTGTGGAGTGCCTTGTGTGCGTGGGTGAGGAGCTTGAAGGTGATCCTCTTGTTAACGGGGAGCCAGTGAAGGTCTCTTAGGTGGGGGGTGATGTGGCAGTGGTGAGGGATGTTGAGGATGAGTCGGGCGGAGGCTTTTTGGATGCGTTGGAGGCGTTGGAGGAGTTTGGATGGGATACTGGTGTAGAGGGCGTTGCCGTAGTCGAGTCTGCTGCTGACGAGGGCCTGGGTTACTGTTTTTCTTGTTTCTGTTGGGATCCATTTGTAAACTCTGCGAAGCATGCAGAGGGTGTTGTAGCAGGAGGAGGAGATGGCGCTGACCTGCTTTGACATGGAGAGTGAGGAGTCGAGGGTGAAGCCGAGGTTTTGTGCGCTGTTGGTGGGTGTCGGTGGGGCACCTAGCGTGGACGGCCTCCATGAGTTGTCCCAGGCGGAGGGTGTGCGCCCAACGATGAGGACCTCTGTTTTGTCCGAGTTCAGTTTTAGCCGGCTGTCTCTCATCCAGTCTGTGATGGCTTTTAGTCCCTCGTGGAGGTTGGTTCTGGCGGTGTGCAGACCCTTGGTGAGGGAGGGGATGAATTGGGTGTCGTCGGCGTAGGAGATGATGTTGAGGTTGTGCTGACGGGCCACTTGTGCGAGGGGGGCCATGTAGATGTTGAACAGCGTCGGGCTGAGGGATGAGCCCTGGGGTACGCCGCAGATGATGTTGAAAGCTTTGGATTGGTACGGGGAGGCGGACTCTTTGGGTTCTGCTGGCGAAGAAGGATGCGGTCCATTCGAGGACCTGGTCCTGGATTCCTGCTGCGTGGAGTTGGGATTTTAGGGTGTGGTGACAGACGGTGTCAAAGGTGGCTGATAGGTCAAGGAGGATGAGTGCTGACGTTTCTCCATTGTCGAGGTGGCTTCTGATGTCGTCTGTGGCGGCGAGGAGGGCGGTTTTGGTGCTGTGGTTGCGTCTGAAGCCGGACTGGGAGGGGTCGAGGATGTTGTTGTCTTCGAGGTACCGAGTGAGCTGAGTGGTGACGATTTTCTCGATGCCCTTGCCGGGAAAGGGAGCAGAGAGATGGGTCGGAAGTTTTTCAGGTCCTTGGGGTCCGCCTTTGGTTTCTTGAGAAGGGCGTTGATTTCGGTGTGTTTCCAGCTTTCCGGGAATCTTGCAGTTTCGAAGGAGATGTTGATGGCTTTCCGTAGGTGTGGTGTGATGGCTGTGTCTGCTTTGTTGAAGATGTGGTGTGGGCAGGGGTCTGATGGTGATCCGGAGTGGATGGAGTTCATGGTCTTGCGGATTTCGTCGTCGCTGATGTTGGTTCAGGAGTTCAGTCGGCTGGAGCGGGTGGAGTTAGTGGTGGGTGGGGTAGGAGCATCCGGAGTGTGAGGGGAATTGAAGCTGTCGTGGATGTCCGTGATTTTTTGGTGGAAGGCGGTTGCTAGGGTGTCGCATAGTTCTTGGGAGGGGGTGATGTCGTTCACTGTGGCGTTTGGGTTGGAGAGTTCTTTTACGATGCTGAAAAGTTCTTTGCAGTCGTGGGCGTTGTTTTATAGGTGGGTTTTGAAGGAGGATCTTTTTGCTAGCCTGCTGAGTTGGTGGTGTTTGCATCCTTGAGTGCCGTGTGGTTGTCTGGAGTGCGTTAGAGTTGCCATATTTGCTTGAGTTTTCGGCAGTGGCATTTGGAGGCTTGGAGGTCGTCGGTGAACCAGGTGGCTTTTTTGCTGATGTGGTTGTTGGAGGGTTTTCTGAGTGTAGCAAGGCGGTTGGCGCAGTCGTTGATCCATAGCTTGAGGTTGTGTGCCGCGATTCAGGGTCGGTGGGGTTGACGGGAGGTTCCTGGGCTAGGGCGTTGGTTAGTTGAAATTCTGTGAGTTTGCCCCATCAGCGGCGTGGTGGTTGTTCGGTGAGGTGGTGTTCTGTCTGCTTCTTGAAGGTGAAGTGGATGCAGTGGTGGTCGGTCCAGTAAAGTTCGGTGGTATGGTTAAAGGTGATGTGGTTGCTTGTGGAGAAGATGGGGTCAAGGGTGTGACCGGCTGTGTGGGTGGGTGTGTTGACGAGCTGTGTGAAGCCGAGGTTGGCGAGGTTTTTGGTCAGGGTGGTGGAGTTGGTGTCGTTGTTTTCGAGGTGAAAGTTCAGGTCCCCGAGGAGGATGTAGTCCTTGGAGGCGAGTGCATGGGTGCTGGCCAGGTCGGCGATGGGGTTGCTGAAAGGTGCCATGGGTCCTGGGGGTCTATAGATGAGTGTTCCTCTGAGCGTGGTGTTGGGGTCGGTGCCGACTTGGAAGTGAAGGAGTTCTGCGGCGCTGAAGGAGTCATCCAGGGTGGTTTTGACTTCGAGGGTGGCTTTGTGGACGATGGCTATGCCTCCTCCGGTTCTGTTGGTGCGGTCTCGGCGAGCGACTTTGTATCCGTTCGGGATGGCTATGGCAATGTCGGGTGCTGAGGAGTCGTTCCAGCAAGTTTCGGTTAGAAAGGCCACGTCCGGGGAGGTGGAGTCGAGCAGGTCCCAGACTTCGATGGCGTGCTTGTGTGCTGAGCGGGTGTTGAGGAGTACGCAACGGAGATGGTTGGTCTTGATCCTAGGAGGTTTGTGGGCTCTGTTGCAGGTGAAGCTGCAGTTGTGTCAGGAGAAGGGTCCGTGCATGCTCTTTGGAGAGGCCTGAAAGCAGGTGGTGTCTCGGATGGTGTTGAGTGCGCGGAGGGTGTCGGTGTTATAGCGAATGCTGACGGGGTGGCTGTTGTCGTGGCCAGGGGTTCTGGCACTGGGCGCGGTCCAGGCACTGACGGGTGCAGATGGGCTTGCCTTTGGTGCGGCTTCGGCGCGCCAGCGGCGCGGCCAAGCCGCAGCTACCATAAGTGGAGGGGAGGGTGGGAGTGGCAGGTGGGAGTGGCAGGTGGGAGGCAGAGGGCCTGGCGAATGAGAGGGCTGGCATAGCAGACAGTGAAAAGTGCGACGGGTGCTACTGCACCCGTCGCACGGCCGCAACACCGCCGGGTCCATTAGGAGCCGGCTCCTATGTTGCGGCCTCATCACCGCTGAGCCGGTGGGCGTAAACTTGGTTTGCGCCCGCCGGCCCAGCGGGGATGTCGTAATGGGGTCTGCGGCGGCCGCACGGCGCCGCCCGCCAAGCTCGTGATGACCCCCTATATCAGTGTGCAGAGTGTGGGAAGAGCTTTGTTCTGAGTCACCGTCTCATCCAACACCAAAGGACTCATATGTGAGACAGACTGTGCTAGTGTACATAGTGTGGGAAAAGCTTTGTTCTGAGTCACTGTCTGACCCAACACCATAGGACTCATACGGGAGAGAGACTATGTCAGTGTACAGAGTGTGGGAAGAGCTTTGTTCTGAGCCACCGTCTCACCCAACACCAAAGGACTCATATGGGAGAGAGACCATATCAGTGTACACAGTGTGGGAAGAGCTTTGTTCTGAGTCACCAACTTACCCAACACCAAAGGACTCATACGGGAGAGAGACTATCGGCCTGATTACAACTTTGGAGGAGGTGTTAATCCATCCCAAAAGTGACGGATATACCACCAGCCGTATTACGAGTCCATTATATCCTATGGAACTCGTAATACAGCTGGTGGTATATCCGTCACTTTACCGTCACTTTTGGGACGGATTAACACCTCCTCCAAAGCTGTAATCAGGCCCTATATCAGTGTAAACAGTGTGGGAAAAGCTTTATTCTGAGTCACCGTCTCACCCAACACCGAAGGACTCATACGGGAGAAAGACTATATCAGTGTGCGGAGTGTGGGAAGAGCTTTGTTCTGAGTCACCGTCTCACCCAACACCAAAGGACTCATATGTGAGACAGATTATGCTAGTGTACATAGTGTGGGAAAAGCTTTGTTCTGAGTCACTGTCTGACCCAGCACCACAGGACTCATACGGGAGAGAGACTATGTCAGCGTACAGAGTGTGGGAAGAGCTTTGTTCTGAGCCACCGTCTCACCCAACACCAAAGGACTCATATGGGAGAGAGACCATATCAGTGTACACAGTGTGGGAAGAGCTTTGTTCTGTGTCAGTATTTCACCCAACATTAAAGGACTCATACAGGAGAGAGACTGTTTTTCTGTACAGAGTGGGGGAAGAGCTTTGTTTTGAGTCACCGTCTCACCCAACATTAAAGGACTCATACGGGAGAGAGACTGTGGGGGTGATTCCAACCTTGGCTTGCTAGGCAGACAGTGAAAAGCCGGCCGGGGCCCTGTTAGGGGACCCCTGCACTGCCCATGCCAGTGGCATGGGCAGTGCAGGGGCCCCCAGGGGCCCCAGGACACCCCTTACCGCCAGCCTCTTCCTGGCGGTGAAAACCGCCAGAAACAGGCTGGCAGTAAGGGGGTCAGAATCCCCAGGGCAGCGCTGCTTGCAGTGCTGCCCTGGCGGATTCTCCCAGCCGGGGCAAAAACGGTGGAAAACCACCAGCCCCGGCGGGGCGACCGCGGCTTTACCGCCGCGGTCGGAATGGGTGAGAAAGCTCCGCCAGCCTGTTGGCGGTGCTTTCACTCATTATGGCCCTGGCGGTCTCGGACCGCCAGGGTCAGAATGACCCCCTGTATCTCTGTACAGAGTGTGGGAAGAGCTGTGTTCTGAGTCACTGTCTCACCCAACACCAAAGGACTCACAACAGAGAGACCGTGCCAGTGTCCAGAATGCAGCAAATGGTTTACTCTGAAAGGAAACCTCAACAAGCACGAGAAAATGCATACAGGAACAAACCCAATTAAGAAAGGACTCTATATATAGACCTCATTAACTGATTGTTATATAACAGCTTTTCTATGATTCACAGATGGTTTTGTGCTTGCATGTGTCTCAATTTCAAGTGATTTATTTACATTTGTTAAGTATAAACTAGAGCTGACTACAATCAGATGACAGTGGTAAGGTAATGGCATTTTGCAATGGCGCGCTTCCATTGGCTGGAATCATTTGTTTTAAATCTACATTATTACACAAAGACGGGGGTACCCCTTTCCCCTTGTTTCCTCCTTCTTGCCCTCCTCCTTTTCAGCTCCATTTCCTTTTCCCCCTCTTCTGACTATTTCCCTTCACCTTTTGTGCTGTTTTCTTCTCTTTTCCAATGGAACATGTTCCTCCTTTTTGTAGAATCCCACCACTCCTTGTTTCTCCTTATATTCCCCCCTATTCTCTCACTTGTATCTCTCCATTTTTAAATCATTGTGTTTGAACCAAGGGATGGGAAGTAGTCAGTTGGTACAGAAATGTCCTCATATTAATTTGCACATACCAGACACAGGAGCAGAGGTAGAGACTTTGATATCCAAGTCTCCAGCAACAGGAGGTAAACCAACAAGCACTTGGAGCACACTTAAAGTAGAACGCAGAGTCCAGCTCTCCTTCAGCAGAGTTGGAGTCCAGCAGGCAGCAAGGCAACACAAGAGAAAAGCAGGCCTTCGAGACCCAGCATTCCACCAGATGAATCATTTAAGTGAGCTCAGCAGTTCTTCTGACAGAGTCCAGTTACAGGTCCAGAAGTGTCTGGTTTGGTAGAGTCAGAGACCCAGTACTTACACCCAAAAGTGCCTTTGAAGTGGGTGATGAGTTCACAGAAGAGTCTTTGAATTGCACAAGTATCCTTTCTTCCTCAGCCCTGACTTCAAACTAGCTGTGGTGATGGGTGAATGTGTGTGTGTTTGGGGGGGAGGGTAATCAGTCTTTTGTGTGGGGTCAGGCCATTACCTATTAAGATGTGTCTTCCCCTCCCTCCCTTCCTGCTCAGGAAGAGCCATCAGAATGCAGATGAGCACTCTAACACATCTAACCATCCTGTGTCTGTGGCTGTGTAGAGGGAATGCACAATGTGTAGCTGTCACCCACCCCATACATGTACAGGAGGTAGGCTGCAGGCACACAGAGCTGTAAGAGCAGAGAAATGTCCACTTTCTAAAATCCAGCTTTAGCAGTAAAGAGATATTGGGGGTCATTCTGACCCTGGCGGCCGGTGACCGCCAGGGTCACCGACCACGGGAGCACCGCCAACAGGCTGGCGGTGCTCCCAAGGGCATTCTGACCGCGGTGGTTCAGCCGCGGTCAGAAAGGGTAAACCGGCGGTCTCCCGCCGGTTTACCGCTGCCCCATTGAATCCTCCATGGCGGCGGAGCGCGCTCCGCCGCCATGGGGATTCAGACACCCCCTACCGCCATCCTGTTCATGGCGGGAAACCCGCCATGAACAGGATGGCGGTAGGGGGTGCCGCGGGGCCCCTGGTGGCCCCTGCAGTGCCCATGCCAATGGCATGGGCACTGCAGGGGCCCCCGTAAGAGGGCCCCACAAAGTATTTCAGTTTCTGCTTTGCAGACACTGAAATACGCGACGGGTGCAACTGCACCCGTCGCACCCCTGCAACTACGCCGGCTCAATTCTGAGCCGGCGTCCACGTTGCAGGGGCATTTCCGCTGGGCCGGCGGGCGCTCTTTTGGAGAGCGCCTGCCGGCCCAGCTGAAATGTTTGAATGGCCGCCGCGGTCTTTTGACCGCGGTGCGGTCATTTGTCGGCGGTACCTTGGCGGACGGCCTCCGCCGTCCGCCAAGGTCTGAATGACCCCCATTATCATTACTATTCCAATATTTCAAATCAGGAATTACAGCTTAAAAGTGTAAAAAGGGATTGCCAATGTTAACCTATGAGAGGAGTAGGCCTCACAGTAGTGACAAATGAATTTAGCTGTTTGTCACTACCAGGACATGCAGAACTTAAGAGTACATGTTCTACCTTTTGCTTACACAGCACTGTGTCGTATGGGCTACCTAGGGCCTACCTTAGGGGTGACTTATGTGCAATAAAAGGGGAGTTTAAGGTTTGGCAATGGATCTTAAAGGCCAAGTCGCAGTGGAAGTAAAACTGCACACACAGACTCTGCAGTGGCAGATCTGAGACATGTTTAAAGGGCTACTTGTGTGGGTGGCACAATTAGTGCTGCAGGCCCACTAGTAGCATTTAATTTACTGGCCCTGGGCACATGTAGTGCACTGTACAAGGGACTTATATGCACATGTATTAGGTCAATTTGCAATGCTTAAAGGAGAGAGCACAAGCACTTTAGCACTGGTAAGCAGAGGTAAAATGCTCAGAATCCCAAAGTCAACAAAAACGAGGTCAGAAAAAGAGGAGGAGGAAGGCAAAAGGTTTGGGGTGACCCTTCAGAGAGGGCATTTTCTAAACACCTCCTGTGATTTCTAATGACTATCTGGGGGTCCTTGAATGAGGATTGAGGGCTGGCTAATGGAGGTTAGACCAGGGATACGTATTGATACATTGGATTATCAGAATGCTGGCCGTGGATCTCGGAAGGCCAGCTCACAATGTCTAAAGGTACTCTGAGAGTTTCTGAGGGGCATCTAGTGGTGTCGAATTACTAGGTGGGGATGCTGAATGTGTATTCTGAGCTACCTCAAGTATCAAGTAATCAAACTGGGGTATTTTAGGATTGGCTAAGCCCTAAGGTCTTTGTGATACACTGACTGTCTCCGATACCTAATCTAAAGTGTCTGAATGTGGATAAGAGCTGACAAGTTGTTTCTGAAGACAGACAAAGGTTATATGGCACATGTTTCGAGGATCATTAAAGACCCTCTGAGAGGGTCAGTGTACATACTAAGGGCCAGATGTAGGAAATTCCTGAATTGCGACTCGCAAATTGCGACTCAGAGAGACTCGCAATTTGCGAGTCGCAATGCCGGATGCAGGATGGTGTCCCTGACACCATCTGCGACTCGCAAGGGGGTCGCAAAGGCCCACCTCATTAATATTAATGAGGTGGGTCGCAATTTGCGACCCCCTTGCAACTCACAGCACTCACAGGGATGGTGGCCTGCTGGAGACAGCAGACCACCATATCTGTGACTGCTTTTAAATAAAGCAGTTTTTATTTTTTGTAATGCAGCCCGTTTTCCTTCAAGGAAAACGAGATGCATCACAAAACTAAAAAATTAAACGTTTTTGTTTAATTTTTTCAGAGCAGGCAGCGGTCCATAGGACCACTGCCTGCTCTGAAAAAATGTTTTCCATGCCATTCACAAAGGGGAAGGGGGTCCCATGGGGAGCCCTTCCCTTTTGCGAATGGGTTACGACCAGTGTGACACTGGTGGTAACTGTGATTGCTTTGCGACTGCGTTCGCGGTCACAAAGCAATGCAGCATCGTGCCCGACTCGCAATTAGGAAGGGGAACACCCCTTCCTAATTGCGACTCGCAGTCCCTTTTTGTGAGTCGGTAACCAGGTTACTGACTCGCACAATATTGGGCATCACGATGTGGGTTTTGCACGTCGCAAACAGCAAAATTCGCTGTTTGCGACGTTCAAAACCTTTCCTACATCTGGCCCTATGGCCCTTATTTATACTTTTTTAGCGCCACATTTGCGCTGCTTTTTGATGGAAAAACAGCGCAAACGTACAAAATACAAATGTATTTTGTAAGTTTGCGCCACTTTTGCGTCAAACAATGACGCAAATGCGGCACTAAAAAAGTATAAATATGGGCCTAAAGGTCTCTAAGCCTAAGTGTCATGAAAAGCCAGGCTAGGGGTGTCTGAAGCTTGGCTTTCATAAAGGGGGCATTTGGACCATTTTTCTCCTGGCTGAGCGCCTCTGATCGTCCCTAGCTTCTCATTAATTTCATTTCAATATTTAGAAGAGCTGCAAAGGGTTAGAACCCAAAAACATCCCTTTGTCAAGGGCTGCACACGTGCTGGTAAGGAATTTGTTATAAAAGAACACATGTTGATTATGTGTACCTCTAAGTTGGGCTCTGCTGAAGTCTAAGCACTTTCAGTTTCATTTTGCACCCAGAATATTATCTGACAGCCTTGCTGCCCGGAATGCTCCACAGTGACTCCTCTGAGATAGGAACAAAATTGCCTACTTTGTTTGAAAATGTGTCATTTCATTTTTCGGTGAAGAAATATTCCACTGAGGCACAGAGAGTGCTCCTGTAAAGCAGCTGTGCATTTCACTTTGATTTATGTGCTGTTTAAAACATCTCAGGGTGCTCCACTTTACTTCTGATTTTTGTAATCTGATTACATGTCTATTCTATTTTGATTGGCTTTTATGAGGCTCAGCTTGATATCATAAATGCCAACCCTCCCAATTTACACTGATAATATTTTAACTTATTATCTCTTGAGACGTCCTCGAGTCCAAAGAAAATTAAAGGGGGCATTAAATCCGAGCGCGCATTGTATCCACTAAATCTCCCCCTTCTGTGTTCCCAAATGACAACGTGTGGTGACGTGGTGTGGTGTGTGGTGAAGATCAGACCTTCTTTGATTTGGGTTCAACACTTGCTACTCTATTTCGAAAACCACACACACACAAAATAACAGTGTGCGTGGCACTCTCCTAGCTGCAAAGCGTCCACATTCCATGTGGGACATCTTCAGCCAGTCCTGGCTTTTTTATTAGCCAAAAGCACTTTGCATAATAAGATTCTTGAGTTCTATAATGTAAAATGTGAAAAAAAAATACGAATGCATATACAGTAGTCAGAAAAGTCAAGATGTTGTAGTTTACTGACATGATGCTCCCCAGACCTTTGTGGGATCATCTTTGCAGACTTCCTTCACACCTGGAGACACAGCAGTTTGTTCTTATTAAACCTGGCTGGAAGTCGTGGAGTTTCATTCCAAGGAATTTGGGGGAGATACATAAAAACTTCCGGGGAGTTCCGCAAGCAGGTGGAATTCAGGCATTTTGCACTGCTGGTGTTGATTTTCAGTGCCAGGAGATTGTTACATGCTGTAAAATCAGCATGAACGGCACCGCGCGGCACATCAGAGGTCTCTGCTTCTTTCTGCTGCTCGAGTAGATTTTCTACTGGAGCGGCTGCTTTCTCACTGCAAACGGTTGCAACCTGCCGTGACCGCCCGCATTGGTAAATCTGGAAGCATTCTAGTGCTTGAAAAAGTGTGCTAGGGGATGCAAATTCACAGTCGCAAACTTAACTTTGGCAAGCTACATGTGAGAAAAAACTCTGCCACGCGGCGGTTGGCAGAGATCTGCCGCAACTCCGCGCTTCAAGCTGAGCTGCTAGTTTTTATGCGCTCTGTTTTGCTGTAATGGTGTGATTTTATCTGTAAGCTGCCATGTGTTCAATTGGCCAGAATATATCTACTTGGGCAGCAAACAGAGTGTTTGTGGATGTAATCAGTGCTTTAAATGGAAAAATAGAAGTACAGGTACTCTGTTTTAGAGTACCTGCTTGTTTCTGAGAAGTGCCGGCACTCTCCAATTAAAAGTATCACGTTTTTCTTGAGATGTGCCGGTACTCTCCCTCTCAAAATAAAAAAGTGCCGGTACTCAGTACCGGAGAGCACCGGCCCATTTAAAGCACTGGATGTAATAAATCCAGACTGAGGAGTGTGCACTACGAACTCCTTGCCTCCGTAGTGCTATTTTTCTGCATCTCTTTGAGGACTGTTTTTTATTTCTCATCATTGGCCAAATGGTAATGTTACACAATGTTATTGTTTGAATGAGTGTGTGTTTAATCTTGATATTCAGTTACAACAAATTACAAAAGTACAGCGTAATATAATTAAATGCGTCTGGAAGTTGGATAAACCTAAATAATGCGAGGATGAAGTGTCTGAGTTACTGGTGGTGTGAGAAGATAGGTTTAGGTGCCCGCTGAAATCAGTTTCAAAATATTGCTTTTGTGATATTTGGAGAGTTCTCAGGCAGGAGTAATATCGTTTTGTCTGAAGCACCAAACCTCCTTGCACCCTTGTAACCAAGGTAAACTGAACTGTGTATTGTAAGGCACTGTATCTAAACTGTAGGTTGAAATAGTTGCTGCCATACTGAGTACTATGGCCAGATTATTTCAGAAAGTAGGTGACCAGCCAGGTCCCTGCTGATATGTGTCAGTTTATTGAAAGATGCTGATTTCCTCAGCACCATTAGAGACTTAAAATGTGCTTGCAGACCTTCTCAGTCTGTTGACATCTGTACACAGCTGGGATGCTGTTATGGATTAAACAGAGTATTTTCCTAATTCACCCGTGCAGCGGATGGTCAAACTCTTGAAAAGGCCATTCTTGGATAAAACTGTGAGAAAAGGGTACCATTTAGATTGACTTTTACTCCCACTTTTGAATGATTATTTTACCAGAGTCGAGGGATATGTTAACTAAGATCACTTACAGAGTAAGGAAGTGGTCACTTCTGCCGCGTCACAGAAATGTCTTCTGGATGCCTTAATAACCGGAAGAAATGTTCCCTGTGATGGAAGGACGCTCGATGGATGCTTAGATAAGGGCTGCAGGACATATCCCCTGTGATGTGAACAGGGTAAAATGTCACATGATGTCATGTCTGGTGGTGTTCATCTCTGTAAGACATCACATGATGTCATGTCCTGTTGAGTCCATCTCTGTAAGACGTCACATGATGTTGTGTTCAGTGTTGCTCATCTCTGTAAGACATCACAGGACGTCATGTCCCCTGTTCCTCATCTCTGTAAGGTGGCGCATGAAGTTGTGTCCTGTGGTGTTCATCTCTGTAAGAAGTCACAGGACGTCGTGTCCTGTGTTGTTCATCTCTGTAAGAGGTCGCCTTACGTCATGTCCTGTGTTGCTCATCTCTATAAGACATAACATGATGTCATGTTCTGTGTTGTTCATCTCTGTAAGGTGTCACATGATGTCGTGTCATGTGGTGTTCATCTCTGTAAGACGTCACATGATGTTGTGTCCTGTGTTGCTCATCTCTGTAAGACGTCACATGATGTTGTGTCCTGTGTTGCTCATCTCTGTAAGACATCACATGACGTCAGGTCTTGTGTTGCTCATCTCTGTAAGACGTCACACAATGTCATGTCCTGTGTTGTTCATCGCTATAAGAGGTCACATGACGTCATGTCCTGTGTTCCTCTCTGTAAGAGGTCACATGACGTCCTGTGTTGTTCATCCCTGTAAGCAGTCACATGATGTCACTTCTTCAGATGTCTTCATATACACCGTGCTTTTATCCGTGATATGTGTATAACACATAATTCAAAATAAGTGAGAAAAATAGAGAGAGAGATAGAGAGAGGGAGAGAGAGAGAGGAGGGAAGATAGAGAGCAAGAGAGTAAGAGGGGGAAGGACAGATGGGCGGAGAAAGAGACACAGAGAGAGAAACACAGAGGAAGGGAGAGAAAGAGAGTGAAATGGAGAGAAAGAAAGAGGAAGAGAGAAAAAGAGAGTGAAACGGAGAGAGAGGAAGAGAGATAAAAAGACAGAGAGGGAGAGCGAGTGAGGGTGAGGGATTGGGAGAGAGGCAGAGAGAGAGTTTACCAGTAGACTGAATCCATCCATAAATCTCACGCAGTGACGCTCGGTGTGTGTTCAGCAGTCTGAGGGGTGCATTCTCTGTGACACCCAGGATGATCTGCCCTTGGATAACCCCTCCCACTTCCAGAGGGTTTCATGTGGAGCAGGGGAGATAAGCTTCCTTGCTACATGTTTTGACTGAGTAAACCACATGCTATGCTTGCATTTTAAGTGGCAATGCTTCAGTGCGCTTCCTCTTGTAATAAAACAAGGCAAGTGGCCCTAATTGCAGCCATAAAATGTCTCTCAAGCCGCATTTAGGTTTGTTAATGAGTCTATGCCTCTCCTAGTGCTTCCTGTGCAGCCCTGGCCAGCAGGAGGGGAAACAGCTCCATTTGTTTCTAGGAGCTATCCTGGGCTTTACTGTATCAGGGGCGTCTTCTGTGTCCCCGGGGGGAGGGGTGAATCGATCTTAGACTCTGGCCAATAAAAGCATCTATAGTGCCTCATGGCAACGGAGACAAACATTGAAACAGTGCTGTGTTTTTAACAAAGAAAACAGAATGACAATGAGCTTCCCTCCCATGGCCCACCAGTAATGTCTTTACAGAGGTCCCCTACCTGCACAAGCTGTCTGCTTGTGAAAGATCGATTCTGAACTTTCAGTGGGCGTACAGCCCGCCCATTGCTTACTGTTGGTTGGCTTTATTGTTACTCTCACTTGCTTACTTATTATTTGTTAACTTCCCTCATCTTCTTGTGTTTGTCCCTCCCCTAGAGCATAGCCTCTTAACCATCCTCTTCAGAGGCTGGTTTGTTTTCTTCCATTGCTCACTTTTAGGGAATTACTTTTTTATTTTTTAGTTAAACAGTCCATGAGAGTGCATGTGTTTTCCAGCTCTCTGCCTCATGTGCTTCCCCAACAAATACCCGCTCCTGCACTCTATTTCTACTTCTCTCACTTTTGTCTATTCTTTCATCCCTTCCCTTTCTTTCCCTTTTCGCCTCTTTGTCTATCTCCCCTATACTCTCCTAGCCCCTCTCCCACTTCTCTCTTCAAACTCTCCATACTTCATATAATACTGTGGGGGTCATTCTAACCCTGCGAATGACCGCGGTAGCACCGCCAACAGGCTGGCGGTGCACCGCTGGGCATTTTGACTGCGTCGGTTCAGCCGCGGCCAGAAACGGAAAGTCGGCGGTGTACCGCCGACTTTCCGCTGCCCTTGAGAATCCTCCATGGCGGCGGAGCGCGCTCCGCCGCCATGGGGATTCTGACACCCCCTACCGCCATCCTGTTCCTGGCGGGTCTCCCGGCAGGAACAGGATGGCGGTAGGGGGTGCCGCGGGGCCCCTGGGGGCCCCTGCAGTGCCCATGCCAATGGCATGGGCACTGCAGGGGCCCCCGTAAGAGGGCCCCACCTTGTATTTCAGTGTCTGCTTTGCAGACACTGAAATACGCGACGGGTGCCACTGCACCCGTCGCACCTTCCCACTCCGCCGGCTCAATTCTGAGCCGGAGTCCTCGTGGGAAGGCTGTTTCCCACTGGGCTGGCGGGCGGCCTTTTGGCGGTCGCCCGCCAGCCCAGTGGGAAACCCAGAATGACCGCCGCGGTCTTTCGACCGCGGTACGGTCTTCTGGCGGTTCCCGCTTGGCGGGCGGCGGGAGAATCACCCCCTGTCTCTTCTGCCTTTCTCCATTTTCCAGGATTAGCCTTTCCAGCTTTTAAAATGGAAGTCTACATGCCCATCGGCTAGGAAGACTTCCCTCGCTAGGAAGACTTCTCTTGACACCCAGATGGACAGATCTTGGGGGTCATCCACCCCAAACTGCAGGTCAGTCCAAGTTCTCTCTAGATTGTGTCTGCTGAGATGTTTGGTGAGTGATGTAACTGAGGCACACAGAAGACACCAGTCCTGGACTTTCCTTTTACAACCTGTTATTTTTATATCTGTTAGTCTACTTGGTCCATTAGTACTTCCAAAACTACAGCTCCCAGAATGCATCAGTACTGGTGTATGAATCTCTTATGCCAGGGACCAAGTGGTAGAACTAGGCATGCGTCTATGGCTGCTTCCTGTGAGAGCAAAATGGCCGCAGTTGGGTCTTTATTGTAAAGAAGCGTGTCGTAAGACAAGTGGAAAGTACATCAGATCCTTTACAACATAACTATGAGGGTGTAAAACCCACTGTTTGTGGGATGATGTACGTGATACAAGTACCAGCCTGTGCCTGGTCAACATGCAGATATTGTGACATTTATTCCAACAGTGGTTGCTTGGGGAGCTAGGAAAGCTGTGAGAATCTGGGCAGAATGTGTAACTACACAACACATGCAATTAACATGCGTGCCTTTTCAACAAAGTATTTACCATGCAGATACCTTTGCCACCCATGCCATTACCACGCATAGTAAGTATATGTAAGGTAAGTATAACTTATTATATAAACATATATATATATATATATATATATATATATATATGTGTATATATATATATATATATATATATACATATATATATATATATATGTATATATATAACCCCCCATGTTTTTAATTTCTTCTTAACTTCCCTAAAATTACCTTACCTCCCTTTACCACTGCCCACCCTTAAACCCTATAATTGCCCTTACCACCCTTTACCACTGCCCGCCCCATAACCCTAATATTGCCCATATCTCCCTTTACCACTACCCACCTGAAACCCTAAAATTACTCTTACCTCCCTTTATTTCTACCCAACGCTAAATTTTAACCTTGTTTTAACATGACCGTTACCTGCCTTTAACATAGCCCACTCTCAACTTTAAAATAACACTCACCTCCCTTTATCTCTATCCACACCTTAACCCTTTTTTTAAACTAACATAGTAAATATTTTTATTTAAAGAACATTATACCTGTGTGGTAATGGCCTGTGTGGTAGGGGTACAGATACTTACCTGCATGGTACACACCTGTGTGGTAAAGGCTGTGTGGTAAAGGTCCTGTGTGGTAAAGGTTGTGTGGTGCTTATTTGCATGGTAAAGGCTGCGTCGTAAAGGCTGTTTCTCCCAGCCCACCCATATACCCTAAAATTATCATTACCTCCCTTTACCACTGCTCACACCTTACCACTTTTTATTTTAATTTTAAAAAGATCATATGTGCGTGGCAAAGGCATGTGTGGTAAAGGTGTAAATACTTAATTGCATGGTAATGGCTGTGCGGCAAAGGCCATGCATGGTAAAGGCTGCGCTGTAAAGGCTGTTTCCCATGTAGGCATGGCACAGTATCTGGGGTGGTGTCGCTGGACTATGCTGGCTGACTGTTCTTCTCACTACCTTGTATTTTATTTATTTATTTAAACATGTTTTATTACATGTTTCTACATACCTTACAGGGGCATCATTTGTCAGTGTTTTCACTACCACAAGGAGTGGCGAGCCAGCGTGTGAGGTTGGAACACAGGACAGGCCATTTGGAACTCTGCGAGGATTTCTTTCCCCGCTGGTGTCACAGAATCAATGTCATGTGACCCAAGCAGTGACCCTAAGCATGAAGATGATGATCCAGATTGGTATGACTACATGTGAGAATTATCTAGGTTCATTTTTAGGTTGTGTCTCAAACCACCACCTGTTCCTGTCATTCATGATGGATCTAAAATCATGGGCAGTGATGAGAGTCTCAATAGATACACAACTTTGTTCTAGTATGATCCTCTCTGTGTTAACACAAGTCGGGTTCACAGAAGATCACCTTTACAGGTACATCCGGAGCTCCTTCATTCCTCTATGTCCATGGTCACCAATCTTTCTTGCTTACTCTGGCGCCTGCAATTCTAACATGTCCACCATTTTCTTTGTGCCAAGTTAACGCACTCCAGCTCAGCTGGAAAAAACTATATTTGCTTGTTAAACATGAAATGTCCAAGTGCATATGTATGACTGGACCCTTTGTATGTCTGAATGTGCCTTGGTTACCACACCATCAATACGTATGACTGTGCCTTGGGTTACTACAGCCTTGATATATGTAAAACAGCCTTGGTTACTGCATTGTTGATACATATGAAAGAGCCTTGGTTACTGCACAACCGAAATGTATGAATAAGCCTAGGGTAGAGCACCAATGATATGTATGAACGTGCATTGGGTGACCACAGCCTTCATATGTGTACAAGAACCTTGGTTACTGCACCATCGATATGTGAGAACAAGCCTTTGTTACTACACTGTTGATATGAATGAGTGAACCTTGGTTTCTGCACCAATGATATGTACACGTGAGCCTTGATAACCACACGGTTGATCAAATGAACAAGCCTTAGTTACTATACCCGTGGATGAGCCTTGGTTACCATACCCGTGATATGTATGGACGAGCCATGGTTACCATACCAGTTATATGTATAGACGAGCTTTGGTTACCATACCCGTGATATGTACGGACGAGCCTTGGGAACCATACCTGTGATATGTATGGACGAGCATTGGTTACCTTACCCGTGATATGTATGGACGAGCCTTGGTAACCATACCTGTGATATGTATGGACGAGCCTTGGTTAACATACCTGTGATATGTATGAACGAGCGTTGGTTACCTTACCAGTGATACGTATGGATGAGCCTTGGTTACCATACCTGTGATATATTTGGACGAGCGTTGGTTTTTTATGCTGATGACACACAAAACATCGTGTCTGTCAAAGAAAACAAGAGCTCCCCTCTGGACCTCTTTCGCCAAATAGATGAACATCAATTGTCTAAAACTTAACAGTGACAAGTCAGAAGTTCTCCAAGTCAAGAACCTTCATCCAATTCGGGTCTGCCAGCTGGTGGCGCCCTGAGCATGGCCAGCCTCCATTGCCATCATCTGCAAAAACTTAAAAATCTAAGGACTCGGTTCACTCTAAGCTTTCGCTTAATTGCCAAGTTTCTTAGTTACGTGCTCCCTACTTTGGTCTTCCCAGAATCCTCACAAAGTTCCTTCTTGTACAGCCGCTGGCTTCCTGGAAGACTGTTGTTCACAACTTAATCGCGTCGGCCTTCACTATGGCAACTCTCAGTAGCTTTATCTTCCAAAACATCTTCTTTTTCATCTACAAGTTATCCTAAATGCAGCTGCTACGCTTCTACTCAACATTTCTTGTTACCAGCATCCCTCGGCTTACCTGAAGGAATGACATGAGCTTCCCAGGTCCAAGGCTTCACTTACAAGGTCCTCAGCAAAACCAAGGCCCACCTTCCCTTCATCAGGGTCTACAATCACATTCCACCACAGCCACAGACTGCATAGTTCCCCGCTAAGAAACTGTCTAGCATTGGATATAGCATTTGTGATTTATGAAGCGCTCGTGAAACTAATTCCAGTGATTGTCAAGCCACAGTACACTAAGCACTCAGTAGAGGGGAGAGTGTGAATACAAGGTCCCTCTGCCTTTAGAAGAGGAGTAACAGAATAACCATGTTCACCAGCGAAAGAAGTTGCTTCCTTTAACAGCTGGGCTTATTTTACCTCTAACCAGGCCTAGCAATCAGTAACCAGACATAACTTAGACACAGCTAAACTCTTGATGCAACTATAACCTCCCTGATTATGTGCTAAAAGAATTCCTTTCCACACCGGTGCACTTTGATCCCTAGTTCGTTTGCACTTTTACTAAGCATTTTTGGATGCCATTCACCAATTTGTGACCTGAATTAGGAAAGCGTGCATGAGGATAGTGTGAGGAGAGGGCAGAGAGTGCTTAGGGTTGCAAAGGGTGAGGGCTACCCCAGGGGAAGAAGTCACTGAGAAGAGGGAGCACAGGGTTGCATAGGGAGAGGTTGTCTGTGGGGAGAGGACTTGCAACCCAGGTCACTGGTGAGTCCTGCCAGGCTTCGCCTAACCTGAAAGAGATCCTTAATCAGTGCCTGTCCCCTTGCGGGAGCCTGTGAGAGGTACGTAGGTCGTGTCTGTGGCCTCACTGGAGCAAGTGAGAGGTCCTAAGGCAGCGTCTGTGCCCTCTTTGGAGTCTATGAGGGGTCCTTAGGTATACTTTGTCCTCACTGGAGCCTATGAGGTGTCAGTCTGTAGTATCTGTGCCCCCACTGGATCCTATGAGGGGTCTTTAGGTAGTGTCTGTGTCCCACATTGGAGCCTGTGAGGGTCTGTGCCCTCGCTGGACCCTTTGAGGGGTCTTTAGTTTGTGTCTGTGCCCTCGCAGGAGCCTGTAAGAGATCACATAATGTATGTGCCCTCACTGGAGAGTGTGAGCGTCCTTAGGTAGTGTCTGTGCCCTCACTGGACAGTGTGAGCATCCTTAGCCAGTGTCTGTGCCTTCCCTGGAGCCTGTGAGAGGTCCTAAGGTAATGCCTGTGCCCTTACATGAGCTGGTGAGGGGTCCTTAGGTAGTGTCTGTGCCCTCACTGGAGCCTGTGAGGGGTCCTTAGGTAGTGTCTGTGCCCTCACTGGAGCCTGTGAGGGATCCTTAGGTAGTAACTGTGCCCTCACAGGAGCCTGTAAGAGGTCCTTAGGTAATGTCTGTGCCCTCACTGGACTATGTGAGGTCCTTTGGTAGTGTCTGTGGCCTCCCTGGAGCCTGTGGGGTAATTTGGTATTGTCTGTGTTCCCATTGGAGTCTGTGAGAGGCCCTAAAGTAGTGTCAGTGCCCTCACTAGAGCCTGAGAGGGGTCTTTAGGAAGTGTCTGTGTCTTCACTGGAGCCTGTGAGGCGTCCTAAGGTAGTGCATGTGCCCTCACATGAGCCTGTGAGGGGTCCTAGGGTAGTGTCTGTGCCCTCACTGGAGCCTGTGAGGGGTCCTTAGGTAGTGTCTGTGCCCTCACTGGAGCATGTGAGGGATCCTTAGGTAGTGTCTGTGCCCTCACTGGAGCATGTGAGGGATCCTTAGGTAGTAACTGTGCCCTCACAGGAGCCTGTAAGAGGTCCTTAGGTAATGTCTGTGCCCTCACTGGTCTATGTGAGGTCCTTTGGTAGTGTCTGTGGCCTCCCAGGAGCCTGTGGGGTAATTTGGTATTGTCTGTGTTCCCATTGGAGTCTGTGAGAGGCCCTAAAGTAGTGTCAGTGCCCTCACTAGAGCCTGAGAGGGGTCTTTAGGAAGTGTCTGTGTCTTCACTGGAGCCTGTGAGGCATCCTAAGGTAGTGCATGTGCCCTCACATGAGCCTGTGAGGGGTCCTAAGGTAGTGTCTGTGCCCTCACTGGAGCCTGTGAGGGGTCCTAAGGTAGTGTCTGTGCCCTCACTGGAGCCTGTCAGGGGTCCTAAGGTAGTGACTGTGCCCGCACTGGAGCCAGTGAGAGGTGCAAGGATAGTGTCCGTGCCCTCACCGGAGCCTGTGAGGGGTCCTACTGTAGTGTCTGTGCCCTTACTGGAGCCTGTGCAGGTCATAAGGTAGTGTCCATGCCCTCACTGCAGCCAGTGAGTGGTCCTACGGTAGTGTCTGTGCCCTCACTGGAACCTGTGAGAGGTCCTATGGTAGTGTTTGTGCCCAGGTTAGTCCATGCCCTCACTGGAGCCAGTGAGGAGTCCTAAGGTAGTGTATGTTCCCTTATTGGAACCTGTGAGAGGTCCTATGGTAGTGTCTGCTCACACTGGAGCCTGTGAGTGGTCCTAGGATAGTGTCTGTGCCCTCACTGGAGCCTGTGATGGGTCCTTAAGTAGTGTCTGTCTACCTAAGGACCCCTCATAGGCTCCAGTGAGGGCACAGACACTATCCGAGGGTGCTTACCTACTTCAAAGACAGAAATGGGTATACGTACTGACCTCTGACACTACCAAGCTAGAATCCTTCTGGAATGAGGAAAATCTGCCAGGAAGATGAGCTAGATGCTGTAGGAGGGACTGCCACTCTGTCTGTTGCTTTCTTGTGCTGGTTTGCTGCTTCTGTCCTGTCCTGTCCTGTAGTAGTGGACTTTGTTTTCTACATCCTGCTTCCAAAGGTTCTCCAAGGGCTTAGACTGAACTTGCCTCCTGTTACGAAGTCACAGGGACATCAAAGACTTTACCTACCAGCACCTGGGTTCTCTTGCAGAGAGTCCTGACTTGCCAATTGGTGCCAACTCTGGTTCCTGGACCCTTGGGAGTGAGTTCTGGTCCAACAAGGAAGAAACTAGTGCATGGATGTCCAAAACGACTTCAGGACTGGGGCCGCTCTCTGACTCCACGCCGTTGCCTGCAACGGAGCTGTGTTCCTCATTGAGTGCACCAAGAGGATCCTCTACCGCAGGGCAAACGCCGCTGCAGTGCCTCCTAAGTCCTGCCACAGCGTGTGTCCCGAGTGCTGTGTCACCAACATTCATGACACCTGACTCCGCCGCAGCACCTGTGGCCCCGCGGTGTGATCGAGACACTGTGATTTCGATGCCTCGCATCTCGACCTGCTGGATTCATTGACACCGCCTTGTCGTAAGGACCCGCCGCCTCGCCACTGACGCCGCATCACCTCCCCTGCAACCATAAAGAACAGACGTCTCAATGCCCCTGCCTAGCAGTGAGGAACTGACGGCTCACCGCCCAGGTAGCAGTAAGGAACCAACATCACACCGACTCCAGTGACGCTTCACCACCCGAACTCCATGCAACGTTTTTGTTTCCTCATCGTTTTCCAAGGTACTGTACCTCGGGTACGTGCCACTCCATGACCGGCCCGCAGTCCCTCGCAAGTGGTGTCGGACTGTCGGGAATTACTCCATCAAGCCCCAGTTGGAGCTGTCGTGTTTCTAAGTGATATATTAAGATTTCATCTTTGAACATTTTTATCTATAATTATCTAAGTTGAATTTTTGTCGGTCTGGGCTTGTTTTACTCAGATAACTATTGGCTATTTATCTAACCTGGTTTGGAGTACTTTTGTGGTGTTTTCACTGTGTTACTGTGTTTGTGTGTGTGTGTGTGTCCAAATACTCTACACATTGCCTCTGAGATAAGGCTGACTGCTTGAGGCAAGCTGCCAAGGGGGAGATCAGGGGTTATTTTAGCTGTATGACTTCCTTTCCCTGACTAGAGTGAGGGTCCCTACTTGGACAGGGTGCAAACCGCTGCCAACTAGTCATCCCATTTCTAATATTAGGATAACATTCTATGCTATATGTGATAGGTCAGTACAGCTTTGATTTCACTACCTTGAAACTGGACATATGATGAATTATCACCAGAAAAAGTACATCAGTGTGAACTGAGCCTTTGCATGGGACATGATTCCTGTCAGAGCACTTATTGCATTTACCTTACTGAACAACTTCCCATCATCACATCAAGATGTTGTTTCAGGGAAATGAGCATTTTGGGCAATCTGGGGCTTGTGTGGACACTATAGAGATGTCCTATTGTCAGCCATCATATCTTGTGCCATCCATTCAGAATGCTATGCTACAAGGGCCAAAGTTTATAAGGTGGTCATCTGTCCGACTATATACATGAAGAGGAGGTGTTCATAAGGGAATTCATGGTATAGGTTTTTGCTGTGGTTACCACATCACTGTGACCAAGTATTTTCTGCTATTCCAGCATGTACGCACGTGCTCCTACTAATGATGAAGGCCATGTAGTGAGCCACACAGCTGCAGTAGTCTGTGCCCTTCTGTATTGAATCTGATGGTCAGGTGTGTTTGCGCAGATGCAACCATTTCAATGTGTTATTTCAGGTTTATCCAGGGCAAGCGAAGGAGACAGTGCCAACATTCTTGGGGGAGCATCTAGCCACAGTGTTTCCGGCTACCGGTCTCAGGACACCGAGGGACCCAGCAGCCGAGAGGGAGCAGGGAGTGCCATGAAGGATGCTAGCTCAAGCTCTTCATATTCTGAGTCCTCCTCCAGTGGACACTCCTGAATGGCGACAGACCCCACTGGATCTTTACCATCTTCATCCATGTCTTCCATCAACGGTTCCATCAGCACCCTCCCTGTTGCTCCCCACCCAGTTGGCCAGGCACGCACTCCTAAGAGGGGGCCCATCTCCTTTGCTCCAGGCACCTCAGCCCTTGCCCCTGTTACCCCCGCTGCACAGAGTGAGGAGGCTATTGACCTCCTGAGGACAATCTCCGTGGGTTAGACTGCCATTCTGAATGCCACCCAGGGGTAAGGCAGCCATCCGCAGCAGATGGTGGCCTACCTGGAAGGCATTCATAGTGCAGTGTCTGGCCTGGTCTGCACTGTATGGTCTAACCTCTGTTCAGGACCCCACCGCGTTTTCGATGCATACATGCAGACTGGAATTTTTCTGCCGCTTATCGTGTTGAAATGCGTGACTTTCAAATGCTTATCGGGCATATCACCTCAAAACCTTGAAGTCTCTGTTATGGAAATATAGAATTGGATTCGTGCCTTTTTTGGGATCCTGGTACAAATAATTTGGAGGAAATTCTGAGTGTTTGTGTCTTTGGATGTATGACACAAATTGGAATGAAAACGAGCCTTGAAAAAGTCCTGAGATAGGACAAAACACATATCGGCTGAAGCTCAAATCTATTGGCTGAGAATTTATTGTATCAGAATGCTTGAGATACACAATTTGCTTGGAAACAATTTGGATACGATTTTAGATGTTTTTTTCAAACTTTTTATATTTGTCATAGAATATGTCCTTATGAATGTGTATATCTACAAATAAAATATGATACATATGTCATGATTATACTTATTAAGTAATTGGAATTATAATATTTTTTTGAATATACACCCATATGTTTTTGTTGTTCACTTTGTATTGCATTCCTCTGTATATCTGTACATTTGATTTAATGATTTATTTGAATGTAAAAATGTTTTGCCAGAGTTAGATATTCAGTATCTGAATTATGGTGTGCTCCACTCTTTCTTTGTTTTGCGATTAACTGGTTTGGCCATGGGATTCCAGTATTTACATGTTGGCAACAGATGTACTATAGTGTAGGAGCACCGCAATCATATAAATTTAGAATTGGGAATTTGAGGAATGTGCAGCTAAACAAAGTCACGGTTGTCTCCTTTGTTTCTGAGGACCCTTCCTTTTCCCTGTCCCTGAAACCTCCCAAGCCTCATACCCGAACTCCCAAACAGGATCCCACCCCTCCTGCACCCCAGACCACCTCTCCCACCTCCCAAACCACCCCTAGTATCCACCTATCCACCCCTTCCAAGTCCCAAGCTATCCCATCCAAAAGAGTTTCCACCCCTTCCACATCCTAGACCCCCTCCTAAGCGCTAATCCACCCCTTCCTCTCCCAACCCACCACTTCACATACCAAGTCCAGCCCTCCAACCCAAACATCCCCACCCTAATTAAATCTTAGAGGTGACTGCCTGCCCAATGGATGCCCCTTTCTGAGTAGGTTACCTGGCAGTGTCTGATGAGGCACGTTTTGTGGAACAGCACTGTGCACACAACAATCTATTTGGACTAGCCATTGACCTTTGTATCATGTGTTCTTTTGTTTGATTCACAATTATAAAGAATACATTGATCCTTGTTTTACTTTTCCCTAGCTACTTTTGAGAACATCCAAATGTGACAACAGTTTGATTGGGACACAATGTCATTCTGTCTACACATTATCGCAGGTTATGCTCCACTTATGTTTATAGTGTACTTTGTTGTGTACTAGCACAAACTGTAATGGTATGTGTTGGTGGTAGGCTTTTCTGTGCAGGCATTTATCATGGTAATGAGCACATGCCCCTCCTAATTTGTGTGCTTTCTGACATTGGGATGTGGGACTGCAGGTGTGTTATTTTCCCCTTAAATAGTGATCAATCTGATCAGGTTTGTATATTTTGATTTTGTGCCTAGTACAGGACTTATGTAAGTTAACGGGCACTGTTGCATGGATGTATATGTGGGATGTCTCCAAATAGTTACAGACATTTTTTTGTGGTATTTCAAAGGGTAAACGGTTCAGCTAATCTTGTGCATCGTTAACCTCATTTGTCTTTCACTTCTCCCTATGATGTATGTTGGAGTTGTGTTGACTGTGTGCAAATTAGTCCTTTATTTATTCACACCTGGAGGGTGGTTGGTTGACATGGCTGTTTTTCTTATTTTTGTGACCTGTCCATAGATTTCTGTGTAGCTTACACCTACTTTAGTTGAATGTGGTGAATGCAGTTACTGATGTGTTTGTTTAAGTATCTTGCATTTCCACATTGCACACATATGCATGGCACTAGATGATGCTATTGGTTTTCCATGCTGTACTTTAAGCCAGTGGGTCTGTGCACAGAGACGTTTTGGGGCAGGGACAAAGTCGTCTGTGGCCCAGGGACCCGGACTTTGAGGTGGTCCCCTGATTTAGGTTACCCTGTTCTGCATAGGGTGTTTCCATGGTGGGTTTGCGTTATGTCTTAGCTGTATTATTTAGGAGAGCATTTTACAAATGGGATTGTTTGATGTGCCTGATGTGTGAGTCTATTGCAGTACAGTAGCATAGAAAGTGTGTTTCATTTTCATGTAACATCCATATTTAAGTTTATTGTCTATCAATACTGGGCCTAGCCTGTGAGAAGTTGTAAGGTGTCACAATTATTATTTGCTGTGATGTTAGTGTGGACCTGCTGTTGTGTTAATGTATTGTGGACACACATCACTGCCCCTGTCAATTTTGGGGGCACACATTTCAATTCTGAAGGAGTTCCCTGTGCAGGGTCAGTGAGCTGGCCAAAGAGGACATCAGACAGGTGAGTTGGTAGCAAACATTGTTAGCTGTTCCGGACAGGGATACACAAAATAGTTTTTGTCCCAGGACTCTTCCCCTCTGAAACTTATCTTGCACCTGTCTATGCATCTGATAAGTGGAAAGTAAATGGAAACAGTTGAGATGAGGACTTACTGTTGGTTGTGTCCACAACGGTGTGGGTTTTGCCGGTCATAAAGTAGCAGCAGCAGGACGTGTACGATCAGCTCGATGACTGCAGAGGACGTGTGCAGGTGAGTGAAGGTGAGTTTCTGCCTTTTATTCCTTTTTTTCCACTAGCTCAGGTGTGGAGATTTGGCTTCCACAGTCATGTCAGCAGCTAGCTACATCTTGATTGGACCGGTGATGGAACTGGGGGTCCACCCTCACACATACGTGTTAACGTTCACTGCCGTGGTCTGAATTTCATGGGAGTGACGGTGATGCCACGGTGGTCTTTTGTATATGCACCCACTTAACTTGTAATTGGGCGCGTGGGCCGCCGATTTGGCGGTCAGGAAGAACCACGCCATTTCCACGGCAGTAACTCAACCGCCAAACTCGTAATTAGGCCCTGAGGTAGGAAAGTGCGAACTTTCTAAAAGTGCCAATCGCAAAACTGTAATTTAAAGTCCAACTTTACCACAAGAGAGGATTTTTCATTACAAATCCAAAGACACCAAAATGAATTGGTTACTGTGAGAAAGTAGCCTCTCTCTCTGGCATGGTTACCCCCATTTTTGGCCTGTTGGTCAGTGTGTTTGACTGTGTCACTGGGATCCTGCTAGCCAGGACCCCAATGCTTGTGGTTTGTGTCCTACTTGTCAGTATGTTTCACTGTTTTGTCAGTATGCTTGACTGTGCCACTGGGATCCTGCTAACCAGGACCCCAGTGCTTCTGTTCTCTCTGTTCCCAAATTAGTCGCTACATACTGGTAACCCAATATTTCATCCAAAATTGACATACTGGTCACCCCTTATAAGCCCCTAGTATATGGTACTTAGGTACCCAGGGCATTGGGGCTCCAGGGGATCCCTATGGGCTGCAGCATTTCTTTTGCCACCCACAGGGAGCCCATGCAAAGGCTTCTACAGGACTGCTATTTCAGCCTGTGTGAAATGGTGCATGCACCATTTCACAGCCATTTATACTGCACCAGGTCACTTATAAGTCACCTATATGTCAGGCCTTCCAACCCTGAAGGCTGGGTGCAAAGTACCTGTGTGTGAGAGCACCACTGCACTAGCAGAGGTGCCCCCATGTTGGCCAGGAAAAATTTCCTGGACTTCGTGAGTGCAGGGATGCCATTTTACGCGTGTACTGGTCATAGGTCAATACCTATATCCAGCTTCACAATGGTAACCCCGAATATGGCCATGTAAGGTGTCTAACAACTGTGAATTTTACCCCAATGATGATTCTAGTATTGGTTGTACAACCCCATGCATTCTGGGGGCTCCACAGTGGACCCCCAGTACAACCAAATCAGCCTTCTGAGGTTTTCCAGGATCCCCAGCTGCTGCCACCTCACACCCTCTCCCTTTGGAAATAGGCGTTACAGGCATGGGAGGGGTAGTCTCCTAGAGCCTCTTGAAATGCTTTGAATGGCACAGATGGTGCCCTCCTTGCATAATCCGGTCTTCACCGGTTCAGGTACTCCCAGTCCCTGCTCTGGTGCGAAACTGGACAAAGGAAAGGGGAGTGACCACTCCCCTTTCTATCACCATCCCAGGGGTGGTGCCCAGAGCTCCTCCAGAGTGTCCCTGGGTTTTGCCATCTTGGATTCCAAGATGGTGGGGCACTCTGGGAGCATCTGAGTGGCCAGTGCCAGGAGGTGATGTCAGAGCCCTCCCCTGATAGGTGCTTACCTGGTTAGGTGACCAATCCCCTTTTCAGGGCTATTTAGGGTCTTTCTCCTGGGTGTTTCTTCAGATTCGAATTGCAAGACTCCAGCAGGAATCCTCTGCATCCTTTACTTCATCTTCTACCGATGGAACGGCAGCTGAACCCTCCAGGAACTCTACAAACTGCAACAAAGAAGCAAAGATGACTTTGCAACATTGTACCTTCAGCTCCTGCCAGCAACTACAACTGTTTCCAGGTCGTGCATCTTCCGAGGACTGCCTGTCTTCAGCCTGCACCAGAAGGAATCTCCCGTGGAGTGATGGAGTCACTTCCCTGCTTTAGCAGGTACCTCTCTGCAGCGACGACCGATGGCATGGGTCCCCTCTCCAGACGATGAGCGTGGATCCAGCAACACAGGTGGTGGACTAAAGTGATCCCTGACAGTCCCAAAGTCCAGCTGTCCAACTTTGGTGGAGATAAGGGCTTTCCTCCCCATGCAAGACAGTACCCCTGTGCACCGTGTGAGTTGCAGTTGCCAAGGCTTGTATGCAACCTTCCAAGAAGTTCTCCGTGCACAGCACATCTTAGGCCCCCCAGCACTCCATCCTGCGACGCACAGCTTTCTGAGTGGTTCTCTGGCAGCGTGGGATCCCTTTGTGTCATTGCTGCGTGGGCCTCCAGTTGCACCTGCTTTGTCACTGTGCTGTGGGACTTCTGTGCGTGCTGCCTGGTCTTCTGAGTTGCTGAGAGCCCCCTCTCTCTTCCCCTCCTGGGTAGAGGCCACCAGGTCCCTCCTGGTCCCCGGCAGTGCCATTTTCCACTAACCTCGGGCTTTGCGTGTGCCAAAGCTTGTTGGTGGAATCCAGCGACGCAAACCAGACTGCAATCATCCATCTGGCGTGGGACATACTCAGCACCAACCAGGAACCCGCATCTGTCTTCTTGGGTGCATAACTGACTTTGGGGGTTATTCTAACTTTGGAGGAGTGTTAATCCGTCCCAAAAGTGACGGTAAAGTGACGGATATACCACCAGCCGTATTACGAGTTCCATAGGATATAATGGACTCGTAATACGGCTGGTGGTAAATCCGTCACTTTTCCGTCACTTTTGGGACGGATTAACACCTCCTCCAAAGTTAGAATAACCCCCTTTGTCTTCTCACCAGTGGTTCTTCTTTTGCACCTTCATCCAGGTTAGCATGGGCTCCTGTTCTCCCTAGACTCTTCAGTGCTTCTTGGACTTGGTCCCCTTCTTCCACAGGTCTTCAGGTCCAGGAATCCATTGTTGGTGTCTTGCAGTCTTTTCTGGTTCTTGCATAATCTTCTACCACGACTTCTTTGTGTTTCAGGAAACTTACTGTGATTTACTACTGTTTTCCTGGGCTCTGGTGTGGGTTCTATTACTTACCTTTGGTGTTTTCTTACACTTTCAGCGCCCCCCTACACACTACACTTGCCTAGGTTGGAAACCGACTTTCGCATTCCACTATTTTAGTATATGGTTTGTGTTCCCCCTAGGCCCATTGCAATCTATTGTGATTTTCACTATTTGCAGTGTTTTCTGTTTACTTAACTGTTTTGGGATAATAGTGTATATATTGTGTATATTACTTACCTCCTAAAGGAGTATAGTCTCTAAGGTATTTTGGGCATTTGTGTCACCAAAATAAAGTACCTTTATTTTGGTAACACTGAGTATTTAGTATTTTCTTTCATGTGTGTGAGTACTGTGTCACTACAATGGTACTGCAAGAGCTTTGCATGTCTCCTAGGTCAGCCTTGGCTGCTCAGCTACAGCTACCTCTAAACATCCTGGCTTCTAGACACTGACTACTTTCACTAATAAGGGATAACTGGACCTAGTATAAGGTGTAAGTACCTTTGGCACCCACTACAAACCACGCCAGCCTCCTACAGTTAACTGTTCCTATTTGGAAATTACAGCATACTAGATGTAATACGATAACACCAATGAGAAGTAGGCCTTACAGTAGTGAAAAACTAATTTAAGAGTTGTTCACTACCAGGACAAGTAAAACATAAAGGCACATGCCCAATCTTTTAAATACGCAGCACCCTGTCCATCTGGGCTGGGTCCAGGGCCTACCCTAGGGATGACATATATATTAAATTGGAAGCTTTGGGCCTGGCAAAAGGTTTAGTCTAAAATTGCACACACACACACAGGCTGCAATGGCAGGCCTGAGAAATGTTTTACGGGCTACTTAAGTGGGTAGCAGCATGAGTGCTGCAGGCCCACTAGTAGCATTTAATGTACAGGCCCTGGGTACATTTAGTACCACTTTACTAAGGACTTACAAGTAAATAAATATGTCAACTGGGGTTAAGCTAATGTTATCATGTTTTAAGGAGTGACCACATGCACTTCAGCACTGATTAGCAGAGGTCTAAGGCCAACCAAAACAAGATCAGCAAAAGTAAGAGGAGGAATGCAAAACGTTTGGGGGAAGACCACCCTAAAGCCGACAGATCTAACCGGAGGGATGCAATTTACTATTCCCACTCCAGTCTGAACAACACAAGGGAAAGTGTTGGACCTCGGAGGGGTTAGATTTGCTAGTCCCCCTCCAAACAGTGCAACAGTAGGGAAGTGTTGGACTTCGGAGGGGTTAAATTGACTATTTCCACTCTAGTCTGTGCAACAGCAGGGAAAGTGTTGGATTTCGGAGGGGTAAAATTTACTATTCCCACTCCAAACAGCTCAACAGAAGGGAAAGTGTTGAACTCGGAAGAGGTTATTTTCACTATTCCTCCTGCACTCTAAGCAAGAGTAGGAAAATTACTTCACTTAAAACACATTACATATATGAGTAATATATATATATATATATATTAAACTCTCAATATAAAAATATTAATTAATATGCATGTATATTTATTTAAAAAACTAAAAACAATTATTCAATTTGCATAATTATTATTTATTAAAGGCTTAATTATCAATTGATAAATAATTGGTATTCAATTATTAATTAATTAACTTCCCAACCCTTAGCCCTAGAAACCTAGCAGCCCGCACCTAAAATATAACTAAAAAAAGTATTCCATAATTTACATATCTTAAATTAAATTAAATAATGAATCAACTATTAATAATTAATTGTTAATTATTTTATACCTTAATGAACTTACTACCTACATCCCTACAAACCTACCAGCCCACAACTAAAATATAAGTGAAATACATAAGTATTCCTAGATTTACACATTTAAAATTCATAGTGAAAATAAATCAGTATTACATAATGTACATACTAAATATCAATCATACACCTAAGTATTTTTTTTAATAATTCATGATTAATTACTACCTAAATAACTTCCCACTCTAATTCCCCTACAAAACCAACACCCCACTACAACACTATAAATTACTATCAATAATTAAATAAAAAATAGAAATCACTGAACATTAAAAGATATGGGCCTCATTATGAGTTTGGCGGAAGGGATTGCTCAGTCACAAACATGACGGATATCTCACCCGCCATATCACAAGTTCCACAGGATATAATGGAACTTGTAATACGGCGGGCGGGATATCCGTCACGTTTGTGATGGAGTCATCCCCTTCAGCAAACTCGTAATGAGGCCCTATATCTAAAAAAACGAATAATATTTATATAAACAATAGTAACACATTAAATTAATATATCAACTAAAACACATTAAAATAATTAAAAAACAATATTTTTAAAAACTACATTACTGAAAACGTTATTAAAACATTGCTATTAATGGGGACGTGATCAAGATGGCAGGCTGATTGGACGCACCTTTCTGTTTCTCAGTCCCCGCCCCCGATCGGGTCAAGCTTTGTGCCCTAAAGTCTAAGCAATGTCAACCCACGTGACTGCACCAGCACCGGCGCTGCGACCCCGCGGGGGGCGCTTGCGGGGAAGAGCCGAGACGCAAACAGAGTGGCCCCGTTGCGGCAAAAGCAAGACTGAGCCCGACGAGATTGCTTCCCTTCCATGGGCCCGGCTGCTTGCACGCCACTGATCTCCCACACCCTAGCCTAGATGAGTGATGATGGTGTGGGGAGTTGAGCAGCACAGAACCACACACTGGCGACCGCGCTCCAGTTGAGGTGAGGCCTGACACGTCTTGCTCGCTCTGGTCCCAGGGCCTGCTGCTGGGACTTTCATGAGGCTCCACACTGAGAGAGGGGGGACAACGGGGGTGCTCACAGCCGAGTGATGACTGGGCACTGTCTCTTCACCAGCAGACTTAAAGTTCTTCACGCTGGGCCCGCCCTGACCTAGGGGGCCTTCATTGTCCTCGGAAGCACACCTTCCCAGGCCAGCGGGGGGCCTGGCCATATCACTATGGGCCGAGGCCCTGGGAGAGACACTCGCCTAGTGCTTGTTGAGGGCAGCATAGAAGCTTAGCGGCTGGTAGATGGGGATCACAGTCAGCGGCCCCTGAGGGACCACTCAGTTGCCACAGGTATTTAAAGCATTCAACACCACAGGCATCTTTTGGATGGGGATCCCCATCCAGCATTACCTGGCTACACCCTGAGGTTGCTAATCTCACCCTTAGAGGGGTGCAGACAGCAGCAAAAGCAGCACTTGGGGGCCCCAGGCATAGCAATCCCCAGAACTCTTGCAGGGTTGGAGAGAGATGGTCTGCTGTGACATATAACCCTGGTGTGATTTGCTGCACATCCCCAGTCCACACCTCTGATAGCAGACTCTCTGATCAGCACCAGTGAGCTGCACACCCACGGCCCAGGACCTTCCTGACACTCAACATCCTGCAGCACTGCACCACCCAGAAGGGACATTGTTAGTCTGGGCTAGCTCGGGATCCTGTGAACTGGACGGCCAAGATGCAGGGATCCTCGGAAGGCCCCGGAAGGGACCTAAGGGGTTTACTCATGGAGGAAGCGGCTTGATGGGACACTAGAGGGACTCGGCAAACGCACATCACTACCCAGTGTGATTGGAGGTTCATGAAGGAGCTGCCTACGATGGAGTGCGGAGCTCACTAGTGATGGCTCGGCCTTCCCTCCTGGTGAGGCACACACAGGCTGGCAGGAGTTGCTGAAGAAAGTGCAAGAATAGCCAAGATCCTGGCGAACCGCCTAGCTCAGGTACTTGGCTCTCTAATTAACCCAGACCAGTCTGGCTCCATACCATATTGAGTCACGAGGCACATTTTGAAGAGAGTGATGGGCAGCTTGTTCCGAGAGCCGGGGATACTGTTGACCCGGGACGCCGAAAAGGTCTTTGACTCACTAGAGTGGCCATATATGATGGCAGTCCTCTGCAAGATGGGCTTTGGCCCAAATTTTTTGTCCTGGATCAGCCTGTTATATACACAACCGGTGGCAGGGTCCGAGTCAAAGTGGTCCTATCAGCCCAGTTTGACCTTTCCCAAGGCACCAGGCAGGGTTGTCCGCTCACACCGTTGCTCTTTGCCATTGCCCCCGAACATCTGTCATCCTGGATCATGGTGGACGCCCAGATTAGCGATCTCAGTTGGGAACCAAAATGGAAGGATGTGATTTCACTATACACCCATGATATCCTCTCGTCTGCCTCACGGATCCCCCACACTTGATACAAAGAGCCTTAGAGGTCTAGGAGGTCCTCGGGTTTTTGTATTAATTGGTCTAAATCAGTAGCATTTCCCATAGGGACAGGTACTCTTCCCGTAGATGGAGTTACCCCTTGCGGTGGGTGACTGGACTTTTCAATATCTAGGAATATTTGTGACGTGGAGAGGTGGAAGTTGCCACTCTCCCCTCTGGGGCAGTGCTGCTCTGGGATGGTGGAGTTCCTAGGATAGCTCTTTCCCTACTGACACGTTGCCAGACAGAGGGCGGCACAGATGGTAATTACAATTTGGAAAACAGTGACACATGCACTGGGGTAGAAAGATAGGGTGACACTAAGACCCCCCTTTGAGATTCCGACCTGTTTAGTAGTTTATGGAGCATAGACGGCCATAAGAAATGGGATCTATTGGGAGCCCCCAAATGGGGGAGGCCTGGAGCGATGGGGCACTAATATCTTTTGGCGAACTGCAGGTAGAATATGAGCTTTTGGGGAGTCAATTACTGCGCTATAAACATCTCTGATTCCTCCTTATGGAATGCACTGCATTGAGGGAAGATATTAAGGATGAGACCCACTGGAATGTCAAGTACTGGGATCCCCACTGTCAAACCATTCAGTGTCCTGAATTTACTCCACATTATTGAATAATAGTCTCCAAATGCTAGACCCCCCCTGAAAGGGAAGTGGGAAAGAGACTTGGGTAGACTGGAGAATGATGACTGGAATCAGGCATGTGGGTACCCTAGTGAGGTAGTACATCGAGCAGGCTTGAGACTGATCCAATCAAAAATCTTTCATAGGGCTTACTGTACCCAGACCCCCCTATTTTGAATGACCCGGGTTCCCAATGACCGGTGCTTGCGGGGATGTCACAGACGAGGAACTCAAATCCACACACTTTGCCCGAAACTTTAATCCTGTTGGAAGTGAATAAAGGACGGGATATCAGAGACTCTGGGACTGGAGATACAGCTGACACCACAGATGGTCACTCTGGGAATCTGAGGCGAACAAACTCTAGACCGCTATGCACTGATAGTCAGTAACTTGGCACTCATGGTTGCTCGTAGGGATATACTGATGCAGTGGGGGGCACCCCACCTGCCTACAATGTCAGAATGGGAGAAGGACCTGTACTGGTGCATGGCAGCAGAAAAAAATGTACCAGATGAGAGGATGCCCACGTAAATGGAATAAAATATGGGCCTAATGGACATCGAAGAGGGAGGAAGGGGACTAGAGAAGCAAGGCTGGGACCCAATTTGTTGTAGGATGGAATGGACACCGCCCCAGTGGCTATCTGTGAGGTTAGGCATGAACTAAGCCCAGAGCCTGGTTAGGACTAATGGCTAGACCACTGAAGTCTGGTCCATACAGGACCCAAATGATGAGAACTACAACACTAATAATGCACATCTGTTTGTGCATTTGAGGGAGGTGGAGGGGGCACAGTTAATGATGTTTGTACCTCTTGATAAAACAAATAAAGAGATTTTGTTTTTTTAAATAAAGCAAGATAACGACAAGAAGACATTCAGGCCCAGACGAGACCCTTACATTGGAACTTACCACCTATGACCAGTGGGTTTTCAGGCACCTGCTGGAAAACTAGCTGATTCGTTATCGAGACCTGCCCCGCCTGGGCTGAGACCACATAGAAGCCTTCTGACTGTGCACCTCTCCCGTGCTGAACTCCTACGGATCGGGCGATCAAGGCCGCTGCAAGAGTGAAGAAAGGTCGCTCCCTGAAAGAAATGCTGACCAAGCCTGTCTAGAGATCAACTGCCACCGCCCAGTCCAGAACACCCACCAGACAGCGAAGATACAGAGGGGTCGGTAACTCGATCCTGCCTAGAGGCCTTGTTTGCATCCCTCTGCAATGACCTTCTGACAGTCAAAAAAGACTTACCAATTTACTTCAAGTAGGTCCACTGAGATCTTTAAAAAGTAGGTGACAAGGTCTCTACTCCAGCCTTCTTGGCTGAGTTAGAGGCCGCTGTCCAGGTGGCAAAGTTCTGCATTAATGTCCATAAATCACAGGCCCGTAACCTTTCGGTGTGTCTGGTGATGGAGGCACAGCTCGCATGTCAATACCCAATCCAATGGGCAGCTACCTCCATCCCCTATTTGGGGATTCAATTGGCCTATTCGGTATAAGCAAACGAGACCCTAAACTATAGGGTATTGCTTGACCTGACCAGGTGGAAGCAATATTTGCTCTCCTGGCTCAGCCATGTGGCCGCCCTAAAGATGACTGCTCTGCCTAAAATCCTGTTTTTGTTCCAAGCTCTCCCAGTGGCACCTCCTGCAGGACTGATTCAGTCCCTACAAGGGGAAATGAACCACTTTATTTGGGCTGAGGTGCAATCCCGGATGAGGAGGGAACAGAGTTACAGACCCCAAAGCAAAGGAGATCTGGGTATCCTAAATCTCTTACAGTACTATCAAGCAGCGCAGATCTGGTATATGGTAGAATGGACCAGAGAGGAATCCGAGAAGCAATGGTTGTATATGGATTGGACACTCGCTAGGCAGCACTTATGGAAAGTCCCTTTCTTGAAAAAGCTGCACCAACCGAGGAGTCTTTACTCCTCCCCTGTAACTCGAGCCACATAGAAGGTGTGGGACCAGGTGGGACTACGTAAGGGCTTATCCTCATTTCCCTCCCCATTAATGCCGATTGTGGGTAATACTGACTTCACTGCAGGCTTAGACCAGGCGGAATTTCTGCCATGACAGCGAGCAAGTTGACACTCCCTGGAATACATGTTCGACGAAGAGGGCCCACTTCCCTTTGACCAGCTTTGCTCAGATTACGTGTTGCAGAAATCACAGAGAATGCACAACTTACAAGGCTGGCACTGCCTTGCACACCCGACGATTCAAACACGGGTGCATCAATCCCTTACAGCTTTCGAGAAATGGTTGGTGATGAAAACCTCAGATAGGTGTCTAGTCACTGAACTGTACAGCATCTTACATCAGGCCACTCCACAGGGTAAAACAGTGAGCTAGAAAAGATGGGAGTTACAATTGGGGAGACAATTGACAAATAAGGAATGGGAGGAGATGTATTATAGAGCTATACACACTGCACGCAACACAGCCACCATCAAAACAGCCACTAAGATAGTCACATATTGGGATCTCACGCAGGTGCACCTACATAAAGGTAACCCAGCGCAGAGTGCCAATTGCTGGAGAGGCTGTGGATCCCCCAGGACATTGCTCCACTTGCTGTGGGATTGTCCTAAGCTTGTAAGGTACTGGGACACAATTCTTGATGATATTGACACACATTTAGATACACAATTGCCACAATTCCCTGCTTACACAATTGTGGAGCTTCCAAATGTGCCACCTTCCTGCTAAAATCCCGCAGTGGGAGACAGATTGGATTGGCCTTAGAAGCAGCACTCCAGACTACCTTAAGACACTAGGGGACATGGCACATTCCATCACATCAGGGATGGATGCATCCCCTATGGCATCTATTGAGAAGCTTACCCTTACTCTTACAGTGTAGGGTAACTCCTATATGGAGCTCTGGTGCCCATATATCGCCTTACTCTCAGCAGAATTTAAGGAACTCAAATGCCCCAAATACCTGTTTATCATGCATGACAGATAATGCCACCCCTTCACAATCCGAAGATGACAACTAGGATGAGTACCATTGAGTCATGAAGTGCCACACTCTTATCATGCTGAGTACTATAGGTGGAGGGAGTGAAAGGGGGGCTTTTGATGGGATGTATTGGTGTTTTGGTTATAAATGTGGTATTTGTAAAGAGAGCTGTGACGCTCTCTGTATTCCCTGTTTTCCTTGTTTCTGAACTAGGAAACACAAATCAAGAGATCTGAACCATAAAACAATATTAATTACCCCAAGCAGAAGGACCTGTGGGAATTGTGGCATGGTACATCGCACGTCCATCACCTGGCCAGCACACAGAAAGGCGTGCCTGAAGTATGGTTGCGCCAATCATTTTGGTAACGTTTTCAGCAGCAGCCCGGCAGCAAAGACCAAGCAATCGGGAACGAAAGCAACCAACACTCTGTCAGCTATCAGTGGAAGACAGTGCAGAAGGCCAGGCTGACCCTAACGATCAGGAGACCAATAACCCAGAGAATGATGACGATGAAGAAGCATTTACAATCTCATTCACAGGCCAAGACAATCAACAGAAAAGACCTCCCCCAATGTGCCAGGTCGAGATTGGCGAAATTCCAATCACAGTTCTCATTGATACTGGTGCCTCGGTGAATGTCATAGACACTACACAGTTCAGCAAGCTACGTCCCTGACCAAACATCACACCTACAAAAGCCAGAATCTACACCTATAGAGGCACTGACCACAATCCTGCTGAAAGACATGATAGAAGTTATGATCAAAAATGGCGACTCGAAAACACAAGCCAAATTCCATATCACGAGGGGCAGCACTGGCACCTTACTGGGGTGCCATATGGCCAAAGATTTAGGGTTAGTTTTCTTCGCCAAGCAAGTCCACCAGTCCTATTCAGACATCACAGCTGCGTTCTCATAAATGTTTCAGGGCCTTGGCTGCCTGAAAGAGAAGAAAATCCAGCTACACATAGATGAGACAGTGTGAAGAGTGGCCTTGTGACACAGTAGAATGCCATTTAATTTACATCCCCTTGTTGAAAAGGAGCTTGAGCAGTTGGAGAAGCTAGGGGTGATAAAAAGGGTCACAGGACCCATGCCTTGGGTATCGCCAGCTGGTGACTGTAGGAGGCTGGACTGGCTTGTAGTGAGTACCAAGGGGTACTGGCACCTTGCACCAGGCCCAGTTATCCCTTATTAGTGTATAGGGTGTCTAGCAGCTTAGGCTGATAGATAATGGTAGCTTAGCAGAGCAGCTTAGGCTGAACTAGGAGACGTGTGAAGCTACTACAGTACCACTTAGTGTCATATGCACAATATCATAAGAAAACACAATACACAGTTATACTAAAAATAAAGGTACTTTATTTTTATGACAATATGCCAAAGTATCTCAGAGTGTACCCTCAGTGAGACGATAGGAAATATACACAAGATATATATGCACAATAGCAAAAATATGCAGTATAGTCTTAGAAAACAGTGCAAACAATGTATAGTTACAATAGGATGCAATAGGGACACATAGGGATAGGGGCAACACAAACCATATACTCCAAAAGTGGAATGCGAACCACGAATGGACCCCAAACCTATGTGACCTTGTAGAGGGTCGCTGGGACTATTAGAAAATAGTGAGAGTTAGAAAAATAACCCACCCCAAGACCCTGAAAAGTGAGTGCAAAGTGCACTAAAGTTCCCCTAAGGATAAAGAAGTCGTGTTAGAGGAATAATGCAGGAAAGACACAAACCAACAATGCAACAACGATGGATTTCCAATCTAGGGTACATGTGGAACAAGGGGACCAAGTCCAAAAGTCACAAGCAAGTCGGAGATCGGCATATGCCCAGGAAATGCCAGCTGTGGATGCAAAGAAGCTTCTACTGGACAGAAGAAGCTGTGGTTTCTGCAGGAACGAAAAGGGCTAGAGACTTCCCCTTTGGTGGACAGATCCCTCTCGCCGTGGAGAGTCGTGCAGAAGTGTTTTCCCGCCGAAAGAACGCCAACAAGCCTTGCTAGCTGCAAATAGTGCAGTTAGCGTTTTTGGATGCTGCTGTGGCCCAGGAGGGACCAGGAGGTCGCAAATTGGACCAGGAGGTAGAGGGGACGTCGAGCAAGACAAGGAGCCCTCTTAGCAGCAGGTAGCACCCGGAGAAGTGCCAGAAACAGGCACTACGAGGATGCGTGAAACGGTGCTCACCCGAAGTTACACAAAGGAGTCCCACGTCGCCGGAGACCAACTTAGAAAGTCGTGCAATGCTGGTTAGAGTGCCGTGGACCCAGGCTTGGCTGTGCACAAAGGACTTCTGCCGGAAGTGCACAGGGGCCGGAGTAGCTGCAAAAGTCGCGGTTCCCAGCAATGCAGTCTAGCGAGGTGAGGCAAGGACTTACCTCCACCAAACTTGGACTGAAGAGTCACTGGACTGTGAGGGTCACTTGGACAGAGTTGCTGGATTCGAGGGACCTCGCTCGTCGTGCTGAGAGGAGACCCAAGGGACCGGTAATGCAGCTTTTTGGTGCCTGCGGTTGCAGGGGGAAGATTCCGTCGACCCACTGGAGATTTCTTCGGAGCTTCTAGTGCAGAGAGGAGGCAGACTACCCCCACAGCATGCACCACCAGGAAAACAGTCGAGAAGGCAGCAGGATCAGCGTTACAGAGTTGCAGTAGTCGTCTTTGCTACTATGTTGCAGTTTTGCAGGCTTCCAGCGCGGTCAGCAGTCGATTCCTTGGCAGAAGGTGAAGAGAGAGATGCAGAGGAACTCGGATGAGCTCTTGCATTCGTTATCTCAAGTTTCCCCAGAGACAGAGACCCTAAATAGCCAGAAAAGAGGGTTTGGCTACCTAGGAGAGAGGATAGGCTAGCAACACCTGAAGGAGCCTATCAGAAGGAGTCTCTGACGTCACCTGGTGGCACTGGCCACTCAGAGCAGTCCAGTGTGCCAGCAGCACCTTTGTTTCCAAGATGGCAGAGGTCTGGAGCACACTGGAGGAGCTCTGGACACCTCCCAGGGGAGGTGCAGGTCAGGGGAGTGGTCACTCCCCTTTCCTTTGTCCAGTTTCGCGCCAGAGCAGGGCTAAGGGGTCCCCTGAACCGGTGTAGACTGGCTTATGCAGAATTGGGCACATCTGTGCCCAAGAAAGCATTTCCAGAGGCTGGGGGAGGCTACTCCTCCCCTGCCTTCACACCATTTTCCAAAGGGAGAGGGTGTAACACCCTCTCTCAGAGGAAGTTCTTTGTTCTGCCATCCTGGGCCAGGCCTGGCTGGACCCCAGGAGGGCAGATGCCTGTCTGAGGGGTTGGCAGCAGCAGCAGCTGCAGTGAAACCCCAGGAAAGGCAGTTTGGCAGTACCAGGGTCTGTGCTACAGACCACTGGGATCATGGGATTGTGCCAACTATGCCAGGATGGTATAGAGGGGGCAATTCCATGATCATAGACATGTTACATGGCCATATTCGGAGTTACCATTGTGAAGCTACATATAGGTAGTGACCTATATGTAGTGCACGCGTGTAATGGTGTCTCCGCACTCACAAAGTCCGGGGAATTGGCCCTGAACAATGTGGGGGCACCTTGGCTAGTGCCAGGGTGCCCTCACACTAAGTAACTTTGCACCTAACCTTTACCAGGTAAAGGTTAGACATATAGGTGACTTATAAGTTACTTAAGTGCAGTGTAAAATGGCTGTGAAATAACGTGGACGTTATTTCACTCAGGCTGCAGTGGCAGGCCTGTGTAAGAATTGTCAGAGCTCCCTATGGGTGGCAAAAGAAATGCTGCAGCCCATAGGGATCTCCTGGAACCCCAATACCCTGGGTACCTTAGTACCATATACTAGGGAATTATAAGGGTGTTCCAGTAAGCCAATGTAAATTGGTAAAATTGGTCACTAGCCTGTTAGTGACAATTTGGAAAGAAATGAGAGAGCATAACCACTGAGGTTCTGGTTAGCAGAGCCTCAGTGAGACAGTTAGTCACTACACAGGTAACACATTCAGGCACACTTATGAGCACCGGGGCCCTGGTGAACAGGGTCCCAGTGACACATACAACTAAAACAACATATATACAGTGAAAAATGGGGGTAACATGCCAGGCAAGATGGTACTTTCCTACACAACCCCCCCCCCAAACGAAGGACAATAAGACTAGCCATGACCTGATGAGTCTTCATTGTCTAAGTGGAAATATCTGGAGAGTCCATCTGCATTGGAGTGGCTACTCCCAGGTCTATGTTCCACTGTATAGTCCATTCCCTCTAGGGATATGGACCACCTCAACAATTTAGGATTTTCACCTTTCATTTGTTTTAGCCAAAGTAGAGGTTTGTGGTCTGTTTGAACAATGAAGTGAGTGCCAAACAGGTATGGCCTCAACTTCTTCAGAGCCCAGACCACAGCAAAGGCCTCCCTCTCTATGGCAGACCAACGCTTTTCTCTAGGGGTCAACCTCCTAATAATAAAAGCAACAGGTTGATCCTGGTCCTCAGAATTAAGTTGTGATAGGACTGCCCCTACTCCTAATTCAGATGCATCAGTTTGGACATATAATTTTTTAGAGTAACAAGGGCTTTTCAGGACAGGTGCAGAGCACATGGCCTGCTTCAGCTCCTCAAAAGCTTTCTGACAGTTTGCTGTCCATAATACCTTTTTAGGCATTTTCTTGGATGTGAGGTCATTAAGAGGGGCTGCAATGGAGCCATAGTTCTTAATGAACCTCCTGTAATACCCAGTGAGGCCTAGGAAGGCTCTCACCTGAGTCTGAGTGGTAGGGGGAACCCAATCAATAATTGTTTGGATTTTCCCCTGCAGTGGTGCAATCTGTTCCCCACCAACAAGGTGTCCCAGATAAACCACCTTACCCTGCCCTATCTGGCACTTTGAAGCCTTGATAGTGAGGCCTGCCTTTTGCAGGGCCTCCAAAACTTTCCATAGGTGGACCAGGTGATCATCCCAGCTGGAGCTAAAGACAGCTATATCGTCCAAATATGCTGCACTGAAAGCCTCCAGCCCTTGCAGAACTGTGTTCACCAACCTCTGAAAAGTGGCAGGTGCATTTTTCAATCCAAAAGGCATTACAGTGAACTGGTAATGTCCTCCAATGGTTGAAAATGCAGTTTTAGGTTTAGCATCTTCTGATAATTTGATCTGCCAATACCCTGCAGTCAAATCAAAAGTGCTTAGATACTTGGCAGATGCCAGTGTATCTATGAGCTCATCTGCCCTGGGTATAGGGTGAGCATCAGTTTTGGTTACCAGGTTGAGACCTCTATAGTCTACACAAAACCGCATTTCCTTCTTTCCATCTTTGGAATGGGGTTTTGGTACAAGTACCACAGGAGAAGCCCATGGACTTTCAGAGTGCTCAACCACTCCTAGTTCTAACATTTTCTGCACCTCTTGCTTTATGCAGTCCCTGACATGGTCAGGCTGCCTATAGATCTTACTTTTGACAGGTAAACTGTCTCCAGTATCTATAGTGTGCTCACACCAAGAAGTGGTACCTGGCACAGTAGAGAAGAGTTCAGAGAATTGATCTAGGAGATTTATGCAATGGTCTTTCTGCTCAGCAGTAAGACAATCAGCCAAAACTACACCTTCCACAAGAGCATCTTGTTCTGTGGAAGAGAAGAGATCAGGTAGAGGATCACTGTCTTCTTCCTGTCCCTCATCAGTTGCCATGAGCAGGGTGAGATCAGCCCTGTCATAGTAGGGTTTCAGGCGGTTGACATGGAGCACCCTAAGGGGACTCCTGGCAGTGCCTAAGTCAACTAAATAGGTGACTTCTCCCTTCTTTTCAACAATTGTGTGGGGTCTACTCCATTTATCTTGGAGTGCTCTTGGGGCCACAGGCTCCAAGACCCACACTTTCTGCCCTGGTTTGTACTGAACCAAAACAGCCTTCTGATCATGCCATTGCTTCTGGAGCTCTTGGCTGGCCTGAAGGTTTTTACTGGCCTTTTTCATATACTCAGCCATCCTTGATCTGAGGCCAAGTACATAATCCACAATATCTTGCTTTGGAGCTTTTAAAGGTTGTTCCCAACCCTCCTTGACAAGTGTTAGTGGACCCCTAACAGGGTGACCAAAGAGGAGTTCAAAGGGGCTGAAGCCCACTCCTTTCTGGGGTACCTCCCTGTAGGCAAAAAGGAGGCATGGTAACAGGATATCCCATCTCCTGCGGAGTTTTTCAGGGAGACCCATAATCATGCCTTTGAGAGTTTTATTAAATCTCTCCACCAGTCCATTTGTTTGTGGATGATAGGGTGTAGTGAACTTGTAAGTGACACCACACTCCTTCCACATGGCCTTTAAGTATGCAGACATGAAATTGCTTCCCCTGTCTGATACTACTTCCTTTGGGAAGCCCACCCTAGAAAATATTCCTAGGAGGGCCTTTGCCACTGCAGGTGCTGTACTGGTCCTTAAAGGAATTGCTTCAGGGTATCTTGTGGCATGGTCCACTACCACCAAGATAAACCTATTGCCTGAAGCAGTAGGAGGGTCAAGGGGGCCAACTATGTCAACCTCTACCCTTTCAAAGGGAACCCCAACCACAGGCAGTGGGATAAGGGGTGCCTTTGGAGTGCCACCTGTCTTGCCACTGGCTTGACAGGTTTCACAGGACTTACAAAATTATTTTGTGTCCTCAGACATCCTAGGCCAATGAAACAAGGGGACAAGTCTGTCCCAAGTTTTCATTTGTCCCAGGTGTCCAGCTAGGGGAATGTCGTGGGCTAGAGTTAGGAGGAACTTTCTGTACTCCTGAGGAATCACTAATCTCCTGGCAGTTCCAGGTTTAGGATCCCTTGCTTCAGTGTACAAGAGATTGTCCTCCCAGTAAACTCTGTGAGAGTCACTGACATCCCCATTAGCCTGTTTGACAGCTTGCTGTCTTAGACCCTCTAATGTGGGACAGGTTTGCTGTGCCACACTCAGCTCCTCCCTGGCAGGCCCCCCTTCACCCAAAAGCTCAGCACTGTCTGCTTCCAGCTCCTCTGGTGTAGGTTCTGCACAGGGTGGACATTCTTCTTCCTCAGAAGTAGAATCCACTGTAGAGGGAGGGATAGTAGGAAGTGGTTTGCTTCTACTAGCCCTAGCTTTAGGGAGCACTTGGTCCATTGTTCCAGGATCCAAGCTTCCCTGTCCTTTTTGCTTTTTGGCCTGACCCCTGGTTAAAGCAAAAATATGCCCTGGGATGCCCAGCATTGCTGCATGGGCCTCCAACTCCACATCTGACCAAGCTGATGTCTCCAAATCATTTCCTAGTAGACAGTCTACAGGTAAATCTGTGGCTACCACAACCTTCTTTGGACCAGTAACCCCCCCCCCAGTTGAGATTAACAACAGCCATGGGGTGGCTAAGTGTGTTGTTGTGAGCATCGGTTACTTGGTACTGGTGACCAAGTAGGTGTTGTTCAGGGTGGACCAGTTTCTCTATGACCATAGTCACACTGGCTCCAGTGTCCCTGTAGGCCTGAACCTCAACACCATTTATTAGGGGTAGCTGCTTGTACTTATCCATATTAAGGGGACAAGCAACTAAGGTGGCTAAATCAATAGCCCCCTCAGAGACTAACACAGCCTCTGTGGCCTCCCTAACAAGGCCAACCCCAACTAAGTTATCAATAGTGAGCCCAGCTACTCCCTTGGATTGGCTATTAGTAGGTTTTCTCCCACCACCACTGCTATTAGTAGGGACACTAGGGGTAGCAGTAGGGGTTGTAGTGGTAGGAGGCTTGGTGCTTTTCTTTGGACAACTGGGATCTGTTGTCCAATGGCCTTTTACTTTACATAAATAGCTCCATGGTTTATTTTCTTTGTTTTGATTAAAGGAGGATTTGGACCCACCACCCCCACCAGAGTGTTTTTGTGGGCCTGATGAAGACTCATTTTTAGATTTGTCCCCACCCTTGTCAGAAGACTTACCATCCTTCTTTTTGTTGCCATCTTTGTCACCCCCTGTATGAACTTTTCTGTTCACCCTTGTTCTGACCCATTTGTCTGCCTTCTTTCCCAATTCTTTGGGAGAGGTCAGATCAGAGTCCACCAAGTACTGGTGCAACAAATCAGACACACAATTATTAAGAATATGCTCTCTCAGGATCAAGTTATACAGGCTGTCATAATCAGTAACTTTACTGCCATGTAACCACCCCTCCAAGGCCTTCACTGAATGGTCAATGAAATCAACCCAGTCTTGTGAAGACTCCTTTTTGGTCTCTCTGAACTTTATGCTGTACTGTTCAGTGGTTAAACCATAACCATCCAGGAGTGCATTCTTAAGAACTGTAAAATTATTGGCATCACTTTCTTTCACAGTAAGGAGCCTATCCCTACCTTTTCCACTAAATGATAGCCATAGGATAGCAGCCCACTGCCTTTGAGGGACATCCTGTACAACACAGGCCCTCTCAAGTGCAGCAAACCACTTGTTAATGTCATCCCCCTCCTTATAAGGGGGAACTATCTTATGCAGATTCCTGGAATCATGCTCTTTTGCAGGATGACTATGGGGAATACTGCTGCTGCCACCATGGGTTTCTAAACCCAGTTTCTGTCTCTCCTTCTCTACTTCTAAAGTCTGTCTATCCAAATCCAGCTGTTGCTTCTTGAGCTTCAGTCTGGTTTGTTCCACTCTCAATCTATTGAGCTCCCTTTCTAACAATCTGTCATCAGGGTGGGTGGGAGGGACATGCCTTGAAACAGAGGTATGGTGAGAATGGACAGAAGGAGACCTGTCCCTTACAGAGGGCACCCTAACAGCTTGGCTAACAGAAACATCAGTACCACTGTGGTGAGAATAAATGCTTTTGCTATGATGTGAGACAACACTATTTGTATGGTGTGGCACTTCATCATTACCAACTATGCTAGACTGTCTAGTAATGGGCAGGCTTTGAAGTTTCTTTCCTGAATCTTTTCCTGGGGGAGTCCCTGGATCAGATTGGGAACCATTAGCTACTTTTTCTACAGATGGGGCACTTCTAGCCTTATCCTGTTCTCTAAGCATGTTAAGTAACAGTTCCAAGGAAGGATTCTTCCCTACACTCAAACCTCTCTCTATGCAAAGACTCCTTGCTCCTTTCCAGCTAAGGTGATCATATGCAAGTTTGGACAGATCAACATTTTGGCCTGTGCCAGACATTTTTAGAGAGAGTTAAAAGTGATAGCTAAAGATAAAAAGTTTGTCAGAGCTTTTAGAAAGACAGAGAAAAAAAACTTTTTAAACTTTTTAGAACTTTTTAGAAAGTTAGAAGTACTTTTCAGCACTTAGAAAAGAGTGAAAAGAGGAAATGCAAAACTTTTTGGCTATGTGTATATACACTGAACTTGTTTTGTATATTTTTCTCTTATGGAAAGTACAATGACAAGAGTGGCAAGTAGTCTCAAAGCACTTATCCCACCGCTGCACAACCAATGTAGGAGGCTGGACTGGCTTGTAGTGAGTACCAAGGGGTACTTGCACCTTGCACCAGGCCCAGTTATCCCTTATTAGCATATAGGGTGTCTAGCAGCTTAGGCTGATAGATAATGGTAGCTTAGCAGAGCAGCTTAGGCTGAACTAGGAGACGTGTGAAGCTACTACAGTACCACTTAGTGTCATATGCACAATATCATAAGAAAACACAATACACAGTTATACTAAAAATAAAGGTACTTTATTTTTATGACAATATGCCAAAGTATCTCAGAGTGTACCCTTAGTGAGAGGATAGGAAATATACACAAGATATATATACACAATAGCAAAAATATGCAGTATAGTCTTAGAAAACAGTGCAAACAATGTATAGTTCCAATAGGATGCAATGGGGACACATAGGGATAGGGGCAACACAAACCATATACTCCAAAAGTGGAATGCGAACCACGAATGGACCCCAAACCTATGTGACCTTGTAGAGGGTCGCTGGGACTATTAGAAAATAGTGAGAGTTAGAAAAATAACCCACCCCAAGACCCTGAAAAGTGAGTGCAAAGTGCACTAAAGTTCCCCTAAGAATAAAGAAGTCTTGTTAGAGGAATAATGCAGGAAAGACACAAACCAACAATGCAACAACGATGGATTTCCAATCTAGGGTACCTGTGGAACAAGGGGACCAAGTCCAAAAGTCACAAGCAAGTCGGAGATGGGCATATGCCCAGGAAATGCCAGCTGTGGATGCAAAGAAGCTTCTACTGGACAGAAGAAGCTGAGGTTTCTGGAGGAACGAAAAGGGCTAGAGACTTCCCCTTTGGTGGACGGATCCCTCTCGCCGTGGAGAGTCGTGCAGAAGTGTTTTCCCGACGAAAGAACGCCAACAAGCCTTGCTAGCTGCAAATCGTGCGGTTAGCGTTTTTGGATGCTGCTGTGGCCCAGGAGGGACCAGGAGGTCGCAAATTGGACCAGGAGGTAGAGGGGACGTCGAGCAAGAAAAGGAGCCCTCTTAGCAGCAGGTAGCACCCGGAGAAGTGCCAGAAACAGGCACTACGAGGATGCGTGAAACGGTGCTCACCCGAAGTTACACAAAGGAGTCCCACGTCGCCGGAGACCAACTTAGAAAGTCGTGCATTGCAGGTTAGAGTGCCGTGGACCCAGGCTTGGCTGTGCACAAAGGATTTCTGCCGGAAGTGCACAGGGGCCGGAGTAGCTGCAAAAGTCACGGTTCCCAGCAATGCAATCTAGCGAGGTGAGGCAAGGACTTACCTCCACCAAACTTGGACTGAAGAGTCACTGGACTGTGGGGGTCACTTGGACAGAGTTGCTGGATTCGAGGGACCTCGCTCGTCGTGCTGAGAGGAGACCCAAGGGACCGGTAATGCAGCTTTTTGGTGCCTGCGGTTGCAGGGGGAAGATTCCGTCGACCCACGGGAGATTTCTTCGGAGCTTCTAGTGCAGAGAGGAGGCAGACTACCCCCACAGCATGCACCACCAGGAAAACAGTCGAGAAGGCGGCAGGATCAGCGTTACAGAGTTGCAGTAGTCGTCTTTGCTACTATGTTGCAGTTTTGCAGGCTTCCAGCACGGTCAGCCGTCGATTCCTTGGCAGAAGGTGAAGAGAGAGATGCAGGGGAACTCGGATGAGCTCTTGCATTCGTTATCTCAAGTTTCCCCAGAGACAGAGACCCTAAATAGCCAGAAAAGAGGGTTTGGCTACCTAGGAGAGAGGATAGGCTAGCAACACCTGAAGGAGCCTATCAGAAGGAGTCTCTGACGTCACCTGGTGGCACTGGCCACTCAGAGCAGTCCAGTGTGCCAGCAGCACCTTTGTTTCCAAGATGGCAGAGGTCTGGAGCACACTGGAGGAGCTCTGGACACCTCCCAGGGGAAGTGCAGGTCAGGGGAGTGGTCACTCCCCTTTCCTTTGTCCAGTTTCGCGCCAGAGCAGGGCTAAGGGGTCCCCTGAACCGGTGTAGACTGGCTTATGCAGAATTGGGCACATCTGTGCCCAAGAAAGCATTTCCAGAGGCTGGGGGAGGCTACTCCTCCCCTGCCTTCACACCATTTTCCAAAGGGAGAGGGTGTAACACCCTCTCTCAGAGGAAGTTCTTTGTTCTGCCATCCTGGGCCAGGCCTGGCTGGACCCCAGGAGGGCAGATGCCTGTCTGAGGGGTTGGCAGCAGCAGCAGCTGCAGTGAAACCCCAGTAAGGGCAGTTTGGCAGTACCAGGGTCTGTGCTACAGACCACTGGGATCATGGGATTGTGCCAACTATGCCAGGATGGCATAGAGGGGGCAATTCCATGATCATAGACATGTTACATGGCCATATTCGGAGTTACCATGGTGAAGCTACATATAGGTAGTGACCTATATGTAGTGCACGCGTGTAATGGTGTCCCCGCACTCACAAAGTTCAGGGAATTGGCTCTGAACAATGTGGGGGCACCTTGGCTAGTGCCAGGGTGCCCTCACACTAAGTAACTTTGCACCTAACCTTTACCAGGTAAAGGTTAGACATATAGGTGACTTATAAGTTACTTAAGTGCAGTGTAAAATGGCTGTGAAATAACGTGGACGTTATTTCACTCAGGCTGCAGTGGCAGGCCTGTGTAAGAATTGTCAGAGCTCCCTATGGGTGGCAAAAGAAATGCTGCAGCCCATAGGGATCTCCTGGAACCCCAATACCCTGGGTACCTCAGTACCATATACTAGGGAATTATAAGGGTGTTCCAGTAAGCCAATGTAAATTGGTAAAATTGGTCACTAGCCTGTTAGTGACAATTTGAAAGTAATGAGAGAGCATAACCACTGAGGTTCTGGTTAGCAGAGCCTCAGTGAGACAGTTAGTCACTACACAGGTAACACATTCAGGCACACTTATGAGCACCGGGGCCCTGGTGAACAGGGTCCCAGTGACACATACAACTAAAACAACATATATACAGTGAAAAATGGGGGTAACATGCCAGGCAAGATGGTACTTTCCTACACAACCCCCCCCCCCAAACGAAGGACAATAAGACTAGCCATGACCTGATGAGTCTTCATTGTCTAAGTGGAAATATCTGGAGAGTCCATCTGCATTGGAGTGGCTACTCCCAGGTCTATGTTCCACTGTATAGTCCATTCCCTCTAGGGATATGGACCACCTCAACAATTTAGGATTTTCACCTTTCATTTGTTTTAGCCAAAGTAGAGGTTTGTGGTCTGTTTGAACAATGAAGTGAGGCCAAACAGGTATGGCCTCAACTTCTTCAGAGCCCAGACCACAGCAAAGGCCTCCCTCTCTATGGCAGACCAACGCTTTTCTCTAGGGGTCAACCTCCTAATAATAAAAGCAACAGGTTGATCCTGGTCCTCAGAATTAAGTTGTGATAGGACTGCCCCTACTCCTAATTCAGATGCATCAGTTTGGACATATAATTTTTTAGAGTAACAAGGGCTTTTCAAGACAGGTGCAGAGCACATGGCCTGCTACTGCTCCTCAAAAGCTTTCTGACAGTTTGCTGTCCATAATACCTTTTTAGGCATTTTCTTGGATGTGAGGTCATTAAGAGGGGCTGCAATGGAGCCATAGTTCTTAATGAACCTCCTGTAATACCCAGTGAGGCCTAGGAAGGCTCTCACCTGAGTCTGAGTGGTAGGGGGAACCCAATCAATAATTGTTTGGATTTTCCCCTGCAGTGGTGCAATCTGTTCCCCACCAACAAGGTGTCCCAGATAAACCACCTTACCCTGCCCTATCTGGCACTTTGAAGCCTTGATAGTGAGGCCTGCCTTTTGCAGGGCCTCCAAAACTTTCCATAGGTGGACCAGGTGATCATCCCAGCTGGAGCTAAAGACAGCTATATCATCCAAATATGCTGCACTGAAAGCCTCCAGCCCTTGCAGAACTGTGTTCACCAACCTCTGAAAAGTGGCAGGTGCATTTTTCAATCCAAAAGGCATTACAGTGAACTGGTAATGTCCTCCAATGGTTGAAAATGCAGTTTTAGGTTTAGCATCTTCTGATAATTTGATCTGCCAATACCCTGCAGTCAAATCAAAAGTGCTTAGATACTTGGCAGATGCCAGTGTATCTATGAGCTCATCTGCCCTGGGTATAGGGTGAGCATCAGTTTTGGTTACCAGGTTGAGACCTCTATAGTCTACACAAAACCGCATTTCCTTCTTTCCATCTTTGGAATGGGGTTTTGGTACAAGTACCACAGGAGAAGCCCATGGACTTTCAGAGTGCTCAACCACTCCTAGTTCTAACATTTTCTGCACCTCTTGCTTTATGCAGTCCCTGACATGGTCAGGCTGCCTATAGATCTTACTTTTGACAGGTAAACTGTCTCCAGTATCTATAGTGTGCTCACACCAAGAAGTGGTACCTGGCACAGTAGAGAAGAGTTCAGAGAATTGATCTAGGAGATTTATGCAATGGTCTTTCTGCTCAGCAGTAAGACAATCAGCCAAAACTACACCTTCCACAAGAGCATCTTGTTCTGTGGAAGAGAAGAGATCAGGTAGAGGATCACTGTCTTCTTCCTGTCCCTCATCAGTTGCCATGAGCAGGGTGAGATCAGCCCTGTCATAGTAGGGTTTCAGGCGGTTGACATGGAGCACCCTAAGGGGACTCCTGGCAGTGCCTAAGTCAACTAAATAGGTGACTTCTCCCTTCTTTTCAACAATTGTGTGGGGTCCACTCCATTTATCTTGGAGTGCTCTTGGGGCCACAGGCTCCAAGACCCACACTTTCTGCCCTGGTTTGTACTGAACCAAAACAGCCTTCTGATCATGCCATTGCTTCTGGAGCTCTTGGCTGGCCTGAAGGTTTTTACTGGCCTTTTTCATATACTCAGCCATCCTTGATCTGAGGCCAAGTACATAATCCACAATATCTTGCTTTGGAGCTTTTAAAGGTTGTTCCCAACCCTCCTTGACAAGTGTTAGTGGACCCCTAACAGGGTGACCAAAGAGGAGTTCAAAGGGGCTGAAGCCCACTCCTTTCTGGGGTACCTCCCTGTAGGCAAAAAGGAGGCATGGTAAAAGGATATCCCATCTCCTGCGGAGTTTTTCAGGGAGACCCATAATCATGCCTTTGAGAGTTTTATTAAATCTCTCCACCAGTCCACTTTGTTTGTGGATGATAGGGTGTAGTGAACTTGTAAGTGACACCACACTCCTTCCACATGGCCTTTAAGTATGCAGACATGAAATTGCTTCCCCTGTCTGATACTACTTCCTTTGGGAAGCCCACCCTAGAAAATATTCCTAGGAGGGCCTTTGCCACTGCAGGTGCTGTACTGGTCCTTAAAGGAATTGCTTCAGGGTATCTTGTGGCATGGTCCACTACCACCAAGATAAACCTATTGCCTGAAGCAGTAGGAGGGTCAAGGGGGCCAACTATGTCAACCTCTACCCTTTCAAAGGGAACCCCAACCACAGGCAGTGGGATAAGGGGTGCCTTTGGAGTGCCACCTGTCTTGCCACTGGCTTGACAGGTTTCACAGGACTTACAAAATTATTTTGTGTCCTCAGACATCCTAGGCCAATGAAACAAGGGGACAAGTCTGTCCCAAGTTTTCATTTGTCCCAGGTGTCCAGCTAGGGGAATGGTTTGGGCTAGAGTTAGGAGGAACTTTCTGTACTCCTGAGGAATCACTAATCTCCTGGCAGTTCCAGGTTTAGGATCCCTTGCTTCAGTGTACAAGAGATTGTCCTCCCAGTAAACTCTGTGAGAGTCACTGACATCCCCATTAGCCTGTTTGACAGCTTGCTGTCTTAGACCCTCTAATGTGGGACAGGTTTGCTGTGCCACACTCAGCTCCTCCCTGGCAGGCCCCCCTTCACCCAAAAGCTCAGCACTGTCTGCTTCCAGCTCCTCTGGTGTAGGTTCTGCACAGGGTGGAAATTCTTCTTCCTCAGAAGTAGAATCCACTGTAGAGGGAGGGATAGTAGGAAGTGGTTTGCTTCTACTAGCCCTAGCTTTAGGGAGCACTTGGTCCATTGTTCCAGGATCCAAGCTTCCCTGTCCTTTTTGCTTTTTGGCCTGACCCCTGGTTAAAGCAAAAATATGCCCTGGGATGCCCAGCATTGCTGCATGGGCCTCCAACTCCACATCTGACCAAGCTGATGTCTCCAAATAATTTCCTAGTAGACAGTCTACAGGTAAATCTGTGGCTACCACAACCTTCTTTGGACCAGTAACCCCCCCCCCCCCCAGTTGAGATTAACAACAGCCATGGGGTGGCTAAGTGTGTTGTTGTGAGCATCGGTTACTTGGTACTGGTGACCAAGTAGGTGTTGTTCAGGGTGGACCAGTTTCTCTATGACCATAGTCACACTGGCTCCAGTGTCCCTGTAGGCCTGAACCTCAACACCATTTATTAGGGGTAGCTGCTTGTACTTATCCATATTAAGGGGACAAGCAACTAAGGTGGCTAAATCAATAGCCCCCTCAGAGACTAACACAGCCTCTGTGGCCTCCCTAACAAGGCCAACCCCAACTAAGTTACCAATAGTGAGCCCAGCTACTCCCTTGGATTGGCTATTAGTAGGTTTTCTCCCACCACCACTGCTATTAGTAGGGACACTAGGGGTAGCAGTAGGGGTTGTAGTGGTAGGAGGCTTGGTGCTTTTCTTTGGACAACTGGGATCTGTTGTCCAATGGCCTTTTACTTTACATAAATAGCTCCATGGTTTATTTTCTTTGTTTTGATTAAAGGAGGATTTGGACCCACCACCCCCACCAGAGTGTTTTTGTGGGCCTGATGAAGACTCATTTTTAGATTTGTCCCCACCCTTGTCAGAAGACTTACCATCCTTCTTTTTGTTGCCATCTTTGTCACCCCCTGTATGAACTTTTCTGTTCACCCTTGTTCTGACCCATTTGTCTGCCTTCTTTCCCAATTCTTTGGGAGAGGTCAGATCAGAGTATCACCAAGTACTGGTGCAACAAATCAGACACACAATTATTAAGAATATGCTCTCTCAGGATCAAGTTATATAGGCTGTCATAATCAGTAACTTTACTGCCATGTAACCACCCCTCCAAGGCCTTCACTGAATGGTCAATGAAATCAACCCAGTCTTGTGAAGACTTCTTTTTGGTCTCTCTGAACTTTATGCTGTACTGTTCAGTGGTTAAGCCATAACCATCCAGGAGTGCATTCTTAAGAACTGTAAAATTATTGGCATCACTTTCTTTCACAGTAAGGAGCCTATCCCTACCTTTTCCACTAAATGATAGCCATAGGATAGCAGCCCACTGCCTTTGAGGGACATCCTGTACAACACAGGCCCTCTCAAGTGCAGCAAACCACTTGTTAATGTCATCCCCCTCCTTATAAGGGGGAACTATCTTATGCAGATTCCTGGAATCATGCTCTTTTGCAGGATGACTATGGGGAATACTGCTGCTGCCACCATGGGTTTCTAAACCCAGTTTCTGTCTCTCCTTCTCTACTTCTAAAGTCTGTCTATCCAAATCCAGCTGTTGCTTCTTGAGCTTCAGTCTGGTTTGTTCCACTCTCAATCTATTGAGCTCCCTTTCTAACAATCTGTCATCAGGGTGGGTGGGAGGGACATGCCTTGAAACAGAAGTATGGTGAGAATGGACAGAAGGAGACCTGTCCCTTACAGAGGGCACCCTAACAGCTTGGCTAACAGAAACATCAGTACCACTGTGGTGAGAATAAATGCTTTTGCTATGATGTGAGACAACACTATTTGTATGGTGTGGCTCTTCATCATTACCAACTATGCTAGACTGTCTAGTAATGGGCAGGCTTTGAAGTTTCTTTCCTGAATCTTTTCCTGGGGGAGTCCCTGGATCAGATTGGGAACCATTAGCTACTTTTTCTACAGATGGGGCACTTCTAGCCTTATCCTGTTCTCTAAGCATGTTAAGTAACAGTTCCAAGGAAGGATTCTTCCCTACACTCAAACCTCTCTCTATGCAAAGACTCCTTGCTCCTTTCCAGCTAAGGTGATCATATGCAAGTTTGGACAGATCAACATTTTGGCCTGTGCCAGACATTTTTAGAGAGAGTTAAAAGTGATAGCTAAAGATAAAAAGTTTGTCAGAGCTTTTAGAAAGACAGAGAAAAAAAACTTTTTAAACTTTTTAGAACTTTTTAGAAAGTTAGAAGTACTTTTCAGCACTTAGAAAAGAGTGAAAAGAGGAAATGCAAAACTTTTTGGCTATGTGTATATACACTGAACTTGTTTTGTATATTTTTCTCTTATGGAAAGTACAATGACAAGAGTGGCAAGTAGTCTCAAAGCACTTATCCCACCGCTGCACAACCAATGTAGGAGGCTGGACTGGCTTGTAGTGAGTACCAAGGGGTACTTGCACCTTGCACCAGGCCCAGTTATCCCTTATTAGCGTATAGGGTGTCTAGCAGCTTAGGCTGATAGATAATGGTAGCTTAGCAGAGCAGCTTAGGCTGAACTAGGAGACGTGTGAAGCTACTACAGTACCACTTAGTGTCATATGCACAATATCATAAGAAAACACAATACACAGTTATACTAAAAATAAAGGTACTTTATTTTTATGACAATATGCCAAAGTATCTGAGAGTGTACCCTCAGTGAGAGGATAGGAAATATACACAAGATATATATACACAATAGCAAAAATATGCAGTATAGTCTTAGAAAACAGTGCAAACAATGTATAGTTCCAATAGGATGCAATGGGGACACATAGGGATAGGGGCAACACAAACCATATACTCCAAAAGTGGAATGCGAACCACGAATGGACCCCAAACCTATGTGACCTTGTAGAGGGTCGCTGGGACTATTAGAAAATAGTGAGAGTTAGAAAAATAACCCACCCCAAGACCCTGAAAAGTGAGTGCAAAGTGCACTAAAGTTCCCCTAAGAATAAAGAAGTCTTGTTAGAGGAATAATGCAGGAAAGACACAAACCAACAATGCAACAACGATGGATTTCCAATCTAGGGTACCTGTGGAACAAGGGGACCAAGTCCAAAAGTCACAAGCAAGTCGGAGATGGGCATATGCCCAGGAAATGCCAGCTGTGGATGCAAAGAAGCTTCTACTGGACAGAAGAAGCTGAGGTTTCTGCAGGAACGAAAAGGGCTAGAGACTTCCCCTTTGGTGGACGGATCCCTCTCGCCGTGGAGAGTCGTGCAGAAGTGTTTTCCCGACAAAAGAACGCCAACAAGCCTTGCTAGCTGCAAATCGTGCGGTTAGCGTTTTTGGATGCTGCTGTGGCCCAGGAGGGACCAGGAGGTCGCAAATTGGACCAGGAGGTAGAGGGGACGTCGAGCAAGAAAAGGAGCCCTCTTAGCAGCAGGTAGCACCCGGAGAAGTGCCAGAAACAGGCACTACAAGGATGTGTGAAATGGTGCTCACCCGAAGTTACACAAAGGAGTCCCACGTCGCCGGAGACCAACTTAGAAAGTCGTGCATTGCAGGTTAGAGTGCCGTGGACCCAGGCTTGGCTGTGCACAAAGGATTTCTGCCGGAAGTGCACAGGGGCCGGAGTAGACGCAAAAGTCACGGTTCCCAGCAATGCAGTCTAGCGAGGTGAGGCAAGGACTTACCTCCACCAAACTTGGACTGAAGAGTCACTGGACTGTGGGGGTCACTTGGACAGAGTTGCTGGATTCGAGGGACCTCGCTCGTCGTGCTGAGAGGAGACCCAAGGGACCGGTAATGCAGCTTTTTGGTGCCTGCGGTTGCAGGGGGAAGATTCCGTCGACCCACGGGAGATTTCTTCGGAGCTTCTAGTGCAGAGAGGAGGCAGACTACCCCCACAGCATGCACCACCAGGAAAACAGTCGAGAAGGCGGCAGGATCAGCGTTACAGAGTTGCAGTAGTCGTCTTTGCTACTATGTTGCAGTTTTGCAGGCTTCCAGCGCGGTCAGCAGTCGATTCCTTGGCAGAAGGTGAAGAGAGAGATGCAGAGGAACTCGGATGAGCTCTTGCATTCGTTATCTCAAGTTTCCCCAGAGACAGAGACCCTAAATAGCCAGAAAAGAGGGTTTGGCTACCTAGGAGAGAGGATAGGCTAGCAACACCTGAAGGAGCCTATCAGAAGGAGTCTCTGACGTCACCTGGTGGCACTGGCCACTCAGAGCAGTCCAGTGTGCCAGCAGCACCTTTGTTTCCAAGATGGCAGAGGTCTGGAGCACACTGGAGGAGCTCTGGACACCTCCCAGGGGAGGTGCAGGTCAGGGGAGTGGTCACTCCCCTTTCCTATGTCCAGTTTCGCGCCAGAGCAGGGCTAAGGGGTCCCCTGAACCGGTGTAGACTGGCTTATGCAGAATTGGGCACATCTGTGCCCAAGAAAGCATTTCCAGAGGCTGGGGGAGGCTACTCCTCCCCTGCCTTCACACCATTTTCCAAAGGGAGAGGGTGTAACACCCTCTCTCAGAGGAAGTTCTTTGTTCTGCCATCCTGGGCCAGGCCTGGCTGGACCCCAGGAGGGCAGATGCCTGTCTGAGGGGTTGGCAGCAGCAGCAGCTGCAGTGAAACCCCAGGAAAGGCAGTTTGGCAGTACCAGGGTCTGTGCTACAGACCACTGGGATCATGGGATTGTGCCAACTATGCCAGGATGGTATAGAGGGGGCAATTCCATGATCATAGACATGTTACATGGCCATATTCGGAGTTACCATTGTGAAGCTACATATAGGTAGTGACCTATATGTAGTGCACGCGTGTAATGGTGTCCCCGCACTCACAAAGTCCAGGGAATTGGCCCTGAACAATGTGGGGGCACCTTGGCTAGTGCCAGGGTGCCCTCACACTAAGTAACTTTGCACCTAACCTTTACCAGGTAAAGGTTAGACATATAGGTGACTCATAAGTTACTTAAGTGCAGTGTAAAATGGCTGTGAAATAACGTGGACGTTATTTCACTCAGGCTGCAGTGGCAGGCCTGTGTAAGAATTGTCAGAGCTCCCTATGGGTGGCAAAAGAAATGCTGCAGCCCATAGGGATCTCCTGGAACCCCAATACCTTAGTACCATATACTAGGGAATTATAAGGGTGTTCCAGTAAGCCAATGTAAATTGGTAAAATTGGTCAGTAGCCTGTTAGTGACAATTTGGAAAGAAATGAGAGAGCATAACCACTGAGGTTCTGGTTAGCAGAGCCTCAGTGAGACAGTTAGTCACTACACAGGTAACACATTCAGGCACACTTATGAGCACCGGGGCCCTGGTGAACAGGGTTCCAGTGACACATGCAACTAAAACAACATATATACAGTGAAAAATGGGGGTAACATGCCAGGCAAGATGGTACTTTCCTACAGTGACATCCCGAAAACCCCAGCAACCTGGGGCTATAAGACTCTTTGTGGACATGAGGCTACACAATAAGGCAATGCGCCGAGAGCGACACATCACTCCGACGATTGATGAAATTGTCACAGATATGATTGGGGCCAAATATTTCTCAAAAATTTACCTGAACTCTAGATATTATCAGTTGCTTCTGGATGAAAAGAGTAGATACCTTACAACATTTTCAACCCACATAGGTATTCACGGCTACACTCGACTCAACTTCGGAATATTGTCAGCAGCCAAGATCTTCTAAGACACCATCCGGAAGACACAGTCAGGCCTTGTGGAAGTGATAAATGTGAGCGATGATATTCTTATCTTCTCAAAACCCTGGAGGAACTCCATATCAGAGAGCAGGCTGCTCTTAAGCGACTGTCTGGCAAAGGGCTCACACTGGACCGGCAAAAGTGCTCTTTCTAAAATATCAATATTTCAAAGCTATAGAAGTCGAACCCCAGAAGGTAGAAGCCATCATATCAGCTGCCACATCCTAGAATCCATCAGAAGTTTGCAGTTTTCTAGGGATGGCCAACTACTGCAGGCCCTTTGTTTCCCACTTAGCCACTCTATTCAAACCACTACGTGATCTAACCAAACAGGACTTGCCTTGGAGTTGGCACAGCAAAGCAGCCCAAGCGTTTTAAGAAATCAAGAAGGTGCTCCTCCATGATGCCACAATGGCGTATTTCAGCCTGAAGCGCTGCACCAAACTTGTGGTAGATGAGAGCCCAGTCTGCCTTTGGCAGTCTTACTTCAAGAAGTTTGCGACAAGTCCTGGGTGCCCATCGCGTACATGAGTAGAGCACACACCAACACAGAGACTCACTATGCACAGAATTAATGACAAGCGTTAGCAATCTAATTGGCCTGCTGACAATTTCGTCTCTATCTGTGCAGCCACAAATTCCAAGTGGTGACTGATCACAAACCCCTTGTTCCCCTGTTCGCTGGGACCGCCAGGAACAGAACTCCAAGGATCGAGCGCTGGGCAGTCCAGATGCAACTGTATTCATTCGAAGTTGTATGCAGGCCAGGTGTACATAATCCTTCTGATTATCTTTCTCTGCATCCCCTAGGACCTGAAACAGGCCATCAGTATGAAGAGGACCAAGGGACGAAAAGCTTTGTGAAAATGATTGTGGAAGATGTCTGCTTGACAGCACTTTCCCTTAATGACATCCAAGAAGCAACCTTGAAGGAAATGTGCATCATGAAAGCTAAAGAGGTTCTACGCCGAAGGCAATGGTGCAACTTCCTGGATGGTGTATGTGTGCTTGACACCGAGGATCAGGCCGCTATTACACAAACGTGGTGAGTCAGAGATTAACTCAATGTGAGTGAAGAGGGTCTACTGCTTCAAGAACATCAAATTGTTGTCCCACAAAGTCTATGGGCATGCATTGTTGAACTTGCCCACCAAGTACACCAGGGCATTGCAAGACCAAGGCTTGCGTTAGAGATAATGGCCCTCATTCTGACCCTGGCGGTTCTCTACCGCCAGGGCCAACGGGGGCGGGAGCACCGCCGACAGGCCGGCGGTGCTCCCTTGGTCATTCTGACCGCGGCGCTTTGGCCGCGGTCAGAACGGGAAAACCGGCGGTCTCCCGCCGGTTTTCCACTGCCCCTTAGAATCCTCCAAGGCGGCGCAGCTCGCTGCGCCGCCGAGGGGATTCTGACCCCCCCTACCGCCATCCTGTTCATGGCGGGAAAGCCGCCATGAACAGGATGGCGGTAGGGGGGGTCGCGGGGCCCCTGGGGGCCCCTGCCGTGCCCATGCCCATGGCATGGGCACGGCAGGGGCCCCCTAACAGGGCCCAACTAGGCTTTTCAGTGTCTGCGATGCAGACACTGAAAAGCGCGACGGGTGCTGCTGCACCCGTCGCACGCCTTCCACTCCGCCGGCTCGATTCCGAGCCGGCTTCCTTGTGGAAGGCGCTTTCCCGCTGGGCCTGCGGGCGATCTGAATCAGATCGCCCGCCGGCCCAGCGGGAAAGTCAGAATACCCCTCGCGGTCTATTGACCGCGGGGCGGTATTCAGGCGGCTTCCGACGGGCGGGCGGCAACCGCCGCCCGCCTAGGTCGGAATGACCACCAATGTGTGGTGCTCGAGCATGAGCAAAATGGTGGAAGAAAAAATGAGGAACTGCCACCCATGTATCATCACAAGCATTGACCCACCAACCGCACCTGTGATAACAAAGGAAGCAAGCACACATCCCTGATTGTAGACTTTGGGAGTTTTCCTGAGGGGAGGCTCACCCTTGTCAACATCAACAGGCATACAAAGTTCCCAGCAGTCTATCTGTTGAGGTTGACAGCATTCAAATACGTCAAACCAGTCTTGGGGAAGATATTTGCACTGTTAGGACTGCCTAAGGAAGTCAAAACAGACAATGGCCCAGTATTTCAAGGTCAAGGCTTCCAAAGCTATTTACATAACTTGAACATCAAGCACCAGCAGATAACCCCACAGAGGCCCAAGGCGAACGGAGAAGTTGAGAGATATATGAGAACTATAAACGGGGCGCTCCAGATTGGAATGGACCAAGGTGACGATGCATAATACTGTCTACATCAGTTTCTCAGTGCGTATCGCCTAACGCATCATAGCACCACTGGATGTGCCTCAAGCGATCTGCTTTTGTGAAAGGGTACTTTAGACGTAATCTCGGCAGGCCCGAGCTTGACACCTGCAGTCACTGATGTGCAAGCCACTCAAGAGAAACATTGCAATACTAACGAAAAACACAGCTGGAATCACAGGGCCGTGGAACCTAGCATTCGTGTTGACGACAAAGTAGTCATGAAGGATTGCCACAATGGATGGAAATTCCACAATCCATTTGAAAAAGAGGTGTGGAAAGTTGTAAGATTGCAAGAAAGCATGGTAAACATTACAAAGGGAGAGCCTGAAATATCCCAGAACATATCCTGGTTTAAAAAGGCCCAGCCTATAGAGGCTGAAGAAGCTGAAGACCAAAGCCAGTGGGATGAACCCCAAACTGCTGACAATTTGGGATCAGAGACCAGCTGCAGGATACTGCCGGCCAGCGTATGAGCAGTCCTGAGCCAGCCAGCGATGATGCAGGCTGACAAACGTGATGATAATCCGCAGAGCACGAGCTCAAGTAGCCAGAGCAAGAGGTATGAGCTTCGATCCAATCCAGCGCCCAGCCAGAAGCTGAGACTTTGTCTGCTGCAGTCTTACCTCATGACTTGCTTATTCATTGTCTTTTGTTTTTGTTTTTATAATAAAGAGTAGATGGCTGTAGAGTGCCACCCGACCTCTACTATACTTTGTATGCAGCACTCAACTTGAGGGATGGGCTGGGCTTGGCCAGAATGTAGTAAGGTAGCCTCTTTCTAGCCTTGTTACCCCCACTTTTGGCCTGTGGACAATAAAGGGAGTAACCAATCTATTGCAGAGCTACTCTCCACTTATTACCATTTAGACAATAAAGACTCAACTGGCCAAGGTTAGCCTCATTGTCCTTCGTTTGGGGCGAGGGTTGTGTAGGAAGGTAGCCTCTTTCTAGCCTTGTTACCCCCACTTTTGGCCTGTTTGTGAGTATATGTCAGGGTGTTTTTACTGTCTCACTGGGATCCTGCTAGCCAGGGCCCCAGTGCTCATAGTGGAAACCCTATTTGTCAGTGTGTGTGATATGTGTCACTGGGATCCTAAGTGCTCATAGTTTGTGGCCTATATGTGTTCCCCGTGTGGTGCCTAGCTGTAGCACTGAGGCTCTTCTAACCAGAACCTCAGTGTTTATGATCTCTCTGCTTTTAAAATTGTCACTGCAGGCTAGTGACCATTTTCACCAATTCTGATTGGCACATTGGAACACCCTTATAATTCCCTAGTATATGGTACCTAGGTACCCAGGGTATTGGGGTTCCAGGAGATCCCTTTGGGCTGCAGCATTTCTTTTGCCACCTATAGGGAGCTCAGACAATTCTTACACAGGACTGCCACTGCAGCCTGAGTGAAATAACGTCAACGTTATTTCACAGCCATTTTACACTGCACTTAAGTAACTTCTAAGTCACCTATATGTCTAACCCTCACTTAGTGAAGGTTAGGTGCAAAGTTACTACGTGTGAGGGCACCCTGGCACTAGCCAAGGTGCCCCCACATTATTCAGGGCAATTTCCCCAGACTTTGTGAGTGCGGGGACATCATTACACGTGTGAACTACATATAGGGCAATACCTATGTGTAGCTTCACAATGGTAACTCTGAACATGGCCATGTAGCATGTCTAAGATGATGGAATTGTTCCCCCAAGCCAAATCTGGTATTAGGGTGCCAATCTCATGCATCCCCGAGGCTTCAGCCTGGACCCCGTGTACTGCCAAGCCAGCTCTCTAGGGGTTTTCTCTGCAGCTACCACTGCTGCCAACCCTCAGACAGGTTTCTGCCCTCCTTGGGTCTGTGCAGCCCAGTCCCAGGAAGGCAGGACAAAGGATTTCCTCTGAGAGAGGGTGTTACACCCTCTCCCTTTGGAAATAGGTGTTAAGGGCTGAGGAGGAGTAGCCTCCCCTGCCTCTGGAAATGCTTTGAAGGGCACAGATGGTGCCCTCCTTGCATAAGCCAGTCTACACCGGTTCAGGGATCCCCCAGTCCCTGATCTGGCACAAAACTGGACAAAGGAAAGAGGAGTGACCACTCCCCTGTCCATCACCACTCCAGGAGTGGTGCCCAGAACTCCTCCAGTGTGTCCCAGACCTCTGCCATCTTGAATGCAGAGGTGTGAGGGCACAATGAAGACCTCTGAGTGGCCAGTGCCAGCAGGTGATGTCAGAGACCCCTCCTGATAGGTGCTTACCTGGCTAGGTAGCCAATCCTCCTCTGAGGGCTATTTAGGGTCGCTCCTGTGGGTTCCTCTTCAGATAACGAATGTAAGAGCTCACCAGAGTTCCTCTGCATCTCCCTCTTAGACTTCTGCCAAGGATTGACCGCTGACTGCTCCAGGACGTCTGCAAAACCGCAACAAAGTGGCAAGACGACTACCAGCAACTTGTAGCGCCTAATCCTGCCGGCTTTCTCGACTATTTCCTGGTGGTGCATGCTCTGAGGGTTGTCTGCCTTCACCCTGCACTGGAAGCCAAGAAGAAATCTGCTGCGGGTCGACGGAATCTTTCCCCTGCTAACGCAGGCACCAAGCTTCTGCATCACCGGCCCACTGGGTCCCCTCTCATCTTGACGAGCGTGCTCTCTGGAACACAGGAGCTGGATCCAAGTGACCCCGACAGTCCAGTGGTCCTTCTGTCCAAATTTGGTGGAGGTAAGTCCTTGCCTCCCCACGCCAGACGGTAATCCTGTGTACTGCGTGATCTGCAGCTGCTAGGGCTTCTGTGCACTTTTGCAAGGATTCCTTTGTGCACAGCACAGCCTAGGTCCCCAGCACTCCGTCCTATATTGCTCAACTCGCTGAGTTGACCACTGGCTTCGTGGGACCCTCTTTTGTTGTGTTGAGACGTCGCTGTGCTCAGATTTTTTGAACGCCTGTTCAAGTGCTTCTGCGGGTGCTGCCTGCTTCTGCGTGGGCTCCCTCTATTGCTGAGCACCCCCTCTGTCTCCTCCTCCAAGGAGCGACCTCCTGGTCCTTCCTGGGCCCGGGCAGCACCCATTATCTTCAACCGCGACTCTTGCAGCTAGCAAGGCTTGTTTGTGGTCTTTCTGCGTGGAAACAACCCTGCATCCTCCAGCACGCCATGGGATATCTTCTGACCAAAGGAGAAGTTCCTGGCACCTTCCGTTGTTGCAGAATCTTCGGCTTCTTCCACCCAGAGGCAGCCCTTTTGCACCTTCATCTGGGGTTTAGTGGGCTCCTGCCCCCCCCTGACACTTGCGTGACTCTTGGACTTGGTCCCCTTCCTTTGCAGGTCCTCAGGTCCAGGAATCCGTCTTCAGTGCTTTACAGTCAGTTGTTGCCTTTGCAGAATCCCCTATCTCGACTTTACTGTCTTTCTGGGGTAGTAGGGTAACGTTACTCTTACTTTTCAGGGTCTCTTGGGGTGGGGTATCTTGGACACCCTTAGTGTTTTCTTACACTCCCAGCGACCCTCTACACACTACATTAGGTCTGGGGTCCATTTGTGGCTCGCATTCCACTTTTGGAGTATATGGTTTGTGTTGCTCCTAGGCCTATTGTGTCCTATTGCACTCTATTGTGTTCTACAGTGTTTGCACTACTTTTCTAAGTTTTTTACTTACCTGATTTTGGTTTGTGTGTATATTTTGTGTATTTTACTTTCCTCCTAAGTGAGGGTATCCTCTGAGATACTTTTGGCATATTGTCACTAAAATAAAGTACTTTTATTTTTAGTAACTCTGAGTATTGTGTTTCTTATGATATAGTGCTATATGATATAAGTGGTATAGTAGGAGCTTTGCATGTCTCCTAGTTCAGCCTAAGCTGCTCTGCTATAGCTACCTCTATCAGCCTAAGCTGCTAGAACACTACTAATCTACTAATAAGGGATAACTGGACCTGGCACAAGGTGTACGTACCATCACGTACCCACTATAGGCCAGGCCAGCCTCCTACACAGAAGGTATAATTAAACACTGGACGACTGCGGGTGGTCAGTCAGCGTAACTAGCATTGTGCTTGTGCTAGGTGTAGGTCTGATCTCGTGGACCACAAGTCTATTTTCAAGCATAGCAGTGATGAGGAGGGTCGCCAAGTGTCTGCCATGCTGCGGGAGCTGCGTGCTCTTTGCGGCATTGGAGAAAGTGTGCAGAAATGCGTGCAGCCAGGTTCGCGCCTCCTCGTCGCCACTGTAGTAGCGCGGCACAAGGACCACTGCCTGCGTCCGAAGGAAGGAGGCAGAGACATGCAATGCGTTTCATATTCTTCCATGCAACTGCGCGTGGCGGGCTCTTTCCCTCTATATTTACTCGTCTATGACCTCCAGCGTGGGGTCAGGGTGTGCATGGAATACCAGCATGGCACCGCAAGGCGTGGCCACGTGCCTGTCTTATAGGCCTCAGAAATCCTTTAGGTGACATTGAGCAGACAGACAGGCAAAGGTAGGTGGAAAGGAGAGTTTGACATAGAGAAACAGACAGACTTTGAGAGAGAGAAATTTCAGTTCCCCCAGGGCTCTTGGGAAGTTGGGGGGCCCTGGGTAATCCCTCACTTTGCCTATGCTTTAAAAGCGTGGTTCCCAACCTTTTCACTTCTGTGGACCCCCATTTTATCATCACTTGAACCCGGGGACCCCCACTGAATCATAATTGGAGTCTGGGGACCCACCAATAAGTCATTACTGAAAGCTGGGGACCCAATCTGTTAACATTTGTTAATTTTCTAAGCAGTCGCGGACCCCCTGAGGAGTCTTCACGGACCCCCAAGGGTCCACGGACCAGAGGTTGGGAACCACTGCCTTAAAACGTCTCTGACTGCGGGGTTGAAACGGGTGTGGTGTAGATTGGCAAACAAGGGAGGACTCGGTGAGGCGCTCCAAACAAGGTGCGCTGGCATCACAGCGCTTTGAGGTCTGGCAGGGAGGAGCCTGAAAAGAAGATATAGACCTCGGATTGCCACAAAATAATGACTGTGTTAAATAAAATTGAGAGCGAGAAGTAACTCTGTACGTTGCGCTCATTTGACCTCCGTGAAACTAGTGCTGTTTCTCGAAAGCACAAGTTTAGGCGCAGGGCTGAGGCCTGACGTCACTGCAGAAGAAAGTTTGCCAACTATGTCGGTACAGCAGCAGGATGCTGAGTCGGGAACTTTTGTTATAACTAAACACGTTGCACAACAAAGCGCCCGCAGGATAAACTAGGAAACGCCGAGGACACACAAGGGTGTGTACAACGCCTTTGCTTGAAACTTGTCTGGTGCAATCATGGGCGCCACATGTTGGACGGATTAAAGCTCGGACGCGTCACATTTCGTAACAGCGTATATTCCACCAACAGTTTATTTCGACATAATGTTCAGTTTTGCAACAACTGTGAGAAGTCAGGGCTCGCCGGTGTCCTTCCGAAAAGGCCCCATCCCAGCACGTGCGGCCCTGACGAGCTGTTACTCACGTTGGGTGTATTTTGTAAGAGAATGAAACCAGACCGGATGTACAGCATTGGAGAAGCATGGCTGCTGTGAGCCCAGTGCAAACAACAACAACCACTGGCAAAGCCAACACCCTGCTTCGTCAATATTTTTACCATGCTTTAGAGCAGCTGTGCACCCTGACTGTAAATTTAAAAACAACACAAGGCGAGCTGTTAGAGGGAGTGAGGAAAACCTGTATGAGACCTACACTCATTGCTTAATTTGTACTTGTAGTTTCCGGTGCGGGTCACCGGCACTTATTTTTGAGGGCCGGCACTTATTTTTCTGCCTCAAGCTTTTATTGCACATATGGGAAAGACGGAGGAAAAGAAAAACGAAAAAGCGTCAAAATGGGAGAAAGCAGAAAACTGCAAGAGTGCGCTGAAGGGGCAGAGCGGCTGTAAATGGATCCAAGAGGCCCGAGATGGCTACAGGATTACGCTGCCTCAGTATTGCATGTTCGCAAATTCAATTGCAGCAGCCGCCTGTTTAAGAGGAGGTCTTTGGGGACCACGTTTTTATTTACAAATTAAACACTGCCTACACTTCCTGTTTCCTAGATTCAGAGTGTGCGTTTAATAGTGACATAGAGGCAGGGCTTAATTTGAACCCAGGGTGGGGCCCACCAGAACTCGTTTTTGGTGACTGGCCCTACTTTTTCTGTCATCAGACATTTACAGAGAGCAAGAGAGCGAAAAGCACACAAAGGGGAATGAAGGAAAGAGAGAAAGACGAAAAATCCGTCACAAAGGGAGAAAGCAGGGACCTGCTAGACAGAGATAAAGGGGCAAGGAGTGCCAGATAGTGGATTAAAGAGGCCCACGGCGGATTCATTGCCAGCTTCCCCGGGGCTGTCATTTGTGTAACAGAGCAGTTCTGCGAGGAGTGCTTGACCACTGGTTCCACTCAGTAAGTGCTGCTGTAATTGTGGGAGTGTTTTGGGGGCATATTTACAAGAACGTCACCCCTGCTCCACCTAACGACACCATGGTTGCGCTGTATTTATAATAACGCACACCATGGCGGTCGTTAGCACAATAGAGTCAACATTTTTGATGCTATTGTGGCGCTTTGCTGCACAAGGGTCAAAAATTGTGACGCTAGCGCAGCAAAGCACCGGGAGGCCCGTTGATTAAAAGGGGTGCGAAATAGTAACTCCTGCTATGAGCAGGCGTTAAAAATGACAGAAAAAATGGTGCAGTGAAATGTTGTAAATTTCACTTCACCATTTTTTCGGGCCTCCCTGCATTCAGAACGCCCCCGCCCCTTGAATACATTATGCCTGGCTCAAGGGGTGGCATTGCACCACTTTGTAAAAACGGTGCAGAGAAAAAGCCACTTTAGAGCCGCCTTAGCGTAAAACAAAAGTTATGCTATGTGTTGGAAAGTGGATTATTGGTAAGGGCAGGTAAGTACCTTCACCTAGCAATAGGCCACTAACCCCCACTTAGGTCCAGTTAGGTCTCAATAAATTAAACCCAGGTCAACCCTTGGTAGCTTGGCAACGAGCGAGAAGGCTTAACTTAGGAGACAAGAGTATAAAGCATTTAAAAATCACAAAACAGTAAATAAGTAAAACACAAAACACAATAAAAATCCAATGCCAATTTATAACAATAGATTATATTTTTAACTGTAAAATGACACCAAAATGATTAAAATCAGATGAGGGGAACCGGAGATATGAATTTTAAAAGAAATAATGTTTTGTAGCGCATAGAAGCAACTAGCGCTCAAGAGGTTAAAAAAGGTCACAGTGGAAAGCGACAAAGTCCAGAGTTCAGGCCACCCACAAGGTAACACTGTCACACTTACTTTCAGAAGTGTTTCTTGATTCAGGAAAGTGGTCCACAGCACCAGCCAAGGGTTCAGAGGCTCTGGTTTGTCTCTTGGGGTCTGGGACTACAGCTCCCACAATGCACCTTTTCAACTTATGGAGTTGCTCCAAACATCTCCAAACTTCTGGATCTTCTTCCAGAGGTCCTTTTTGGGTCCTTGAGGTGTCCACAACTTGATCCAAGGTTCCAGAAGCTCTGAGTTGCTCCTTGGGGGTTGGGACTACAATTCCCAGAATGCACCTGGTCAGAATCCTCAAATGGCAACTGGACGTTGGTCAGCTGGGCTCTGCTTGCAGGACTTGATGCAGGGGAATTTTGGCAGCTCCTTTGTACCTGTAGCAAACAGGGAGTCCCTATTTGAAGCAGTAGAATACAGGCAAAGTCCTTTTAGTAGTGAAGCTTAAGTGTGCAGCTGGTGCAGTCCTTCAGAGTGCAGTGCCCAGGTGCAGGTCAGGGGTCTAGCAGGGCAGTCCTTCTTCTTTGTCTTGTTCCTTGTAGGGATCTGAGGTGTTGGTGCAGCTCTGCCATATTTATCCTTGCTCCTGGGTGGAAAGCAAAACGATGAAGAAACAATACCACATAAATACAAAATGATGAATAACCAATAACAGTGTATTTAACTGTGCCCTGAATGTATGCCCAACCAGCTTTCACTGGCTGCATCGGGTAGATGAATTTGGCATTCTAAGGGTTAACCTCCTGTACTTCCCACAAGGGCACATAATGGTGGACCGTGGTTGGGTCACAAGTGATGTGAAAACCACAGAGATGCTGATGAATCATACTCTATACTTTGCATCCACAGTGGGCCTAGATTGCCTAAGAGTACTCATGAGCGATAGGTGGAAACCAGCAGGTTGCTGAACGAAAGATCAGGGCCCATATTTATACTTTTTTAGCGCCGCATTTGCACAGTTTTTTGACGCAAAATAGGCGCAAACTCACAAAATACAATTGTATTTTGTAAGTTTGCGCCGATTTTGCGTCATAAAACGACGCAAATGCGTCGCTAAAAAAGTATAAATATGGGCCCAGGTTTTTAATTAGGCCTTCTTACAACTAAAGATGGATTATCATATACTGCTCGATATGCAGTGTTCATGGTAAAGGGTCCTAAAACCCCTCACTGGAGATCCGGTCTACTGACCCCCTGCCTGATTGCATCAATCAACTGGTCGAACGTGTCTTCCCTTGCTCTGCCGGCTATCAATCTACTTAGCCTTTTCGATTTTATTATCTGGATGATATCCACAATCCTATTGCCCTCAAATCTCTACTAGAATCCAGTGTTTCCCTCCAGCTTCACCAATCATTCACCTTTCCCACTCACCAGGCTGGGTCCATGACTTCATTTCGACTTCTAATCTGGTCACTCACCACCACCAGGCTCCTGTGAGCAGGTCTGGTCACTCAGCTGCAATATTTGCCTGTGCACCCTTCATCTTCCCTCACTAATCCCAGGAAATCTGGCGATCTCCACACTGATGTATCTCATTTCCTCATTGTTGGACCTGGCCCTTTCTACAGGGCCATTCCCTAAACTTTTTGCCGCCTTCTCCTAATTTTTCTGACCCTTTTTTGGCTTACGTTATGACTTTGGTGACTTTATCACTGCTGATCAGTGTTAAGGTGCATGCGCTCGCCCTTGTAAACTTGGTGTGATTGGCTTATACCTGATTGGCACATTTAATTTACCTGTAAGTCCCTTGTACAGTGGTATCCCTATACTCAGGGCCTGTAAATTAAATGCCACTAGTGGGCCTGCAGCGCTGCTTGCGCCACCCACTGAAATAGCCTCTCAAACCTGTCTCAGGCCTGCTAGCGCAGGACCTGCGTGCGCAGTTTTCTGCCACAGGGACCTGACCTCTAAATCTACTTACCAGGCCCAGAACACCCCTTTTACTACATGTAAGTCAGCCCTAAGGTACGCCCTAGCTAGCCCTATAGGCAGGGTGCTATGTATGTAGAAGGCAGGACATGTGCCTAGTAGCGTGGCCTGTCCTGGTAGTGACAAACAGCCTAACTTGGTGTCTCACTGCTGTGAGTGCTGCCTTCTCATAGGACTGCATTGGAAATGTCCTGCCTTATGTCTAGGGGGTATTGTTTAATCTAGGAGGGATAGCATAGGCATGTTTGTTATGGCTGTAATGGCAGTGAGAAATTATGCTTACTAGTGTAGGTGGATTTTTTATTATCATTATAGAAATGCCACTTCTAGAAAGTGAGCATTTCTCTGTGCTTATGACTCTGGTGTTTTGCAGCTTCACTTAAGTCCACGTCTGGGCAGAGTGACAGCTGGGCTTTGTGCATACTTTTCAGACAGCCTGTACACAGGGAGGGTGGAGGTGTCACAGAGATGCATCTACATATTGAATGGTCTTCCTGGGCTGAGAGAAGGGGAGTTGAGGCACACATGCATCTGTATAGGCTGTGCCCTGGCCTCGCACAAGGGCTCGCTTACCCCCAACTGATGTTTGGAGCCTGTGCTCGAGGAGAGAGGGAGCACTCCCAGAACCAGTTTTAACTGGTTGGAACATTCTCTCCCCCTCATTGAAAATTCTTTGCAAAACTGAGTATAAGTACAAGGGATTTTTACCCATAAAGAAACACAAGAAACATACTTGGAGCTGGACAGAGAATGCTGCTGTAGGGACTCACCAGGAACTGCGATGGACTGCTGCTGCTGTGGTGATCTGTGAAATGCTGGGCCACTAGGAAGAACTGCCACTGACTGCATCCCCTTTGTGTTGGGCCCTACCACCCTGTGCTCCTCCTTGTGTCCTCCAGGGACTGGGTGTCGTGGCCCCTGCCCCCTACATTTATTGGCTCTTCAGCGCAAAGGAGCGCTGTGCCCTGATTACAGAGGGCCTGAGGACCATTTTTCTTTATTACCTTTAGAGCGCCTTGAGAGCACCTTTGTGTTAATTACTAGGCGCCTGGGAGCGCTTTCTATGCTAAAGGAATCACCGCTGCGACCCGGGCATTTAGAGAATGTTGAGCATTTCCATTTGATTCATTAGGTGCCTTGGAAAGCGCCGCCATCGCCCCTCTGAGCGAGAATATCACCGCAGCGACCCGGCAACATGGAATATCGAAGCGCATCCAATACTCGCTCACCAAAGTACCCCAGGGTGACGTGCTCCTGAGGAGTGCCCCCAGGGCACAGCCAGGCAGAGAGGACCTCGCTCCCGCCGCAGCAATGCGGCTGAATGAGAGGATCCCTGCAGATGGGAGACGCAACGCTGCTGCTGTGAAGGCGGCAGCCCCCGGACAATGAGGATCACCATGTACGGCTTGGGAGCCCAGAGAGAAATCTCCTTCGGGTCCCCATCTTTAGCTGGGCCCCTTGTTGTTGTGTGCTCGCAGGTCAGGAAGGAAGCCTCATCAGAGGCTCCCGTCCCCACGAGCTGCTTTTGGGAGCCCAGCGCATCTGCCGTCAGCGTACCGGGGGACCTTGAGGTGTTCCTAAACCTGACCCGAGCATAGGAGATCTGGGGTTGGGGACTCACGTGTCTTGGCACTCTCCCAACCCCTCGGGAACCGTGGGGGGATTGTGGGGACCGTAATTATTGAGGGTAAGCCCCTCTATCCACTTTAGGCATGTAGGAAGATACATTTACTGCCCAGAGGCACAATTATGATGATATGTGCCTTATTAGAACTACCATTATGTGCGGATGTTCGTTCTGTGGACATTTATGAGGGTATGGTCCCTAGGGCAAATGCTTTAGTAGTAATGTATTCACTATAACTTTATGCAATTGTGGTCATATGCATTCTTACCCTGATATGTGCATTTTGGTAGTGTTTTCCTGACTACTGCTTATGTTGCAGAATAATGAGTAACCTGTGTGTTATGTGTGACTACTGCTGTTTCTGCAGAGTAACAGTATTATGTAACGTTCTGACAACTGCTTGGGTAGCAGGGTATTACTGACATGTTGTGTTTGGTTTAACGATGTTTTGTGCAATACAGTTTATTTTTATATAACTTGGTGTTGTGTTCCCTTTGTGGTGTATTTATTGCGTCACGTGTGTTGTGTATGTTGTGCAAACACTTAACATCTTGCCTCCGGGTTAGGCCTAACTGCTCGTGCCAAGCTACCAAGGGGGTGAACAGGGGTTATCTTTGGTGTGTAACTCCCATGCCCTGACTACAGTGAGTTGGTTCTGCCTGGCTTAGGTGCATACCCGAGCCAACCAGAAACCACATTTCTAACACTCATGAAACAAACCTCGGGTCTGATTTAATTCTAGGCGGTAAGGATACTCTGTCACAACAAATTTAGATGCGAGTGAATCTTGGTTTAATCTCAGCAGATACTACTTCGTCTCTGTCGTGAATAAACCCCTAATTTAGATAAGTGGAATTAGAGGTCAGTTTCTACTGCCCGTCACCGCCAGGAAAATCCTGGCGGTAGGGGAAAATGAACACTGCTAAATGCTTCCCTCTCCATGGGAGAGGACGCCCATGGCGAGGGGAGCATTTTCTTCTTTATTTTCAAAAAGAAAATCTCACTTCAGGATTTTATTTTTGAAAGCAAAAAAGGGTACAGTTTGGTGCAATGCTTCGTCAGATTGACGGAGGCCTTTACCAATCTGTAAAAAACATTGACAGGAACTGTCATGAGATTGGTTTCTGCCAATGCTTTAGAAATGACCGCCAGCTTGGAGGCCATTTCTAAATTTGGTGGGAAGAGTAGTCTCGGCAAGGCTGGCTTTAGCGCTGGTGGCTCCTGATGGAACAGTCTTTTTTAGAGCCCATCACCTCTTTCTCCACACATTCCCTCACTACTACCCTCCAGCAGTGCCTCTGATCTCCCCATAGCCTCTCTTACATACATTTCATTTTTTTATAGCGCTACTCATAGTTCACTCTCATACAGTTCTGTGATCTTCAGGAGCATGTTCTTTGCAGCAGGCACATTAACCCTCTGTACTATGAGTCAAAACTGCCACTAGACAAAATTCCATTCTCTCACCGGAAGGAACATCAATCACGAGTTATATTGACATTTTTATTGCTGCCTGAAAACTGCTTGAAGCACAAGAAAGTTCAAGTACTTTTAAAACCATAAGTTATTTTAGTCACAGTGCCTCCCACCAAAGCCAGTGCCAGGTTTGGTTCAACGGTCGCACCACCCTAAAGCCAGACCTGAGTCTCAGCCTGGTGGACCTTAAGTCTTCCGCCAAGCCAACAGAGATTACTCCATCCGGCAAAATCAAAATTAGGCCCTAAATCTTTAAAAGTTGATCTGGAGGATCCAGTTTCGAGAGTAGATCACCAACACCCCTGACATTTCGCTTCTTCTCAAATAACCAACTACTGTTCCACTGCGAGCTCTCCACTTTGCTACACCAAGGTACCAAGGACTTCAAAGAGAAACTGGAAAGCTCTAGGGCCACCCTAGTTCTTTAACTATTCCTCTGCATCAAATATTAAATACCAGTTCACCATTAAAAAGGAACTTATGGTGGCTTGCCCCGCCTTCTATTTCTCATATTGAGGCTGTCAGTAATTCTTATAGGGAAATCTTTAAGATTTTAAAGAAATTGGCCAGCCCATTCCTGCGCCTCATCTATATCTCCTCCCTTATGTCTTTGTGAATCTTTATTACAAAACAACATTGACCTCTTAGGAGACAAATACAGACTTGACAACAAAAACACCCCTTATTTCTTTCATGCAGCATAGATCCATAATCATTCAGGAAAACATCCTTTATTATATATACAAAATATATTTTCTACTAATACACAAAAATTAATAAAAATAGTCCCACATCATATCACCACAAAAGAAGGACAGAACAAAGTGCAAAAAGATCAAGTGCTCGTGATTTGGAAAAGAAAAGAGATAATCGATCTCCCACTTGACCATTAAAAAAATAAAATAAACTTAAAAAGTCAGCCTGTTGGTTAACCCTTTTTCCGCATTGAATCAATGTTCGTTTTTACCAGAATTCAATTCCCACTTTAGTCCTTCATTATATATTCGAAAAAAAACTAATCCAGGCTAAAGCATCATTGTCAACGTTTCGAACCCCTCTAGCTCTTGGGCCAATTCCAGGCTCCACAACGGGTCTTCCTCAGGACTAGTCGATAGGGGACATCCACATGTCTCCGCATCTCATAAAACAACCATCTTCTCCAATATCACTTAAACTTTCCACCAATCCGAAATATATGGGGTTAATTATTCCCAATTTCCTCCTTCAGTCTAATTCACACCAAAATAATTCCATATATAATTTAATTCATAGACCTTTTGGGTTCTTTATGGGTTACCCTCTGTGGTTTGTAATAAACTTTGTAAATCTTTAGCCACCTACTTTGCTATTAAAATTTAATGTACCCTAATCACTTTTCCTTGTAAATTTGTTACACTTTCCACTGAAGCTTTGACTTTACAGATGATTAGCCTCTTTCTGAATGTACACCTCTTAATATCACTCAGACTAAGGATGCCATGCTAGCCATGAAATGTGGATCACCACTGGATCGATGTCCTCCTGTATCTGTCATCTGGGTGCTGATGCCCCTCTCTTTATATTGTTCATTAATTCATCTTTTGATGCAGCCAATGTTACTGATAATTGTTAGGAGGCTCTAATCCTGTCCCTTAAAAAAACTACAGTTCACCCTGCAACACCGATCAATTTTTACCCTATTTCTCTGCTACCGTTTGTGTCTAAAGGCACAGAAACACACTTTCTTTATGCATCTATCACAATTCGGTTCTTGATCAGGCTACAGCTGGATTATGCCCTCATGTTGGCACAGCCGTTGTCTTTCTCTCAGTAATGTACCAGTTATTGATGATTCTCAATGGGAACCGCATGGCACAACTCTTATTCTAATGGATTCCATTGCCGCTTTTGATACAGTGTCTCGTGTAATCTTTACAATCAGACTACAGGCCTGATTCACAAATATATCTTACAGTATTGAGTAATTTGCACTTTTGAGACAGTTTATTGTTATTTGCCTATTTACAAAATCTGAGTGCAAGTTAATGCTAAAAAACAGTAATAAGTTCAGCACCACACAACCACAACCACAGGTACTGCAACACCCTCCCATAAAAAACACAAGTAGGGAATTAGAATCAGAAAAACTTTATTAGGGTGAAATAGTAGCTCTAAAAAAGCACAAAATCAGCAATAAAAACAAACAGTATTCACATATTAGTTTCAGTGCAATTGAGATACCGTAGCATCAGAACCCATAAATATAGTACAGTATGCTAAAAACTCATATGTATGCAGATAAACCAAGACGAGGAAGAAAAACATTATTCAAAGTGCATTGTGGTACATGACCACACAGCGGCTCTCAAAAAGCAAGTAACATAAAAACAAGACTCTTCATTGATCAGTTGTTGCAGGAAATAGAAGGCTGGGTTGCACTGCCTAAGATTCCAGAACTTCATTAAACACGTCTGAACGCCTCCGCACGCCTCATCCTGGACATCCCCGTCACAGCCACATCACAGCCCACCTGAGAGACCTGCACTGGCTCCCCGTCAACAAGAGAATCACGTTCAAACTCCTCACCCATGCTCACAAGGCACTACACAAAACCGGACCAGAATACCTCAACAGACGGCTCTCCTTCTACACCCCGACCCGACAGCTTCACTCCGCTAACCTTGCCCTCGCCACCGTCCCACACATAAAGAGATTGACCGCCGGCGGCAGATCGTTCTACCTTGCCGCTAAGATGTGGAACACTCTTCCCACCCACCTACGTCAGACACAGGACCTACTTACCTTCAGGAGACAGCTCAAGACCTGGCTGTCCGATCAGTAGCAGCCCCCCCCGGATCAGTGCCTTGAGACCCTCACGGGTGAGTAGTGCACTTTACAAATGATTTGATTGATTGATTGATTAAAGGGATGAAAAATTGTTTAGTCTATCTTTTATACAATACACAAAAGAAGATAAAAATGCATCATTGTTTGCCTGAACCCATCATCACATGGGCACGGGCTGGTCACAGTGTAACTGGCAGTTCTCATGGCAGTAACAGCAGTCCAGAAAGACTTACTGGGTCTGATTTAAATCTTGGCAGTCCCATCACCAAACCGCGTCGGCTGCGCACCCGAGAAGATGTCACGCTGATGCGCTTCCGTCTGCCGTTTTTAGATGTTACTGTTCTGCAGATGGATTGAATGGCGGTGTTTCACTTACTGAGGGAGACAGCAGCGGGACTCAACAGACTTTATACAATGGCAGGGGCTATGGAAGAGAGGTAAGTGGCACACACACACCCTCCCTTAGTCATAGCTGTAGCTCGGCACTACGCAACATAACACATGCACACAATACCCCATTGCCTTTATGACAACACAATACCTACATGCCAAAAAAACACATTGACATACATCCATGACACAACATACACACACCATTGGCACTGCACCCAGGCATGACACAACCACAAGGAACAACACAACTACACACTCAGCTACACAAACACTCTCACACACATGCACAACTACTCACATCACGACAACTACCGCTACATAACAACAACACTCACCTGAATGTTATGGCAACACAACATATACACAACATCGGTCTCACATGCAAGTGAAACACATACAGATACAACCACATTGCACACACCCACTCCCCCACCTCAAACAACCAACAGCATTGCTTATACACATATACGTACTGACACACTCGCAGCACAACATGACAGGTAGAGGTCCCCTGGCAATGTGCACACATGGTCACAGTTGACAGATGTGACTATACCATCACTGTGGTGCCAGCGTTCATTTGCCAATGAATACTGGCACCATAGTGGCAGTTGTGTATGTGATATGTGTTGTACACCAGTGTGTCCACATCCGTGTCTGACCCACTTGTGTCCCTGACATATGTCTGTCACATTGTTTAAAAAAAAAAAGACTGTGATATGTACATGACTTCAGTGGCCCGACCTCCTGTGCAGTGTCCACCCAACATACCTTGGTAATGCGGCGTCCCTACCTTTGAGTCAGTGGCAGCAGCAATGTCCAGTCGAAGATGGGGGAGGGAGTGGATAAAAGGTGACTTTTCACCCTCTCCCCCCCCAAATCCGCCTACTAAGAAGTGGAGATTGGACCGCCACTTTTTCCTTGGCGGTTAGGCTCATCAAAATCTGCACGGTGGGAAAGGTGACTGTGCTCCTGCCAGCATCCCCTTTCCCACTGTCGACGTGGGTGGTATTTCTTGGCGGAAGTGGTGGGTCAGATGCGGTCTTTCATCTATGGGCCCGCCAACATCTAAATACGGTGGGTGGACCGTCATGGTGGCGGTCAGGTTTTCAGTCAAAAAGTCGACGGTGGGACAGTTACCGCCAAGATCTAAATCAGGCCCTTACTGTCCTTCTTAGATGCTGAGTGAACTAATGTATCACACTGCTGTGCAATGACCTCCTTCCATCTCCTTGCAGTATCCACTTTGTAGTGTTTCCAAAGGGCAGCTACTGTGGGAGGATCCCTGGGATTAGCAGCAAGTGGCCTGCAGAGTAATCGGTTGCTATAGAACATTCATGATTGAACCATCTCGGTGCTGTATGAGCTGATCTGGAAAGTTTTACAATGGCTTTTTTTATGTTTAAGCAGAGGTCAACAAAGGAACAAACTATCCCTTTATTATCTGCCTCGCCAGTCAGACAACTCATAACCAACAACTGGTTCTCACTTATTACTTTTTCCAGAACATGGGCCAGATTCTGAAGCCTTCATACCACTCTAAGGTTGTTTGAAGAAGACTGTAAATTGCTGATCTCAGTACCTACATTACGTTTCACCCTGGATGGCGTGACCAAAGCTGCTTCAATGGGGTTGTGATCTCCGAAGTGTGAACACGGCGATGGCTCCATGCTGCAATGAATTTATAAGGTTGCTAGTAACAAAGAAATTGTCAATTACAGATGAGCTGCCTCTGCCTCTAAATGTTGGTAGCCCTAGGTCTCTGCTACCAGCCACGTCAAACAAATTGTTCAGATCACATTTCAAAATGAAGCACTCTAGCCCTTGGCCTATCTGATTAAAACCCTCTAGGGCATACTTATAGTTTTGTGACATGGGATGCTGGGACAGCCTTGGATTAAAATCACCAGATAGACACAAGTACACCTGACACCCCCCATAAATTACTTTACCCAGAAGAGAATCGAGATAATCAAATATAACAGGGAAGCTTGAGTTTGCGATATTACCAAAGTCATATTTATAGAAATTGATCACATATAAGGTCAGCTCCCCCTTAAAAACCACAACCTGAAAATCTCTACCTGGAGTTTCCAGGGTTGTGACATTACTTCCAATCATCAGATTGAGCCAGATGGATAAACCCGCAGAAGCACAACTTCTTACGAAAAGCTGCTTCTCTGGATCTTGGAGCAGACACCCACAATGTTCCAGCATAAGATTTTCAGAGGAGCTACACATGAAATAAGGGCTGCAGTTGGGGGGGTGTGAGGGTGGGGGTATTGGATACAACCACATCATGATTAAACACTCATTTTGACTAAAAGTCCTGTGTCCCCCCAGTCAGTCATAATCAGTGAGACTGGACAGAGCTGCAAACCTGTTTTTGCATTCCAGGAATGGCTTAGGCTGAGAATAGTTACACATAGTTGGAGATATTAATTTCATATTAGGTTTGTATAAAGCACTCCAGCGGTAATGAGAGAATTCTTGAGCTGGCATCAGTACCGTCCATATTAAACCTCAGCAAATTTCTGACATACGCTGGGTGTCTAAAATGTATCACAATACAGTCGTCCTCTATATTTCTGACTGAGGCCCGACACAGCCAACTCTGCATATCATTAAGATCTCATTGCACTCCATTACGTTCAAATGTTTGTTGCTTCAAAGCCAGTGAGTAACCTTGTTGCACAGTTGATCCCATGATCCGGCTTGGTTGCGCCTTAGAGGCGGTGTTCTAGCCTGGACCATCACATACAGTCAAGTTGCTGCAGGTAGGTTTAGTGTCACAGCGTTGGGGGCACAGCCAGTTCTTACATTATCAGCTGTTGCCATAGTTCCCGGATCGTGAGCGCCCAGTGACTTTGAGGAGGGGTCAATATTGACACCAGTAAAGCTGGTCCAGGGGAAGAGATCCCACTAGAGCCAGCTCTGGAGGGAATGGGAGCAATGAATGCCGGTCAGCTGCTACTGATGAACGATTATCCCATACAGTCACATGGCACTCACACCAACAGGCACCCGGGTCAGTGTACGAGGGGGAAATTCCTGCTAGTGGCGACGCTACAAGGGTTGGTCAGGTTAGCCAATTGGTTCTCTATGCAGGCCAAACGATCTGTGATAGTTCTCAACTGCTCCTGCAACATTGCGGAAAACTTGTTGCACAGAAAAATAATTTTAATTGATGCTCATATATTTACATTAATTAAAGATTTATTTCAAAATTAAATTAACAATGTCTTAGGGGGTCATTCCGACCCTGGCGGTAAAACCCGCCAGGGCCGTGAACGACGGAAAGCACCGCCAACAGGCTGGCGGTGCTTTCCTGCCCATTCTGACCGCGGCGGTAAAGCTGCGGTCAGAAAAGGGGATTTGGCGGTTTCCCGCCGGATTTCCCCTGGCTTGGCTGAACCTCCATGGCGGCCCTGCAAGCAGCGCCGCCATGGGGATTCCGACCCCCTTCCCACCAGCCTGTTTCTGGTGGTTTTTACAGCCAGGAACAGGATGGCGGGAACGGGTGTCATAGGGCCCCTGGGGGCCCCTGCACTGCCCATGCCACAGGCATGGGCAGTGCAGGGGCCCCCTAACAGGGCCCCAGCATGATTTTCACTGTCTGCATAGCAGACAGTGAAAATCGCGATGGGTGCAACTGCACCCGTCGCACCCCTGCAACACCGCCGGCTCCATTCGGAGCCGGCTTCTGTGTTGCAGGGCCTTTCCCGCTGGGCCGGCGGGAGCTCCCTTGGCGGGCGCCCGCCGACCCAGCGGGAAAGTCAGAATGGCTTCCGAGGTCTTTTGACCGCAGAGCGGCCAAGTGGCGGTTCCTGCCAGGCAGGCGGCGCCCGCCGCCCGCCGGGGTCGGAATGACCCCCTTAGTCTTTTTAACTTTAATTTCAAGTCAAATACATTTTTAAATATTCCCAGAGATTTTTGCACGGTAAAGATTAGGGAGAAATAAAAAAGAGGCAGCTTTTAGTTCATTTTTTAAGTTGGGTCAAGGTACTCTTTTAGAACCATATTGTTCACAGCAAATAGAGAAAGAAATACAACAAACTGGAATGACTGCCTCTTAAATTACATTTTATTAGGCAATCTTATGTTTTTGAGCTGGAAGTTCTCCTTTTTAGGTTAATCAATCAAAACTTTCAAGATATGCATGGTAAGCCTCTGGAATAGCAGATATCTGAGCAATTGTTGAACAGAATTCTCTTGAGGTTGCTGAAGCAGATGTCTTAATTAGAAATTTTAATGAATGTTTACGTATTTTGAATAATGACATGTATAGAAATGAATAACGTAGAAAAAATAATGTGCACGTTTGAAAATGTACCCTCGAAGAAGGGACACTAAAGTTCACGAAATGTACTACTTTATGATTAATACATACGAAATATTGAAAATATATTAGATTAATGTAATAATAATATGTCATATTAGGGGTTATGAATTATGTTCTTGCTTATAAATTGTAGGCCTTAACTTAGAGAGTGTCTTGGCCTAGTTTTGCCAGGCCTCATGCAGAAACTCTATTTCTTAGTGTTTAATATAAAATGCTGACAGAGTGAACTAACTGTGAAATGCTCATTGTTTTAATAAAGTGCTTAGCAGAAACTTTCTATGGGAATCAACGGACACGAGATGATGTCTCTGGTAATGTATCCAAATGCGTGTAATGTGCATGAGATATACTTTCCCAGGACGTGAACAATGAAGACACTGACTGGAGACGAAGATGCAACAATTTTGATACCTGAAGAGCCGGATGATGAGAACATCGTAGAGCAGACCAATCAAGGACATGTGAACTGTGAAATATTAGAATTCATAGATTTGGTATATGGACACTATTGGGCAGAGTAATAACGTATGATTAAATGACCAATTGGAAATTAGGGGATAATTGGGGAACTTTGATATAACAACGCAACAGAGGGAAAAAGATCAGATCTTACCCCGTTATGGGATGCGATATTGAGAAGTAGAGATTCAAGATTCTGTCATTGGGCTCATACTCTCTGACTGAGAGCCTGATGTGTTGCTGATCGATTGATGACCTGAGGACGAAGACTGATTCTGCTTGCTGACCCATACCGTGGATAGGTAGATATGACAATGACTGAATTGCATTCTTATGCCTTTTCTTTCTAGGTACCAACTGCGCTGTCTTAATACTTTCTTTAGGTATTGTATTGTATTGTAATCGTATTTATATAGCGCTTACTACCCCTGACGAGGCGTTGAAGCGCTTTTTGATGAGTAGCACGCTACTCTGGAACCCAACAAGAATTAGTGATGGATTAGTATTGTTAAATAATGAGTACAGTTTTAGTATTATTATGAGTTAATTTGAGCCACGGATATGAGAGTTTGTTAGTTAGATTGACTGGAGTAAAGGAGGGGTGGAGGAGGAAAGAAATCCAGAAGTGTTAATTGGGAGTATATCCTTCATTTACTCAACCCAAAGGCTTGGGATGAGCAAAGGGGGGCAGAGGGGGAAGAGTATGTGGAAGGGTTAGGGAGAGCATAGTAGCAGGGTGAGATAAATGCAGGAGAATTTAGTAGGGTTGTGTGGGAGGTCACAGTAGTAGAGTGAGGTTTGGTGAGTTAGATGTGAAAGCGGAGGGAAGAGCTTAGTCAGAGTTATTTAGGAGATGAAAGTGGTAGAAGGGATTTGGGATGAATCAGAGTGAGAATGGAGGATAGTTTGATACAGACATGACATAAGAGTGATGAGTAGATAAGTGTGATAAGATGAGAGCAGGAATTCATAGATATCTAGTATAACAACCCACCCAGGAGCTATGCAATGATACACGAACATGCCTAGCACAGAAACAACATATATACATATATATATATATATATATATATATATATATATATATATATATATACACATATGCACATACAATACATAATTAGAATCATGGGTAAAAAATACTTACACACGTTTAAAGAGTGTGTGTGTATTTTATTGTTATGACATAGTAGCAATACATATTTTCTAAAGAAACTATAAATAAATAGAAATATACATATAATCTAAAAAAAATATTTATCAACATAGGCATATGCAGTTCATAGTTGTTTGAATAAGGTGGTTATGAAGGAAAGAGCCAACTCTTGAGTAGTTTTCTGAAGACAAGAAAGTTATCTGTGGCTCTTATAGTTGGGGGTAATGAATTCCATAGTTTGGCTGCTTGGACGGAGAAGGAAGTACCACCTATAGTCTTTTTCTTGTATGGTGGTGTTTTAAGGCGTGGTGCCAATCTGGAGCGGAGGGTTCTTTGTTGGATGTATTTGGTAATTTTGTTTCTGATAAAAAGCGGTCCTGTTCCATGTATAGCTTTGTGGGTGATACAAAGCAGCTTGAAAGTGCATCTTCTGGCAACAGGTAACCAGTGTAGTGCTCTAAAGGCAGGGGAGATGTGGGCTTGCGGCTTTATATGTAATAGTAGCCTGGCTGCGGATTTCTGGATACGTTGTAGTTTTTTCATAACAGATAGAGATGATCCATGGTAGAGGCTATTGGCATAATCCAGTTTGGATAGTACAAGCGAGATAGTAGCTTGCACCTTGTGTGGAAATCCGAGGTGGGGGAAGATGCGTCGTAAAGTCTTTAAGGTGATGAAGCTTGTGCGTGCTAATTTGTCTACTTGGGCATTCATAGTTAACTTGGAATCCATGGTGATTCCTAGGTTTTTAACTTCCTTCGATAATTGAGGAGGTGGTCCGAGATCCCCAGGCCAGACGCACAGAGGGTCATAATCTTTCCAGTCACCACATATGAGTATTTCTGTTTTGGAGGTATTTAGTTTGAGATGGCTCCAGGTCATCCACTGATCAACGGCTCTGAGGCAACTGAAGATTTGTGAGTTTTCAATGTTTTTGGGGCATTCTAATTTAAGTAGTATTTGTGTGTCATCTGCATAGCTGTAGCATGTGAGATGGAAATCATTGATCAGTTCTGGTAAAGATATCATGTAGATGTTGAAAAGCAAAGGTGAGATGATTGACCCTTGGGGGACCCCTGCTTTTGTGAGGTAGGGTTCGGATGAGAAGGGGGGCGATTGGATGATATTCGATCTTTTTTGAAGATAGGAAGTAATCCAGTCGAGAGCAATCCCTTGTATGCCGGCTTCGTGGAGTCTTTTAGTTAGGGTGTCATGGTCAACCGTAGATGATTTCCAAATTTGTGTTCTAAATTGTTTTGCATGAAGCCCCACATGCTGATGCTAATCTGTGTTAGTTGAGGTTTACTCACATGACGACTGACGAATTGCAGAGACAAATGGTTGAGAGACCATTTTTCTGAACTTTATGGACGTCTTAGCTTTGCTGAAATGGGTTTTATTAATGCTTTGTGCTGCTGCATTGGAATGCCTTTTGATTCAAGCTTTGATTAGATCATGTTTCTTGTGACTTGTTGATTAACAAGCATTATTAAAATAGTTTGATTTGAATTATGATTAAGATTCATGACTGAGTATTGTTAATATAAGGGAAATAAAACATACTAAACTTAAAATTAAAGGTGTGGTTATTCATGGCTGAAGAGTCATGGTGTGTAAAATGTATTGACTCCATTGATTGTTTATTTGACTAATGATTGTTGATTATTGTGTGTTGATTAATGTTTTTGTACTGAACTATGGCAAGAACACCTTAAATGAATCAAAAGGTTCATCGACCTATACGCATCCCCTTGTAAGTTTACTTATTAAGGACCAACGCGCTAACAAGGTTTTGAACCAAACATAGGCCCTCATTACAACACTGGCGGTCAAAGACCGCCAGGGTTGTTTTGGCGATCGTACCGCCAACAGGTTGGCGGCACAAATTGCCATATTTTGACCGCGGCGTCACACCGCCAGGACCGGCGGTTTCCCGCCATCGTTGTCCCGGCAGTTATAATCCACCAGGGCTGTCCTGGGGATTATGATTCCCCTTCCCGCCAGCCTGTCCATGCGGTAGAGACCGCCTTGGAAAAGCTGGCAGGAAGGGGAGTTGTGGGGCCTTGGGGGCCTCTGCACTGCCCATGCACTTGGCATGGGCAGTGCAGGGGCCCCCAGGCACAGCCCCACCCTGCTTTTCAATGTCTGCACAGCAGACAGTGAAAACCGCGACGGGTGCAGCTGCACCTGTCGCACGGCCGCAACACCGCCGGCTCCATTAGGAGCCGGCTGCAATGTTACGGCCGACATCCCCGCTGGGACAGCGGTCGGAAACTCTGATGTTGTAATGCGGCCAGCGGGTTTGCGACGAGTTGTAATGAGGGCCGTAATATCTTTCAGAAATGTTTGAAGGCATTGGGTACGATTCTGTTTCCACCCTGTTTATGTATGGAAACTACTTAGTAAACCAAGAAACCTCCCAAAATACCTGGATAAAGGGGGACAATTAAATCAACATTAATAAGTTTACAGTTGACTGCAATACGAGATACATCTCTGTGGTCTGTTTCTTCACCAATCTAGAACAGACTATGGCACTCATTATGACACTGGCGGTAAATTCCGAATTCCGCCATGGTGACTGCTGCCAACATACCGCCATGGAGGCAAAGATCCGTCTGTCAGATTATGACACACACATACAAAACCAACTGAAAACAGCCACAACCACAAATCCGCCAGACTCACAGAACGTGATAAACTGCCGGAACTACCACCCATACCATTACGCCGCCAATGCTATGCCCTCCAAATAATGACCCACGAATCACCACAGTGGACATTCAACTACGGTAGACCATTGGAGGTGAATACCCCGCGGCGGATATTGCCACACAAATACAAAACAAGACAACATTGGCCAGAACAAATAACGCACACCTGACACAAATACACATACCCCACACACCCACTAATAGCAATATAAAACACCCACCCACATCACTCACAATTTTTTGCAAACACAACAAGACGGTTACACTTAGCTACGTTAATCCAATATAGAACTGCACACACATCACAACTACCTATTCATCGGTCATGCACCACACACCACACACCCCACCACAACACACATCACCCCTGCACAACCTACACACACCACATAACAACCATGTCCCTGCAAAGGCAGCCCTGTTGCACTGATGAGGAGTTGCGGGTCATAGTTGAGGAAATTGTCAGGGTAGAGCCACAGCTGTTTGGAGCACAGATCCAGCAGATATCCATTGCCAGGAAGATGGAGCTATGGCGGGGGATCGTGGACAGGGTAAACGCCGTGGGACAGCATCCATGAACAAGGGACAACATAAGGAAGAGGTGGAATGACCTACGGGGGAAAGTGCGTTCCATAGCAGCAAGGCACCAGCTTGAAATCCAGAGTACTGGTGGTGGACCCCCACCTGCTCCCCCACAGTTGACAGCATGGAAGGAGCAAGTATTGGCAATCCTGCATCCTGAGGGACTCACTGGAGTTGACGGAGGACTGGACACTGGTGAGTCAACATTTACTACCTATCACCCCCCATACCTGCATGCCACCACCACCCCTCACACTGACACCCATCACCCTACTCCATCCCACACAGTGCACCACCACAATTAACAAACCTAAATGCCAAGCCCTCTATGCCATACCCACTGCATGCACATCCCTTCCAGCCCTGCATGTACACCCACCACCAATACACAGCATGGCGAACTAATCAATCAATCAATCAATGACTTTATAAAGTGCACTACGTACCCGTGAGGGTTTCAAGGCGCTGGGGGAAGGGAGGGGGGGGGAGTGCTGCTACTGATGGAAGAGCCAAGTTTTGAGGAGTCTTCTGAAGGCAAGTAGGTCTTGGGTCTGGCATAGGTTGGACGGGAGGGAGTTCCAGGTCTTGGCGGCAAGGTAAGAGAAGGATCTGCCGCCGGAGGTCTTTCGCTGGATGCGGGGGACGAGGGCGAGGTTCGAGGAGCGGAGCTGGCGGATGGGGGTATAGAAGCTGAGTCTGCTGTTCAGGTAGGCAGGTCAGGTGTTGTGGAGGGCCTTGTGTGCGTGGGTGAGTAGCTTGAATGTGATCCTCTTGTCTACGGGGAGCCAGTGAAGGTCTCTCAGGTGGTGGGAGATGTGGTTGCGGCGGGGTACGTTGAGGATCAGTCGGGCAGAGGCATTTTGGATGAGCTGGAGACGTTGCAGGTGTTTGGCTGGGATGCCTGTGTAGAGTGCGTTGCCGTAGTCTAGCCTGCTGCTGACGAGGGCCTGTGTCACAGTTCTTCTTGTTTCAGTCGGGATCCACTTGTAGATCCTGCTGGGCATGTGGAGGTTGTTGTAGCAGGAGGAGGAGACTGCGTTGACCTGTTTGGACATGGAGAGGGAGGAGTCAAGGATGAATCCTAGATTGCGGGCATGTTTCATAGGGGTTGGAGGGGTTCCCTGTGTGGTCGGCCACCACGAGTTGTCCCAGGCTGAGGGGGTGGGTCCGAGGATGAGGACCTCCATCTTGTTCGAATTCAGCTTCAGCCGGCTGTTTCTCATCCATTCGGCGATGGCCTTCATACCCTCGTGGAGGTTGGTATTGGCGGTGTGCGGGTCCTTAGTGAGGGAGAGGATGAGCTGTGTGCCATCGACGTAGGAGATGATGTTGAGGTCGTATTGGCGGGCCACTTGTGCGAGGGGGGCCATGTAGATATTAAACATTGTTGGGCTTAGGGAGGATGCCCTGGGGAACGCCACAGATGATGTCTGTGGCTTTGGATCGGAAGGGGGGGAGGCGTACTCTTTGGGTTCGGCCATAGAGGAAGGAAGTGATCCAGTCGAGGGCTTTGTCCTGTATTCCGGCTTTGAAGAGGCGAGCTATCAGGGTGCGGTGGCAGACTGTGTCGAAGGCGGCAGATAGGTCCAGGAGGATGAGGGCTGATGTTTCGCCGTTGTTGAACTAACAATCCTACAATCCATCACCATACACAAACAACGGTGGCAGGGCAACACCAATGATATAGGGGAAGCTAGGGATGCAGAATATGCACAGACATATAGCATAATATACACTTACATCCCCACAGGTGCCCCAGCCAATCTCAGCAGCGAGGAGTGTCACAGCTACACAGTTCCCCAGCAAAAGATGCCCCCAATGATGAAAGCAACTCTGGAGTTCTGGATCTGGATGAACTCCCTGGCCCATCAGGGACCACTGGTCAGTCGGCTACCCCAACCCACACCCAGTCCACCACAGAGCCTTCCCCCTCAGTATCCAACACCACAGCAGCCATCCAACGTCCCCAGACCTCTGTCCACAGGACACGTCAATCAGCAGTGTCGCCCACCTGAACAGGGACCCCAGTCCACACCTCACAGGCAAGACAATGAGGGTCCTGGGGTCAGTGGGCACACCGTTCAGGGAACAAAGTCACAGGAGGCCAGGGACGGTCGGAGGACAGCAGTGCACAGGGAGAGGACAGGCCCAGGGAACCGACTGCCCAGGAGGCAGTCACTAATGTCCTGGGGGCTGGTCAACAATCCCAGGACAAGATGGGTCAGGTGATAAACATCATGCAGGAGAACCAGCGGCTGCAGGAGGAACACCATCAGGAGATCAATAAAGAATTGCAGGCCCTGAACCCCACCATGGTCTCCATTGCAGGGGTTCCGGGATGATATGGCAAATATCATGAAGGACTACACAGCACACTAGCGGGCCCCTTCTGTTAGCTGGTCTACTAACCAGCCCTCCACATCTGCTGCAGCTAGTGGACAGGAGGCCCTGTCACAGGACCCACAGGCCACCAGCACCCCTCCCCATTCAGAAGGTGAACCACCCCGCAAATGGTCCCTGCGACCCAGACAGACACCAGAGACACTTGCCAAGACAAAGACTACCACCAGGAAATGATGCCCTCCCGAATGTCCCCCTTGTGTTCCACTGTGTCACCTTGGCCACTTTGAACTGCCACTGCTCCCCTTCCTATGGGCCCTTGGACACTGGACCTGTGCTACAAACAAACTGGCCCACTACACTGGGCTATTCCCAACCATCACCCCACTCTATTGCACTTCCCATTGTATACCAATTTTCAATAAACACCCTTGGACACATGAGTAATAGTGCTTTATCTACAAGCAATGTACAATGTAACGAACTGTAATGAACTGCATGATATTGTGTAAATGTCCAGTAACATGTTGACGCATCCTACAAATGTGTCTCAGCAGTCTGTACGCATCACAGCAGTATACTGTTGTAACCACAGCAACATCTGCAATAAGGGAAGGCATAGGTGACAGTCAGGTGGGATGCAGAGGTAATGACTTGCATCATGCTGCAGTCACACAGCACAACACTAAAATGTAGAAATGTTTAGTTCAACAGTCTTACCTGAGTGTCATTGGAAGTACTGCTTTACGATATGTGTCCTGTAGTCCACATCCTCCTACTCTTCATCCTCCTCACTGTCCCCAGTGTCCACTGCTGCCACAGCTGCATTGTCACCCCACTCCTCTTGAAAATAGGGCACATGCTGTCTGAGGGCCAAATTGTGCAACATGCAGCACACAACAACGATTCTGCAGACCTTCCCAGGGGAGTAGCATAGGGATCCACCTGTCAGATGGAGGCACCTGAACCTATCCTTGAGGAGCCCGAAGGTGCTTTCTACAATCCTCCTGTACCTATTTTCAGCCCCTGTTCTCGGATTTCTAACAGGGGTCAGGAGCCAGGACAGGTCTGGGTAGCCGGAATCACCAGCAAGAAGTAAGGGACACATATTAGCCCTGCACAATGGCATGGGCTATGACTCCTGCAGGCATACACTGACATACATTGGGTAGGGACTCAGGCTCACCTATTAGCTATATTCTGTGCCTCTGTAGTTGTGCCATCAGCTATGGGACACTGCTATTCCTCAGGACAAAGGCATCATTCACCGACCTTGGATACTTTGCAGTGACGTGGGAGATGTACTGTTCAGCAAGGCACACCATCTGGACATTGAGTGAGTGGGAACTCTTCCGATTCCTGTACACTTGTTCATTGGTCCTGGGGGGGACTAAGGCAATATGGGTCCCGTTGATGGCCTTAATATCATGTGGTATATGTCCCATTCCATAGAATCCAGCCTTCACAATGGGTACATCATCTACCAGGGGGAATGCAATGTAGCTGCAGATGTGTTTGAGAAAGGCTGCCAAAACCCTTGGAAGCACAATAGAGAACATTGGCTGTGACATCCCTGCAGCCAAGCCCACTGTCACCTGGAAAGAGCCTGTTGCCAGGAAATAGAGCACTGAGAGTACCTGCAAAAGCGGGGGATTTGCTGTGGTGCTACGGATAGCAGGAATCAGATCAGTCTCCAATTGTTCACACAGCTCTGTGATTGTGGGCCTGTCCAGACGATAGGTGAGCATGATGTGCCGGTCCTCCAGTGTAGCCAAGTCCACAAAGGGTCTATACTCGGGTGTTTGCCTCCTCCTATTCCTCTGCAGTGGTATGTACCTAAGGGACCGAAATGTAAGAAAGGAGTGACATCAGAGACCATGAACACACTACAGCAGTGTACACAGAGCATGCTTGTATGTTGGACACTGGAATTGTCAAGGTGAGTACATCCGACTACAATGATGCACTTATCAATCTGTACATGTGTACCAGCATTAGAAAATGGCACCCGTCTGTCCTGTATTCTTGGACAGGTGGAAGTGACCTCACTCCGCTGGTGTTCGCGTCATGGCAGGAGGCGGTGTGCACTGCCGTGCATTTCCTCATTGGCTAACATGGCCCTCTATGGAGAATGGGAACCAATGATGATCAACGCCGGCGGTGAACACTGTCACCGCTGTGGACGTAACCGCCATTTCCTTTCTACCACTTCACTTTATTTCTGACTTTCTACAGGACGATATCTTCACTGCATGTGCTGCTGTGACCTGTGTCTGGAACCTTCCATGGCTCATGCAACAGGGGAAAGGGCCCCAGCCTTCATGTCGGAGGAGTTGGAGAGCCTTGTGGATGGGGTCCTACCCCAGTATGGGCAGTTGTATGGGCCTCCAGACCAACAGGTGAGTACACCATGGGTACGTTACATGCCACATGGCTGCATAGAGATGTGTGTGTGTCAGATAGAGGGGTATGGCAGATGGCAGCGTTAATGAAGGGTCATGGGTCATGTGTGTCCCGGATGAGGGGACAATGCTTTTTGTGGGCCATATGTGTGACAGGCTGGATTGTCTGGTTAATGGTGTCCCACCTTCTGTGTGTCCACTGCAGGTCAGTTCCCATCAGAAGAAGGGGTTGTGGCGTGCCATCGCCAAGGATGTGCGGACCCTGGGGGTCTATAGCAGGCGGAGCACCCACTGCAGGAAACAGTGGGAGGACCTGAGACGCTGGGCTCGGAAGACCGCGGAAGCCCAGATGGGGATGGCCTCCCAACGAGGGAGGGGTGCCCATCGGCACCTGACCCCCCGATGGCTCATATACTGGTGGTGGCCTACCCAGAGCTGGATGGGCGATTGAGGGCATCACAGCGGCCACAAGGGGGTGAGTGCAGTGTGTTTGTTAACCAACTCTGTTGTCTGGCATGGGTTTTGGGTGGCGGGTACTAGTCAGTGGATGCCCCAATATGCCAGTTCAGACATTGCTGCGTAGTCCAGCTAAGATTAATAGGGTGGAAAGCATGCATTAGATAGCTAGGTAGGTGGCTTAGCTGGTCCCAGTTGGTGTGTAGCTCGCAGTGCTTGGCTCCTACCTGCTGTGGTAATTAGCCAATGGTATGCCAGTGTGGTTCATACTGCCCATTCTCAGTCTCAGTTTGTGACAGTGATGTGTCTGCCATCTGTGTTGTTGGTACTGAGATTGACCCTGTGCTCCCTTTCTCTCCCTCTCTCTCTCTCCTTTTGTCTACCTATCCTTGTGTGCATTAGCATCACCTGGCGAAGGAGCAGGGGCACCGGTGAGTGAGGGAGCTGCAGCCCACGGGACCCTGGAGGCAGAGTCCACAGACGCCGAGGGGACCAGTGGACGGAGGGCGAGGGGAGCACCATGGCGGGGACAGGAGGTGATACCACTGACTCTGATTCGTCCTCCGATGGGAGCTCCCTGGTGGTGGTGGACCCCTCCGGGGCCACCCCAGGTACAGGTTCTACCGCCACCTCGTGCCAGCACCGCCCTCCCAGTAGCCCCCCACTGAGTTGCCCCTGCCGGCTCACCCAGGAGGGTGGGCATCTCCTTCGCCCCAGGCACCTCAGGTCCTGCCCCAGTCAGCCCTGCTGCCCTCAGTGAGGAGGCTATTGACCTACTGAGATGCATCTCTGTAGGGCAGTCAACCATAGTGAAGGCCATCCGGGGGCTAGCATCCCAGATGCAGCAATAAAATGCCTTCCTGGAGGGCATCCATGGTGGCTTGGTGGCCCTACAGAGATCATTTCAGGCTCTGGCCTCTTCACTGACAGCAGCCATTGTCCCTGTTTCATCCATCCTCCCTCCAAGTACCACTACCCAGTCCCAGTCTCCTCACCCCCAAAACATCCCACGCACATAATCTGACAAGCATGCACCCAAAAAAACACACAAGACTTGCACAGACAATCACAGGCAGCACACTTCAGTCCACAAGCACTCTCACAGCCAAGACACAGATGCAAACACAAGATCATCCACTGCCTCCACTGTGCTACCCTCCTCATTCCTCCCTCACAGTCACATACTCACTCACACCTGCATGCACTGCATCAACAGTCCCAGAACCTGCCACATGCACAGCTTTGCCCACAGTCACCACAACAGCAGACCCGCAGACGTGCACCCCACACACCACATGCTTAGTCACTACCAGCACCTCATGCAGGTGACCCTCGGGTAGGTCGCTTCCCCGCCGCTGCAGCTCCGCCTGCCCAGGCCCCTACCAGGTAGTTTTTGCCTTTTCTTTCCACCTTTTGTCAGCCCTTTCTATGTCTCTCTGTTTGCATTTGTTTCTCTGTTTGTATTTGTTCCCCTGTTTGTATTTGGCTCTCTGTTTGTATTTGGCTCTCTGTTTGTATTTGGCTCTCTGCTTGTATTTGGTTCTCTGTTTGTATTTGGCTCTCTGTTTGTATTTGGTTCTCTGTTCCTTTTCTTTCTCTCCCTAGCACTTCTGTTTCCCGCCGCTGCCACCCTTGCGGCCCCACCCTCCTGCCCCCATTTGCTCTCTTTCCCACCCGCCTCCCAGCTGACCCCTCCTACCCCCCTCCCTTCTTATGGCGGCCGCTGCGCGGCAGAGACAGCGACCCTTGACCCTCGGGTAGGTCGCTTCCCCGCCGCTGCAGCTCCGCCTGCCCAGGCCCCTGCCAGGTAGTTTTTGCCTTTTCTTTCCACCTTTTGTCTGTCCTTTCTTTGTCTCTCTGTTTGCATTTGTTTCTCTGTTTGTATTTGTTCCTCTGTTTGTATTTGGCTCTCTGTTTGTATTTGTTTCTCTGTTTGTATTTGGCTCTCTGTTTGTATTTGGTTCTCTGTTTGTATTTGGCTCTCTGTTTGTATTTGGTTCTCTGTTCCTTTCCTTTCTCTCCCTAGCGCTTCTGTTTCCCGCCGCTGCCACCTTTGTGGCCCTGCACCCCCTGCCCCCACTTGCTCTCCTTCCCACCCTCCTCCCAGCTGACCCCTCCTCCCACCCCTCCCTTCTTATGGCGGCCGCTGCGCAGCAGAGACAGCGACCATTGACCCTCGGGTAGGTCGCTTCCCCGCCGCTGCAGCTCCGCCTGCCCAGGCCCCTGCCAGGTAGTTTTTGCCTTTTCTTTCCACCTTTTGTCGATCCTTTCTTTGTCTCTCTGTTTGCATTTGTATCTCTGTCTGTATTTGTTCCTCTGTTTGTATTTGGCTCTCTGTTTGTATTTCTTTCTCTGTTTGTATTTGGCTCTCTGTATTTGGTTCTCTATTTGTGTTTGGTTCTCTGTTTGTATTTGGCTCTCTGTTTGTATTTGGTTCTCTGTTTCTTTCCTTTCTCTCCCTAGCGCTTCTGTTTCCCGCCGCTGCCACCCTTGCGGCCCCACCCCCCTACCCCCATTTGCTCTCCTTCCCGCCCGCCTCCCGCCTCCCAGCTGACCCCTCCTCTCCCCCTCCCTTCTTATGGCGGCCGCTGCACGGCAGAGACAGCGACCCTTGACCCTTGGGTAGGTCGCTTCCCCGCCGCTGCAGCTCCGCCTGCCCAGGCCCCTGCCAGGTAGTTTTTGCCTTTTCTTTCCACCTTTTGTCGATCCTTTCTTTGTCTCTCTGTTTGTATTTGTTTCTCTGTTTGTATTTGTTCCTCTGTTTGTATTTGGCTCTCTGGTTGTATTTGTTTCTCTGTTTGTATTTGGCTCTCTGTTTGTATTTGGCTCTCTGTTTGTATTTGGTTCTCTGTATTTGGTTCTCTGTTTGTATTTGGCTCTCTGTTTGTATTTGGTCCTCTCTGTTCCTTTCCTTTCTCTCCCTAGCGCTTCTGTTTCCCGCGGCTGCCACCCTTGCGGCCCTGCCCCCCACCCCCATTTGCTCTCCTTCCCGCCCGCCTCCCAGCTCACCCCTCCTCCCCCACTCCCTTCTTATGGCGGCTGCTGCTCGGCCGCGCGCAGCGGGCGCGGCGCTGACGCGCCAAAGGCAAGCCCATCTGCGCCCGTCCACGCCTGGACCGCGCCCAGCGCCAGAACCCCTGGCCCCCACCGCACTCAAAGTACCCAACTAAGATACGACGCCACCTTCCTCTACGCCATCATCACCGGACGAACAGCCACCTGCTACCAAGCCAGCCCTAAACGAACCCATGGACCCTTCACCTGCCAAGCCTGCAAATACACATTCCACCGAACCTGCAGACCACCCACCGGCCCTCGCAACAACAACCACCTCAAGTGCATCCTCCTCAACACACGCTCCGTCCACAAGCACGCCATCGAACTATGGGACGTCCTGGACACAACAGCACCAGATGTCGCCTTCATCACAGAAACCTGGATGAACGCCTCCTCGGCTCCAGACATCGCCCTAGCCATCCCCGACGGCTACAGGATCGCCCAGAAGGACTGCGTCAACCAAACCGGAGGAGGATTCGCCATCATCTACAGGAACACCCTCAACATCACGACCACCACCGAAGACACCCCCCTCGCTGCCGAACACATACACTTCCAGATCCACACCGACCCCAAAACCACCCTCAGAGGAACACTCGTCTACAGACCCCCGGGCCCACGCACCCAATTCAACGAAACCATCACAGACTTCATCAGCCCGCACGCCCTAGGCTCACCAGACTACATCCTCCTCGGGGACCTGAACTTCCACCAGGAGAAAAACAACGACAACAACACCACCACCCTGCTCGACAACATCGGACTCAAGCAACTGGTGAGCACCCCCACCCCCACCGCTGGCCACACGCTCGACCCCATCTTCTCCGCCGGCAACCACATCTCCTTCAGCCACTCCTCCGAACTACACTGGACCGACCACAGATGCGTCCACTTCACCTTCAAACGGGAGACTCACCACCATCGCACACAACAAATCCCCCACAGACGCTGGAGCAAAATCTCCACAGAGCAGCTCCTCTCTACACTGAACCAAAACCCACCAGCCATCATCACTGACGCCAACAACGCAGCCCACAGCCTCACACAGTGAATCACCAACTGTGCCGAAAACCTTGCACCACTCAAAAATCACCCAAGCGGGACCAGCATCATGAAACCCCCATGGTTCACGGACGCCCTCAAAGAATCCAAGAAATCCTGCCGTACCCTCGAAAAAACCTGGTGCAGGGAACGCACCACAGAAAACATGACAGCCCTCAAGATCGCCACCCGTAAACACCACCAGCTGATCCGCTCCACCAAAAGGACATCATTCAAAGAGCGAATAGACAACAACACCCACAACAGCAAAGAACTCTTCAACATCGTCAAAGAGCTCTCCAACCCCAGCGCCAGCTCCAACGTCATCACACCCTCACAAGAACTCTGCAACTCCCTCGCTACGTTCTTCCACCGAAAGATCGCAGACCTAGACGACAGCTTCGGACCCCAGACCCCGCCCCCCACCACCTAACCTACAGCCCCCACCACTACACTCAACGCCGGGACCCCCATCAGCTCAGAAGAGACCAGAAGCATCATGAACACCATCCACTCCGGCTCCCCCTCGGACCCTTGTCCCCATCACATCTTCAACAAAGCCGACTCCGTCATCGCCCCCCCCATCTCCGGAACATCATCAACAGCTCGATCTCTTCAGCCACCTTCCCCGAGAGCTGGAAACACGCGGAAGTCAACGCCCTCCGGAAAAAACCCACGGCTGACCCCAATGACCTGAAGAACTTCCGCCCCATCTCGCTTCTCCCCTTCCCGGCCAAGGTCATCGAGAAGACCATCAACAAGCAGCTGACCGCTTTTCTTGAAGCTAACAACTCGCTCGACCCTTCCCAATCTGGATTTCGGGCCAACCACAGCACAGAAACCGCCCTCATCGCAGTCACCTCAGAACTCTGATGGACAACTGTAGGAAAGTACCATCTTGCCTGGCATGTTACCCCCATTGTTCACTGTATATATGTTGTTTTAGTTGTATGTGTCACTGGGACCCTGCTAGACAGGGCCCCAGTGCTCATAAGTGTGCCTGAATGTGTTACCTGTGTTATGACTAACTGTCTCACTGAGGCTCTGCTAATCAGAACCTCAGTGGTTATGCTCTCTCATTTCTTTCAAATTGTCACTAACAGGCTAGTGACCAATTTTACCAATTTACATTGGCTTACTGGAACAGCCTTATAATTCCCTGGTATATGGTACTGAGGTACCCAGGGTATTGGGGTTCCAGGAGATCCCTATGGGCTGCAGCATTTCTTTTGCCACCCATAGGGAGCTCTGACAATTCTTACACAGGCCTGCCACTGCAGCCTGAGTGAAATAACGTCCACGTTATTTCACAGCCATTTTACACTGCACTTAAGTAACTTATAAGTCACCTATATGTCTAACCTTTACCTGGTAAAGGTTGGGTGCTAAGTTACTTAGTGTGTGGGCACCCTGGCACTAGCCAAGGTGCCCCCACATTGTTCAGGGCCAATTCCCCAGACTTTGTGAGTGCGGGGACACCATTACACGCGTGCACTACATATAGGTCACTACCTATATGTAGCTTCACAATGGTAACTCCGAATATGGCCATGTAACATGTCTATGATCATGGAATTGCCCCCTCTATACCATCCTGGCATAGTTGGCACAATCCCATGATCCCAGTGGTCTGTAGCACAGACCCTGGTACTGCCAAACTGCCTTTCCCGGGGTTTCACTGCAGCTGCTGCTGCTGCCAACCCCTCAGACAGGCATCTGCCCTCCTGGGGTCCAGCCAGGCCTGGCCCAGGATGGCAGAACAAAGGACTTCCTCTGAGAGAGGGTGTTACACCCTCTCCCTTTGGAAAATGGTGTGAAGGCAGGGGAGGAGTAGCCTCCCCCAGCCTCTGGAAATGCTTTCATGGGCACACATGGTGCCCATTTCTGCATAAGCCAGTCTACACCGGTTCAGGGACCCCTTAGCCCTGCTCTGGCGCGAAACTGGACAAATGGAAGGGGAGTGACCACTCCCCTGACCTGTACCTCCCCTGGGAGGTGCCCCGAGCTACTCCAGTGTGCTCCAGACCTCTGCCATCTTGGAAACAGAGGTGCTGCTGGCACACTGGACTGCTCTGAGTGGCCAGTGCCATCAGGTGACGTCAGAGACTCCTTCTGATAGGCTCCTTCAGGTGTTGCTAGCCTATCCTCTCTCCTAGGTAGCCAAACCCTCTTTTCTGGCTATTTAGGGTCTCTGTCTCTTGGGATTCCTTAGATAACGAATGCAAGAGCTCATCCGAGTTCCTCTGCATCTCTCTCTTCACCTTCTGCCAAGGAATTGACTGCTGACCGCGCTGGAAGCCTGCAAAACTGCAACATAGTAGCAAAGACGACTACTGCAACTCTATAACGCTGATCCTGCCGCCTTCTCGACTGTTTTCCTGGTGGTGCATGCTGTGGGGGTAGTCTGCCTCCTCTCTGCACTAGAAGCTCCGAAGAAATCTCCTGTGGGTCGACGGAATCGTCCCCCTGCAACCGCAGGCACCAAAGAACTGCATCACCGGTACCTTGGGTCTCCTCTCAGCATGACGAGCGAGGTCCCTTGAATCCAGCAACTCTGTCCAAGTGACTCCCACAGTCCAGTGACTCTTCAGTCCAAGTTTGGTGGAGGTAAGTCCTTGCCTCCCCCCGCCTGACTGCATTGCTGGAAACCGCGACTTTTGCAGCTACTCCGGCCTCCGTGCACTTCCGGCGGAAATACTTTGTGCACAGTCCAGCCTGGGTCCACGGCCCTCTAACCTGCATTGCACGACCTCCTAAGTTGTTCTCCGGCGACGTGGGACTCCTTTGTGCGACTTCGGGTGAGCACCGTTTCACGCATCCTCGTAGTGCCTGTTTCTGGCACTTCTGCAGGTGCTGCCTGCTGCTGAGAGGGCTCCTTGTCTTGCTCGACGCCCCCTCTGTCCCCAGACGCAATTGGCGACATCCTGGTCCCTCCTGGGCCACAGCAGCATCCAAAAACACTAACCGCACGATTTGCAGCTAGCAAGGGTTGTTGGCGGTCTTTCGGCGGGAAAACACTTCTGCACGACTCTCCACGGCGTAAGGGATCCGTCCTCCAAAGGGGAAGTCTCTAGCCCTTGTCGTTCTTGCAGAAAACTATGCTTCTACTGTCCAGTAGCAGCATCTTTGCACCCACAGCTGGCATTTCCTGGGCATCTACCCATCTCCGACTTGCTTGTGACTTTTGGACTTGGTCCCCTCGTTCCACAGGTACCCTCGACTGGAAATCCATCGTTGTTGCATTGTTGGTTTGTGTCTTTCCTGCAGAATTCCCCTATCACGACTTCTATGTCCTTTGGGGAACTTTAGTGCACTTTGCACTCACTTTTCAGGGTCTTGGGGTGGGCTATTTTTCTAACCCTTACTATTTTCTAATAGTCCCAGCGACCCTCTACAAGGTCACATAGGTTTGGGGTCCATTCGTGGTTCGCATTCCACTTTTGGAGTATATGGTTTGTGTTGCCCCTATCCCTATGTGTCTCCATTGCATCCTATTGTAACTATACATTGTTTGCACTGTTTTCTAATACTATTACTGCATATTTTGGTATTGTGTACATATATCTTGTGTATATTTGCTATCCTCATACTGAGGGTACTCACTGAGATACTTTTGGCATATTGTCATAAAAATAAAGTACCTTTATTTTTAGTATATCTGTGTATTGTGTTCTCTTATGATATTGTGCATATGACACTAAGTGGTACTGTAGGAGCTTCACTCGCCTCCTAGTTCAGCCTAAGCTGCTCTGCTAAGCTACCATTATCTATCAGCCTATGCTGCTAGACACCCTATACACTAATAAGGGATAACTGGGCCTGGTGCAAGGTGCAAGTACCCCTAGGTACTCACTACAAGCCAGTCCAGCCTCCTACATTGGTTGTGCAGTGGTGGGATAAGTGCTTTGAGACTACTTACCACTCTTGTCATTGTACTTTTCATAAGAGAAAAATATACAAAACCAGTTCAGTGTATGTACACATAACTAAAAAGTTTTGCATTTCCTCTTTTCACTCTTTTCTAAAGTGCTGAAAAGTACTTCTAAACTTTCTAAAAGTTCTTAAAAAGTTTTAAAAGTTTTTTTTCTGTCTTTCTAAAAGCTCTAAAAACTTTTTTTCACTTTTTCTGTCACTTAAACTCTTTCTAAAATGTCTGGCACAGGCCAAAATGTTGATCTGTCCAAACTTGCATATGACCACATTAGCTGGAAAGGAGCAAGGAGTCTCTGTGTAGAAAGAGGTTTGAGTGTAGGGAAGAATCCTTCCTTGGAATTGTTGCTTAACATGCTTAGAGAACAAGATAAGGCCAGAAGGGCCCCATCTGTTGAAAAAGTAGCTAATGGTTCCCAATCTGATCCAGGGACACCCCTAGGAAAAGATTCAGGAAAGAAACTTCAGAGCCTGCCCATTACTAGACAGTCTAGCATAGTTGGTACTGATGTTGAGTCACACCATACAGATAGTGTTGTCTCACATCGTAGCAAGAACATTCATTCTCACCACAGTAGGAGTGATGTTTCTGTTAACCAAGCTGTTAGGGTGCCTTCTGTAAGGGACAGGTCTCCTTCTGTCCATTCTCACCATACTTCTGTTTCAAGACATGTCCCTCCCACCCACCCTGATGACAGATTGTTAGAAAGGGAGCTCAATAGATTGAGAGAGGAACAAACCAGACTGAAGCTCAAGAAGCAACAGCTGGATTTGGATAGACAGTCCTTAGAAGTAGAGAAGGAGAGACAGAAACTGGGTTTAGAAACCCATGGTGGCAGCAGCAGTATTCCCAATAGTTATCCTGCAAAAGAGCATGATTCTAGGAATCTGCACAAGATAGTTCCCCCTTATAAGGAGGGGGATGACATTAACAAGTGGTTTGCTGCACTTGAGAGGGCCTGTGTTGTACAGGATGTCCCTCAAAGGCAGTGGGCTGCTATCCTATGGCTATCAATTAGTGTGAAGGGTAGGGATAGGCTCCTTACTGTGAAAGAAAGTGATGCCAATAATTTTACAGTTCTTAAGAATGCACTCCTGGATGGTTATGGCTTAACCACTGAACAATACAGGATAAAGTTCAGAGACCAAAAAGGAGTCTTCACAAGACTGGGTTGATTTAATTGACCATTCAGTGAAGGCCTTGGAGGGGTGGTTACATGGCAGTAAAGTTACTGATTATGACAGCCTGTATAACTTGATCCTGAGAGAGCATATTCTTAATAATTGTGTGTCTGATTTGTTGCACCAGTACTTGGTGGACTCTGATCTGACCTCTCCCCAAGAATTGGGAAAGAAGGCAGACAAATGGGTCAGAACAAGGGTGAACAGAAAAGTTCATACAGGGGGTGACAAAGATGGCAACAAGAAGAAGGATGGTAAGTCTTCTGACAAGGGTGGGGACAAATCTAAAAATGAGTCTTCATCAGGCCCACAAAAACACTCTGGTGGGGGTGGTGGGCCCAAATCCTCTTCTAATCAAAACAAAGAAAAGAAACCATGGTGCTATTTATGTAAAATAAAAGGCCATTGGACAACAGATACCAGTTGTCCAAAGAAAAGCACCAAGCCTCCTACCACTACAACCCCTACTGCTACACCTAGTGTCCCTACTAATAGCAGTGGTGGTGGGAGCAAACCTACTAATAGCCAATCCAAGGGAGTAGCTGGGCTCACTTTTGGTAACTTAGTTGGGGTTGGTCTGATTAGGGAGACCACAGAGGCTGTGTTAGTCTCTGAGGGGGCTATTGATTTAGCCACCTTGGTTGCTTGTCCCCTTAACATGGATAAGTACAAGCAACTACCCCTAATAAATGGTGTTGAGGTTCAGGCCTACAGGGACACTGGAGCCAGTGTGACTATGGTCATAGAGAAACTGGTCCACCCTGAACAACACCTACTTGGTCACCAGTACCAAGTAACCGATGCTCACAACAACACACTTAGCCACCCCATGGCTGTTGTAAATCTCAACTGGGGGGGGGTTACTGGTCCAAAGAAAGTTGTGGTAGCTTCAGATTTACCTGTAGACTGTCTATTAGGGAATGATTTGGAGACATCAGCTTGGTCAGATGTGGAGTTGGAGGCCCATGCAGCAATGCTGGGCATCCCAGGGCATATTTTTGCTTTAACAAGGGCTCAGGCCAAAAAGCAAAAAGGACAGGGAAACTTGGATCCTGGAACAATGGACCAAGTGCTCCCTAAAGCTAGGGCTAGTAGAAGTAAAGCACTTCCTACTATCCCTCCCTCTACAGTGGATTCTACTTCTGAGGAAGAAGATTTTCCACCCTGTGCAGAACCTACACCAGAGGAGCTGGAAGCAGACACTGCTGAGCTTTTGGGTGAAGGGGGGCCTGCCAGGGATGAGCTGAGTGTGGCACAGCATACCTGTCCCACACTAGAGGGTCTAAGACAGCAAGCTGTCAAACAGGCTAATGGGGATGTCAGTGACTCTCACAGAGTTTACTGGGAGGACAACCTCTTGTACACTGAAGCAAGGGATCCTAAACCTGGAACTGCCAGGAGGTTAGTGATTCCTCAGGAGTACAGAAAGTTCCTCCTAACTCTAGCCCACGACATTCCCATAGCTGGGCATCTAGGACAAATGAAAACTTGGGACAGGCTTGTTCCCTTGTTTCATTGGCCTAGAATGTCTGAGGACACAAAAGAATTTTGTAAGTCCTGTGAAACCTGTCAAGCCAGTGGCAAGACAGTTGGCACCCCAAAGGCACCCCTTATTCCACTACCTGTGGTTGGGGTTCCCTTTGAAAGGGTAGGGGTTGACATAGTTGGCCCCCTTGACCCTCCTACTGCTTCAGGCAATAGGTTTATCTTGGTGGTAGTGGACCATGCCACAAGATATCCTGAAGCTATTCCTTTAAGGACCACTACAGCACCTGCAGTGGCAAAGGCCCTCCTGGGAATATTTTCTAGGGTGGGCTTCCCAAAGGAAGTAGTATCAGACAGGGGAAGCAATTTCATGTCTGCTTACTTAAAGGCCATGTGGAAGGAGTGTGGTGTGACTTACAAGTTCACTACACCCTATCATCCACAAACAAATGGACTGGTGGAGAGATTTAACAAAACTCTCAAAGGCATGATTATGGGACTCCCTGAAAAACTCCGCAGGAGATCGGATATCCTTTTACCATGCCTCCTTTTTGCCTACAGGGAGGTACCCCAGAAAGGAGTGGGCTTCAGCCCCTTTGAACTCCTCTTTGGACACCCTGTTAGGGGTCCACTAACACTTGTCAAGGAGGGTTGGGAACAACCTTTAAAAGCTCCAAAACAAGATATTGTGGATTATGTACTTGGCCTCAGATCAAGGATGGCTGAGTATATGAAAAAGGCCAGTAAAAACCTTCAGGCCAGCCAAGAGCTCCAGAAGCAATGGCATGATCAGAAGGCTGTTTTGGTTCAGTACCAACCAGGGCAGAAAGTGTGGGTCTTGGAGCCTGTGGCCCCAAGAGCACTCCAAGATAAATGGAGTGGACCCCACATAATTGTTGAAAAGAAGGGTGAAGTCACCTACTTAGTTGACTTAGGCACTGCCAGGAGTCCCCTTAGGGTGCTCCATGTCAATCGCCTGAAAGCCTACTATGACAGGGCTGATCTCACCCTGCTCATGGCAACTGATGAGGGACAGGAAGAAGACAGTGATCCTCTACCTGATCTCTTCTCTTCCACAGAACAAGATGCTCTAGTGGAAGGTGTAGTTTTGGCTGATTGTCTTACTGCTGAGCAGAAAGACCATTGCATAAATCTCCTGGGTCAGTTTTCTGAACTCTTCTCTACTGTGCCAGGTACCACTTCTTGGTGTGAGCACGCTATAGATACTGGAGACAGCTTGCCTGTCAAAAGTAAGATCTATAGGCAGCCTGACCATGTCAGAGACTGCATAAAGCAAGAGGTGCAGAAAATGTTAGAACTAGGAGTGGTTGAGCACTCTGAAAGTCCATGGGCTTCTCCTGTGGTACTTGTACCAAAACCTCATTCCAAGGATGGAAAGAAGGAAATGCGGTTTTGTGTAGATTATAGAGGTCTCAACCAGGTAACCAAAACTGATGCTCACCCTATACCCAGGGCAGATAAGCTCATAGATACACTGGCATCTGCCAAGTATCTAAGCACTTTTGATTTGACTGCAGGGTATTGGCAGATCAAATTATCAGAAGATGCTAAACCTAAAACTGCATTTTCAACCACTGGAGGCCATTACCAATTCACAGTAATGCCTTTTGGATTGAAAAATGCACCTGCCACTTTTCAAAGGTTGGTGAACACAGTCCTGCAAGGGCTGGAAGCTTTTAGTGCAGCATATTTGGACGATATAGCTGTCTTTAGCTCCAGTTGGGATGATCACCTGGTCCGCCTATGGAAAGTTTTAGAGGCCCTGCAAAAGGCAGGCCTCACTATCAAGGCTTCAAAGTGCCAGATAGGGCAGGGGACGGTGGTTTATCTGGGACACCTTGTTGGTGGGGAACAGATTGCACCACTTCAGGGGAAAATCCAAACTATTATAGATTGGGTTCCCCCTACTACTCAGACTCAGGTGAGAGCCTTCCTAGGCCTCACTGGGTATTACAGGAGGTTCATTAAGAACTATGGCTCCATTGCAGCCCCTCTTAATGACCTCACATCCAAAAAGATGCCTAAAAAGGTATTGTGGACAGCTAGCTGTCAGAAAGCTTTTGAGGAGCTGAAGCAGGCCATGTGCTCTGCACCTGTCCTGAAAAGCCCTTGTTACTCTAAAAAATTCTATGTCCAAACTGATGCATCTGAATTAGGAGTAGGGGCAGTCCTATCACAACTTAATTCTGAGGGCCAGGATCAACCTGTTGCTTTTATTAGTAGGAGGTTGACCCCTAGAGAAAAGCGTTGGTCTGCCATTGAGAGGGAGGCCTTTGCTGTGGTCTGGGCACTGAAGAAGTTGAGGCCATACTTGTTTGGCACTCACTTCATTGTTCAGACAGACCACAAACCTCTACTTTGGCTAAAACAAATGAAAGGTGAAAATCCTAAATTGTTGAGGTGGTCCATATCCCTACAGGGAATGGACTATACAGTGGAACATAGACCTGGGAGTAGCCACTCCAATGCAGATGGACTCTCCAGATATTTCCACTTAGACAATGAAGACTCATCAGGTCATGGCTAGTCTTATTGTCCTTCGTTTGGGGCGGGGGGTTGTGTAGGAAAGTACCATCTTGCCTGGCATGTTACCCCCATTTTTCACTGTATATATGTTGTTTTAGTTGTATGTGTCACTGGGACCCTGCTAGACAGGGCCCCAGTGCTCATAAGTGTGCCTGAATGTGTTACCTGTGTTATGACTAACTGTCTCACTGAGGCTCTGCTAATCAGAACCTCAGTGGTTATGCTCTCTCATTTCTTTCAAATTGTCACTAACAGGCTAGTGACCAATTTTACCAATTTACATTGGCTTACTGGAACACCCTTATAATTCCCTAGTATATGATACTGAAGTACCCAGGGTATTGGGGTTCCAGGAGATCCCTATGGGCTGCAGCATTTCTTTTGCCACCCATAGGGAGCTCTGACAATTCTTACACAGGCCTGCCACTGCAGCCTGAGTGAAATAACGTCCACGTTATTTCACAGCCATTTTACACTGCACTTAAGTAACTTATAAGTCACCTATATGTCTAACCTTTACCTGGTAAAGGTTGGGTGCTAAGTTACTTAGTGTGTGGGCACCCTGGCACTAGCCAAGGTGCCCCCACATTGTTCAGGGCCAATTCCCCGGACTTTGTGAGTGCGGGGACACCATTACACACGTGCACTACATATAGGTCACTACCTATATGTAGCTTCACAATGGTAACTCCGAATATGGCCATGTAACATGTCTATGATCATGGAATTACCCCCTCTATACCATCCTGGCATAGTTGGCACAATCCCATGATCCCAGTGGTCTGTAGCACAGACCCTGGTACTGCCAAACTGCCTTTCCCGGGGTTTCACTGCAGCTGCTGCTGCTGCCAACCCCTCAGACAGGCATCTGCCCTCCTGGGGTCCAGCCAGGCCTGGCCCAGGATGGCAGAACAAAGGACTTCTTCTGAGAGAGGGTTTTACACCCTCTCCCTTTGGAAAATGGTGTGAAGGCAGGGGAGGAGTAGCCTCCCCCAGCCTCTGGAAATGCTTTCATGGGCACACATGGTGCCCATTTCTGCATAAGCCAGTCTACACCGGTTCAGGGACCCCTTAGCCCTGCTCTGGCACGAAACTGGACAAAGGGAAGGGGAGTGACCACTCCCCTGACCTGTACCTCCCCTGGGAGGTGCCCAGAGCTCCTCCAGTGTGCTCCAGACCTCTGCCATCTTGGAAACAGAGGTGCTGCTGGCACACTGGACTGCTCTGAGTGGCCAGTGCCATCAGGTGACGTCAGAGACTCCTTCTGATAGGCTCCTTCAGGTGTTGCTAGCCTATACTCTCTCCTAGGTAGCCAAACCCTCTTTTCTGGCTATTTAGGGTCTCTGTCTCTTGGGATTCCTTAGATAACGAATGCAAGAGCTCATCCGAGTTCCTCTGCATCTCTCTCTTCACCTTCTGCCAAGGAATCGACTGCTGACCGCGCTGGAAGCCTGCAAAACTGCAACATAGTAGCAAAGACGACTACTGCAACTCTGTAACGCTGATCCTGCCGCCTTCTCGACTGTTTTCCTGGTGGTGCATGCTGTGGGGGTAGTCTGCCTCCTCTCTGCACTAGACGCTCCGAAGAAATCTCCCGTGGGTCGACGGAATCATCCCCCTGCAACCGCAGGCACCAAAGAACTGCATCAACGGTACCTTGGGTCTCCTCTCAGCACAACGAGCGAGGTCCCTTGAATCCAGCAACTCTGTCCAAGTGACTCCCACAGTCCAGTGACTCTTCAGTCCAAGTTTGGTGGAGGTAAGTCCTTGCCTTCCCCCGCCAGACTGCATTGCTGGAAACCGTGACTTTTGCAGCTACTCTGGCCTCCGTGCACTTCCGGCGGAAATCCTTTGTGCACAGTCCAGCCTGGGTCCACCGCACTCTAACCTGCATTGCACGACCTCCTAAGTTGTTCTCTGGCGACGTGGGACTCCTTTGTGCGACTTCGGGTGAGCACTGTTTCACGCATCCTCGTAGTGCCTGTTTCTGGCACTTCTGCGGGTGCTGCCTGCTGCTGAGAGGGCTCCTTGTCTTGCTCGACGCCCCCTCTGTCCCCAGACGCAATTGGCGACATCCTGGTCCCTCCTGGGCCACAGCAGCATCCAAAAACACTAACCGCACGATTTGCAGCTAGCAAGGCTTGTTGGCGGTCTTTCGGCGGGAAAACACTTCTGCACGACTCTCCTCGGCGTGAAGGATCCGTCCTCCAAAGGGGAAGTCTCTAGCCCTTGTCGTTCTTGCAGAAACCTACGCTTCTACTGTCCAGTAGCAGCATCTTTGCACCCACAGCTGGCATTTCCTGGGCATCTGCCCATCTCCGACTTGCTTGTGACTTTTGGACTTGGTCCTCTTGTTCCACAGGTACCCTCGACTGGAAATCCATCGTTGTTGCATTGTTGGTTTGTGTCTTTCCTGCAGAATTCCCCTATCACGACTTCTATGTCCTTTGGGGAACTTTAGTGCACTTTGCACTCACTTTTCAGGGTCTTGGGGTGGGCTATTTTTCTAACCCTTACTATTTTCTAATAGTCCCAGCGACCCTCTACAAGGTCACATAGGTTTGGGGTCCATTTGTGGTTCGCATTCCACTTTTGGAGTATATGGTTTGTGTTGCCCCTATCCCTATGTGTCTCCATTGCATCCTATTGTAACTATACATTGTTTGCACTGTTTTCTAATACTATTACTGCATATTTTGGTATTGTGTACATATATCTTGTGTATATTTGCTATCCTCATACTGAGGGTACTCACTGAGATACTTTTGGCATATTGTCATAAAAATAAAGTACCTTTATTTTTAGTATATCTGTGTATTGTGTTCTCTTATGATATTGTGCATATGACACTAAGTGATACTGTAGGAGCTTCACTCGCCTCCTAGTTCAGCCTAAGCTGCTCTGCTAAGCTACCATTATCTATCAGCCTATGCTGCTAGACACCCTATACACTAATAAGGGATAACTGGGCCTGGTGCAAGGTGCAAGTACCCCTAGGTACTCACTACAAGCCAGTCCAGCCTCCTACAACAACGGAGAAACAACCGCCCTCATCCTCCTGGACCTCTAGGCTGCCTTCGACACCGTGTGCCATCGCACCCTAATAACCCGCCTCCGCACCACTGGAATCCTAGGACAGGCCCTTGACTGGATCATCTCGTTCCTCTCCGACAGAACCCAGAGAGTCCACCTCCCTCCCTTCCGCTCAGAACCCACCGAGATCATCTGCAGCGTACCCCAAGGTTCCTCGTTCAGACCAACCCTCTTTAATATCTACATGAGCCCGCTCGCCGCCATCGCACGCAAACACAACATCAACATCATCTCCTATGCCGACGACACCCAGCTGATACTCTCCCTCACCAAAGACCCAACCACCGCCAAAACCAACCTACAGGAAGGAATGAAAGACGTTGCGGAATGGATGGAGCTCAGCTGCCTAAAACTGAACTCAGACAAGACGGAGGTCCTCATCCTCGGACAATCCCCCTCTGCCTGGGACGACTCCTGGTGGCCCACGGCCCTGGGCACCGCACCAACCCCCTCGGATAACGCACGCAACCTTGGATTCATCCTGGACCCCCTCCTCACAATGACCAAGCAAGTCAACGCCGTCTCGTCATCATGCTTCAGCACCCTACGCATGCTCCGAAAAATCTTCAGATGGATCCCTTCCGAAACCAGAAAGACAGTTACCCATGCCCTCGTCACAAGCCGACTGGACTACGGAAACACCCTATACGCAGGTACCACCGCAAAGCTTCAGAAACGTCTACAACGCATACAGAACGCCTCCGCACGCCTCATCCTCGACATCCCTCGCCACAGCCACATTTCGTCCCACCTGAAACACCTACACTGGCTCCCCGTCAACAAGAGGATCACCTACAGGCTCCTCACCCACGCACACAAAGCACTCCACAACATGGGCCCCGAATACCTCAACAGCCGCCTCTCGTTCTACACGCCCACCCGTCAGCTCCGCTCAGCTAGCCTCGCCCTCGCCACCGTCCCACGCATCCACAGAACCACCGCCGGAGAAAGATCTTTCACCTACCTGGCAGCCAAAGCATGGAACTCCCTCCCCGCACACCCAAGAACTACCCAGGACCATCTTACCTTCAGGAAGCGCCTCAAGACATGGCTTTTCGAGCAGCAGTAACCCACCCTCCCCTCTCTAGCACCTTGAGACCCTCTCGGGTGAGTAGCGCGCTCTATAAATGCATTGATTGATTGATTGATTGATGCAGCACACCCACCTCACTTGCAGACACCACGCCAACATCCATCCACATGCCCTGTTTTTCCTCCCCCACTCTGTCTGCCCCCCCTCCAGAGACACACTCGTACTCAGACCCCCAACAACCATCCATCTCACACATGCACACTGTCCATGCACCTGCACTCAAGTCTAGCACACCTCCTACAACTACTCCCACTCCCTCTACCTCCACTCTCATCTCTCCTCTCACATCCCACTCCATTGGCCCAAAGAATCTTTTCCTTGCCCGCCTTGACCTTTTCCCACCTTGCACGGAAAAGTACCAGAGAATGTGTGGGACCTGACAGGTAAAGAAGTGGGCTTGATCAAGGGAGTGGAACCGATTAAGATTACTTTGAAGCCGAATGTAGTGTTTCCGCAGCTTCCACAGTAGAACATGGCACAAGATGTTCTGATTAAAGTGGCGCAGATAATTGGAGATTTTCTGAAACAAGGGGTTTTGAAAGAAGTGTTGAGCAGTCCATGTAATTCACCGATAATGGGCTTAAAGAGGCGTGTGGGAAAGAACGCATTGTGCAAGACTTGCGAAAAGTGAATGACATGGTGGTCAAGTGTTGTCCTGTAGTACCGAACCCAGCAGTGATACTGTTTCAGATTCCATGCGATGCAGAGTGGTTCACAGTGGTTGACTTGTCACAAGCTTTCTTTTCTGTACCTCTTCATGAGGACAGTCAGTTTCTTTTTAGTTTCAAGTTCCTAGACAGAGTCTACAGATGGTGCAGACTTCCTCAAGGGTATACGGAGTCACCGTCTCTGTTCAATCAGATCTTGAAAAAGAATTTGGAGTCATTGGAACTACCGTACCAATCGACTCTAGTGCAGTACATTTATGATTTGCTAATCGCATCCAGGACAAGGGACGAGTGTAAGTAGGACTCGATTGCCCTGTTGAATCATTTAGGAATGTTTGGACATAAATTGTCACCTTTGAAATTCCAGTACTGTCAGAAGTCAGTGAAATACTTGGGACACCAGATTGAGAAAGGGTCGAGGAGAATCTCCAGAGAGAGGATTACCATAATACTGCGGAGGAGTCCTCCGACTTCACAGAGAGATGTCAGAATGTTTCTGAGAATGGTAAGTTATTGTCGTCAGTGGATTCCACATTTTGCTGAGATTGCTAAACAATTGCCGCAACTGACACATAAGGAGGTTACTGACTCCATTACGCTAGATGAAGATCAGATGAAGGCGTTTACTGAGTTGAGAGAGAGTTTGTGCAGAGCTCCAGCGTTGGGAATGTCTGATTACATGAAGCCATTCATATTGTTTTGTCATGAACGTGATGCTTGTTCTTTGTCTGTTTTGACACAGGTCCATGGAGGTGCTTATTGCCCAGTAGCCTATTTGTCAGCTACTTTGGACCCAGTCGCCGCAGCTTTACCAGGTTGTCTGCCTGCAGTTGCCGTAGTTGGTCAAAGCCTTTCACAATGTGAGGGAGTAGTGATGGGATACCCCTTGACGGTAATGGTACTCTGTAAGGAAATGCCTCCTTGGTATGGTTACCCCCTGACTTTTTGCCTTTGCTGATGCCAAGTTATGATTTGAAAGTGTGCTGAGGCCTGCTAATCAGGCCCCAGCACCAGTGTTCTTTTCCTAACCTGTACTTTTGTTTCCACAATTGGCACACCCTGGCATCCAGGTAAGTCCCTTGTAACTGGTACCCCTGGTACCAAGGGCCTTGATGCCAGGGAAGGTCTCTAAGGGCTGCAGCATGTCTTATGCCACCCTGGGGACCCCTCACTTAGCACAGACACACTGCTTGCCAGCTTGTGTGTGCTAGTGGGGATAAAATGACTAAGTCGACATGGCACTCCCCTCAGGGTGCCATGCCAACCTCACACTGCCCATGAAGTATAGATAAGTCACCCCTCTAGCAGGCCTTACAGCCCTAAGGCAGGGTGCACTATACCATAGGTGAGGGCATAAGTGCATGAGCACTATGCCCCTACAGTGTCTAAGCAAAACCTTAGACATTGTAATTGCAGGGTAGCCATAAGAGTATATGGTCTGGGAGTCTGTCATGCACGAACTCCACAGCACCATAATGGCTACACTGAAAACTGTGAAGTTTGGTATCAAACTTCTCAGCACAATAAATGTACACTGATGCCAGTGTACATTTTATTGTAACATACACCCCAGAGGGCACCTTAGAGGTGCCCCCCTGAAACCTTAACTCACTACCCGTGTAGGCTGACTGGTTTTAGCAGCCTGCCACACACCAGACATGTTGCTGGCCACATGGGGAGAGTGCCTTTGTCACTCTGTGGCTAGTAACAAAGCCTGTGCTTAGTGGAGGTGCTTCTCACCTCCCTCTGCAGGAACTGTAACACCTGGCGGTGAGCCTCAAAGGCTCACCCCCTTTGTTACAGCACCCCAGGGCACTCCAGCTAGTGGAGTTGCCCGCCCCCTCTGGCCACGGCCCCACTTTTGGCGGCAAGGCCGGAGGAGATAATGAGAAAAACAAGGAGGAGTCACTGGCCAGTCAGTACAGCCCCTAAGGTGTCCTGAGCTGGGGTGACTCTGACTTTTAGAAATCCCCCATCTTGCAGATGGAGGATTCCCCCAATAGGGATAGGAATGTGCCCCCCTCCCCTCAGGGAGGAGGCACAAAGAGGGTGTAGCCACCCTCAGGGCTAGTAGCCATTGGCTACTAACCCCCCAGACCTAAACACACCCCTAAATTCAGTATTTAGGGGCTCCCCCGAACCTAAGAACTCAGATTCCTGCAAGCTAAGAAGAAGAGGACTGCTGAGCTGAAAAACCTGCAGAGAAGATGGAGACACCAACTGCTTTGTCCCTAGCTCTACTGGCCTGTCTCCCCACTTCTAAAGACACTGTTCCAGCGACGCGTTCCCATGGTCCAGCAACCTCTGAAGCCTCAGAGGACTACCCTGCATCTAGAAGGACCAAGAATTCCCGAGGACAGCGGCTCTGTTCCCCAAAGACTGCAACTTTGCAACAAAGAAGCAACTTTGAAACAACACACGTTTCACGTCGGAAGCGTGAGACTTTGCACTCTACACTCGACTTGTGGAGAACAAACACCACAGGGAGGACTCCCCGGCGACTACGAGACCGTGAGTAGCCAGAGTTGAACCCCCTGAGCCCCCACAGCGACGCCTGCAGAGGGAATCCCGAGGCTCCCCCTGACCGCGACTGCCTGCTTCAAAGACCCGACGCCTGGTAAAGACACTGCACCCGCAGCCCCCAGGACCTGAAGGATCCGACCTCCAGTGCAGGAGCGACCCCCAGGTGGCCCTCTCCCTTGCCCAGGTGGTGGCTACCCCGAGGAGCCCCCCCCTTGCCTGCCTGCATCGCTGAAGAGACCCCTTGGTCTCCCATTGATTTCTATTGCGAACCCAACGCTTCTTTGCACACTGTACCCGGCCGCCCCCGTGCCGCTGAGGGTGTACTTTCTGTGCTGACTTGTGTGTCCCCGGGTGCCCTACAAAACCCCCCTGGTCTGCCCTCCGAAGACGTGGGTACTTACCTGCTGGCAGACTGGAACCGGGGCACCCCCTACTCCATTGAAGCCTATGCGTTTTGGGCACCACTTTGACCTCTGCACCTGACCGGCCCTGAGCTGCTGGTGTGGTAACTTTGGGGTTGCCCTGAACCCCCAACAGTGGGCTACCTTGGACCCAAACTTGAACCCCGTAGGTGGATTACTTACCTGCAAAAACTAAAAAACACTTACCTCCCCCAGGAACTGTTGAAAATTGCACTGTGTCTAGTTTTAAAATAGCTATATGTCATGTATGTGAAAACTGTATATGCTATTTTGCTAATTCAACTTTCCCAAAGTTCCTACATGAAATACCTTTCATTTGAAGTATTACTTGTAAATCTTGAACCTGTGGTTCTTAAAATAAACTAAGAAAATATATTTTTCTATACAAAAACCTATTGGCCTGGAATTGTCTCTGAGTGTGTGTTCCTCATTTATTGCCTGTGTGTGTACAACAAATGCTTGACACTACCCTCTGATAAGCCTACTGCTCGACCACACTACCACAAAATAGAGCATTAGAATTATCTCTTTTTGCCACTATCTTACCTCTAAGGGGAACCCTTGGACTCTGTGCATGCTATTTCTTACTTTGAAATAGTACATACAGAGCCAACTTCCTACATACTCACTCTTTTGAGATTTTACTGACAAGGACGAAAACACAGTATTTGGCTGGTGCAAGACTGACAAGGTGTGAGACGAGCACACTAGGTGCTCCAAATGTAACATTAAAAAGATGTACAGTGCTGAACCCGGCAACATTACTTCCAAGTGATACTGTTGAAATTGAAAAGGAGGATGAAATTGAGCATGATTGTCTTGAGGTGACTGAATTGTGCACAAAACCTAGACCTGATATCAGAGATACACGATTGGAAGAAAATGACCACATTTTCTTTGTTGATGGCTCATTTCTCAGAGATGGTACAGGGACATTGAGAGCAGGATATGCTGTATGCACAATCACAGGTACATTAGAAGCTTCCTGGCTTCGAGGTGTGTATTCTGTACAAGTATCAGAATTGGTAGCTCTGACTAGAGCATGCCATGTTTCTGCAAGGTTGAGAGTCACAATCTATACTGACAGCTAATATGGAATTTGGAATTGTTCATGATGTTGGTCAATTGTGGTCGCAAAGAGGTTTCCTGACCTCTACTGGTAGAACAGTAAGAAATGACGACAAGATAAAAGAATTGTTGTATGTAATACAGTTACCTGAAGAAATTGCCGTGGTGAAATGCAGTGCGCATCAAAAGGCACAAGATTTCATCACAAGGTTTTGCGCATTGATCTGTATATCGTTCAAAGACAAGTAGGAATTGTTTTCAGAAGAGTATAACACATGTACAAGTTTTGTATTAAAAGTGATCGATACTCTGGAAGAGTTGAAAACATTGCAAAGTCATTTTGACAAGGAAGAGAAACGTCTCTGGGACAAATTGAAATGTGTCCAATGTCCTGATGAGATTTAGGTTTCTGAGGAGGGTCAGATGGTCCTGCCCAATAGTTTATTGTTGCAAATGGCCTGATACCACCATGGTCAGGCGCACATTGGGAGGGATGCCATGGTTAGATTGTTCAAGGTCGACTGTTTTAACCCTAAGTTCAGGCAGGCAGCAGAGGCAGTATGTCATCGCTGTATTATTTGTCAGCAACTAAACGTGGGAAAAGGGACCGTGGTGAATTTCATTGAGATGCCTGCGTATGGAGGTTTGAAGTACGTGTTGGTGATAGAGTGTGTTTTTTAGTCGCTGGATTGAAGCATATCCACAGTCTCACAGTAGCAAATTTGTTGCTTAGGGAGTTGATACTACGTTTCGGGTTTCCAATCTCTTTAGCATCAGATTGGGGAACTCACTTCAATAACGAGGTGATTAAACTCTTATGTGCAGCACTAAACATCGAGCAAAAGTTGCATTGTAGCTATCGCCCTGAAGCATCAGGGCAGGTGGAACAGATGAATGGTACCTTAAAATCAAGAATTGCAAAGATGTGTGCAGCTACGAATCTGAAATGGCCAGATGCATTGCCTTTGGTGTTGATGTCAATGAGAAACACACCTGACAGGAAGACAGGACTGTCGCCCCATGAGATCCTCATGGGCAGAGCAATGAGATTACCAGCAGTTCCAGCAAATGCACTTGTAAACATTACAAATGATATGGTGTTGGACTACTGCAAGGGTCTGGCTGATGTGGTTCGCTCTTTCTCTCAGCAGGTGCAGGTCACCACTGTGCCACCCATCCACGATCCAGGGCACAATCTGAGAGCCGGTGACTGGGTCGTTGTCAGAAAGCATGTTCGCAATACTTGTTTGGAGCCGCGTTGAAGGGGTCCTTATCAGGTGCTGTTAATAACTATGACAGCTGTGAAGTGTGCAGGACTCCCGAACTAGATACACGCGAGCCATACAAAGAGAGTGGTATGTCCACCAGATCATGAAGAAGCGTTGTTGAAAGCACCAACAGCAGGGGAACAGGTCGCTGCACCTGAGCTAGAAAACGAGCCAATAGAACCTGAAGTTGAACCAGAGCTTGTGAAAGATGGTTCCATTACCCCTGTAAGAGACGAAAGTGAAAAATTACAGGAGTGTGCGGAAGAACCAGTCTTGACGGATACAGCAAGTGAGCCTAGCTCAGGAGAGGTTCTCCCAGAAGCAGACGGTGCTGAAAAGCAGACAGAGCAAGTGCCAGACCAAGAGGGGGAAAGAGTTGAGATGGATCAAAGGCAAAGTGATCCGACTCCTCCTGAGCCCGTTGCAGGTCCATCAAGAGAAAACACCATAGAGAAAGAGAAGAAGAGTCCAATCTTGAGAATAATATTAACAGAAGGAACAAGAAAAGGAGATAATTGGCCTGAATTGCAGATAGGGAAGAAAAAGGAACTGGTCATAAATGAAACAATAGAGAAAGAAGTGTATACTACGAGAAAAGAAGAATTGAGTGAAGGAGAAGTGGTGATCGAAAGTTGAAAAGAAAGAGAATAGCAAGTCGACGTTACGCAGGTCCTGAATGGGCATACGCAACTACCAATGAATGGCAACACATGTTTATGTCTTTTTGTTTTGATAGAGAAGTTCCAAGTCAGTACTTTGATGTAACCTGAAGGTGATCGAGGAAGCTGAATTGTTGAGCTAATCTGAAAAACCTAAGTAAGAGACTGTTTGAAAATAAAACTGAGAGAGACATTGTTAACCTGATTTGACACTGAAGACCGGATGTGACAAGCTGCTAATCGATTTGACAAATAAAAGGGGTTCCTGGATGTGAAACTGAGCTGTGGGAAAATTATTTTTCCTCATTTTGCACTTTATATAAGAGTTACTTCTGCTTTCAGATTCTCTACAGATCATGGCTGAGCTAAATAAACAAGATAGAATTGCTAGGCACTTTAGATACATGAGTATTGGATTGACGGTTTTGTGTGTAATCTTGTTTATAGTGATGATTGTGGGAATGTCTGTTCATGATATGAAAAGAGCTACTTTTAATTCTGCTCCTGAAACTACTACATTAACAGCTTTATAGAAATTTAAGTTAGATTAGAAGTATTTGCATGATTATACTAATGCACAAGGAGAGCTTTCTTCTAACGTCTTCTATCGCTTATTGAGTATGTAGAGACAATGGATGCGAGGAATTGTCATGTGTGTACGCAAATTCCTTCGTCAGTAGAGGAAGGAGTTAAGTACCATAGTTTACCCTTAACCTATGGAATAAGCTGTAGTTTGCTACTAACAAGGTTCTATAACCAAGAGTACATACAGTATTTTTTATTCAAACCACAATGTCGTGTTCTCATTTGTTCCTATTATTAGATATCTGAGTAGAGTAGCTAAAGAGCATGATATAGTCTTAGTTAGAGGATTCTTTGAGCCTACACTAACATTTGGAACCGCATACGCACACAAGAATAACTTCACATGTTTGCTTACACCCTTAGAGAAAAGCTTCATAGGGCATACTCATGATAGGAGAAAAGCACTAAAAGAAAAATTTGAAAAAGGTTTAGAGAAAAGCACTTACAAGAATGATTATGCTTACAGTGCTATTAAAACGCAAGGGAAATTAGCATTAGATGCACTACATGTAGGGAAGCTCTGTATACATAGGCCAAAATCACCCAATGATACTTTATTTGTGGGAACGAGTGAATGAAGGCATATGTTTTTGTTTCAGAGTAAATGGACTAACATGCTGAATGGTAAGGACCCTGCGATTCCTGTGATTTATTATATTTGTGGATTAAATGCTTATTGTCGTCTTCCAAGAGGATGGTATGGGACATGTTATTTGGGAATAGTTTTCCCTAAAAGTTACCAGTTAGATGACTTAAAGTTTCTGAAATTGACTGAATTACATCATAAGCGACAGAGGAGGGAAACCTCTTCTGCAATTGTGGAAGATTTCTTTGGTGCAGTGATTCCTTCAGTGGGAGTCATTCTGAATTCAATCAGGATACGAAAGCTGTCTACTATTGTGGATAACATGTTGACAAATTTTACAGGAGCAATACTCCTGATAGATACTGAATTAGCCATGGATAGAGCCATGACGCTTCAAAATAGGCTTGCTTTAGACATTCTTTTAGCGAAAGACGACGGAATCTGTAAGATGATTAATGCTAGGCATTGTTGTTCCTATATACCGGCAAATGATAGGGAGATAAGAGACTTACTCACTAATCTGACTAGCTCAAGTAAGGCTTTGAAATAATTAAAGGAATCAGGTGTTTTGGAAAAGGTGGGAAAAGGATTTGCTTCAGTGGGAAATTGGCTTAGTCAAATTTGGAATGGGGTATAACTAAAAATCACACAAGGAATATTAATTGTGATTGTTTGCATGTTAGGAATATGGGGTTCATGTAAATTATGTCAAAAGATAAAATTGAAAAGATCTAAAAATAGTCAGAGGAGGGAAGAACGAAACAGGGAAAGAATTTATAGGGAAGATTTGAGAAGGAGGCAAAATACAGCAGAAACCGAATTATGAAATAATGGGGAAAGAAAGGTGTGATAATATATATCTAGTCATCAGGGGAGGGACTGTTGAAGCAGATATGCTAATTAGAAATTATTAATAAATGTTTATAAGTTATGATTAACAAAAGTTCATAGATAAATTAATTGTAGAGAAAATAATGTGCACATTTGAAAATGTGCCCATGGAGAATGGCAGCCACTTATATGGAAGTTGTACTAATAATGATTAAAAAATATGTGAAATAATGAAAAAATGTAATAATAATGTAGTGATGTGCCATATTAAGATGTATAACCTATGTTTTGCATTATGTTGTAGAATTAACTTAGCCGAAGTTGTGGCCTAGTTGCCAGGCCTCATGCAGAAGCTGAATTATTAGAGCATGCTAGAGGAAAGCGACTGTGTTAAACTAACCTTGACCACTTGTGTTAATAAAATCTGCTTTGCTAGAGTTTTCTGCAATGTACCGATTGACAGGAGATGATGGAACTACAATTGTTACAATTTGGTGTAAGGCAGACTCGATGTACTTTCCCAGCACTCAAACAATAGAGACACTGACTGGAGAAGAAGATGCAACATTTTCGATACCTGATGAGCCGGATGATGAGGACATCGTACAATGAACCAATCAATGAACTGAGAACGGCAATATATATCAGAATTCATAGATATGAAAAATGTATTTTATTGGGTAGAGTAATAACTGGTGATTAATTGACCAATTAGGGGGATGGACTGAAAAATTCTAATAAAAAGTCATGATAAGGGGCTAAAACTTCAGATGTGAAGGGTGAAATGCACTGAGAGCCTGATGCGCTGCTGATCAATTGATGACCTGAAGAGGAAGACTGACTTTGTTGCTGATCCATTCCGTGGATAGGTAGCTATGACAATGTGACTGATTAACTTTGTGCCTTTTCTTCTAGGTACCAGCTGCGCTGGTTAAATATTTTTTTCCTCTTAGCTAGATGTTATCCAAATTCACGTTTCTAAATTGTTTTCGCATGAAGTCCCACATGCTGAATACTAATCTGGGTTAGGTAGGATTCTTTGGGCGTCATTGACAGTGATAAATGATTGACAAACTGATTGCTGAACTCTGCTTTTGATGTTGACATATTTATCTTTGTTGGTTTATGCAGAAGCATTAGAGCATATGTTTTCTCAAGTTCTGATTAGATTGGGTTATTGGTGGTCGCTCATAAACTAGTTCTGAACTGATTGAATAAAGTTTGAGTAAACCTTATGCACTAGAATTGTAATTAATTGGGAAATAAAAATTGTTAAACGTATATTGAGTTGTGGTTATTCATGAAATGTTGATATAATTTTCTAATAATAAATGATTCTCTTTGTGGTTATTGATGAGTTATATTGAATATTAATAACATTGGGCACTACATAGCTAGGACACTCCATGCGATCCAAAAGGTTCATCGGCCTATACGCGTCCCCTTGTAAGTTTACTTACTAAGGACAAGGCGCGCTAGCAGTATTTGGTAGCAGCTTGATGGTTTGTTTTCTTGGAGAACTAGTTATGTGGTGATTATTGGTTATGGTAGTAGTTTAAGTTAGGGTTAGTTGTTAGTATTTTATGAGGTTTGAATTTTGTTTTTCTGAAATGGCAATTGTAACAAAGATGATGTCCCCTTAAGCCCAGAAATAACTTTCCCAGATCCTGAATGTGCTTGCACAGGCTTAAGCAAACCGCAGGTGACTTGTGTTGTATGTGAGGTAAGTAGGGAGTCTGGGTACTCCAGTTAAGGGTTACTAGGAGTGTGCGTACTCCGCAGTATGAGAGTAGGGAAGTCATCGAACTTCACATGTGTGGCACTTTGTGCTCAAAAATTGTCCACATGGTTGTTGGTGGTACGGACTCTGCGTGGTCTAAGACTTCGGAGTATATGGACAAGTGTAGGAGACACATGGTTATATGTTGTAATCTGTCTGGTTTAGTAGGTTGATCAGGTGTGATCAACAAGTCGATGTGTGAGTTAATTGAGTAAGTGAAAATTCGATTGAGATTTGACGAGTCCCATGTGCACCAGGACAGACCGTTGATCAGTTGAGAGTAAAGTTTGCGGGTCGAACTTTGCTTGCTTGCGAATGTGGGAGACTGAGAAAGAGGAACAGCTACATGAGCGAAAGGGCCATTGATGAAAATCCGTAAGGGCTCTGAAGCAATTGTGTCCCCTTCCTGTAGTAAACAAGCAGGTTTGTTTTGGTTAATGGTTTTTGGTAAGTGCTCGCAAATAATCTGCATTAGAAGTGTAAATTGAAGTTTAAGAGGACAAGCCGCAAGGCTTTGTCAGCCGCTGTGTGTGGGTGTGACATCAGAGTGTGCTGCGCTGGAATAGGTTGATTAGTAGGAAGAGTCGCGAGCTGATTGGCAGCCGTCCGTAAGAGGCAATTGGTTGAGTAAGCGGGTGAAGGGAATCTTGGGAGTAAGAGTCATTTCATTCTTGAATCAAAATAAATAAAACAGGCAAAATTAAGTTTTTCAAGGCGTTCAGAAATGCGACGGAGGGTGATACTTACATTAAGGTGTCAGTGGGGGAACCGACCCCACCGGAAAATTCTCCAGCTTATGTTGTGATGGAGGAGCGAGGTGTAGCACCGTGTCTTTGGTTAAAGAAATGGTACAAGCTAACAAAGAAGCAAGAAGCTTTAGCATTTCCAGAGCATGGAACATTTAATTTGAGAATTCTGGATGAACTGCGAATGGCATTATATGAGATGAAGCCGTTACCGAGACCAACACAGTTTGAGGCTTTAGCAGTTTGGGAGCTAGTGGCCAGACAGCAACAAGAGATGAAATTCAAGAGGAGAATGAAACAAGTAGAAACATCCTTAGCTGAAGCTAGGTGGGATTGAGAACAGAAAAGATGGAGAGCAGATACGCTACAGGGTGTCAACTTTTTCCTGCAATTACGGCTGAAGATGAGACAGAGAAAGAAGATAGTGCTAAAGAGAATGAGTGCAGGGAAAAAGAAAAAGAGAAAGTACTATGTAGACGATGAAGATTCTGATGTTGAGGACCTCATTACACAGTTGTTGAGGGATCAACCTCCACCCTTTGCGACCTATTCAGGGGTTCCAAGTACTAATGCCGCTACAACTGCTCCAGCACAAGCATTGGGAACAGCGGGTGCAGTGCAAACAGACAGTGGACAGATACCAGGGGTAGTACAGAGTACACCAAATGCAGGGACTACTACTGTGGTCCCAGCGCAGATGCATCCACCATCAGTACAGAGAATTTATCCAGAGGTGCCAGTTCTTGAGACAGTTTCAAACATAGCGGTGCCAACGGAGCAAGTACTCCAGAGGCCAATGTTAGTTCAGACTGAGCCAACTCCAATGTTAGTGCCTGCAGCACAGCCACAGGGTTTGCCGAAGTTTACACCAATGACAGGAACACAGTCAGATAATACAACAGTCATGAACCAGGTAATGGGGGTAACAATTCCACAAGGTGCGAGTGTCAGGGCAGCTCCAGATGCAATATCAATACCAATTACTGTAGGTCCAGCAGTACCCTAATTTGCGCAGAAGAAAGTAAGTGTGGGAGAGCAGAACGAAATGTCACAGAGTCTTGTGAGAAGGGGAGTGAGTGATCCTGTGCAGATAATGTCATCCGCACGTCAGACTTTCAATGGATCTAGACTTTAATGTATCTTAGGCCACTTGTAGCACTTCCAGATGCAGTGAATCGCCCGAATGTGAGTCAGAGTTTGAAACGTTTGACGCTGCAGGCTTCAGTTGCAGTGATGCAACAGTTGCCAGTGCCAAATGCAAGTAACATCTCATTACAGGGATTGTCAGCACAGCAGTTAAGTGAATGGTTAGACAGCCTAAATACACCACAAAATACATCCAAAGGTGAAGAGCAGATAAGTTGCGTAAGGTTAAATATGGAAGCGACTGAATTAGTTTCGGGAACAATGGGTGTGAACAGGTTAGAGTCCTACACTGAAGAAGAGCTGAGGTATTTGTGCCCAAAGATTACAAAAGAAGTGAGTAAAATTCATCAGAAATTGGCAGAGCTATCAGAGAAACATGATATTGAGATTGAGAAAACAAAGCATTTGAAACGCAGTTACAGATTAGATTTTGTGGCAAAGGATTTTGAAAACATGAGATCAGCGGGGATGAAGGCTCACTTGAGGGAATTGTTGCAGATTGCTCAAATCTGGGGAGCATTAGAGAAGTGGGAAGGTAAAAGGTCAAAGAAGAAGGATAAGTGAAAGCGAGATTCACAAGAGGGGTCTGAAGATGTTCAGAAAGAAAGGGAATCGGTAAAAATGCTTCCGATGAGAGAGATTCCAGGGGGGCAGTTTGTTCATGTCCCATGGCAGAGGAGTGATATATTGCCATTCACAAATGATTACCCAAAACTAAGAGAGAAACCAGTCGAGTGGTATCAGCAGACAGACAGGTTTGTAAAACGTTCGAAATGTTTGTGGGAAGACTTAAACACATTATTAGAGATAGTGGTTCTAGCCGACTTGTGGGTCGAGTGTAAGAGAGCAGTGGATTGGCCAACAAGTGAACCAGAAAGGGAGAAAGTAATGGGTGCACCTTCACCTGACGTGATGAAACATTACTATAAGGTGATTGAGTTCCTGAAGACAAGAATTTCTCCCAAACATATTGACTGGCAGAGAATTGACAGAATGGTCCAGGTGTCTAAAGAGTCAATACATACCTATTATGAAAGATTGTTAAAAGCATTCAAAGAGTACAGTGGCAAAGAAGCAATTGAAAGATATGTTGCATTTTGTGTTTGGGTTCGTCGAAGGGTTGAGACCAGAGGTAGGGCAGATGATTAACAGTCATTTGATTTGCTGGCAGGCAAAGCCGATTGATGAAGTGTTGCAGTATGCAAATGTCAGTGTCAGGACCACGATAGCGCGTGGGCGCAACTGTTCTAATGTGATAGCCACCATTGCCATGAAACAACACTTTGTATGTGGTAAAAGTCATTCATTTACCAAATTAGGCCATTGGTGGTACCATTGTGCTAGAAAAGTGAAATGTATTGAGTATCGCCGTCATGGAAGAATCAGGAAATCAGGGGGAACTCCAAATCCCAGACTCCTTTGATTCTAATTGTGTTTGGGTGTGGTCAGGCTATAAATACCTGCCACACCCGTTCAATCGACGCTTCCTATTTTGAGCGTCTAATGAAGAGCGGTTCCCTGTGAGCAGCTGACAGGATTTCTTGGATTCTGCATTTCGTTATTGCGAGCGGCCGGCTCGCGGCGGTGAGGAATTTCCTTTTGGTTTCGAGGCAAGCAGCTGAGTGTAATTGTCAGAGGTCTGTTTGGTTGCTTGGCGAGCGGACGGCTCGGGGCGGTGAGGAATTTCCTTTTGGCATACTTGCTCTTTGTGAAATCAATGTTTGTTTTGATTAAAAGAAACGTTACGCGAATGTAGCTCCGTAACAGTGTGTCCTTCGAATACTGATTTGTTCGTGAAATGCTAATTCAACAAATATTCTTTGGGGGAACATTTTTTTTTAAAGAAAGTTACACGCTGGTAATTGTTTCATTCTGAAAGAAGGGTAACATTGTTCAAAGGAGTCTTCAAGTGTTCGTTTTAATTTCATCGTGTTATGAAAGTGACATCATGTTTGGACAAAAAACTTGTCTGCTTAAAGAAAAGACAAATATCTGTGTTTCTCTTGTATGAGAGTTATTGAGGAATCCTTGGTGCTGTGTTTCAGATCTATGGAGTAAGTTATTTTGGTGGAACAATTCAACTAACTGTTTTTCTTAGATTTTGGTATAAAGTGTGATGCAGACTTTAATGTTAAAAACATACATTCTTAGGAATTAGCGAGATCATTGATAGTTAGTGAAGTTTTCTATTTAAATGTCATTTTACCTATTTTGTATTAACCCATTCCTTTTCAGATCTCCCTCCTTGCTGTTCCTTCCCGATTAACCCTTCCCCCGGCTGGGCCACTCGAAAGTTCAGCGCTATTACAGCATCTGACTTTGGTGTTGCCTGGAAGTGGGACCCATACTCAGCATCGTGCAGATCCCTAGAACTTGGACCTCCTGACAGAATAGGAAGCCCACAAGTTTTCTCTTCTCTTGATCTGCACGATAGCTGACGAGATGACTACTCTAGATACAGTAATGCAGGCATTAACACAATTACAAAAAGAGTTACAGGATTCTAGGAATGACACTGCAGCCTTAGTTAATAAAGTCACTCAATTACAAGCTAAGGTAGATGGTCCTGGAGGAACACCTCTACCACGTTTACCTCCATCTCCCACCAATGTATCTGTGAATGTCCCTACGCAAATACCGTTGGCTGCTCCTGAAAGATTTTCTGGAGATATTAACAAGGTTCAAATATTCCTTACTCAAGTGGAGCTACATTTCACTTGTCGTCCAGCTGCATTCCCAGATCCACAGTCTAGGATTGCCTTTTTGATTTCATACTTGTCAGGAGATGCAGCTAATTGGGCAGTTCCCCTAGTACGACAAGATAGTCCTTTACTGTACAATTGGCGTCGATTTGTGGACGAATTTGAAAAAGTGTTTGATCGAAGAGCAGTTACTATGTCTGCTGATAAGGAACTATTGGAACTAAGACAAGGAAACAAGGACCTTATGTCTTATCTCTCTCAATTTAATCGTTTGGTGGTTGAAACAGCTTGGCCCGAAGAAAAGAGAGCTGCACTTTTTTATCAAGGTCTTAAAGAAGAATTAAAGGATGTCTTAGCTCAAATCGATCCCCAACCTAAAACATGTACAAATTTAATAAATCTAACTTTAAGACTCGATCATAGACTTTCTGAAAGAAAGGGAGCTAAGAAAAGACCAGATCGCAGTACTTGGCGTCAAGACATATATCGCCCTGTTACTTCCTCTATCCCCTCAGACGTTGCTAGTGAACCAATGGAAATTGGAACACTTCATCAATTATTGACGAAAGAAGAAAAAGAACACAGACGACGTCGAGGTTTGTGTTTATATTGTGGAAAGAAAGGACATTTCGTAAGGGATTGTTTGGTAAAGCCTAAAAACAAAGCTGATTCTTTTGTCAATGTTAAGAGTCAAGTTGCCTCTATAGAAAATATTAAGGAAAACTAAGGAACCCAAGAGATAGAGAAGGGAATCCCTTGGGTATTCTTACAATCCCTTCTGTACATTCTCTTTCAAATCAACAGAATAGACATTTCCTTATTTCAATACAGCTATTGATTATGGATAAATGGCAAGAAACTTTTGCATTAATAGATTCAGGAGCCACTGGAAATTTTGTGGACTTTCAAACTGCAAATCGTTTACTTCTTGCATGTAAAATGAAGATAATATCTGAAAGTGTACAAGCTGTAGATGGCAGTGAACTCGCTGCGGGTCCAATCACTACTCATACCTCCCCAATTCAAATGAGATGTTGCAATTCCAATGGTAAGCACCATTTTGAACAAATACAGTTTGATGTCATCAAAGCCCCACAATATGGCTTTATTTTGGGTATGCCTTTGCTAAGGTTACATAACCCTCTTATAGATTGGAAAGAAAACACTGTAACATTCTCATCATCTCTTTGTTCAAGAGTTTGTTTGTCTACTCAACCTTGTATTCAACAGATTGCTACTGCAGCAGAAAAAATAATAGACTTACCACCTCGTTATGCCACATTTGCAGATGTTTTTAGTGAACAAGCAGCTGGTACGTTGCCACCCCATCGACCGTATGATTGCCAAATTGATTTGGTGCCAGGATCTGCCATCCCTAATTGTAGAATTTATGCCCTTTCTGAAAAAGAAAATCAACATTTACGGGAATATCTTGATCAATGTTTAGCAAATAATTTAATTAGACCCTCACGTTCTCCAGCAGCTTCTCCTCTGTTCTTCGTTCCCAAAGCTAATGGTGATCTAAGACCGTGTATTGATTATAGGGCTTTGAACAAGATTACTATAAAGAATAAATATCCTTTGCCCTTAATTCCCGTGTTATTGGATCAAGTCAAGGAAGCTGTCGTATATATGAAACTTGACCTTCGAGAAGCTTATCATTTGGTCCGCATACGAGAAGGAGACGAATGGAAAACAGCATTCAAAACTCGCTATGGCTTATTTGAATATCAAGTTATGCCCTTCGGTCTTTGCAATGCTCCTGCTGCATTTCAATATTTTCTCAATGACGTCTTAAGAGAATATTTAGATCTATTTGTCATTGTTTACATAGATGACATTTTAATCTACTCCAGTGCAAAAGAAGATCATGAAGAACATGTGCGGAAGGTACTACAAACTTTGCGAAAACATCATCTCTACTGTAAACTTAGTAAATGTGAGTTTCATACTGAAGAAGTAGAATTTTTGGGTGTTACTTTAACACCTAAAGGTATGCAAATGACCGACCGAAAGATTCAATCTGTCATGGATTGGCCCACACCTAAATCTGTCCGAGATGTTCAGTGTTTTCTGGGGTTCGCCAATTTTTATCGGCGTTTTATTGACCATTTTTCCCAGAAGGTAGCCCCCATTACAAAATTACTTCGCAAAAATACCCCTTTTCATTGGTCATCACAAACGGAAGAAGCCTTCCAGATGTTAAAACAAGCTTTTACCACGGCCCCTATTCTAGCACATCCACGGAGTTCAGATCCATTTATAGTAGAAGCAGATGCTTCTGATGTAGCACTTGGAACCATTCTTTCACAAAGACACCCTACTACAGGACAATTACATCCTGTAGCTTACATGTCAAAAAAACTAAACACCGCAGAACAAAATTATACTATTGCAGAAAAAGAACTGTTGGCAATACGTGCAGCATTCAAGGAATGAGACATTATCTATCTGGAACAATCCATCGAATTACAGTCTATACCGATCATAGGAATCTACAATTCATGAGTTCAGCTCGAGTATTGACCCCTAGACAATTGCGATGGATGTTATTTTTCGCTGAATTCGACTTTGTTGTTACCTTCAGACCAGGTAGTGATAACAGAAAGGCTGATGCTTTAACCAGACAAGATTCAGCTTTAGTACATGAGAAACCTCAACCAATGTCAATCATAAATCCCTCTAAAGTTATATGTTTAATAGCTGCTGACGAATTTCTGGATTCCATTTGTGTACATTTCAACAGTACGGAATGGTCAATTTGGTTGGAAAAAGGCACTGACTATTCAATACGACAAGGTTTACCTTTTTATAAGTCAACAATCTTTTTACCCACAAAAGGGTTACAACGCACAGCTTTTCAATGGTTGCATACTCATCCAGTAGCAGGCCATCCAGGACCCCAAAAAACGCTTGAACTTCTGAAAAGATATTTTGGGTGGCCCACTTTAATTAAAGATATCAAACAAATGGTAGAATCATGCGAAATTTGTGCCCGTTGTAAAAGTTCTCATGTGAAACCTAAGGGATTATTACTTCCTTTAGCAACTCCTAACTCTCCATGGGAACATATTTCAATGGACTTTATCACAGGTCTCCCCGAAGTCAACCATGTAAACACAGTATTAGTAGTTATAGACAGCCTGGCTAAATATGCACATTTTATTGCGTGCAAAGGACTTCCCACATCAAGTGTCCTGGTCAGTCTTATTCTACAAAATATTGTACGGCTCCATGGTCTCCCAAAGGTCATAATATCTGATAGAGGCTCGCAGTTTTCGGCTCATTTCTGGCAGAAATGGTGCCATGCTTTACATATTGATTCTAATCTATCTACAAGTTATCATCCACAAACTGACGGCCAGACTGAAAGGTTAAATCAAACATTAAAACAATATCTGCGATGCTACGCAGAAGAAGATCCTTCTTCTTGGCCTTCGCTTCTGTGGCTTGCAGAATTAGCATATAATAATTCTTGTCATTCTTCAACAAAAAATACTCCATTCTATGGTCTTTATGGTCAACATCCTCGTATACTACCAGTTGATTTCCCAAGTTCTACAGAAGTGATGCCTGCAGTACAAGGAATGTTATCCCAGTTAAAAAAGATTAATTTACAACTTCAACAAAATCTTCAACAAGCCAAAATCAAATACAAACAACAATATGACAAGAAACACCAATCCGGTCCCGAATACAAGATAAAAGATAAGGTCTGGTTATCTACAAAAATTTTTAATTTTAAAGACAAAAATGCATTCCATCCAAAATTCATTGGGCCATATGAAATTCTCCAACGTATCAACCCAGTAACATACAAACTAAAATTACCCCCATCTTTGCGAATTCATCCTGTTTTTCACACCTCTTTACTTAAACCTGCCATTACCAAGAATAGGACTCGTCCACCTCCAATCCTTGTTCAAGATCAATGGGAATATGAAGTACAAGCCATTCGAGATTCTCGGTTTCGAGGTAACTTTTTGTGGTACTTAATATCTTGGAAAGGTTATGGTTCTGAAGAGGACTCTTGGGAACCTGCTTCACAAGTTCATGCTCCACGATTAATACGTCAATTTCATCTCCGTTACCCCAATAAACCAAGTCAGCGCCCAGGTCCAGGGAGGGGGTGTACTGTCAGGACCACTATAGCGCGTGGGCGCTACTGTTCTAATGTGATAGCCACCATTGCCATGAAACAACACTTTGTATGTGGTAAAAGTCATTCATTTACCAAATTAGGCCATTGGTGGTACCATTGTGCTAGAAAAGTGAAATGTATTGAGTATCGCCGTCATGGAAGAATCAGGAAATCAGGGGGAGCTCCAAATCCCAGACTCCTTTGATTCTAATTGTGTTTGGGTGTGGTCAGGCTACAAATACCTGCCACACCCGTTCAATCGACGCTTCCTATTTTGAGCGTCTAATGAAGAGCGGTTCCCTGTGAGCAGCTGACAGGATTTCTTGGATTCTGCATTTTGTTATTGCGATCGCGGCCGGCTCGCGGCGGTGAGGAATTTCCTTTTGGTTTCGAGGCAAGCAGCTGAGTGTAATTGTCAGAGGTCTGTTTGGTTGCTTGGCGAGCGGACGGCTCGCGGCGGTGAGGAATTTCCTTTTGGTTTCGAGGCAAAACAGCTGAGCATAATTATCAGAAAGCGGTTTGGTTACATAGCGAGCGGACGGCTCGCGGCGCTGAGGAATTACCCTTTTGGCATACTTGCTCTTTGTGAAATCAATGTTTGTTTTGATTAAAAGAAACGTTACGCGAATGTAGCTCCGTAACAGTGTCCTTCAAATACTGATTTCTTCGTGAAATGCTAATTCAACAAATATTCTTTGGGGGAACATTTTCTTTGAAAGAAAGTTACACGCTGGTAATTGTTTCATTCTGAAAGAAGGGTAACATTGTTCAAAGGAGTCTTCAAGTGTTCGTTTTAATTTCATCGTGTTATGAAAGTGACATCGTGTTTGGACAAAAAACTTGTCTGCTTAAAGAAAAGACAAATATCTGTGTTTCTCTTGTATGAGAGTTATTGAAGAATCCTTGGTGCTGTGTTTCAGGTCTATGGAATAAGTTATTTTGGTGGAACAATTCAACTAACTGTTTTTCTTAGATTTTGGTATAAAGTGTGATGCAGACTTTAATGTTAAAAACATACATTCTTAGGAATTAGCGAGATCATTGATAGTTAGTGAAGTTTTCTATTTAAATGTCATTTTACCTATTTTGTATTAACCCATTCCTTTTCAGATCTCCCTCCTTGCTGTTCCTTCCCGATTAACCCTTCCCCTGGCTGGGCCACTCGAAAGTTCAGCGCTATTACAGCATCTGACTTTGGTGTTGCCTGAAAGTGGGACCCATACTCAGCATCGTGCAGATCCCGAGAACTTGGACCTCCTTACAGCAAAATACTGTAGTGATGAGATTGAACTGAGGGGGGGCGGAGTCTGGCTGCCGTCTGCAATGGCCGCCTCAACGTAGAGCTCCGAGGCTGGAGGGGAGAGGGATTTCCCAAACAGCTGTCAAAAAGCCTCCTTGGAGTCAGAATGAAAGGAAATATACATACGATAACAGCGACATAACTCTGAAGTTATTTTCAAAGTAAGAAATGCCAGTTAAACCGGAGTTCTTAATTGAAGCCCTGAAGCCCGGCTACAAATCACCTGAACACGGCCCCTCAGCTGAGCAAAGAACAACACTTTCTGTCAGGACACAGAGTCGGCTGCTGAAGAGATGAGGGGCTTTCTTCGTGTTTAAACTGGGAGGCTGCACCAGGGGAATTAAATTACTGTTGACCTTTGGTTGAACTCTCCACACAGCACAGGGAAGCCTCTTACAATTCTCAACTCTGAGGTATTTTCTCTTCGCTTAACTGTATTACCTGAATGTGTGAGCACAGGATTTTCTTGTCAGCCGAGTGTGTGGAGCAAATGCAGTTCGGAAAGTGAGTGTTGTACACCATTTCTGCAGCTGAGAGAGTCTGTGAAAGTTATTCTGTCAGGAAATACAGCCAGTTTCTTAACAGATAAGTGGAATTCCCTTTCTTAAAAGTTGAAAGGCTGCTGTAGGGGAAACATATGGACTTTCACTTCTGAGGTATTTCTCTTCATTTGACAGTTTAGAGTCTGCTACGCAATTAAGTAAATGCTGGAATTCCTGTCAGCAGAGGGTGTAAAGTGAATTTGGACAGGCAGGCAAAACATGTGAGCTATTTCTGATGCACTGATTCTCAGGGACACCTGTCTGAAAGCATTGTCATTATTTTTTTTTAAATGATAGAAGTCTGTGGCAAAAACTAATTCTGTCAGGAAACACAGCCAGCTGCTGGTGAGATAAGTGAAAAGGCTGCTTTAAGAGAAGCCTCTGACAACTCTCAACTCTGAGGTATTTCTCGTCACTTAACTGTTCAGGATCCATTACGTGATTATGTAAGCGCAGGAATTTCTTGTCTACAGGTGGGTGGCGTAAATAGAGTTTGGCAAGTGAGTGTTGTACACCATTCCTACAGCTGAGAGAGTTTTCAGGCTGTACTACGAAATTACATAAACGCCGGAATTCCTATCAGCAGAGGGGGTAAAGTGAATTTGGGTAGGCAGGCGAAAACTTCACAACATTTCTGATGCACTGTTTCTCAGCGACACCCACTTGAAAACAGATAGCCATAATTTTAAAATCCCAGATGTCTGTCACCATTTACAGTGTTAATATCTACCTACTTTGTGAGTCAATTAGATATCATATTTGATTACTAAGCTGTACTTATTTATTGTCTTCTCTAACATTAAAATATAACAGTATGCCCAGTGGAAAATCTAATAGAAAGCCTTTGTTTACACAAATAGTAGGGAACACTGTACCTCCAGGCACGTCTACTACTGCCCCACAAGACATTGCTTCTATGGACCTTATTTTAAAAGAGATCTCTGCCGTGGGACAAAGATTGGGATCTATGGATGTAAAAATTTCAGATCTCGCAACAGAAATGAAGACAATACGGATGGATCTAAACTCTTTTCATACCAAAGTGGAAGCTTTAGATCAAAGAACCACTTTTTTGGAAGAGAAATTAGATAATGCAGAGTATTGGGGTCCGGATATCTGGCACCTAAAACAAAAAGTTATAGATTTGGAAGACAGGGCCAGAAGAAATAACATTCGTTTTTATGGAATTCCAGAAAAAATGGAAGCCAATAATGATGTGAAGAACTTGCTAGTAACGTTAATACCGCGGCTACTGAACATATCTTTTGAGCATCCCCTTGAGTTGCAGAGAGCTCACAGAATTCGATCAAGAACTTCAACTTCAACTCTTGAATCTAGACCTAGATCGATTATAGCATGCCTCTTACGTCATGAACAGGTTCGCCAAATATTAACAGCTGCTCGTAAACATGGTCCGTATGACTTGGAAGGCCATAAAGTATTTATTGCTGCAGACTTCTCCACTGAAACCAATGCCAAACGAAAAGCGTTCCTGCAACTTAGGTCAAGACTTCGCAAATGGGATATCAAATATGGTCTTTTAGAACCTGCCACAATGTGGATCACAATGGATGGGAACTCAAGGTATTACACAGAGCCTGAGGATCTGGTACGCTTCCTGGACAGTTTGGATGACCAACATATGGACTCAACGCCACTGGTCAAAACATCTATGAATAGTCCGCTTCAATTACAGAAAGATCCACAAAGCCATCGCACCAGTAGATTACACGTCCGTACCTTTAAGAAACAGTTTGACAGAGATAAAGCAGTCCACTGCGTAAAGTCACTCACACAGGAAAATCCCAGAGACAAATCGAGATCACCTCTAAAGTCACCCACGTCCTTTAATAAAGTAACTGATGCTCAACCTTCCACTATCACTTCTTCCAGCTAGATGAGTATATTTATACATGCTATGTATTAATATAATGTTATTAGTGATTTACTACAGTTATTAATTCTGATGGATATGATTTATTTCCTATCCTCATATATTGCTGTTCAATAACCATGTACATTTCCTACTGTGTTTGTATTTGCAGATTTTCTCTTGGATAGATTTTATAACTCCATGGAGTGTTTTTTCTTATAATTTATTTACCATGAGTGGTTTTCCTTTCCTCCCCTCCAGAGTCTGGGTTTCGAATTGAGGCTTAGACCCACTGACGAAAGATACATATTATTTGATCTGCAGTGTTCTTTTACATTCTTGCATTTAGAACGGTGTACTTACACCATTTAAAGTTTAGTGTTAACAATATTTTATGATTATAGTTCCACATATTGGTTTCAGGTTTACTATACTCCAGATAGTTTTTTTTCCCCCTCCACTAAGTTCTCATTATCACATTCCCATATAATTTATCTACTTCCTTTTCCCTTTTTTAGCATTTTGACTCTGTTTCACACAGTACAAATATACTCTAACATTTTTAGTCATTATCATGACAAGTCCTATGCAAATTGTCTCTCTCAATGTCAATGGCTTTACTAATTACATTAAAAGGAAGAAAATTCTTTCCTATTTAGCCTCCAAATATACTGACATTGCTCTCATCCAGGAGACTCATCTATCAGATATAGAATCAGAAAAATTAAAACGAGATTGGGTAGGCCAGATTCTTTACTGCTGCAAATCCCCTTCTCACATATCAGGAGATGCTACATCCCACACTACTACTAGAAAAAGTGGTGTAGCCATTCTAATACGGAAAACACTGCAATGCCAAATACTTCAGTCATGGTCAGATGAGGATGGTAGATTTGTTTTAGCGAAGCTTAAAGTTGGTAACAATATATTAGGAGTGGGTTCCATTTATGCCCCTGTTGGGACTAAAGCCCCCTTTTTCCTTCATCTAAATAGAATTCTAACAGAAATGGGAATTTCCAGAATAGTTTTGGGAGGTGATTGGAATCTTGCGCCAGATGTGATCTTAGACAGAACAGGTCCCCTGGACACAACTCATGGTAGAGATAGAGCCATACTCGGAGACATCAGAGAAGATCATGGTTTGATCGATATCTGGCGTTTACTACATCCATCAGATAAGGGGTTTACATATCACTCAACAGTACATGATTCCCATTCTAGAATAGATTACTTCCTTATTTCACATTCTATTACACCACAAGTACTAGATTGTGATATTTTAGAAATTGCACTGTCAGATCACGCTCCTATCAGTCTCCAGCTTGATTGGGGTCTGAAACGCCCTTGTAGGAAACCATGGCGATTAAACATATCGCGCTACAAACTACCGGCAGAAAAGTTACAATTACAATCACATTTGACTACTTATAAGAAAGATAACAAAGGATCAGTTTCTTCTCCACAAATCTTATGGGCAGCCGCAAAAGCCACTATTAGTGGACAAATTATGAGGGATTCTGCCATAACAAATAAACGCAGAATAGAACAACAGGCCATTTTGGAAAATGATATCAAAACACTGACACATACTCATTTTAGTAATCCAACTGAAGCTTCCAGATGCAGATTGGAAAAAGCTAAGATGGAACTTAATACACTATATACTTCCAAAGCAGAATATATGCTATATAGACTTAAGGCTCGCAATTATGAACAAGGAGAAAAAGCAGGCCGTTTACTAGCGGCACGATTAAAACAGCGAGAAGCTATGACAGCTATTCCAGCTATATATAACCCTGAGGGTAAATTAATAACTGAGACTCTAGCAATAGCTAATACGTTTGCAGATTATTATACCAAGTTATATAGTTCAGAACTTGATGATGACCTCCTCAAAGAACAGGAATTCTTTGATAAAATAACACTCCCCTGTCTCAATGAACAGGACCGGCTCACACTGACTGGCGAAATAACAAAGGATGAAATTGCGCAAGCAATCTCCAGTCTCCCATACAATAAAGCACCGGGAGAAGATGGTTTTCCTGGGGAATTTTACCGTTGGGTAAAACCAGAAGCAATAGATGTCCTTTATGAGGTTTCTAAAGAAGCAGAGGAAACTGGTAGTCTCTCCTCACTCTCAAATAAAGCTAT